>NC_143084.1:207500-2860833 GCF_052426305.1 Pelodiscus sinensis | reverse complement strand
TTCTTTGGAACAGTTTCCAAGAAAGCTGACGTGTTCTTTCGGCTTCCCTGTATTCCTCTGTGAGAGGACTAAGGGTATGTCTACACTACCCTCCTAGTTCGAACTAGCGGGGTAATGTAGGCATACTGCACTTGCAAATGAAGCCCGGGATTTGAATTTCCTGGGCTTCATTTGCATAAGCGGGGAGCCGCCATTTTTAAAACCCCGCTGGTTCGAACCCCGTGCAGCGCGGCTACACGGGGCACGAACTAGGTAGTTCGGACTAGGCTTCCTAGGTCAAACTACCATTACTCCTCATTTCACAAGGAGTAACGGTAGTTTGAACTAGGAATCCTAGTCCGAACTACCTAGTTCGTGCCGCGTGTAGCCGCGCTGCACGGGGTTCGAACCAGCGGGGTTTTAAAAATGGCGGCTCCCCGCTTATGCAAATGAAGCCCAGGAAATTCAAATCCCGGGCTTCATTTGCAAGTGCAGTATGCCTACATTACCCCGCTAGTTCGAACTAGGAGGGTAGTGTAGACATACCCTCAGGGATGTTCTGAAAGAGTTTTTTCCTAAATTTGGCCCTGTGTAGATGGGCCAAATTTCGGAAAAGCCTCTTTCGGGGAAAAAAGCAGAAATACGCAAATTGCGGTTTGCAATTTGCATATCTTTTCCCGACTTTTCCCTGCAGTGTAGACACAACCTGAGTTAGCTTCTGGAAAACCCTAAGCTCTGTAAATAGAAGGTGGTGGGAGGTTGGCACAAGCAATAAAAAGACATGGGTGACTGCACAAGAGAGGGTCTCCTGGTGATTTGTGGCTGAAGAAGGGGTCCCAGGGCAAGGAGCCTGGGCAAGGGCCTTGCCACAGACTCCAAGATGTGGTTTTTGGGTGGTCATGGGTTTCTCTACTCACCCTTGGGGCCCCTCTTTGAGGCTGCATGTCAGAATAGCTCTGCCCAGTCTGACACCACCTTCTGTTTCTCATTTGTGCTGTGGCCCCTCATGCTCCAGGAGTTTAAGTGCTTCCTCTTCATGAGGTGGAATGCTCCCTTTTCATAGCTTGGCTCCCTGGTCAAGTCATTGTTTTTCCCCTTCCAGGGCATCCAAATTTCACTGGACTGTCTGACTGGGTATCGTTCCTAGCAGTTCTCCAACTTCCAATCCATGGCAATGCCAGTTTAATCTAATCTACACCAGATTAGAGGGTTCCTGAGCTGGAAGCAACAGCCAAAGTCTCTCTCAGAACTATTATTTCTCCATGGCTGTGTCTACACTGGCAAGGTTTTTCTGGAAAATCAGCCGCTTTTCCGGAAAAACTTGCCAGCTGTCTACACTGGCCGCTTGATTTTCCGGAAAAGCACTGACAATCTACTGTGTGAAAAGCTTTGCCGCTCCCGTTCGGGCAAAATCCTTTTTCCGGAAAACTGTTGCGCAAAAGGGCCAGTGTAGACAGCTAGCTAACGCTTTTCCGAAAAAGCAGGCTAAACAGAAAAAAGCGGTTTGGACGCTGGGAGACCCCATAGGAGCCCCGGACTTCCTGGTAACCCGAGCTTTTAAAGCAGTCGCAGGCTGCTGAGCGCACGTGGCAGGAGCGTGCCTCAGACCTCTGGCCTGAGGTCTGCCATGGCGCCCCTGTCCTGCCCAGCCAGCATCAGAAGCCAGCCATGGCAGCTCCTGCTGGTGAGCCCCCTGCACCCCCAGCTCAGGAGGCCCCCAGGGGCCGCAAAAGGCAGGCTCCCTCCTGGACCCCCAGAGAGCTGGAGACCCTCCTGGACCTGTGGCAGGAGGAGGAGGGTCTCCATGACATCCGGTCCCGGCGCCGGAACGCCGACATCTTCGTCCGGATGGCCGAGGCTCTGACCCACCAGGGACACCCTGCCTGGAACAGTGAGCAAATCCGGGCAAAGGTCAAAGAGCTCCGGCTGAGCTACGTGCGGGCCAGCGAGGGCAGGGGGGCAGGACCAGACACCTGCCCCCATTACAACCGGCTGCACTCCATCCTGGGCCAGCCAGCCCCGCAAGGCCCGGACGTGCCGGTGGATACCTGCCAGCGCCCCCCCGTCATCCGAACCACCGAGGCGGGGGAGGGAGAGGACAGCGGCGGCGCTTCGGGAGAGGAGGCCAGCGTTGCCACCCAGCAGGCCCCCTCCAGCAGCCCCTCTGAGGCCGGGGAACGATCCACCGGTGAGTCTTTGCAGGTTACACTCACAAGGGCGGAGGGGAGCCAGGCGCCCGGAGGGGGGAGGGGAAGAGCATGTCACTCAGGCCACATGAGCTGCACGCTGTGTAGCATTAGGCAGCAAGCAGCACGTGCAACCACGTGCAGCCTGGTGACCGAGCGGCACGTGGCCGCGGCAGGCAGCTGCAGGGCACGCCTGGGACCGTGCTGCTCACACACATCCGGCAGGACCCTCGCCTGCTCCCGGTGCCTTGGCTGGCTCCCCGAGGGGAGTCCCCACTGTGGCCACACATGTCCCTGGGCTACCGGGCTTGCGGGAGGGATAGTGGGAGGGAGAAGGGCCGCCCTGAGTTTTGCTGCAAGGATGGGACACCCCCCACCCAGTCACTCTTCTGGTTCCGTCCAGGAGATATCCCACGCGATGGGATCTGAGAGCCCAGACCACGTCTGCCAGATGTGCTCCCAGGCACTGTGTGGGGATGCATCTCGCTCCCTGTCAAACACCAGTGATTAGCCCAAAGCCTCACAGCCTCCACCAGCAGGGAGTTCCACAGGTGAACGCAGCACAAGCGCCCTCCCGCCCTCCACGGGGCCAGGACACAGACCGGTGGTTACAACACATGGAGGAGGACCCTACTCCGGGGCAGTCCTCCTTGCCAACATACAACACAGGGGGCAGGGGGGTAACCAAGTGGGCCCAAGCCACACAACTGTGGGGTCACCTGGGCTCAGGGGTGGAGGGCATGAGGTGTGGGGACAGTGGCCGGCCTGCCTGACTGACCCATCCTTTCTTCTCTTCCCTGCAGCGGGACCGAGCACAAGACCCTCCAGTCCGGCAGCAGCGGCGCCCCCAGCTGGCCAACCCCGGAGGCGCAGGCTCCGACACCGGGACCAGCTGCTTCGTCGCCACGTCATAGCGGTGGAGGCAATCCAGGGCTCCATTAGGGAACGCGTGCAGGGGGACCTGCAGTGGCGGCAGGAGGCCTGGGCCGCCTTCCAGGCACAGTGTACAAGGATGGCCGACTCCATGGCCATCCTCACGACACACTTTGTGCACGCCGTCCACTATGGCATGGCCGTACCCCATGCCCCCGCCATCCCTCCCCTAGCACTGCCCATGCCCCATCCTGCCCCTATCCCAGCTCCTGCCCCTGCTCCTATGCCCCCTCCTCCTGCCCACCTCCCCGTGCAGCCTTCCCCGATGCGGCCTGCCCCGCATGTGCAGGTCCACCCCCGCAGGAGCGCTCGCAGGGGCCACCCCTCCCAGGAGTAGCTCCTCCCCCTCCCTGTCCCAGTTGAAGGTCTCCTCCCCCTCCCCCTTGTAAATAAAAAGTCTATTTTTCAGTTGATTCTTGTGTTGGTTATTGTGTTACTCGAGGTAACTGTAGGAAATGATTTGAGATGCCAATTAGCCACCTAAATTTAAAAGGGTTACAAACTGTGGACACCAAAATTCTGTATCTATCACCGGGGGTCCCTTTGTAAGTGGTCATTGGTTTGTGGCGCATAAATAAATACTGAGACTTTTCAGTAAAATTTAAACCACAACTATATTAACATAGATAACAAACAAGCAAGAAAGGTTAAAAGACGCACACAAAAGATTATGTAACATAGTCTAGACGCAGGGGACGATTGTAGTGTTGCTGGCAGCCTCAATCCTTTGGTCCTTCCGGGCCTCGGGAGAGGAGCAGCCAGGAGATCCCTCGAAGACGACTGGAATCGGGTACGCTGACTTGAGCCTTCCACACGAACCCCGAATCCTCTTCCTGTTCTTCGGGACAGGCGATGGTGGCCTAAACCCTAGCCTAAACTAAAAGAAAAACCCTAACTAAGCCCGACGCACCCGACGAACAGTCACGATGACGGCCGATGTGCTTGGAACCGACGCTTTACAATTATGGGGAGGTACGGGGAGGGGGTGGGGAAGGGTAGGGGATGGGAGGGAGTCGTATGGGGAGACCCAGGCGACCCTACTACGGGGCTTGGGCAAACATGTCCATCAGGGCCTCTCTGATGCGCACCCCATCCTGGCGTGCCTGGTGGACGGCAGCTGTGTGGGGCTGTTCAAACGTCTGTGCCTCGGCTGCCATCCATGCAGGGAGGAAGGCCTCCCCACTGCGCTCCACAATGTTGTGGAGCACGCAGCACGCGGCCAGTACCTCCGTTGCATTCCGCTCACCCATCTCGAGACGGGCGAGCAAACAGCGGAAGTGGGCTTTTAAGCGTCCGAAGGCGAGCTCCACCTGATTTCGGGCCCGGTTGAGGCGGTCGTTGAACTGGGCCCGGTTCTGGTCCGGCTGCCCCGTGTAGGGCTGCATTAGCCAGGGCAGCAGGGGGTAGGCCGCGTCCCCAATGACGCAGATGGGCATAGGCACATCCCCGACAGTCAACTCCCGCCAGGGGAAGTAGGTGCCCGCCTCCAACCTGCGAAAGAGTCCGGAGTTGCGGAGGATGCGGGTGTCATGTGCCCGGCTGGATCAGCCTCCGTAGATGTCCAGGAAGCGGCCCCGGTGGTCCACAAGGGCCTGGAGAACAATCGAGCAGTACCCCTTCCTGTTTGTGAAATGGGCTGCTCGATGCTCCGGGGCCCGGACGGGGATGTGGGTTGCGTCCAGGGCTCCCCCGCAGTTGGGGAACCCGAGGGCAGCGAAGCCGGCCAGCGTAGCATCCACGTCGCGCAGGCGGATGACTCTTGGGAGGAGGCCATCGTTGATGGCATGGACGACCTGCAGAAGGGTGCAGAGAAACACAGGGGAACACATCACATAAGGCAGGGTGAGTGTGCGCTCCCTTGGGCCCCCCCCTTGATTCCCTCTGTCCTCACGCGCGCGCGCGCGCACACACACACACACACACACACACACACACACACACACACACACACACCAGGGCCCCCCTCGCCCCACGCCCCCGCCCCCACCAGCAGGCCTGTGCAAGGGAGGGACGGGCCAAACCCCTGGGCGACCCAGCCTGGAGTCTTGGCTGCCCCTGGGCATGGAGTGCAGCACCCTCCCCCCACCCCACTCCCCCTGGGACTTACCTCCATGACGATCACACCGACGGTCGATCTTCCCACCCCAAATTGCTGTGCCACCGATCGGTAGCTGTCTGGGGTGGCCAGCTTCCACAGCGCGATGGCGACCCTCTTGTCGACGGGGATGGGTGCCCACAGCCGGGTGGTGGCTCTCTGTAGCACGGGGGCGAGCCAGGCACACAGCTCCAGGAACGTCCGCTTTCGCATGCGGAAGTTCCGGAGCCATTGCTGGTCGTCCCATTGCCCCAGGACCAGCCGGTCCCACCAGTCGGTGCTGGTGTCCAAACTCCAGACTGGCCTCTCCACAGTGGGGTGCTGATGCCACAGGGCCGCCATGGCCTCCCTGGTGAGGGAGTCGAAGGCGAGCTGCACCTCCTGGTCCTGGAACACCAGGGCACCGGCCTGCAGCACGAGCTGCACGCACTTGCACAGCTCCAACAGGGGCCTAAGCAGGCACATGGCCACCCACGGCTCCATGGCAGACAGAGCAGGGCACAAGAAAGAAAACGCAGGAAAAAGCAGTAGGGGCCAAAGGGTGGTGTCCCCAAAAGTCAGAGGGCAACAGCCAAACCTGCTATGGCTGTCAGTCCCTGCCAGAGGTCCCATCGCACGGAGCAGGAGACAAACGGCTGTCCAGCGAGACCCCTTTAAGCACGTGTCTGAACGGAGCTCCGGCCCCGCCCCCGGAATGGTCTGGTGGCCTTTTGCCCTCTTCAAAATGGTTCTGTGCTTCTGCTTTTGCGCAAAAGCGTCCCGCCAATGTAGACGCGCTTTTCCGCAAAAGCGCATCATTATAACGATAACTCCGGGACCAATCTAGACGCGCTTTTCCGGAAATACTTTTAACGGAAAACCTTTTCCGTTAAAAGCATTTCCGGAAAATCGTGCCAGTGTAGACGTAGCCCACGTGAATGGCTTCTGTTGACTTCAGAGGGAGTTGTATCATGTCCCTGGTGAGAAACAATGTCTTGAAGTGAGCAAGGTCTCTTGGTATATTCTGACAGGAAAGCCAATCGTTAAGTCTCCTCATTCCGGCCCTGTCTGCATTAGTTCTATAATCAAGTCAGTGTGGAAACCATTTCATATTTAGCTAGAAGCCATTTTGTATAACAGAAGCCATTTAAGTTTCTCACTTCTGCACGTACGCTAGAGAGTGAACTCTCCTTCACTCCATGTGAGAAAGGCCAGAAGGATGGGCTATTGGAATGTGTTAATTGAGCTGTTTGAGAGGGAGCTCTCACTCCCTGTTACCTGCCCCTTCTTCTACTGATAACAGTTTGCTCTTCTAAGTTTAACTGATGATTTCTGTAATTGGATGTCCTGACATCAGACTTGTTTGGTTAAGGGTATAAAGATACTAGGATTGATTTGTATTAGCAGCCTTACTGGGCCCGGCTCTGCTGGGGTCACGTTTGGCTCACTTTGTGCCTTATTGATCAATAAAGATGTTTGTTAGCCACCTAATCACAGGCGCCTAATCACAGATTTCTTTTGCTTCAACATCAGGGAACCTTTTTGTTAGAAGTTGCAGTGTACATGGCACCTCGTTCCTGGGCAGGCTTCTGTACTAGCTTCCAAAAGGAAGAGATCTGAACTGGTTGAATACAAAGTGTGGTGTGGACATAGGGCTGTTTCCTAGCTCCAGAGAAGATTCCACTGTAATTAGCAAAACCACATAAAACCGTGGTGTGACGGGGTGCCGGGCTCGTGCACAGAGAAGCGCGCGGCACCCCGCACTCTCCGGCCAGCCAAGGGCGGGGAAACCACTGGCAAGGAGGACACCACTCCAGCCGTGGCAGCAGAAGGAGCCGGGCTCGGGGCACAGTGCCGGGTACGGGCTGCACCTTGACACGCATGCCCAGGGTGTACCGGGGCAGCCGGGGGCCAGGGTGTCTCAGACAAAGCTTCCCCACAGCTGACATCATCACTCCACACCCCGGGAAGGGGGTGGGGCCAGGATGAGCGGGCCTTTCAAAAGACGCCCGGAAGAGGAAAGGAGGGGGAGAGAGAGACGAGCCCCGGGGAGAATGCCGGGAGGACCAGGGCGAGGCAGCTTGGGAGCCGGAATGGACACGGAGGACCAGGAGGAAGTGACCCAGGACAGGGAACAAACCCTTCCCGAGGGTTGGTGAGTTTCGGGGAATGTCCCATCAACCAGGCGGCACTGGGGTGCCTCCGCCTTTAAGGGTCCTGGATCGGGACTCGGAGTGGGGGGGGGCCCCCGAGTCCCTCTCTCATCTCACAGCAAGAGGCACCTCCTCGACGAGGTTGAGACTGAGTGCGCTGCCCGGAGCCACGAACTTATCCATAAAGTGGGACATGGGGTACGGGGAGCACGGGCGAGGGAAAGGTGCACGAGCGGTTGGCCCTGATGATGAATAGGCTGTAAGCCTGAGGGGCAGCCCAACTTGTGACACTTGGCCACACCCCAATACTGATGTCTGAGAGAAAGATTTGTCACTATCAAACAACTGTTCCAAGAGATGAAGAGGAAACTTGCAGTTTTTATTCTTCACAAAGTTCAGGCCCAACATATTTTGTTTTCTGCTCCTAGGAGGATGCTTTCACCTTTACTGACAGTAAGATGGCTGAATGGAGCACTGATATGATTATTATTGGAGGCCAGGTTGTGAGCCTACCATGATAGGAAAGTAGTTTCGAGGTTTTCGTTCTATAGTTCAATGAAATGTTGGAAGTGCCAGGCACTCAATTCTTTATTTTATTCTGTTATGGCATTGGCTCAGTATGGGTATGTTATGTATGCTGCTATTTGATCCTGTAATGGACAGAAGGAGTGCTGACCAGCACCCAGTGACTAAGGGGTTAAACTCAGATAGCTAGCAAAGGTGTCAGCCAGGAGAACCAATTCAGTTTGGGTATGTCTACACTACAGAGTTACGAGGAGTCCTGTGGCACCTTACAGACTAACTGAAGTGTAGGAGCATAAGCTTTCGTGGGCAAAGACCCACTTCGTCAGATGCATGCATCTGACGAAGTGGGTCTTTGCCCACGAAAGCTTATGCTCCTACACTTCAGTTAGTCTGTAAGGTGCCACAGGACTCCTCGTCGCTTTTGCAGATTCAGACTAACACGGCTACCCCTCTGATACTACAGAGTTAGTTCGAAATAACAACAGTTATTTTGAATTAACTGTAATAGCGTCTACACATACAAACTGCTATTTCAAAATAAATTCGAAATAGCGGAGCCCTTATTTCGAATTAGGTAAACCTCATTCTACGAGGAATAACACCTAATTCGAAATAGCTATTTTGAATTAAGTGCTGTGTAGACACTTAATTCGGAATAGGGGGCCACCAGCCCTTCCCAGGGAGCCCTGGTGGCCACTCTGGGCACAACCAGGAAAACTTACTCTCCTCTCCCCCAGCCCCGGAGCCATTAAAGGGGTAGACCCTGGCCACAGTGCCTGTGCCAGCTCCAAGCCTGCCAGCCCAGAGCCAGCAGTGGCCACCGGGGCCCCTGATCCAGTGGCCCCAAAACATGAGCCAGCAAGCCACTGGCAGCCGCCCTCCACCGCTCCCCAGGAGCAGTCTGCCAGCTCCCAGGAGCCTGACAGGGGCTGGAGAAGGCGGGCGCCTTCCTGGTCCAGGGTGGAGATCATGGACCTTATTCAGGTTTGGGGGGATGCCCCCAACGTCCATGATCTCCGCACTAGACAGAGAAATGCAGCCGTCTATGGCAGGATAGCTGCCAGCCTGGCCACCAAAGGCCACATGCAAACCCAGGAGCAGGTTAGCATGAAAGTCAGGTTGGTCCGGCAAGACCCCCAACTCTGAGCCCTGAGCTTCCCCTCCCCCTTTTAAAGTTACTTGTGTACTTTAAAAAAAGATGTTCCTAAACTAAGTTTAGGTGCAATAACAAATGCAAACCTCACAAAGCAAACCAGACTATTAGATTCTCAACGTCAGTCTTGAAAGGGATCACACAAGGTTGAGCCTTTAGCCCTCCAGGTGCAGGGGGGGGAGGACATGTGGCCTAGTTTAAGCTAAACCAGACAAGGGTAGGTTCAGATAGTTGGACTCTATCATGCTGGTAAAATGTCAAACCTTGTGTTTTTGTTATTAGCAGAAACCCAATTTTATTTTCATACTATCCCTTTTTACCACCGTCCCATTATCCTTTTTGTAGGTTGTTGTGAGAGAATGCTGCATCTTCTCTGCATTGGGGTTAGTGATGACAGCCATCTGATACACACTGTGAAAAGGCTTGTTACATTCAGCAAAAGCTATATTCAGAAATTCTGTACTGCTCAATGCTAATACTTCTCTTGCCTGATTGTTTTTTATTTTTACACTGTATAGAGTATTTTTAAAAATCACATGTCTGTGTGTAAGAACTGTGAAAATACCATGTCATTTTATTACAAACTCACAAACGTCATAGAATCATAGAATACTAGGACTGGAAGGGACCTCGAGAGGTCATCGAGTCCAGCCCCCTGCTCCCATGGCAGGACCAAATACTGTCTAGACCATCCCTGATAGACATTTATCTAACCTACTCTTAAATATCTCCAGAGATGGGGATTCCACAACCTCCCTGGGCAATTTATTCCAGTGTTTGACCACCTTGACAATTAGGAACTTTTTCCTAATGTCCAACCTAAACTTCTCTTGCTGCAGTTTAAGCCCATTGCTTCTTGTCCTATCCCCAGAGGCCAAGAAGAACAATTTTTCTCCCTCCTCCTTGTAACACCCTTTAAGGTACATGAAAGCTGTTGTGTCCCCTCTGGTCTTCTCTTTTCCATACTAAACAAACCCAGTTCTTTCAGCCTTACCTCATAGGTCATGTTCTCTAGACCTTTAATCATTCTGGTTGATCTTCTCTGGACCCTGTCCAATTTCTCCACATCTTTCTTGAAATGTGGTGCCCAGAACTGGACACAGTACTCCAACTGAGGCCTAATCAGAGCAGAGTAGAGTGGAAGAATGACTTCTCGTGTCTTGCTCACAACACACCTGTTAATGCATCCCAGAATCATGTTTGCTTTTTTTTCCAACAGTGTCACAGTAGTGACTCATAGGGTTTGTCTACACTACAGCACTAATTCAAGCTAATTTAATTCGAATTAGTTCATTCGAACTAAGCTAATTCAAACTAACGCATCTAGACCTAAAAACTAGTTCAAATTAGCATTTTGCTAATTCGAACTAGCATGTCCACATTGAGTGGACCCTGAACCGAGGTTAAGGATGGCCGGAAGCAGTGCCGGCAGGGCATCAGATTAGGACTTAGAGCGTGGAGCTGCTGTCTCAGGCTAGCCGAGGGCTGTGCTTAAAGGGACCCGACCCCCCGGACAAACCAGTCCTGGCTTGGAGTGCCCTGAGTGCCCACACTCAGCACATCACAGCACTCGGCCATCAGCCCGGCTGCACTTGTCGCTGGCTGCCATCCGGGGGGGGTCAATTGGGGGGCTGCAGGAGAGCTTCCACCCCAAGGAGCCCGCAGAGCCAGCCCAGTCCTCCCCATCGGGGGCTCGTACCCCATTCCTCCCTCACCTCCTTCCACTTACCCCTCCCTAGACCCCCTTCCTGATGTACAAACTAAAGGACACGTATTCAAAAATAGAAACTCTATTGAACAAAACTCGGGGAGACTGGGAAAAGGAGGTGGGAGAGGGGAAGAGAGAGGGTGGGAGAGGGGAGGGCAACTAAAATTATCAGGGGTTTGGAACAGGTCCCATATGAAGAGAGGCTACAGAGACTGGGACTTTTCAGCTTGGAAAAGAGGAGACTGAGGGGGGATAGGATAGAGGTCTATAAAAGCATGAGTGGTGTGGAGAGGGTGCATAAAGAAAAGTTCTTCATTAGTTCCCATAACAGAAGGACTAGAGGACACCAAGGCCGTGTCCAGACTCAGGGGTTTTTTCGGGAAAAGTAGCCTTTTCCCGAAAAAACTTCCCCTGCGTCCAGACTCAAGCCGCGTTCTTTCGAAATTATTTTGAAAGAACGCGGCTTTTCTTTCAATGGCGGTAAACCTCATTTCACGAGGAAGAACGCCTTCTTTCGAAAGTTCCTCTTTCGAAAGAAGGCGTTCTTCAATGTAAAGAGGCCGTCTTCGAAAGAGAGCATCCAGACTCGCTGGGTGCTCTCTTTCGAAAAAGCGGATTTCTCTTTCGAAAGATCCGCCTGCAGTCTAGACGCGATCTTTCGAAAGAGGCTCTTTCGAAAGATGCTTTCGAAAGAGCCTCTTTCGAAAGAAGCCTGCAGTCTAGACATAGCCCAAATGAAATGAATGGGTAGCAGGCTTCAAGCTAATAACAGAAAGTTCTTCTTCACAAAGCAAATAGTCAACCTGTGGAACTCCTTGCTGCAGGAGGCTGTGAAGGCTAGAACTAGAACAGAGTTTAAAGAGAAGTTAGATCAATTCATGGAGGTTGGGTCCATGGAGTGCTATTAGCCAGGGGGTAGAAATGGTGTCCCTGGCCTCTGGAGATGGATGGCACGAGACAAATGGCTTGGTCGTTGTCTTCGATCCATCCCCTCCAGGGTACCTAGTGTGGGCTGCTGTCAGCAGAAAGGCTACTGGGCTAGATGGACCTTTGGTCTGACCCAGTACGGCCGTTCTTATGTTTTTATGTTCTAAGCTCAGGGCTCAGGGTCAGGGGTCTCACTGGACCACCTTGATTTTCATGCAAACCTGCTCCCGGGTAGCCAGGCTGGCAGCTATCCTGCCCTAGACGTTCACTTTCCTGTGCCTAGCGCGGAGGTCGTGGACGTTGGAGGCTTCCCCCCAAACCTGGATGAGGTCCCCGATCTCCACACTAGACCAGGCGGGCGCCCGCCTCCTGCAGCCCTGGGCAGGCTCCTGGGAGCCGCCAGCCTGGTCCCGGGAAGAGGTGGAGGGCTGGGGGGCAGCGGGTGGCTGGCTCATCCCGTGCCAGGTGCAGGGTCTGCTGGCTGGGTGCTGGCAGGCTTGCACCTGGCACAGGCACCGTAGCCAGCCTGTGCCCCTTTAAGGACTCCGGGGCCGGGAGGGGGGCAGAAGAGTTTCCCTGGTGGTGCCCAGAGTGGCTACCAGGGCAAGCTGGGGAGGTCTAGCCTCCCACTAGTTCGAATTAAGTGGCTACACAGCCTTTAATTCGAACTAGTTAATTCGAACTAGGCGTTAGTCCTCGTAGAATGAGGTTCACCTAGTTCGAATTAAGCGCTCCGCTAGTTCGAATTAAGTTCCAACTAGCGGTTTGTATGTGTAGCGCCTATCAAAGTTAATTTGAACTAATGGCTGTTAGTTCGAATTAACTTTGTAGTGTAGACATACCCATATTTAGCTTGTGGTCCACTATGACCCCTAGATCCCTTTCTGCAGTACTCCTTCCTAGACAGTCACTTCCCATTCTGTAGGGTATGTCTACACTACAGCACTAATTCGAACTGAGGGTATGTCTACACTACAGCACTAATTCGAACTAAGTTAATTCGAATTACAGGCAGTCCCTGGGTTACGTACAAGATAGGGACTGTGGGTTTGTTCTTAAGTTGAATTTGTATGTAAGTCGGAACTGATACATATTTTGGGGGGGGATGGGGAGCTGGAGTTAGGTGGAAAAGACCCTGATTCTCACACAACTTCCTTATTCTAAGAAAAACACATAGGCTGTGGCTACATTGGCACCCCTTTCCGGAAAAGGGATGCTAATGAGACACTTTGGAATTGCAAATCCGCAGGGGATTTAAATATCCCCCGCGGCATTTGCATTTACATGGCTGCCGCTTTTTTCCGGCTCGGGGTTTTTGCCGGAGAAAAGCGCCAGTGTAGACGCGATTCTCCGGAAAATAAGCCCTTTTCCGGAAGATCCCTTATATCCTACCCCCGCGGATTTGCAATTCCGAAGTGTCTCATTTGCATCCCTTTTCCGGAAAGGGATGCCAATGTAGACACAGCCATACTGTTTTGATATGAAGGATTTTTTGGTTGATATTTTAATTAAAAATTGATCATAAGTTTCAGTGTTTCATGCTATATCCAAATCTTCCTTTTGGGGTACCTGAAAGATCCCAGTTATTCATTTAATAGTCAGAATCTTTGTTTTTTATAACTAAAAAAAGTTTATTCAATGCGTATTACTGTTCCAAATAGAATTTGCTACAGATGGTTCAGTGAAATGGGTATTAAGTGTAATCAATAGTCATTGGAGAGCACAGTGAAATATTGATACAATCAAAGCTGTTGTTGTATTCTGCTGAGCAGAAAATGGAAATCCCTTCCTGTGAAGTGTGTGAGAATTTATCCACAGGATTAATTTTAAAGAAAAATTCTGTGTTGGGAACAGGAGTTTAGCCACAGGTGGGTCCTCATTGTCCACTCACCCACTTTGCAACCAGACCCATCCCCTCGGGGCTTACCCTGCTCCGCTCCAGCCAGGGTGTGGGGTTGGGGCTCCTCCCCATTCTTGCCCACCCACACCACTGGGTAATTTTTCAGCTTCACCTCTGCCCGGCTGGAAGGGACTTGTTAATTTCACGTGACGCTAACAAGATACTTGCAGCTCTAGTGCTGAAGAGGGAAAGAGCTGTTGCTCCCAAGGTGGGGACTGTAACACAATGGGTCTCACTACCTGTTGCTCCTGCTGTTCCCTAGGAAATTAATTTTTCCACTCTGGGGTGCCCCCTTTTGGCTGGTGTCTTGTTCCCCCCAGCAGACCCGCGTCCTCCGCGGCGAGAAAAGCCGCTCCGCGTCTCCCTGGTCTGCTGGGGGGGGGGGGCGCTAGCTCCGCGTCTCCCTGGTCTGCTGGGGGGAAGTGCCCCCCCCATTTGTAACTAGGGATCTGACGTAAGTTGGATTGATGTAACCCGGGGCTGCCTGTAGTTAATTCGAAATAAGCTAATTCGAATTAGTGCATCTAGACCTAAAAACTAATTCTAATTAGCGTTTTGCTAATTCGAACTAGCATGTCCACATTGAGTGGACCCTGAATCAAAGGTAAGGCGGGCCGGAAGCAGTGCCGGCAGGGCATCAGGGTTGGACTTAGTGTGTGGGGCTGCTGTCTCAGGCTAGCCCAGGGCTGTGCTTAAAGGGACCCGACCCCCACCCCGGACAGACAGTTCTCAGGGTTCTCTGCTTGCTGGTCTACCTCGCTGTGGGACAGCAAAGCATTTGTGTCTCAGAGTGCTCTGCTTGCCCTCACCCGGGGTACCACGGCACTCTGCAACATGGAACCAAACCTGTCCCCGGGGACTCTGCTGCGTCTCGTGGACACGTTGCCAGCAGCCTGGCTGCACTGTCTGCAGGCTGCCATCCAGGAGGACCATCGAGGGGATGTCAGGATCCAGGGGGCCCTGCGGGAGAGCTTCCACCCTGAGGAGCGCTAACAGTCTCCCCAGTCTGCCCCACTGGGGGCTTGTGCCCCATTCCTCCCTCTCATCCTTCCACTTACCCTTCGCTAGCCGCCCCCCTTCCTGATGTCAAATGAAAGACACGTATTTTCAAAAATAACAAATCTCTTTATTCAACACAACTGGGGAGGGGGAATGAAACTGTGGGGAGACAGGGGAAAGGAGGCGGGAGAGGGAAGGAGAGAGGGTGGGAGAGGGGAGGGGGAAAACTGGAAAGAGGGAGCTGGAAGGAGGAAGCAAGGGGAAGAAGGGGGAGGGGAAACTCAGGGGTAGGGGTCTCGTCGGGCCAACCGCCTCCCAGCATGGCGGGGGAGGGGGCCTCAGTGTCCCCGGGGGGTGGGGTGGAGGTTGAGGTGGGGGGTGTGGAGATTGAGGAGGAAGCAGTGGGAGGGGGGGCAGGAGTGGGAGGAGGGACAGTAGCTGGGGGGGCAGCAGGCGCAGGACTGGCACGGGGCACCATGCTCTGCAGCAGGGCCTGCAGGTTAGCATTTCTGGCTCGGTCCTCAGCCAGCTGCTCCCGGCGGAGCTGCAGGTCTTCCTGCATCCAGGCCTGGACGGTGTGGTGCAGGGCTCGCAGGGCCCCCAGGTGCTGGTCCCAGTATTCCTGCCATGTGGTGGCTGTCCGGAGCAGGCCGCGGGTGCGGGAGCGTGTCCCGGGCGGGGTGGTGTGCCCTGCACGAGCAGCTGGTGCAGCTGTGGAGAAAGAAGAGAAGTGGTCAGTTCTCCCTGGAGACACAGTGGATGGTGCCCAGCCCCCCTGCGGCATGAGGGCGACCGTACCCTGCACCGTCAGAGCCGTTGTGCTTGCACAGAGGCCATGGTCAGGATGTCTGGCTCTCCCCGGGACTGGGAGCTGCCCCAAGACCGCACCCATGCCCCTGTGCCGAGTATAGTGTGGCCGGGGGGGGGGGGGGGGGAGATGTCCCCTGCCTCTGTGTAGAGGAGGTGTGTGAAGGGAGGGCGTCCTGTTGGGTCCCGCCCCGGGGTTGGGAACATGTAAGTGCTCTTCACACACACGTGCCTATTGGGCCACGGCTCCTGGATGTCACACAGCTGGAGCCACCTGCCCAAGGGTGGCATGGCACATGCTAGCACGTGCACAGGTGGCTGCGTGATCCGTGGGAGGCATGGCCCACGTGCGCGGTCCCTGGTCTCCCTCCCCACCTCCCCCCCGGGCAGGGGACAGTGCTAGCACTTACCCGGTATGGCCTCCCTGGACGACCCTGCCAACTCCAGCGCCGGAACAGTTGGCAGTGGCCCCTCCGGTGTGCCCGGGTCAGGGCCCTCCGGTCCCGGTTCGCTTCCTCCCGGGCTGGTGCGGACCGCCCCGCCCCCCCAAGAGCTGGTGGAGGGTGGGGAAGTAGAGGCAGGTGGCAGCCTCTTAACTTTTAGGTGCACCTGCTCCTGGGTGCGCCTGTGTCCCCTTTTGGGCCATGGTAGCCGCTATGCAGCCGTAGACGGCCGCGTTCCTCCTCCTAGTGCGGAGATCATGGACGTTGGGGACCTACCCCAAACCTCAATGAGGTCCATGATCTCCACACTATTCCAGGAGAGCACGTGCTGTCTACGGCCCCTGGGTGCTGGGGGACTGGGCTCATCCTGGGGCCACTGGGTCAGGGGCAGAGACTGCTGGCAGGGCCGGCTCTGGCAAGCGCCGTCTGCCCAGAGTCTACCCCTTTAAGGGCCCCAGGGCTGGGGGAGAGGAGAGGAGTTTTCCTGGTTTAGCCCAGAGTGGCCACCAGGGGGAACCTGGGAAGGGCTAGCCTCCAGCTAGTTCGAATTAAGTGGCTACACAGCCCTTAATTCGAACTACTTAATTCGAACTAGGCGTTAGTCCTCGTAGAATGAGGTTTATCTAGTTCAAATTAAGAACTCCCCTAGTTTGATTTAAATTCAAACTAGCAGTTTGTATATATAGCCGCTATTAAAGTTAATTCGAACTAACGGCTGTTAGTCTGAGTTAACTTTGTAGTATAGACATACCCGAACTTATTTCGAATTAGTTAATTCGAAATAGCGCATCTAGCCCCCAAAACTAATTCGAATTAGCGTTTTGCTAATTAGAAATAGCGCGTCCACACTGATTGGATGCAGGGTCGCACTTAAGGGCAGCTGAAACCGGTTCCAGCAGGGCATCAGGTCAGTAGTTGCTTTGTGTGGCTGCTGTCTGAGGCTCGTGCTTAAAGGGACCCCCCTGGACAGCCGGTTCTCAGCTTTTTCGCTTGCTTGCCAACCTCGCCGAGGGACAGCAAAGTGTTTTCCTCTCCGCCTGCCTGTGTCGGTGGTTCCCATTGGGGACACCGCCGCAGTTGGCACCATGGAGCCAGAGCTCGCCCTGGGCATGCTGTTCCAGTTTTTGGACTTGCTGCGGCAAGCCTACCAGCAATGGGTGGAGGCTGCCTGGCACCATCTGGTGCACGTCAGCCCCCTGCCTCTCTGCCTGGCTGCCCTGGGGGCCATGGAGGAGCCACAGCAGTGCCCGGAGGCCAGCATGCCCTGCTGCATCTGGCGTCCGGACACCAGCAGCGACTGGTGGGACCGCATCATCCTGGAGCGCTGGGGAGACCAAGAGTGGACCCAGAACTTCAGGATGAAGGACACCTTCCTGGAGCTCTGCGAGTGGCTCGCCCCTGCTCTGCGGCGACAGGACACTCGCATGAGGCCTGCCATCCCCCTCCAGAAGCGGGTGGCCATCGCCCTGCAGAAGCTCTCCACGCTGGACAGCTACCGATCCGTCGGGAACCAGTTCGGCGTGGGGAAATCCACTGTCAGAGCAGTGCTGATGCAGGTACGGCATTCTGGGCCGGGGAGGAGGGGGGCTGCAAGGAGGGAATGGACCGCCCCGGGGAACACGGGCGGGGAGGAGGCAAAAGTGCCTCGCACAGGAGGGTTCAGTCTGTCCCGGCCGCACTACATGCCGCCCGCGGTGGCCAGGATCGCAGCGGGCGTTGCTTCTGGGAGTGGGGTGCGGGGCAGTGCCAGGGAACGAACACTCCGAGCCACCCAGGCGCCCCAGTGATTCACGGGTTGCTCTGTCTCTTTCCAGGTGGTCAAGGCCATCAACCGGGTGCTGCTCCGCAGGGTGGTCCGCCTCGCCGACACGGATGCGGTCATCCAGGGGTTCGGCGCCCTCGGCTTCCCCAACTGCGGGGGGGGCCATTGACGGGACGCACATCCACATCCGTGCCCCAGAACACCAGGCCTCCCTGTACATCAACCGCAAGGGGTACTTCTCCGTCCTCCTGCAGGCCACGTCTGACCACGGGGCCAGTTCACAGACAAGGCACACGACGCCAGGGTGTTCCGCAACTCCTCCATGTGCCGAAGGCTGCACACCGGGACCTTCTTCCCCGACCACCACACCAGGGTCAGGGACGTGGACATGCCCGTGTGCCTGGTGGGGGATGCGGCCTACCCCCTACAGCCCTGGCTGATGAAGCCCTACACGAGGCATCTCAACCCCTCCCGGCAGGCCTTCAATGCCAGGCTCACCAGGGCCCACATTGTGATCAAGGAGGCTTTCAGGCGTCTGAAGGCCCGATTTAGATGCCTCCTCACCCGCCTCTACCTCGCAGAGCACAATATCTCTCCTGTAGTGGCAGCATATTGTGTGCTGCACAATTTATGCGAACAGACGGGGGAGGCTTTCCTGCCAGCCTGGATGGCTGAGGCTGAGCGCATGGCTGGCCAGTACGTGCAGCCCCGCACTGCCGCCATGCGGGAGGCCCAGTGGCAGGCTGTCCAGATCCAGGAAGTCCTGCAGGACAGCTTCCAGGTGGAGGAGGACTGCACTCTCCCTGCATGCCCACTGGGGCCTTCTTGCCCCCTCATTTCCTTCCCCTTTCCCCTCCCTAATGTAAAATAAAAACACCTGTTTTGCCAAAAAACCCTCTACTTATTGTACTTAACTGAGGTGGGGGGAGGGAGGAATAAGGGTGGGAGAGGGGAGGGGGAAACCTAGGAGGAGGGAGCTGGAAGGGGAGGGAAAGCTCAGGGTTGGGGGTCCTGCTGGCTCTCCCGTCTCACAGCACTGTGGGTGCAGGGGCGTCGGGGGGGGGCAGTGGGTGTGGAGGGTGGAGCAGGAGGGACGGGGGGATGCAGAAGAAGCGGGAGGGGGAGCAGGAGGAGCGAGAGCTGGGAGGGCCGCAGGGGCCGGAGCAGGAGGAGGCAGGAACCTGTCCACCAAGGTCTGGAGGTGGCCTCTGAGGGCACGGCCCTGCTCCTCCAGCACCTCCAAGCTCTGCTGCCGCAGCCGAAGGTCCTCCCAGACCCAGTGGTCCTGGGTGCGGAGCTGGTGCTCCAGGAACCGCAGGTGCCGCGGCGGATAGTCCTCCAGGTTGCGCGTGCACTTGCTGGCCCACGTGTGGGTGGCTGTTGCAGGTGGGGTGCTGCGGCTGTGGTGAAACAAGAGCAGTGGTCAGTTCGCCCTGGGGACATGGTGGGTGAAACCCAGCTCCCCTCTGCAAGGCGAGGTCGGCGTGTGGGGAATGAGCCAGGGCCCCTGCATGACACCCAGCTGCTGCTCCATGGTGGGCAAGGCCCAGGCTCCCTCTCCCCCCACTCCCCCCCCCATACACATAAGGGGCGAGTGATGGTACTCACATGTGGAGCCCTCCCTGGCCTCGGACGACACAGCCGATGCGTTCTGTGGGATGCCTTGGAGGTCCTGGGCAGGCTCCCTGCAGGCTCCTGGCTCTCAGCATCCTCCTCCTCCATGTCAGGGATGGGGCCCTCTGCCCCGGGGTCGATCACCACCCGGGGGCATGGACTGCGTGAGCCCCCAGGATGCGGTCCAGGGCATCATAATGAGGGCTTGCCTCCGGGTCGGCCCCAGGCTGGGAGGCCCTGGAGTAGGCCTGCCACAGGTCCTTGATTTTGCAGCGGACCTGCTGCCGGGTCCGCATGTGGCCTCTGGTGGCCAGGCTGGCAGCCATGCTGCTGTAGACGGCCGCGTTCCTGCGGCTAGTGCGGAGATCGTGGACGTTGGAGGCCTCCCCCCAAACCTCGATGAGGTCCACGATCTCCACACTAGACCAGGCGGGCGCCCACCTCTTGCGGCCCCGGGCAGGCTCCTGGGAGCTGCCAGCCTGATCCTGTGAAGAGGTGGAGGGCTTGGTGGCAGCCTCATGCTGGGCCAGGTGCAGGGTCTTCCAGCTGGGTGCTGGCAGGCTTGCAACTGGCACAAGCACTGTAGCCAGACCGTGCCCCTTTAAGGGCTCCGGGGCTGGGAGGGGGGCAGATGAGTTTCCCTGGTTTGGCCCAGAGTGGCCACCAGGGCAAGCTGGGGAGGGCTAGCCTCCCACTAGTTCGAATTAAGTGGCTACACAGCCCTTAATTTGAACTACTTAATTCGAACTAGGCGTTAGTCCTCGTAGAATGAGGTTTACTTAGTTCGAATTAAGCGCTCCGCTAGTTCGAATTAAGTTTGAACTAGTGGTTTGCATGTGTAGCGCCTATTAAAGTTAATTCAAACTATCGGCTGTTAGAAGTGTGACCGCTAATCACTGAGGATTGAGTGGAGGTTAAGGATAATCTAGGAATGGCCCAATATCTAAACAAATACTTTGCTTCAGTCTTTAATGAGGCTAATGAAGAGCTTAGGGATAATGGCAACATAACAAATGGGACTAAGGATGTGGAGGTAGATATTACCATATCCGAGGTAAAAGCCAAACTTGAACAGCTTAATGGGAGTAAATCGGGGGGCCCAGATAATCTTCATCCAAGAATATTAAAGGAACTGGCACATGAACTTGCAAGTCCATTAGCAAAATTTGTAATAAATCTCTAAACTCAGGGGTTGTACCATTTGACTGGAGAATTGCTAATATAGTTCCTATTTTTAAGAAAGGGGAAAAAAAGCGACCCGGGTAACTATAGGCCTGTTAGTTTGACATCTGTAGTATGCAAGATCTTGGAAAAAATTTTGAAGGAGAAAGTAGTTAGAGACATTGAGGCTAATGGCAATTGGGACAAATTACAACATGGTTTTACAAAAGGTAGATCGTGCCAAACCAACCTGATCTCCTTTTTTGAGAAAGTAACAGATTTGTTAGATAAAGGAAATGCAGTGGATCTAATCCAGTGCTAATTACACTCCCTTTGAGAAGCAGGTACTGGCTTGCTATCTGGCATTATTAGATACTAAGCATGCAACTCAGGACCGGTAGGTGTTGCTGCGCCCCAAGCTCCCTATCATGAGCTGGGTGCGAGATACAGCTGCTCCCTGGTCAGGTCGAGCTATGGCCAGCACTCTGTTCAAGTGGAGGTGGTACATCCAGGAGAGAGCTAAGCCTGGACCCTCGGGGGTTTCCCACTTGCATGAGTTAATAGCACAGCTCCCAGAGGGAGATAAGGCAGAACAGCCCAGCCTACAGTAACCACCTCTGCTGCAAGGAATAGCAGTGTGGGACTCTCCTTACAGTGCTCTGACTACCAAGCAAAACCAGTTTGCCTGGTTCACTGACGGGTCTGCCCGTTATGTGGGGGGTGCCCAGAAGTGGCGAGCTGCTGCCTTACAGGAGACCCGGAACATACAGATGATTAAAGAAGGCACAGGAGGGTTGTGGCGGGGTAGCCCCGCCCCTCCCTAGAACCCCGGCGTCTCCACGGGGACAGAGAAGCGGGGCCGGCAACTCGCCGGGGCGGAAAACCATGCGGAGCCCCGGGCGGGGAGCAGGGGCGTCCCAGCGAGGTCGCAACGCGGGGGAGCACATCGGCGGGGGTGGAAGGTCGGCCGGGATGACGTCAGCCGTGACGTCACCAGTGCGACGCCCAGGGGCGTCGCCGGGTGATGACGCTGAGGGGAAGCGTCATCCTCCCGCGTCCGGCGGGAAATTTAAAAGGGGACTACGGGCCAGAGGAGAGAGAAGAGTCCCGCAGAGGAGGAGCGTCACAGCCAGGACCTCACGGACCCGGCTACTGGAGACCCTGGGTGAGTCTTAACCCGGGGGCCCCAGGCTAGCGGCAGCTCACTGCCGGGGAAGAAGTGACCCAGGGCGGGGGCGTGGACCCCGAGAGCGGGGGAGTTTAGGGGTTTTCAACCCCCTCTGCTAGGCAGGAACGCATGTCCTGACCTTAGGGCCCTGGGTCGGGGTCCGGAGCGAGGGTGGGCCCGGACCCCCTTCCCCAGCGAGCAGGGGGGCAACCGGGCGCGTCTTGAAAATTGTAAAAGCGCATAATTCAATAAACTAAAAGGCACCCAGTACGCAAAAGAGGGTGTTACTTGGGGGTTGGGGGACGCAGACTCGGGTAGTCCCCTACAAGGGTCCAGCCAGCTAGCAGAATTAGCAGCTGTACACCTGGCATGCAAGCAGGCAATAGAGCTGGGGGACGAAACAAGCCTCTTTTACACAGATTCCTGGGCAGTGGCCAATGGCCTAGCAGTTTGTTCAGGGCACTGGGCTCAGAGTAATTGGCAAATTCATGGAAGCCAGTGTTGGGGCAAGCCTGTAATAATTTGAACTCTTGCTTAATAGCAGGCAGTACCCCTCACGAGCGTTTTAAGGGTCAGGGTGGTCCTAGCACCCCGCCTCCTGATGAAAGTACACCTAAGGGTGTGGAGGTGGTCTGGCAGAGGGTCTGGATACTACCCTGCCCGGGAGACTCCGCTCCTATGGTGGCTGCAGAAACCATCACCCAGGGGCTACATGGTGGGTCCTCCCTGCTAATGATGTCACTTTGCAATGTTTTCCTCAGGCACGCTTGCGTAAATGAGAATAGCCCTCCAGCATGCAGTTGATGCAGTGGGTGCTCCTGATTCCAAGTGTGCTGTCAGTTAACCCTTAGGGATGGTGGCAATCAACTTCCCAGGTGGAAAGATCCTCCCAGACCTGGCTGAATGGATCATGCCCCCTGTTCGTGCAGGTGTGATTTGTGTCTGAATGCCCGACCCTCCAGTCCTGGAATGCCAGTACTCAGTCGGGACCTTGGACCAAGCAACATTATGAAGGAGCCCTTGCCAACGAAAAACCATCCAGTCTCTATATAATCCTCCATCCTATTGTTATTGTATTATTAGGTTTAGTAGCCATTTGTATTATTACTAGTACGTTAGCTTGTTATGTAAGGTGTCTTGCTTTCCGTATGACACTACTGGCTCAGCAAGTAAAACACCAGGTCATCCTGGAACAACTGACACCCTAGAAGGGATGTATCGGGGTATGGTGCATGCCACATCACCCAGGGGTGGAATGTAGTGGTCAATTGCAGAAGAATTTTGTACCTGTTAGTTTAGGGGTGGTGAGGCCTGCATTCTTTCCCCCCTTTCCCCTATATCTGATGAGCCAGAAGCAAGCCTCTGGGAACATACACCATTTAAGATAAGCATTGTTGCCAGTATAGCAAGAACAAGTATGAGATAAGGGTAAAGGGCAAGAACGCATAAACAATTCTGTTTACCCTAACGTACTGATCACGTAAACAGGGCCAAAGAACAAGTAGATCCAGAACAGAACCAGATGGATAACTAACAGCTAAGCCCTGCATCAGCACGTAATGAGTAACCCCTGGAAATTTCCAAACTGCAAAACAAGGCAGGGAAAACTGTATTTAAGGCTGCCTCAGAGCCTAGCAAATCGAACCTCACCGATGGGCTTTGGGTACCAGCGCCTTGGAAGCTGAGACAACCTCCCACTTCGTCTGCAGCCTAACCGGGGTTCCAGGCTTGCAGGAAGGGACGTAAGATATGCCGCTTCTTTGTTATATTGTTCCTCCATTTATGGGGCACAGTTGTTAGCTGTCAGGAAATAAACTACTTCTGTTTGACAGATACCTGTGCTGCGTATTTTGTACTTTGGGAACCCAGTGTCAGACCTTAGACTAACCTTGGCTGGCTACACCTTCTTGGTCCAGACAGACATGGTTCCCATATCTCTATCAGATGTCTCTTCTGCCTCCCTACCCTTTTCTGGACCGACAGGACCTACTCTCGCAGAATGGGGGCACCTTCCTGCATCCCCAACCTCAAACCCTACACATCATGGCATGGCTCCTCCCTGACTCTGAAAGACTCTGCTCTGATCAAATGAAGGACATCCTGCTACACAGCAGACGAGAGACTACCCATGCCACTTATCTTTGTAAATTGAAATGCTTTGCAACTCGGTGCGCACACAGGCAAATTGATCCCTGCTCAATGCCACTTCATATAATTCTTGACTACATCCTCGATTTGAAACATGAAGGCCTATTCGTATCCTCTCTCAGGGTGCACCTTGCTGCAATTACTGCCTTTCATCCCCAGATAGAGGGGTTCTCAGTCTTTGCACACTCTACGACGAGGAGGTTCCGCAAGGGTCTTCACAACCTTAACCCCTCGTACAGGCTACCACCTCTGGTGTGGGATTTAGACTTAGCGCTGCACACATTTGCACCCCCGCCCCTTCGAACTTTTGGCAACTTGCCCTCTCCTTTTGCTGTCAATGAAGGTGGCATTCTTACTCACGCTGATGTAATCACGTAGTCAGTGAACTCATTGCCCTCTATAGCGGGGCATTATTTGGAACCAGGGAGTGGGTGGGTGCTAGCCCACCCACTTCTAAAGCCCCTCCCCAGCCTTGCGGGACGGACGACTAAACCCAGGCCCAACTGATTTTGAGGGACAAATAATGAAAAAAGATCAGGGCGTATGGGTCAAAGGTTCAAAATGAGGGAACCAGACGGGGAGTCCGAGCAGAGAACCCCGGACAGCTCCCACTGCTCCTCAAAGCTGTCCAGGGAACCAGCGGATGCTGCCCAGAGGAACTCTGCCCAGATGCATGAGACTAGGGAGGAACAGAAATAGGCCCCACACTCGCAGAGAACCCCCTCGTCTAGCATCCTCCTCCTGGTGTTATAGATTGCTGCTTTCGCCAGGGCCAGGAGGAGGTTGATGAGGAGGTCTCACAACTTTGTGGGGCCATGGATGGGTGTCGTGGGGCTCACCCCTGTCTTGGGGTTGCCACCCCCATCCGGGGCCTAATTCGGCTCGTCTGGGTCTAGCCCTCAAAGTACACTGCCCCCCTCTTAGGGGCAATACAGCCCACTGGCCTAGTTCCCAAGTACAATGCCCCTCTCTTAGGGGAAATACGGCCCACTGGCCTAGTCCACAGTTTGCAGGCCCAGAGGCCTAGTCCACAGTTCAGGGTTTGTTACCCCGGTCCCCACTTGCCAGGGTCTCGGGCAGCAGGGGTAGGGGGGTCCGGGCCCTCCCTCTCCACCGGACCCCGACACACCCCCCCCCCTTAAGTGGGTACCTATCCCCTCGCTCGTTCCCGTCTCTTCTTCCCCCACCCTGGAAAGGAAATCAGCATTCGTGTGCGCCTTCCCTGGGCGATGGGTTATACTGAAATTGTACGGCTGTAAAGATAGATACCACCGCATTAAACGGGGGTTCGTCTCTTTCATGCTATTTAACCATTTCAGGGGGGCATGGTCTGTCACCACCTGAAATGTGTTGCCCAATGAATAGTATCTTAGGGCGTCTATAGCCCACTTTATTGCCAGTGCCTCCTTTTCTATGGTAGCATAGTTCTGTTCTCGTGGGAAGAGCTTGCGGCTCAAATATACTATCGGGTGCTCCCCTCCCTCTGCCTGTTGGGACAGCACTGCCCCTAAGCCTCTTTCTGATGCATCCGTTTGCAGTAGGAAGGGCTTTGAAAAATCTGGGTGGAACAGGACAGGGGCTTTAGTAAGCTGGTCCTTCAGTGTCCTGAAAGCCCCCTCACAGTCTGCTGACCATTGTACCTTGTTCGGCTGGGTACTTTTCGTGAGGTCAGATAGAGGGGCTGCAATGTCCGCAAAACCGGGGATAAACCGGCGATAGTACCCCGCAAGCCCCAAGAACTGGCGTACCTGCTTTTTGGTTGCGGGTGTCTTGCACTCCTGCACGGCTTTCACTTTGTCCACCAGCGGTCGTACTGTCCCTTGCCCGACCGTGTACCCCAAGTAGGTTACTTCCCGGTGTCCCAGCTGGCATTTTCGCGGGTTGGCTGTGAGGCCGGCCTCCTTCAGGGATTTCAATACGGCTTCTAAATGCTGTAGATGGGCCGTCCACGTTGGGCTATAGATCACCACGTCATCTATATATGCGGCTGCGTAGGCATGATGGGGCTGTAACAATCGGTCCATTAATCGTTAGAATGTGGCCGCTGCCCCATGCAGTCCGAATGGCATGGTCACGAATTGAAACAGGCCCCAGGGTGTAGGGAAGGCCGTCTTCTCCTTAGAGGCTGGTGTTAAGGGGATCTGCCAATACCCTTTCGTCATGTCCAGGATGGAGAAGTATTCCGCTTGGCCGAGCCGTTCCAAGAGCTCCTCGGTTCAGGGCATCGGGTAGGCATCGAACCGCGAGATGGCATTCACCTTCCGAAAATCGATGCAAAATCGCGTCGTGCCGTCTGGCTTCGGGACTAGAACTATGGGACTCTTCCACTCACTATGAGATTCCTCCACCACTCCCATCTCTAGCATGGTCTGGAGTTCCCGCTGGACTGTTTCCCACATCTTCCTAGGGAGGGGCCTGTGTTGGTCTCGCACCTTATGGCCTGGCCGGGTAGCGATGTGGTGATGCGTGGTGCGGACGCGGCCGGGTTGAGTGGAGAAAAACGGCGCGAACCTCTGGGCCACTCGCTGTAATTCTCCCCGCTGTACCGGATTTAACTCCGGGCCCATCGTTACCTGAGCCTCCCCCTGGAGGTCCTCTACGGCTGGCCCGAGCTCTGGCTCCGGGGAATATGGGGTGACCAGTAGTCCTTCGGCGGTCTTCCACTCCTTCAGGAGGTTGATGTGGTATAGTCGTACCTCTCTCCTCCTCCCCGGCAGCCTCACTTCGTAGTCCACCGTCCCTATTCGCCGGACCACCTCGAACGGGCCTTGCCATCGGGCCAGTAGCTTGGACTCTCGGGATGGCAGCAGGACGAGGACGTGGTCCCCCGGTTCAAAAGAGCGGAGTTTGGCCCCTCGGTTGTAATATCGGGCTTGGACTTCCTGCGCCTGTAGGAGGTTAGCCTTGGCAAATTCCCCTACCTTCCGCAGGCGTTCCCGCAGCTGTAAGATATAGGGTACTGTCCCTTGGACGCGCGATTCTTGTTCTTCCCAACTTTCTCGTAAAAGGTCGAGTATTCCCCTCGGCTGTCGCCCATACAGGAGCTCGAATGGGGAGAAACCCGTCGACGCCTGGGGGACCTCCCGAATGGCAAATAACAAGGCTGGTAGGAGCTTGTCCCAGTGTCGAGGGTCCTCAGCCACGAACTTACGCAGCATCGTCTTTAGCGTTTGGTTAAAACGCTCCACCAGGCCGTCTGTCTGGGGATGGTAAACCGTCATCCTCAGCGGGTGGATGTTCAGTAGCCGCGATAGTTCTGCCATCAGCCGGGACGACACATTGGTCCCCTGGTCGGTCAGGATCTCCTTCGGTATCCCTACTCGTGCAAACAGTTTAAAAAGTTCCTCGGCGAGGGTGCGGGCGGTGGTGTTCCGTAGGGGAACCGCTTCTGGGTAACGGGTGGCGTAGTCCACCACCACCATAATGTGCTGACAGCCTGAACTGGCCTTTTCTAGGGGTCCCACCAGGTCCAACCTGATCCTTTCAAAGGGGACCCCTATCACGGGCAGGGCCACCAGGGGGGCTTTCGGCACCCCCTTTCTACTGGTGAGTTGGCACTCGAAAGGATTCACAGAAAGCCCGCACGGCGTGGTGTATGCCCGGCCAAAAAAACCTCATCCCTATCCGTTGCAGGGTCTTTTCTCGTCCGAGATGGCCAGCCCAAGGCAGCCGGTGCGCCAGCCGGAGTACGGCATTCCTAAATCTGTGGGGGACCAGGAGCTGCCAGATGTCTTCCCCTGTCTGGGGTTCCTGGACCACCCTATATAGCCGATCTGCCTTCACACAGAACCGTGGGCCTTGGGGCTTATGGGGATCTTGGCTGGTCCCCTCCCCTGGGTCCTGTACCTGCTCCCAAGCTCGACTCAGGGTCGGGTCTTCCCTTTGTTCTCTCATAAAGTCGCCCTCTACTTCCAGGGTCTCGACTTCGTCCTCCCAGGCAGGGTGGTCTCCCCGGTTCGGTGGCAGGCCCGTCGCTGGTCCTGGGTTCGGCCTCTCCTCTCTCCCTAGACTCTTGCCTTGGGCGGCCTCCTCCAGGTCAGGTGGCGGGGTGCCCGGCCCGGGCACTAACTGCTGACCCCACTCCCGCAACACCCGGCCTAGGCCTCTCCAATCGCGGCCTAATATCACGGGGTAGGCTAGCATCGGGACCAACCCCACGCTGTAGACCCCCACCTCCTGGCCATCATCTAGCTGCACCCATGCTGTGGGGTACGCCCGTACGTCCCCGTGTACACACAACAACCGGATGGGGGCCCTTGCTGGCTCTGGCTCAGATATTAGGTCAGCCCTAACTAGGGTCTGGCTGCACCCTGAGTCCACCAGCGCCACCGTGGGGTTCCCTTCTACCCTAAGTCTCATCACCATTTTAGCAGGGTCCGTTGGCCCCCTGCCAGGCTCTGCAGTCAGCGCTTGCCCAAAGGGGCAGACCCCCGCCCTTCCCTGGGCCCTCAACTGGCCCGCGACCTCCCGCTCCCATCGGTCCTGTCGCTCTTGTAGGCCTGCCAACTGCCTCCGCAGTTCGGTCAGGTCTCCTTCATACTGCTGTCGCCAGGTCAGCAACCCCGGTTTCTGTCCCCGGGGCTCTCGCTGCCCTAGTCTACCAACCCCCTTTGCCAGCCCCTCTGCCCAGGGGCGGGGTCGCATGCCCACATTCTCCACCATGTGTCGTGGGGCTCGCCCCTGTCTTGGGGTTGCCACCCCCATCCGGGGCCTAATTCGGCCCGTCTGGGTCTAGCCCTCAAAGTACACTGCCCCCCTCTTAGGGGCAATACGGCCCACTGGCCTAGTTCCCAAGTACAATGCCCCTCTCTTAGGGGAAATACGGCCCAGAGGCCTAGTCCACAGTTCAGGGTTTGTTACCCCGGTCCCCACTTGCCAGGGTCTCGGGCAGCAGGGGTAGGGGGGGTCCGGGCCATCCCTCTCCACCGGACCCCGACACAGGGACCTAGTAGTTTCGGGTGGTTCCCACCACTGGCTTGGCGGGTGCTCCTCCCCGCAACGCCCCGAGCCCTCAGGGGCTTCTACAGCTCCCTGCCCTGGGTCGCTTCCTACCCCCTGCTCGCAGCCTGCTGCGGTCCCACCTGTCGGCGTCGGTCGACAGGCTGTAGTGGTCCTCCCCCTGGCAGCCGCAGAGTGGGCGGAGTCCGGTCCGGTGCTCGGGTCACGAGTGGTCGGTCGGCGGCTCCGGCGTTGGGGCCGAGCCCGGCGGAGGCCCGGCGGCAGCACGCTCAGCTCCCTTGGCGACTCCCTCTCTGGCCCGTGGTTGCTAGCTCCTGCTCAGGTCGCAGTCTGCCCTTTCTGAGCAGGCCCGCAGCCTTTTGTACCTTTGCTCCCTTTGGAGCATGCCCAGTAGGGCTGTGTGGGTGGGGCCTTCTCCGCCCCCGGCCCCAGGTGGTTTCCCGGGGCTTGAGTGCGGGGCGGGGCCGCCCCATCACAATGGGGTACATATAAATAAAAAGGTGAGGGGAAACGTGCAGCCAGAACCTCAATAAGAGGTTCTGGAGGAGCTGAAAACGGGGCTGCAACCTGACGCATTCTAGGTACGCATGTGCCAGGTTTTCCCTCACACCGCAAAAGGGGCAGGTATCTGGGATGGGGGTGAACCGCGCTAGGTAGACGCCCGTACTCACAGCTCCGTGAAGGAGCCGCCAACTGATGTCCCCGATGGGTCGTGGAATTAGGGTGGAGTACACACTGTCCCATCGGGGTTCCCCACCCTCAATTAGTCATAGGTAGTCCCGCCACTTAGTGTCAGGGCGGGACACGAGGGTAAGGAAAAGAAGTGTGTGGAGCACGAGTGTGTACAGATGATCCCTAGGTGAGGTTGGAAAACAGACCGGCTGCAAATCTGGCAGCCGGTTGGGGGGTCCAGGAGTGGGGAAGCCAGGGGGGTCCGTGAAACAGGGTCCCAAGAAAAAGGGCCGCAGAGCTTGCAGTGAGGGGGCGGGGTGCAGCATGCCTGCTCGCTGCAGGAAATCGAGAGTGGGCTGCGGCAAAGACGCCTTCACCTCCTGGAGTATGCACAGGGGGGGTTGGGAGGTGGAGACACCCACGTGCTGAGCAAGTGCTCAGGGATCCACCCAATCCCCCCTGTCGTAGTCCAGGAGGTCTCCAACCTTGGTGGTTTCTGCCAGGATCAGCATGCGGTGCGCCAAAGGAGACTCCGCCACCTGCATGCACAAGGCTGGATTGCGGAGTAGGGGTTCTGCAAGGTCTGCTCCCTTGGTGGCAACAGTGGACCTGGTCTCTGAGAACAGCTTCCAGATCTGTAGGAGTTCCTGGTAGAACTCGGGCAGCTCTGAGAGGTCTCATGAAAGACCCCTTGGATGGACTAAAAAGAGCTGCAGGTCGTATCGGACCCCTCGGAGGCAGCGGAGGCAGGCGTGTGCCAAAAGGCTCCACGCCGGACTACCTGCACTATACAGGAGTCTCTGCAGGGCCTGGAGGCGGAAGGCCCTGGCCCGCCTCCTCTGGGGGAAGGCACAAGACACCTGCAGAGACCCAGTGCAGTCCTGGCCAGAAGAACTCCAAAGCTGTCCTCTGGAGACTGGCCAGAACCTCCGGGGCCGGGCTCAGGGTTTTGAGCCGGTGCCAGAGCATGGACAGGACCAGTTGGTTCAGCACCAGTGCCCTCCTGTGTAGGAAGAGACACTGGAGCAGTCCTGTCCATCTCCACAGCCACTCACCCACCCTGGCCTCCAAACCTTACCAGTTCTGTGGCGGAGAAGGATGCGTGGCAGATAGAAAGACGCCCAGAAAGAGCAAAGGATGTGCGCTCCACCTGATGGCCTGAAGCACGAGTGGGAGGGAGCCTGCCTGACACCCATCCCCGACAACCAGGCCAGCGCTCTTGACCCAGTTGACCCGGGTGGAGGAGGCTGCCGAGTTGACCTCTTGGCAGGCCTCCACCCGCGCCATGTCCCCCGGGTCCTGGACCTCGAGGAGCACGTCATCGGCGTACGCCGACAGAACCAGCTGCAGCCCTGACTCCTAAACCACCAACCCTGTCAACCTCCAACGGAGGAGACAGAGGAAGGGCTCGATCGCCAGAGCGTACAGCTGGCCCGACAGCGGACACCCCTGACGTACCCCCCGCCCGAAGCTGACCGGCTCGGTCAGGGTCCAGTTGAGCCTGACCAAACACTCCGCGAGGGCGTACAGCACCTGGAGAAAACCCACAAAACGGGGCCCGAAGCCGAAGGCCTGCAGGGTGCCCAGGAGATACCCATGGTCCACCCTGTCAAACACCTTCTCCTGGTCCAGGGACAGGAGGGCGAACGACAGACCGTCCCTACACCCAAGCTCTAGGACATCCTGGACCAGATACAAATTATCAAAGATACTACAGCTCAGGACAGTGTAGGTCTGGTCGGGGTGGATCACATCCGCCAGCACAGACCGCAGTCGCAGTGAGATCGCAGTCGCAGCGAGATGGCTTTCGCTACGACTTTGTAGTCCATGCTGAGGAGTGAGATGGGACGCCAGTTGCGGAGGTCCCCCTTCTTCGGCAGCAAGGTGAGCATGGCTCACCTGCACAACAGAGGGAGGATCCTGCTCTCCAAGGACTTGGAAGGAGACGGATGCGGGATCGAACCCCGGTGGTCCTCGAGGGCCCGGAGTTCCTCCAGTTTTTCCCGGTGCGCCTCGCAGAGGGGTGGATCTTCGGGGTTAGATGCCAGGCGCCTCTCAAGCTTCAAAATCTCCAGCTCCATCTGCTCTATCGCCGCATCCCTCCACTGGCTGGCGCCCCAGGAGTAGTCACGGCAGAAGAGCCGGGCGCACACCTTCCCCACGTCCCATCATCGCCGCGCCGAGGGAAAGGCGGGCCGCTGCCCCTGCCAGGCCAGTCAGAACTCCCGGAAGGACGCCACGAAGCCCACGTGCTCCAGCAGGCTATTGTTAAAGTGCCAATAGGTCGGCCCTAGCCTCTCCACGCTGAGAGAGGCTTTCACGGCCACCAAATGGTGGTCTGTGAACGGGGCCAGCTGGATGCTGGAGGAGTGCATTCATGCCAGATGGAATCAGGATAAATATATGCGATCCAACCGGGAGTGGATCGACCAATCGTCCCCCACCCGGACGAATGTGAAGGTGGTGTTGTCGTCCGGGTGTTGGTCGTGCCCGACATCCACCAGGGAGTGATGGTCCACGATCTCCTTGAGAAAGCCTGCTGCGGCCTGGCAGTTCTTGACTCCTGCATGATCCCAGTCCTCGAGGGTGGTGTTGAAGTCCCCGCCCAGGACCAGGCATTTGCAAGGATCCAAGTCACCGAGGAAGGTGGCTGCCTGGTGATGAAAAGTCACCCAATCGGGGCCCGTGTTCGGGGCATAGCTGTTGACCAAGTTCAACATCAGCCCCTCCACATGGGCCTGGACATGCAGCAGGCGGCCGGGGACAACCTCGGCAACCCCAGGCACCTCAGGCCACAGGGCAGGGGAGAACTTGATGGCTGGAGTCGTGTGGGTCTCCTACAGGAAAACCACCGACTACCCCCGCTCCTGAAGGAAGGAGAGCACATGCCTCCTGCGGAGACCCTCCCTACAGCCCCGGGCGTTTAATGATGCAATATTAGTGTATTTCATCGTGAGGGCTGGGGTGGATCATAGAAGTCATAGAATCATAGAGCTGGAAGAGACCTCAGAAGGTCATCAAGTCCAGCCCCCTGCTCTAGGCAGGACCAATCCCAACTAAATCAACCCAGCCGAGAAGTAAAAATCTCTAGGGATGGAGACTCCACTACTTCCCTAGGTAACCCATTCCAGTGTTTCACCACCCTCCTAGTGAAATAGTTTTTCCTAATATCCAACCTGGACCTCTCCCACCACAACTTGAGACCATTGCTCCTTGTTCTGCCATCTGTCACTACTGAAAACAGCCTCTCTCCATCCTCTTTGGAACCTCCCTTCAGGAAGTTGAAGGCTGCTATCAAATCCCCCCTCACTCTTCGCTTCTGCAGACTAAATAGACCCAGCTCCCTCAGTCTCTCCTCGTAGGTCATATGCTCCAGCCCCTAATCATTTTGGTTGCCCTCCGCTGGACCCTCTCCCATGCGTCCACATCCTTTCTGTAGTGGGGGGGCCCAGAACTGGACACAATACTCCAGATGTGTCCTCACCGGAGCCGAATGAAGGGGAATAATCACTTCTCTAGATCTGCTGGCAATGCTCCTGCTAATGCAACCTAATATGCCATTATCCTTCTTGGCTACAAGGGCACACTGTTGACTCATATCCAGCTTCTCATCCACTGTAACCCCCAGGTCCTTTTCTGCAGAACTACTACTTAACTGGTTGGTCCCCAGCCTGTAACAATGCTTGGGATTCTTCCATCCCAAGTGCAGGACTCTGCACTTGTCCTTGTTGAACCTCATCAGATTTCTTGTGGCCCAATCCTCCAATTTGTCTAAGTCACTCTGTACCCTATCTCTGCCCTCCAGCGTATCTACCTCTCCCCCTAGCTTAGTGTCATCCGCAAACTTGCTGAGGATGCAATCCATCCCCTCATCCAGGTCATTAATAAAGATATTGAACAAAACTGGTCCTAGAACCGAACCTTGGGGCACTCCGCTAGAAACCGACCGCCATCCTGACATCGAGCCGTTGATCACTACCCGCTGGGCCCGGCCTTCTAGCCAGCTTTCTATCCATCTTACCGTCCATTTATCCAATCCACATTCCCTTAACTTGCTGGCAAGAATATTGTGGGAGACCGTATCAAAAGCCTTGCTAAAGTCAAGGTATATAACATCCATTGACTTTCCCACGTCCACCGAGCCAGTTACCTCACCATAGAAGCTAATCAGATTGGTCAGGCACGACTTGCCCTTTGTGAATCCATGTTGACTATTCCTAATCACTTTCCCCTCTTCCAAGTGCCTCAAAATGGTTTCCTTAAGGATCCCTTCCATGATTTTTCCAGGGACCGAGGTAAGACTGTAGTTCCCTGGATCGTCCTTCTTCCCTTTTTTGAAGATGGGCACTACATTTGCCTTTTTCCAGTCATCCAGGATCTCTCCCAATCACCACGACTTTTCAAAGATAATGGCCAAAGGCTCCTCAATGACATTTGCCAACTCCCTCAGGACCCTCGGATGCACTAAGTCTGGACCCATGGATTTGTATATGTTTAGCTTTTCTAAATAGTTCTTAACCTCTTCTTTCTCCGCCAAGGGCTGTCCACCTCCTTCCCATACTGCGTTGCCTAGTCCATTTGTCTGTGAGCTGACCTTGTCCGTGAATACAGAGGCAAAGAAAGCATTGAGTACTTCAGCTTTCCCCACATCATCTGTCACTAGGTTACCTCCTTCATCCATTAGGGGCTGCACACCCTCTCTGATCACCCTCTTCTTGCTAACATGCCTGTAGAAACCGTTCTTGTTATCTGTGAGGGGGGGGGTCACTCACCACCGTAGCGGGGGTCCGTCGTCGGTCCCCGGAATCAGTCCATTCCGCCCGCACAGGCCTCCGCTCACGTGGCGTTTCCCCTCTGGAATCTTCTGGTCGCGTTGCTCTCTTCGCCACACCGCCCTCCGGCAGTGCCCAAATCACTCGCTCTGAGCCCCCCTTCCGGGGGTTTGGTGTCTTTCCAGCAGGCCTGTCCGCAGGCCTAGCAGGCTGGCCGGTTGGCTGTCCGAGCACCCTGGCCCAGCCTAACTCTCTAGCCCTGCCCTAGCTCCAGAGAGCGTCCTGCTCCCTCGGCAGCCAGGCTCACAGCCTTGCCGCAGGCCTAGCAGGCTGGCCGGTTGGCTGTCCAAGCGTCCTGGCCCAGCCTGACTCTCTAGCCCTGCCCTAGCTCCAGAGAGCGTCCTGCTCCCTCGGCAGCCAGGCTCACACTGCCTTGGCTGAAACAGCCCTGCCCTTTTATAGCCTCCAGCTGGGCCTTAATTGGCCAACGCCGCCCAGCTGGGCTGAACTCCCCGGGCCTGCTCCAGGCTGGGGTTTGGCTCTTAAGGGGCCAGTACAGGGCAGCTGCCCTGTTACACACCCTCCCCCTTAAATATCTCCGGGGGGGGGGGGGGGTTTCCCTGCTGCCTGCCCTGTTCCACAAGCCCCAGCCCCCATCTCGCTATGAGGCGGGGCCACAGTTCCAGGCGTGTCCATATCAAGTCCTCCTCCCGGAGTGAACCCGGGACGGCCCGGCCGGGGGCGAGGGGGGGGGGGGGGGGAGGGGGCGCAGGCCCACCCGTCTCACTGCGCCCCGGCCCAGGGACCCTGAGTGCAGCCGCGTCGCTGCGATTGGCTCAGTCCGGGCCTTGCTGGCCGTGGCGGCTCTCCCGCCTGAGCGATCCCTGGGCCCCTTCTTCTCCCCCCCTTCCCGGGTACCTGTACCTCTGAGGGCTCGTCGGGCTGTCGCGCTGTCCCAGTCATCCTAGTGGGGTCCGGGTGGCCCACTCCAGGGGTCCAGGGTTGGGTCCTGCGAGGTCCCGCCGGTGGGTCGGCCGCGGTGTTCCAGCACCCATCGGGGATCTAGCTGGTCCAGCCCATCTGGGTCGTCCTCGGGATCCAGGGGTGCTCCGGCCGCTGGTCTGGGCCAGGTCTCCCTGCCCCAGTCTGGGGCGTTTCGGCCGGCCTCCAGGAACTCAGCTGGGTGCCGCCCAGCCCGGGCCTCCCCGGGCAGGAGTTTGGGGTCTGCCTCCAGCTCCTCCAGCGGCTGGGCCCTGACTGCCCTCTCCCGCCGTCTTCTTATCCTCCCCGCCCCGCCCTCTGGGTTCCGGTCAGGTGACGGGGTGGGGTCCGCCTCCGCCCACCCGGGTGTCCTGAGGGGTTCCTCCTCCTCTGGGTCAGTGGGCGGCCAGTCGGCCCTGCTACTTGCCCTCCCCCACAAGTCCAGGTCCCCCACCTCGGGATTGGATCCCGGCTCCTCGGCCAGGCGGGACAATGCGTCCGCATTGGCGTTGGCCTTGCCTGCCCTGTGGCGTATGGAGAACACATAGGGTTGAAGGGCTAAATACCACCTCATGAGGCGGCTATTGGTGTCCCGCATAGTGTGTAGCCACTTTAGCGGGGCATGGTCTATCCATAGTGTAAACTCGCCCCCGAGCAGGTAGTACCTTAGGGCTTCAACCGCCCATTTGATAGCCAGGGCCTCTCTTTCTATTACTGCGTACTGGCGTTCTCGGGGAAAGAGCTTACGGCTAATAAAGACCACCGGGTGTTCTTCTCCATCGACCTCCTGGGAGAGTACGGCGCCCAGTCCCGTGGCGGAGGCATCTGTCTGAAGACAAAATGGTTTATCGAAGTCTGGGCTAAGCAAAACGGGCTCGCTACACAGGGCTTCTTTAAGTTGTTGAAAGGCCGAGTCACACTCTGTGTCCCACCTCACTCTGAGGTTTGTCTTTCGTGAGCAGAGAGGTGAGCGGCGCCGCTATGCTAGCAAATTGGGGGACAAATTGGCGGTAATACCCTGCCAGTCCCAGAAATTGTCGGACCTTCCTTTTCGTGGTCGGTATGGGGTAATTTCGGATGGCGTCTACCTTCCCCACCAGGGGCCGGACTAAGCCGCGCCCCAAATGGTAACCTAAATAGGTGGTCTCTTGCGCGCCGATTTTACACTTTTTGGGGTTGGCCGTGAGACCGGCGTCGCGGAGCGTTCGTAGTACTGCCGCCACTTGGTTTATGTGGTCCTCCCAGTCGCGCCCGTAGATGACCACGTCATCCAGGTACGCTGCGGCATATTCCAGATGAGGGGCGAGCAGGCGATCCATCATCCGCTGGAAGGTGGCGGGTGCCCCATGGAGGCCGAACGGCATGCGCACGAAGTGGAAAAGCCCGGACGGGGTGGTGAACGCTGTCTTCTCCTGGGACTCCCGATCCAGCGGGATTTGCCAATAGCCCTTAGTCAGGTCGAGGGTTGTTATGAACTTGGCTTTTCCCAGGCGTTCCAGCAGCTCATCCGTTCGTGGCATCGGATAGGCATCAAACTTCGATATCGCGTTTACCTTTCGAAAGTCAATGCAAAACCTAATGCTTCCGTCCGGCTTAGGGACCAACACGATCGGGCTCCTCCACTCACTTCTGGATCGCTCGATCACTCCCAGCTCCAGCATGGTGCGGACCTCTTGTTCCACGACGTCGCGCATCCGTCGGGGAAGAGGTCGGTTTCCCTCCCGCACGACCTGACCGGGCGGAGTTCGGATGGTGTGCGTTATCGCCGAGGTTTGGCCCGGCCGCGAGGTAAAGGTCCTGGCGAAGGTTTCGACAAGCACCTGGGCTACGCGCCGTTGGTTCGGCGACAGGGTGTCCGCGAGCTGGGGTGTCTCCTCCTCCTGGGCGTCAGGGACCCTAGGGCCTAACCCGGGCTCCGACGGGTAGGGCGCGACCACCATGCCTTCTCGCTCTCGCCAAGGTTTGAGGAGGTTCACATGGTATATTTGTTTTTTTCTTCGCCGGTCCGGCTGATGAACCTCATAGGTGACTGGGCCCACTCGTCGGGAGACCTCATACGGCCCCTGCCAGCGGGCCAGCAATTTTGACTCCTCTGAGGGGAGTAACAGCAGCACCCGATCCCCGGGTTCAAACACTCTTTCCTGGGCTCCCCGGTTATACCCTCGCTCCTGCATTCGCTGGGCCGCCTCTATGTTCTCTTGAGCCAAGGCCCCCACCTGCGTGAGTCTCTCCTGGAGTCGGAGTACGTACTGCAGAAGCCCGACCGAGGAGGAGGGGGTCCGTTCCCAGGTCTCCCTAATCAGATCGAGGACGCCCAGAGGTCGTCTGCCGTACAGGAGCTCGAAGGGGGAAAATCGAGTGGAGGCCTGTGGCACCTCCCGCACCGCCATCAAGAGCAAGGGGATGAGCTGGTCCCAGTGCTTCATGTCCGGTGGAGGGAATCTTCTCAGCATCCCCTTCAGGGTGCGGTTGAACCGCTCTACCAGCCCGTCGGTTTGGGGGTGGTAGACGGAGGTCTGTAGTTTGTGAATACCCAGGAGGTCGCAGACCTGACGCAGCAACCGGGAGGTAAAGTTCGTTCCTTGGTCTGTCAGTAGTTCCCGAGGTAGCCCCACCCAGGCAAAAATCCTCACCAACTCATTCGCGATCGTGCGGGCACGGGTGTTTCGAAGGGGGACGGCCTCAGGGAACCGGGTTGCATAGTCCATGATCGTTAAAATATATCGAAATCCAGCCGCGCTCCGCGGAAAGGGCCCCACTATGTCCAAGGCGATCCTTTCGAAGGGGGTCCCTACCACGGGCAAAGGGACGAGGGGAGCCTTCGGCACCCCGGGGGCTGCGGCGAGCTGGCAGGCTGGACATGACTGACAATAGTCTTTGACCTCTTTGTACACCCCGGGCCAGAAGAAGCGGGCCAAGACTCGGGCCAGGGTCTTCTCATGCCCGAGGTGCCCGGCGGCCGGAAGGTCGTGCGCCAACCTCAGCACGGTTCGTCGATGGACCCGGGGTACCAACAACTGGGCCTCTTCTTCCTGCGTCTGCGGGTTCCGCCCGACCCGGTAGAGCCGGTCGGCTCGTAGCTCAAACCGGGGCCAGTGTGCCGCCCTCTGTGGATCCACCACCGTCCCATCAACACAAGCAAGCTGGACGTAGGCCTCCCGCAGGGTGGGATCCTCCCGCTGGTCCCGGGGAAAATCTGCCGAGTCCAGTGCAATCGGCACGTCCTCCGTGTCTGAGCGCCCTGGGTCGGCCGGGTCAGATGCGTCGCGCTTGGCGGGGCCTTCCCGGTCGAGCGACCCCTGCGGTCGGTCTGCCTGGAGTTCCTCCCCTAGGAGTTCCACATGGGGCTCGGTCGGCGCTGGTGAGTCTGTAATGAAAGCTGTAAGACCTGGCCAGTCGCGACCCAGCACCATAGGGTATGGTAGGTGCGGCACCACGCCCACCTCGCATCATTCAGGTGACTCCCCGCACCCTCAAGGGGAGCCGGACCTGAGGATAGGTCTTCATGTCCCCATGGACATACCGCAGCTGCAGCTCCCCCTCGGGCGCCGCGGTGTCAGGCAGTACATCGGGGCGGATAAGCGTCTGGCTGCATCCCGAGTCGAGGAGGGCAAACACCACGGGGTCCCCCGCGGGTCCCCGCATGGTCAGGGATGGGGAGCTAGCTGGTGGAGTCGGGGCGGCCCCCATACCGGCCTGGCCCTGCTCCGCCACCTCCTGAAGAGCCTGGCGGTACTGGGCCTCCAGCTGCTGTACCAGCCTCTGCTGTTGTCGGAGCTGCGCCGCCAATCGTTGGGCTCGCAGCTTCACTGGCGGCGGTCGCCCCTTAGTCAGTCTTTCGGGCATTGCCTCTCCCTCCATGGCCCTCCCGCCCGAGTTCGCCGAGAGGGGAGGAGGGAACCTCGCAAACTTCTCTCTCTCTGCGTGAGGGGTTTTTTTTTTTTTTTTTTTGTATTAGGGTCCACTGAGGCACACGCGGAGCCCTTACGTCAGGGCCGGGATCGCGTACCTTCAAGTGCCCACATTCTCCACCATCTGTGAGGGGGGGTCACTCACCACCGTAGCGGGGGTCCGTCGTCGGTCCCCGGAATCAGTCCATTCCGCCCGCACAGGCCTCCGCTCACGTGGCGTTTCCCCTCTGGAATCTTCTGGTCGTGTTGCTCTCTTCGCCACACTGCCCTCCGGCAGTGCCCAAGTCACTCGCTCTGAGCCCCCCTTCCGGGGGTTTGGTGTCTCTCCAGCAGGCCTGTCCGCAGGCCTAGCAGGCTGGCCGGTTGGCTGTCCGAGCACCCTGGCCCAGCCTAACTCTCTAGCCCTGCCCTAGCTCCAGAGAGCGTCCTGCTCCCTCGGCAGCCAGGCTCACACTGCCTTGGCTGAAGCAGCCCTGCCCTTTTATAGCCCCCAGCTGGGCCTTAACTGGCCAACGCCGCCCAGCTGGGCTGAACTCCCCGGGCCTGTTCCAGGCTGGGGTTTGGCTCTTAAGGGGCCAGTACAGGGCAGCTGCCCTGTTACATTATCCTTCACATTCCTTGCTAGCTGCAATTCCAATTGCGCTTTCGCCTTCCTGATAACTCCCCTGCATTCTCGAGCAATAGATTTATATTCCTCCCTAGTCATCTGTCCAGGTTTCCACTTCTTGTAAGCTTCCTTTTTGTGTTTAAGCTCCCCAAGGATTTCCCCGGTAAGCCAATCTGGTCACCTACCATATTTGCTTTTCTTGCTGCGCATTGGGATGGTTTCTTCCTGTGCCTTTAATAAGGCTTCTTTAAAATAGTGCCAGCTCTCCTGGACTCCTTTCCCTTTCATGTTAGCATCCCAGGGAATCCTGCCCATCAGTTCTCTGAGGGAGTCAAAGTCTGCTTTTCTGAAGTCCAGGGTGTGTATTTTGCTACTCTCCTGTCTTCCTTTGGTCAGGATCCTGAAATCTACCATCTCACAAGCACTGCTTCCCAGGTTGTCACCCACCTCTACTTCCCCTACTAGTTCCTCCCGGTTTGTGAGCAGCAGGTCAAGTTGCGCATGGCCCCTGGTAAGTTCCTTCAGCACTTGTACCAAGAAGTGATCCCCAACAATCTCCAAAAACTTCCTGGATTGTCTGTGTACTGTTGTATTGGTCTCCCAACAGATGTCAGGGCAATTAAAGTGGCCCATGAGAACCAGGGCCTGCGATCTGGAAGCTTCTCTCAGTTGTCCAAAGAAAGCTTTGTCTACCTCATCCACCTGATCCGGTGGTCTATAGGGGTATGTCTACACTACCCCGCTAGTTCGAACTAGCGGGGTAATGTATGCATACCGCACTTGCTAATGAAGCCCGGGATTTGAATTTCCCGGGCTTCATTAGCATAAGCGGGGAGCCGCCATTTTTAAATCCCCGCTGCTTCGAACCCCGTGTAGCGCGGCTACACGGGGCTCGAACTAGGTAGTTCGGACTAGGGTGCCTATTCCGAACTACCGGTACACCTCGTTTCACGAGGAGTACCGGTAGTTCGGAATAGGACCCTAGTCCGAACTACCTAGTTCGAGCCCCGTGTAGCCGCGCTACACGGGGTTCGAAGCAGCGGGGATTTAAAAATGGCGGCTCCCCGCTTATGCTAATGAAGCCCGGGAAATTCAAATCCCGGGCTTCATTAGCAAGTGCGGTATGCATACATTACCCCGCTAGTTCGAACTAGCGGGGTAGTGTAGACATACCCTAGCAGACACCAACCACAACATCACTCCTGTTGCTTCCACCTCTGAACTTAACCCATAGACTCTCAACAGTCTTTTCTCCCTGTAAGTACTGGAGCTCTGAGCAATCCTACTGCTCTCTTAACATACAATGCAACTCCTCCTCCTTTTCTCCCCTGCCTGTTCTTCCTGAACAGTTTATACCCTTCCATGACAGTGCTCTAGTCATGCGCGTCATCCCACCAAGTCTCCGTTATGCCAATCAAATCATAGTTCTTTAGCTGGGCCAGGGCTTCTAATGTCTATCGCTGTTAAAATGTACTTAAAACCGCTGCTGTGTTTGGAGAATGGGTGCATATCCACCAAATCTGCTTGCCATTGTGCATCCACGTCTGAGACAATGGTCTGGTTTCTTTCCAAGGCTGTGTCTACATTGGCGCGATCTTGCGCAAAAGCAACCGCTTTTGCACAAAAACTTGCTGCCTGTCTACACTGGCCGCAAGTTCTTGCACAAGTACACTGATGTTCTAATGTATGAAATCAGTGCTTTTTTGTGCAAGAACTATGATGCTCCCGCTCAGGAATAAGCCCTCTTGCGCAATTGTTCATGCGCAAGAGGCCAGTGTAGAAAGGCAACATGAATTTCTTGTGCAAGAAAGCCCTGTGGTTAAAATAAAATACAGGACTATGTATCACTTTAAAGACTAACAAGATGGTTTATTAGATGATGAGCTTTCGTGGGCCAGACCCACTTCCTCAGATCAAATAGTGGAAGAAAATAGTCACAGCCATATATACCAAAGGATACAATTAAAAAAATGAACACATATGAGAAGAACAAATCACACACCTGGGCCCCTGGGGTAATTGACCGCTGGTCTTCTTGCACCACAGCCGCAGCACCTGGGACTGCAGGGCACACCACCCCGCCTGCAGCAGCCGCCCGCGCCCGGGCAAGCAGGACAGCCAGGAACCAGGAGGACTACCAGAGGCGGCACCTCCGGTTCCTGGATCGACAACTCCGTCTCCAGGACCACTGTGTCCAGGAGGACCTGAGGCTGCGCCGGAGAAGGCTGGAGGCCCTGGAGGAGCAGGGCCGTGCCCTGCGAGGCCACCTCCAGAGCCTGCTGGACCGCTTCCCATTTCCTCCTCCCCCTGCTCCCCCTCTTGCTCCCCCCGCTCCCGCTCCTGCTTCTGCTCCTGCTTCCTCCACACCCCCTGTCCCTCCTGCCCCCCCCTCCACAACCATTTCCCACCGACGCCCCCGGACCCGCAGTGTGGCGAGATGGGAGAGGCAGCCGGACTCCCACCCCTGAGCTTTCCTTTCCCTTCCTCCCTTCCCTCCCCTTCCCTTCCAGCTCCCTCGTCCCAGGTTTCCCCCTCCCCTCTCCTCTCCCACCCTCATTCCTCCCTTCCCGCACCCAGTTATGTTCAATAAACAGACGTTTTTGTTTCAAAAATGGGTGTCTTTATTGTACAGTAGGTAGGGAGGGGAAAGTGGAAGGGGGTAGGGTGGAAGAAGGCCCCAGTGGGGCATGCAGGGAGAGGTCAGTCCTCCTCCTCCTCCACCAGGAAGCTCTCCCGCAGGGCTTCCCGGATCCGGACGGCCCCCCGCTGGGCTTCCCGGATGGCGGTGGTGCGGGGCTGACCGTAGTGGCCAGCCATGCGGTCAGCCTCAGCCATACAGGCTGGCAGGAAAGCCTCCCCCTTCCACTCACACAAATTGTGGAGCACACAACATGCCGCCACCACGGGAGGGATGTTGTGCTCGACCAGGTCCAGACGGGTGAGGAGGCATCGAAAGCGGGCTTTCAGTCGGCCGAAGGCCCCCTCCACCACGATGCGGGCCCTGGTCAGCCTGGCATTGAAGGCCTGGCGGGAGGGATTGAGGTGCCCCGTGTAGGGCTTCATGAGCCAGGGCTGCAGTGGGTAGGCGGCATCCCCCACCAGGCACACGGGCATGTCCACGTCCCCAACCCTGATGTGGCGGTCGGGGAAGAAGGTCCCATCCTGCAGCCGCTGGCACACGGAGAAGTTGCGGTACACCCGGGCGTCGTGTGCTTTGCCGGACCAGCCCACATTAATGTCCGTGAACTGTCCCCGGTGGTCACACACGGCCTGCAGGATCACGGAGAAGTACCCCTTTCTGTTGATGTACCGGGACGCCTGGTGTTCCGGGGCACGGATGGGGATGTGCGTCCCGTCGATGGCCCCCCCGCAGTTGGGGAAGCTGAGGGCGCCGAATCCCCGGATGACCGTGTCCGGGTCGGCGAGGCGGACCACCCTGCGGAGCAGCACCCGGTTGATGGCCTTGACCACCTGCGGAGAGAGACACAGCAAAGCGCCAATCAGTGGGGCGCCCGGGTGGCTGGGAGCGTGCGTGCCCTGGTAGTGCCCCACGCCCCACTCCCAGAAGCAACCCCCCTGGCAGCGTGTAGTACGGCCGGGACAGCCCGACCCCTCCGGTGCGGGGCGCTTTCACCTCCTCCCGCCCCCCCTTTGTCCCTGGGGCGGCCCATCCCCTCCTCGCAGCCCCCCTCCCCCCCGGCTCGGTGGCCGAGTGCCATACCTGCATGGGCACCACTCCAATGGTGGATCTCCCCACGCCGAACTGGTTCCCGACGGATCGGTAGCTGTCCAGCGTGGAGAGCTTCCAGAGGGCGATGGCCACCCGCTTCTGGAGGGGGATGGCGGGTCTCATGCGAGTGTCCCTTCTTTGCAGGGCAGGGGCGAGCCACTCGCAGAGCTCCAGGAAGGTGTCCCTCCTCATCCTGAAGTTCTGGGTCCACTGTCGGTCCTCCCAGCGCTCCAGGACGATGCGGTCCCACCAGTCGGTGCTGGTGTCCAGACGCCAGACGCGTTGGAGCACGCCGGTGCCGGGGCGCCGCCGCGGCTCCTCCACGGCCCCCAGGGCGGCCAGGCGGAGAGGCAGGGGGCTGACGTTCCCCAGGTGGTGCCGGGCAGCCTCGAGCCATTGCTGGCAGGCTTGCAGCAGCAAGTCCAGAAAGTGCACCAGAAGGTGCAGGGCGAGCTGTGGCTCCATGTTGCCACCTGCGGCGGCCCCCCCGAAGGGAAGCACCGACACAGACGGGCACAGAGACCAACGCTTTGCTGTCCCTCGGCGAGGTTGGCAAGCAAGCAGGAAAAGCTGAGAACCGGCTGTCCGGGGGGGTCCCTTTAAGCTCGAGCCTCAAATAGCCTCAGACAGCAGCCACACAAAGCAACTACTGACCTGATGCCCTGCCAGAACCGGTTTCAGCTGCCCTTAAATGCCCCCCTGCGTCCAATCAGTGTGGACGCGCTAGTTCGAATTAGCAAAACGCTAATTCGAACTAGTTTTTAGTTCTAGATGCGCTAGTTCGAATTAGCTTAGTTCGAATTAACTAATTCGAACTAAGTTAGTTCAAATTAGCGCTGTAGTGTAGACGTACCCCCAGAGCTTCTTGGAGTTTAGTGTCCTGTTCCAGTATAGGCTGTAATCTATTGATAATGTGTTAGACAGGTATAAGTTGGGAGCTGTAGGTGATGTTAAGTGGTGTTCTATTGTTGGTTTTCTTGGGTCTGTCTTGTAGTAGATGGTTTCTAGGTATTCGTTTGGCTCTTTCAATTTGCTTTTTTATTTCTCCAGGTGGGTAGTTGAGGTTTATAAATGCTTGGTAGAGATCCTGAAGTTTCTGGTCTCTGTCTGTGGGATTAGAGCAGATGCGGTTGTATTGAAGGGCTTGGCTATAGATGATGGATCGTATGGTGTGTGCTGGATGGGAGCTGGAAGCATGTAGGTAACTGTATGAGTCAGTGGGTTTTCTGTAGAGGGTGGTGTCTAATTTTCCATTGTTGATTTGTACTGTAGTGTCCAGGAAATGGATCTCTCGTGTGGAATGGTCCAGGCTGAGGTTAATGGTGGGGTGTAGGTTGTTGAAATCTCTGTGGAATGTCTCCAGTGTTTCTTGGCCATGCGTTCAGATCATAAAGATGTCATCGATGTAGCGTAAGTAGAGAAGGGGTAAAAGGGGACGGGAGTTGAGGACATCCGGACGCATGGCCAAGAAACACTCCTACTTCAGAAGACATTCAAATCTGCACTTGAAAGGGAATCCTCTGAACTGGCATTCATACTAAAATTCGACACTCTCCGCACGGGACTTAACAAAGACCCCAGCTATCTTACACATTACAAAGATAGCTTCCCCAATTATCACCTCTAATACTATTAACTCACAGACATCTCCCCTTCCCCACCTCTAATATTAACTCACTGGCATTCACCCTCCTTCCCCCCCCCCCCCCCACCCCCCTTCTGTTCTGTAATGTGATTTGTCCTTTTCATATGTGTTCATTTTTTTTAAATTGTATCCTTTGGTATATATGGTTGTGACTATTTTCTTCCATTATTTGATCTGAGGAAGTGGGTCTGGCCCACGAAAGCTCATCACCTAATAAACCATCTTGTTAGTCTTTAAAGTGCTACATAGACCTGTATTTTGTTTCAGCTACACCAGACTAACCGACTACATCTCTCTCACTGTGGTTAAAATGGCCATCAGAGCTTTCTTGCGCAAGAGAGCGTCTACACTGACATGGATGCTCTTGCGCAAAAGCACAGCTCTTGCGCAAAGGCACATGCCAGTGTAGACGCTCTCTTCTGGAAGAGTTTTTGCACAAGAAGTCTTCCGCAAAAGAGTTCTTGCGCAAGGTCATGACAGTGTGGACGTAGCCCAAATGTATTTGAGCTGGTTTGTGTAAAGCATAAGCGTCCTGGTCTGAAAGCCATGATGTTACCTGTCTTCTATTCAAAGCGTTACTATGCTTTTTGGCTGCTTGAAAGAGAGGGTTGACCCTACCAAAGCTCTCAACTTCCCCAGGGCTGTAATATATTTTCTTTAACAGAGCCATCTGAGTAGACATGACTGTCACTTGTGTTAGTAAAAGACGTTACAAGCATGGAAGGGACATGTACATGCTGACAAATTTAATTGAGTTTTATTAAACACTTGGTTTAACACACCCTTTTACAGCTGCCTGTGAAAATGGGCACTAACTGCCCACAATTAGGGAGTCTGAGCTGGTTCATTCTTCTATTTTGTCATTTTCCATATTTTCCTGTTGAAATCTGTCTCTCAGACATGAGCAAAAACAGCTGATGCAGGATAGATTTACTCCCACAGGACTACCGATGTGAAGATTCTTAAAGGCCTTTAGAAAGGTATTGTCGAGCTGTCAAAAGACTGTCAGAAAAAAAAAAAAACCAGTGCAAGACCCACTGCTCATTTTTTAGATTTACACAATCCCAGTTGGTTCCTTACCCCCCCCCCCCCCCGCCCATTACACGCCAACCTCGACCATCACTTCTTAATTGTACGTTTACCTGTTTGACTTCTTGTCTGCTGGTGACTCTCATAGACTCATAGACTTTAAGGTCAGAAGGGACCATTATGATCATCTAGTCTGACCCCCTGCACAACGCAGGCCACAGAATCTCACCCACCCCTCCTAGAATAATCCTCTCACCTATATCAAAGATATTGAAGCATTCAAATACTTTGAAGGACCCAACATGCAGAGAGTCCTTCAGCTGTGAACTGTTCCCAATGCTACAGAGGAAGGCGAAAAACCTCCAGGGCCTCTGCCAATCTACCCTGGAGGAAAATTCCTTCCCGACCCCAAATATGGCGATCAGCTAAACCCTGAGCATGTGGGCAAGACTCACCAGCCAGACACCCAGAAAGTTCCCTATAGCAACTCCTATCATCCCTCCATTGACCTATTTCCAACTGATAATGAATGGTCAATTAGTTACCAAGATCCTGTTATTTCATCCAACCATCCCCTTATCATAGAATCATAGAACTGGAAGAGACCCCAGAAGGTCATCAAGTCCAGCCCCCCGCTCTAGGCAGGACCAATCCCATCTAAATCAACCCGGCCAGGGCTTTGTCAAGCCGAGACTTAAATACCTCTAGGGATGGAGACTCCACTACTTCCCTAGGTAACCCATTCCAATGCTTCACTACCCTTCTAGTAAAACATCCCACTCTCCCCACCTCTAATATCGTCAATTCACAGACACTTACCGTCCTTCCTCCCCCCCGCATCCCCCTCCTGTTCTGAAATGTGATTTGTCCTTCTCATATGTGTTCATTTTTTAAATTGTATCCTTTGGTATATATGGTTGTGACTATTTTCTTCCACTATTTGATCTGAGGAAGTGGGTCTGGCCCACGAAAGCTCATCATCTAATAAACCATCTTGTTAGTCTTTAAAGTGCTACATTGTCCTGCATTTTGCTTCAGCTACCCCAGACTAACACGGCTACATTTCTATCACACTTCTAGCAAAATAGTTTTTCCTAATATCCAATCTGGACCTCTCCCACCACAACTTGAGACCATTGCTCCTTGTTCTGCCATCTGTCACTACTGAGAACAGCCTCTCTCCATCCTCTTTGGAACCTCCCTTCAGGAAGTTGAAGGCTGCTATCAAATCCCCCCTCACTCTTCGCTTCTGCAGACTGAACAGACCCAAGTCCCTCAGCCTCTCCTCATAGGTCATGCGCTGCAGCCCCCTAATCATTTTGGTTGCCCTCCGCTGGACCCTCTCCAATGCAGCCACATCCTTTTTGTAGTGGGGGGGTCCAGAACTGGACACAATACTCCAGATGTGGCCTCACCAAAGCCGAATAAAGGGGAATAATGACATCTCTGGATCTGCTGGCAATGCTCCTCTTAATGCATCCTAATATGCCATTAGCCTTCTTGGCTACAAGGGCACACTGTTGACTCATATCCAGCTTCTCATCCACTGTAACCCCCAGGTCCTTTTCTGCAGAACTACTACTTAACTGGTTGGTCCCCAGCCTGTAACTATGCTTGGGATTCTTCCGTCCCAAGTGCAGGACTCTACACTTGTCTTTGTTGAATCTCATAAGATTTCTAGTGGCCCAATCCTCCAATTTGTCTAAGTCACTTTGCACTCTATCTACCTCTCCCCCTAGCTTAGTGTCATCCGCAAACTTGCTGAGGGTGCAATCCATCCCCTCATCCAGGTCATTAATAAAGATATTGAACAAAACCGGTCCTAGAACCGAACCTTGGGGCACTCCACTAGAAACCGACCGCCATCCTGACATCGAACCGTTGATCACTACCCTCCTGTGAGTCGCAGTTGCCTTCCTCTGTAGGAGTGGACAACAAGAGGCCATCTTGCTCATCGGGCTGCCTTGTGAGCAGCTGGGTTTGGGGATCGGGGTCCAGTGTATCCATCTTGGAACAAGATGATCTCTTTTGTGCGGCAATGGACTTCTGGGGAAGTGCTATGCTCTGATTGGTATAGGGTGGTGGTAGGGAGTTCTTAGAGGGATCACACAAACCATTTCTAGACCGATCACGTCACCCCAGCATTCTCCCTGAGTGGTCAAATCCTTCCCAATTGGTAGAGGGTGGTGGACAGAGTTCTTAGAGGGGTCATACAACCCACTTCTGGACCGATCACCCTGCCCTGGAACTCTCCCCCCCCCCCCCCCCCATTGGACAAATCCACTTTCAGGGGAGTCCTACGGGGTCATCCCTATTTGTAGAGGACCGTGGGAAAAGTTATTAGAGGGGGTCACATGAAACCCGTTACTTACAGTGATGTGTCCATCTTGATCCCCAGAAGTACTACCCCAGCAGCGGGACTTCCTGTGGCAGGTGGGCAGGGCCTAAGGGGTATGGGGACATGGCTAGCAGGGTCAGGGTGTTGTACTTAAAGTACTGCATGGGATCTTTTCAGGGGGAAAAAGGCAAAATGCTACATTTATGGGTAATACATATAGCAATCAACCCTTATCATATGCATGATATATCACACACGCACACGCACACGCACACTGTCTTGTTGTTACCCAGGGCTACTCAACATTTGGCCCATGGGTTGTATGCAGCCCATGGCCCATTTGTTTGCGGCCCACAGTGTGGTGTGGGTTTACACAGGGCTCAACACACAGCCCGTGAGTGGGATCCTTTGAACATGGCCTCCAATGGGAGCACGCTCCACAGTGGTGAGGCATCTCCCAGGCGGGGTGAGCATTGAAAGACTCAAGTGGATGGGCTGGCTGGAACAGATGGTACAGGGTGTTGGCATTTTTAGGCCCCACCGAGGAGGTGCTGGGAGCGCTGGGGCATTGTGGGAAGTGCTTTGTATTCATGCCCATCAGTGTGAAAAGCTATTTGCATATATATTTGCATGTATATTCAACCATACTTAAGTTGCAGCCCTCGGCATGTGCTGTGAGTATCATTGTGGCCCCTGGGGCTTCCAAACTTGAGTAGCCCTGTTGTTACCAATAGTTGCTCCCCCTAACTGCACTGGCCAGGTGAGTTAGGTGGGGGAGGGGTGGAGTCAGGCTTCTGCTGATCTGGATTGATGCTCCCATGTTGACAAGATGAAAACCCGGGGTCCCTCTGCAAGATGCCTTAGATTTGTAGTGTCTTCCCTCTCATGCAGATCTCCAGCAGTTAGTCATCACACGCATATGCATCATCTGTGAGAGTCATCATATGCCTATGCAGTTAGACATCTGTGGTGCCTTCTTCTGGGTGGTGTCTCAATGCTGCCCCATTCACCTTTAAAGAGGGAGCTTCCAAAAGCAGTCACTTGCTGCTGACTCCCAAGGCATCCATATGTCCAGTCTTCTTTCAGTGGGCCCACTTAACAGGTCTCATTGTTAGGAGGGAGAAAACTTGTTCTTCCTGGCCTCTGAGGCTAGAACAAGAAGCAAGGGGCTTAAACTGCAGCAAGGGAGGTTTAGGTTGGACATTAGGGAAAAGTTCCTAACTGTCAGAGCGGTCAAACACTGGAATAAATTGCCCAGGGAGGTTGTGGAATCTCCATCTGTGGAGATATTTAAGAGTAGGTTAGATAAATGTCTGTCAGGGATGGTCTAGACAGTATTTGGTCCTGCCATGAGAGCAGGGGACTGGACTCGATGACCTCTCGAGGTCCCTTCCAGTCCTAGTATTCTATGATTCTATGACTGTTTTGGGATCTGGCTTCCATCACCCCTCCAATCTTTGCAAGTGCCCAGAGGTTCTTGTCTTTCTGGCCTTATCCGTTCACACCTCATTCACTCAACAGGGACATTCTCTTTACCTTACTCATGTTTAGGGACTATTCTACCAAGACTTAATACAAAGTTTCTATGTTCTATATGAGAAACTTTGTACTTTTTATGTAAAAGGACTTAATACAAAGTTAAAAACTTAAATGAGAAAATGATTAATACAGAGATTTATTATTAATACCGAGATGTATCTACATACACACAGGAAGGTAGGAAATTGTTCTAATCTCAGCATTTCCATGCAAGACACTAATATTTGCATACCAAAGACCTGGGACTAGCAATTAAAGACTTCCTATTAAATCCCTGAGCACCAATAAGCAATTGCCTGGAAAACAATGTTAACATTATCTGACCTTTTAAAGTATCCCTGGAACCCAGCAGTCATATTCCATCCCTCTCAGCGGAGGCCATCAGCCATGCAAATAAACATGTTTATGAAAGTAACCAACGTGGCTATTTTATTTGTAATGCTCAATTACTCCTGGTCTAGCAACTATGATTTGGGGATACATAGACATGTCAACTGCTGCAACCACAAATCAGCCATGGGTTCCTCCACTCCATCAGTGACTGTGTCAAGCATCCCACACAAAAAAACAAAACCAGCTGTTCTGGGGGAGGCACAGAGGTGCTGTTATGCCACGCTGGCAGGTTTGTGCTATTTCCTGAACTGGAAGCAGAAGAAAGGACAAGCTGATGTTACTGTGGCTACAGGAGACCTCACCTGTAAAACAAGAATATTATGCTCTACATTGTGGCACACACAAGGCTTAGCCCCCACCCCCTCCACTGAAGCAGGTCCCACAGAATGCACCAAGCAGGCCCCATAAACCACAGCTCCATGACTCATGGGCAGCATCTGCACCAGTGAGAGTAAGGCTGGGTCATAGGACTTTCTGAAGCATGTAATGTGCCTACCTGCATAGCACCCAGCACAGTATAAATAGCAGCACAGCCAGTGAGCCATGAGGCAAGTAACAACATGCCAGAGGGAGAGAGAGAGTGTGTGTGAAAGAGTGTGAGTGTGTGTCACACACACACACACACACACACACCTCACCCAGACCTGGCTCCTTATCTACCCCATGGTGTTTGGGAGGGCATGTAGGGCAGGCCTGGGCAAAATACAGCCCGTATGCCTCATCCGGCCCACCAAGCCACTGGATCCAGACCGCGGAGGCAGCGGGGAGCCCCAGGCAGGTTCCCCAGCTTGCCCTGCAGCCCCACGCGTCATGCAGAAACGTGGCTGCCGGCAGGGGCAGATGACCGTTTCGCGGGGCCCCCCCTTTGCCACGGCACATGTGCAGTGATGCCATGCGCATGCACAGGGCTTTCTGAAGCATGGGGCCCGGGGCGGCCGCCCCGTTTGCCCTATATCCGCCCCTGGCTGCAGGGCTCCGTTTCTGTTTTAAAACTGGAGCGGAGGGGGGAAGTTTTAGGAGCCGCCCTGCCCCCAGCACATTCCCATTGGCCGGTTTCTGCCAGAAACTGGCCAATGGGAACTGCTTGTTAGAACAACAGGCAGCTAAGAAGAATCACACCCCCTCTCCTGGGCTCAGTTGAAGCACATGGCCAGGCAAGCAGGCAGGGAAACATTTTAAGTCTGCAGGCAGGCAGGCTCGTTTGGCAGCTGGCAAGTAAGTCTCTTGGCCACAGCCTGCTTCTGGCACCCCACCCCTTTCCTGCCCCAACTCTCTGCCCCCCCCCCCAACATACCCAAACCCTCTGTCCCCCTCTTACACCCACACCCCCTCCCAGATCTGCCCCCCCCCCCATCTCCTGCCCCAGATCACAATCCCCTCCTACCCTAGGTCACATCCCAGCCCCCTGCCCTAGGTCACAACCACCTGCTCCACCCAACTCCCTCCCAGACTCCAGTCTCCCTCCTGCACCCCAGTCCCTTACCCCAAGCTCCCCTCTGGACCCAACCTCCATCCCAGACCCTGCACCTCCTCCATTAATATCATGGAAGAGTGCGGCCCTCGACCTCTTCCCAAAACCTTGGAGCGCCCCCTGTCAAAAATTATTGCCTACCCGGATGTAGGGTCACATGGACCCATAGATTTGCTGCTTGGTTTGTACTGAGCATGCTCAGTCACACTGCTGAAGCCAGCTGCCTTCACTCTGCCCCCCTCCTGCTCCCGCAGGCTTGGGTCTTCCTTGCTTGGCAGCACAGGGAAAGTGTCTGGCAGTGGGGAAAGGCTTTGACTAAAAGCTCAAGCAGCAGGGGGTTGCAGGGAAAGACTGGCAGCAGGAAAAAGCCTTTCCCAGGAAAAAGCCCCTAGCCTTCCCTTGCCAAAGTGAAAGGCTCTGGCAGAGGGGAGCTGCTGAAGCTGCTCCATTGTGACCCTGCTTCCAGCATCTTTCACTGACATGTACAGTTCCGTGCCGCATCGTGAGCACAGCCTACTTGTCACTGTGGCGTGTGCTACCCAGTGGGCCGACACACTTGCTGGGACCCTGGGCAAGGCAGGGGGGTTGGCTTCATGCTCCCAGAAAGGGGGTTTCCTCGGGTGGAAGAGGCAGGGCCAGGAGAGCCGGAGCACGCTGCCTGGGGCTCCTGCCAGCGCTGCTGCCACAGTAGCAGCGGCCAGAGCCCTGGGCCCTTCGAATTGCCGGGTCCCAAGGCAGCTGACCCTTTTCTCCCCACCGTCAGCACCTAGTCTGGAGACAGGGTAACATCCTCTGCCTAGATGCAGACAGTCAAAGTCACCTTCATAGAATCATAGGACTGGAAGGGACCTCAAGAGGTCATCGAGTCCAGCCCCCCGCCCTCAAGGCAGGACCAAGCTCCGTCTACACCATCCCTGACAGATGTCTATCTAACCCGTTCTTAAATATCTCCAGAGAGGGAGATTCCACCACCTCCCTTGGCAATTTATTCCAATATTTGACCACCCTGACAGGAGTGACCTTAGGGGTGAGCAAGCTGTGGGGCCAGGGCAGGGTGTACAGGGTATGTCTACACTGAGTGCTTATTTCAAAATAAGCTATTTCGGAACAAAAACGCTGAAATAGAGCATCCACACTACAAATGCTCATTGAAATAGCACAGAGCTGTAGCTAAATAGAGTGTCCACACTGATTGGCACCTGAATCGCATTTAAAGCCCCTCAGAAGCACTCCGGGGAGGGCATGAGGGCAGCAGTCACTTCCTGTAGCTGTTGCCTGAGGCTAGCTGAGGCTCCTGCTTAAAGGGACCCCCCTGTACAGTCATTGTAGTGTGGATGCGCTATTTCAGCGTCGGGGCCATGCTCATGCAGGTATGGATCTCTCATGCTATTATCCCAGGATGGTGGTGAACTGCTGGAATAGGGTTCCCTAGGGAAGGGGGGTGGTGGAAGGCCCCTCCCCAGAAGGTTTGACAATCCAGCCTTCACAAAGCCCTGGCAGGGAATGGGGTAAGTTGGGGTTGGGCCTGGTGTGGGAAGGGGGTTTGGGCTCGGGGAACTCCCAAGGGCTTTGGCAACCCTGTGATTCTCTGTTTGTCTCCTTCTCCAGGTGGTGAGAACCATCAACACCATCCTGCTGTGCAGGATCATCATCCGGGGTGACGTATACCCCATCGTCGCCAGCTTTGCTGCCATGGGCTTCCCCAACTGCAGGAGGAGCATTGACAGCACCCACATCCCCATTTAGGCCCCTGAACACCAGGCCTCTGATTATAGCAACAGGAAGGGGGACCTTTCAATGCTGCTGTACACCCTCATGGATGAACCGGCGTCAGTGTTCAACATAGAATCATAGAACCACAGAGCTGGAAGAGACCTCAGAAGGTCATCGAGTCCAGCCCCCTGCTCAAGGCAGGACCAATCCCAACTAAATCAACCCAGCCAGGGCTTTGTCAAGCCGAGACTTAAACACCTCTAGGGATGGAGACTCCACTACTTCCCTAGGTAACCCATTCCAGTGCTTCACCACCCTCTTAGGGAAATAGTTTTTCCTAAGATCCAACCTGGACCTCTCCCACCGCAACTTGAGCCCATTGCTCCTTGTATCTGCCATCTGTCACTGCTGAGAACAGCCTCTCTCCATCCTCTTTGGAACCTCCCTTCAGGAAGTTGAAGGCTGCTATCAAATCCCCCCTCACTCTTCGCTTCTGCAGACTAAACAATCCCAAATCCCTCAGTCTCTCCTCGTAGGTCATGTGCTCCAGCCCCCTAATCATTTTGGTCGCCCTCTGCTGGACCCTCTCCAATGGCTTCCGGCCATCCTTAACCTCGGTTCAGGGTCCACTCTCTGTGGACATGCTAGTTCGAATTAGCAAAATGCTAATTCGAACTAGTTTTTTAGTCTGGATGCGTTAGTTCGAATTAGCTTAGTTCAAATTAACGCATCCAGACTAAAAAACTAGTTCGAATTAGCATTTTGCTAATTCGAACTTGCATGTCCACAGAGAGTGGACCCTGAACCAAGGTTAAGGATGGCCGGAAGCAGTGCCGGCAGGGCATCAGAGGAGGACTTAGAGCGTGGAGATGCTGTCTCAGGCTAGCCAAGGGCTGCGATTAAAGGGACCCGACCCCCACCCCGGACAGACAGTTCTCAGGGGTGCCCCGCTTGAAAACCAGTCCTGGCTTGGAGTGCCCAGAGTGCCCACACTGGGCACATCACAGCACTCGGCCATCAGCCCGGCTGCACTTGCCGCAGGCTGCCATCTGGGGAGAGGGGGCAATTGGGGGGCTGCAGGAGAGCTTCCACCCCCAGAAGCCTGCAGAGCCAGCCCAGTCCTCCCCATCGGGGGCTCGTGCCCCATTCCTCCCTCACCTCCTTCCACTTACCCTTCCCTAGCCCCCCTTCCTGATGTACAAAATAAAGATAACGTTTCTTCCCCAGTTTTGTTCAATAAAGACAGAGTCAATGTTGGGAGACTGGGAAAAGGAGGTGGGAGAGGGGAGGGCAACTAACATGATCAGGGGTTGGGAACAGGTCCCAGATGAAGAGAGGCTACAGAGACTGGGACTGTTCAGCTTAGAAAAGAGGAGACTGAGGGGGGACAGGATAGAGGTCTCTAAAAGCAGGGGTTGGGTGGAGAGAGTGCATTCAGAAAAGTTCTTCATGAGTTCCCATAAAGAAGGACTAGAGGACACCAAAGGAAAGGACTGGGTAGCAGGCTTCAAACTAGTAAGAGACAGTTGTTGTTTACAAAGCAAATAGTTAACCTGTGGAACTCCTTGCTGCAGGAGGTTGTGAAGGCTACAACTAGAACAGAGTTTAAAGGGAAGTGAGATCAAGTCATGGAGGTTGGGTCCATGGAGTAGTCTTAGCCAGGGGATAGGAGTGGTGTCCCTGCCCAAAGTTTGTGGAAGGCTGGAGAGGGATGGCACGAGACAAATGGCTTGGTCACTGTCTTCGGTCCATCCCCTCCAGGGTCCCTAGTGTTGGCCGCTGTCGGCAGATAGGCTACTGGGCTAGATGGACCTTTGGTCTGACCCAGTATGGCCATTGTAAGCTCAGGGCTCAGGGTCGGGGGTCTCAGTGGACCACCTTGATTTTCATACACACCTGCTCCTGGGTGGCCAGGCTGGCAGCCCTCCTGCCCTAGATGGCCACTTTCCTGTGCCTAGTGCGGAGATCGTGGACGAGGTCCACGATGTCTGCACTAGCCCAGGAAGGTGCCCGCCTCTTGCGGTCCTGGGCAAGCTCCCGGGAGCCGCCAGCCTGGTCCCGGGAAGAGGGGGTGGGCTGGGGGACATCGGGTGGGTGGCTCTGTGCCGTGCCAGGTGCAGGGTCTGCTGGCTGGGTGCTGGCAGGCTTGCACCTGGCACGGGCACCGTAGCCAGCCCGTGCCCCTTTAAGGGGGCCGGGAGGGGGGCAACAGAGTTTCCCTGGTGTTGGCCAGAGTGGCCACCAGGGAAACCTGGGGAGGGCTAGCCTCCCACTAGTTCGAATTAAGGGGCTACACAGCCCTTAATTCGAACTAGTAAGTTCGAACTAGGCTTAATCCTCGTAAAATGAGGTTTTCCTAGTTCGAACTAAGCGCTCCGCTAGTTCAATTCAAATTCGAACTAGTGGAGCGCTAGTGTAGCGCCTATGAATGTTAGTTCGAACTAACGTCCGTTAGTTCGAACTAACATTGTAGTGTAGACATATCCAACTATATTTAAAGAGAGCAATCATGTCCCCCCTCAGCCTTCTTTTGGTTAAGGTAAACAAGCCAAGCTCCTTGAGTCTCCTTCCATAAGACAGGTTTTCCATTCCTCGGATCATCCTAGTGGCCTTTCTTTGTACCTATTCCAGTTTGAATTCATCCTTCTTAAACATGGGAGACCAGAACTGCACACAGTATTCCAAATGGGGTCTCACCAATGCCCTGTATAATGGCACTAACACCTCCTTATCCCTATTGGAAATACCTCGCCTAATGCATCCCACGACCGTATTAGCCTTTTTCACGGCCATGTCACAATGGCGGCTCATAGTCATCCAATAATCGACCAGGACTCCGAGGTCCTTCTCCTCCTCCATTACTTCCAACTGATGTGTCCCCAGCTTATAACTAAAATTCTTGTTATTAATCCCTAAATGCATAACCTTACACTTCTCACTATTAAATTTCATCCTATTGCTATCACTCCAATTTACAAGATCATCCAGATCTTCCTGTATGATATCCCGATCCTTTTCTGAATTGGCAATAGCTCCCAACTTTGTGTCATCCGCACATTTTATCAGGACACTTCCACTTCTGGTGCCAAGGTCAGCGATAAAAAGATTAAATAAAATTGGCCCCAAAACTGATCCCCGAGGAACTCCGCTAGTAACCTTCCTCCAACCTGACAGTTCACCTTTCAGTATGACCCACTGAAGTCTCCCCTTTGACCAGTTGCTTCTCCACCTCTCAACTTTCATATTAATCCCTATCTTTTCCAATTTAACCAATAATTCCCCATGTGGTACTGTATCAAATGCCTTACTAAAGTCGAGGTAGATTAGATCCACTGCATATCCTTATGTAAAAAATCTGTTACTTTCTCAAAAAAGGAGATCAGGTTGGTTTGGCACGATCTACCTTTTGTAAAACCATGTTGTAATTTGTCCCAATTGCCATTAGCCTCAATGTCTCTAACTACTTTCTCCAACATTTTTTCCAAGATCTTGCATACTACAGATGTCAAACTACCAGGCCTGTAGTTACCCGGGTCGCTTTTTTTCCCCCTTTCTTAAAAATAGGAACTATATTAGCAATTCTCCAGTCAAATGGTACAACCCCTGAGTTTAGAGATTTATTAAAAAAATTTGCTAATGGACTTGCAAGTTCATGTGCCAGTTCCTTTAATATTCTTGGATGAAGATGATCTGGGCCCCCCGATTTACTCCCATTAAGCTGTTCAAGCTTGGCTTCTACCTCGGATATAGTAATATCTACCTCCACATCCTTAGTCCCATTTGTTATGTTGCCATTATCCCTAAGCTCTTCATTAGCCTCATTAAAGACTGAAGCAAAGTATTTGTTTAGATATTGGGCCATTCCTAGATTATCCTTAACCTCCACTCCATCCTTAGTAATTAGTGGTCCTACTTCTTCTTTTGTTTTTTTCCTATTTATATGACTATAAAACCTTTTACTATTGGTTTTAATTCCCTTTGCAAGGTCCAACTCTACCTGACTTTTAGCCTCTCTCACTTTGTCCCTACATGCTCTAACCTCAATAAGGTAGCTTTCTTTACTGATCCCTCCCATTTTCCACTCCTTATATGCTTTCTGCTTTTTCTTAATCACCTCTCTGAGATGCTTGCTCATCCAGCTTGGTCTAACACACCTGCCTATAAGTTTTTTCCCTTTGCTTGGGATACAGGCTTCTGACAGCTTCTGCAACTTTAACTTAAAATAATTCCAGGCCTCCTCCACCTCAAGATCCATAATTTCTTTAGTCCAATCAACTTCCCTAACTAATTTCCTTAAAGTTAGCCCTTTTGAAATCAAAAACCCTAGTCTCAGATTTATTTTTGTTTATCCCTCCATTTAATTTGAACTGAATTAGCTCATGATCACTCGAGCCAAGGTTGTCCCCTACAACCATTTCATCTATGAGGTCCTCGCTACTCACCAAAACCAAATCTAAAATAGCATCCCCCCTTGTTGGTTCAGCAACTACTTGATGAAGGAATTCATCAGCTATCACATCTAGGAAAGTCTGAGCCCTGTTATTATTACTAGCACTTGTTCTCCAGTCTATATCTGGAAACTTGAAATCTCCCATGATTATGCAGTTTCCATGAGTATTTACTTCATTAAAAACATTAAAGAGGTCTATATCCACATCCAAATTGGATCCTGGTGGTCTATAACACACCCCAAGCACTATCCCAGGGGAGGATCTGATAGTTTTCTTCCCCAATGTGGTTTTTGCCCAAACAGACTGTTTCTCCATTCCATCACTTTTTATTTCTTTACAATCTACCTCATCTTTGATATACAATGCGACTCCACCACCTTTACCCTTATTTCTGTCTTTCCTAAACAGCACATACCCTTCAATACCTGTACTCCAGTCATGCCTAGTATTCCACCATGTTTCTGTTATTCCTATAATATCTGGTTTTACTTCCTGGACCAATAGCTCTAGTTCCTCCATTTTGTTACCTAGGCTCCTCGCATTGGTGTACAAACATCTTAATTTTTGCTGTTTGGCCTCATTCACATTCTTTACCCAATTTGGCACGGACGTTGTACCTCCAATATGACCTATTAGACTAGTATCCACCCTACCCTTCCTCATGTTCATTCTCCTACCCCCAGCTATTTCCTTTCTTACTTCGTTTTCCTCCCTCTCAGTGTTAAAATCTGGCGTAGAGATTACCTGGACATCTCCCAACCGTCTCCCCCAAATTCCTAGTTTAAAGCTCTCTTAATCAGTTGAGCCAGCCTCCATCCTAGAAGTCTATTTCCCTCCCTACTTAGGTGAAGTCCATCCCTAGAGAACAGTCCTCTGTCCATAAATGCCTCCCAATGACCACACATCCCAAAGCCCTCCTTATAGCACCACTGCCTAAGCTATCTATTGATCATCATAATCCTGTCACATCTTAGTTGCCCTTCTCTAGGAACAGGGAGAATCCCACTAAAGATCAACTGAGCCTCAATTTCCTTGAGCGTCCTCCCCAGCCTGGCATAGTCTCCCTTAATTCGTTCCAGCGAGAATCTAGCCATATCATTTGTTCCTACATGAAGGATGATCAATGGATTCCTTCCTGCTCCCTTAATAATCCTCTTCAACCTCAGTTCCACATCTCGTATCTTAGCACCTGGCAGACAGCACACCCTTCCATTCTCAGGCCAGTAACCAGAGCTGATCCAATCTGTTCTTCTCAATAAGGAGGCCCCAATCACATAGACCTGCCTTTTCCTAGTGACAGTGCGATTCTCTGGTCTATCTCTTGCTTCCTCTGGCTGCAAGTCCTTGCCATTTCTATTTTCCCTTGTAATCCTCTTCAACCCATCCTGTATCCTCCTAATGCTCATTATTGGTGCTGTCTCCATTAACTCTTCTCTTTATCTATGGGACTAACCACTCTTCTCTTCTTCCTCACCCTTCCATCTTCACTATCTACCTGCTGTACCCCTTCTTCATTCTCCAGCTCCGCATACCTGTTCTTGAGTTCTATTTTTCCTTCACTGACCCATCTTTTCCTCTGCCTGGTTCTCATAGTCACATGCTTCCACTGGCCATTTTCTTCGCCCAGCAGTCCCCCCTCCGAGGCCTTTGATCCTGCTTCCATCTGCATGTCTAAGCTTTCCCCTTCAGCCACGTCATGCCTTTGCCCCATCATCTGCTCAAACCCCCTTCTAAACTCGACCAGAGTTTCCACCTGCATCTCCAATCCTCGGATCTTTTCTTCCATCAGCTCTATCAGGCGGCACTTCATGCAAACAAAACTCCTTTCAGGTACCCCCTCCAGAATCATGTACATCCCGCAGCTACCACATCCAGTCATCCTCCTTGTGTTCTCTACTACTTGGGCCATGGCCACTAACACCTCTGTGTTTGATCTACTTTCTCACCAAAATCCTATTAGTCCGGTGAACACAAAAACAGACCAAAACACCCTCTCCACAGCAAAAACAAACCCCAAACAAGTCCCACAATCCAAACTCCCTTTACAAACTCCCACTCAAACTCCCCTGTTTACAGCTCTGTTTGCTGGCTCCTGTGCCGCTGCAGCTATCTGGTCTGGTCTGAGGCTGGTCTCCTCATCTTCCTTCTCCTCCTTGTCCACAGCCACACCCTCTAGGAGGCTGATGACGGGTTGTCACAGGGTGGGGGCGTGGTCAGACACCCTGACCCGCTGATAGTCAGAACTGCACAGACCACCGCCCGGTTCCGAGCCTCCCAAGCGGAGTGGGGGGTCCGGGCCCACCCTCTCTCCGGACCCCGACCCAGGGCCCTAACACTGAGAGTGCGACTCTCAGTGGTAGCAGGGGGGTTATTAACCCCAAACACACCTGCGCCCGGGTTCCACAGCCCGCCCTGGGTCCTACTCCACTCCGCTGGCCATTGGCCGCGACAATTACCCTCTAGCCCCAGCGGGATCGTCTTCTGCGCCTCCCCCTTGCCCGGGCCTCTCATTCACCTCCGCTCTACCCTTGCCTCTGGGTTCCTCCGGTTCCGACCCCCCTCCTCTGGCCGCTCCGGTGCCCTTTATACCTCACCCCCTCTCCGTCCCGCACTTCCGGGTTCCCCCCTCCCGCTCTGGCGTCGCGCTCGTGACGTCATCAACGGCGCGCCCGGGCGCCCCGTGATGACATGCCGCTTCCTCACCGCTCAGCCATCCCGGGGCTGGGCGGCCTGCAGCATCCGTTGCCCTGCCGCCGGCTGCTTCTGGCGGCGCTGGCGAGTGGCAGGGTTGCTCCACCCCATCACACGGGTGTCTCCAGCCCAGAGTCCACAACAGGGCGTGGTGGTGGAAGGGACTGACCCCCCCCGCAGGATGCAGTGGAGCTGATTGAAATAGGGGCAGCACCCCAGACCTTCCCCTGAGTGGGAACTGTGCTCCCTGGCTTTTGCGTAGGCCCGCCTCAGCTCCTTGACCTTCACATGCACCTGCTCCTGGGTGTGTATGTGGCCCTTCTGGCCCAGGCTGTCAGCCATCCGGCCATAGACATCAGCATTCCTGCACCTGATGTGGAGATCCTGGAGGTTTGCCTCCTCTCCCCAGACCTCAATGAGATCCAGGATCTCTGCACCAGACCAGGATGGGGACCTCCTCTTTTGCCCCTGGACAGGGGGTTGGGAGCTGACTGCTGGCTCCCTTGCAGCTGTGGCGGGCTCGGTGGGAGCATGGGGGTTGCTCATGGTGCTGGTGAAGGCAGCGAAGGCTGCTGGTGTGTGGCACAGGGCTAGTAGGGCTTTCCTTGTGCCACAAGCCCTTTCCCCTGTGGCTGTACCTATAAAGCCTGCAGGGGAAGGGAAACTAGAGAGTTCTGAGGGGTGTGGACAGAGTGGCTACCAGGGCAGCTGTGAGAAGTCCTGGAGGCCAATTATTTTGAAATAACCACAGCTGCACTGTCTACACACACCCTATTTTGAAAGAACTATTTCAGAATAGGTGTTATTTCTCATGAAATGAGGGTTACAGAATTCAGAATAGAATCATAGAATACTAGGACTGGAAGGGAGCTTGAGGGGTCATCGAGTCCAGTCCCCTGCCCTCATGGCAGGACCAAATACTGTCTAGACCATCCCTGACAGACATTTATCTAACCTACTCTTAAATATCTCCAGAGATGGAGATTCCACAACCTCCCTGAATAAGAAGCCTGTCATTTCAAAATTATTTTGAAATAACAGGCTTGCTGTGTAGACTTTCACTTTGTTATTTCGAAATAACATGAGTTATTTTGAAATAATGCTGCACTGTAGACATGCCCACATTGATTAGATGGGTGACAGTATTTTCCCTGTGACTGGGGTGGGGTGACAGCTCTTTGCAGAGATGTTATCCCTGCTCAGGGTGCAGGCTGGTCATTACACAGAGATGCTATTTGGTACCTGTGCTGAAGGCCCCCACCCTGGTGCCCTGCCAGAGCCCTGTGATGGCTGAGAAGGTAAAGCAGCACTGTGCGGAGTTGTGGATGCGGCCACCTGTGATGGTTTTAACTCTTGACCGCTGGGGTCATGGGCATGGAGAGAGAGGCAGGTTATAATATGGTGAAACACCTTGACTCATGCCTCTTCCCTGCATCTCCACTCCCCATTTGTCTCAGCAAAGGGGATCTTGTGTCAGTTTGTGCAGACTGCCAATAAGGTGCCAACAATTTGGAAGGAGCCAAAGCTCCTGCCTCACATGAACCACAAGGCCTGGCTAAGCAATGCAGCAGGACCGACTTTGGCACCTTTCACACCAAACCGGCCCTTGGCACAGTATGAACCAAAGGCATGTGGCCATGCCCTTTGTGGGTAACTGCATCACCAGGAATGTTATCCAATGAGGTGGTAGGGGAGCCCTTTAGTGGTGTTCATTGTGTTGTTTCAGAAGATGCCAAAAGGGCACCCACAGCAGCAGTGGATGCAGCCTATCCTTGCAGCTTTGTGTCTAGCAAGAAAACAGGGTTATATTTCAGATCCACATGTGCACCTATTGCTTTGACTGAAGGGGAGCAGAGAGCGAAGAGGGCTGAAAGGGAGTGTGTCAGATAGAAAAATGGCACCAGGGCAGTGGAGAGAGGGGAAGCAAAGTGGTTTGTTAAGAAGAGGACAGAAATCTCAGTTTGTAGTGGAGGAAGTTAATGTGATACCTGGATTTTCCCCAGAGAGGAGACAGCACAGCAGAGAGGAAGGGTACACAGGGTGGCAGCCACTCCATGGGTGTTGTGGAACAGACAGTGGTGGATGCAAAGTGGTGACAAAAGGGATAAATGAGTTGATGGAGAGCATGGAGCTAAGGGTCTTAGCTATGTAGCCATTTTTACTGCTCTCGGTAGGAGGGCTGTGTGTACTCTTACTGGGCATGTGTTCTTCTGACAGCTGTAGACACTCCACTATCAGTCATTTTCCTCAGCATTTCATAAGGTGCATGTGCACATACAAGAGTCAAGATGCTCACTGCACTGATGGGGATGGAATCAGACTAAAAAAAACTGGCAGTGTGTGGTATTCAACACAGACTCACAGAGGATGCACAAGACCATGCAATAGTCAGGGTGACCAACATAATGCAGAGTGCATCCTTACAAAGAGCCAGCCCAAACTGTGATGGTTATAGCACCTGACAGTCAAGCATCTCAACTCATTTTACAAACAACTACCTCTCTTCACATTCCCCAGCTTAAACAAATAGCACCAGTCAGGATTACTGGGTATCTAGGGGTATGTCTACACTACCCCGCTAGTTCGAACTAGCGGGGTAATGTATGCATACCGCACTTGCTAATGAAGCCCGGGATTTGAATTTCCCGGGCTTCATTAGCATAAGCGGGGAGCCGCCATTTTTAAATCCCCGCTGCTTCGAACCCCGTGCAGCGCTGCTACACGGGGCTCGAACTAGGTAGTTCGGACTAGGGTGCCTATTCCAAACTACCGGTACACCTCGTTTCACGAGGAGTAACGGTAGTTCGGAATAGGCACCTAGTCCGAACTACCTAGTTCGAGCCCCGTGTAGCAGCGCTGCACGGGGTTCGAAGCAGCGGGGATTTAAAAATGGCGGCTCCCCGCTTATGCTAATGAAGCCCGGGAAATTCAAATCCCGGGCTTCATTAGCAAGTGCGGTATGCATACATTACCCCGCTAGTTCGAACTAGCGGGGTAGTGTAGACATACCCTAGAATAGATACATGCTGGGCCTAAACTGACCACTACGAATGACAGCTGGGAAGCTCATAGGGTTACAATGCTATTTTATCCTTCTTGACATAAACATAACCATAATTTTTTCAATATTTAAAAGTGAAACCCTTATTTACTCCAACTCTTTTAGCAGAGGTCAAGATGTTAAAATGCATTTGTCAAGCATGGTTAAAAATAAGAATCAAGCCATAAGGTAGCACTGTTCAATACTTCTGGGATTTAAAGGGATGTGATGCAGAGAGAAGGAAACTCATGTACATCATCAGGGCCCCCCAAACCATTATCTGACTATCCAGTGCACTGTGTACTTCCTAACACATATCACATATGTAGTGCCATGCCAGCTTGCCCGGGGGGGGGGGGGGGGGTGCCACCACAAGTTCAGCTACTACAACCACAAAGGTTTCAAGTGACAGGAACAATATTAATTCTCCTCTTTCACTGGAGGACGTAGGCAGTCAAGATGTTAATACCTGCCAATCTACCAGCAACCTAGAAAGCAGAAACTGCACACAAGGAGCATTTTACACCATTAGCAGCCATAGCTTCAGGAACAGGGTTTGCAAATAATCCACAGCTAATGTGTTGGTAGATTTTCACCGGTTTACCAATTTAATATTGTTCTCAATCTGTTGTTCACCAAGTCTTTTTTAATTTATTTAAGTATTCTTGGTCACCAGCAGTTCATTGCAAGCACTGAACAATCCAGGTGGTAGCTGCTGTGACAGCGTGACCTGGTCATACAGAACCTAGTGTCTGCTGCAAGCCTCCCAATTATGAAAACAAATTTTTGCTTCCCCTTTGCTTCCTTGCAATTCACTGTTTTCTGTCAGCAAACAAATTTAAACAAAAACTAAAAATTCAGACCTAGTGGAAAGGGGCTAGAATTCCAGTACAACGGAGGAGGAAAGAATGCTTCAGGTGTTACTAATTAATACATGGTAAATTGTATTGCATTAAGGCCAGATCTTTGCTATGTAGTAGAGTTCTGGTTCTTATGAGTCAGAAGTAGCAAGTGTGATGCTAGTTGTTTCGCAGGATGAAACCATATTTGCAAGCCCTTTGAAACATGCATCTGTCTACAGACCCTGAAGCCCTGTGTTAATTTGCTCTGGGGTGTCTATTCTTCCTCCAGTGGAAGAAGGCTAATTCCTTACCTTTACAGAGGTGCTGTACAGTCAGTAAGGGTACCTCACAACAACTAGTCACAGGTGTCTTGTTTTAATATATTTTATTCCACACAGGTGGACTGCTTAAAATATATGGTGTGTGTATATATAAAATGTATGTTTTGTTTGTATTGGTGGTGCACATAAGAAAATTCAACCTTCCTGTGGCAGGGTGGCCCCGCCCCCCCAAAGACCCCATGTCTCCGCAGAGACCGGGAAGCAGGGTTTGCACCGCGCCGGGGAGGAAAGCCGTGGAGAGCCCGGGGCGGGGAGCGGCAGCGCTCCGAATAAGCGGTGGCTCGGGGGAGCACGCCCACGGGGCTTGGGGGCTGGCTGTGATGATGTCCACGGTGACATCATCTCAGAGGCCTGGAGGCGGCACGGTGGGATGACGTCGGGGGGGTCATCCCCCCACGTCTGGTGGGTAATTTAAAAATAAGCTCCATGCCTGAGAGTTGGGAGGTGGATCCCCAGGGAGTTGGAGCCCAGCATCGGAGGCAAGTCGAGCCAGAGATCTGGAGACCCTGGGTGAGCTCTAACCTGGGGTCCCGTGGCTAGTCACGGACAGAAGCTAGGGAAGAAGCGGCCCAGGACAAGGGCATAGACCCCAAGAGCAGGGGAGTTTGGGGTTTCAACCCCCTCCGCTAGGTGGGGACGAGAGTCCTGACCTTAGGGCCCTGGGACGGAGTTCGGAGCAAGGGTGGGCCCGAACCCCCTTCCCTAGCTTGTGGAGGGCTATCGACCTCGTTACAGGATTTGTAAGGCAATAAAATTTAATAAACCTGGTAACTCCAAATACGCACAAAGGGGTGCATCGGGGAAACATGGGACACGGACACGGCGGATCCCCTACACTGCCCAAGGATAGAAACCGTTAGAGGGAACACTGATGAAAAATGTCAATAAGCTTGGGGATATTCCCTTCCACTAGCTCTGTTTGCATAGCCGGGGGGCTGCTCTTCTTTCCTGGAGCTCCAGGCCTGCCTTCCAGTCCCCTGTTACAGGAGAGGAGGTGGCTAGGTGCAGGATGGCTGTGGTGGAGGCAAGGGAGAAGTCTCCCTGAGCTGCTCTTGGGCTACGAGGATGGGTTGTGGCTTCCAGGCTAAGTCCTGGACTTGAGGCTCCAAAGGTTGATTGGCACCAGCAAGAAAAGGCTCCTTCACAGAAGATTGCCATGTATGAGGAAGCATTGAGGTAGATCCAAATGCCAGTGGTATCCTGCAAGGCAAGGGGGAGGTGGGTGTCATTGGTAGCAGCCCTCAGGCATGTCTGGCCCCAGCATCCCAGGCTCTAGCAGACGTGTTCTCAGAATCACCCCAAGTGTGGGCACAGGACTGGGAGGAAACGCTAGAATCCTGCCGCTGGGCTGCCCAAGATCCTGAGGCAGCATCCATGGGGTGGAAGCAGGACTGTGATCTAAATCTGTGCCAAATCCCTGGTGCCAGAGGAGGGTAGCAGGTTTCTTAGCTGCTGCCAAATGCAACATGGATTAACCAGTACCAGCCCAAAGACCAGGTAGCAGGGCTGGGAGAGGGTTACTAGTGAGTGAGCTATGCACACCAGTGCTGATGGCCTTGACTGCTGCACCAGCCCCACAGGGGAGTGTAGTATGACAGGCACAGCAAGTCTCTGGCACCAGCACAGGCCTGTAGTGTGTTTGGGACTGACATGGCCTGTTGAGCTGCAGAAATTCAGGCCGACTGCTCTGGCAAAGCCCACCATGCAGCTGATCTTAAAGGTTCCTGCAAGGGCACCAATACGGATAGCTCAGGACTGTCTGGATGAGCCAGTGCCAGGGAGTCCCAGGGCCCTGGCCTTCGGAGGAACTGGAAGCCACATTTTTTCTTCTGTTTCTGAAGTCAGGACAGTTTAGGAGACCTAGAGTCCTAGGTCATAGTCCTGGTGATGGAGGGCTCCTGCAGTTCTGCTCTGGTGGCAAGGCTGAAGACGCCCTTCGGGAAGGCATCACTAAGGAACTTCCCTTTGTGGCTGGGGGCGTCAAACACGAGCCTGTGGACTGCCTCCATGAAAAGTAACAGAATGGTGCCCCTCTCAGCTCCTTTGTCCTGGTCTTGAAGCAACAAATGGAGCACTTACCCCCTCAAATGACCCTCACCCAGGCACCCATGACAGTGTGAATGAGGATCACTGATAGCTTTCTGCAGCCCCCACACAGCAGGGCCTCAGGGTTCAAGCCAAGTGAAAACAAGGCAGGACCAAAATCAATTAAGTAAAACAAAAACTGAAAATAAAAGTTTTTTTTTTTTTTTTAAAAACACACCATCAGGAACTAAAGGCACCACTAGGCATCACTGACAAGGATCAGACCTTGTAGGGTGAAAGGGAACTAAAGCAGGGGGTGGGTGGGGGCAACTCCACCCTTTATATTGTCCCTTCACAATGCAAGGAGATGGGTGCTGGGTGGGGTCACCCCCAGGAAACCTCTATGGTCCTAGTCCACAAGGAGCCTATATGCAAGCACTTGATGATGAAGTGGTCTCTTCTGCAGGATGAGAACAAATGTGTTATTTTTCTGAAACACATGTTTCTTTTTGCATGCTACAGTGCTTGGGCCACACACAGATGTTAGTTAGCTGCAATACTAAGGGTAAAGTAGCCGGTGCCACCAGGTTTTAGATAGACCAAACTCCTCCACAGTTATTAGGTTGCTGCTCTGGCTCACCTTGTTGCCACTGAAAATCACATTAACCAACCTAAAAATGCACTAATAAGACTTTTCCATGTAAGCATGAGGGGGTTCACTCACCAACCATAGCACCCCCGGCCATCTGTCCTCAGGAAGTAGCTCCTTCAGCTGGCAGGGTACCTTCCCTCAGGTGGGGTTTTCCCTCTTTCTCCAGGCATTCTCTTCAGGACACTGCCCTCCAGCAGTGCCCACATCTGTCTCCGAGCCCCCCTTCCAGGGAGTCGTTGATTCTCCTTCAGCAGGCCTTTCTTCAGGCCCTGCAGTCTGGGGGTCTGCTTGGCCTGAGCTGAGCTGAGCTGAGCTGAGCGTGCCGTGCCGTGCCTCGCCTCGCCTCGCCTCGCCTCGCCTCCTACTCCCCCAACAGCCAGGCTCTCACTGCCCCCTCACAGGAGGAGCAGCCCATCATTTTATATGGTTCCCAGCTGGGCCCCAATCATCTAACATGGCCTCAGCTGGGGCCAAACTCCCAGACCCTGCTTCGGGCTGGGGTTTGCCCTTAAAGGGCCAGTGCAGGGCAAACGCCCTGTCACAGTAAGCAAGGATCTGATCACAAATGGCAGGGGAAGTGGTGTGTGCCATCATGAATGAGAGAAACTGAGGGATCCATGAGGAACTTTGCTAAGGTATAGCTGAAAGGCTGGGGAAGCCTGGCCCTAGAAAGCCAGCCTGAGAATGTGCTATCACATAGCCAGTGGGAGGCCAGGCTTGGAACACCATATGCCTTTCTGGCTATCATATCCCAAAAATTTCAGCAAGAATCAGGGAGGTTGGGGGGCTTCAGAGAATGGCAGCAAGACTAGTTCAAGGCCAGAGACTTTGGTTTGGAGAGGTGAGTCTTGTTTAGTTTCGAGCCAAGGTTAATAAATGGGGCTATGCTGGAGGAATAGGAGTAATGAGCGCTCTAGTGCAGAGAAGGGACCTGCGAGGCCATTAGCCGAGGCAGAATGAGGGAAAGAAGAGCCGTGGGTATGGCCTGCTTAGAGGTTGTTATAAAATGGTTACCTACCTTTGGTAACTGGTGTTCTTTGAGATGGGTTGTTCGTGGCCATTCTATTCCTGGTGTGTGCATGCCAACATGCACAGTTGTCAGACTTTTGTCTTAGTGGTATCTGTAAGGTCAGCTGCAGCACCCCCTTGAGTCCCACACTCATGCATTGGTATGTCAGGCACTGCCAACCCTGCGCCCTCACTTCCTTCTTGACAGCAACTCCAACAGAAGGGCAAGAGGGTGGGTAATGGAATGGATATGAGCTATGCACATTGAAGAACAAGGTATGAAAGGTAGGTAGCCATTTTTTCTTCAAGTGCTTCCTCATGTCATTTCCATTCCATACGACTCACAAGCAGTATCTATGGGGGTGGCCTTAGCATTGAAAGACTAGTGGCTTGTAGTACTGTCCTACTGAAGCTGGTATCATTCTGGCCTGCTGGATGAGAGTGTAATGGGATGTGAACATGTGGATTGAGGACCAGGTGACCACCCTACAGGTATCCTGGATAGGCACTTGGGGCCAGGAAAGCTGCAGAAGAGGCCTGGCACTGGTGGAATGGACAATTACAAATCAACGGAAGTGGTACCTTTGCCTGGTCGAAGCAGCAGCAAATGCAGGCAGTGATCTAAAAGAAATTCTTTGAGCAGACACTGAATGATCTTTTATCCAGTCAGCCACTGTGACAAACAATTGCATCGACTTGTGGAATCAGACTCATAGAATACTAGAGCTGGAAGGGACCTCAAGGGATCATCAAGTCCAGCTCCCTGCCCTCATGGCAGGACCAAGCAAGATCTAGACCATCCCTGACAGGTGTTTGTCTAACCTGCTTTATAAAATCTCCAATGCTGAAAATTCCACAACCTCCCTGGGCAATTTATTCCAGTGTTTAACCACCCTGACAGTTAGGAACTTTTTCTAATGGCCAAACTAAACCTCCCTTGCTGCAGTTTAAGCCCATTGCTTCTTGTCCTATCACAAGAGGTTAAGGAGAATAATTTTTTCCCCTTCTTCTTTTAACACCCTCTTAGGGTATGCCTACACTGCATATAGGCATTCGAACTTGCAAATGAAGCCTAGGATTTAAATATCCCGGGCTTTATTTGCATGTTCCCGGGCGCCGCCATTTTTAAATACCCCGTAGTTCGAACTACCTGCCCGCGGCTACACACAGCACGGACTAGGTAGTTTGAATTAAAGCTCCTAACTCGAACTACCGTTACCCCTTCCTGCAAAGCCTCCGTCCCTTTTTTTTGAGCCCCTGTTCCGCAGGCCCCCCCGGCCTCCCCATCCCTGGACTCCCAGCCAGCTGCAAAATCTGCAGCTGGTCTGTTTCCGGACCGCGCCTAGGGAACATCTGTACACACTCGTGCTCCACACCCTGCATTTCCCCACCCTCGTGTCCCACCCCGATACTAAGTGGTGGGACTATTTAAGATCCTTTGAGGGTGGGGGACCCCGATGAGCCAGTGTGTATTCCACCTTAGTTCAACGGTCCATCGGGGACATCAGTTGGTGGCTCCTCCACGGAGCCGTGAGCACGGGCATGTACCTGGCGCGGTTCACCCCCATCCCAGAAGCCTGCCCCTTTTGCGGCGTGAGGGAGAACCTGGCGCACGCATATCTGGAATGCGCCAGGTTGCAGCCCCTATTCCGGCTCCTCCAGAACCTCTTATTGAGGTTCTGGCTGCACTTTTCCCCTCACCTTTTCCTGTATGCACACCCAATCCGTGGCCCCACAAAGTCGCGAGACCTCCTCGTCAACCTCCTCCTGGCCTTAGCGAAAGCTGCCGTCTACAATAGCAGGAGGAGGATGCTAGACGAGGGGGTTCTCTGCGACTGTGGGGCCTATTTCCGCTCCTCCCTTGTGTCACGAATCCGGGCAGAGTTCTTCTGGGCGGCGTCCACTGGCTCCATCGACAGCTTTGAGGAGCAGTGGGCGCTGTCTGGGGTTCTCTGCTCGGTGTCCCCATTTGGTTCCCTTATTTTGAACCTGTGACCTGCACTCCTTGATCCTTTTGTCATTATTTGTCCCCTGTGATTAATTGGACATGGGTCCAGTTGTCCCTCCCGTAAGGCTGGGGAGGGGCTTTTAGAACGTGGGCGGGCTTTGCCCACCCACCTTCCCATGGTTTCAAATAGACCCCGCTCCACTCTAGAGAAGAAGAGGGAGCAGGGTGTAGGGGCTGCTCTCTTCCTTCTCCCCCCTACCCTGTTCCTGGTCCTGCTGCCTGCACCAGCCGGAGCCCTTCCCACCCCACCGAGTCACCACCCACCCGCCTGCTGAAACTCCAACGCTGCTGGGCTGCTCCCCCCAGACAACGCTGCTGCTGCCTACCACTGCCACCAGCTGCTCCTGTTGCCTGAGGGGGGAGGGGGGGGCCTGCCGGCTGCCCCCCCCTCCCCATCTCCGTTCCAGAGAAGGAGGACCACCCCACCGGTACCCACCATCTGGAGGCCTTCCCCACCGGGCTGCTACCCGCCCGCTGCTGCTGCTGCCTTACCACCTGCACCCCGGTGAGGGAGAGGAGGACCGCTAGTTGGACTGTGGAGGGGGGTTGTTTGTTGGGACTGAGCCTTTCATCTGCTCTCGGGGTGGTGGTGGACAGAGACACCAAGGGGGGGGGCTGGGGGAGAGGTGCAGAGCCCTTCCCCCAGTCCAGCTGCCCCCCCCCATACCACCACCCCCACAACCCCCTCCACCAACCTTGTATCACCTGGACTCGCCCCTCAGTGGGGCAAGCTACCAACCTCGCCCTTTTGCCAGCTGGGACTGCTCTGCTGCAGCAGCGGGCGAGGACTGAGCCTCCCACAAGCGCTCCTGGGTGTGCTCCCACCCCCCTCCCTTTGGACCCGACCCCCCCCCCAGCAGTGTTTGGTTGGGGGGCCTTTCACCCCTTTTCTCCCTGCCCTGCCCCCACTGCAGAAGCCTTGCCCATTCCGCCCCGCTAGCCAGTCCTGTCTTCCCCTCGCTCCTGCCCTCCTTCCCTCAGTTTGTTGACTAGCCCCACCCAGCCTCAGTTTGTTTCACCTGCCCCGCCCGCCTCTAGCTTACCACAGTTTGTGTCCTACTTCCCAGCCCTAGCTTTGCCCTGTCCTGCCTTGCTTACCCAGTACCTGACCCCAGCCTCCCAGTAGTCCTCTGGCCCCACCCAGAACTCCGGTCCCTGCCCCGAGCACTTGCACCCCTTCCTTCCCCCTCCTTTTTAGTTAGCCCCAATGCACATTGCACACACACACACACACCTGATGGCCCCATAGCCCCCCTTTGTATCCCAGTGCAGCCGGAGGAGCCGGCCCCTGTCCTGCACCTGTTACCCGACCCCCTGTGTGCCCTGCCAGCACCCTCCTCCTCTGCTCCCAGCCTTGCGGGGAGGAGTGGTTGCTGGCCTCAAACCCTCTCGGTTCCCCTGCTTGTGCCCTATCCCTGTCAGTGCCCTCCCTCCCCGCAAATAGTCAAGTGGGAGGGAGCGGCTGCTTCCCCCCCCCACCTTTGCGTCCTTACCATTCCCTCTAGTGCCCCCTCCCACACAGTATCTTTACAGGGAGGAGTGGCTGCTAGTCCCTTTTTCAGTTTCCCCACAAGTGCCCACCCTCTGTCAGCGCCCTCCCTCCCTGCCAATAACTCGGCGGGAGGGGGTGGTTGTCTCTCACCCTTCCCTTCCCCTCCCCCCCCCCCGCCCCTTGCTTTGCGCCCTCCTCCTTCGCCTACAGCCGGCGAGGAGTAGCGGCTGCCACCCCACGCTTCCTGGTCCCCCCACTCCCCACAAGTTTAAAGCCCTCCTCCCCAGCTTCCATCTTAGTGGGGAGAAGTGGCTGGCATCTCTCCTCGACCCTTCCCTTCCAATTGAGCACACCCCCCCCCCGCCTTTATCCCACCCAAGAGGAGCGGATGTTCCGCCTTCCCCAGTTTCCCTTACTGGTTCCCACTCCTCCCCTGCCGACTGAAAGGCGGGGAGGAGTTCCCCTACCCCCTCCCCACAATTCCCACCTCCCCCAGCGCTTGCCCCCCTCCACTATGACGGAGGTTCCGGCCCCCTCCCTTAACCTCACAGGCCCCAAAGGTCCCCTTGTTGCCACTGACCCCGTCAATCACTGCGGCTGACCTCCCGACCCCTAACCTGGGTACCACGCCTGCCACGGCCGATGTCCCCCCTGATATGGGTAGACCCTCTACCTCAGCCAGAAAAAAAGGCCGAGAGGGGAAGAAGGGCAAAGGCCCAGCCTGGAAAATTGAAGCTCCCGCAGCCGAGGCCACCCCGCCCACTGCAGCCCAGCCATCTGCCGCAGCCCCTCCCTCCCCTGCTGTTCCCCCCACCGGCTCTGGGGGTGATCCACCTCCGGCCCCCAGAGCATATGCCCAGGTGGCCACTGCCGCCCCCCCAGCATGCCGCCGCGTCATCAGCCCCGACCGCCGCCTCCAGCTCCATCCCTGGTGGCCAAGGCCCCTTTCCCACCATGACCAGGAGGCATGGAGTCCGTTGCCTCCTGGTCGCCGCCTCGCCCCACACTGAAACCTACGTGCGGGCGTTGGCAAGGGTGGTGGGGGCCTCGGCCATGGTGGCGGCCTCCAAAATGTACGGGAAGGTCGTGTTCTTCCTTGTCTCGGAGGCTGCCGCCCAGGAGGTGGTGGAGAGGGGCCTGGAGGTGGGGGGTGTGCACATGCCCCTCGAACTGTGGGAGGACCTGGGCGTATGGGTGGTCCTCACCTCCGTCCCGCCCTTCCTCACCAATGCCACCCTGCTGCCTTCCCTCTCCACCTTTGGGAGGCCTATTTCAACCATCGGCCCTCTCCCGTTGGGCTGTAAGGACCCCGCCCTCTGCCACGTTTTGTCCTTCCACTGGCAGGTACAGCTGCAGCTGCTGCCGGTGGCGCGTGGTGGGGTGGTGCTAAAGGGGTCCTTTATGGTGCCCTACCAGGGGGCCCTCTACCGGGTCCATTATTCAACGGGTGAGGCCCGGTGCTTCCTCTGCCGGGCGATGGGGCACGTTCGGAGGGACTGCCCCTTGGCCCAGGCGAGGGAGGCGTCCGGCCCTACCACCGCCGGCCCCCCTGGTAGTCTGGCCTTCGCGGCTGCCCTTCCTCCAACCAACAGCTCAGCTCGGGAGCCGGAGGCGCCCCCTCTGGCATTCCATCCGGCACTGCGGGACCTGAGGAGGAGAGGGTGGTGCGGTCGTTGCCGGGTGAGGGAGAGGGCTCCCCCCAGGCAGAGGTTTCCCTCCCCCCTGCTCTCCCTCCCTTGCCTCAACGCCTCTCCCGAAGATTGATTGCGCCCCCTGGCCTTGCCCCTGCTGACCAGCCCTCCACCTCCACCTCGGAGGGCTGGACACTCGTCGGGGGAAAGCGCAGAGCTCGCCATTCGCGGGGTCAATCTCCCCCCTCCGATGAGGAGGGTGGGAAGGCCTCCCTCCGCAAAATCCCGAGGGGCACCAGCGCTGCCGAAAATGCCCCCGGTGAGCACCAGAGGGAGACGCCGGCTGAGGATGCCGTGGCAGCGAGGGGGGACGCCCTCTTCCCCCCTGCGGAGCCCACTCCTGAGGAGGCCTTGGGTGGAGCTCCCCCAGCCCTAGTACCAGGTGAGCCCCCCGCCGTCACCACCGAGGTAAGTGTTGCCTCGGCAGCCGGCAGGGAAGGCTCTGGGGCTGAGGGGATGGAGTTGAGCTCCATCTTCGAGGAGATTGAGGCCCTGGGTCTGACCCCGCTTACCCAGGGGGATGACGACCCTCTACCAGCAGGCCTTGGTCTGGGTGGTGCCTCTGTGGCGCTAGCGCCTCTGTGGCGCCGCCCCCTCCTCTCCCTGACCCTGACCCTATGCCCCAGGTGGTCGACCCTGTCCTCACACTCAGGGTGTCCTTGGTGTTACCCACCAGCCCAGCCAACTCAAGCGCTGGGGCCGAAACCTCCTGGACTACGACACAGGGGACTGGGTGGATCCCCGAGCGCTCGCTCGGCGCATGGGGCTCTCCACGCTCCTAACCCCCCTGCGCCTACTCCAGGAGGTGAAGGCAGCCTTGCCGCAGCCCGCTCTCGACCTCCTACAGAGAGCCCTGCGAGAGAGTAGTTTTGTCAACGTCTGTAAACCTCATTCTACGAGGAATAACACCTTTTGTCGACAGAGTTCTGTCGACTGAAGGCGTCATTGCATCTACACTGTCCTTTGCGTCTACACTCTCATGTCGACAGAGCGGCTTGTTTTGTCGACAGAACTGGATGCAGTCTAGACGCTCTTTGTCGACAGTATCTGTCGACAAAATTTCTGTCGACAAAAGCCTGTAGTCTTGACGTACCCTTTATGTCTTGAACTTGTTCTGTGCCTTTGCCTTTCTAATTTTGCCCCTACATATTTGTGTCATTTTAAAATAACCATCCTTTATAATTTGACCTAGTTTCCACTTTTTGTAGTACTCCTTTTCATTTTTAGATCATTCAAAATCTCCTGGTTAAGCCAGGGTGGTCTCTTGCCATACTGCCTCTCTTTTCTATGCAGTTCCCTTAATAAAGCCCTTTGAAAAACTGCCAGCCATCTTCAATTGTTTTTCCTCTTTGTTTTGCTTCCCATGGAACCTCACTTACCAGTTCCCTGAGTTTGCTAAAGTCTGTTTTCCTGAAATCTTGAAAGGCTTGGTCCCTTCACTGTCTGAGGCTAATGCCTTCCTGACATCTAGGGAATACAGCCTACACTCCTCCTCTGACTTGGAAAAAAGAAAGGTAAATAAGTGTCCTAGCCCATATGAAACTGTAAGACCACCTTGGGCAAGAAAGCTGGGTGAGGCTGCACCTGGACCTTGTCTTTGTAAAAAGACTATATAGGGCAGTTCCGAGGTGAGCACCCTAATTGCAGAGCCCCTTCAGACAAATGTTACTGAAACCAGGAATGTAACCTTCCAGGACAGGAGAAGAGAGAGGGAAGCAAGAGGCTTGATGGGAGGTCCCGTGAGCCACAATGGCACAAGAGATTCAGGTGCTATGGTGGAATGGGGTCCCTGAGATGCAGGTAGAGGTGCTCAAAGCCCTCAAGGAACCTAGCAGTCGTATCCTGGGCAAAAAATGACTTTCCCTCAAGCAGTGGATGGAAGGCTGAGAGAGTGACCAAGTGGACCTTAATAGATGAAAGACATGCTTTGGAACTCGAGATGCAGAAGGTACTCCTGGATCAACTGCAGGGAGGCCTGATCTGGCCGAATGCCTTTATCAGAGGTTCAGCAGGCAAACTGCTTCCATTTGGCCAGGTAGGTTGCTCTGGTGGAGACCTTTCTGATGTCCTACAGGATCTGCTGGACAATGGCTGCCATTCTTACACATTTAACCAAGTAGCAGCTAATCTGTCAGGTGCAGCACCACCGGGTTCAGATGCAGAAGATGGGTGTGATTCTGGGACAGCAGGTCCGGCCTGAGTGGTAGCTGCAGTGGAGCAGCCCATGGGAGAACCAGCAGGGAGCCGAACCAGTGCTGGTGCAGCAACCAAGCCAGCTCTATGAGAATCACCTTTGCTCTGTCCTGCTTGACCTTCATGTGGACCAACGGTACAGGGCGGGGGGAGATATATAACAGAGCCCCAAACCATGGGAGCAGAATCATCCACAACAGGGGGAGTCTGTTGATTTCCTGAACTGAGCAGAACATGTGGCACTTCCTATTCTGCCTAGATGTGAACAGATCCATCTGGGGAGTTTGCCTCTTGTGGAAGATGATGCTGACCACTCCAGCACGAAGGGACCACTCATGGCAAGTCCAACACCGATGCAGGATTCTGCCACCAGCGGAACGACAACAGTACACAGTCCGGGACCCTGACCACACAGTTTCTGTTATGTCAGATGTAGACTGACGTTAGCTATACCTGCATGGAACATGTAAGTGCAGGCTGCCACATGGCCCAACAATTGCAGGCACATGTGAGTGGCAGAGAGAAGGAGGGCTTGCATGCACGAGATGAGGTCTGCCATGGCTTGGGACCAAGGCTTGGGGAGGCAGGCTCTGACCAGAGTAGAACTGAGGACTGCTCCAATGAACTGTGTGTTGCACTAGAATTAAGATTGACATAATGTGGTTTAATAAAAGCCCCAGGTCACGAAAGGCAAAACAAACCAGTTCAAGATGCCACCACATCTGACCCCAAGATCAGTCCTTTATCAACCAATTGTCAAGGTACGGGTAAATTTGAATGCCCAAACACCTCAGGTAAGTGGCCAGTGAAACTATGCACTTTGTGAACACTTCTGGGACTAACAAGAAACCTAAGGGCATTGCTGTGAATTGGAAATGGCACTGGCCCAGCATAAAATGAAGGAAGTCCCTGTGCCCTGGGGAACTGAAAATATGTATCCTTTAAGGAGACTGGTACACCACCCTCAACATCATCCCTTCTCTGGTTCCAGGAGGCCAGGGAGACCATACAAAATTTCAACTTCTTGAGATTTGTTGTGTGTGACAGACCTAAGCCAGCAGCCTGCCACACTTGGGTCCTATTTGGTGTCCGGATGGGATGTGCGTAAATTAACAGGTGAGGGGAGACGTGCAGCCAGAACCTCAACAAGAGGTTCTGGAGGAGCCAAAAGAGGGGCTGTAGCCTGGCGCACTCGATGTAGACGTGCGCCAGGGTCTCCCTCACGCCACAGAAGGGGCAAGCGTCGGGAACGGGGGTGAACCGCGCCAAGTACACGCCCGTGCTCACAGCGCCATGCAGGATTCTCCAGCCGATCTCCCCAGTGGGCCGTGGAACCAAGGTCGAATAGAGGCTAGTCCACCAGGGCTCCCCACCCTCTATTGGTGGTAGGAGGTCCTGCCACTTGGTGTCTGTGCGGGAGACGAGGGTGGGGAAGTGGAGCGTGTGAAGCACGAGCGTATACAGGTGACTCTTTGGCGCGGTTTGGAAGGGAACCGGCTGCAATGCGTGCAGCCGGCTCGGGTGACAAGGGGGAGGCGGTCGGGAAGGTATGTGGGGCTGGGGGCCGATGGAGAGATCAGGAGGGCCAGGGGTGAGGGATGGGCGGGGTGCACCCTCTCGCAGGACCTGTTTGGGTACACCCAAGCCGTGGGAGGCAAAGCGTCCTTCACCTCCTGAAGTACGCGCCGGGGAGTATATAGGTTGGAGAGCCCCATGTACTGGGTGAGCGCCGGAGGATCCACCCAGTCTCCCCGGTCGTAGTCCAGGAGGTCTCCGATCCTGGTGACTTCTGCCAGGACCAGCCTCTGGCCCACCAAGGGGGACTCCGCCACCTGCACATGTAGACAGGGATTGTGTAGCAGGAGCTCTCCAAGGAGGTCTGCCCCCACAGTGGCTCCCAAGGACCTGGCTGCCGCAAGCAGCTTCCAGGCCCGGAGGAGATCCTGGTAGAAGGCCAGCAGCTCGGAGAGGTCAGCAGAAGACCCCTCAAATAAAGGAACTGCCAGTCATATCGGAGCCCTTGGAAGCGGCGAAGGAAAGCGTGAGAAAGCGTGCTCCACGCCGAACTACCTGCATCAAATAAGAGTCTCTGCAGGGCCTGGAGGCAGAGGACATGAACCCGGGTGCACAAACACGTCAGGCCCTGTCCTCCCTCCTCTAGGGGGAGATGGAGAATCCCTGCAGAGACCCAATGCAGTCCTGGACAGTAAAACCGCATCATCAGCTGCTCGATCTGAGCCAAGAAACCCGGGGGTGGAACCAGGGTGTTGAGACGGTACCAGAGCATGGACAGGACCAGTTGGTTAAGCACCAGTGCCCTCCCACGCAGGGAGAGGCACCGGAGCAGTCCCATCCACCTCTGCAACTGCTCAACCACCCTGGACTCTAAACTTTGCCAGTTCTCCGGCGGAGAGGGATGCATGGCAGAGAGAAAAATGCCAAGATAGAGCAGCAGACCCGAGCTCCACCTGATGGCCTGAAGTGCGGGTGGGAGGGAGCTTGCCTGCAACCTAGCCCCCACCACCAGGCCAGAGCTCTTGACCCAGTTGACCCGGCGGAGGAGGCCGCCGAGTAGATGGCTTGGCAGGCCTTCACCCGGGTCCTGGACAACAAAGAGCACATTGTCGCCGATAGGACCAGCCGCATCTCCGGCTCACGGCGCACCTACCCCGTCAACCTCTTGCGAAGTAGAGGGAGGAAGGGTTCTATGGTTCAGAGTGTACAGCTGGCCCGACAGTGGACAGCTTTGACGTACTCCCCACCCGAAGCTGACCGGTGCGGTCAGGGTCCAGTTGAGCTTGACCAAGCACTCTGAGGCGGCGTACTATACAGTTTATAGTCCGTGCTGAGGAGCGAGACGGGACGCCAGTTCCTCAGATCATGGAGTTCCCCCTTCTTAGGCAGCAAGGAGAGCACGGCTCGTCTGCACAACAAAGGGAGGACCCCGCTCTCCAAGGACTTGGCCCAGCTGCTAGCAAGGTCCGGGCCGAGGACGTCCCAGAACACGCGGTGGAACTCCACGGTCAGCCCGTCCATGCCCGGGGATTTATTGGTGGGCATGAGACGGAGGGCTTCCGAGAACTTGGCCAGAGAGAGAGGCAGCTCTAGCCGGTTCCGGTCGCCCACGCTGACTGTCGGGAGTTGGTTCCAGAGAACCCTGCAGGCGTTGGCATCAGTCAGATCTGGGGAGAACAGAGAGGCTCGAGCCCTCTTGCGCAATTCCACCGGATCTGTGAGGGGGGCGCCATCCTCCGCCAGAAGGCAGACGATGTGCTTTTTAGCCCTCCTCTTTTTCTCCAGGGCGTAAAAGAAGTGGGAGCCGCGATCCATCTCCCAAAGGAGATGGATGCAAAAATGAACAAAGGCACCCCGGGCCCGAAGGTCCTCGACGGCCCGGAGTTCCTCTCGCTTTTCCCGGTACGCTCCGTAGAGGGGTGGATCTCCGGGGCCGGGGGCCGGTGGCCAGCCGCCTCTCTAGCTCTAAAGCCTCCCATTCCAACTGCTCTATCGCCGCATCTCTCTGCCGGCTGGCTCCCCGCGCGTAGTCACGGCAGAAGAGCCACGTGTGCACCTTCCCCACATCCCACCACCACCGCGCCGAGGGAAAGGCGCACCGCCGCCCACGCCAGGCCAGCCAGAACTCCCGGAAGGATGCTACAAAGCCCATGTCCTCCAGCAGGCTGTTGTTGAAATGCCAGTAGGAAAGAGAGGCCGTCACGGCTACCAAGTGGTGGTCTGAGAATGGGGCTGGTCGAATGCTGGAGGCATGGGCCCAAAATCGATGATGATGAGAAAGATAAATGCAGTCCAACCAGGAGTGGAATGACCTTTGATCCACCACCCGGACGTAGGTAAACGCTGTGTCCTCGCCCGGGTGGAGGTCTCGCCAGACATCCACCAGGTAGTGTTGGGTTATCATCTCCCTGAGGACGTCTGTGGCAGCTGAGCACGGCTCGGTCCCCATTCGGTCCTGTTCCTCAAGGGTGCAGTTGAAATCCCCACCCAGGACCAGGCACTCGCAAGGATCCAGAGAGCCGAGGAAGGCAGACGCCCACTGATAGAAGCAGAGCCTCTCTGGGCTGGACGTTGGGGCATAGACGTTAATGAGATATAGTGTCAGCCCCTCCATCCAAACCCGGAGATGCAGCAGGGGGCCCTGCACAACCTTGGCAGTCCCCAGCACCTCGGGCTGCATGTTCGGGGAGATCAGGGTGGCCACCCCAGCTTGATGGGCTAACAGATGGTTGAAATAAACCCTGTCCCCCCACTCCAGCTGCCATCTAGCTTCAGTGGCCGGAGCTGAGTGGGTCTCCTGCAGGAAGATGACAGAGTACCTGACACCTGTGGAGACCCAGCCCGCAGCCCCGGGTGTTTAAAGTGGCAAAGATGACCGTCGGCATTGAGAGGGCAGGGGAAGATCCTCGCTGGCAGGAGTGCTGACGGTCCACATTGGGCCCCACAGTAAATCGTGACCATATCAAAACGTGAGCAGGGCATCATGGAAGCTGTGGACCCGCTGGTAGGCCGCAGCCGCCCGCCCCGATCCCTTTACCCTCCCACAAGATGGCCCTTACCATCCGGAGGACGAGATGGAAATCTCCCCAGTGCTGAAGGGCGAGAGCTACTTTGTTCTTGGAGCTACGGATGTCTTCCAAGAAGTTGCGAGTCTTGCCCTTCAGCGCATCGGTCCCTTGGGGCCAGACCCCTTCACGTGTCCCACGACCAATCAACATGGAGAAGCAGGGACTCTGAAGTCCCTGCTGGGAAGATGGTGGGGCAGTGGCGGAGGGAGAACAGCCGCAGACATGCTGGGAGTGGGAGAAACAAAAACCGCCTCCCCGGGGCCAAGGTCTGAGCTGAACATGGCAGCCCCGGGAGTGGTAGTAATAGTGTAAGGGGAGGAGAAGTGGTCAGGGAGGGGATCAGGGAGAGGAGGAAGGGGAGTAGGGGGAGGAAGAGGTGGGGGGTTAGGAAAAAGACAAGGAGGAGGGGGAGCAGGAAGAGGGGTGGGAAATTCGGTTGGAAGAGCGGCTGAACGGTGCAGGAGTGGGACAGATGTTGGGAGTGGGAACGGGATCAGAAGCCTCAGCGGAAGAGGCACTGGGATGCGGTGCCTCCTCACAGGGAAGGGGATGTTAGCAGCTCCCCAGCACTGGGCCGTGGTGCCACAGAGACTGCAGCACCAGAGACCCCCAGCTCCGGGGGTGATAGAAAGTGACGGATGCTTCCACCTTCTAGGAGCCTCCAGGGTTTTGGTGGCCACGGCCGAAGTGCTGCCAATAGCCGGGCAGATGGTCACACCCCGGGGCGACTCAGAGGCAGGGAGAATGAAGAGTTAAGGGAGGTAGAGAGCTATGTTGAAGAGACTTTCCGGGACACTGTAGTACTGTCCCACCTCCAGTCTGAGAGCCCCAGTGCTCTTAAGGAGGATGAAAGTCTCAAGGGAACAGGGCATTCAATGGGAGCAGAGGGAAACCATCCCGTAGTTGGTACCCTCCTCCCAGAGGATGTTGCGGTATCCTCTCGCACTGAGGATACCTCTGAGGGGGAGGGAATGCCAGTTAGGAAGAGGCAGGTGTTAGTAGTGGGTGATTCAATCGTTAGAAACATAGATAGTTGGGTTTGTGATGACCAGGAGAACCGTATGGTCACTTGCCTGCCTGGTGCAAAGGTTGCGGATCTCTTGAGGTATCTAGATAGACTTATGTGTAGTGCTGGGGAGGAGCCGGTGGTCGTGGTACATGTAGGTACCAATGACGTAGGGAAGGGTAGGAGAGATGTCCTGGAGGCCTAATTTAGGCTGCTAGGAAAGAGACTGAAATCCAGGACCTCTATGGTGGCATTCTCGGAAATGCTTCCAGTTCCACGCGCAGGGCCAGGTAGGCAGGCAAAGCTTCAGAGTCTCAATGCGTGGATGAGACGATGGTGTAGGGAAGAGGGGTTTAGGTTTATTAGGAACTGGGGACACTTTTGGGAGAGGGGGAGCCTATCCAGGAAGGATGGGCTCCACCTAAACCAGGGTGGAACCAGACTGCTGGCACTAAACATTAAAAAGGCCGTAGAGCAGTTTTTAAACTAAGAGATGGGGGAAAGCCGATTGGTGTGGAGATGCACGTAAATCGGAGGGAGACTTCTCTTAGAGGAGAATCCATTGATAGAGATTCTCTAAGCTGTAGTCAGAAAGAGAGGAGGGGAGAGGACCAGAGCAGACAAACAACCGCATACAAAGGAATCCAATGCATCAGGGAAGGGCAGACAAATAAGCAGTGGCAAATTTTTAAAGTGCTTCTACACAAATGCTAGGAGTCTGACTAATAAGATGGGGGCTAATTTGGCTATGACAAATCAGGAAAGGGATCTTGGAGTTATCGTGGACAGTTCTCTGAAAACTTCCACGCAGTGTGCAGCGGCGGTCAAAAAGGCAAATAGGATGCTAGGAATTATTAAGAAAGGGATAGAAAATAAGACCCAGAATAACTTACTGCCCCTGTATAAAACTATGGTACGCCCACATCTTGAATACTGTGTACAGATGTGGTCTCCTCACCTCAAAAAAGATATTTTGGCCTTCGAAAAGGTGGAAGAGGAGGAAGGGAAGGGAAAGCTCAGGGTTCGGGGTCTTGCTGGCTCTCCCGTCTCACAGAACTGAGGGTGCGGGGGCGTCAGGGGGGAGTGGGTGTGGAGGATGGGGCAGGAGGGACAAGGGGCGGAGGAAGCAGGAGGGGGAGCAGGAGGAGTGAGAGCTGGGGCGGCCACAGGGGCTGGAGCAGGAGGCGGCAGGAACCTGTCCACCAGGCTCTGGAGGTGACCTCTGAGGGCACAGCCCTGCTCCTCCAGTGCCTGCAAGCTCTGCTGCCGCAGCCGCAGGTCCTCGTGGAACCAGTGCTCCTGGTTGCGGAGCTGCTGCCCCAGTAGCAGAAGGTGCTGCCGCTGGTACTCCTCCTGGCTGCGGCTGTGGTGAAACAAGAGCAGTGGTCAGTTCTCCCTGGGGACAGAGTGGGTGAAACCTCTGCAAGGAGAGGTTGGTGTATGGGGAACAGGCCAGGGCCCCTGCATGACACCCAGCTGCTGCTCCATGGTGGGCAAGGCCCAGGCACACGGTCCCTGGGCTCCCTCTCCACCCCCCCCATACACATAAGGGGACCATGATGGCACTCACATGTGGAGCCATCCCTGGCCTCAGACGACACAGCAGATGTGCTCTGTGGGATGACTCGGGGGTCCTGGGCAGGCTCCCTGCAGGCTCCTGGCTCTCGGCATCCTCCTCTTCCTCCGTTTCTGCCCCGGGGTTGACCACCACCTGGGGGGCATGGACTGCGTGAGCCCCCAGGATGTGGTCCAGAGCCTCAAAGTGAGGGCAGGCCTCTGGGTCAGCCCCTGGTTGAGAGGCCCTGGAGTAGGCCTGCCGCAGGTCCTTAATTTTGTAGTGGACCTGCTCCTGGGTCTGCATGTGGTCTCTGGTGGCCAGGCTGGCAGCCATGCGGCTGTAGACGGCCTCATTCCTGTGCCTAGTGCGGAGATCGTGGACATTGGAGGCCTCCCCCCAAACCTCAATGAGGTCCACGATCTCCGCACTAGACCAGGTGGGTGCCCATCTTTTGCGGACCTGGGCAGGCTCCTGGGAGCTGCCAGCCTGGTCCCGGGAAGAGGCGGAGGGCTGGGTGGCAGCGGGTGGCTGGTTCATCCTGTGCCAGGTGCAGGGTGTGCTGGCTGGGTGCTGGCAGGCTTGCAATTGGCACAGGCACCGTGGACAGACTGTGCCCCTTTAAGGGCTCCGGGGCCGGGAGGGGGGCAGAAGAGTTTCCCTGGCTTGGCCCAGAGTGGCCACCAGGGCAAGCTGGGAAGGGCTAGCCTCCAGCTAGTTCGAATTAAGTGGCTACACAGCCCTTAATTCGAACTACTTAATTTGAACTAGGCATTAGTCCTCGTAGAATGAGGTTTACCTAGTTCGAATTAAGCGCTCCGCTAGTTCGATTGAAATTCGAACTAGTGGTTTGTATGTATAGACGCTATTAAAGTTAATGCGAACTAACGGCTGTTAGTTTGAATTAACTTTGTAGTGTAGACATACCCTCAGACATGCAAGGAAGAGAAATATTACTTAGAGATGCGGCTCTAGAGATACACAGTGGATGTGTCTAGACTACAGGGTTTTTCTGAAAAAAAAAAGTGGCTTTTTTTCAAAAATACTTCCCCTCCGTCTAGACTGCTGCCGCGTTCTTTTGAAAGTAAATTGAAAGAACACGGCAGTTTTGTTGACCGTGGAAAACATTGTTTTACAAGGAATAATGCCTTTTTTTGAAAGTGCTCCTTCGAAAAAAGGCGCTATGTAATGCACACTGTACTTTTTCGAAAGAGAGCATCCAGACTGCCTGGGTGCTCTTTCAAAAAAGTGGCTTGCTTTTTCGAAAGTATCTTTCGAAAGAGGCTTGCAGTCTAGATGTAGGCAGTGTGAGCTGCTACCTTCATTCCAATAATTAATCTCAGGACTGTGCACCTGAATGAGACCCCCAGCCACCTCCTGATGCCAATGGCAGAGGGCACGGGTGGTGCATAGAGTTGTACATGGATCCTCTAAGTGAGTTACGTGCATAATAATTCATTAAGGGTATGTCTACACTGCATTCCTCTTTTAAGAGAGGAATGCAAATGCAGACGAACGAAATTGCAAATGAAGCGCGGATTTGAATTTCCTGCACTTCATTTGCAATTTCGTTCCTCTGCATTTGCATTCCTCTCTCGAAAGAGGAATGCAGTGTAGACATACTTCAAGAGTGGCCTATGCAGTCTCTATTGAGAGTCTAACTCACTGATCAGCACAACGCTGGAAATGCTAAGGTCTCAGTTAAAGCTGGTCGCCAGGTAATTAGCATGTTCCTTTCAGTCAGGTAGGACACACTATACGTCAAGTTATATCAAAATTGAGTATTGTATACTTCACAATGGGGTCCTAGCTGTCCACTAAGCCACCCGCTAATCAAGATTAAGAAATGAACAAGAGATGGCAAAATTTTACAGGAAGGAATAGCCAGTTAGAGGGTATAAAGAAAGATCAGAAAAGCTTGCAAAGGGACACCCTGGCATCTTCACTTAGGAAATGAGCCAACAGTGGGCTAGCTTCATGTCACAGACAACCCTGGCTGTAACACACTGGAAGGGTTTGGGGGAGGTTTCGCTCTTACTCAATGCCCTGTGTGTTAAGTTCAGGCTCCACTAGGAGTGTTATGATTTTTCTTTTCTATGTAGCCCTTGCTTGCCAGTAATTCCATTGCTATTATTTGAATATGTTCTTTGTTACCTAAGTGCACTTGCTTTCTCTATAAACAAATCTAACTGCTGTGTGCTAAGCAGAGCTGTGGTCCCTGGGGTAACTAGTAAGGTGTGGGAGCAATTGTGTGAATGCCCCGTGGCTTCACCGCAGGACACTACAGGTACATATTCAAAGGACTGCAGGGTCAGTGTGTGCCTGTTCATAGAATCATAGCATACTAGGACTGGAAGGGACCTCAAGGGGTCATCGAGTCCAGTCCCCTGCCCTCATGGCAGGACCAAATACTGTCTAGACCATCCCTGATAGACATTTATCTAACCTGCTCTTAAATATCTCCAGAGATGGGGATTCCACAACCTCCCTGGGCAATTTATTCCAGTGTTTAACCACCCTGACAGTTAGGAACTTTTCCCTAATGTCCAACCTAAACCTCCCTTGCTGCAGTTTAAGCCCGTTGCTTCTTGTCCTATCCTCAGAGGCCAAGATGAACAAGTTTTCTCCCTCCTCCTTATGACCTTTTAGACACCTGAAAACTGCTATCATGTCCCCCCTCAATCTTCTCTTTTCTAAACTAAACAAACCCAATTCCTTCAGTCTTCCCTCATAGGTCATGTTCTCTAAACCTTTAATCATTCTTGTTGCTCTTCTCTGGACCCTCTCCAATTTCTCCACATCTTTCTTGAAATGCGGTGCCCAGAACTGGACACAATACTCCAACTGAGGCCTAACCAGCGCAGAGCAGAGCGGAAGAAGGACTTCTCGTGTCTTGTTCACAACACACCTGTTAATACATCCCAGAATCATGTTTGCTTTGTTTGCAACGGCATCACACTGCTGACTCGTATTCAACTTGTGGTCCACTATAACCCCTAGATCCCTTTCTGCCGTACTCCTTCCCAGACAGTCGCTTCCCATTCTGTATGTGTGAAACTGATTGTTCCTTCCTAAGTGGAGCACTTTGCATTTGTCTTTATTAAACTTCATCCTGTTTACCTCAGACCATTTCTCCAGTTTGTCCAGGTCATTTTGAATTATGACCCTATCCCCCAGAGCAGTCGCAACCCCTCCCAGCTTGGTATCATCTGCAAACTTAATAAGCGTACTTTGTATGCCAATATCTAAATCATTGATGACGATATTGAACAGAGCCGGTCCCAAAACAGACCCCTGCGGAACCCCACTTGTTTTACCTTTCCAGCAGGATTGTGAACCATTAATAACTACTCTCTGAGTACAGTTATCCAGCCAGTTATGCACCCACCTTATAGTAGCCCCATCTAAGTTGTATTTGCGTAGTTAATTGATAAGAATATGATGCAAGACCGTATCAAATGCCTTACTAACGTCTAGGTATACCACATCCACCGCTTCTCCCTTATCCACAAGACTCGTTATCTTATCAAAGAAAGCTATCAGATTGGTTTGACATGATTTGTTCTTTACAAATCCATGCTGCACCTTATTATCTTTTGTTGGTTGGGGGGCGGTGGCTGGTGTTTGCCTGCTGCTTCGAGTATTGCCTCGTCTAGAGGCAGCACAATTTTGTTTTTTTGTAGAGGGCTGGAGGTTCTTTAAAAGCTTGTGCTGCTTTTCCTGCACTTCTGATAGCACAACCTCCTGACTGGCAGCCACCATTTTGAATAAATCTTGAAATTGTTTTAGGTCATCACTAGGTGAAGGATCGTCTGGGATGACTGCTTCATCAGGTACTGAAGACGAGTTATCGTTTGGTGGCATCTCACCGGCTTTGTCACCAGATCATATCAACCTTTTCTGAGCTGGATTGGACTACATCACAAATAAAATGTACCCTTTCTCCATGAGCACAATGAGAGCTGCAGATTGGCCATAGCCTGGAGAAAGATTAGTGCTGGTGTAGCCAGAACAGCAGTTGCCCTTGCCTCAGTTTACCTGCATATTGGGCAGGGGCTGTGTTTGTGGCGAAGATGAGGGTAGATGTGGTTCATAAGAAATTCAGCATGTTTTCAAAAACACAGCATTGTTTCAGTGAGGTGGACAGAAACAAACATTGTTTGCCTGTGAAATGGGAAGTGACTTTCAGCGTCAGCACAAACAGTGTACTGACAAGGAAATCAAAGGGGGACTGGCTAGATGTCAGAGGCTGCTCATGTCGTCCAGCCCCAGCAAACTAAGGGTATGTCTACACTACAGCATTAATTTGAGTTTAGTTAATTCGAATTAAGCTAATTTGAAATAATGCATCTACACACATGTTCATGTTTTGGGGCCACTGGGTCAGGGGCAGTGACTGCTGGCTCTGAGCTGGCAGGCTTGGAGCTGGCACAGGCACTGTGGCCAGAGTCAACCCCTTTAAGTGCTCCAGGGATGGGGGAGGGAGAGGAGTGTTCTTGGTTGAGGCTGGAGTGGCCACCAGGGGTCCCTGGGAAGGGCTGGAGGCCCCCTATTTCGAATTAAGTGTCTACACAGCACTTAATTCAAATTGGCTATTTCGAATTCGGCATTATTCCTCGTGGAATGAGGTTTACCAAATTCGAAATAAGCGGTTTTACTGTGTAGACACTAGGAAAGTTATTTCGAAATAACTTTGCTGTGTAGACATACCCTTACTGACTGAACAAAATCCTCCTCCTGTAAAGTTTCTGCTGCAATTCCCTTGTGCCAGGATGTCACTCACAGCCCTACACATGGACATTGGGTTCCTTTTCCTTGGGTTATTTCTGAACAGTGGAAATAATCAAAATCAACATAAAGAACACGGTTAGTGTGGTGTGCCTCCTAGACAAGCATAAACTGTCAGTCACACCTGTATCAGTGGAGAAGAACTTGCATTAAGACAACTAACACCATGTTTTGAGAAAATAGTTACCAGAACTGCTCTGCAGCCAGAAAGCCGAGGCTCTGTGGTCCGTATGGGAAGGCAGGGGGCTGGCTTGCAATGGGATGCCCTCAGGCAAAGCTTTTGTTCAACAAATACATCAACAAACACTAAGTCACTCTTCCAGGTCCCCTTCTGAATCCTGTCCCAGCTTGCTGCCCACAGCAGCTCTGCTTCTGATTTGCAGGCAGTGTCAGAATGCACTGAAGACCAAGGAAGCCACATGTGTTCTCACTGTCCCCACACATCAAAACCTTTAGAGTGAGTTTTAACTGATCTGTGCAATTCAGCCACTGTCACCTGACCCTACTAGAACTCATTTTACTTACTCCTATTTGTACAAACACTTTTTCTAGGCTTTTTATCCCTCAAAATGTGGGATTCTGAGGGTATGTCTACACTACAAAGTTAATTCGAACTAACGGACGTTAGTTCGAATTAACTTTGATAGGCGCTACACAAGCGCTCCGCTAGTTCGAACTTAATTCGAACTAGCGGAGCGCTAAGTTCAAACTAGGTAAACCTCATTGTACAAGGACTAAGCCTAGTTCGAACTTACTAGTTCGAATTAAGGGCTGTGTAGCCCCTTAATTCGAACTAGTGGGAGGCTAGCCCTCCCCAGCTTTCCCTGGTGGCCACTCTGGCCAACACCAGGGAAACTCTATGCCCCCCTCCCGGCCCTGGACCCCTTAAAGGGGCACGGGCTGGCTACGGTGCCCGTGCCAGGTGCAAGCCTGCCAGCACCCAGCTAGCAGACCCTGCACCTGGCACGGCTCGAGCCAGCCACCCGATGCCCCCCAGCCCTCCCCCTCTTCCCGGGACCAGGCTGGTGGCTCTCGGGAGCCTGCCGAGGACCACAAGAGGCGGGCACCCTCCTGGTCTAGTGCAGACATCGTGGACCTTGTCCACGACCTCCGCACTAGGCACAGGAAAGCGGCCGTCTAGGGCAGGAGAGCCGCATCGTCCTGGAGCGCTAGGAAGACCGACAGTGGACCCAGAACTTCAGGACGAGGAGACACACCTTCCTGGAGCTCTGCGAGTGGCTCGCCCCTGCTCTGCGGAGAAGGGACTGTCAGGGGGTTCACACCCCAGTGCGCCTCAGTGCCCCCTGACTGTCTTCATATAGCCCATCTCAGGGCAGAATACAGTCTGTATGGGTTGCTCATCATAGGCATTTGGGCTTATCTCCGTGGCGCCGCTTACCTAAGCCAGGCTGTAACCTGTCTCCACGCCCGGGCCTTTCCTCCAGCCCCTCATCAGGGTAGCCTTAGCTGGCTTTCTCCCAGCTCTAGCTGGCTAGCCCCAGCAGGTCTCCCTCCTGGGAGCTCCTGCTTCCTCCACAGTCAGCCCCTCACTAGCCTCTCTCCTCCCCTGAGCAACCTGGGCTTCTCTATATATACGAGCCAGCTGTGCTCATACTCGCCCTAATGGGTTCAGCTGGCTTCTACCAGCCATTCGTGCAGTCCTGGGTCTTTGCCAGCTGGCCTCCTCTCTGCTAGCCCCGGCTCCGGGCCGGAGTCCTGGTATTAAAGGGCCAGTGCAGGGCAGGCGCCCTGTCACAGGGACACTTGCATGAGGCCCGCCATCCCCCTCCAGAAGCGTGTGGCCATTGCCCTCTGGAAGCTCTCCACGCCGGTCAGCTACCGATCCGTCGGGAACCAGTTCGGCGTGGGGAGATTCACCGTCGGAGCAGTGCTCATGCAGGTACGGCACTCGCCGGCCACTGGGCCGGGGGCGAGGGGGGCTGCAAGGAGGGGATGGGCCACCCCAGGGAAAACAGGGGGATGGGGGGAAGGAGGCAAAAGTGCCCCGCACCGGAGGGGCTGGTCTCTCCCGGCCATACTACACGCCGCCCGGGGGGGTTGCTTCCAGGAGTGGGACGCGGGGCACTGCCAGGGCACGAACACTCCCAGCCACCCGGGCGCCCCACTGATTCGTGCTTTGCTGTGTCTCTCCGCAGGTGGTCAAGGCCATCAACCGGGTGCTGCTCCGCAGGGTGGTCCGCCTTGCCTACCCGGACGCCGTCATCTGGGGGTTCGGTGCCCTCGGCTTCCCCAACTGCGGGGGGGCCATCGACGGGACGCACATCCCCATCCGTGCCCCGGAACACCAGGCCTCCCAGTATGTCAACCGCAAGGGGTACTTCTCCATCCTCCTGCAGGCCGTGTGTGACCACCGGGGACAGTTCACGGACATTAATGTGGGCTGGTCCGGCAAGGCACACGATGCCAGGGTGTACCGGAACTCCTCCGTGTGCCAGAGGCTGCACGCCGGGACCTTCTTCCCCAACCGCCACATCAGGGTCGGGGACGTGGACATGCCCGTGTGCCTGGTGGGGGATGCGGCCTACCCCCTACAGCCCTGGCTGATGAAGCCCTACACGGGGCACCTCAACCCCTCCCGCCAGGCCTTCAATGCGAGGCTGACCAGGGCCCGCATCGTGATAGAGGGGGCCTTCGGGCGAATGAAAGCCCGATTTAGGTGCCTCCTCACCCGCCTCAACCTCGCCGAGCACAACATCCCTCCCGTGGTGGCAGCATGTTGTGTGCTGCACAATTTGTGCGAGCGAAAGGGGGAGGCTTTCCTGCCAGCCTGGATGGGTGAGGCTGGGTGCATGGCTGGCCACTACGCTCAGCCCCGCACCGCCGCCGTCCGGGAAGCCCAGCGGGGGGCCGTCCGGATCCGGGAAGCCCTGCGGGAGAGTTTCCATGTGGAGGAGGAGGACTGAACTCTCCCTGCATGCCCCACTGGGGCCTTCTTCCACCCTCCCTCCCTCCCTCCCCCCCCCTTCCCCTTCCTCCTCCCTAACCCCCCTTCATAATGTCAAATAAAGACACCTGTTTTGGCAAAAAAAATCTCTTTTTATTTTACATAACTGGGGTGGGGGGAGGGTGGGAGAGGGGAGGGGGAAACCTGGGAGGAGGGAGCTGGAAGGGGGTGGAAGGGAAGGGAAAGCTCAGGGTTGGGGGTCGGGCTGGCTCTCCCGTCTCACAGCACTGTGGGTGCGGGGGCCTTGGGGGGGAAATGAGTGTGGAGGGTGGGGCAGGAGGGACAGGGGGTGCGGAGGAAGTGGGAGGGGGAGCAGGGGCAGGGGGAGCGCGGGCAGCAGGGGTGGGAGGAGGAGCGAGAGCTGGGGCAGCCGCAGGAGCTGGAGCAGGAGGAGGCAGGAACCAGTCAACCAGGGTCTGGAGGTGGCCTCTGAGGGCACGGCCCTGCTCCTCCGGCGCCTCCAAACTCCGCTGGCGCAGCTGAAGGTCCTCCCAGACCCAGTGCTCCTGGTTGCGAAGCAGCTGCTCCAGGAACCGGAGGTGCCGCCGCTGGTACTCCTCCTGGTTCCTGGCATGCCTGCTGGCCCGGGCACGGGTGGCTGTTGCAGGCGGGGTGGTGCGCCCTGCAGTCCCAGGTGCTGCGGCTGTGGTGAAACAAGAGCAGCGGTCAATTCTCCCTGGGGACAAGGTGGGTGAAACCCAGCCCCCCTCTGCAAGGCCAAGGCCCCTGCATGACACCCAGATGCTGCTCCATGGTGGGCAAGGCCCAGGCACACGGTCCCTGGGCTCCCTCTCCCCCCACCCCCCCGTACACATAAGGGGACCATGATGGCACTCACAGGTGGAGCCCTCCCCGGCCTCGGATGACACAGGCGATGTGGTCTGTGGGGTTCCTCGGGGGTCCTGGGCAGGCTCCCGGCAGGCTCCTGGCTCTCGGTGTCCTCCGGCTCCTCCTCCTCGGTGTCAGGGACGGGTCCCTCTGCCCCGGGGTCGATCACCACCCGGGGGGCATGGACAGCATGAGCCCCCAGGATGCCGTCCAGGGCCTGAAAGTGGGGGCAGGTCTCCGGGTCAGCCCCTGGCTGGCAGGCCCGGGAGTAGGACTGCCGCAGGTCCTTGATTTTACAGCGGACCTTCTCCCGGCTCCGCTGGTGGCCTCTGGTGGCCAGCCTGGCAGCCATGCGGCTGTACACGGCCGCATTCCTGTGGCTAGTGCGGAGATCGTGGACATTGGAGGCTTCCCCCAAACCTCGATGAGGTCCACTATCTCCGCACCTGACCAAGCGGGCGCCCACCTCTTGCGGCCCCGGGCGGGTTCCTGGGAGCCGCCAGCCTGGTCCTGGGAAGAGGGGGAGGGCTGGGTGGCATCGGGTGGCTGGCTCATGTTGTGGCAGGTGCAGGGTCTGCTGGCTGGGTGCTGGCAGGCTTGCAACTGGCACAAACTGTGTAGCCAGCCCGTGCCCCTTTAAGGGCTCCGGGGCCGGGAGGGGGGCAGAAGAGTTTCCCTGGTGTTGGCCAGAGTGGCCACCAGGGCAAGCTGAGAAGGGCTAGCCTCCCACTAGTTCGAATTAAGTGGCTACACAGCCCTTAATTCGAACTAGTTAATTCGAACTAGGCATTAGTCCTCGTAGAATGAGGTTTACCTAGTTCGAACTAAGCTCTCTGCTAGTTCAAATTAAGTTCGAACTAGCGCATCGCTAGTGTAGCGCCTATCAAAGTTAATTCGAACTAACGTCTGTTAGTTCGAATTAACTTTGTAGTCTAGACATACCCAGGGTGTCTTTGTATCTAGGGATCTAAAATCCCAATCAGTTAACAGGTTAAACATTAGGTTAACCGAATGTTCAACTGGTTAACCAACTAAGTGGGATCCCAGCCCTGCCACTGTACGGGGAGATTTCGGCAAATCCGGTAATGTGCCTGAACCACTATTGCTTACTGCTTGAACTTTAGCAACCAAGCTAACAGGCCCAAAATAGGCCTAGATAGCATGACCAAGTCAGGGAGAGGGAAAAAGGGGAGTTTGGGTGCCACAGAGAGGGCAGCTTGACCCCGCGTTCTTCCTGAGGCCCAAATCTCTAGTGAAATCGCTGAGCTATACATTAAGAGAAACAGGAAGTTTGTCTAAATGCCCTAAGACAGATATATATCTGTCAGGGCCCCCGAGCATGAAGTCTCTGAAAAAGAAAAACACGCATCTGGTGAAAGTGATGATCAGAAGCAACCCTCTTGCCTAACCTTTAAAAAGTGCTTGCCTAACAAGTTCTTGAGCGACATGTTATTGTAATACTAATGGATAACTAGGGAAGCAAAGTCTGAGTTAGAGGGACAATTTTGGGAACACTTGGAGGGACACCTCGGACTCCTTGAGGACTCTTCACATCTGGATGCATCTTCGTCCCCACCGGCAGACGGAAGACTGGCCATCGGAAGCCTGCCCAGTGTCACTCGAGAGCCACGCTCAACTTTGGTAATTATCAAGGGTGGGGTGTTTTAATAACCTGTTGCGGACGTGTGTAAGTGCTTGAGACTAAGTAAAGTTTAGCTTTAAGTGAAAGCACTCTTGTGTTGTCCTGTTTGTACCATCCATCTATCGGTCGGACGACTGTGTCTCCCCTACATTATCTCCTGACACCACCTCGCAGAGAGTAAAAGTTACCGAGAGGTTTGGGTTGTAAAAAACCTGGGTAACACCACCACCACCAGCAGGAGGCTCCCAGACCTGGGGCTGTCACTGGCTCCCAGCCCTGCTGGAGCAGCCCTCCGCCCACAGCAGGCCACAGGTGGGTGGCTGCCACTGGGCACTGGTTAACTGGTACTCGGTAAGCATCACCCGGTAAGGGTGATGCTTACTGGGTAACCGGTTAACTGGTTCCTTGTTCACATACCTATTGTATGCATACACAGTACAGTTTAAAATGTGCTCAGAGTCCAACACATTGTGGCTCAGAATATTGTGAGTCTGAGCTTGGTTGAAGCTGAAGACTTTCCTCTACTATGTTGTCCACAAAGTCCCAAACTCATGGACATGCTCTAGTGGGAACAGCCTTGCAAAGCTGCCTTCATCTTGAAGCAAAGTTGAATATTCCTGACTGCAAGGGATTCTTTGATTGGACACTGACCAGGTGGAGACTGGGGCTTGGATGAAAGCAAGATGATTGATGCTCAGTCCAGGCGAGGCTGAGATGCCCACGGCAGGCAGCACCAAGTATTGAGAGAGTACCGGGGCAATAGCTGCCTGTTGGGGGGCTCGCCCCTGCCTCGGGGTTGCCACCCCCATCCAGGGCCTAACTCGGCCCGTCTGGGTCTAGCCCTCCAAGTACACTGCCCCTGTCTTAGGGGAAATACGGCCCACTGGCCTAGTTCCAAAGTACAATGCCCCTCTCTTAGGGGAAATACGGCCCAGCGGCCTAGTCCTCAGTTTGCAGGCCCAGCGGCCTAGTCCTCAGTTCAGGGTTTGTTACCCCGGTCCCCACTTGCCAGGGTCTCGGGCAGCAGGGGTAGGGGGGTCCGGGCCCTCCCTCTCCACCGGACCCCGACCCAGGGCCCTAGTAGTTTCGGGTGGTTCCCACCACCGGCTCGGCGGGGGCTCCTCCCCGCAACGCCCCGAGCCCTCAGGGGCTTCTACAGCTCCCTGCCCTGGGTCGCTTCCTACCCCCTGCTCGCAGCCGGCCGCGGTCCCACCTGTCGGCGTCGGTCGATGGGCTGTAGTAGTCCTCTCCCTGGCAGCCGCAGAGTTGGCGGAGTCCGGTCCGGCGCTCGGGTCACGGGTGGTCGGTCGGCGGCTCCGGCGTTGGGGCCGAGCCCGGCAGAGGCCCGGCAGCAGCACGCTCAGCTCCCTTGGCGACTCCCTCTCTGGCCAGTGGTCACTAGCTCCTGCCCGGGTCGCAGTCTGCCCCTTCTGAGCAGGCCAGCAGCCTTTTATACCTTTGCTCCCTTTGGAGCATGCCCAGTAGGGCTGTGTGGGTGGGGCCCTCTCCGCCCCCGGCCCCAGGTGGTTTCCCTGGGCTTGAGTGCGGGGCGGGGCCGCCCCGTCACACTGCCCCTTTAAATCACATATCCTGCTCACAGAGGTTCACCCATCTTGCAGAGTTTCTGGGCATTACTGCTCTTCATGGCCCGAACACCTGTTCCCACCAGCATTTAGAAGATTGTGTCCAACTCTCCAATTCAGTGTTACCCATCATCACTTCCAACATTTGTATATCTACTATGTGAAGCTTTGCTGAGAGGTAACTCTGTCTCCAGCTAGCCTTGTTGATAGGGTTGCCAGGTGTCTGGTTTTGAACTGGACGGTCCAGTATTTGAGCTTCTGTTCAGGAAACAAATTGAGAAAATATAAATGAGAAAATATGAATGTCCAGTATTTTCTAAATAAGATGTAATGTAGATTGTCATGCAATGTCAAGTGTGTCCGGTATTTTTGTTGAAAACATCTGGAAACCCTACTTGTTGAATGGCATCACCCACAGGGTAAATTTAACAACCACTAGGCCAAAGGATGTGCTGGATGTTACTTCCCCACTGCAAGCTGAAACTGCAGACTAATCTATACAAGACTTGCCCAGTTTGGGTTCAGTTTACCCAAGACACCTTCCGCCCCAGAATTTTGCAGCAGCAGAGACTCACCAAAATGCCCAATCCAACAGTTCTAGAGTTAAATAATAGAGACACAGAATTCACAGGGCAAGGCCATTAGCACTAGAATTTGCCTTCCCTGTGGAGCTAGCAGAGCCCCGTTCTGCCCTTCATGGCATGGTCTAAGGGTTACTTACTGAGGCTTCTGCCAGAGCAGGACAGGGAGGAGTAAGCTCAATAGTCTGTACTACTTCAGTCTTATGCACACACTAAAGCTACGTCTACAGTGCGCTCTCTTGCGCAAAAATATATGCAAATGAGGCACGGCAATGAATATCATTGTGCCTCATTTGCATACTTAATGAGCCACCATCTTTGCGCAAAACCCCCCTCTTGCGCAGGAGCCGTTCTGCCTGAAAATAAGCGGCAGAATGGCTCTTGCGCAAGAGGGGGGGTTTGCGCAAGGAGCAGTGCAGACAGCTCCTTCTTGTGCGAAAGCCCCTTGTGCAAAATGGCAGCTCATTAAGTATGCAAATAAGGTGCAGCGATATTCATCGCCATGCCTCATTTGATTATGTTCTTGTGCAAGAGAGTGCAATGTACACGTAGCCTTAGAATACTAGGCAAGATGTTACATAAACAAATACAGTCATGGTCTGTCAGATGGTATCTCACCCCACAACATTACTGACCCCACAACAGGTGCTGAACCATCCCTGGGAATATTCTCATGGCTATCCTTGACTCAAAGTCCATGTGAATTAGCAGCTCACCCAGGCACACTGCTTCCTTGCTTCCACAGTATTTTTGGCATGAGGCATTAGCACGGATTTCGCTAGAACACTGCTAGTGGCCACAGGTCAGAAGATGAGGAAATACAATGCACTGCCCTTGTCATGAACTGGCAACCTTGTACTGCATGCTTTACATGGCCTTTAAGGATGTCCACACAGGGGTAACAGACCCACGGCAAGGCTGCAGCTGGTTTGGGTCAGCTGACTGATGGTTGCTGAATCACCATGCAGGTGTTTGGGCTCAGGCTGGAGTCCAAGCTGTGGGGCCCTCCAGCCTTGCAGCCCAAGCCCAAATGTCTACACAGCCATTTTTCAGGCCCAGAGCCTATGCTCTGTGAGCCTGAGTCTGCTAACCCAGGCCACTGGCAGGTTTTTAATCCTGGTGTAGATATGCCCTATCAGGACTAGCATGGGAATGAGCCTTGGGAGAGTGTTAGGCGAACCAAACCAACCCAGGCCTCCATGAAGATGGAGTCATCACCATGGATGCTGTGGGAGTGGGGCTGCTTCCCCCAGCCCTGTGTAGATATGATTAGACAGTCTGATAGGTGATTGCTGTTTCTCTCTACAGACTCACTCCGCTAACTACCTCTCTGTTCATTGTTTCCACAACACTCTTCAAATGTGGGATGTGTTTCCTGAACTTGGTGGTCACTACCCTTTTTCCTTTAAATCCTTCTTGAAGGGCCCTGTAGTGGGGTCTATTTGAGGACACGGGAGAGTGGGCAGGCAAAGCCTGCCCACTTTCTAAAAGCCCCTCCCCCAGCCTTGCAGGAGGGACAACTGGACCCGTGCTCAATCAATTACTTGGGACAAATAATGACAAAAGGGACAAGGGGTGCAGGCTAACGGTTTATAACTAGGGAACCGGATGGGGACACCGAGCAGAGAACCCCGGACAGCGCCCACTGCTCCTCAAAGCTGTCGAAGGAGCCAGTGGACGCCGCCCAGAGGAACTCTGCCCGGATTCGTGAAACCAGGGAGAAATGGAAATAGGCCCCACAGTCACAGAGAAGCCCCTCGTCCAGCATCCTCCTCCTGGTATTGTAGACTGTAGTCTTTGCTAGGGCCAGGAGCAGGTTGACAAGGAGGTCTCGCGACTCAATAAGAGGTTCTGGAGGAGCCGGAATAGAGGCTGCAACCTGGCGCATTCAAGGTAGGCGTGCGCCAGGTTCTCCCTCACGCCGCAGAAGGGGCAGGTGTCCGGGATAGGGGTAAACCGCGCCAAGTACACGCCCGTGCTCACGGCTCCGAGAAGGAGCCGCCAACTGATATCCCCGATGGGCCGCGGAATTAGGTCAGAATACACGCTGGCCCATCGGGGTTCCCCACCCTCTACGGGTCTTAGATAGTCCCGCCATTTAGTATCGGGGCAGGACACGAGGGTGGGGAAATGCAGGGTGTGGAGCACGAGCATGTACAGATGTTGTCTTGGCGCGGTTTGGAAGCAGACCGGCTGCAGATTTTGTAGCCGGCTGGGGGTCCAGGGATGAGAAGGCCGGGGGGCCTGCGGAACAGGGGCCCGATAATAAGGGATGGAGGCTTTGCAGGAGGGGACGGGCGGGGCGTACCCTCTCGCAGGGCTCTCTGCAGGAAATCGAGAGCGGGCTGCGGCAAAGCCACCTTCACCTCCTGGAGTAAGCGCACGGGGGTTCGGGGGGTGGAAAGCCCCATGCGCTGAGCGAGTGTCCGGGGGTCCACCCAGTCCCCCCTGTCGTAGTCCAGGAGGTCTCTGACCATGGTGGTTTCTGCCAGGATCAGCCTCCGGCGCACCGAGGGAGACTCCGCCACCTGCACGCACAAGGCTGGATTGTGGAGCAGGGGCTCCGCGAGGAGGTCTGCTCCCTCGGAGGCCACAACGGACCTGGTCGCCAAAAACAGCTTCCAGGTCTGGAGGAGGTCCTGGTAGAATTCCGGCAGCTCTGAGAGGTCTCGCGGAAGACCCCTCGGGTGGATAAAAAAGAGCTGCCGGTCGTATCGGAGCCCTCGGAGGCGGCGGAGGAAAGCGCGCGCCAAGGTGCCCCATGCCGGACTACCTGCACTGAAGAGGAGTCTCTGCAGGGCCTGGAGGCGGAAGGTCCGGACCTGGCTGCGTATGCAGACCAGGCCCTGACCCCCCTCCTCCAGGGGGAGGGACAGGACCCCTGCAGAGACCCAGTGCAGTCCTGGCCAAAAGAACTCCAAAGCTGCCCTCTGGAGCTTGGCCAGGACCTCCGGGGCCGGGCGCAGGGTGTTGAGCCGGTGCCAGAGCATGGACAGGACCAGCTGATTGAGTACCAGCGCTCTCCCGCGAAGGGAGAGACACCGGAGCAGTCCCGTCCATCTCCGCAGCCACTCACCCACCCTGGCCTCCAAACCTTGCCAGTTTTCCGGCGGAGAAGGATGCGTGGCGGATAAATAAACGCCCAGATAGAGCAGCGGACCCGCGCTCCACCTGATGGCCTGAAGCGCGGGTGGGAAGGAGCCGGCCCGCCACCCGTCCCCGACCACCAGGCCAGAGCTCTTGACCCAGTTGACCCGGGCGGAGGAGGCTGCCGAGTAGACGGCTTGGCAAGCCTCCACCTGCGCCAGGTCGCCCGGGTCCTGGACCACGAGGAGCACGTCATCGGCGTACGCCGACAGGACCAGCCGCAGCTCCGGCTCCCGAAGCACCAACCCCGTCAACCTCCTACGGAGGAGACAGAGGAAGGGCTCGATCGCCAGAGCGTACAGCTGGCCCAACAGCGGACACCCCTGACGTACCCCCCGCCCGAAGCTGACCGGCTCGGTCAGGGTCCAGTTGAGCCTGACCAAACACTCCGCGAGGGCGTACAGCACCCAGAGAAAACCCAAAAACCGGGGCCCGAAGCCGAAGGCCTGCAGGGTGCCCAGGAGATACCCGTGGTCCATCCTGTCGAACGCCTTCTCCTGGTCCAGGGACAGGAGGGCGAACGACAAGCCATCCCTACACCCGAGCTCTAAGAGATCCCGGACCAAATACAAGTTGTCAAATATACTACGGCCCGGGACGGTGTAGGTCTGGTCGGGATGGATCACGTCCGCCAGCACGGACCGCAGTCGCAGCGAGATGGCTTTTGCTACGACCTTGTAGTCCGTGCTGAGGAGCGAGATGGGACGCCAGTTCCGTAGGTCGCAGAGGTCCCCCTTCTTCGGCAGGAGGGCGAGATCGAACAAAAGCGCCCCGGGCCCTGTGATCTTCCAGGGCTCGGAGCTCCTCCCACCTCTCCCGGTACGCCTCGCGGAGGGGTGGATCCTCGGGGGCGGACGCCAGGCGCCTCTCAAGCTTCAAAACCTCCCGTTCCAACTGCTCTATCGCCGCATCCCTCCGCCGGCTAGCGCCCCGGGAGTAGTCACGGCAGAAGAGCCGGGCGTGCACCTTCCTCACATTCCACCATCGCCGCGCCGAGGGAAAGGCGGGCCGCTGCCCCCGCCAGGCCTGCCAGAACTCCCGGAAGGACGCCACGAAGCCCACGTCCTCCAGCAAGCTATTGTTAAAGTGCCAATAGGCCGGCCCCAGCCTCTCTGAAGTTAGAGAGGCTTTCACGGCCACCAAATGGTGGTCCGTGAACGGGGCCAGCCGGACGCTGGAGGAGTGGGCCCGTGCCAGATGGAATCGTGAAAGGTAGATGCGGTCCAACCGGGAGTGGCTCGACCGCTCTTTCCCCACCCGGACGTAAGTAAAGGTGGTACTGTCGTCCGGGTGGTGGTCCCGCCAGATGTCCACCAGGGAGTGATGTTCCACGATCTCCCTTAGGACGTCTGCTGCGGCCTGGCAGTTCGCGAGTCCTACACGGCCCCAGTCATCGAGGGTGGTGTTGAAGTCCCCGCCCAGGACCAGGCACTCGCAAGGATCCAGAGTGCCGAGGAAGGTGGCCGCCTGCCGATAAAAGGTGACCTGGTCCGGGCCCGCGTTCGGGGCATAGACGTTGACCAGGTTCAACGTCTGTCCCTCCATGCGGGCCCGGACGTGCAGCAGGCGGCCCGGGACAACCTCGGCGGTCCCCAGCACCTCAGGCCGTAGGGCAGGGGAGAACAGGGTGACCACCCCGGCCGAGCGAATGCCGAGGTGACTAACGTACACCCCGTCCCCCCACTCCAGCCGCCAGCCAGCCTCGATGGCTGGAGTCGTGTGGATCTCCTGCAGGAAAACCACCGAGTACCCCCCCTCCCGAAGGAAGGAGAGCACCCGGCTCCTGCGGAGACCCGCCCTACAGCCCCGGGCGTTCAGCGTCGCGATGGTGGTGTAATTCATAATGAGGGCTGGGGTGGAACCTCACGGGCAGGTGAATCGGCGGCCTCACGCAGGCCCCGCAGCAGACCGCTCTCCGACCCGAAGGTCAGGAGAGCATCCCGAAACCTGCGGGTCCGGCGGTAGGCCGCGTCGTCCTGCCTATTTGTCCCTCTCCCCTCCCGCAACAAGGCTCTAGTGGCCTGGAGGATGAGGTGGAAGTCCCCCCAGCGCTGGAGGGCGAGCTGCACCTTTCCTTTAGCCCCGCGGTTGTCCGCGAGGAATTGGCGCAGCTCACTCCTCAGCGCTGAGGGGGAGCCAGGGTTTTCCCCCGCCCGGGCCCCCGGATGAGATTCGCAGGCCATGGAAACGGGCAAGCAGGGATCCGATCCCCGACGCGATGCCGTTACCACTGGCGCCGCGCTGCCCGCCCCCGACCCCGGCAGGGAAGGAGGCGGCGGAGGGAACAAGGCAGCCCCTAACGGGTTGGGGACCGGGGATACAAAAACGACCCCCGGAGGGCCGCCCGCGGCTAATGGGAACCAGACGGCCCTCGCGGGGGTAGCACTGGCGGATGTTTGGGAGGGCGGTAGAGACGAGTCGGGTAACACGACAGGGACTAGGATGGGAAAGGAAGCGGGGGACGGCAGGGGAGGGGTTTCTTCCACGGCAGGGACAGGGGGGAGGGGTGGGTTCAGGGCCGGACAGTGGGTCGGGGTCAGGGAATGGGACAGAGATGGGGGTAGGAGAGGGATCGGGAACAGGGGAGGCTTCGGGACTGGAAATGGGTTCGTAGAAGGCGGAAGCAGGGGTGGGGGGGAGGATCGGGACGTGGAAGGGGATCAGAATCCCGGGTGGGGTCTGGGAAGGGGTCCCCCGTAGCAATCCCACCAGGCTGCGGCGCCTCCCGAATGGGGACTTGGGGGTCAGAAACAGGAAGGGGGCCCGCGCCAACGCCGGGCTCAGATGGAGAGGCAGGTGTTAATCGGCCAGGATGGTGTTTTCTGCTGGGGCCCCAACGGGAAAGGGGGGTGACTGCCCTGCCTCAGTTGCTGGAGAGGGCGCACCCCCAGCCCCGGGACCCGGCCGCTCGGCGCCAGTCGTCGCCCCGGAGGGCTCCCCCACTGAGCCGGAGGTGGAGAAACCCCTCAGGGAGCCATTTTGGGCCCAGCCTAGCCTGCCCCCTCACCTGACCGGAAGTCAAAGGGCGGGGCTAGGAGTATAAGAAGGCCGCCGGGGAGCTCAGTCAGGGCCCAGCCTCTGAAGGAGATGGAGGCCTGTCCAGAGCTCCTGCTGGGGGAGGCTAAGACCGGGCCTAGACCGCCCTCAGCGGCCTCCCCGGAGGCCAGTCAAGGCTTCCCTGCCAGGGCTATGGAGGCCTGGCCAAGCCAGCCAGCCGAACCTCCCGTGGACCCAGAGGACTGGCCCAAGCCGCTGGACCAGCTGGAACCCCGATGGGTACTGGAACGCCGGGGCCAGGCAAGCCCGCGGGACGCTGCAGAGTTCCAACCCTTTGACCCCCTGGATTGGGCCGACCGGACACTGCTGGGACGACAGCACTTTGACTCCCTGACAGACCTGCTGGAGGTATAGGTACCAGCGAAGGGGGAGACAAGAAGTGGCCCAGGGGGTAGCATGGGCGGAGAACAGCCCTAGGCCAGCAAGTTGCGGGCTGGAGCCCCTGCTGAGCCCGTAGCAGCTGAACTGCTGCATCCAGGGCCCCTGGGCCGGGGTGCAGTGGAGTGGGTGGGCCTGCGTCCCCCCTGCCACCCACTAACCAGGTGGCAGTCTCCCCCTTGCCACTGCTGCAGGTGCACTACCTGCCCAGCTCTTGAACTAGGAGCTTCTACAAACCTGTGTGTGTGTTTGCGGCCACGCCTTGCGTCAGGGCCTGGCCGCCATTTGCTGCCCTGCCCTGAGTTAGGGCCGGCTCAGCTTACTGTGCTTTGCCGCTCCGCCCTGCTTGAGGGCCCGGGCTTGCACCCGGTGCTCCGCTGCCCTGCCCTGCTCGAGGGCCTGGGCTTCCGTATGGGGGGTTTTGGTACCCGGCCAGGATCCGGATTGGACCTTTTAAAGGGCCAGGACTAGGACTGTTGCCCTGCCCATAACTGAGTTAAGAGACTTGAATATACGGGAGAATTTCTTCCCCCGTGGCCTGGGCCTGAAGCAAGGGGCTGGGCCCCTGAACTATTGTCTCTCATCCCGACCTGAAATAAGGCTGGAGATAGACTCATAGACTTGGACTATTTTAAGGCACGGTAGGGCCATAGGGCAAACTAGCCACCCATTGTACCAGGGGCGGAGGAACCGCCTCCTAAAGGCCTGCCGACCTACAACTAACCTTCCCCCGGAAGGGGGGGGAAAGCTCAGGATATTGTGGACATTGCCGGAGGGCAGTGTCCTGAAAAGACTGCGCCACCTGTCGGCAGATCTAATTCCCCGAACAGACGGCAGGGCGCTGTGGTGGAGCGGGAACCCCGCTACAGGCCCCTTCTGCTGTCATGGCTCTGGGAGCCTGCCAACTATTGCCAATTAAAATACACTTTAAACCAAAATGCAACAGAAGTATAAGCTCATTGGGGCACGGAAGCAGTCTTCCTTTGCAGCTGCACAAACACATAGCACCCTCACATCCTCACACAACACGCAGAATTGTGACAAGGAACTTGCAGGAAACAATTTTTAGGAGGCAACTCACCATGCTTTCTGTACCGAGGCGGATGAAATTTTGGCCCTGTCCACGTCAGTGAACAAACTGTTCTAGTTACATTGAGGGGTTACTGGGGTTGCTTGGGGAGGTGGAGCGAACACTGATCATCATTCAAACACATTGCTCATTTTCTGTTGTAGCCAGTACCACTGTTTCCAGACACATAATTCCTAAGTTGAACAGCTCTCTCTCTCTCTATAAAAAAGGATCAGTTATCAACAAAAAACAAAAAATACAGCACTGCAGCAACACAGTTGTCCAGTATGCTCCACAACCATCAATAAGATTTCACCTAAATATTTATATTACTCAGTTTGGATTCCAAATATTTCAAGGCTTTCCAGTATTTGATTTTTTTTTCTTGCTTAGCTTAGTGACTGAAGAGCATGAGATTTTTAATCATCTCCTCATATGGAGAGTTCCCACAGATGGAGAAAATGAAAATGATGGCAAGATGAGAGAGCCCCGAAGTAACCCTAATGATACCCAAGACACAACACAAAAGATATTTTATGATCAAATTTATTTAATTAAATTTAATTGATTTTTTTACTGAAGTTCACATCAGAGACTGCCAAAGTAAACTAAACTGCAGTGTAGACATAGCCTGAATGTTATTTTTTGGAAAAAGACACACAATGTGCATACCTTTTTCTGATTCTTTTTTCAGAAGAGGCTTTTCCGACATTTGGCCTGTTTACATGGGGCCAAATGTGGGAAAAACCTCCTCTTTCGGAAGAGCCCTTCTTCCTCATAAAATGAGGAGTACAGGGCTTCCGAAAGAGTGCACCCGCTTTTTCGGAAACTGATCCAAAAAAGCAGAGGTGTTCCCTGGAGGTGGCAGAGTTTTTCTGGGATAACCCGGTATCCCAGAAAAACTCTGTAGTGTAGACATAGCCTTACATTCACTACAAAGTTTCCTCAAATGTTCATAGCTAGCCTAAAAAACATGGAAATGATAGGGGTTCCTTTCTTTCCTTGGAACATATTCTGGCTCCCACTTGTGAGAGTGGCAGTTACATTCCTGCACTAAAAAAGACAACTGAGCCCTTAGGTTTCACAAATTTGCAAAGACCCTCCTTGTAGCAAGTTATATAAACATGGTTTTAAAGTTATTACAAAACCAATCTTCTGCTGGTGCAGAGAATAGACGTCCATTTTCATTGGGGAAAATGAAAGCAAAGACTGACCTTTGTAGCATAGAGGAGTGAGGCAAACAATATAGTACAGATGGACAAAAAAATTAAGGCTGTCAATTGATGTGCGTTAACGCTTGCAATTAACCCAGGACAGGATTAACGCGTTAATTGCAGGCATTAATGCTGCGCTGCCCCTTTGAAGCGCCGCCATGGTGTTTCAAAGGGGCAGTGCTGCACGGAGCCCGGGGTCAGCTGTGGACTCCAGCTGACCCCGGGCTCCCGCGGTGCTGCCGCTTGGAAACGCTGGGACGGCCTTTCCAAGGGGCAGCGCTGCACCGAGCCGGGGTCAGCTGGGGACTCCATCTGATCCCAGGCTTCCGCAACACACACGATTAATCGTGATTAAGTTTTTTAATAGCTTGACAGCCCTAAAAAAAAATTCGTATCCATTTGTCTGCTGTCACTACAGTGCCTGACAGTCATTGAAGACAGAGTGGACTAAGTGGGCTGGTGATATTCCAAACCTGATCTGCTTCACTTAAAGTCAGTGGCTGCGACTAGATTGGCATGATTTTCCGGAAATGCTTTTAATGGAAAAGTTTTCTGTTAAAAGCATTTTCGGAACAGAGCGTCTAGATTGGCACGGACGCTTTTCCACAAAAGCACTTTTTGTGGAAAAGCGTCCGTGCCAATCTAGACTCTCAGACTTTAAGGTCAGAAGGGACCATTATGATAATCTAGTCTGACCCCCTGCACAGTACAGGCCACAGAATCTCACCCACCCCTCCTAGAATAATCCTCTCGCCTATATCTCAGATATTGAAGCCTTCAAATACTTTGAAGACCCCAAGATGCAGAGAATCCTCCAGCTGTGATCTGTACCCCATGCTACAGAGGAAGGCGAAAAACCTCCAGGGCCTCTGCCAATCTACCCTGGAGGAAAATTCCTTCCAGACCCCAAATATGGCGATCAGCTAAACCCTGAGCATGTGGGCAAGACTCACCAGCCAGACACCCAGAAAGTTCTCTATAGTAACTCCTATCATCCCTCCATTGGCCTATTTCCCACTGATAATGAATGGTCAATTAGTTACCAAGATCATGTTATCTCATCAAACCATCCCCTTCATAAACCCATCTAGTTTAATCTTGAAACCAGATAGATCTTTTGCCCCCACTACTTCCCTTGGAAGGCCGTTCCAGAACCTCACTCCTCTAATGGTTAGAAACCTTCGTCTAATCTCAAGTCTAAACTTCCTACTAGCCAGCTTATATCCATTTGTTCTTGTGTCCACATTGGTATTAAGCTTAAATAATTCCTCTCCCTCCCTGGTATTTATCCCTCTAATATATTTAAAGAGTGCAATCATGTCCCCCCTCAGCCTTCTTTTGGTTAAGGTAAACAAGCCAATCTCCTTAAGTCTCCCTTCATAAGACAGGTTTTCCATTCCTTGGATCATCCTAGTGGCCCTTCTTTGTACCTGTCCCAGTTTGAATTCATCCTTCTTAAACATGGGAGACCAGAACTGCACACAGTATTCCAAATGGGGTCTCACCAATGCCTTGTATAATGGCACTAACACCTCCTTATGCCTACTGAAAATACCTCGCCTAATGCATCCCAAGACCGTATTAGCCTTTTTCACAGCCATGTCACAATGGCGGCTCATAGTCATCCTATAATCAACCAGGACTCCGAGGTCCTTCTCCTCCTCCGTTACTTCCAACTGATGTGTCCCCAGCTTATAACTAAAATTCTTGTTATTAATCCCTAAGTGCATAACCTCACTATTAAATTTCATCCTATTGCTATCGCTCCAATTTACAAGATCATCCAGATCTTCCTGTATGATATCCTGATCCTTTTCTGAATTGGCAATAGCTCCCAACTTTGTATCATAGAATCATAGGACTGGAAGGGACCTCGAGAGGTCATCGAGTCCAGCCCCCCGCCCTCAAGGCAGGACCAAGCTCCGTCTACACCATCCCTGACAGATGTCTATCTAACCTGTTCTTAAATATCTCCAGAGAGGGAGATTCCACCACCTCCCTTGGCAATTTATTCCAATATTTGACCACCCTGACAGTTAGGAATTTTTTCCTAATGTCCAATCTAAACCTCCCTTGCTGCACTTTAAGCCCATTACTCCTTGTCCTGTCCTCAGAAACCAAGAGGAACAAATTTTCTCCTTCCTCCTTTTGACACCCTTTTAGATATTTGAAAACCGCTATCATGTCCCCCTTTAATCTTCTTTTTTCCAAACTAAACAAGCCCAGTTCATGAAGCCTGGCTTCATAGGTCATGTTCTCTAGACCTTTAATCATTCTTGTCGCTCTTCTCTGTACCCTTTCCAATTTCTCCACATCTTTCTTGAAATGTGGCGCCCAGAACTGGACACAGTACTCCAGCTGAGGCCTAACTAGTGCAGAGTAGAGTGGCAGAATGACTTCACGAGTTTTGCTTACAACACACCTGTTGATACAACCTAGAATCATATTTGCTTTTTTTGCAACAGCATCACACTGTTGACTCATATTCAACTTGTGGTCCACTATGACCCCTAGATCCCTTTCCGCCATGCTCCTTCCTAGACAGTCGCTTCCCATCTTGTATGTATGGAACTAATTGTTCCTTCCTAAGTGGAGCACTTTGCATTTCTCTTTATTAAACCTCATCCTGTTTACCTCTGACCATTTCTCTAACTTGCTAAGGTCATTTTGAATTATGTCCCTATCCTCCAAAGAAGTTGCAACCCCACCCAGTTTGGTATCATCTGCAAACTTAATAAGCGTACTCTCTATCCCAATATCTACATCATTGATGAAGATATTGAACAGTACGGGTCCCAAAACAGACCCTTGAGGAACTCCACTTGTTATCCCTTTCCAGCGGGATTTAGAACCGTTAACAACAACTCTCTGACTACGGTTATCCAGCCAATTATGCACCCACCTTATCGTGGCCCTATCTAAGTTATATTTGCCTAGTTTATCAATAAGAATATCATGCGAGACCATATCAAATGCCTTACTAAAGTCTAGGTATATGACATCCGCAGCTTCTCCCTTATCCACAAGGCTCGTTATCCTATCAAAGAAAGCTATCAGATTAGTTTGGCATGACTTGTTCTTCACAAACCCATGCTGGCTATTCCCTATCACTTGATTACCTTCCAAGTGTTTGCATAGGATTTCCTTAATTACCTGCTCCATTATCTTCCCTGGGACAGACGTTAAACTGACCGGTCTGTAGTTTCCTGGGTTGTTCTTATTCCCCTTTTTATAGATGGGCACAATATTTGCCCTTTTCCAGTCTTCTGGAATCTCCCCTGTCTGCCATGATTTTTCAAAAATCATAGCTAAATACTCAGATACCTCCTCTATCAGCTCCTTGAGTATCCTGGGATGCATTTCATCAGGACCTGGTGACTTGCTGACATCTAACTTTCCTAAGTGATTTTTAACTTGTTCTTTGTGTATCCTATCTTCTAAACTTACCCTCTCTCTGCTTGTATTCACTATGTTAGGCACACCTCCAGACTTCTCGGTGAAGACCGAAACAAAGAAGTCATTGAGCATCTCTGCCATTTCCAAGTTTCCTGTTACTGCTTCTCCCTCCTCACTAAGTAGTGGGCCTACCCTGTCCTTGGTCTTCCTCTTGCTTTTAATGTATTTATAGAAGGTCTTCTTGTTTCCCTTTATGCCTGTAGCTAGTTTGATCTCATTTTGTGCCTTTGCCTTTCTAATCTTGCCCCTGCATTCCCGTGTTGCTTGCCTATATTCATCCTTTGTTATTTGTCCTAGTTTCCATTTTTTATATGACTCCTTTTTTATTTTGAGATCATGCAAGATCTCCTTGTTAAGCCAAGCTGGTCTTTTGCCATATTTTCTATCTTTCCTACACAGCGGAATTGTTTGCTTTTACTTCCAACTCTCCTCAGTTGTTTTTCCCTTCAGTCTTGCTTCCCATGGGACCTTACCTACAAATTCTCTGAGCTTATCAAAATCTGCCTTCCTGAAATCCATTACCTCAATTGTGCTGGTCTCCCTTCTACCTTTCCTTAAGATCATGAACTCTATTATTTCATGATCACTGTCCCCTATACTGTCTTCCACTTTCAAGTTCTCAACTAGTTCCTCCCTATTTGTTAAAACCAAATCCAGAACAGCTTCTCCTCTGGTAGCTTTTTCAACCTTCTGAAACAGAAAGTTGTCTCCAATGCAGTCCAGAAACTTATTGGATAGCCTGTGCCCCGCTGTGTTAGTTTCCCAACATATGTCTGGATAGTTGAAGTCCCCCATCACCACCAAATCTTGGGCTTTGGATAGTTTTGTTAATTGTTTAAAAAAGGCCTCATCCACCTCTTCCACCTGGCTAGGTGTCCTGTAGTAGACTCCTAGCATGACATCTCCCTCATTTTTACCCCTTTTAGCTTAACCCAGAAACTCTCTACACAGCTATCTCCTACGTTCATCTCCACTTCAGTCCAAGTGTGTACATTTTTAATATACAAGGCAACCCCTCCTCCCTTTTTTCCCTGTCTGTCCTTCCTGAGCAAACCGTACCCTTCCATACCAACATTCCAATCGTGCGTCCCATCCCACCAGGTTTCTGTAATACCAATGATATCATAGTTGTATTTATTGGTTAGCAATTCCAGTTCTTCCTGCTTATTACCCATACTTCTTGCATTTGTATATAGGCATCTAAGATACTGATTTGATCTTGCCTCCCTGTTGTGCCCTGACCCTCCTTTCTCCTTGCCATTATAGGCCGTAATCCCCCCCCCCCCCATTTCCAACCCATCTCCCAGTCCCGCACATTCAGCACTTACCTGTGGGCTTTGCTCACCTGTCCCCGTCGAACCTAGTTTAAAGCCCTCCTCACAAGGTTAGCCAGTCTGTGTCCAAACAAGGCCTTTCCGCTCCTGGAAAGGTGAACTCCATCTCCGCCAAGCAGTCCTTCCTGGAAGAGCACCCCGTGACCAAGGAAGCCGAATCCCTCCTGGCGACACCATCCTCGCAGCCAGGCATTCACCTCCAGGATGCACCTCTCTCTGCCCAGGCCCCTACCTTTGACAGGAAGGATCGAAGAGAATACCACCTGCACTCCAAACTCCCTCACCCGTACTCCCAAAGCCCTGTAGTCACGCTTGATCCGCTCAGTGTCACACCTGGCAGTATCATTTGTGCCCACGTGGATGAGTAGCATGGGGTAGTAGTCAGAGGGCCGGATAATCCTCGACAATGCCTCCGTAACATCTCGGATACGGGCCCCTGGAAGACAGCATACCTCTCGAGATGAACTGTCAGGGCGACAGATGGGCGCCTCCGTTCCCCTCAGAAGAGAGTCTCCAACCACCACTACCCTACGTTTCTTCCTCGCAGTGGTGGCAGGAGACTGCTCAACCTTGGTGGTGCAAGGCCTGGTCTCCTCCACTGTGGAGGGTGACTCCTTGTCTCCTGCAGAAAGTAAAGTGTAACGGTTATGTAACAACACAGTGGGAGGGTTAGGAGCAGGGGTGGAACACTGCCTGCTGCCGGAAGTAACCAGCTGCCAGTGCTCACCCTGCACCACCGCCTCCTCCATAAGTGGCTGGTCAACAGTCCCACATCCTAGGACAGTGACCTCAGTGGACTCCACAGGAATACTGTCCAGGAATTCCTCATGGCTTCGAATGCTCCTCAGCCTGGCCACCTCCTCCTGTAGCTCTCCCACCTGCTGCCTCAGAGATTCCACCAGCAGGCACCTTTCACAACGGTTGTCTCCCCCAGCTTGGAGATCACTCAGTGGGAATTGCAAGCCACAAATACTGCAAGGCCACACCAGGACCTGGGTAGAGGCATCCATGCTCAGGCTCTCTGTCTGGATACAGGCACAGGTGGAGGAGACAGGAGAAGTACTGGCACAAGCGCTTCGGGTCTTCATCACCATCAGTCACTCCCTCTGCTCAACTCCCTCTTCAACTCCCCTGTCTGCAGTCGCCTGGTTGCACTGCTCTGGCTTTTTAAAGCCTGCTTGCCTAGGTCAGGCCTGCCCCCTTCTGAGTCACACAGGGGAAGGCTGAGTCTGAGGCTAATCAGAGGCAATCAAGGGAACAATGGCAGGCTCTCAGTCCCAACTGCCACAGAAGCTGAAGCTGAAACTGAAACTGCTAGCACTCACCTGGAATCAGACTCTCAATTCACACTTCAAACTGTAAAATTCAAACAGTCAGGCACAGGCACACACACACACTCACACCACAGCTTGTACTCTCACCGGGTAGCCTCTTCGGCGGTGGGGTTGCTTTTTATTAGGTTCAAGTTTGGCTTTTACCTCGGATATGGTAATATCTACCTCCACATCCTTAGTCCCATTTGTTATGTTGCCATTATCCCTAAGATCTTCATTAGCCTCATTAAAGACTGAAGCAAAGTATTTGTTTAGATATTGGGCCATTCCTAGATTATCCTTAACCTCCACTCCATCCTTAGTAATTAGCGGTCCTACTTCTTTTTTTGTTTTTTTTTTCCTATTTATATGACTATAAAACCTTTTACTATTGGTTTTAATTCCCTTTGCAAGGTCCAACTCTACCTGACTTTTAGCCTGTCTCACTTTGTCCCTACATGCTCTAACCTCAATAAGGTAGCTTTCTTTACTGATCCCTCCCATTTTCCACTCCTTATATGCTTTCTGCTTTTTCTTAATCACCTCTCTGAGATGCTTGCTCATCCAGCTTGGTCTAACACACCTGCCTATATATTTTTTCCCTTTTCTTGGGATACAGGCTTCTGACAGCTTCTGCAACTTTAACTTAAAATAATTCCAGGCCTCCTCCACCTCAAGATCCATAATTTCTTTAGTCCAATCAACTTCCCTAACTAATTTCCTTAATTTACTAAAGTTAGCCCTTTTGAAATCAAAAACCCTGATCTCAGATTTATTTTTGTTTATCCCTCCATTTAATTTGAACTGAATTAGCTCATGATTGCTCGAGCCAAGGTTGTCCCCTACAACCATTTCATCTATGAGGTCCTCGCTACTCACCAAAACCAAATCTAAAATAGCATCCCCCCTTGTTGGTTCAGCAACTACTTGATGAAGGAATTCATCAGCTATCACATCTAGGAAAGTCTGAGCCCTGTTGTTATTACTAGCACTTGTTCTCCAGTCTATATCTGGAAAGTTGAAATCTCCCATGATTATGCAGTTTCCATGAGTATTTACTTCTTTAAAAACATTAAAGAGGTGTCTATCCACATCCAAATTGGATCCTGGTGGTCTATAACACACCCCAAGCACTATCCCAGGGGAGGATCTGATAGTTTTCTTCCCCAATGTGATTTTTGCCCAAACAGACTCTGTCTTCTCCATTCCATCACTTTTTATTTCTTTACAATCTACCTCATCTTTGATATACAATGCGACTCCACCACCTTGACCCTTATTTCTGTCTTTCCTAAACAGCACATACCCTTCAATACCTGTACTCCAGTCATGCCTAGTATTCCACCATGTTTCTGTTATTCCTATAATATCTGGTTTCACTTCCTGGACCAATAGCTCTAGTTCCTCCATTTTGTTACCTAGGCTCCTCGCATTGGTGTACAAACATCTTAATTTTTGCTGTTTGGCCTCATTCACATTCTTTACCCAATTTGGCACGGACGTTATACCTCCAATATGACCTATTAGACTAGTATCCACCCTACCCTTCCTCATGTTCATTCTCTTACCCCCAGCTATTTCCTTTCTTACTTCGTTTTCCTCCCTCTCCATGTTAAAATCCGGCATAGAGATTACCTGGACATCTCCCAACCGTCTCCCCCAAATTCCTAGTTTAAAGCTCTCTTAATCAGTTGAGCCAGCCTCCATCCTAGAAGTCTATTTCCCTCCCTACTTAGGTGAAGTCCATCCCTAGAGAACAGTCCTCTGTCCATAAATGCCTCCCAATGACCACACATCCCAAAGCCCTCCTTATAGCACCACTGCCTAAGCCATCTATTGATCATTGTCGGGGGGCTCCCCCCTTGACAGGGGTTGCCATCCCCCTCCGAGGCATCGTCCAACCAACTGGGGCTTCGGCCCAAAGCGTGATGCCCCTTTTTAGGGGAAATACGGCCTCCCGGCCTAGTCCACAGTTCAGTGCCCCTGTGCTAGGGGAAATACGGCCTCCCGGCCTAGTCCACAGTTCACAGGCCCAGAGGCCTAGTCCACAGTTCAGTGTCTGTTACCCCGGTCCCCACTTGCCAGGGTCTCGAGCAGCAGGGGTAGGATGGCCCGGGCCCTCCCTCTCCACCGGGCCCCGACCCACGGCCCTAGTAGTGGTGGGAGGCTCCCACCACTGGCTCGGCAGGGGCTCCTCCCCGTAACACCCCGAGCCCTCAGGGGCTTCTACAGCTCCCTACCCTGGGTCGCTTCCTACCCCCTCAGCAGCAGCACGCTCAGCTCTCTTGGCGACTCCTTCTCCGGCCGGTGGTTGCTAGCTCCAGCTCGGGTCGCAGTCTGCCCTTTCTGAGCAGGCCAGCAGTCTTTTATCTCTCTGCTCCCCTCGGATTATGCCCAGTAGGGCTGTGGGGGTGGGGCTCTCTCCGCCCCCGGCACCAGGTGGTTTCCCTGGTCTTGAGTGCGGGGCGAGGCTGCCCCATCACAATCATCATAATCCTGTCACATCTTAGTTGCCCTTCTCTAGGAACAGGCAGAATCCCACTGAAGATCCCCTGAGCCTCAATTTCCTTGAGCGTCCTCCCCAGCCTGGCATAGTCTCCCTTAATTCGTTCCAGCGAGAATCTAGCCGTATCATTTGTTCCTACATGAAGGATGATCAATGGATTCCTTCCTGCTCCCTTAATAATCCTCTTCAACCTCAGTTCCACATCTCGTATCTTACCACCTGGCAGACAGCACACCCTTCTATTCTCTGGATCAGCTCTGGTTACAGGCCTATCTATTCTTCTCAATAAGGAGTCCCCAATCACGTAGACCTGCCTTTTCCTGGTGACAGTGCGATTCTCTGGTCTATCTCTTGCTTCCTCTGGCTGCAAGTCCTTGCCATTCCTATTTTCCCTTGTAATCCTCTTTAACCCATCCTGTATCCTCCTAATGCTCATTATTGGTGCTGTCTCCATTAACTCTTCCCTTTATCTATGGGACTAGCCACTCTTCTCTTCTTCCTCACCCTTCCATCTTCACTATCTACCTGCTGTACCCCTTCTTCATTCTCCAGCTCCGCATACCTGTTCTTGAGCTCTATTTGTCCTTCACTGACCCATCTTTTCCTCTGCCTGGTTCTCTGAGTCACATGCTTCCACTGTCCATTTTCTTCGCCCAGCAGTCCCCCCTCTGAGGCCCTTGATCCTGCTTCCATCTGCATGTCTAAGCTTTCCCCTTCAGCCACCTCATGCCTTTGCTCCATCATCTGCTCAAACCCCCTTCTAAACTCGACCAGAGTTTCCACCTGCATCTCCAATCCTCGGATCTTTTCTTCCATCAGCTCTATCAGGCGGCACTTCATGCAAACAAAACTCCTTTCAGGTACCCCCTCCAGAATCATGTACATACCGCAGCTACCACATCCAGTCATCCTCCTTGTGTTCTCTACTACTTGGGCCATGGCCACTAATGCCTCTGTGTTTTATCTACTTTCTCACCAAAATCCTATTAGTCCAGTGAACACAAAAACAGACCAAAACACCCTCTCCACAGCAAAAACAAACCCCAAACAAGTCCCAATATCCAAACTCCCTTTACAAACTCCCACTCAAACTCCCCTGTTTACAGCTCTGTTTGCTGCTCCTGTGCCGCTGCAGCTGTCTATAGACGCGCTTTTCCGGAAAAAAAACTCGAGTGCCATTTTCGCGATCGGGGCTTTTTTGCGGAAAACAAATCTGAGCTGTCTGCACTGGCCCTTTTGCGCAAAAGTTTTGCGCAAAAGGGACTTTTGCCTGAATGGGAGCAGCATAGTATTTCCGCAAGAAGCACTGATTTCTTACAGTAGGAAGTCAGTGCTTTTGCGGAAATTCAAGCGGCCAGTGTAGACAGCTGGCAAGTTTTTCTGGAAAAGCGGCTGATTTTCCAGAAAAACTGGCCAGTCTAGTCACAGCCAGTGAGTTTCCCCACTGACTGTAAAGGAAGAAGAATCGCTCCCATTATCAGTTAATTAAATAAGCAATTATTCCCAAGAGTATGTCTACACTGCAAAGTTAATTCGAAATAACAGCTGTTATTTCGAATTAACTTTAATAGCATCTATACATGCAAACCACTATTTTGAAATTAATTTGAAATAGTGGAGCGCTTAATTTGAATTTGGTAAACCTCATTCTACGAGGAGTAATGCCAAATTCGAAATAGCTATTTTGAATTAAGTTCTGTGTAGACACTTAATTCGAAATAGGGAGCCTCCAGCCCTTCCCAGCGACCCCTGGTGGCCATTCTGGGCCAAACCAGGAAAACTCTTCTGCCCCCCTCCCGGCTCTAGAGCCCTTAAAGGGGCACGGTCTGCCCACGGTGCCTCTGCCAATTGCAAGCCTGCCAGCATCCAGCCAGCAGACCGTGCACCTGGCACAGCATAAGCTAGCAACCTGCTGCCACCCAGCCCTCCACCACTCCCCAGGACCAGGCTGGCAGCTCCCAGGAGCCTGCCAGGGGCCGCAAAAGGTGGGCGCCTGCCTGGTCAAGTGAGATCATGGACCTCATTGAGGTTTGGGGGGAGGCCTCCAATGCCCATGATCTCCGCACTAGGTGCAGAAATGCGGCTGTCTACAACCGCATGGCTGCCAGTCTGGCCACCAGAGGCCACATGTGCAGCCAGGAGTAGGTGCGGACAAAAATAAAGGAGCTGCAGCAGGCCTATGCCAGGGGCTGACCCGGACACCTGCCCACAGTATGAGGCCCTGGACCGCATCCTGGGGGGTCTGATGGTCCATGCCCCCCTGGTGGTCATTGACCCCGGCGCAGAGGACCCGGCCCCTGACACAGGGGAAGAGGAGGAGGACAACGGCCAGGAGCCACAGGAGCCTGCAAGGAGCGTGCCCTGCACCCAGGACCCCCGAGGCATCCCAGAGAGCCCATCAGTGGTCTCATCCAAGGCCGGGGAGGCCTCCACATGTGGGTGCCATCACAGTTGTCTTATGTGGGGCCGAGGGGAGCCCAGGGACTGTGCGCGTGGGCCTTGCCGACCACGGAGCAGGCAGCAACCTGTGCCTCTGCCGTGCCATCCAGGACATGTGGCCCCAGCTGGATGCCATACAGGGGCCCTGGCCTGTTCCCCACATGTGTCTAAACGTAAAGGCACATGACAGGCTCCTGACCCCTGGGATAGACACTGCACATTGACCTCCCTCCAGATGCCCCCTCTACACAGAGGCAGGGCACATCTCCCCCCCCCCCCCCCCACACCACACTATAGACAGTACAGGGGCTGGGGTGCGGTCCTGGGCCAGCTCACACTCCCGAGGATAGCAGGATGTGATGGTGCAGAGTCCTGCCATCCTCTCCTTGCAGAGGGGGGCTGGGTTTCACCCACTGTGTCCCCAGGGAGAACTGACCACTGCTCGTTTCACCACAGCCGCAGCACCTGCGAGTGCAGGGCGCACCACCCTGCCTGGAACAGCCACCCGCACCCGGGCCAGCAGGCGCACCCGCAACCAGGAGTAGTACCAGCAGCAGCACCTGGGGTTAATGGGAAGGCAGGTCCGCAGCCAGGAGCAATGGGTGCAGGAAGACCTGCAGCTGCGGCAGGAGAGCTTGTGGGAGCAGGGCCGTGCCCTCCGCGAGCACCTGCAGACCCTGGTGCAGAGATTGCTGCCTCCTGCTGCTCCAGCCCCTGTGGCCACCCCAGCTATCGCTCCTCCTCCCACCACTGCTCCCACTCCCACTTCTTCCACCCCACTCCCGCCCGGGGATGCTGAGGCCCCCGCACCCACAGTGCTGCGAGACAGGAGGGCCGGCAAGACCCCCAACCCTGAGCTTCCCCTCCCCCTTCCAGCTCCCTCCTCCCAGGTTTCCCCCTCCCCCCACCCCAGTTATGTTAAAGAAAGAGTTTTTTGTGGCAACACGGGTGGTTTTAGTTTACATCAGGAAGGGGAGAAAGGGGAAGGAGGTGGGGGTGGAATGTAAGGCACAAGGCCCCAGTGGGGCATGCCAGGTGGACTTCACTCCTCCGCCGCCTGGAAGCTCTCCCGCACGGCTTCCCGGATGCGGACAGCCCCCTGAAGGACCTCCCGGATGGCAGCCTCCCCCTTCCTCTTACATAAATTGTGGAGCACACAGCACGCTGCCACCACGTGCGGAATATTGTGCTGGGAGAGGTAGAGGCGAGTGAGAAGGCACCTGAACTAGGCCTTCAGCCGGCCAAAGGCACCCTCGACCACAATGCGGGCCCTGCTGAGCCTGGTATTGAAGGCGTGCCAGGAGGGGTTCAGGTGTCCCGTGTAGGGCTTCATCAGCCAGGGCTGCAGGGGGTAGGCCGCATCCCCCACCAGGCACACTGGCATGTCCATGTCCCCGACCCTGATGTGGCCGTCAGGGAAGAAAGTCCCGGTGTGCAACCTCTGGCAGATAGAGGAGTTGCGGCACACCCGCACATTGTGTGCCTTGCCGGACCAGCCCACATTGATGTCCATGAACTGGCCCCAGTGGTCAGACACGGCCTGCAGAATGACCGAGAAGTACCCCTTGCGGTTAACATAGAGGGAGGCCTGGTGTTCCGGGGCACGGATGGGGATGTGTGTCCCGTTGATCGCCCCCCCCTCAGTTGGGGAAGCCCAGGACACTGAACCCCTGGATGACCGCATCCAGGTCGGTGAAGCAGAAGACTCTGCGGAGCAGCACCCTGTTGATGGCCTTGACACCAAGGATTTTTTGTTGAGGAAGAAAAAAAAAGGTCGGGGGGGGGGGGGGGAGTTATTGAGGAAAAAAAAAGGGGGGGGGGTGACCATTTTGAATTCTGTTCTCCGCGGCACACCTCCAACTGCCTCGCGGCACAGAACACAGTTTAAGAAACACTGTCCTAAAGTAAGTTGTTCCTGATTTAACAAGCATTTTGAGACACAGGAGACAGAGAGACAGTATGGAGAGAGACAGAGAGAGAGTCAACTTCCTATCTGAGAACTATTTACAAAAGGCCTTTATTATACCATCTTTACTTTTATATCTACTTCTAATAAATCAGCAAAACAAGTCAGATGCTACAATTTAAACTTTCATCATATCTGAAAGAGAACATTTTTTTAATCGTGAATTTTCAACATGAAAGAGCTAAAAGTCACCGTTTTACCCTATTGCACAATCTATGTGAAATTGAGTATCAGAGGGGTAGCCGTGTTAGTCTGAATCTGCAAAAGCGACGAGGAGTCCTGTGGCACCTTATAGACTAACTGAAGTGTAGGAGCATAAGCTTTCGTGGGCAAAGACCCACTTCGTGGGGCATGCATCTGACGAAGTGGGTCTTTGCCCACGAAAGCTTATGCTCCTACACTTCAGTTAGTCTATAAGGTGCCACAGGACTCCTCGTCGCTTATGTGAAATTGAGACAATTTGCATAGTTTCCAAACTGAAACGTTGAAAAAATACTTTACTGTAGGGAAGTGCTACACATCCAATTAAACTACAACATCCTAAAATATACTTTAACGGCTCAACACCAGTATTGTCAATTACTCTGTGTGAAAGCCTCCTGAAAAACTGTTCAGTACAAACTGTTATAAATCAAAAGCCATTTTTCCTTTATTTTGCCAATTTTTAATGAAGAAATCATTTGAATTTCAATGTACAAAACTCCAATAAAACAAGTGATTTCTTTCAGCAAGATGGGTAAAAGTTGGGGCATTTTTATACTCCTCCGTCAACAGCAAGTCTTCCAATTCTCACTAATAGAAAAAAATCTTTTGATTTGACTGTTAGATGACAATCCAGAAATAAATAGCTATAAATACATTCAGAGTTCCTATTAAAAAAAAATCACATAGGGAAAACACAAAACTGAAAATGTATTTATCGGAATTTGTTTGCTTATAATGAGACATAGGTATATTATAGCAGAGTGATTCAAGAGGGGAATAAAATGGTCTAGTATTGATATTTGGGAATCATATCAGTTAGCATAATTCTGCAGTCAATTTAGCCTTTAAAATGACACTACTCAGTCAATTTGTATTTGCTTTAGGTATTTATAATGAAAGCAGTTTCCTTTGCATCTTTGCTGAAGATGGGTATAGTGGAGAAACTGTAACAGCCACTCAGTATGCGTGTATATATATATATATATATATATATATATATATATATAAAAAATTGTATACAGATAATTATGCATCCACACACACAACTGTTTATCGACACTGCAAATGACAGGTCATCATTCATCATTGGCAGCACTGGTTCCTCTCACTTGGCCTTGATTACGTAACTGTAGAAAAAACAAAAGATACAGTAAGTGCTAATTTCAAGCAAAATTAAACTCTCAACATTCAGATTTTACTAATTCTTTAAGAAAAAAAGTTAGCGCAGTCAAACCTTCACCAGCATTGAATTGGATGATCCTGTATCACTTTAAATTCTCTAGGGAATCTCTTAGATTAGATACCAGTCTTGTGACTGGAACAGCAACTGAGACATCAAACAGCAGAAAGAAATCACAAGTACAAAGCACACCCATACGTTGGATCTCTGAGATTTGAAGTTAGCTGCAGATACAGAATCCACCATTAAAACAATGTGAGAAAATGATCAAACTAGGAAATATCAACGTTAAGGTACTGGGGTATGAATATAAAAGGTTTGGACCACTGAAGAAATTAGCCCCTGGCATTTTAAGGATTTTTTTTCTTCAACTGGGAAACATATTGGTGTCCCCTCCGCATACCCATTTTAAATTGTAGGGTTTTTTTTAAATGCAGCTATGTTTTCTTTAGCTACAAAGAGGGTCAGAGCAGCAAAATGTCACTTTGTCCAGGAAGCCCTTGCAGGCTTTAGCATCTAGCACAGGTCAGGAGACAAACGATAGAGCCTGCACTTTGGGCTTTTGCACCAGACAAGCACAAAGTGTGATGTGACAGCTTGCTTTGCAACGCAAATAAAGCGTCCCGTTGACTGAACTGAGCATGTGCCCAGAGCCCATCATGATGCCAAATGCATGCTGAAGGTCTCAAATGAATCCCAGACATTGGGGTGCTGTTCTACTGTTGATTTTGTCAAAGCAGAGGGGGGGAAGAGTTCAGTCTCATGAAAGGCATCCGGCTACATCGTTTTAGAAAGAGAAGTTACTCGCTATGTGCAGTAACGATGGTTCTTCAAGATGTGTGTCCCTGTGGGTGATCCACTGTGGTGTTGGGCTTGTCCCGGTGCCATGGATGCGAGACTTTTGTAGCAGTGTCCAGTCAGGCTGCGCACGGTGTTCCCGCCTTTGAAGTTAGCGCGCGCAGCCCGACTCCTCTCTCTTTGTTCTTTGAAGCCCTCATGGCAAGTTGTTAATACCCGAAGAAGCGGGGAGGACGGTGGGTAGTGGATCACCCACGGGGACACACATCTCGAAGAACCATTGTTACTGTACAGAGTGAGTAACTTCTCTTTCTTCTTCGAGTGATGTCCCCATGGATTCTCCACTGTTGGTGACTGTGTAGCAGTGCACAGTTAGATAATAGGTGGGCTTTGGCTAATTGTTGCAGGCTGTGGAGAGGACTGCAGTAGCTATTGTGGTGTCCATTGTCGAGCATGGTGGAATTGCACAGTGTTTCATGAATGTGTGGTTAGACAACCATGTGGCTGCTCAACGTATTTCATGGAGTGGGACTCCGCTGAGGAAGGCAGTTTGACATTGCCATTGCTCTGGTGGAATGAGCTTTGGGAGTTGTCGGTAATGCTCTATTCTGGAGTGAGTAGCAGGTAGTAATGCATGATGTTATCAATTTTGATGTGCGCTGGGAAGAAAAAACGGTTACTTACCTCCATAACTGTTGTTCTTCGAGATGTGTTGCTCATGTCCATTCCACTTAGGTGTGTGCGCGCCGCATGCACAGATTGTCAGAGAGTTTTCCCTTAGCACTACCCATTGGGCCAGCAGGGGAGCCCCCTGGAGCAGCGCTGCCATAGTGTTGCATATATACCCCTGCTGGCCCTCCACCCCCTCAATTCCTTCTTACCAGAACACTCCAACGCAGGGGAGGTGGGTGGCATGTGGAATGGACATGAGCAACACATCTCGAAGAACAACAGTTAAGAAGTAAGTAACCGTTTTTTCTTCGAGTGCTTGCTCACGTCCACTCCACTTAGGTGACTCCAAAGCTAAAACTCAGGAGGCGGGGTCAGAGCCTACCAAGAGATGGACTGCAACACAGCCCTGCCCAATGCCGTGTCCTCCTGGGCGTGCTGTGCAATGTCATAGTGGTTTGCAAAGGTGTGCACCAATGACCAGGTAGCCGCCCTGAGAATGCCGTGGAAGATGTCTGGGCCCTCTTGGAATGGGCCGTAATAGGCAGAGACGGAACCTTCGCCAGCTCATAGCACGCTCTGATACAAGCTGTGATCCAGGATGAGATACGCTGGGTTGACACAGGCTGACCCTTCATCCTATCTGCTATGGACACAAACAGCAGGGACTTACGAAAGGGCCTGGTCCTCTCTAAATAAAAAGCTAAAGCACGCCTCACATCAAAAGTGTGCAGAGCCTGTTGTGTCCCAGAGTTGTGGGGCTTAGGGTAAAAAACAGGAAGGAAAATGTCCTGGTGAACATGGACATAAGAGACCACCTTGGGCAAAAAGGCAGGGTGGGGATGCAGCCTTACCTTATCTTTAAAAAAGACCATATACAGGGGGTCCACCGATAGGGCCCTCAGTTTCTACACTCGCCAGGCCAAAGTCATGGCCACCAGGAAGGTGCAGAAGGGAACATGTTGCCAACACGTCAAAGGGGGGACCCATGAGCCTTGTGAGGACCAGGCTGAGGTCCCAAGAGGGCAAGGGCTCGCACATTTGGGGGTAGACCATATTCAACCCCTTCAGAAAGCGGTGCACCATGGGATCTGAGAAAACGGCCCTGCCACCCAAGCCTGAATGAAAGGCCGAGATAGCTGCTAGGTGCACTCATACTGAGGAAGGGGCCAGCCCCCAGAGCCTAAGTCCCAGGAGATAATCCAAACTAGCCGGCACACAGAAGAGAACACCTTGCCTTCTGACCAGAGAACGAAGCGTTTCTACTTTGCCAGGTAAGAGGACCTATTGGAAGGCTTACGGCTTCCCAAGAGGACTGCCTGGACCTGTTCCGAACACTGTCTCTCCATGGCCATTAGCCATGGAGCTTCCATGCCATGAGGTGCAGAAAGCGGAGGTTCGGATGCTGCAGCCTGCCTAACTCCTAAGGGTATGTCTACACTACAAAGTTAATTCGAACTAACGGACGTTAGTTCGAATTAACTTTGATAGGCGCTACACATGCAAACCGCTAGTTCGAACTTAATTTGAACTAGCGGAGCACTTAGTTCGAACTAGGTAAACCTCATTCCACGAGGACTAAGCCTAGTTCGAACTTACTAGTTCGAATTAAGGGCTGTGTAGCCCCTTAATTCGAACTAGTGGGAGGCTAGCCCTCTCCAGCTTTCCCTGGTGGCCACTCTGGGCACCACCAGGGAAACTTGTCTACCCCGCTCCCGGCCCCGGAGCCCTTAAGGGGGCACGGGCTGGCTACGGTGCCCGTGCCAAGTGAAAACCTGCCAGCACCCAGCCAGCAGACCCTGCACCTGGCACGGCTCGAGCCAGCCACCCGATGCCCCCCAGCCCTCCACCTCTTCCCGGGACCAGGCTGGCGGCTCCCGGGAGCCTGCCCAGGACCGCAAGAGGCGGGCACCCGCCTGGTCTAGTGCAGACATCGTGGACCTCGTCCACGACCTCCGCACTAGGCACAGGAAAGTGGCCATCTAGGGCAGGAGAGCTGCCAGCCTGGCCACCCAGGAGCAGGTTTGCATGAAAATCAAGGTGGTCCACTGAGACCCCCAACCCTGAGCCCTGAGCTTAGAATGGCCATACTGGATCAGACCAAAGGTCCATCTACTCCAGTAGCCCGTCTGCCGACAGCGGCCAACCCTAGGAACCCTGGAGGGGATGGACCAAAGACAGTGACCAAGCCATTTGTCTCGTGCCATCCCTCTCCAGCCTTCCACAAACTTTGGGCAGGGACACCATTCCTACCCCCTGGCTAATACCACTCCATGGACCCAACCTCCATGACTTGATCTAACTTCTCTTTAAACTCTGTTAGGGTACGTCTACACTACAACGTTAATTCGAACTAACTTAGTTCGAATTAGTTAATTCGAACTAAGCTAATTCGAACTAACGCGTCTAGAACTAAAAACTAGTTCGAATTAGCGTTTTGCTAATTCGAACTAGCAAGTCCACATTGAGTGGACCCTGAACAGGGCTTAAGGATGGCCGGAAGCAGTGCCGGCAGGGCATCAGAGGAGGACTTAGAGCGTGGAGATGTTGTCTCAGGCTAGCCGAGGGTTGCGCTTAAAGGGTCCCGACCCCCACCCCGGACAGACAGTTCTAAGGGGTGCCCCGCTTGCAAAGCAGTCCTGGCTTGGATTGCCCGGAGTACCCACACTGGGCACATCACACCACTCGGCCATCAGCCTGGCTGCACTTGCCGCAGGCTGCCATCTGGGGAGAGGGGGCAATCGGGGGGCTGCAGGAGAGCTTCCACCCCCAGAAGCCCGCAGAGCCAGCCCAGTCCTCCCCATCGGGGGCTCGTGCCCCATTCCTCCCTCACCTCCTTCCACTTACCCTTCCCTAGCCCCCCTTCTTATTGATGTACAAAATAAAGATAACGTTTCTTCCAACATTGACTCTGTCTTTATTGAACAAAACTGGGGGAGACTGGGAAAAGGAGGTGGGAGAGGGGAAGAGAAAGGCTGGGAGACGTTCTGTTACTAGTTTGAAGCCTGCTACCCATTCCTTTCCTTTGGTGTCCTCTAGTCCTTCTATTATGGGAACTAATGGAGAACTTTTCTTTATGCACCCTCTCCACACCACTCATACTTTTAGAGACCTCTATCCTATCCCCCCTCCGTCTCCTCTTCTCTAAGCTGAAAAGTCCCAGTCTCTTTAGCCTCTCTTCATATGGGACCTGTTCCAAACCCCTGATCATTTTAGTTGCCTTCCCCTCTCCCAGCCTCTCTCTTCCCCTCTCCCACCTCTTTTTCCCAGTCTCCCCCAGTTTTGTTCAATAAAGAGAGATTCTATTTTTGAACACACGTGTCCTTTATTTTGTAAATCAGGAAGGGGGGCTAGGGAGGGGTAAGTGGAAGGAGGTGAGGGAGGAATGGGGTACGCACCCCCGATGGGGAGGACTGGGCTGGCTCTGCGGGCTTCTCGGGGTGGAAGTTCTCCTGCAGCCCCCCGCTTGCCCCCTCCCCCCAGATGGCAGCCTGTGGCAAGTGCATCCGGGGTGATGGCCGAGTGCTGTGATGTTCCGCGTGTGGGCACTCAGGGCACTCCAAGCCAGGACTGCTTTGCAAGCGGGGAACCCTGAGAACTGTCTGTCCCGGGTGGGGGTCGGGTCCCTTTAAGCACAGCCCTCGGCTAGCCTGAGACAGCAGCTCCATGCTCTAAGTCCTCATCTGATGCCCTGCCGGCACTGCTTCCGGCCAACCTTAACCTCTGTTCAGGGTCCACTGTGTGTGGACATGCTAGTTCAAATTAGCAGAACGCTAATTCGAACTAGTTTTTTAGTCTGGATCCGTTAGTTCGAATTAGCTTAGTTCGAATTAACGCTGTAGTGTAGACATACCCTAAGGGTATGTCTACACTACAAAGTTAGTTCGAACTAAAGTCGGTTAAGTTCGAACTAACTTTCATAGGCGCTACACTAGCGCTCCGTTAGTTCGATTTTAAATCGAACTAACGGAGCGCTTAGTTCGAACTAGGTAATCCTCATTCCACGAGGATTAAGCCTAGTTCGAACTTACTAGTTCAAATTAAGGGCTGTGGAGACCCTTAATTCGAACTAGTGGGAGGCTAGCCCTTCCCAGCTTGCCCTGGTGGCCACTCTAGCCAACACCAGGCAAACTCTACTGCCCCCCTCCCGGCCCTGGAGCCCTTAAAGGGCGACGGGCTGGCTACACAGTTTGTGCCAGTTGCAAGCCTGCCAGCACCCGTGCCAGCACACCCAGCAGCTGACACCCATGAGCCAGCCACCCGATGACACCCAGCCCTCCCCCTCTTCCCGGGACCAGCCTGGCGGCTCCCAGGACCCTGCCCGCGGCCGCAAGAGGCGGGCGACCGCGTGGTCTAGTGCGGAGATCATGGACCTCATCGAGGTTTGGGGGGAAGCCTCCAATGTCCACGATCTCCGCACTAGCCACAGGAACGCGGCAGTCTATGGCCGCATGGCTGCCAGCCTGGCCGCCAGGGGCCACCAGCGCAGCTGGGAGCAGGTGTGCTGCAAAATCAAGGACCTGTGGCAGTCCTACTCCCGGGCCTGCCTGCCAGGGGCCGACCCGGAGGCGTGCCCCCACTTCCACGCCCTGGACCGCCTCCTGGGGGCTCATGCCGTCCCTGCCCCCGGGACGTGATAGACCCCGGGGCAGAGGGACCGCTCCAGGAGACGGAGGAGGAGGAGGGCTCCGAGAGCCAGGAGCCTGCCCGCAGCCTGCCCAGGACCCGGGACCCCCGAGGTACCCCACAGAGCCGCTCGCCTGTGTCGTCCGAGGCCGGGGAGGCGTCCACCTGTGAGTACCATCATGCTCCCCTTATGTGTACGGCGGGCTGGGGTGAGAGGGAGCCCCGGGACCGTGCGCCTGGGCCTTGCCCACCAAGGAGCAGCAGCTGGGGATCCTGCAGGGGCCCTGGCCTTGCAGAGGGGAGCTGGGTTTCACACACCTGGGCCCCTGGGGTAATTGACCGCTGTTCTTGTTTCACCACAGCCGCAGCACCTGGGCCTGCAGGGCGCACCACCCCGCCTGCAGCAGCCGCCCGCGCCCGGGCAAGCAGGAGAGCCAGGAACCAGGAGGAGTACCAGAGGCGGCACCTCCAGTTCCTGGAGCAACAGCTCCGTCTCCGGGACCACTGGGTCCAGGAGGACCTGAGGCTGCGCCGGAGGAGCTTGGAGGCACTGCAGAGCCTGCTCGACCACTTCCCAATTCATCCTGCTCCCCCTGCTCCCCCTCCTGCTTCCTCCACACCCCCGTCCCTCCTGCCCCACCCTCCACAACCATTCCCCACCAACACCCCCGGACCCGCAGCGTTGCGAGACAGGAGAGGCAGCCGGACCCCCACCCCTGAGCTTTCCTTTCCCTTCCTCCCTGCCCTCCCCTTCCAGCTCCCTCGTCCCAGGTTTCCCCCTCCCCTCTCCCACCCTCCTTCCTCCCTCCCCCACCCCAGTTATGTAAAATAAAAAGACGTTTTTGTTTGAAAAACAGGTGTCTTTATTTGACAGTAGGTAGGGAGGGGAAAGGGGAAGGGGGTAGGGTGGAAGAAGGCCCCAGTGGGGCATGCAGGGAGAGGTCAGTTCTCCTCCTCCACCAAGAAGCTCTCCCGCAGGGCTTCCCGGATCCGGACGCCCCCCCGCTGGGCTTCCCGGACGGCGGCGGTGCGGGGCTGACCGTAGTGGCCAGCCATGCGGTCAGCCTCAGCCATCCAAGCTGGCAGGAAAGCCTCCCCCTTTCTCTCACATAAATTGTGGAGCACACAACATGCTGCCACCATGGGAGGGATGTTGTGCTCGGCCAGGTCCAGACGGGTGAGGAGGCATCTAAAGCGGGCTTTCAGTCGCCCGAAGGCCCCCTCCACCACGATGCGGGCCCTGGTCAGCCTGGCATTGAAGGCCTGGCGGGAGGGATTGAGGTGCCCCGTGTAGGGTTTCATCAGCCACGGCTGCAGTGGGTAGGCGGCATCCCCCACCAGGCACATGGGCATGTCCACGTCCCCGACCCTGATGTGGCGGTCGGGGAAGAAGGTCCCGTCCTGCAGCCGCTGGCACACGGAGGAGTTGCGGTACACCCGGGCGTCATGCGCTTTGCCGGACCAGCCCACATTAATGTCCGTCAACTGTCCCCGGTGGTCACACATGGCCTGCAGGAGGATGGAGAAGTACCCCTTGCGGTTGACGTACCGGGACGCCTGGTGTTCTGGGGCACGGATGGGGATGTGCGTCCCGTCGATGGCCCCCCCGCAGTTGGGGAAGCCGAGAGCGCCGAATCCCCGGATGACGGCGTCTGGGTCGGCGAGGCGGACCACCCTGCGCAGCAGCACCCGGTTGATGGCCTTGACCACCTGCGGAGAGAGACACAGCAAAGCGCCAATCAGTGGGGCGCCCGGGTGGCTGGGAGCATTCGTGCCCTGGCAGTGCCCCGCGCCCCACTCCCGGAAGCAACCCCCCTGGCGGCGTGTAGTACGGCCGGGACAGACCGACCCCTCCGGTGCGGGGCGCTTTCGCCTCCTCCCTCCCCCCCTTTGTCCCTGGGGCGGCCCATCCCCTCCTTGCAGCCCTCCTACCCCCCGGCGCAGTGGCCGACGAGTGCCATACCTGCATGAGCACCGCTCCGACGGTGGATCTCCCCACGCCGAACTGGTTCCCGACGGATCGGTAGCTGTCTGGCGTGGAGAGCTTCCAGAGGGCGATAGCCACCCACTTCTGGAGGGGGATGGTGGGCCTCATGCGAGTGTCCCTTCTGCGCAGAGCAGGGGCGAGCCACTCGCAGAGCTCCAGGAAGGTGTCCCTCCTCATCCTGAAGTTCTGGGTCCACTGTCGGTCTTCCCAGCGCTCCAGGACGATGCGGTCCCACCAGTCGCTGCTAATGTCCAGACGCCAGATGCGGCGGGGCACGCCGGTGCTGGGGTGCCGCCACGGCTCCTCCACGGCCCCCAGGGCAGCCAGGTGGAGAGGCAGGGGGCTGACGTGCACCAGGTGGTGCCAGGCAGCCTTGAGCCATTGCTGGCAGGCTTGCAGCAGCAAGTCCACAAAGTGCACCAGAAGGTGCAGGGCGAGCTCTGGCTCCATGTTGCCACCTGCGGCGGCCCCCCCGAAGGGAAGCACCGACACAGACGGGCACAGAGACCAACGCTTTGCTGTCCCTCGGCGAGGTTGGCAAGCAAGCAAGCAGGAAAAGCTGAGAACCGGCTGTCCGGGGGGGTCCCTTTAAGCACGAGCCTCAGATAGCCTCAGACAGCAGCCACACAAAGCAACTACTGACCTGATGCCCTGCCAGAACCGGTTTCAGCTGCCCTTAAATGCGCCCCTGCGTCCAATCAGTGTGGACGCGCTAGTTCGAATTAGCAAAACGCTAATTCGAACTAGCTTTTAGTTCTAGATGCGTTAGTTCGAATTAGCTTAGTTCGAATTAACTAATTCGAACTAAGTTAGTTCGAATTAGCGCTGTAGTGTAGACGTACCCTCAGAGATTAGGTCCGGGAACAGGCGGAGGGATAGAGGCTGCTCTACTGAGAGCATGAGAAGGGCCAGGAACCAATGATGACGAAGCCATGCCAGGGCTATCAGGATTACGGAGGCCTCAAATTCCCTGACCCTGAGAAACACCTTGTGGATCAGCCGGGGGGGGGGGGGGGGGGAGGCATACAGCAGGCCCTAAGGCCAACAGGTTTCCCAAACAGGTCTAGGTCGGGAAACCGCCACCTGTGGAAAATAGACAGGGCTATGTCTACCCTGAGGGACCACTCGTGCCCCTCGAAGGACCTGCTGAGGCGATCCGCTAACCCATTCTGAGCGCCGGGAAGGAAGCAACCACTGGGTGAATACCATGAGCCACGCAGAACTCCCAGAGGAGGAGAGCTTCCCTGCACCGGGGATAGGAGCAAGCACCGCCCTGTCTGTTTATATAAAACATTGCTGCTGTGCTGTCCGTCATAATTGAAACGCACTTGTTTCGAAGCTGCGGCAGGAAAACACCGCATGTGAGGCAAATAGTTCTCAACTCCCTGACATTGATATGAAAGGAGAGGTCTGCGGGGCCCCACATACCTTGTGTCCATAGTTTCCCGAGGTGGGCTCCCCAACCTGTATTGTAAGCGTCTGTCACCAGCTGAATGGATGGGGCAGGGCTGAGGAACAGCACTCCTTCGCAGACCACCTCCTCGCACAACCACCAGTTGAGGGATCTAAACAAGTCTGCAGGCACCGTTACCACCGTGTCCATATGCTGGAATGCTGGGTTGTGGGTCCGTGCCAGCCAAAGCTGGAGTGGCTGAAATCTGAGCCTGGCATTCTGTACCACGTAAGTGCAGGCCGCCATGAGCCCCAGCAGCCTCATGCAACAGCAGGCCGTCGTGGTGGGGAACGACTGGAGCCGCAGGATAGCCTCCTTTAAAGTCATGAAGCACCCCATGGGCAGGGAGGCTCTAGCCCTTGTCACATCCAGGAGAGCCCCCACAAACTCTATTGTTTGAGTGGGGACCAGGGTGGATTTGGCCTCGTTTAGGATAAGACTGTGACGGAGCAGTCGGGGTTCTCCCAAATCCTGCAGCCCCGTAGCAGCAAGAACAGACTCCGCCAGTCGTAGAATAGAGAGGGGTTCATTGTTCCTTCAGGATACAGCACAGCACAGATGTGATGTGGCTACAGGGGCCAGGGCCAGGATGCCTCAGACCCTAGGGTTAGGGGTCCATTGCCCCTAGGCCGCAGCTTAGCCTCTTCTCTCCATGCTTCCCAGACAGCAACTGCCTCCCTCCCAGGCCCTGCCCCCCAGCCAGGTGTTGGTCTCCGCCTTCCTCCCTTTGTCTCTCTCCCTGGGGGGCTCAGCCTAGGTGTCTGGGTTAATACACATTTGGGAGTCAGTGAGAATCTCACATCACAGCACAGGGGGACCCCGGGTTACAGAGCAGACAGCACCCCCACTACGTCACAAAGGCCCAGTGTGACGTAGTGGGGGGGGGGAACTTGCTGGTTTCTATGGGTCTGTGGTAACCCCACTGGCTGCCGCCGGTATCACAGCCCAGAAGGACAGGGATGGATCATTATGCAAAGAGGCCCTCTCAACCGGTCCGACCAGATAACCCCCATGGAGAGGAACAAAGGAAGGTGGATGCTGCCCTGGCTGGGGGGCAGGGCTGGAGGAGAGGGAGTTAGTTTCTGTCTGGGAGCATAGAGGAAGCAGCCTCAGCAAAGGCTGGGGGGTTTAGAAGCCGAGACCCCTGCCCCATATCAAGGGGGGCTGAGGCATCCTGGGCCTGCCCTGTAACCTGATGGCATCTGTGCTGCGCTGTATATGGGAGAAGCAATAAACCACCTCTATTCTACTGGCTGGCGGAGTCTGTTCATACCATTTCGGGGCTGCAGGAGACGGGGGACCCCCAACGCGCCATCACACCCAGCCTGAAAAAAGGACAAGGAATATATGGTCGATTACCTGGGATGGGGAAGAGCCTCTTATAAGCCAATCATCCAGGTATGGATAAACCTGGACCTGTTGCTTTCTCAGGAAGGCGGCCACTACCGCCATACACTTTGTAAAAACCCTGGGGGCCGTAGAAAGGCCAAAGGGAAGGGCCGTAAACTGATAATGGTCGTGACCCACCATAAAACGGAGGAATCGCCTGTGCGGGGGTGCAATAGAAATGTGGAAGTAGGCGTCTTTGAGATTGAGGGCAGTGTACCAGTCTCCCATGGCTAGGGAAGGAATGACGGAGGCCAACATTACCATTTAGAACTTTGACTTTACCATGACTTTAAAGGTATAGCTCGAGAATGCCGGGGGGTTATCAGGAAGGCGAAAGCGCAAATGGAATTGCGACTGGCTAAGGATGTGAAGGATAACAAGAAAGGTTTCTACAGGCATATTAACAAGAAGGTGATCAGAGAGGGTGTGCGGCCCCTAATGGATGAAGGAGGTAACCTAGTGACAGATGATGTGGGGAAAGCTGAAGTACTCAATGCTTTCTTTGCCTTTGGAAAGAACTTGAATTACTATTGAAAAAAGGAAAAACTGTTGATAAAGAAAATTTACATGTGATCAAGGGAAAAGAAGAATATTGGCGACAAATATTAGAGCATCTGATTGCTTTCGTGAGAGTTTTCGGTGAGCAAAATATAGCATTCCGCGGCCACGGTAGAAAGGAAAAATTATACACTCCAGGTAATGGAAACTTTTAAAAAATTGTTGAATACCTAGCTTTGTTTGATCCAGTCATGAAGGAGCATCTATGTAAAATAACTGATCATGAAACACAGATTCATTACTTAGGAAAAAATATGCAGAATTAACTTATTCAAATCCTAGCAAATGCCATTAGAAAGAAAATTTTAGAAGCTGTCCATTCTGCTAAATACTTTTAAATAATACTGGACTGTACAGCAGATGTGAGTAATGTTGAACAAATGACAATGATTATTCATTTTGTAGATATGGAAAAGTCTGCAGATGAAGATAATGTTGAAGTGCTCATAAAGGAACATTTTTGAGGTTTCGTATCACTGAAGGAGACAACTGGAGCATTTATGACAAACTATTCTACAAGAACTTGAAGCACTGTCATTATCTATTGATAACGTACGTGGCCAAGGCTATGATAATGGTAGTAATATGAAGGGCAAAGACAATGGTGTTCAAAGGAGAATCCTGGAAATCAGTCCTAGGGCCTTTTTCATTCCTTGCAGTGCACATTCTTTGAATTTGGTTGTCAATGATGCTGCTAGATGCTGTTTGGAGGCAAGCAGTTTCTTTGACCTGGTGCAATGTGTTTATGTGTTTTTCTCAGGCTCAACACGCTGTTGGGAGATTCTGACTTGCCACGTGAATTCTCTAACTGTGAAACCACTTAGACAAGTGGTGTCGCATTGATGCTTTGAAGCCTCTTCACTATGAACTTGGCAACATTTATGATGCCCTAACTGAAATTTCTGACGATACTACCTTTCCTGGATCATCTGGCATGTCGGCATGTTCAGATGCAGAAGCTCTTGCAAATGGCCTTTCCAAGTTCAAATTTGTGACTTCACTCATTTTGTGGTATAATATCCTTTTCCTGATTAACCTCACTAGTAAGCAGCTTCAGGAAAAGAATTTGGACATACACTCTGCTATTCAAAAACTGCAGCAAACTAAAAATATTCTGGAGGAATTCAGAAGTGATGAAGGGTTTGAAAGAACACTAATAGATTCTCTCAAGCTTGCTGAAGGAATAGACTTTCCAACCGAATTTGAACCAAACTCAGTTCGCATTCGGCAAAAGAAACAGCAGTTTTTGTATGAAGGACGAGACACACCCATTCAGAATACAAAACAAAGGTTCAAGGTGAATTTCTACTTTGCAGTCCTTGATACTGCTATTCATGCAGTTGACGAAAGATTTCAACAGATGCAGCAGCTAGAGTCAGTATTTGGTTTTCTATGTGATATCCACAATTTTCAAAATAAAACAGCAAAACAGATAAGAGAATTTTGTATAAAACTGGAGTCGGCACTGTCTCATGAAAATTCAAAAGACATTGATGCTACTGATTTATGTAGTGAGCGTCAGGCTTTTTCGAGACGACTTAAGAAACATTTCCCTCCTGAAGAAGTACTGAAGTTTGTTTGTGAAAATAAACTCTCAGTTTTCTAAACATTTTAATAGCTCTACGGATTCTGTTAACTTTGCCAGTTTCCGTAGCTAGTGGGGAACATAGCTTCTCCAACTTAAAATTAATAAAAACATATCTGCGTTCAACAATGGTGCAAGAGAGACTTGTTGGACTTGCCACAATGTCAATAGAACATGAAATAGCTGGAAAACTGGATCTAAAAGAACTAGTGACTGAGTTTTCAAAACGTAAAGCAAAAAAAGTCATGTTTTAAGAGCACAGAGTGTTTTTTATTCAGAGTATTTTGTAATTACAAGTTGAAGTTCATTGAAGAGTTTTCTTAGCTCTTTCTATATTAGATGTGGTGGTAATGGCAGTTAAAGCAGGATAGCGTAATGGACTATTTTTGACTTGTAATAATAAAAATAATTAACATTTTAATGCATTTTTATTTGAAATTGGACTCAAATATCGTCTAGCTGTTGTGTACAAATCTATTCTGTAAATTTCGTGTCTCTACTTTAATTTGATCTCAGAAACATTGGTTGGACGGACGGACAAACCAAATAATTATGCCTGTTAAAATAAATATGCTTAAAAAACATTAAATGGAAAATAGGGGCACAATGTTTCCCAGTTTATCAAAAACCTGAGTCTAGATCTTTCCTTGGGGTTGGTGGGGGCGCCAATTGCATGGTTCGCCTAGGGCGCCAGTTGCTGGCAGCTAGTATAGGGCCACCCTTGCATGACTGGAGCACTGTCATGGAAGGGTAGAAACAGTTCAGGAAGAACAGGCAGGGGAGAAAAGGAGGAGGAGTTGCATTGTATGTAAGAGAGCAGTATGATTGCTAGGAGCTCCAGTATACATAGAGAGAAAAGATTGTTGAGAATCTATGGGTTAAGTTTAGAGGTGGAAGCAACAGGAGTGATGTTGTGGTTGGTGTCTGCTATAGACCACCGGATCAGGTGGATGAGGTAGATGAGGCTTTCTTTGGACAACTGAGAGAAGCTTCCAGATCACAGGCCCTGGTCCTCATGGGGGCTTTAATCACCCTGACATCTGTTGGGAGACCAATACAGCAGTACACAGACAATCCAGGAAGTTTTTGGAGAATGTTGGGGATAACTTCTTCGTACAAGTGCTGAAGGAACCGACCAGGGGCCATGAGCAACTTGACCTGCTGCTCTCAAACAGGGAGAAACTAGTAGGGGAAGTAGAGGTGGGTGACAACCTGGGAAGCAGTGATCACGAGATGGTAGATTTCAGGATCCTGACCAAAGGAAGAAAGGAGAGTAGCAAAATACACACCCTGGACTTCAGAAAAGCAGACTTTGACTCCCTCAGAGAACTGATGGGCAGGATTCCCTGGGATGCTAACATGAAGGGGAAAGGAGTCCAGGAGAGCTGGCACTATTTTAAAGAAGCCTTATTAAAGGCACAGGAAGAAACCATCCCGATGCGCAGCAAGAAAAGCAAATATGGTAGGAGACCGGATTGGCTTACCGGGGAAATCCTTGGTGAGCTTAAACACAAAAAGGAAACTTACAAGAAGTGGACACTTGGACAGATGACTAGGGAGGAGTATAAATATATTGCTCGAGAATGCAGGGGAGTTATCAGGAAGGCGAAAGCGCAATTGGAATTGCAGCTGGCAAGGGACGTGAAGGATAACAAGAAAGGTTTCTACAGGCATGTTAGCAAGAAGAGGGTGATCAGAGAGGGTGTGGGGCTCTTACTGGATGAGGGAGGTAACCTAGTGACAGATGATGTGGGGAAAGCTGAAGTACTCAATGCTTTCTTTGCCTCTGTCTTCACGGACAAGGTCAGCTCCCAGACTAAGGCAGTGGGCAACGCAGTATGGGAAGGAGGTGGACAGCCCTTGGTGGGGAAAGAACAAGTTAGGAACGATTTAGAAAAGCTAAACATACACAAACCCATGGGCCTGGATTTAATCCATCCGAGGGTTCTGATGGAGTTGGCAAATCTCATTGCAGAGCCTTTGGTTGTTATCTTTGAAAACTCGTGGAGATTGGGAGAGATCCCGGATGACTGGAAAAAGGCAAATGTAGTGCCCATCTTTAAAAAAGGGAAGAAGGACGATCCAGGGAACTACAGACCAGTCAGCCTTACATCAGTCCCTGGAAAAATCATGGAAGGGATCCTTAAGGAATCCATTTTGAAGCACTTGGAAGAGGGGAAAGTGATCAGGAATAGTCAGCATGGATTCACAAAGGGCAAGTCGTGCCTGACCAATCTGATTAGCTTCTATGATGAGGTAACTGGCTCTGTGGACATGGGAAAGTCAGTGGATGTGATATACCTTGACTTTCGCAAAGCTTTTGATACGGTCTCCCACAATATTCTTGCCAGCAAGTAAAGGGAATATGGATTGGATATATGGACTGTAAGATGGATAGAAAGGTGGCTAGACTGTCAGGCCCAATGGGTAGTGATCAACGGCTCGATGTCAGGTTGGCGGTTGGTTTCTAGCAGAGTGACCCAAGGATCGGTTCTAGGACCGGTTTTGTTCAACATCTTTATTAATTTCCTGGATGAGGGGATGGATTGCACCCTCAGCAAGTTTGCATATGACACTAAGCTAGGGGGAGAGATAAATATGCTGGAGGGCAGAGATAGGGTCCAGAGTGACCTAGACAGATTAGAGGATTGGGCCAAAAGAAATCTGATGAGGTTCAACAAGGACAAGTGTAGAGTCCTGCACTTGGGACGGAAGAATCCCAAGCATTGTTAGAGGCTGGGGACTGACTGGCTAAGTAGCAGTTCTGCAGAAAAGGACCTGGGGGTTACAGCGGATGAGAAGCTGGATATGAGCCAACAGTGTGCCCTTGTAGCCAAGAAGGCTAATGGCATATTTGGTTGCATTAGGAGGAGCATTGCCAGCAGATCTACAGAAATGTTTATTCCCCTTTATTCGGCTCTGGTGAGGCCACATCTGGAGTAGTGCGTCCAGTTCTGGGCCCCCCACTACAAAAAGTATGTGGATGCATTGGAGAGGGTCCAGCGGAGGGCAACCAAAATGATTAGGGGCTGGAGCATATGACCTACGAGGAGAGACTGAGGGATTTGGGTTTGTTTAGTCTGCAGAAGCGAAGAGTGAGGGGGGATTTGATAGCAGCCTTCAACTTCCTGAAGGGAGGTTCCAAAGAGGATGGAGAGAGGCTGTTCTCAGTAGTGACAGATGGCAGAACAAGGAGCAATGGTCTCAAGTTGCAGTGGGGAGGTCTAGGTTGGATACTAGGAAAAACTATTTCCCTAGGAGGGTGGTGAAGCACTGGAATGGGTTACCTAGGGAAGTAGTGGAGTCTCCATCCCTAGAGGTGTTTAAGTCTCGGCTTGACAAAGCCCTGGACGGGTTGATTTAGTTGAGATTGGTCCTGCCTTGGGCAGGGGGCTGGACTTGATGACCTCCTGAGGTCTCTTCCAGTTCTATGAGTCTATGATTCTATGAAAATATTATGTCCAACACAAAAGGGTTTAATGTATTCTTTATTTATGGGAGGGGCGGGGAACTCTTTTTGGGTCAGGGGTCGCTGATCCACAAAAAAATCAGTTGGGGACCACACAAGTGAGAAGCAAAAGAACTCCTCCAAAATCCCTCAGTGCTCACTGATGTGGCCCAACTGAGACACCTCACTCCTCTAGTGCCACAACCTCACGGGGTGAGGGGAAGGGGAGGGGGAAACTGAGGTTCAGGGCTTCCCATAGACCAGATTTACTTTTCTGGGGTGCTGGAGTTAGTGGATTTTATGGACCTCCTTAGGCTCTGTGATAGGGACAAAAATGAGGGGTACAATGCGCAAGACAGGGCTCCCAGCAAGTAGGATATGGATGGGGTGCAGGATCTGGGTGGTAGCTGGGGTGCAGAAGCAGGCTGGGAGTAGGGTTTCTTGCCAGGTGGAGGTAGCAGGAACAAGGGTGGGTGCAGTGCGTGGCCAGGAGAGAGGGTACAAGAACAAGGGAGGGTGTCGGAGCTAGCTGAGGGTGGCGGGTTTTGCGGGGGGAAGGGAAGTGAGGGGATTGGGTGCGGGGGTCTGGGCACAAGGGGGAACCTTACCTGGCTTCATGCTCCCTTGCAGTAACAGCTGCAGCCATACTGTCCTGGCCACCCAGGAGGGAGGCCCCGCTTCCGGGTCCACGCAGTCCCAAAGACCCCACTGCTGTGGCAATGCAATCTGGGACTGGCCCCAGAGGCGCCACTGCCACGGCTACGTGGCTTGGAGCATGCCCTGAAGGCACGCGGCCCCAGGCTGCTCCGGAGGCACCGTGGCCTGGGGACAGCCCCAGAGGTGCCGCTACTGTGCCCACGTGTTTTGGGGCCGCCCTGGAGGTGCCGCAGCGATACGGCCCTGGGCCACTCCAGAGGCGCCGTGGTTTGGAACTGCCCCGGAGGCACTGCAACCATGCAGCTTGGGGCTGCCCGGGAGGCACCGCAACCACGCGGCCCAGGGCTGCTCCGGAGGTGCCATGGCCTGGGGCCGGCCCCGGAGGCACCATGGCAGCAACATCTCCAGCCTCTGGGGCCGGCCCCAGACCACATCGCCACAGTAGCGATGTCTCTGGGGTGGCCCTGTTGAGGAGCCTGAGCCCCAGCGCTGCCTCCTCTCCAGGGGCACTGGGTGTGGAGTGGCTGTGCTCCCCCCTCTCTCTCTCTCCCTGCAATTAGGTGGCGAGGTGTATAATTGCCTCGCGGGCCGGATCAAAGCCCAAGGTGGTCCGGATCTGGCTCGGTGAGAGGCTTTTGCCCACCCCTGCATTAACACCACCTTATCTTGCTGCTCAAGCAGAGAGCAGCTAATTTAGCAGCTACTTGACAATGCCCCCCCGCCAATCAGCTGAACTCCCTGACTGCACCAGCAGCTGTGAGGCTTAAAAGGCAGTGTAGACTCCCTGCTACGCAGGGGGAGGGGGGACTGAGCTCCCACCCACATGTGAATAAAAAATCGGCTTGCGTGCCACTGATGGCATGCATGCTGTAGGTTGCCAACGCCTGTACTAGACCCTAACAACCACTTGCATATTGGCATCTAGGCAGGAGGCGTCATAAACAGAGGGAGATAGCCATCTTATTCAAAAAAGTGTTTTGGGGGTCTGCCAAAGCAGCCCCTTTCTTCAGCTTACTTGAAGAGGAAGGACATTTTGCACTCAGCTGTGTTAATAAAGCAGTTTATTTACTCCAGGTCTTCCCCTATTTTCTAATTTTTAAGCCAAGGGAAAAATAGACTGAACACATTTCTTCCACACACTCCCTCTACAGGGTCAGTAAATGGGGTATTTTGCCTCTCTCATCTTGCAAATATATAGTTGAACATTGTCTGAGCAGCTATGCCTAATGCTTCTGAGCCATCTTGATTATGGTATTTTGCTTGGATAAAAGCTTATTGCAGAGAGCCATTGTTGAGCATAGAGTGGCCATTGGAAACTGCCTCTGGCCTTGGCTGATACTCCCTCCATACTTCATTCTGAAGGTGGTTGGGTTTGTTGCCATCTACAAGTCTGAGTAGGAAATTCCAGTCACCTCATATTATATTAGTGCTGTTCAAGGAAGGCCAGGCCTCTAAGACTGCTCAGGAATATAGCAGGCACTTAACTAGCAACGGTAATCGAGGCAATACCGAATTGTGTGATCTGAAAGAAGTCTAGCAAACCTTCAGTCAATTGGGGCGATGGAATTGGCCACTGTGAAACCAATGATCTGTAGTTTATTCAAAAAACAGAGAAGGTATTTTGACACAGACCGTACACATTTCTCGGTATCAGTGGTTACGTACTGTACTTGGCAGACAAGTATGGCATGACATACAAGACTGTGTCTCCATCCAATGGTCCAAGAATCAAGTGTTTCGTAAGGGTGAGTAGAGTGAAGGTTATCTGGCCTTTTCCTGCTAATCAAGGCCATTCTCAGGGACTCCTGTGCTAAAACACAGATTCCTCCAGCCTCCAGAGCACAGCATGTCCCAACTCCCAGGTAAAGAGAGTTTGGTGGGCTCAAGGTCACAGGGATGAGCAGAAGCATCTCTATTCCTCCCCTGAAAAACATTCCCACACAATGCAAACAGCAGTGCACAAGGCTGATCTAGCCACACATTTCCAGGGTAACACGGGGATGGAGGAGTCAGAGGAAGGGTGTGTCTAGACTACATCCCTTTTCTCGAAAAAGGGATGTAAATTAGACTTTGAAATTGCAAATGAAGCCGGGATTTAAATTTCCCGCACGTCATTCGCATAATGGCGGCCGTGTTTTTTTCCGACACGGGGCTTTTCGATAGAAAAATGGCAATTTAGACGGGGATCTTTCAAAAATAAAACCCTTTTTTGAAAGATCCTGTAAACCTCGGAGTACAGGATCTTTCGAAAAAGGTTTTTATTTTCGAAAGATCCCCGTCTAAACTGCCGTTTTTCTATCAAAAAGCCCCGTGTCGAAAAAAAACGCGGCCGCCATTATGCGAATGAAGCACGGGAAATTTAAATCTTGGCTTCATTTGCAATTTCAAAGTGCCTAATTTACATCCCTTTCTCAAGAAAGGGATGTAGTCTAGACACAGCCGTAGTGTTGGTATCAATACCAAATCAGTCTGCTTGACCCGAGCCACAGATTATATTGGAGAACTACTAATATCAATATTCGGTCTGTGGTGAGAAAGCCAGACTGTTTCAGGATCTCTGGCAGCCCAAATGCAGTGAAGTCTCACACCTCATTACTCTGCATATTTGAGCAGAACCAGAGTGCTAGCAGGAAGAACACAAGCCAAATGAGTGCTGGGCATTAAGGAAGTCAAGCAAGCACCTTACAAAGCTCAAAGTGAGGTTTGGGAGTTGCTAAAAAAATCTGAGGCTGAGAACTTAGAAACACTCACAGCGAGAGACTCACACCCTGAAGAATAAACTTAAAAAACAAAAACTGGTCTGGTAGCACTTTATAGACTAAAGCGAAATTACTCACCTCCGGTGTCCCCGCAGGTGCTGGGCTTGCCCCGTGGCCGCAGACGGAAGCTTGTCATGAACAGTGTTCGGCCAGACCGCGCATGTGCCGCGGGCTCGCGGCTTTCGCGCTCTTTTCTGTCTCGCGCGGTCCGGCCCCCCGCCACTTCGAGACCGCCTCGGAGTCTGTAAGAGACAAGAGCAGAGAGAGAGAGGACTCTGAAGCGGGGAGGAGGGCAGGTAGTGGAGCACCCGCGAGGACACCACCTCGAAGAACGACAGTTACTGCACCGGTGGTGAGTAACTTCGCTTTCTTCTTCGGGGATGTCCCCGCAGGTGCTCCACTATGGGTGACTGCGTAGCAGCAGTCGCCAAAACGGAAGGAGGGCAAAGAGTCCCTATTTATCTGCTGTGGAGAGCACCGCAGTCGCCACTGCCCCATCTGAGCGAGTGAGTAGAGAAATAGAATAGTGTTTGGCGAAGGTCTCGTGAGGACCAAGTCACCGTTATGCAGATGTCTTTCAGAAATGAAATGCTGTAGATGTGGCCATGGCTCTAGTAGAGCGAGCACGTGGTTGGGACGGAAGGGGTAAGCCTTTCGTTGCATACAATTGCACTATGCATGAGGTTACGAGATTGGAAATCCTCTGGGAAGATAGGCGTTGACCCTTTGACCTATGTGCCAAGGAGACGAATAAGTGGTCCGTAAGCCTGAAAGGTTTAGTGCGATCTATGTAGAATGCTAAGGCCCTGCGGGTGTCCAAGGAGTGTAGGGCCGCTTCTCATGGTGAGGCATGGGGCTTCGGGAAAAAAAGTGGGCAGGATCACTGGTTCGTTGACATGGAAATGTGAGACAATTTTGGGTATGAATCTTGGGTGTAGTCTCAAGATTACTCCATCCTTACTGAAAATTGTATATGGTGGCGTGGCCATCATGGCGGAAAGCTCGCTCACTCTGGGTGCTGATGTTATGGCAAGCAGGAAAACGGTTTTCAAAGTGAGGAAATGCAAGGATACAGTCGCCAGAGGCTCGAATGGCGGCCTCATTAGAGCGTCGAGGACTACATCCAGGCTCCACATCGGTGGGACTGGGTCGTGCGGAGGGGCCATGTTGGTAAGGCCCTTGAGAAATCTCTTAGTAGTAGGATGGGCGAAGAAAGAAACGCCATCTATTGGTGATGTGAATGCTGAAATTTCTGCAAGGTGCACCCTGATGGAGGTTAACGCAAGGCCTTTGTTCTTTAGGTACAACGCATAGTCCAGGACGGAGGGAATCGACGGATGTATCGGAGCGTGGTGGTTTGAGGTACACCAGGAGGAGTATCTGCGCCACTTGTAAAAGTAAGTTTTTCTCGTGGTTTGTCGCCTACTGTGTACTAGGACGTGTTGGACTGGAACTGAGCAGAGAGATTCGAATGGAGTCAGCCAGTTAGGAACCATGCTGTTAGGTTCAGCATTTGTATCTGGGGGTGTTTCAGGCGTCCTCGGTCTTGCGTGAGGAGATTGTGGAGAGGAGGAAGGTGGATCGGTGTCCGCGCGGAGGGACGGTGCAGGAAGAGAAACCAGTGCTGGCGAGGCCAGTCCGGGGCTATGAGGATCAGCGTTGCCCTGTCCGCCTTCAGCTTCTGAAGGACTTTGGGGATCAGAGGATGGGGGGGAATGCATAGAGGAGGGGTCCGCGCCAAGTCGTAAGGAAGGCGTCCCCCAGGGATGCGCGGCCTAGGCCCGCCCTGGTGCAGTACTTGCGGCATTTTGTATTGGCGGGAGTTGCAAAGAGGTCCACTCGGGGAGTACCCCAACGTTGGAAGATCTCGCGCAGGACGCCATCGTGCATTTCCCATTCATGCTTCACATGGAAGCGCCTGCTCAGGAAATCTGCTGCCACGTTTGTGGTGCCAGGTAAGTAGGATGTCATGGTGTTATTCCGTGGCGAATGCACCAGTTCCAAAAGCGGATGGCTTCTGTGCCTAGGGAACGGGAGTGAGCGCCGCCTTGGCGATTCACGCAATACATGGCTGTGATGTTGTCCGTGAGTATCCTCACCGTGGTGTTTCGAATGTAGATGAGGAAAGATTTGCATGCGTTGAAAATGGCGCGTAGCTCTAGAAGGTTTATGTGTAGCTGTGCTTCTTGTGGGGACCATTGGCCTTGGACTGAGAGGGAGCCCATGTGAGCCCCCCAGCCTAGTAGGGAGGCATCTGTTGTGATTTGGTGGAGTGGCTCCTGCCGATGGAAAGGTATACCTGACAGTAGGTTTGTGTGGCTGGTCCACCATAGGAGTGATTGGAGAACGCCAGGTGGCGGCGTTACTGGCCTGTGGAGATCGTATCTGGTGTGATCGTACACGAGAGTCAGCCAGTACTGAAGGGCGCGCAGATGTAGTCTGGCGTATTTCACCACGTATGTTGTGGCTGCCATATGACCCATCAGTCTGAGGCATGTGATGAGTGGAACAGTAGGGCTGACGGTGATGGTGTGAATGAGGTCTTGTATGGCTTGAAACCTCTGTAAGGGTAGGAACGCTCTGCTGTCAAGTGAGTCCAGGCGGGCCCCGATGAACTCGATGTTCTGAGTGGGGCGCAAAATGGACTTTTGCTCGTTGAGGAGGAGTCCGAGCGATTGAAAGACTTGCCTCGTGAGGTGAACCATCTGGGAGACCTCGTGTGCAGAAGGGCCCTTGAGTAGGCAATCGTCCAGGTAAGGGAAGATGAGTACCCCTTGGTGTCGGAGGAAGGCCGTGACCACGGATAGAACCTTTGAAAACACCCTGGGGGCTGACGATAGCCCGAAGGGGAGGACCTTGTATTGAAAGTGGTCCTTTGCCACTACGAAGCGCAAGAACCTCCTGTGAGCTGGATGGATAGGAACATAGAAATAGGCGTCCTGGAGGTCGAGGGCAGCAAACCAGTCCTGTGGATCTAACGCAGGGATTATGGCAGCTAAAGTCGTCATTTTGAATCGTTGTTTCTTGAGATATTTGTTCAAACGGCGGAAATCTAGGATGGGGCACCAACCTCCGGACCTCTTCTAGGTGAGGAAATAATGTGAGTAAAAGCCCCCTGTTCCTGAAATCCTTTGGGACTGGCTCTATGGCACCTAGAGAGAGAAGGCGGTCGACTTCCAGTCAGAGGAGGGTCTCGTGAGAGGGGTCCCTGAAGAGAGACGGGGTGGGAGGGGTGGTTGGTGGGATGGCTATGAAAGAGATTGGGTAGCCAGATTGAACAATCTCGAGGACCCATCTGTCCGTGGTGATTTTTGCCCATTGATGTAGAAAGGGCCTCAGACGGTGGTGAAAGAGCTGGGTCGTACGATTTGTGATGCTGCCTGTGACTGTCTGCTCGCCCCCGACCAACGCATCAAACCTGTTGCTTGTTGTTGGGAGGCATGTTCGTCCTGCCGTTTGGGTTTCGGTGTCGCTGAGGCCTCTGGCAAGAGCGTTGGTTGTCGAAGGGCCTCTGTTGCTGCTGCCACTGAGGTCTGATGTAACAGTAGTCGTATTTGCGCTGGTATGGTGAGTACCGGCTGGTATGGTGAGTACTGGTATGGTGAGTCTCTTAAAGGGGGGAGTGTACATCCCCAGAGTTCGCAAGGTTGTTCGGGAGTCTTTAGAGGAGTGTAAGATTGAGTCCGTGGTTTCTGCAAAGAGCTTATCCTTGTCGAAGGGTAAGTCCTCGACTTTGGCCTGTAGTTCCTTCGGAACTCCCGCCGCTTGAAGGGAAGAAGCTCTATGCATGACGATGGCAGTAGCAGCAGAGTGAGCAGCGGTGTCAGCGACGTCCACGGATATTTGGAGGGACGTTCTTGCTGATGTGTAGCCCTCCTGGATTACTGACCTCAGGATCGATTTCTTAGAATCAGGGAGATGATCCATGAGGGGGGTGAGGCGTGAAAAGGTGTCAAAGGTGTGGTTGGAGAGATGCGCCGAGTAATTGGCGATTCTGAGGAGTAGCGTGGCTGAAGTGTAGACCTTCCTGCCCAGGAGGTCAAGTCTTTTTACGTCCTTATCGGAGCCCTGTTGTTTGAGGTGTGGGGCTCTAGCCCTCTGTTGAGCTGCGTTGACTACTAGGGAGTTAGGCTGTGGACGGGCAAAGAGGAATTCCATGCCCTTCGGTGGTACGAAATATTTCCTGTCGGCCCGTTCGTTGGTCGGAAGAGCCGACGCTGGAGCACGCCACACTTCGTCAGCCAGTTCCAGGATGCCTTCGTCAAGAGGGATGGCCAGGCGTGAGCTATGCTGCGGTTGGAGATTCCTGAAAAGCTTGTGTTGCTTGTCCTTGAGTTCCTGTAGCGGGATCTCTTGTGTGATAGCCACCCGCTTAAACAACTCTTGGAACTGACGGAGGTCATCCGGTGGAGAGCTGTCGCCTGGTGTGACTGCCTCATCTGGTGGGGACGAGTCTGGGATAGAAGATCCCGGTAGGTGGTCCCTGAAGGTGGTGTGATCCATCTCTGATGGAGGATGAGGTGGTGATGCTGAATCGTGCGGCGGGGTAAGTGGAGCTGGAGTTGGAGATCGTCTGCGTGGTACATAATCGTAAGCAGAACGTGATTGATAGGAACAGCCGCTGCGGGAGTCTCGAGAGTGGTGGTCGATGTGATGGCCTTTGTCATGCCGCAGCGAGCAGTCGTGGTGATAGTTGGAATGGTACAGAGAACAGGGCGAACAGGAACGGATGTCTGATGCCCTGGAAGAAGCAGGAGACATAAAGAGCTGCTTGTAGTGGTGTGGTGTCTGCGGTGGGAAGGTGCAGCAGCCAGGAATGGTGAAGGCAGCCTGGAGGAAGCATGGGGGGATCCATGCTAATGGCTATAGCGGCATGGAGAGCAAGGTACCGGGAGAGGCGAGGACGGTGCCGGCGATAGAAGGCGGGAGTGAGAAGAGCTCCGGCGCGGGGAGATCAAAGGAGCAGGACCCGGAGCTCCTGATCTGCCGGCGTTTATTGCAGAGACAGCCGGTGCGGTGTTAATCAGTGCCGGGGGCTCAGAGGCAGCCGCAGCAGCCGGCGCCGTGCCAGCAGGAAGGCAGGTCGGCGCCACATAGTCCGGCACCGCACAGAGGCTTGGAAGCGGTGCGGGTGCCGGTGCCGTGATGGTCGGCTCCGGGTCCGCTCTCGGAGCTGACTCAGCTCTCTGCAAGGGAGGCAGAGGCGGTAGCTGAGGCAATGCTGCCTGGGGAACCTGCACATGCAAAGGCTCCCGTGGTCGTTTCGGCTTTGGAGCCGTTGAGACAGGGGGACCTGGCTTAGCCGTGCCAGAAGTCCCCGGTCTTTCAGGCTGGCTTCCTTTGGTGTTCAGGGCAGCTGGCAAGGATCTTGTGGGAGAGATCCTGGGTTTTTTCTGAAGCCCTGTAATCGGGGAAGAAGCCCTGCACTTGTAAGGCTGTTGGTCCGGATCAGTTTCCTGGGGCTGCAGGGCTCTATCAAAGAGAAGCATCTGATGACGTCTCTCTCTGTCCTTCCTGGCCCTGGAGGTAAGACTGGTGCAGTGGGTGCATTTTTGGGGGACATGGGATTCCCCCAGACAGCGGATACATTCAGAATGACCATCGGAGGCTGGCATTGCCTCCAGGCAAGAGCTGCATTTCTTGAAGCCGGCAGCTGATATTTTGCTGGTTCCCCTGAGGTCCTCCTAGCTGAGTCTTATCTCTAGGTAGAGATAATGTGGTGACAATGTCTCTATTATGTTGTCTTTATCTCCTGTTGTTTCTCTCTCTCTCTGTGGGTTTTTTTTTTTTTTTAACTATGTACAAAGGAGCGGAAGGGAAAACAGCTGAGAAGCAGGAGATAAGAACAAGCGGCTTTTAATCTTACTCCGGTTCAGGTTTTGCTATTCTATGGTTTTTCTCTCTCTCATTTCTTTAAAAAAAGAGGGAAATAAAGGAGAAAGAGAAGTAAGGTATATGTACAAGGGGAAAAAACTAGAATAGTCTAATTTGCTGAAGAGCGCGGTTCCAAGCGTCCGCAGCCTGAGGCGGTGAAGAGGAACTGACGGGGGACCGGACCACGCGAGACAGAAAAGAGCGCGAAAGCTGCGAGCCCGCAGCACATGCGTGGTCCGGCCGAACACTGCTCATGACAAGCTTCTGTCTGCGGCGCCGTGGCACGCCCAGCACCCATAGTGGAGCACCCGCGGGGACATCCCCGAAGAACAACAAAACATTTAGGCTCTGTCTACACTGCAGGCTCCTTGCGCAAGAACTGTTTTGTGCAAGAGAGCGTCCACATTGGCAGGACGCTCTTGCGCAAAGACACCCCCCCCCCCCCCCCCCCCCGGGAACCACTTCGGACAGGGCAAAAGGGCACCAGTACCTTCCGGGGGCAGGGGCGGGAGCCCCTCTGAGACACATGCTTAAAAGGATCTCCCTGGACAGCCGTTTCTCTGCTGCTGCGTGCTTTGGGACCTCTGGTAAGGACTGAAAGCTGTAGCAGTGCCTGTTGTGGTTGCCCTGGGCCTCTTTGGACACCACAGCTTGTGTCCTAGTGCCTTTGGGAACTTGTCACTTCTCCTTCCTGTGCCATGGAGACGGGGATGGCCCTGTGCCTGCTCTGGCCCCACACAGCCATTTTGGAGTGTCTGCAGCTGCTGCTCCATGCTGCCTCGCTACTCCTGCACAAGCTCGACGCTGAGCTCAATCTGGAGTCCCTCTCCCTGGATGCAACGGTTTCACTGTGGCATCCCTACCCCACTGTGGACAGGAGATACTGGAGACTGGACACCAGTTCCGACTGGTGGAACCGGCTGGTCCTGGAGCAATGGGACGACCAGCAGTGGCTCCAGAACTTTCGGATGAGGAAGCAGATGTTTCTGGAGCTGTGCGGCTGGCTCACCCCTGCGCTCCTCAGACAAGACACCCAGCTGCGGCCCGCCATCCCCGTCAACAAGAGGGTCGCCATCGCCCTGTGGAAGCTGGTCACCCTGGACAGCTACCGCTCGGTGACACACCAGTTCGGGGTGGGCAGGTCCACAGCGGGTGCCATCTTGATGCAGGTAAGGCCATCGGGGGGGCTGCAGTCCCTGTCCGGGGGAAGAGAAGATTCCAGGCTGGGGGGGGGGGAAGCCCTGTCACCCAGGGGCTGGTGCAGTCCCTCTCTCACATAGCCCTGATGGTGGGGGGGCGCGCACACTCTGGGGCAAAGGGGCCCTTGCGTGTTTGAGGGGAGAGGGCATCAGAGGGGGGCAGGCACCCCCCAAGGGCTCATGCACCCACCCTGCCTCATTCTGTGTGTTCCCTGTGTTTCTGTGTGCCCTTCTGCAGGTTGTCCAAGCCATCAACGACATCCTGCTCAAGAGAGTCATCCGCCTGTGGGACATGGACACAACAGTGGCTGGCTTCGCTGCCCTGGGGTTCCCCAACTGCGGGGGAGCCGTGGATGGGACCCACATCCCCATCTGGGCACCGGAGCATCGAGTGGCCCACTTCACAAATTGGAAGGGGTACTTTTCGATGGTGCTCCAGGCCCTTGTGGACCACCGTGACCGCTTCACGGACATATATGTGGGGTGGTCGGGCAGCGCACATGACGCCCGCATCCTTGGAAACTACATCCTGTTTCGCAGGCTGGAGACGGGCACTTTCTTCCCCCAGTGGCAATAGATGGTTGGGGACGTCCGCATGCCATTGTGCATCGTGGGGGACACGGCCTACCTCCTGATAGCTGCAGCGGCACAGGAGCAGCAAACAGAGCTGTAAACAGGGGAGTTTGAGTGGGAGTTTGTAAAGGGAGTTTGGATTGTGGGACTTGTTGGGGTTTGTTTTTGCTGTGGAGAGGGTGTTTCGGTCTGTTTTTGTGTTCACCGGACTAATAGGATTTTGGTGAGAAAGTAGATAAAACACAGAGGCGTTAGTGGCCATGGCCCAAGTAGTAGAGAACACAAGGAGGATGATTGGATGTGGTAGCTGCGGTATGTACATAATCCTGGAGGGGGTACTTGAAAGGAGTTTTGTTTGCATGAAGTGCCGCCTGATAGAGCTGATGGAAGAAAAGATCTGAGGACTGGAGATGCAGGTGGAAACTCTGGTCGAGTTTAGAAGGGGGTTTGAGCAGATGATGGAGCAAAGGCATGAGGTGGCTGAAGGGGAAAGCTTAGATATGCAGATGGAAGCAGGATCAAGGGCCTCGGAGGGGGGACTGCTGGGCGAAGAAAATGGACAGTGGAAGCATGTGACTCGGAGAACCAGGCAGAGGAAAAGATGGGTCAGTGAAGGAAAAATAGAACTCAAGAACAGGTATGCGGAGCTGGAGAATGAAGAAGGGGTACAGCAGGTAGATAGTGAAGATGGAAGGATAAGGAAGAAGAGAAGAGTGGTTAGTCCCATAGATAAAGGGGAAGAGTTAATGGAGACAGCACCAATAATGAGCATTAGGAGGATACAGGATGGGTTAAAGAGGATTACAAGGGAAAATAGGAATGGCAAGGACTTGCAGCCAGAGGAAGCAAGAGATAGACCAGAGAATCGCACTGTCACTAGGAAAAGGCAGGTCTATGTGATTGGGGACTCCTTACTGAGAAGAATAGAAAGGCCTGTAACCAGAGCTGATCCAGAGAATAGAAGGGTGTGCTGTGTGCCAGGTGCTAAGATACGAGATGTGGAACTGAGGTTGAAGATTATTATTAAGGGAGCAGGAAGGAATCCATTGATCATCCTTCATGTAGGAACAAATGATACAGCTAGATTCTCGCTGGAACGAATTAAGGGAGACTATGCCAGGCTGGGGAGGATGCTCAAGGAAATTGAGGCTCAGGGGATCTTCAGTGGGATTCTGCCTGTTCCTAGAGAAGGGCAACTAAGATGTGACAAGATTATGATGATTGTGACGGGGCAGCCCCGCCCCGCACTCAAGACCAGGGAAACCACCTGGTGCCGGGGGCGGAGAGAGCCCCACCCCCACAGCGCTACTGGGCATGCTCCGAGGGGAGCAGAGAGATAAAAGACTGCTGGCCTGCTCAGAAAGGGCAGACTGCGACCCGAGCTGGAGCTAGCAACCACCGGCCGGAGAAGGAGTCGCCATGGGTATGTCTACACTACAGAGTTAGTTCGAACTAACAGACGTTAGTTCGAACTAACTTTCATAGGCGCTACACTAGCGCTCCGCTAGTTCGAACTTAATTCGAACTAGCGGAGCGCTTAGTTCGAACTAGGTAAACCTCATTGTACGAGGACTAAGCCTAGTTCGAACTAGCTAGTTTGAATTAAGGGCTGTGTAGACCCTTAATTCGAACTAGTGGGAGGCTAAGGCTTCCCAGGTTTCCCTGGTGGCCACTCTGGCCAACACCAGGGAAACTCTATGCCCGCCCTCCCGGCCCCGGACCCCTTAAAGGGGCATGGGCTGGCTACGGTGCCCGTGCCAGGTGCAAGCCTGCCAGCACCCAGCCAGCAGACCCTGCACCTGGCATGGATCGAGCCAGCCACCCGATGCCCCCCAGCCCTCCCCCTCTTCCCGAGACCAGGCTGGCGGCTCCCAGGAGCTTGCCCGGGACCGCAAGAGGCGGGCACCCGCCTGAGCTAGTGCGGACATCGTGGACCTCGTCCACGATCTCCGCACTAGGCACAGGAAAGTGGCCGTCTAGGGCAGGAGAGCTGCCAGCCTGGCCACCCAGGAGCAGGAGCGCATGAAAATCAAGGTGGTCCACTGAGACCCCCGACCCTGAGCCCTGAGCTTACAATGGCCGTCCTGGGTCAGACCAAAGGTCCATCTAGCCCAGTAGCCTGTCTGCCGACAGCGGCCGACCCTAGGGACCCTGGAGGGGATGGACCGAAGACAGTGACCAAGCCATTTGTCTCATGCCATCTCTCTCCAGCCTTCCACAAACTTTGGCCAGGGACACCACTCCTACCCCCTGGCTAATACCACTCCATGGACCCAACCTCCATGACTTGATCTCACTTCCCTTTCAACTCTGTTCTAGTTCTAGCCTTCACAGCCTCCTGCAGCAAGGAGTTCCACAGGTTGACTCTTTGCTTTGTGAAGAACAACTTTCTGTTATTAGTTTGAAGCCTGCTACCCATTCCTTTCCTTTGGTGTCCTCTAGTCCTTCTTTATGGGAACTAATGAAGAACTTTTCTGTATGCACCCTCTCCACCCAACTCCTGCTTTTAGAGACCTCTATCCTGTCCCCCCTCCATCTCCTCTTTTCTAAGCTGAAAAGTCCCAGTCTCTTTAGCCTCTCTTCATATGGGACCTGTTCCCAACCCCTGATCATTGTAGTTGCCCTCCCCTCTCCCACCCTCTCTCTTCCCCTCTCCCACCTCCTATTCCCAGTCTCCCCCAGTTTTGTTCAATAAAGACAGATTCCATTTTTGAACACAATTGTCCTTTATTTTGTACATCAAGAAAAGGGGCTAGGGAAGGGTAAGTGGAAGGAGGTGAGGGAGGAATGGGGCACGAGCCCCCGATGGGGAGGACTGGGCTGGCTCTGCGGGCTTCTGGAGTCGGGACCCTTTAAGCACAGCCCTCGGCTAGCCTGAGACAGCATCTCCACGCTCTAAGTCCTCCTCTGATGCCCTGCCGGCACTGCTTCTGGCCATCCTCAAGCCTGGTTCAGGGTCCACTTAATGTGGACGCGCTAGTTCGAATTAGCAAAACGCTAATTCGAACTAGTTTTTAGTTCTAGACGCGTTAGTTCGAATTAGCTTAGTTCGAATTAACTAATTCGAACTAAGTTAGTTCGAATTAGCGCTGTAGTGTAGACATACCCCAAGAGAGCTGAGCGTGCTGCTGCCGCCGGGCCTCAGCCGGGCTCAACCCCAACGCCGGAGCCACCAACTGACCCCCCCGTGACCCGAGCGCCGGACCAGACTCTGCCAACTCTGAGGCTGCCAGGGGAAGTACCACTACAGCCAGTCGACCGGCGCCAACAGGTGGGACCGCGGCCGGCTGCGAGCAGGGGGTAGGAAGCGACCCAGGGCAGGGAGCTGTAGAAGCCCCTGAGGGCTCGGGGTGTTGCGGGGAGGAGCCCCTGCCGAGCCAGTGGTGGGAGCATCCCGCCATTACTAGGGCCCTGGGTCGGGGCCCGGTGGAGAGGGAGGGCCCGGGCCCCCCTACCCCTGCTGCTCGAGACCCTGGCAAGTGGGGACCGGGGTAACAGACACTGAACTGTGGACTAGGCCTCTGGGCCTGTGAACTGTGGACTAGGCCGGGAGGCCATATTTCCCCTAGCACAGGGGCCTGTAAACTGTGGACTAGGCCGGGAGGCCGTATTTCCCCTAAAAAGGGGCATCACACTTTGGGCCAAAGCCCCAGTTGGTTGGATGATGCCTCGGAGGGGGATGGCAACCCCCGTCAAGGGGGGGGGCCCCCGACACGTGGTGGAGAATGCGGGCACTCGACCCCGCCCCTGGGCAGAGGGGCTGGCAAAGGGGGTTGGTAGACCAGGGCAGAGTGGGCCCCGGAGGCGGAGGAGGTGGTTGCCGACCTGGCAACAGCAGTACAAAGGAGACCTGACCGAACTGCGGAGGCAATTGGCGGGGTTACAAGAGCGACAGGACCGCTGGGAGCGGGAGGTCGCGGGCCAGTTGAGGGCCCAGGGAAAGGCGGGGCCCCACAGTGTCTGCCCCTTTGGGCAAGCGCTGACTGCAGAGCCCGGAATGGGGCCAACGGACCCCGCTAAAATGATGGTGAGACTTAGGGTAGAAGGGAACCCCACGGTGGCGCTGGTGGACTCAGGGTGCAGCCAGACCCTAGTTAGGGCCGACCTAATATCCGAGCCAGAGCCAGCAGAGGCCTCCATCCAGTAGTTGTGTGTACATGGGGATGTACGGGCGTACCCGACAGCATGGGTGCAGCTAGATGATGGCCGGGATGTTGGGGTCTACAGCGTGGGGTTGGTCCCGACACTAGCCTACCCCGTGATATTAGGCCGAGATTGGAGAGGCATAGGCATGGTGTTGTGAGAGTGGGGTCAGCAGTTAGTGCCAGGGCCGGGCCCCCCTCCACCCAACCTGGAGGAGGCCGCCCAAGGCAAGAGTCTAGGGACGGAGGAGAGGCCGACCCCAGGCCAAGCGACGGACCTGCCACCGACCAGGGGAGATCACCCTGCCTGGGAGGACGAAGTCGAGACCCTGGAAGTAGAGGGCGACTTCATGAGAGAACAGAGGGAAGACCAGAGCTTGAGTCGAGCTTGGGAGCAGGTACAAGACCCAGGGGAGGGGGCAAGCCAAGACCCCCGTAAGCCCCAAGGCCCACGGTTCTGCGTGAAGGCAGATCGGCTATATAGGGTGGTCCGGGAACCCCAGACGGGGGAAGACATCTGGCAGCTCCTGGTCCCCCGCAAATTTAGGAACGCTGTACTCCGGCTGGCGCACCGGCTGCCTTGGGCTGGCCATCTCGGACGAGAAAAGACCCTGCAACGGATAGGGATGAGGTTTTTTTGGCCGGGCATACACCACGCCGTGCGGGCCTTCTGTGAATCCTGTCCCGAGTGCCAACTCACCAGTAGAAAGGGGGTGCCAAAAGCCCCACTGGTGGCACTGCCCGTGATAGGGATCCCCTTTGAAAGGATCGGGTTGGACCTGGTGGGACCCCTAGAGAAGGCCAGTTCGGGCTGTCAGTACATTATGGTGGTGGTGGACTACGCCACGCGTTACCCAGAAGCAGTTCCACTATGCAATACCACTGCCCACACCCTCGCAGAGGAACTTTTTAAACTGTTTGCGTGAGTAGGGATACCGAAAGAGGTCCTGACCGACCAGGGGACCAATGTGTCGTCCCGGCTGATGGCAGAACTATCGCGGCTACTGAACATCCACCCTCTGAGGACGACGGTTTACCATCCCCAGACGGACGGCCTGGTGGAACATTTTAATCAAATGTTAAAGGCTGCGCAAGTTTGTAACTGAGGACCCCCGACACTGGGACAAGCTCCTACCAGCCCTGTTTGCCATTCGGGAGGTCCCCCAGGCGCCGACAGGGTTCTCCCCATTCGAACTCCTGTATGGACGGCAGCCGAGGGGAATACTCGACCTATTAAGAGAAAGCTGGGAAGAGCAAGAATCGCGAGTCCAAGGAACAGTACCCTATATATTGCAGTTGCGGGAGCGCCTGCGGAAGGTAGGGGAATTTGCCAAGGCTAACCTCCTACAGGCACAAGAAATCCAAGCTCGGTATTACAACCGAGGGGCCAAGCTCCGCTCGTTTGAACCAGGGGACCATGTACTCGTTTTACTGCCATCCCGGGAGTCCAAGCTACTATCCCGATGGCAAGGCCCCTTCGAGGTGATCCGGCGAATAGGAACAGTGGACTACGAAGTAAGGCTGCCCAGAAGGAAGAGGGAGGTACGAAGATACCACATCAACCTCATGAAGGAGTGGAAAACCGCCGAAGGACTACTGGTCACGCCGTACCCCCCGGATCGAGAACTCGGGCCAGCCGTAGAAGACCTCCAGGGGGGTGCGCAGGTCACGGTGAGCCTGGGACTAATTCCGGCACAGCAGGGAGAATTACAGCGAGTGGTCCAGAGATTCGCCCAGTTTTTCTCCGCCCAACCCGGCCGTATCAGCGCCACACATCACCACATCGCTACCCGGCCGGGCCACAAGGTACGGGACCAGCACAGGCCGCTACCCAGAAAGATGTGGGAAACGGTCCGGCGGGAACTCCAGACGATGCTAGAGATGGGGGTTGTGGAGGAGTCCCAGAGCGAATGGAGGAGCCCAATAGTTCCGGTCCCAAACCCAGACGGTACGACGCGGTTTTGCATTGATTTCCGCTGTGGAGGCAGGAAAAGGGAATAAGGGAATTTGTGTGCAGCCATCTTGGTCTTGTTAACAAGAGAGCAAGAGTCAGGCTAAGTCTGTGGCCTGACAACGCGAGATCTGTAATTAGACGCTGCCTTCGCCTCTCGCCTCCATACGGAGATAAGGATAGAATGCTGACTCTGGTAGGGACCTTGAGATAAGGAGCGCCTGGGTGGAACTAAATAACTGTTAGCCATTGGTGTTTGTAATGGGAAGGAGACTAATTGTTATTGTTATTATATTTAATAGACAGTATATAAACTGCTTCATAATTGCTTGTATTCGAAGATCTGCCTCGGGGGGGGGGGGGGCCCTTCCCCCCTGTCCGAACCAGTTTTTCCCTTGCTGCAGCTCGTAATAAAACTGCCTCTGGCTACTTGTTGCTTACAAACTCAGAGTGAGGACAATGTTTTCTTCCACAATTTGGTGCCGTGACTCGGATGGCAACGCCCGACTGAAGACAGCAACAGCGGCTGCAGACCGTCCCCCTTCACCCCCAGGGCACCAAACGAGAGGTAAGAGACCTTTTGAAATCTCTACTGGGGTGTGGAGGAGGACTGCCTGTAGGGTCGTCTGCTTCTTGTGGGCTCACGCCAGCCGAACTTCTTGAATCTGCAACAAGGTCAGACGCAAAACGGTTCCGGGGAGGTTTGTTTTGTTATCCCCGAGTAGGCCTAAGTTTATGCAGTGCTGGGAACTGCTGTGGTATTGCTGGTGCCGCCCCGGGTACGGGAAGAAGGTTGTATTGCGTCCGGACATAAGGCACCTAGGTTTATGCAGTGCTAGGAACTGCTGTAGTTCTGGGGGGAAACGTGTTGTTTGCCGCCCCTGGGGGGAACAGTGTTGTTTGCCGCCCCAAATATGGACGAGGTCCATAATGAGAGATGCATCTAAAAGTGGGAAAATTTCTGTGTGAAAAGCATGCTGAGTGTGAATGTAATGAGTGGAGTGTGAATGCCGCTGCCCAGGTCTCTGAGAAGTAAGCTGATTCCAGCCACACCAGGGCTCTCCCACAAGGGAGTTCTGAACGCAAGGGGGGTCAGCCGAACCTCGAGACCGAGCGGATATGTGAGGGAGTGACGACTCCCCTTATTTCATGAGCTGCTGATAAGGTCTGACACTCTAGACCCAGCAGACCCCTTCTTTGGAGTGTGTAGATTTAGTTTCCTATAAGCCACTGAACGGACGGGGAGTGGACAGGATGCTCCCCTGAATGACTAAAATGGATGGGGATCAGTCTAAGCATACCCCCCAGACCGCCGAAAGGCACCCCTGCGTACTACATGTACGTGCATCATGGTCCAAGGACCTGTAAGCATTTGACAGATTGACAGAGAAAGAAATTAAAGCCCTGAGGGATGAGATTGAAGCTCAGAAAAGCAAAAATCCGTCCTGCAATGAGAAATGTAACTTACATGCAAGTGCACAGCCTCTCCCAAGCTTAGGGGGGAATTTGGCCCAACATTACCCCCTCCACTCCTTTCTATGCCCAGCCCTATATGGGCCCTTACCACACATTACTGAAGATAGAGAGGAGGCACAGAAGATAATTGAAAGTTGTCAGATCTTCCCTCTGGAAGAACGGGCTCTAGTTACAAATCTGTCCGATCCAAAGCAAAACACTGAGTTTTGGAAGAGACTTAACAGCTTGTGGGAAGTATTCCTCCAAATTCTCAAGGAAGGAATGCCTGCCGACCATCAAGCCATATTGGCCCTAGGCATTTTGGTTGGAAACATATACACGGAACACAACGCAGGAGTAAGAAAGGGCTGCCAAGCAACTTTAGGAGACTCTCAAGCCCTTGTTAGCGAATAGATAACTACAGCCTCTCTGGCTGGAATCGCAGGCTACCCAAGGATGTTTCTCAACGCACAAGTGGGGGCCGTCCAGAAAAAAAAACACTTAAAACCTTTCCCTCACACACTGTTATAATTAGCTTGAGGGTGTGGGAGGACGTAACCTAAAAGCCACCCTAAAAGCCAACTAGTGGGAATTGAATTTGAAGATGTAATTACTAGAAGCTAAATCTGCCCTAACAAGGAGACACATTCTGCAAAATAAATCTCCTTACAGAGCATGGTCGAGTGATCCACCCCACAGTCAGCAGCATAGATCAACTGCTGCAGCATGGATGTTATGAAAACCCTATACTGAGAAGTTTAAAATTAGTAATAGCTGACTGCAATAATACACATTTGGATTTACCTACTGAAAAGAATTAGGAGGTGAGGGGGCTAATGGGAAAGCCCATCCTCCTTACCACATTAATACTGGACAAACATGTGTCATTGAGAAGGGTCATTTAGCAGGAATCAGGACAGATCATAAGAAGGAATTAAGCGATTGTTGTAATATATGAAGGGAAACCTGCTTTAAAAAGTGACTCCTTGTTTCTTGCAGCCTTTTTCAATAATCCAGGCAAAGAAACAATCAAATTTAACTATTTGGCTACAGACTCTTTTGTTAAATCTGCAAAAGGAAAAGAAGGAATTCTATTGACACTTAACTGGTTAACTGTATAAAAGAATGAAATCTATACATTCAATCCTTAAGGTTAAATTTACTCTTTAAGAAAACAAATCTTTGTTTTAAGAATCCAAGCCCTGAAACTTCACTGTGTCTCTGTTCAAGGCTGAGTTGATAACACTTTTGGCTTGCTTTCAAATCCAACATTATATGTGAATACAGGCTGCCTGGCTATTTCAAAGGAATATAAAACACCTGTCCCCTCAAGTAAATTGTCCAAATACAAACAAAATATTTATAAGCGCCCATTTAACAAAATTTAATGTCAATATTATTATTACTATAGTCTTAATAAGTAACACTGTATATGATTCTTTTCAGGAAAAGAAAAGCTTTTTGCTTGCTGGAACAATAACTAACCAACACCTTGTGCTAAGGAGAAGCATTATAGCTTCACACATTAAGCCTGATCTGTGGTACCAGAGGGAAACTGAGGCATGCCACTGTTGGGGAGGGCTAGCAACTCTAGAGGTAATTCCAGGGAGTGGAAGGTCACAAGTACCGATGAAGCGCCCTTGTTCTCGTAAAGTTATAGCTCACTCGCCCATGGAAGTGGTAAGGAACTACCTGTAACCGGTTCCCCTAACAGATCTTAGGCAGTATTTTAAGTTATAATGGACCACCCCGACGGAGGTAGAAATGTTTTCTTGTCTTTCAGATCATCAGAAAGCGCTGGTGCCAGCTGAAGAAAAACAACAACAAAACAACAACCAAAAAAAACCATGGTTCTGTGTCATGACACAATACGTTTGTGTTCTGTCCAAGTTTGTCTTGTGTGTCTTAATTGTAATACGTATTGCAAATATTGTTGTGTGTAGGATATTGTTTTAATGAAAGGATCATTTGAGTAAAGCAGAAGCATTAATTTAAACCATCAAAATTAATTGGGCCCAATCAATTGGCAACTTTAAAATTCAGTGAAAGGATAATAGTTTGGAAATTGTTTAGGCTAGGAGAATGTTAACAATGTCTCCACAGGTGAACAAAAAAGGAACTGGAAGGAAGCAAGGAGTGCATCATGTGAACAGAAGGACTGGAAGTGGGGTACCTGCCCCTCCCCCACCGGATTGGTTTTGTTTTAATGGCTACACAAATGAAATATTTAGCTTCTGGAAATTTGCACACCAACCATAAAGTGGTTTGGCCAGAGATAATAAGAAATCTATAAGTAACAACACGGCCAAGTGGGACATCAGCATTTTTAAGTAAAGATGCCCACAACAATGAGGAAACTAGTAACCTCACCATTGCAACAACAGCTACTTGCCCTGCTACTCATTGGTGCCTGACGCCTTAAAAGGCCTCAAGAATTATGGAATTGCATGGGTCCTATTAACAATTAAACATCTGTGAACCATGCTTGGTCCTATAAGAGAAACAGTGACTCTAGTCAACGTAACCTCCTTCAAGTCACATACATAGAACAAATACACGCTAACAGCAATGGGGAATACACGGCCTTGGGCCGCCCCTCATTCACATAATTATTTTGTTTATTGTAACAACATGAACACTATGAGGACAAAGAATACACAGTCCTCTGAGTTAAAGTTTGTATGGAATATTGTGGGAAAGAAGCTAAACACTAACATTAGGCTACTGAAGTTGGCCCTACTGACTCCCACTGGGGCTTACCACTTAAAGCCCAGACAAGGTAACCCCTGAGGCATGGCTGTCATTTGTTAAACAATGGCCATTGCTAACTTGCCCTCATTTGGATATTATTAACCAGGTCCTTAAGGACAAAATAAAGCCTCCCAATTGTGCATCATGTCCTGAACAGACCCGTCTCAGAACCAGGACAACTGTCACTGGTCCTTACCTTGGTGATGTTCCACACTGGTATAGACCAGCTGTGTGCTAGACTAGCTAATCAAATTAGCAAGTGCCTGATTAAGCAACAAAGAAGCTTAGCAGATACCATCGCAGATTGGTTTAGGCCTGGAAACTCTGTCAGCAACACTTATGTCATAGCCCAGAAATTGTATGAGAATCCAGGCTGATAGATGCAGTAATATCCAGTGCCCGTAAAGGCCTAGACACCAGCCAAGCCAACCGATTGATCCTGAATAGTTTGAAGGATCTGTCCAGCTCTGTGTCCATTTCACTAAACCTAACCAGATATTTGGACCAGAGATTAATTAGATTGTTAATTAATAGAACTAAATTAAAGGTATTAGAAGGCCAGTATTGAAGAATAGGATAGCTTTGACCACCCAGCCCTTATGGTGGTGAGTCCCCATCTCCCCCGTCCTACCCATGGGAGTGGGGAAGTAGAGAATCCATGAGGACCCAAAGGCCCACCTGGACAGGGCATAGTATAACAGTTTGTTTTTGGCCCCTCTGGGGATTCCTCACTCAGATCAGATCAGAATGGTAACCTCCCTGCCTGTACCAAAGCAGGAGCATATAGATAGATCGAGGGCATCGCTTATTCTGAAGGTGTGGGAGCCTCCCTATACCCAGGGATTGTTGCACCCACTTTGATAAGGAAAAATTTATGTACCTGCCCATTTAACATCATGATGAATCTGCCTAGGTTTGATGTGGTTGTCTCAGAGAAACAAAAACATCGAGCTGGTCCAAATAAACGGTACCTACTGGTGTTTGACTACCCAGACAGATCACTCCATCCTGCCCCTCTACATATCCGTCTGTGTGTATAACAGCCCCTCACCGGATGATCCTGACCGTTGATGGAATGCGGCTCTATCGCACTTCGGCAGTGATGGGTAACCTAACATGAGATCCTGAGTGGCACGGCGGAAGTAAGTACCTAGAGGAGGGTTTACTGGCCCTGCAGGCGAAGATCGAGGAGTTGGTAGCCAATGCCTAAAGATATATCGGGGCTGGCCGTCTGAGGTGTACACAGATAGGGAAACACCGTGGACCATGCCAAACACCTACCTCTGCAGCACTCAACCAGGCAGTAGAGGTCAAACCTATAATCATGGGCAGCGCCAGTAAGGCGATGAAATATCTTAAAGATGGAGTTAAATAGTGTTTGTCAAATTATGTGGGAAGTTTCGATTATAACATTTATAACAGTGCTGGTGCTATACTCGTACTTCTAGAGTAAATTAAAACCCCTTAAATTGTATTTAACCTGGTGGGTTAAGGAGAACCCCAAAGTCAAGAGAAAGGAACTATAGGAGTAAACTGAGGCAGTCCATGGTATCTTGCTGAGAACTGATAACTCAAACCTGAAAGTATTAGGCCAGCTTGGGAAGTAAAACAGTTCAACAGTTACTGTGACCCTGGTTCCCCTGGCAACCACATTCCAAAAGGGCCTCACTTTGATAAGGCTGGTACCAAACAACCAAACAACCGTGCAGGATTGTTTTTATGGTTTACTTTATTCCTAGGAAATAACCTTGGTTCCAAAGGAGCTAGCTGGCTTTTAGCTCAGAGAATAGAGACTTGTATGTCCATCAGCGAAAGACTGCTCTAGAAAGACCTTTACCAAGTTTTGCTAACCACCAACATTGCTAAAGTGAAGTGCCAAGAACAGACTGTTGGCCAATGCTTCTCACTGCAAAAAGATCCCTCCATCTCGAAATGATCCTACCCCGATTGCTGATAAGCCTCTCTCTTCTGGTCCTGCTTTCCTACCTGCTGGACACCAGAAGAACCAAAATATTACAGGGTGATGTGCTAGTAACCTCTCCCCTGCATGATGCTGAACCACAACTGTTTCAAGAAAACAAAGAGGAAAAGTCCACTCCTCTGACACCGCCAAAGCCCAAAGATTTCTGACTACAAAAGGACATTAAGAACTGACCTTGGTGAAAGAAGCGAAGTATTGTATATTGCCAAGGAGAAACTTGTGGGAGTGGTTTGGGTTTCTCTCTTTGATCTGGACTCTGTGCTTATGGACAGGTACTATCAGCATGTACCTGCCCTCCCTAATTTGGTTACTAATTATGATATGTTGTATGATGTTACTAAAATTAGAGAACAGCCCCATCATAGAATTACATTGGGGATATTAATGATTATATTGCTTTTGCTTATTAAAAGTTTCATATTTGATTGTTGTTGTAAAAGATGTAGTAATAGAAATAGCTTTTATGTTTGTACTAATTATGTAATGTTTAATGAAAATAAAGGTTTAGATAGTTGTGCTGTGAGCACAAAAGGGGGGATTGTGGAGGCAGGAAAAGGGAATAAGGGAATTTGTGTGCAGCCATCTTGGTCTTGTTAACAAGAGAGCAAGAGTCAGGCTAAGTCTGTGGCCTGACAACGCGAGATCTGTGATTAGACGCTGCCTTCGCCTCTCGCCTCCATACGGAGATAAGGATAGAATGCTGACTCTGGCAGGGACCTTGAGATAAGGAGCATCTGGGTGGAACTAAATAACTGTTAGCCATTGGTGTTTGGAATGGGAAGGAGACTAATTGTTATTGTTATTATATTTAATAGACAGTATATAAACTGCTTCATAATTGCTTGGATTCGAAGATCTGCCTCGGGGGGGGCTTCCCCCCTGTCCGAACCAGTTTTTCCCTTGCTGCAGCTCGTAATAAAACTGCCTCTGGCTACTTGTTGCTTACAAACTCAGAGTGAGGACAATGTTTTCTTCCACACCGCAAAGTCTCGCGGTTCGATGCCTACCCGATGCCCCGGACTGAAGAGCTCCTAGAACGGCTCGGACAAGCGGAGTACTCCTCCATCCTAGACATGACTAAAGGGTATTGGCAGATCCCACTAACACCAGCTTCGAAGGAGAAAACGGCCTTCCCTACACCCTTTGGCCTGTTTCAATTTGTGACCATGCCATTTGGACTGCATGGGGCTGCGGCGACGTTCCAGCGATTAATGGACCGATTGTTGCAGCCCCACCACGCCTACGCAGCCGCATACATAGATGACGTGGTAATCTATAGCCCGACGTGGACGGCCCACCTACAACACCTGGAAGCAGTATTTAAGACCCTGAAGGATGCCGGCCTCACCGCCAACCCGCGAAAATGCCAGCTGGGACACCAGGAGGTGACCTACTTGGGGTACACAGTCGGGCGAGGGACAGTACCACCGCTAGTGGACAAGGTGAAAGCAGTACAAGAACGTAAGACCCCTAGAACCAAAAAGCAAGTACGCCAGTTCTTGGGGCTCGCGGGGTACTATCGACGGTTTATCCCAGGTTTTGCAGACATCGCGGCCCCTCTATCCGACCTCACGAAAAGTGCCCAGCCAAATAAGGTACAATGGTCAGTGGAGTGCGAGAGGGCCTTCAGGACCTTGAAGGGCAAACTTACGAAAGCCCCCGTCTTGTTCCACCCAGACTTCTCAAAGCCCTTTTTGCTGCAGACAGACGCCTCAGAAAGGGGCTTAGGGGCAGTGCTGTCCCAACAGACAGAGGGAGGGGAACACCCGATAGTATATCTGAGCCGGAAGCTCTTCCCACGAGAACAAAACTATGCCACCATAGAAAAGGAGGCACTGGCAGTGAAATGGGCTATAGGCGCCCTAAGATACTAGGGTATGTCTACACTACCCTCCTAGTTCGAACTAGGAGGGTAATGTATGCATACCGCACTTGCTAATGAAGCCCGAGATTTGAATTTCCCGGGCTTCATTAGCATAAGCGGGGAGCCGCCATTTTTAAATCCCCGCTGCTTCGAACCCCGTGCAGCGCGGCTACACGGGGCTCGAACTAGGTAGTTCGGACTAGGGTGCCTATTCCGAACTACCGGTACACCTCATTTCACGAGGAGTAACGGTAGTTCGGAATAGGAACCTAGTCCGAACTACCTAGTTTGAGCCCCGTGTAGCCGCGCTGCACGGGGTTCGAAGCAGCGCGGATTTAAAAATGGCGGCTCCCCGCTTATGCTAATGAAGCCCGGGAAATTCAAATCCCGGGCTTCATTAGCAAGTGCGGTATGCCTACATTACCCCGCTAGTTCGAACTAGCGGGGTAGTGTAGACATACCCCTATTTATTAGGAAATGCATTTCAGGTGGTAACAGACCATGCCCCCCTGAAGTGGCTAAACAACATGAAAGAGACTAACCCCCGTTTAATGCGATGGTATCTGTCTTTACAGCCTTATACCTTCAGTATAGCCCATCGCCCGGGGAAGACCCACACAAATGCCGATTTCCTTTCCCGGGTAGGAGAAGAGGAGACGGGAATGAGCGAGGGGGCAGGTACCCACTTAAGGGGGGGGGGGGGGTGACGGGGCAGCCCCGCCCCGCACTCAAGAACAGGGAAACCACCTGGTGCCGGGGTCAGAGAGAGCCCCACCCCCACAGCCCTACTGGGCATACTCCGAGGGGAGCAGAGAGATAAAAGACTGCTCGCCTGCTCAGAAAGGGCAGACTGCGACCCGAGCTGGAGCTAGCAACCACCGGCCAGAGAAGGAGTCGCCAAGAGAGCTGAGCGTGCTGCTGCCGGGCCTCAGCCGGGCTCGGCCCCAACGCCGGAGCCACCAACTGACCCCCCCCCCCCCGTGACCCGAGCGCTGGACCGGACTCTGCCAACTCTGAGGCTGCCAGGGGAAGTACCACTACAGCCAGTCGACCGGCGCCAACAGGTGGGACCACGCCAGGCCGAGAGCAGAGGGTAGGAAGCGACCCAGGGCAGGGAGCTGTAGAAGCCCGAGGGCTAAGGGCGTTGCGGGGAGGAGCCCCCGCTGAGCCAGTGGTGGGAGCCTCCCGCCACTACTAGGGCCCTGGGTCGGGGCCCGGTGGAGAGGGAGGGCCCGGGCCCCCGTACCCCTGCTGCTCGAGACCCTGGCAAGTGGGGACCGGGGTAACAGACACTGAACTGTGGACTAGGCCTCTGGGCCTGTGAACTGTGGACTAGGCCGGGAAGCCGTATTTCCCCTAGCACAGGGGCCTGTAAACTGTGGACTAGGCCGGGAGGCCGTATTTCCCCTAAAAAGGGGCATCACGCTTTGGGCCGAAGCCCCAGTTGGTTGGATGATGCCTCGGAGGGGGATGGCAACCCCCGTCAAGGGGGGAGCCCCCCGACAATGATCAATAGATGGATTAGGCAGTGGTGCTATAAGGAGGGCTTTGGGATGTGTGGTCATTGGGAGGCATTTATGGACAGAGGACTGTTCTCTAGGGATGGACTTCACCTAAGTAGGGAGGGAAATAGACTTCTAGGATGGAGGCTGGCACAACTGATTAAGAGAGCTTTAAACTAGGAATTTGGGGGAGACGGTTGGGAGATGTCCAGGTAATCTCTATGCCGGATTTTAACATGGAGAGGGAGGAAAACGAAGTAAGAAAGGAAATAGCTGGGGGTAGGAGAATGAACATGAGGAAGGGTGGGGTGGATACTAGTCTAATAGGTCATATTGGAGGTATAACGTCCGTGCCAAATTGGGTAAAGAATGTGAATGAGGCCAAACAGCAAAAATTAAGATGTTTGTACACCAATGCGAGGAGCCTAGGTAACAAAATGGAGGAACTAGAGCTATTGGTCCAGGAAGTGAAACCAGATATTATAGGAATAACAGAAACATGGTGGAATACTAGGCATGACTGGAGTACAGGTATTGAAGGGTATGTGCTGTTTAGGAAAGACAGAAATAAGGGTCAAGGTGGTGGAGTCGCATTGTATATCAAAGATGAGGTAGACTGTAAAGAAATAAAAAGTGATGGAATGGAGAAGACAGACTGTTTGAGCAAAAATCACATTGGGGAAGAAAACTATCAGATCCTCCCCTGGGATAGTGCTTGGGGTGTGTTATAGACCACCAGGATCCAATTTGGATGTGGATAGACACCTCTTTAATGTTTTTAAAGAAGTAAATACTCATGGAAACTGCATAATCATGGGAGATTTCAACTTTCCAGATATAGACTGGAGAACAAGTGCTAGTAATAATAACAGGGCTCAGACTTTCCTAGATGTGATAGCTGATGAATTCCTTCATCAAGTAGTTGCTGAACCAACAAGGGGGGATGCTATTTTAGATTTGGTTTTGGTGAGTAGCGAGGACCTCATAGATGAAATGGTTGTAGGGGACAACCTTGGCTCAAGTGATCATGAGCTAATTCAGTTCAAACTGAATGGAAGGATAAACAAAAATAAATCTGAGACCAGGGTTTTTGATTTCAAAAGGGCTAACTTTAGTAAATTAAGGAAATTAGTTAGGGAAGTTGATTGGACTAAAGAAATTATGGATCTTGAGGTGGAGGAGGCCTGGAATTATTTTAAGTTAAAGTTGCAGAAGCTGTCAGAAGCCTGTATCCCAAGAAAAGGGAAAAAATATATAGGCAGGTGTGTTAGACCAAGCTGGATGAGCAAGCATCTCAGAGAGGTGATTAAGAAAAAGCAGAAAGCATATAAGGAGTGGAAAATGGGAGGGATCAGTAAAGAAAGCTACCTTATTGAGGTTAGAGCATGTAGGGACAAAGTGAGACAGGCTAAAAGTCAGGTAGAGTTGGACCTTGCAAAGGGAATTAAAACCAATAGTAAAAGGTTTTATAGTCATATAAATAGGAAAGAAACAAAAAAAGAAGTAGGACCGCTAATTACTAAGGATGGAGTGGAGGTTAAGGATAATCTAGGAATGGCCCAATATCTAAACAAATACTTTGCTTCAGTCTTTAATGAGGCTAATGAAGAGCTTAGGGATAATGGTAAGTTAACAAATGGGACTAAGGATGTGGAGGTAGATATTACCATATCCGAGGTAAAAGCCAAACTTGAACAGCTTAATGGGAGTAAATCGGGGGGCCCAGATAATCTTCATCCAAGAATATTAAAGGAACTGGCACATGAACTTGCAAGTCCATTAGCAAAAATTTTTAATAAATCTCTAAACTCAGGGGTTGTACCATTTGACTGGAGAATTGCTAATATAGTTCCTATTTTTAAGAAAGGGAAAAAAAGCGACCCGGGTAACTATAGGCCTGGTAGTTTGACATCTGTAGTATGCAAGATCTTGGAAAAAATGTTGAAGGAGAAAGTAGTTAGGGACATTGAGGCTAATGGCAATTGGGACAAATTACAACATGGTTTTACAAAAGGTAGATCGTGCCAAACCAACCTGATCTCCTTTTTTGAGAAAGTAACAGATGTTTTAGATAAAGGAAATGCAGTGGATCTAATCTACCGCGACTTTAGTAAGGCATTTGATACAGTACCACACGGGGAATTATTGGTTAAATTGGAAAAGTTAGGGATTAATATGAAAGTTGAGAGGTGGATAAGCAACTGGTAAAGGGGAGACTACAGCGGGTCATATTGAAAGGTGAACTGTCAGGTTGGAGGAAGGTTACTAGCGGAGTTCCTCAGGGATCAGTTTTGGGGCCAATTTTATTTAATCGTTTTATCGCTGACCTTGGCACCAAAAGTGGAAGTGTCCTGATAAAAAGCAACCCCACCGCCAAAGAGGCTACCCGGTGAGAGTACAAGCTGTGGTGTGAGTGTGTGTGTGTGTGTGCCTGACTGTTTGAATTTTACAGTTTGAAGTGTGAATTGAGAGTCTGATTCCAGGAGAGTGCTAGCAGTTTCAGTTTCAGCTTCTGTGGCAGTTGGGACAGAGCCTGCTATTGTTCCCTTGATTGCCTCTGATTAGCCTCATGCTCAGCCTTCCCCTGTGTGACTCAGAAGGGGGCAGGCCTGACCTAGGCAAGCAGGCTTTAAAAAGCCAGAGCAGTGCGACCAGGCGACTGCAGACAGGGGAGTTGAAGAGGGAGTTGAGCAGAGGGAGTGACTGATGGTGATGAAGACCCGAAGCGCTTGTGCCAGTACTTCTCCTGTCTCCTCCACCTGTGCCTGTATCCAGACAGAGAGCCTGAGCATGGATGCCTCTACCCAGGTCCTGGTGTGGTCTTGCTGTAGTTGTGGCTTGCAATTCCCACTGAGTGATCTCCAGGCTGGGGGAGACAACCGTTGTGAAAGGTGCCTGCTGGTGGAATCTCTGAGGCAGCAGGTAGGAGAGCTACAGGAGGAGGTGGCCAGGCTGAGGAGCATGCGAGGCCATGAGGAATTCCTGGACAGTATTCCTGTGGAGTCCACTGAGGTCACTGTCCTAGGATGTGGGACTGTTGACCAGCCACTTATGGAGGAGGCGGTGGTGCAGGGTGAGCACTGGCAGCTGGTTACTTCCGGCAGCAGGCAGTGTTCCACCCCTGCTCCTAACCCTCCCACTGTGTTGTTACATAACCGTTACACTTTACTTTCTGCAGGAGACAAGGAGTCACCCTCCACAGTGGAGGAGACCAGGCCTTGCACCACCAAGGTTGAGCAGTCTCCTGCCACCACTGCGAGGAAGAAACGTAGGGTAGTGGTGGTTGGAGACTCTCTTCTGAGGGGAACGGAGGCGCCCATCTGTCGCCCTGACAGTTCATCTCGAGAGGTATGCTGTCTGCCAGGGGCCCCGTATCCGAGATGTTACGGAGGCATTGTCGAGGATTATCCGGCCCTCTGACTACTACCCCATGCTACTCATCCACGTGGGCACAAATGATACTGCCAGGTGTGACACTGAGCGGATCAAGCGTGACTACAGGGCTTTGGGAGTACGGGTGAGGGAGTTTGGAGTGCAGGTGGTATTCTCTTCGATCCTTCCTGTCAAAGGTAGGGGCCCGGGCAGAGAGAGGTGCATCCTGGAGGTGAATGCCTGGCTGCGAGGATGGTGCCGCCAGGAGGGATTCGGCTTCCTTGATCACGGGGTGCTCTTCCAGGAAGGACTGCTTGGCGGAGATGGAGTTCACCTTTCCAGGAGCGGGAAGGCCTTGTTTGGACACAGACTGGCTAACCTTGTGAGGAGGGCTTTAAACTAGGTTCGACGGGGACAGGTGAGCAAAGCCCACAGGTAAGTGCTGAATGTGCGGGACTGGGAGATGGGTTGGAAATGGGGGGGGGGGGGGGGGGGACTACGGCCTATAATGGCAAGGAGAAAGGAGGGTCAGGGCACAACAGGGAGGCAAGATCAAATCAGTATCTTAGATGCCTATATACAAATGCAAGAAGTATGGGTAATAAGCAGGAAGAACTGGAATTGCTAACCAATAAATACAACTATGATATCATTGGTATTACAGAAACCTGGTGGGATGGGACGCACGATTGGAATGTTGGTATGGAAGGGTACGGTTTGCTCAGGAAGGACAGACAGGGAAAAAAGGGAGGAGGGGTTGCCTTGTATATTAAAAATGTACACACTTGGACTGAAGTGGAGATGAACGTAGGAGATAGCTGTGTAGAGAGTCTCTGGGTTAAGCTAAAAGGGGTAAAAATGAGGGTGATGTCATGCTAGGAGTCTACTACAGGACACCTAGCCAGGTGGAAGAGGTGGATGAGGCCTTTTTTAAACAATTAACAAAACTATCCAAAGCCCAAGATTTGGTGGTGATGGGGGACTTCAACTATCCAGACATATGTTGGGAAACTAACACAGCGGGGCACAGGCTATCCAATAAGTTTCTGGACTGCATTGGAGACAACTTTCTGTTTCAGAAGGTTGAAAAAGCTACCAGAGGAGAAGCTGTTCTGGATTTGGTTTTAACAAATAGGGAGGAACTAGTTGAGAACTTGAAAGTGGAAGACAGTATAGGGGACAGTGATCATGAAATAATAGAGTTCATGATCTTAAGGAAAGGTAGAAGGGAGACCAGCACAATTGAGGTAATGGATTTCAGGAAGGCAGATTTTGATAAGCTCAGAGAATTTGTAGGTAAGGTCCCATGGGAAGCAAGACTGAAGGGAAAAACAACTGAGGAGAGTTGGAAGTATTTCAAAGGGACGTTGTTAAGGGCCCAAAAGCAAACAATTCCGCTGTGTAGGAAAGATAGAAAATATGGCAAAAGACCAGCTTGGCTTAACAAGGAGATCTTGCATGATCTCAAAATAAAAAAGGAGTCTCATAAAAAATGGAAACTAGGACAAATAACAAAGGATGAATATAGGCAAGCAACACGGGAATGCAGGGGCAAGATTAGAAAGGCAAAGGCACAAAATGAGATCAAACTAGCTACAGGCATAAAGGGAAACAAGAAGACCTTCTATAAATACATTAAAAGCAAGAGGAAGACCAAGGACAGGGTAGGCCCACTACTTAGTGAGGAGGGAGAAGCAGTAACAGGAAACTTGGAAATGGCAGAGATGATCAATGTCTTCTTTGTTTCGGTCTTCACCGAGAAGTCTGGAGGTGTGCCTAACGTAGTGAATACAAGCAGAGAGAGGGTAAGTTTAGAAGATAGGATACACAAAGAACAAGTTAAAAATCACTTAGGAAAGTTAGATGTCAGCAAGTCACCAGGTCCTGATGAAATGCATCCCAGGATACTCAAGGAGCTGATAGAGGAGGTATCTGAGCCTTTAGCTATGATTTTTGAAACATCATGGCAGACAGGGGAGATTCCAGAAGACTGGAAAAGGGCAAATATTGTGCCCATCTATAAAAAGGGGAATAAGAACAACCCAGGAAACTACAGACCGGTCAGTTTAACGTCTGTCCCAGGGAAGATAATGGAGCAGGTAATTAAGGAAATCATATGCAAACACTTGGAAGGTAATAAAGTGATAGGGAATAGCCAGCATGGGTTTGTGAAGAACAAGTCATGCCAAACTAATCTGATAGCTTTCTTTGATAGGATAACGAGCCTTGTGGATAAGGGAGAAGCTGCGGATGTCATATACCTAGACTTTAGTAAGGCATTTGATATGGTCTCGCATGATATTCTTATTGATAAACTAGGCAAATATAACTTAGATAGGGCCACGATAAGGTGGGTGCATAATTGGCTGGATAACCGTAGTCAGAGAGTTGTTGTTAACGGTTCTAAATCCTGCTGGAAAGGGATAACAAGTGGAGTTCCTCAAGGGTCTGTTTTGGGACCCGTACTGTTCAATATCTTCATCAATGATGTAGATATTGGGATAGAGAGTACGCTTATTAAGTTTGCAGATGATACCAAACTGGGTGGGGTTGCAACTTCTTTGGAGGATAGGGACATAATTCAAAATGACCTTAGCAAGTTAGAGAAATGGTCAGAGGTAAACAGGATGAGGTTTAAGAAAGAGAAATGCAAAGTGCTCCACTTAGGAAGGAACAATTAGTTCCATACATACAAGATGGGAAGCGACTGTCTAGGAAGGAGCATGGCGGAAAGGGATCTAGGGGTCATAGTGGACCACAAGTTGAATATGAGTCAACAGTGTGATGCTGTTGCAAAAAAAGCAAATATGATTCTAGGTTGTATCAACAGGTGTGTTGTAAGCAAAACTCGTGAAGTCATTCTGCCACTCTACTCTGCACTAGTTAGGCCTCAGCTGGAGTACTGTGTCCAGTTCTGGGCGCCACATTTCAAGAAAGATGTGGAGAAATTGGAAAGGGCACAGAGAAGAGTGACAAGAATGATTAAAGGTCTAGAGAACATGACCTATGAAGCCAGGCTTCATGAACTGGGCTTGTTTAGTTTGGAAAAAAGAAGATTAAGGGGGGACATGATAGCGGTTTTCAAATATCTAAAAGGGTGTCACAAGGAGGAAGGAGAAAATTTGTTCCTCTTGGTTTCTGAGGACAGGACAAGGAGTAATGGGCTTAAAGTGCAGCAAGGGAGGTTTAGATTGGACATTAGGAAAAAATTCCTAACTGTCAGGGTGGTCAAATATTGGAATAAATTGCCAAGGGAGGTGGTGGAATCTCCCTCTCTGGAGATATTTAAGAACAGGTTAGATAGACATCTGTCAGGGATGGTGTAGACGGAGCTTGGTCCTGCCTTGAGGGCGGGGGGCTGGACTCAATGACCTCTCGAGGTCCCTTCCAGTTCTATGATTCTATGATACAAAGTTGGGAGCTATTGCCAATTCAGAAAAGGATCAGGATATCATACAGGAAGATCTGGATGATCTTGTAAATTGGAGCGATAGCAATAGGATGAAATTTAATAGTGAGGTTATGCACTTAGGGATTAATAACAAGAATTTTAGTTATAAGCTGGGGACACATCAGTTGGAAGTAACGGAGGAGGAGAAGGACCTCGGAGTCCTGGTTGATTATAGGATGACTATGAGCCGCCATTGTGACATGGCTGTGAAAAAGGCTAATACGGTCTTGGGATGCATTAGGCGAGGTATTTTCAGTAGGCATAAGGAGGTGTTAGTGCCATTATACAAGGCATTGGTGAGACCCCATTTGGAATACTGTGTGCAGTTCTGGTCTCCCATGTTTAAGAAGGATGAAATCAAACTGGAACAGGTACAAAGAAGGGCCACTAGGATGATCCGAGGAATGGAAAACCTGTCTTATGAAGGGAGACTTAAGGAGCTTGGCTTGTTTACCTTAACCAAAAGAAGGCTGAGGGGGGACATGATTGCTCTCTTTAAATATATTAGAGGGATAAATACCAGGGAGGGAGAGGAATTATTTAAGCTTAATACCAATGTGGACACAAGAACAAATGGATATAAGCTGGCTAGTAGGAAGTTTAGACTTGAGATTAGACGAAGGTTTCTAACCATTAGAGGAGTGAGGTTCTGGAACGGCCTTCCAAGGGAAGTAGTGGGGGCAAAAGATCTATCTGGTTTCAAGATTAAACTAGATGGGTTTATGAAGGGGATGGTTTGATGAGATAACATGATCTTGGTAACTAATTGACCATTCATTATCAGTGGGAAATAGGCCAATGGAGGGATGATAGGAGTTACTATAGAGAACTTTCTGGGTGTCTGGCTGGTGAGTCTTGCCCACATGCTCAGGGTTTAGCTGATCGCCATATTTGGGGTCTGGAAGGAATTTTCCTCCAGGGTAGATTGGCAGAGGCCCTGGAGGTTTTTCGCCTTCCTCTGTAGCATGGGGTACAGATCACAGCTGGAGGATTCTCTGCATCTTGGGGTCTTCAAAGTATTTGAAGGCTTCAATATCTGAGATATAGGCGAGAGGATTATTCTAGGAGGGGTGGGTGAGATTCTGTGGCCTGTACTGTGCAGGGGGTCAGACTAGATTATCATAATGGTCCCTTCTGACCTTAAAGTCTATGGGTATGTCTACACTACCACCCTAGTTCGAACTAGGGTGGTTAATGTAGGCAACCGAAGTTGCAAATGAAGCCCGGGATTTGAATTTCACGGGCTTCATTTGCATCTTGCCGGGCGCCGCCATTTTTAAAGCCCCGCTAGTTCAGACTCCGTGCCCGTGGCTACACGCGGCACGGACTAGGTAGTTCGGATTAGGCTTCCTATTCCGAACTACCGTTACTCCTCGTGGAACGAGGTGTACCGGTAGTTCGGAATAGGAAGCCTAATCCGAACTACCTACTCCGTGCCGCGTGTAGCCGCGGGCACGGAGTCCGAACTAGCGGGGCTTTAAAAATGGCGGCGCCCGGCAAGGTGCAAATGAAGCCCAGGAAATTCAAATCCCGGGCTTCATTTGCAACTTCGGTTGCCTACATTAACCACCCTAGTTCGAACTAGGGTGGTAGTGTAGACATACCCTATGAGTCTATGATGCTGTGGCTGATGCGGCCGTAAACCGGACGCATGGATCCCGGGTGGGAAACATTCAACCACCACCTGAACCGGGCCCGCAACCAAGTGGAGTGTGCCTTCGACCGACTGAATGCGAGATTCTGTTGTCTGCTCACCCATCTCGACATGGGCGAGCGGAACATCGCGGAGGTTGTCGCAGCATGTTGCGTGCTGCACAACATAGTGGAGCGGAAGGGGGAGGCCTTCCTCTCGGGGTGGATGGCAGGCGAGGGCCAGGCGTTCGAGCAGCCCCACACAGCCGCCATCCGGCAGGCGCACCATGATGGGGTGCGCATCTGAGAGGCCCTCAAGGAGATGTTCTCCCAGGTCCCACACTAGGGTCGCTTCTGTCTGGCATCCGCATCTCCCTCCCATCCCCATCCCTTCCCTCCCCCCGTTCCCTCACCTCCCAATAAACACAACTGTTTTTGGGTAACCAACAATAAACTGTATTATTTACATAGGGACGAAAGGTCTGCAGTGGGAGGGGGCTCTGAACTGGGAGTGGAAGGAGGAAGGGGTTCTCAACTGGGAGGGGGAGCTATTGCTGGGAAGGGCAGCTCCTCCCAGCACATCCGTGGGTATGGAGGCCTCAGCCCCCTTCAGCCCAGGTTGGGTCAGGCAGCATGGGGAGGTGGGCAGGACAGGGTGCAGCAGGGGAGGGCATGGGCACAGCAGGAGGGGTGGCAGGAGGGGGCATGGGCATGGCAGGGAGGGCAGCAGGGTGGGGCAAGGCCATGCCATAGTGCAAGGCATGGCCAATGTGCAACGTGAGGGTGGAGATGGTGTCGCACATGCGGTCGCAACGCTGCAGGAACTGGCCCCACGCCTGCTGCCGCCACTCCATGTCAGCCCATAGCTTGCTGCTGATCCCATCCTCCACCCGCTCCATGACCTGGATGTGACACTGGAGGAGTGGCTCATAGGGGTGGCTCGCTGCACTTTTCCCAGGAGCAGCTGCTGTGTCACACAGGCAGGCATGGCTGCGTGCTGCCTGTGTGCAGCACCCTTCTGGATGTGTGGGGTGTGGCCTGCGCCCTTGGGGCTTGGCTGCTTTCAGCCACCATCCCCCCTCCCTCCCCTGGGCAGGACGTGTGTGAGCAGCAGGGTCCCAGGCGTGGCCTCGAGCTGCCTGCCGCGTCCACATGCCACACAGTCAGGCTGCACGAGGTTGCACGTGCTGTGTACTGCTGCACAGTGTGCAGCTCGAACTGCCTGAGTGACACTGCCCCCCGGGCACCCGCCTCCCCCGCCCTTGTGAGTGAGAACCACAACACTCACCGGAGAATCCATCACCGGCCTCAGATGAGGCCTGGGAGATGTCCCGGCTGCTGGGCCCTGGCTCCAGGTGGAGGGTGATGGTGCTGGTGCGGTCCTCTCCCTCATCCTCCTATGCGGTGGTCAGGTCACCCTCCTCCTCCAGGTCAGGCAGCCTGACCACCGGGGTGCGCAGTCCGGTGTCGATCATGGGAGACGGCCCTTGGACTGCCGTCTCCCCCAGGATGGCGTGCAAGCGGTTGTAGTGGGGGCAGGTGTCGGCTCCTGCCCCCCTGCCCTCAGTGGCCCTGACATAACCCAGGCGCAGCTCCTTGACCTTGGCCCAGACCTGTTCAAGGGTCCAGGCCAGATGTCCCTGGTCTGCCAGCGCCTGGGCCATGCGACCTAAGATGTCAGTGTTGCATCACCGGGACTGGGGGTCATGGAGGGCTTCCTCCTGCACCCAAAGGTCCAGGAGGGCCTCCACGTCAGCCCCAGACCAGCATGGGGCGCACCGCTCGTTGCCCTTCCGGGTCTGCTGGGAGCCCTGGGGTGACTGCTGGGAGGGGGGTGCAGGCTCATGGGGTGGCTCTGGAGTGGACATCTGGGGCTCCTGGGTGCAGCAGGCAGAGCCACGTGGTGGAGAGCAGCCAGCTATGCTGCTGCTGCCACGCGGCATCTGCAGGGTGCCTGGGCCTTTAAGGGGGGGGGGGGGGTCCGGCAAGCAGGAAGTAGCGAGCTGTGAGTGCGGGTACGGAGCGTCCAAGCGGCCACCTGCATTTTTTCCTGGGAGGCCAGTTCTTGTGCAAAAACTCCCTGCTGCCTGTCCACACTGCCCTCTTGCGCAAGAAGGATTCTTCCTCGTATGGAGCATCAGAGCACTTGTGCAAGAAGCCCTCTGTTCTGATGCTGTACTGTAAATTTACTTGCACAAGAACGCACGGCCGTTCTTGCGCAAGAAGCCTGCAGTGTAGACATAGCCATAGATGGTATCATGAGTTTTCATGGTCACAGCCCACTTCTTCAGATGACCTGAAGAATGACTTTGCAGCAGAAAGGTCCTTTCCTAGCTTGTTGTGTACCTCAGAATCAGAAAGGAGGGAGAAAACTGCTTGAAGGATGAGGTCAGACTAGAAGCATTCACAGCCTCTGTCATGGCTCCTTCCCCACTCTGCCATGATAAATGCAGAAGTGGGGGCCTGAAGAAGTACCCCAAAACCTTATCTACCAGGCTTTGGTAAAAAACTTCCCCCCAAAATCTTAACCTAGATTTTGGGGATAAAATCTCTGCTGCCACCACCCAAGTATTAATAAAAAAACCAGGGAGAGACTATTTGGGAAACCTCACCCCTAAAGTACAAACCAGGACACAAAAATTAACCACTACCAGGTTAGTAAAAAGAAAAGAGAAAGAACTTTTATCACCACACTATTACTGTTGCGAGCATAATGACTAGATGGAAAAGTAAAGTAATATACTCATGGAGGAGAAATTTACGATGGGCCAGGAGCTTAGTTACAAAGAAGAGCAAAACCCATTTTTAAATGCACAGACACTAGATCCTGTTTTCCAAACCATAAACAATAAAACCTAATGGATTTATCTAAAATGTACCCTACTTACAGACTGTGAAGAGTATTTTCTTAGAGGGAGACATCCTGTCCCCTTCAATAGCTGGAGAGAAACTGCCACAGAGACAAAGGAGGGAAAAACCCAAAAATTCCTTTGTCCCAGTTAGAGATTCCTACTTACATTCCTATTGGCGAACTCTACTTGAGTTAGGTACAGTTAACCCCTTAGTCCCCAGGCTGCTGGCTAACCCTCATGATCATGACAGCCTCCAAGACACAGAGGGAGGCAACACCCAGTGCTTGTTAATTTTCTGAAGAGATTTTTTCAGGGCTGGGTTTCTCTATGTCTATCACACTCATCATGACAAGTCCAACTGTCCTCATGTGACTGTGGAGGCAGGAAAAGGGAATAAGGGAATTTGTGTGCAGCCATCTTGGTCTTGTTAACAAGAGAGCAAGAGTCAGGCTAAGTCTGTGGCCTGACAACGCGAGATCTGTAATTAGACGCTGCCTTCGCCTCTCGCCTCCATACGGAGATAAGGATAGAATGCTGACTCTGGCAGGGACCTTGAGATAAGGAGCATCTGGGTGGAACTAAATAACTGTTAGCCATTGGTGTTTGTAATGGGAAGGAGACTAATTGTTATTGTTATTATATCTAATAGACAGTATATAAACTGCTTCATAATTGCTTGTATTCGAAGATCTGCCTCGGGGGGGGGGGGGGGGGGGGCGGCTTCCCCCCCTGTCCGAACCAGTTTTTCCCTTGCTGCAGCTCGTAATAAAACTGCCTCTGGCTACTTGTTGCTTACAAACTCAGAGTGAGGACAATGTTTTCTTCCACATGACAAACTCACTGCCAGACATGTTTGGAAAACATGAAGAGATGCTCAGTGCAGGGCCGGCTTTAGGAAGTGCGGGGCCCAATTCGAACCGTTTTGGCGTGGCCCCCAAAACGGTTGAGCCAAAAAAAAAAAAAAAAAAAAAAAACAAACACCACACCGCACACATGACAAACCACAACCACACAGAAATATCACATCAGAAGTAGATCTGATCAAAATATATATCAATATAGTTGAACATTTTCAAAAAAAATGCCATCCTTTATTATGCAAAATTTTACACAAAATTAAATCAGTTGCCTTAAGTGTAGGTCAAATATTTTCAATTGCAAACTAGCCAATCTTTTCAATAAAGTTTAAAGTTTGATTTTTAAAAAGTTACCAGAGAGCGTCGCAGTTTTCTGTTACATTGATTTACTTTTTAAATAGCAAAAATGGAGTCTTTGTTAAGAAAGTGTCAGTTCTGTGGTCAAATTCCAGTCCTTAGTGATTTCAGCACCAATGATTTCACTAGGTAATATGGTACCTCCCCACCATTGCCTCCTTGCACTGCCCTTCAACACACTGCCTGCATGTTGAGTCCAAGGTCAGTCTACACAAGATTTTATCAATGATTTTTGCTCAAGCGATCACTGAGACAAGGCAAGGACTCTCAATTGATTCTAGTCAGCTCTGCCTTTAAACACTGGATGTAAAGTGTCAGATATAATTGAGGACTCCCAAATAGACTCTATACCACCAGAAATAAAACCGGTTTCCATCTTCTGTGACTTCCAGCTAGATGTGACTCACTATCCTCTGCTTAGTGTTCAAGTTATGGTAGACCCTAAGCCAGGTCATATTAAGTTCAGGTCTTTTACCTTTTAATCATACAATATGGATAACAACATTTCATTCTCCCAGTGCCAAGTCTTAAGTGAATTTCAACCCAAAAGAGCCAAAATTGATCACCTTGACACAGCAAGTGTGTCTACTGATCTCTGTGGTAAAGTAGGTATCTCTATATAAATAAGGTCTGCTCGTGAGGCCTTTTCCTACAGTTGATTAACAGATGGCAGTAGATAGCTCATTCAGACCACTGGCTGATAATAGTTAGTCACCCTGACCAGTCATTAACCAGAGTCATGGACTCACCCTGCTCTCCATTGTCTCTATGATTCTCTGATGACCTGTGACAAAAAAGGAGGGTGGAAAGGGAAACCGAAGGGAGAGACCTCTCTACATTCACCAATCAAAGAGCAGTATTGCCAACCCAAAAATCACAAGGAACGCCTACACAAAGTGGTTCCCCGCTCACCTGCATGGCGGCAGCAGCAGCCGGCAGCATGCGCAGGTAAGGGCGGGGAGCCCAGCCGGCCAAGCCGAGGGAGCCGACTTCCAGGTGCAGGGCGCGGGGCACAATTTGGCTGAATCGGCTTAAGGGCGGCCCTGCTCAGTGTCAGCATCCAAAACATGGAACATTTACATTTCAACAACTGGCTCTTTGCAGCACCGTATGCAGAAGCTCCAAGAGAGTGGGTCTGTCAAAAGAGATCCAGTGAAGAAGAGTGTAGCATTTTTTATCACCGTTATCCCAAAGCACACGGAGTTGGCGGGATGGAGAAAAGCAAATTACATAGCCTTCTTTTATAGCCCTGTGACAGGGCGCCTGCCCTGCACTGGGCCTTTAAGCCCAAGGCTCAGGCCTTGAGCCTGAGGGTGGCTGGAAGAACCCAGCTGAAGCGGGTAGGCTAATTAGCCCCAGCTGTCAGAGATCCGAGAAGCCCGGGTGGCTAGGCGAGCCCAGCTGTCAGCTATAAAAGGGGAAGCACAGTTTGCTGGGGGAGAGTCAGTGGAGAGTTAACTGCAGAGGAGGCAGGAGCTCCTTGGAGGGAGACAAGCTGGGGATAGCCAGCAACAGCTGGAGGAGGGCCAGCCAAGACTCCCCTGGCTAGGGGCTGGAGGCAAAGCCCCTGGTTTGGAGGCGGACCCTGATGCAGCCTAGGTAAGCAGGCAGTTGAGATAACCCCGATGCCTATGATGAGCAACCCGTACAGACTGTAACTTGCCCGGAGAGGGGCTATATGAGGACAGTCAGGGGGCACTGGGGGCCTGAACCCCTGACAGATGGTGGAGAATGTGGGCACAGTAACCCCACCCTAAGGTAAAAGCGGGGTCTTTATGAACAAATAGTGGTCAGTCGGCCACAGGACTAGAACGGAGAGTTGAGGGGGGGAAAAAAAAAAATTTTTTTTTCTTTACTTATAATAATGAATAAGTATTGGAGGGCCTGGGAGGCCCTACAGGCTTGGCCATGGGAAAAGGGGAGCTGGCCATGACAAAGGGGTGACCCTGGACTCCATAATAAACCAGGCTCCAAGAGTTGGGGGCAAGGGCCGAGCCTGAAAACGTGTTTTGCCTGTGGGCACAAGGGACACATAAGGAGGGAGTGCCCCTACGGGGTGGGAGCCAGGAGGCCCCACCCAGCTAATAGGAACAAAGGGAGAGCAGCCCCGGTGAAGGCAACAGAGGAGGCACGGACATGTTGGGCCTGTGGGGAGCTCGGCCACCTACGGAGGGCGTGCCCGAGGAGGGCCGGGGAAGCCCAAGCTAGCCCGAGGGGAAGGATGAAGAGACAAAGCCCCTGGAAGAAGCCGTGGGACCACCAGCCCTTGACGTTAAGGGGAACCAAAGGGCGAACAGAAGGTGGTGTAGACCCAGGGGAAACCAATGAGCAAGGGAGCTCAGGCGGGAAGCCCTCCCAGAGGTCGTACGGGCCGGAACCAACGGAACCCCGGCAAGCTGGCGACGCCCATACCGAGGGTGCGTATGGCCAGGTGATGGCTGCGGACCTCCGGGCGAGACCACAGGATAGGACAAAGATTACCCTACAGGTAAGGCTGGAGGGGAAGCCAGTGACCGCCCTGGTGGACTCTGGGTGCAGCCAGACAATGGTACAGACAGAGCTGGTCCCAGAGTGGGAGGCAGCCGGGGGAAACATCGCCATGCAATGCATACATGGAGATATCAGGACCTACCCCACGGGGTGGGTTCGTCTGTCAGATGGGGTAGACGAAGCGATCTGCCGGGTAGCGTTAGCCCCGAAACTGGTATACCCGGTACTACTGGGCCGGGACTGGCCGGGGTTCAGACGCATCCTGCATGAATGGGATGCGCAGGAGCAACCGCCACCAGCTGGGGTGGAGAAAGTGAAAAGGGGCACATCCCGAGTGCCAGGGGAGGAGCCCGAACCGGAGAAAACCCTCGCTTCAGAGGAGGTAGGAGGGGAGGAGGACTTCTAAAGAGACCAGCGAGAAGACACCTCCTTAACCCATGCCTGGGAACAAGCGGCCGGAGAGACTGGAGACCCCGACGGGACAGCTCCCCGACCAACCCCGCGATTTGAGGTAAGAGCCGACCGATTATATCGGGTCGCGCGGACGGATGAAGGGCAGACGGAGGTTACCCAGTTGTTGGTCCCGGCAAGATACCGAAGGCGGGTATTAGACCTTGCGCATGCTAATCCCTGGGCAGGACATTTGGGGCGCGAAAAAACCCTACAGCGCATAACACAAAGATTCTTTTGGCCGGGGATTTATAAGGAGGTCCGAGACTTTTGTGACTCCTGCCCTGAGTGCCAGAGGACGGGTCAGGGAGGGGTGCCAAAAGCCCCTTTAGTTCCCCTCCCCGTGATAGAAGTACCATTCGACCGGGTGGCTTTAGACCTAGTAGGACCCCTGGAGAGGTCCCGAAGAGGACATCAATATATACTTGTTATAATTGACTATGCCACTCGATACCCCGAGACCGTCCCCCTTAAGAATACGACAGCGTCAACGCTGGCACAAGAATTGGTGCAAGTATTCTCCCGGGTGGGAATCCCGAGGGAGATATTAACGGACCAAGGGACCAATGTGACCTCTAAACTGATGGCAGAACTTTGCCGCCTATTAAACATTAAGTCATTGCGTACCTCAGTTTACCATCCCCAGACAGAGGGACTTGTCGAACGCTTTAACAAGACACTAAAGGGGATGTTGCGGCGGTTTGTGGAGCTAGACCCAAAGGACCGGGACCGGTTACTACCGGCCTTATTATTCGCAGTGCGGGAGGTGCCCCAGGCCTCAACGGGATTTTCCCCATTTGAATTGCTGTATGGCCGACAACCCCGGGGGATATTGGACTTAGTGCGGGAGACATGGGAGGAACAGGATTCAAGGGTGAAGGGTATGGTACCGTATATTTTGGACTTACAAAAGCGACTCCGAACCGTAGGCGAACTGGCTAAAGAGAACCTTCTCCAGGCCCAAAATAGGCAGGCCCAATATTATAATCGAGGGGCCAAATCCAGAACATTTCAACCAGGTGACAGGGTACTCCTGCTGTTACCAGCACCAGACTCGAAACTATTGGCCAAATGGCAAGGGCCCTTCGAGGTCATATGGCAGGTGGGGCCAGTTGATTACGAGATCAAATTATCAGGAAGATGGAAAGACAAGCAGATCTATCATGTCAATTTACTAAAGAAGTGGAACGCACGGGAGGGTATGCTTATCACCTTACAGCCACCAGAACCGGAGCTTGGACCCTGGGGAGGCGACTTGGAGGCAGAAGGGGCAGCGCAGATGGAGGAACAACGCCGAGAGATGCACGCCCTTCTGCGGGAATACAAACAGGTCCTAACTACACAACCGGGTAAGACCCCCTTGACGAGCCACCATATCGCGATAACCCCAGGTAAAAAGATCCGGGACCACATACGGCCCCTCCCAAGGAAAATGTGGGAGCCCGTTCGGGCAGAGCTGCAATGGATGTTGCAAATGGGGGTGATCAGGGAATCGAGAAGCGAGTGGCGCAGTCCCATCGTATTGGTGTCTAATCCCGACGGCACAATGCGCTTCTGCATAGACTTCCGGAAAGTCAACGCAATTTCGCGATTTGACGCGTATCCTATGCCCAGAGTAAATGAACTGTTGGAACGGTTGGGTAAAGCACACTACATATCTACGCTCGACCTCACTAAGGGGTATTGGCAGATTCCCCTGACACCAGCCTCTGAGGACAAGACCGCATTTGTCACACCATTTGGCCTGTTCCAGTTCATCACAATGCCATTTGGATTGAACGGGGCAGCAGCGACGTTCCAGAGGCTGATGGACAAGGTATTCTACAAACATCAGGAGTATGCTGCTGCCTATATTGATGACATTGTCATTTATAGTGAAACCTGGCGGGAACATCTGCAACATCTAAAGGCGGTCCTTGGGGCCCTGGTCGACGCCAAACTCACGGCTAACCCCGGTAAGTGCCACTTTGGACAAAGGGAAGTATCCTACTTAGGTTATGTGGTGGGGCGGGGAAGGATAAAACCGCAGGTGGACAAGGTGGAGGCCCTACGAAGCTACAAAGCCCCCACCACAAAAAGGCAAGTCCGCCAATTCCTGGGATTAGCCAGTTACTATCGGCGGTTCATCCCCGATTTTGCCACGATTGCGGCGCCCTTGACAGACTTGACCCAAAATACGCGACCCCAAAGGGTCCAGTGGACCGCGCAATGTGAGAAAGCGTTCCAAACGTTAAAGCACTGATTGATGCAGACACCGGTTCTCCATCAACCGGACTTTACAAAACCATTTATAGTACAGACAGATGCGTCAGACCGAGGACTAGGAGCCGTCCTCTCGCAGGAGCAGGAAGGGGAGGAACACCCCATCCTGTATTTGAGCAGGAAATTACTACCCCGGGAGGTACAATATGCCACGATCGAGAAAGAGGCCCTGGCAGCTAAGTGGGCAATAGAGGCACTCCGCTATTATCTGTTAGGGGGGACCTTCACCTTGATAACAGACCACGCACCATTACGATGGATCCAGACGATGAAGGAAACCAATCCTCGGGTCATGAGATGGTACTTGGCCTTACAGCCTTATAAATTTGAGGTCTGTCACAGGCCAGGGAGAACCCATAACAATGCAGATTTTTTTTTTCTAGGTCCCTAGCCAATAGCGAGGCGGCAGAAGGGGATGGAGCCCTGGGAGGTGGGGCGAGAGATGGGACAGTGGCATCCCATACCGGCATTGGCGGGGTGACCCTCTGGGGAGCACGCCTGCCGACCCGCCGACATTGCAGCGCATGCTCAGAGGCCGTGAGGGCCAGCCCGAAGGCAGTTAAGGCCTCCAGGGGAAACCAGACCCGGAGGGAAGGGATAGGAGAGGCCTGGCTGGGGCTGGTGGAAGAAGGGAAGCACGAGCCGAAGGGGAAGGTGTGTGACAGGGCGCCTGCCCTGCACTGGGCCTTTAAGCCCAAGGCTCAGGCCTTGAGCCTGAGGGTGGCTGGAAGAACCCAGCTGAAGCGGGTAGGCTAATTAGCCCCAGCTGTCAGAGATCCGGGAAGCTAGACGAGCCCAGCTGTCAGCTATAAAAGGGGAAGCACAGTTTGCTGGGGGAGAGCCAGTGGAGAGTTGACTGCAGAGGAGGCAGGAGCTCCTTGGAGGGAGACAAGCTGGGGATAGCCAGCAACAGCTGGAGGAGGGCCAGCCAAGACTCCCCTGGCTAGGGGCTGGAGGCAAAGCCCCTGGTTTGGAGGCGGACCCTGATGCAGCCTAGGTAAGCAGGCAGTTGAGACAACCCCGATGCCTACGATGAGCAACCCGTACAGACTGTAACTTGCCCGGAGAGGGGCTATATGAGGACAGTCAGGGGGCACTGAGGCACACTGGGGGCCTGAACCCCTGACAAGCCCCAACTACACCCTAGAGTGTAAATTTAAAAGCAGCCCTCGTAAAGCATTCTTACCGCTTCCAGCTCTCTTTGGGTTTCATCCTCCATTCTTCTGATGTCTTCCATGGTCAGATCAATCCACTTGTCAATCCAACAAAACAGCTGACGATGGAAGTTGGTAAATATCCTCTTTTCTTGCTTTAAGGAGGCAAAGCAGCATTAGAAAATGTGCCCATGATTTATCAATAAATATCTTAAGGAGAATTGTGTTAAATTTTAAAGGCTGTTGCAGCTATAAAGTCTCTCTCACTTTATTTCACAATGCTACTCTCCACCAGGAAAATGGAATTACTTAGCAAAAACTATTTGTTTTAAGTAAGAAGTTTGGCAATTTTGATACTTGAAAAGGTTGTGGACTCCTTTTCCAAAATACATTTACTCCACTGACTCTGTAGAAAGAATAAATATACCACAAAGGAACTAGAACACTTATGCACGAGCTACACAAGGGACAGAATCCACTTAAAAAAACCCCAAAAACACAGCTGCTGTACAAGCTTGGTAATAAGAACATCTGTGGTAAAATGAGGTGATAAAGAAAATGGTACTGGCAATTCAGTAGGTGGCACATTTGCACAAAAACTAGGTGTGAACTACTGAAGGTTGCAACCCTAAGCTCACATGCGGAAAGTTGTCACCTCACTCATACCCACCCAGACTCTGGATTACTTTGGTACATAACTCACACAGTAAGCTCCTCAGAGCAGTGACCCTGCCTCAGTGTTATCGGTAGCTGCTATGCACTAGGGATGTAAGCAAGTACTCGAGTCACTACAACTGCTCGCTTCCCCACCCCCCCCTTGCTGCCTCTGGGGGATGCAGGAGCCAATACTGGAGGTAGTTGGCTTAAAAGCCAATTCCCCCCAGGATCATCTTCATGGTGTGCGGGGGGCGCAGGCCAGGGGAAGCAGAGCCAGCGTGAACCGGGACTGCAGTCCTGGCTTGTGCCGGCTCCAGGAGCCACCCGTGCTGCAGCTCTGCATTTTAAATGTAGTAAGAGCCTCGCTCTTACTACATTTAAAAGGCATAGACGAAGAGGGAGACACGGCACGAGCCGGGACTCAGTAGTCCCAGCTCACACCGGGTCCCAGACCGTTGCAGCTCTGCTTTTTAAATGTAGTAGGAGCTGGGCTGCCTGCCTGCCTCCTATTACATTTAAACTGCAGAGCTGCAGCTTATCAACTAATCTTATACTCAATACAAATTGTATGAAGTACATGATTGGTCAATTATCCGCTTCTTAACATCCTTACTGTGCACTCGTGGTGCCATGTAAAAAGTAACTACTAATGGGATTTTTTCCATTATTTTCCTTTGGGATGCTTCATTCTCGAGAAACTATGCTCATTATCTAAAGCAAGATTATGGCTATTGCCAATAAATGAAAATAAGAGTCAGACTAACTCTAGGTGAAGGACAGTGGACTGACTGGAGTTAGTGATGAAAAGTACATAGTACGTTGGTATGGAAAAAGTGAATAAGGAAAAGTTATTTACTTATTCCCACAATATAAGAACCAGGGGTCACCAAATGAAATAAATAGGCAGCAGGTTTAAAACAAAGAAAAGGAAGTTTTTCTTCACTCAGCGCATGGTTAACCTGTGGAACTCCTTGCCAGACGATGTGGTGAAAGCTAAAACTTTAACAGGGTTCAAAAAAGAGCTAGACAGACTCATGGAGGTTAGGTCCATCAATGGCTATTAGCCAGGATGGGCAGGAATCGTGTCCCTAGCCTCTGTTTGTCTGGAGGTGGGTGACGGGGGAGAGATCACATGAGGATTACTTGTTGTGTTCACTCCCTCTGGGGCATCTGGCATTGGCTACTGTTGGCAGACAGGACACTGGGCTGGATGGACCTTTGGTCTGACCCAGTCTGGCCACTCTCATAGAATCATAGAACCATAGAGCTGGAAGAGACCTCAGAAGGTCATCAAGTCCAGCCCCCTGCCCTAGGCAGGACCAATCCCAACTAAATCAACCCAGCCAGGGCTTTGTCAAACCAAGACTTAAAACACCTCTAGGGATGGAGACTCCACTACTTCCCTAGGTAACCCATTCCAGTGCTTCACCACCCTCCTAGGGAAATAGTTTTTCCTAATATCCAACCTGGACCTCTCCCACCACAACTTGAGACCATTGCTCCTTGTTCTGCCATCTGTCACTACTGAGAACAGCCTCTCTCCATCCTCTTTGGAACCTCCCTTCAGGAAGTTGAAGGCTGCTATCAAATCCCCCCTCACTCCTCTCTTCTGCAGACTAAACAGACCCAACTCCCTCAGCCTCTCCTCATAAGTCATATGCTCCAGCCCCCTAATCATTTTGGTTGCCCTCCGCTGGACCCTCTCCAATGCGTCCACATCCTTTTTGTAGTGGGGGGCCCAGAACTGGACACAATACCCCAGATGTGGCCTCACCAAAGCCAAATAAAGAGGAATAATGACATCTCTGGATCTGCTGGCAACGTTCCTCTTAATGCACCCTAATATGCCATTATCCTTCTTGGCTACAAGGGCACACTGTTGACTCATATCCAGCTTCTCATCCACTGTAACCCCCAGGTCCTTTTCTGCAGAACTATTACTTAACTGGTTGGTCCCCAGCCTGTAACAATGCTTGGGATTCTTCCATCCCAAGTGCAGGACTCTACACTTGTCCTTGTTGAACCTCATCAGATTTCTTGTGGCCCAATCCTCCAATTTGTCTAAGTCACTCTGTACCCTATCTCTGCCCTCCAGCGTATCTACCTCTCCCCCTAGCTTGGTGTCATCCGCAAACTTGCTGAGGGTGCAATCCATCCAGATCATTAATAAAGATATTGAACAAAACCGGTCCTAGAACTGAACCTTGGGGCACTCCGCTAGAAACTGACCGCCATACTGACATCGAGCCATTGATCACTACCCGCTGGGCCCGGCCTTCTAGCCACCTTTCTATCCATCTTACCGTCCATTTATCCAATCCACATTCCCTTAACTTGCTGGCAAGAATATTGTGGGAGACCGTATCAAAAGCCTTGCTCAAGTCAAGGTATATCACATCCACTGACTTTCCCACATCCACCGAGCCAGTTACCTCACCATAGAAGCTAATCAGATTGGTCAGGCACGACTTGCCCTTTGTGAATCCATGCTGACTATTCCTGATCACTTTCCTCTCTTCCAAGTGCCTCAAAATGGATTCCTTAAGGATCCCTTCTATGATTTTTCCAGGAACTGAGGTAAGACTGACCGGCCTATAGTTCCCTGGATCATCCTTCTTCCCTTTTTTGTAGATGGGCACTACATTTGCCTTTTTCCAATCATCCGGGAACTCTCCCGATCTCCACGACTTTTCAAAGATAATGGCCAAAGGCTCCTCAATGACATTTGCCAACTCCCTCAGTACCCTCGGATGCATTAAGTCCGGACCCATGGATTTGCGTACGTTTAGTTTTTCTAAATAGTTCTTAACCTCTTCTTTCTCCACCAAGGGCTGTCCATCTTCATCCCATCTTGCATCACTTAGCGCATTAGTCTGGGAGCCCACCTTGTCCGTGAATACAGAGGCAAAGAAAGCATTGAGTACTTCAGCTTTCCCCACATCATCTGTCGCTAGGTTACCTCCTTCATCCATTAGGGGCCGCACACCCTCTCTGATCACTTTCTTCTTGTTAACATGCCTGTAGAAACCTTTCTTGTTATCCTTCACATCCTTTGCCCGTCGCAATTCCATTTGCGCTTTCGCCTTCCTGATAACCCCCTGGCATTCTCGAGCTATACATTCAAACTCCTCCCTGGTCATTTGTCCAAGTTTCCACTTTTTGTAAGCTTCCTTAAGCTCACCAAGGATTTCCCCTTTAAGCCAATCCGGCCTCCTACCATGTTTGCCTCTCTTGCTACGCGTCGGGATGGTTTCTTTCTGTGCCTTCAATAAAGTTTCTTTTGTACATTAGAATGTAAGTGGTGAGGCCACGTACTATGGAATCAATTTGGTTTATCCTCTTCTATTGTTTGGTTAGAAATCTGTGATATGTGCAGCTCCTCTTCCTGGGACAGCAAACAACTCAAGTAGAAGCCTAAAGCAAGCCTGGTCCCAGCATTGTTTGGTCCTTACTAGGTGCCACTAGTATCATGGGCTACTACATCTTCCTTGTCTCACTCCAAGTCTCTGCTGCTGTCTCGAGTCTTCTTGCCATAGTATTTATTGCAGTGCATGAAGCTTTAAAGACAGCTAGCCACAGGTGTATTGTCAGTCAGAACCAACACCTCCAGTGCACAGAAACTAGCAATTAGCTCCACTTTGATACTTTATAAGTCAACACCCTAGCAAAGAGTTACCAAACATCCAGTTTTGGATAACCCACCAGTCCAGCACATTTTCCCATGGTACAGAATAGCTGACAAAGGTGCAACACTCTGCCTGTATGTTCGTTATTCTGTGTCATTCAAGCTTCACTCTATTTACACAGCACAGCAAATTCTTACACAGGACCTGCCATTGTGTGTTTCTTCACAGGAGAGAGGACAATGATGGGGACACACTCATCCACTGAATTTGGAATTCCTAAATTGTTCACATCAATCAGTGAGATCAATAGTGGATGTGAACATGCTGGTCATACCCTAGTATGTTTACACTATTTTAGAAAACTTAAAATGAAATAAGCAACTACAGCAGGCCTGGGCAAAATACGGCACACGGACCGGATCCAGCCCACCAAGCCACTGGATCAGGCTTGTGGATGCAGTGGGGAGCCCCAGGCAGGCTCCCTGCTTGCCTCGCCCCCTGCATTCCGCTCAGAAAAAAGGCTGCTGGGCCATTTCACTTTCACCACTGAGAGCATTGGGTGGGCTTCAGGCGCTGCCCCACGCCCCCAGCACAATCCCATTGACCAGTTTCTGACCAGAAACCAGCTAATGAGAGCTGCCTGTTTGAATAACAGGCAGCCACTAAGCACCACATCCCCTCCCCTCCAGCTTGTAGTTATTCACACATGCACATGGCCCCGCAGCCTGTGTGGGAGTAGGGCAGGCATCCAGGTAGGCTGGCTGGCAAACGTGCTGGGCTGCTGGCCAGGAGTCATCCAGGTAAGTCTCCTGGCCAGAGCCTGCCTCTGGCATCCCAGCCCCTCCCGCCCTTCCCTGACTCTGCCCCCCTTCCTGCTCCCCTACTCCACATAACCCAAGCCCTCTGCCCCCCTCCTGCACCCCAATCCCTTGCCCCAGATCACAATCCCCTCCTGCCCTAGGTCACAACCCAAACCCCTGCACTCCAGTCCTGTGCCTCGTTACAACCACCTCCTTCACCCAAACCCCACATTGCCTCCTGCATCCCAATCTCTTACCCCAAGCTTCCTTCTGCACCCAACCTCCTTCCTAGACCCCGCAGCTCCTCCATTAATATCATGGAAGAGTGCAGCCCTTAACTACTTACCAAATTCTTAGAGAAAGCGACAAGGAGTCCTGTGGCACCTTATAGACTAGCAGATGTATTGGAGCATAAGCTTTCGTGAGCAAAGACCCACTTCGTCAGATGCATGTAGTGGAAATTTCCAGAGGCAGGTATAAATACGTAAAAGAATAAATGGACACAAATCAGATATCAGGAATGGTAATATACAAAAACCTGTAGGGGAACACTTCAGTCTCCCTGGACACACAGTAGCAGATTTAAAGGTAGCCATTCTGCAGCAAAAAAACTTCAAGACCAGACTCCAAAGAGAAACTGCAGAGCTACAGTTCATCTGCAAATGTGACACCATCAGTTTAGGATTAAACAAAGACTGTGAATGGCTAGCCAAGTACAAAAGCAGTTTCTTCTCTCTTGGTGTTCACACCTCCAGATCAGCTGCTAGAAGTGGGCCTCACTCTCCTTGATTGGATCCACCTCATCATCTCCAGCCTGATCCTGGCCTGCATATTTATACCTGCCTGTGGAAATTTCCACTACATGCATCTGACAAAGTGGGTCTTTGCCCACGAAAGCTTATGCTCCGATAAATCTGTTAGTCTATAAGGTGCCACAGGACTCCTTGTTGCTTTTGCAGATTCAGACTAACATGGCTACCCCTCTGATACTTGAAACCAAAAATAAGACATTCACAAGACTTCTGGGGCACACACTGCTACAAAAGCACCAAAGCACTCATGTTTTATATAAAATAAATGTTTTTTTTTTGAACTAGAGAGAATAATGGAAGCAAAGGACACTCCTAAGTGTTCACATATACGTTTAGGCCCCAAACCTGCAAATACATATGTGCTTAACTTTACTATCATGAATACTTCTGCTGAAGTCAATGGGCCTACTCACAGCAGTCAAGACAATTGTCATAATTTCAGAAGGAATGCTGACCAGCACCCGGTGACTAAGGGGTTAACTCAGGTACCTAGCAAAGGTGTTGGCGGGGGGGGTGGGGGGGGTGCATCGGGCAATCAGCCAATAAAAATGCAGATAGGAATTTCAAACTGGAAGAGAGGGGTTTTTCTCTCTCTCTCGTTTGTTTGAGATCAGAGCAGTTTCTCCCAGCTATTGAGGGAGATGGGAGACACTTCTCTCTCCAAGAATGGACTTCTTACAATGTGTAAGTAGGGAAAAGTTTAGCTAGTCTGTCAGGGTTTATTGTTTTCCTTGTTGGGAGTTTGGAAATCATGTCTGAGCTGGCCAATTGTTTTTCTCTTTTGTAACTAAGGATTACAGCCCAGGGACTTTCCCTGAGTCTATGTCACTTCATGGCTATTTACCATCTAGTCAATTTACTATGCTTGCAACAGTAGTTTTGTTTTGATAATAAAAGTTTTCTTTTTATTCTAATTAACTGGTATTGGTTGATTGTTGTGTCCTTAGGACTCTGCCTAGTTACAAGGGCAGAGTCCATTGTTGTCTGTGGATCCCCTCTGTTTTTCCCAACTCCAAGCAAAACAGAGGTTGGGGTAGGGTGGAGAGCTTTACCTTAGGAACGGGATTTCCCAAGAGATCTCTTCCCTGGAAAAGGGTTTATTTTTATATTTCCTTGGAATCACTTGGGTGGTGGCAGCGAGAAACCAGTCTTGGTTTTTTTTTAAATCTCAGACAGACTGAGATTGAATAAGTTTGTCTCTGGGAAATCACAGAGACAGGTTTTACAGAGCTTATTCAGTTAGCCGGCCCCCCATCTCTGCACTCAGTGTCAGGTTGGGGGATTGAGCTGTGACAAGACAACATAAGTGGTTGCAGGTTTGGGACTTTAGACATCAATGGTTTGATATGCTGAAGAAGCAAATGGACCAATGTCTTCAATAACATTTTAACAGAAGAAAAAATTCACAACTTTTCACTTCTATTTTTTTTTAAACCTATGCCACAGAGTATTTAATAAGCAACTCTTACCTTTTGGATAAAGTTTTCTACTTTGTTCTGTAGTCCCCACCATTTAAATTTGATAGTCACCAACTTGTAAGCACACATTTTAGGACAGTCTTCATCAGCTGCTAGCTTTTTCTGTTTGTGGAGAATTAGAAGAAAAAAATTCTCTTCTTCATTTAATGCTAGTGTTTGAATAAAAACTTGTTGGCGTGGAAATTTATAAATGTGAATCCTAAACAGACTTCAGATGTATCCATTTACTATTATTGCAAATCACCATTTTAAAGGCTTAAGTAATGGTTGTACAGCACTTTGAACATGCAGCATGCCGAAGATTAAGACGACACTGTCAGGTTAAAAGCTGTATTTTAAAAACTAGTTTACCTCTGTTACCACTGTTACAAACATGTATTATAATTGAATCTGAAATAATTTACAATTACATTTCCTTATCATGATTTATGCTAACAGATTACTTTTTAGTATTCCAGGTTGGACAATGAAAACAGACTACTGTGGTGGGTTTTGTTTTGGTTGAAGTCAATATCAAATCATTTGCTCTTTCTGGTTCTTCAGTAGCATAACAATTCTGACTATTTGGATAGCTAACACACTACAAGGGAGTATTTGTTGAAAACACTTCCACTCAACTGAAAAGAGATTCATGTAAAGTGTTTTATTGGTTGTGTAGAAGCTTATTTTTCACAAATTTGACCTAACAATGTCCCATTAAACATTAGCCCCCATTTGACGTGTGGCACACCGCATTTACACTTGAAACCCAAGTTAGATTCTCCAAATTTTGTAACACAAAAATCCATTGAAAACAGCATAAAACCCAAGAACTAATGCAGTTTAGCAATAGACTTGTTAGAATACTGGTATATCACACCTACTGTGCCTACACTATGCAGTACAGACAGATATGGGTCATAACCTTCTTTTCCTAGGAAATGGTACTAAAGTCAGTGCCCCATTTCTTAGTATAATCTGCATACATTTGTTTGCATTCAGTTTATTAGCAGTGCAAATTTGAATACTCATACCTCTGGCTGCAGGAGTAAATCAGGAAGGGGCAGTCCATATTCCTATATAGCCAGCAGTACTGGCAAGTAGTTATTAGCCTTTTTCACGAACAGGAGGAGAGCTGACCAACACTGGGGGTATGTCTAGACTACAGGGTTTTGTCGACAGAAGTTTTGTCGACAGATACTGTCGACAAAGCTTCTGTCAACAAAGAGCGTCTAGACTACATCCAGTTCTGTCGACAAAGCAAGCCGTTTTGTTGACATAACAGTGTGGACGCAAAGGACAGTGTAGATGCAATAATGCCTTCTATTGACAGAACACTATCAACAAAAGGTGTTATTCCTCGTAGAATGAGGTTTACATACGTCGACAAAACTGCCGAGTTTTGTCAACGTTATGTCGACATAACTCAAAGGCAGTGTGGACACAGGTAGAGTTTAGTCAACAAAAGTCCACTATTGTCGACAAAACCCTGTAGCCTAGACACACCCTCAGGGTATGTCTACACTACAATGTTAGTTCGAACTAACATTCATAGCCGCTACACTAGCGCTCCGCTAGTTCGAATTTGAATCGAACTAGCGGAGCGCTTAGTTCGAACTAGGAAAACCTCATTTTACGAGGCTTAAGCCTAGTTCGAACTTACTAGTTCGAATTAAGGGGTGTGTAGCCCCTTAATTCGAACTAGTGGGAGGCTAGCCCTCCCCAGGTTTCCCTGGTGGCCACTCTGGCCAACACCAGGGAAACTCTATGCCCCCCTCCCGGCCCCGGACCCCTTAAAGGGGCACGGGCTGGCTACGGTGCCCGTGCCAGGTGCAAGCCTGCCAGCACCCAGCCAGCAGACCCTGCACCTGGCACGGCACAGAGCCACCCACCCGATGTCCCCCAGCCCACCCCCTCTTCCCGGGACCAGGCTGGCGGCTCCCGGGAGCTTGCCCTGGGCCTCAAGAGGCGGGCACCTTCCTGGGCTAGTGCGGACATCGTGGACCTCGTCCACGATCTCCGCACTAGGCACAGGAACGTGGCCGTCTAGGGCAGGAGAGCTGCCAGCCTGGCCACCCACGAGCAGGTGTGCATGAAAATCAAGGGGGTCCACTGAGACCCCCGACCCTGAGCCCTGAGCTTACAATGGCCGTCCTGGGTCAGACCAAAGGTCCATCTAGCCCAGTAGCCTGTCTGCCGACAGCGGCCAACCCTAGGGACCCTGGAGGGGATGGACCGAAGACAGTGACCAAGCCATTTGTCTCGTGCCATCCCTCTCCAGCCTTCCACAAACTTTGGGCAGGGACACCACTCCTATCCCCTGGCTAAGACTACTCCATGGACCCAACCTCCATGACTTGATCTCACTTCCCTTTCAACTCTGTTCTAGTTGTAGCCTTCACAGCCTCCTGCAGCAAGGAGTTCCGCAGGTTAACTATTTGCTTTGTGAAGAACAACGGTCTCTTACTAGTTTGAAGCCTGCTACCCATTCCTTTCCTTTGGTGTCCTCTAGTCCTTCTTTATGGGAACTCATGAAGAACTTTTCTGAATGCACCCTCTCCACCCAACCCCTGCTTTTAGAGACCTCTATCCTGTCCCCCCTCAGTCTCCTCTTTTCTAAGCTGAACAGTCCCAGTCTCTGTAGCCTCTCTTCATCTGGGACCTGTTCCCAACCCCTGATCATGTTAGGTGCCCTCCCCTCTCCCAGCCTTTCTCTTCCCCTCTCCCACCTCCTTTTCCCAGTCTCCCTCAGTTTTGTTCAATAAAGACAGAGTCAATGTTGGAAGAAACGTTATCTTTATTTTGTACATCAATAAGAAGGGGGGCTAGGGAAGGGTAAGTGGAAGGAGGTGAGGGAGGAATGGGGTACGCACCCCCGATGGGGAGGACTGGGCTGGCTCTGCGGGCTTCTGGGGGTGGAAGCTCTCCTGCAGCCCCCCGATTGCCCCCTCTCCCCAGATGGCAGCCTGCAGCAAGTGCAGCCGGGCTGATGGCCGAGTGGTGTGATGTGCCCAGTGTGGGTACTCCGGGCAATCCAAGCCAGGACTGGTTTTCAAGCGGGGCACCCCTGAGAACTGTCTGTCGGGTGGGGGTCGGGACCCTTTAAGCACAGCCCTCGGCTAGCCTGAGACAGCATCTCCACGCTCTAAGTCCTCCTCTGATGCCCTGCCGGCACTGCTTCCGGCCATCCTTAAGCCCTGTTCAGAGTCCACTCAACGTGGACTTGCTAGTTCGAATTAGCAAAACGCTAATTCGAACTAGTTTTTAGTTCTAGACGCGTTAGTTCGAACTAGCACTGTAGTGTAGACGTACCCTCAGTGACTAAGGGGTTGACTCAGTTACCTAGCAAAGGTGTTAGCCAGGGGGCCAGGCGAACCAATCGAGACAGAGACTTGGAATTTGAATTGGATATAGAACCCCTGCCTGCTTTCTGTGGGTGGGAGAGTTAGACCGGGAGTTGACACACAAAATGATTTAAACCCAGGCAGGATTATCTCTCCCCCCCCCCCCCCCCCCCCCCCAAATTCACGGTGTGGGAGCCGACTGAACAAAGAGAAAATTAGAAGTGAGGACCAGGGAAATGTGAGTCCAGTCGCGTTCAGGGTAACTTTTCTTTATTTTGTGGTTTGGTTTGAACTGCTCTGTGAGATTCTATGCCTCCTCACCCCCTTTACCATCTAACACTGTGCCAGAGGTTTTTTTTCCGGTTTTAATTCAGTTTCCTCAGTTGCTCTGTAACATTTAGCAACCAAGTTTTCTCTCTCAAGTTTATCTTGTATTTTGTAATAAAAATCACTTTGGGGCAAAAGAGCTTGGGGTACCCCTGGGGTTGGGTTCAAGTGTTCACCCCTGCTTTTTAGGCATAAAGAAAGCACTTGATGGTGGCAGCAATTCCCCAAAATCTGTGTATTAGGATTCCGGAGGGAAGGTTTTTGTAACCAGTGCCTGTAGAGGCAAGGCTTTGAAGCGCTCTTGCCCGCCCCCACCTTCTGCACTCAGAGTACCAGAGTGGGAACAGCCCTAACATGGTGGCAGAGCAGAGGGATCATTTTGAACCCGGAACACAGACCTCACGATTTTAAAATGACACTTGTTTTCTTCTCTGTTTTGCTGTTTGGAAGTTTGGGGGTTTTTTTTCCCCCCCTTTCTTTTTTTCTGCTGCTGCCTTGGAGAAAGGCGCACAGAAGGTTAAATCTGCACAGCCAGAGAGTCCAAACCAAACAGTGTTTGGGTTTTTTTTCCCTAGCTTTTGCGGGCAAATGGATAGCTAGGCTTGTAGTCAACCTGTGGAACTCCTTGCTAGAGGAGCGTGTAGTCAACCTGTGGAACTCCTTGCCAGAGGAGGCTGTGAAGGCTAGGACTATAACAGAGTTTAAAGAGAAGCTAGATAATTTCATGGAGGTTAGGGGATAAAATGGTGTCCTTGGCCTCTGTCAGAGGCTGGAGAAGGATGGCAGGAGACAAATTGCTTGATCATTGTCTTCGGTCCACCCTCTCTGGGGCACCTGGTGCTGGCCACTGTCGGCAGACAGGCTACTGGGCTAGAAGGACCTTTGGTCTGACCCAGTACGGCCATTCTTATGTTCTTAGGCTAGGATAGGGCAGGGAAGGAGCCCAGTGCATACTTTTGGGGTAGGGCAGAGTAGCCCAAAAGCAACCAACCCTTCCTAGGTTCGACGGGGACAGGTGAGCAAAGCCCACAGGTAAGCGGAGAACATGGAGACCTGGGAGATGGGTCAGAAATGGAAGGGAGTGTGGGCTATAATGACAGAGAGAAAGGAGGGTCAGGGCAAAACTGGGAGGCAAGATCAAATTAGTATCTTAGATGCCTATATACAAATGCGAGAAGTATGGGTAATAAGCAGGAAGAACTGGAAGTGCTAATAAATAAATACAACTATGACATTGTTGGCATCACAGAAACTTGGTGGGATAATACACGATTGGAATGTTGGGATGGAAGGGTACAGCTTGCTCAGGAAGGATAGACGGGAAAAAAGGGAGGAGGTGTTGCCTTATATATTAAAAATATACACACTTGGACAGAGGTGGAGATGGACATAGGAGACAGGCATGTTGAGAGTCTCTGGGTTAGGCTAAAAGGGGTAAAAAACAAGGGTGATGTCATGCTAGGAGTCTACTACAGGCCACCTACCCAGATTGATCAACAAAATCATCCAAAGCCCAAGATTTGGTGGTGATGGGGGACTTCAACTATCCAAATATATGCTGGGAAAGTAACACAGCGGGGCACAGACCATCCAATAAGTTCTTGGACTGCACTGAAGACAACTTTTTATTTCAGAAGGTTGAAAAAGCTACTAGGGGGGGAAGCTGTTCTAGACTTGATTTTAACAAATAGGGAGGAACTGGTTGAGAATCTGAAAGTGGAAGGCAGCTTGGGTGAAAGTGATCATGAAATCATAGAGTTCACAATCCTAAGGAAGGGTAGAAGGGAGAACAGCAAAATAGAGACAATGGAGTTCAGGAAGGCGGATTTTGGTAAGCTCAGAGAGCTGATAGGTAAGGTCCCATGGGAATCGAGACTGAGGGGAAAAACAACTGAGGAGAGTTGGTAGTTTTTCAAAGGGACATTAAGGGCCCAAAAGCAAGCTATTCTGCTGCGTAGGAAAGATAGAAAATATGGCAAAAGACCGCCTTGGCTTAACCAGGAGATCTTCCATGATCTAAAATAAAAAAGGAGTCATAAAAAATGGAAACTAGAACAAATTACAAAGGATGAATATAGGCAAACAGCACAGGAATGCAGGGGCAAGATTAGAAAGGCAAAGGCACAAAATGAGCTCAAACTAGCTACGGGAATAAAGAGAAACAAGAAGACTTTTTATAAATACATTAGAAGCAAGAGGAAGACCAAGGACAGGGTAGGCCCACTGGTCAGTGAGGAGGGAGAAACAGTAACAGGAAACTTGGAAATGGAAGAGATGCTCAATGACTTCTTTGTTTTGGTCTTCACCAAGAAGTCTGTAGGAATGCCTAACATAGTGAATGCTAGTGGGAAGGGGGGAGGTTTAGACGATAAAATAAAACAAGAACACGTTAAAAATCACCTAGAAAAGGTAGATGCCTGCAAGTCACCAGAGCCTGATGAAATGCATCCTAGAATACTCAAGGAGCTGACAGAGGAGGTATCTGAGCCTCTAGCTATCATCTTTGGAAAATCATGGGAGACAGGAGAGATTCCAGAAGACTGGAAAAGGGCAAATCTAGTGCCCATCTATAAAAAGGGAAAAAAGAACAACCCAGGAAACTACAGACCAGTTAGTTTAACTTCTGTGCCAGAGAAGATAATGGAGCAAGTAATTAAGGAAATCATCTGTAAACACGTGGAAGGTGGCAAGGTGATAGGGAACAGCCAGCATGGATTTGTAAAGTACAAATCATGTCAAACCAATCCAATAGCTTTCTTTGATAAGATAACGAGTCTTGTGGATAAGGGAGAAGCGGTGGATGTGGTATACCTTGACTTTAGGAAGGCATTTGATACGGTCTCACATGATATTCTTATCAATTAACTACGCAAATACAACTTAGATGGGGCTACTATAAGGTGGGTGCATAACTGGCTGGATAACCGTACTCAGAGAGTAGTTATAAATGGTTCACAATCCTGCTGGAAAGGTATGACAAGTGGGGTTCCGCAGGGGTCTGTTTTGGGACCGGCTCTGTTCAATATCGTCATCAACGATTTAGATACTGGCATACAAAGTACGCTTATTAAGTTTGCAGATGATACCAAGCTGGGAGGGGTTGCGACTGCTCTGGGGGATAGGGTCATAATTCAAAATGATCTGGACAAACTGGAGAAATGGTCTGAGGTAAACAGAATGAAGTTTAATAAAGACAAATGCAAAGTGCTCCACTTAGGAAGGAACAATCAGTTTCACACATACAGAATGGGAAGTGACTGTCTGGGAAGGAGTACGGCAGAAAGGGATCTAGGGGTTATAGTGGACCACAAGCTAAATATGAGTCAGCAGTGTGATGCTGTTGCAAAAAAAGCAAACATGATTCTGGGATGCATGAACAGGTGTGTTGTGAGCAAGACATGAGAAGTCATTCTTGCGCTCTACTGTGCGCTGGTTAGGCCTCAGTTGGAGTATTGTGTCCAGTTCTGGGCACCGCATTTCAAGAAAGATGTGGAGAAATTGGAGAGGGTCCAGAGAAGAGCAACAAAAACGATTAAAGGTTTAGAGAACATGACCTATGAAGGAAGGCTGAAAGAACTGGGCTTGTTTAGTTTGGAAAAGAGAAGATTGGGGGGGGACATGATAACCGTTTTCAAGTATCTAAAAGGGTGTCACGAGGAGGAAGGAGAAAACTTGTTCATCTTGGCCTCCGAGGATAGAGCAAGAAGCAATAGGCTTAAACTGCAGCAAGGGAGGTTTAGGTTGGACATTAGGAAAAAGTTCCTAACTATCAGGGTGGTCAAACACTGGAATAAATTGCCCAGGGAGGTTGTGGAATCCCCATCTCTGGAGATATTTAAGAGTAGGTTAGATAAATGTGTATCAGGGATGGTCTAGTCCCGTGGTCACCAACCGGTAGATCGCGATCTACCGGTTGCTCTCAGAGGCTCTAAGAGTAGCTCTTGAGCCCTCTCTGAACTGCGCGCATGCGCAGTACCTTTACATTAGATTTCCTCATTTGAAGAGCAGCTACTCACCAAGCAACACCAGCGGTGAATAGCTGCGAGGAATGGTGGGAGGTCTGAAAAACCCCAGCCAGCTGGCTGTGGTTTCAGCCCGGAGGAGGCTTCCCCATGCTCCAGCTGATCGGCGGCTTCCCTTGTGCACCAGCCCACGTGGAGCATGGTGCACCCTGGCTGAGCGCCATGGCCAGCTGGCCAGGGAGGCTGCACCTAGCTCCAGCTGTGCTGGAGCAAGCTTCCCGGGCTGAGCGCAAGGCAGCCGGGCGGGCGGGAACAGAAGTGGCTGCCCGGCCAGCTGGCCATGGCGCTCAGCCAGGGTGCACCGCGCTCCACGTGGGCTGGTGCACAGGAGAAGCTGGTTGGCCATAGCAATCAGCCAGGGATTTCCCTACCCACCCCCATGTGGGGTGTATATCCCCCTGAATTTCCCCAGCACCCCGCAGTTTTGTGAGCTATGATGCCATACAGCCCACCTTCACCCTCATGGTCTCACCCCTCTTCTGCCCCGATCCGCTCCCCTTGTAAATTTGAACAATCCCCTTAATTTCAATTTGTGGGGAGGCTACTGTGTTCAGCCCAGGTGCACCATGTTCCACATGGACTGACAGAGGAGAAGCCACCCCATCAAGTGGAGTGGGGCAGCTGAATGCCACAGCCAAGTGGCCAGGCAGCTTCCTCTCTGTGCCATATTCTAGGAGCCTCAGTCTCTCCCCAGACATAGACCTGCCCAGCCCTGCCTTCTGGGGAGTTTTCCTCAGTGCCTGGGAATGAGAATGGAACCTCTGCTGCTTTTCCTTTCCCTGTCCTCTCCCAGGCCAGGTGTAGCTGGTCCCGTCCAGCCCAGTGGCAGTAAAGCCTGGAGAGGCCCTCCTATTGACCTGTGCTGTCTTGAGTGTATCCATCACTGACAGAAGCTATGATTCTAACTGGGTCCGGCAGGGTCCTATGAAAGGCCTGGTGAAGCTGTCCCTGCTGGGTTCCAGATCTAGCAGACCACACTGACTAGCATGCACAAATAAATCATGAAAATTTTAAATTCTAAATCCAAACAGCTGTAAAAGCTGTGTTTGGTCTGTCCATGACAATAATATCACCACACTGTACCAACACACAAATATCACACATTTGGTAGTTTAGTGCTATCTTGCTTTTTATTTTAGCTCTACCTCCCTGGCTGGCGATAAACATGAATGGCAAACCTAGGCCACCTAAGAAATCAAAAATGTACAACTTCCACGTGGAATGGGAAAATGAATTTCTGTTCACAAATGTAAAAGATAAGAGCATATGCTTGATATGTCATCAAAGTTTATCATTAAGTAAAAGGAGCAATTTGGAACGACACCACACAACAGTACATAGTAAATTCAAGGATAGTTTTCCCTTGAACAGCATGCTACGTACAAAGAAAGTTAATGAACTGAAGGCCATTTTGAAAGCTCGACAGTCATTTTTTTAAACCAGCAGCAAAAGGCAAGGCCTGCCCTGAAGCATCATTTCGTATTTGCCATTTGCTGGCAAAACATAAGAAATCATTCACAGATGGCGAAATAATTAAAGAAGCAATGATTGCAGCAGCTGACTCTTTATTAAAAGATTTTAAAAACAAAGAAGAAATAATGACAGCGATCCAGGGTGTGTCACTTGGTGCTTCCACAGTAGCAAGAAGAGTGGAATCTTTGTCAGAAGACGTCTTTCAGCAACTACAGCAGGACCTGAAGGACTGCAAATGCTTCTCACTGCAGTTTGATGAATCTATTGACATGACCGACACTGCCCAGCTGATTGTTTTTGTGTGTATGGTTTTTAAGGATATGACAATTAAAGAGGATCTTCTCACCCTTTTGCCCCTTAAAGAGAGAACAAGAGGTGAGGGTATATACACAACACATTCAAAAGGTATGTGCTTGAGAAAAACATTCCCATCAAGAAATTGGTTTCCATCACAGCAGATGGTGCACCAGTCATGCTTGGCGCAAATGCGGGCTTTGTTGCATTTTGCAGGAATGATCCTGATTTCCCTTCTTTTGTCAATTATCACTGTATAATCCACCAGCAAGTATTAGCAAGTAAAGTTATGGACTTCTCTCATATAATGAAAGTAGTTAAGATTGTAAACTCAATTCGAGCAAGACCCCTTCAGCATCGCCTCTTTAAATCCTTACTCAACGAACTGGATGCTGCCTATGGTGAACTAATCCTCCATGCTGATGTGAGGTGGTTAAGTTGAGGAAAGGTCCTGCAAAGATTTTTAGAGCTGATGCCTGAAATTAACATTTTCCTTAAATCAAGGAATGAAGTGTACAGTGAGCTGTCAGATAGTGCATGGTTGCTAGACTTTGGGTTCCTTCCAGATATGACATCAAAACTGAATGAGATGAACTGTGAACTTCAGGGAAAGGACAGAGACTTAGCACATATGCTCAGTGCTGTGAATGCATTCAAATTGAAACTGGGCCTATGGTCCTCCGAATTAGAGAATAAAACACTGTATGACTTCCCAAGTTTGGGGGGGAATACTAGAAAAAATTAATGAGAAAGAAAAATGGTTCCACCCAGAAAACTTCTGTGCACACCTGAAGAAATTAGCAGATGAATTCAACAGGAGATTTCAGGAATTAGATGTGATGGAACCAATTGTCATGTTTGTCTTAAATCCATTCCTTCAAGTAAAAGACATTCACGGCATGGCTACAAAATTTCATCAGGTGTTTCATTTACAAAGCAATGGACTTAATATGAAGATTATTACTATTGCTGGGATTTTGTGGTTCCCAGAGAGTCAGGTGCTGGGCAGAATCAAGGGTCTTTAATTCAATTCAATTCAATACAATACTTTATTCAATGTGCACAAAGGGAGAGCCCCTGGTACTAAAATCAGCCAGAGCCCCTCGAGCAAGGAGCCCCTCCCCTTGCTGTTTTATAGCACATAACAGGTTACATAAGTTACATAACACAAACCTCTAAACCAATCAGATTCAACCTTTCCATATACGGCTTTGTCTGTCACATGCTTGTACTTCTCCACTCCACATGTTGAGTTCACCCCCCTCCCCTTGGCCTTTTCTAGGCTGTTGCTAGGGTGGTGAGCCACCGCATGCTTCTTTATGCATATCTACTTTCCAAACCACATTTTGTTTAAAATGAGCACATGCATACCCTTCAGCTCCCCCATTTGGTTTTGGGGCTAAGAACAATTCTTAGACCCCACTAACACCACTTCCTTATATTTATTAGGAGCTATAATTGACCTTATCAACACTTAATTAACTGCAGTTTTGGTAACAGAATTAAACAATACATTCGACCTTTAATACATAATGGTATCTACACTAAAAGTAATAAGAAGTCCCCATATCCATTGCGAAAACACAACTGAAATCCATCCCCAGGGAATCTCTGTTCCCACAATAGCAAACCCTTCTATCCACTGAATCACTGTAATTGCCTTACCACTTCTTTCATAATATCTTCCACAATAGGAAGAACGAGATGTTCAAGCCAGGCTTACTTTCCAAAGCTAAACACCCAAATCCACACCAGTTAGTAGATTCTTTCTTCACTGTTATATCATCCAGTAAATTAAACATTACATGCACCATTAAGTCAGGTCCCAACATTTGAGATAGGGCTTGTCCTGACTCCATGTTTCTTATATGCAAAACCCATCCTCCCAGGATGGAACATTGGGCCCATGGGAAAGCTATATAGTTATCTCCAGCCATTATTACATACTCAGCTACACAGGTGTCTATGACATGAGAATGGGAGTGGGTGGAAGGGCTGAGCCTCCAATCCAGGAGACCAACCCACAGGAATTAACACCTCTCCAAAGATGGAATGATCATTCCAAAATGCCCGTTATCAATAGAGACCACTCCTCTGCCATCATCCAAGGTGAAGACATTTGGTCTTTGAGAACTGCGGCTCTCACCCAACAGGGCACCTGTGACACGAGCAAGTCTCCTATCAGGGCTGCAACTTTCATGTTGACACCATGCCAGTATGATAACACCATTCCAGACCAATGCTTGCTCAGACATTTTAGTAGTTTTTAATGGTTCGGTTAGCTCTTTCTATTAATCCCAAACTCTGGGGATGGTAGGGACAGTGGAATTTCTGTTTGATCCCCAGTGACATGCATACTGTTTTCATCACCTTTCCTGTAAAGTGGGTACCTTGGTCACTATCAAGGAAGCATGGAAATCCCCATCGGGGAATTATTTCGGTCATCAATATTTTAGCGACATCAGACGCAGTGGCCTTGGCCACTGGGAAAGCTTCTACCCACTTAGTAAAGTGATCCACGATCACCAGAACATATTCTTTCCCTCTGCACCTTGGCAGGGGTCCAATGAAATCTACTTGTAACTGTGTGAAGGGCCGTGTTGGTCTTGGCTGATGTCGCATTTTCATTTTCACTGTAGGAGCAGAATTACATTGAGCACGTTACACACCCCTTCACATAATCCTGCACATTTGCATTAAGCTGAGGATGCCACCAGGTGTCCGACATCCGGTGGATCACCCTCTGTGCCCCATCATGTCCCAACATGTGATATATTTGTATCATAGTTCCCATCAGCACATTTGGTAACACTAATGTGTTTCCTGGGCCTCTCCAAGTGTTATCATCACACAGTTTTCCCCCATTATCCATCCATAACCACTTTTCTGCCCTTGGTGCAGCGTGTTGGATGTCCTGTAATTCAAAAAAGTTTGGGGTTTTTATGAGAGGCTGTGTTGCAGCAATCAATTGCATCTCTTTACCTTCCACTGCTGCTCGTTTAGCTAGTTCGTCTGCCCTTCGGTTCCCCTTACTATGAGGGTCTGTCCCTTTTGTGTGGGCCCTCACTTTTATCACTGCTAATTCAGTAGGTTTCTGCCTGGCTGCATGAAGTTTCTCCACTATTCCCCCATTTTGTATTGGGGATCCTGTACTCGTCAGGAATCCCCGATTTACCCACAAGTTAATATAATCATGTACAACCCCAAACGCATATCTAGAATCAGTATATATGTTTACAGCATGACCTTTCGCAGCTTCACATGCTGCAACTAATGCCTGCAGTTCTGCTACTTGTGCAGATGCCCCAGGCAAGCTGCCGTGTGCCACCAGCTGTCCATCTTGAGTACACACGGCCCATCCTGTGTGTCGCTTGCCATCCACATAGAAGGAAGAACCATCCACGTATAGGCAAGGGGCACCAGGTATTTCAGTTTCTTTTACCAATGGAAGGTCCACGGGCTCTTCCTCAAGGCAACAATGATGTGGGTGTCCCTCATCTGGGGTAGGCATGAGGGTAGCAGGGTTTAACGATGATGCTCTTTGCAGATGTACCGAAGGCATTAGCAAGCTCGTTTCCCATCGAGTCCATCTTGCCACATGGACTGCTGAGGATTTCTTCCCTGATAAAATAGCAAGGACAGTGTGAGGTACAACAATATTTACATCCTGTGAACCAATAAGTGGTGTGGCCTGATTTAGGGCCATAGAAGCTCCTTCCACTGCCTGAAGGCATGGTGGCATTGCTCGAGTGACAGCATCTCGTTTAGAAGAGTAGTATGCTACTGGGCGCTGTTTGTCCCCATGTTTTTGCGTTAACACTGCTGCCCTATGTCCCTCACTGACATGCGTGTACAATGTAAAAGGCATTAATGGATTAGGAAGTCCCAACCCTGGGGCAGTGCTTAGCCTTTGTTTCAATGTGGTAAATGCCTGTTCACAGTCAAGTGTCCATTCAATTGCCTCATGTGGTCCACCAGCACCCTTCAGGAGATTATTAAGAGGCTGGACAATCCTTGAATAATTGGGGATTTGAGTTTGGCAGAAATTGAATAGCCCCAACATTTTCCTAACTCCCCTGACCGTAGTTGGTCGTGGGCAGGCATTAATAGCCTCAGTGCGGTCAACAGTTAAACGCTTGTACCCTTTGGATATTAGGTACCCCAGATATGATACTTCCTCCTTTGCAATCTGAGCCTTTCTAGCATTACATTTTACCCCACTGTCTGCCAAGTGCTGCAGGGTCACTTCTAAGTCTTTCATGTGCGTTTGGCGATCTGGTGACGAGATAAGATCATCAACATACTGTACCACACAAGAAGCCATGTCTGGCAGCTTTGCCAGCACATCAGCTAATGCTCTATGAAACAAAGTAGGTGAGTTATGAAACCCCTGGCTTAGGCGAGTAAAAGTGTATTGCTTCCCTTTAACAGTAAATGCAAACCCAAATTGACTGTCAGGGTGCACAGGACATTTTGCTTTTACCATGGTGAAAACATCCAAAGCATGCAGGCCTCCCACTACCATCCGCTCCTGCACCTTTTCCCAGAAGGGTAGGTTCGGGTTATTAGGCTGCAAAGATGGCATTTCTTTTAACATGCTCTGCAAGTCAGATGGACTCATAGGAGTGTGCTCTAGGCGACTCACAGTAGCAGGGTCCCCTTCCCCTTGATTAGGATTAGGGACAGTGTGCACTCTCACTGGAGCCATAAAACCAGACTGATATCCCCTCATTCCACATGTAGGGTCCAAAGGTGCTGAGGGACAAGATCTCTCTTCCTGCAAGGCTGTTTCTTTATAGTTTTTTGCTTCTGTTTGCAGTTTTTCTACCTCTGCTTCTGACTCTCCCACCCTTCCTTCTAGCGTATCACACTTTCTAACCAGCTGTTCATAATCAACAATTAAACACATACCAGCCATTTTGTCCTTCTCTTTACTGTCTTTTAACCCCATACACCAACAGGCAACATAATATGGATGTTTAGTTGGGTAATCAGCATGTGTTGGATATCCTTGTTTCAATGCCTTGTCATACTGAGACAGGGCAGATCTTATACCCAGCAACCTCACATCTACACTGAGGACATCGTCTTCCTCTGATAAATATTGTGGTTTATGCACAAAATCAGTGTTGCCCACCTGTAATGGGGGGTGGTCATCCTTCTTTCTTTCAGTCGTACAGCCAAGATATCTCAACAAGAAAACTAAGAAACTTACTGCTACAATAGTGATAAAAGCACTAATTAAACACTCTTCATATTGTGGATCACTAAATCCCTTCATCTTACCCTTTTTTTTAAACCTAAATATCCTCCAATCTCAAAATCTTTAAATACAATTCTGTTTACAAACTAATAACAATTTCCAATTAGGAGATCTGGGCCAGCCAACACATTAACTAGAGGTACTTATGGCTATACCTGCCCCTACACTAACTGTTGGTCCTTATGGCCTCTTTGATTTCCCACTTCAACAACACTTAGTCAGAGGAACTTACAGCTTAACCCACCCCCACACTAAGTACAGTGTCTTAAGACTGCAACCAAAATGTTACAAAACTGCAACAAACCCCTTAAATTCCCCAACACCCAGTTTCACTTACTACAAAAGGTGTGAGTCACCAGTCAGGTCAGGGACACACAACCAAATGAAAAATGAACAAAATCACCCTCTTACTTGATTGTAGGTCTTGATCCTGAAGGATATTTCTCACCCTGCTCGCTGCGCCAAGAAACTGTTGGGATTTTGTGGTTCCCAGAAAGTCAGGTGCTGAGCAGAATCAAGGGTCTTCAATTCAATTCAATTCAATTCTTTATTCAATGTGCACAAAGGGAGAGCCCCTGGTACTAAAATCAGCCAGAGCCCCTCGAGCAAGGAGCCCCTCCCCTTGCTGTTTTATAGCACATGGCAGTTACAGGTTACATAACACAAACTTCTAAACCAATCAGATTCAACCTTTCCATATATGGCTTTGTTTGTCACATGCTTGTACTTCTCCACTCCACATGTTGAGTTCACCCCCCTCCCCTTGGCCTTTTCTAGGCTGTTGCTAGGGTGGTGAGCCACTGCATGCTTCTTTATGCATATCTACTTTCCAAACCACATTTTGTTTAAAATGAGCACATGCATACCCTTCACAATGCAAAATGATATTGAGCTGAAAGTCAGAGCAAAGGACAGTCATTTTTGGAGAATGGTAAACAGAGAAAAATATCCACTTCTGTCATCTTGTGCTTTCAAAGTGAAGGCTTACTTTGGCTCCACATACCTCTGAGACACAGCATTTTCCCAATTAAAGATAATCAAGTCCAAGTATCGCACCCGCCTCACAGATGCCCATCTGATGGACTGTATACAACTAGCAATCTCAGACTACAACCCAGACTTCAAGACACTGGCAGATACTGTTCAGTCACAGGTGTCACACTGAGACTTTGTTATTGGAGGAAAAAATATATAATTATCAATACTTGATTTTAGATTTACAAAATAGAGAACAAAATGTATAATTGTAAATGCTTCATTTGACATTTAAATAGCATAAATTAAAAACAGACCATTTCTTTCATAACTATAAACATGTGATTTTAATTTTATATATTGCATAATTTAAAAATAAACTGTTTAACAGAGTGTATAAGGGCTGGGGATAGCAAGTGATGGACAAGAAACTAGAGAGGGTGGGGCTTCAAGGAAGGGGCGGGGCGGTAGATCTTTGCCTGTTCTGAGACTTAAAAGGTGATCTTGGGTGTAAAAAGGTTGGAGACCACTGGTCTAGTGAGTACTTGGTCCTGCCATGATAGCAGGGGACTGGACTCGATGACCTCTTGAGGTCCCTTCCAGTTCTAGTATTCTATGATTCCTAAACGACACCCCGAGGTGAAAGTAGCCTCAGATCAGGGCAAGATGCCCACTTCTGGGGAAGACTCTCACCCCGAGGAGGGGAGACAGGAGCATGTCCCTGTAAGTCCAGGGAGAAGTAACCTCGAGGGAGCAGGAGCCCTCCTCCTCACTAACCACTGTCGTCTTTGTGGGAGAATGCCTTTAAGGAAGGCAAATCTCTGAGAAAGAGATGGAGTTCTTAATACAAATGGGCTGTGTCTAGACTGGCAAGTTTTTCCACAAAAGCGACTGCAGTGTAAAAAACTTGCCAGCTATCTACACTGGCCGCTTGATTTTGCGCAAAAGCACTGACGTTCTACTGTCCGAAATCAGTGCTTCTTGTGCCAATGCTTTGACGTTCCCATTCGGGCAAAAGCCCTTTTCCGGAAATGCTTTTGCGCAAGAGGGCCAGGGTAGACAGCTGAAAACTGTTTTGCGCAAAAAAGCCCTGATGGCGAAAATGGCGATCCGGGCTTTCTTGCGCAAAACCGCGTCTAGATTGGCACGGATGCTTTTCCACAAAAAAAACCTTTTCCATTAAAAGCATTTGCGGAAAATCATGCCAGTCTAGAATTATAGAACTGGAAGAGACCTCAGAAGGTCATCAAGTCCAGCCCCCGGCTCTACGCAGGACCAATCCCAACTAAATCAACCCGGCCAGGGTTTTGTCAATCCAAGACTTAAAACACCTCTAGGGATGGAGACTCCACTACTTCCCTAGGTAACCCATTCCAGTGCTTCACCACCCTCCTAGGGAAATAGTTTTTCCTAATATCCAACCTGGACCTCTCCCACCACAACTTGAGACCATTGCTCCTTGTTCTGCCATCTGTCACTACTGAGAACAGCCTCTCTCCATCCTCTTTGGAACCTCCCTTCAGGAAGTTGAAGGCTCCTATCAAATCCCCCCTCACTCTTCGCTTCTGCAGACTAAACAGACCCAAGTCCCTCAGCCTCTCCTCGTAGGTCATATGCTCCAGCCCCCTAATCATTTTGGTTGCCCTCCGCTGGACCCTCTCCAATGCATCCACATCCTTTTTGTAGTGGGGGGCCCAGAACTGGACACAATACCCCAGATGTGGCCTCACCAAAGCCAAATAAAGGGGAATAATGACATCTCTGGATCTGCTGGCAATGCTCCTCTTAATGCAACCTAATATGCCATTAGCCTTCTTGGCTACAAGGACACACTGTTGACTCATCCAACTTCTCATCCACTGTAACCCCCAGGTCCTTTTCTGCGGAACTATTACTTAGCTGCTTGGTCCCCAGTCTGTAACAATACTTGAGATTCTTCCATTCCAAGTGCAGGACTCTGCACTTGTCCTTGTTGAACCTCATCAGATTTCTTGTGGCCCAATCCTCCAATTTGTCTAAGTCACTCTGTACCCTATCTCTGCCCTTAAGCGTATCTACCTCTCCCCCTAGCTTGGTGTCATCCACAAAGTTGCTGAAGGTGCAATCCATCCCCTCATCCAGGTTATTAATAAAGATATTGAACAAAACCGGTCCTAGAACCGAACCTTGGGGCACTCCGCTAGAAACCGACCACCATCCTGACATCGAACCATTGATCACTACCCGCTGGGCCCGGCCTTCTAGCCATCTTTCTATCCATCTTACCGTCCATTTATCCAATCCACATTCCCTTAACTTGCTGGCAAGAATATTGTGGGAGATCGTATCAAAAGCCTTGCTAAAGTCAAGGTGTATCACATCCACTGACTTACCCATGTCCACAGAGCCAGTTACCTCACCATAGAAGCTAATCAAATTGGTCAGGCACGACTTGCCCTTTGTGAATCCATGCTGACTATTCCTAATCACCTTCCTCTCTTCCAAGTGCCTCAAAATGGATTCCTTAAGGGTCCCTTCCATGATTTTTCCAGGAACCGAGGTAAGACTGACCAGCCTATAGTTCCCCGGATCGTGAATACAGAGGCAAAGAAAGCATTGAGTACTTCAGCTTTCCCCACATCATCTGTCACTAGGTTACCTCCTTCATCCAGTAGGAGCCACACACCCTCTCTGATCACTTTCTTCTTGTTAACATGCCTGTAGAAACCTTTCTTGTTATCGTTCACATCCTTTTTGCAGGAGGCATAAGGGATCTGTCGAAAAAGGCTTTCTTTCTCGACAGATCCCCCTTTAGACTGCCACACTTTGCTGACAAAGTGCTGAGTCGGCAAAACGTGGCAGCCATTTTTATGCAAATTAGGCATGGGATATTTAAATCCCTGCCTCATTTGCAGTGTCGACCTGCCTAATCTGCATCCCTCTGCTGACAGAGGGATGCAGTCTAGACATACCCTTAGAGTATGAAGCCAAAGCCTGCTACTACAAGAATAATTAATGTAGGGATATTTGTATCAGTGTGCCTTTGAACATTATGAGCAAACTGTGGGATTACTTTTAATGTTATCAGTAATATTGAACACTGTGCACACTTGTTTGAAAAGAGGTAATGTAGTTGGACTATTAAACACAATTACATCCGATATCCAGATAATTCTATAAAAAAAAGATGGGCTATGAGCATTCTTTGGGGAAATGGAGGCAGGGGATATTGCTCCAAACTAAAAGCATAGTAGTACCTCAGACTTATGTCTCCACTAGTGTTCCCTCTAAGATTTTTCCACCCGTTAGTGGAGTGAGTTTGGTCTTGTGCACCAATATATATTTAAAATGTTATGAAAGAAAGAATACTAAAACAAGGGGTAATTAACAAGGTGTATGACTTGAAATGTTTATTTAATATGAAATCAAATAAAAAGAAAATAGTTCAAAATTTTCATTAGCCAGTTGGTACTCCAGGAGCAGCTGGGCAACCACCATGCGGCCCTGGCCACAGCTCTAATAAATATATATTTTTGTCTATCAGTTTGTTCTTTTTCAAATTCCACATATCTGTAGACTGGATGGAGCCCACACTTCAGATATCCGAGCGAGACTGAATTTGATTGGATAGGATTCATTAATGTTGAAATGTGTAAAGTGTTGCAACAGTTTGATCTATTTTCAAATTCATCAATGTTCAAATATGCTTCTTGAGCCACCAAGTTTATACTCCGTTCTGTTTCATCTTGTGATAGGGTATGTCTACACTACAGCGTTATTTCTAAATACCTAATTTCGAAAGAGTTATTTCAAAATAGCTTATTTCGAAATAACGCTTCTACACACAAAATGCATTTCGAAATAGCTTTTTGCTATTTCGAAATAGCGCGTCCACACTGAGTGGATTCTGAATTGCATTTAAGGCCAGCTAGAACCAGGTCCGGCAGGGCATCAGGTCAGGATGCTGGTTCTCTGGTTTCCTTGCTTGCTTGCCTACCTCAATGAGGGATAGCAAAGCATTTTGTCTCTGTGTGCTCTGGTTGCCCTCACTCGGGACACCACAGCACTCTGCAACAGGGAGCCAGAGCTGCCCCTGGGCACTATGGTGCTTCTCTTGGATGTGTTGCTACGAGCCTGGCTGCACTTTCTGCAGGCTGCCATCCGGGAGGTCCATCGGGGGGCTGTCAGTATCCAGAAGGCCCTGCGGGAGAGCTTCCACCCTGAGGAGCACTAAAAGCCTCCCTGATCTGTCCCAATGGGGGCTTGTGCCTCATTCCTCCCTCATGTCCTTCCACTTACCCCTCCCTAACCCCCCTTCCTGATGTCAAAATACATGTATTTTCATGAACACAAACTGTCTTTATTTAACAAAACTGGGGTGGGGGAATGAAACTCTGGTGAGACTGGGGAAAGGAGTCGGGAGAGGGGAAGAGAGAGGGTGGGAGAGGGGAGGGGGAAACCTGGGAGGAGGGAGCTGGAAGGGGGAAGGGGGAGGGGAACTAGTTTACCCGGCATAGGCAAAGAAGCAGGAATTTAAATAATCCCTGCTTCATTAAAATAAACATGGCCGCCGCGCTGTGCCGACGATCAGCTGATCCGGCACAACGCGGTACTGTAGACGCGGCTCAGTCAGCTAGGGAAGCCTTTGCCGACTGATCCCTTATGCCTCGTGAAATGAGGCTTACAGGATCAGTCAGCAAACGCTTCCCCAGCCGACCGAGCCACGCCTAGACTACCGCGCTGTGCCGGATCAGCTGATTGTCGGCACAGCGCAGCGGCCATGTTTATTTTAATGAAGCAGGGATTATTTAGGGTGACTCAGAATAGGTTCCTCACCCCTCTCATAAATAAAGACAACGCTGAAACCTTTTGTATTTGACATAATATTTTATTTAAAAATGAAGCCTGGCCGCCAAGCCCTCATCTGGCCACGGCATCATAACACTCCTGTGTGCCCCACCCTGATCCCAAACCTGAGCCTATCATACAGTGGAACCCCGTCCTGAGCCTCTTACATCCCCAAACTCCTGCATCCCCACATCCTCAGTCTTCTGCCACAACACTCCTCCACCATCCACACATCACAAATCTGTGTCCTGAGCCCATCATACGCCCAGCCTCCCTGCCCTGCGTCCCTCACACACCCAACCCAAACTCCTGCACCCTCACATCCACAAGCCTGTGGCTTGCTCAGCACCCCAACCCTCCACCTGAACTCAACACTCTCCAGCCTGGAGCCCCCTCCCTAAGCCACATCCTTCTGCATTCAAATTCCCTCCCAGAGCTTGCACCTCTCACCCCTTCCCACACCCAAATCCCACATTCCCACCCCAGAGCCCGCACCTCCTGTCTCAACCCAGCAAGGGTACGGCTAGACTACAGGAGTTTTTCTGGCAAACATGCTCCACGAGGAATAAGGGGGCTTCCAAATGAAGTGTTTTTTTCCAACATTTGGCCGAGTCTAGACGGGCCAAATGTCGGAAAAATATCTTTCGACAGAAGGATCGAAAAACAGCAGCAGTGTAGCTGTACCCTCAGAGTGTATAAGGGCCGGGGATAACAAGTGATGGAGACAAGTGGGAACAGAGAGGGTGGGGCCTCAAGAAAGGGGTGGGGTTTTGGAGAAGGGATGGGGTAGATCTTGGCTTGTCCTGACATTTAAAAAGTGATCTTGGGTGTAAAAAGGTTGGAGACCACTGCTCTAGGAGATCCCAGACGAGAGAAAGGTTATCGAAGATGGTGTGGCCCGAGAAGCCGTAGGTCTGGTCTGGATGGACCACATCCGCCAGCATGGGCTTCAGTCTCAGGGAGATGGCTTTGGCGATGATTTTATAGTCCGTGCTGAGGAGCGAAATAGGACGCCAATTCCTCAGATCACGGCGGTCCCCCTTAGGTAGCAAGGCGAGCATGGCTCACCTGCATGATAAAGGGACGACCCCGCTCTCCAAGTACTCGGCCCAGATGCTGGAAAGGCCCAGGCCGAGGACATCCCAGAACACGTGGTACAACTCCACGGTCAGCCCGTCCATCCCTGGGGACTTATTGGCAGGCAGGAGACGGAGGGCTTCCAAGAACTCGGCCAGAGAGAGGCACAGCTCTAGCCGGCCCAGTCACCCACGTCGACCATTGGGAGCTCGTTCCAGAGAACTCCGCGGGCGTCGATCAGATCCAAGGAGAAAAGGGACGCATAGAAGGCTTGAGCCCTCTTGTGCATCTCCACCTGATCTGTGAGGGTGGTGATATCCTCCACCAGAAGGCAGATGATGTGCTTTTCAGCCCCCCTCTTTCTCCAGGGCATAGAAGAAGCGGGAGCTGCGATCCATATCCCAAAAGAGATGGATGCAAGAACGAACAAAGATGCCCCGCGCCTGAAGGTTGTTGAGGGCCCGGAGTTCCTCCCGTTTCATTGTGCAGAGGAGTGGATCTCCAGGGCCAGTGGCCAGCCGCCTCTCTAGCGCTAAAACCTCCAGTTCCAACTGCTCTATCGCCACATCCCTCCGCCGGCTGGCCCCCAGGGGATAGTCACAGCAGAACCACCACCTGCGCACCTTCCCCACATCCCACCACCGCTGTGCAGAGGGAAAGGTGCATTGCTGCCCACGCATGGCCTGCCAGAACTCCCGGAAGGACGCTACAACGCCCATGTCCTCCAGCAAGCTATTGTTGAAATGCCAGTAGGCCAGACTCGGCCTCTCTGGAGAGAGAGAGAGAGACCGTCATGGCCACCAAGTGGTGGTCCAGGAATGGGGCCGGCTGAATGCTGGAGGAGTGGGCCCGAGAAAGATGACGATGAGAGAGATAAATGCGGTCCATCCAGGAGTGAAACAACTGTTGACCCTCCAGCCGGACAAAGGTGAAAGCTGCGTCCTCATCCGGGTGGTGGTCACGCCAGACGTCCACCAGAGAGTGTTGGTCTATTATCTCCCCGAGGACATCTGCGGCGGCCGGGCACTGCTCAGTCCTCGTGCAGTCCCGTTCCTCGAGGGTGCAGTTGAAATCCCCACCCAGGACCAGGCACTCTCGAGGATCCAGAGAGCCGAGGAAGGCAGATGCCTGCTGGTAGAAGCGAAGCCTCTCCAGGCCGGACGTCAGGGCGTAGATGTTATTGAGGTTTAGTATCAGCCCCTCCATCCGAACCCGGAGGTGCAGCAGGTGGCCCTGCATAACCTTGCCGGTCCCCAGAACCTCAGGCTGCAGGTTCAGGGAGAACAGGGTGGTCACTCCGGCTTGACAGGCCGACAGGTGGCTGAAATAGACCCTGTCCACTCCAGCCAGCAGCTCACTTCCGTGGCTGGAGTGGTGTGGGTCTCCTGCAGGAAGATGACAGAGTCCTTCCATCGGGGGGGGGGGGGGGTAGAGTACCTGACACCTGCGGAGACCCAGCCTGCAGCTCCGGGTGTTCAGAGCGGTAATGAAGATCGGCGGCACAGAGCTGGAGAAGATCCTTGCTGGTGGGAGTGCTGGCAGTCCCTATTGGGCCCCACAACAAACCATGACCATACCCAAATGTGAGCAGGGTGTGACAGAAGCTGCAGACCCGCTGGTAGGCTGCAGCCCCCCACCGCCCAGTTCCTTTACCCTCTCCCAAAATGGCCCTTACAGTCTGGAGGATGAGATGGAAGTTCCCCAGCACTGAAGGGCGAGAGCCACTTTGTTCTTGGAGCCACGGATATCTTCCAAGAAGTCACCCATCTTGCCCTTCAGTGCATCGGGGCCTCACGCCCCAATATGACTTTGGGCCAGACCCCCCCCCCCATGGGCCCCACAACCGACCAACATAGGAAAGAAGGGACCCTGAGGTCTCTACTGCAATGATGGTAGGGGCAGTGCTGGAGGGCGAACAGCCCCAGACATGCAGGGAGCGAAAGGAATGAAAACAGCCTCCTGGGGGCCAATGTCTGAACTGAACATGGCGGCCCCGGGGGTGGAAGCAATAGGGTATGGAAAAGGAAAGGGAGGGGATCGAGGACAGGAGGAAGGGGAGTAGGGGGATGAGGGGAATTAGGAAAAGGAATAAGAGGAAAGGGTGCAAGGGGAGCAGGAGGAGGACTGGGAAATTCGGATGGGAGAGGGGCTGAGCAGGGAACAGGGGTGGGGCAGGGATTAGAATCATAGAATACTAGGACTGGAAGGGACCTTGAGAGGTCATCGAGTCCAGTCCCCTGCCCTCATGGCAGGACCAAATACTGTTTAGACCATCCCTGATAGACATTTATCTAACCTACTCTTAAATATCTCCAGAGATGGGGATTCCACAACCTCCCTGGGCAATTTATTCCAGTGTTTAACTACTCTGACAGGGTATGTCTACACTACAGTGCTATTTCGAATTAAGCTAATTCGAAATAGTTTTTGTGTATAGATGCATTATTTCAAAATAGCGTTTTGCAATTTTGAAATAACACGTCCACACTGAGTGGACCCTGAACCGAAGTCAAGGCTGGCCGGAATCAGTGCCGGCAGGGCATCAGGTTAGGACTTAGTGTGTGGGGCTGCTGCCTGAGGCTAACTGAGCTCCGTGATTAAAAGGACCCTACCGCCACCCCGGACAGACAGTTCTCAGGGTTCCCCGCTTGCTTGTCTACCTCGATGAGGGACAGCAAAGCAGTCCTGTTTTGGATTGCTCTGAGTGCCCGCACTCGGGACACCACAGCACTCGGCCACATGGAGCCAGAGCTGCCCCTGGGCACGCTGGTGCGTCTCGTGGGGTTGTTGCTGCAGGCTGCCACCCGGGGGGGGGGGGGTCCATCGGGGCTGTCAGGATCCAGGAGACCCTGAGGGAGAGCGTCCACCCCAAGAAGCCCTCAGAGCCTCCCCGGTCCTCCCCACCGGGGGCTCGTGCCCCATTCCTTCCTCGCGTCCTTCCACTTGCCCCTCCCTAGCCCCCCTTCCTGATGTCAAATAAAAAGACACGTATGTTCAAAAATAGACTGGGTTTACTGTACAAAACTGGGGGGGAGGGTGATGAACCTCTGGGGAGACTGGGAAAAGGAGGTGAGAGAGGGGAAGAAGGGAGGGGGAAACCTGGGAGGAGGGAGCTGGAAGGGGGAAGCAAGAGGAAGAAGCAGCTCAGGGTTGGGGGTCTCACCAGACCAACTTGACTTCCATGCTAACCTGCTCCTGGGTTCGCATGTGGCCTTTGGTGGCCAGGCTGGCAGCTATCCTGCCCTAGATGGCCGCATTCCTCCGTCTAGTGCAGAGATCATGGACGTTGGGGGCATCCCCCCCAAACCTGAATAAGGTCTCAGACTCCTAGACTCATAGACTTTAAGGTCAGAAGGGACCATTATGATCATCTAGTCTGACCCCCTGCACAGTGCAGGCCACAGAATCTCACCCACCCCTCTTAGAATAATCCTCTCACCTATGTCTCAGATATTGAAGCCTTCCAATACTTTGAAGGCCCCAACATGCAGAGAGTCCTTCAGCTGTGATCTGTGCCCAATGCTACAGAGGAAGGCGAAAAACCTCCAGGGCCTCTGCCAATCTACCCTGGAGGAAAATTCCTTCCTGACCCCAAATATGGCGATCAGCTAAACCCTGAGCATGTGGGCAAGACTCACCAGCCAGACACCCAGAAAGTTCCCTATAGCAACTCCTATCATCCCTCCATTGACCTATTTCCAACTGGAAATGAATGGTCAATTAGTTACCAAGATCATGTTATTTCATCCAACCATCCCCTTATCATAGAATCAGAACTGGAAGAGACCTCAGAAGGTCGTCAAGTCCAGCCCTCTGCTCTAGGCAGGACCAATCCCATCTAAATCAACCCGGCCAGGGCTTTGTCAAGCCGAGACTTAAACACCTCTAGGGATGGAGACTCCACTACTTCCCTAGGTAACCCATTCCAATGCTTCACTACCCTCCTAGTAAAATAGTTTTTCCTAATATCCAATCTGGACCTCTCCCACCACAACTTGAGACCATTGCTCCTTGTTCTGCCATCTGTCACTACTGAGAACAGCCTCTCTCCATCCTCTTTGGAACCTCCCTTCAGGAAGTTGAAGGCTGCTATCAAGTCCCCCCTCACTCTTCGCTTCTGCAGACTAAACAGACCCAAGTCCCTCAGCCTCTCCTCGTAGGTCATATGCTCCAGACCCCTAATCATTTTGGTTGCCCTCCGCTGGACCCTCTCCATGATCTCCACCCTGGACCAGGAAGGCACCCACCTTCTCCAGCCCCTGGCAGGCTCCTGGGAGCTGGCAGACTGCTCCTGGGGAGCGGTGGAGGGCTGGCTGCCAGTGGCTTGCTGGCTCATGTTTTGGGGCCACTGGGTCGGGGCCCCGGTGGCCACTGCTGGCTCTGGGCTGGCAGGCTTGGAGCTGGCACAGGCACTGTGGCCAGGGTCTACCCCTTTAATGGCTCCGGGCTGGGGGAGAGGAGAGCAAGCTTTCCTGGTTGTGCCCAGAGTGGCCACCAGGGCTCCCTGGGAAGAGCTGGAGGCCCCCTATTTCAAATTAAGTGTCTACACAGCACTTAATTCAAAATAGCTATTTCAAATTTGGTGTTATTCCTTAGAATGAGGTTTACCAAATTCGAAATAAGGGCTCCACTATTTCAAATTTATTTCGAAATAGCGGTTTTCCTGTGTAGACGCTATTAAAGTTAATTCGAACTAACGGCTGTTATTTCGAATTAACTTCGTGTAGCCAGACAGGAACCCCCCTTGTAACATCCATTTTTGCTTGCCTGGAGCATACAGGGCACACAGAGCAGAAGGCCCAGGCTGCTGTGATCGTGAATGGCTGTAAACAGAGATACGCCAATTGCTGACCAAGAGGCTGCCAAGGAGTGCCCTTGACTCAAACCCATATTGATACAAACACACATCCATCCGCGGGGGGGAAGAATCTCTCGCCCAGTAAAAAAATGTCTAGTACTCACAATTTAGTTCTCTCTCTTGCAAGTGTAAATTAACTTGAAACTTGCTTGTAAGAACTGGCGCCACAAAACGGACCAGTAGAATTCGGCATCTTAGATAAGAAAGAGGATACGGGCCCCCAGGGGTATATAGATGGGTCCAGCAGCATATTTTCTCTGAGTGTCAATCTACCATCTATCTGCTGGTCGGGTTAGGTGTTTGATCTCCCGAGGTTCCAGAGGGGACGCCCACCTCGTATTCGTCTTTCCTAGGAATTGAGAGACCGGCCCTGGCCTGACACGCTGGAGTCGAGAGGCACAGAAAGGGGTAAAAATTGTACCTGGATGTGGTCCTTTAAGTATATATATACATAGTGTTAGAGCTCTTTAAAGATTAAGCTGTCACTTGGTACCATTATTTCTATTTTCTATCTTTACCTTTTCCCTGTAACCATTTTTTAAATCTATATTTATATTTGCTAGCATTTAAGAAATAGAGCAATAGCCATTGTAACCATATGCTCTTATAAGTCTTTTAATAAACCTGTAACTGTTTAAGCTTTAACCTGACTCCTTCAGTTGCTGTAACAGAACCAAGCACAATTTAAAAGAACTTCAGCTGGTCATAAAAGGGACAGACATAGGGAGAGCTTGGGCGTTTGGATCTGTGTCACTCCCAGGTGACAAGATCCGTTGGGGCACCTTTTCAGCCTTTCCTAGGCTGCCCGCTGCGAAGGAACTTTGTGTTCTAGCAGCTAAAATCTAAGGTGTAATAAGCTCTTCCTATATAACGGGGCGTCTGTTGGCCTGCTGGCCACCCTCTGCGATGGGACCCCGGTCCTAGCAGTAAAGACACAGACGTTAAACCTTTTCTCGGAAGCATACACACACACACACACACACACACACACACACACACACACACACACACACACACACACACACACACACACTGCCCTGACCGTCGGCTGACACTTCGTAGTGTAGACATACCCACAGTTAGGAACATTTTCCTAATGTCCAAGCTAAACCTCCCTTGCTGCAGTTTAAGCCCATTGCTTCTTGTTCTATCCTCAGAGGCCAGGATGAACAAGTTTTCTCTCTCCTCCTTATGACACCCTAAAGATACCTGAAAACTCCTATCATGTCCCCCCCTCAATCTTCTCTTTTCCAAACTAAAGAAAACAGTTTCTTGCCATTTTAACCAGAAAGGACACTCTCTCAATGACTTGACCACCTGCATTCTGCTACAAAGACCTTTTACATCTGCACTTGAAAGGGAATCCTCTGAACTGTCATTCATGTTAAAATTGGACACTTTCCAAAAAGGACTCAACAAACATTTGAACTCTCTCACCCATTACCAAGATAGTTTCCCCAATTATCACCTCTAATACCATTAACTCACAAACATCCCACTCTCCCTACCTCTAATATCATCAATTCACAGACACTTACCTTCCTTCCTCCCCCCCACCCCGCATCCCCCTCCTGTTCTGCAATGTGATTTGTCCTTTTCATATTTGTTCATTTTTTTTAATTGTATCCTTTGGTATACATGGTTGTGACTACTTTCTTCCACTATTTGATCTGAGGAAGTGGGTCTGGCCCACGAAAGCTCATCATCTAATAAACCATCTTGTTAGTCTTTAAAGTGCTACATTGTCCTGCATTTTGCTCCAGTTCCTTCAGACTTCCTTCATCGGTCATGTTCTCTAGACCAGTCGCTTCCCATTCTGTATGTGTGAAACTGATTGTTCCTTCCTAAGTGGAGCACTTTGCATTTGTCTTTATTAAACTTCATTCTGTTTACCTCAGACCATTTCTCCAATTTGTCCAGATCATTTTGAATTATGACCCTATCCCCCAGAGCAGTCGCAACCCCTCCCAGCTTGGCATCATCTGCAAACTTAATAAGCGTACTTTCTATGCCAATATCTAAATTGTTGATGAAGATATTGAACAGAGCCGGTCCCAAAACAGACCCCTGTGGAACCCCACTTGTTATGCCTTTCCAGCAGGATTGTGAACCATTAATAACTACTCTGAGTACGGTTATCCAGCCAGTTATGCACCCACCTTATAGTAGCCTCATCTAAGTTGTATTTCCCTAGTTTATTGATAAGAATATCATGCGAGACCGTCTCAAATGCCTTACTAAAGTCTAGGTATACCACATCCACCGCTTCTCCCTTATCCACAAGACTCGTTATCCTATCAAAGAAAGCTGTCAGATTGGTTTGACATGATTTGCTCTTTACAAATCCATGCTGGCTGTTCCCTATCACCTTGCCACCTTCCAAGTGTTTACAGATGATTTCCTTAGTTACTTGCTCCATTATCTTCCCTGGCACAGAAGTTAAACTAACTGGTCTGTAGTTTCCCTTTTTATAAATGGGCACTATATTTGCCCCTTTTCCAGTCTTCTGGAATCTCACCTGTCTCCCATGATTTTCCGGAGATGATAGCTAGAGGCTTAGATACCCCCTCTATCAGCTCCTTGAGTATTCTAGGATGCATTTCATCAGGCTCTGGTGACTTGCAGGCATCTAACTTTTCTAGGTGATTTTTAACTTTTTCTTGTTTTATTTTATCTTCTAAACCTCCCCCCTTCCCACTAGCATTCACTATGTTAGGCATTCCTACAGACTTCTCGGTGAAGACTGAAACAAAGAAGTCATTAAGCATCTCTGTCATTTACAAGTTTCCTGTTACTGTTTCTCCCTCCTCACTGACCAGTGGGCCTAACCTGTCCTTGGGTCTTCCTCTTGCTTCTAATGTATTTATAAAAAGTCTTCTTGTTTCCCTTTATTCCCGTAGCTAGTTTGAGCTCATTTTGTGCCTTTGCCTTTCTAATCTTGCCCCTGCATTCCTGTGTTGTTTGCCTGTATTCATTCTTTGAAATTTCTCCTAGTTTCCATTTTTTAATAGGACTCCTTTTTTATTTTTAGATCATGCAAGAGCTCATGGTTAAGCCAAGCTGGTCTTTTGCCATATTTTCTATCTTTCCAATGCAGCAGAATAGCTTGCTTTTGGGCCCTTAATGTCCCTTTGAAAAACTGCCAACATTCCTCAGTCTCGATTCCCATGGGACCTTACCTATCAGCTCTCTGAGCTTACCAAAATCCACCCTCCTGAAAGGAGTAGGAACAGGGGCAGAAGCCTCAGTGGAAGAGGCACCGGGATGCAGTGCCTCCTCACAGGGCAGGGGATCAGTAGTGGTGGTAGGGGAAGTTAGTCTCTCCCCAGCGCCAGGCCCTGGTGGCACACGGAACGCTGCACAGGAAGCGCATAGTGATGGGAAACAACTGGAACTCCCACCCACTAGAAGCACCCAGGGGCTCAGTGGCCAATGACTGAGGTGCTGCTGATGGCTGGTGTGACGGGGCACAATGACCCCACCACCGGGTCGGAGCCACGGTGGAGTGGCGCGGTCAGCCGCCCCCGCGCCACTGAGGCACATGCTCGAGCTGCGTGCCGGGCGTTTTAAATGCCGGCGTCGCGGAGAGCAGGGGGGAGGGAGGAGTCAGGCCGCCATCCGGGAGGACGCCAGCTTGCCCTACAGAGGACGGGAGCGTCCCGCCCTCCGAAACTACAGCCAAGCAGGCTGCGGTCGGCCCTGAAGGGGCCAGGCCCAGAGGAGGGCCAGAGGTGCGAGCGCCTGTTCCAGGAGCTATCCCAGCCGTCCGGACGCCAGGAGGACCTGCGGAAGCCACCAGGTGCGACCGGCTGGGGAGAGATCAGCCCACGGAAGGAGCGAAGAGCGGTGACCCTTGGCGTGGGTAGGAAGGGGCCCAGAGTGAGCAGAGTGACCCGAGTGGTTGGCAAGTTTCAGGGATTGTCCCCATCAGCCATGTAGCGGCGGCTGCCCCTACACCTTTAGGGCTCTGGGCTGGGACCCGGAGGAGTGGGAGGGCCCGGATTCCCCTACCCCCGCCCAGCAGTGAGACAGAGTCTGCGGAGATGGGCGGAACTGATAACCAACTGACTAGTTACTGCACACGTACTGTTCATAGGGCCGAACTGAGGACCCTGAGGGTGGTCAAGGGCAGCCAAGGGGTAAGGACTGGTGATTGCAGTAGACGGTGGACCCTGGGATTGTGCTAGGGGTCCGCACGGGGCAACTGAGGTAATCCCAATAGGGGGGCGGGGAGGAAAGGCACAGCGGGGCAATGCAGAGGTCCCTTGCAGGGAGGCCTAGGGGAGAGTGTCACAGTTGGCCTTGTCTGAAACTCTCCCTGAGGGCCTCCCGGATGCACACAGCCCCCGATGGGCTTGCCAGAAGGCAGCGGTGCACAGCTGCTCAAAGGCCCTTGCGAGCTGCTCGGCCTCTACCCTGCCACTCTGGCAGGAACGTCTCCCCCCTTGTTCTTGCTCAGATAGTGCAGGACACAGCAGGCCACCACCACCTGGGAATGTTCCACATGCTGAGGTCCAGGTGGGTGAGCCTGGTGTTGAAATGTTCCTTCACAAGGTCTAGGTGTCCAGTGCAGGGCTTCATCAGCCATGGGAGCAAAGGATAGGCTGCATGCGTCGTGGGGGATGCATGTCCACGTCCCTGATCCTGATGGTGCGGCCAGGGAAAAAGTGCCGGCGTGCATCTTCTGGAACAGACTGGAGCTCCTAAAGACGTGGGCGTCCTGCGCCTTCCCCGATCGCCCGATGTTGATGTTAGTGAACCAGCCTTGGTGGTCAACGAGGGCTGCAGGACCATTGAAAGGTACCCCTTCCAGTTGATATAATCGGAGGCCCGGTGGTCGGGGGCTGTCAATGCGGCCCCCCGTCCCACAGTTGGGGAAGCCCATGGCAGCAAAGACAGCCATGATGGGGTCCACATTGCGCAGGATGGTGTTGATGGCCCTCACCACCTGTAGAAGGATACAAACATAGAATCACATGGTTGCCATAGCCCTCAGGAGGTCCCTGAACCAAACCCCCTTCCCACACCAGGCCCAACCCCAGCTTACCCCATCCCCAGCAGGGCTTTGTGAAGGCGGGACTGCAAAAACTCCAGGGAGGGAGAGTCCACTCCCCCTTCCCTAGGGAACTCCATTCCAGCAGTTCACCACCCTCCTAGGACACTAGGAAGAGAGGCATACCTGCATGAGCACAGCCTTGACGGTCAATCTCCCCACACCGAACTGGTTCCTAAAGGAGCGGTATCTGTCCAGCGTGGTGAGCTTCTGAAGTACCACAACACGACGCTTCTGGTGGGGATGGCGGGTTGCATGTGGGTGTCCCATCGCCGGAGGGCAGGGGCAAGCCACTTGCACAGCTCCAGGAAGGTGTCCTTCTGCATACAGAAGTTCTGGAGCTACTGCTCCATGATGAGCCGGCCCCACCAGTCAAAACTGGTGTCCCAGAGTCAGAAGCAGCGGTGCACGGTGTGCAGGGGATGGTGGGAGGGGCTGTGGTGCATGAGCAGCATGTGGAGTGGAGTGAGGATGTGCCCCAGAGTGAGCTGCTGGTCCTGTTCCTGCAGTGCCATGTGGGCAGCCTGCAGTAACTGCACCAGGAGGTGCGGCAGCAGGTCCAAGAGCCAGTGAGTGCTTTGCAGCAGGTCCGGCTCCATGGCTGGAGTGCTGTGGTGTGCGCAAGGGCAAGCAGAGCAGGTAGTGAGAAGAGGTTGCTGTCCCTCGAGGAGGTAGGCAAAGGTGAAGCGCCCGAGACACGACTGTACAGGGGGGTCCCTTTAAGCACGAGCCTCAGCTAGCCTCAGGCAGCAGCTAGGAAGCGACTGCTGTCCTCATGCCCTGCCCAGAGTGCTTCTGAGGGGCTTTAAATGTGATTCAGGTGCCAGTCAATATGGACGCTCTATTTAGCTACAGCTCTGCGCTATTTCAATGGGCATTTGTAGTGTGGACGTTTATTTCAAAATAAGCGCGTAGTGTAGACATACTCTTACAGACTAACGCGGCTACCCCTCTGAGACACTAGCACCTGTAAAATAGATAAGCCATAAAAAGATGTAGATAAATTGAGCTAACATAACTCAAGAACACGAAAGGTGCATCCACACCTTGGGGACAAGGATATGTAAAGCCCTTGTATCAAAGTTTCTTCAATTTTACAATCTCAGACCACAATCCCATTGAGGCCTATTAGCATGTCCCTTGCTATTTAAGCTCCCTACAAGGAAGCAGAGGCTCATGAGCCTGCTAGGCATGGAAGTGAGTGTGCTTGACAAAATAAGATGCAGTTGAGGCTTTTGGGATCAGGGAGAAGATGCATCTCCTTCATTCTTATGTGTGGGGACAGGAAACAGACAGGAGTTGCTGACCCACTGCATTCTAAACTATTACCTGATACGTCCTTATCTTGATATGTCTGCAAAAATGATGAGCAGTAAAATAGTGACAAAGTATGTCACTACACCGATGGGGCAGTTCAGAATGCTCAGAGCTATTACTTGATGTTGTTTGCAGACTCAAGTACATTCATTTCACATTCGGATTCTTAGCAACCAAACACAAGAGACTTTTTGAATGACAGTTTAAGAATTTGTGACAGTTACGCAATACATTTCTACAAGAAACGTTCAGCTGAAGCCAAATCACAACATGCACAGGCCATAGCATATCAAGTCATATTAACATTGCACTCCAAACCTCACCTCATTTAAGTCACTGTCCTTGGAACTCACTCCTACCAAGGACACGCAACGCCACAGAACAAACAAGCCTCAACGCACTGGAAAACTTGAAATAACTATGCCATAAAGCTATACTCACATTGGTTCAGCTTCTGTGCTCAGCCTCTAGCTGAAGTACATTTTTTTCTTTCTATGCTAGGGCTGCTTCACATGATGTAAGCTACTTCCAGGTGTCAAATTCTAATCACTGAGGGCTTGACCTCACCTTCTGAGATGATCTTTCTGAGAAAGATAGGAAGCTACCCATGTGAGATCAGATTACTGGTCCATCAAGTCCAGAATACCACTACTAGTAAGGCAGCCACCACCTGATACTTCAGAAGGCAAAAGAGAAACCTATGCATCATCTTGCTCACTATACAATGAAGAAGAAACTCAGCTATGGGTCCTGGTTTCTGTAAGAAGATTTCCAAGGCAGGTTACCCATTACTTATGTGTCTCAGATCTGTATCTCAAGGATGAGACACGATGGCCATGATGGTATTTGGACAACCACCTATCAAATTATGCACCAAAATAATCCCAATAAACAAAGCCCGTCTCTGTAGAAAAGCGACAGCGTTAACAGAGCTTTCAAAGAATTGAATACTTCTCTTTACAGGAATAAAGCTTTCCGCACATAAAACTAAGAGAAAAGCTAAATCTCAATCAACCCAGGGGCATCAGGATGATGATGATGATTTTACTCAACATGTGAACAGGCAGCTTGTTAATGCATTTAAGAAAGACTGGCATTGTAAGTGACTATAGAATCATAGAATACTAGGACTGGAAGGGACCTCAAGAGGTCATAGAGTCTGGTCCCCTGCCCTCATGGCAGGACCCAGTCCTGTATAGACCATACCTATGGTATATGTAGCCATGACTACTGAGATATGCAGGCATGAAGGCTTTGCCTTGAAGCAAAAATGTGAGTCAAATTACAGTTTAAATCACTCTTTCATCACTGTGCACACAAGCCACTTAACAGAAGGTTGAGTCCATAAATCATGAAAAATACTAGGGACACACGTCCATGCTTATCCTTTGGAATATGTATCAGAACCAAGAGTTCAAGAAGCCAAGCGCATACCTAAGCTAGGTGTATGATCTCTCAACCTAAACTCATCAATTAAGCATCAGCATTAGCAGCATGTTGTACGGATGTGAGACATGGGTGATAACGAAAGATTCGCGAGAAGGATATTGGCGTTCAAGAGGAGTGGTTATAGAAAGATCCTGAGAATAGGATGGATGCAGAAGGTCACCAACGAGGAATTGTATAGGAAGATACAGCCGAAAGAGAACCTACTGCAGAAGGTTTACACCGGAAGTTACAGCTATTCGGGCATATCTGCATAACGAACGACGAGTGAAAAGTTAAGACCCTGGTATTCGGCATAATGGATGGTCCGAATAGGAGAGGCAGACCCCACAGAGAATGGGTAGATGATACAGTAGATTGGTGCAGAGCTAGTCTACAGAAACTAAGCCACTCCGCACTGGACAGGGAAAGATGGAAGGAAATAGTGAGGGAGGCATTGGACACCAATGGGCGTTGAAGCCCATGGTTGTTGATGATGATAAGTAGCTCTATTGTTGCAGTGGTCTCTGGTGAACTACAACACTATGAACTGGAGTACCAGACACACAAGAGAGGAAAGAGGTTGGGCTTTGCTTTTATTCAACTGTTGCTGCCTTCTTTGTTTTCATTTACCAGCACCTTACTTTTTCCCTCCCCACTGATCACTTGCTTCTTATTTTTATAAATTCTTTCTATTCCGCTCCTGTTAGTCTAAGGAAAAAAGTGAACAAAGTTTCTTTGGACAACAAGGGAGTTAACACTCTCTTAATGACATAGTAGAATAGGATGCATAGTGTTCTGTAGTAAAGAAAGGTGGCAAGATCCCAAACTACAGAACTAGGGATGTAAGCAACTAGAATCATAGAACCATAGAGCTGGAAGAGACCTCAGAAGGTCATCAAATCCAGCCCCCTGCCCTAGGCAGGACCAATCCCAACTAAATCAACCCAGCCAGGGCTTTGTCAAGTTGAGACTTAACACCTCTAGGGATGGAGATTCCACCACTTCCCTAGGTAACCCATTCCAGTGCTTCACCACCCTCCTAGGGAAATAGTTTTTCCTAATATCCAACCTGGACCTCTCCCACCACAACTTGAGACCATTGCTCCTTGTTCTGCCATCCCCCACTACTGAGAACAGCCTCTCTCCATCCTCTTTGGAACCTCCCTTCAGGAAGTTGAAGGCCGCTATCAAATCCCCCCTCACTCTTCTCTTCTGCAGACTAAATAAGCCCAAATCCCTCAGCCTCTCCTCATAGGTTGTGCGCTCCAGTCCCCTAATCATTTTGGTCACCCTCCACTGGACCCTCTCTAGTGCGTCCACATCCTTCCTGTAATTGGGGGCCCATAACTGGACACAATACTCCAGATGTGGCCTCACCAGAGCCAAGTAGCTAGTAGCCCCCCCCCGCCTCAGTATCAGAGGCAGCAAGAGGGGTGGGGGGAGCAGGAGCCAGTGCTGGGGGAAGCCATCTTAAAAGCTGGTTCTCCCCAGCACCATCGCCACAGAGGAGCAAGGGAGGCAGCGGCACAGCGGGGGAAACAGCGCGAGCAGGGACTGAAGCAGTTCCCGTTCGATCTGGGTTCCCTGCTGCGCCTCTGCCTTTTAAATGTAGTAAAAGCCCTGCAGGTGCGAGTGCCCCATCCCAACTTATCAACTGATCGAGTAGTCGATGGAAATTACATCGACTACTCGATTAGCTGATTAATCGAAATTTTACATCCCTATACAGAACCTTGCAATGTAAAATGAGAAACAATCAATAGTGTTCTTACACACGTGACTCATATGGACTGCACTGTAGTATGGAACTCAGCTGTGTATCTATAACAATGTTAGTACTTTTTTTCAATATAACAATTCCATAATTAACCTTATGATCCCAAAAGGTTCACATCAACTTGTCTACTTTAAACATTAATACAGCATTTTTGCAATAGTATATTTTGTTCACTAACATAGCAAAAGCACTTTCTTCTCCTTTTCAAATCCAATTAAACTAAAATATATTTGTCATGTCAGTATAACATAAAGCAGGGGCGGGGAACCTAAGGCCCGGGGGCCAAATGCGGCCCCCAGCTTGCCTGGATCCAGCATTTACGAGGAAGAACTTGTAATGTCAGCTCACAATACCTTCCAGTTAGGCCCCAAAGGTCCTCTCTTGGTCGTCATCGACTGAAACAATACTGGGTCCTCATCAGCTTTATAGTCCTGAAAAAAAGAAAAAAAAGTCAGAGGAAAAGCAGAGACACCACCACCACCAGTGCAAAGCAGCACTTGAAAATTAGTGAACCCAACAGGAATAGAAGGGACCTTGAGAAGTCATCAAGTCCAATCCCTGCAGTATGGCAAGACCAAGCAGACAGAGCCCATACCTGAAAGGTGCTTGTCCAACCTGTTTTTAAAAACTTCCAACAGGGATTCCGCAACCTCCCTTAGAAGCCTGTTCCAGAACTTAACTACCCTTACAGTTAGCACATTTTCTTTAATACTTAACCTAAACCTCCCCCTTCCAGTTGATTAAGCTCATTACTTCTTGTACTACCCTTCAGTAGATATGGAGGTAAAAAGGATGGTGATCAATTGTTAACAGCACTCACCATATAAAGACTTATCAGGTTCCCCATCAGTCTTCTTTTCTCAAAGCTAAACTTTATTTTAACCTTCCCTCTTAGTCTAGAAGAGAGCTGTAAAAATGATACAAGGTTTAGAAAACCTGACCTATCTCCACTTTGTCCACATCTTTCCTGAAGTACGGTGCACAAAATTGAACACAGTATTCCAGCTGCAGCCTTATCAGTGTTAAATAGAGCAGGACAATTATCTCCAATTTCTTATACACAACACTCCTGTTAATAAACCCCAGAACAATATTAATCTTTTTCTGTATCATATTGCTGACCCTGATTCCATTTCTATTCCACTGACTCCCAAATCCTTTTCAACAGTATTGCCACAAAGACAATTTTCCCCCATTTAGTAGCTGAGCGTGTGATTCTGACTTCTTAAAGTACTTTGCGCTTGATTTTATTTAAGTCCATTTGTTGAATACAGAACAATACTTCAATATTGCAGTCATTTTGCATTCTAATCCTCCAAAGTCCTTGCAACCCTTCCCAGTTAGCATCACCCACAAATTTTATAAGTATGCTCTTCACTCCATTATCCAAGTCATTAATAAAAATGTTGACTAGTACCAGACAAACAACTGACTTCTGCAGCCCCCCCCCCCCCCCCCCCCTCCAGATATACCCTCCCAATCTAACAGCAAACCATTGATAACTTTTCTGAGCATGGTCTTTCAACCCGTTGTGCATCCACTTTATACTTTATTTCATCCAGACAACATTCCCCTAGTTTGTTTGTGGGACTGTATCAAATGCATTCTTTAAAATCAAGATATCACATCTACTGCTTCTCCCCATCCAATAGGCCAACTGATTTGTCAGGATTTGCTCTTGACAAATCCATGCTGACTATTCTTTATAACCCAATTATATTATAGCAGTTTACAAAAACTAATAATTTGAACCAGTATCTTTCTGACATTCAGCTAGTTAGTCTAATTCCCCAGGTCCTCTTTGCTCGTCTTTAAAAGACAGAGATTATGTTTATCCTCCTCCAGTTTTCTGGGACCTCACTTATCCTTCATGAGTTCTCAGATAACTGCTAACCACTCTGAGATTATATCAGCTAGTTCCTTATGTACCCTAGGATGAATTTCATCAGGCCCTGCTGACTTGGATACATCTTATTTACCTAAATGTTCTTTAAGCAGTTCTATTTTTTGGTTTACATTCCATCCCCTTCATTGTTAATATTCCTTATATGGAATAGCTGGTTGTGACGGAGCCCCCCCCCCCTCCCTGCTTTATGAAATGGACTTATGGACATGAATATACATAACTAAAAAGTGTTTTGAGCAAATTATTTTGTGTAACCCATCGATCTTCATGTCACGAGCCATTGGTTCGGTTTATTTCACTTTGGTGGGTGGGTGTGTGTGTGTGTGTAAAATTAGACACATGGAGTGGGGAATACTTTGTGGGCTTCAATGTATGAATGAGACATGGAGGGCGTTACCTTCAAAGTCTTGATGAGCAATTGTTAAACTGTCTCTTTTGTCCTTAAGTCCTAGCAGTGGTTGGTAGGGAGTGGCCTCAAGTCTAACAAAAGGACTAGGAAAGGAGAGGCCTGGGTCTTTTGGCTGGGCTGCACCTGGAGGAAGGAGCCAAAGGCCCCAGGGAGGGGGAGAAAGCCCCGGTTTGGAGGGGCAGCTGGAAAAGAGGTTTTAGGGTGAGTTTGAGTAAGTTTGCACTGAGGTTTCAGTGGAGAATTAGCCAAGTGGTTTTGTTTCTTTTGATTTGTAACCTGCTTTGCTCTGCCTGTTCTCACTTATCACCACTTCAATCCTACGGCTTGTACCTCATAAAATCACTTTTATTTTCTATCAAACCCAGTGTAAGCAATTGTTACCTGGGGGGGCAACCAGTGTGCACACTCCCCCTTTCATTGTTAAAGGGGACCTACCTAATTCTTTGGGGTTTGATCCCATCTGGGGAGTGGTATCCCAGGAATCTGGGCCCTAAACTGCACTCTCCTTGGACCTGAAGTGGTTCAGTGTCTGTGCTGCTTCTCGGTAGGGGCAGGGACCTCAGCTCAGGGCCTTCGCTGGGGGAGACCAGCGGAGCTGGCCCAGCAGGTGGTGAGGAGCCCCAGAGAGCGGGAAGGAGAGTGGCAGTGGCCGTATCAGTACCCCACGAGGCACCCCCCCAGGGGTTGTCTTTGACCGCACCCCATCACACTGCTCATTAACTTTTTTTTGTGTGAAGACTGAAGTAAAATAGGCATTGAACATCTCAGCTTTTTTAATATCCTCAGTAATTAGATGTGTGTCTGAGAAGTAGCAGCCCACTTGGACTGGTCTCTTTTGCTCCCAATGTATTTAAAGAACCTCTTATTGCCTTTTATGTCCCTTGGTAAGTATAAATCATTCCGTACAGGAGCCTTGCTGGTTTTGTTCCTAGGCTTTTTTTTTTTTTTTTTTAAACCCCACACACTCCTCCACAGCAATTTGCCCATTTCTAATTTTGTAGAATTCCTGTTAGATTTTTCAGTAATTAAAAGCTCTTGTTGAAGTCAGACTGACTTCTCACTATTTTCACTAACTTTCCTTTGCATCCTCTTAGAACACTCTGGAACAAGGTTTCATTTTCACATGCATTTTACCACCTCCCACCCCCGAGCTGCTTCTCGATTATCTACAAAGATCTTGTTATTGTTACATATTTACATAACTAGGACCCAAAAGTCCCTTGTTGAGCTAGATACCCCTTGGCTGCGTCTAGACTGGCAAGTTTTTCTGCAAAAGCACTTGCTTTTGTGGAAAAACTTGCCAGCTGTCTACACTAGCCACTTGAATTTCCGCAAGAACACTGACTTCAGACAGTAGGAAATCAGTGCTTCTTGCGGAAATACTATGCTGCTCCCATTCGGGCAAAAGTCCTTTTGCGCAAAGCTTTTGCTCAAAAGGGCCAGTGTAGACAGCTCAGATTTGTTTTGCGCAAAAAAGCCCCGATCGCGAAAATGGCGATTGGGGCTTTTTTGCGCAAAACCACGTCTAGATTGGCACGGACGCATTTGTGGAAAATCATGCCAGTCTAGACGTAGCCCTTATGTTAAGTACCGTACAAAATCACAGGTAGATACTACCCCTGTTCAGAGTTTACAAAGTATACACATCTACGTATGCACGCTTGTAGCTATCAACTTCCCACAACACTCCCTCATGCTAGTAATCACAGCTTGGCTGACTTTTTGTAGACATTACAGCAGAAGCAGGTATAGAATATTTGAGAGGGAAGGGGAAGGTATACAGAGCTAGGCCATGTACACTACCCTCAGACTAAACTACTTTACAAGTTATCTAACATCCCTAGTTTAATTGAATAGTCACATAACTGCATGAAATCTTAGCGGTTACACAACTATTCAATATAGTCCCCAGAGGTGGGGCCAGCAGCCAGTGTGCTCCTGGCCCCATTCTTGGGGAGCCCCCTGCAGTCCTGTGCTGCTACCTCTATGTCAGAGGCAGCAGCATGGGGTGGTAGGCAGAAGCCGGTCCGCCAGGGGAGCCAGTTTAAAAACCTGCTCCCTGCGCAGACCAGCTGCCTGCCACCACACACGGCTGCCTCTGATACTGAAGCAGCAGCCCCGTCTGCAGAAGTCCGAGCTCCCCGCGGACAGAGACTGATCCGCGGCAGCAGCCCGTCTGTAGGGAGCTTGGATACCCTCCCGCCCCCTGCAGACAGGGGCTGCTGCTGTAGACCAACCTCTGTCTGCGACAGGCCCAAGGTGCTCTGATGCGCCCCATCCCCCCCGCACTGCTGCCTCTGATAGAGGCATCAGCAGGGGGTTGGGGTGGAGGCAGCACCAGGGAGCCGGTGCTGGAGGGGAACTGGCTGTTAAATCTTGCTCCCCCCAGCACCGACTCTTGCCTGCCTCCCCGGCCACTGTCTCTGTAGGAGGCAGCAAAGGAGGGGGGAGGCAGATCCCCGCATGCATTGGCTCCCGCCTGCTCCCATCATGCTCTACACTGCTGCCTCTCTATCCTCACGGGCACTGGCTCCTGCTCCCTCCCACCCCACCCTTTGCTGCCTCTGACAGAGGCAACAAGGGGAGTGTGCTTAGTCAACAAGATTAAGCTCGGGCTTATCGGTTAATCATGTAGTCAAATACAAGTTGACATCCCTACTTTAAACATTAAGCAATAGCATAGAACATTTTTTCCACCAACACACAACTTAATATGGAAAAATGGCATGTAACAAAATTAAAGCTAAACAAAACCAAAGGTTCTAAATATTTACAAGCTACAATAGAGTTTAAGCATGTCTATAGCTTGGGGTGTTGGGTCTGGCAGGGAGAGGAAGGCTGCGGGGGTGGCTTTGTGCCCCCCCCCCCCCCCCGCTCCTATTGGCCATGATTACAGCCAGAGTGGTGGGGGGAAGCCCCCAGGCAGTGATTCCCTGCACTGTCATTTCCCCCAACTGGGGGGAAGGGGAGCAGCAGCAGCATGTGGAGCCACTTTCTTCCCCCACCTGGCAGAGCCTACAGGATGGCTCCAGTCCTGGCTTGCCTAACTCTGGCCCGTTAGGCTCGGGGCTCCCTCCCGCCTGCAGCAGGGAGCTGGTGATGGTACTCCAGTGCTGAGATTGGCCTCAAGCCCCCCCACCCCATCCCTGCAAGGCTGGGGCACCAGCATCGGCTTCCCGATGCTGGAGTGGGGTGAACCCCAAGCCTTGCTAGGCTATAGGTTCCCCACCTCTGTACTGGAAGATAGATAGTATGTATCTATATCTTTGGCCTGGTCTACACTGGCAAGTTACTGTGCAGAAAACCAGCTCCCAGAGCTGCAATTCCCAAGGTGTCCACACTGGCTAGGCTCTTAGCACGCACTAACTCCACAGTTGCTGTGCTCCAGGTAAGCCACTGTCACATTACTGAATTGGAGGGAAGCAGCCAGATCACTGCTGCACCCCCCCCCAGAAATTGGTATAGGGGGGAGCCATGTGGGGTATTGAATGGGAGCTTATCGTTTGTTGATCTTATGTACGCTATTTATGTGAGTGTATAATGTCTGTGTGTGTAGGTAGGAATCTGTGGTCTGTGTGGAAGCTGAATGTTTCTCTGAATGTGGTTAAGCATTGCTATGGACAGGCTGATTAGCAAAGCCCTGTGGGACAATGGCACTTGATGGCCCAAGGACACACCTAAAGCAGGAGGGCGGAGACCCAAGAGCTGCCAGCAGAGAGAGGCTGAGGACCAGGTGACCAGCTGAGACCAGAAAAGGCCAGGAAGGGGGTATAAAGAGGCCATGCGGTCGATGCCATTTTGTTCTCAGCTCAGCACTTCATCCCAGAGGCAGCACTGCAGGGATTGAAGAGCCCAGAAGACCTGTGAACCCATCCTGATCGTAGGATGTGCAATAAGAACTTTTAAACCAGCAGCTGCAACATCTCTGCTAGAGCCTGCATCGAGGACTGGGAGATTCGGTGCATGTAACGTACTGTACTTTAACAACCTTACTCTCAGGCATTTCTTTCTTGTAATAATAAACCTTTAGATATAGATTCTAAAGGATTGGCCCAGCGTGATTTGTGGGCAAGGTCCAGAGGGTAAATTGACCAGGGATCTGTGGCTGGTTTCTTGGAACCGGACAGAACTTGTTCGGGGTAGGTGGGATTGGATGCTAAGACCCCCCACCTGTGTATAGGCCCGGGGCCATCTGGGGCACGGATATTGCTGGGGTGTCGGAGGGGTTTTGCTCGTGAGGCTTCAGGCAGGCAGCTGAAGCGCCCTGTGGGACTGGTTTGTCGCCTGTTTGGAAACGTCACCAGTCGGGGGCTGTAAGGAGCCCCGGATTTGAGCAATTCACCCTGAGCGGACGTCCTCAGTTGTGCCCAGACATGGCCCGGTCTGTCACAGCCACCTTAACAGGTGTAGAGCTTTCAGTACAATGGCTACAGCACTGGGGTACCAGTGTGGACACTCTGGTGTACTATGGCACTGCAACTACCCCCCAGTACCTCTCCCACAATGCCTGTTCTCTCCTCTCTGGTCATCTGTTTAAACTCTATTGCCCTCCCCTCAGGTGACCAACCCTCAGATCCACCCTTTACATTCGTTGGGAATTTTGAAAGTACCGTTCCTGTTTGCTTGGGGACATGTGGTGTGCTCTCCTCTCAGTGCATCTTTCCAGGTGACCATGCCTGTGCCATGCACCAGGTGATCCCCTACTTGGGAGCCATGCTGAGTTGCTGCTCTCATTAGCTTTTGGAGAGGAGGCTTTCCAGCCCCAGCTGCATGCCAGCCATATAAATTATGACGCAAGGGCAGATATTGAGATGAATGACCAAAAGGAGCTATGCCTGGGACACACTGCAGTGCAGGGTCAAAGTGAAGGAGCTGCAGAATGCCTACCACGAGGCACAGGCAAACCACCACTCCAGTGCTGTGCCCATGACCTGCCAGTTCTACAGTGAGCTGGATGACATATTTGGGGGCGACCCCTGTGGATACTTCAGGGCCCATCCCAGAGAGGACCAAGCCAGAAGGAGGAAATTGTGGATGAGGGTGCTGAAGGGAAGGGAGACCCAGAGCCAAAGGACAACTCAGCATCCACAGGTGCATGCGGTCAGGAGCCATTTTCTACCCCAGAGTTGTCTAGCCAGTCACAGTAGTTGGAGGCTGGGGAAGCACAAACAGCAGAGTAAGTGGCTTTGATTTCTGGAAGCGCTGAAGTGACTTGTTGGGAGAGGGAGGGTTGACAAAACCAGGTTTAAGTCCCACTGAGGTACTGGGTCCCTCATATGGAGGGTATAACCTGTCCAACCCCTGAAGGAACCAACCCACCAAATGGATCCACAAACACCAAATGTCCCCCAGACCCTGGGTGAAATGCCGATATGCAGCCAGGTGGACCCTAATGGAGGAGGTAGCGAGCCCTTGCTGTTTCAAGCTCATGAGGTAGTCAAGAATTAGGGGAACAGGGGCTTGCAGGGCTTGAATGTTGAGAGCCTCTTCCACTTTGCCATGGAAGTAGCAGGCGTGGAGTGTTTCCTACTACCAAGGAGAACTGAGCGCACCCCTTTGGAGCACTGCCATTCTACCGGGTTCAACCACGGAGTCTCCAAGCCAGCAGATGGAGGGCCTGGAGCCTGGGGTGCAAAGAGCCTGCCATAGTCCTGAGATATTAGGTCCAGAACCAGGGGAAGTGGGACCAGAGGGGCCACTGACATTTCCAGCAGCTGCGTGTACCAATGATGCCTGGGCCATACCAGTACTATCAGAATCACTTCCACACTGTCCTGGCAAATTTTGAGCAGCACCTTGTGAAACAGGGGGAAGGGAGGGAAGGCATACAGCAGACCCAGCCCCCAGCGGATTTGGAATGCATCTTCCAGTGAACCCCTGCTGAGGTTGAGGTAGGAACAGAAGGCCTAGCACTTCCTGCTCTGCCTCGTGGCAAAGAGGTCCAATCAGGGATGACCCCACCTCTGGAAAATTATGGCATCAAAATGTGCAACGGAGACTGTCCACTAGATAGTTCTGGGACCCCAGCAGATACGATGCCACAAGGTGCATTTCGTTCCAGATGCAGAGCTCCCACAGCAAGAGCGCCTCCTGACACAGGGGAGAGGAGCAAGCACTATCTTGTTTGTAGATATAAAACAAACATCACTGTGGTGTTGTCTAAATATATGGAAATATACCACTCTCAGAGCTGGAAAGAACCTCAGTCATTGAGTCCAGTCCCCCACCCTCACAGCAAGACCAAATACCATCCCCAACAGATTCGCCCCAGATCCCTAAATAGCCCTCTCAAGGATTGAGCTCATAACCCTGGATTTAGCAGGCCAATGCTCAAACCACTAAGCTATTCTTCTGTCTAAAACATAACACACCCGCCCCACATTTCATTGGTGAAGGACTCACAGGCCAACCAAACAACCCTGACCTCCTTAACATTGACATGAGACCAATGCCCTGCATCTTTAATACACCCAGATGAGCACCCCAAGGTGTCCGTTAGTAGTGTCAATACAGGGCAAGGGGCACGAAAGGGAACTTTCACAGACATTCATGGAGTCCAACAGCCACTGAAGAGTGCACAGCACCAACCAGGCCGCCGCCGCCGCCCCCCCCCCCCCCCCCCGCAGGGACAGACAGACTGACTACCCCGCTCAGCAGATGACGAGTTGGTGTGTACACCAGTGGCAGCCAAGCCTGCAGCTCTGAGAGAAAGCCTGGCAAGCTGGATGACAAATGCATGCAGCCATATGACCCAGAGGTCTTAAGACAGGTCCTGGCCACTGTGATGGGGAAGGCCTCCAGCCCCTGTATCAGTTTGCACATGCTTTTGAAACGGAGCTGGCTGCCACTGCGTCTATGCAGGGCCCAATGCGTAAGGGTACACCTGAACCCCCTTCACCGCAGGAAGGCCACCAGCACTGCCGAAAGGCCACCAGCACCGCCATGGACTTTGTGAAGACCTTGGGTGCAGCCAATGGAGCGAATGGCAAAACTCTAAAGCAGTAGTGGGAAGACCCCCAGTATAAAACAAAGGAACCTTTTGTGTGCTGGAACTATAGACCCATGTCTACTCCGTCATACTCCACATAAATGTCCTCACTGCAGCAAGCTAACAGCCCGGGCTTGCAGAGCTAGGAAGATGAGCCTTATCAAAGAGGAGCATGCGGAGCCATTGCAGCCTTTGGCTACTGGGGACTCCACTGCTCGTCCCAAGCTACCCAAGTTCAACAGTGCCAAAGCCAGCATTGAAGAAGAGACTCTCCCACTAGGTCTCTACCACCGTTGACATCAAACTGCATTAGCTCTGGCGATAAACCGGGCACCTCTGGAAACGGACATAGCCAGCAAGCCAAAACCACGGAACTGAAGGACAGCTGCAAAACTACAATGGCACCAGCACCTACACCATCATCCTTGGCACCCGGCAAAACAGAAGGATACCAACAAGCCCTCATCAATGACACCAACTAAGAGTCGGGCAAAGTCGAACCGTGCCTGTCCCTCCCCAAGCCCAGAACCAACTTTTTCGCCAGCAGTGACATCGCCATCACCAATGCTGTGTAGAAACCATTTTCATATTTAGCTAGAAGCCATCTTGTATAACTGAAGCCATTTCAGCTTCTTGCTTCTGCACGTACGCCAGTGAGTGAACTTTGTTACCCCAGGACAGAGGCCTGCAAGATGAGTTATTGGAATGTGTTAATTGAGCTGTTTGAGAGGAGAGTGCTCACTCCCTCTTACCTGCTCCTTTTTTTTTTTTTTTTTTTTTGCTAATAACGGTTTTGCTTTTCTAAGTTTAACTGATGATTTCTGTAATTGGATGTCCTGACATCAGACTTGTTTGGTTAAGGGTATAAAGATACTAGGATTGATTTGTATTAGCAGCCTTACTGGGCCCGGCTCTGCTGGGGTCACGTTTGGCTCACTTTGTGCCTTATTGATCAATAAAGCTGTTTGTTAGCCGCCAAACCAGAGAGGAGCTTTTGTTTCAACAGCTGCATTCACCAGCACCCAGGCAAAATCCACCGCACTCTTGTAATATTTGTCACCCTACATCCCCAACTAGAACTTCAAGACGGTTTACCCTCTATCTCCTCCCCCGTCCTCCAGGGGCTTGATTCATTCTCTACGATTGCCAGTCTGAAGTATTTCTCATGAATTTATCAGCGTCTTCTCCTCTAGGCATTCTTCTCCAAAAAGGTCGTAGCACGATAGGTACAGACACTCTCGTTCCCATCACTATCTGCCACCTTGGAGAACCGAATGGAGGTAGTACCCTCCATGCCATTGCTGTCACTGATCCAGATGTTGCAGGCATTCCACCTCTCACCACTACTCAAGTGTCTCCCCGCCACCCTCCAAGTAACTGCCTCCCTCACGATTATCCTGCACTTCTATGTCTCACTGAAGTGGTACTGGTGAAGAGGGCCAGATTACAAATGAGGACATTCAACAGCCAGACCCCCTCGGGGGGGGGGGGGGGGGGAATGTTTCCCCTGTCATTAAGCAATTTCAAGAGCTATTCAAGAGGGTGGCTACGACCCAGCAACTGCAACTCTCAGGAGGATGCTGGCAAGCAGCACTGTTTACTTAAGAATCTTCAACCAACCCAAAAGGCTAAGATAGCACTTCCTGTTGACCAAGCCATCATGGAATCTGCTGATGAAGTATCACAAACACCTGCCTCTGCACCCCCCCACCAATAAGCAGGCGGACAAGAAATATTTTGTCCCTCCTAAAGGCCTAGACTTTCTGCTTACTCACCCTCAGCCTAATTCCCTAGGGGTTGACACCGCACAACAACAATCTAAGCTTCCACTGTGTGTGGGCCCCTGTGTGTGGGGGGGTGGGTCCCTGTGTGTGTGTCCGTCCCTCTGTGGGGGTGCGTGTGTGCATCCCTCTGGGTGTGTGGGTGAGCGTGTGTGTGTGTGTCTCCCCCTCTCTGGGTGTGTATATCCCTGTGTGGGGGGGGGTGTCCCTCGGTGTGTGTGTGGGGGGGTCCCTCTGGGTGTCCCCCTCTCTCTGTATCAGAGGGGTAGCCATGTTAGTCTGGATGTGCAAAAGTGACAAGGAGTCCTGTGGCACCTTATAGACTAACAGATGTATTGGAGCATAAGCTTTCGTGAGCAAAGACCCACTTCATCAGATGCATGTAGTGGAAATTTCCAGAGGAAGGTATAAATATGCAGGCCAGAATAGTTAGTTGGCCTCCGTCGGTCAGTTGACCATGGATGACGTATCCTAGTTCTCGTCTTGGTTCGTGTCGAATTGTCTGGGACAGCGTCGGGGACAGCGTCGTTGGTGGCTGAAAAGGCCAATCCGGGACAGGCATTCTTTGCCGCAGAAGTCACAGCTATAGGTGGTTCCCTGGCTGTTGTTGGTGCGTAACTTCCTGCGGGCCCGCTTTTCTTCTGATGCACACATCATGTTCGTTTCGCCTGACTTGAGCTGTGTGGTCAGGGTGCCCCTCCACTTTGGGCGGTCTGCTGCGAGGTCTTCCCAGGACTGCGTGTTTATGTCGATTGCGAGATATGTTGGTAGTCGGATACTAGCCAGGGCGATGTAATATGGAGGAACAGGCTATTGCCCACGTAGCGGGTCCCCCCTCTCCACGTCGTCGATGGATCCAAAGGAACAGCAGGGCTGCTACAGTTTGGCATCGGCGCCGTCGCAGGAGTTGCCAGAGCGAGGCTGCAAGCAGCATCGAACTGTCTTAGGGACTCCGACTCCGGATTTTTCCTCGAGGTTTACTCCTGAAGCCTTTTCCATGGAAGAATATAGCCGCAAGGCAGCGGAGGTTTAAAAATCAGGGTTTTCCTTCCCCTAGATGAACTGCCTTCTAGGCTGACGAGTATCATCTCCCCGAAGCAACTGGTTATAAGGCGCCAGTGACCCGCCTGCGCCCCTTCTCCTGTCAGTTAAAACAGTTCCGCTGGGTTTACAAGCTAAACCGCACGTGAAGGCCAGGAGCTGGACTTGGTTGTCAGAGGCTATTGGAGACGCACGCCGTATAGGAGTACTTTATAGACAGTGGGAGCTTATCCCCACTACCACCCCTGGCTATGACAACCTTGGAACCAGAATAAGGCCAGAATAAGGCTAAAGATAATGAGGTTAAGTCAGTCAGGGAGGGTGAGGCCCATTTCTAGCAGCTGATCTGGAGATGTGAACACCAAGAGAGGAGAAACTGCTTTTATACTTGGCTAGCCATTCACAGTCTTTGTTTAATCCAGAGTTGGTTGAGAGAGAGTGAGAGTGTCCACCCCCGGGTGTGTGTCCCTCTGTGTATGTGTCCCCATGTGTGTGTGTGTGTGTCCCTCTGTGTATCCGTGTCCCACTCTGTGTGTGTGTGCGTGTGTGTACCCCCATGCGTGTCCCCCCATCCCCCCCCGGGTGTGTGTGCACGAGCGTGTACCTCTGGGGGTGTGTGTGTGTGTGTGTGTGTGTGTGTGTGTGTGTGTGTGTGTGTGTGTTCGTTCCCCCCTCTGTGTGTGGCGGAGGGGGGGGGTGTCTGTCCCTCTGGGTGTGTCTGTGGGGGGGTCACCCTGTGTGGGTGTGTCCCCCTCTGTGGGTGTCCCTCTGCAGGTGTGTCCACAGTGTGTGTCTCCCCCCTCTGGAAGGGGGTGGGGGTGGGGGGGGGGGGGGGGTGTGTGTGTGTGTGTGTGTGTGTGTGTGTGTGTGTGTGTGTGTGCGCGCGCGCGCGCGCGCGCACAAACAGGTGAGTGCTAACAGGGAGTTTAGAGAGGGAGTTGGGAAGGGCGTGAGGTTCTCTTGCCTTTCTTCTTAAATCCCTTCTCCAGGACAGCAACGATGGATGGTGATGGGTCTGCTGCTGTTACCTGCACAGCGTGTGCCATGTTTGTCTTCCTCCCGGAAGAAAGAACGGATTTCATCTGCATGAAGTGCGAGCTGGTCGCCATTTTGGAAGAAAAAATTAGAGGACTGGAGGCCCAAGTGTCGACCCTATGCTCGATCAGAGAGGATGAAGACTTCCTCAATAGAAGGCAGCGTTTAATCCTGCAAGCACGGCAGGCGGAAGAGCCAGAGAGGGCAGTACGGGACCAGGAAGAGAACTGGCAGCATGTAACTTCTAGAAGGGGAAAAAGGCCAGCACGGGAATCCCCCGATGCTATAGAGGTAAGTAATCGCTTTCAGGCTCTCTTCACGGGCTCGGCAGTGTTGAATGGTTTGGACGGGACCTCACAAGGAAGAAACTGGAAAGGAACACCATCTACTGGAAGGCATGGGATGCGTAGTCCTAGGAATGGGGGTTCCACGGCCACCCCCCCCCCCCCCCCCAAAGAAGACGACGGGTGGGGGTGGTGGTGGTTGGGGATTCCCTCCTGAGAGGGACTAAGCCATCCATCTGCTGTCCGGACCTGGAATCTCGAGAGCTGTGCTGCTTACCAGGAGCTCGCATTCAGGATGTGACTGAGAAGCTTACCAAACAGATCAAACCTTCGGATCACTACCGCTTCCTGCTTCTCCACGTGGGAACGATAAGGCCAAGAATGACCTTGAGTAGGTTACTGCAGATTATGTAGCGCTGGGAAGAAGGATCCAAGAATTCGGAGTGCAAGTGGTGTTCTAGTCCATCCTCCCTGTTGAAGGGAAAGGACTGGGCAGGGATCGTCGAATTGAGGACGTAAATGCGTGGTTGCGCAGGTGGTGTCGCAGAGAGGGCTTCGGTTTCTTCGACCATGGGACGCTGTTCAGGCACAAGGATTGTTAGGAAGAGATGGGATCCACCTAACAAAGAGAGGAAGGAGCATCTTCGCGGGCAGGCTTGCAAACCTAGCGAGGAGGGCTTTAAACTAGGTTCGTCGGGGGACGGTGACCAAAACCCTGAGGGGAGCGGCCTCGGATGCCAGGAAGAATACCACCTTCCCAAACATCCTAGAGGCCGCCACCACGGCCGCGGGCCCCACCACGCGTGCCAATGCCCGCACGTAGGTTTCCACATGGGGCGAGGCCGCCACCAAGAGACAACGGACCCCGTGCCTCCTGGTCAGGGTGGGAAAGGGGCCGCGGCCGCTGGGGATGGTATTCCGGGAGGCGACTTGGGAGGCGGCAGGTGGGGGGGTGGTGACTACCTAGGCGTACGCCCTGGGGCCCGGGACACAGTTGCCCCCAGAGCTGGTGGAAGGAACAGGGGAGCGGGAAGGAGGGGGGGCCACGGCCAGCAGATGGGTCGCGGCCGGGGAGTGAGCCCTCCCCTCAGGAGGTTTTGCCTTCCGGGCGGGGCCCTTCCTACCCTTCAGGGGAAGTTCTTCAGAGGTGACTGGAGGTGCCGCGGAAGAAGCGGTCGAGGCCCCGGGGTCCTTGTCCATTTTCGCCCCCTCTACCACAGTGACGGGGGGCCCGGCCACCTCAGAGGGGTTCTTGTTTTTAGGGGTGGGCGAGGAAGGCCTGGCAGGGGTGTCGCTGCTTTTGCCGGCTGCCCCTCTCCCAATCTCCCTGGCCCGCCCTCATTTCCCCGTCCAGTGCTGCTTCGATGACCGGCTCCCCTCCCCGCCTCTGCCGGGAGCCAGAACATCCGGATGCAGATTCCGCCCAGGCTGGCCGAGGGCTTGGGGGACCCGGCGCCACACAGGCACTCCGGGAGCCCAGAACACCCCAGCAACCACGCTGAGGCCTGGTATTTTTTTCCCTGCAGCCTATAGTTTGGGAAACGCTGGTATACGGTGTCGTGGAGCAACCCAAAGCCTGAGCAGGAAAGTAAGAGCACAAGCAGCAGCTTGAAATTGCGTTTCATAAGAGAGGCAGCAAATAGTGTTAAAGACTGTTCTACTGTTTAACAGAAACAGCATAATTTTTACCACTCTGGAAAGTGGGAGGCTCAAATACACTTCAAAAGCTAGTAACTAAAAACAAAGTTACTTATTCAGACCCTACTTTTCTAAAATACTGGGTAAGTAATCACTACCTACACACCTATAGTGCACATCATGTAGTAATAAGGCAAATGACTGAGCTGATTTTAATGGCCAAAATGTAGCTCGTTTTATGGTTACAGTGAAGCCGGACTTCAGCAACCATCCAAAGAACCAGCAGAAACCTCAAGAGAGATGGGTCTGTCAGGGCTGTTCCCCACTCTGGCAATCCGAGTGCAAAAGGTGGGGGGCCTGCAAGAGCGCTCCAAAGCCTTGCCTCTACAGGCACTGGTCACAAAAACCTTCCCCCAGAATCCTAACAGATTTTGGGGAATCGCTGCCACTATCAAGTGCTTTTCCTCTAAAACCAGGGGTGAACACTTGAAATCACCCCCAAGGTACCCCAAGTTCTTTTGCCCCAAAAGAGCTTGCAAAAAAAGAAAAACAAGTTGCAGTCTGTGGTAGCTGACCCCTCAAGTCAGAGACATGCAGATACCCACAGACAGACCATTCAGGACACAAGAATCTCATCACCTTAAAGGTAGTGATTTTTATTCCAAAACACAAGCTAAACTTGAGAAAGCAGACTTGGGTGCTAAATGTTACAGAGCAACTCGGCACAACACTTAGATGGTAAAGAGGGAGGGGAGACCTAGAATCACACAGAGCTGTTCAAACCAAACCACAAAATAAAGAAAAGTTACCCTGAACGCGACTGGACTCACATTTCCCTGGTCCTCACTTCTAATTTTCTCTTTGTGCAGGGCTCCCATGTCCTGAATTCCAGGGGGCGGCGGGCACGCAGGAGCGGCATGGTACTTCTGCCTGGGTTTAAACTCTCCCACAGGAAGAAAGCAGGCAGGAGACCTATATCCAATTCAAATTTCAACCCTCTCTCAACTGGTTCTCCAGGCCCCCTGGCTGACACCTTTGCTTGGTACCTGAGTTAACCCCTTAGTCACCAGGTACTGGTCAGCACTCCTCCTGTTCATGACATAGTAACAAAGCAGTAACTGTAGAGTGGAAGCAGAAGAAAGGACATGGGTGTTTCTCTAGCTACAGTTAGCCCCTCTGCCAGCAGAGATGAAAGACCAGCCCATATGCTGATAATTGCTGCATTGATGGGTAAGAAGTTTGAAGAGAAGGATGCAAAAGCAATTAAACACCACAGATTTCAGCACAAAAAAACAGACCTATTTGAACTTGCCATAATCCAAATGATGTATATTTAAGAACATACTCCTAAAACAGCAAATCAAAAGGAATGGCCTGGTCACAGCTCTGTGCCAGGCCATGCAGAAGAGCTGGATTTGAGTCCTTTTTCAATTTCAGCCCTCATACACTGAAACCAGCACACAAAATGGTGATCCAAGTAAATTACTGTATTAAGACTAAAAGCTGTATGTTTAAGGGCAATGGATTTTTGGTAATCTGCTGATAAAAATCAAACCAGAGATATTAGGAAATGTCCACAAAACGTGAGTACTGAGCATTTAGATTAGAGCAGTCAATTAATTGCTGGTAATGCAAGTGATTAATGCAAAACAAACAAGAACAAAAAGTTTGAGGGGTAGCTATGTTAGTCTAACTGGAAAAACTTAAACGACAAATAGTCTCTAAGGTGCTGCAAGAACAACAAAACAGAGGCTACAGCTATACTGCACTCTCTTGCACAAGAAAATATGCAAATGAAGCAAAGCAGTGAATATCGCCATGCCTCATTTGCATACCTAATGAGCCACCATTTTTGCCCAAGGGCCTTTCATGCAAAAGGGAGCCATCTACACAGCGTCGTTTTGTGCCAAAACCCCCCTCTTGTGCAAGAGCCGTTCTGCTGCTTTTTTTCAGGGAGAACGGCTCTTGCGCAAGAGGGGAGTTTTACGCCAAAGCCCCTTGGGCAAAAATGGCAGCTCATTAAGTATGCAAATGAGGTGAGGCAATAGTCACCGCTTTGCCTCATTTGCATATTTTATTGCACACGAGAGCACAGTATAGACGTAGCGGTAAGTGGCATCAGAGCTTTTGTGGGCACAACCCACTGAAGAAGTGGGTTGTGCCCATGAAAGCTGCGATATCTACATTTTTATTAGATTAAAAAGATTAGTTGTGATTCATTGGTTTCACGTATTACTGTTAAGGTGAATGACTGTAGTGTCCATGCAGCCATCAATCAGATTTGCCAGGACTCCAAGATCACTGGACATCTTTAAGTGGTCACAGCGGTCACCACTCAAAGCAACAGTGAGTGCATTTTTCAGAAGCTCCAGATTTGTAGCCTTCTCCTTGTGATATAGGTCATGTACTCTTGATGCAATGGTTCCTTGGAAGGGCAAGGTGTAGGATTGATTGCAAGATGCAGATTGAGTAACACCTGTTAGCCCTCTGTTGTTTACAATGAGTAGTCTGCATTCCATAGCTACATACCTTGCAATAGCATTGGTTACATTGTTGTACTTTAAGCCATGAGACTACAGAGACCCTGAAACTCTAAGCATACTCTATCACAGCTAGCAGGGTTAATTTGCTGTTGATGGGTTATCTGTAGAATTCCAACTGGAGGCAGAGGCATGTTTAGCCCATAGGAAGGACTGCAGACTTGTACTTCAATGGACCTCAGCCTTGCAATGGCCACAGAACCATCTGGAAGTTTTGAATGGGAAGTATATTTTTAAAAAGACTTGAACTTCTGCTGCATTAACTTTTTCTGATATTTAATCACTCTACATCATGAGAATGCTGTAGAATTTTGCCAGCGTTTGCCAAGTAATGAAGTACTGTAAGTGAAGATCAAAACAGAGGTGTGTGATTAACACTGGTTAAAAAAATGCATTCATGTGTTTTGCATTAATTGCTTGTGTTTACTGCTTTTTTAGAGCTGTAAATAATTCTGTATTTGTAAGTTGCACTTCTATGAGAGAGATTACACTAAAGTATTTGTATGAACTGAAAAATATGATTATCTTTTTACAATGCAAATATTTGTAATCAAAACAAACTGAGCACTGTACACTGCATTCTGTATTGTAACTTAAATCAATATATTTGAAAATGTAGAAAAACATCAATTTAAATTGGTATTCTTTCAACAGTGCAAATAAAAGGCAATTATAATGACAATTTTTTAAATCATTTGACAGCCACTTATTTAAATTACCTGTGAGTATAAAATTGATATTTACACCGAGTATATTAACCTATTTACTAACAATGAAAAAACATGTTCAAGGTGCAAATGAAGGCTAAAGTAATTAGCTAGACAGGACAATCATCTCCCAATAAGTACGATGTCTACTTACTGCTGATTCTACTTGAGTTCTGTCCGCAATGTCAATATGAACAACTTCAACACTCTTCCATGTGTTCGGATCCAAGTCATGCACCTGCGATGGGGAGAGAGAGGACCTTCACTGTTTGTCACCTTATTGCAGCCACGACGTTAATTCTGTATTACCCAGATCTACAGAGATGGACAGTTTTCTTAGAATCGCTAGGTAACTTCAGAAGATATTTCCCCATTTATTTAATTTTAGTAGTAACTTTATTAAATTTTCACTTCTTGTGCTTTCAGAGGAGCTTCATTTTAAGATTAATTTGCATTTGTTATTTTCCTTCCATCTAATGACATTAAATACTGGAATTAGAATCATTACACGTTCAAAATGCTAGACAAACATTTCCTTAAATCAGAGGCCCCAGCACATTTTGAAGTTGGCTAACAGACTATTTTGAAATGCATCTGTTAACATCTCTCAAAAGACATGACCTAATGCAGGGGTGGGCAATAATTTTTGATTTGGGGGGGGGGGGGCGCACTACTCAATTTGGAAAGCGGTCAAGGACCCCACTCTTCCATTATATTGATTTAGGAGATGCGGGATCTGGGATAGAGGTCAGGTGCAGAAGGACTTTGGGGTAAGGGACTGGGGTGGAAGAGGGGGTGCGAGGTCTAGGAGGGAGTATGGGTGCAGGGGTTTGGATTTAAATTTAAATTACTTGATTTAATTACTTGAGGCAGGGGACTGGGGTGCAGGAGTGGGGGCAGAGGCTTTGGGTTATGTGGGGTAGGAGTGGGATGCTAGAAGCAGGCTCTGGCTGGGAGACTTACTTGAGTGACTACCATCCAGCAGCCCAGCACAGGCTGCAGGGGCCATGTGTCTGAATAGCTATGAGCTTGACGGGGAGGGGTATTTAAGTGCCACCTGTTCTTCAAACAGGCAGCTCCCAATAGCTGGAAACTGTCCAATGGGATTGTGCTGGGGACAGGGTTAGCGTGACACTTCTCCACCCCCCCCCCCCCCAACCAGGGCTGACAGCTGAGAGGTGGGTGGAGAAGCAGGGCAGGCAGGGAGCCTACCTGAGCTCCCTGCTGCATCTGCAGGTTGGATCCAACATCTTGGCAGGCCAGATGTGGCCTACGGGCCGTATTTTGCCCAACCCTGACCTAATGCAAATAGAAGGGCCCAGATACATAGCATGTGTCATACATATAGCTGTTAGAAAGTAAAATGCTTTCCTAGACAATTATGCTTGCGCTAACAAAAATAGATATAGATACACTTCAGATTAAGCACAAGTCATCCCCTCTGCAGGTTTCTAGCCTGCATAAGAAACAATGGTCCAGGCAAGTCATCCAAACACTGAAAATGGACATTTATGTGGGTGCCCATCGTTAGTATCGGACTACCCTTTTAATGGAGAAGAGAAAGAGGACAGTCCATATCACACACCACCCTACTGGCACTGAACCAGCTTCATTGAGGACAGATCCAGGATATTTCCAAAATTAGCTGAAAAAGGAATATCACATAACATTAATAAAATGCTTGAACCAAGATAACTGCGTGTATGCTTTCAAAACATCCAGTACATTTAATTAAATCCCCTTGCTAGAGCTGCTGGGATAGGAGAGAAGTGTTTCTGATTAGGTGTACGCGTGCCACGTGCACAGATTCCGGAGCTTTTTTTCCCCCCTTAGCAGTATCCATAGGGCCAGCAGGAAGCCCCCTGGAGCGGCGCCGGTATACCGGTGCATATATACCCCTGCTGGCCCCTCCACCCCCAGTTCCTTCTTGCCGGCTCCTTCCGACACGGGGAGGTGGGTGGGATGCAGAATGGACATGAGCAACACATCTCGAAGAACTACAGTTACGAGGTAAGTAACCTCTTCTTCTTCGAGTGCTTGCTCATGTCCATTCTGATTAGGTGAGTCCCTAGCCGTGTCCCCCCTCCGGAGGCGGGGTCGGAAGGTGACTAACTACTCCCTTATCATTCTGCAGAGCATAGAACTGCCCTCCCGACGGCAGCATCCTCCCTGGCCAGTTGCGTAATTGCATAATGCTCTGCAAAAGTGTGCACCGATGACCAGGTTGCTGCCCTGCAGATTTCCAAGATCGGCCCATGGGCAAGGAACACCGCCGACGTTGCCTGGGCTCTCGTGGAATGTGCTGTTATGCGCGGCGGTGGTCTACCCGCGCCCTCGTAGCACAGTTGAATGCAGGAAGTAATCCATGAGGATATACGCTGCGCCGAGACTGGCTGCCCACACATTCTTTCCGCCACTGAAATAAACAATTGAGTTGACTTACGGAACTCTCGTGTCCTATCTATATAAAAAGCCAACGCCCTCCTAACGTCCAGGCAGTGCAGAGCCTGTTCCCTGGGCGACGCGTGTGGCTTGGGGTAAAACACTGGTAGGTAAATATCCTGGGACATGTGGAAGTGCGAGACAACCTTGGGAAGAAACCCCGGGTGTGGACACAACCTCACCTTATCTTTAAAAAACACCATGTAGGGTGGTTCTGAGGTGAGAGCCCTAAGCTCTGACACCCTCCTGGCCGAGGTAATGGCCACGAGGAAAGCTACCTTATAGGACAGGTGCATCAAAGAGCATGAAGCCAGAGGCTTGAACGGGGGCTTCATAAGGGCAGCCAGGACCAGGTTAAGGTCCCAAGCTGGGACCGGAGGTCTCTCGTATGGCATTCTGTCAATTCCCTTCAGAAATCTTTTAACCAAGGGATTGGCAAAGATAGACCTTTGGCCCCCCCGGCGTGGAAAGCCGCTATGGCCGCCAGGTGTACCCTCAGGGAGGCTGTGGCCAGGCCCTGTTTCCGCAGGTGGAGAAGGTATTCCAAGACCGTCGGAACCATCCCTTCACCTGGAGCGAGCGTCCTGCCCTCCAGCCACGAAGTAAACCTCTTTCACTTAGCCTCGTAAAGGGCCCTAGTGGACGGCTTTCTGCTTTCTAGGAGGACCTCCTGGACTGCTCTGGAGCAGGCGCGCTCCGTCACTGAGAGCCACTGAGGAGCCACGCCGCTAGGTGCAGAGATGACAGGCTCAGGTGGAGTGCTACCCTGGCCTCGCAGCTCTGAGTGATTAGATCTGGCACTAGGGGTAGCCTGAACGGGCCCTCCGCAGTCAGATCCAGCAGGGTGGTGAACCAGTACTGCCGAGGCCACACTGGCGCTATCAGGATGATCTGGGCCCTGAACCTCTGCACTCTGAGGAGTGTGTCGTGGATCAGAGGGAATGGGGGGGAAGGCATAGAGTAGGCCCCTGGGCCAGCTGATCTGCAGCGCATCGCCCCAAGAGCCCAGACCGTGTCCCATGTACGAACAGTACTCCCTGCACTTGGCGTTGCTCAGTGTTGCAAACAGGTCCAGGCGGGGAAACCCCTACCTTTGGAAGACCCCGTGAAGTATGTCCCACCTTAGCACCCACTCGTGTGCCTGGATCAAACGGCTGAGCCTGTCCGCTAGACCGTTCCTGGTTCCCGGAAGGCGAGATGCCTCCAGGAAAATGCTGTGGGCTATACACAGTTCCCATAGATCTAGGGCTTCCCGGCACAGGGGCGAGGAACGCGCCCCCACCCTGCTTGTTGATATAAAACATGGCCGTAGTGTTGTCTATCAGCACCGCCACCACTCTGTTCCGCAAGTGGGGAAGGAACGCCCTGCAGGCCAACCTGACCGCCCGCAGCTCCTTGATATTTATATGGAGGTGAACCTCCTCTGTTGATCACGTACCTTGCATCCTGAGGTTGCCCAGGTGAGCGCCCCATCCCACATCCGAAGCATCCGTGACCAGCTGCACTGACGGGGACGCTTTGGTGAATTGGACCCCCGCACACACCGTGCCCTCGTCCTTCCACCAGTCCAGCGAACGAAGAACGTCCTGAGGAATAGTCACTACCGCATCTAGCAGCGACCTCAAGGGGTTGTGCGCTACCCTGAGCCACCCCTGCAATGGGCGCATGCGCAGCCTGGTGTGTTGGACCATGTAAGTGCACACTGCCACGTGGCCTAGGAGCCTCATACAGGTCCTCGCTGTCGTAGTTGGGAACTCCTGCAGCCCCACTACCAGCAAGTGGATAGCCATGAATCTGTCTCTCGGTAGAGACGCCTTGCCCAAAGGCGAGTCCAGATGGGGCCCCCCCAAAGTCTATGACTTGCGTGGGATCTAGCAATGATTTGGCATCGTTTATGAGGAGGCCGAGGCTCTCGAACAAAGCCCTGGCCCGTGAGACATGATCTGATGCAAGTCTCGAGAACAGGTCCCTTATCAGCCAATCGTCCAGATATGGAAACACTTGGACCCTGTGCCGCCGCAGAAATGCGGCTACCACCGTCATACATTTGGTAAAGACTCTCGGGGCTGTACACAGTCCAAATGGGAGGACCGTAAACTGGAAGTGGTCCTGTCCCACCACGAACCATAGAAATTTTCTGTGACTTGGAAAAATTGAAATATGGAAGTACGCATCTTTCAAGTCGAGAGCAGCGTACCAGTCCCCCTTTCTGAGCGATGGGATGATGCAAGCAAGCGTCACCATCCTGAACTTTGCTTTCCTTATAAAGGTGTTCAGGTTTCGGAGATCTAATATGGGACGCATGCCCCCTTTCGCCTTGGGAACTAGGAAGTAGCAGGAGTAGAAACCCTTTCCTTTAATGTCTGGGGGCACTCTTTCTATGGCCCCTAGCGTCAACAGGTTGGACACCTCCTGCAGAAGGAGTGTCTCGTGAGAAGGGTCCCTGAAGAGGGCAGGGGAGGGGGGGGGTGGGAAGCAGGGCAGGAAAGGAAGGGGATAGTATACCCCTGCTTTACCAGGTCTAGGACCCAACAGTCCAACGTGATCTTTATCCATTCCTGGTAAAAGAGGGAAAGACGGTCCCCAAAGAGTGGGCAGGTAGGTGCGACTGGTACTCTGCTCTCCGGCGTACCTTCAAAGCGAGGGCTTAGTTTGGTGACCGAGTGACGGTCCTGAGCCTCTCTCGGAGTCTGACCGAGGGCCCCTACGCCTGCCTCTAAAGAGGTCAGGGCGGCTATTGTTACGGCCCCTCCTGCGACCCCTATCATTGTTTTGCCCCCGTCTGGGATAGGGTCTAGCCTGGAAGGAGCGCCTCTGAGGTGCCGGGGTATGTATCCCTAGCGACTTCAACGTCACTCTTGAGTCTTTCAAGCTATGAAGCTTGGAATCAGTCTGCTCTGAAAACAAGCCCGGCCCCTCAAAAGGCAGGTCCTGAATAGTGGTCTGCACCTCGGGCGGGATGCCAGACACCTGCAACCACGCACTGCGCCTCATGACCACCCCTGTGGCCATAGTGCAGGCTGCCGAATCAGCCGCATCCAAGGCCGCCTGGAGGGAGGTACGCGCCACTGCCTTCCCCTCTTCCGTCAGGGCCCCGAACTCCTGGCGGGATTCAGGGGGAAGCTGGCTGGCAAATTTCTGCATTGATACCCATGTGTTAAAGGCGTAACGCCCCAGCATTAGTTGCTGGTTAGCTATACGTAGCTGGAGGCCCCCCGTGGCATAGGCCTTCCGGCCAAGCAGGTCCAATCTCTTGGGCTCCTTCGCCTTCGGTGTAGGACCTGAGGGCCCTTGACGCTCCTTCTGCCCTGCGGCCTGTACCACAGTGGATCCCGGTGCCGGGTGGTTAAAAAGATGCTCGTGCCCTGCTTGGGGTACGTAGTACCTTCCCTCGACTCCCTTTTGGGTCGGCGCAATGGAGGCCGGCGTCTGCCACAGAGTCTTCAACAGTTTGTCCACCGCTTTATTCAGTGGGAGCGCCACTCGGCCAGGGCCCGCTGCCACTATGATGTCCACCATTGGATCTTGGTCCTCGTGGACCTCCTCGTGCTGGACCGCAAGGTTGACCGCCAGCCTTCAGAGCAGCTCCTGGTGCGCCCTGGAGTCCATTGACGGGGGGCTGGGGCATGGGGTCAGCCAGGGCCTCGTCTGGAGAAGATGACGAGAACTCTCGAGGGGACTGCCTCCTCCTCGCCGAGCTGTGCCTCTGGTTCCCCTTGGGCCGAGATGTCCTCCTTAGGGCGCACCTTCTGGGCACTCCTCTCTGCCGAGCATCCCCTCTAGCTCTTGGGGGCCCTCGGCACCGGGGACTGCGATCTGTGCCTAAGTGCCTTGTCGGTCTCAGGACGATGCTTGGCCGATGCGGGTGCCGCCGACGGTGCGCTGCGGACAGAGTGAGGCCGCTCCTCGCCCTGAGGCTGCAGTGCCGACTCCATTAGTAGGAGTTTTAGCCAGGAGTCCCTCTCCTTTTTGGTCCAGGGCTTAAAGCTCTTACAGATAGAGCAGCTTTCAGCTCGATGGGCCTCACCCAGACACTTTAGACAGTCGGAGTGGGGATCTCCGCAGGGCATAGGTTTGGAGCAGGAAGCACAGGGTTTAAAGCCCTGGGGCCCTGGCATGCCCTCCCCTCACAGGGAGGGTTCTGCTGTGCTCCCCTATCTAACTAAATATTTACAGCACTTAACTACTTAACTAGATAAAACTTCAACTAGAACTGTAATACAAGAGATAAGGAATACAGCTGCTAACAGCCTGAAAGCATGCTCCAGCTACTTTCACGTCATGGGTGGTAAGAAGGAACTGAGGGGGTGGAGGGGGTATATGCACACCGGTATACCGGCGCCACTCCAGGGGGCTCCCTGCTGGCCCTATGGATACTGCTAAGGGAAAAAAGCTCCGGAATCTGTGCACGTGGCACGCGTACACCTAATCAGAATGGACATGAGCAAGCACTTGAAGAAGAACCACTGACTTTAAACATCTGGGATAAGAAGTTTCCTTGCACAAATGCTCAGGAGCACTATCTAGGTAGCACATCTCATAAGCTTTGAAGAAAAAAAAAAAATAGAAAAAAAAAGCATTTCCCTTTCCCTAACTTCTTAGGGGTACTTTTTATTACTTGTTTGAGAGAGACTGCCTTCCTTTAAGGATCAGCTGTCACCCACTGCCAGAAAAGGGGAACCTGATGAATCATCATCATGTGTGCAGTAAGTAGAGCAAATGCTGGGTTACTACTGGACCCTTACTTACATTTTCAGATGTCCCTAGGTCTGGTTTATGCCAGGTCTCGATTTTTATGAAGAAGTCGTCTTTCATATATTCATTCTGTAAGAAAAGCCATGCAGGAGAAGGGTGATCATACTTTTTTCCCCCACCTTTAAATATTGCATTTAACAAGTTCTTTTCTCCTCCAAGGGAAGGCACAGTAGGCCTCGACTAGAAACTTCACTTCCCATTTGAACTCTAACATACACAGGAATAGAGGCCCCCATTACTGCACATAGAAAAACAGATGGACACCCTACACCTCAACCTGAAATGTTGAACAGAGTATAAAATGTAATTTGAATGATGGTTATTTGACAAATCTAGATACATAGGACACCTACCCACACAAATATGGAGAATTTGTAAACATTTCAGTTGGACTCTTCCAAGTGGTTTCAGTACCTGCCCACCCTGTGTCACAAGAAGTTTTCATTTCTTCTAAATAAACAAAAAATTCTGACAAGACAAGGTTCCATACAAAAATACTATTCTGCTGTGGGATCTTTCAACATAAGGATCTCACGCAAAACGGGGGGTTTGTGCAAAACAGAAGTAGCTATGCTTCTTTTTGCACAAAAACCCCTTACACAAAAAGAAATGGCAGAAAATATTAGCATAAGTCATGATCTCATTAGCATGAGTCCCTCATTAGCATATTTTCTGCTGCAAAAACTCTCAGTGTAGATGCAGCCTAGTTAAAATTTTAAGTCAAGTTTCTCTGATGCCAATCCAGATTCTGGGTTAGTCCATTTGAAGTGAACCAGACTTCACTAAATCAGGAATAGGAATTTTTGCACATGAGCCAGTCTTACTACCCTGCTCTTCACAAACTCAAGGAACCCTTTACATTTGACCCTCATTCTGCCTCACCAAGGGGGGAAGTAGGAGGCTGTGCCTGGTACACAGTGCTGAGAGCAGAGGGGAAACTCTCCAAACAGAAGCAGCTCCATGCACTGCCACTCCCCCTCCCCCAACTGGGGAAACATCAGCACACAGACATGTCACCTGGAGGCTTTCCCCGCTGCTCCTATTAGCCAGAATTCGGTCAATGGGGGCAGTGGGAGGCCGTGTCTGGGAGACAGTGCTGAGAGCAGAGGGGTGCACAAAGGCAAGTAAGTGCCCCCCACCCTTCCACCTCATGCTCAGACCCTGCACAGCAACCCCCACACCCTCCCTTGCTCTTGCCCCCTGCCCAGACACCCTACCCTCACCCCCCCGCACCTAGGGTTGCCAGGTGTCCAGTATTCACCCGGACAGTCCGGTATTTTCGCCTCCTGTCTGGTAAAAAAAATATTCAGAAAATAACGGACACCTGAGATGTCCGTATTTCCCGATTTCCCCCCCCCCCCCCCCCCAGCCAGGAGGCAAAAATGCCAGGCATCTGGCAACCCTACAAACATTCGGCACCCAGCCTCCCCCCGGCCCAGCCCCCCAACCCCATGCTTACCTGGTTCCACAAGGCTGCTGGCACAAAATGGCTGCCAGCAAAAAGACCAAGGGGAAGCCATCTTAGTGCTCAACCGCTCCCCTGTTCCTATCCCTGCACTCTCTTAAAGGGGACATGCTGTTTTAATGCTTTTTTGTGCTTAAGTCTTGTGGAGCAAAAAAAGACTCCAACTTTGGTCCCGTCCCCCCCTTCTTCCCCCCCCCCCCACAGAATTTTTTCCTGGTGTTCTTCCCCCCCCCCCCACACACACACACACACACACATCCTGAACCCACAGCCCTGTCCTGTACACTGAACCCCTCATTTTGCCCCCCCCCCCCAGAACCTAAGGGGGTCCACAAAAATAACTAACCCTAGAACCCCAGAAAAGTTAATCTGGCCTATGGGAAGCTCTGAACTACAGTCCTCCCTCTTGCCCCATGGGGCTGGAGCACCAGAGGAGTGAGGTGTATCAGTTGGGGGCCACATCAGTGATGGTTGGGGGTTTCTGGAGGCTGTTTGTTTTTTTGCGCTTCCCACTCACTTGTGTGGTCCCCAACTCATTTTACTGTGGGTCAGTGGCCCCCCAATCCAGAAAAGGTTCCCCACCCCTGCCATAAAGAAAATGTCGAAACCTTTTATGTTGGACATAAATTAATGATTTTAAATAAAAGTAAGTTTGATAAACATAAGAAAGTTAACACACTTAATTGGTTCATTAATTTAAATTAAATCATTCTCCCTAGCTGCACCTGGTTCAGAAAATCCTGCCCCTGGAACACAGATTTGTAAATAGAAGTGAATAAGTTAAATCTTGACACGCCACTTTTGAAAGGTTGCCGACCTCTGCTCTATAGGAAGGATCCATGATATTTTCAGATGCCGGCAGGGTGTATTTCTGCCAAGCATCCCAGCATCAATAGGCTGATTTCAAGCTACAGTGGCTGTATACTACAGAAGAGATTAAAAAACTGGTTTTAAAAAAACTACACTACGAGAAGGGCTTTGTGTTTGATATTAGCTCAATGTTAAAAAGCCTGCTGGTGTTCTGACTAGTCCAGATTTACCATGCTGAGTAGTGATGTGGCAAGATGGATCAAACAAGAGTCCCAAAGAAGTTGCTCATTTATAAACAAATAAATAATAATAATTTTAATTCATTTAAAATGCACTTCACTGTATTGCCAGTGAGAAGTGCTTTGCACATAAGCCTAGAAGGCCAAATTTGCAAAGTGATGGATGAGGTTACAAAAATTCCCATTAGATGACAATAGCAGTTGTGTCCCCACTACATTAAACCATTACCACTTATCATACCAACTTTGCTCAGTGCAATGACCATGTTTTGAGCATTTCTTGCCTATGGCCACTAAAGAGACATCTGAGAGATCTGAATTCTTGGGCACTACCAAATCAAATGAGGAAGTGCTAATCCTTTCCCCTTCTAGAGCTGCACTTAACCTGAAGGATTCTAAGAGATAAGACATTCAGCAGGAAAATTCAGCAGCTGGCTTTGGGTTGGAACCACAGACCATGCTGGTGCTCTAAGTTCCCTGTAAGCTGCGCCCCAGGGCAGCTGCTAGTTGAGCCCTGCCCAGAGGTTTAGGGTTGCTGCACAGAGAGCTTCCTGGTTGGGGAGGGGCACTCCCTCAGCAGCAGAAGCTCCCTGCTCCAGACAACAAATGTGCTGGTAGGAAAGGGGACATAAGGAGGAGCCAACCAGCACCGGGCAGGGGTGGGGTCTCCTCCTGGATGCGGAAGAGTGGTTCAGTGCACGGCAGGAGGGCTGAATGGAGCCCAGCAGAACAGCCTTAGAGCAACCACAACCCAGGCAGCAGCGCTCAGCTGGGAGCAACGCAGGGCTAGGTGAGGGGGGCAGGGCTAATACTGGTGTAGTAAAATATAGTAAAAACTATGTGTGCTTCTTCCCCCTTCCATTACTTAAGCTTGAAACAGCACATATCTAATTGCGCATGTTTTAGAAGCTGTAGTAAAAAGGGGAACTAGCTGTTTAGACCCATTTCTCAAGGACTGGATTACACGTATTACTTGAGTTAGGGAAATTTGCTAATTGCTATTACTTAAGTAAGCTGTACTGGTGGTTGTTACTGAGTGGAATAGAGTTGAAATATGCTAACCAATAACGCTGCAACACGAAGCTAAGGTAACAAATCAAGACGTGCCAAGTTGGATAAGAAAGTTAAAGAAAATATAAAAAAGGATGCTTAGCCAACGCCCAGGGTCAGCTTTGCTTTGAGCAATAGCTCCTTGGCTGACCATTGCTTGCAAACAATAAAATGGAGTTGGACCCAGCCTGAAAGTGTGACTCTCTTCTGTGGGCAAATTAGACTGGCCTCCAGGGGACGAACCTTGCAATTTATGCAACAAATTGGCACCCCAGATGGGACTCCCCTTGGACTACTCCGGAGTCGGACGACAAGATTCGCCGTAGGTGACCGTGAAGTGCGCACCGGACTGTTTGAGTCCGTCACGGCACCGAAAGCGTGAGTCGGGACATCCGGAAAGTTAAAGGAGTCTCTATTGAACGAGTCAACTAGGCTGTGAGGTCCGAAGAGAAGGCGCCGGGGCGGAGACGGAGTGAGTATACCGAAAATTCCCTGTGTTTTGGGTAGTGTTGGTAATTCAAGGACTGTCCTTCGGGGACGGTGGGAACTTTGAAGAAACACGGTATATCCGGTAGGAAAACACGGTATAGGGTAGGCGGGTCGCACCCGAATGGTAAAAACCTCTGTAAGCCCCAGAAGGAACACCACGAACCCGTGGGTTGCGTGGGGAAATTATGAGGAGTTAGAAAAACCCCAGGGGACTGCTTTTGTTTTTAGTAGGAGTACTTCTGTTCTTGATATTAATGATTTGTTAGAAACCTAAATTGTGAAACTAAAAGTTTGTGTGTAAGAATGACTGTCGCTGACCAGGTCTGAGACTTAAGCTGACTCCAGCCGCCCCAAGAATCCTGCAAGGGGAAACCCGATGACCAGGATTTCTTGATTGCAAGGGGGGTCAGCCAAACCTCGTGACCCAGCGAGTCTCTAAGCCCCCTGTCTGTCTATATTCGTTGCTGTTTAATAGACCTGTCTTAAGTGTCACGGTTCCACAAGGGCACACCGGTGTCTCTAGTGAGGCAGCCAAGCGCTGGACCCTCTCTGAGTTCGGACGCTAAAAGCTGGTGTGGTGTCATTCTATCGACATACGGAGCCGTGGTAAAAGCGTGTTGACTGTGTGTGTGTGTGTGTGTAATAAATATATAGACATGAGTCCAGGTCGCTCCCGGGTAGAAAACTCCGTAACCCCATTGGGATGCATGTTGCGCAATTTCAGTAAATTTAAGGGTGATTTTGGGATTAAAATGACAAAGGATTATTTAATCAAGTTCTGTCAGCTAGAGTGGCCAATCTTTGGGATAGGCTGGCTAGATACAGAGTCTTTTAATGTAAATCTAGTTGCCTCTGTGCATAGTATTGTTACTCGAGATAGGCACTGAGATTAGTTCCCAAATATTAATTGTTGGTTGAATCACATGCAGAGGCGACCTGCGTGGCTGCTGAAGTGTAGTATAGGAGCTTGTGGAGTTATGATAGCAAAAACTAAGGCCACGGGAGGCAAGAGAGCGTGCCCCAAGTTTTTAAATGATTCTAGTAGTGAAGTTGATCTGACTCAAGGCAGGCGTAGAAAAACTCCCATGGTGGAGCAACATGAGGAGGGGAAGGAAGAAGGCGAAGCAAGCTACCTGTATGTAAACCCCTCCTCACGAAGATTAGAGATAATATGCTGGAGCATGCCTTTGTTGTTTCATCTGCATGCCCAGTTGCCTAACTAGGGCGAGATATGCTAACTAAGCTGCAGGCTGAAATTTTCTTCCGTGGTGATCGGATTGTAGTGCAGCTGCCGGTGAAACAGGGCTCTTCCCCCTTTAACACCCCGGTTTTAGGAGTACGCAAAGCAGATGGCACCTCGTATAGATTAGTGCGGGACCTGAAGGCTGTAAATAAGAAGGTTCTTGTGGACCACCCTATGGTCCCAAATCCACACACCATTGTAACACAAGTTCTGGCAGATGCAAAGGTGTTCTCAGTGTTAGATTTAAAAGATGCTTTCTTCTCTATCCTTTTGCATAAAGACAGTTAGAAACTATTTGCCTTTGAGTGGGAGGACCCACATACCCATGACAAAACTCAGTTGTTGTGGACTGTGTTGCCCCAGGGTTTTGTATCAGCTCCCCCATGTCTTTGAGATCACATTGCAGAAAGACTTAGAAAACTAGAAAAGGGCAATGGAGTCCCTGTTGGATGCCCTAGGAAAAAAGGAGATATAAAGTCTCACAAGAAAAAGCCCCAACCAAAGGTCACCTTCTTAGGCTATGAGATTAAAAAGAGAGTGCGAGCTTTGAGCAAGGATCAAATCCAAGCAACTTCAGGAAATTCTCAAGCCCTTCTTAGCAAATAGATAACGACAGCCTCTCTGGCTGGAATCGCAGGCAACTCAAGGATGTTTCACAACACATGAGTAGGGGCCATCCAGAGGAAAAAAAAAAAAAAAAAAAAAAAAAAAAAAAGATAAAACCTTTCCCTCACACGCCGTTATAATTAGTTCGAGGGCGTGGGGGAAGGTAACTTAAAAGCCACCCAAATGTCAACCAGTAGAAATTGAATGTGAAGATGTAATCACTAAAAACTAAATCTGCCCTAACAAGGAGACACATTCTGCAACATAAATCTCCTTACAGAGCATGAGCAAGTGATCCACCCCAGAGTCAGCAGCATAGATCAACTGCTGCAGCCTGGACGTTATAAAAACCTTATACTGAAAAGAATTAGGAGGTGTGGGGGCTAATTGGAAAGCCCACTCTCCTTACCAAATTAATGCTAGACAAATCTGTGTAATTAAGAAAAGTCATTTAGCAGGATCAAGACAGATCATAAGATAAAAAAAAAAAAAGCCCGGTCTGCAATACAAGAGGGAAACTGAGCCATGCCACTGTTGGAGAGGGCTAGCAACTCTAAGGTAATTCAAGGGAGTGGAAGGTCACGAGTACCGATGAAGCGCTTTTGTTCTCAGAAAGTTGCAGCTCACTCGTACATGAAAATGGTAAGGAACTAGCTGTAACCGGTTCCCCTAACAGATCTTAGGCAGTATTTTAAGTTATAATAGGCCACCCCGATGGGGGGGAGAAATGTTTTCTTGTCTTTCAGATCATCAGAAAGCGCTGGTGCCAGTTGAAGAAAAACAACAACAACAAAATACCATGGTTTTGTGTCATGACATAATGAGTTTGTGTTCTGTCCAAGTTTGTTTTGTGTGTCTTAATTGTAATACGTATTGCAAATGTTGTGAGTAGAAAATTGTTTAGGCTAGGAGAATGTTAACAATGTCTCCACAGGTGAACAAAAAGAACTGGAAAGAAGCAAGGAGTGCATCACGTGAACAGAAGGATGGGAGACAGGACTAGCTCCTTCCCACCAGACTGATTTTGCTTTAATGGCCATTGCTAACTTGCCCTCATTTAGATATCATCAACCAGGACTTTAAGGACAAAATAGAGCCTCCCAATTGTGCATCATGCCCTGAACAGGCCCCTGTCCCAGAACCAGGACAACTGTCACTGATCTTTACCTTGATGATGTTCCACACTGGTACAGACCAGCTGTGTGCTAGACTGGCTAATCAAATTGGCAAATGCCTGAATAGGCAATGACAAGGCTTAGCAGATACCATCGCAGATTGGTTTGAGCCTGGAAACTCTGTCAGCAACACTTATGTCACAGCCCAGAAATTGTATGAGAATCCAGGCTTGTAAATGCAGTAATATCCAGTGCCCGTGAAGGCCTACACACCAGCCAAGCTAATCAATTGATCCTAAATAGTTTGAAGGATCTGTCCAGCTCTGTGTCTACTTCACTAGACCTAACCTGATGTTTGGACTGGAGATTATCTCCCCTGTGCCTACCCATGGGAGTGGGGAAAGAAAGAATCCATGAGGACCCAAAGGCCCACCTGGATAGGGTATAGTACAACCATTTGTTTTTGGCCTCTCTGGGGATTCCTCACTCAGATCAGAATAATAACCTCCCTGCCTGTACCAAAGCAGGGGCATATAGATAAAATAAGAAGCATTGTTTATTCTAAAGGTGTGGGAGCCTCCCTATACCCAGGGATTGTTGCACCCACTTTGATAAGGAAATTTTATGTATCTGCCCATTTAACATCATGACGAATCTGCCTAGGTTTGATGTGGTTGTCTCAGAGAAACAAATGAACATCGAGCTGGTCCAAATGAACGGTACCTACTGGTGTTTGACTACCCAGACTGATCACTCCATCCTGCCCCTCTATATATCCGTCTGTGTGCATAACAGTCCCTCATCAAGCGGCCTGACCGTCAATAGAATGTGGCTCTATCGCACTTCGGTAGTGGAGATAACCTCACATGAGATGCTGAGTGGCACGGCGGAAGTAAGTACCAGAGGAGGGTTTACTGGCCCTGCAGGCAAAGATCAAGAAGTTGGTGGCCAATGCCCAAAGATATATCGGGGCTGGCCGTCTGAGGTATGCACAGATGGGGAAACACCGTGGACCATGCCAAACACCTACCTCTGCAGCACTCAACCAGGCAGTAGAGGTCAAACCTATAATCATGGGCAGCGCCAGTAAGGCAACGAAATATCTTGGGGATGGATTTGAATAGTGTTTGCCAAATTATGTGAGGAGTTTTGATTTTAACATTTATAATAATGTTGGTGCTGTACCGGCACTTCCAGAGTAAATTAAAACCCCTTAAATTGTTGTATTTAACCTAGTAGATTAAGAAGAACCCCAAAGTCAAGAGAAAAGAACTATAGGAGTAAACTGAGGCAGTCCATGGTATCTTGCTAAGGACTGACAAACTCAAATCATTAAATCAGCCTGAGAAGCGTATGCTACAGCAGTAACTGCGACCCTGGTTCCCCTGGCAACCACATGCCAAAAAGGCCTCACTTTGATAAGGCCAGTATAAAGCAACCGCGTGGGATTGTTTTTACGGTTTGCTTTATTCCTAGGAAATAACCTTGGTTCTAAAAGAGCTAGCTGGCTTTTGGCTCAGAGAATACTCTTATGTCCATCAGAGAAAGACCACTCTAGAAAGACCTTTACCAAGTTTTGCTAACCACCAACACCGCTGTGAAGTACCAAGAACTGACTGTTGGCCAAGGCTTCTCACTGCAAAAAGATCTTTCCATCTCAAAATGATCCTACCCCGACTGCTGATAAGCCTCTCTCTCCTGGTCCTGCTTTCCCACCTTTTGGATACCAGAAGAACCAAAATAAAATATTACAGGGTGATGTGCTAGTAACCTCTCCCCTGCATGCAAAGAAAAAGAGGAAAACTCAGCTTCTAGGACACCGCCAAAGCCCAAAGATTTCTGACTACAAAAAGACTAAAACTGAAAATTAGTAAGAAGAACATGAACACGAATCTTATTGTGCTATGTTGGTACACATTCCTGTTCTGTTTTGTTATAATAATGTTATGCTTATTGCCTTGTCTAGCACCATGTCTTATAGCTCTTGTACAGCGGACTGTGCAGTCAGTTGTAAAACGTGAAATGTACATTACCAGAATCTAGCAATGGCTGAAACAGATTAAGTATAATTCGAAGAAAGCATCTTGAGGAGGGAATTGTAGTAAAATATAGTAAAAACTATGTGTGCTTCTTCCCCCTTCCATTACTTAAGCTTGAAACAGCACATATCTAATTGCGCATGTTTTAGAAGCTGTAGTAAAAAGGGGAACTAGCTGTTTAGACCCATTTCTCAAGGACTGGATTACACGTATTACTTGAGTTAGGGAAATTTGCTAATTGCTATTACTTAAGTAAGCTGTACTGGTGGTTGTTACTGAGTGGAATAGAGTTGAAATATGCTAACCAATAACGCTGCAACACGAAGCTAAGGTAACAAATCAAGACGTGCCAAGTTGGATAAGAAAGTTAAAGAAAATATAAAAAAGGATGCTTAGCCAACGCCCAGGGTCAGCTTTGCTTTGAGCAATAGCTCCTTGGCTGACCATTGCTTGCAAACAATAAAATGGAGTTGGACCCAGCCTGAAAGTGTGACTCTCTTCTGTGGGCAAATTAGACTGGCCTCCAGGGGACGAACCTTGCAATTTATGCAACACTGGGGACTGGCACCAGAGGGCTTGGGTGCAGTGCAGCTCTGGGATCAGTGACTAGCATTGGGGGGAGGCTCTGGGGGTTAGGGCAGCACTGGGGGGGTCAGCATGTACTCCAGCCCCAGCCCCTAGAGCCACCATGAACAGCCGGCTTCAGTTGCAGCAGCCACCCTCCACGTGGCGACTGCTGGAGCTGAAGCCAGCTGTTTGTAGCAGCTCTGGGGGTTAGGGATATAAGCAACTAGTCGCTTCCCCGCCACCCCTTACAGCCTCTATCAGAGAGTCAGCAAGGAGGGGGATGGAAGCAGGAGCCAATGCTGGGTGTAGCTGGCTTAAAAGCTGGTTTTAAGAGCCACATTAAACATTTAATAAATAATAATCCAGGTACTCACCGTCACAACTGAAAGCCGGATGGACATGCAATAGGAAGGAAAAGGAAGCATTCAAAATAGCATTAATACGTGCAACAGGTCAGTCACAAAACCCCTAGTTCAATAAGATAACCCCACAAAACCCCATTCATCAGCATACTTCTATGAGCCAGCTTGTTCATGTTAAAGATGAAGTACGCTTTAAGTATTTTAAACAAAAAAGTAAGTGGACAGCATTCTTGGAACTTAAAGAAATCAAAGCTTAAGAAATGCAATATGAATAAATCTGCTTTACATAACATCCTCCTGTAAAGACCAAAGTTTTCTGGACTCTAAACATGAATATTACACCAAGTCAAAGAACTTGATGTGGAATCTACAATTATCATTTTTAACCTTTACACTCATTTGCAGAAGCCTTTAGGAACAGGGATGTTAAATATCGGTTAACTGAATAGTCGATTAACCTCATGAATCATCATCTGTTAACTCAACTATTCTATAGTCCCCGGGGGTGGGGTGGGGCCAGCAGCCAGCATGCTCCCGCCCCACTCCTGAGGAGCCCCCTGCCACTCCGTGCTGCTGCCTCTAGTGCCAGGCAGAAGCTGGTCCACGAGGGGAGCTGTCTTTTTTTTTTTTTTTTTTTTTTTTTAAAAAAGACAGCTCCCCTCATGGACCATCTGCCTGGTCATCCCCAAGGCAGCAGTGCAGGGTGGCAGCAGCTTCTGGGGGGAAGAAATATGCATGTAGTCTATATCAGTAACCTGATCAGGTAATTGACTACACTATTACATCTCTATTTAGGAACTACAAATAATGAGTATTTCCTAACAGGTTTTATCCTGGTCTTGGAAAGAGATGTTAGTCAGGCTCTTTAGGTGCATGATGTCCCCAGTACAAGACTAATGAAGTCTTGGAACTGGAATCTGCTGGTTAAGTTGTCATGTCTTTGATGGCTGCATAGCTCAGCCAAAGTAGGTTTCTCTCTCACACACACACACACACACACACACACACACCCACCCACCCACCCTCCCCGCCCCCACAGAGTTACCTGTAAAATATTTTCCACTCAATTGCAAAACGTTGAGGGCCTAAACCACTTGACAGCATCGCTAAGCAGTAAAGCAAAGACTTAAGAATTCAGAGCAAGCTTACTTGTTCTACAATATGGATATGCATTCCAAGCCTTTTCATGGAATACCAAGGAGCCTTCTGGCGCAATCATCCTTACAAACCCAGGAACTTTACTGTGAAGAGCAAAATACATGTTACAGCTTTGCCAAGTGAAAGATTCCACACTAATTTCTAGCAAACTTATGATGCATAAGCAACCAGTTTAATTTGTATGAACTGCAATATTACCATTCCCAAAGTAATTGAGCAAATTAAGCATATTTTCAGCAGTACTTTGGTATCAGTCACATTCAGTTTAACTTTCCTCTCTCCAAATACAGTATATGCTATTGTCCAAAGCAGGGGCGGGCCAGATCCAGCCTGCCAAGGCTTTTAATTGGGCCCACAGCCTGACATGCAGGGACCCTCTGGCATGGAACAGCTCCACGCTGCTCGAAGTGGCAGGCTACTTCATATGGCTCTACTCAGAAACCAGCCAATGGGAGCTGAGGGCAGTGCATGAAGCCTCCCCTCTGGCGCACGGTGCAGAGAGCTACATGGAACAGCCAGCTGCTTTAAATGTGGGGCTGCGGCAGGCAGCCAGCCAGCCTGCGGATCCTGCTGGCTGGTAACCACTTAGGTAAGCGTCTCCTGGCCAGAGCCTGCTTCTGGCAGCTCACCCCCTCCTGCACCTCAATTCCCTGCCCCAGATCATGAACCAACACTCTCCTCCCCCCCCCCTTCCCAGGTCACAATTCTGCAGGGTGGATAAAAGGCAAGGATTTTTTAAAAGATGAATTTTATTTAAATCAGATGTTTTTGATTAGATAGTTTTAATAAGATACAATTTTGAGGGAAAAACCTAAGATAAAGAATAGCTCAAAGATCTGTCATCATGGACTAGGGATTATAAATTCTAATGCTAGAGTATGGGACAATGTATTCATGTAACGTTTATTGTAAATTAGTTCCAAAACTCTTCTTAGTTCATGAATTAGGGACCCAATCTTATGGAGTTCCAGAGGTTTCTGTATAGATTAGTTAAAAAGAGTAACCTATCTACCCAATGGGACTCAGTGCTCAGTCTAGAGCCATGGTGTCCAACCAATTCTGAAGCAGTGGCCACTATAGTAGCTACTGCTATAGCGGACTTGCCACATTCAACCAACCAAATAGCCATGTGTGGCTAGCATGTTGGACACCACAGATCTATAAGGGTACGTCTACACTTGCTCCCTAGTTTGAGCTAGAGATGCAAATGTAGCTGACCGAAATTGCTAATGAAGTGGGGATTTAAATATCCCACACTTCATTAGCATAATCTCACCTGCACATTAAACCCCTTGGTTTGAACCAACACATCCTGGAGCGCACTTCCTGGTTCGAATCAGCTGTTGAGCGGAGTAACGCGCCGGCGAGATTATGCTAATGAAGCGCGGGATATTTAAATCCCCACTTCATTAGCAATTTCGGTCGCCTACATCTGCATCCCTAGCTTGAACTAGGGAGCAAGTGTAGACGTACCCTAAGATACTATCAGAGATGCTTAGCTTTGCAGTTCTCAAACTGTGGATTTGTGTCTCCAGAGAGAACATGCTTGTTAACAGCAAAAATGTTTTGAAATAAGTATCTAGGAGGTGAGAAAACAGACCTCAACCCTATCTGTGTACACAGAGTCAATCCCTTGCCTCTCTCTAAAAGTGCAAAATTTCAAAAAGCTCTTGGGGAAGGAATAGATCTGGACAAGGAGAAGAAGTCTGGAGATAAATGTGAGAAGGGAGGGACAGGTAGTAGAAACAAAAACAAAACTGTTTGAGCAGCATATTCCTGATATCTTGAGGTCTGAGTGTAGCCTTCATTGATTTGAGATCTACCATACCACTCTCTCACTGGAATGCACTTTTATGTAGAAAACCATGATTAAATCAGGTCTTCCTGACTAGTGATTTAAAGCAAATTGATTTAAATCAAGTCCACCCTACAACTCCTTTCCAGAACCTGCATCCCCTCCTACACCCCTCTCCTGCACCCATACCACCTCCTGAAACCTGCACCCCAGTCCCCTGCCCCAAGTCATAACCCCCTCCTTCACCCAAACTCACACCCCACACCCAGTCCCCTACCCTGAGCTCCCTTCTACAGCCAACCTCCATCCCAGACCCTGCACCCCTCGACTACTTACCAAAGCGCCCCCCCCCATTCAAAAATTATTACCCACTGCAACCCAAAGCAACTCTGCTCCTCTCTCTAGCAGCAGGACTTCATTTATGTTCTCATGTCACATAGCTCAGTCGGCTCTGAGCTAGAAACTGGATAGGAATCCATTATCCCAGCATGTCTCAAGTAGGGATGTAATAGTGTAGTCAATTAACCTATAAGCAAAAGCTTATAGGTTAATGCTATAGACTATACACATTCCCCTCTCCCCCTTGCCAGTAAATTTTTTTTAGCAGGCTGGCCAGCAGCCTGGCTCAGTCCTGGCACATGCTGGGTCCAGGACCTACCCCCGCTGCAGCTCTGCATTTAAAGTGTACTGGGAGCCAGGTGGACAGGCAGCCTGGCTCAAATCTGGCTTGTGCTGGGCCCAGGAGTTCAGCCCCTCCCCTGGACAGGGACTGCTGCCATCCTGCATTGCTACCTCTATATTAGAGGCAGCAGTGCAGAGCAACAGGTAGCCAGTGCACAAGGGGAGCTGGTTTTCAAACTGGCTGCCCTTGCAGATGAACTCTTACCTGGCACCCTGTGCTGCTGCCTCCGATACAGAGGCAGCAGTGCAGAGTGGCTGGAGTGCACTGGCTGCCGGCCCTGCCCCTGGGGACTATAGAATACTCAACCAATAAGAATTCATGAAGTTAATCGACTATTCAGTTAACTGATATTGAACATCCCTAGTCTCAAGAAGTAAATACCAATTTCCTAGTATAGGAATCATCAGACAATTAAACCCACCTAGCCAAGAATTTTCTCCCCAAGAGTGGGCAGATGAGATGCTTCAGAGTAAAGCACACAACCCTGATAAAGATAAGGTTTCTCTCTCAACCCCAGGCAGCTGGTGATTGGTTTTATGCCCTTAAGCAGTAGAGAGTCACTCATTATCCACAATGGATGAGAAGTAGCAGCTCCACTACATTAAAAAAAAAGTCTCTCTAATGTGGAGGCAGGAAAAGGGAATAAGGGAATTTGTGTGCAGCCATCTTGGTCTTGTTAACAAGAGAGCAAGAGTCAGGCTAAGTCTGTGGCCTGACAACGCGAGATCTGTAATTAGACGCTGCCTTCGCCTCCATACGGAGATAAGGATAGAATGCTGACTCTGGTAGGGACCTTGAGATAAGGAGCATCTGGGTGGAACTAAATAACTGTTAGCCATTGGTGTTTGTAATGGGAAGGAGACTAATTGTTATTGTTATTATATTTAATAGACAGTATATAAACTGCTTCATAATTGCTTGTATTCAAAGATCTGCCTCGGGGGGGGGGGGGGGCCCTTCCCCCCTGTCCGAACCAGTTTTTCCCCTTGCTGCAGGGCGTAATAAAACTGCCTCTGGCTACTTGTTGCTTAAACAATGCAGAGTGAAGGCTTGTTTTCTTCCACACTAGACTGCAAGCGAGTTTGTAGCTTATAACATTGTGATCAGTGGTACAGACTTAAGCTAGGTACAGTATAGACATCTACACTCAGCTCTGCCCATGCACTTCAAGAATGACCTGCAACAACCTTCCAGGAGTTAGTTATTCCTTTCCACACTAATTAATCCCGTATAACATGGCATTTGAGTAACATTATCTGCTATATGGTTAGATTGCTACTGAACACATTTGAGTCAAGATTTTTCTGATTTCTCAAGGTGAAAGACTCAAGTCTTATGCCAGTAATTTATTTCTATGGTCTGCTTGAATTCCATATAAACACTTCATTATCTCTGGCATTTAACGATGCCCCGTCCCCAAACAGATTCCTTTTAAATGTAGAATATTTTCAGTGCTCCATGCTCTGTTAAGATCAAGAAAGCAAGCTGAAAAGCAGGGCTACTCGGAGATAAGAATGAAGAGGCCAAGAACAAGGCTAGCAACCTGTACTTAAGTTCACCACTCTGGACAATCATTCAATCACTATCTTTCTGCCTCAAATGGAATGGAAGAGTCATCTTTTCCCTAAAGAATGGCTGGTAAGTGAAGAGCACCTCTTCACTTGGATTGTTGAAGTGTGAGCACACTCATGCTGCAGGAATCACTGGTGACTGACCGCATGGGAGAGATCCAGAACAAATGGCAAAATAATGTATTATTTTCAACTATTCAACCTCAATGCCCGAAACAGATTTAAATGGAAATGGGCCAGTAATAGTACTTTTATTGAGTTGGCTCTAACAACTTTGCAGTAGCTAGAGCAAACCTGTACACCAATTTCTGTATACAATATTCCATATTCTTGTGGTTAGCTCCAACTGATAAGCTCATGTTTGGGCTCATGCTGCCTAGCTGGAAATTGTTTGGCAATAAAAAAAAAAATCTGACTTGAACAATTTTGATCTTGGATAGCAAAACACTGACTTGACTGGTCTGATAGTAAACATAAGATTTCAGTATTTAAAGTGAATAGATAAGGTGTTACTAAACTTTACTACCAAATTATTCCAACTAGCAGACGTATGCAGATCTGGCTACATCCTAACACTTACATGTCAAATGAACTTCACCCAATTTACAGTGTACGCTGAATACTTCCTGTACCAAACTCTTCCACCAAAAGGCTCAACTAAACATTTATTAGATTTTGATACAAGAGACACACACATCCCAACTAGTGTCCCTCTAAGCTGTGGGACAGCCCATCTTCCCAGGTGACTAATCAGCCCTGCCCAGTCAGAGGCTCAGGGCTCCATGCACAGAGCTGGCTGACTACCTGATAAGCTGTGCTGCCACACAGCTTATAGGGAATGCTGATCCCAAACACTACGTACCACTGACAAGCAGCAGGGCAGCCCCCAGATACCAGCACAGCCAGAGTCTTTACTCCCCCTAACTTCTTTACAACAGTTCTACCAGGGACTATGATGCGGTGCAGCCCTGCCCTTCCTTACTCATTTGTACTGTATACACCTAACAAGTTGAACCCTAGCACAAAGAATGGGCTTATTTGAAACCAAAATCTGCTTTATGTATGCAAATGACAAGAAATTCCTCATTGGTTAGGCCAGAAAACTATATTCCTAACTTTGACCTACCAATCAGCAGAGAACTAGAAGGAGGTTCTGTTCAACAATTTAGTTTGTTAGTCAGTTTTTTCCTACATCTAATTGTGACAGGTTCCCCCCCCCCCACACACACACACTTGATGAAATGGACTTATGGATGCCAATATGCATAACTCAAAGATGCTTTAGACAAAATATCTCATGTAGCCTATCAATGCTAATGTCTCAATCTGCTGGATCTGGATATCTTATTTTGGTGTATGTATCATTCTTGTGTGTATAAAGTTAGACGTGGACTATGGAATAAGGATGTTAAGTAATGGTTAACTGACTAGTTGAGTAGTCGATGGAAATGCCTTACCTCCGGATGCAGGCCTGCCTCTGGCCGCCCAGGGCAATGGGCGGGGCAGCGGAGCCAGTGTCCTGCAGGGGGAGCAGGCGCTCTTGCTGCCCCACCCAGCCACCTGGGAAGAAGGGTCAGTGCCTCAGTGCTGGGCACAGAGGAAGGGGGGGAGCTACCTGCCAGCCAGGGGAAGCTCGCCACGCAGCTGATGGGGGCCTGACTGGAGCCAGCCCTGGTGCGGGATTCCAGCCTTTTCCAGGCACCATGCAGCGCGAGTCACTGACACGTCCCGAAGGCAGCCCGGGAACCCCACTGCTCACGGAAGCCCGTCCCGGCTGCCATCGCCTGCGGGGCTCGTCACCCAGAAGGAAAGCTCGCTTTGCGGGCAGCTAGGGAGAGCTACAGCGGCTGTGGCCCGCCCATGGCCCCGCTCCACACCCTGGGCTCGGTGGAGGTGAAACAGCGCAGGCGCCAGCCCCAAACTTGCCTGCGTTGCAGGCCCGCTGTGGGGCGCGCAGAGCACAGCCAGGGACGAAACGCACTGGCCGCCGCGGATCTCTCGCTAGTGGGTGACTGACCCTGGTGGCAGGATCCGCAGGCACACGGCGCTCAGCAGTGGGCAGGTGCGTGCACATGGTGGCAGTGCCGCAGGCTTTGGGGGGGGGGGGGGGGGGGCGCAGCTGGTCCCATCACACCACCCAGAGCGAGCAGCGGGGCGCGCAGTCATTGGGATTAGCGGGGCCCCCGGGTGTTGCATGGCCAGCTCTGGGGGAGGGCAGCCCTGTCCCGCACCCGCTCCGTGGGGCGCAGGCTTCATGGGCCGGCTTTTCCCGTGCCAAGGCAAGGCTGGGGGCCATCATGGGACAGCCTGAGCCGGAGCTGGGCCAGGAGCAGGCTGGGCACTGGGGCAGCGCTCTCAGCGCTGCCTGGGCCCCACGCATTTTCCTGGAGATGCGCAGCTCTGGCCTGGCCAGAGATTTCCCCGTGGGGACTCGCCGCCATGGGCTCTGCCCGCCTGGCCCCTCCCCCGGCACCCCCCAGCTGTAGGGAGGGGACAAGAGGGTTTGGTGGGGAGAGGGAAAGGAGACGGAGTTCAGTCAGTGGGGGCAGGTGGGAGAGGGGAGCAGACTGGGTCTGGTCAGGAGCGGGGGGATTGGGTTTAGCTGGGAGGGAAGAGGGCGCAGGGTGGATTAAGTGGGGGGGGGGGGTGTGGACTGGGTCCAGTCACTGAGGGGTCGGGTTTGCCTGGGAGGGGAGAGAAGGTGGAAACTGGGTTCAGTGAGAGGGAGGGGGGGGGGGGGGTCAGGGTATGTCTGGAGGGGAGACAGGACATAGGCTGGCTTTGGCCAGAGGGCGTGGTGGGAGTCAAAGAGCCGCAAGGTGAAAGGGGCGCTTTCCTCCTCCGTGCCTGTCCTGCAGCAGCAGGCCAATGGGGGGCGGGGCAGCCAAAAATATTTTGTTTGGGGAGGCAAAAAACCTAGAGCCAGCCCTGACTCACAAAGAAGCAGCAGCAGGTATATCTTTACAATTCACATTTCAGCACTGTAGCCCATTGGTTCTTCTGGCCCTCTGCCAACACCCTTGCTAGCTACCTAAGTTTAACCCCTTAGTCACCGAGTGCTAGCCAGCACTCCTCCTATCCATCACATATCACTGTTGTCCTTGGAGTCTAAACAGTGGTTGGTCTTAGGAAGTCACGTGACCACCCTAACTGGTCAGGTCTGACTAGGTAATTTCCCCATGGAAGGGTGGGCAGGAATTCTGTTCCTACATTCCAAAGTGGAATCTATAAAACAGGGGTGAGGAACCTAAGGCCTGGGGGCTGGATGCAGCCTCCAGCTTGCCTGGATCGGACCCCCCCCAAAGCTCAGGGCTCCCCCCCCCAAACATTGGAGGGCCCACACAGGCACTCTAGCCCCCCCATCCCACAGTGGGGCTGGAGCACACAATCTACTAGGCTGTGCCCCCCTAGGCTCTGGTGTGTGAGGGGAATGTGGGGAGTGTCTGTCGCCTTGTCAGTCAGGGGCTACACCAGTGAGGGTTTTGTTTGGTTTTTTTCTTTTTTGCTTGTCACTTGTGTATGGCCCCTCCAACTGACTTCTGTGGGTCAGTGGCCCCGGATCCAAAAAAGGTTCCCCACCCCACTATAAAACAATGGGAAGGTAGCAGTGCGTGTCTCTGGCTGACATAGCACTCCCTAGAAAATGAACCCGAGACCGCAGGGAGAAGGTTCTTCCCTGGCTTGGAAGTTTAGGTGAAACAGGAACAGTTTTAGGGCAACTTTGTACTGAGGTTTTAGTGTTAGAACTAGCTATATGTTTTCTGTTATTTTCAATTTATAATCTACAGTAAAACTCCATTAGTCCGGCATCCAATGCTCCAGCACTCCTGATGGTCCGGCACCATCAGGAACCCGGAAGTGCTTGGGGCAGCCGGACAATTGGAGCTGCTCTGGGCCCGGCTTCCCCGATTCAGCCGCTGCTGAAACTGACCAGCAGCAGCTGAATCAGGGACGCCTGGGCCAGAGCCGGACTATCGGAAGGGGGGGGGCTATGAGGGGTCTGAGATGGCATCCTCCCCCACCCCACCCCAGACCCCTCATAGCCCCCACTTTTGATAGTCCAGCACCCCCTGGGTCCTAAAGGTGCCGGATTATTGGAAGTTTACTGTACTTTGCTCTGGCTGTTTTCACTTGCAACCACTTAAATCCTACTGCTTGTACTTAATAAAATCACTTCTATTTACTATCAAGCCCAGTGTAAATAATTGTTACCTGGGGAAGCAATCAGTGTGTACATCCCCCCCTTTAATTGTTAAAGGGGGCTTGCCTGAATAATTTATTTGGGGTTATGATCTCATTTGGGGAGTGGTTTCCCTTTCAAGAGTAGAAGCTGAAGGTAATTGCAGCCAAGGTATTAAACCACTTTTTATACTCAACCCATCACACTGGTTTGCGTGTATCAAAACAGCAAGCAAGCGACCTCAAATGACCTCTTCCATGATGGTCAAACAAAACCAAGCTCACTGGCAGTAAATAAGGCTCAATTTCAGGGACAGTCCCGAGGCCTGTAGCCTAGCTGAGGTAGTGCTCACATGATACCTTTGCCTGTGCAGTCAAGTCACATAAAAAAAATACATGTTAGCAGGGATATGCAGCTGCCACAAGTTTCTTCACTAAAAGCCACAGGCTGAAATATCACAGCCTTTGGTAAAACGTATGTATTTAACATGAGCAGGGCTCAACAAATGCACTCGCCCGCGGTGAGTAGATTTTTTCCAGCTGGCGAGTGCAGGGGCGGACTGGGCAGTTGTGATGGGCTGGCTGAAGCCCGCACTATGGGTGGCGTGGCCCCATCCGATCCGCTGGCTGGCGGAGGAGCAGAGCGCCGCTGAGAAGGGGGAAGTGCAGTGATTTTTCCCACCGGACTGCCTGCATGCAGCTCCAGCGCGAGGAGGCGGGGCAGGATGCCAGGACGCGGGCGTGACCTGGCCCCGCTGATTTTTAAGGGCCGCAGCAGCTCGGCTCTGGCCATGTGTCCCTGGGAGCTGGCTGCGGCGCGTGGCACAGCCAGGGCCTGCCCCACAGCCAGGGCCCGCCCCGCCGGCTCCAGTCCTGCCACGGCCCCAGCCCCCCTTTGTCTCCGTGCCACCGGTTCCCCACGCCACCACTGCACCCCGGACCCCCTGCTCTCCCTCTTCCCTGCGACCCTTTGGCTCTGCGACACCCTTACACCCCGCACCCTGCTCCCCCCAATCCCTGCCCCCCCAGCTCTGTGCTACCCGTTCCCTGCACTGCCCCTAGACCCCGATCCCTCTGCCCCTCCCATTCCCCGCATCCCATTCTCCGTGCCTCCACTGCACCCTGCTCCCCCCAATCCCTGCATCCCTCTGGCTCTGTGCTTCCCGTTCCCCACGCCACCCTCGTACTCCCCCACTGTTCCCTGCACCCCTCTGGCTCTGTGCTGTCCCTGCACCCTGTTTCCCCTGTGGGTTGGGAGTGAGGGGTGCTTGTCCATAGGGAGGGGCTGGACAGGGCAGGGAAAATGCTGCTGTGACCCAGCAGCAGTGAGTGAAAGGGGGAGTTCACTTGAAGCACCTTTGCCTTCATGGAAAAAAAAGAGGAATGAAAATGCTATTTCCTATTTATAGGGCTAAAATGCCAGGACAAAAAAGAAAAACAAAAAAAAATTGCAAAATGCAAATGTAAAAGACAACAAGGGGGGGGGGGGGGGGACACATTTTGCTTGGGGCAGCAAAATACCTAGAGCTGGCCCCTGGGGAGGGGAAGAAGAAAGGGGAAGGCACCATGGGACAGGGGTGCAGGAGAGACAAATACCAGGGGGCCAAGTGCAGACAATGAGGAAAAGGGCAGGAGGGGGAGGTGTCAGTGGGAGGGGGGGACAGGGTGATGCTGGGAGAGGAGAGGGGAAGGGCACTGGGGGCTAGAGGGAGGAGGGGGAGGTGCTGGGAGAAGGCTTGAAAGAAGGGGTGGGCATGAGGAAGGCGGGGATGGAGCAAGGCATGTGTGAGGGCACAGAAGGGCATGAGGGGAATGGGGGCAGAGGGTGGTGAGGGGGTGGGTATCAGGGAAAAAGAGCAAAGGGGGCAGGGGCAGTGAGGGAAGGGGGAGGAACCAGGAGGGTGCAGGTGCGAGGAGATTCTGGGGGTGAAGCAGAAGGGCAGACACCTGCAGGGGAGGGACCAGCACCAGAGGAGAGAGGCAGGGCAGGTGTGTAGAGGGAGGTGTTAGGAGAGGGGATGAGGAGGGGTAGCTCACATGATCAGAGTGGGGCTACTGAAGAAGTGGGCACAGGGAGGAGAGAAGGGCTGGCGGAGGGGGCAGGTCACAGGAGGGCTGAGGGCAGTGAGAAGGGCAGGAGTCAGGACAGCAGAGGAGGGTGAGGGGTTGGGGGGCAGCAGGCACCAGGGGAGCTGATGGAGCAAGGGGAGGAGACATGGCAGCAGAGAGAAAAGGTAGAGGTTTATAAGATTTATTAATAACCTGGGTGATATTTGTTAACTTATTAGTAATTACTGTTCTTATTAGGAATTTATGCCATAAAAAAACCACTTTGTGGGGGAGGGTGGCGAGTCCCTTTTTTGTCTGGCGAGTAGGGTTTTCCATAACTTGTCAACCCCGAATGTGAGCAATGTGATGAGCTGCACAACACAGCAGAAAAGTGCCTAAAACTGACACTTTCGGGGGGGGGGGGGGTATATTCAGACCCATTTCACAGCATGCTCTTCTTGCTCCCCATTGTCCTTCTTAAAAGTCTAGATGGTCTCTGAACACTTCCTGGCCAGAGCTGAAGTGTGTTGTGCTCTCACAATGAAAAAAGAGCTGGGGAATCATAGGGTAGGAGCTCTCCCACAGAGCTACAACACACACATCCCTTACCTCTTTAAGTGATAGATTTTGTGGGTATACTGTCCCTTTTCACCATCCTTTTCATAAGGCTCATTCTTTAAGACCTGAATTCCTTCACCACCTCCTGTTTCATTTTTACTAGCTTCTGCCACAGAGTAAAGTTGCCCAACTTGATACTGAAATTAAGAGATGCAAAATTTCAAAGTTAAAATGTGACAGGACAACAGTGTAGAGGAGTGTCAGAATTTAGATATTTCAATTTAAAGCAGCAAACTTTGTATCGACATGATTACATGCAAGTGAACTGACCTTTTACTATAGGTTGGACACCCCTGGTCCAGCACCCTCGGGACCTAAAAGGTCCCAGACAAGGGAGCTTTCTGGACCACGGGATGTCTGGGAGGGGAGCACGCCACCCTCCCCACTAGGCTCCTCTCCCAGCCTCCTGGCCCCACCAGAGCTATCGGCGGTCCCGCCAGTTGCGGGCTCCGCTGCCTTCCCTGCCCCACCAGCTGTGGGTTACACCATCCCACTGGCCCCCACTTCGAGCCACCGGCAACCTCTGCTGCTGGGGTTCTAGTCCTGTAACATCTGTGGCCCTTCTGGACCACGGATGTTGCCAGACCAGCGAGAGTCTGAGACCACAGAGGTTCAACCTGTATAAAGGAAAATGCACACTGGAGAATGACTACTTGCTTCCCCCCCACTTCCTGCCTCAGAGGCAACAAGGGGGGCGGGGGGAGAAGAACAGGAGCCAGTGCTGGGGGGAGCAGACTTAAAAGCCACCTCGCCCCTGCCACTGCCTCTATCAGAGGTGGGCAAGGAGGAGGAAGAGAGAAATAGCGGAGGCTACTGCTCGGTCCTGGCTCACGCTGAATCCAGTAGCCTCTGTTTGCGATGGACAGGACTGGCTGCTGCAAACAGAAGCTGCTGGACTCAGCATGAGCTGGAACCGAGCAGTCCCGGCTTACACTGGTCCAGGACGCTGTGCCTCTGCATTTTAAACATAGATGCTCTTACTACATTTAAGATGCAGAGCTGTAGCGCAGGTGGTTCCTGGAGCCAGCATAAGCTGGGACTACTCAGTCCTGGCACGAGCCAGCTCCTGGAGCTACCCCCGCTACGGCTCTGCATAGTTCATAAGTTCACTACAGGCAGTCCCCAAGTTACGCAGATCCGACTTATGTCGGATCCGCAGTTACGAATGGGGCTTTTCTCGCCCCGGAGGACAGGAGCGGCGGGACGCCCAGATGGGCGGCGGGACCGCCGTTTATCTGGGCGTCCCGCCGCTCCCGTCCTCCGGGGCGAGAAAAGCTGCTCCCCGTCTCCCTGGTCAGACCAGGGAGACGGGGAGCAAAGCTGCGGAGGACGCCCGCAGCGGGACAGCCCAGGCGCGTCTGGGCTGTACCGCTGCAGGCGCCCTCCGCGGCTTTGCTCCACGTCTACCTGGTCTGCTTGGGGGGGGGGGGGGGGGGACGACTAGTGCCCCCTCCCCCCAGCAGACCAGGCTTTTCTGCCCACAACGCCTGGGGTAGAGCAGCTGGGGCGCTGCTGGGTTGGTCCCGCAGCGCTGCTCCTCGGCACCACTGGATCAACCCGGCAGCACCCCAGCTGCTCTGCCCCAGGCGTCCTGATTCAGCCGCTGCTGGTCAGTTTCAGCAGCGGCTGAATCTGGACGCCAGTTCCGACTTCATAAGTTGACACAAGTTGTAAGTCGGAACTGGCGTCCAGATTCAGCCGCTGCTGAAACTGACCAGCAGCGGCTGAATCTGGACGCCAGTTCCGACTTACATACTTATTCAACTTAAGAACAAACCTACAGTCCCTACCTTGTACGTAACCCGGGGACTGCCTGTAGTTCATAAGTTGACACAAGTTGTATCAGCTACACGATTAGTTAGATAACCATAATTTAACATCCTTAGAAAGTATAGCCATTTAAGTGTTTTTAGTTTATGTACAATTTTTAAATGATTAGTTTTATTTCCAGTGTTATAGCTTCGACATGCACACAGTTATTCAAGAGGTCATCAAAATGACTATAGCTTTCTCCAATGAAAGTTTTGTTATTTAGGTGGATGGAACTAGCTGCCAGAAGGTAGAAGATATAGGTTGCGTTTCCCCTTAAAACAGAAAATGTTCTATTCAACTTGGACTTCTGAGAGTGAACCTGTTAAGTGCACTTCAACATTTAAATGCTTAGTTTCAGACACAAAGAATATCCCCATCCTTGCTTTATCGGAGAGAGAAGTATATTAGCTGGAGTCACACAATGCTCTCAACAGCAGGAAAATTCTGCAGCAAGGAAGAGATTTACAATTTCCCTTTTCTTCATCAGCTCAGAAGTGGCTACAGTTTCTTGATCTTCAGTCATTTGTCTGCTTTGAAGTTAATTGAGCTGAGAAGTTTGCTCTGACTGATGGGACAGTAATTCACATCTGGTGGACTAGTGCATTTGGATCCAAGCTAATCAGTGTTTAAAATAAGACCATGAAGTCCAACAAGAAAGATAGAGATTACGTACCTCTTGCACTGAGCATGGTAAAACCACTCGGCTGAAAGAGAAAAGGAACCAAGTGAATGCATAACACAAACGTCTCTGTTCTATATGCAATACCTGTATTAGCATTTATGGTCAAGCAAGCATAGGTGGTCAATGAACATTATTCATAAAGTAACATATGCACAATATGATGGGACCGTGTAGTTGAAAACACAGTTACACACCCGGGGGGGGGGGGGGGCGGCGTGGGCGCACACTGCATGTGGGGAACCAGCTCCTGCAGAGCTCCCTGGCCCCCTATTTAAAAGCCACCCACCCAAGCACCAAGCTGCCATGGAGCTGCCTGCCCCCCTGCTCGCTGGTGCCAAAAGAGAGAGGAGACAGGAGCCAGTACTCATGGGGAGCCAGTTTAAAAGCTAATCTCCTGCCTCCCCTGCATATGTAAACATAGCCGCTGAAAAACGTTTACAAATAAATGTATTTTAACATCCCTAAAGCAAAATCCAGTTAACCAAAGTGCAATCCCATGTAAAACACATGTAACACATAAAAAAGTTTGAGGGGTTGAAGTAAGGAGACCCAAGAATTATATCCAGCTCTGCCATTACCTTGAAGTGATGTCAGACACAAACTCTGGCTATCCCAAGTGACTAAGGCAAGGATCTGCAACCTATGGCTCAGTATGGAACCTAATATGGCTCTTTTATCATTCCCAAAAATACATACAACTTCTTAAATTAAAATGAAAAATTAAAAATTTTTAACACGTAAATTACTCATGTAGCTAGAATGCGTGCATGAACCTAATGTGACCAGTTATGATGTAAACGTTAAAGAAATGTGCGAAAACAGGCAGCAGCAGAAGTCCCATTAAATAAAATCTGAGTACATTTCATTTATGCTATTAATCATCATGTCAATCAATATTAAGTTGTATATTTTCAGTCATGCAAATGGACATTCTTATATGGCTCTTTGTTGACCACTTGTTCTGAATTATGATGCAGTTTGGCTCTTTGGTTTAAAAAAAAAAAAAAAAAAAAAATTGCCAAATCCTGGTTTAAGGCAAGAAAGGACCACCAAACCATTGAGTCCAAGGATTTTCAAATTTAGGGTCATGACCCAGTACTAGGGTTACCAGATCATTTAAAAAAAATACCGGACACACCGGATCTCAGATGGGGGGGGGGGGGGGGGGGAAGAGAGAAGAGAAGGAGAACCGGCTGGCAGGGAGCAGGGCTGGCCCAGGTGCACGCAGATTCCCGGAGTGCTGCCCATCCCACGCACAGTCTTGGTGGGGCACACGGGTTAGTCCTGCCCAGGGGATTCCATCCCACCCCCCTCCTCTCTACTGTATAATTGTGTACTGCCTGGCAGGTAGACATGCTCACGCAGTGTGAACATGTCTACCAGCCAGGCAGTACGCAACTACGTACCGATACTCATGATGATAAAACAATTAGGAAATACCGGACACTACTGAAGATGCAAAGAGAATGAATGAGAAAGACCACAAATCTGAGTGCACTGAATTTCTTTAATTATTGTAACTATTAAGTACTCATTAAAAAAAGTAAATACAGATTGCTTTTCACTGCATTTGCAAGAGCAGCTAGGGATGTTAGATAGCAGGTAATAGAACATAGTTGACTAACCACTAAGAATTCTTGTGCCATGAAGCAGCCCCTGTCCAGTGACCCAGCCACAAGCAAGGGCTACTTTGCAGCAGCAGTCCCTGTGCGCGGGGGGGGGGGGAAGAAGGGGTCCTAAATCCCTACAGGGACTCCCCCCACATACCGGGGCTGCTGCCAGCTGGGCAGGAAGCCAAGCGTGGCTCCAGCTCGCGCCAGGTGCAGGACCCAACCCCACCAGGGGGCAGGCTGCCTGCAGCAGGGTTTGGTCCCGCAGCAGGTGAAAGCCAGAACTGAGTCGGGCGACTCATCGACTAATCAAGGAGTTAATAAAAATTCTATCAACTACTCGATTAGTTAAACACCTCTAGCCCACATTTCACACTCCAGTGCTAACTACTTTGCTTGGCAAAGGAATTTGCTAAACATTGCTTAAGATGTCAAAGCATTAAGTCACTTCACAGAAGAGGATAAGAACAGCCATACTGGGTCAATGGTCCATTCAGACCAGTATCCTGTCTGGGGACAGTGGCCAATGCAAGATGCCCCAGAAGGAGGAGACAAGTAATCCTCATGTGACTCCTCCCCTGCCACCCACCTCCAGACAGAGGTCAGGAACACCATTCCTACCCATCCTGGCTAATAGCCACTGATGGACCTAACCTCCATGGCTGTACCTACATATTAGCATCCCTTTTCCGGAAAAGGGATGCTAATGAGACCAGTCGGAATTGCAAATGAAGCGGGGATTTAAATATCCCCCGCGGCATTTGCATGAACATGGCTGCCGCTTTTTTCCGGCTCGGGGTTTTGCCGGAGAAAAGCGCCAGTCTAGACGGGATCTTTCAGAAAATAAAGCCTTTTCCGGAAGATCCCTTATTCCTCTTAAAATCAGGAAAAAGGGATCTTCCGGAAAAGGCTTTATTTTCCGAAAGAGCCGCATCTAGACTGGCACTTTTCTCCGGCAAAGCCCCGAGCCAGAAAAAAGCGGCAGCCATGTTCATGCAAATGCCACGGGGATATTTAAATCCCTCACTGCATTTGCAATTCTGACTGGTCTCATTAGCATCCCTTTTCCGAAAAAGGGTGCCCATGTAGACACAGCCCATGAGTCTATCTAGCTCTTTTTTGAACCCTGTTAAAGTTCTAGCCTTCACCACATCCTCTGGCAAGGAGTTCCACAGGTTGACTGTGAAGAAAAACTTCCTTTTGTTTGTTCTAAACCTACTGCCTAGTAATTTCATTTGGTGACCCCTAGTTCTTGTATTGTGGGGATACGTAAATAACTTTTGCTTATTCACTTTTTCCACACCAGTCATGATTTTATAGACCTCTATCATATTCCCCCCCCCCCCCCCCCCAAGTCTCCTCTTTTCTAAGCTGAAAAGTCCCAGTCTTTTTAATCTTTCTTCATATGGGACCCATTCCATACCTTTTTCTGAACCTTTTCCAATGCCAATTTATCTTTTTTGAGATGAGACCACATCTGTATGCAGTATCCAAGATGTGCGCGTACCATGGTTTTATATAGGGGCAATAAGATATGCTCGGTCTTATTCTCTATCCCGTTTTTAATGACTCCTAACATTCTATTTTCTTTTTTTGACTGCCTCTGCACACTGAGTGGATGTTTGCAGAGAGCTATCCACAACAACTCCAATATCTCTCTCTTGAGTAGTTATAGCTAAATTAGTCCCCATCATATTGTATGTATAGTTGGGGTTATTTTTTCCAATGGGCATTACTTGACATTTGTCAACATTACATTTCATTTGCCATTATGTTGCCCAATCACTTAGTTTGGTGAGATCTTTTTGAAGCTCTTCAGTCTGCTTTGGTCTTAACTATCTGGAGCAGTTTGGTATCATCTGCAAATTTTGCCACCTTGCTGCTTACCCCCTTCTCTAGATCATTTATAAATAAGTTGAATAGGATGGGTCCCTGGACAGACTCTTGGGAGACCCCACTAGTTACCTCTCTCCACTCGAAAAACTGAGCATTTATTCCTCCCCTTTGTTTTCTGTCTTTTAACCAGTTCTCAATCCATGAGGACTTCCCCTCTATCCCATGACAACTTATTTATTAAACTTGCTTTACTTAAGAGCCTTTGGTGAGGGACCTTGTCAAAGGCTTTCTACTGGATCTTCCTTGTCCACATGTTTGTTGACCCCCCCTCAAAGAACTCTAGTAGATTGGTAAGGCATGATTTCCCTTTACAGAAACCATGTTGACCCCCCCCCCCCCAAATTATTTTCATCTACACATCTGACAATTTTATTCCCCCAATCACTGCAAATTGTTTGTTACAGAAGGCTTAGGCTGGCATAGAAGCTGTAACAAAGCCAAGCCACCGGATTCAGCCTGCGGAGGCAGCAGAGAGCCCCAGGCAGGCTCCCCAGCAGCTCTGCGTGCCGGGCAGAAATGTGGCTGCAGGGCTCCCTTTCTGTGTTAAAACTGGAGGGGGGGGGCATGTTTGGAGCCGCCCCGCCCCCAGCACATTCCCATTGGCTGGTTTCTGCCAGAAGCCAGCCAATGGGAACTGCTTGTTAGAACAACAGGCAGCTAAGAAGAATCACACCCCCTCTCCTGGGCTCAGTTGAAGCACATGGCCAGGCAAGCAGGCAGGGAAACATTTTAAGTCTGCAGGCAGGCAGGCTCGTTTGGCAGCTGGCAAGTAAGTCTCTTGGCCACAGCCTGCTTCTGGCACCCCACCCCTTTCCTGCCCCAACTCTCTGCCCCCCCCCCAACATACCCAAACCCTCTGTCCCCCTCTTACACCCACACCCCCTCCCAGATCTGCCCCCCCCCCCCCCATCTCCTGCCCCAGATCACAATCCCCTCCTACCCTAGGTCACATCCCAGCCCCCTGCCCTAGGTCACAACCACCTGCTCCACCCAACTCCCTCCCAGACTCCAGTCTCCCTCCTGCACCCCAGTCCCTTACCCCAAGCTCCCCTCTGGACCCAACCTCCATCCCAGACCCTGCACCTCCTCCATTAATATCATGGAAGAGTGCGGCCCTCGACCTCTTCCCAAAACCTTGGAGTAGCTCCCCTGTCAAAAATTATTGCCCACCCTTGCTTTTGTTACTGTACCTTTTAATTTCTGTTGAGCATTTAATTTCAGAAAGGGGAACTACACAAAAATGAGGAAGATAGTTATAGTGTTGGGCTGCTGAGGTTTCTTTCCCCCCCCCCCCCAAACCACTGGGATGTTAAATTTTATTACATTACTAGCCAATTAGCCCGTCATAAAACGGGATTTTCAGGTCTCTCCTCCACATCGGTCTTCTCTCCTGAGCCTCTGGTCTCTTGCTCTGTCTCTCTCTCCCCTCCTCCTCCTCCTCCCTCCCCCCCTCTCTCTCAGCTCTCCTCCATCTCCTGCCTCTCACGCTCTTTTTCTCTTCTCCTCCTCCTCCTCCTCCTCCTGCATGGGGAGCACGGAGCCCAAACAGCTGTTTGCACCGCTTGCTCCCGCGTGGCAGCCCGGCTGAGTGGCTGCCTATGAGCTCCAGCTGCCCCCCTGCACCGTTTCCCTTCACCCCAGCACTGATCCTGCAGCCTCCCAGTTGTCCTCATCCTCCCCCTCGTTCCCCCACCCTCCCCCCAGCCAGGCTCAGCGCCCAGCCCCCACTCACAGGCACCAAGTGGAGGACTGAGCAGGGGGCAGCAGGTGGCTAGAGAGAAGCGGCACTTTCCCCTTAAAAGTGACGCTTCTCTCCAGCTGGCTGTGCAGCTGCTTGTACTCCTCCAGCCCGTGCCTCCCTCCCGGGCCTGCTCCAGGTTGCGAACTCTCCTGGGCTGGTTGGACCAGACATCAGCACAGTAAGGACATGACGGAGGCTCCAGGCCCTGCCCCCTGGCCATGTACGTCGCCACCCCGCCCCCCTTCGCCTCCCGCCGTGGCGCTCGGCTGACTTCTGCGCCGCTCAGGTGGGCCGCTGCGGGGGAGCCCAAACGGCCGCTTGCTCCCCCGTGGCGGCCCAGCTGAGTGCCACTATGGGAGGTGAAGGGGGGGGCGGGGCTGTGACATTCACTGCCTGGGGGCGGGGCCTGGAGCCGCTGTCACACCGCATGTCACCACCCCGCCCCCTCCTTAAAAACTAGGCACTCTAGTTCACCCATTTATTTAGTCACACATTCTTCAGACATACCTAAAGCTAACACTGGAGCACTAAACATCAGAAATCTGGCTAGAAGTTTAAGTTATGTACTAGGGATGTTAAATTTTGATTAACTAATCCAATAGTCAATGGGATTTCCATCAACCATTCAACTAGTCAGTAAGGACTAGCTCATGTTCTGCCTTTGAAACATACAAGTGCCCCTGTGCATTTCAAAGATTCAGATGCCTCACTGGCCCTGGGCTCTATGTGGGCCCTTCCACTTTGAAATATACAAGAGCTCCAGCGGGGACTTGTATACATTTCGAAGTTGGAACGCTGCCCCCCCCCCCCGAGCTGCAGCGGGGGGGGGGGGAAATCAGCTCCCCCTCCTCTTCCCCCACCCCCATTGATACCTCTTTCTGATAGACGCAGGGCGGGGGGGAGCAACTAGTCACTTACATCCCTATTATGTACAAGAAAGTAATATGTTTAATTGAAGGAAGTCACCAACACTCTCAGAAATGCAAGATTAGGGAAGACTTATTTCAGATACAACAGGAATTTCTTCAGAAAACCAAAATTCAGGGCAATGACCAGCAGAGGAAGAGACATTTCAACATAATGGGAATGAAGAAATTTTATTTGCTACTAGATATTTCAGAAGTTGCTTCCAAACACCAACTTTGACATTACACTGGACAAGTGAAAAGGAGCTAATGTTTTAAAACAAAGAACTATCACATTTAAGTCAGTCGCTGTCAATGCTATCCATTACCTGCTGAGCTGAAGCAAAACCAACATAGTAAGGCATTGCTGTATTAAAGAGCAAGGCACTGTCAAATAGGGATGTTAAATTGCAGACCAGCCTCCCCTATCCCCGCCACCACCTCTGATAAAGGCAGCAGTTGGAGCATGGTGGCTGTTTCCATGCCCCCCCCCCCCCCCCACACACACACACTTGCTGCTTCTCAGAGGTAGCAAGGGTGTGGTGGGGGGGAGGGGGGAGAGAAGAGAAAGCAAGTAGTCAATACTCCAGTAGACTATCCAATAAGCTGTCAAATATAGGGATGCCTGGGGCTTACTGATTAATCCTGTTGGCTTCACACATTTCCGCTCCCCCCGCAGCCCCAGCCCGCCAGAGCATCCCCCACATGACCCTAGCCATAGCTCCAGCCCTGAAGGGCTGGAGCTACAGCCAGGGCTGCACGGTGGCTGCCCCATGTACAGGGGCTGGACACCCACCATGTACCCCCACAGCAGCTGGGCAGCCACCACACAACTCTGTCCCCCTTCTCTCCCACAGAGCCCACCACCATCTTACCTTCCAAAAAGGTGAGTGTTGCTGCGCCTCTCTGCTGAGGAGGTGGGCAGAACTCAAATTCTTTGTGCGTGCCCATGCAGCAGCACACCCTAGAGGAATCTTAGCTGCTGTATCAAAGGCGACAGCAGCATGGGTCAGCAGATAGGATGCAGAGGCAGCAGTGTGGGTGGCAGGGGGTTTCCCAGGAACGGGGATGTAATAGTGTAGTCGATTAACAGATAAGCAAAAGCTTATAGGTTAATGCTATCGACTACACACATTCCCCCCAGTATTTTTTTTTTTTTTTAAGCAGACTAGCCAGCAGCTTGGCTCATACCAGGTCCAGGACCTACTCCTGCTCTTCATTTAAACTGTATTAGGAGCCATGCAGGCAAGCAGCCTGGCTCACGTCATGTCTGGGAGCTCAGACACCCCGCCCCCCCAGACAGAGGCTGCCACTGCCCTGCACTGCTGCCTCTGCATTAGAGGCAGCAGCATGGGGCAACAAGCAGCTAGTCCACGAGGGGAGCTAGTTTTTAAACTGGCTCCCCTCATGGACCAGCTCCTGCCTGGCACCCATTGCTACTGCCTCGGATACCAAGGCAGGGGGCTCCTCAGGAGTGGGGCTGGAGTACACTGGCTGCCAGCCCTGTCCCGGGGGACTGTAAAATAGTCGAGTAACCAATAAGAACTCATGAGGTTAATCGACTCATCAATTAACCAGATATTTAATATCGCTAGCTTGGAACACACTGGCTGCTGGCCCCACCTCCAGAGACTATTGAATAGTCGTGTAACCACTAAAATTTGATGCTGTTAGCATGTAACTAACATCCCTAGTAAAATAGAAAAATGCAGTTTTTAAAGCTAAGAAAGTGAAACTGCAAAACATTTCAGTTGGTCTTTGCATCTGACAATTGTTGTACAGCCTAATCTGTTAGAGGTTTCTTATGTGCCTACGCCTGCCTTTACATAACAGGTGAGACCACCATCACAAGTTGTAGCTTTAAGTATGTAACTACTATATTTGTCCCCACTTGCATGTCACAACACAATCTCAACCACTGCATTCTGCTCTAAAATAAGGATCTTAGATATCAATTATTTTAGTAATCTTGTAGCTGCAACAATTTGTAGTGCTTACACAGTTACTAAAATGCTCCCCAAGGGTCAGCAGCCAGTGTGCTCCTAGCCCCACTCCCAGGGAGCCCCTTGATGCCTAGGGTCCCTGAAAGCTGCACGGCCCCACAGCTGTTTAATGAACCCCTCCCAGAAGCTCAGAGCTCCCAGGCAGGTAGGGAGCTCTGCCCACTGGCTGGGAGAAGGGCCATCTTGCTGAGCAGCTTCAAACGAAGGAGCTCAGAGAGCAGATAAGGAGGGGAGAGAAGTGGCTTTGGGGGCGGGGGGGGGGGGGGGGGGGGGAGTTGTAGGGTAGATGAGTTTGGGGAGATGATGGAGAGAGTAATTGGCTGAGAGGAGTAGTCTCTGCCAGGAGAGGAGAAAGAGGTAGAGGCAGAAACCCAGCACTCTCCTCAAGCCTCTTGGTTTGGGAAGGGGGGTGCGGGGGGGGGATCTGACTGCATGGGGTAAGTGCTGGTATTGGGGTGAGAGGGAAGTGGAGAGTTTGTGCTTTATGTCCTGAGGTGAGATGGGAGATAGGTGGAAAGTTTCCACTGTGTCCTGTCACTCCCAGCTAGGCTGCTGGGGCCCACAAGTCTGAGAAACAGGATTTTATCCCAGCCCCCAGCTGGGCCTCTCAGGGAAGCAGCAGGGGGAGGGGCAGCTGGATCCGGCCTCCCTTCCCCCCCCCCCCCCCGCCCCCCCAACTTGTTGCCTTTGATACAGAGGCAGCAAGGGGAGGGAGTGCATCGTTGGGATTAACCGATAAGCCTGGACTTACTGGTTAATCGTTTAAATATCTATACACTAACATCCCTACTATTAGCAAGAGAGATAAAGCTGGCATATTGCTTAAAACATGTGGCCAATACACCCCAGTGATGCCAAAAGAACATTATTTCCTTTTGAGAAACCTCCAGTTCTCCTGCCACAAAAAATGAAACAGAAGGCAAGAATGTGTGACGTAAAATCATCATTATCTGTTTAGCAATTATTAAGCCATGTACACAAGATTATTTACTTAGACACGAGTGAGTCTTAAGATACAGTTCAGAACAAACCAACGATTCATGGATTTGAAGGCCAAAAAGGCTCATTGTAATCTAGCCAAAAAGTTTGAAAACCACTGCCCTAACCTGAAGCAAATTCTTTCAAACAGCCACACATCACACCTCAGACACACTCACCCAGGAACCTACCCCTGCAACAAACCCCCAATGCCAACTCTGTCCGTACACCTATACAAGTGACAGCATCACAGGACCTAACTACATAAGCCACAACATCAGGTCATACAACTGCACATCCTCTAGTCATAGGTCATTGATAAAAATTATTAAATTGCACAAAAACTCCTGTAGGACCTCAATGGAAATACAGCTGCTTGATGGTGATTCCTCTTTATAGTTAGATTGAGACTTAATAATTAGCCTGTTTTAATCAATTTAACTGATACCATGATAATTTTATTGTATTCATCTTTTTAAATCAGTGGCATGCAGTACCAAGTCAAGTGCCTTACAGAAACCTAAATATCAACAGTACCTTAAAAAACTAAACCTGCAATTTCATAAACACAGATCTTGAGTTACAAATCAGCAATTGGTTTATGGAAAAAAGTGTATCAATTAGATTACTCTCATTTAATTCTTTAGTAAGTGAATGCAGCATCAACTACTCCAATATCTTGCCTATGATCAATTGCAGGCTCACAGGACTATAATTACTCAGTTCATCCTATTCACCTTTTTAAAAAAAGTTGCCACAACATTTACTGCTTTTCAGTTGTATGAACTTTCCCAGCACTTCATTCTCTCTTGCCCTCTCTGAAGTCAGGCTCAGTATACTTCCCTCCAACACTGCATTTTTCTTTACTCCATGAGAAGTCAGTGGAAACCCAGATCACAGTTAAGATGCATCTCATCTTCCTTGAGCAGCCTCAATTCCATGGTTTATTGATTAGTACTTTAGTCTTGGAGAAAAAAAACTCACTTAGTCCTAGACCAGACAATTTAGCTATTTGTGCTCACGTGGCTTACAGACAAGGGCGTTACACAATAGGTTAGCAACAGAAGGAGAGGGAAGCAAGTAACCGGGGAGCAGGGCACGGTGCAGGCGGGATACAAGTACAGTGGGGGGGAATGTAGGACACGGTGCAGAGGTGAAAGGTGGACCCGGGGCGGGGGAGCGGGTGAGAAACCTGGACCAGGAGAAAGGCCTGGCGGGAAGCGGCAGGGCTAGGCTAGGAGAAAATGCCGTGGCAGCCACAGCAGAGAGAAACCAGAGACGGGGAGGCATTGCGGGGAAGAAGCAGAGGAGATATGGCCTAGGTACACGGAGCAGCCCGGAGGGGGGGGAACGGGCTAGGGCAGGGCCTAACGGGGAAGAGGGGCACGGAGCCGGCGAGAAGACAGAGACAAAGTGGCGGGGGGAAGCGATCAGTATGAGGCGCGACCACTCCCCAGCCCAAGACTCACAATTCCTTGATGAGCACCATCTTCCCGCACGCAGAATCACACTACACAGGCGCGACCAGCACCGTTTACCCAGCCTTCCCCGCGCGATTTTCAGGATCCAAACCCCACCCACATTAACCAATGATTAAGGTCGACCGCAGATCAGGTCACCGCCCCCGCAGCAAGTCCAATTATGAACCGCGAGCTCCTCTGCCGACCAATCGCTTAAAATCAGGAATAAGGGATCTTCTGGAAAAGGCTTTATTTTCCGCAAGATCCCGTCTAGACTGGCGCTTTTCTCCGGCAAAGCCCCGAGCCGGAAAAAAGCGGCAGCCATATTTATGCAAATGAAGCGGGGAAGATTTAAATCCCCGCTTCATTTGCAATTGTGCTGTGTCTAATTTGCATCCCTTTTACGGAAAAGGGATGCAGTCTAGACTCAGCCTAAGGCTACGTCTACACTGGCCCCTTTTCTGGAAGGGGCATGTTAATTTCAGAAGCCATAATAGGGAAATCCGCGGGGGATTTAAATATCCCCCGCGGCATTTAAATAAAAATGTCCGCCGCTTTTTTCTGGCTTTTAAAGAGCGTCTAGACTGGCCCCGATCCTCCGGAAAAAGTGCCCTTTTCCGGAGGCTCTTATTCTTACTTTGAATAAGATCCTCCGGAAAAGGGCTTTTTTTCCGGAGGATCGGGGCCAGTGTAGATGCTCTTTTCCGGCTTTTTTAAAAGCCGGAAAAAAGCAGCAGACATTTTTATTTAAATGCCGCGGGGGATATTTAAATCCCCCGCGGATTTCCCTATTACGGCTTCTGAAATTAACATGCCCCTTCCGGAAAAGGGGCCAGTGTAGACGTAGCCTAAGGGTATGTCTACACTACAAAGTTAATTCAAACTAACAGACGTTAGTTCAAATTAACTTTCATAGGGTATGTCTACACTACCCCGCTAGTTCAAACTTGCAAATGAAGCCCGGGATTTGAATTTCCCAGGCTTTGCATGAAGCCGGCCGGCGCCATTTTTAAATGCCGGCTAGTTCGGACTCCGTGCCGCGTGGCTACACGCGGCACGGACTAGCTAGTTCGGATTAGGCTTCTACAAGCGGCACAGAGTCCGAACTAGCCGGCATTTAAAAATGGTGCCGGCCGGCTTCATGCAAATGAAGCCCGGGAAATTCAAATCCCGGGCTTCATTTGCAAGTGCGGATGACTACATTACCCCTGCTAGTTCAAACTAGCGGGGTAGTGTAGACATACCCATAGGCACTACACATACAAACCGCTAGTTGGAACTTAATTCGAACTAGCAGAGCGCTTAATTCGAACTAGGTAAACCTCATTCTACGAGGACTAACGCCTAGTTCGAATTAAGTAGTTCAAATTAAGGGCTGTGTAGCCACTTAATTTGAACTAGTGGGAGGCTAGCCCTCCCCAGCTTGCCCTGGTGGCCACTCTGGGCCCCACCAGGGAAACTCATATGCCCCCCTCCCGGCACCAGAGCCCTTAAAGGGGCACGGGCTGGCTACGGTGCCCATGCCAGGTGCAAGCCTGCCAGCACCCAGCCAGCAGACCTACACCTGGCACGGCTCGAGCCAGCCACCCGTTGCCACCCAGCCCTCCGCCTCTTCCCGGGACCAGGCTGGCGGCTCCCAGGAGCCTGCCCAGGTCCGCAAGTGATAGGTGCCCGCCTGGTCTAGTGCAGACATCGTGGACCTCATCCACGACCTCCGCACTAGGCACAGGAAAGTGGCTGTCTAGGGCAGGATAGCTGCCAGCCTGGCCACCCAGGAGCAGGTTTGCATGAAAATCAGGGTGGTCCAGTGAGACCCCCGACCCTGAGCCCTGAGCTTAGAATGGCCATACTGGGTCAGACCAAAGGTCCATCTAGCCCAGTAGCCTGTCTGTCAACAGCGGCCAACACTAGGTAACCTGGAGGGGATGGACCAAAGACAATGACCAAGCCATTTGTCTCGTGCCATCCATCTTCAGCCTTCCACAAACAGAGGCCAGGGACACCATTTCTACCCCCTGGCTAATAGCACTCCATGGACCCAACCTCCATGACTTTAGCTAACTTCTCTTTAAACTCTGTTATAGTTCTAGCCTTCACAGCCTCCTGTAGCAAGGAGTTCCACAGGTTGACTATTTGCTTTGTGAAGAAGAACTTTCTGTTCTTAGTTTGAAGCCTGCTACCCATTCATTTCATTTGGTGTCCTCTAGTCCTTCTATTATGGGAACTAATGAAGAACTTTTCTTTATGCACCCTCTCCACACCACTCATGCTTTTATAGACCTCTATCATATCCCCCCTCACTCTCTCTTTTCTAAGCTGAAAAGTCCCAGTCTCTTTAGCCTGTTCCAAACCCCTGATCATTTTAGTTGCCCTCCCCTCTCCCACCCTCTCTCTTCCCCTCTCCCACCTCCTTTTCCCAGTCTCCCCCAGTTTTGTTCAATAAAGAGTGTTTCTATTTTTTAACACACATGTCCTTTATTTTGTACATCAGGAAGGGGGGCTAGGGAGGGGTAAGTGGAAGGAGGTGAGGGAGGAATGGGGTACGAGCCCCCGATGGGGAGGACTGGGCTAGCTCTGTGGGCTCCTCGGGGTGGAAGCTCTCCTGAAGCCCCTTGATTGACCCCCCCTCCAGATGGCAGCCTGCGGCAAGTGCAGCCGGGCTGATGGCCGAGTGCTGTGATGTGCCGAGTGTGGGCACTCAGGGCACTCCAAGCCAGGACTGCTTTGCAAGCGGGGAACCCCTGAGAACTGTCTGTCCAGGGTGGGGGTCGGGTCCCTTTAAGCACAGCCCTCGGCTAGCCTGAGACAGCAGCTCCACGCTCTAAGTCCTAACCTGATGCCCTGCCGGCACTACTTCCGGCCAGCCTTAACCTCGGTTCAGGGTCCACTCAGTGTGGACATGCTAGTTCGAATTAGCAAAACGCTAATTCAAACTAGTTTTTAAGTCTAGATGCACTAATTCGAATTAGCTTAGTTCGAATTAACTAATTCGAACTGAGTTAGTTCGAATTAGTGCTGTAGTGTAGACATACCCTAACTGTTTTATGAAGGAAAAAATCCCACACACCACTTTTAGGCTTAGTTCTTCTTTTCATACTGATGAAAACACAATTAAACCTTTCATAAAAGAGAATAAATGTGTTATTGCCTCTTTATATACTTTTTGTGATGCTTCCAGAAAGTTCCATAACATTCTGGAACGTTCTATAACATTCTCAAACTATCTTGAATGATCAAGAAAGCTCTTTAACATTCAGGGTCTTCTAAAAGTTGAATACAATATATTATTTCAAGAGGAAATGAAAAATTAGAAAATTCTCAAAAATTCTCGGGAAATAATCTTTTGGAGAATTTTCTCAGAATATTCTTTTTCTCGGAGAATATTCTCCAGAGAATAGTCTCACGTCACATCACTAGTCTTGGTGGAAAGCCAATGGGAAAGACTACTGAAATTTAAATTGAATATAGATACTTAGCTGCTCTTCCGTTGTGTGAGTTGTATGTTAGCAGCTGGAGGAAGCAAAATGAAGTAATCAACAGAATTATATTGCCTACAAGAGAAATTGGGCATGGGAATGGACTGACCCTTGAAGTATGGATCAGTACGGATTGTGAACAGAGGGAAAATGTGTATTCCGTTGTGATCAGGTTATTTTTCTTTATTTTGCTGTTGAGTAAAACTTCTCTGTGTGAAATCCATGTGCCTCCCTCCGCCCATTCACTATACCTAATGGCTGTGTCTACACTGCACCCCTTTTCCGGAAAAGGGATGCAGATTAGACCAGTCGGAATTGCAAATACACGGGAGATTTAAATATCCCCCGCGGCATTTGCATTTACATGGCTGCCGCTCTTTTCCGGCTTGGGGATAAGCCGGAGAAAAGCGCCAGTCTAGACGCGATTCTCCGGAAAATAAGCCCTTTTCCGGAGGATTTCTTATTCCTACTTGAAAGGAAAAGGGCTTATTTTCCGCAAGATCCCGTCTAGACTGGCGCTTTTCTCCGGCAAAACCCCGAGCTGGAAAAAAGCGGCAGCCATGTTCATTCAAATGCCGTGGGGGATATTTAAATCCGCCGCGGAATTTGCAATTCCGAAGTGTCTCATTAGCATCCCTTTTACGGAAAAGGGTGCCAGTGTAGACACAGCCCAGAAGTGATGTTGTGGTTGGTGTCTACTACAGGTAACCGGATCAGGTGGATGAGGTACACGAGGCTTTCTTCGGACAACTGATAGAAGCTTCCAGATCCCAGGCCCTGGTTCTCATGGGTGACTTTAATCACCCTGATATCTGTTGGGAGACCAATACGGCAGTACACAGACAATCACAGGAAGTACACAGTACACAGGAAGTTTTTGGAGAATGTTGGGGATAACTTCTTGGTACAAGTGCTGAAGGAACCGACCAGGTGCCATGCGCAGCTTGACCTGCTGCTCACAAACAGGGAGGAACTAGTAGGGGAAGTAGAGGTGGGTGACAACCTGGGAAGCAGTGATCATGAGATGGTAGATTTCAGGATCCTGACCAAAGGAAGAAAAGAGAGTAGTAAAATACACACCCTGGACTTCAAAAAAGCAGACTATGACTCAGAGACCTGATGGGCAGAATCCCCTGGGATGCTAACATGAAGGGGAAAGGAGTCCAGGAGAGATGGCAGTAATTTAAAGAGGCCTTATTAAAGGCACAGGAAGAAACCATCCTGATGCGCAGCAAGAGAGGCAAATATGCTAGGCGACCAGATTTGCTTACAGGGGAAATCGTTGGTGAGCTTAAACACAAAAAGGAAGCTTATAAGAAGTGGAAACTTGGACAGAGTATAGGGAGCAATATAAATATATTGCTCAAGAATGCAGGGGAGTTATCAGGGAGGCGAAAGCGCAATTGGAATTGCAGCTGGCAAGGGATGTGACGGGTAACAAGAAAGGTTTCTACAGGCATGTTAGCAATAAGAGGGTGATCAGAGAGGGTGTGGGGCCCTTACTGGATGAGGGGGGTAACCTAGTGACAGATGATGTGGGGAAAGCTGAAGTACTCAATGCTTTCTTTGACTCTGTCTTCACGGACAAGGTCAGCTCCCAGACTAATGCACTAGGTGATGCAATATGGGATGAAGATGGACAGCCCTTGGTGGGGAAATAACAGGTTAGGAACTATTTAGAAAAGCTAAACGTACGCAAATCCATGGGCCCGGATTTAATGCACCCGAGGGTACTGAGGGAGTTGGCAAATGTCATTGCGGAGCCTTTGGCCATTAGCTTCTAAAAGTCGTGGAGATCGGGAGAAATCCCAGATGACTGGAAAAAGGCAAATGTAGTGCCCATCTTCAAAAAAGGGAAGAAGGATGATTCAGGGAACTACAGATGGGTCAGTCTTACCTCAGTCCCCAGAAAAATCATAGAAGGGATCCACAAGGAATCCATTTTGAAGCACTTGGAAGAGAGGAAAGTGATCAGGAATAGTCAGCATGGATTCACAAAGGGCAAGTCGTGCCTGACCAATCTGATTAGCTTCTATGATGAGGTAACTGGCTCTGTGGATGTGGGAAAGTCAGTGGTTGTGATATACCTTGACTTTAGCAAGGCTTTTGATACGGTCCCCACAATATTCTTGCCAGCAAATTAAGGGAGTATGGATTGGATAAATAGACTGTAAGATGGATACAAAGCTGGCTAGAAGGTCAGGCCCAGCAGGTAGTGATCAATGGCTCGATGTCAGGATGGCGGTCAGTTTCTAGTGGAGTGCCCCAAGGATCGGTTCTAGGACCGGTTTTGTTCAATATCTTTATTAATGACCTGGATGAGGGGATGGATTGCACCCTCAGCAAGTTTGCGGATGACACTAAGCTAGGGGGAGAGGTAGATACGGTTGAGGGCAGAGATAGGGTCCAGAGTGTCCTAGACAAATTGGCTGTGTCTACATTGGCACCCCTTTCTGGAAAAGGGATGCTAATGAGACCAGTCAGAATTGCAAATTCCGTGGGGGATTTAAATATCTCCCGCGGCATTTGCATGAACATGGGTCCCGTTTTTTTCCGTCTCGTAGCTTTGCCAGAAAAAAGCGCCAGTCTAGACGCGGATCTTTCGGAAAATAAAGCCTTTTCCGAATGATCCCTTATTCCTCTTAAAAGAAGGAAAAAGGGATCTTTCGGAAAAGGCTTTATTTTCCGAAAGATCTGCGTCTAGACTGGCGCTTTTTTCCGGCAAAGCTACAAGCTGGAAAAAATCGGCAGCCATGTTCATGCAAATGAAGCAGGGGGGGATTTAAATCCCCGCTTCATTTGTAATTGTGATGTGTCTAATTTGCATCCCTTTTACGGAAAAGGGATGCAGTCTAGACACAGCCAGTATGTTTTATCAAATATAGCTTTTTGCTTTGTTAATAAAATCACCTTTTTTTAAGGCAATGAGTTGATTCTTGTTTCCTGGACGGTAACAGGAGGTCTCTGTGGCTATGTCTAGACTTCAAGCTTCTTTCGGAAAAACCTTTTCCGGAAGAGATGTTCCGGAAACTGTTTTCAAAAGAGAATGTACACGCAGCAAAAGTGCAACGAAAAAACAGTCTGCTTTTTCGAAAGATAGAGTCCACATTGTTTGGACGCTATCTAGCATATAAGACCACCCGGAACCAGTTCAGGCAGGGCATTAGGTCAGCAGCTGCTTCCAAGTTTTGTTGTCTAAGGCTAGCTGAGAGACATGCTTAAAGGGACCCCCTGGACAGCCGTTTCTCTGCTTCTGCTGCTTGCTTGTCTGCCTCTCTGAAGGACAGCAAAGCTTTAGCAGTGCGTGATCTGGGTGCTCAGCTTTTGAACGTCACAGCATTCTTCTTGCCACTGAGCCAGAGCTGCCCCTGGGCATGCAATGGCCCCGCATGGCCATTTTGCCATTTGTGCAGCAGTTTGTGCAGGCTGCCTTCATGGTCCTGCACAAGCTCGACACTGAGCTCATCAACAGTGCAGCAACACTTCTGCAGACTGGACACCAATTCCGACTGGTGGGACTGGCTGGTTATGAAGCGGTGGGACGACCAGCAGTGGCTTCAAAACTTCTGCATGTGGAAGGCCACCTTCATGGAGCTCTGTGCCTGGGTCACCCCCCCTCCAGAGACGCGACACCCACCTGCAGCCCACCATTCCCCTGGAGAAGCGGGTCACCATCGCCATCTGGAAGCTGGCCACCCCAGACAGCTACCGGTTGGTAGGCAACCAGTTCGGCATGGGGAAGTCCACCATCAGAGCCCTCTGTATGGAGGTAAGGCATTCTCAGGCTGCAGTGCCTGCAAGGGGGTGGGGGAGTCCTGGAAAGGGGGACCCTAGGGAAAGGGGAGGTGGGCTGGGGGTGGGGGGGAAGCCCCATCCTCAGGGGGTTGTGCCATCCCACCCTCACACAGCCCTGCTGCTGGGGGGGGGGGCGGCAGCCTCATAGGGGGTGGTTCCTGGGGTGTTTCAGGGGAGGGGAGGGGGATGGGCACCTCCTAAGGGCTCAGGCACTCCCTCTCATTCTCTGTTTTGTGTGTTTCTTTCTCTCCTTCTGCAGGTTATGAGGGTCATCAAGTCTGTCCTGCTGCACTGGGTCATCCGCCTGGGAGACCTGGACCCAATCGTTGCAGGATTTGCTGCCCTGGGGTTCCCCAACTGTGGGGGAGCCATCGATGGAACCCACATACCAATCCGTGCACCACATCATCAAGCTGCCCTGTACATGAACAGGAAGGGCTATTTCTCAATGGTGCTGCAGGCCCTGGTCAACCACCGTGGACAGTTTACAGACATTTTTGTCAGGTGGTCGAGTACGGCGCATAACGCCTGTGTATTTAGAAATTCCAGCCTCTATTAGAAGCAGGAGGCTGGCACAGTCTTCCCCTGGCATGACTTTGGGGTTGGGCACATGCAGGTGCCACTGTGCATCGTGGGGGATGCGGCCTACCCCCTGATGCCCTGGCTTATGAAGCCGTACACCGGTCACCTGGACCCCAGCAGGGACCAATTCAATGCCCACCTCAGCCGAGCCCGCATGCAGGTCGAATGCACCTTTGGCCCCCTGAAGGCATGGTTCAGGTGGCTCCTGACCCACCTCAATGTGGGGGAGCACAACATCCCCCAGGTGGTGTCAGTGTGTTGTGTCCTCCACAACATTCTGGAAAGGAAGGGGACAGCCTTCCTACCAGGGTGGGGGGCACAGGCCGGCCGCAAAGGGAGGGCCTTCAAGCAGCCGCAGACAGCTGCCATCCGCCAGGCCCACCAGTGGGGGTGCGCATCTGGGAGGCACTGAGGGAGAGTTTCTCTCCAGGACCTCAGTAACTCCCCCCAGGGCCTCGCCACTAGGGGCCTGGGCCTTGCTCCACTATCCCTTTCCCATCACAACATGCCCCCCCCCCCCACCACTTCCCTTAACTCTCAATAAACACACCTGTTTTGATTGGAACAAAACAAACTTTGTATTTTTTTAAATAAAATAAACTGGGGGGGGGGCTGAGAACCTGGACGGGGGAGGGAGGAAGGGGGGCTCAGGGCTGGGAGTGGCATGTGGGGCAGCTGGAAGTGCAGGGACCTTGGTGAACTTGGGGTTGGGTGGGGCCTGGGACAACAGGAGGGGGGGCTGGAGCGGGGTCAGGGATGGCAGGGGGAGGGGGCAGAGGCATCACTTGAGGAGGGAGCAGAGCCATAGCTGGGGGAGGGGGGGGAAGAGGGAATGGGTGTAGTGGGGGGCGGGCACGAGGGTAGGAGGCAGGAGCAGGGACACAAACCAGGTGTGCCATCATTTCCCGCATGATGGCACACATGTTGTTGCCCTGCCACACAGGCTGGCCCCACATGCAGCTCCAGCACTCAGCATCCTCCCGGACCTTCTGGGCCAGGGTCTGCTGCATGTTGCGCAGGACACCCACATGCTGCCTCACAAGGTCCTCATGCACCCTCATGCACTTGTGGCTCCCCCGGGGTCAGGCAGCTGCCTTGGCTGGCACTGATCGCCCCTCAGTGGCGGCTGGTCCGGCTGTGGAGAATAAAGAGGGAGAGGCGGTCAGTCATTCATGGAGACACTGTCTCTGAGGTCGTGCCATCCTCTGTGAGCAGTGACCAACAGTCCTTGGGCCAGAGGATGGGGAGGAGACAGGAACTATAGAGTTCTGATTAGTTTGGATAGAGTGGGCACCAAGGCACGTGTGTTATTTCTTGGAGGCCTCTTCTTTCGAAAAAAAGCCTCTTGCGTGTTCACACACGTCTTTTTCCGGGGCTGCCTCCTGAGGCCGCGTGGCACATACTGGAGGCTGCATGTGCTTCCATGTGCACCAACTGCAGCACGATGTCCAGGATGAGAAGGCCGAGTGATGATCGCACCCCATCCCCTCTGAGTCTGCCTCCCCCACCCTGTGTGTGTGGAAAACAGAGCACTCACCTGATGATCCCTCCCCGCCGTCAGAGGATGCCTGGGACACGTCCAGGCCCTGGGGTACCACCTCCATTCCTAGACGTGTTTAAGTCTCGGCTTGACAAAGCCCTGGCTGGGTTGATTTAGTTCGAATTGGTCCTGCCTAGAGCAGGGGGCTGGACTTGATGAGCATCTGATGTATCTTTCAGCTTTATGGTTCTATGATTCTATGACAACGGTCATGGTTGGAGGAGGGGCAACCCCAGGGTCCCAACCGTCAGGGCCACCGGCGATGGTAGCGCCGGTGCCCTCCCGGGCGTCGGGGGTCCCGGGTGCCTCTCCAAACCGGGCCGGGGACAGTCACTTTGGACGTGCCCAGTCACCCACCAGAGAAAACACCGGGCCTCCCCCTTGGTGTAGTACATCCAGTACCGGGCCCCTTGATGGGACACCAGAAATGACCCTTCGAGGGCTTCTCCGCCACGTCCCGCCGGCAGTAGTTGGCTTTGTACCTGCCGGCGAAAGGAGAGGACGTGGCGGAGGGTAGGATCTTTGCAGCCCAGAGGAAGGGGACTCAGGACTGACAGAGGCCTCCCCAGGGTGGAGAGGAAAGGCAGTAGGGCGGCATTGGGGAGGAAGGGAGGAACGGAGGACAAAACCACCCGTACGCCCAGGTCACCGTACTGGCCGTGTCCTCCTCCTCCTCAGCAGGGAGCTCCGGGCGGGTGATGACGGGCGTCTTGAGCCCCGAGTCCACCACCACAAGTGGGGAAAGGGCTTCCCCACCCCCCAGCATCTGGTGGAGCTCCTGAAAATAGGGGCAGGAGTGGGGCTCTGCCCCGCAGTGAGAGCTGCACTCCCTGGCCCTGGCATAGCCCTGGCAGAGCTCCTTCACCTTACTCCAGACCTGTTCTAAGGTCCGGGGGGTGTCCCCTCTCCACCCGGGCCTCAGCCATAGATATTGGCATTTCTGCGCCGGGAGCGGAGATCCTGCAGGGTCTCCTCCTCCCCCCACAACTCGAGGAGGGACAGGATCTCCACTCCAGAGAGGGTGCATGGCATTTGGTGCCCCTGGCTGGGTCCTAGGAGCCCTGGTGTTGCTCCCTGTGAGGGCCATGTGCTCCCTGTGTCTCAGGGGGCTTGTGGCTGGGCCATGGGTCCAAATCGGTGTGGCAGGGAAAGCCGCACCGTCAGGCGCTGTTCCCAGGGCCAGCTTCCTGCCCATGGCTTGTCCTGGGTCCTGGCCAGAAGAACCACAGCATCAGGTGTTGGATATGGCCCAGGAAACCCAGGGTAGGGACCAGGGTGTTGAGATGGTGCCAGCGCACGGACATGACCAGTTGGTTAAGCACCAGTACCCTCCCACACAGAGAAAGGCACCGGAGCAGTCCTGTCCATCTCCGCAACTGCTCAGTCACCCTGGACTCTAAACCTTGCTAGTTCTCCGGCAGGGAGGGAGGCAGAAAGGAAAACGCCAAGATAGAGCAGCAGACCCGCGCTTCACTGGATGGCCTGAAGCACGGGTGGGAGGGAGCCGGCCTACCACCCGGCTCCAACCACCAGGCCAGAGCTCTTGACCCAGTTGACCCAGGCAGAGGAGGCTGCCGAGTAGATGGCTTGGCAGGACTCCACCTGCACCAGGTCTCCCGGGTCCTGGACCACGTCATCGGCATACGCCGACAGGACCAGCTGCAGCTCCAGCTCACGGAGCACCAACCCCGTCAACCTCCTACGGAGGAGACAGAGGAAGGGCTCGATCGCCAGAGCGTACAGCTGACCTGACAGCCTTGACGTACTCCCCGTCCAAATATGACCAGTGCCGTCAGGGTCCAGTTGAGCTTGACCAAGCACTGTGCGGAAGCGTACAGCACCTGGAGAAACCCCACAAAGTGGGGCCCTGTGGGGGAGCCTGGACTACCCTGCCTTGGCAATAAATGGTGATGTCTGCCTTGCTCAAAGTATGGATTTCTGGCCTATTTCAAGTCTGGTGCAACAAAGCATGCAGGCAGGGCCCAAGAGTCAGGAATTGTTTTGCATAACAATGCAGATTAAGCCTGGTATGCGAGACCACGTCAAGAACACAGGACAAGCGGCCTTGTACTGGTACTTATTTCTGATAAGCAAAAATTACAGATCCAGCCATGAAACTGTCAACTGTGCACATAGCAGTAACATCCTAGGTAGCAGGATGTACTCCAAATAGGGCATTTGACGTATCCTACACAATACGTAATCAATTGGTAAATATTATTAGAACTCTCTCTTTGCTATAAATTGGGTTTAGTAGGAACAATTGATGGGAGGGAATGGGCAGGATTGACCCACACGTCCTGCTTGATGTAACTAGAAGTGATTAGGCCCATCACACTGGCTACGTCAGTGGTGGCATTCCTATGAGTGGGAAAAGACGGAACCACGACACCGCCTGGCACTGTAGGTAGCATATGGGTGAAGCGTAAGTGAACTAGGCTTTATTATTGTATTATAGTAGATCTTTTAGTAATTGCCTTTGCATTGCTTTGTGCTGTATTAATTCCTTTAGAATTTATAGTATGTAAGGTTTAAATTGTATAGTCATTGTGCTTAAGGCTTGTCAAACTTAAACAACTGTATTAACTGCTTAGAGCAGTGGTCTCCAACCTTTTTATGTCCAAGATCACTTTTTAAATATCAGAACAAGCCAAGCTCTACTGCCCCATCCTTCCCCCAAGACCCCACCCCCCTTTCTTGAAGCCCCGCCCTCTGTTCTTCTCTCCATCACGTGCTATCCCCAGCCCTTATACACTCTCGGGTATGGCTACACTGCCACTTTTTTTTTCGATCCTGTCTAGACTGGGCCAAATGTCAGAAAAACCCCTTCTTTCAGAAGCCCCCTTACTCCTCATGGAACAATGAATACAGGGATTACTGAAAGAGCATGTTTGCTGTTCCACTAAAAAAAGCAGAAGAACAAATGCAGCCCTGGACACAGAAGAGTTTTTCCGGGATACCTCTGGAATCCCGGAAAAACTCCTAGGGTATGTCTACACTACAAAGTTAATTCGAACTAACAGCCATTAGTTCGAATTAACTTTCATAGGCGCTACACATACAAACCGCTAGTTCGAACTTAATTTGAACTAGGTAAACCTCATTCTACGAGGACTAACGCCTAGTTCGAATTAAGTAGTTCGAATTAAGGGCTGTGTAGCCACTTAATTCGAACTAGCTGGAGGCTAGCCCTTCCCAGCTTGCCCTGGTGGCCACTCTGGGCCAAGCCAGGGAAACTCTTCTGCCCCCCTCCCGGCCCCGGAGCCCTTAAAGGGGCACGGGCTGGCTATGATGCCCGTGCCAGGTGCAAGCCTGCCAGCACCCAGCCAGCAGACCCTGCACCTGGCATGGCACGAGCCAGCCACACGCTGCCACCCAGCCCTCCGCCTCTTCCCGGGACCAGGCTGGCGGCTCCCAGGAGCCTGCCCGGGACCGCAAGAGGCGGGCACCCGCCTGGTCTAGTGCGGACATCGTGGACCTCATCCACGACCTCCGCACTAGGCACAGGAAAGTGGCCGTCTAGGGCAGGAGAGCTGCCAGCCTGGCCACCCAGGAGCAGGTTTGCATTAAAATCAAGGTGGTCCAGTGAGACCCTGAGCCCTGAGCTTAGAACATAAAAACATAAGAACGGCCGTACTGGGTCAGACCAAAGGTCCATCTAGCCCAGTAGCCTGTATGCCGACAGCGGCCAGCACCAGGTACCCTGGAGGGGATGGACCGAAGACAACGACCAAGCCATTTGTCTCGTGCCATCCCTCTCCAGCCTTCCACAAACAGAGGCCAGGGACACCACTCCTACCCCCTGGCTAATAGCACTCCATGGACCCAACCTCCATGACTTTAGCTAACTTCTCTTTAAACTCTGTTCTAGTTGTAGCCTTCACAGCCTCCTGCAGCAAGGAGTTCCACAGGTTGACTACACGCTGTGTGAAGAACAACTTTCTGTTATTAGTTTGAAGCCTGCTACCCATTCATTTCATTTGGTGTCCTCTAGTCCTTCTATTATGGGAACTAATGAAGAACTTTTCTTTATGCACCCTCTCCACGCCACTCATGCTTTTATAGACCTCTATCATATCCCCCCTCAGTCTCCTCTTTTCTAAGCTGAAAAGTCCCAGTCTCTTTAGCCTCTCTTCATATGGGCCCTGTTCCAAACCCCTGATCATTTTAGTTGCCCTTTTCCGAACCTTTTCCAAGGCCAAAACATCTTTTCTGGGGTGAGGAGACCACATCTGTAGACAGTACTGAAGATGTGGGCGTACCATAGTTTGATACTTCCCCTCCTCCTTCTTCCCCTGGCTTCCCCCTTCCAGCTCCCTCCTCCCAGGTTTCCCCCTCCCCTCTCCCACCCTCTCTCTTCCCCTCTCCCACCTCCTTTTCCCAGTCTCCCCAGAGGTTAATCCCCCCCCCCCCCAGTTTTGTTAAAGAGAGTTTCTATTTTTGAACACGTGTCCTTTATTTTGTACATCAGGAAGGGGGTCTAGGGAGGGGTAAGTGGAAGGAGGTGAGGGAGGAATGGGGTACGAGCCCCCAATGGGGAGGACTGGGGTGGCTCTGCGGGCTCCTCGGGGTGGAAGCTCTCCTGCAGCCCCCTGATTGACCCAGCTGCGGATGGCAGCCTGCGGCAATTGCAGCCGGGCTGATGGCCGAGTGCTGTGATGTGCCAAGTGTGGGCACTCAGGGCACTCCAAGCCAGGACTGCTTTGCTTTCCCTCATCGAGTTAGACAAGTGAGCGGGGAACCCTGAGAACTGTCTGTCCGGGGTGGGGGTCGGGTCCCTTTAAGCACAGCCCTCGGCTAGCCTGAGACAGCATCTCCACGCTCTAAGTCCTAATCTGATGCCCTGCCGGCACTGCTTCCGGCCAGGCTTAACCTCGGTTCAGGGTCCACTCAATGTGGACATGCTAGTTCGAATTAGCAAAATGCTAATTCGAACTAGTTTTTAGTCTAGATGCGTTAGTTCGAATTAGCTTAGTTCAAATTAACTAATTCGAATTGAGTTAGTTCGAATTAGTGCTGTAGTGTAGACATACCCCTACAGTCTAGCCATACCCTCATTGGGTTGAGACAGGATGTGTAGGCTCTGGGGTGGGAATGAGGGATTTGGGTGTGGGAAGGGGTGAGAGGTGCAAGGTCTGGGAAGGAATTTGGATGCAGGAGGAGGTGGAGAAGGGGATGCTGGCTCGGGGAGAGGGCTCCAGAATGGAGAGTCTTGGGGTTGGGGTGCTGAGCAAGCCACATGCTTGTGGATGTGAGGGTGCAGGAGTTTGGGTTGGAGTACGTGAGGGGCTCAGGGCAGAGAGGTTGAGAGTAAGATGGGCAGTGTATGGATGGTGCAGATTTGTGATGTGTGGATGGTGGAGGAACGTTGTGGCAGAAGACTGAGGATGTGGGGCTGCAGGAGTTTGGGGATGTGAGAGGCTCAGGACAGGGGGTTCCAGTGTATGATAGGCTCAGATCTAGGGTCGGGGGGGCGGGTACAGGAGTGTTATAATGCTATGGCCAGATGGGGGTTTGGCCCCAATGGGGGGTTTGTTGGCCAGGCTTCATTTTCAAATAAAATACCATGTCAAACACAAAAAGTTTCTGCATTGTCTTTATTTATGAGAAAGGCAGGGAACCTGCCTTGAGTCAGGGGTCACTGACCCATAGAAAAGTCAGTTGGGGCCACACAATGAGATGCAAAAAAAATAACTCCTCCAACGCCCCCCCCCCCCACGCACACACCTCACTAATGTGGCCCCAACTGTGGTGGTGGGAGCAGAGGACATGGTACTGGGGAAGGGTGCTAGTGGGTGCTGGAGCAGGGGGCAGGGGACAGGGGGCCAGTGGGGACAGGGAGCCAGTGGGTTCTGCTGCAGGGGACAGGGAGTCCCCAGCATGCGCCTCCTCCGGGGACGCCTCCCCTTAAGAGGAGGGAAGTCCAGTCGCACGCCTCTTCTCAGGACTTGTAACCCCCCGCCCACGTGGAGAAGAGAAGCCCCAGCGTGCACCTCCTCTGGAAACTCCTACCTCCCCGCCACGCAGAGAGTCCCCGGCGCGCCACAGACCTGCTTTGTGGTATGGCGCCGGCTGTTTGGGGGAGGGGGAACAGCCTGCGCACTTCGTCAAACCCCGGGAGTGGTGCGCAGCTGCTGGACTTCCGTCCACCCCGCAGGAAGCCGGTGCTACCTCCCTCGTTGCTGGAGGTAGGTAGTGGGGCTTCTTTGGGGTGGGGGGAGATGGGGGGGGGTCCCGAATGCCTCGCGATCGACTGGTCAGGGCTTCCCAATCGACCAGTCGATTCCAATCGACGGGTTGGTGACCACGGGCTTAGAGCTTGCAATAAATCACAAAGTGGTTAAGTAGCCCTGGCATGTACTGGTTTCACTCGGTTCTAAAATAAATCGAACCACACGACAGGCCCATAGCTATAGTCCCGTAGGGTGCGCAGGAGGTCCCTGAGGTCCATCCGGTCAAACACCTTCTCCTGGTCCAAGGACAGGAGGGCGAACGACAAACTGTCCCTACACCTGAGCTCTATGGGTATGTCTACACTACAGCACTAATTCGAACTAACTTAATTCGAATTAGTTAATTCAAACTAAGCTAATTTGAATTAGCACATCTAGACCTAAAAACTAATTCGAATTAGCGTTTTGCTAATTTGAACTAGCGCGTCCACACTGATTGGACTCTGGGTCGCATTTAAGGGCAGCTGAAACCGGTTCCAGCAGGGCATCAGGTCAGTAGTTGCTTTGTGTGGCTGCTGTCTGAGGCTATCTGAGGCTCGTGTTTAAAGGGACCCCCCTGGACAGCCGGTTCTCAGCTTTTCCTGCTTGCTTGCCAACCTCGCCGAGGGACAGCAAAGTGTTTTCCTCTCTGCCTGTCTGTGTCGGTGGTTCCCATTGGGGACACCGCCGCAGTTGGCACCATGGAGCCAGAGCTCACCCTGGGCATGCTGCTCTAGTTTTTGGACTTGCTGCTGCAAGCCTGCCAGCAATGGGTGGAGGCTGCCTTGCACCATCTGGTGCATGTCAGGCCCCTGCCCCTCCCCCTGGCCTCCCTGGGGGTCGTGGAGGAGCGGCAGCAGTGCCCGGATGCCAGCATGCCCCGCTGCATCTGGCGTCTGGACACCAGCAGCGACTGGTGGGACCGCATCGTCCTGGAGCGCTGGGGAGACCAACAGTGGACCCAGAATTTCAGGATGAAGAGGGACACCTTCCTGGAGCTCTGCGAGTGGCTCGCCCCTGCTCTGCGGTGATGGGACACTTGCATGAGGCCCGCCATCCCCCTCCAGAAGCGGCTGGCCATCGCCCTCTGGAAGCTCTCCACGCTGGACAGCTACTGATCCGTCGGGAACCAGTTCGGCATGGGGAGATCCACCATCAGAGCAGTGCTCATGCAGGTACGGCACCCACTGGCCACTGGGCTGGGGGGGAGGGGGGCTTCAAGGAGGGGATGGGCCGCCCCAGGGAAAATGGGGGGGGAGGAGGCGAAAGTGCCCTGCACCGGAGGGTTCGGTCTATCCCAGCCATACTACATGCCGCCCGCGGGGGTTGCTTCCGGGAGTGGGGCGTGGGGCACTGCCAGGGAACGAACACTCCCAGCCACCCGGGTGCCCCACTGATTCACGGTTTGCTGTGTCTCTCTGCAGGTGGTCAAGGCCATCAACCGGGTGCTGCTCCGCAGGGTGGTCCGCCTCGCTGACCTGGACGCCGTCATCCGGGGGTTCGGCGCCCTCGACTTCCCCACCTGCGGAGTTCCCCCATCTGTGCCCCAGAACACCAGGCCTCCCAGTACATCAACCGCAAGGGGTACTTTGCCGTCCTCCTGTACGCTGTGTGTGACCACCGGGGCCAGTTCACGGACATTAATGTAGGCTGGTCCGGCAAGGCACACGACGCCAGGGTGTTCCGGAACTCTTCCGTGTGCCAGAGGCTGCACGCCGGGACCTTCTTCCCCGACCGCCACATCAGGGTCGGGGACGTGGACATGCCCTTCTGCCTGGTGGGGGATGCGGCCTACCCCCCCCACCAGGCCTACCTCTGGCAAAACTGGGAGATTCGATGCATGTAATGTATGATTCTTTAGCAACCTTACTCTCATGCTTTTCTTTCTTGTAGCAATAAACCTTTAGATGTTAGATGCTAAAGGATTGGCTCAGCGTGATTTGTGGGTAAGATCCAGAGGATAAATTGACCAGGGGTCTGTGGCTGGTTTCTTGGAACCGGACAGAACTTGTTCGGGGTAGGTGGGATTGGGTTCTAGACCCCCCACCTGTGTATGAGGCCCGGGGCCATCTGGGGCACAGCTATTGCTGGGGTGTCGGAGGGGTTTTGCTCAGGAGGCTTCAGGCAGGTTGCTGAAGCGCTCTGTGGGACTGGTTTGTGGCCTGTTTGGAGAGGTCACCAGTCTGGGGGCTGTAAGGAGCCCCGAAGTTGAGCAATTCGCCCTGAGGGGACGCCCTCAGCTGTGCCCAGCCCCACCCTGGTCCGTCACAGCAATGTGAGCACGGCTCGCCTGCACGACAGAGGGAGGACCCCGCTCTCCAAGGACTCGGCCCAGACACTGGCAAGGTCCAGGCCGAGGACGTCCCAGAACACGCGGTAGAACTCCACGGTCAGCCCGTCCATGCCCAGGGACTTATTGGTGGGCATGAGACGGAGGGCTTCCGAGAACTCAGCCACAGAGAGAGGCAGCTCCAGCCGGTCCCAGTCGCCCGTGCTGACCGTTGGGCGTTCGTCTTAGAGAACTCTGCGGGTGTCAGCTGGATCCGGGGAGAAAAGGGAGGCATAGAAGGCTCAAGCCCTCTCGCGCATCTCCACCGGATCCGTGAGGGGGGTGCCATTCTCCACCAGAGAGCAGACGATGTGCTTTTTAGCCCCCCTCTTTTTCTCCAGGGCATAGAAGCAGCGGGAGATGGATGTGAGAATGAACAAAGGCACCCTAGGCCGAAAGGTCGTCGAGGGCCCGGAGTTCCTCCTGCTTCTCCCAGTACGCTCCGGAGAGGGGTGGATCTCCGGGGCTGGGTTCCAGCTACCTCTCTAGCTCTAAGACCTCCTGTTCCAACTGCTCTATCACCACATCCCTCTGTCGGGGACTCGAACCCGGACGGCCTCTGTTCGTTGTCTGACCGCAAAGAGACAGGCAACACCAGCAAGATCCAAATCACAAGCTCTTTATTGAATAGTGCGCACTTACAATAGAGAGCAGCCCGTCTCCAAAGTGAACCAGCCACGATTTCAGTGACAAGTAAGATTATATAGACAGTTCCGTCGTGTCATAAAACATTTGCCCAAGCATCTCAGCCCCCCCCTTAATTAGTTAGAAGCTTCTAGTGTTAATGCGTATACTTCATGGCCTTAAGCAATTCATAATGGGTGTGTCCAGACTACAGGGTTTTGTCGACAAAAGTGGACTTTTGTCGACAAAACTAAACCTGCATCTACACTACCTCTGAGTTCTGTTGACATAACGTTGACAGAACTCAGCAGTTTTGTCGATGCTGGTAAACCTCATTTTACGAGGAATAACGCCTTTTATTGACAGAGTTCTGTCGACAGAAGGCATTATTGCATCTAAACTGTCCTTTGCGTCCACACTGTTATGTCGACAAAGCAGCTTGCTTTGTCGACAGAACTGAATGTAGTCTAGACGCTCTTTGTCGACAGAAGCTTTGTCGACAGTATCTGTCGACAAAACTTCTGTCGACAAAACCCTGTAGTCTAGACGTACCCAATGCGTCAACAGCTTTCTTATCAGCCCAGAAGGCAAGTACCAAACAACAAGGAGACAGGGAGTTAAAACATGGAGGAAACAGTTCGTTAAGATCAGGGTGAGAACAGAAACAGGGAGTTACCTTATCAGTTCTCAAACTAGCTGTTCCCATCACAGCGGGTATAGGCGCAGCCTTTCACTTATTTTACTTTTGCAACTTAAGCAAGTATGTAGGGAGTGCCCCTTGCTTGAACCATGTCTCTAGTTCTGTTCAGGGACTACCCAGAAAACGTTGTTAACCTCCTTTCCTTTTTAATCTGGCTTGGTGTGGCGGGGTAGCCCTGCCACTCCTGGGGGCGGCCGCGGCGCGGGGACGTCCCGAGCCAGGAGGGACGCTGTCGGGGCCCGGGCGCCCGCTCGGGACTGCGCCGAGGGTGACGTCATCGGCGCGCCTCGGGGGCGGGGCGCTGGCCGATGACGTAGGGAGCGACGTCATTTTACGCGTCTGGCGGGAGATTTAAAAATGGAGGCTGAGTCCGCAGGAGGGGGGGAGCGGACGGAGGAAGGAGCAGCTCCGGAGGAGACGGAGCGTAGCCGGTACTGGCAGCCCTGGGTGCGGTTTAACCCAGGGGGCCGTGACTAAGGGGGGATGCTGGAGGGGGAGAAAGAAGCGGCCCAGGGCAGGGCCGCGGAACCCGTGAGCGGGGGAGTTTAGGGTTCGCAGACCCCCCCCCCTGTTGTGAGTGAGGACAAGTGTCCTGACTCTAGGGCCCTGGGTCGGGGTCCGGAGCGAGGGCGGGCCCGGACCCCCTTCCCCCCCCCCCCCTTCTGCCAACTGGATAGGCTATTGTGTGGCCGGTGTTTTAAGTGGCACGAAGGGACGAGGTACGACTGTGGTACCGTTGGGGACAAGAGGGGCGCACCCGGAGGCGGGCGGCTGGGGCGGGGCCCCCCCCCTTTTCGTCCATGGGGGCGTCCTACATGTGGTGGAGAATGTGGGCAGGAGACCCCGAAATAGGGGTCTAGAGAGAAGGCAGGAATCGTTAATGCAGACTTGGTTCACAGAGAAAATGGAACCCAATCAGATCATAGAATGGTGGACTGAGACCCAGAAGGTGCAGCAACAGCAGCAGATGCAGGCCTTGCAGCAGCTCTTGACTCAGATCCAGGAGCGGCAGGACCAGGCGGCGAGGAAGTCGCGGGGCGCACCCGTTGGGGGTGTGGCCGGGACTCCGGGAGCAGACGAGGAGAGTGGGGCACAGCTGCACATACGCCTGACTAAGCTGGGGCCGGACGACAACCCGGAGGCCTTTTTGGTTACCTTTGAACGTGTGGCCACCGCAGCCAGATGGCCCCAGGGACACTGGGCGACCCTCCTCGCACCATACCTGTCAGGACCCGCCCAGCTGGCCTACCGAGGGATGTCGACGCGGGACGCGTTATGTTACTATAAGGTGAAAGAGGCGGTCCTCGATCAGCTAGGGGTCACCCCGGAGACACACCGGCGGAGGTTCCGCGAAGCCAGGTACGACCCACAGGAGCGACCACGGGGCGTGGCGCAGCGGGTGAAGGAAGCCGGCACGCGGTGGCTTGAACCCGAGAACAAGACGGGGACCCAGGTAGCTGACATGGTCATTCTGGAGCAATATATTCGTATCCTCCCCACGGAAGGGCAGCTGTGGGTACGCCGTCACCTACCGGAGACCCTGGACGAGGCCGTGACCTTGATGGAGCACTTCCTAGCCGTGGAAGGGGTGGAAGGCAAGTCCTCCGGCGGCCAACAACGGGAGGCCAGGAAGAGTGAGCCGACCACACCGAAACTAGCCGGAGCCCTACGTAGTGGCGAGGGGCGGAGAGGGCCCTTAGGACCCCTCCCGGAGAGGAGGTTGGCACCCCGGTGGAGCCGGCCCCCGAACGAAGCCAGGGTAGACCGAGCGACCGATACCGGATCGGGGATTCCCCCACAGGAGGGGGCACCCAAGGTGGTTTGCTACCAATGTAGACAGGAGGGACACTACAAACGGGATTGCACGATGATGGATTGCACCTTCGGCCAGAGATGAGGAGGCGGCTCCGACAGAGGAGCAGCAAACACCGCACAGGTAACAAGAAAATTATGGGTCAATGGGAACCCCGTGGAGGCTATATTAGACTCGGGGTGTGGGCAGACCATTGTCAGGAGGGACGTAATATACCCGAGGCAAGCGAAGGGCCCCACCGTAGCCCTACAGTGCGTCCATGGGGACGTACACCACTACCTCACGACGCGGGTGCGGATCCGGGATGGAGAGCTAGAAGAGGAGTGCGTAGTGGCGGTGGGCCCCAAGTTGGCATACCCACTTCTGGTGGGGCGGGACTGGCCAGGGTTAAGAAGACTCTTAAGCCAGTGGGGTGAGGTAAACCCCACTGGGAAGGAAGGGGCTTCCGAACAGGGGATGCTGGTAGCCCAGGGGGAAGAGGAACGGGCAGAGCCGGGTCCCCCACAGATAGCCGAAGGAACCCCGGCATTCGCACGCCTAGAAGTGGAGGAGGGAGATTTCCTTACACAGCAGCGGGAAGACCCCACCCTGCAGGCCGCCTGGACCCAGATTCGGACGACGGAGGGACCCCAACAAGGAGGACCATCAAGCCAATCCGGAGGGCCCCGGTTCGAGGTAAAGGGGGACCGCCTGTACCGGGTGGCCCAGGGAGACCTTCCCGGGGAGGAGCGGTGGCAGCTCCTAGTCCCGCGGCCGTACCGCTGGAAGGTCCTGGAACTAGCCCACGAACATCCGTGGTCCGGGCATTTAGGGATAGAAAAGACTCAACAGAAGGTGTTACAGCGGTTTTACTGGCCAGGGGTGTACCAAGAGATTAAAAACTTCTGCACCTCTTGTCCACAGTGCCAGAAGACGTCCACCAGTTGGGCACCCCCGGCCCCGTTGGTCCCCCTTCCCGTGGTTGGGACCCCATTCAAACGGGTCGCACTGGACCTGGTAGGGCCCCTGGATAAATCCGGGAGGGGGCATAGCTACATCCTGGTTATTGTGGACTATGCCACGTGCTGGCCCGAGGCGATCCCCTTGAAGAAAGCCACGGCTCCGATAATAGCGGAGGCACTGGTGAAACTATTCTCATGGGTCGGGTTACCCAAAGAGTTATTGACAGATCAGGGGACGAACCTCACGTCCAAAGTAATGACGGATTTGTGCAAGGTGTTGCAGATCAGAAAGATTCGGACATCAGTGTACCACCCTCAGACGGACGGATTAGTGGAACGTTTTAATCGCACCCTGAAGGGGATGTTGCGGAAGTTTGCACAGGACGACCCTCGTGAGTGGGACAAGCTACTCCCGACCTTGATGTTTGCGGTGCGGGAAGTCCCCCAGGCATCCTTAGGATACTCCCCGTTTGAGTTACTATATGGACGGCGACCCCGAGGCATCCTAGACCTGGTAAGAGAAGGGTGGGAAGCCACCACCTCTACCGCTCTAGGGACGGCCCAGTACGTGAGTAAGCTGAAGAAAACCCTGCACGAGTTGGCGGGGTGGGCGCAAGGGAACCTGAGGAGAGCACAGGACAGGCAGAAGGAAAGTTATGATAGGAAGGCCCAGGTGCGGGAATTTGAGCCAGGTGACCAAGTCCTCCTGTTACTGCCCAGCGGGAACTCTAAACTGCTAGCCCACTGGCAAGGCCCCTTCCGGGTATTAAGGAAGGTGGGGCCCATAGACTACGAGGTACGGGTGAATAGGAGCAGGGGGGAAACGCAAATCTATCATGTGAACTTACTAAAGAAATGGAACCCCCGGGAGGCCCTCTTAGTCGACCCCCGGCCAACAGGCATCGAGTTCGGCCCATGGGGGGAGCCAGAGGTCAAGGTAGACGGGATAAAAGTTGGAGAGGAACTCTCCCGCCCACAGCGGGACCAGTTACACCACCTTCTGGAAGGGTTTAGGGAGGTGTTGACGAGTCGACCCGGGCAGACCACCCTGGTGCAACACGAGATTGAGACGGAATCCGGCAAAGTAGTGCGGGATAACATGCGCCCGCTTCCCTGGAAGCTGTGGGGCACTGTAAAGGAGGAACTCCAAGCTATGTTGGGGTGGGGAGTGATACAAGAGTCTCATAGTGAATGGCGGAGCCCTATTGTCCTGGTACCCAAACCCGATGGGTCGACAAGGTTCTGCATAGACTTTAGGAAGGTGAATGCCATCTCCCGTCTTGACGCATACCCCATGCCACGAATAGACGAATTGCTGGGCCACCTCGGAAGAGCCACCTATCTGTCAACCCTCGACCTGACAAAGGGCTACTGGCAAATCCCCTTGTCAGCAGAAGCACAAGCAAAGATGGCATTCACCACTCCCTTTGGGTTGTACCAGTTTAGGAATATGCCGTTCGGGCTGCACGGGGCCTCAGCTACATTTCAGAGACTTATGAACCGCATTTTGAGAGACCATCAGGACTATGCGGCCGCATACATTGACGATATAATATTCAGCGAATCCTGGGAAAAGCACCTAGAACATCTGTTGGCGATACTGGAAGCCCTAAGACAGGCAGGCCTAACGGCCAACCCAAAAAAATGCCAATTTGGGAAAACAGAAGTTTCATACTTGGGGTACACGGTGGGGAGAGGGAAACTTAGACCCTTGGTAGATAAAGTGCAGGCCGTCCAGGAATACCCCACCCCCACCACAAAAAGGAAGGTAAGACAATTCCTCGGCTTGGCAGGATACTATAGGCGGTTCATAGCTAATTTTTCATCGTTAGCAGCCCCCCTCACAGACCTCACCCGGAAAGGACAACCCGAAAAAGTAAAGTGGACACCGACCTGTGAGGCAGCTTTCCAGGAGCTGAAAAAGCGGTTGGTATGCGCGCCGGTGCTGGCGCAGCCAGACTTTGACAAACCTTTTATCTTACAGACCGATGCATCAGAGGCCAGACTAGGGGCCATCTTGACACAGGAAGAGGGGGGTGACGGGCACCCTATCTTATATCTGAGCCGCAAACTTTTTCCCCGGGAGAAGGGGTACGCGACAATAGAGAAGGAGGCCCTGGCCCTAAAATGGGCAATTGACTCATTACGATATTTTCTTTTAGGGGGGAAATTTACTGTGGTGACGGATCACGCGCCCCTCCAATGGATGCAGAATATGAAAGAGACAAAACCTCGGATATTGCGATGGTACCTCAGCCTACGACCCTACCAATTTCAGGTGACACATCGGGCAGGAACCGCGAATGGGAATGCGGACTGCCTGTCATGAATAACTGAGACACCGGGGGGTGAGATGGTAAGGAGGGTCCCAGACTTGAGGGGGAAGGTGTGTGGCGGGGTAGCCCCGCCACTCCTGGGGGCGGCCGCGGTGCGGGGACGTCCCGAGCCAGGAGGGACGCTGTCGGGGCCCGGATGCCCGGGCGTCAGGGAGGCCAGGCGCCTGCTCGGGACCGCGCCGAGGGTGACGTCATCGGCGCGCCTCGGGGGCGGGGCGCTGGCCGATGACGTAGGGAGCAACGTCATCTTTCCGTGTCCGGCGGGAGATATAAAAATGGAGGCTGAGTCCGCAGGAGGGGGGGAGCGGACGGAGGAAGGAGCAGCTCCAGAGGAGACGGAGCGTAGCTGGTACTGGCGGCCCTGGGTGCGGTTTAACCCAGGGGGCCGTGACTAAGGGGGGATGCTGGAGGGGGAGAAAGAAGCGGCCCAGGGCAGGGCCGCGGAACCCGTGAGCGGGGGAGTTTAGGGTTCGCAGACCCCCCCCCCCCCGTTGTGAGTGAGGACAAGTGTCCTGACTCTAGGGCCCTGGGTCGGGGTCCGGAGCGAGGGCGGGCCCGGACCCCCTTCCCCCCCCCCCTTCTGCCAACTGGATAGGCTATTGTGTGGCCGGTGTTTTAAGTGGCACGAAGGGACGAGGTACGACTGTGGTACCGTTGGGGACAAGAGGGGCGCACGCGGAGGCGGGCGGCTGGGGCGGGCCCCCCCCCCCTTTTGTCCACGGGGGCGTCCTACACTTGGCATAACTGCACTAGGCCCACTCCTCTAGGGCCTAACACCTCCGCCGGCTGGCCCCCTGGGTGTAGTCACAGCAGAAGAGCCATGTACGCAACTTCCCCACATCCTACCACTGCCTCACTGAGGGAAAGGCGCACCGCCACCCGCACCAGGCCAGCCAGAACTCCCGGAAGGACACTACAAAGCCCACGTCCTCCAACAAGCTGTTGTTGAAATGCCAGTAAGCCGGCCCCGGCCTCTCCGAGGAAAGAGAGGCCATCACGGCCACCAAGTGGTGGTCCGAGAACGGGGCTGTCTGAATGCTGGAGGAGTGGGCCAGAGAAAGATGACTGTGAAGGGGTGTACCAGCCCTGCACTGAAGCTAAGGGAATGGCCTTGGCTCAGCTGGCTGAGAAGACCCCACCCCCACAGCCCTGCTGGGCATGCGCCCACTGGAGACAGACTATAAAAGCCTCTGGAGCAGTTCAGTCAGGGTAGACTGCTGAAAGGGAAGGAGGCGCTGAGGGAGCTCCAGCGACAGGGGAAGAAGCAAAGCCAGACCACACAGCAGCAGCCGGACCAAGAGGAACTACCTAAAGAGCCCCAGAATGATACTACAGAGGATGCAGTTGCCAGGTGATGGTAGGAAGTAGCCCAGGGCAGGGAATTGTTCTCCGGGTGCTCAGCGTGTTGCAGTTGGATTACCTGCTGAGCAGGCAGTGGATTGCATCATTGCGAACAGGGCCCTGGCCTGGGACCCGTGTAGATACATCTCAATCTCTGTATTAATCATTTTCTCATTGAAATTTTTATTTTAACTTTGTATCAAGTCCTTTTAGCATTGTAATAAGTCTTTAGCTTTGTTGCATTAAGTCCTTTTATATAGAAACATTGTATACTTTCATATAGAACATAGAAACTTTGTAAAGTCTTTTTACATAGAAACCTTATATCTTGTAGACTTTGTACCCCCTTTTGCTTAATTGATTGTCCTGTTGAGTGAATGAGGTGTGAATGGATAAGGTATGAAAGACAAGAACCTCTGGGCACTTGTAAAGGTTGGAGAGGGGTGGAAGCCAGATCCAAGAACAAGAAGGGCGGGACGGAGGTGAGGACCACCTGTACACCCAGGTCCTCCAGTGGTTCGAGGGGCACGTGCACGCCCCCCACCACCAGGCCCCTCTCCACCGCCTCCTGGGCGGCGGCCTCCGAGGCAAGGAAGAACACCGCCTTGCCATACATCTTAGAGGCCGCCACCACGGCCGAGGCCCCCACCACCCTCGCCATCGCCCGCACGTAGGTTTCCATGTGGGGCGAGGCGGCGACCAGGAGGCAGCGGACGCCGTGCCTCCTGGTCATGGTGGGAAAGGGGCCCCGGCCACCAGGGATGGAGCTGGAGGCGGCAGTCGGGGCTGATGACGGGGCAGGTGAGGGGGCGGCAGCGGCCACCTGGGCGTACGCTCTGGGGGGCTTGGTTGGATCACCCCCAGAGCTGGTGGGGGGAACAGCAAGGGAAGGAGGGGCTGTGGCAGGTGATAAGGCCACAGGGGACGGGGCGGCCTTGGCCGTGGTGGGTTTAGTCTTCGGGGCCGGGCCTTTGCCTTTCTTGCCAGCCGAGGCAGAAGGTCCACCTCTGTCAGGGGGGGCAATGGCCGTGGCAGCGGCGGAGCTCAGGCTGGGGGTCGGGAGGTCAGCCGCAGCGGTTACTTGGGCCGATGGCAATGGTGGGACCGAGGGACCAACCGGGGCAAGGGTCTCCTCCATCCTGCAGGATGGGTGGAAGGAGGTACAGATGGTAAACGGAGAAGGGAGGGGGCAGGGGTTAACCACTCCTCCCCACCAAGCGGCAGGCAGGGGAGGAGGGTATCAATGAAGGGAAGGGGTGGGGGCGGAAGAGGGGAGGGCACTGGGTTCAAGAAAAGGACAACGGTGGGAGGGAAGGGTTAGCAGCCACTCCTCCCTGCTAAAGGAGGAGGGCGCTACTGCAAGGGAGGGACACACGAGGAAAAGGAGTACACAAGTGGGGGGGGAAGGAGAACCAAACACTCCCTCCCACCAACTGATTTCAGGGAGGGAGGGTTCTGCCAGGGGTAACGGAACAGGGAGCCTAGAAGGCCAGCAACCACTCCTCCCCGCAAGGCTGGAGGCGGAGGAGGAGGGCGCTGGCAGGGCAGACAGGGGGCAGGGTAGCGGGTACTGGGCGGGGGCTGGCTCCTCCGGCTGCACTGGGATACAAGGGGGGGCTATGGGGCTGTTGGGGAGGTGCAGTGTACAGGGGGACTAACTAAAAGGGGGGGCACAAGCGCTCGGGGCGGGGGGGGGGGACAAGGCAAACTGGGTAGTGCTCAAGGCTGGCAGGCGGGGAAGGATAAAATGGAGGCAAAGAACAACTGGGTGGGGCGGGGCGGGGCCCACACACTTCGGCTAGCTGGGGCGGGGGCGTGGCTGGTAAACTTGGGAACAGGTGTGGTGGGTAAGTGTCTTTGGGAACGGAGGGAAAGAAACAAACTAGGCTAACAGGGAGGGGCAGGCAGTGGGGAGAAACCAAGCTGCTGGGGTAGGGTGGGTGACCGGGGGTAAGGGTGGCCCCCCAGCCAGATGTAGCTGAGGGAGGGGGGCCAAGTCCAAGGGGGGGGTGGGGAGGGAGCACACCCATGAGCGCTGTGTGGGGCTCGACCTCGCCCACCGCTGCAGCAGAGTCCCAGGTGGAAGGCAGGGCAGCAAACCCCGCCAGGGGGAGAAGAGACAGTCCAGGTGGTGAGGGGCGGTGGAGGGGGCGGTGAGGGTGGTGGCGGTGGGGGGTGGCAGCTGGACTAGGGGGAGGGCCCTGAGCCTCTCCCCCAGCCCCCCTTTCAACAGTTCAGTTCACCACCACCCCTAGAGCAGATTAAAAAAGCTCCGTCTTTAAACAAACCCCCTCCACAGTTCCAGGTGGTGGTGATCTCTTCTCCCCCTCAGCGGGGTGCAGCAGAGGAAGGTCTCCAGGTGATGGGTGCTGGTGGGGTGGTCCTCCTCCTCTGGAGCGGTGGAGGGGAGAGGGAGGGCAGCCGGCAGGCCCCCCCTCTCCCCTCAGGCAGCAGCAGCAGCAGGTGGCGGTAGTGGTGGTGGTGGTGGGGTGCAGCGGCTGGAGCGACGTCCAGGGAGCAGGCCTAGGCAGGTAGGCAGGTGGCTGGGTGGGTGGGTGGGTGGGGAGGACTCCGGCTGGTGCAGGAGCAGGAACCAGCGGGGGGGAGAAGGAAGAGGGCAGCCCCTGCACCCTGCTGCCTCTCCTCCTTCTCACGAGCGTTGAATGGGCACCCACTGAGCCAGGTTGAGATCTGGTTTAGGCCTCTCTCAGCGGCCGCCCCAAAGGCCAGCAAGGTTTCCCTGCCAGGGGTATAGAGACCTGGTCAAGCCAGCCAGCAGGACTACCCGCAGACCCAGAGGACTGGCCCGAGCCGGTGGACCAACTGGAACCCTGATGGTTGCTGGAACCCTGGGCCCAGATGAGCCTGCGGGATGCTGCAAAGCTCCAACCTTTTGACTCCTGGATCGGGCTGCCCGGACCCTGCTGGGATGACACCGCTTTTGACTCCCTGGCGGACCTGCTGGAGGTACAGGTACCGGGGAAGGGGGAGATAGCACGGGCTGAGAGCAGCCCTCAGCCAGCAAATTGTGGGTGGGAGCCCTGCTGAGCCAGTTGCGGCTGCACGGCTGCATCCTGGGTTGGGGTGCAGTGTAGTGGGTGGGCCTGTGCCCCCCCTGCCACCCACTCGTCGGGTGGCAGTCTCCCCCTCACCGCTGCTGCAGGTGCACTACCGGCCTCGCTCCGGAACTAGAGAGCTTCTACAAACATGTGTGTTTGAACTTATTGCCCAGCGGCGCGGGCCTGAAGCAAGGCCGGGCGCACAAACTATTTCCTTTTAATCCCGACCTGAAGCAAGGCCGGGAATAAACTCGCTGCCCTGAACTATTGTAAGGCACGGTAGCACAGTAGGACAGGCGTATCACCCCATGCCGGAGACGGGGGTACTGCCTTCTGAAGGCCTCCCGGCCTATCACACTCCCCCAGAAGGGGGGGAAGCTTAGGCTGTTGTGGACATTGCCGGAGGGCAGTGTCCTGAAAGGATCCCGCCACCTGCCAGCACGTCTAATTCCCCAACCCGATGGCAGGTGGCGCTGTGGCGAGCGAGAAGCCGCTACAGATGGGTATATCTCCATATATTATTATTTCATCAAAAATGATGAGGTCTGCTCTTCGAGATCACTAGTTGATTTGTACAGACTTGCACATGACGGTTTGCAGGCAACCTTTCCAAATGTAGAAACCATTCTGAAAATATGTTTAACAATACCTGTCACAAACGGTTCTGGTGAACATTCTTTTTCTGTATTGAAACAAGTTACAATTTATTTGCAAAATGTGATGAGTCGGGAACATTTGACAAGTTCAACAATATTGACAATTGAAAGTGCCTCTTTACAAAATATTAGTTACATTGACGTAATTGACAATTTTGTAAAGAAAAAGTGTAGAAAGAAAGCTATCTGAATAATTTTTTTTCATATTGAATAAGTTTCTTGAGAGGAAGCTAAGTTTTGTTTTTCCATTCATGCGTCATCTGTACATTTTATTTGTACACATTTTTCATGTTAGCTTAATGCAAATACAAGCTTTCATCTAGACCAAAAGGTCTCAAACTGTGCTCCAAGAACTCCATTCAGGTGGGCTGAGGAAAGGTTATTATGTTTTTTTATGAAGCGTTCTTATCCAACGCACTTTACAATAGTGAGCTCATGGTACAAACAATATTTAGAAAGATCATTAAGTGGTCCACTGAGACCCTCAGCAATTCAAGTGGTCTGTGGAAAAAAGTCAGATTAAAAAAACAATCAAGGTACCTCACTTTATTTTCATTTACTACTTATTACTTATAGTATAGGAGGTAGATGAAGAAAAAAGAATGAATATGGGAGGGGCAGAAAGAGTGAATGTTCTTTTTCTTGGCTGGGGCCCCAGGGTGGGGCCAAAAATGAAGCTGAACACAAGGCCCCACTAACTCTAAATCCACTACTGTGCTGAGGTCTAACCTAGTCAAGAACTGTAAAATCTTTTTTGTTTTTTAAAATAATCAAATGCACATTCTACCACCATTCTGCACTTGCTCAGTCTGTAGTTGAACTGCTCCTTACTGCGGTCCAGGCTGCCTGTGTATGGCTTCATGAGCCACGAAAACAAGGAGTAGGCTTGGTCTCCAAGGATCACTATTGGCATTTCAACACCTCTGATGTTAATTTTCCATTCTGGGAAGAAAGTTCAATCTTGCAGCTTCCTGCACATTTTCCAGAGTTACTATCATTTGTAGCAGAAGGGTATTGATTGCCTTGGCTACTTGGATCATAGAAGCCCCCACTGTAGATTACCCCTATCTGAACTGATTCCCAACAACAGGGCTACGTCTACACTGGCCCCTTTTCCAGAAGGGGCATGTAAATTTCACCAGTCGTCGTAGGGAAATCCGCGGGGGATTTAAATATCCCCCGCGGCATTTAAATAAAAATGTCCGCCGCTTTTTTCCGGCTTTTAAAAAAGCCGGAAAAGAGCGTCTAGACTGGCCCCGATCCTCCGGAAAAAGCGCCCTTTTCCGGAGGCTCTTATTCCTACTTCAAAGTAGGAAGTGCAATGTGAGGAGCACGAGCGTGTATAGGTGGTCTCTGGGCATGGTTCGGAAGCAAACCAGCTGCAAATCTGGCAGCTGGCTAGGAGTCCAGGGGTGGGGAATCCAGGGGGGCCATCAGAACAGGGGCCCCATAACAAAGGCCGGAGGGCTTACAGTGAGGGCGGGGCGGGCCCTCTCCCAGGGCTCGCTGCAGGAAATTGAGAGTGGGCTGCAACAAAGCTGCCTTCACCTCCTGGAGTAGGCGCAGGGGGGTTCTCAGGGTGGAGAGCCCCACGCGCTGAGCAAGCGCTCGGGGATCCACCCAGTCCCCCCTGTCGTAGTCCAGGAGGTCTCCGACCATGGTGGTTTCTGCCAGGATCAGCCTCTGGTGCACCGAGGGAGACTCCGCCACCTGCACGCACAAGGCTGGATTGTGGAGCAGGGGCTCCGCGAGGAGGTCTGCCCCCTCGGAGGCCACAATGGACCTGGTGACTGAGAACAGCTTCCAGGTCTGGAGGAGGTCCTGGTAGAATTCCGGCAGCTCTGAGAGGTCTTGTGGAAGACCTCTCGGGTGGATAAAAAAGAGCTGCCAGTCGTATCAGAGCCCTCGGAGGCAGCAGAGGAAGGCACGCGCCAAAAGGCTCCACACTGAACCACCTGCACTATACAGGAGTCTCTGCAGGGCCTGTTGGTGGAAGGTCCGGACCCAGGTGCACACACAGACCAGGCCCTGGCCCCCCTCCTCCAGGGGAAGAGACAGGACCCCTGCAGAGACCCAGTGCAGTCCCGGCCAGGAGAACTCAAGGGCTATCCTCTTTAGCCTGGCCAGGACCTCTGGGATCGGGCTCAGGGTGTTGAGCAGGTGCCAGAGCATAGACAGGACCAGCACCAATGCCCTCCCACACAGAGACACTGGAGCAGTCCTGTCCATCTCTGCAGCCGCTCACCCACCCTGGCCTCCAAACCCTGCCAGTTCTCTGGTGGAGGGGGATGCGTGGCGGATAAAAAGTTGCCCAGATAGAGCAGCGGACCCGCGCTCCACCTGATGGCCTGAAGCACGGGTGGGAGGGAGCCTGCCTGCCACCCATCCCCTACCACCAGGCCAGAGCTCCTGACCCAGTTGACCCAGGTGGAGGAGGCTGCTGAGTAGATCGCTTGGCAGGCCTCCGCCCGTGCCAGGTCGCCCGGGTCCTGGACCATGAGGAGCACATCATCACAAGCATCAACCTCTGATAGAGGAGACAGAGGAAGGGCTTGATCTCCAGGGCGTACAGCTGGCCTGACAGCAGACACCCCTGACGTAGTCCCCGCCCAAAGCTGACCAGCTCAGTGAGGGTCCAATTGAGCCTGACTAAACACTCCGAGGGTGTACAGCACCCAGAGAAACCCCACAAAATGGGGCAAGAAGCCAAAGGCCTGCAGAGTTCCCAGGAGATACCCGTGGTCCATCCTGTCAAACGCCTTCTCCTGGTCCAGGGACAGGAGGGCGAACGACAGACCGTCCCTACACACGAGCTCTAGGAGATCCCGGACCATGTACAAATTATTGAAAATACTACGGCCCAGGACGGTGTAGGTCTGGTTGGGATGGATCACGTCCGCCAGCACGGACCGCAGTCGCAGCGAGATGGCTTTTGCTACGACCTTGTAGTCCGTGCTGAGGAGCGAGACGGGACGCCAGTTCCGTAGGTCGCGGAGGTCCCCCCTCTTCGGCAGCAAGGCGAGCACGGCACAACAGAGGGAGGATCCCACTCTCCAAGGACTCGGCCCAGACGTTGACGAGGTCTGGGCCGAGGACGTCCCAGAACACGCGGTAGAACTCCACGGTCAGCCCGTCCATGCCCAGGGTTTTATTGTTGGGCATGAGACGGAGGGCTTCCGAGAACTCGGCCAGAGTGAGAGGCAGCTCTAGCTGGTCTCAGTTGCCCTCACTGAGTATCAGGAGCTCGGTCCAGAGCACCCTGCAGGCGTTGGCTTCAGTTGGATCCGAGGAGAATAAACTGGCATAGCAGAAGCGGGAGCCGCGATCCATCTCCCTAAGGAGATGTCTGTGGGATCGAACAAAGGAACCCCCGTCCCGGTGGTCCTTGAGGGCCCGGAGTTCCTCCTGCTTCTCCTGGTACGCCTCGCAGAGGGGTGGAACCTCGGGGGCGGACGCCAGGCGCCTCTCAAGCTTCAAAACCTCCCGCTCCAACTGCTCTATCGCTGCATCCCTCCGCCGGCTGGCACCCTGGAAGTAGTGATGGCAGAAGAGCCGGGCGTGCACCTTTCCCACATCCCACCATCGCCACGCCGATGGAAAGGCTAAGAGTTCCACGGCCACCAAATGGTGGTCCATGAATGGGGCCAGCTGGACACTGGAGGAGTGGGCTCGTGCTAGATGGAATCGAGATAGATAAATGCAGTCCAACTGGGAGTGGCACAACCAATTGACCCCCACCTGGATGATTGTGAAGGTGGTGATGTTGTCCGGGTGGTGGTCGCACCAGACATCCACCAGGGAGTGATGATCCACAATCTCCCTAAGGATGCCTGCCATGACCTGGCAGTTATTGACTCCTGCACGGTCCCAGTCCCCTTCCGCAGCCAAATGTAGCTGACTGAGGGGCGCCAAATCCAAGGGGGTGGGGGGAGCACGCCCATGAGTACTTGTGGGGGCTCAGTCGTCGCCTGCTGCTGCTGCAGAGGCACAGTCCTGGGTGGTGCTTCAGGCAAGGCAGCAAGCTCCACCAAAGGGTGAGGAGAAAGTCCAGATGTTAAAAAAGGGGGAGGTTGGTGGAAGGGGTGGTGGGGAGTAGTTGGAATGGGGGAGGCCTTCAGGCACACCTCCCTGAGCAAGGAGACCCCAAACCCTTTGTGACTGTTTGTTTGTTGCCCAGCTTGGAACCAGGCCTGGGCTCCTTGAACTAGTGAACTGTGTTGCTTGCTGCCTTGCCCTGACCTAGGGCCAGGGCTTTCTGAACCTTATAAACTACCCTGCCTGAAGCAAGGCAGGGGCCTCTGAACTCACAAACTGACCATGTTGTTTGCAGCCCTGCCTGAACCAGACACAGGGCTTCTAAAACTGCTAACCTTAAGGGTTTGTGAACTCCCCCACCCTGAACCAGGTCCAGGGCCCCTTACCTGTGTATTTGGGTGCTGCCCCACCTGAAGCAAGGCCTGGGTTTCTGACCTCCAGGCTAATGCTGACTGCTGCCTGCCCTGCATCAGGGCCAGAGCTTTGTAATGGTTGGGACTGTGAAGGCTTACTGCCCTGCCTGAACCCAGCCTGGGCCCAGAACCCCTGAATAGCCTGGGTTTGGTTGTTACCCTGCCCCGAACCAGGGCTAGGGTTTTTTAACTCTTTGCCTCTTGCCCCGACCTGAAGCAAGGCCGGGTTATTGAACTATTGACTTGGGGGTTTATTTTAAGTGGCTGCCCACTGACCCGGAGGCGGAGGAACTGCTCCGGGAGGCCTAACCAATGTACATGCCCCCACTGTCAACTATGGGGATGATTTTAAGTCGTTCCAAGAGCTTTTCAAGAGAGTGGCTGACACCTTAGAGATCTCTCTCTCTCTCAGATATGCTGCAGACGCAACACAAGCTTACAAACATTCTGCACATATCTCTCCATGCAAAATTGGCCATCCTTATGGCAACATGCTCCCTACACCATTTATCTTTAAAGATGGCATTCCTGGTAGTAATAACCTCAGCCCACAGAATGAGCAAGATGGCGGCCCTGATGGCAGAACCACCATTCATAATCTTTTTTTAAGGATAAGGTCACAATGAGATCGCATCCAAAATTCTTACTTAGGGTACATCTAAACTACATGGCTCCGTCGACGGAGACATGTAGATTTGTTTATTTGGCAAAGGGAAATGAAGCCGCCATTTAAATAATCGCGGCTTCATTTAAATTTACATGGCTGCCGCGCTGAGCCGACAAACAGCTGATCAGCTGTTTGTCGGCTCAGCGCGCTAGTCTGGACGCTCCCCTGCCGACATGAAAGCCTTTTATCGACATCCCCCGTAAACCTCATCCTACGAGGCATAAGTGGGATGTCGATAAAGGGCTTTCAGGTCGGCACGGAACGTCCAGACTAGCGCGCTGAGCCGGCAAACAGCTGATCAGCTGTTTGTTGGCTCAGCGCGGCAGCCATGTAAATTTAAATGAAGCCGCGATTATTTAAATCGCGGCTTCATTTCCCTTTGCCTATCTGTCTAATCTACATGCCTCCATCGATGTAGTCTAGACACACCCTTAAGGTGTGCTCCCCTTTCCACCTGAATCAGACAATATACTTACCAGTATTTTTTCCAAAGCCCCACGCAAATGCATTTGAAGCTCAGATGCACGCCCTAGATGTCAGAAGGGCTCTCTCCTTCTACATCGACAGAACCAAAACTTTCAGATCCTCTTCTCAACTTTTCGTCTCCATTGCAGAGCATATTAAGGGAAAACAAATTTCATCACAGATTGTCACATTGGATCACAGAATGCATTGCTAATTGTTATTCGCTGAACGACTTACCTTCACCAATTCCAATCTAGGCACACTCCACAGGAGCGGTTGCCACGTCCATCGCTTACCTGAGAGAAATTCCACGGTATGACATATGTGCAGCAGCCACGTGGTCTTCAGAAAACACTTTTGCAAAACATTATGCACTCCCTTCAGGACCCCTCCAGCATAGTAAACTAGCAAAAGCTGTATTACAAATGGCATACTTACCTGATCTGAAGTCCCTACCTCCATAGGAAAATATTGTTTTGAAGTCACCTAATGTGGAGCACCCCCAGGGATGCCTCTCGGAGAAGAAAAGGAGGTTACTCACCTTCCTGTAACTGACGTTCTTCGAGATGAGCGTCCCTGGGAGTGCTCCACTACCCTCCCTTCCTCCCCTCTACTTCGGAAAGCCCTTATGATAACATCTATAACACATTCTTTGCCGGGTTCCAGATAGAGAAGGAACTGAATGGAGGGTGGGCCGCGCATGCGCGATGGCAGCGGGGAAGGCTCACATGCACCGCACATGCGCAGCCCCCAATGCACTGCTAAGAAAAATCCATCGAAGTGCTGGGACGCTCAACACCTAATGTGGAGCGCACCCCCAGGGATGCTCATCTCGAAGAACATCAGTTATAGGAAGGTGAATGTAGGGAATAATTCTGGACACACTGGGTGCAGGTGAAAACAAGCAGAGGATTTATTGGTTCACACAGCTGGTGGAGTACTCATCAGGGGTTAACCTGGTGAGCACTCCACCAGCTGTGTGAACCAATAAATCCTCTGCTTGTTTTCACCTGCACCCAGTGTGTCTGGAATTATTCCCTACAGTTTTGGGGCTTGTCCAGGATCCAGGAGTTGTGAGCTGATCAGGGATCAGAGACTGATACCCAAAGAGGTGAGTACGTTTATTTACCACCTCATTAGGCCTGGGTTTGAAGTCTCTCATTCCCTCCAGACACATCCTGGATCCATTGCCGTTTGAGGCACGAGACACATGGATGTGTGTGAACCAAGCATAGAGGCAGGCCTGAGGGGACAAGCAAACGAGGGCAGTGTACTGTTTGAGCTAAGGGGCTGTTACGGAGGGACTGGATAAAACCACCAGGGAGTTATTGAGCCGTACATTAAGCTCAGAATTGACTGGGTACGCAAGGCGGCAGGCAGTACGAACTGGTGGTCCACTTCCTCACTGCACGTAACATTGTAAGACCTGATGGAAGCCCCCCCAACAGGCACGTGACGTATACACCCTCGAATAGTGCAGATCCCCAACCCAGCTGGCAGTGGGAGGGTGTCAGCAGGCACAGTGACCGTGTGGTATAAGCTGTATACGGAAGTATAGGAGGGAAAGGCTGACCTACGTAGGGGAAAACTCATCCCCTGGGGGAAACAGCAAAGCTGTGTACAGAGAAAAGGGAGGGAGAGATTCCCAAGGTTCCCAGGTGTGTGGATGTCAGTGGCTGTGACAGCCAAGGGAGGAAAGCTGCGCCAACCTCCATAAAACCCAAAACCCCAGTGCTTGATCCGGGGGGGGGGCTTGTGCTCACGAATCAAGGTTGGAAAAGAAAAGGAAAAAAGTGAAGGAAGAAACACGTTAGTAATACAGGCAGGAGCAGAGAGATAGAAGCCATGACATCGCAGGGAGAAGGGGGAGCTAGCCCACAGGAACATCTAGACTACAAACAAGCACCAGAGAGGGATTTGGTCAAGTGGGGAATTGAAAAGGAAAGTGGAAACACCAAGAAGGTAGTAATAACGTTGTTAAAAACCCTCACATTAGAAGAGGAAGAAATTAAAGCCCTGAGGGATGAGATTGAAGCTCAGAAGAGCAAACATCTGCCCTGCAGTGAGAAATGTAACTTACAAGCAGCTGCAGCACCTCTGTGCCAAAGGAATGCACTAGGAGTGAGAGGAAAGGATTCTCATCTGGCGCCATACCAACTGCACCACCTCTCCCAAGCTTAGGGGGGGAATTTGGCCCAACATTACCCCCTCTACTCCTCTCTATGCCCAGCCCTATATGGGCCCTTACCACATATTACTGAAGATAGAGAGGAGGCACAGAAGATAATTGAAAGGGATCAGATCTTCCCTCTGGAAGAACGGGCTCTAGTTACAAATCTGTCCGATCCAAAGCGAAACACTGAGTTTTGGAATAAGCTTACTAGATTAGGGGAAATGGTCCTCCAAATTCTGAAGGAAGGGGTGTCCACTGACCATCAAGCTGTATTGGCCCTGGGCGTTTTGGTTGGAAACGCATACACAGACATAATGAAGTGGAGTATGGATTTACAGAACAGGAAGGGAAAGAAAGTAGCTTCAACCAACACTATAAAGGCAGCGGCCACATTCCATCCAATTCAGGCCACTCTCTGCTACACCTGCGGGAAGCCGGGGCACATAACACGGGACTGTGGGCACAGAAGGAAGCCCAAACTTTATAACAACTGCAAAAAGACTGGTCACACTAAACCAGAATGCTGCCACCCTAGAGGGGGGAAGGCAGGACAGTGGCCGAGTAGGAGCGCCCCCAGCACACAGGACACACACAACCACACGCAGGAGCAGGAGAAACTGCCAAGTAACTCCAGGAGATTCTTAAGCTCCGTGCCAGCAAATAATGTTTCATAATACATGAACAGGGAGGGCAGCCGGGCAAATTATTAATAAGCAGCCAAACCTTCCCCTCACACACAGTTATATTTGGCTTGAAGGCGTGGGAGGAGGAGGCCACCTTAAACCAGCTAGTGGCAATTGAATTTGAAGATGTAATCATCATTGGCCCCGACAAGGAGACACAATTGGTGACCTAGATCTATCAAGTTTGAGGAAGTAGTTAACCCCAAAGCCAGCATAGAATGAACTGTTTCAGCAAAAACCCTACAGACTTTGAAGTAAATTGACAACGTTTACAATCTCTTAATTTCGCTGTAAACAACAAAACACCGCAGACTCTGCTGCATCATAGATGTTATGAAACCCCTATACTAAGAAGTTTAAAATTAGTAATAGCTAACTGCAATAATACATATTCGGATTTACCTACTGAAAAGAATCAGGATGTGTGGGGGCTAATTGGAAAGCCCACCCTCCTTACTAAATTAATACTGGACAAACCTGTGTCATTGGGAAAAGTCATTTAGCAGGAATCAGGACGGATCATAAGAAGGAAAAAGCATGTGAAAGGGGAAGGCAAAAGGTTTGGAGCCCTATGGGCATAGTGGAAGGAATAAGGAAAGTAGAACAGACATTGGAAAGTTACTAGGAATGAGAAACGTTTTCTTTGGAAGGACGAAGCAAATGATTGAGGGTATGTGTACGGGACCACCCGCGTCCGCGTCCCCCAACCCCCAAGTAACACCTCCTTTTGGCGTATTGGGTGCCTTTTAGTTTATTGAATTATGCGCTTTTACAATTTTCAAGATGCGCCCGGTTGCCCCCCTGCTCGCTGGGGAAGGGGGTCCGGGCCCACCCTCGCTCCGGACCCCGACCCAGGGCCCTAAGGTCAGGACATGCGTTCCTGCCTAGCGGAGGGGGTTGAAAACCCCTAAACTCCCCCGCTCTCGGGGTCCACGCCCCCGCCCTGGGTCACTTCTTCCCCGGCAGTGAGCTGCCGCTAGCCTGGGGCCCCCGGGTTAAGACTCACCCAGGGTCTCCAGTAGTCGGGTCCGTGAGGTCCTGGCTGTGATGCTCCCACTCTTCGGGGATCCGTCCCCTCCTCTGGCCCGGAGTTCCATTTTAAATTTCCCGCCGGACGCGGGAGGATGACGCTTCCCCCAGCGTCATCACCCGGCGACGCCCCTGGGCGTCGCACTGGTGACGTCACGGCTGACGCCACCCTGGCCGTCCTTCCGCCCCCGCCGGTGTGCTCCCCCGCGTTGCGACCTCGCTGGGACGCCCCTGCTCCCCGCCCGGGGCTCCGCGCGTTTTTTCGCCCTGGCGAGGTGCCGGCCCCACTTCCCCGTCCCCGCGGAGACGCCGGGGTTCTAGGGAGGGGCGGGGCTACCCCGCCACAGTATGTGAAGGTGAGAAGTGGACTCCGTGGGAGTGTGGAAGGAATTAAGCGATGGTTGTAATATGTGAAGGGAAACCTGCTTTAAAAATGACGCCTCGTTTCTTTGCAGCCTCTTCCTTAAGCACTGTGCAAACCATCTAGGCAAAGAAACAATCAAATTTAAACATTTGGCTACAAACACTTTTGTTAAATCTGCAAAGGGGATTCTACTGAAACTTCATTGGTTAACTGCATAAAAAAACGAGCTGTATATATTGTAACTATTTTGTAGGTTTCAAGTGAACTAGTTTTATTTTGTTTTGGATAATGCCCTCTTACTTAAAATTGCAAACAGACAAGGCACAAATTGGGTAGTGCTTGTGTTGGGCATTCAATTCTTAAGGTTAAATTTAACTCTCTAGAAGCAAATTATTATTTTAGGAATTCAAGCTTTGGAACTTTACTGTATCTGTTCAAGGCTGAGTTGATAACACTTTTGGCTTGCTTTCAGATCCAACGTTATATGTGAATACAGGCTGCCTATTTCAAAGGAATATAAAACACCTGTCCCCTGAAGTAAATTGTCCAAACACAAACAAAATATTTATAAGCACCTTGTCATGGCTCCTTCCCCACTCTGGCATGATAAATGCAGAAGTGGGGGCCAGCAAGTATACCCCAAAGCCTTATCTACCAGGCTTTGGTATAAAACTTCCCCCAAAATCTTAAAAACCTAGATCTTGGGAATAAAACTTCAGCTGCCACCACCCAAATATTGATAACGAGATTAGGGGAAAGATCATTTGGGAAATCTCACCCCTATTATAAAAATCAGGACACACAAGTAACCAATGCCAGGTTAATAAAAAGAAACGAGAAGACTTTTATTATTACAACAATATTCCTGTTGCAAGCATAAGGATCAGATGGAAAGGTAACAAAATATACTCATGGAGGAATTACGCCATGAGCTAGAACTTAGTTAAAAAGAAAAGCCAAACATCTCTTAAGCAGTGCCAGATCTCAGATCCCATACCCAACCCTTAAAACAATAAAACCTAACGAAACTACCTAAACTTTACCCTACTTACAGAAAGTGAAGAATTGTTTCTTGGAGAGAGAGAGACATGCTTGTCCCTCTGTAGCTGCAGAGGACTCACCCAGAGAGACAAAGGAGGAAAAAACCCAAATTCCTTTGTCCCAGTTTGAAAGTCCTACCTACATTCCTATTGGCCACTCCACCTGGCTAGGTGTAGTTAACCCCTTAATCCCCAGGCTGCTGGCTAACCCTCATAATCATGACACACCTATTTGACAAAAATTAATGTCAATATTATTATTAATATAGTCTTAATAAGTAACACTGTATATGATCCTTTTTCAGGAACTGAAAAACTTTTTTTACTTGCTGGAATAGTAACTAGCAAATGCCTTGTTCTAAGGAAAGAGTTTCTGTAGCAGTGATTCATTTGAACCTTCACACGTTAAACACCTGGTCTGCAGTACAAGAGGAAAACTGAGGCATGCCACCTTTAACTTAATAATTGAACAATAAAGTAATTCACTCAAACCCTCTGAAGCTGATTTACAAAATAAAAGCATACCATTAGGTAACAACAGGCTGATCAAAATTAACAAAAAACATCTGTAAAAGGAAAGTATTTTAAGGTATAATGTGCCACCCTGATGGGGGTAGAAATGTTTTCTTGTCTTTCAGATCATCAGAAAGCGCGGGTGCCAGCTGAAGAAAAACAACAACAAAACATGGTTCTGTGTCATGACATAATAAGTTTGTGTTCTGTCCAAGTTTGTCTTGTGTGTCTTAATTGTAATTCGTATTGCAAATATTGTTGTGTGTAGGATATTGTTTTAATGAAAAGATATTTTAAGTAAAGCAAAAGCATGAATTTAAACAAAACAATTAATAATTGGGCCCAATCAATTGGCAATCAATTGACAACTTTAAAATGTAGTAAAAGGATAATAGTGTAGTAATTGTTAAGCTAGGAGAATGTTAACAATATCTCCACAGGTGAACAAAAGGAAGTGGAAGGAAGCAAGAAGTGTGCCACGTGAACAGAAGGACTGGGAGTGGGGTACCAGCCCCCTCCCCACCGGATTGGTTTTGCTTTAATGGCCAGAGATAATAAGAAATCTGTAAGTAAAACAACATGGGCAAGTGGGACATCAGCATAGTTAAGTAAAGATGCCCACAACAATGAAAACTAGTAACCTCACCATTGCAATAACAGCTACTTGCCCTGCTACTCATTGGTGCCTGATGCCTTAAAAGGCCTCAAGAATTATGGAATTGCATGGGTCCTATTAACAATTAAACATCTGTGAACCATGCTTGGTCCCATAAGAAAAACAGTGATTCCAGTCAATGAAACCAGCCTTCAAGTCACATACATAGAACAGATACACACTAATAGCGATGGGGAATGCACGGCCTTGGGCCGCCCCTCATTCACACAGAATTATTTTGTTTATTGTAACTACATGAACACTATGAGGACAAAGAATACACAGTCCTCTGAGTTAAAGTTTGTATGGGACAGCGTGAAGAAAACCAAACACTAATATCAGATCATGTACCAATTATACTGACAAGGTACCCGTCGGAGTGGGACCTACTGACTCCCACTGGGGCTTACCACTTAAAGCCCAGACAAAGGTAACCCCTGAGGCATGGCTGTCATTTGTTAAACAATGGCCATTGCTAACTTGCCCTCATTTGGGTATGATTAACCAGGTCCTTAAGGACAAAATAAAACCTCCTGAATGTACATCATGCCCCAGGCAGATCCCTGTCCCAGAACCAGGGCTGGTAATGAAAGGACCAGTGTTACCAGTCCTCACCTCAGTGGTGTTCCACACTTATAAGGTCGAAATCCGCATTGCCCTAAAAGGTATAGACCAGCAATGCACTAACACTACCAGACTGGCTAATCAAATTGGTAAACACCTAATTTGGCAACGGGGCTTAGCAGATACCATCACAGGCTGGTCTGGTCCTGGAAACTGTCAGCAACACTTATGGCAAAGAGCAAAAAAAATTGTATAGTATCCAGGCTGGTAAACATAGTAATATCCAATGCCTGTGAAGGCCTAGACACCAGCCAAGCTAATCGATTGATCCTAAGTAGTTTAAAGGATCTGTCCAGCTCTGTGTTCACTTCCTTAGACATAACCAGATACTTGGACCAGAGACTAACTGGATTGCTAATTAATGGAACTAAATTAAAGGAATTAGAAGGCCAGCATTGAAGAATAGAGCAAGGGGTGTAATAGACCTGAAGGGGCGTAAGCATTTCCAAGTGCCTGTTGCTCATTTATATGTATTGCTTTGCCTATGCTAATTATTTGGATTAGTTTGCAGTAGTTGTGTATTTGCCAGTATTAAGCCTGTAATGGTAGTGATGTGGTGAGATTTGTATTTTGTAGTAGCTGTGTAATCGTTTGGCAGTATTAAGTTTGTCTTTGTAGTGAGATTAATAAAAGCAACGATCTATCCCTAATCAACTCTGTCTTGAAGCGAATCCACGACCCTGTTAGGCACAATGCCCCTGTGACTCAGAAGAGTGGACAGAAAATACTATGTCGCTCCCAAGGGAGCAGAATTTCTGTTTTCCCACCCTGCACCAAACTCCATTGTAGTAGAAGTCATGAATCAAAGAGGGAAGCAACAAGCTACACATATAATTCCAGGGATTGGAAGAGGCTGGAATGCAATGCGGACAAAGGCATATACGTCAGCAAGCCTGCAAATCAGAATTGCTAAGTGTGCCGCATTATTAGCAAAATACACACACCATATTTTTGATCAACTAACATCTTTTATTGACTCCCTCCCAGACAATAAAAGTGAACAGTTTACAGCGAACATCAAGGAGGGCACATTACTATCCCGTATAGCCCTACAGGCCACGCTTGACTCAACAGACACAGCAACCAGATCCCAGGCTTCAGCTGTGGTAATGAGACGAGCTTCCTGGCTTCAACTTTTGGGCTTTCCGAGAGATGTCCAGTCCACTGCAAAGGACCTCCCATTTGAGGGTACGAAGCCCTTTGCAGAGTCCACAAACAGTTCCTTGCATACCCTGAAGGACGCAAGGGCCACGCTCAAGACTTTAGGCATTCAGGTACCTGTTACAAGAAGAAAACAAAACAGATCATTCCACCAAAGATACAGACATAGATCATTCAACCAACAACAATGACAATATGACAACAGACACCAACCAAGGCAAAACAGACGTAGACGGCCCTCAGATCAGACCTCCACTCAACAACCATCAACATCCAGACAACAGTTTTGAAGACCTGGTCAAGGGTCTGACAACCCCGAAATTTCCAAGGTAGCAAGCCACATCATCCACAGCATTTGGCAACAGACTAGCCGACTTTTATCCAGCCTGGTCAGCCATTACCACAGACAAGTGGGTGTTGGAAATTGTGAAAACAGGATACTGCATCCCTGTAGCCAGTTTGGCCTCCCGCAGGGGTTCCTCCGGGTCAGTGGGTGGTCCTCAGCGCCCGGCTCCAGAGAAGGAGAAGCAGGGTGTGGCTGCTGCTCCTCTCCTGTGCTCCGGAGCACTCTTCCCTCCCTCTCTCCCCTGCTCTGCCTGCCTGGCTGCTGCTGCCACTGGGAGCCCTCCCTGGCTAGTGATCTCCTGTGGTTGCCTGCCTGCCTGTTGTTGCTGGGCCTCTCCCTCCCTGGACTGCTGCTTGCTGCTGTTTGGGGGGGGGGGGGGGGGCCTGCCAGCCTGCCCCCCCACCCAACCTGGAGGGAGAGGTGAAGAGGACCCCACCACCAGCACTCACCACCCAGAGGCCTTCCCTGGCTGGCTGCCACCCACCTGCCTGCTGCAACACCAGCTCCCCGTTGAGGACGAGGAGAAAGAGGCCCACCACCAGGACTTGTGGAGGGGGTTTGTTGGGACTGAGCTTTAACACCTGTGCTCTTGGGGTGGTGGTAAATTGAGTTGTTGTGAGGGGGCCCAGGGGAGAGGCGCAGAGCCCTCCTCCCAGTCCAGCTGCCCCCCCTTCCTGCTGCCACCACCCCCAACACCCCCTCCACCAACCCCTTCACACCAACCAGACTTGCTCCTCTCCCTCGGTGGGGCTAGCTACTGCCCCCTTTTTTCCACCTGGGACTGTTCCACTGCAGCAGCAGGTGAGGACTGAGCCCCCAAAAGCACTCATGGGTGTGCCCCCCACCCCCTTGGACTCGGCCCCCCTCCCTCAGCTGCATTTGGCTGGGGGGCCTTCTTCACCTCTGTTCACCCCGCCCTGCCCCCCACCACAGCAGTTTGCCTCCTTCCCTGCTGCCTGCCCCACCCTGCTAGCCCAGTTTGTTTTCTTCCTCCCTCCTTGAGTTTGCTTGCCTGCCCCGCCCAGCCCCAGAGTTTTTGTTGCCTTCCCCGCCCCTACCCCAGCTCCCTGCTGTAGTGTGTGCGCTGTCCCCCAGCTGCTGCTTTGCCTTGCCCACCCTTTACTCACTCTGTATTTCTCTCCTCCCCCAGCCTCCCACTAGCCCTTTGCTACTGCCCTGTGTGCCCTGGCCCCCTCCCCAAGCGCTTGTGTCCCTTCCCTCCCCTTTTAGTTAGCCCCCCCCGTACACTGCACTCCCCTTGATGAGTTCATAGTTCCCCCCTGTACCCCAGTGCAGCCCGAGGAGCTGGTCCCTGCCCTGCACCTGCTACTGCGTCCCCTGCCATATCCCACCAGCGCCCTCCTCCTGTGTCTCCAGCCTTGCAGGGAGGAGTGGTTGCTGGCTCCTGACTCCCTGGGTTCCCCATCTGTGTCCTGCCTCTGTTAGCGCCCTCCCTCCCTGCAAACAGTCCAGCGGGGGAAGGGGGCTGCTTCCCCTTCCCCCCCAATCATGCCCCCCCTCCGGCACCCTCCTGCTATGCTCCAGCCTTGCAGGGAGGAGCGGTTGCTAGTTTCCCCCTTTTCCTCAGTTTCCCATCCATGCCTTGTCTCTGCTCGTGCCCTCCCTCCCTGCCAACAGTCTAGTGGGAGGGAGTGGTTGCTTTCCCCATCCCCCTCCTCCCCAATTGCGACCTCCCCCCATTCCCTCACATCTGTACCCTTACCTCTAGCACCCTCCTCCTTTGCTGTCTGTTCTTCAGGGAGGAGTAGTTACTTCCCCACCTTCCCAGTTGCGCCCCACCCCCCATGTGCCCCTGCCCCTCTCTCTAGCGCCCTCCTCCTCTGCATTCAATTCAGCAGGGAGGAGTGGTTGCTGCCCCTGCTCCCTATTTCCTCTCCCCGACTTAGTACCCTCCTCCTGAACCCTATTCCTGTGGGGAGGAGTGGTCAACCCCCCCAATCCCTCCGTCCCCCTCCCCTCCATTGACGCCCTCCTCTCCTGCCTGCTGCTTGGTGGGGAGGAGTGGTTGATCCTTGTCCCCCTCCCTGTCACTTGTGCCTCCTCCAACCCCTCCACTCATAATGGAAGAGACACTTGCCCCCGCCCCCATTAACCCCATGGTCCCCCCATTGACACCGAATCTGAAAATCACTGCGGTTGACCTCCTGATCCCCAGCCCGGGCTCCACCCCGCCATGACCGACGCTCCCCCAGATTTGGGAGCAGCCTCCACCTTGGCCAGTAAAAAGGGCTGGGGAAGAAAAAGGACATCTGGCGCGACAACCACCTGGATGACACCACATTCACATTCCTCTGGGTGGGGGACGATCGGTCGAGCCTCTCCAAGTTGGACCGCATTTATCTATCTTGCTTCCATCTAGCACAAGCCCACTTCTCCAGCATCCGGATGGTCCTGTTCACAGACCACCATTTGGGGCCTATTGGCAGTTTAACAATAGCCTGCTGGAGGACGTGGGCTTCGTGGCGTCCTTCCGGGAGTTCTGGCTGGCCAGGCGGGTGGGGGGGCGGCCCGCCTTTCCCTCGACGTGGCGATGGTGGAACATGGGGAAGGTGCACCCCCGGCTCTTCTGCCGTGACTACTCCCAGGGCGCCAACCAGTGGAGGGATGCGGCAATAGAGCAGCTGGAACGGGAGGTTTCGAAGCTCGAGAGGTGCCTGGTATCTGACCCCGAGGATCCACCCCTCCACGAGGCATACTGGGAGAAGTGGGAGGAACTCTGGGCCCTCAAGGACCACTGAGCTGGGGGTGCCTTTGTTCAATCCCACATCCATCTCCTTCGGGAGATGGATCGCGGCTCCTGCTTCTTCTACGCCCTGGAGAAAAAGAGTGGGGTTAAAAGAGACACCACCTGCCTTTTGGTAGAGGACGGCACCCCTCTCACAGATCCAGAGGAGTTGCGTGGAAGGGCCAGGGCCTTCTACACCAGTTTGTTCTCCCCAGATCCTACTGAAGCCGACGCCTGCAGGGTGCTCTGGACTGAGCTCCCAACCGTCAGCGTGGGCAATCGAGACCGACTAGAGCCGCCTCTCACTCTGGCCGAGTTCTCGGAAGCCCTCCGTCTCATGCCCAGCAACAAAACCCCGGGTATGGACGGGCTGACTGTGGAGTTCTACTGCGTGTTCTGGGATGTCCTCGGCCCAGACCTCGTCACCGTCTGGGCCGAGTCCTTGGAGAGCGGGGTCCTCCCTCTGTCATGCAGGTGAGCCATGCTCGCCTTGCTGCCAAAGAGAGGGGACCTCCACGCCCTTCGGAACTGGCATCCTGTCTCGCTCCTCAGCACGGACTATAAGGTTGTAGCAAAAGCTATATCATTGCCGCTGAGGTCCGTGATGGCGGACGTGATCCACCCTGCCGTATCATCTTCGATAATCTGCACTTGGCCTGGGATCTCCTACAGCTCGGGTGTAGGGACGGTCTGTCGTTCATCCTCCTGTCCCTGGACCAGGAGAAGGCGTTCGACAGGATGGACCATGGGTATCTCCTGGGCACTCTGCAGGCCTTCGGCTTCGTGCGCCATTTTGTGGGTTTTCTCCGGGTGCTGTACGCTCTCGCTGAGTGTTTGGTCAAGCTCAACTGGATCCTCACCGAGCCGGTCATCTTCGGGCGGGGGGTACGTCAGGGGTGTCCGCTGTCGGGCCAGCTGTACGCCCTGGCGATCGAGCCCTTCCTCTGTCTCTTCCGTCAGAGGTTGACGGGGTTGGTGCTCCGAGAGCCGGGGCTGCGGCTGGTCCTTTCAGCATACACCGATGATGTGCTCCTCGTGGTCCAGGACCCGGGCGACCTGGCGCGGGTGGAGGCCTGCCAAGCGGTCTACTCAGTGGCCTCCTCCACCTGGGTCAACTGGGTCAAGAGCTCTGGCCTGGTGGTCGGGGACGGGTGGCGGGCTGGCTCCCTCCCACCCGCACTTGAAGCAATCAGGTGGAGCGCGGGTCCGCTGCTCTATCTGGGCATCTTTTTACCCGGCACGCATCCTTCTCCGCCGAAGAACTGGCAAGGAGGCCAGGGTGGGTGAGTGGCTGTAGAGATGGACGGGACTGCTCCAGTGTGTCTCCCTGCATGGGAGGGCGCTGGTGTTGAATCAACTAGTGCTGTCCATGCTCTGCCACCAGCTCAACACTGAGCCCGGCCCTACAGGATAGCCCTGGAGTTCTTCTGGCCAGGACTGCACTGGGTCTCTGCAGGGGTATTGGGGGGTATGTCTACACTACAGCGCTAATTCGAACTAAGCTAATTTGAACTAACGGATCCAGACTAAAAAACTAGTTCGAATTAGCATTTTGCTAATTCGAACTAGCTTGTCCACACTGAGTGGACCCTGAACCGGGGTTAAGGATGGCCGGAAGCAGTGCCGGCAGGGCATCAGATGAGGACTTAGAGCATGGAGCTGCTGTCTCAGACAGACAGTTCTCAGGGGTGCCCTGCTTGCAAAGCAGTCCTGGCTTGGATTGCCCGGAGTACCCACACTGGGCACATCACAGCACTCGGCCATCAGAACGGCTGCACTTGCCGCAGGCTGCCATCTGGGGAGAGGGGGCAATTGGGGGGCTGCAGGAGAGGTTCCACCCCCAGAAGCCCACAGAGCCAGTCCAGTCCTCCCCATCGGGGGCTCGTACCCCATTCCTCCCTCACCTCCTTCCACTTACCCCTCCCTAGCCCCCCTTCCTGATGTACAAAATAAAGGACAATTGTGTTCAAAAATAGAATCTCTCTTTATTGAACAAAACTGGGGGAGACTGGGAAAAGGAGGTGGGAGAGGGGAAGAGAGAGGGTGGGAGAGGGGAGGGCAACTACAATGATGAGGGGTTTGGAACAGGTCCCATATGAAGAGAGGCTAAAGAGACTGGGACTTTTCAGCTTAGAAAAGAGGAGATGGAGGGGGGACAGGATAGAGGTCTCTAAAAGCATGAGTGGGGTGGAGAGGGTGCATACAGAAAAGTTCATTAGTTCCCATAAAGAAGGACTAGAGGACACCAAAGGAAAGGAATGGGTAGCAGGCTTCAAACTAGTAACAGAAAGTTGTTCTTCACAAAGCAACGAGTCAACCTGTGGAACTCCTTGCTGCAGGAGGCTCTGAAGGCTAGAACTAGAACAGAGTTTAAAGGGAAGTGAGATCAAGTCATGGAGGCTGGGTCCATGGAGTGGTATTAGCCAAGGGGTAGGAGTGGTGTCCTTGCCCAAGGTTTGTGGAAGGCTGGAGAGGGATGGCACGAGACAAATGGCTTGGTCACTGTCTTCGGTCCACCCCCTCCAGGGTCCCTAGGGTTGGCCGCTGTCAACAGACAGGCTACTGGGCTAGATGGACCTTTGGTCTGACCCAGGACGGCCATTGTAAGCTCAGGGCTCAGGGTCGGGGGTCTCACTGGACCCCCTTGATTTTCATGCACACCTGCTCGTGGGTGGCCAGGCTGGCAGCTCTCCTGCCCTAGACGGCCGCTTTCCTGTGCCTAGTGCGGAGATCGTGGACGAGGTCCGTGATGTCCGCACTAGAGCAGGCGGGTGCCCGCCTCTTGCGGTCCCGGGAAAGCTCCCGGGAGCCGCCAGCCTGGTCCCGGGAAGAGGGGGTGGGCTGGGGGACATCGGGTGGGTGGCTCTGTGCCGTGCCAGGTGCAGGGTCTGCTGGCTGGGTGCTGGCAGGCTTGCACCTGGCACGGGCACCGTAGCCAGCCCGTGCCCCTTTAAGGGGTCCGGGGCTGGGAGGGGGGGCAGAAGAGTTTCCCTGGTGTTGGCCAGAGTGGCCACCAGGGAAACCTGGGGAGGGCTAGCCTCCCACTAGTTCGAATTAAGGGGCTACACAGCCCTTAATTCGAACTAGCTAGTTCGAACTAGGCTTAATCCTCTTGGAATGAGGTTTACCTAGTTTGAACTAAGCGCTCCGTTAGTTCGAATTAAATTCGAACTAATGGAGCGCTAGTGTAGCGCCTATGAAAGTTAGTTTGAACTAACATCTGTTAGTTCGAACTGACTTTGTAGTGTAGACATACCCACAAGGCGTCCACCGCCCATTTTACCGCCAGTGCCTCCTTCTCGACGGTAGCATAGGCTCGTTCGCGGGGCAACAGCTTTCTGCTGAGGTATAGGATGGGATGGTCCCCGTCTGGCTCTTCCTGCGCTAGTACAGCGCCGAGTCCCACCTCCGAGGCATCTGTATAAAGGGTAAAGGGCTTATCGAAATTTGGTTGTGTTAGCACGGGAGCCGATGCCAGCCTTTCCTTCAACACTTGGAAGTCTCGCTCCGCCTGGGGGGGTTCAGTGTTCCTCACTAGTTCCATCAACGGCGTTACCAGTGTGGCGAACCGTGGGACGAATCTCCTATAGTACCCCGCGAGCCCCAAGAACTGGCGGACCTGTCTTTTCGTTGTTGGGGTCAGATAGTCCCTTAAAGCTTGTACTTTGCTGTAAATGGGTCTCAACCGCCCCCGCCCCACCGAGTACCCCAAGTACGAGACTTCCCTTTGGGTGAAATGGCATTTCTTTGGGTTCGCTGTGAGTCCGGCCTCACCCAAAGCCGCGAGCACTGCCTCTACCTGTCTCAGATGGTCCCCCCATGTTGGGCTATAGATGACGATGTCGTATTCGTGATGTGGGGCCAATACCCGATCCATCAGCCGCTGGAACGTCGCCGCTGCCCCATGCAGCCTGAAAGGCATTGTTCGGAAGTGGAATAGGCCAAAGGGGGTCGAAAAGGCCGTCTTCTCTCAGGCTTCAGGGTCGAGGGGTATCTGCCAGTACCCCTTCGACAGGTCCAGAGTCGTTATGTAGGTGGCCTGCCTGAGCCGCTCCAGGAGTTCGTCTACTCTCGGCATCGGGTACACGTCGAAGCAGGATATCGAGTTCACCCGCCGGAAGTCGATGCAAAATCGCGTCACGCCATCAGCCTTGGGGACCAGAACGATTGGGCTGCGCCACTCGTTCTATCACCCCCCACTGTTGCATCAACTGGATCTCCCGCCTTACGGTGTCCCACATTTTCCGGGGGAGGGGGCGCAGGGGTTCCCGCACGATCCAGCCTTCCTCCGTGATGATCCGATGTACCCCTAGCGTCGTCCGCCCAGGTTGGGTCGTGAGGGTCCCCTGGTGTCGCTGGAGGACGCCGCACAGTTGTCCTTGCTGCTGTGGGGTCAGCTCGGGGGTCTAGCGTAATCTCCGGGGGTTTCGCCTCGTCCCCGCTCCATGGCCCTAGGTCCTCTCCCTCGGAAGGCGGTGCTCTCAACAGGGCTTCTCGGGGTACCCATTTCTTCAGCAAGTTGATGTGGAAGAGCTGGGTCCCTTGTCGGTGGCCTGACATCTTTACCTCGTAGTCCACTTCCCCTACCTTCCGGACCACCTCAAAGGGCCCTTGCCACTGGGCCAAAAGTTTGAACTCTTTCGTAGGCAGGAGCAGCATCACCCGGTCGCCCGGCTGGAACTCTCGCTGGCGGGCGTTGGCGTTGTAATGTCTCGCCTGGCGCCCTTGGCTCTCCTTGAGGTTCAGGCGTGCGTATTCCCCCAAACGGCTTAGTTTCTCCCGCAGCTGTGTGATGTATTGGACCGTCCCCCGTCCGGCCGTGGGTTGGTATTCCCACCCTTCCCTGAGGAGGTCTAGGATCCCTCGCGGTCGCCAGCCGTACAACAGCTCAAAAGGGGAGAAGCCAGTAGACGACTGAGGGACTTCCCTTACTGCGAATAAAAGCCTGGGCAGCATCATGTCCCACCCTCGGGGGTCATCCTGCACAAACCGACGTAACATCCCCTTCAGGGTCTGGTTAAATCGTTCGACCAGTCCGTCGGTTTGAGGGTGGTAGACCGATGTCTGCAACCGTTTGATTTTTAACATTTTGCAGAGTTCTTTGATGACCCGGGATGTTACATTCGGGCCTTGGTCGGTCAGGATGGCCTGTGGCAGGCCGACCCGTGAGAAGATCCTCAGGAGCTCTCGCGCTAGGGTCAGGGCCTTAGTGTTCCTTAAAGGGACGGCCTCGGGGTAGCGGGTGGCATAATCCACCACCACCATGATGTATCGGTGCCCCCTCCCCGACGGTTCCAGGGGTCCGACCAGGTCCATGGCCACCCGCTCGAAAGGAACTGCGACTATCGGGAGGGGCACTAACGGGGCTCTCGGCACCCGGGGCGGGGTGGTCCTTTGGCACTCGGGGCACGACTCACAAAAGTCCCGCACGGCCCGAAAGACCCCCGGCCAATAGAACCTTTTCAGGATTCATTCAAGCGTTTTCTCGCGCCCCAGGTGTCCCGACCAGGGGTTAGCGTGCCTCAATTCCAGCACCTCCCGACGGAAGCGGGTGGGGATCACCAGCTGCTTCCGGACTTCCCTGCCCCGCTCAGTGGTGACCCAGTACAGGCAGTCATTCCATACCTGGAATTGTGGCCCTTGGGTCGGCCTGGTTACGTCCGGCTCCAGTTCCTCCGGCGTAGTCACCTGGTCCCAGGCATTCTGCAGAGTGGGGTCCATCCTCTGCTCTGTCGTGAAGTCCGGGTCTGCCTCCAGATCCATACAGGTCCCCTCTCCCTGGGGCACTCTGGGGGGGCCTCCCGCTTCGGCCTCCTCCGTGCCTAGCTGCGCCCGACTCCTTAGCAATGGTCTGAATCCCGGCCAGTCCCGTCCTATGAGCATGGGGTAGGGCAGGGTCCTGGCCTTGCCTACCCTCCAAATGCGGTCCTGCCCGCCACCCGTTATATGGGCCTGGACGGTAGGGTATGCTTCCACCTCCCCGTGGACGCATCTCATCCATACCGGCTGGCCTTCGGGTCGCCCGGGGGGGGATGAGGTCAGCCCGCACGAGCGTTACTGAGGAGCCGGAATCCACGAGGGCTTGGACCGTGCGTCCCTCTATCATCATTTCCCGTAGTACCCGGTTCCCTTCTCCGGGGTCGCCATACTCGGATTCAGGTCATTCTCCCTGATTCAACGTGCAGTGGAGCCCCTCCTGGCCGCACTGAAAACATGCCCCCCGGGGTCCCGGTCGGGCTTCCTTCGGGGCCGTCTCCAGCCGCTCCCCCCTTCTGCCTTCTCCGGGGGTGGGTGGGACCAGACCGGCACCAGCCGAGGGATACTGTCCCTTCCCCGTCGGACTCCCGGGGTTGGCTCCCACACGGCGGGTTTACCCTGGGGCCTGGGCCCCCCTACCTTCACGCCTGGCAGGGTCTCCCTCCTGCTTCCGCCTTCTTCTCACTCGGCCAGGAGGTGGGCCTCCATCAGGGTGACCACCTCGTTGAGGGTCGTGGGTTGGTTCCTCCGCACCCACCTTTGGCCCTCCTGTGGCAGGATGTGTACGAACTGCTCCATTACCACCATCTCCGTGACCTGCGCACCGGTCTTATGCTCGGGTTCCAACCAACGGTTAGCCCACTCCCGCAGTCGTTGTGCCACCGCCCGAGGTCGGTCGCCGGGCCCAAACACCTCTTGGTGAAACTTCTGTCGGCAGGTCTCGGGGGAATGGCTGAGCTGGTCTAATATGGCCTCTCGCACCTTGTGGTAATTCAACACTTCGGAGATCGCCAGGCTGCAATACGCCAGCTGGGCTGGTCCACTCAGGTAGGGAGCCAACAAGGTGGCCCAGTGCTCCAGCGGCCATCGGGCTGCCGTCGCCACGCACTCAAACGTGGTGAGGAACGCTTCAGGGTCATCCTGGGGTCCCAGCTTGGTGAGGCGCAGGGGTAGGTTAGGTCCCTCCCCGGCTCCCTCGGGTCTGCCCGCGGTCGTTCCCCACCTTCGCTCCACCGTCTGCCGCCACTGATCTTGTTGCGTAGCTAGTTCCTGGATCAACTGTCTCTGATGCTCCTGAAATTGGGTAGTCAGCTGCTGGACCAACTGGGTTTGCTGCTCTTGTTGAGCCTGCTGCTGCTGCTGCTGAGTCTCCCCGAACCACTCTAAAAACTGTCGGGGCTCCATGGGTTCGTCCGCTTCGCTGGCGGCTCCCGTTCAGGCAATTGGTCGGTTGGCCTGGTCTCTTTCCTCTGTGGGTGACGACATTCAGGGCACCCACATTCTCCACCAGTGTGGCGGGTTTACGGGTGCAAGCACCGCTCCCTTACTTCCTCCCACGAGGGATAGAGGGGGCTCCACGGACCCTCCACCTTGGTCTGCCCAATATGAGGGCTGGGTGCGATCACCCCTCTACCCCAGCCGGCAGAGGGGGGTCAGCGGACCCGTCACGGCGTCACCCCCAGCAGGGCTAAAGGTTCGGCCCTTTTGCAGGCCTTGGGGTCCCAGCCCCTTGCTCGTCCCTCCCAGAGGGCGGTTGGGCGTCTGTAGGGCTGGGTCGTAACCGCTGTCCTCACGGTGCCTCCTCCGGCAAGGGGATGGGGGGGTGTTTTGGGGTTGGGGGTGGGCGGGTGTGTGTGGGGAGTGGGGGACCCGGGCCCGCCCTCTCCTCCGGGTCCCAGCCCAAGGCCCTAAGTGGAGCTTGGCGCCTACAGGCCGCTCTCCACGGCAGATGGGGCCGCTGCCCTCAACTCGTCTGCCCACGGGCGCCAGAAAGGCCCCGCCTCGGGCTCCTTCCACTCCCTGCCCGCTGGCTCCGGTGGCAGGGCATGCATTGGGTCACTCACCCCGCCGGAGGCGCCAGGTCCATCCCAACGCGATCCGCCAACTGCTGGCGTTGTCCTTCTTCGTCGTAGGGGGCTTGGTACCCCTGGAAGCCAGGGTGGCTGCTTCCTCGCTCCCCCTGTCCTGGGCGTCTGGCCACCACATTTAAAGTCCCCGGGGAGTGACGTCAGGGGGGTTAGCCCCGCCCCCCGCGCCTCCCCCTTCATGTGCTCTCGGGCGTGCGCCCGGGGCTCCGCCCCCCAGGGTGAGCCACGGTGTCCCGGCCGGATGCTGTTCTGCGGCTCGAGCCCGCCCCCGCTTTCCCTGGCGCGCGCTCGCCCGCTCTGCCCGGCGTCCCGGCTCCGGCTGTGCAGAGCCGGCCCCGCCGCTGCCGTCCGTGGCAGCCGTTCCCCGCGCCGGGGGGGGGGGAGTTCCTTCCCCGCGGCTAGTGCGGACCCGGCTGGGTCCGTCACACGCTCTTTCGGGGAGCCCTGTATACCTCGCTCTACGAGGAATAAGGGCTCTGCCGAAAGAGGAGGCTTTTCCGCCATTTGGCCCCACCTAGATGGGGCCAAATGACAGAAAAACCTCTTCCAGATAAGCAATCAGAAAAAGCTACGCAAATTGCGGAGTGCAATTTGCATAGCTTTTTCCAATAAAAGAGTGTAGTCTAGACCTAGCCTCTATCTGTTTAAAGACCCTGTGATGGAGCCTTCTCTGATGAAAGATCCTCATTATCTGGGCACCTTTTAAAGGTGCCAAAGGTGCCGTCATGTGCCAGAAAGTATGTCCAAAAATTGATCGGACAATCTGGGAAGCTATTAAATCTGACAATAGTGCCCCATACCAAAGAACATTCTTATTTGGATAAGAACTGTTAATGTCCCTAAAATAACAGCAGTTCCTTTGCTATTGTCTCTTTAATGCATAAAATGCTGGTCACATGGTTTCACTGCACAAGCCAGAATATTTGCTCTGCTTTGTATTATACTTTCATTCTTCTATTTTTCAGTAAAATTATTTAAAATATTAAATATTTACAATTTTAACTTTATTTGCTTAGGCTACATGAAAAGAGAATTTTGAGAAAAGTCAACTTTTTTATAAAATTAAAACTTAGAACAATAACTAGATTGTGGGTAACAAAGGCAGCTGCATTTTCCTAAAATATTTCTACTTTACAGTTTCAAATACTGCTTTAAGCATTTGAAATCACAACTAACTTGAAACTTATTTTTGGAATCATGATGCATAGCAACTGATTCAGACCAAAGTTTGTAATTGCAATTGGCCAATAAAAAATATGCAAATAACAAGGACATTGCCCTAATTTTTTTATATATATATTTTTGACTGCCTCCCTAGGTTTCGGAGGGGAGTAGTAAGCAAGAGTTTCCTTACAGTAGCACTAGATGTAGCCTGATGAATCAAAAGAATTAGATTTTAACTTTTTTTAAAGGTTAGTTTTAAACTTTAATATTGCTCTAGTAAAAGCAATTTGCTTTGCCCACTTCCTCTTTTCTCCAAAACACTCAAACACATTTCCCCTATGGGTGTAATTTATTTATCCAGTTAGTTTACCACAATCTGATGGCCGCTAGTCAAAGACCCAGTGACCATAAATTCATATATAATTATCCATTAAAGCACAGTGACTGTCAGCCTGTTTGGTATGGAATTTGAATTATAGTCTTTACAACTAAGGGGCTGAGTCTTTGGTATCTTCTGGTAAGTAAAGTTCCTTCCTTTGGACAGTTTGTTTAACCAGTTTTATATAGTTTAATTTCCTGGATTGTTGTTACCCTGCTTTTGGTGGAAGAGTGGCTTATACTGCAGCACTTAAAAGTTTCACAAACAGCTAAGGCTTATTAGGGTAGAAGAAGAAATGAAAACTGCCTAAGTACAGAAAACAGTATTTGGCATTGTTCTCTATATTTTTTATGACTGTATTAAGCAGCATTTTAAACATTACATTCAGTGCTGGTACTCCAGGGGAAAAGTTGTTGAGCTCTGACTGGGGGTGCTGGTACTGCATCTGGAGGTGCTGGTACGGAGTACAGGCAGTCCCCGACTTACGTGGATCCGACTTACGTGGGATCCCTAGATACGAACGGGGTGAGGCAACTCCCGCACATGCGCAGCAGCATTCCCGGGGCTCGCTCACCTGGGTCCTAGGATCCTCCTCCTCCTCGGGCCGGCTCCGACTGGGGTCCCGCAGAGCTGCCGGGCAGAGGAAAAGTGCCTCCCCACGCCCGCTGCCCCCCCCCCCCGCGGCCTCCCATCCTGCACGCCTCCCCCCTCCCCCCTGCCAGCAACAGGCTGCCCCCTCCCCTGAGCAACAGGCTGCCGAACAGCAGACAAAAGCAGCCTCTCCGCCCCTCCTCCCCCTATACATGCTGGGCTCCCTGGGCAAACAAAGACTCCACCAAAACAAACAAAGTGCTGGCCTCATTGTGTTAGCAAAAAAAGGACCCTCCTCCTAGAACCCTGGGTGGTGTGTGGAAATAAAGCTATTAGCTCAAAGCATGGTGCAGAGCTGTTTGGTATTTGATGAGTTACTCCTTTAGTCCTGAGTTTGTCACAGGGACAGAAATAGATGTGAAATCTTCTGAACAGGGGAACAGACAGCAAAACAAACATTAGAGGGGAGTTAACCTTTCCCTATGCTATCCAAAACTAAAAAAAATGTTTGGCTAGAGTTTCCCCTACAATATGTACCAGTTCCGACTTACATACAAATTCAACTTAAGAACAAACCTACAGTCCCTATCTTGTACGTAACCCGGGGACTGCCTGTACTGAGCAGTACCATCACAAAAAAAGCACTGATTTTTTTACATTAAACATAAAATCCTGTGATCACTGCCTAGCTGATCACCTGGCTATGTTTATTCATACTTACTCTGCTAAATCTCCTGATCGCCATTCACCTCCAACTACCATTTCAAATATGCTTAATTAATAGGTTCTTAATTAATAGGTTACTATTGGAGAGCATCCCCCCTCTGTATGAACAAACACACAAAGAATACTCCAGATGGGACTCAAATTACTCCAAAGAAAAGTCCCAAATAGAAGGACAGGGGGTAGGTGTCCTTCTTTTCCCTCAAAAGCCAAGAGGTATTGACAAATCGAGAGGTATCAAACCTGCATCTGGGAAGGCCACAAGTGACGGGGTTGCCACTCTGGCTGGCTTGGGGCTGTGGCACAGGGGAACTGCAGGGACTAGAAAGGGGAAAACCCAACCTGTGGGTTCCCAGTCAACAGCTATTTGGCAGTGCTTAAAATAAATAGCTCCCCTGCTGCCACAAAGGGCAGGTTGTCGGATCCAGACACAACTACTTATCAATAAACAATTAATCCAATCCCCTTAACATGTGTACTGAAGGGTATGCATGGAGAGGCATACTGTGGCTCACCACCCTAGCAACAGCCTGGGGGAGGCCAAGGGGAGGGGGGTGAGCTCGGCATGTGGACTGGAGAGGTGCGGGCATGTGACAAACAAAGCCATATATGGAAAGGTTGAATCTGATTGGTTTAGAAGTTTGTGTTATGTAACCTGTAACCATGTGCTATAAAACAGCAAGGGGAGGGGCTCCTTGCTCGAGGGGCTCTGGCTGATTTTAGTACCAGGGGCTCTCCCTTTGTGCACATTGAATAAAGTATTGAATTGAATTGAATTCCCTTGATTCTGCCCAGCACCTGAGTCTCTGGGAACCGCAAAATCCCAACAGTTTCTTGGCGCAGCGAGCAGGGTGAGAAATATCCTTCAGGATCAAGACCTACAATCAAGTAAGAGGGTGATTTTGTTCATTTTTCATTTGGTTGTGTGTTCCTGACCTGACTGGTGACTCTCACACCTTTTGTAGTAAGCGAATCTGGGTGTTGGGGAATTTAAGGGGTTTGTTGCAGTTTTGTAACATTTTGGTTGCAGTCTTAAGACACTGTACTTAGTGTGGGGGCGGGTTAAGCTGTAAGTTCCTCTGACTAAGTGTTGTTGAAGTGGGAAATCAAAGAGGCCATAAGGACCAACAGTTAGTGTAGGGGCAGGTATAGCCATAAGTACCTCTAGTTAATGTGTTGGCTGGCCCAGATCTCCTAATTGGAAATTGTTATTAGTTTGTAAACAGAATTGTATTTAAAGATTTTGAGATTGGAGGATATTTAGGTTTAAAAAAAAGGGTAAGATGAAGGGATTTAGTGATCCACAATATGAAGAGTGTTTAATTAGTGCTTTTATCACTATTGTAGCAGTAAGTTTCTTAGTTTTCTTGTTGAGATATCTTGGCTGTACGACTGAAAGAAAGAAGGATGACCACCCCCCATTACAGGTGGGCAACACTGATTTTGTGCATAAACCACAATATTTATCAGAGGAAGACGATGTCCTCAGTGTAGATGTGAGGCTGCTGGGTATAAGATCTGCCCTGTCTCAGTATGACAAGGCATTGAAACAAGGATATCCAACACATGCTGATTACCCAACTAAACATCCATATTATGTTGCCTGTTGGTGTATGGGGTTAAAAGACAGTAAAGAGAAGGACAAAATGGCTGGTATGTGTTTAATTGTTGATTATGAACAGCTGGTTAGAAAGTGTGATACGCTAGAAGGAAGGGTGGGAGAGTCAGAAGCAGAGGTAGAAAAACTGCAAACAGAAGCAAAAAACTATAAAGAAACAGCCTTGCAGGAAGAGAGATCTTGTCCCTCAGCACCTTTGGACCCTACATGTGGAATGAGGGGATATCAGTCTGGTTTTATGGCTCCAGTGAGAGTGCACACTGTCCCTAATCCTAATCAAGGGGAAGGGGACCCTGCTACTGTGAGTCGCCTAGAGCACACTCCTATGAGTCCATCTGACTTGCAGAGCATGTTAAAAGAAATGCCATCTTTGCAGCCTAATAACCCGAACCTACCCTTCTGGGAAAAGGTGCAGGAGCGGATGGTAGTGGGAGGCCTGCATGCTTTGGATGTTTTCACCATGGTAAAAGCAAAATGTCCTGTGCACCCTGACAGTCAATTTGGGTTTGCATTTACTGTTAAAGGGAAGCAATACACTTTTACTCGCCTAAGCCAGGGGTTTCATAACTCACCTACTTTGTTTCATAGAGCATTAGCTGATGTGCTGGCAAAGCTGCCAGACATGGCTTCTTGTGTGGTACAGTATGTTGATGATCTTATCTCGTCACCAGATCGCCAAACGCACATGAAAGACTTAGAAGTGACCCTGCAGCACTTGGCAGACAGTGGGGTAAAATGTAATGCTAGAAAGGCTCAGATTGCAAAGGAGGAAGTATCATATCTGGGGTACCTAATATCCAAAGGGTACAAGCGTTTAACTGTTGACCGCACTGAGGCTATTAATGCCTGCCCACGACCAACTACGGTCAGGGGAGTTAGGAAAATGTTGGGGCTATTCAATTTCTGCCAAACTCAAATCCCCAATTATTCAAGGATTGTCCAGCCTCTTAATAATCTCCTGAAGGGTGCTGGTGGACCACATGAGGCAATTGAATGGACACTTGACTGTGAACAGGCATTTACCACATTGAAACAAAGGCTAAGCACTGCCCCAGGGTTGGGACTTCCTAATCCATTAATGCCTTTTACATTGTACACGCATGTCAGTGAGGGACATAGGGCAGCAGTGTTAACGCAAAAACATGGGGACAAACAGCGCCCAGTAGCATACTACTCTTCTAAACGAGATGCTGTCACTCGAGCAATGCCACCATGCCTTCAGGCAGTGGAAGGAGCTTCTATGGCCCTAAATCAGGCCACACCACTTATTGGTTCACAGGATGTAAATATTGTTGTACCTCACACTGTCCTTGCTATTTTATCAGGGAAGAAATCCTCAGCAGTCCATGTGGCAAGATGGACTCGATGGGAAACGAGCTTGCTAATGCCTTCGGTACATCTGCAAAGAGCATCATCGTTAAACCCTGCTACCCTCATGCCTACCCCAGATGAGGGACACCCACATCATTGTTGCCTTGAGGAAGAGCCCGTGGACCTTCCATTGGTAAAAGAAACTGAAATACCTGGTGCCCCTTGCCTATACGTGGATGGTTCTTCCTTCTATGTGGATGGCAAGCGACACACAGGATGGGCCGTGTGTACTCAAGATGGACAGCTGGTGGCACACGGCAGCTTGCCTGGGGCATCTGCACAAGTAGCAGAACTGCAGGCATTAGTTGCAGCATGTGAAGCTGCGAAAGGTCATGCTGTAAACATATATACTGATTCTAGATATGCGTTTGGGGTTGTACATGATTATATTAACTTGTGGGTAAATCGGGGATTCCTGACGAGTACAGGATCCCCAATACAAAATGGGGGAATAGTGGAGAAACTTCATGCAGCCAGGCAGAAACCTACTGAATTAGCAGTGATAAAAGTGAGGGCCCACACAAAAGGGACAGACCCTCATAGTAAGGGGAACCGAAGGGCAGACGAACTAGCTAAACGAGCAGCAGTGGAAGGTAAAGAGATGCAATTGATTGCTGCAACACAGCCTCTCATAAAAACCCCAAACTTTTTTGAATTACAGGACATCCAACACGCTGCACCAAGGGCAGAAAAGTGGTTATGGATGGATAATGGGGGAAAACTGTGTGATGATAACACTTGGAGAGGCCCAGGAAACACATTAGTGTTACCAAATGTGCTGATGGGAACTATGATACAAATATATCACATGTTGGGACATGATGGGGCACAGAGGGTGATCCACCGGATGTCGGACACCTGGTGGCATCCTCAGCTTAATGCAAATGTGCAGGATTATGTGAGGAGGTGTGTAACATGTGCTCAATGTAATTCTGCTCCTACAGTGAAAGTGAGAATGCGACATCAGCCAAGACCAACACGGCCCTTCACACAGTTACAAGTAGATTTCATTGGACCCCTGCCAAGGTGCAGAGGGAAAGAATATGTTCTGGTGATCGTGGATCACTTTACTAAGTGGGTAGAAGCTTTCCCAGTGGCCAAGGCCACTGCGTCTGATGTAGCTAAAATATTGATGACTGAAATAATTCCCCGATGGGGATTTCCATGCTTCACTGATAGTGACCAAGGTACCCACTTTACAGGGAAGGGGATGAAAACAGTATGCATATCACTGGGGATCAAACAGAAATTCCACTGTCCCTACAATCCCCAGAGTTCGGGATTAGTAGAAAGAGCTAACCGAACCATTAAAAACAAACTAACCAAACAGATGTTTTCTGCTACAGGGAAAGACTGGGTCACCAATTTACCAGTGGTTCTCATGTCTATGAGATCCAGTCCTACTAATCCACATTCCTTATCTCCTTTTGAAATGCTGACAGGGCGGGCGATGAGGACGCCAGGAAATCTGTGCATTGGAGCGGGGGAGTTGTATGTCATGGGTGACCAGCTTGCTGAATATTGCAAATTGTTATCTCAGTGTCTCTCACAGGACCCCCCCAAACTGAACCAGACCCAAAGGCCAGCGAAGACGACACATGTGAGGTGCAGCCCGGTGATCAGGTACTGGTGAAAGCCTATAGAAAACAAACCTTTGAACCAGCCTGGACTGGACCTCACATGGTTTTCCTGGTAACTCCTTCAGCGGCCCGGGTCACTGGAATTCCAGTTTGGGTGCACCTGTCACGAGTAAAAGTATACAAAGGTGACACTCAACATAGGGCACAATAATCTCTGTTTACCCTATGGACGCCTTGAGGGCCATTCTCAGTATTGTTAAGTGTTTTATTGATGTAGTCACCTGGGGAGGAGCCACTGGATCAGTTGTAAATGCCATTACTCAAGCTATCAAATCTCATAATAGGGACGGGGTTGAAAATTTGTTAGTAGCAGGGATGACAGTTTATTGTGGTGAGAATAGGGCTCATGTCTAATTAATTAGATATCACCTTAACTCAGCAACATAGTTGGTTAGGTCCTCACTGTTGTACTCAGCCATCTATTAAAAACTACTAAAATGTCTGAGCAAGCATTGGTCTGGAATGGTGTTATCATACTGGCATGGTGTTAACATGAAAGTCGTAGCCCTGATAGGAGACTTGCTCGTGTCACAGGTGCCCTGTTGGGTGAGAGCCGCAGTTCTCAAAGACCAAATGTCTTCACCTTGCATGATGGCAGGGGAGTGGTCTCTATTGATAACGGGCATTTTGGAATGATCATTCCATCTTTGGAGAGGTGTTAATTCCTGTGGGTTGGTCTCCTGGATTGGAGGCTCAGCCCTTCCACCCACTCCCATTCTCATGTCATAGACACCTGTGTAGCTGAGTATGTAATAATAGCTGGAGATAACTATATAGCTTTCCCATGGGCCCAATGTTCCATCCTGGGAGGATGGGTTTTGCATATAAGAAACATGGAGTCAGGACAAGCCCTATCTCAAATGTTGGGACCTGACTTAATGGTGCATGTAATGTTTAATTTACTGGATGATATAACAGTGAAGAAAGACTCCACTACCTGGTGTGGATTTGGGTATTTAGCTTTGGAAAGTAAGCCTGGCTTGAACATCTCGTTCTTCCTATTGTGGAAGATATTATGAAAGAAGTGGTAAGGCAATTACAGTGATTCAGTGGATAGAAGGGTTTGCTATTGTGGGAACAGAGATTCCCTGGGGATGGATTTCAGTTGTGTTTTCGCAATGGATATGGGGACTTACTTACTTTTAGTGTAGATACCATTATGTATTAAAGGTTGAATGTATTGTTTAATTCTGTTACCAAAACTGCAATTAATTAAGTGTTGATAAGGTCAATTATAGCTCCTAATAAATACAGGGAAGTGGTATTGGGGTCTAAGAATTGTTCTTAGCCCCAAAACCAAATGGGGGAGCTGAAGGGTATGCATGGAGAGGCATGCTGTGGCTCACCGCCCTAGCAACAGCCTGGGGGAGGCCAAGGGGAGGGGGGTGAGCTCGGCATGTGGACTGGAGAGGTGCGGGCATGTGACAAACAAAGCCATATATGGAAAGGTTGAATCTGATTGGTTTAGAAGTTTGTGTTATGTAACCTGTAACCATGTGCTATAAAACAGCAAGGGGAGGGGCTCCTTGCTCGAGGGGCTCTGGCTGATTTTAGTACCAGGGGCTCTCCCTTTGTGCACATTGAATAAAGTATTGAATTGAATTGAATCAAATCGAATTGAATTGAAGACCCTTGATTCTGCCCAGCACCTGAGTCTCTGGGAACTGCAAAATCCCAACAGTACAAAGGAATTCCCTACTTGCGAGATTCTAGTGACTAGTCAGTAATACCCAAGGAGGATGCCCTCGAAGTGCAATGAGGAGTCCTTCCACAATTGCAATATTACAATTGCAGTATTCCCAGGGAACTAGTGGGTAGGAGACAAGTAGTCACTCACAAGGCACGCCAAATTAGTCTGATGGTCAAGAGCATGGGTGCACCTTAGTGTCTATACCAACTGTTTCCTCCTGGAGGACATATTCCCTTGATAGCAGAATTAATCAGTAAAGAAAAGTAAAAGTAATGTACTACAAAGAAACAGGAAAAAACAGCCGAAGGGGGGGAAAAGGAAGTCCCTGGTGAGATATACAGTGTTTCTGACTGGCATCAAATCCTGACTGAAAAATCAGTTGAATTACAATTTGGATTATTACATAGAGTTTCCTGTTCCAGGAGGGAGGTTATTCCTGTGCACCACTCAGGGCCCACCCAGGAACACCAAATCTGTTGCCCGATCTAAGATTACGTGTTCTAATGACCACCTTTAGGGTTGACAGGTTCTTTGTCCCAGAATCAGGCCCAGTATACAATTATACTGTGATTGGGAATCCTGATATGCACAGTTGCAACACTCACACTATAGAAACCCTTGTATATTTACAATATTTATAGTTTATTAATACGGTTAGCACAGTCACAAACACCCCAATTTCATAAGACAGGGAATGTCCATCCATATTTCCTTACCAAATACTTACCTCATTCCTTCTAGAACAATCTTAGGTGTTAGCCCATCATCTTTCTCATTACCTTCGCCTTCCCCAGCACCAGGGGCCATCACTCTGGTCCTTCCAAGGACGACATCTTCTCCTCCCTCTTGCCCCTCGGCTGGGGTCCCACTTTTATACTAAGTGACGCTGACACGTTTGATGCATATTCAGTAGGGGATGTGTCTAATATTGAAGTGTCCTTTTCCTATAGGTCAATGTATCATTGCTCTCAACTTATTATCATATACGTCAACTCGTTGCCATGGGCCTTTGTGGTCATGCTGTGTCCGGATTACTCAGCTCAGCCTGAACCAGTTATTTGGGACTTTTTACATAATGTGGCAGGGTAACCCCACTCCTGGGTCCCAGTACCCTGCTCAGTCCTTCCTCAGGCAGTCTCAGCCACAAAGGCATTGGGACCAGTGCCTTGGGGTCAGCCTGGGCTGCAAAAACAGTCTTCTCCAGCTCTCAGCTGGGCTCTCAGTCTGCCAGGAGAAGGAGGGCCTAAAACCCCCGTTTGGGGCTCCTCACCCCCACTTTGCTATCTCTGGAAATGTTGCTGTTACCTTTCTTAGCCACGTCACGTCAATCTCTCTCTCCCCCTCCCTTGAAGGAGGGCTTCCTTTTAAAAGGCTCTAGGGCAGCCTCAGGTGAGATCAGCTGGTCCTGATTGATTTACAGCAGCCCTATCTCCTTTGCTCCTGATGGACCAGGGCTGTTGCTGCCTTTCTATCTGTTGTAGTCCTCCAGCCTGACCCTGTCACAATAATGATGCATCTGCCGAGTCTGAGGGTATTTTCCTTATCACCATCCTATTTGGGTGAAAGGTCCCAGACACAAGTTCCTCTTTAGGCTATTTGCGCAAGACACTTTTTGCAGAATTTCTCTTCCACAAAAACTTCTTGTGCAAAAGTGCATCCACACCTCAAAAGCGCATCGCAAAAGCCATGCGCTTTTGCACAAGACAGCGTCCACACTATTGGATGCTCTCTCACATATAAAGCCCCCCAGAAATGGTTCTAGCCGGGCTTTAGGTCACCAGTTGCTCTCGAGTGCTGTTGCCAGAGCCCTCCAAAGACGCACGCTTAAAGGGACCCCCCTGGACAGCCACTTCTCTGTTTCTGCTGCCTGCTTGCTAGCCTCTTTGGGAAAGCTAAGCTTCAGCAGTGCCTGCTGTGTGTGCCCTGTGCTTTTTGGGGAAGCCACAGCTCTTTCCTCCTCTCCCTTGTGTGCTACAGAGCTTGAGCTGCCCCTGGGCATGCGACGGACCCCCATGGCCATGCTGCACTCCCTGCAGTTCCTGCTTCCAACAGCATTCCTGTTCCAGCTGGAGGTGGACCCCGAGATCCTGTAGCCAGCTGGGGGTCCAGGCATTGGAAAATCAGGGGGGCCTGCGGAACAGGGGCCCCCAAAAAAGGGCCAGAGGGCTTGCAGTGGGGGGGGACAACAGGGCGTACCCTCTCGCAGGGACCGCTGCAGGAAATCAAGAGCGGGCCGCGACAAAGCCGCCTTCACCTCCTGGAGCATGCGCAGGGGGGTTTGGGGGGTGGAGAGCCCCATGCGCTGAGCGAGCGCCCGGGGGTCCACCCAGTCCCCCCTGTCGTAGTCGTAGTGGTTTCTGCCAGGATCAGCCTCTGGTGCACCGAGGGAGACTCCGCCACCTGCACGCACAAGGCTGGATTGTGGAGCAGGGGCTCCGCGAGGAGGTCTGCTCCCTCGGAGGCCACAACGGACCTGGTCGCCGAGAACAGCTTCCAGGTCTGGAGGAGGTCCTGGTAGAATTCCGGCAGCTCTGAGAGGTCTCGCGGAAGACCCCTCAGGTGAATAAAAAAGAGCTGCCGGTCATATCAGAGCCCTCGGAGGCGGCGGAGGAAGGCGTGTGCCAAAAGGCTCTATGCCGGACTACCTGCATTATACAGTAGTCTCTGCTGGGCCTGGAGGTGGAAGGTCCAGACCTGGCTGCACATACAGACCAGGCCCTGGCCCCCCTCCTCCAGGGGAAGACACCCAGGGTATGTCTACACTACAAAGTTAATTGGAACTAACGGACGTTAGTTCGAATTAACTTTGATAGGCGCTACACTAGCGCTCCGCTAGTTCGAACTTAATTCGAACTTAATTCGAACTAGCGGAGCGCTTAGTTCAAACTAGGTAAATCTCATTCTACGAGGACTAACGCCTAGTTCGAATTAACTAGTTCGAATTAAGGGCTGTGTAGCCCCTTAATTCGAACTAGTGGGAGGCTAGCCCTCCCCAGCTTTCCCTGGTGGCCACTCTGGCCAACACCAGGGAAACTCTACTGCCCCCCTCCCGGCCCCGGACCCCTTAAAGGGGCACGGGCTGGCTACGGTGCCCGTGCCAGGTGCAAGCCTGCCAGCACCCAGCCAGCAGACCCTGCACCTGGCACAGATCGAGCCAGCCACCCGATGCCCCCCAGCCCTCCGCCTCTTCCCGGGACCAGGCTGGCGGCTCCCGGGAGCTTGCCCGGGACCGCAAGAGGCGGGCACCCGCCTGGTCTAGTGCGGACATCATGGACCGCGTCCCCGACCTCCGCACTAGGCACAGGAAAGCGGCCGTCTAGGGCAGGAGAGCTGCCAGCCTGGCCACCCACGAGCAGGTGTGCATGAAAATCAAGGGGGTCCACTGAGACCCCCGACCCTGAGCCCTGAGCTTACAATGGCCGTCCTGGGTCAGACCAAAGGTCCATCTAGCCAAGTAGTCTGTCTGCCGACAGCGGCCAACCCTAGGGACCCTGGAGGGGATGGACCGAAGACAGTGACCAAGCCATTTGTCTCATGCCATCCCTCTCCAGCCTTCCACAAACTTTGGGCAGGGACACCACTCCTACCCCCTGGCTAATACCACCTACCTGAGTGGACCAGCCCAGCTGGCGTATTGCAGCCTGGCGATCTCCGAAGCGTTGAATTACCACAAGGTGCGAGAGGCCATATTAGACCAGCTCAGCCATTCCCCCGAGACCTGCCGACAGAAGTTTCACCAAGAGGTGTTTGGGCCCGGCGACCGACCTCGGGCGGTGGCACAACGACTGCGGGAGTGGGCTAACCGTTGGTTGGAACCCGAGCATAAGACCGGTGCGCAGGTCACGGAGATGGTGGTAATGGAGCAGTTCGTACACATCCTGCCACAGGAGGGCCAAAGGTGGGTGCGGAGGAACCAACCCACGACCCTCAACGAGGTGGTCACCCTGATGGAGGCCCACCTCCTGGCCGAGTGAGAAGAAGGCGGAAGCAGGAGGGAGACCCTGCCAGGCGTGAAGGTAGGGGGGCCCAGGCCCCAGGGTAAACCCGCCGTGTGGGAGCCAACCCCGGGAGTCCGACGGGGAAGGGACAGTATCCCTCGGCTGGTGCCGGTCTGGTCCCACCCACCCCCGGAGAAGGCAGAAGGGGGGAGCGGCTGGAGACGGCCCCGAAGGAAGCCCGACCGGGACCCCGGGGGGCATGTTTTCAGTGCGGCCAGGAGGGGCTCCACTGCACGTTGAATCAGGGAGAATGACCTGAATCCGAGTATGGCGACCCCGGAGAAGGGAACCGGGTACTACGGGAAATGATGATAGAGGGACGCACGGTCCAAGCCCTCGTGGATTCCGGCTCCTCAGTAACGCTCGTGCGGGCTGACCTCATCCCCCCCCGGGCGACCCGAAGGCCAGCCGGTATGGATGAGATGCGTCCACGGGGAGGTGGAAGCATACCCTACCGTCCAGGCCCATATAACGGGTGGCGGGCAGGACCGCATTTGGAGGGTAGGCAAGGCCAGGACCCTGCCCTACCCCATGCTCATAGGACGGGACTGGCCGGGATTCAGACCATTGCTAAGGAGTCGGGCGCAGCTAGGCACGGAGGAGGCCGAAGCGGGAGGCCCCCCCAGAGTGCCCCAGGGAGAGGGGACCTGTATGGATCTGGAGGCAGACCCGGACTTCACGACAGAGCAGAGGATGGACCCCACTCTGCAGAATGCCTGGGACCAGGTGACTACGCCGGAGGAACTGGAGCCGGACGTAACCAGGCCGACCCAAGGGCCACAATTCCAGGTATGGAATGACTGCCTGTACTGGGTCACCACTGAGCGGGGCAGGGAAGTCCGGAAGCAGCTGGTGATCCCCACCCGCTTCCGTCGGGAGGTGCTGGAATTGAGGCACGCTAACCCCTGGTCGGGACACCTGGGGCGCGAGAAAACGCTTGAATGAATCCTGAAAAGGTTCTATTGGCCGGGGGTCTTTCGGGCCGTGCGGGACTTTTGTGAGTCGTGCCCCGAGTGCCAAAGGACCACCCCGCCCCGGGTGCCGAGAGCCCCGTTAGTGCCCCTCCCGATAGTCGCAGTTCCTTTCGAGCGGGTGGCCATGGACCTGGTCGGACCCCTGGAACCGTCGGGGAGGGGGCACCGATACATCATGGTGGTGGTGGATTATGCCACCCGCTACCCCGAGGCCGTCCCTTTAAGGAACACTAAGGCCCTGACCCTAGCGCGAGAGCTCCTGAGGATCTTCTCACGGGTCGGCCTGCCACAGGCCATCCTGACCGACCAAGGCCCGAATGTAACATCCCGGGTCATCAAAGAACTCTGCAAAATGTTAAAAATCAAACGGTTGCAGACATCGGTCTACCACCCTCAAACCGACGGACTGGTCGAACGATTTAACCAGACCCTGAAGGGGATGTTACGTCGGTTTGTGCAGGATGACCCCCGAGGGTGGGACATGATGCTGCCCAGGCTTTTATTCGCAGTAAGGGAAGTCCCTCAGTCGTCTACTGGCTTCTCCCCTTTTGAGCTGTTGTACGGCTGGCGACCGCGAGGGATCCTAGACCTCCTCAGGGAAGGGTGGGAATACCAACCCACGGCCGGACGGGGGACGGTCCAATACATCACACAGCTGCGGGAGAAACTAAGCCGTTTGGGGGAATACGCACGCCTGAACCTCAAGGAGAGCCAAGGGCGCCAGGCGAGACATTACAACGCCAACGCCCGCCAGCGAGAGTTCCAGCCGGGCGACCGGGTGATGCTGCTCCTGCCTACGAAAGAGTTCAAACTTTTGGCCCAGTGGCAAGGGCCCTTTGAGGTGGTCCGGAAGGTAGGGGAAGTGGACTACGAGGTAAAGATGTCAGGCCACCGACAAGGGACCCAGCTCTTCCACATCAACTTGCTGAAGAAATGGGTACCCCGAGAAGCCCTGTTGAGAGCACCGCCTTCCGAGGGAGAGGACCTAGGGCCATGGAGCGGGGACGAGGCGAAACCCCCGGAGATTACGCTAGACCCCCGAGCTGACCCCACAGCAGCAAGGACAACTGTGCGGCGTCCTCCAGCGACACCAGGGGACCCTCACGACCCAACCTGGGCGGACGACGCTAGGGGTACATCGGATCATCACGGAGGAAGGCTGGATCGTGCGGGAACCCCTGCGCCCCCTCCCCCGGAAAATGTGGGACACCGTAAGGCGGGAGATCCAGTTGATGCAACAGTGGGGGGTGATAGAACGAGTGGCGCAGCCCAATCGTTCTGGTCCCCAAGGCTGATGGCGTGACGCGATTTTGCATCGACTTCCGGCGGGTGAACTCGATATCCTGCTTCGACGTGTACCCGATGCCGAGAGTAGACGAACTCCTGGAGCGGCTCAGGCAGGCCACCTACATAACGACTCTGGACCTGTCGAAGGGGTACTGGCAGATACCCCTCGACCCTGAAGCCTGAGAGAAGACGGCCTTTTCGACCCCCTTTGGCCTATTCCACTTCCGAACAATGCCTTTCAGGCTGCATGGGGCAGCGGCGACGTTCCAGCGGCTGATGGATCGGGTATTGGCCCCACATCACGAATACGACATCGTCATCTATAGCCCAACATGGGGAGACCATCTGAGACAGGTAGAGGCAGTGCTCGCGGCTTTGGGTGAGGCCGGACTCACAGCGAACCCAAAGAAATGCCATTTCACCCAAAGGGAAGTCTCGTACTTGGGGTACTCGGTGGGGCGGGGGCGGTTGAGACCCATTTACAGCAAAGTACAAGCTTTAAGGGACTATCTGACCCCAACAACGAAAAGACAGGTCCGCCAGTTCTTGGGGCTCGCGGGGTACTATAGGAGATTCGTCCCACGGTTCGCCACACTGGTAACGCCGTTGATGGAACTAGTGAGGAACACTGAACCCCCCCAGGCGGAGCGAGACTTCCAAGTGTTGAAGGAAAGGCTGGCATCGGCTCCCGTGCTAACACAACCAAATTTCGATAAGCCCTTTACCCTTTATACAGATGCCTCGGAGGTGGGACTCGGCGCTGTACTAGCGCAGGAAGAGCCAGACGGGGACCATCCCATCCTATACCTCAGCAGAAAGCTGTTGCCCCGCGAACGAGCCTATGCTACCGTCGAGAAGGAGGCACTGGCGGTAAAATGGGCGGTGGACGCCTTGTGGGTATGTCTACACTACAAAGTCAGTTCGAACTAACGGATGTTAGTTCAAACTAACTTTCATAGGCGCTACACTAGCGCTCCATTAGTTCGAATTTAATTCGAACTAACGGAGCGCTTAGTTCAAACTAGGTAAACCTCATTCCAAGAGGATTAAGCCTAGTTCGAACTAGCTAGTTCGAATTAAGGGCTGTGTAGCCCCTTAATTCGAACTAGTGGGAGGCTAGCCCTCCCCAGGTTTCCCTGGTGGCCACTCTGGCCAACACCAGGGAAACTCTTCTGCCCCCCCTCCCAGCCCCGGACCCCTTAAAGGGGCACGGGCTGGCTACGGTGCCCGTGCCAGGTGCAAGCCTGCCAGCACCCAGCCAGCAGACCCTGCACCTGGCACGGCACAGAGCCACCCACCCGATGTCCCCCAGCCCCACCCCCTCTTCCCGGGACCAGGCTGGCGGCTCCCGGGAGCTTACCCGGGACCGCAAGAGGCGGGCACCCGCCTGCTCTAGTGCGGACATCACGGACCTCGTCCACGATCTCCGCACTAGGCACAGGAAAGCGGCCGTCTAGGGCAGGAGAGCTGCCAGCCTGGCCACCCACGAGCAGGTGTGCATGAAAATCAAGGGGGTCCAGTGAGACCCCCGACCCTGAGCCCTGAGCTTACAATGGCCGTCCTGGGTCAGACCAAAGGTCCATCTAGCCCAGTAGCCTGTCTGTTGACAGCGGCCAACCCTAGGGACCCTGGAGGGGGTGGACCGAAGACAGTGACCAAGCCATTTGTCTCGTGCCATCCCTCTCCAGCCTTCCACAAACCTTGGGCAAGGACACCACTCCTACCCCTTGGCTAATACCACTCCATGGACCCAGCCTCCATGACTTGATCTCACTTCCCTTTAAACTCTGTTCTAGTTCTAGCCTTCAGAGCCTCCTGCAGCAAGGAGTTCCACAGGTTGACTCGTTGCTTTGTGAAGAACAACTTTCTGTTACTAGTTTGAAGCCTGCTACCCATTCCTTTCCTTTGGTGTCCTCTAGTCCTTCTTTATGGGAACTAATGAACTTTTCTGTATGCACCCTCTCCACCCCACTCATGCTTTTAGAGACCTCTATCCTGTCCCCCCCCTCCGTCTCCTCTTTTCTAAGCTGAAAAGTCCCAGTCTCTTTAGCCTCTCTTCATATGGGACCTGTTCCCAACCCCTGATCATTTTAGTTGCCCTCCCCTCTCCCAGCCTCTCTCTTCCCCTCTCCCACCTCCTTTTCCCAGTCTCCCCCAGTTTTGTTCAATAAAGGCAGATTCCATTTTGGAAGACACGTTTTCTTTATTTTGTACATCAAGAAGAGGGGCTAGGGAAGGGTAAGTGGAAGGAGGTGAGGGAGGAATGGGGCACGAGCCCCCAATGGGGAGGACTGGGCTGGCTCTGCGGGCTTCTGGGCGTGGAAGCTCTCCTGCAGCCCCCCAACTGCTCCCTCTCCCTAGATGGCAGCCTGCAGCAAGTGCAGCCGGGCTGATGGCCGAGTGGTGTCATGTGCCCAGTGTGGGTAGTCCGGGCAATCCAAGCGAGGACTACTTTGCAAGCGGGGCACCCCTGAGAACTGTCTGTCCGGGGTGGGGGTCGGGACCCTTTAAGCACAGCCCTCGGCTAGCCTGAGACAGCATCTCCACGCTCTAAGTTCTTCTCTGATGCCCTGCCGGCACTGCTTCCGGCCATCCTTAAGCCCGGTTCAGGGTCCACTTAATGTGGACATGCTCGTTCGAATTAGCAACACGCTAATTCGAACTAGTTTTTTAGTCTGGATCCGTTAGTTCGAATTAACATTGTAGTGTAGACATACCCTCAGATACTATATGTGGGGAAATAAATCCCGTCTGCCGTGGAGAGCGGCCTGTAGGCGCCAAGCTCCACTTAGGGCCTTGGGCTGGGACCCAGAGGAGAGGGCGGGCCCGGGTCCCCCACTCCCCACACACACCCGCCCACCCCTGACCCCAAAACACCCCCCCATCCCCTTGCCGGAGGGGGAACCGTGAGGACAGCGGTTACGACCCAGCCCTACGGACGCCCAACCGCCCTCTGGGAGGGACGAGCAAGGGGCCGGGACCCCAAGGCCTGCAAACGGGCCGAACCTTTAGCCCCGCCTAGAGCAGATGACCAAATTATGTTTTGTGGAGTTTTGTTGCAACAAAAAATGAGCAAAAGAATAATATAAATATTTTCTGGTACCACATTAGTTATAGTATAATCAGAGGATATAATAAGGTTTTAACACCATTGGGTGTGTCCTCATAAACATCAGCAGTGATTTTTTTTTTTTGGTAAAGGTCTATTATATATCAGTGTTTGCCAATGAATTGTATTGTAACTATTATTTTATAACTATATAATTTTGATTTGGAATTCGTCAAGCAATGTGGCCAGTTGTTTGGCAGAACCGAAGTTAAAATTCAGGAGTTCATTGAGCAAACAACCAAAATTAAATATTTGCTAGGTGTCAGCCGACGGTCAGGGCAGTGTGTGTGTGTGTGTTTGTGTTTACGAGAAAAGGTTTACCGTCCGTGTCTTTACTGCTAGGACCGGGGTCCCGTCGCAGAGGGTAGCCAGCAGGCCAACAGACGCCCCTTTATAGGAAGAGCTTATTACACCTCAGATTTTAGCTGCTAGAATGCAAGATTCCTTCGCAGCGGGCAAACTTAAGGAAAGACTGAGAGATGCCCCAACGGATCTGTCACCTGGGAGTGGCACAATCCAAACGCCCAAGCTCTTCCTATACCTGTCCCTTATGACCGGCTGAAGTTCTTTTAAATTGTGCTTGGTTCTGTTACAGCAACTGAAGGAGTCAGGTTAAAAACTTAAACAGTTACAGGTTTATTAAAAAGACTTATAAAAGCATATGGTTACAATGGCTATTGCTCTCTTTCTTAACTGTTAGCAAATACAGATTTTAAAAATGGTTACAAAGAAAATAGAGCTCTTTAAAGATTAAGCAGTCATTCTGTACCATTATTTCTATTTTCTATCTTTAAGTCTATGTGTACACTTAAGACAAAGGACCACATCCAGGTACAATGTTTACCCCCTTCTGTGCCTCTTGACTCCAGCGTATCAGGCCAGGGCCGGTCTCTCAATTCCTAGGGAAGACGAATATGAGGTGGGTGTCCCCGTGGAACCTCGGGAGATCAAACACCTAACCCAACCAGCAGATAGATGGTAGATTGACGCTCAGAGTAAATGTGCTGCTGGACCCATCTTTATACCCTTGGGTGCCCGTATCCTCTTTCTTATCTTAAGATGCCAAATTGTACTGGTCCGTTTTGTGGCGCCAGTTCTTACAAGCAAGTTTCAAGTTAATTTACACTTGCAAGAGAGATAACTAAATTGTGAATACTAGACATTTTTTTGCTGGGCGGGAGATTCCTCCCCCCGCGGACGGCTGTGTGTTCGTATCAATATGGGTTAAGTCAAGGACACTCCTTGGCAGCCTCTTGGTCAGCAATTGGCGTATCTGTGTTTACAGCCATTCACGGTCACAGCAGCCTGGGCCTTCTGCTCTGTGTGCCCTGTATGCTCCAGGCAAGCAAAAATGGATGTTACGGGGGGGTTCCTGTCTGGCTACACTAGGGTAACATGATATTGGAACAATCATCAAGATTACCACCCAACAAAAGGGGGGTGTTCATGTCTACATTGGAACAAAATTTTGAATTTATAGAACTTGTGTTGTTCAAAGATTTGTTTAAAAATACTTGAAAGAAAAACAAGTTCAATTCAAAGTTAGTAAATGCCCATGTTGGATCCGGAAAGGGACATGTCTTTACAGGTGCTAAGCAACAACCCAAAATACACAGAGGGGACCCAAACCTAAACCAGCTCACATCATCAGGTAGCTGACAGCATGGCTCTTTCTCTGCAGCAGCTCTTTCTCTGTGTCATATTTGGAAAAAACACCTGGACAATGAAATGTGTCTGAACCATGTAAAGGCACTTAAGAAAACAGACTCCAGTGTAAACCTCCAGATGGTGAACTCTAACTATGTAGTAATTGTGGGCGGAAGCCAACGGTACAAGAACATCCTGTGGTGCAGAAACACTCTTTGGTGCAAGAACATTCCTTGTGCATTAGTATTATTTCAGAGGCAAAATAATCCCATTACAAGTGGACAATATGCAAAACTTGGAGAAGACTGGATATGGACAATATTAAGTTTATTGCCTAAACTGTTGGTTTCATATCTGTATATGTACAAAAAATGTATCTTAAAGAAACCTATTGTTAAGGGACATATTAACATACCAGGTAAAAGTCCAACCCTCTGTTAGACATATTAATAAGAAGGACTACAATTAAGCAGTGTGGTTTCTAAGCAAAGTCTGGCCTTAATCGGCTTTAACATAACAGGAGGCCTAACAAAGTGCATTGAGAGAGCCAGAACCAAGGGGGGCGGGGGGGCCGTGTCCGGCTGGCTACATACTCAACGTTTTTTTGCCTCTGTCTTCACAGACAAGGTCAGCTCCCAGACTACTGCACTAGACAAAACAGTATGGGAAGGAGGTGAGCAGCCCTCGGTGGAAAAAAACAGGTTAAGAACAATTTAGAAAAGTTGGACATACACAACTCCATGGGGCTGGATCTAAAGCATCTGAAAGTGCTGATGGAGTTGCCTGATGTAGTGCCCATCTTTAAAAAAGGGAAGAAGGACGATCCAGAGAACTACAGACCAGTCAGCCTCACCTCAGTTACCGGAAAAATCATGGAGGGGATCCTCAAGGAATCCATCTTGAAGCACTTGGAATAGGGGAAAGTGATCAGGAATAGTCAACATGGATTCAACAGGGCAAGTCATTCCTGACCAACCTGATTGCCTTCTATGACACGGTAACTGTCTTTGGACAAGGGGAAGGTGGTGGATGTGATATACCTTGACTTTAGCAAAGCTTTTGATAGGGTCTCCCACGGTATTCTTGCCAGCAAGTTAAGGGAATATGGATTGGATAAATGGACTGTAAGACGGATAGAAAGCTGGCTAGATTGTTGGGCTTAACAGGTAGTGATGAATGGCTCGAAGTCTGGTTGGTGGTCAGTATCAAGTGGAGTGCCCCAAGGGTTGGTTCTAGGGCCATTTTTTTTCATCATCTTTATTAATGACCTGGATGAGGGGATGGATTGCACCCTCAGCAAGTTTGCGGATGACACTAAGCTAGGGGGAGAGGTAGATACATTGGAGGGTAGGGTTAGGGTCCAGAGTGACCTCGACAAAGTAAAGGATTGGGCCAGAAGAAATCTGATGAGGTTTGTGATGGGGCGGCACCGCCCCGCACTTAAGCCCAGGGAATTCACCTGGCCCAGGTGGCTGAGAGGGCCCCACCCTCGCAGCCCTGCTGGGCATTCTCCCAGTGCAGCCCAGGTATAAAGGGCTGCAGAACTACTAAGTGGGGGCTGACCTCCGGAGGAGAAGGAGCTAGGGCACAACCTCCAGAGCCTAAGCCACCGCATCCAGAGAGAAAGAGAGAGGCGCCGGACTGGCTGACCTCACCACTGCCAGGCCCAGGCCGGGCTCAACCCCAATGCTGGAGCCGCCGTACTGCCTCCCTGGACACAGCCGCTGCCCCTGCCGCTGCTACCCCAGATGCTGGGTTGAGGAATGCCACTACTGCTGCCTGATCCATGCCTACAGGTGGGACCGCTGCAGGCCGGGGGAAGGGGGTAGGAAGTGACCCAGGGCAGGGAGCTGGAAAAGCCCCGGCGGGCTTGGCGCATTTCGCGAAGGACTCCCCGCCGAGCCAGTGGTGGAAGCCACCTGCCACTGATAGGGCCCTGGGTCGGGGCCTGGTGGAGAGGGAGGGCCTGGGCCCCCCACCCCCTCTTCCCAGACCCCCGGTGAGAGGGGGATCATTTAAGGGACTAGGCCGACGCACTTATGTATAAAAGACTAGGCCGGTGGACCGTATTTCCCCTACAAGAGAGACATTGTACTTTGGGACTAGGCCGGTGGGCCATATTTCCCCTAAGAGAGGGGCATTCTACTTTGGGGCCAGGCCCGGGAGGTCTAAAGTATGCCCCAGACCTGGGGGGCACACCCCGGAATGGGGGCTGCCCCTCGACAAGGTTCAACAAGGACAAGTGCAGAGTCCTGCACTTGGGATGGAAGAATCCCAAGTATTGTTACAGGCTGGGAACTGACTTGCTAAGCAGCAGTTTGGCAGAAAAGGACCTGGGGGTTACAGTGGATGAGAAGCTGGATATGAGTCAACAGTGTGCCCTTGTAGCCAAGAAGGCTAATGGCATATTAGGGTGCCATAGGAGGAGCATTGCCAGCAGATCTAGAGAAGTGATTATTCCCCTTTATTTGGCTTTGGTGAGGCCGCATCTGGAGTATTGTGTCCAATTCTGGGCCCCCCACTACAAAAAGGATGTGGACGCATTGGAGAAATTCCAGTGGAGGGCAACCAAAATGATTAGGGGGCTGGAGCATATGACCTACGAGGAGAGGCTGAGGGTTTGGGGCTTATTTAGTCTACAGAAAAGAAGAGTGAGGGAGGATTTGATAGTGGCCTTTAACTACCTGAAGGGGGGTTCTAAAGAGGCTGTTGTCAACAGTGAGAGATGGCAGAACCAGGAGCAATGGTCTCAAGTTGCAGTGGGGGGAGGTCTAGGTCAGCTATTAGGGGGGAAAAAAGGAAATTACTCACCTTGTGCAGTAACAGTGGTTCATTGAGTTGTGTGTCCCCGTGGGTACTCCACTGTAGGTGTTGGGTCGCCCCAGCGCCGCAGATCGGAGTTTTCCATAGCAGTAGCCAGTTGGGCTGGGCATACGCTCTAGGCACCTCATGCTGTTTGCACCCTTTGCTTCGCATGTACAGCCCAACCTCTCCTCAGTTCCTCATGGATACCCAAGTGTCTGAAAAATAGGAAAAACAAGAGAAACCCCCTGAAGAAGAGGGGCAGAAGGTGGGTAGTGGAGCACCCACGGGGGGGGGGGGGGGGACATCTTGAAAAACCGTTGTTACTGCACAAGGTGAGTAACTTCCTTTTCTTCTTCAAGTGATGTCCCCGTGTGTGCTCCATTGTAGGTGACTTCATAGCAGTGATCAGTTGAAGCAAGGATGGCAGGCTTTAGTCTCCACCGTTAACAAAGGGTAAGCGCTGCGGTAGCTACTGTGGCATTGTTGGAAAGATGCTGGAGTATGGAGTAATGTTTCATAAAAGCATGATCTCATAGACTTTAAGGTCAGAAGGGACCATTATGATCATCTAGTCTGACCCCCTGCACAGTGCAGGCCACAGAATCTCACCCACCCCTCCTAGAATAATCCTCTCACCTATGTCTGAGATCTTGAAGCCTTCAAATACTTTGAAGGCCCCAAGATGCAGAGAATCCTCCAGCTGTGATCTGTGCCCCATGCCACAGAGGAAGGCAAAAAACCTCCAGGGCCTCTGCCAATCTACCCTGGAGGAAAATTCCTTCCCGACCCCAAATATGGCGATCAGCTAAACCCTGAGCATGTGGGCAAGTTGTGTGTCTGATGATCATGTGGCTGCATGGCAAATGTCTGAGCAGAACTTCTCGCAAGAAGGCCGTGGATGTAGCTACTGCCCTGGTGGAGTGTGTCCTGGGTTGAGCAGGAAGAGGTTTAGGGTATGTCTACACTACCACCCTAGTTCGAACTAGGGTGGTTAATATAGGCAACCGAAGTTGCAAATGAAGCCCTGGATTTGAATTTCCCGGGCTTCATTTGCATCTTGCCGGGCGCCGCCATTTTTAAATGTCCGCTAGTTCGGACTCCGTGCCCGTGGCTACACGCGGCACGGACTAGGTAGTTCGGATTAGGCTTCCTATTCCGAACTACCATTACTCCTCTGAACACACCTTTGGTAAAAAGGCATAACATAATGCTGTACTTAGTAAAAACTGTGTACAGTGGTGATGCTGTGAGGGCTGCAAGGTCGCCGACCCTGCGAGCGGACATTATTGCTAAAAGAGGATATTTTTGAGGTCATGAAACAATGAACAGGTCGCTAAGCATTCAAATGGAGGTCGAGACAATGTATCCAACTCCAGACTTCATAGAATCATAGAGCTGGAAGAGACCTCAGAAGGTCATCAAGTCCAGCCCCCTGCTCTAGGCAGGACCAATCCCAACTAAATCAACCCGGCCAGGGCTTTGTCAAGCCGAGACTTAAACACCTGTAGGGATGGAGATTCCACCACCTCCCTAGGCAACTGTTGGAAATAAGTCTGGACACTCTGAATGCAGTGAAAACAGGCAAGAGGATTTATTACACACAGTGCTGGTGGAGTGCTACCAGAGGTTAGGCTGGTTAACACTGCCTAAGCAAAACATTACAATAGATGATACAGGGGGCTGATGGACAGAGGGGAAGACATTGGATAGGTTCTAGCAGCAAGATGAAATGAGCACGTAAGCGAATAAGCTAAGGAGGTTACACAGCATCTCCGCCCATCATCAGTGAAACACCTTATCTCTAATACACGTGTTTTTTTCCCTAACAAGCTAGTAAGCCAACATAAACAAAACAGACAATTTAATGGCAACTTTTATCTATTTAAATTATGATGCATCTATGGAAGGATGGTGCCGCCTCACGCTGGCGTGATCCTTGGGTCATGAGCCCATTATCTAGGATTAAAGCAAAACAGTAAAAATAAATCACACTTACTAAGTTAGCAAGGTTATTTTGGTACCAGACGGCGTCTTATCTGGTGAGGCCCCTTGGAATGTGGCTGCCAGGGTGACCATGCCTTTCCCAAGGTCCCTCCACTTATGCTAACTGTCCGTTTGTCATGTTTACAGATTTCGAGGTTAGCGTCCTATACCAGACTACAGAATTTGAATAGGGGTTTGTGACAGGGTCAGGCCAGGGAGCTGCTGCAGAGAGGACCTATTTGAAATCATGGGATGGTGGGCGGGCAAAGCCCACCCACCTTCTAAAAGCCCCTCCCCAACCTTATGGGAGGGACACTGGACCCATGTTCAACTGATTGCTTGGGACAAATAATGACTAAAGGATCAAGAAGTGCGGGCTAGAGGTTCAAAATAAGGGAGCCGGATGGGGACACCGAGCAGAGAACCCCGGACAGCGCCCACTGCTCCTCAAAGCTGTCGATGGAGCCAGTGGACGCCGCCCAGAGGAACTCTGCCCGGATTCGTGACACAAGGGAGGAGCGGAAATAGGCCCCACAGTCGCAGAGAACCCCCTCGTCTAGCATCTTCCTCCTGCTATTAAAGATGGCAGCTTTCGCTAAGGCCAGGAGGAGGTTGACGAGGAGGTCTCGCGACTTTGTGGGGCCACGGATTGGGTGTGCGTAAATAAAAAGGTGAGGGGAAAAGTGCAGCCAGAACCTCAATAAGAGGTTCTGGAGGAGCTGGAATAGGGGCTGCAACCTGGCGCATTCGAGGTAGGCGTGCGCCAGGTTCTCCCTCACGCCGCAAAAGGGGCAGGTGTCTGGGATAGGGGTGAACCGCGCCAAGTACGCGCCCGTGCTCACGGCCCCGTGAAGGAGCCGCCAACTGATGTCCCCGACGGGCCGCGGAATTAAGGTCGAATAAACGCTGGCCCATCGGGGTTCCCCACCCTCTATAGGTCTGAGGTAGTCCCGCCACTTTGTATCGGGGCGGGATACGAGGGTGGGGAAATGCAAAGCGTGGAGCACGAGCGTGTACAGCTGTTCCATGGGCGCGGTCCGGAAACAGACCGGCTGCAGATTTTGCAGCCGGCTGGGGGTCCAAGGGTGGGGAGGCCGGGGGGGCCCGCGGGACAGGGGCCCAATAAAGAGGGACGGAGGCTTTGCAGGAGGGGAGGGGCGGGGCGTTCCCTCTCGCAGGGCTCTCTGTAGGAGATCGCGAGCGGGCTGCGACAAAGCCGCCTTCACCTCCTGGAGTAGGCGCAGGGGGGTTCGAGGGGTGGAGAGCCCCATGCGTTGAGCGAGCGCTCGGGGATCCACCCAGTCCCCCCTGTCGTAGTCCAGGAGGTCCCCGACCATGGTGGTTTCTGCCAGGATCAGCCTCCGGCGCACCGAGGGAGACTCCGCCACGTGCACGCGCAAGGCTGGATTGTGGAGCAGGGGCTCCGCGAGGAGGCCTGCTCCCTCGGAGGCCACAACGGACCTGGTCGCCAGAAACAGCTTCCAGGTCTGGAGGAGGTCCTGGTAGAATTCCGGCAGTTCTGAGAGGTCTTGCGGAAGGCCCCTCGGCTGGATGAAAAAGAGCTGCCGGTCGTATCGGAGCCCTGGGAGGCGGCGGAGGAAGGCGTGGCCCAAAATGCTCCATGCCGGACTACCTGCACTAAAGAGGAGTCTCTGCAGAGCCTGGAGGCGGAAGGTTCGGACCTGGCTGCGCACGCAGACCAGGCCCTGGCCCCCCTCCTCCAGGGGGACGGACAAGACCCCTGCAGAGACCCAGTGCAGTCCTGGCCAAAAGAACTCCAAAGCTGCCCTCTGGAGCTTGGCCAGGACCTCCGGGGCCGGGCGCAGGGTGTTGAGCCGGTGCCAGAGCATGGACAGGACCAGCTGATTTAGCACCAGCGCTCTCCCGCGAAGGGAGAGACACCGGAGCAGTCTCGTCCATCTTCGCAGCTGCTCACCCACCCCGGCCTCCAAACCTTGCCAGTTTTCCGGCGGAGAAGGGTGCGTGGCAGATAAATAGACGCCCAGTTAGAGCAGCGGACCCGCGCTCCACCTGAAGCATGGGTGGGAGGGAGCCGGCCCGCCACCCGTCCCCGACCACCAGGCCAGAGCTCTTGACCCAGTTGACCCGGGCGGAGGAGGCTGCCGAGTAGACGGCTTGGCAGGCCTCCACCCGCGCCAGGTCTCCCGGGTCCTGGACCACGAGGAGCACGTCATCGGCGTACGCCGACAGGGCCAGCCGCAGCTCCAGCTCCCGAAGCGCCAACCCCGTCAACCTCCTACGGAGGAGACCGAGGAAGCACTCGATCGCCAGAGCGTACAGCTGGCCCGACAGCGGACACCCCTGACGTACCCCCCCACCCGAAGCTGACCGGCTCGGTCAGGGTCCAGTTGAGCCTGACCAAACACTCCGCGAGGGCGTACAGCACCCGGAGAAAACCCACAAACCGGGGCCCGAAGCCGAAGGCCTGCAGGGTGCCCAGGAGATACCCGTGGTCCATCCTGTCGAACGCCTTCTCCTGGTCCAGGGACAGGAGGGCGAACGACAAGCCATCCCTACGCCCGAGCTCTAAGAGATCCCGGACCAGATACAAGTTGTCAAATATACTACGGCCCGGGACGGTGTAGGTCTGGTCGGGATGGATCACGGCCGCCAGCACGGACCGCAGTCGCAGCGAGATGGCTTTTGCTACGACCTTGTAGTCCGTGCTGAGGAGCGAGACGGGACGCCAGTTCCGTAGGTCGCGGAGGTCCCCCTTCTTCGGCAGCAGGGCGAGCACCGCTCGCCTGCACGACAGAGGGAGGACCCCGCTCTCCAAGGACTCGGCCCAGACGGTGACGAGGTCTGGGCCGAGGACGTCCCAGAACACGCGGTAGAACTCCACGGTCAGCCCGTCCATGCCTGGCGTTTTATTGTTGGGCATGAGATGGAGGGCTTCCGAGAACTCGGCCAGAGTGAGAGGCAGCTCCAGCCGGTCTCGGTCGCCCGCGCTGACCGTCGGGAGCTCGGTCCAGAGCGCCCTGCAGGCGTCGGCTTCGGTCGGATCCGGGGAGAACAAACTGGCGTAGAAGGCCCTGGCCCTTCCACGCATCTCCGCCGGATCCGTGAGGGGGGCGCCGTCCTCCGCCAAAAGGCAGGTGACGTGCTTTTTAGCCCCCCTCCTTTTCTCCAGGGCATAGAAGAAGCGGGAGCCGCGATCCATCTCCCAGAGGAGCTGGATGCGAGATCGAACAATGGCGCCCCGGGCCCTGTGATCTTCCAGGGCCCGGAGCTCCTCCCGCTTCTCCCGGTACGCCTCACGGAGGAGTGGATCCTCGGGGGCGGACGCCAGGCGCCTCCCAAGCTTCAAAACCTCCCGTTCCAACTGCCCTATCGCCGCATCGCTCCGCCGGCTGGCGCCCCGAGAGTAGTCACGGCAGTAGAGCCGGGCGCGCACCTTCCCCACATCCCACCATCGCCGCGCCGAGGGAAAGGCGGGCCGCTGCCCCCGCCAGGCCTGCCAGAACTCCCTGAAGGACGCCACGAAGCCCATGTCCTCCAGCAAGCTATTATTAAAGTGCCAGTAGGCCGGCCCCAGCCTCTCCGAAGTCAGAGAGGCTTTCACGGCCACCAGATGGTGGTCCGTGAACGGGGCCGGCCGGACGCTGGAGGAGTGGGCCCGTGCCAGATGGAATCGTGATAGGTAAATGCGATCCAACCGGGAGTGGCTCGACCGCTCTTTCCCCACCCGGACGTAAGTAAAGGTGGTACTGTCGTCCGGGTGGTGGTCCCGCTAGACGTCCACCAGGGAGTGATGTTCCACGATCTCCCTGAGGACGTCTGCCGCGGCCTGGTAGTTCGCGAGTCCTACACGGTCCCGGTCATTGAGGGTGGTGTTGAAGTCCCCGCCCAGGACCAGGCACTCGCGAGGATCCAGAGTGCCGAGGAAGGTGGCCGCCTGCCGATAAAAGGTGACCTGGTCCGGGCCCGCGTTCAGGGCATAGACGTTGTCCAAGTTCAACCTCCGCCCCTCCACGCGGGCCCGGACGTGCAGCAGGCGGCCCGGGACAACCTCGGCGGTCCCCAGCACCTTGGGCCGTAGGGCAGGGGAGAACAGGGTGGCCACCCCGGCCGAGCGAGCGCCGAGGTGGCTAAAATACACCCCGTCCCCCCACTCCAGCCGCCAGCCAGCCTCGACAGCTGGAGTCGTGTGGGTCTCCTGCAGGAAAGCCACCGAGTACCCCCCCTCCCGAAGGAAGGAGAGCACTCGGCTCCTGCGGAGACCCGCCCTACAGCCCCGGGCGTTCAATGTTGCGATGATGGTATAATTCATAACGAGGGCTGGGGTGGATCCTCACGGGCAGGTGAATCGGCGGCCTCACGCAGGCCCCGCAGCAGACCGCTCCCCGACCCGAAGGTCAGGAGAGCGTCCCGAAACCTGCGGGTCTGAGGGTAGGCCACGTCGTCCTGCCTACTGGTCCCTCTCCCCTCCTGCAACAGGGCTCTAGTAGCCTGGAGGATGGAGTGGAAGTCCCCCCAGCGCTGGAGGGCGAGCTGCACCTTTCCTTTCGCCCCACGGTTATCCGTGAGGAATTGGCGCAGCTCGCCCCTCAGCACCGAGGGGGAGCCAGAATTCTCCTCCATCCGGGCCCCCGGATAAAGCTCACGGGCCACGGAGACGGACAAGCAGGGATCCGATCCCCAACGCGGCGCCGTTACTGCTGGCACCGCGCTGCCCGCCCCCGACCCCGGCAGGGAAGGAGGCGGCGGAGGGAACAAGGCAGCCCCTAACGGGTTGGGGACTGGGGATACAAAAACGACCCCCGGAGGGCTGCCCACGTCTAGCGGGAACGAAATGGCCCTCACGGGGGTGGCACTGGCGGATGTTTGGGAGGGCGGTGGGGACGGATCGGGCAACACGACGGGGACCAGGATGGGAAAGGAAAGGGGGGACGGCAGGGGAGGGGTCTCTTCCACAGCAGGGGTGGGGGGAGGGGTGGGTTCAGGGCCAGACAGTGGGTCGGGGTCAGGGAATGGGACAGAGATGGGGGTAGGAGAGGGATCGGGAACAGGGGAGGCTTCGGGGCTGGAGATGGGTTCGTAAAGGGCGGAAGCGGGAATAGGGGGAGGATCGGGACATGGGAGGGAATCGGGATCCTGGACGGGGTCTGGGAAGGGGTCCCCTGTGGCAATCCCACTGGGCTGCAGCGCCTCCCGAATGGGAAATTGGGGGTCGGAACCAGGAAGGGGGCCCGCGCCGACGCCAAGCTCAGGTGGAGGGGCAGGTGTTAATGCCTCGGCGTCGGCCTGGATGGCATTTTCTGCTGGGCCCCCAACGGGAAAGGGGGATGACTGCCCCGCCTCAATTGCTGGAGAGGGGGCACCCCCAACCCCGGGACCCGGCCGCTCGGCGCCAGCCGTCGCCCCGCAGGGCTCGGCGGCATCCGTTCCGGCGCTCGAGTCGGCCGGGCCAGTGGGCAGTATCAGGGGCGCCCCGAGTGTGAGGACGGGGTCAGCCACCTGGGACACGGGATCGGGGAGAGGAGGGGGCGGCGCCATAGAGTCCCCGCCCAGACCGAGGCCCACTGGCAAAGGGTCGTCCTCCCTCTGGGTGAGCGGGGTCAGACCCAGGGCCTCGATCTCCTCGAAGATGGAGCTAAGCTCCATCCCCTCGGCCCCGGAGCCTTCCCCTCTGGCCGCCGAGGCAACAATTACCTCAGCGGGGACGGAGGGGGGCTCAGTTGGAGCCGGGGCCGGGGGGGCTCCACCCGAGGCCTCCTCGTGGAGAAGCTCCGCAGGGGGGGCATCGTCGCCCCCCCTCGCCGCCACGGCTTCCTCGGCCGGCGCCTCCCGCTGATGCTCGTCGGGGGCGCTCTGGGCAGCGCCGGCCCCCCGGGCAGCGCCGGCCCCCCTCGGGATCTTTCGGAGGGGGGCCTTCCCGCCCTCCTCATCGGAGGGGGGAGATTGAGCCCGCAACCGGCGGGCTTTGCGCTTGCCCCCGACGAGCATCCAGCCCTCCGAGGTGGAAGTGGAGGGCTGGTCAGCAAGGGCAAGGCCGGGGGGCGCTTTCGGTGTTCGGGGACGGCCTTGTGGCAAGGGTGGGAAAGAAGGGGATACCTCCACCCGGGGAGGGCCCTCTTCCTCGCCCGGCGGCAACCGCACCACCCTCTCCTCCTCGGGCCCCGCCTGCCCGCTCGGGCACGCCAGAGGGGGCGCCTCTGGCTCCCGAGCAGGGCCGTCAGTTGGAGGAGGGGCGGCCGCGGAGCCTGGACTACCAGGGGGGCCGGCGGTGGTGGGGACGGCGCCCTTACGGGCCCCGGGGGGCCCAGATGCCTCCTCCGACCGGGCCAAGGGACAGTCCCTCTGGACGTGCCCCATCGCCCGGCAGAGGAAGCACCGGGTCTCCCCCGAGGAATAGTGAATTCGATAGTGGGCCCCCTGGTAGGGCACCAGGAAGGACCCCTCGAGCGCCTCCCCGCCACGCGACGCCGGCGGCAGCTGAAGCTGTACCTGCCGGCGGAAGGATAAAACGTGGCGGAGGGCGGGGTCCTTGCAGCCCAACGGGAGAGGGCTGATAGTTGAAATAGGTTTCCCCAGAGTGGAGAGGGAGGGCAACAGGGCCGCATTAGGGAGGAAGGGCGGAACGGAGGTGAGGACCACCCGTACGCCCAGGTCCTCCAGTGGTTCGAGGGGCACGTGCACGCCCCCCCACCACCACGCCCCTCTCCACAGCCTCCTGGGCGGCGGCTTCCGAGGCAAGGAAGAACACCGCCTTGCCATACATCTTTGAGGCCGCCACCACGGCCGAGGCCCCCACCACCCTCGCCAACACCCGCACGTAGGTTTCCACGTGGGGCGAGGCGGCGACCAGGAGGCAGCGAACGCCGTGCCTCCTGGTCATGGTGGGAAAGGGGCCCCGGCCACCAGGGATGGAGCTGGAGGTGGCAGTCGGGGCGGATGATGAGGCAGGTGAGGGGGCGGCAGCGGCCACCTAGGCGTACGCTCTGGGGGGCTTGGTTACATCACCCCCAAAGCTGGTGGAGGGAACAGCAGGGGAAGGAGGGGCTGCGGTAGATGATAGGGCTGCGGGGGGGCGGGGCAACTTTGGCCGTGGTGGATTTGGCCTTCCGGGCCGGGCCTTTGCCCTTTTTCTTCCCCCCGCCCTTTTTTCCGGCCGAGGTGATAGTTGCTCCCAACTTTGAGGGAGCGGCGGCCGTGGCGGCGGCGGAGCTCGGGCCTGGGGTCTGGAGGTCAGCCGCAGCATTTGTTGGGCCCGGTGGTAAAGAGGGGACCGTGCTATTGACGGGGGCGGGGACTTCCTCCATCGTAGAAGGGGGGAGGAAGGAGACACAAATGACAAGGGGGGGGACGAGGGTTAACCACTCCTCCCCACCAGACAACAGGCAAGGGAGGAGGGTGTCCGCGAGGGAAAGGGTGGGAAAAGGGGAGGGCACTGGTTTCGGGAGGGGCGACTGAGGATGTGGGGGGCGTTTGGCAGCCTCTCCTCCCCGCTGAGGCTGTAGCAGAGGAGGGGGGGGGCAGCTGGACTAGGGGGAGGGCTCTGAGCCTCTCCCCCAGCCCCCCTTTCAACAGTTCAGTTCACCACCACCCCTGGAGCAGATGGGGAAAAGCTCAGTCTGTAAACAAACCCCCTCCACAGTTCTCGGTGGTTTCCTCTTCTCCCCCTCAGCGAGGTGCAGCAGCAGCAGCAGTGGGCAGGCAGCAGGGGAAGGTCTCCCGGTGCTGGGTGCTGGTGGGGTGGTCCTCCTCCTCTGGAGGGGTGGAGGGGAGAGGGAGGGCAGCCGGCAGGCCCCCCCTCTCTTCTCAGGCAACAGCAGCAGCAGGTGGTGGTAGCAGTGGTGGTGGCGGTGGTGGAGTGCGGCGGCTGGAGCGACGTCCGGGGAGCAGGCCTCAGCAGACGGGCAGACAGGTGGGTGGGTGGGGAGGGCTCCGGCTGGTGCAGGAACAGGAACCAGGGTGGGGGAGAAGGAAGAGGGCAGCCCCTGCACCCTGCTGCCTCTCCTCCTTCTCTAAAGTGGGACAAAGGGAAGAGACCTCCCCCACTACCGGAAGGGAGATAATACCCCTCTGGGAGCCATTTTGGGCACAGCCTAGCCCTGCCCAGTCACCTGACCGGAAGTCAAAGGGCGGGGCTAGGACTATAAGAAGGCTGCCGGGGAGCTCAGTCAGGGCCCAGCCTCTGAAGGAGCGGGTGGCCTGTCCGGAGCGCCTGTCTGGGGAGGCTAAGACCCGGGCTAGACCGCCCTTAGCGGTCTTCTCGGAAGCCAGCTAAGGCTTCCCTGCCAGGGCTACTGAGGCCTGGCCAAGGCAGCCAGCCAAACCTCCCGGGGACCCTGAGGACTGGACCGAGCCACTGGACCAGCTGGAACCCTGATGGGTACTGGAACGCCGGGGCTGGGTGAGCCCGCGGGAGGCTGCGGGGTTCCAACCCCTTGACCCCTGAATTGGGCCAGCCGGACCCTGCTGGGACGACAGCGCCTCGACTCCCTGACAGACCTGCTGGAGGTACAGGTACCAGCGAAGGGGGAGACAAGAAGTGGCCCAGGGGGTAGCATGGGCGGAGAACAGCCCTAGGCCAGCAAGTTGCGGGCTGGAGCCCCTGCTGAGCCCGTAGCAGCTGAACTGCTGCATCCAGGGCCCCTGGGCCGGGGCGCAGTGGAGTGGGTGGGCCTGCGCCCCCCCTGCCACCCACTAACTGGGTGGCAGTCTCCCCCTTGCCACTGCTGCAGGTGCACTACCTACCCAGCTCTTGACCTAGGAGCTGCTACAAAGTGGTGTGTTTGTTTGTGGCCACGCCTTGCGTCAGGCCCTGGCCGCCATTTGCTGCCCTGCCCTGAGTTAGGGCCGGCGCAGCTTGCTGTGTTCTCCTGCCCCGCCCGGATCGAGGGCCCGGGCTTCAGTATGGGGTTTTGGTACCCGGCCAGGATCCGGACCGGACCTTTTAAAGGGCCAGGACTGGGACTGTTTCCTGCCCATAACAGAGTTAAGAGACTTGAATAGATGGGAGAATTTCTTCCCCCATGGCCCGGGCCTGAAGCAAGGCCGGGCCCCCGAACTATTGTCTCACACCCCGACCTGAAATAAGGCCGGAGATGGACGCACAGACTCGGACTATCTTAAGGCATGGCAGGGCCATAGGGCGGACTAGCCACCCATTGCACCAGGGCGGAGGAACCACCTCCTAAAGGCCTGCCGACCGACAACTGTCCCCCCCCCCCCCCGGAAGGGGGGAAAAGCTCAGGCTGTGGTGGACATTGCCAGAGGGCAGTGTCCCGAAGGGGATCCGGCCACCTGCCAGCAGTGCAAATTCCCCAACTCGACGGCAGGTGGCGCGGTGGCGAGCGGGAAGCCGCTACACCAGGTCATTAATAAAGATGTTGAACAAAACCGGTCCTAGAACTAATCCTTGGGGCTCTCCGCTAGAAACAGACCGCCAACCTGACATCAAGCTGTTGATCACTACCCTTTGGGCCTGACAGTCTAGCCAGCTTTCTATCCACCTTACAGTCCATTTATCCAATCCATATTCCCTTAACTTGGTGGCAAGAATATTGTGGGAAACCGTATCGAAAGCTTTGCTAAAGTCAAGGTATATCACATCCACTGACTTTCCCATATCCACAGAGTCAGTTACCTCATCTTAGAAGCTAATGAGATTGGTCAGGCATGACTTGCCCTTCGTGAATCCATGTTGAATATTCCTGATCACTTTCCCCTCTTCCAAGTGTTTCAAAATGGATTCCTTGAGGATACCCTCCATGATTTTACCGGGGACTGAGGTAAGGCTGACTGGTCTGTAGTTCCCTGAATTGTCCTTCTTCCCTTTTTTAAAGATGGGCACTACATTTGCCTTTTTCCAATCATCCGGGATCTCTCCCGCTCTCCACGAGTTTCCAAAGATAATGGCCAAAGGCTCTGCAATGACATTTGCCAACTCCTTCAGTACCCTTGGATGCATTAAATCTGGACCCATGGATTTGTGTATGTTTAGCTTTTCTAAATAGCTCCTAACTTGTTCTTTCCCCACCAAGGGCTGTCCACCTCCATCCCATTTTAAAGACACCATAATAGAGGCCCAACTTAAATGTATACCCCAAAATAAAAAACATAGCAAGAGACCTAAAAAGGAGTCACCGTGGCTTAACCACCATGTAAAAGAAGCAGTGAGGGACAAAAAGGCATCTTTTAAGAATTGAAGTCCAATCCTAGTGTGATAAATAGAAAGGAACATAAACACTGTCAAATCAAGTGTAAAAATGTAATAAGAAAAGCAAAAAAAGATTGAGGAACAGCTAGCCAAAAATTCAAAAAGAAGTAACACAATGTTTAAGTACATTAGAAGCAAGAAGCCTGCTAAAAAACCTGTGGGTCCCCTAGATGATCGAGATATAAAAGGAGCAATCAAGGACGATAAAGCCATTGCGGAGAAACTAAATGATTTCTTTGCTTCAGTCTTCACGGCTGAGGATGTTAGGGAGATTCCCGAATCTGCACCGTCCTTTCACGGCTGAGGATGTTAGGGAGATTCCCGAATCTGCACCGTCCTTTGTGGGTGATGAATCGGAGGAACTGTCCCGGATTGAAGTGTCGTCAGAGGAGGTTTTGGAACAAATAGAAAAACTTAATGTTAACAAATCTCCGGGACCGGATGGCATTCATCCAAGGGTTCTAAAAGAACTCAAATGGGAAATTGCTGAGCTATTATCTGTGGTTTGTAACCTATCCTTTAAATCGGCTTCTGTACCTAATGACTGGAAGATAGCTAATGTGACACCAATATTTAAAAAGGGTTCTAGAGGCAATCCTGGCAATTACAGACCGGTAAGTCTAACTTCAGTACCGGGCAAATTAGTCGAAACAATAGTAAAGAATAAAATTGAGGCACGTAGAAGAACATAATTTGTTGGACAAAAGTCAACATGGTTTCTGTAAAGGGAAATCATGTCTTACTAATCTATTAGAGTTCTTTGAAGGGGTTAACAAACATGCGGACAAGGGGGATCCAGTAGATATAGTATACTTAGATTTTCAGAAAGCCTTTGACAAGGTCCCTCACCAAAGGCTCTTGTGTAAATTACATGGCCATGGGATAAGAGGGAAGGTCCTTTCTTGGATTGAGAACTGGTTAAAAGACAGGAAACGAAGGGGAGGAATAAATGGTAAACTTTCAGAATGGAGAGGGGTAACTAGTGGTGTCCCCCAAGGGTCAGTCCTGGGACCAATCCTTTTCAACTTATTCATAAATGACCTGGAGAAAGGGGTAAGCAGTGAGGTAGTAAAGTTTGCAGATGATACCAAACTGTTTAGGATAGTCAAGACAGAAGCAGACTTTGAGGGACTCCAAGAAGATCTCACCAAACTGAGTGATTGGGCAACGAAATGGCAAATGAAATTTAATGTGGATAAGTGTAAAGTAATGCACATCGGGAAAAATAACCCCAACTATGATGGGGGCTAATTTGGCTACGACAAATCAGGAAAGAGACCTTGGAGTTATCGTGTATAGTTCCCTGAAAACTTCCACGCAGTGTGCAGCGGCGGTCAAAAAGGCAAATAGGATGCTAGGAATTATTAAGAAAGGGATAGAAAATAAGACCCAGAATAACTTACTGCCCCTGTATAAAACTATGGTACGCCCACATCTTGAATACTGTGTACAGATGTGGTCTCCTCACCTCAAAAAAGATATTTTGGCCTTGGAAAGGGTTCAGAAAAGGGCAACTAAAATGATTAGGGGTTTGGAACAGGTCCCATATGAGGAGAGGTTAAAGCGACTGGGACTTTTCAGTTTAGAAAAGAGGAGACTGAGGGGGGGACATGATAGAGGTCTATAAAATCATGAGTGGTGTGGAGAGGGTGAATAAAGAAAAGTTATTTGTTAGTTCCCATAATAGAAGAACTAGAGGACACCAAATGAGGTTAATGGGTAGCAGGTTTAAAACTAATAAAAGAAAGTTCTTCTTTGTTGCACTTTGGTTCGGTGATGTGATGGGAGCCTCAAGGGTTAAAGCCGACTACCCAGTGAAAACTACTGGATGATGGTGAAACAAATTATTTTTATTAAGTGGAATGATTTTTTTTATCAAAACTAACAATTAGCAAATGGTTTTTTAAACTAGCAATTGCCCAATGCTTTTACAGGGTAGAAAACCCTAAACTTAGCTGTACTTAACTAATTACAAACTTCTTTTATTACAATTCAACTGTACCAAATCACTGTCTTATTTGCTTAAGGCAGCGCAGCATGCAAATGAAAAATACAAAAACAAAGCCAATATAATGATAATAAAAACTCTGTCCAAAGCCAGCCCCTCTATGGTTATTTTAGGGCAGCTGGTGGAGTTAGTCATAAATCTACTTTTACAACTTAACAACTCCTGGGCTTCTATTTCTAACACTTATACTTAGCCTAAATACAACACTACTACACAACACAAGATTATACAATTTACACAGTGTGGTTAACAGAACTTAGATACGCTTTACAGAATTACACAGTGAAATTAACACAATTTAACTATTAATTAAACCAATAACTAATACATTTAAGCAATACTTACAAATCCAGAAACGATAACAACACAAAGACACACTAGAACTCGGAGCATGCTCAGGACTTGCACACCCCTATCTTTGACTCGACGGGTGGGAAGGCAGCCTCAGGGCAATTAATCCTTTAGCCGGGCAAAAAAAAGACACGTGCCCTCAATACACGGAACCTCCATCGAACAAAGGGGTTGAGAGTCTTTTATACAAAAATTCGGTGTCTGATGCCATACTAGGGTCTGCATTTGGCAGGGCCTGATGGGCTAGTGATGAGGTAGTATGACAATACTGCCCTATAGGAGTTTTCGTGATGTATGCGTGATCCCCTCGTGGACAGGACTAGATGGGGCATGGTTAGTATGAGACAGTTGTGTTTTATCACCTTATGTTTTCTTTTTCTCTTGCCTCTAAGACCGGTCAAACTATGGTCAAACGAGGCTTATCTGTAAATGCAGCTAGGCGTTATCTAGTCATGCCCTGTTTTCTGGTGCCTGTGAGTCTCAGGATGCCTGTAAGGTCAAATTCCGTTCACAAACAACTGCATTGTGCTTCCCATGCTCCTCTGAGTATCTCATAGTCTGGGTTTTCTGTGAGGGGGCCCTTGTGTGGCATGATGGGCTATACGCGAAGGCCATGGACAGAAAAAGCCTGCTTTACAACATTCTTCACACAGCATGTAGTCAACCTGTGGAGGCTGTGAAGGCTAGGACTATAACAGAGTTTAAAGAGAAGCTAGATAATTTCATGGAGGTTAGGTCCATAAAAGGCTATTAGCCAGGCATAGAAATGGTGTCCCTGGCCTCTGTTTGTCAGAGGCTGGAGAGGGATGGCAGGAGACAAATTGCTTGATCATTGTCTTCGGTCCACCCTCTCTGGGGCACCTGGTGCTGGCCACTGTCGGCAGACAGGATACTGGGCTAGATGGACCTTTGGTCTGACCCAGTATGGCCATTCTTATGTTATGTTCTTATATCCCATACTGCGTTGTCTAGTGCATTAGTCTGGGAGCCGACCTTGTCGGTGAAGACAGAGGCAAAGAAAGCATTGAGTACTTCAGCTTTCCCCACATCATCTGTCACTAGGTTACCTCCCTCATCCAGTAAGGGCCCCACACCCTCTCTGATCACTCTTATTGCTAACATGCCTGCTGAAGCCTTTCTCCTTACTCATAGACTCAGGGGCATATAACTGTTTTGCGGGGCCCAGGGCAGCATAATCTTGCGGGGCCCCCCTTTGCCACGGTGCATGCGCGGAGCTTTTTGAAGCGTGGAGCCCGGGGTGGCCGCCCCGCTCGCCCTGCCCTATATCCGCCCCTGCATAGACTCACAGACTTTAAGGTCAGAAGGGACCATTATGATCATCTAGTCTGACCCCCTGCACAACGCAGGCCACAGAATCTCACCCACCCACTGCTAGAATAATCCTTTCACCTACAGCTCAGATATTGAAGTCCTTGAAATGATGGTTCAAAGACCCCAAGATGTTACCCTTCACATCCCTTGCGAGCTGCAATTCCAATTGTGCTTTCGCCTTCCTGATAACTCCCCGGCATTCTCGAGCAATAGATTTATACTCCTCCCTAGTCACCTGTCCAAGTTTCCACTTCTTGTAAGCTTCCTTTTTGTGTTTAAGCTTACCAAGGATTTCCCCGGTAAGCCAGTCTAGTCACCTACCATATTTGCTTTTCTTGCTGCGCATCAGGATGGTTTCTTCCTGTGCCTTCAATCAGTCTTCTTTAAAATACTGTCAGTTCTCCTGGACTCCTTTCCCCTTCATGTTAGTATCCCAGGGAATCCCTGCCCATCAGGTCTCTGAGGGAGTCAAAGTCTGCTTTTCTGAAGTCCAGTGTGTGTATTTTGCTACTCTCCTTCCTTCAGTCAGGATCCTGAAATCTACCATCTCATGATCGCTGCTTCCCAGGTTGTCACCCACCTCTACTTCCCCTACTAGTTCCTCCCTGTTTGTGAGCAGCAGGTCAAGCTGCGCATGGCCCCTGGTCGGTTTCTTCAGCACTTTTACCAAGAAGTTATCCCCAACATTCTCCAAAAACTTCCTGGATTGTCTGTGTACTGCTGTATTCGTCTCCCAACAGATGTCAGGGTGATAAAAGGCCCCCATGAGAACCAGGGCCTGGGATCTGGCAGCTTCTCTCAGTTGTCTGAAGAAAGCCTCGTCTACCTCATCCACCTGATCCAGTGGTCTATAGCAGACACCAACCACAGCATCACCCCTGTTGCTTCCACCTCTAAATTTAACCCATAGACTCTCAACCGTCTTTTTTTCCCCTCTAAGTACTGGAGCTCCAAGCAATCATACTGCTCTCTTACATACAATCCAACTTCTCCTCCTTTTCTCCCCTGCCTGTTCTTCCTGAATAGTTTATACCCTTCCATGACAGTGCTCCACTCATGCGAGTCATCCCACCAAGTCTCCGTTATTCCAATCAAATCATAGTTCTTTGACTGGGCCAGGGCTTACCAGTCAGAAAATTCTTCCTGTTTGTTTCCCAGGCTTCTTGCATTTGTGTGCGAACACCTTAGATAGCCAGTTGATAGCCCTACCCTCTCCATTCGAACCAGGGGTCCTCTTTTGTTGCTCGTTCCTCCTTGTGTTTCTTCCCGGCGTCCGACTTCCTCACTTACCTCAGGGCTTTGGTCACCGTCCCCCAGCGAACCTAGTTTAAAGCCCTCCTCACTAGGTTTGCAAGCCTGCCCATGAAGATGCTCTTTCCTCTCTTGCTTAGGTGGATCCCATCTCTTCCTAACAATCCTTGTGCCTGGAACAGAGTCCCATGGTCGAAGAAACCAAAGCCCTCTCTCCGACACCACCTGTGCAACCACGCATTTATTTCCTCAATTCGACAATCCCTACCTGGACCTTTTCCTTCAAAAGGGAGGATGGACGAGAACACCACTTGCGCTTCAAACTCCTTGATCCTTCTTTTCAGCGCTACATAATCTGCTGTGACCCGCTCAAGGTCATTCTTGGCGATATCATTAGTTCCCACATGGAGAAGCAGGAAGGGGCAGCAATCCGAAGGTTTGATCAGTTTTGGAAGACTCTCAGTCACATCCTGAATTTGAGCTCCTGGTAAGCAGCACACTTCTTGAGATTCAGGAAAATCATGGGAGACAGGAGAGATTCCAGAAGACTGGAAAAGGGCAAATCTAGTGCCCATTTATAAAAAGGGAAATGAGAACAACCCAGGAAACTACAGACCAGTTAGTTTAACTTCTGTGCCAGGGAAGATAATGGAGCAAGTAATTAAGGAAATCATCTGTAAACACGTGGAAGGTGGCAAGGTGATAGGGAACAGCCAGCATGGATTTGTAAAGAACAAATCATGTCAAACCAATCTGATAGCTTTCTTTGATAGGATAACGAGTCTTGTGGATAAGGGAGAAGCAGTGGATGTGGTATACTTAGACTTTAGTAAGGAGTTTGATACTGTCTCGCATGATATTCTTATCAATAAACTAGGTAAATACAATTTAGATGGGGCTACTATAAGGTGGGTGCATAACTGGCTGTATAACCGTACTCAGAGAGTAGTTATTAATGGTTCACAATCATGCTGGAAAGGCATAACAAGTGGGGTTCCGCAGGGGTCTGTTTTGGGACTGGCTCTGTTCAATATATTCATCAACGATTTAGATATTGGCATAGAAAGTACGCTTATTAAGTTTGCAGATGATACCAAGCTGGGAGGGGTTGCGACTGCTCTGGGGGATAGGGTCATAATTCAAAATGATCTGGACAAATTGGAGAAATGGTCTGAGGTAAACAGGATGAAGTTTAATAAAGACAAATGCCAAGTGTTCCACTTAGGAAGGAACAATCAGTTTCATACATACAGAATGGGAAGCGACTGTCTAGGAAGGAGTACGGCAGAAAGGGATCTAGGGGTTATAGTGGACCACAAGCTGAATATGAGTCAGCAGTGTGATGCTGTTGCAAAAAAAGCAAACATGATTCTGGGATGCATTAACAGGTGTGTTGTGAGCCAGACACGAGAGGTCATTCTTCCACTCTACTCTGCACTGATTAGGCCTCAGTTGGAGTATTGTGTCCAGTTCTGGGCACCGCCTTTCAAGAAAGATGTGGAGAAATTGGAGAGGGTCCAGAGAAGAGCAACAAGAATGATTAAAGGTCTAGCGAACATGACCTATGAAGGAAGGCTGAAAGAATTGGGTTTGTTTAGTTTAGAAAAGAGAAGATTGAGGGGGGACATGATAGCCGTTTTCAGGTATCTAAAAGGGTGTCACAAGGAGGAGGGAGAAAACTTGTTCATCTTGGCCTCTGAGGATAGAACAAGAAGCAATAGGCTTAAACTGCAGCAAGGGAGGTTTAGGTTGGACATTAGGAAAAAGTTCCTAACTGTCAGGGTGGTCAAACACTGGAATAAATTGCCCAGGGAGGTTGTGGAATCTCCATCTGCGCAGATATTTAAGAGTAGGTTAGATAAATGTCTATCAGGGATGGTCTAGACAGTATTTGGTCCTGCCATGGGGGCAGGGGACTGGACTCGATGACCTCTCAGAGGTCCCTTCCAGTGCTAGTGTTCTATGATTCTATGATTCCAGGTCTGGATGGCAGATGGATGACTCAGTCCCTCTTAGGAGGGAGTCCCCGACCACCACCACCTGTCTTCTTCTTTTCGGGGTGGTGGTTTTGGAACCGCATCCCTAGGACTACACATCCCATGCTTCCCAGTAGATGGTGTTCCCTTCTGATTTCTTCCCTGAGAGGTCCCTGTCAAAGCATTCTCCATCACAGTGCCTGTGGAGAGAGCCTGAAAGCAGTTACTTACCCCTACATGAATGGGGGATACCTGAGTTGGCCTTCTTCTTCTTCTAGATCTAGATGTTACATGCTGCCAGTTCTCTTCCTTGTCCTGTACTGCCCTCACTGGCAGTTCAGCCTGCTGTGCCTGCAGGATTAAATGCTGCCTTCTATCAAGGAAGTCTTTATCCTCTCTGATGGAACGTAGGGTTGATACTTGGGCCTCAAGTCCTCTAATATTTTCTTCCAAAATGGTGACCAGCTTGCACTTAGTGCAGATGAAATCCCTTCTTTCTTCTGTGAGGAAGACAAACATGGCACATGCTGTGCAGGTAACAACAGCAGACCTAGCACTATCCATACCTGCCTTCCTTCTGAGCGATTCCTCAGATGTTATTAAAAGATTTTAAAGAATGGCAAGTGTATCGTGCCCCCTTCCCAACTCCCTCTCAAAACTCCCTGTTTGCAGTCCCTGGTCGCTGACTCACTGCTTTATAAAGCCCTGGACTGCCTGATAGCCCCTCCCCCTGATTAAGGCTCAACCAATCAGCAGAGGTTTCTAGATTTCAAACCTTGATTAGAAGCTCCCAGCTCCCAACTGCCAGCCACGGCATACACTCCGTGGGGGCGGGGCGGGGGGGGGGCGGGGGGAATGGAAAGAGGAAAAAAAACACCACAAACACAAGCTCAGCACACAGCAAGAAAGCCCCAAACACAAACACACTACAGACAGCCACTTCCCTCAAGGGTCCTTGTGACGGGGCGGCCCCACCCCGCACTCAAGCCCAGGGAAACCACCTGGGGCCGGGGGCGGAGAGGGCCCCACCCACACAGCCCTACTGGGCATGCTCCAAAGGGAGCAGAGGTATAAAAGGCTGCTGGCCTGCTCAGAAGGGGCAGACTGCGACCCGAGCAGGAGCTAGCGACCACTGGCCAGAGAGGGAGTCGCCAGGGGAGCTGAGCGTGCTGCTGCCGGGCCTCTGCCGGGCTCGGCCCCAACGCCGGAGCCGCCGACCGACCACCCGCGACCCGAGTGCTGGAACGGACCCCGCCAACTCTGCAGCTGCCAGGGGGAGGACCACTACAGCCCATCGACCGACGCCGACAGGTGGGACCGCGGCAGGCTGCGAGCAAGGGGTAGGAAGCGACCCAGGGCAGGGAGCTGGAGAAGCCCCTGAGGGCTCGGGGCGTTGCGGGGAGGAGCCCCCGCCGAGCCAGTGGTGGGAACCACCCGAAACTAGTAGGGCCCTGGGTCGGGGTCCGGTGGAGAGGGAGGGCCCGGACCCCCCTACCCCTGCTGCCTGAGACCCTGGCACGTGGGAGCAGGGTAACAAACTGCAAACTGTGGACTAGGCCTCCGGGCCTGCAAACTGAGGACTAGGCCGGGAGGCCGTATTTCCCCTAGCACAGGGGCATTGTACTTTGGGACTAGGCCGGGGGGCCGTCTTTCCCCTACGAGAGGGGCAGTGTACTTTGAGGGCTAGGCCCAGACGGGCCGAGTTAGGCCCCGGATGGGGGTGGCAACCCCAAGACAGGGGCGAGCCCCCCGACAGTCCTCTATTTGCTTCTCCATCACCTGGAGAACTCCCTCTCAGAACTCCTTGGCTGCGTCTAGACTGGCAAGTTTTTCCGCAAAAGCAAATGCTTTTGCGCAAAAACTTGCCAGCTGTCTACACTGGCCGCTTGAATTTTCGCAAAAGCACTGACGTTCTACTGTCCGAAATCAGTGCTTCTTGCGCAAATGCTTTGATGTTCCCGTTCGGGCAAAAGCCCTTTTCCAGAAATGTTTTTGCGCAAGAGGGCCAGTGTAGACAGCTAAAAACTGTTTTGCGCAAAAAAGCCCCAATGGCGAAAATGGCGACCGGGGCTTTCTTGCGCAAAACCGCGTCTAGATTGGCACGGATGCTTTTCCACAAAAAGTGCTTTTGCGGATAAGCGTCCGTGCCAATCTAGACACTCTTTTCAGCAAATGCTTTTAACGAAAAAACTTTTCTGTTAAAAGCATTTGCGGAAAATCATGCCAGTCTAGACGTAGCCCCTGTTTTCAGTCCCTGTTCTTCATAATGGTGGTGGAAGGCTACAAGGTGAACTTAGGTTCTGGAGGCCCTTTAGAAACCATCTAGTGATGAGGTGTGCGAATACGGAATGCCCATCATCCGGGGGATGAAATTCAGTGATGGCAGCAAGGTGGATTCGAAGGGAAGGAAAGGATAGGTTTGATTGGTTTAGATCAAGGATGTTGTCATGGCTCAGTCCCCCAACCTGACACTCCAAGTGCAGAGATGGGGGGGGCCAGCTAGCAGAATAAGTTCTATACAACCTGTATCTGTCACTCCCAGAGACAAGTTTATCCTGTCTCAGTCTCCTGGGATCCAAGAAAAAAAGATAAATACAAATTTGCTGCCACCACCCAAGTGTACTTAAAAAGATATAAAATAAACCCTTTTCCAGGGAAGAGATCACTTGGGAATCCCCTCCCTAAGGTAAAGCTCTCTCCCGTGCCCCAGCCTCCATTTTGCTTGGAGTTGAGAAAACAGACAGAGGGAATCCGCAGAGAACAATGGACTCTGGCTGGGTAACTAGGCATGTAATCCTAAGGACACAACAATCAACCAATACCGCTTAATCAGAACAAAAGGAAAACTCTTTTACTATCAAAACAAAACTACTGTTGCAAGCATAGTAAATTGACTAGGTGGTAAATAGCCATGAAGTGACATAGACTCAGGGAAAGTCCCTGGGCTGTAATCCTTAGTTACAAAAGAGAAAAACAATTAGCCAGCTCAGACATGATTTCCAAACCCCCAGACAAGGAAAACAATAAACCCTGATGGACTATCTAAACCAGTGTTTCTTAAACTGTGTTCCGTGGCACACCGGTGTGCTGTGAGGTAGTCAGAGGTGTGCTGCGGAGAACAGAATTCAAAATGGCCACCCTTAAAGGGGCAGGCGACCTTTTTTGTTTTTTCCTCAATAACTTTCCCCCCGACCCTTCCCCCCTGCCACACACACACCTTTTTTTTTTCTCTTCTCAACAAAAAAATCCTTGGTGTTCCCCATAAAAAAAATATTGTTTGGTGTTCCTCGGTCTTAAAAAGCTTAAGAAACACTGATCTAAACTTTTCCCTACTTACACATTTCAAGAAGTCCATTCTTGGAGAAAGAAAGCGTCTCCCATCTCCCTCAATACCTGGGAAAAACTGCTCTGATCTCAAACAAAGAAGAGAGAGAGAGAAAAAACCCTCTTTCCCAGTTTGAAATTCCTATCTACATTTTTATTGGCTGACTGCCCCAACCCCCTCCCTAGGTGCATCTCCAGTTGCTTAACCCTTTCCTCACTCTTCAAGTAAGTCTGACTCTCCTTAGCAGCTCCTATTCATGACAGATGTAGTCCAGGATCATGTGGAGTGGAACTGTGTGTACATCAGCAGATTTCTGCATGCGCCACTGAAAATCTTGTCCGTTTGTGGAGGCAGGTAGCACGTGTGGTACTGCGTCTGCTGTGCAAGAGAACATGTTTTACTCTGTCTGAGCAGGGCATTTCTGAGTCCTGGAACCATTGAGGAGCCAAGCTTGAGATGCAGCATTTGGAGATGGGGGTGTAGCAGGGTCCCCCAGTTCTGGGTCAGTAGGTCTGGTTGGCAGAGGAGGGGACAGGGGGTTGAAGAGTCATCTGAGAGAGATAGGGAAACCAGGTCTGTCTGGACCAGGAGGGAGCTATGAGAATTACTTGGGCCTGGTCCATCTTGATCTTGTCAATGACTCTCGGGAGAAGTGGGATTGGGGAGGGGGCGTAAAACAGGTGAGCCTTCCAAGATATCAGGAAACCATCTCCTAGAGAACCATGCCCTAGACCCACTCTGGAACAGTACTCCGGACATATGGCGTTGATACAAGAGGCAAAAAGATCAATCTGGGGAGACCCCCAAACTTGAAATATGGGCCTGAGTATCTGTTGATCTATTTCCCATTTGTGGTCTATGTTGAAAACCCTGCTTAAGGTGTCTGCCACGGTGTTGTTGATTCTGGGCAGGTACGACACCGGTCAGGGTTGTATAGTTGGCGATGCACCAATTCAAGACAGATTGCTTCGATGCATAACGAATGGAATTGAGCCCCCACCTTGGCGGTTGATGTAGTACATAGTTGTTATGTTGTCTGTCAGTATCCTGACAGTAGAATTGGCTATGTATGATCGAAAGTGTTTGCAGGCATTGGCAACAGTGCGGAGCTCTAGGAGATTTATGTGCAGAGATGTTTCGTGGTCAGACCATCGACCCTGGGTAAAAAGACCATTGAGGTGCGCTCCTCACCCAATCATGAAGGCGTTGGTTGTGATCTGCACCAATGGTTGCTTGCTCTGGAACAGAACCCTCATCAGATTGGTTGGGATGGTCCACCATTTGAGGGAGGTTATGATGCACGGAGGGGGAGAGACTTGTTCATGAATGTGATGTTTCGAAGGAGCGTAGACCGACACTAGCCAGTGCTGGAGGCAGCGGAGATGTAGATGAGCATGCTGCACTACATATGTCGTAGTGGCCATGTGGCTCAGTTGTAAACATGTCATAACTGTCACGGAAGGACTTCCAGTGATTATGGTGACCAAGTCCTGTATTGTCTATAATCTGTGTGTTGGCAGGTAGACCCGAGCAGTAAGCAAATCGAGGTGAGTGCCTATAAAAATTCTAAAGACTGAGTCGGCTGAAAAGTGTACTTTTGGTCATTGACAATGAGACCCGGGGAACCAAACAAGTTTCTGGTAGTAGATATCATGTGAAGAGTCTCTGCTCAGGATGAACCTTTTAAAGGGCAGTCATCGAGATAGGGGAAGATTATCACTCCCTGATGACATAGGTATTCAGCCACGACTTCCTGGGTATTTGAAAATACCCTGGGGCTACGTCTACACTGGCATGATTTTCCGGAAATACTTTTAACAGAAGTTTTCCGTTAAAAGCATTTTCGGAAAATCGCGTCTAGATTGGCAGGACGCTTTTCCACAAAAGCACTTTTTGCGGAAAAGCGTCCGTGGCCAATCTAGACGCACTTTTCCGCAAAAAAGCCCCGATCGTCATTTTCGCCATCGGGGCTTTTTTGCGGAAAACAAATCTCTGCTCTCTACACTGGCCCTTTTGCGCAAAAATTTTTCGGAAAAAGACTTTTGCCCGAACGGGAGCAGCATAGTATTTCCGCAAAAGCACTGACAATCTTACATGAGATCGTCAGTGCTTTTGCGGAAATTCAAGCAGCCAGTGTAGACAGCTGGCAAGTTTTTCCGGGAAAAAGTGGCCAGTCTAGACACAGCCTGGGGGTTGGAGAGAGGCCAAAAGGTAGGACTCAGTACTGAAAATGTTCTGATGCTACAGAAAAACAGAGGAATCGTCTGAGAGACAGGCTGTCACCATCCCACCCTCCCCGTGGTCTATGTGGGACAGGGTCTCCCTCCCACTAGATAATAGGGACCCGTCCCGAGTTTAATCTTGGCTCTCTTGGTCAAGGATAGCTTCCTTAACTTTGTGGTAATTAAGAGCCTCTTTGTCTGAAAGGCTCCAGTAGGCTGCTTGTGCTGGCCCTGTCAGATAGGGGTCCAGCAGGGTAGCCCTTTGCTCATCCGGCCAACGTGCGGCCATTGCTACCCTTTCGAAAGTGATTAAGAAGGCCTCCAGGTCGTCCCCCAGGCCCATTTTGGCCAACCTGACCGGCAACTGTGGTACCTCCCCTTCTTCCCTTTCTCCTCCCAAGGCCCCATTAGGCCCTATGCTACCTCGTGAGGCCCACTGTTGGAACCACCATTCCTGTTGGGCCTGATGTTGTTCGGACAATTCCCGGAGCAATTGTCTTTGCTGCTCCTGTTGCTGAGCAGCCAACTGCTGTATCATCTGTGTCTGCTGCTGGCATTGCTGGCGCTGGCTTTCTGCCAGCCACTCTATCAGCTTGGCAGACTCCATCCTTCCCTTCGGGGCCTGACCTATTATTACGCTCTTCCCTCATGAGCTCAGGATCCCCCGAATCACCAGGGGATGGGACTCAGTACCCACATTCTCCACCATCTGTCACCATCTCACCCTCCCTGTGGTCTATGTGGGATGGGGTCTTCCTCCCACTAGATAGTAGGGACCCGTCCCGAGTTTAATCTTGGTTCCCTTTGCGTCGGGTGGGGGTTTGCTGACCCCTGGGGCTAAGCCCGTCTGGACCCAACCCAACACCTGGGGAGCCATCTAAGCTTATGGCAGCTGGCTCAATAAAAAGTTCCGATCCAGCACCTCCTCCCCTTAGCACGCGCCTTCGTGTCTGTCACCTCTCCCCTACACGAGGTTGGCTGGGCCATAGCCCTATCAGTATTTATAGCGGGTGTTGGCTTACGCCTATTTCTGCCCCCCAGTCCAGTCATTAATGGGGTAGGGGAACTCGGGCCCTCCCTCACAACCAAGTTCCAACCCAGAACCCTAAAGGGTACGACTACAGGGTCATACCCGAATGGTGAGCCGAACAGATACACTCACCACCCCTCTCGGGGGGTTCGTCCGAGGCGATTTCCCCGTCCTGGGCTTCTTCCTACCGAGGTTAGATGCTGTGTCGATGTCGGTCACCTGTCGGCCCCGTCCGGGCATTCACCCAACGTGGCTGGTGCAGGGGTTCCTGGGGCAAGGGTGGTGGTATCGCCGACACCAAGAGGTCCTCCAGCAGCTGCATAGGCTCAAGCCCGGTCTCCCACACCCTCTCCCCGGGGTCGTCCTTCTGGGCTTCCTCCGCCTGCTCCTCTGGGTCCACTGGGGTTGGGGCTGCCTCCTCTGCCGTCTGCCCTGGGGTCTTCTTCCCCCGGCGCTGTGGTTCTGCTTCCCCTGGGGCTGCTGGCTCCTGGGCCTTCTTCTGCCCGCCTAGCCCTCTTGCTCCTCTCTCCCCATCCTCCATGCTCCGTCCGGTATCTCCGCGCTGCCAAGAGGGGACGGGCTCGCCCTGTCATACAGGTGGATAGTGACACGGAAGTAGGCATCTTGTAGGTCAAGGGCTGCAAACCGGTCTCCCTTGTCTAGTGCTGGAATTATGGACACTAGAGTTACCATCTTGAACCACTGTTTTTGTAGATGTTTGTTGAGCTTTCGTAGCTCTAGGATGGGTTGCCATCCTCCCATATGCTTCTCTGTGAAGAAGTAGTTGGAGTTAGAACCCCTTGCCCCTGAACTGATCGGGAACTCTCTCTATTGCTCCTATGGTGAACCTCCCGCCTTAGAAGCTCCTCGTGGGAGGGGGTCCCTGAAGAGGGATGGGGAAGCGTGGAGGGGGAGGGGGTGCAAGTGAAGTGAATGGGATGGAGTAGTTGAATGCAACTATTTCCAAGACCCAGAAATCTGTTGTGATGGCAGCCCAGTGATGGTAGAATGGGCACAAGAGATGGTGAAATACAGTGGTGTGTTCCTGAAGATGGAAGTGGGAGAGGTCGTGCAGGCCCTCGACCAATGTTTCAGATCTGCTGCTTGGTGGACTGAGAAGTAGAGGAGTGGTTGTTCTGGCGCTTCCTCTCAGTGCAAGGTCTGGGATGAGACTGGTCAAAGGGTCTGTGTTGATTTCTCCAGTATGATGATTAACTCTGGCATTGGTAAGGCGTGAACCTCTTTCGTCTGTAGGGAGGAGTATACATCCCTAGAGTTTGGAGTGTCGTCTGAGAATCCTTACTAGTATGAAGGACCTCATCTGTTTTTGTGGCAAAAAGTTTTTCCCTGTCAAAAGGAAAGTCCTCTACTTTCCCTTGGAGCTCTTTGGGGACTCCTGCAGAATGAAGCCAGGAGGCTCTCTGCATAACAATAGATGTTGTGGTGGATCTTGCCATGGCATCTCCCACGTCCAAAGCCATTTATAAAGGCTGTATGAGCCATGGAACATGCCTCCTGGACAACTGACTTGAGCACCGGTCTTTTGTTGTTGTCTGGCAGGTGCTCCATCAGGTCGGTTAACCTGGAATAGTTATCAAAATCATGATTAGCCAGGAGGGTGGTATAATTTACTATGCGTAGTTGGAGTGTGGAAGATGAATACACCTTCCAAAGAGGTCCAAACATTTGTCTTGGGACGTATTCCAGTATTGAGGCAACTTTGATCTCTGTTGGGCAACATCAACCACTAGTGAATTGGGTTGTGGGTGGGTAAATAAAAAGTCTAGCCCCTTGGGAGGGATGAAATACTTTTTGTCCACATGTTTGTTAGTGGGAGGGGCAGACAGGCATTTGCCAGATCTCATCTGCTGCCTCCATAATTGCCTCATCTATGGGGGAGCACGATTTTTGCTTTCTGAGTAGGTTGGAGTTTCTTCAGGAGGTGGTGCTGTTTTTCCTGGACCTCCGTGAGCTGCACCTGTTGACTTGCAGCCACTTTTGAACAATTCTTTAAACTGTTTAAGGTCGTCAACAGGGGAAACATCCCCTGGGATGACTGCTTTATCTGACCCTACTCTGTGTCCCGCTGATCCACTGTCACTGGGGTGCGTCCTTGGGGTGAGGGAGGTGGTGGTCTGGAAGAGGGCATAGGTGGGGCACTGGAATGATGCCTGGAAACTGACCTCTGGCAGCAGGGTGACCAGTGTCTGTAGTATTGAGGTGGATACCGCCACTCCATCATCCACGGAGGATGGTGATCATAGGGTCAGCTGTGCCTGTACTTGTCACAGCACAATCTGTCTGGCAAGGAGTGTCTCGAAGAGAAGACACTCCCAATGGTCCTTTTCAAAAACACTCTGCACCAATGGCACCAGAGACCTCTGAGATCTGGCAGAGCCCTGAGATGAAGGAGGTGGCGAAGGAGAAATATGCCTTGCTTGCCTGGGGCGTGGTGCAGCCCTCTGCGGGGAGTCGTGTTGTGAGCATGTGTGATGATCAAATGATGAATGCTCTATTGGTGCCAGCAAGCGCCATGCCAATGCTAGTGATAACGTCGGGGAGAAAGTCGGTTCCAGGCTCTCCGGTGTGGCAGGCCTGTGGTTGGATTTAGACTGCATTTTCGTTGGAACCAGGGGTGGCAGTGCAGACGGGGTGGAGGACTTGCCCTTTTCTCATGGCTTTGCCAGTGCCTGGATAGTAAGTGGCACCGGTACCAGTGTTGCAGCTCCCAGTGCCGGTGATGTCCCGTGCCGGGGCTTCAGTGCTGCAGACTTTGCGGAACAGGTGGTCACGGTGCCAGAAGTGCCCAGTTTGTCACCGGTGCAAATGTGCGACAAAGAGGCCAGTAAGGAGCATGTTGGAGAGACTCTCCTTTTCAGCGCCACTTTCAGTGTGGGTGAGCTCGACCGTCTTTTCTCTGGCCTGGGAGGCTCTGGCAATTGCTTTTTAACATCCTCCTGAGTTACTATTGGAATGGAAAGTGTTTCTTGATCATCATCATAACCACCTTATAATATGATTACATCATCTGCCCTTTTCCAAGATATAGAACAAATATTTATTTAACAATTCTGCTTTTCCTGCATTACTATTGATAATTCTACCATTTCTCTCTAACAATACTTGTGGCAGGATTATTTTTGTTCCAAGTATACTTTAATTAAAAAAACCCACACTTATTTTGCTGAACTCTGTTGGCCATAGGGTACGTCTAGACCGTGTCGCTATTTTGGGATACCGGAAGTATCTTTAAACGCGCCCGCTATTTCCCAAAGTAGCAGGAGCGCTATTCTGGCATCCCTGTAACCCTCGTTCCACAAGGGTTAACGGATTTGTTGGAACAGTGCTTTATTTTGAAATTTGGTGCTGTTTACAAAGCACCAAATTTCAAAATAAGCTTTTTCGACCTAGACTCAGAATAAGCTATGCAATTTGCGTAGTGCAAACTGTGTAGCTTATTCTGACAGAAGGGTGCTGTCTAGACGCACTCATAGTGCTCACCTTATGTCCTTTTGCTTCCTTTCTCAATTTTTTACAATTCCTAACTTATGATTTATATTAATTATGATCAAATTTCCCTTTTATTCTATTTTTTAAGAACTAATGTAGTGTTGGGATTTTGTGCTTCCCAGAGAGTCGGGAGCTGGGCAGAATCAAGGGTCTTCCATACTTCAATTCAATTCAACAAGACTTTATTCAATGTGCACAAAGGGCGAGCCCCTGGTACTAAAATCAGCCAGAGCCCCTCGAGCAAAGAGCCCCTCCCCTTGCTGTTTCATAGCACATGGCAGTTACATAACAGGTTACATAACAAGTTATATAACACAAACTTCTAAACCAATCAGATTCAACCTTTCCATATACAGGCAGTCCCCGACTTACGTGGATCCGACTTACGTCGGATCCCTAGATACGAACGGGGTGAGGCAACTCCCGCACATGCGCAGCAGCATTCCCGGGGCTCGCTCACCTGGGTCCTAGGATCCTCCTCCTCCTCGGGCCGGCTCCGACTGGGGTCCCGCAGAGCTGCCGGGCAGAGGAAAAGTGCCTCCCCACGCCCGCTGCCCCCCCCACCCCCTGCCGGCAACAGGCTGCCCCCTCCCCTGAGCAACAGGCTGCCGAACAGACAAAAGCAGCCTCTCTGCCCCTCCTCCCCTCTATACATGCCAGGCTCCCGGAGCGCAGCAGCGTCCCCGTCCCCGGGGCTCGCTCACCTGGGTCCTAGAATCCACCTCCTCCTCCTCTTCGGCCGGCTCCAACTGGCCTCTGCCTGCAGCAGCTGGCCACAGGGACAGGGATCCCGCAGAGCTGCCGGGCAGAGGAAAAGTGCCTCCCCACGCCCGCTGCCCCCCTCCGCGGCCTCGCATCCTGCACGCCTCCCCCCTCCCCCCCTGCCAGCAACAGGCTGCCCCCTCCCCTGAGCAACAGGCTGCCGAACAGCAGACAAAAGCAGCCTCTCCGCCCCTCCTCCCCCTATACATGCTGGGCTCCCTGGGCAAACAAAGACTCCACCAAAACAAACAAAGTGCTGGCCTCATTGTGTTAGCAAAAAAAGGACCCTCCTCCTAGAACCCTGGGTGGTGTGTGGAAATAAAGCTATTAGCTCAAAGCATGGTGCAGAGCTGTTTGGTATTTGATGAGTTACTCCTTTAGTCCTGAGTTTGTCACAGGGACAGAAATAGATGTGAAATCTTCTGAACAGGGGAACAGACAGCAAAACAAACATTAGAGGGGAGTTAACCTTTCCCTATGCTATCCAAAACTAAAAAAAATGTTTGGCTAGAGTTTCCCCTACAATATGTACCAGTTCCGACTTACATACAAATTCAACTTAAGAACAAACCTACAGTCCCTATCTTGTACGTAACCCGGGGACTGCCTGTATGGCTTTGTCTGTCACATGCTTGTACTTCTCCACTCCACATGTTGAGTTCACCCCCCTCCCCTTGGCCTTTTCTAGGCTGTTCCTAGGGTGGTGAGCCACCACATGCTTCTTTATGCATATCTACTTTCCAAACCACATTTTGTTTAAAATGAGCACATGCATACCCTTCAGTAGTCTTCTCTCTCAACCACTGCTTTTTGGGACATTTAATAACATGTTCTTAAACAACTCCCAATTATCATTCTCATTTTTCTGTTTAAATTCAAGTACATATATTACTGAAACCTCAGCATTGCCATTTCAGACACTGCTTCTACAAGACATAACAGGTCTCTTTCCAGAGGTGCCACTACAGTTGAAATCAAGTAGTGCTCAGCACTTGTGAAAAAGTAGCCCATAGTCCCAGCAATTGTATTAAAATAAATCTGAAAATAACATGGAGACATATGCTAAACCGTATCACAGTTCACTTGCTCCCCCCATCTTGTGTTATTTCTGTCTCATTCTCTGCACGTGCACCTATAAATACTCCCCTCCCACTCTACACATGCAACTATATAACACATGCAACTGTGACTGGGAGTTGTCTTCATATTTGTCATTATTGAACCTACAACATTTTTTAAACTAAATAAATAATATTTCAATTTCTGATAGGCTGCGTCTAGATTGGCATGATTTTCCGGAAATGCTTTTGACAGAAAAGTTTTCTGTTAAAAGCATTTTCGGAACAGAGCGTCTAGATTGGCACGGACGCTTTTCTGCAAAAGCACTTTTTGCAGAAAAGCATCCATGCCAATCTAGACGCGCTTTTCCGCAAAAAAAGCCCCGATCGCCATTTTTGCGATCGGGGCTTTTTTGTGGAAAACAAATCTGAGCTGTCTACACTGGCCCTTTTGTGCAAAAGCTTTGCGCAAAAGGGACTTTTGCCTGAACGGGAGCAGCATAGTATTTCCGCAAGAAGCACTGATTTCTTACAGTGGGAAGTCAGTGCTTTTGCGGAAATTCAAGTGGGCAGTGTAGACAGCTGGCAAGTTTTTCCGGAAAAGCAGCTGATTTTCCGGAAAAACTGGCCAGTCTAGACACAGCCATAGTGTGTATGCTGGGTGTCTTAAGAGCTAACTTTGCTTTAAAAACTTTCCTCCAGTGTATTTTATGTGGCCAGATTCTACACTCACATACAACAGATAATGCGCTTACATTTTAGTATAAGGAATTTGAAAAACAGATATTTTTAACAAAGTTAGCTATTTTAAAGTATTACCTGGGGCTGTGTATACTGGTTTTCACTTACCAGTGTAAAATGTAATGAAAGACAGCAAAGTTTATTGAGTACGATTCAAGTTATATCATAATTACGAGCTTCATTTTTCGAGGCAACAAGAAATGAAATGAAGAAAAAGTTTTACAAATATTGCCATATATGTTTAGGAAAAGCCAATCAAAACCACCCCCCTTAAAACTCAGAGGGTGCATAGCTTGAATTTCCCAATGTTTTGAGCTATTTCATTATATGGTGGCCATAAGACTTCTCTTCTAAAATATCTGTTGGGAGAGTTAGCAGCATTTGTGTTGGAATGCATGAGCTGTAAAGGCTGCAGATGCTGAAGAAAAGGCTTGCACGTTTTGAGATGGCCCAATAGGAGTCTGTTTAGAAAACTTTAATTTGATTTGGGAAACTGAAGTGGATATTTTCAGATTTTGTAGCAATGCAGAGATGCTTAGGCCTTGTCTACACTGGCACGTTTTGTTGTCAAAAACTGCCCCCCCCCCCCGGCCAAAACCCAGCAGGCCCAGGCTGCTAAAAAATGCTGCCCTACCAGTGTCCCCACCACCACCTTTTGCCACATGCCGCCTGCAGGCTTCCCTGCTTTGTCTGTCAGCCCTCTGCATGCCACCCTCAGCCACGCGCCCCCCCCCCCCCCCGCCACCGTGCACCTCCAGTCCCTCACTCGCCATCCAGAAGAGACCATGCACAGAACTACTCATGATTGCCCAGGGAGGTTGTGGAATCCCCATCTCTGGAGATATTGAAGAGCAGGTTAGATAAATGTCTATCAGGGATGGTCTAGACAGTATTTGGTCCTGCCATGGGGGCAGGGGACTGGACTCGATGACCTCTCAGAGGTCCCTTCCAGTGCTAGTGTTCTATGATTCTATGATTCCAGGTCTGGATGGCAGATGGATGACTCAGTCCCTCTTAGGAGGGAGTCCCCGACCACCACCACCTGTCTTCTTCTTTTCGGGGTGGTGGTTTTGGAACCGCATCCCTAGGACTACACATCCCATGCTTCCCAGTAGATGGTGTTCCCTTCTGATTTCTTCCCTGAGAGGTCCCTGTCAAAGCATTCTCCATCACAGTGCCTGTGGAGAGAGCCTGAAAGCAGTTACTTACCCCTACATGAATGGGGGATACCTGAGTTGGCCTTCTTCTTCTTCTAGATGTTACATGCTGCCAGTTCTCTTCCTTGTCCTGTACTGCCCTCACTGGCAGTTCAGCCTGCTGTGCCTGCAGGATTAAATGCTGCCTTCTATCAAGGAAGTCTTTATCCTCTCTGATGGAACGTAGGGTTGATACTTGGGCCTCAAGTCCTCTAATATTTTCTTCCAAAATGGTGACCAGCTTGCACTTAGTGCAGATGAAATCCCTTCTTTCTTCTGTGAGGAAGACAAACATGGCACATGCTGTGCAGGTAACAACAGCAGACCTAGCACTATCCATACCTGCCTTCCTTCTGAGCGATTCCTCAGATGTTATTAAAAGATTTTAAAGAATGGCAAGTGTATCGTGCCCCCTTCCCAACTCCCTCTCAAAACTCCCTGTTTGCAGTCCCTGGTCGCTGACTCACTGCTTTATAAAGCCCTGGACTGCCTGATAGCCCCTCCCCCTGATTAAGGCTCAACCAATCAGCAGAGGTTTCTAGATTTCAAACCTTGATTAGAAGCTCACAGCTCCCAACTGCCAGCCACGGCATACACTCCGTGGGGGCGGGGCGGGGGGGGCGGGGGGAATGGAAAGAGGAAAAAAAACACCACAAACACAAGCTCAGCACACAGCAAGAAAGCCCCAAACACAAACACACTACAGACAGCCACTTCCCTCAAGGGTCCTTGTGACGGGGCGGCCCCACCCCGCACTCAAGCCCAGGGAAACCACCTGGGGCCGGGGGCGGAGAGGGCCCCACCCACACAGCCCTACTGGGCATGCTCCAAAGGGAGCAGAGGTATAAAAGGCTGCTGGCCTGCTCAGAAGGGGCAGACTGCGACCCGAGCAGGAGCTAGCGACCACTGGCCAGAGAGGGAGTCGCCAGGGGAGCTGAGCGTGCTGCTGCCGGGCCTCTGCCGGGCTCGGCCCCAACGCCGGAGCCGCCGACCGACCACCCGCGACCCGAGTGCTGGAACGGACCCCGCCAACTCTGCAGCTGCCAGGGGGAGGACCACTACAGCCCATCGACCGACGCCGACAGGTGGGACCGCGGCAGGCTGCGAGCAAGGGGTAGGAAGCGACCCAGGGCAGGGAGCTGGAGAAGCCCCTGAGGGCTCGGGGCGTTGCGGGGAGGAGCCCCCGCCGAGCCAGTGGTGGGAACCACCCGAAACTAGTAGGGCCCTGGGTCGGGGTCCGGTGGAGAGGGAGGGCCCGGACCCCCCTACCCCTGCTGCCTGAGACCCTGGCACGTGGGAGCAGGGTAACAAACTGCAAACTGTGGACTAGGCCTCCGGGCCTGCAAACTGTGAACTAGGCCTCCGGGCCTGCAAACTGAGGACTAGGCCGGGAGGCCGTCTTTCCCCTACGAGAGGGGCAGTGTACTTTGAGGGCTAGGCCCAGACGGGCCGAGTTAGGCCCCGGATGGGGGTGGCAACCCCAAGACAGGGGCGAGCCCCCCGACAGTCCTCTATTTGCTTCTCCATCACCTGGAGAACTCCCTCTCAGAACTCCTTGGCTGCGTCTAGACTGGCAAGTTTTTCCGCAAAAGCAAATGCTTTTGCGCAAAAACTTGCCAGCTGTCTACACTGGCCGCTTGAATTTTCGCAAAAGCACTGACGTTCTACTGTCCGAAATCAGTGCTTCTTGCGCAAATGCTTTGATGTTCCCGTTCGGGCAAAAGCCCTTTTCCAGAAATGTTTTTGCGCAAGAGGGCCAGTGTAGACAGCTAAAAACTGTTTTGCGCAAAAAAGCCCCAATGGCGAAAATGGCGACCGGGGCTTTCTTGCGCAAAACCGCGTCTAGATTGGCACGGATGCTTTTCCACAAAAAGTGCTTTTGCGGATAAGCGTCCGTGCCAATCTAGACACTCTTTTCAGCAAATGCTTTTAACGAAAAAACTTTTCTGTTAAAAGCATTTGCGGAAAATCATGCCAGTCTAGACGTAGCCCCTGTTTTCAGTCCCTGTTCTTCATAATGGTGGTGGAAGGCTACAAGGTGAACTTAGGTTCTGGAGGCCCTTTAGAAACCATCTAGTGATGAGGTGTGCGAATACGGAATGCCCATCATCCGGGGGATGAAATTCAGTGATGGCAGCAAGGTGGATTCGAAGGGAAGGAAAGGATAGGTTTGATTGGTTTAGATCAAGGATGTTGTCATGGCTCAGTCCCCCAACCTGACACTCCAAGTGCAGAGATGGGGGGGGCCAGCTAGCAGAATAAGTTCTATACAACCTGTATCTGTCACTCCCAGAGACAAGTTTATCCTGTCTCAGTCTCCTGGGATCCAAGAAAAAAAGATAAATACAAATTTGCTGCCACCACCCAAGTGTACTTAAAAAGATATAAAATAAACCCTTTTCCAGGGAAGAGATCACTTGGGAATCCCCTCCCTAAGGTAAAGCTCTCTCCCGTGCCCCAGCCTCCATTTTGCTTGGAGTTGAGAAAACAGACAGAGGGAATCCGCAGAGAACAATGGACTCTGGCTGGGTAACTAGGCATGTAATCCTAAGGACACAACAATCAACCAATACCGCTTAATCAGAACAAAAGGAAAACTCTTTTACTATCAAAACAAAACTACTGTTGCAAGCATAGTAAATTGACTAGGTGGTAAATAGCCATGAAGTGACATAGACTCAGGGAAAGTCCCTGGGCTGTAATCCTTAGTTACAAAAGAGAAAAACAATTAGCCAGCTCAGACATGATTTCCAAACCCCCAGACAAGGAAAACAATAAACCCTGATGGACTATCTAAACCAGTGTTTCTTAAACTGTGTTCCGTGGCACACCGGTGTGCTGTGAGGTAGTCAGAGGTGTGCTGCGGAGAACAGAATTCAAAATGGCCACCCTTAAAGGGGCAGGCGACCTTTTTTGTTTTTTCCTCAATAACTTTCCCCCCGACCCTTCCCCCCTGCCACACACACACCTTTTTTTTTTCTCTTCTCAACAAAAAAATCCTTGGTGTTCCCCATAAAAAAAATATTGTTTGGTGTTCCTCGGTCTTAAAAAGCTTAAGAAACACTGATCTAAACTTTTCCCTACTTACACATTTCAAGAAGTCCATTCTTGGAGAAAGAAAGCGTCTCCCATCTCCCTCAATACCTGGGAAAAACTGCTCTGATCTCAAACAAAGAAGAGAGAGAGAGAAAAAACCCTCTTTCCCAGTTTGAAATTCCTATCTACATTTTTATTGGCTGACTGCCCCAACCCCCTCCCTAGGTGCATCTCCAGTTGCTTAACCCTTTCCTCACTCTTCAAGTAAGTCTGACTCTCCTTAGCAGCTCCTATTCATGACAGATGTAGTCCAGGATCATGTGGAGTGGAACTGTGTGTACATCAGCAGATTTCTGCATGCGCCACTGAAAATCTTGTCCGTTTGTGGAGGCAGGTAGCACGTGTGGTACTGCGTCTGCTGTGCAAGAGAACATGTTTTACTCTGTCTGAGCAGGGCATTTCTGAGTCCTGGAACCATTGAGGAGCCAAGCTTGAGATGCAGCATTTGGAGATGGGGGTGTAGCAGGGTCCCCCAGTTCTGGGTCAGTAGGTCTGGTTGGCAGAGGAGGGGACAGGGGGTTGAAGAGTCATCTGAGAGAGATAGGGAAACCAGGTCTGTCTGGACCAGGAGGGAGCTATGAGAATTACTTGGGCCTGGTCCATCTTGATCTTGTCAATGACTCTCGGGAGAAGTGGGATTGGGGAGGGGGCGTAAAACAGGTGAGCCTTCCAAGATATCAGGAAACCATCTCCTAGAGAACCATGCCCTAGACCCACTCTGGAACAGTACTCCGGACATATGGCGTTGATACAAGAGGCAAAAAGATCAATCTGGGGAGACCCCCAAACTTGAAATATGGGCCTGAGTATCTGTTGATCTATTTCCCATTTGTGGTCTATGTTGAAAACCCTGCTTAAGGTGTCTGCCACGGTGTTGTTGATTCTGGGCAGGTACGACACCGGTCAGGGTTGTATAGTTGGCGATGCACCAATTCAAGACAGATTGCTTCGATGCATAACGAATGGAATTGAGCCCCCACCTTGGCGGTTGATGTAGTACATAGTTGTTATGTTGTCTGTCAGTATCCTGACAGTAGAATTGGCTATGTATGATCGAAAGTGTTTGCAGGCATTGGCAACAGTGCGGAGCTCTAGGAGATTTATGTGCAGAGATGTTTCGTGGTCAGACCATCGACCCTGGGTAAAAAGACCATTGAGGTGCGCTCCTCACCCAATCATGAAGGCGTTGGTTGTGATCTGCACCAATGGTTGCTTGCTCTGGAACAGAACCCTCATCAGATTGGTTGGGATGGTCCACCATTTGAGGGAGGTTATGATGCACGGAGGGGGAGAGACTTGTTCATGAATGTGATGTTTCGAAGGAGCGTAGACCGACACTAGCCAGTGCTGGAGGCAGCGGAGATGTAGATGAGCATGCTGCACTACATATGTCGTAGTGGCCATGTGGCTCAGTTGTAAACATGTCATAACTGTCACGGAAGGACTTCCAGTGATTATGGTGACCAAGTCCTGTATTGTCTATAATCTGTGTGTTGGCAGGTAGACCCGAGCAGTAAGCAAATCGAGGTGAGTGCCTATAAAAATTCTAAAGACTGAGTCGGCTGAAAAGTGTACTTTTGGTCATTGACAATGAGACCCGGGGAACCAAACAAGTTTCTGGTAGTAGATATCATGTGAAGAGTCTCTGCTCAGGATGAACCTTTTAAAGGGCAGTCATCGAGATAGGGGAAGATTATCACTCCCTGATGACATAGGTATTCAGCCACGACTTCCTGGGTATTTGAAAATACCCTGGGGCTACGTCTACACTGGCATGATTTTCCGGAAATACTTTTAACAGAAGTTTTCCGTTAAAAGCATTTTCGGAAAATCGCGTCTAGATTGGCAGGACGCTTTTCCACAAAAGCACTTTTTGCGGAAAAGCGTCCGTGGCCAATCTAGACGCACTTTTCCGCAAAAAAGCCCCGATCGTCATTTTCGCCATCGGGGCTTTTTTGCGGAAAACAAATCTCTGCTCTCTACACTGGCCCTTTTGCGCAAAAATTTTTCGGAAAAAGACTTTTGCCCGAACGGGAGCAGCATAGTATTTCCGCAAAAGCACTGACAATCTTACATGAGATCGTCAGTGCTTTTGCGGAAATTCAAGCAGCCAGTGTAGACAGCTGGCAAGTTTTTCCGGGAAAAAGTGGCCAGTCTAGACACAGCCTGGGGGTTGGAGAGAGGCCAAAAGGTAGGACTCAGTACTGAAAATGTTCTGATGCTACAGAAAAACAGAGGAATCGTCTGAGAGACAGGCTGTCACCATCCCACCCTCCCCGTGGTCTATGTGGGACAGGGTCTCCCTCCCACTAGATAATAGGGACCCGTCCCGAGTTTAATCTTGGCTCTCTTGGTCAAGGATAGCTTCCTTAACTTTGTGGTAATTAAGAGCCTCTTTGTCTGAAAGGCTCCAGTAGGCTGCTTGTGCTGGCCCTGTCAGATAGGGGTCCAGCAGGGTAGCCCTTTGCTCATCCGGCCAACGTGCGGCCATTGCTACCCTTTCGAAAGTGATTAAGAAGGCCTCCAGGTCGTCCCCCAGGCCCATTTTGGCCAACCTGACCGGCAACTGTGGTACCTCCCCTTCTTCCCTTTCTCCTCCCAAGGCCCCATTAGGCCCTATGCTACCTCGTGAGGCCCACTGTTGGAACCACCATTCCTGTTGGGCCTGATGTTGTTCGGACAATTCCCGGAGCAATTGTCTTTGCTGCTCCTGTTGCTGAGCAGCCAACTGCTGTATCATCTGTGTCTGCTGCTGGCATTGCTGGCGCTGGCTTTCTGCCAGCCACTCTATCAGCTTGGCAGACTCCATCCTTCCCTTCGGGGCCTGACCTATTATTACGCTCTTCCCTCATGAGCTCAGGATCCCCCGAATCACCAGGGGATGGGACTCAGTACCCACATTCTCCACCATCTGTCACCATCTCACCCTCCCTGTGGTCTATGTGGGATGGGGTCTTCCTCCCACTAGATAGTAGGGACCCGTCCCGAGTTTAATCTTGGTTCCCTTTGCGTCGGGTGGGGGTTTGCTGACCCCTGGGGCTAAGCCCGTCTGGACCCAACCCAACACCTGGGGAGCCATCTAAGCTTATGGCAGCTGGCTCAATAAAAAGTTCCGATCCAGCACCTCCTCCCCTTAGCACGCGCCTTCGTGTCTGTCACCTCTCCCCTACACGAGGTTGGCTGGGCCATAGCCCTATCAGTATTTATAGCGGGTGTTGGCTTACGCCTATTTCTGCCCCCCAGTCCAGTCATTAATGGGGTAGGGGAACTCGGGCCCTCCCTCACAACCAAGTTCCAACCCAGAACCCTAAAGGGTACGACTACAGGGTCATACCCGAATGGTGAGCCGAACAGATACACTCACCACCCCTCTCGGGGGGTTCGTCCGAGGCGATTTCCCCGTCCTGGGCTTCTTCCTACCGAGGTTAGATGCTGTGTCGATGTCGGTCACCTGTCGGCCCCGTCCGGGCATTCACCCAACGTGGCTGGTGCAGGGGTTCCTGGGGCAAGGGTGGTGGTATCGCCGACACCAAGAGGTCCTCCAGCAGCTGCATAGGCTCAAGCCCGGTCTCCCACACCCTCTCCCCGGGGTCGTCCTTCTGGGCTTCCTCCGCCTGCTCCTCTGGGTCCACTGGGGTTGGGGCTGCCTCCTCTGCCGTCTGCCCTGGGGTCTTCTTCCCCCGGCGCTGTGGTTCTGCTTCCCCTGGGGCTGCTGGCTCCTGGGCCTTCTTCTGCCCGCCTAGCCCTCTTGCTCCTCTCTCCCCATCCTCCATGCTCCGTCCGGTATCTCCGCGCTGCCAAGAGGGGACGGGCTCGCCCTGTCATACAGGTGGATAGTGACACGGAAGTAGGCATCTTGTAGGTCAAGGGCTGCAAACCGGTCTCCCTTGTCTAGTGCTGGAATTATGGACACTAGAGTTACCATCTTGAACCACTGTTTTTGTAGATGTTTGTTGAGCTTTCGTAGCTCTAGGATGGGTTGCCATCCTCCCATATGCTTCTCTGTGAAGAAGTAGTTGGAGTTAGAACCCCTTGCCCCTGAACTGATCGGGAACTCTCTCTATTGCTCCTATGGTGAACCTCCCGCCTTAGAAGCTCCTCGTGGGAGGGGGTCCCTGAAGAGGGATGGGGAAGCGTGGAGGGGGAGGGGGTGCAAGTGAAGTGAATGGGATGGAGTAGTTGAATGCAACTATTTCCAAGACCCAGAAATCTGTTGTGATGGCAGCCCAGTGATGGTAGAATGGGCACAAGAGATGGTGAAATACAGTGGTGTGTTCCTGAAGATGGAAGTGGGAGAGGTCGTGCAGGCCCTCGACCAATGTTTCAGATCTGCTGCTTGGTGGACTGAGAAGTAGAGGAGTGGTTGTTCTGGCGCTTCCTCTCAGTGCAAGGTCTGGGATGAGACTGGTCAAAGGGTCTGTGTTGATTTCTCCAGTATGATGATTAACTCTGGCATTGGTAAGGCGTGAACCTCTTTCGTCTGTAGGGAGGAGTATACATCCCTAGAGTTTGGAGTGTCGTCTGAGAATCCTTACTAGTATGAAGGACCTCATCTGTTTTTGTGGCAAAAAGTTTTTCCCTGTCAAAAGGAAAGTCCTCTACTTTCCCTTGGAGCTCTTTGGGGACTCCTGCAGAATGAAGCCAGGAGGCTCTCTGCATAACAATAGATGTTGTGGTGGATCTTGCCATGGCATCTCCCACGTCCAAAGCCATTTATAAAGGCTGTATGAGCCATGGAACATGCCTCCTGGACAACTGACTTGAGCACCGGTCTTTTGTTGTTGTCTGGCAGGTGCTCCATCAGGTCGGTTAACCTGGAATAGTTATCAAAATCATGATTAGCCAGGAGGGTGGTATAATTTACTATGCGTAGTTGGAGTGTGGAAGATGAATACACCTTCCAAAGAGGTCCAAACATTTGTCTTGGGACGTATTCCAGTATTGAGGCAACTTTGATCTCTGTTGGGCAACATCAACCACTAGTGAATTGGGTTGTGGGTGGGTAAATAAAAAGTCTAGCCCCTTGGGAGGGATGAAATACTTTTTGTCCACATGTTTGTTAGTGGGAGGGGCAGACAGGCATTTGCCAGATCTCATCTGCTGCCTCCATAATTGCCTCATCTATGGGGGAGCACGATTTTTGCTTTCTGAGTAGGTTGGAGTTTCTTCAGGAGGTGGTGCTGTTTTTCCTGGACCTCCGTGAGCTGCACCTGTTGACTTGCAGCCACTTTTGAACAATTCTTTAAACTGTTTAAGGTCGTCAACAGGGGAAACATCCCCTGGGATGACTGCTTTATCTGACCCTACTCTGTGTCCCGCTGATCCACTGTCACTGGGGTGCGTCCTTGGGGTGAGGGAGGTGGTGGTCTGGAAGAGGGCATAGGTGGGGCACTGGAATGATGCCTGGAAACTGACCTCTGGCAGCAGGGTGACCAGTGTCTGTAGTATTGAGGTGGATACCGCCACTCCATCATCCACGGAGGATGGTGATCATAGGGTCAGCTGTGCCTGTACTTGTCACAGCACAATCTGTCTGGCAAGGAGTGTCTCGAAGAGAAGACACTCCCAATGGTCCTTTTCAAAAACACTCTGCACCAATGGCACCAGAGACCTCTGAGATCTGGCAGAGCCCTGAGATGAAGGAGGTGGCGAAGGAGAAATATGCCTTGCTTGCCTGGGGCGTGGTGCAGCCCTCTGCGGGGAGTCGTGTTGTGAGCATGTGTGATGATCAAATGATGAATGCTCTATTGGTGCCAGCAAGCGCCATGCCAATGCTAGTGATAACGTCGGGGAGAAAGTCGGTTCCAGGCTCTCCGGTGTGGCAGGCCTGTGGTTGGATTTAGACTGCATTTTCGTTGGAACCAGGGGTGGCAGTGCAGACGGGGTGGAGGACTTGCCCTTTTCTCATGGCTTTGCCAGTGCCTGGATAGTAAGTGGCACCGGTACCAGTGTTGCAGCTCCCAGTGCCGGTGATGTCCCGTGCCGGGGCTTCAGTGCTGCAGACTTTGCGGAACAGGTGGTCACGGTGCCAGAAGTGCCCAGTTTGTCACCGGTGCAAATGTGCGACAAAGAGGCCAGTAAGGAGCATGTTGGAGAGACTCTCCTTTTCAGCGCCACTTTCAGTGTGGGTGAGCTCGACCGTCTTTTCTCTGGCCTGGGAGGCTCTGGCAATTGCTTTTTAACATCCTCCTGAGTTACTATTGGAATGGAAAGTGTTTCTTGATCATCATCATAACCACCTTATAATATGATTACATCATCTGCCCTTTTCCAAGATATAGAACAAATATTTATTTAACAATTCTGCTTTTCCTGCATTACTATTGATAATTCTACCATTTCTCTCTAACAATACTTGTGGCAGGATTATTTTTGTTCCAAGTATACTTTAATTAAAAAAACCCACACTTATTTTGCTGAACTCTGTTGGCCATAGGGTACGTCTAGACCGTGTCGCTATTTTGGGATACCGGAAGTATCTTTAAACGCGCCCGCTATTTCCCAAAGTAGCAGGAGCGCTATTCTGGCATCCCTGTAACCCTCGTTCCACAAGGGTTAACGGATTTGTTGGAACAGTGCTTTATTTTGAAATTTGGTGCTGTTTACAAAGCACCAAATTTCAAAATAAGCTTTTTCGACCTAGACTCAGAATAAGCTATGCAATTTGCGTAGTGCAAACTGTGTAGCTTATTCTGACAGAAGGGTGCTGTCTAGACGCACTCATAGTGCTCACCTTATGTCCTTTTGCTTCCTTTCTCAATTTTTTACAATTCCTAACTTATGATTTATATTAATTATGATCAAATTTCCCTTTTATTCTATTTTTTAAGAACTAATGTAGTGTTGGGATTTTGTGCTTCCCAGAGAGTCGGGAGCTGGGCAGAATCAAGGGTCTTCCATACTTCAATTCAATTCAACAAGACTTTATTCAATGTGCACAAAGGGCGAGCCCCTGGTACTAAAATCAGCCAGAGCCCCTCGAGCAAAGAGCCCCTCCCCTTGCTGTTTCATAGCACATGGCAGTTACATAACAGGTTACATAACAAGTTATATAACACAAACTTCTAAACCAATCAGATTCAACCTTTCCATATACAGGCAGTCCCCGACTTACGTGGATCCGACTTACGTCGGATCCCTAGATACGAACGGGGTGAGGCAACTCCCGCACATGCGCAGCAGCATTCCCGGGGCTCGCTCACCTGGGTCCTAGGATCCTCCTCCTCCTCGGGCCGGCTCCGACTGGGGTCCCGCAGAGCTGCCGGGCAGAGGAAAAGTGCCTCCCCACGCCCGCTGCCCCCCCCACCCCCTGCCGGCAACAGGCTGCCCCCTCCCCTGAGCAACAGGCTGCCGAACAGACAAAAGCAGCCTCTCTGCCCCTCCTCCCCTCTATACATGCCAGGCTCCCGGAGCGCAGCAGCGTCCCCGTCCCCGGGGCTCGCTCACCTGGGTCCTAGAATCCACCTCCTCCTCCTCTTCGGCCGGCTCCAACTGGCCTCTGCCTGCAGCAGCTGGCCACAGGGACAGGGATCCCGCAGAGCTGCCGGGCAGAGGAAAAGTGCCTCCCCACGCCCGCTGCCCCCCTCCGCGGCCTCGCATCCTGCACGCCTCCCCCCTCCCCCCCTGCCAGCAACAGGCTGCCCCCTCCCCTGAGCAACAGGCTGCCGAACAGCAGACAAAAGCAGCCTCTCCGCCCCTCCTCCCCCTATACATGCTGGGCTCCCTGGGCAAACAAAGACTCCACCAAAACAAACAAAGTGCTGGCCTCATTGTGTTAGCAAAAAAAGGACCCTCCTCCTAGAACCCTGGGTGGTGTGTGGAAATAAAGCTATTAGCTCAAAGCATGGTGCAGAGCTGTTTGGTATTTGATGAGTTACTCCTTTAGTCCTGAGTTTGTCACAGGGACAGAAATAGATGTGAAATCTTCTGAACAGGGGAACAGACAGCAAAACAAACATTAGAGGGGAGTTAACCTTTCCCTATGCTATCCAAAACTAAAAAAAATGTTTGGCTAGAGTTTCCCCTACAATATGTACCAGTTCCGACTTACATACAAATTCAACTTAAGAACAAACCTACAGTCCCTATCTTGTACGTAACCCGGGGACTGCCTGTATGGCTTTGTCTGTCACATGCTTGTACTTCTCCACTCCACATGTTGAGTTCACCCCCCTCCCCTTGGCCTTTTCTAGGCTGTTCCTAGGGTGGTGAGCCACCACATGCTTCTTTATGCATATCTACTTTCCAAACCACATTTTGTTTAAAATGAGCACATGCATACCCTTCAGTAGTCTTCTCTCTCAACCACTGCTTTTTGGGACATTTAATAACATGTTCTTAAACAACTCCCAATTATCATTCTCATTTTTCTGTTTAAATTCAAGTACATATATTACTGAAACCTCAGCATTGCCATTTCAGACACTGCTTCTACAAGACATAACAGGTCTCTTTCCAGAGGTGCCACTACAGTTGAAATCAAGTAGTGCTCAGCACTTGTGAAAAAGTAGCCCATAGTCCCAGCAATTGTATTAAAATAAATCTGAAAATAACATGGAGACATATGCTAAACCGTATCACAGTTCACTTGCTCCCCCCATCTTGTGTTATTTCTGTCTCATTCTCTGCACGTGCACCTATAAATACTCCCCTCCCACTCTACACATGCAACTATATAACACATGCAACTGTGACTGGGAGTTGTCTTCATATTTGTCATTATTGAACCTACAACATTTTTTAAACTAAATAAATAATATTTCAATTTCTGATAGGCTGCGTCTAGATTGGCATGATTTTCCGGAAATGCTTTTGACAGAAAAGTTTTCTGTTAAAAGCATTTTCGGAACAGAGCGTCTAGATTGGCACGGACGCTTTTCTGCAAAAGCACTTTTTGCAGAAAAGCATCCATGCCAATCTAGACGCGCTTTTCCGCAAAAAAAGCCCCGATCGCCATTTTTGCGATCGGGGCTTTTTTGTGGAAAACAAATCTGAGCTGTCTACACTGGCCCTTTTGTGCAAAAGCTTTGCGCAAAAGGGACTTTTGCCTGAACGGGAGCAGCATAGTATTTCCGCAAGAAGCACTGATTTCTTACAGTGGGAAGTCAGTGCTTTTGCGGAAATTCAAGTGGGCAGTGTAGACAGCTGGCAAGTTTTTCCGGAAAAGCAGCTGATTTTCCGGAAAAACTGGCCAGTCTAGACACAGCCATAGTGTGTATGCTGGGTGTCTTAAGAGCTAACTTTGCTTTAAAAACTTTCCTCCAGTGTATTTTATGTGGCCAGATTCTACACTCACATACAACAGATAATGCGCTTACATTTTAGTATAAGGAATTTGAAAAACAGATATTTTTAACAAAGTTAGCTATTTTAAAGTATTACCTGGGGCTGTGTATACTGGTTTTCACTTACCAGTGTAAAATGTAATGAAAGACAGCAAAGTTTATTGAGTACGATTCAAGTTATATCATAATTACGAGCTTCATTTTTCGAGGCAACAAGAAATGAAATGAAGAAAAAGTTTTACAAATATTGCCATATATGTTTAGGAAAAGCCAATCAAAACCACCCCCCTTAAAACTCAGAGGGTGCATAGCTTGAATTTCCCAATGTTTTGAGCTATTTCATTATATGGTGGCCATAAGACTTCTCTTCTAAAATATCTGTTGGGAGAGTTAGCAGCATTTGTGTTGGAATGCATGAGCTGTAAAGGCTGCAGATGCTGAAGAAAAGGCTTGCACGTTTTGAGATGGCCCAATAGGAGTCTGTTTAGAAAACTTTAATTTGATTTGGGAAACTGAAGTGGATATTTTCAGATTTTGTAGCAATGCAGAGATGCTTAGGCCTTGTCTACACTGGCACGTTTTGTTGTCAAAAACTGCCCCCCCCCCCCGGCCAAAACCCAGCAGGCCCAGGCTGCTAAAAAATGCTGCCCTACCAGTGTCCCCACCACCACCTTTTGCCACATGCCGCCTGCAGGCTTCCCTGCTTTGTCTGTCAGCCCTCTGCATGCCACCCTCAGCCACGCGCCCCCCCCCCCCCCCCCGCCACCGTGCACCTCCAGTCCCTCACTCGCCATCCAGAAGAGACCATGCACAGAACTACTCATGATTGCCCAGGGAGGTTGTGGAATCCCCATCTCTGGAGATATTGAAGAGCAGGTTAGATAAATGTCTATCAGGGATGGTCTAGACAGTATTTGGTCCTGCCATGGGGGCAGGGGACTGGACTCGATGACCTCTCAGAGGTCCCTTCCAGTGCTAGTGTTCTATGATTCTATGATTCCAGGTCTGGATGGCAGATGGATGACTCAGTCCCTCTTAGGAGGGAGTCCCCGACCACCACCACCTGTCTTCTTCTTTTCGGGGTGGTGGTTTTGGAACCGCATCCCTAGGACTACACATCCCATGCTTCCCAGTAGAGGGTGTTCCCTTCTGATTTCTTCCCTGAGAGGTCCCTGTCAAAGCATTCTCCATCACAGTGCCTGTGGAGAGAGCCTGAAAGCAGTTACTTACCCCTACATGAATGGGGGATACCTGAGTTGGCCTTCTTCTTCTTCTAGATGTTACATGCTGCCAGTTCTCTTCCTTGTCCTGTACTGCCCTCACTGGCAGTTCAGCCTGCTGTGCCTGCAGGATTAAATGCTGCCTTCTATCAAGGAAGTCTTTATCCTCTCTGATGGAACGTAGGGTTGATACTTGGGCCTCAAGTCCTCTAATATTTTCTTCCAAAATGGTGACCAGCTTGCACTTAGTGCAGATGAAATCCCTTCTTTCTTCTGTGAGGAAGACAAACATGGCACATGCTGTGCAGGTAACAACAGCAGACCTAGCACTATCCATACCTGCCTTCCTTCTGAGCGATTCCTCAGATGTTATTAAAAGATTTTAAAGAATGGCAAGTGTATCGTGCCCCCTTCCCAACTCCCTCTCAAAACTCCCTGTTTGCAGTCCCTGGTCGCTGACTCACTGCTTTATAAAGCCCTGGACTGCCTGATAGCCCCTCCCCCTGATTAAGGCTCAACCAATCAGCAGAGGTTTCTAGATTTCAAACCTTGATTAGAAGCTCACAGCTCCCAACTGCCAGCCACGGCATACACTCCGTGGGGGCGGGGCGGGGGGGGGCGGGGGGAATGGAAAGAGGAAAAAAAACACCACAAACACAAGCTCAGCACACAGCAAGAAAGCCCCAAACACAAACACACTACAGACAGCCACTTCCCTCAAGGGTCCTTGTGACGGGGCGGCCCCACCCCGCACTCAAGCCCAGGGAAACCACCTGGGGCCGGGGGCGGAGAGGGCCCCACCCACACAGCCCTACTGGGCATGCTCCAAAGGGAGCAGAGGTATAAAAGGCTGCTGGCCTGCTCAGAAGGGGCAGACTGCGACCCGAGCAGGAGCTAGCGACCACTGGCCAGAGAGGGAGTCGCCAGGGGAGCTGAGCGTGCTGCTGCCGGGCCTCTGCCGGGCTCGGCCCCAACGCCGGAGCCGCCGACCGACCACCCGCGACCCGAGTGCTGGAACGGACCCCGCCAACTCTGCAGCTGCCAGGGGGAGGACCACTACAGCCCATCGACCGACGCCGACAGGTGGGACCGCGGCAGGCTGCGAGCAAGGGGTAGGAAGCGACCCAGGGCAGGGAGCTGGAGAAGCCCCTGAGGGCTCGGGGCGTTGCGGGGAGGAGCCCCCGCCGAGCCAGTGGTGGGAACCACCCGAAACTAGTAGGGCCCTGGGTCGGGGTCCGGTGGAGAGGGAGGGCCCGGACCCCCCTACCCCTGCTGCCTGAGACCCTGGCACGTGGGAGCAGGGTAACAAACTGCAAACTGTGGACTAGGCCTCCGGGCCTGCAAACTGTGAACTAGGCCTCCGGGCCTGCAAACTGAGGACTAGGCCGGGAGGCCGTCTTTCCCCTACGAGAGGGGCAGTGTACTTTGAGGGCTAGGCCCAGACGGGCCGAGTTAGGCCCCGGATGGGGGTGGCAACCCCAAGACAGGGGCGAGCCCCCCGACAGTCCTCTATTTGCTTCTCCATCACCTGGAGAACTCCCTCTCAGAACTCCTTGGCTGCGTCTAGACTGGCAAGTTTTTCCGCAAAAGCAAATGCTTTTGCGCAAAAACTTGCCAGCTGTCTACACTGGCCGCTTGAATTTTCGCAAAAGCACTGACGTTCTACTGTCCGAAATCAGTGCTTCTTGCGCAAATGCTTTGATGTTCCCGTTCGGGCAAAAGCCCTTTTCCAGAAATGTTTTTGCGCAAGAGGGCCAGTGTAGACAGCTAAAAACTGTTTTGCGCAAAAAAGCCCCAATGGCGAAAATGGCGACCGGGGCTTTCTTGCGCAAAACCGCGTCTAGATTGGCACGGATGCTTTTCCACAAAAAGTGCTTTTGCGGATAAGCGTCCGTGCCAATCTAGACACTCTTTTCAGCAAATGCTTTTAACGAAAAAACTTTTCTGTTAAAAGCATTTGCGGAAAATCATGCCAGTCTAGACGTAGCCCCTGTTTTCAGTCCCTGTTCTTCATAATGGTGGTGGAAGGCTACAAGGTGAACTTAGGTTCTGGAGGCCCTTTAGAAACCATCTAGTGATGAGGTGTGCGAATACGGAATGCCCATCATCCGGGGGATGAAATTCAGTGATGGCAGCAAGGTGGATTCGAAGGGAAGGAAAGGATAGGTTTGATTGGTTTAGATCAAGGATGTTGTCATGGCTCAGTCCCCCAACCTGACACTCCAAGTGCAGAGATGGGGGGGGCCAGCTAGCAGAATAAGTTCTATACAACCTGTATCTGTCACTCCCAGAGACAAGTTTATCCTGTCTCAGTCTCCTGGGATCCAAGAAAAAAAGATAAATACAAATTTGCTGCCACCACCCAAGTGTACTTAAAAAGATATAAAATAAACCCTTTTCCAGGGAAGAGATCACTTGGGAATCCCCTCCCTAAGGTAAAGCTCTCTCCCGTGCCCCAGCCTCCATTTTGCTTGGAGTTGAGAAAACAGACAGAGGGAATCCGCAGAGAACAATGGACTCTGGCTGGGTAACTAGGCATGTAATCCTAAGGACACAACAATCAACCAATACCGCTTAATCAGAACAAAAGGAAAACTCTTTTACTATCAAAACAAAACTACTGTTGCAAGCATAGTAAATTGACTAGGTGGTAAATAGCCATGAAGTGACATAGACTCAGGGAAAGTCCCTGGGCTGTAATCCTTAGTTACAAAAGAGAAAAACAATTAGCCAGCTCAGACATGATTTCCAAACCCCCAGACAAGGAAAACAATAAACCCTGATGGACTATCTAAACCAGTGTTTCTTAAACTGTGTTCCGTGGCACACCGGTGTGCTGTGAGGTAGTCAGAGGTGTGCTGCGGAGAACAGAATTCAAAATGGCCACCCTTAAAGGGGCAGGCGACCTTTTTTGTTTTTTCCTCAATAACTTTCCCCCCGACCCTTCCCCCCTGCCACACACACACCTTTTTTTTTTCTCTTCTCAACAAAAAAATCCTTGGTGTTCCCCATAAAAAAAATATTGTTTGGTGTTCCTCGGTCTTAAAAAGCTTAAGAAACACTGATCTAAACTTTTCCCTACTTACACATTTCAAGAAGTCCATTCTTGGAGAAAGAAAGCGTCTCCCATCTCCCTCAATACCTGGGAAAAACTGCTCTGATCTCAAACAAAGAAGAGAGAGAGAGAAAAAACCCTCTTTCCCAGTTTGAAATTCCTATCTACATTTTTATTGGCTGACTGCCCCAACCCCCTCCCTAGGTGCATCTCCAGTTGCTTAACCCTTTCCTCACTCTTCAAGTAAGTCTGACTCTCCTTAGCAGCTCCTATTCATGACAGATGTAGTCCAGGATCATGTGGAGTGGAACTGTGTGTACATCAGCAGATTTCTGCATGCGCCACTGAAAATCTTGTCCGTTTGTGGAGGCAGGTAGCACGTGTGGTACTGCGTCTGCTGTGCAAGAGAACATGTTTTACTCTGTCTGAGCAGGGCATTTCTGAGTCCTGGAACCATTGAGGAGCCAAGCTTGAGATGCAGCATTTGGAGATGGGGGTGTAGCAGGGTCCCCCAGTTCTGGGTCAGTAGGTCTGGTTGGCAGAGGAGGGGACAGGGGGTTGAAGAGTCATCTGAGAGAGATAGGGAAACCAGGTCTGTCTGGACCAGGAGGGAGCTATGAGAATTACTTGGGCCTGGTCCATCTTGATCTTGTCAATGACTCTCGGGAGAAGTGGGATTGGGGAGGGGGCGTAAAACAGGTGAGCCTTCCAAGATATCAGGAAACCATCTCCTAGAGAACCATGCCCTAGACCCACTCTGGAACAGTACTCCGGACATATGGCGTTGATACAAGAGGCAAAAAGATCAATCTGGGGAGACCCCCAAACTTGAAATATGGGCCTGAGTATCTGTTGATCTATTTCCCATTTGTGGTCTATGTTGAAAACCCTGCTTAAGGTGTCTGCCACGGTGTTGTTGATTCTGGGCAGGTACGACACCGGTCAGGGTTGTATAGTTGGCGATGCACCAATTCAAGACAGATTGCTTCGATGCATAACGAATGGAATTGAGCCCCCACCTTGGCGGTTGATGTAGTACATAGTTGTTATGTTGTCTGTCAGTATCCTGACAGTAGAATTGGCTATGTATGATCGAAAGTGTTTGCAGGCATTGGCAACAGTGCGGAGCTCTAGGAGATTTATGTGCAGAGATGTTTCGTGGTCAGACCATCGACCCTGGGTAAAAAGACCATTGAGGTGCGCTCCTCACCCAATCATGAAGGCGTTGGTTGTGATCTGCACCAATGGTTGCTTGCTCTGGAACAGAACCCTCATCAGATTGGTTGGGATGGTCCACCATTTGAGGGAGGTTATGATGCACGGAGGGGGAGAGACTTGTTCATGAATGTGATGTTTCGAAGGAGCGTAGACCGACACTAGCCAGTGCTGGAGGCAGCGGAGATGTAGATGAGCATGCTGCACTACATATGTCGTAGTGGCCATGTGGCTCAGTTGTAAACATGTCATAACTGTCACGGAAGGACTTCCAGTGATTATGGTGACCAAGTCCTGTATTGTCTATAATCTGTGTGTTGGCAGGTAGACCCGAGCAGTAAGCAAATCGAGGTGAGTGCCTATAAAAATTCTAAAGACTGAGTCGGCTGAAAAGTGTACTTTTGGTCATTGACAATGAGACCCGGGGAACCAAACAAGTTTCTGGTAGTAGATATCATGTGAAGAGTCTCTGCTCAGGATGAACCTTTTAAAGGGCAGTCATCGAGATAGGGGAAGATTATCACTCCCTGATGACATAGGTATTCAGCCACGACTTCCTGGGTATTTGAAAATACCCTGGGGCTACGTCTACACTGGCATGATTTTCCGGAAATACTTTTAACAGAAGTTTTCCGTTAAAAGCATTTTCGGAAAATCGCGTCTAGATTGGCAGGACGCTTTTCCACAAAAGCACTTTTTGCGGAAAAGCGTCCGTGGCCAATCTAGACGCACTTTTCCGCAAAAAAGCCCCGATCGTCATTTTCGCCATCGGGGCTTTTTTGCGGAAAACAAATCTCTGCTCTCTACACTGGCCCTTTTGCGCAAAAATTTTTCGGAAAAAGACTTTTGCCCGAACGGGAGCAGCATAGTATTTCCGCAAAAGCACTGACAATCTTACATGAGATCGTCAGTGCTTTTGCGGAAATTCAAGCAGCCAGTGTAGACAGCTGGCAAGTTTTTCCGGGAAAAAGTGGCCAGTCTAGACACAGCCTGGGGGTTGGAGAGAGGCCAAAAGGTAGGACTCAGTACTGAAAATGTTCTGATGCTACAGAAAAACAGAGGAATCGTCTGAGAGACAGGCTGTCACCATCCCACCCTCCCCGTGGTCTATGTGGGACAGGGTCTCCCTCCCACTAGATAATAGGGACCCGTCCCGAGTTTAATCTTGGCTCTCTTGGTCAAGGATAGCTTCCTTAACTTTGTGGTAATTAAGAGCCTCTTTGTCTGAAAGGCTCCAGTAGGCTGCTTGTGCTGGCCCTGTCAGATAGGGGTCCAGCAGGGTAGCCCTTTGCTCATCCGGCCAACGTGCGGCCATTGCTACCCTTTCGAAAGTGATTAAGAAGGCCTCCAGGTCGTCCCCCAGGCCCATTTTGGCCAACCTGACCGGCAACTGTGGTACCTCCCCTTCTTCCCTTTCTCCTCCCAAGGCCCCATTAGGCCCTATGCTACCTCGTGAGGCCCACTGTTGGAACCACCATTCCTGTTGGGCCTGATGTTGTTCGGACAATTCCCGGAGCAATTGTCTTTGCTGCTCCTGTTGCTGAGCAGCCAACTGCTGTATCATCTGTGTCTGCTGCTGGCATTGCTGGCGCTGGCTTTCTGCCAGCCACTCTATCAGCTTGGCAGACTCCATCCTTCCCTTCGGGGCCTGACCTATTATTACGCTCTTCCCTCATGAGCTCAGGATCCCCCGAATCACCAGGGGATGGGACTCAGTACCCACATTCTCCACCATCTGTCACCATCTCACCCTCCCTGTGGTCTATGTGGGATGGGGTCTTCCTCCCACTAGATAGTAGGGACCCGTCCCGAGTTTAATCTTGGTTCCCTTTGCGTCGGGTGGGGGTTTGCTGACCCCTGGGGCTAAGCCCGTCTGGACCCAACCCAACACCTGGGGAGCCATCTAAGCTTATGGCAGCTGGCTCAATAAAAAGTTCCGATCCAGCACCTCCTCCCCTTAGCACGCGCCTTCGTGTCTGTCACCTCTCCCCTACACGAGGTTGGCTGGGCCATAGCCCTATCAGTATTTATAGCGGGTGTTGGCTTACGCCTATTTCTGCCCCCCAGTCCAGTCATTAATGGGGTAGGGGAACTCGGGCCCTCCCTCACAACCAAGTTCCAACCCAGAACCCTAAAGGGTACGACTACAGGGTCATACCCGAATGGTGAGCCGAACAGATACACTCACCACCCCTCTCGGGGGGTTCGTCCGAGGCGATTTCCCCGTCCTGGGCTTCTTCCTACCGAGGTTAGATGCTGTGTCGATGTCGGTCACCTGTCGGCCCCGTCCGGGCATTCACCCAACGTGGCTGGTGCAGGGGTTCCTGGGGCAAGGGTGGTGGTATCGCCGACACCAAGAGGTCCTCCAGCAGCTGCATAGGCTCAAGCCCGGTCTCCCACACCCTCTCCCCGGGGTCGTCCTTCTGGGCTTCCTCCGCCTGCTCCTCTGGGTCCACTGGGGTTGGGGCTGCCTCCTCTGCCGTCTGCCCTGGGGTCTTCTTCCCCCGGCGCTGTGGTTCTGCTTCCCCTGGGGCTGCTGGCTCCTGGGCCTTCTTCTGCCCGCCTAGCCCTCTTGCTCCTCTCTCCCCATCCTCCATGCTCCGTCCGGTATCTCCGCGCTGCCAAGAGGGGACGGGCTCGCCCTGTCATACAGGTGGATAGTGACACGGAAGTAGGCATCTTGTAGGTCAAGGGCTGCAAACCGGTCTCCCTTGTCTAGTGCTGGAATTATGGACACTAGAGTTACCATCTTGAACCACTGTTTTTGTAGATGTTTGTTGAGCTTTCGTAGCTCTAGGATGGGTTGCCATCCTCCCATATGCTTCTCTGTGAAGAAGTAGTTGGAGTTAGAACCCCTTGCCCCTGAACTGATCGGGAACTCTCTCTATTGCTCCTATGGTGAACCTCCCGCCTTAGAAGCTCCTCGTGGGAGGGGGTCCCTGAAGAGGGATGGGGAAGCGTGGAGGGGGAGGGGGTGCAAGTGAAGTGAATGGGATGGAGTAGTTGAATGCAACTATTTCCAAGACCCAGAAATCTGTTGTGATGGCAGCCCAGTGATGGTAGAATGGGCACAAGAGATGGTGAAATACAGTGGTGTGTTCCTGAAGATGGAAGTGGGAGAGGTCGTGCAGGCCCTCGACCAATGTTTCAGATCTGCTGCTTGGTGGACTGAGAAGTAGAGGAGTGGTTGTTCTGGCGCTTCCTCTCAGTGCAAGGTCTGGGATGAGACTGGTCAAAGGGTCTGTGTTGATTTCTCCAGTATGATGATTAACTCTGGCATTGGTAAGGCGTGAACCTCTTTCGTCTGTAGGGAGGAGTATACATCCCTAGAGTTTGGAGTGTCGTCTGAGAATCCTTACTAGTATGAAGGACCTCATCTGTTTTTGTGGCAAAAAGTTTTTCCCTGTCAAAAGGAAAGTCCTCTACTTTCCCTTGGAGCTCTTTGGGGACTCCTGCAGAATGAAGCCAGGAGGCTCTCTGCATAACAATAGATGTTGTGGTGGATCTTGCCATGGCATCTCCCACGTCCAAAGCCATTTATAAAGGCTGTATGAGCCATGGAACATGCCTCCTGGACAACTGACTTGAGCACCGGTCTTTTGTTGTTGTCTGGCAGGTGCTCCATCAGGTCGGTTAACCTGGAATAGTTATCAAAATCATGATTAGCCAGGAGGGTGGTATAATTTACTATGCGTAGTTGGAGTGTGGAAGATGAATACACCTTCCAAAGAGGTCCAAACATTTGTCTTGGGACGTATTCCAGTATTGAGGCAACTTTGATCTCTGTTGGGCAACATCAACCACTAGTGAATTGGGTTGTGGGTGGGTAAATAAAAAGTCTAGCCCCTTGGGAGGGATGAAATACTTTTTGTCCACATGTTTGTTAGTGGGAGGGGCAGACAGGCATTTGCCAGATCTCATCTGCTGCCTCCATAATTGCCTCATCTATGGGGGAGCACGATTTTTGCTTTCTGAGTAGGTTGGAGTTTCTTCAGGAGGTGGTGCTGTTTTTCCTGGACCTCCGTGAGCTGCACCTGTTGACTTGCAGCCACTTTTGAACAATTCTTTAAACTGTTTAAGGTCGTCAACAGGGGAAACATCCCCTGGGATGACTGCTTTATCTGACCCTACTCTGTGTCCCGCTGATCCACTGTCACTGGGGTGCGTCCTTGGGGTGAGGGAGGTGGTGGTCTGGAAGAGGGCATAGGTGGGGCACTGGAATGATGCCTGGAAACTGACCTCTGGCAGCAGGGTGACCAGTGTCTGTAGTATTGAGGTGGATACCGCCACTCCATCATCCACGGAGGATGGTGATCATAGGGTCAGCTGTGCCTGTACTTGTCACAGCACAATCTGTCTGGCAAGGAGTGTCTCGAAGAGAAGACACTCCCAATGGTCCTTTTCAAAAACACTCTGCACCAATGGCACCAGAGACCTCTGAGATCTGGCAGAGCCCTGAGATGAAGGAGGTGGCGAAGGAGAAATATGCCTTGCTTGCCTGGGGCGTGGTGCAGCCCTCTGCGGGGAGTCGTGTTGTGAGCATGTGTGATGATCAAATGATGAATGCTCTATTGGTGCCAGCAAGCGCCATGCCAATGCTAGTGATAACGTCGGGGAGAAAGTCGGTTCCAGGCTCTCCGGTGTGGCAGGCCTGTGGTTGGATTTAGACTGCATTTTCGTTGGAACCAGGGGTGGCAGTGCAGACGGGGTGGAGGACTTGCCCTTTTCTCATGGCTTTGCCAGTGCCTGGATAGTAAGTGGCACCGGTACCAGTGTTGCAGCTCCCAGTGCCGGTGATGTCCCGTGCCGGGGCTTCAGTGCTGCAGACTTTGCGGAACAGGTGGTCACGGTGCCAGAAGTGCCCAGTTTGTCACCGGTGCAAATGTGCGACAAAGAGGCCAGTAAGGAGCATGTTGGAGAGACTCTCCTTTTCAGCGCCACTTTCAGTGTGGGTGAGCTCGACCGTCTTTTCTCTGGCCTGGGAGGCTCTGGCAATTGCTTTTTAACATCCTCCTGAGTTACTATTGGAATGGAAAGTGTTTCTTGATCATCATCATAACCACCTTATAATATGATTACATCATCTGCCCTTTTCCAAGATATAGAACAAATATTTATTTAACAATTCTGCTTTTCCTGCATTACTATTGATAATTCTACCATTTCTCTCTAACAATACTTGTGGCAGGATTATTTTTGTTCCAAGTATACTTTAATTAAAAAAACCCACACTTATTTTGCTGAACTCTGTTGGCCATAGGGTACGTCTAGACCGTGTCGCTATTTTGGGATACCGGAAGTATCTTTAAACGCGCCCGCTATTTCCCAAAGTAGCAGGAGCGCTATTCTGGCATCCCTGTAACCCTCGTTCCACAAGGGTTAACGGATTTGTTGGAACAGTGCTTTATTTTGAAATTTGGTGCTGTTTACAAAGCACCAAATTTCAAAATAAGCTTTTTCGACCTAGACTCAGAATAAGCTATGCAATTTGCGTAGTGCAAACTGTGTAGCTTATTCTGACAGAAGGGTGCTGTCTAGACGCACTCATAGTGCTCACCTTATGTCCTTTTGCTTCCTTTCTCAATTTTTTACAATTCCTAACTTATGATTTATATTAATTATGATCAAATTTCCCTTTTATTCTATTTTTTAAGAACTAATGTAGTGTTGGGATTTTGTGCTTCCCAGAGAGTCGGGAGCTGGGCAGAATCAAGGGTCTTCCATACTTCAATTCAATTCAACAAGACTTTATTCAATGTGCACAAAGGGCGAGCCCCTGGTACTAAAATCAGCCAGAGCCCCTCGAGCAAAGAGCCCCTCCCCTTGCTGTTTCATAGCACATGGCAGTTACATAACAGGTTACATAACAAGTTATATAACACAAACTTCTAAACCAATCAGATTCAACCTTTCCATATACAGGCAGTCCCCGACTTACGTGGATCCGACTTACGTCGGATCCCTAGATACGAACGGGGTGAGGCAACTCCCGCACATGCGCAGCAGCATTCCCGGGGCTCGCTCACCTGGGTCCTAGGATCCTCCTCCTCCTCGGGCCGGCTCCGACTGGGGTCCCGCAGAGCTGCCGGGCAGAGGAAAAGTGCCTCCCCACGCCCGCTGCCCCCCCCACCCCCTGCCGGCAACAGGCTGCCCCCTCCCCTGAGCAACAGGCTGCCGAACAGACAAAAGCAGCCTCTCTGCCCCTCCTCCCCTCTATACATGCCAGGCTCCCGGAGCGCAGCAGCGTCCCCGTCCCCGGGGCTCGCTCACCTGGGTCCTAGAATCCACCTCCTCCTCCTCTTCGGCCGGCTCCAACTGGCCTCTGCCTGCAGCAGCTGGCCACAGGGACAGGGATCCCGCAGAGCTGCCGGGCAGAGGAAAAGTGCCTCCCCACGCCCGCTGCCCCCCCCTCCGCGGCCTCGCATCCTGCACGCCTCCCCCCTCCCCCCCTGCCAACAACAGGCTGCCCCCTCCCCTGAGCAACAGGCTGCCGAACAGCAGACAAAAGCAGCCTCTCCGCCCCTCCTCCCCCTATACATGCTGGGCTCCCTGGGCAAACAAAGACTCCACCAAAACAAACAAAGTGCTGGCCTCATTGTGTTAGCAAAAAAAGGACCCTCCTCCTAGAACCCTGGGTGGTGTGTGGAAATAAAGCTATTAGCTCAAAGCATGGTGCAGAGCTGTTTGGTATTTGATGAGTTACTCCTTTAGTCCTGAGTTTGTCACAGGGACAGAAATAGATGTGAAATCTTCTGAACAGGGGAACAGACAGCAAAACAAACATTAGAGGGGAGTTAACCTTTCCCTATGCTATCCAAAACTAAAAAAAATGTTTGGCTAGAGTTTCCCCTACAATATGTACCAGTTCCGACTTACATACAAATTCAACTTAAGAACAAACCTACAGTCCCTATCTTGTACGTAACCCGGGGACTGCCTGTATGGCTTTGTCTGTCACATGCTTGTACTTCTCCACTCCACATGTTGAGTTCACCCCCCTCCCCTTGGCCTTTTCTAGGCTGTTCCTAGGGTGGTGAGCCACCACATGCTTCTTTATGCATATCTACTTTCCAAACCACATTTTGTTTAAAATGAGCACATGCATACCCTTCAGTAGTCTTCTCTCTCAACCACTGCTTTTTGGGACATTTAATAACATGTTCTTAAACAACTCCCAATTATCATTCTCATTTTTCTGTTTAAATTCAAGTACATATATTACTGAAACCTCAGCATTGCCATTTCAGACACTGCTTCTACAAGACATAACAGGTCTCTTTCCAGAGGTGCCACTACAGTTGAAATCAAGTAGTGCTCAGCACTTGTGAAAAAGTAGCCCATAGTCCCAGCAATTGTATTAAAATAAATCTGAAAATAACATGGAGACATATGCTAAACCGTATCACAGTTCACTTGCTCCCCCCATCTTGTGTTATTTCTGTCTCATTCTCTGCACGTGCACCTATAAATACTCCCCTCCCACTCTACACATGCAACTATATAACACATGCAACTGTGACTGGGAGTTGTCTTCATATTTGTCATTATTGAACCTACAACATTTTTTAAACTAAATAAATAATATTTCAATTTCTGATAGGCTGCGTCTAGATTGGCATGATTTTCCGGAAATGCTTTTGACAGAAAAGTTTTCTGTTAAAAGCATTTTCGGAACAGAGCGTCTAGATTGGCACGGACGCTTTTCTGCAAAAGCACTTTTTGCAGAAAAGCATCCATGCCAATCTAGACGCGCTTTTCCGCAAAAGCCCCGATCGCCATTTTTGCGATCGGGGCTTTTTTGTGGAAAACAAATCTGAGCTGTCTACACTGGCCCTTTTGTGCAAAAGCTTTGCGCAAAAGGGACTTTTGCCTGAACGGGAGCAGCATAGTATTTCCGCAAGAAGCACTGATTTCTTACAGTGGGAAGTCAGTGCTTTTGCGGAAATTCAAGTGGGCAGTGTAGACAGCTGGCAAGTTTTTCCGGAAAAGCAGCTGATTTTCCGGAAAAACTGGCCAGTCTAGACACAGCCATAGTGTGTATGCTGGGTGTCTTAAGAGCTAACTTTGCTTTAAAAACTTTCCTCCAGTGTATTTTATGTGGCCAGATTCTACACTCACATACAACAGATAATGCGCTTACATTTTAGTATAAGGAATTTGAAAAACAGATATTTTTAACAAAGTTAGCTATTTTAAAGTATTACCTGGGGCTGTGTATACTGGTTTTCACTTACCAGTGTAAAATGTAATGAAAGACAGCAAAGTTTATTGAGTACGATTCAAGTTATATCATAATTACGAGCTTCATTTTTCGAGGCAACAAGAAATGAAATGAAGAAAAAGTTTTACAAATATTGCCATATATGTTTAGGAAAAGCCAATCAAAACCACCCCCCTTAAAACTCAGAGGGTGCATAGCTTGAATTTCCCAATGTTTTGAGCTATTTCATTATATGGTGGCCATAAGACTTCTCTTCTAAAATATCTGTTGGGAGAGTTAGCAGCATTTGTGTTGGAATGCATGAGCTGTAAAGGCTGCAGATGCTGAAGAAAAGGCTTGCACGTTTTGAGATGGCCCAATAGGAGTCTGTTTAGAAAACTTTAATTTGATTTGGGAAACTGAAGTGGATATTTTCAGATTTTGTAGCAATGCAGAGATGCTTAGGCCTTGTCTACACTGGCACGTTTTGTTGTCAAAAACTGCCCCCCCCCCCCGGCCAAAACCCAGCAGGCCCAGGCTGCTAAAAAATGCTGCCCTACCAGTGTCCCCACCACCACCTTTTGCCACATGCCGCCTGCAGGCTTCCCTGCTTTGTCTGTCAGCCCTCTGCATGCCACCCTCAGCCACGCGCCCCCCCCCCCCCCCCCGCCACCGTGCACCTCCAGTCCCTCACTCGCCATCCAGAAGAGACCATGCACAGAACTACTCATGATTGCCCAGGGAGGTTGTGGAATCCCCATCTCTGGAGATATTGAAGAGCAGGTTAGATAAATGTCTATCAGGGATGGTCTAGACAGTATTTGGTCCTGCCACGAGGGCAGGGGACTGGACTCGATGACCTCTCGAGGTCCCTTCCAGTCCTAGTATTCTATGATTCTATGATGCTGCTCCCAGCAGCTGAGAATGCTGTGGGAGAACTCGGAGGGAATCCCATGAAGCGCAGGGATCAGCTTTGCCTTCCTACAACACTGCACTGTGGAATGCTTACCCATATTGCTTTGCTCTATCTGTTGACAGGGGAGCTAGCAATGTGGCCATGAAATGTCAACAATGGGAGGCAGAAAAAACAGTTTGACTGGTTTTCACATTTGCATGTTGACAGCACTTCTGTCACCAAACCTTTCCAGTGTAGACATAGCCTTATAAACTTCCTGTTTGATTCTTTTCTACATGACTGTGACGGGGTTCCAGGCCCGCACTGAATTAACAGAGTTTAGCCAGGTAACCCTGGCTGAAGGAGCCCTGCCCCCGCAGCCCTGCCAGGCATCCTCAGACTGCAGCCCAGGTATAAAAGCCTGGGGAGATGCTCAGTCTGGGCTGGCTGCTGGAGGAGAAGGACCTCTGGCTAGAGCTCCTGATCAGCAGCAGCAGCAGCAGCCAGCCGCCCGCCCGCCCGCCCGCCGGGAGAACAGCGGAGGCCCCAACATTGCATGGGACGTAACCACCACAGACTACCAGGGAGGTGCAGCCCCTGAGGAGCCATAGGACCCTGCGACCACATGGGAAGAAGGCCCATTGGAGCAGGTAGGAGGTGGTGGCCCAGGGGGGTGCAGGAGCAGCGTTTCCCACCCAGAGATCCTCGGTGCATTTCAGTTGGATTCCCCACTGAGGGAGTGGTGGACCATTCTGCCACTCACAGGGCCCTGGGCCGGGACCCAGTGGAGTAGGGTGGGCCTGGGTCCCCCTACCGGGGGGTAGCCCCTACCTGTGACTTGGCTCATTGATCTGTCCAGCCCTGCCTTAAAGGGCTGGTAATTGACTGTGTGTTACTGACCCTGTCTTTGACTTTGTGTACTGACTCTGGCCAGTGGGCCACCCGGACCTGCCTTAAAGGGCCAGTGACTGACTTGGATAGTGACTCTGAACCTCAGGCCATCCAGCCCTGGGCCAGCAAGCAGTTTTTTTATTGTCTCTGGCAATCAGGCCATTCAGTCCCGAGGGAAGGGGCCAGACTACAGATCGAACTGGGCACGGGGGGTGGGCTGTGGACTCAGATAGCCCTGGGACACTGGTCCCTACCCCCTGGGGAGGGGGAAGGAAGGACTGCCCCGCAACAGTGACTTATTATCAAACTATTTTTAAAAAATAAAAATGTCAAGTTATCAGATGCTTTGTTTAAGCTGGAGGCCCAGCAGTTGGGCAGTGGCCACATGCAGTGTTATTCTTATTGATCTATCTTGGCGCATGTCAACACTAGTGAGAAGATCAACCCTCCAGAGCTCAATCTTCTAGCGTTCAATTTACCAAGTCTAATGTAGAACCATAAATCAAATGTTGAGTCCAGCCCCCCCGCAGTGTCTGGTACTCCTCATTCTGAGAGGAGTAAAGAAAGCTGTGGCAGCATCCTCCCGCTGTGTGGATGTTGCCAAAGCTCAGCTTAAGGTAAGCCAACTCTAGCTACATGTTTTGTGTAGCTGGAGATGTGTACCTTAAACCAATCTGCCTGGTCCAGTATAGACTAGGCCTTAGAACTTTGTCATACCACACATCACAACAGTATTGGGCTGCCTTCTAGGGATGTTAAAATGCATGCATTCAAGTGCGGCCAGTTTGGGCTAAACCCCCAGGTCCTGCACTTCCTGGCAGGTCTTTGTGTGCCTCAGAGGCTCACGGTGTCCCTATCACTGCCAAGTAAGGCAAGGGTACCCCACGACCAGAGCCCTTCTCATCATCAGCCAGTTCAGGGTTTTTGGAGATCAGTCCCTCTGACTAGTCTACAGGGTCTGTTTCATCCTGGCAGCCCACCAGGTGGGAGAAGGGTTGGGAACTTGTTCCCACCCACTTGCTCCAAGTTCTGGCCCAGGGCCCTACGGGGTATAATCTCAAGTGAGCTGTGAGGCTTGGCCCTTGCCCCACTGAACAGTAGCCCCTCCCTGGGCCACTTCCCCAACCCTTCCTAGAGACCTCCTCTCCAATGCCTTGGAACAGTCCTTGATTGCTGACTGCCTTGGGTCTGTCTGCTGAGTTGATCAGTCTCCTCTAATCCATCCCTTTTCTCCTACCCCACCCCACCTTGCCTGAGGGAGGGTTTTTATGGTGGGCCCATCAGCCTTAACTGGCAGCAGGTGTTTCAATTAGCTTTCCCTTCAGGCTGATGCCATATGGGCTTCAGGTGTTGCCCTAGATGGGCCACAGTCTCGGGCAGTCTATTCAGGAACATAAAACCACATACCCAGCTCCCTATATATCTACAGCACTCTGTTCTCAGGGTGCTGCACTTTCTCCTGCACCCTTCTTCCTTTGGGGGGGGGTCTGTGGGGGAGACTGCTGCTGTTGTGGCAACTGGGCCCTAGTCACCTCTACATTCTGGGCCAGGCCCCTTTTTCCACCTGCCTTTTTACAGGCTGCTTTTCCCCACTTCATCTCAGCTATTTGCTGAGGGTGCTGGGTGTAGGGGGGGTCTCTGCTGCCCTGCCTTTAGGTGGGGGAGCCCCCCTCACATTTTCTTGGGGGTCTATTTTGACCCCCTTTTTCTCCACCTCAGCAGGCCTGACCTTCACCTTTCCTCCTGCTGCTGCTCTCCCCGAAGAAGAGACGGTAAGGGGGTTGCTTTAAAGCAACCCCTGGGGTTTCTTTCTCCCCGCAGCCTGCCTGGTGCAGGGGAGGGGCGATTAGGGGCCCTTTCCACCAGGGCTCCTGGGCGGGGGCTGGTGCAGCTCCTTTGGGGTGCTGAAGGCAGGGGGCAGTTTACCTCCCCATGGTTCCTCGGCCCTCACACTTCTCCTGCTGCTCCCTCTCCAAGCCCTAGTTGCTGTAGGGGCCTTTCCACTCTCAGCCCCACTGCTTGTCTCTTTGCCCTTCTCTGCTCTTCTGGACCTTGCAGCAGGTACTGTGGGCCTGCTGCTCAGGTGCGTGTGGGTACGCTGTTTTCCATTCCCTCAGCAGTGTCTCCTCCCTCTTCTTGCCCTTGAACAGGCATCTTTTCACTGCCTGCCTTCCCACTCCACTGCTTGTCCCATCCACCCTTTTGGGTGCCAATGTGCTGCGCCCCCCCCCCTTTCCTTTGTTAGGTGCTTGAACTTCCCTTCCTTTTAGTTACTCTTCCCACACACACAACTTCACTTGTCCCCATGTCCTTTCAATGATAACTTACCCCTCATCTCCCCAGTGCAGCCAGAGGAGCCGATCTTTCCATCCTGTGCTGGGAGCTGTATTCCTTGCACCTTTTCCCCCTTCCCTTTTCTGAATTACCACCCTCCACCCCACTTCCAGCCTAGTGGGGGGGGGGGGAGTGTTAAATCTCCTTCCTCCCCTCCCTGTTCCCTCCCCTGGTGTTTTTGGTCCTCCCCTAACTGTTTTGGTCTTTTCCTCCCTACCCATGACCCCAATGAAGGGGTTGTCCGATGACACCCCTGCAAAACCTTCCCCTCCCCTCCCTAAAAACAACCCCTCTGAGGCTGCCGCGCCCCCCCGTCACTGTGGTAGAGGGGGCGAAAATGGACGAGGACCCCGGGGCCTCGACCGCTTCTGCCGTGGCACCTCCAGTCACCTCTGAAGAACTTCCCCTGAAGGGTAGGAAGGGCCGGGGGACCAAAAAGGGCAAGAGCCCCGCCCGGAAGGCAAAACCTCCTGAGGGGAGGGCTCACTCCCCGGCCGCGACCCATCTGCTGGCTGCGGCTCCCCCCCTTCCTGCTCCCCTGTTCCTTCCACCAGCTCTGGGGGCAACGGTGTCCCGGGCCCCAGGGCGTACGCCCAGGTAGCCGCCACCCCCCCACCTGCCACCTCCCAAGCTGCCTCCCGGAATACCATCCCCGGCGGCCGCGGCCCCTTTCCCACCCTGACCAGGAGGCACGGGGTCCGTTGTCTCTTGGTGGTGGCCTCGCCCCACGTGGAGACCTACGTGCGGGCATTGGCACGCGTGGTGGGGCCCGCGGCCGTGGTGGCGGCCTCTAGGATGTTCGGGAAGGTGGTGTTCTTCCTGTTTGAGGCTGCCGCCCAGGAGGCGGTGGAAAGGGGTTTGGCGGTGGGGGGCGTCCACGTTCCCCTCGAGCCTTTGGTGGACCTGGGCGTACGGGTGGTTTTGTCCTCAGTTCCTCCCTTCCTCCCCAATGCCGCCCTACTGCCTTTCCTCTCCACCCTGGGGAGGCCTCTGTCAGTCCTGAGTCCCCTTCCTCTGGGCTGCAAAGATCCTACCCTCCGCCACGTCCTCTCCTTTCGCCGGCAGGTACAAAGCCAACTACTGCCGGCGGGACGTGGCGGAGAAGCCCTCGAAGGGTCATTTCTGGTGTCCCATCAAGGGGCCCGGTACTGGATGTACTACACCAAGGGGGAGGCCCGGTGTTTTCTCTGGTGGGTGACTGGGCATGTCCAAAGTGACTGTCCCCGGCCCGGTTTGGAGAGGCACCCGGGACCCCCGACGCCCGGGAGGGCACCGGCGCTACCATCGCCGGTGGCCCTGACGGTCGGGACCCTGGGGTTGCCCCTCCTCCAACCATGACCATTGTCATAGAATCATAGAACCATAAAGCTGAAAGATACATCAGATGCTCATCAAGTCCAGCCCCCTGCTCTAGGCAGGACCAATTCGAACTAAATCAACCCAGCCAGGGCTTTGTCAAGCCGAGACTTAAACACGTCTAGGAATGGAGACTCCATGACTTCCCTAGGTAACCCATTCCAGTGCTTCACCACCCTCCTAGTGAAATAGTTTTGCCTAATATCCAACCTGGACCTCTCCCACCACAACTTGAGACCATTGCTCCTTGTTCTACCATCTGTCACTACTGAGAACAGCCTCTCTCCATCCTCTTTGGAGCCTCCCTTCAGGAAGTTGAAGGCTGCTATCAAATCCCCCCTCACTCTTCGCTTCTGCAGACTAAACAGACCCAACTCCCTCAGCCTCCCCTCATGTGTCTCATGCTCCAGCCCCCTAATCATTTTGGTTGCCCTCCGCTGGACCCTCTCCAATGCGTCCACATCCTTTTTGTAGTGTGGGGGGGGGTCCAGAACTGGACACAATACTCCAGAAGTGGCCTCACCAAAGCTGAATAAAGGGGAATAATGACATCTCTGGATCTGCTGGCAGTGCTCTTAATGCAACCTAATATGCCACTAGCCTTCTTGGCTACAAGGGCACACTGTTGACTTATATCCAGCTTCTCATCCACTGTAACCCCCAGGTCATTTTCTGCAGAACTACTACTTAGCTGATTGGTCCCCATCCTGTAACAATGCTTGGGATTCTTCCGTCCCAAGTGCAGGACTCTGCACTTGTCCTTGTTGAACCTCATCAGATTTCTTGTGGCCCAATCCTCCAATTTGTCTGTCACTCTGGACCCTATCTCTGCCCTCAAGCGTCTATCTCTCCCCCTAGCTTAGTGTCATCCGCAAACTTGCTGAGGGTGCAATCCATCCCCTCATCCAGATCATTAATAAAGATATTGAACAAAACTGGTCCTAGAACCGAACCTTGGGGCACTCCGCTAGAAACCGACCGCCATCCTGACATCGAGCCGTTGATCACTACCCGCTGGGCCCGGCCTTCTAGCCAGCTTTCTATCCATCTTACCGTCCATTTATCCAATCCACATTCCCTTAACTTGCTGGCAAGAATATTGTGGGAGACCGTATCAAAAGCCTTGCTAAAATCAAGGTATATCACATCCACTGACTTTCCCATGTCCACAGAGCCAGTTACCTCCTCATAGAAGCTAATCAGATTGGTCAGGCACGACTTGCCCTTTGTGAATCCATGCTGACTATTCCTAATCACTTTCCTCTCCTCCAAGTGCCTCAAAATGGATTCCTTAAGGATCCCTTCCATGATTTTTCCAGGAACCGAGGTAAGACTGACCGGCCTATAGTTCCCTGGATCGTCCTTCTTCCCTTTTTTGAAGATGGGCACTACATTTGCCTTTTCCCAATCATCTGGGATCTCTCCCGATCTCCACAACTTTTCAAAGATAATGGTCAAAGGCTCCTCAATGACATTTTCCAACTCCCTGATATTTGGTGTTGCTGCCACTGCCAAAAGCAGCAAGGCAGTGTCCAGTGATGGGACTCGGGCAAGACCTATCTGAGGGGGAGGTATCCCTTTCCCCTGCTGCCCAGCCCTCATCTACCATTACCTTCCCAACGCTGCCCTTGTCCCCTGGCTTGCAATGGGGAGGCGTCGAAAGCGTGCCTGGCGTTTCACTGTGGTGTTTTAAATGCTGCTTGTAATTATTAGAACTGGGAGCACTGGCTGTTGGGAATCTGGAAGCAGAGGAAACAGGAAGGAGGGGGGAGGAGAAGGGCCAGGCCTGAGTGCAAGCTACAGAGGGGAGCAGCAGCTTTGTAAAGAGGTTTCACCTTTGTTTGTTAAAGGCCTGTTGAAGTTTGTTACTACCTTGCTTGCATGATACAACGTCCACCCTGCCCACTGAGGGGGAGGACAACCTCCTTCCACCTATGGGGGTGGATGCTGGAGCCCTCCCTCGCTCCCCCCCTCCCCCCCTCTGAGCCCCCAGACGATTCACAGCACCACGAAGCAGTTGAAGTGACCACTGCGGTTGTGGGAGGGGTGAACACCTCCCTCCCGGGGTCCCTGCAGGAGGGGGCATCCATGGAGGATGCTCCCACTGTTCCCACCTCCGTTGAGGGGGCGGCCGCTGACCTTGCCACCGACAAAGATCACCATCTGGTGGAAGGCAGCGGACTCGCCTTCCTCTCCCAGGAGGTGGGGGCTTTGGGGCTGACCCCGGCTGCCTCAGAGGGGGATCATCAGGTCCTGGAGGGACAACAACCGACCTCTCCTTCCCCTTCCAACCTGCTGCTATCCCTTCTCCCTGCCTCTGAGTTGCCCCAGGGTGCAACCATCTGCCCGGCCATCGGCAGCACTTCGGCCGCGGCCTTGAGGCTCTCAGCGGGTGGGAACTCCCATTAATATCCATGGTAGTAAGTTGAGGGTCAGTAACATGGAGTCAGCAGGCCTAAATAGAGGCCTGTAACATGAAAACAGCAACAGGCCTCCAATCTAGTGAGCAAGACTTTGGTTCAGGAACACAGGAGCCAAGAAAGAAGCCGTACTGATAACTGTGTAATTGTGTAAGTTAGGTGGAGCATCAAAGGACACAGGGAGGCACTGGGTACAGACTGTGAGCCAAAGAGGAGTAGTGGAACATCTTAAGAAATGTCTTGGTACAAAAACTCCCTAAACACGAATGCACATACCGACCTAGGTTCAGGACCGGGTCGAGATTGACAGCATGAAGGATAGTAAGCCCCCCTTCCGTAAGGTGAGGGGTGGTAACTAGGCAACAGAGGGTGGTAACCTGGCATGTAAAGAAGTGATGTACGTTGTTTGTACCTGTCTATAAAAGGACACCGCAGAGGGTGCTCTCCGGCCGACCTTGGGGGGGGGCGCACTAGGCGCCTGAACGGCAGGTGTCATTGCCTAAACTTACAGAATGCACAGTAGCTTAACTTTGACTAACTGCTGTTAGTATCTGTTATATGGCAATAGGCCTGCCCGGTGATGGTACCTTGTCAACGCGGGCCATAGTGCCCAGTGGTGTAACATTGTACTGATCTGTTACCAACTGGTAGAGCTTCGCATTTGACAATAAACCTGCTCGACTGATTTCAAACCTTGCCTGCATCTGTCATTTCCGGGGCCTCTCGATCTCCAGTGTTGACCCAAGTGCACGGGGTTTAACACTCTAGATAAAGGGAGTACCGATTGTTACGCACGCAGCCGAAAGTTTAACAACGGAGTAGAGGTCCTGTCAGGAGCATGCCAGGACAACCCTGACCAGACAACGCTGACCCTGACAGTCCAGGGTACCGAGGTACAAGAACACCGAGGTACGACATCATCACCTCTGGTGCTGCACTCTGTGGCACTGGAGCCCAGCACTGGGGAGGGTATCACTACCCCTACTGTTGCCACCGATTCTCTGCCCTGCGAGGACGCACCACATCCTGGTGCCTCCTCCACTGGGGCTTCTCGCCCTGTTCCTTCTCCTGCTCCCTGTTCAAACCCCCTCCCAATTGAGCTTCCCACCCCTCTTCCTCCTCCCCCCCCCCCGCCATCCTTGTCTTTTCCCCAATCCTTCACCTCTTCCTCCCCTTCCTCATCTCCCTCCTTTTCCTAATCCCCTGCCTGAACTCTTTTCCTCCCCTTACTCTGTTACTGCCCCCCCTGGGGTTGCCACGTTTACTCTAGACGTTGGCCCCCGGGAGGCGGTTTCCGTTTCTCCTGCTCCCAGCACATCTGGGACTGGTCTCCCTCCGCCACTGTCCTCCCAGCAGGGACCTCAGACGCCCTGCATCCCCGTGCCGATGGGTTGCGGGGCTCACGGAGGGGTCTGACCCCAAGGTGTTGGAGGGCCCGAGGCCCCGATGCCAGATGCGCTGAAGGGCGAGATGCGTGCTTTCTTGGAAGACATCCGTGGCTCCAAGAACAAGGTCGCTCTCGCCCTTCAGCGCTGGGGAGATTTTCATCTCGTCCTACAAACAGTAAGGGCCCTCCTGGGGGAGGGTAAAGGGACCGGGAGGCCACGGCTTACCAGCATGTCCGCAGCTTCCGTGACGCCCTGCTCGCTTTTGGGCACGGTCACGGTTTGCTGTGAGGCCCAATGGGGGCCGCTGGCACTCCTGCCAATGAGGATCTTCCCCAGCCCTCTCGATGCCGTCGCTCATCTTTGCCATTCTGAACACCTGGGGCTGCGGGTCGGGTCTCCGTAGGTGTCTGGTACTCCCCTTCTTTCGGAGGGGGAGGTACTCTCTCGTATTCCTCCAGGAGACCCACGCAGCTCCGGCCGCCGAGGCTAGATGGCAGCTGGAGTGGGGGGGGACAGGGTTTATTTCAGCCACCTGTCGGCCCGTCAAGCCGGGGTGGCTACCCTGTTCTCCACGAACCTGCAGCCCGAGGTGCTGGGGACCGCCGAGGTCGTGCAGGGTCGCCTGCTGCATCTCCGGGTTCGGATGGAGGGGCTCACACTAAATCTTGTCAACATCTACGTCCCGTCGTCCATCTCGGAGAGGCTTCGCTTCTATCAGCGGGCGTCTGCCTTCCTCGGCTCTTTGGATCCTCGCTAGTGCCTGGTCCTAGGCGGGGACTTCAATTGCACCCTCGAGGACCGGGACCGTACGGGGCTCGAGCAGTGCCCAGCCACCGCGGACGTCCTCAGGGAGATAATAGACCATCACTCCCTGGTGGACGTCTGGCGTGACCTCCACCTGGGCGAGGAAACGGTATTTACCTATGTCCATGTGGTGGGCTGTCGGTCTTTTCACTCCCGGTTGGACCACATTCATCTCTTCTGGGCCCACTCCTCCAGCATTCAGCCGGCCCCGTTCTCGGACCACCATTTAGTGGCCGTGAAGCCCTCTCTTTCTTCGGAGAGGCCGGGGCCGGCATACTGGCATTTCAATAACAGCCTGCTGGAGGACATGAGCTTCGTAGCGTACTTCCGGGAGTTCTGGCTGGCCTGGTGCGGGTGGCGGTGCGCCTTTCCCTCGGCACAGCAGTGGTGGGATGTGGGGAAGGTGCGCACGCGGCTATTCTGCCAGGACTACACCCGGGGGTCCAGCCGGTGGAGGGATGCGGCAATAGAGAAGTTGGAACGGGAGGTTTTAAAGCTAGAGAGGCGGCTGGCCACCGGCCCCGAGGATCCGCCCCTCTGCGGAGCGTACCGGGGGGAAGTGGGAGGAACTCGAGGCCCTCAAGGACCTTCAAGCCCAGGGTGCCTTTGTTCGTTCTCGTATCCGTCTCCTTCGGGAGATGGATCAAGGTTCCCACTTCTATGCCCTGGAGAAAAAGAGAGGGGCTAAAAGACACATCGTCTGCCTTGTGGCAGAGGACGGCACCCCCCTCATGGATCCGGTGGAGATGCGCAAGAGGGCTCGTGCCTTCTACGCCTCTCTCTTCTCCCCGGATCTGACCGATGCTGATGCCCGCAGGGTTCTCTGGAACAACTCCTGACAGTCAGCGCGGGCGACCAGGACCGGCTAGAGCTGCCTCTCTCCCTGGCCGAGTTCTTGGAAGCCCTCCGTCTCATGCCCACCAATAAATCCCCAGGCATGGACGGGCTGACCGTGGAGTTCTACCGCGTGTTCTGGGACGTCCTCAGCCCGGACCTTGCTAGCGTCTGGGCCGAGTCCTTGGAGAGAGGGGTCCTCCCTCTATCGTGCAGGCGAGCCATGCTTGCCTTACTGCCCAAGAAGGGGGACCTCCGTGATCTGAGGAATTGGCATCCCGTCTCGCTCCTCAGCATGGACTATAAAATCGTTGCCAAAGCCATCTCCCTAAGGCTGAAGTCTATGCTGGCGGACGTGGTTCTTCCGGACTAGACTTACACCGTCCCGGGCCGAACCATCTTCGACAACCTTTCTCTGGTCCGGGATCTCTTAGAGCTCGGGTGTAGGGACGGTCTGTCGTTCGCCCTCCTGTCCTTGGATCAGGAGAAGGCGTTCGACCGGATGGACCACGGGTACCTCCTGGGCACCCTGCGGGCCTTTCGCTTCAGGCCCCATTTTGTGGGGTTTCTCCAGGTGCTGTATGCCTCCTCAGAGTGCTTGGTCAAGCTCAACTGAACCCTGACCGCACCGGTCACTTCGGGCGGGGAGTACGTCAAGGCTGTCCGCTGTCAGGTCAGCTCTACGCTCTGGCCATGGAGCCCTTCCTCCGTCTCCTTCACAAGAGGTTGACGGGGTTGGTGCTCCGTGAGCCAGAGACTAGGCTGGTCCTGTCGGCGTATGCCGATGACGTGCTCCTTGTGGTCCAGGACCCGGGAGACCTGGCGCGGGTAGAGGCCTGCCAAGCCGTCTACTCGGCGGCCTCCTTCGCCCGGGTCAACTGGCTCAAGAGCTCTGGCCTGGTGGTAGGGGCCGGGTGGCAGGTGAGCTCCTTCCCACCCGCGCTTCAGGCCATCAGGTGGAGCATGGGTCTGCTGCTCTATCTTGGCGTTTTTCTCTCTGCCACGCATCCCTCTCCGCCGGAGAACTGGCAAGGTTTAGAGGCCAGGGTGGTTGGGCGGTTGCAGAGGTGGACGGGACTGCTCCGGTGCCTCTCCCTGCGTGGGATGGCACTGGTACTTAACCAATTGGTCCTGTCCATGCTCTGGCACAGTCTCAACACCCTGGTCCCGCCCCCGGGTTTCCTAGCCCGTACTCAGCAGCTAATACTGCGATTCTTCTGGCCAGGACTGCATTGGTTCTCTGCAGGGGTTCTCCATCTTCCCCTAGAGAAGGGAGGGCAGGGCCTGACGTGTTTGCGCACATGGGTTCACATCCTCTGCCTCCGGGCCCTGCAGAGACTCCTCTTTGATGCAGGTAGCCCAGCGTGGAGCACGTTTGCGCACGCCTTCCTTTGCCGCTTCGGAGGGCTCTGATACCAACAGCTCCTTTATTTGAGAGGTCTTCCACGAGACCTCTCTGGGCTGCCGGCCTTCTACCAGGACCTCCTCCACACCTGGAAGCTGCTTGGGGCGACCAGGTCCTTGTGAGCCACCTTGGGGGCAGACCTCCTCGCGGAGCCCCTGCTACACAACCCCCATCTACATGTGCAGGCAGCAGAGTCTCCCTCGGTGCGCCAGAGGTTGGTCCTGGCAAAAGCCACCAGAGTCAGAGACGTCCTCGACTACGACTGTGGAGACTGGGTGGATCCTCGGGCGCTCGCCCAGCGCATGGGGCTCTCCACCCTACATACTCCCGGCGCATACTTCAGGAGGTGAAGGACACTTTGCTGCCCACTGCTCGGGTGTACCCAAACAGGTCCTGCAAGAGGGTGCACCCCGCCCGCCCCTCACCCCCACTTCTCCTGATCTCTCCATTGGCCCCAAGCCCCGTGTACCCGATTGCCTCCCCCTCGTCATCCTAGCCGGCTGCACGCGTTGCAGCCGGTCCCCTTCCGAACTGCGCCAAAGAGTCACCTGTACACGCTCGTGTTTCACACGCTCCACTTCCCCACCCTCGTGTCTCGCCCAGACACCAAGTGGCGGGACCTCCTACCACCAATGGAGGGTGGGGAGCCCTGGTGGGCCAGCCTCTATTCGACCTTGGTTCCACGGTCCACCGGGGACATCTGCTGGAGAATCCTGCACGGCGCGGTGAGCACGGGCGTATACTTGGCACGGTTCACCCCCACCTCCGAAACGTGCCTCTTCTGTGGCGTGAGGGAGACCCTGGCGCACATCTACATCGAGTGCGCCAGGCTACAACCCCTCTTGTGGCTCCTCCAGAACCTCCTGTTGAGGTTCTGGCTGCACTTTTCTCCCCGCTTGTTAATTTACGCACATCCCATCCGTGGCCCCACAAAGTCGCGGGACCTCCTGGTCAACCTCCTCCTAGCAATGGCCAAATGGGCAATCTACAAAATCAGGGAGAAGAGGTTGGCCGGGGGAGGGGCCTGCAACTGTGGGGCCTATTTCTGTTCCTGCATCCGCTCACGTATCCGGGCAGAGTTCCAATGGGCGGCGTCCGCTGGCTCTCTCGAGACCTTCGGGGGGCAGTGGGCGATGTCCGGGGTTCTCTGCTTGGTGTCCCCATCCGGTTCCCTAGTTTTAACCCTTTGACCCTCACGCCCGTCCCTGTCTTTTTTCGTTATTTCTCCCCAGTAATTAGTTGGTTCTTCCGGGTTCTGTGGACCCTCCCCACAGGCTGGGGGGAGGTCCTTTAGATGTGGGTGTCATGATTATGAGGGTTAGCCAGCAGCCTGGGGATTAAGGGGTTAACTACACCTAGCTAGGTGGAGTGACCAGTAGGAATGTAGGTGGGACTTTCAAACTGGGACAAAGGAATTTGGGTTTCTTCTTTTCTCCTTTCTCTCCCGTGGGGTATGTCTACACTACAGCACTAATTCGAACTAACTTAATTCGAATTAGTTAATTTGAACTAAGCTAATTTGAACTAGTGCATCTAGACCTAAAAACTAGTTCGAATTAGCATTTTGCTAATTCAAACTAGCATGTCCACATTGATTGGACCCTGAACTGAGGTTAAGGCTGGCCGGAAGCAGTGCCGGCAGGGCATCAGATTAGGACTTAGAGTGTGGAGCTGCTGCCTCAGGCTAGCCGAGGGCTGTGCTTAAAGGGTCCTGACCCCCACCCCGGACAGACAGTTCTCAGGGGTTCCCCGCTCGCTTGTCTAACTCGATGGAGGACAGCAAAGCAGTCCTGGCTTGGAGTGCCCTGAGAGCCCACACTCAGCACATCTCAGCACTCAGCCATCAGCCCGGCTTCACTTGCCGCAGGCTGCCATCCGGGGGGGGGCGCGTCAATTGGGGGGCTGCAGGAGAGCTTCCTCCCCGAGGAGCCTGCAGAGCCACCCCAGTCCTCCCCATTGGGGGCTCGTACCCCATTCCTCCCTCACCCCCTTCCACTTACCCCTCCCTAGCCCCCCTTCCTGATGTACAAAATAAAGGACACGTGTGTTCAAAAATAGAAACTCTCTTTATTTAACAAAACTGGAGGGATGGGGGAGAGATTAACCTCTGGGGAGACTGGGAAAAGGAGGTGGGAGAGAGGAAGACAGAGGGTGGGAGAGGGGAGGAGGGAGCTGGAAGGGGGAAGCCAGGGGAAGAAGGGGGAGGGGAAGTATAAACTATGGTACGCCCACATCTTCAGTACTGTGTACAGATGTGGTCTTCTCACCTCAAAAAAGATATTTTGGCCTTGGAAAGGTTTCAGAAAAGGGCAACTACAATGATTAGGGGGTTGGGAACAGGTCCCATATGAAGAGAGGCTAAAGAGACTGGGACTTTTCAGTTTAGAAAAGAGGAGACTGAGGGGGGACAGGATAGAGGTCTCTAAAAGCAGGAGTTGGGTGGAGAGGGTGCATAAAGAAAAGTTCTTCATTAGTTCCCATAAAGAAGGACTAGAGGACACCAAATGAAATGAATGGGTAGCAGGCTTCAAACTAATAACAAAGTTCTTCTTCACAAAGCAAATAGTCAACCTGTGGAACTCTTTGCTGCAGGAGGCTGTGAAGGCTAGAACTAGAACAGAGTTCAAAGAGAAGTTAGATAAATTCATGGAGGCAGGGTCCATGGAGTGGTATTAGCCAGGGGGCAGAAATGGTGTCCCTGGCCTCTGTTTGTGGAAGGCTGGAGATGGATGGCACGAGACAAATGGCTTGGTCGTTTTCTTCGGTCCATCCCCTCCAGGGTCCCTAGTGTTGGCTGCTGTCGGCAGACAGGCTACTGGGCTAGATGGACCTTTGGTCTGACCCAGTACGGCCATTCTAAGCTCAGGGTCGGGGGTCTCAGTGGACCCCCTTGATTTTCATGCAAACCTGCTCCTGGGTGGCCAAGCTGGCAGCTCTCCTGCCCTAGCCGGCCACTTTCCTGTGCCTAGTGCGGAGGTCGTGGATGAGGTCCACGATGTCTGCACTAGAGCAGGCAGGCGCCCGCCTTTTGTGGACCTGGGCAGGCTCCTGGGAGCTGCCAGCCTGGTCTCGGGAAGAGGCGGAGGGCTGGGTGGCAGCAGGTGGCTGGCTTGAGCCATGCCAGGTGCAGGGTCTGCTGGCTGGGTGCTGGCAGGCTTGCACCTGGCACGGGCACCGTAGCCAGCCCGTGCCCCTTTAAGGGCTCCGGGGCCGGGATGGGGGCAGAAGAGTTTCCCTGGTGGGGCCCAGCATGGCCACCAGGGAAAGCTGGAGAGGGCTCGCCTCCCACTAGTTCGAATTAAGGGGCTACACAGCCCTTAATTCGAACTAGTTAATTCGATCTAGGCGTTAGTCCTCGTAGAATGAGGTTTACCTAGTTCAAATTAAGCGCTCTGCTAGTTCGAATTAAATTCAAACTAGCGGTTTGCTAGTCTAGTGCCTATCAAAGTTAATTCGAACTAACGTCTGTTAGTTCTAATTAACTTCGTAGTGTAGACATACCCTGGGGGAGTTCTCTGCAGCTACAGAGGGACAAGCATGTGTCTCTCTCTCTAAGACACCATTCCTCATTTTCTGTAAGTAGGGTAAAGTTTAGGTAGTTTCGTTAGGCTTTATTGATTTACGGGTTGGGTATGGGATCCGATATCTGGCACTGCTTAAGAGATGTTTGGCTTTTCTTTGTAATGAAGTTCTAGGCCCATGGAGTTTCTCCATGAGTATATTTTGTTACCTTCCCATCTAGTCATTATGCTTGCAACAGGAATATTGTTGTAATAATAAAAGTTCTTTCTTTTCTTTTTATTAACCTGGCAGTGGTTAATTGTGTGCCCTGATTTTTATTTTAGGGGTGAGATTTCCCAAATGATCTTTCCCCTGATTTCTTTATCAACATTTGGGTGGTGGCAGCGGAAGTTTTATTCCCAAGATCTAGGTTTTTAAGATTTTTGGGGGAAGTTTTATACCAAAGCCTGGTAGATAAGGCTTTGGAGTACACTTGCTGGCCCCCACTTCTGCATTTATCATGCCAGAGTGGGGAAGGAGCCATGACAGTGGGGGGGGGGGGGGGAAGGGGAAAGAGGGCCAGTGTAGACAGGCAAGTTAACTTCTTGCGCAAGAAAGCCTGATGGCTAAAATGGCCATCGGAGCTTTCTTGAGCAAGAAAGCTCCTACACTGGCACGGATGCTTTTGCGCAAAAGATGTCTTTTGCACAAAAGCATCCGTGCCAGTGTAGACGCTCTCTTGCGCAAATACTTTTAACGGAAAAACTTTTCCGTTAAAAGTATTTGTGCAAAATCTTGCCAGTCTAGACGCAGCCACAAAGTATTCCCCACTCCCTTGGTCTAATTTTCCACACACAAATCATACATACAACAGAGTAAGATAAACAGGACCAGCAAATTATGACATGAAGATCGATGGGTTACATGAAATAATTTGCTCAAACCACCTTTGAGTTATGTATATTGGTATCCATGGGTACGTCTAAACTACGTGGCTCCGTCGATGTAGATTAGGCAAATCGGAAAAGGGAAATGAAGCCGCAATTTAAATAATCGCAGCTTCATTTAAATTTACATGGCTGCCGCACTGAGCCGACAAATAGCTGATCAGCTGTTTGTCGGCTCAGCGCGCTAGTCTGGATGCTCCCCTGCCCACATGAAAGCCCTTTATCGACCTCCCCGTTATGCCTCGTAGGGTGAGGTTTACCGGGGAGGTCGATAAAGGGCTTTCACGGGGGCAGGGGAGTGTCCAGACTAGCGCGCTGAGCCGACAAACAGCTGATCAGCGATTTGTTGGCTCAGCGCGGCAGCCATGTAAATTTAAATGAAGCTGCGATTATTTGAATTGCAGCTTCATTTCCCTTTGCCGATCAGCCTAATCTACATGGCTGCATCGACGGAGCCATGTAGTTTAGACACACCCCATGAGTCCAGTTTACAAAGCATGAGGGAGGGATCCATCACATCCCCCATTCCAAGTACTGTAGTGCAATCTCTACCATGAAAGCTGCACTTACAAATGTCAAATTATGCACAAAATATAACTGCATTCAAAAATAAAACAATAGAGCCTGAACGCCACTCAGTCCTACTTTTTGTTCAGCCAGTCACTCAGACACACTCAGATACTTATGAATCAGAAGTAGCAAGTACTAGGTATGATGCTAGCTGTTTTGTAGGATGAAACCTTATTTACAAGCTCTTTGAAACATGCATCTGTCTACAAACCCTGAACCCATGTGTTAATTTTCTCTGGGGCATCTACTCTTTTAGTGTCGGTGACACACACAAGGTGAAAATTTCAAACCAGGAAAACTTGTATCTATTTCTACAGGTCCCTGTTTCACTTGTATTTGTATAGCATGGATCCTAACCATTCCCCAGAAACTGTATAAGCCTGAATGAATGCCTTTTACTCTCCTTTCCAGTGTCAGTAAATATTGTATTAATATTTGGAAAGAGAGCATGACTGTTTCTGGTTGACTCATAGTTTTGTTTAGCATCTTAAAGCCCAGCTATGTGTGGATAATATGCATTTTGGTGTGTTTACTAGCTTGAGTTGTTAGAAAGAATGATGATACATGTACTCCAAGGGTAATGTTAATTTTATTTTTATTTGATTTCATATTAAATAACCATAAACATTGTTCCTTGGTAATTATCCCTTGTTTCAATATATTTTCTTCCACACCTACGGGCCATTTTAAATACATACTTAAATCTAGGTTTTTGTTTGTACTGGTGGTTGCACAGCAATACGCTACCTCAATATTGGTGTTGCACATAAAGAAATTTCAACCTGCCTGTAGTGGGGCCTATTTGAAACACAGGAGTGGGTGGGTGTTAGCCTGCCCACTTCTAAAAGCCCCTCCCTCAGCCTTGCAGGAGGGACGACTAGGCCTGGGGATCAAATGAGTCCGGCGGACAAATAATGAAAAAACAGGGTCAAGGGGTGCAGGTCACAGGGTCAAAACAAGGGAACCGGATGGGGACACGGAGCAGAGAACCCCAGACAGAGCCCCACTGCTCCTAAAAGCTGTCCATGGAGCCAGTGGACACTGCTCAGAGGAACTCTGCCTAGATACGTGACACAAGGGAGGAACTGAAGTAGGCCCCACAGTCGCAGAGAACCCCCTCGTCCAGTATCCTCCTCCTGATGTAGTATATGGCGGCTTTCGCCAGGGCCAGGAGGAGGTTGATGAGGCGATCTCGCGACTTCATGGGGCCATGGATAGGGTGCCCACAAATGAAAAGCTGTGGGGGAAAGTGCAGCCAGAACCTCAATAAGCGGTTCTGGAGGAGCTGGAATAGGGACTGCAACCTTGGTGGTTTCTGCCAGGATCAGCCTCCGGCGCACCGAGGGAGACTCCGCCACCTGCACGCACAAGGCTGGATTGTGGAGCAGGGGCTCCGCGAGGAGGTCTGCTCCCGCAGTGGCCACAACAGACCTGGTCGCTGAGAACAGCTTCCAGGTCTGGAGGAGGTCCTGGTAGAATTCCGGCAGCTCTGAGAGGTCTCGCAGAAGGCCCCTCAGGTGGATAAAAAAAGAGCTGCCGGTCGTATCGGAGCCCTCGGAGGCGGCAGAGGAAGGCGCCAAAGTGCTCCGTGCTGGACTGCCTGCACTATAGAGGAGTTTCTGCAGGGCCTGGAGGCGGAAGATCCAAACCTGGCTGTACATGGAGACCAGGCCCTGGCCCCCCTCCTCCAGGGGGAGAGACAGGACCCCTGCAGAGACCCAGTGCAGTCCTGGCCAAAAGAACTCCAGGGCCGTACTCTGGAGCTTGGCCAGGACCTCCGGGGCTGGGCGCAGGGTGTTGAGCCGGTGCCAGAGGATGGACAGGATTAGCTGGTTCAGCATCAGTGCCCTCCCTCGAAGGGAGAGACACTGGAGCAGTCCTGTCCATCTCTGCAGCCGCTCACCCACCCTAGCATCCAAACCCTGCCAGTTCTCCGGCGGAGAAGGATGCGTGGCGGATAAATAGACGCCCAGATAGAGCAGCGGACCCGCACGCCACCTGATGGCATGAAGCGCGAGTGGGAGGAGCCTGCCCGCCACCCGTCCCCGACCACCAGGCCAAAGCTCTTGACCCAGTTGACCCGGGCAGAGGAGGCTGCCGAGTAGACGGCTTGGCAAGCCTCCACCCGCTTCAGGTCGCCCGGGCCCTGGACCACGAGGAGCACGTCATCGGCGTACGCCGACAGGACCAGCCGCAGCTCCAGCTCCCGAAGCACCAACCCCGTCAACCTCCTACGGAAGCGACAGAGGAAGGGCTCGATCGCCAGAGCGTACAGCTGGCCCAATAGTGGACACCCCTGACATACTCCCCGCCTGAAGCTGAGGAGCTCGGTGAGGGTCCAGTTGAGCCTGACCAAACACTCCGAGCGCCTACAGCACCCAGAGAAAACCCACAAAATGGTGCCCGAAGCCGAAGGCCTGCAGAGTGCCCAGGAGATACCCGTGGTCCACCCTGTCGAACGCCATCTCCTGGTCCAGGGACAGGAAGGCGAACAACGGACCGTCCCTACAGCTGAGCTCCAAGAGATTCTGGACCAGGTACAGATTATCAAAGATGCTACGGCCCCGGACAGTGTAGGTCTGGTCGGGGTAGATCACGTCCGCCAGCACGGACCGCAGTCGCAGCGAGATGGCTTTTGCTACGACTTTATAGTCCGTGCTGAGGAGCGAGACGGGACGCCAATTCTCAAGGTCACTGAGATCACCTTTCTTCAGCAATAAGGCGAGTACAGCTTGCCTGCACGACAGGGAGGACCCCGCCCTCCACGGACTCTGCCCAGGTGGTGACAAGGTCTGGGCCAAAGACGTCCCAGAACATGCGGTAGAACTCCACAGTCAGTCCGTCCATGCCCGGGGATTTCTTGGTGGGCATGAGACGGAGGGCTTCCGAGAACTTAGCCGGAGTGAGATGCAACTTGAGCTTGTCCTGGTCGCCTGCGCTGACCGTTGGGAGCTTGGTCCAGATCACTTTGTAGGCGTCGGCTTCAGTCTGATCTGGGGAGAACAAACTGGCGTAGAAGGCCCTGGCCCTTCCACGCATCTCTGCCAGATCCCTGAGGGGGTGCTGTCCTCTGCCAAAAGGCAGGTGACGTGCTTTTTGGGCCCCTCTTTTTCCAGGGTGTAGAAGAAGCGGGAGCCGCGATCCATCTCCCGAAGGAGATGGATAAGGGATCGAACAAAGGCACCCCGGGCCCGGTGGTCCTTGAGGGCCCAGAGTTCCTCCCGCTTCTCCTGGTACACCTTGCGGAAAGGTGGATCCTCTGGTTCGGATACCAGGTGCCTCTCAAACTTCAAAACCTCCTCTTCTGCCTGCTCTATCTCTGCATCCTTCTGCTGGCTGGCACCCCAGGAGTAGTCGCGGCAGAAGAGCCGGGCGCGCACCTTCCCCACGTACCACCATCTCCCTGCCGAGGGAAAGGCGGGCCGCTGCCCACTCCAGGCAAGCCAGAACTATCCCGGAAGGACACCACGAAGCCCACGTTCTCCAGCAAGCTATTATTAAAATGCAAATAGGCCGGCTCCAGCCTCTCCGAACTGAGAGAGGCTTTCACGGCCACCATGTGGTGGTCCGTGAATGGGGCCAGCCAGACGCTGGAGGAGTGGGCTTGTGCCAGATGGAACCAGGATAAATAGATGCGATCCAACCATGAGTGGCTCAACCGATTGTCCCCCACCCGGACATAGAATCAAAGAATACTAGGACCGGAAGGGACCTCGAGGGGTCATCGAGTCCAGTCCCCTGCCCTCATGGCAGGACCAAATACTGTCTAGACCATCCCTGATAGACATTTATCTAACCTACTCTTAAATATCTCCAGAGATGGGGATTCCACAACCTCCCTGGGCAATTTATTCCAGTGTTTGACCACCCTGACAGTTAGGAACGTTTCCCTAATGTCCAACCTAAACCTCCCTTGCTGCAGTTTCAGCCGATTGCTTCTTGATCTATCCCCAGAGGCCAAGATGAACAAGTTTTCTCCCTCCTCCTTATGACACCCTTTTAGATACCTGAAAACTGCTATCATGTCCCCCCTCAATCTTCTCTTCTCTAAACTAAACAAACCCAATTCTTTCAGCCTTCCTTCATAGGTCATGTTCTCTAGACCTTTCCTCATTCTTGTTGCTCTTCTCTGGACCCTCTCCAATTTCTCCACATCTTTCTTGAAATGTGGTGCCCAGAACTGGACACAATACTCCAACTGAGGCCTAACCAGCGCAGAGTAGAGCGGAAGAATGACTTCTCGTGTCTTGCTGACAACACACCTGTTAATGCATCTGACACGGACCCACAGGGGCCCGCACTCCCGAAAAGGGGGGGGGGGGATTGCCCCCCCCCCCCGATGTGGAAAAAACGGGCCGGGACCGTGCCCAGCCGCGGCGGCTCCACTCGCTGGCTCAACAGAGTCGGGGAGGAGCAGGAGCGTGAAGCCGCCCGGCCGCATCGGGGGCGGGGCCACGCCACGCCAACGCTCCCCGGCGTGAGGCCAGGAGAGGGGAGGAACTGGCGAACGTCAGCGCACCCCGGCGGGCGGGGCTACGGCCCTGCAACCCGACGGCGCGCGGTGGAGCGACACTGAGGGGGCGGGGCGCCGTCCCGGGGCATCCGCCCCCGGGCCGCTTGAAAAGTGGCCGGGTGAGTCGACGCAGGGGGGCTGGGAAGGAGCCTCCAACCCCCACGCAGGAGGAAAGATATCCCGCCCCACTGGAGGGACGTAGGAGCAGCGCGGCGGCCCCTCGGGCACCAGCAGAACGGGGCCGAGGCACCGGACGTGGTGAGTGCCCCGTTCGGGTCCGCAGGGGATCGGCGCTGGATGGGGAGTGGAAGGAGCCCGGGGCAGTCTGCCTCTGGTGGCCGTGAACAGGCGAGTTTCGTGGATTGACCCCGCCTGTCGTGGAGGGAATGCGCTAGTCCCTCCACTTAGGGCCCTGGGCTGGGACCCGGTGGAGAGGGAGGTCCTGGTCCCCCACTCCCTGCCCCCCCCCCCCCCCCCCAGTCATAGTCAAGTTGACTCACCGCCTCCACCAGGGTTTCCGGACGGGAGCGCCCCCCCCCCCCAAGTGGACTCTAGAGGTTGTCGCCCTTACCGGCCGGGCATCGGGATAGGACCGCAGAACCGGTGTAGGGGGTGAACCCCCCCCAAACCCATATTGGGGACAGGACCCTGAGACCCGTTGCCGGGCGGTGACAGGTGATCGCACCCACAGACCTCTTCAAAGACGTTAGACTTCGGGACCCCCAACCCTGGACCCAGACGGCGGGTCAGCTGAACCCCCCCTGCCCACCTGGGAGGGGGCGCTCGCACCCGATGAACCCGTCTCAGCATCCCAGAATCATGTTTGCTTTTTTTTGCAACAGCATCACACTGCTGACTCATATTCAGCTTGTGGTCCACTATAACCCCTAGATCCCTTTCTGCCGTACTCCTTCCTAGACACTCGCTTCCCATTCTGTATGTGTGAAACTGATTGTTCCTTCCTAAGTGGAGCACTTTCCATTTGTCCTTATTAAACTTCATCCTGTTTACCTCAGACCATTTCTCCAATTTGTCCAGATCATTTTGAATTATGACCCTATCCCCCAGAGCAGTTGCAACCCCTCCCAGCTTGATATCATCTGCAAACTTAATAAGCGTACTTTCTATGCCAATATCTAAATGGTTGATGAAGATATTGAACAGAGCCGGTCCCAAAACAGACCCCTGCGGAACCCCACTTGTTATACCTTTCCAGCAGGATTGTGGACCATTAATAACTACTGTTCCCTATCACCTTGCCAACTTCCAAGTGTTTGCAGATGATTTCCTTAGTTACTTGCTCCATTATCTTCCCTGGCACAGAAGTTAAACTAACTGGTCTGTAGTTTCCTGGGTTGTTCTTATTTCCCTTTTTATAAATGGGCACTAGATTTGCCCTTTTCCAGTCTTCTGGAATCGCTCCTGTCTCCCATGATTTTCCAGAGATGATAGCTAGCGGCTCAGATACCTCCTCTGTCAGCTCCTTGAGTATTCTAGGATGCATTTCATCAGGCCCTGGTGACTTGCAGGCATCTAACTTTTCTAGGTGATTTTTAACTTGTTCTTGTTTTATTTTACCTTCTAAACCTCCCTGTGACTGGGTGGAGCAACCCCGCCACTCGCCAGCACCACCAGAAACGGCCGGCGGCAGGGAAACGAACGCTACGGGCTGTCCGGCCCCGGGACGCCTGAACGATGAGGAAGCGGCGTGTCATCACGGGGCGCCCGGGCGCCGTTGATGACATCACGGGCGCGATGCCAGAGGGGGAGGGGGGAACCCGGAAGTGCGGGACAGAAAGTGAGCGGGGTACAAAGGGAGCCGGAGCGGCCAGAGGGGGGTGGCCGGAGCCGGAGGAACCCGGTGGCAAGGGCAAGGCGGAGGTGAATGAGAGGCCCGGACAAGGGGGAGACACGGAAGGCAAGGACACCACTGGGACTGGAGGGTAATTGTCGCGGCCAATGGCCGGCGGAGTGGAATAGGACCCAGGGCGGGCCGTGGAACCCGGGAGCAGGTGTGTTTGGGGTTGTTAACCCCCCTGCTACCACTGAGAGTCACACTCTCAGTGTTAGGGCCCTGGGTCGGGGTCCGGAGAGAGGGTGGGCCCGGACCCCCCACTCCGACTGGGAGGTGAGGGGGAAATCTCGCTCCCCTGGGGTACAGAGCCCCCAGAAGGGTCTGAGGCCGGAGGTCAAATCAGTGAGGCAGGAGAGAAACCTAGAAGGAAAAACTTTATGATGCATGCATGCAGGCTGTCACTTCCAAGAGTGAAAGCAGCCCTGAGAGACAGATTCAGGTATCCTCTATACAGAATGCTTAGACAGTTCAGTTGTTGATTGTTCTTCTTTAACATATCAAAGTCTCAGCAGAAGTACTCTGAGACTTCTGTTCACCCCAGGAGTGCTAGAAGTAAGTTTTTACAGTACACAAAGCCACATGAGAACTTGAGTGGAGGAGTCTACAAGGCAAACTGTGACAAAGATAAGGGTTTACATGACAAATTGTGACAGACTAGGAGTCTCCATGAAGTTGAGATAGGAGGCATTGTAAGGGTCTTGATTAGAGTTAAGGTGATTTCTCTCTGTTACAGGGAGAGAGGTCTGGAAAACTTTTTAACCCTTACAGCAGTTTTCTTTTAGAGAGTTTTGATTTCCTGCACAGTCCCCCCCCTTTAGACACAATTGGAGTTACTTGATTTTTCTCCCACAGAGGCACTGAACCGGGCGGTGACCGGCGCAGCTCTGAATATCAGCGGGTCGGGGCGTCTAACCACGACCCCACCCGGTGACACGTGGTGGAGAACATGGGCAGGATTGTGACCCTGTGACATAGGGCATGAAATCAGGTAGTTCTGGGTTTTTTTTTTTTTTTTTTTTTTTGTTGTTGTTGTTGTTGTTGTTGCCACCTCGCGAATAGGTACCGGCACCATGGCCGCGGACAAGATCATCGAGTGGTTGGTAGATGGCCAGCGCCAGTTACAGAGGCAACAGACGGAAGCGCTACAGCAGCTAACCTCCGAATTCAGGGAACAACAGAGACAGCTAGTGCGGGAGTTGAAGGATGGGACGAGGATGGTCGGGCCCACCGCCGAAGGAGATGAGGATATGATGGGACCGATGCGGCTCCCCATCAGACTCGCCAAGCTGGGGCCGGAGGACGACGCGGAGGCATTCCTGGTAACTTTTGAGCGGGTGGCAACTGTGACGGACCGGGCCGTGTCTGGGCACAGCTGAGGGCGTCCGCTCAGGGCGAATTGCTCGAATCCGGGGCTCCTTACAGCCCCCGACTGGTGACCTCTCCACACAGGCCACAAACCAGTCTCACAGAGCGCTTCAGCTGCCTGCCTGAAGCCTCCCGAGCAAAACCCCTCCGACACCCCAGCAATATCCGTGCCCCAGATGGCCCCGGGCCTATACACAGGTGGGGGGGTCCTAGCACCCAATCCCACCTACCCCGAACAAGTTCTGTCCAGTTCCAAGAAACCAGCCACAGATCCCTGGTCAATTTACCCTATGGACCTTACCCACAAATCACGCTGGGCCAATCCTTTAGAATCTATATCTAAAGGTTTATTATTACAAGAAAGAAAAGCCTGAGAGTAAGGTTATTAAAGTACAGTACGTTACATGCACCGAATCTCCCAGTTCTCGATGCAGGCTCTAGCAGAGATGTTGCAGCTGCTGGTTTAAAAGTTCTTATTGCACATCCTACGATCAGGATGGGTTCACAGGTCTTCCGGGCTCTTCAATCCCTGCAGTGCTGCCTCTGGGATGAAGTGCTGAGCTGAGAACCAAATGGCATCGACCGCATGGCCTCTTTATACCTCCTTCCTGGCCTCTTCTTGTATGCAGCAAGTCACCTGGTCAGAGGCCAATCTCTATGTTCCCTGCTGGCTGCCCTCAGGTGACAAACCCCATTCTTTGGGTGTGTCTATAGCCCATTGAGAGCCATTGTTCCACAGGGCTTTGCTACTCAGCCTGTCCATAGCCATGCTTAACCACATTCACAGAAATATTCAGCTTCCACACAGATTACAGATTCCTACCTACACACACAGACATTATATACTCACATAAATAGCGTACATAAGATCAACAAACAATAAGCTCCCATTCAGTACCCCACATGGCTCCCTTTTATACCACTTTCTGGGGCCAACACCCCCACCTAGGGGTGCAGCAGCGATCTGGCTGCTTCCCTCCAATTCAGTAATGTGACAGCAACAGCGGCCCGCTGGCCCCAGGAACACTGGGCCACCATACTCGCCCCCTACCTTTCCGGCCCGGCACAGCTCGCTTATAGGAGCTTGTCCGACCGAGACTCTCTATGCTATTACAAGGTCAAGGAGGTGATTCTTGATCAGTTGGGCATTTCCCCAGAGACATATAGGCAAAGGTTTCGGGCGGCCAAGTATGTAGTGGGGGAACGGCCCCGGGCAGTGGCCCAACGGATTCGGGAAGCCTGGTTACGATGGTTGGAACCCTCCACCAAAACCACGGCTCAGGTGTCCTAACACTACCAGGTCGAACAGTATCTACAGGTACTCCCCGCAGAAGGCCAACAGTGGGTGCGCCGACATTTACCCAGAACCCTAGAAGAGGCCGTAACTCTCATGGAACACTTCCTGGCGGCAGAAGGAACAGAAGACCGCGGCAAGGTAGGACCGGGGACTAACCCGGTGGGCCGTGGAGGCCCTAGCCCAAGAGGGAAAGAAGGGCGGGACAGCGCGGGACCAAGGGCAAGAAGCCCCCCGGACCCGAGGTCCAGACCGCCGATTATCCCCTGTGTGGCGTGGCCCCGAGAATCGCGAAAAGGGGGAACCCCGGGTCAGTGGCGAGAGGAGCACAGAGGGCACGCCAGGATCACAGTCGAAACCAACGTGTTTCCAGTGCGGTCAGGAAGGCCACTTTCGCCGAGAGTGCCCCATGATGGACTGCACATATGGACAACCCAAACCCAGAAGAGGCTCACGGCAGGAGGTAAGCTGAGCCCGCATAATGAGGCAAGTACGTTTGAATGGGGAGGCGGTAGAAGCCGTATTGGACTTGGGGTGCGGGCAGACATTGGTGCGGAGGGATGCCCTAGGAAAAGTAGTACACACGGCCCCCGGTCTGGATCAAGTGTGTGCACGGGGACACCCGGCCGTATCCGACAACCCGAGTTAGATTACATGATGGGAGTCAGGGCGAGGAACTACGAGTGGCAGTAACACCACGACTACCCTGCCCCGTGTTGTTGGGCAGAGACTGGCCCAGGCTGCGGCGACTCCTAGGGGAACGGGACCCCGACGGTCAGAGGGACACACAGGAAGTGTGGGTTACCCAAGAGGAGGACGAGGGGCGGATACCCCTGCAGGGGACAAATAGGGAAGAACCCTGGGGGCCAATGGCAGCCCTGGAGGTCGATGCGGGCGACTTTCTAGTCCTGCAGCGAGAAGACCCAACGCTGCAACGCGCGTGGGAAAACGCGTTGACACCCATGGAAGAGGGTGAAAGGGCCGAACGACGACCCGAACAGGGCCCTCACTTCGAAATCCAGGGGGACCGACTATACCGGGTCACTGGGACAGAAGGCGAGGAGACCCAGTTGGTCGTGCCTAAGGTATACCGGTGGCGGGTGATGGAGATGGCTCACGATAACCACTGGGCAGGGCACTTAGGGACAGAGAAAACCCAACAACGGGTGCTCTAGCGGTTTTATTGGCCTGGAGTGTATCAAGACGTTAAGAATTTTTGCAGGTCGTGCCTGCAATGCCAACGAACCACTGCGGCCTGGGTACCCTGAGCAGCCCTAGTGCCCATGCCACTGGTGGCGGAGCCCTTCGAGAGGATAGGCATGGACCTGATAGGACCCCTGGAGCGTACGCGAAGAGGGCACCAGTATATATTGGTAGTGGTCGATTATGCAACACGCTACCCAGAGGCCGTCCCCTTGCGTAAGACTAACGCAGCCATCATAGCCGACGAGCTCGTAAAGATGTTCGCCCGGGTCGGTCTCCCTAAAGAGATCTTGACTGACCAGGGCACAAACCTGGTATCACGTTGAATGAAGGAGCTGTGTAAGTGGCTACAGGTGAAGAAGATCCGCACCGCGGCCTACCATCCCCAAACGGACGGTTTAGTGGAACGTTTCAACCAAACCTTGAAAGCAATGCTACGAAAGCTGGTACAAGATGACCCATGAGACTGGGACAAGCTACTACCGCCCTTACTCTTCGCGATACAAGAGGTACCACAATCCTCGGTGGGGTTTTCACCGTTTGAACTATTATACGGCCGACGGCTGCGGGGAATACTAGACCTGGTTCGGGAAGGGTGGGAAGAACAAACGTCTACCGCACTGGGAGCAGTCCAGTATGTAATTAAGTTACGGGACAGCATGCAAACCATAGGGAGGTGGGCTCAGGGGAACTTGAAAAGAGCGCAAGAAACCCAAGCCCGCCATTACAATATGGGGACGCAGACCTTCAGTCCAGGCGACCCAGTGTTGGTGTTGCTACCAACGGGGGAGTCCAAACTGCTGGCTAAATGGCAAGGGCCATATCGGGTGACCAAAAGAATTGGGGAAGTAGACTACGAGGTCCAAGTGGGGGGTAGATGATGCCAGAACCAGGTGTATCATGTTAACTTATTAAAGCGATGGGTACCCCGGGAGGTGCCCCTAACGGAGGCCCTCAGTACAGAGATCGAATTTGGGCCATGGGCCGAGGAAGAAGTCACATGGGCGGCTAGCCCTATGGGGATGGAACTGAATTATGACCAGCAGGAGCAACTCCAGACAATGCTGCAACGGTCGGCGGCCAGCCTGACGAGCCGACCCGGAAGGACGACCCTGGTATATCACGAGATCACTACGGAACCTGGAAAGAAAATAAGAGACCCGGTACGCCCCATTCCCCGGAAGCTATGGGATACGGTTCAACAAGACTTTCAGGATATGCTACGGTGGGGAGTGGTGGAAAAATCGCGAAGTGAGTGGCGGAGTCCCATCGTGCTGGTCCCAAAGAAGGACGGAGCCATACGATTCTGTATCGACTTCCGCAAACTGAACGCAGTGTCCAAATTTGACGCGTACCCCATGCCCAGGGTGGACGAGCTTCTGGAACGCTTAGGGCGGGCCGAGTATTTATCGACGATCGACCTTACGAAGGGTTACTGGCAGATACCCTTGTCACCAACGGCTAGGGAGAAGACGGCGTTCGCCACCCCGTTCGGACTATTTCAGTTTGTCACCATGCCGTTCGGGTTACACGCCGCGGCTGCCACATTCCAGAGGCTGATGGATGAGATCCTGGAAGACCACCGCGATTACGCCACGGCATATATAGACGACATCGTCGTCTTCAGCAATTCCTGGGAAGATCACTTACAACAGCTAGAAGCCGTCCTGCGGGCGCTCCAACGGGCAGGACTCACGGCAAATCCCAAAAAATGCCAGTTCGGGAAAAGGGAAGTATCATACCTAGGGTACACGGTGGGAAGGGGGCGGTTAAAACCATTGTTAGATAAGGTACAGGCTATTAGAGACTACCCCCGTCCCCACACCAAGAGACAAGTCCGCCAGTTTTTAGGCCTCGCGGGATACTATCGACGGTTTATAGACCATTTTGCCTCACTGGCAGCTCCTTTAACGGACCTCACGAAGAAAGATCGACCCCAACGGGTGGTGTGGACACCCCAAGGGGTACAGGCATTCGAAACGCTCTGCCAATGCCTGATATCGGGCCCGGTATTGCGACCACCCGATTTCGAAAAACCGTTCCTGCTACAGACGCCTCCGATGTAGGGCTCGGGGCGATCCTCGCACAGGAGTAAAAGGGCACGGAGTATCCAGTGGCCTATCTAAGCAGAAAGCTGTTTCCAAGAGAAAAAAATTATGCTGTAATAGAAAAGGAAGCGTTAGCTATTAAATGGGCAATAGAATCTTTGTGCTATTTTCTTACAGGTAATCCCTTCACGTTGGTGACTGACCACGCACCCCTGAAGTGGATGCAGACCATGAAAGACAGCAATGCGCGAATACTACGGTGGTGTTTAAGTTTGCAACCTTTTTGTTTCGAAGTCAAACATGAACCAGGTAAAGACAACTTGAATGCAGACTGTCTCTCACGATTGCCGGGTGACGAGCAACCGGGGAGCGTAAAGACTGAGGGAACGGGGGAGATATGTGACGGGGTGGAGCAACCCCAACACTCGCCAGCGCCACCAGAAACGGCCGGCGGCAGGGAAACGAACGCTACGGGCCGTCCGGCCCCGGGACGCCTGAACGATGAGGAACGTTGATGACGTCACGGGCGCGACGCCAGAGGGGGAGGGGGGAACCCGGAAGTGCAGGACAGAGTGAGCGGGGTAAAAAGGGAGCCGGAGCGGCCAGAGGGGGGTGGCCGGAGCCGGAGGAACCCGGTGGCAAGGGCAAGGCGGAGGTGAATGAGAGGCCCGGACAAGGGGGAGATGAGGAAGGCAAGGACACCACTGGGACTGGAGGGTAATTGTCGCGGCCAATGGCCGGCGGAGTGGAATAGGACCCAGGGCGGGCTGTGGAACCCGGGAGCAGGTGTGTTTGGGGTTAATAACCCCCCTGCTACCACTGAGAGTTGCACTCTCAGGGTATGTCTACACTGCAAAGTTAGTTCGAACTAACGTCCGTTAGTTCGAACTAACTTTCCTAGGCGCTACACTAGCACTCTGTTAGTTCGAACTTAATTCGAACTAACGGAGCGCTTAGTTCGAACTAGGTAAACCTCATTTTAAGAGGATTAAGCCTAGTTCGAACTAGCTAGTTCGAATTAAGGGCTCTGTAGACCCTTAATTCGAACTAGTGGGAGGCTAAGGCTTCCCAGGTTTCCCTGGTGGCCACTCTGGCCAACACCAGGGAAACTCTATTGCCCCCCTCCCGGCCCCGGAGCCCTTAAAGGGCCATGGGCTGGCTACACAGTTTGTGCCAGTTGCAAGGCTGCAAGCACCCGTGCCTGCACAGCCTGCACCTGCCACACAATGAGCCAGCCATCCGAGGGCTCCTAGCCCTCCACTGCTCCCCAGGACCAGCCTGGCGGCTCCCAGGAGCCTGCCCGGGGGCGCAAAAGGCGGGCGCCCGCCTGGTCAAGTGCGGAGATCGTGGACCTCATCGAGGTTTGGGGGGAAGCCTCCAATGTCCACGATCTCCGCACTAGCCACCGGAACGCGGCCGTCTACGGCCGCATGGCTGCCAGCCTGGCCGCCAGGGGCCACCAGCGCAGCCGGGAGCAGGTGCGCTGCAAAATTAAGGACTTGCGGCAGTCCTACTCCCGGGCTTGCCTGCCAGGGGCCGACCCGGAGGCCTGCCCCCACTTCCATGCCCTGGACCGCATCCTGGGGGCCCATGCCGTCCCTGCCCCCCGGGACGAGATTGACCCCGGGGCAGAGGGACCGCTCCTGGACACGGAGGAGGAGGAAGAGGGCTCTGAGAGCCAGGAGCCTGCCGCCAGCCTTCCCAGGACCCGGGACCCCCGAGGCACACCACAGAGCCGCTCGCCTGCGTCATCTGAGGCCGGGGAGGCGTCCACCTGTGAGTACCCTCGTGTTACCCTTATGTGTACGGGGGGCTGGGGCGAGAGGGAGCCCCGGGACCATGCGCCTGGGCCTTGCCCACCACGGAGCAGCAGCTGGGGATCCTGCAGGGGCCCTGGCCTTGCAGAGGGGAGCTGGGTTTCACACACCTGGGCCCCTGGGGTAATTGACCGCTGGTCTTCTTGCACCACAGCCGCAGCACCTGGGACTGCAGGGCGCACCACCCCGCCTGCAGCAGCCGCCCACAGCCAGGCAAACAGGACAGCCAGGAACCAGGAGGACTACCAGAGGCGGCACCTCCGGTTCCTGGATCGACAACTCCATCTCCAGGACCACTGGGTCCAGGAGGACCTCAGGCTGCGCCGGAGGAGGCTGGAGGCCCTGGAGGAGCAGGGCTGTGCTCTGTGAGGCCACCTCCAGAGCCTGCTGGACCGCTTCCCATTTCCTCCCCCTCTTGCTCCCCCTGCTCCCGCTCCTGCTTCCGCTCCTGCTTCCTCCACACCCCCTGTCCCTCCTGCCCCCCCCCCCCACAAGCATTTCCCACCGACGCCCCCGGACCCGCAGTGTGGCGAGATGGGAGAGGCAGCCGGACTCCCACCCCTGAGCTTTCCTTTCCCTTCCTCCCTTCCCTCCCCGCTCCCTCGTCCCAGGTTTCCCCCTCCCCTCTCCCACCCTCATTCCTCCCTTCCCGCACCCAGTTATGTTCAATAAACAGACGTTTTTGTTTGAAAAACAGGTGTCTTTATTGTACAGTAGATAGGGAGGGGAAGGGGGGTAGGGTGGAAGAAGGCCCCAGTGGGGCATGCAGGGAGAGGTCAGTCCTCCTCCACCAGGAAGCTCTCCCGCAGGGCTTCCCGGATCCGGACGGCCCCCCGCTGGGCTTCCCGGATGGCGGCGGTGCGGGGCTGACCATAGTGTCCAGCCATGCGGTCAGCCTCGGCCATCCAGGCTGGCAGGAAAGCCTCTCCCTTTCGCTCTCACAAATTGTGGAGCACACAACATGCCGCCACCACGGGAGGGATGTTGTGCTCGGCCAGGTCCAGACGGGTGAGGAGGCATCGAAAGCGGGCTTTCAGTCGCCCGAAGGCCCCCTTCACCACGATGCGGGCCCTGGTCAGCCTGGCATTGAAGGCCTGGCGGGAGGGATTGAGGTGCCCCGTGTAGGGCTTCATGAGCCAGGGCTGCAGTGGGTAGGCGGCATCCCCCACCAGGCACACGGGCATGTCCACGTCCCCAACCCTGATGTGGCGGTCGGGGAAGAAGGTCCCGTCCTGCAGCCGCTGGCACACGGAGGAGTTGCGGTACACCCGGGCGTCGTGTGCTTTGCCGGACCAGCCCACATTAATGTCCGTGAACTGGCCCCGGTGGTCACACACGGCCTGCAGGATCACGGAGAAGTAACCCTTTCTGTTGACGTACCGGGATGCCTGGTGTTCCGGGGCACGGATGGGGATGTGCGTCCTGTCGATGGCCCCCCTGCAGTTGGGGAAGCCGAGGGCGCCGAATCCCCGGATGACGGCGTCCGGGTCGGCGAGGCGGACCACCCTGCGGAGCAGCACCCGGTTGATGGCCTTGACCACCTGCGGAGAGAGACACAGCAAAGTGCCAATCAGTGGGGCGCCCGGGTGGCTGGGAGCGTGCGTGCCCTGGCAGTGCCCCGCGCCCCACTCCCGGAAGCAACCCCCCTGGCAGCGTGTAGTACGGCTGGGACAGCCCGACCCCTCTGGTGCGGGGCGCTTTCGCCTCCTCCCGCCCCCCCCTTTGTCCCTGGGGCGGCCCATCCCCTCTTCGCAGCCCCCCTCCCCCCCCCGTCTCGGTGGCCGACGAGTGCCATACCTGCATGAGCACCGCTCCGACGGTGGATCTTCCCCACGCCGAACTGGTTCCCGACGGATCGGTAGCTGTCCGGCGTGGAGAGCTTCCAGAGGGCGATGGCCAGCCGCTTCTGGAGGGGGATGGCGGGTCTCATGCGAGTGTCCCTTCTTTGCAGGGCAGGGGCGAGCCACTCGCAGAGCTCCAGGAAGGTGTCCCTCCTCATCCTGAAGTTCTGGGTCCACTGTCGGTCCTCCCAGAGCTCCAGGACGATGCGGTCCCACCAGTCGGTGCTGGTGTCTAGACGCCAGACGCGGCGGGGCACGCCGGTGCCGGGGCGCCGCCGCGGCTCCTCCACGGCCCCCAGGGCGGCCAGGCGGAGAGGCAGGGGGCTGACGTTCACCAGGTGGTGCCAGGCAGCCTCGAGCCATTGCTGGCAGGCTTGCAGCAGCAAGTCCAGAACGTGCACCAGAAGGTGCAGGGCGAGCTGTGGCTCCATGTTGCCACCTGCGGCGGCCCCCCCGAAGGGAAGCACCGACACAGACGGGCACAGAGACCAACGCTTTGCTGTCCCTCGGCGAGGTTGGCAAGCAAGCAGGAAAAGCTGAGAACCGGCTGTCCAGGGGGGTCCCTTTAAGCACGAGCCTCAGATAGCCTCAGACAGCAGCCACACAAAGCAACTACTGACCTGATGCCCTGCCAGAACCGGTTTCAGCTGCCCTTAAATGCCCCCCTGCATCCAATCAGTGTGGATGCGCTAGTTCGAATTAGCAAATCGCTAATTCGAACTAGTTTTTAGTTCTAGACGCGTTAGTTCGAATTAGCTCAGTTCGAATTAACTAATTCGAACTAAGTTAGTTCGAACTAGCGCTGTAGTGTAGACATACCCTCAGTGTTAGGGCCCTGGGTCGGGGTCCAGAGAGAGGGTGAGCCTGGACCCCCCACTCCGCCTGGGAGGCACTGAACCGGGCGGTGACCGGGTCGGGGCGTCTGACCACGACCCCACCCGGTGACACTCCCCACTTCCCACTAGCATTCACCGTTAGGCATTCCTTCAGACTTCTCAGTGATGACCGAAACAAAGAAGTCATTAAGCATCTCTGGCATTTCCAAGTTTCCTGTTACTGTTTCTCCCTCCTCACTGACCAGTGGGCCTACCCTGTCCTTGGTCTTCCTCTTGCTTCTAATGTATTTATAAAAAGTCTTCTTGTTTCTCTTTATTCCCGTAGCTAGTTTGAGCTCGTTTTGTGCCTTTGCCTTTCTAATCTTGACCCTGCATTCCTGTGTTTGCCTATATTCAGCCTTTGTAATTTGTCCTACTTTCCATTTTTATGACTCCTTTTTAATTTTTAGATCTTGCATGATCTCGTAGTTAAGCCAAGGCGGTCTTTTGACATATTTTCTATCTTTCCGACACAGTGGAATAACTTGCTTTTTGGCCCTTAATAATGTCCCTTTGAAAAACTGCCAACTCTCCTCAGTTGTTTTTCCCCTCAGTCTCAATTTCCATGGGACCTTACCTATCAGCTCTCTGAGCTTACCAAAATCCACCTTCCCGAAGTCCATTGTCTCTATTTTGCTGTTCTCCCTTCTACCCTTCCTTAGGATTGTGAGCTCTATGATTTCATGGTCACTTTCACCCAAGCTGCCTTCCACTTTCAAATTCTCAACCAGTTTCTCCCTATTTGTTAGGATCAAATCTAGAACAGCTTCCCCCCCTAGTAGCTTTGTCAACCTTCTGAAATAAAAAGTTGTTTCCAATGCAGTCCAAGAACTTATTGGCTAGTCTGTGCCCCACTGTGTTATTTTCCCAGCATATATCTGGATAGTTGAACTCCCCCATCACCAACAAATCTTGGGCTTTGGATGATATCATTGTTTAAAAAAAGCCTCATCCACTTCTTCCACCTGGGTAGGTGGCCTGTAGTAGACTCCTAGCATGACATCACCCTTGTTTTTAACCCCTTTTAGCCTAACCCAGGGACTTACAACACTTCCGTCTCCTATGTCCACCTCCACCTCACTCCAAGTGTGTTCATTTTTAACGTATAAGGCAACACCTCCTCCCTTTTTTCCTTGTCTATCCTTCCTGAGCAAGCTGTACCCTTCCATACAAACATTCCAATCATGTGTATTATCCCACCAAGTTTCTGTGGTGCCAACAATGTTGTAGTTGTATTTATTTATTAGCACTTCCAGTTCTTCCTGCTTATTACCCATACTTCTCGCATTAGTATATAGGCATCTAAGATACTGATTTCACCTTGCCTCCTAGTTTTGCCCTGACCCTCCTTTCTCTCTGCCATTATAGCCCACACTCCCTCCCATTTCCGACCCATCTCCCAGGTCTCCATGTTCTCCACTTACCTGTGGGCTTTGCTCACCTGTCTCCGTCGAACCTAGTTTAAAGCCCTCCTCACTAGGTTAGCCAGTCTGTGTCCAAATAGGGTCTTCGCCCTTCTTGAAAGGTGAACGCCATCTCTGCTCAGCAGCTGGACTGGGGGAGGGCTCTGCATCTTTCCCCCAGCCCCCCTCTCAGCAACTCAGTTCACCACCACCCCAGGAGCAGGTGAAAAAGCTCAGTTCCCATAAACAAAACCCCCCTCCACAGTCCAACTGTTGGTTCTCATCTTTTCTCCTTCAGTGGGGTGCAGGTGGTGCAGAAGCAGCAGCAACAGCAGGCGCATGGCAGCCAGCCAGGGAAGGCCTCTGGGTGGTGGGTGCTGGTGGGGTCCTCTTCCTCTGGAGCAGTGGGGGGCAGGCCCCCCCCCAGGCAGCAGCGGTGGCCAGGGGAGCAGGTCCAGCAGCTGGGGGCTTCAGTGGGTGGGTGGTGGTTGGATAGAGCAGAGAGAGCTCTGGCTGGTGCAGGGGCAGCAGGAACAGGGGCGAGAGGCAGGAGAGAAGGAGCAGCAGCTACACTCTGCTGCTCCTTCTCTGTAGTGGGGCGGGCCTATTTGAAACCATGGGAGGAGGAGGAACCCCTCCTGCCACCATGTTACGCTGAGGCTGACCCCACCCAGCCACCTGCTTGGAAGCCAGGCGGTGGGGCCAGTGCTATAAAACCCCAGCTGGTGGACTCGGTCAGGGTTGAACCTGCAGAGGGGCTATACATTTGCTCAGGGCTCCCGGCCTGGGAGGTTGGGACAGAGGCCTGGCCAGGGCCTCCCACCTTCTTGGGGCCAGAGGCCAACTATCTGCTCCCTGCCTGGGAGGCCGAGGCCTGGTCTGGTCCCCAGGCCCTGCAGAGGACCCCAAGGGCCAGTGTGATTCCATGCCCCAGCCCCAGCCCAGGAACCGGGAGAAGCTGCTGCCACTGCCAAGGCCAGAGGCTTGGACCAAGACCCCAACAGGGCCTGACCCTGTGGACTGGCCCAGACACTTGACCCAGCCTGCACCAGTAGACCAGCTGAGCCCCACAGACCTGCAAGCTGCAGAGGACTGGACCGGATCACCGGGACCCCAGTGCAACAAAACTGCCCTGGACTCCCTGATCACACAGCCAGAAACCCTGGTACCAGCTGAGGGGGAGACGGGAAGTGGCCTAGGGGTAGTGGGGGCTGTTAAAGGCCCCGGGCTGGCGAGTTTTGGGCTGAAGCCCCTGCTGAGTCCATAGCAGTCTACACTGCTGCTCCTGGGTCCCTGGACTGAGGCGCAGTGGAGTGGGTGGGCCTGCACGCCCCCCCGCCACCCACCTTCCATGTGGCAGTCTCCCCCCACCCTCGCCACCACCGCAGGTGGTTGCCCTGCACCCCTCCTGAAAAAGGAGTCTCCAAAGTCTGTGTTTGTTGGTTGCCCCGCCCTGAACGAGGGCCTGGCCTTTCTGGATAAACTGACTGGGGGTGTCTGCCACCATGCGCTGAACCAGAGCCTGGCCTAGCTCGAAACTGACTCTGGGATTGTTGCTGCTACTCCCTGAACCAAGGGCCTGGCTGAGTTATAAGCTGACTCGGGGACTGTTTATTGCCACGCCCTGAACCTGGGTCTGGCCTAACTGTAAACTGACACTGTGTTTGCCTGTTGCCATGCCCTGAACCAGGTCTTGACCTAGCCCCAGAAAGGGGCTTTGTGGACCTGCGGCCCACCCTGAACCAGGGCTGGGCCTGTATAGATAAGCAGTGTGACGGACCCGGCAGGGTCCGCACTAGGGGCGGGGGAGGCCCCCCCGCTCCGGCAGAAAGCGGCGGCCAGGGACGGCCAGAAGCCGCTCGGCGCGGCGCCGCCGGCTCCGCCGCGGCTAAAGGCGGGGGCAGGCGCGCGCCAGAGGGGACGGGGGAAACACCGGGGGCCCGGGAGGCGTCCGGCGCGGGTGCCCCGGTTCGCGCCCCGGGCGGAAGCCGCGGGCACGCTCCGGCCGGAGCCGCGCGGGGATCCGCTGGAGGGGGCGGGGCTGACGCCCCTGACGTCACCCGGCTGCGCCCATAACAGGGGCACCGGGACGCCCAAGGGAGGGGAAGCGAGCGGGCAGCCACCCTGGCTTCCCGGCACCCCAAGCACCCGGCTTTCCGGGCGACTAAGGGAGACGACCCCGGCAATTGGAGGCTCGCACTGGGACGAACCCGGCGTCTATGACGGGGTAAGTGACTTGACTCTGCACCGGCCCAGGGGGCCGGAGCAGCGGGGGTGGAAGGAGTCCGAGGCGGGGCCGTTCTGGCGCCCGTGGGCAGGCGAGTTGCGGGCGGCTGCCCCGCCTGCCGTGAGGGGAGCACCTTAAAGCACCCATCTCACTTAGGGCCTCGGGCTGGGACCCGGTGGTGAGGGCGGGCCCGGGTCCCCCACTCCCCCACACCCCGACCTCGGTGCAAGCCCAAAAGGCGACGAAGGTCGAACGCAGCACCCCCCCCTTCCCCCGCAGAGAGGGGCAACAAGGCGAGGGGGCAAAGAATAGAGGGACGGCTCAAGAACCCCGGTCGGGCCCCCGACCGGGGGCCGCCCGGGAAGATACAGGTCCGGGTCCGCTGAGCCCCCTCGACCCCCCCAAGGGGCGAGGGGTGATCGCACCCGGGGCCAGACTCGCCCGTGGACCCCGGAGGGCGGGGCAACTGGGCATTTGGAAGGCGGTGGGTCCGCGGAGCCCCACCCCACCCCGCTGGCTCAGCCCGGGGGATTTCGGGGGTGCGGGGCTCGCACCCTTAAAACCCGCCACAAGCAGACTTTGTTGTGTGCCACCTGCCTGAATGAAGGCCGGGCAGGGACTTGTGATGTGGGCTTGGCTTAAAGGGACAGGGCAGTGGGGTGGAGCGGTCATAAGGGATCGGTCAGAGAAGGCTTTCCTTGTTGACCGATCCCCTGTCTAGACTGCTGCTTTTTGCCAGCAAAGTGCCGCGGCAGCAAAAAGCGGCAGCCATTTTTATTCAAATGAAGTGCTGGATATTTAAATCCCCGCTTCATTTGCAATAGCGATGTGCCTAATCTACATCCCTCTGTCGGCAGACAGGTGTAGTTTAGACACACCCATTGGGTGCATCTAAACTGGCAAGATTTTGCGCAAAAGCACCTGCTTTTGTGCAAAAACTTGCTGCCTGTCTACACTGGCCGCTTGATTTCGCACAAGAACAGTGATGTTCTACTGTCCGAAATCAGTGCTTCTTGCGCAAATGCTTTGACGCTCCCGTTCAGGAAAAAGCCCTCTTGCAGAAATGATTTTGCGCAAGAGGGCCAGTGTAGACAGGCAGCTAAGACGTTTTGTGGAAAAGCAGGCTAAACAGAAAAAACCCTTAGTGGCTGCTTGGAGACTCTGTAGCCCCAATCAGCTCCCTGGACTTCCTGGTAACCCGAGACCCCTTAAAGCAGACACAGGCTGCTAAGGTCCCGAGGCAGGAGCCCTTCTCGGACCTCTGGCCAGAAGTCTGCCACGTGGCCCCTGCCGTCCTCAACAGCCACCCCAGAGCATAATGGCAGCTCCGGGGGGGATCAGGCACCTGCACCCCCAGCACAGGAGACCCCCAGTGCCAGAAAAAGATGGGCCCCATCCTGGTCGCCGGGGGAGCTGGAGGCACTCATGGACCTGTGGCAGGAGGAGGAAGCCCTCCGACACCCGCTCCTGGCACCGGAACGCAGACATTTTTCCCCGCATGGCCCAGGCGCTCGCCCAGCAGGGCCATCCAGCCCGGACCCTGGAGCAAGTCCGGGCTAAAGATAAGGAACTGCGCCTGGGCTACGTCCGGGCCAGGGGGCAGGAGCCAACACCTGCCCCCACTACCGACGGCTCCATGCCATCTTGGGCCAGTCAGCACTGCAAGCACCAGACGTCCCTGTGCACAGCAGCATGTGCGCCCCCCCCCCGTCACCAGAACCACCGAGGCGGGGGAAGGAGACACCAGCAGTGGGTCGGAGGATGAGGCCGGCACTGCCACCCTGCAGGCCCCCTCTGGCAACCCCGCTGTCTACCGTGCATCCTCGGAGGCTGGGGAAGGATCCATCGGTGACTGTTGCACTTTGCACTCACAAGGACGGGGGGGGAGCCAGGTGCCCGGAGGGGGAGAGCACATCACTCAGGCCACGTGAGCTGCACGTTGTGTAGCATTAGGCAGTATGCAGCATGTGCAACCACATGCAGGCTGGTGACCGAGCGGCACGTGGCCGCGGCAGGGCACACCTGTGACTGTGCTGCTCACACACATCCAGCAGGGGGGGCGGGGAAGGGTGGATGCCGGCTGGGCTATAACCGGTTCACTATGGTATGGCCTTGCCCCATGCCCCCGCCATCCCTCCCCTAGCACTGCCCCCTCCTGCAATGGCCCCTCCTGCTCCTGCCCCTGTCCCTCCTGCCCACATCCCTGTGCAGCCTGCCCCCCCCCATGTGCAGGTCTGCCCCCGCAGGAGCGGTCACAGGGGCCACCCCTCCCAGGAGTAGCTCCTCCCCCTCCCAGTTCAAGGTCTCCTCCCCCTCCCATGCTAGATCTCCCCTCTCCCCATTATAAATAAAAGAAAGACAAGTTTTTGTTTTCAAGAAAAACTGTGTTTGGTGTTTATTGGGAGGGGAGGGGAAGGAGTTGTAAAGGGAGACAGCGGTGACCCTACTATGGGGCCTGGGAGAACATGTCCGTCAGGGCCTCCCAGATGCGCACCCCATCCTGGTGCGCCTGGCGGATGGCAGCTGTGCGGGGCTGTTCGAAGACCTGGCCCTCGCCTGCCATCCATGCGGGGAGGAAGGCCTCCCCCCTCCGCGGCCACTACCTCCATTGCATTCTGCTCACCCATCTCGAGACGGGTGAGCAAACACCGGAAGCGGGCTTTTAAGCGGCCGAAGGCGCACGCCACATGATTGCGGGCCCGGTTGAGGCGATCGTTGAACCGGGCCCAGTTCTGGTCCGGCCGCCCCATGTAGGGCCGCATTAGCCCGATGACACAGATGGGCATAGGCACATCCCCGGCAGTAAACTCCCGCCGGGGGAAGTAAGTGCCCGCCTCCAGCCTGTGAAACAGGCCAGAGTTGCGTAGTATGCGGGAGTCGTGTGCCCTGCCAGACCAGCCCGCATAGACGTCCAGGAAGTGGCCATGGTGGTTCACGATGGCCTGGAGAACAATCGAGCAGTACCCCTTCCTGTTCATAAAATAGGCCACTCGATGCTCCGGGGCCCGGACGGGGATGTGGGTTGCATCCAGGGCTCCCCCGCAGTTGGGGAACCCCAGGGCAGCGAAGCCGGCCAGAGTAGCGTCCATGTCGCGCAGCCAGATGACTCTCGGGAGCAGGACGTCGTTGATGGCATGGACGACCTGCAGAAGGGTGCAGAGAAACACATCACATAAGGCAGGGTGAGTGTGCACTCCCTTGGCGCCCCCCCCAGTGATGCCCTCTGTGCTCTCCCACACACACACACACCCCCCAGGGCCCCCACGGCCCCACCACCACCACCAGCAGGCCTGTGCAACAGAGGGACAGCCCAAACCTCTGGGTGACCCAGCCTGGAGCCTTGGATGCCCCTGGGCATGGAGTGCAGCACCCACCCCACTCCCCCTGGGACTTAACTCCATCACGATGATACCGACAGTGGATCTGCCCACCCCGAACTGGTGTGCCAACGAGCGGTAGCTATCCGGGGTGGCCAGCTTCCAGACTGCGATGACGACCCTCTTCTCGACGGGGATGGGTGCCTGCAGCCGGGTGGTGGCTCTCTGGAGTGCAGGGGCGAGCCAGGCACACAACTCCAGGAACGTCCGCTTTTGCATGCGAAAGTTCTGGAGCCATTGCTGGTCGTCCCATTGCCCCAGGACCAGCCGGTCCCACCAGTCCATACTGGTGTCCAGTCTCCACAGTGGCCTCTCCACACCGGGGCGGGGGGATGCCACAGGGACGCCATGGCCTCCGTGGTGAGGGAGTCCAAAGTGATCTGCGCCTCCTGGTCCTGGAACAGGAGGGCAGCAGCCTGGAGCAGCAGCTGCAGGCACTCCAAAATGGCCGGAAGGGGCCAGAGCAGGCACATGGCCACCCCTGGCTCCATGGCAGACAAAACAAGGGAGATTGGGGAAAAAAACCAGGCAAAGGCAGTAAGTGGCAAAAGGCAGTGGTACCAAAAAGGCAGAGGGCAACCACAAATAGAACTGCTATGGCTGTCAGTCCCTGCAAGAGGTCCTATAGCACGCAGCAGGAGAGAAATGGCTGTCCGGGGAGATCCCTTTAAGCACGTGTCTCAAAGGCGCTCCAGCCTCCGCCCCCCGAAAGGGCTGGTGCCCTTTTGCCCTCTTCAAAATGGTTCCAGGCTTCTGCTTTTGCGCAAAAGCGTCCCGCCAATGTAGACACGCTTTTGCGCAAAAGCGCATCGTTATAACGATAACTCCAGGACCAATCTAGACGCGCTTTTGCGGAAATACTTTTAACGGAAAAACTTTTCCGTTAAAAGTATTTCCGCAAAATCATGCCAGTCTAGACGCAGCCATTGTGAATAAGAAGTCGGCAGCATTATCTCCCCTAAAAGTAAACAAACTTGTAAGTCTTAGCAATTGGCTAAACAAGAAGTAGGACTGAGAGGACTTGTAGGCTCTAAAGTTTTACATTGGTTTTGTTTCTGAATGTAACTATAACAAAAGAATCTACAATTCTAAGTTTCAATCTCTTTATTGTGAAAGCACACTTATTTGTACCAGGTGAATTGAACAATATTTTCAGAGTGGTAGCCTAGTTAGTCTGTAACTGGAAAAACTTAAACAAGGAATAGTCTAGCAGCACCTTTATAGACTAACAAAACATGTAGATGGTGGTATGAGTTTTCATGGGTACAACCCACATCTTCAGATAAATTGAGTATTAAAAGTCCAGTTCCAAAATCAATAGGCGATGGGCAGGGCGGGGGGGGAATAGTGATTTAGAGTGTTTGTTACAAGAAGCTGATAAGAATAATTTGCACTTTCTCTAAGTACCCATTGTTTGGCTGGTTAAGTCATTAGGATGTGGAAGGTAGTGTGCTACCCAGTTAATGTCTTTATTCAACGAGCTTTGTAAAAGTGTTTGGGAAATGACCAGGGTGACTGACTGTTAAATGGTACAAGGAAAGGGGTGCAGGTTATTATAGTATTGGTTATTTATAGTATTGGTATATGGTGTGTTCATGGAGGGGTAGCACCTCTGGTCGGAGCACACGCTGTACTCCCTCGGGAGTAGTTTGTCCACCTTTGGTCCCCACTTGACACTCAGCTCTCACCTATGGCTCCAAGTAGCTGTAGCGTGCACAGCGGCCACACCACGAGCAACGGCTTCGACTGGTCGGCTGAACCAGGTGAGGGTAGCCGATGGGCTCTGAACCATCGGTGAGTTTTGGGCTTGTCACCCAATGCACGTGAAGACTGGATTCGGTGGACTGCATGGAGGAATCACCATGTGGTCAACGAGCAGAAAGGCGATTTCCAGCAATGCTTTGTGGATAGCATAGAGCACGGCAAGACACGTAGAACGCCCTGGTCATCCACTGCATCCAGCTTCCATTCCAGCCGTCTTGACTATGTCTTGCCACTGAAGCAATGGAGCTTGGACGAGAGAGTGAGGTTGACGATGCGCAACTCTCCCTCACTTTAATCAAATTTACTCGCATGTCACCCATGTTATCATCCATTCCTTCACCCTAAGTCCTGCGGCAATGGGCTAGCTGCGAAACGGCAGGTGTGGACACACTGGTGGTCACAGTGGCGAACCTGCACGCAGGCAGCTCAGGCTATAGTGTCGTCTTCCACTGATCTGAAGCAGCAGTGGTTTTCGGCAGCCACCTGGGTGACCGAGCAGTCCTTTTTAGGATAGCGCTGCTTACCTCTGTAGTCTGAGGAAGGGGCTAGAAAAGGTGCCCTAAAAAATGCCTGCTTCACCAATCCTGACCAACTAGTGGGAATCCCGCTTATGCGGTCGAAATACAAAGAAAACCAGTAACACTCCACTCATTCTTGGAGCGTGGAACATACGTACCCTCATGGATCATACGGATGCCGACAGACCCGAAAGGAGAACTGCCCTGATTGCCAAGGAGCTTGCTCGCTACAAGATCGATATAGCAGCTTTGAGTGAGACCTGGCTGGCAGAGGAAGGACAGCTGACTGAAATTGGAGCAGGTTACACCTTCTTCTGGAGTGGGCGAAGAATACACGAACGCTGCGAGTCGGGAGTTGGATTTGCTGTGCAGACAAATCTGGTGAATAAGCTATCCAACCTACCAAGAGGAATCAATGACCGGCTGATGGTGCTGAAGTTACCTCTGTCTGGGGAAAAAGCAAATCACATTTATTAGTGCTTACGTACCAACAATGACTAACCCAGAAGACATCAAGGACAAATTCTACCAAGACCTGGAAGAGCTGATTGCTACAATACCAAAGTCAGACAAGCTGATCGTCTTAGGCGACTTCAACGCCAGAGTTGGTACTGATCGTGATTCCTGGAAGGGAGTCATTGGTAGATATGGCATTGGTAGCTGTAATAGCAATGGACATCTGCTTTTGAGGACATGTGCAACAAATGATCTCCTGATAACTAATACCGTGTTCCGCCTGTCCAAACGTAACAGAACAACTTGGATGCACCCTCGCTCAAAGCACTGGCATCTAATCGACTATATAATAGTCCGTAGGAAAGACCAACAGGATGTCCGTGTGACCAAGGCTATGTGTGGCGCCGACTGCTGGACGGACCACAGACTGCTCATCTCAAAGATGAACCTTAGGATTCGGCCCCTCAGACATCCACAAGGCATTATGGTCCCAAAGCGCCTAAACGTCTCCAGACTGAAAGACAGCGGCGTCCAACAATCACTTGCTGATGCCCTGGCATTTAAGCTGGAAGCCACTGGAACTGACGCTGATATAGAGCCCAGATGGGCAGCTTTCAAACAGCTGGTGTACTCCACTGCCTCAGAGTTAATTGGCGTCACCACAAGAAAGCACCAGGACTGGTTCGACCAAAACTGTGGAGACATCAAGGCATTGCTGGATGAAAAACATCATCTCCATCGTGCCTACAGCAGTGACCCTAAGTCTGTAGGAAAAAAAGTTGCCTTCACCAAGATACATCAGACTGTACAGATGAAGCTACGTGAGATGCAGGACACATGGCTGAGCCAGAAAGCCGATGAGATCCAGGCCTTTGCCAACAAACACGATATGAAGAACTTCTACAATGCTCTTCAGGCTGTGTATGGCCCAGTCACATCTGGTTCAGCCCCTCTCGAGCGCAGATGGTAGTACTTTGCTCACTGATAAGGAGAAGATCCTTAATCGCTGGGCAGAGCACTTTGCTGATGTCCTTAACAGGCCCTCTTCTATCAACAAGGAGGCAATAAACCGCCTACCTCAGGTGGAGATCAACGAAAGCCTGGCTGATCCTCCAACAGTATTAGAAACTCAAAAGGCCACTGAATTGCTCTCCAACAGTAAAGTTCCTGGAGCTGATTCTATTCCAGCTGAAATTTACAAATCTGGTGGACCCAAGTTAATTAAGAGGCTTACTGAAATGTTCTGTGAGATGTGGAAACAGAAATGCGTTCCGCAAGACTTCAAAGATGCGTCTATTATTCATCTATACAAGTGCAAGGGGAATCGCCACTCTTGTGACAACTACAGAGGAATCACTCTGCTCTGTGTTGCAGGAAAGATTCTCGCCAGAATACTTTTAAGCAGACTCACACAGCACCTTGATCAAGGTCTCTTGCCGGAAAGTCAGTGTAGGAAGGGCTTCAGGAAAGGATGAGGTACTACTGACATGATATTTGCCGCCAGACAACTACAAGAAAAGTGTCAAGAACAGAATGTCCAGCTCTACACTGTCTTTGTGGATCTAACTAAAGCATTTGACTCTGTCAGTCGTGAGGGCCTCTGGAAGATTATGGCCAAATTTGGATGCCCAGATACCTTCATTGAAATGGTGAAGCAGTTCCATGACGGCATGCTTGCCAGAGTCCAAGATCGTGGCAATTATTCAGAGCCATTCGCAGTCACAAACGGTGTGAAACAGGGATGTGTCCTGGCCCCCAGTCTCTTCAGCCTTATGTTCTCTGCTGTGCTGATTGATGCCTTTAGAGAAAATAATGTCGGGATCGACCTGCGCTACCGTTTTGATGGAAGGCTATTTAACTTGAGGAGGCTTCAGACCAGAACCAAGGTCCAGGTCGAGACCATTCGTGACTTTCTATTTGCAGATGACTGCGCCCTCAACTCAGGTAGTCCTGGCCTCTCTTCTTGGGACAGGCTCTGTGTTGGCAGGGGAGAAGGCTTGGGGCTAACCCAGGCCCACTCACTACTCCAGGTTCCAGCCCAGGGCCCCTAAAGTAGCAGCAGCTGACAAGGTTGTTTTTCCTTTAGACTTGGCAGCTTTTTCCACATGCTTCTTGTACCTCCCTTTCTCCTTCCAGTCCATCGCTCTTTGTCTTCCCCCTCTCCATCCCTAGGGGAGGCCTTTTAAAGCAACTCCACTGGCTGTAATTGGCTGCAGGTGCTGAGTGACTTGCCTGAGGGAGCAATCTAGTTAATTAGCCCCAGGGCTATGTCTACACTCATGGCTTCTTGCGCAAGTACAGCCGTTCTTGTGCAAGAATCTGCAGAGCATCCACACTGCCCGCCCGCTCTTGCGCAAGGGAATTTACAGTACGGCGTGGTAAGAGAGGGCTTCTTGCGCAAGAGCTGCACTCTTTTTTGACAGGTGTGAGCCCTCTTGTGCAAGAGGGCAGTGTGGACACTCGGCAGGGATTTCTTGCGTAAGAAAGCCCTATGGCTAAAATGGCCACCAGAGCTTTCTTGCGCAAGAGAGCACCCACACTGCCATGGGCGCTCTTGCACAAAAGCACAGCTCGCACATGGCAGTGTGGACGTTTTCTTGCACAAGATGTTCTTGCGCAAGATGCCGCGAGTGTAGACATAGCCCGGGTGTTTTCCTGCCTTCATTTTATTGCAGCAGGCTCCATTAGTTCACTCTGGAAAGAGAAAACCACTTCTCCAGTGTCCTGTAGATCTGCCAAAGTGTGGCAGGCTGCTGGTCTGGGTCTGTTACACATTCTGCACTCCTCCTCTCCTCTTTTCTGGGAGGGGTGTGTGGGAGGGTACTTCTGTTGTGGCAGGCAGGCCAGCCTTGGCTACACCCTTATTGTGAGCCAGGCCCCCTCTTCTCTCCACCTGCTTTGTTTGCAGGCAGCTTCCTCCCCTGACCCATTCACCTCAGCTGGCTGTAGGAGCTGCTGGGGGGGGGGGGGGGCGCTCTGCTGCCCTCGCCCTGGGTGGGGGGAGGAGGACCCCCATTTTCCATCTTCTTGGGGGATTGCCTGGCCCCTTTTTCACTGCTACAGGCCTGGACTTCACCGTTCCTGCAGCTGTTGCTCCCTCTGGGGCAGAGGAGGTAAGGGGGCTGCCTTAGAGCAGCTCCTGAAGTTTTTCCTTCCCCTCAACAGTTTTTTGTGTGTGTGGGAGGGGGGGGTGGAGTTTGTAAGGGATCCTCCTTCCATCTGGGTCCCTTGGTGGTGGTTGGTGCAGCTCTTGTAGGGTGCTGGGGTGGGGTGTGATCTGGCTCCCCCGCCCCTGCTTTTCTGCTTCTGTCACCACCATTGCTGCTCCCTCCCCAGCCTCAGTTTCCTCAGGGGCCTTTTCCTATTCTTGGCCCTACTACTTGCCCCCCCATCCTTTTGCTCTGTTGGGTCCTGCAGCAGGTGCTGTGGGCCTGCTACTCAGGTGCCCATGGGCACACTGATTCTGCTTTTCCCCTGTGACAGGGCAGATATGCCCCGCACTGAAGGGGAGGGGGCTAAGAATCTGTGGGCAGAGGAAGTCCCGCCCTTCTTCCCAGACTGGGCATGCTCCAACTGCTGGAGCTGTATAAAAGCCAGGGGAGCAGCTCAGTCTGGGCAGACTGCCTGCAGGGCAGGAGCTTGGGCCAGAGCTCCTGAGCAGCCATGGGAGCCGCAGCCCAGGCAGCAGCTACTACTGCTGCCCCAGCCCCAGGCAGCAACCGCCCCGACAGCAGGAACGGTAGCAAGCGGCCCAGGGCGGAGGTTTGTCCCTCCGGGAGCTCAGCGCGTTTCAACGGGATGCCCCGCTGAGCAGGCCGTGGAAGCATCCACTGCCAACAGGGCCCTGGGTTGGAACCCGGAGGAGCAGGAGGGCCTGGGTCCCTCTGCCCTGCAACGTCCACTTGTCTGATAGCCAGGGGAGACTGACCAGAGGCGTAGGCCTCCAGGCCAGAGAGCCTTTCAGAGAGAGTCCATAGACCTTTCTGGACTAGGCCAGTGGGCTGTATTTCCCCTGAGCAAGGGGCACTGAACCCTTTGCAAGAGGCCTGTGGGCCATACCTCTCCAGAGTAAGGGATACTAAATGGGGGGGGGGGGGGTTGATATCACAGTGGGGAAGCCCCCTGTGACATGTGATGGAGAATGTGGGCAACACGTAGGCCCTGCCACTAGGTATTGGTATTGAGAAGGTGAGGAAGAGGAATTTTTTTCCCTCCCCTTTTGCTAGTCTCTCTCCATATCAGGAGTGGGGTAGAGATGGAGATGGAAAAATTCTGGAAGTGGATGGCGGAAAATCAGAAGCAGCAAGTGACACAGCAATTTCAGCTGCTGCTGACACAACAACAGGAACAACATCAAGAGCTGCTCCGTGAGTTGACAGCCCAACATTGAGCGCAGCAGGATCAGCTGTTTCAACAAGTTGCACTGCTGCAACTTAAAGGGTCTGCCACCCCGGGAGGAGGGCCTGATGACTCCGGGTGCGGACTCCCCATCCGCTTGGCTGAGATGGGACCCAGAGACGACCCGGAGGCTTTCTTAGTCATGTTTGAAAGGGTAGCAACCACTGCTCACTGGCCCCAGGAGCACTGGGCCACTGTCGTGGCACATTATCTAACAGGACCAGTGCAAGCGGCCTACCGCAGTTTAGGCACTCAATTATCAGCAGGTAAAAGCCGCGATTTTAGATAGTACCGGCAGCAGGCCTGAGAGGTACTGACACAAACGGCAGAAGGAAAGCTACCCCGCAGGGGCACAGCCCTGAGCTGGTGCCCAAAGGATCAGGGATTGTGGTTGGAAGGGGCAGAATCCCAAGAGGTATGCAACAGAACCCCGGTGTATGGGGCTGCAGATCTCGTGAAGGAGAGAGGATCCCTCGCAAGGGGAGCAAAACGCCCCCAGGACAGACCCCGGTCTGGTAAGCCCTTGGGATGGTTGTTGGGGGTGTGATCAAGCTGGTCATTTTCGGAAAGACTGCCCCTATAGTGAGTGTGATTATGGCCAGGCCTGGGTTTCAGGACACCAGGCTAGGGGACCTCAGCTGGGGAAGTTGGTGATTCCCGTGGAGACCCTGACTCTCATGGATTCGGGATGCAGCCAAACAGTTATAAGGGAGGGCCTCATACCCGACCTCCAGCTCGCTGAGGACACCATCCACCTTCAGTGTATACATAGCAACATCCGTCCCTATCCGACAGCTCACAAACTTGGAGGTCCAGGGCCGCAAGGAGCTACTTTTGGTGGGGGTAACGCCACAGCTAACGTATCCGGTGGTGCTGGGGCGAGACTGGCTGGGGTTTAAAGAGGTTGTCAGGGACTGCAAATACTGCCCGCCAAAAGGGCGGCAACCCAGAAACAGAGAAGGGAAAGTGCTGGGGCTTCCAGCAGAGACTAACCCGCAGGAGGGACCTTCCTGCGGCCTGAACCGGATGGGGGAGGTAGACCCCACTGAGGGCCCCACAGAGGGGGATCTACAGGCAGAGCTGAAGAGGGAAGTAGACTTCCTGCAGGAAGAAAGGGAAGATCAGGCCCTAAGTCGGGCCTGGGAGCAGGCCCAAGCCCAAGACACTGATGACTCAGAAGGGGTGAGACTCCCTCAAGGGCCACGACTTGAAATCCAGAAAGACAGGCTGTACCGGGTAGTAATGGACCCCCAGACGCAGGAGGAGATCCACTAATTGCTCGTCCCTCAGAGGCTGAGACGAAGCCTCCTACGGTTGGCACATGCCACCCCCTGGGCAGGACGTTTGGGTAGAGAGAAGACGTTACAGAGGGTGGCACGCCGGGTTTTTTTGGCCAGGCATACACCATGAGGTTCGGGAATACTGTGCGTCATGTCCTGAATGCCAACGGGCAGGTCCCAAAGGGATAGCAAGGCTCCCCTGATACCTCTGCCGGTCATAGGTGTGCCCTTTGAGAGGATCGGTATGGATCTCGTTGGACCCTTAGAGAGGAGTAAGACAGGGAACCGGTTTATCTTAGTCATAGTAGATTACGCGACCCGGTACCCCGAAGCGGTCCCGCTCCGAACGGTGACGGCGAAACATGTAGCCGATGAGCTGGTGAAGGTGTTTGCCAGGGTGGGGATTCCTAAAGAAATCATGACCAACCAAGGCACGAACGTTTCGTCTGAACAGATTGGAGAACTGTGCTGACTCATGCACATCCGAACTCTCCAGACATCGGTGTACCACCCTCAGACTCATGGGCTTGTGGAACGATTCAACAGCACACTTAAGTCGATGTTGTGCAAGTTTGTAGAAGATGACCCGCAATATTGGGACATGCTCCTACCAGCCCTCCTCTTCGCCGCAATATTGGGACACGCTCCTACCAGCCCTCCTCTTCACCATAAGGCAAGTCCCCCCAAGCCTCCATGGGGTTCTCTCCCTTGAACTCCTTTATGGGAGACAACCTCGAGGCATACTCGACTTGAAGGAAGATTGGGAGGCACAGAAGACTCGGGTTCTCGGCACTACCCAATATGTGCTACGCCTCAGAACAGCTCCAGACGTTTGGGTCCTTTGCACAGAGAAACCTTGAGCAAGCCCAAGAGAGACAGTATAATAAGGGAACAAAGGTACAAACCTTTGAACCTGGAGAACGGGTGTTACTCCTGCTACCTTCTTCAGAATCAAAATTACTGGCCAAGTGGCAGGGGCCCTTTGAAGTGGTACGCCGCATGGGCCCTGTAGATTGAGGTCAGGCTGCCAGGCCGCAGGAAAGAGGTACGCACCTACCACATAAACCTGCTCAAAGCATGGAAGACGCAGGAGGCCATGATGATTGCACTGGTACCACCTGACTCGGAGCTGGGTCCTTTGGCAGGTGAACCCCTTGAAGCAAAGTTGGCAGAACTGGGGAAAAGAACTTAGACCAGAGCAGCGTGACCAGATGCAACAACTACTAGAAGATTTTTAAGGATGTACTGTCAGCCCGGCTTGGGCGAACCCCCCTGGGTTGCCATCACATCACGACAGCGCAGAGGCGGCAGGTAAGGGACACTCATAGGCACCTACCAAGAAAAATGTGGGATGCAGTGCGAAAGGAGCTGGAGACTATGCTCAAGATGGGGGTGATTGAAGAGTCCTGGAGTGACTGGAGGAGCCCTATCATCCTCCTACCGAAACCAGATGGTGCCATCAGATTTTGCATTGACTTCCGGAAAGTCAATGCGATATCCCGCTTTGACGCTTACCTGATGCCACAAGTCAAAGAGTTACTGGAATGACTTGGGGGGGGGGGGGTACTTATTTAACTAAGGGATACTGGCAAATATCCCTTACACCTAATTCAAAGGCAAAAAACCAGCCTTCCCTACACCGTTCGGGCGCTATCAGTTTGTTACAATACCATTCGGACTGCATGGAGCAGCTGCCACCTTCCAGAGGCTAATGAATAAGCTGCTAAAGCCCCACAACCAGTACGCTGCCGCCTAGATCGACGACATGGTCATTTATAGCAATGACTGGGAGGAGCACCTACATCACATCAGAGCGGTCCTGTAGTCTCTCGAGGAAGCGGCTTCACAGCAAACCCCGGAAAGTGCCATTTTGGTGAGGAGGTGACATACCCAGGATATATAGTCGGCGGGGGGAAGTTACGCCCAGTGATTAGTAAAGTCCAAGCCTTAGCAGAGACACCAACCCTGCGAACAGAGGCAAGTGTGCCAGTTCTTAAGCTTAGCTGGATGTTACCGGTGGTTCATTCCAGACTTCGCTACAATTGTGGTACCACTCACGGACCTAACCGAGAACTCTTAGCCCCACCAAGTAAAGTGGACACAACAATGCGAGAGAGCCTTCCAGAACATAAAAGGACAGTTGACCCAGGAACCCGTCCTGGTACACCCAGACTTTGAGAAGGAGTTTATACTCCAGACAGACACTTCTGGAGTTGGACTGGGAGCAGTCCTATCGCAAGAGTTAGATGGGGAGGAACACCCAATCCTTTTTCTAAGCCGGAAACTGTTCCCCAGAAAGACAAAATACTCGACCATTGAAAGAGAGGCCTTGGTGGTAAAATGGGCTATTGACGCCCTTAGGGTATGTCTACACTACAAAGTTAATTCAAAATAACAGCAGTTATTTCGAATTAACTTTAATAGCATCTACACAGGCAAACCGCTATTTCGAAATAATTTGAAATAGTGGAGCCCTTATTTTGAATTAGGTAAACCTCATTCTACGAGGGCTAATGCCAAATTCGAAATAGCTATTTCGAATTAAGTGCTGTGTAGACACTTAATTTGAAATAGGGGGCCTTCAGCCCTTCCCAGGGAGCCCTGGTGGCCACAACCAGGAAATCTCACTCTCCTCTCCCCCAGCCCGGAGACATTAAAGGGGTAGACCCTGGCCACAGTGCCTGTGCTAGCTCCAAGCCTGCCAGCCCAGAGCCAGCAGTGGCCACCGGGGCCCCTGACCCACTGGCCCCAAAACATGAGCCAGCAAGCCACTGGCAGCCAGCCCTTCACCGCTCCCCAGGAGCAGTCTGCCAGCTCCCAGGAGCCTGACAGGGGCTGGAGAAGGCGGGCGCCTTCCTGGTCCAGGGTGGAGATCATGGACCTTATTCAGGTTTGGGGGGGGATGCCCCCAATGTCCATGATCACCGCACTAGATGGAGGAATGCAGTCGTCTATGGCAGGATAGCTGCCAGCCTGGCCACCAAAGGCCACATGCAAACCCAGGAGCAGGTTAGCATGAAATTCAGGTTGGTCCGGCGAGACCTCCAACCCTGAGCCCTGAGCTTCCCCTCCCCCTTCTTCCCCCTGCTTCCCCCTTCCAGCTCCCTCCTCCCAGGTTTCCCCCTCCCCTCTCCCACCTCCTTTTCCCAGTCTCCCCAGAGGTCCATCCCCGCTCCAGTTTTGTTCAATAAACCCAGTTTCTATTTTTGAACATACGTGTCTTTTATTTTACATCAGGAAGGGGGGCTAGGGAGGGGTAAGTGGAAGGACGTGAGGGAGGAATGGAGCTTGAGCCCCCGGGGGGGAGGACCGGGGTGGCTCTGAGGGGTGCTCGGGGTGGACGCTCTCCTGCAGGGCCTCCTGGATCCTGACAGCCCCCTGATGGACCCCCCGGATGGCAGCCTGCAGCAACGACCCCATGAGACTCACCGGTGTGCCCAGGGGCAGCTCTGGCTCCATGTGGCTGAGTGCTGTGGTGTCCCGAGTGCGGGCACTCAGGGCACTCCAAGACAGGACTGCTTTGCTGTCCCTCATTGAGGTAGACAAGCAAGCGGGGAACCCTGAGAACTGTCTGTCCGGGGTGGGGGTAGGGTCCCTTTAAGCATGGAGCTCATTTGGCCTCAGGCAGCAGCCCCACACACTAAGTCCTAACCTGATGCCCTGCCGGCACTGGTTCTGACCAGTCTTAACTTCGGTTCAGGGTCCACTCAGTGTGGACGTGCTATTTCGAAATAGTTTTTGTGTATAGATGCGTTATTTTGAATTAGCTTAATTTGAATTAACTTAAGTTAATTCGAAATAGCACTGTAGTGTAGACATACCCTAAGATACTACCTGCTAGAATGACCTTCCAATTGGTGACAGACCATGCACCCCTCCGATGGCTCAACAGCCTGAAAGACACTAATCCCAGTATCATGCGGTGGTTCCTCTTCCTGCAACCCTATGACTTCCGGGTATCTCATCGACCTGATAATACCCATGCTAACGCCAATTTCTTTCCTAGGCAGGAAGAAGAAGCAAAAGAGCCAGACACCCTCTTTAGGGGGAGGGTGTGTGACGGGGCAGATATGCCCTGCACTGAAGGGGAGGGGGCTAAGAATCTGTGGGCAGAGGAAGTCCCGCCCTTCTTCCCAGACTGGGCATGCTCCAACTGCTGGAGCTGTATAAAAGCCAGGGGAGCAGCTCAGTCTGGGCAGACTGCCTGCAGGGCAGGAGCTTGGGCCAGAGCTCCTGAGCAGCCATGGGAGCCGCTGCTGCTGCAGGCCCAGGCAGCAGCCACTGTGACATTCTTCCCCCGCCCCCCCCCCCCCAGCAGTGTCTAGGTGCCCCCCACTGCTTTTCTTGAGCAGGCACCTCCTCCCTGCCTGCCCTCCCTCTCCACTACTTCTCCCACCCTTCTTGTCTGCCCCTGTCCCCCCCTTTTGTTTGGTGCCTGAGCCTCCCCTTTTCTTAGTTATCACCGCCCCCATCCACACACAGTCTCACTTCCCCCGTGTTCTTCAAATAATTTACCACCTCACCCTCCCAGTGCAGCCAGAGGAGCCCCTCTTTCCATCCTGTGCTGGGAGCTGTACCCCTTACTCCTTTATTCCCCTTTCTCTTTTCTGTATTGCTGCCCTCCCACCCCACTTCCAGCCTAGCAGGGGGGAGCGGTGAACGTTCTTGCCCCTCCCTTGTTCCCTCACCGACACTATTGTCCTCTCCCAATTGTTTGTTCCTGTTCTTCCCTCCCCGCCCATGACCACAATGGAGGGGTTGTCTTGATGCCCCTGTGCACGCCCCCCCCCCCCCTCCTCATATCTACCTCTGCCAATGCTGTTGGGCTACCCGTTCATACAGTGGAAATGGTGGATGTGGGTGGGGATTCTGGGATCCCGACCGCTCTTACCGTGGCACCTCCTGGCACCACCGTCACCATTAAGAAGGCCCCCCAGAAGGGCCAGGGGACCAAGAAGGGCAAGAGCCCTGCCTGGAAGGCAAAACCTCCTGTGGCGAGGACTCACGCTGCAGCCCCAATGCCGCCCGTGGCTTCCCCTCTTTCTTGTCCCAATCCACACAGGCTGCCTCCCAGAATTCCATCTCCGGTGGCTGCAGCCCCTTTCCCACCCTGACCAGGAGGCACGGGGTCTGATGCCTCCTGGTGTCGGCCTCTCCCCACGTGGAGACCTATGGGAGGGCGTTGGCAAGCGTGGTGGGGTCCACGGCCATGGTGGCGGTCTCTAACATGTTCGGGAAGGTGGTATTCTTCCTGGCATCTAAGGCTGCCACCCAGGAGGTGGTGAAGAAAGGTTTGGCGGTGGGGGGAGTACATGTTCCACTCGAGCCTCTGGAGGACCTGAGCGTACGGGTGGTATTTTCCTCCTCAATGTCATACTACTGCCTTTCCTCTCCACCCTGGGGAGGCCCTTGTCAGTCCTAAGTCCCCTTCCTCTGGGCTGCAAGAAGCCTACCATCCACCATGTCCTCCCGTTCTGCCGGAAGGTCCAAGTCCAACTACTGCTGGTGTGGTGGAGAAGCCCTAGAAGGGTCATTTCTGGTGCCCCATCAAGTGGCCCAGTATTGAGTATATTATATGGTAGGGGAGTCCCAGTGTTTTCTTTGTCGGGCAACGGGGCACGTCTTAAGCGACTGCCCCCTGGCCCAGCCCAGAGAGGCACTCGGGACCCCCAACGCCAGGGAGGGTGCCAGCCCTACTGTTGCCGGTGGCCCTAACAGTCCGGACCCTGTGGGTCACCCCTCCTCCAACCGTGACCATGGTCAACCCCGCTCGGGCTCCACAGAGTCCAGATGAGCGAGCGGGTGCTGCTGCCACTGCAATAAGTGGCAAGGCCCGCAGAGGAGAGAGCGGTGGGGTCAGCAACAGTACTTGGAGAGGGTTTACCTTGGGGGGAGGTTCTCCTTCCCCTGCTCGCCAGCCCCTGTCTTCCCTCACCCTCCCACTGCTGCCCTTGTCCCCTGGCTCTTCCCCCATTCGGGTCCAGCCCTCCTCCTCTGAATGCTGGAAGCTTGTCATGGGGAGGTGCTGCAAGCGTGCCCCGTGCTCCACCCCACCCACTGAAGGGGAAGACAACCTCCCTGCTCCTCTGGGGGTGGATGTTGGAGCCAGCCCTCCCTCTGAGTCCCCAGACACTTCACAGCGCCGTGGGGCAGCTGAGGTGACCGTAGCGGTTGCGGGGGATGGTGGTAAATGCCTCCCTCCCGGAGTCCCTGCATGGAGAAAACATGGAGGATACTCCCACCATCCCCCACCTCCGCTGTGGAGGTGACCGCTGACCCTGTCATTGACAAGGGTGACCACATGATGGCGGGCAGTGGACTCGCTTTCCTCTCACAGGAGGTGGAGGCCCTAGGCTTGACCCCGGCTGCCTTAGAGCGGGATCACCTTGTCCTGGAGGGACAACAGCTGTCCTCTCCTTCTCCTTCTGACCCGCTATCTTCCCCTCTCCCTGCCTCCGAGTTGCCCCCGGGTATGACCATCTGCCCAGCCGTTAGAAGCATTTCGGCCATGGCCACTGAGCCCCTGGGTGCTTCTAGTGGGTCAGAGTTCCCATTGTTCCCCATCACCCCCTGGCGCTGGGGCCTCCGGTGCAGCACTCACCAGGGCCTGGCGTTGGGGAGACACTAACTTCCTCTACCACCACTTCTGATTCCCTGCCTTGCAAGGAAGAACTGCATCCCAGTGCCTCTTCCGCTGAGGCTTCTGAGCCTGTTCCTACTCCTAACCCCTATCCCAACCAAATTTCCTGCTCCCCTTCCTCCTTTTCCTAATCCCCTCCCCTCCCCCACTTCCTCCCCTCTCTGATCCCCTCCCTGACCTCTTTCCTTCCCCGTACCTGTAGCCAGACCCCCCCCCCCCAATCTCATCAATCTTGCTTGCCCTCCGAGATGTCTATACAGGGCAGAGAAGGAACAATAAGGAAAATCAGCATAGCCATTAAGCTTTGATCTGCTTTGATGCAAGATCAGGATATGCGAGTTTTCTCTGACCCTCAGTAAGCTGAAAACATGGATATGAGGAGAGAACGATTAAGGCAATAAGCTGAGCTCGGGGCCGCAAGAACTGCCCGGCTGGCACCCATGTTGATACGAACACACACAGCCGTCCCTGGGAGAGGAATCCCCCACTGAGAAAAGAATGCCCAGTACTTCCAATTTAATCCTCTCAACTCTCTCTTACAAGTGTAAATTAAGTTCACAACTCCCTTGTAAGAACTGGTCTCACAAAAGACAGACCAGCACCATTTGGCATCACAGATAAGAGAAATACGTGACCCCATGGGTATTGTAGTCGGTTTGCCTGTCCGGAGGGGTTCCTCCTCCTCCGGCTCAGTGGGTGCCATTCCACCCCACTCCACTCCTGAGAAGGAGGAGAGGCAGCAGGGTACAGGGGCTGCTCTCTTCCTTCTCCCCCCCTCTGGTTCCTGGTTCCTGCTCCTGCACCAGCCGGAGCCCTCCCCACCCAGCTGCCTGCCTAGGCCTGCCCCCCGGACCCTGCTCCACCTGCTGTACCCCACCACCACCACTGCTACCACCACCTGCTGCTGCCTCAGGGGAGAGGGGGGGCCTGCCAACTGCCCTCCCTCTCCCCTCCACTGCTCCAGAGAAGGAGGACCACCCCACCACCTGGAGACCTTCTCCTGCTGCCTGCCCGCTGCTGCTGCTGCACCCCGCTGAGGGGGAGAAGAGGAGATCACCACCACCTGGAACTGTGGAGGGGCTTTTTTAATCTGCTCTAGGGGTGGTGGTGAACTGAACTGTTGAAAGGGGGGCTGGGGGAGAGGCTCAGGGCCCTCCCCCTAGTCCAGCTGCCCCCCCCCCACCCCCCGCTGCCACCACCCCCACCGCCCCTCACCACCTGGACTGTCTCTTCTCCCCCTGGTGGGGTTTGCTGCCCCGCCTTCCACCTGGGACTCTGCTGCAGCGGTGGGCGAGGTTGAGCCCCACACAGCGCTCGTGGGCGTGCTCCGTCCCCATCCCCCTTGGACTTGGTGGCCCCCCAGCCAGATGTAGCTAAGGGAGGGGGGCCCTTACCCCCGGTCACCCACCCTACCCCAGCAGCTTGGTTTCTTCCCCACTGCCTGCCCCTCCCTGTTAGCCTAGTTTGTTTCTTTCCCTCCCTTCCCAAAGACACTTACCCACCACACCTGTTCCCAAGTTTGTTACCAGCCATGCCCCCGCCCCAGCTAGCCCAACTGTGTGTGCCCCGCCCCACCCCACCCCACCCAGCTGTTGTTTGGCCTCCATTTCATTCCCCCCCCCAGCCGCCCCCCAGCCCTTGAGCACCACCCGGTTTGCCTTGTCCCTCCCTGCCCCGTGTGCTTGTGTCCCACCCCTCCCCTTTTAGTTAGTCCCCCTGTTCACCGCACTCCCCCATTGGTCCCATAGCGCCCCCTCCCTTGTATCCCAGTGCAGCCGGAGGAGCCGGCCCCCGCCCTGCACCCGGTACCCTGCCCCCTGTCTGCCCTGCCGGCACCCTCCTCCTCCACTTCCAGCCTTGCGGGGAGTAGGGGTTGCTGGCCCCTCGGTTCCCCTGTTTCTATCCCGCCCTTTTTGGTTCCCTCCCTCCCAGCAACTAGTCGGCGGGAGGGAGTGGTTGCCCCCCCCCCTTTCCCCTTCTCCCCTTCCCTCCCAATTGTATGCCCCCCACCCTCCCCTTCCCTTGCGTGCCCCTGCCCCTGTACTAGCGCCCTCCTCCTCTGCTACAGCCTCAGCAGGGAGGTGAGGCTGCTAACTCCCCCCCCCCCCACATCTTCAGTTGCCCTCCCTTTCCCTCACGGACACCCTCCTCCCTTGCCTGTTCTCTGGTGGGGAGGAGTGGTTAACCCTTGTCCCCCCTCTTGTCATCTGTGCCTCCTTCCTCCCCCCTTCCATGATGGAGGAAGTCCCTGCCCCTGGCGTTCCCACATCCCCTTCGGTACCACCGGGCCCAACAACTGCTGCGGCTGACCTCACGACCCCAAGTCCGAGCTCCGCCGCCGCCGCGGCCAACGCTCCCCCAGATTCGGGAGCAGCCACCACCTCGGCCGGGAAAAAGGGTGGGGGGAGGAAAAAGGGCAAAGGCCCAGCCCCGAAGGCCAAACCCACCACGGCCAAAGCTGCCCCGCCCGCCGCAGCCCTATCATCTACTGCAGCCCCTCCTTCCCCTGCTGTTCCCTCCACCAGCTCTGGGGGTGATCCAACCAAGCCCCCCAGAGCGTATGCCCAGGTGGCCGCTGCCGCCCCCTCACCTGCTCCGTCATCAGCCCCGACTGCCGCCTCCAGCTCCATCCCTGGTGGCCGGGGCCCCTTTCCCACCATGACCAGGAGGCACGGCGTCCGCTGCCTCCTGGTCGCCGCCTCGCCCCACGTGGAAACGTACGTGCGGGCGTTGGCGAGGGTGGTGGGGGCCTCGGCCGTGGTGGCGGCCTCCAAAATGTACGGCAAGGCGGTGTTCTTCCTTGCCTCGGAGGCCGCCGCCCAGGAGGCGGTGGAGAGGGGCCTGGCGGTGGGGGGCGTGCACGTGCCCCTCGAACCACTGGAGGACCTGGGCGTACGGGTGGTCCTCACCTCCGTCTCGCCCTTCCTCCCTAATGCCGCCCTGTTACCTTCCCTCTCCACCCTGGGGGAACGGATTTCAACCATCAGCCCTCTCTCGCTGGGCTGTAAGGACCCTGCCCTCCGCCACGTCCTGTCCTTCCGCCGGCAGGTACAACTACAGCTGCTGCCGGCGGCGCGTGGCGGGGAGGCGCTCGAGGGGTCCTTCATGGTGCCCTACCAGGGGGCCCTTTACCGAATCCATTACTCCTCGGGGGAGACCCGGTGCTTCCTCTGCCGGGTGGTGGGGCACGTCCGGAGGGACTGTCCCTTGGCCCGGTCGGAGGAGGCGTCCGGGCCCCCCGGGGTCCGTAAGGGTGCTGGCTCCACCACCACCGGCCCCCCGGTAGTCCGGGCTCCGCGGCCGCCCCTCCTCCAACCGACGGCCCTGCTCGGGAGACGGAGGCGCCCCCTCCGGCATGCCCGAGCAGGCAGGCGGGCCCCGCCTCCATTTGATCAGTCACTGTGGGGCCCGAGGAGGAGAGGGTGGCGCGGTTGCTGCCGGGTGAGGGAGAGGGCCCTCCCCGGGTGGAGGTACCCCCCCTTTCCCAACCTTTACCACAACGCCCTCCCCGAACACCGAAAGCACCCCCCGGCCTTGCCCTTGCTGACCAGCCCTCCACTTCCACCTCGGAGGGCTGGACGCTCGTCAGGGGCAAGCGCAAAGCCCGCCGGTTGCGGGCTCAATCTCCCCCCTCCGATGAGGAGGGCGGGAAGGCCCCCCTCCGAAAGATCCCGAGGGGGGCCGGCGCTGCCCAGAGCGCCCCCGACGAGCATCAGCGGGAGGCGCCGGCTGAGGAAGCCATGGCGTCAAGGGGGGACGACGACGCCCCCCCTGCGGAGCTTCTCCACGAGGAGACCTCAGGTGGAGCCCCCCCAGCCCCAGTTCCAACTGAGCCCCCCTCCATCCCCGCTGAGGTAATTGTGTCCTCGGCGGCTGGAGGGGAAGGCTCCGGGGCCGAGGGGATGGAGTTGAGCTCCATATGGGTATGTCTACACTACAATGTTAATTCGAACTAACTTAGTTCGAATTAGTTAATTCGAACTAAGCTAATTCGAACTAACGCATCTAGAACTAAAAACTAGTTCGAATTAGCGTTTTGCTAATTCGAACTAGCAAGTCCACATTGAGTGGACCCTGAACCGGGGTTAAGGATGGCCGGAAGCAGTGCCGGCAGGGCATCAGAGGAGGACTTAGAGCGTGGAGATGCTGTCTCAGGCTAGCCGAGGGCTGCGCTTAAAGGGTCCCAAACCCCACCCCGGACAGACAGTTCTCAGGGGTGACCCGCTTGCAAAGCAGTCCTGGCTTGGATTGCCCGGACTACCCACACTGGGCACATGACACCACTCGGCCATCAGCCCGGCTGCACTTGCCGCAGGCTGCCATCTGGGGAGAGGGGGCAATCGGGGGGCTGCAGGAGAGCTTCCACCCCCAGAAGCCCGCAGAGCCAGCCCAGTCCTCCCCATCGGGGGCTCGTACCCCATTCCTCCCTCACCTCCTTCCACTGTGACGCCGCCCCCTCCTCTCCCTGATCCCGTGTCCCAGGTGGCCGACCCCGTCCTCACACTCGGGGCGCCCCTGATACTGCCCACTGGCCCGGCCGACTCGAGCGCCGGAAAGGATGCCGCCGAGCCCCTAGGGGCGATGGCTGGCGCTGAGCGGCCGGGTCCTGGGTTTGGAGGCGCCCCCTCTCCCACAACCGAGGCGGGGCGGTCATCCCCCTTTCCCGCTGGGGGCCTGGCAGAACACACCACACCAGCCGACGCCGAGGCATTAACATCTGCCTCCCCACCTCAGCCCGGCGTCGGCGCGGGCCCCCTTCCTGTTCCCGACCCCCAAGTCCCCACTCGGGGACTATTTGAAAAGGGACAAGGGGTGCAGGCTAAAGGTTTATAACTAGGAAACCGGATGGGGACACCGAGCAGAGAACCCCGGACAGCGCCCACTGCTCCTCAAAGCTATCGAAGGAGCCAGTGGACGCCGCCCAGAGGAACTCTGCCCGGATTCGTGACACAAGGGAGGAGCGGAAATAGGCCCCACAGTCGCAGAGAACCCCCTCGTCTAGCATCCTCCTCCTGGTATTGTAGATGGTGCTCTTAGCTAGAGCCAGGAGTAGGTTGATGAGGAGGTCTCGCGACTTTGTGGGGCCACGGATAGGGTGTGCGTAAATGAATAGGTGGGGGGAAAAGTGCAGCCAGAACCTCAATAAGAGGTTCTGGAGGAGCCGGAATAGGGGCTGCAACCTGGCGCATTCGAGGTAGGCGTGCGCCAGGTTCTCCCTCACGCCGCAGAAGGGGCAGGTGTCTGGGATGGGGGTAAACCGCGCCAAGTACACGCCCGTGCTCACGGCTCCGTGAAGGAGTCGCCAACTGATGTCCCCGATGGGCCGCGGAATCAGATCGGAATAGACGCTGGCCCATCGGGGTCTCCCACCCTCTACGGGTCTTAGATAGTCCCGCCATTTGGTATCAGGGCGGGACACGAGGGTGGGGAAATGCAGGGTGTGGAGCACGAGCGTGTACAGATGTTGCCTTGGCGCGGCTTGGAAACAGACCGGCTGCAGATTTTGCAGCCGGCTGGGGGTCCAGGGATGGGGAGGCCGGGGGGGCCCGTGGAACAGGGGCCCAATAATAAGGGACGGAGGCTTTGCAGGAGGGGAGGGGCGGGGCGTACCCTCTCGCAAGGACCGCTGCAGGAAGTCGAGAGCGGGCCGCGGCAAAGCCGCCTTCACCTCCTGGAGTAGGCGCAGGGGAGTTCGGGGGGTGGAGAGCCCCATGCGCCGAGCGAGCACTCGGGGATCCACCCAGTCCCCCCTGTCGTAGTCCAGGAGGTCTCCGACCGTGGTGGTTTCTGCCAGGATCAGCCTCCGGCGCACCGAGGGAGACTCCGCCACCTGCACGCACAAGGCTGGATTGTGGAGCAGGGGCTCCGCGAGGAGGTCTGCCCCCTCGGAGGCCACAACGGACCTGGTCGCCGAGAACAGCTTCCAGGTCTGGAGGAGGTCCTGGTAGAATTCCGGCAGCTCTGAGAGGTCTCGCGGAAGACCTCCCGGGTGGATAAAAAAGAGCTGCCGGTCGTATCGGAGCCCTCGGAAGTGGTGGAGGAAGGCGCGCGCCAAGGTGCTCCATGCCGGACTACCTGCACTGAAGAGGAGTCTCTGCAGGGCCTGGAGGCGGAAGGCCCGGACCTGCCTGCGTATGCAGACCAGGCCCTGACCCCCCTCCTCCAGGGGGAGGGACAGGACCCCTGCAGAGACCCAGTGCAGTCCTGGCCAGAAGAACCCCAAAGCTGCCCTCTGGAGCTTGGCCAGGACCTCCGGGGCCGGGCGCAGGGTGTTGAGCCGGTGCCAGAGCATGGACAGGACCAGCTGATTGAGCACCAGCGCTCTCCCGTGAAGGGAGAGACACCGGAGCAGTCCCGTCCATCTCCGCAGCCGCTCACCCACCCTGGCCTCCAAACCTTGCCAGTTTTCCGGCGGAGAAGGATGCGTGGCGGATAAATAAACGCCCAGATAGAGCAGCGGACCCGCGCTCCACCTGATGGCCCGAAGCGCTGGTGGGAGGGAGCCGCCCCGCCACCCGTCCCTGACCACCAGGCCAGAGCTCTTGACCCAGTTGACCCGGGCGGAGGAGGCTGCCGAGTAGACGGCTTGGCAAGCCTCCACCCGCGCCAGGTCGCCCGGGTCCTGGACCACGAGGAGCACGTCATCGGCGTACGCCGACAGGACCAGCCGCAGCTCCGGCTCCCGAAGCACCAACCCCGTCAACCTCCTACGGAGGAGACAGAGGAAGGGCTCGATCGCCAGAGCGTACAGCTGGCCTGACAGCGGACACCCCTGACGTACCCCCCGCCCGAAGCTGACCGGCTCGGTCAGGGTCCAGTTGAGCCTGACCAAACACTCCGCGAGGGCGTACAGCACCCGGAGAAAACCCACAAACCGGGGCCGAAGCCGAAGGCCTGCAGGGTGCCCAGGAGATACCCGTGGTCCATCCTGTCGAACGCCTTCTCCTGGTCCAGGGACAGGAGGGCGAACGACAAGCCGTCCCTACACCCGAGCTCTAAGAGATCCCGGACCAAATACAAGTTATCAAATATACTACGGCCCGGGACGGTGTAGGTCTGGTCGGGATGGATCACGTCCGCCAGCACGGACCGCAGTCGCAGCGAGATGGTTTTCGCTACGATCTTGTAGTCCGTGCTGAGGAGCGAGACGGGACGCCAATTCCGTAGGTCGTGGAGGTCCCCCTTCTTCGGCAGTAAGGCGAGCACCGCTCGCCTGCACGACAGAGGGAGGACCCCGCTCTCCAGGGACTCGGCCCAGACGGTGACGAGGTCCGGGCCGAGGACGTCCCAGAACACGCGGTAGAACTCCACGGTCAGCCCGTCCATGCCCGGGGTTTTGTGCAGCAGGCGGCCCGGGACAACCTCGGCGGTCCCCAGCACTTCGGGCCGTAGGGCAGGGGAGAACAGAGTGGCCACCCCGGCTGAGTGGGCGCCGAGGTGGCTAAAATACACCCCGTCCCCCCACTCCAGCCGCCAGCCAGCCTCGACGGCTGGAGTCGTGTGGGTCTCCTGCAGGAAAACCACCGAGTACCCCCCCTCCCGAAGGAAGGAGAGCACCCGGCTCCTGCGGAGACCCGCCCTACAGCCCCGGGCATTCAATGTTGCAAAGATGGTACAATTCATAGTGAGGGCTGGGGTAGATCCTCGCGGACAGGCGAGTCGGCGGCCTCACGCAGGCCCCGCAGCAGACCGCTCCCCGACCCGAAGGTCAGGAGAGCGTCCCGAAACCTGCGGGTCTGACGGTAGGCCGCGTCGTCCTGCCTACTGGTCCCTCTCCCCTCCTGCAACAGGGCTCTAGTGGCCTGGAGGATGGAGTGGAAGTCCCCCCAGCACTGGAGGGCGAGCTGCACCTTTCCTTTCGCCCCGCGGTTATCCGCGAGGAATTGGCGCAGCTCGCCCTTCAGTACCGAGGGGGAACCAGGATTCTCCTCCGTCCGGGCCCCCGGATGAAACTCACGGGCCACGGAGACGGACAAACAGGGATCCGCCCCCGACCCCGGCGGGGAAGGAGGCGGCGGAGGGAACAAGGCAGCCCCCAACGGGTTGGGGACCGGGGATACAAAAACGACCCCCGAAGGGCCTCCCGCAGCTAGCGGGAACGAGACGGCCCTCGCGGGGGTGGCACTGGCGGATGTTTGGGGGGGCGGTAGGGACGGATCGGACAACATGACGGGGACCAGGATGGGAAAAGAAGGGGGGGACGGCAAGGGAGCGGTTACCTCCACGGCAGGGCTGGGGAGAGGGGTAGGTTCAGGGCCGGACAGTGGGTCGGGGACAGGGAATGGGGCAGAGGTGGGGGTAGGGAAGGGATCGGGAACAGGGGAGGACTCAGGGCTGGAGATGGGTTCGTAAAGGGCGGAAGCGGGAGTAAGGGGAGGATCGGGACATGGGAGGGAATCGGGATACTGGACGGGGTCTGGGAAAGGGTCCCCTGTGGCAATCCCACCGGGCTGCGGCGCCTCCCGAATGGGAAATTGGGGGTCGGAACCAGGAAGGGGGCCCGTGCCGACGCCGGGCTCAGGTGGAGAGGCAGATGTTAATGCCTCGGCGTCGGCCTGGATGGCATTTTCTGCTGGGCCCCCAACGGGAAAGGGGGATGACTGCCCCGCCTCGGTAGCTGGAGAGGGGGCACCCCCAACCCCGGGACCCGGCCGCTCGGCGCCAGCCGTCGCCCCGGCGGCATCCGTTCCGGCGCTCGAGTCGGCCGGGCCAGTGGGCAGTATCAGGGGCGCCCCGAGTGTGAGGACGGGGTCAGCCACCTGGGACACGGGATCGGGGAGAGGAGAGGGCGGTGCCATAGAGTCGCCGCCCAGACCGAGGCCCGCTGGCGGAGGGTCGTCCTCCCCCTGGGTGAGCAAGGTCAGACCCAGGGCCTTGATCTCTTCGAAGATGGAGCTAAGCTCCATCCCCTCGTCCCCGGAGCCTTCCCCTCCGGCCGCCGAGGCAACAATTACCTCAGCGGGGACGGAGGGGGGCTCAGTTGGAACCGGGGTCGGGGGGGCTCCACCCGAGGCCTCCTCGTGGAGAAGCTCCGCAGGGGGGGCGTCGTCGTCCCCCCTCGCCGCCGCGGCTTCCTCGGCCGGCGCCTCCCGCTGATGCTCGTCGGGGGCGCTCTGGGCAGCGCCGGCCCCCCTCAGGATCTTTCGGAGGGGGGCCTTCCCGCCCTCCTCATCGGAGGGGGGAGATTGAGCCCGCAACCGGCGGGCTTTGCGCTTGCCCCCGACGAGCGTCCAGTCCTCCGAGGTGGAAGTGGAGGGCCGGTCAGCGAGGGCAAGGCCGGGGGGCACTTTCGGTGTTCGGGGACGGCCTTGTGGCAAGGGTGGGAAGGAAGGGGATACCTCCACCCGGGGAGGGCCCTCTCCCTCGCCCTGCGGCAACCGCGCCACCCTCTCCTCCTCGGGCCCCGCAGTGACTGACCGAATAGAGGTGGGGCCCGCCTGCCCGCTCGGGCACGCCAGGGGGGACGCCTCTGGCTCCCAAGCAGGGCCGTCGGTTGGAGGAGGGGCGGCCGCGGATCCCGGACTACCAGGGGGGCCGGCGGTGGTGGGGCCGGCGCCCTTACGGGCCCCGGGGGGCCCAGACGCCTCCTCCGACCGGGCCAAGGGACAGTCCCTCCGGACGTGCCCCATCGCCCGGCAGAGGAAGCACCGGGCCTCCCCCGAGGAGTAATGAATCCGATAATGGGCCCCCTGGTAGGGCACCAGGAAGGACCCCTCGAGCGCCTCCCCGCCACGCGCCGCCGGCAGCAGCTGAAGCTGTACCTGCCGGCGGAAGGATAGAACGTGGCGGAGGGCGGAGTCCTTACAGCCCAACGGGAGAGGGCTGATTGTTGAGATGGGTTTCCCCAGAGTGGAGAGGGAGGGCAGTAGGGCGGCATTAGGGAGGAAGGGCGGGACGCAGGTGAGGACCACCCGTACGCCCAGGTCCTCCAGCGGTTCGAGGGGCACGTGCACGCCCCCCACCGCCAGGCCCCTCTGCACCGCCTCCTGGGCGGCGGCCTCTGAGGCAAGGAAGAACACCGCCTTGCCATACATTTTGGAGGCCGCCACCACGGCCGAGGCCCCCACCACCCTCACCAACGCCCGCACGTACGTTTCCATGTGGGGCGAGGCGGCGACCAGGAGGCAGCGAACGCCGTGCCTCCTGGTCATGGTGGGAAAGGGGCCCCGGCCACCAGGGATGGAGCTGGAGGCGGCAGTCGGGGCTGATGACAGGGCAGGTGAGGGGGTAGCAGTGGCCACCTGGGCGTACGCTCTGGGGGCCTTGGTTGTGTCACCCCCAGAGCTGGTGGAGGGGACAGCAGGGGAAGGAGGGGCTGCGGAGGACGGGGCGGCTTTGGCCGTGATGGATTTGGCCTTCGGGGCCGGGCTTTTGCCCTTTTTCTTCCCCCCGCCCTTTTTTCCGGCCGAGGTGATGGTTGCTTCCGTGTCTGAGGGAGCGGCGGCCGTGGCGGCGGCGGAGCTCGGGCCTAGGGTCGGGAGGTCAGCCGCAGCGGTTGTCGGGCCTGGTGGTAGCGAGGGGGCCGTGGTAGGGACTGCCTCCATCATGGAAGCGGGGGGTAGGAAGGAGGCACAGATAACAGGAAGGGGAGCAAGGGTTCACCGCTCCTCCCCACCAGACAGCAGGCGAGGGAGGAGGGTGTCTGAAATGGAGGGGGTGGGAGAGAGGGAGGGTGCTGGTTTTGGGGAGGGCAACTGAAGATATGGGGGGGGGGAGTTAGCAGCCTCACCTCCCTGCTGAGACTGTAGCAGAGGAGGAGGGCGCTAATACAGGGGCGGGGGCACGCAAGGGAAGGGGAGGGTGGGGGGGGGGCGTATAATTGGGAGGGAAGGGGAGAAGGGGAAAAAGGGGGGCAACTACTCCCTCCCGCCGACTAGTTGCTGGGAGGGAGAGAACCAAAAGGGGCGGATAGAGCAGGGGAACCGAGGGGCCAGCAACCACTCCTCCCCGCAAGGCTGGAAGCGGAGGAGGAGGGTGCCGGCAGGGCAGGCAGGGGGCAAGGTAACGGGTACAGGGCGGGGGCCGGCTCCTCCGGCTGCACTGGGATACAAGGGGGGGGGGGTTATGGGGCCGTTGGGGAGGTGCAGTGAACAAGGGGGCTAACTAAAAGGGGGGCACAAGCGCTCAGGGCAGGGAGGGGGCAAGGCAAATCGGGTGGTGCTCAAGGGCTGGGGGGTGGCTGGGGGGTGGGGAGGGATAAAATAGAGGCAAACAACAGCTGGGTGGGGCGGGGCACACACTCTTGGGCTGGCTGGGGCAGGGGCGTGGCAGATAACTTTGGGAGCAGGTGTGGTGGGTAAGTGTCTTTGGGAAGGGAGGGAAGGAACCAAACTAAGCTAACAGGGAGGGGCAGGCAGTGGGGGAAAAAACCAAGCTGCTGGGGTAGGGTGGGTGACCGGGGGTAAGGGTGGCCCCCCAGCCAGATGTAGCTGAGGGAGGGGGGCCAAGTCCAGAAGAGGGGGGAGGGAGCACACCCACGAGCGCTGTGTGGGGCTCAACCTCGCCCACCGCTGCAGCAGAGTCCCAGGTGGAAGGCAGGGCAGCAAACCCCACCAGGGGGAGAAGAGACAGTCCAGATGGTAAGGGGTGGTGGAGGGGGCGTTGGGGGTGGTGGCAGCGGGTGGGGTGGGGGGGGCAACTGGACTGGGGGGAGGGCTCTGAGCCTCTTCCCCAGCCCCCCTTTCAACAGTTCAGTTCACCACCACCCCGGAGCAGGTTGAAAAAGCTCAGTTTGTGAACAAACCCCCTCCACAGTTCTCAATGGTTTCCTCTTCTCCCCCTCAGCGGGGTGCAGCAGCAGCAGCAGGCAGGCAGCAGCGGAAGGCCTCCGGGTGGTAGGTGCTGGTGGGGTGATCCTCCTCCACTGGAGCGATGGTGGAGGGGAGAGGGAGGGCAGCTGGCAGGCCCCCCCTCTCCCCCCAGGCAGCAACAGCAGCAGGTGGTGGTAGCGGTGGTGGTGGTGGTGGGGTGCAGCGATGTCCGGGGAGCAGGCCTCGGCAGACGGGCAGGGAGGTAGCTGGGTGGGGAGGGCTCCGGCTGGTGCAGAAGCAGGAACCAGCGGGGTGGGGAGAGAAGGAAGAGGGCAGTCTCTGCACCCCGCTGCCTCTTCTCCTTCTCACGAGTGGAGTGCGGGCAGGGAATGGCTGCCCTTTGAGCCGGAAGCGGAGGAACCCCTCGGGCGGCCATTTTGGGCCCGGCCTAGCCCCGCCCCCTCACCTGACCGGAAGTCAAGGGGCGGGACTAGGACTATAAGAAGGCTGCCTGGGAGCTCAGTTAGAGCCCAGCCTCCGAAGGAGCCGGAGGCCCGGCTGGAGCTCCTGCCTGGGGAGGCTAAGACCCGGGCTAGGCTGCCCTCAGCCACCTTCCCAGAGGCCGGCCAGAGACTCCCTGTCTGGGCTACTAGGGCCTGGCCTGGCCCGCCAGCTGAACCACTCGCAGACCCAGAGGACGGGACCGAGCCGCTGGACCACCTGGACCCCCGGTGGGTACGGGAACGCCGGGCCGGACAAGCCCCACGGGACGCTACAGAGCTCCGACCTCTTGACCCCTGGATTGGGCTGCCGGCCCCTGCGGAGACGACGCGGGCTTCAATTCCCCGACAGGCCGCTGGGGCTACAGGTATTGGGGAAGGGGGAAGGGGGAGACAAGAAGCGGCCCAGGGGGTAGCATGGGCTGAGAACAGCCCTAGGCCAGCAAGTTGCGGGCTGGAGCCCCTGCTGAGCCAGTAGCAGCTGTACGGCTGCATCCAGGGCCCCTGGGCCGGGGTGCAGTGGAGTGGGTGGGCCTGCGCCCCCTGCCACCCACTAACCGGGTGGCAGTCTCCTACCCCCCCCCCCCCTTGCCACTGCTGCAGCTGCACTGCCTGCCCCGCTCGTGAACTAGGAGCTCCTACAGACCTGTGGGTTTGTTTGGGGCCCGCCTTGCGTTGGGGCCTGGCCGCCAGTTGCTGCCCTGCCCTGCTCGAGGGTCTGGGCGTCCGTATGAGGGTTTTTGCACCTGGCCACGATCCGGATCGGACCTTTAAAGGGCCAGGACTCTGACTACTGTAAGGCACGGTGGAGCCATAGGACGGACTAGCCATCCACTGTACCAGGGCGGAGGACCCGCCTCCTAAAGGCCTGCCGGCCTACAATGAACTATCCCCCGGAAGGGGACAGCTTAGAGGCTATGGTTGTCACTGCCGGAGGGCAGTGACCAAAAGGGCGACGTGGCGACGAGAGCCACCCGCTACAGATGGTGGAGAACGTGGGCACTGTGATCCCGACCCTGACGTAAGGGACGGAACGGGTGCCTCAGTTTGTCAAAAAAAAAAAAAAAAAAATCCTTAAATTCCTCCCCCCCCCCCCCCCTTACCCCCCCGGCCGTGGGGACTGTTTACCTAGCGGACCGGGAGTTTTCCCCCATTTCCCCAAAACAGGATGGAACTGGACCGAGTGGGGAGAGCAGTGGCGGAGCGCCAGCACCAACAGCTGCAGCAGTTGGCCGCTCAACACTGGCAGATGGCTCAGCAGTTGATACAGCAGCTGGGCCTTCAACTCCAGCATCTCCAAGCACTCCAGTAGCAGGACCTTCAGCAGCTGTTCAGTTGCGGGCCCCAACCTGCTGAGCCAGGGCCGGGACCAGCCCAAGAGCCTGCCTACCCGGCCGGGGGGACATCAACCCCAGGGGAAGGGCCGGAAACCCTGCCGGAAACCTGTATGGGGCAGAGGGACGGACGTGGACCCAGGGGTTCTATGGGGCTGAGGTCGGGGGCGCCGACACCCGCCAACCCCTACACTCTGCCGGTCGACCAGGGGGAGTTGCTGATCCAGGCACCGAAGGACTCCGAAGGAATAGCCGTCTTTCTGGACTCCGGCTGTATGCAGACCCTCGTCCGGCGGGATCTCCTTCCTGAAGACCTGAAGCCAGAAGGGGAGCTGTACCTGCGGTGTATACATGGCGATGTGAAGGCCTATCCCCGAGCAAAAGTCCGACTCACAATCTGAGGGCGGTCTGCCGAGATGGTTGTAGGGCTCGCCACGACGCTCCCCTACCCTATCATCCTGGGAAGGGATTGGCCTGGATTCGCAGACCTAGTGCATGAGGTAACCCCCAGGCCTCCGGCTGACCGGGAGAAAGTGGAGACCGAGCTTCTGGGAGAGAGACCACCAGAAGATCGGTCCAAAGAGGCATCTGAGGGTGAGCAGCCAATGCCCAGACCCTTACCCTGGCCGACTTTCCGCGGGACCAGAGGGAAGACCCCACACTAAGGGCGGCCTATGAACAGGTGGCCGTCGTTGATGGTACCGTAGTAGACCCCCGGAAGGCAGCCCAGTGGCCCCACTTTGAAGTAAAAGGCGACCGCCTCTATCGGGTCATGCAAGACCCCCGGACCCAGGAGGTCAAGACCCAGATCCTCGTCCCTGGCTGTCATCGCCGGGCGGTGTTGCGACTGGCCCATGACATTCCTGCGGCTGGCCATATGGGGACAGAAAAAACGCTGGCGAGAGTACTGTCCCGGTTCTTTTGGCCTGGAGTATACCACGAAGTTCGGGACTACTGCCAGTCGTGTCCAAATTGCCAGTTAGCCTCCGACTCAGGAGTGCCGAAAGCCCCGTTAGTCCCCCTCCCGGTGGTGGGGACCCCTTTTGAAAGGGTGGCCATGGACCTAGTCGGCCCGCTGCCCAAAAGTAAGGCGGGGTTCCGCTATATCCTGGTTGTAATGGACTATGCCACCCGGTTTCCGGAAGCCATACCGCTGAGAAACACCTACGCCCGAACCATTGCTTCGGAGCTGGTAAAAATCTTCGCTGGGGTGGGGCTTCCCCGAGAACTCCTTACGGACCAAGGGACTAATTTCACATCACAACTGTTCCGACAGGTGTGTACAATACTAGGGATACATAAACTACAAACGTCAGTATACCATCCCCAAACCGACGGCTTAGTGGAGCGGTTCAACCGGACCTTAAAGGGGATGTTAAGACGGTTTTCCCCAGCAGAACTGCAACAGTGGGACCTGTTACTGCCTCCACTGCTGCTTGCGGTCCGGGAGGTGCCACAAGCGTCCACTCAGTTTTCCCCTTTCGAACTCCTATATGGATATCGTCCTCGGGGGATCCTGGATCTCGTGAGGGAAACGTGGGAGTCGACCCCTTCAGCGTCACAAGGCCTCCTGCAATATGTTTTCCAGCTCCAGGAGCGATTGAGACAGGCCGGAGCCCTGGCTCGGGAAAATCTACAACTAGCCCAGACCGCCCAAGAACGGACCTATAATCGACAAGCCCAGGAAAGAAGTTTTAAACCAGGGGACCTGGTGGTACTTCTGCTCCCCTCAGAGGAATCCAAACTCCTGGCCCGCTGGAAAGGGCCCTATGAGGTCATTCGTCAGGTCGGGCCGGTGAACTACGAGATCTATCAACCAGATCGGAAGAAGAAAACCCAAATATTTCATGTAAATTTCCTGAAGCACTGGCGAGAACGGGAGGCCCTGATGATTACCCCCTACCCAGCGGAGCCCCCTTTAGGGCCGGAAATACCTGAGCTGGGGGAAGAAAGAGAACCACAGCTGGGAAATACCCTCTCTGCAACCCAGGTGAAACAAGCACGTCGTCTCATAGAGGCATTTCGAAAGACCTTCACAACCCAACCTGGCTGTACTGGGGTAATAACACATACCATTTGGACCCCTCCAGGCCAAGTGGTACGAGAAGGTACTCTGCCTCTCCCCCGCCGGATGCGGAAGATAGTCGAGGAGGAAGTCCAGTCGATGCTGCAACTGGGAGTGATAGAGCGCTCCCAGAGCGAGTGGCGTAGCCCAATCGTCTTGGTGCCAAAGCCAGATGGCAGTGTCCGCTTCTGCATCGATTTCAGACGAGTAAATGCAATTTCAAAATTTGATGCCTACCCCATGCCGCGAACAGATGAACTGTTAGAACACCTGGGGAGAGCCGACTTTATAACCACCCTGGATCTTACAAAGGGTTATTGGCAGATCCCCCTGGACCCCGAATCGAGAGAAAAAACTGCCTTTTCAACTCCTTCGGGATTGTTCCACTTTAAAAGGATGCCGTTCGGACTCCATGGGGCCCCTGCAACATTTCAGCGAATGATGGACCGCTTGCTATCCCCGCACACGGCATATGCGGCCGCGTACCTAGATGATGTGGTAATTTACGGCCAAGAGTGGGAGGAACACATCGAGCGGGTAGCGGCCGTAATGCGGACCTTGCGGGATGCTGGCCTGACCGCCAATCCCACGAAATGTAAAATTGGCTGGCAGGAAACCACCTACCTCGGGTACCAGCTGGGGCGGGGTCTAGTCCGGCCCCTAGTAGGGAAGGTGGAGGCGGTCCAAAACTACCCGACACCCACCTCCAAGAAGAAAGTAAGACAGTTTTTAGGATTGGCAGGTTACTATTGCCGGTTTGTGCCACACTTTGCTACTCGAGCCGCGCCTCTCACGGCGCTCCTCAAGAAAGACAGTCCTCAAAGGATCAGGTGGTCGCCGGAATGTGAGACTGCTTTTCAGGACCTAAAAGCCGCTCTGTGCAGCGTGCAGGTTCTGTTCAGCCCCGATTTCTCCCGGCCCTTCATTGTCCAGACGGACGCGTCACACTGCGGACTGGGGGCAGTACTGTCCCAGGAAATTGAGGGAGAAGAACACCCAGTGCTGTATATCAGCCGAAAACTATTCCCCCGAGAGCGTCGCTACGCCGCAATCGAGAAGGAGGCCCTAGCAATAAAGTGGGCCATCGAGGCGCTGCGATATTACCTCCTTGGAGACTCTTTTATTCTTTTCACAGATCATGCACCCCTGCAATGGCTCCATCAGATGCGGGACACCAACAGTCGCATCATGAGATGGTACCTGTCCCTCCAACCGTATGTATTCACAGTGAAACACCGAGCGGGGAGGGACAATGCAAATGCCGATGCCCTGTCCCGCAGGGAGGAAGAGCAGAAGCCCAGTCCCGGAGATCGGGAGCTGGACTTAAGGGGGGAGGAGTGTAGTGGGGTGGAATGGCCACCCACTGAGCCGGAGGCGGAGGAACCCCTCGGGCGGCCATTTTGGGCTCGGCCTAGCCCTGCCCCCTCACCTGACCGGAAGTCAAGGGGCGGGACTAGGACTATAAGAAGGCTGCCTGGGAGCTCAGTCAGAGCCCAGCCTCCGAAGGAGCCGGAGGCCCGGCTGGAGCTCCTGCCTGGGGAGGCTAAGACCCGGGCTAAGCCGCCCTCAGCCACCTTCCCAGAGGCCGGCCAGAGACTCCCTGCCCGGGCTACTAGGGCCTGGCCTGGCCCGCCAGCTGAACCACTCGCGGACCCAGAGGACGGGACCAAGCCGCTGGACCAGCTGGACCCCCGGTGGGTACGGGAACGCTGGGCCGGACAAGCCCCACGGGACGCTACAGAGCTCCGACCTCTTGACCCCTGGATTGGGCCACCGGCCCCTGCGGAGACGACGCGGGCTTCAATTCCCCGACAGGCCGCTGGGGCTACAGGTATTGGAAGAGGGAAGGGGGAGACAAGAAGCGGCCCAGGGGGTAGCATGGGCTGAGAACAGCCCTAGGCCAGCAAGTTGCGGGCTGGAGCCCCTGCTGAGCCAGTAGCAGCTGTACGGCTGCATCCAGGGCCCCTGGGCTGGGGCACAGTGGAGTGGGTGGGCCTGCGCCCCCTGCCACCCACTAACCGGGTGGCAGTCTCCTACCCCCTTGCCACTACTGCAGCTGCACTGCCTGCCCCGCTCGTGAACTAGGAGCTCCTACAGACCTGTGGGTTTGTTTGGGGCCCGCCTTGCGTTGGGGCCTGGCCGCCAGTTGCTGCCCTGCCCTGCTCGAGGGTCTGGGCGTCCGTATGAGGGTTTTTGCACCCAGCCACGATCCGGATCGGACCTTTAAAGGGCCAGGACTCGGACTACTGTAAGGCACGGTGGAGCCATAGGACGGACTAGCCATCCACTGTACCAGGGCGGAGGACCCGCCTCCTAAAGGCCTGCCGGCCTACAATGAACTATCCCCCGGAAGGGGACAGCTTAGAGGCTACGGTTGTCACTGCCGGAGGGCGGTGACCAAAAGGACGACGTGGCGACGAGAGCCACCCGCTACAATGCTAAGCCCACTGGGGGGGGGGGTTTCCCGGCCCCTTGCCCTGGGTTGCTTCCTACCCCCAATCTGGTAGCCGACGGAGGTCCCACCTGGCGATGCTGGGTTGCCGGCAGCGTCTTCGTCCGACGGGCTTGTCCCTGGGGCAGCGGCACCGGGCGTTCTGCAGCGGGGCGGGTGGCCAACGGGCGTCGGTGTTGAGGGCGGGCTCGCCCCGGGGCTGGTGGCAGAAGCAGCAGCGCCTCCTCCGGCTCTGGATCTGGCGGCAGGTCCGGCGGCGGGCCTGCAGCTTGGGCTGGAGCTCCTGCCTCCCCAGCGTTCTGCCTCAACTGAGCAGCCCAGCAGTCTTTTATAGCGAGGCTGCACTTCGAGCATGCCCAGTAGGGCTGTGGGGGAGGGGCGTGTTCTGCCCAATAAATGGGCTCCCCTTCCTCCTGCTCAGTGCGGGGCAGGTTAGCCCCGTCACACACCTCCCCCCCTTAAAAGGTTTCTTTCCGGTGGCTCCTCCTTAGGAGCTATGCGCGAAAGAAAATCTGCATTGCCGTGCACCTTCCCTGGTCTGTGTGCCACTTGAAACGAATACGGCTGCAAGGCTAGGTACCAGCGCATGATACGCACATTGGTGTCTTTCATTGTTTGCAGCCACCTTAAAGGGGCGTGATCCGTCACTACCAAAAAAGTACTCCCCAGCAAATAATACCTTAGTGCGTCCACCGCCCACTTCACGGCCAGTGCCTCCCTCTCTATGGTGGAGTACCGGGTTTCCCTCGGGTACAACTTGCGGCTTAAGTATAGTGGCGGGTGTTCTACTCCTTCTATCTCCTGGGATAGTACGGCCCCAAGGCCTACCTCGGAAGCATCCGTCTGTAGGATGAAGGGTTTGGCAAAATCCGGCTGGGCTAGTACCGGTCCCCAGGTAAGGTGGTCCCTCAAGGTTTGAAACGCCCTCTCGCACGCTGCTGACCACTCTACCCGCCGCGGGTGTTGGTTTTTGGTCAGGTCCGTCAGGGGGGCTGCTATGGTGGAAAAGTTAGGGACAAAGCGCTGGTAATAGCCCACCAACCCCAGGAACTGCCTCACCTGCCGTTTCGTGGTGGGAGCGCGGTATTCTCGAAGGGCCTGAATTTTGTCTATTACGGGTTTCACCTGTCCCTTCCCCACCGTATACCCCAAGTAGGTTACCTCTTCTTTCCCTAGGTGACACTTGGCCGGGTTTGCTGTTAACCTGGCTTCCCCTAGGGCCCTCAATACCTCCTCTAAGTGGGTTAGATGTTCCTCCCATCTTTCGCTGTACACAATAATATCATCGATGTACGCCGCTGCATACGCATTGTGGGGTGCCAAGACTTGATCCATCAGCCGCTGAAATGTGGCAGCGGCTCCATGTAGTCCGAAAGGCATCATCATAAATTGGTAGAGCCCAAAAGGGGTTGGGAATGCTGTTTTGGCTTTCGTCCTCGGTGTCAACGGGATTTGCCAATATCCTTTAGTGAGGTCCAGGGTCGAAATATATCTGGCCCTCCCCAGGCGTTCTAATAGTACATCTACCCGGGGCATGGGGTAGGCATCGAACTGGGAGATGGCGTTCACCTTGCGGAAGTCAATGCAAAACCTCACTGAGCCATTGGGCTTGGGGACCAGCACTATGGGGCTCCTCCACTCGCTTCGGGATTCTTCCACCACCCCTAGGGCCAACATTTCTTTTAGTTCTTGGCGCACGGTGTCCCACATCTTCCTGGGCAGGGGGCGGTGATTATCCCGTACTTTCTGCCCCGGTTTTGTGGCAATGTGGTGACTAATTAACGGGGTCCTTCCTGGTTTAGCGGACAATACATGTGGGAATCGCGCTATGAGTTCTTGTAGCTGTTGCTGTTGTCCCTCCTTTAGGTCTTGCCCGACATCTACCTGGGGGTTCTCCATCGAGGCTCCCACTTGTGGTCCCAACTCGTCCTCTGGGGGGAAGGGGGTGATCATCATTGCTTCCCTCTCCTTCCAGGCCTTCAGGAGGTTTACATGGTACACCCGTAAATCTTTCCGCCGCCCTGGTAGCCTCACCTCGTAGTCGACTGGCCCGACCTTCCGCACGACCTCGAAGGGTCCTTGCCACTTTGCTAATAGCTTGGACTCCGAGGAGGGCAATAAGAGTAACACCCGATCCCCGGGTTGAAAGATCCGCGTCTTCGCCTTCTGGTTGTAGTGGCGTGCTTGCGTTTCCTGCGCTGTCCGCAGGTTCTCTTGGGCTAGCCGGCCCAATTCTTCTAGCCGCTCCCGTAGCTGTAACACGTAGTGGATGGTCCCCTGGGCGCGTCTCTCTTGTCCCTCCCAAGTCTCTCTCAGTAAGTCCAGAATTCCCCGCGGTCATCGGCCATACAATAATTTGAATGGGGAAAATCCCGTGGAGGCTTGGGGGACCTCCCTCACAGCGAAGAGAAGAGCTGGCAGCCACCTGTCCCACTGTCGCGGGTCGTCGTCGACGAATTTCCGCAGCATTGACTTCAGCGTCCTGTTGAACCGTTCCACCAGCCCGTCTGTCTTGGGGTGGTATACAGAGGTTCTCAGGGAATGAATGTTCAGTAGGCGGCACAACTCCGTTATCAGCTTGGATGTTACGTTAGTTCCCTGGTCTGTTAGGATTGTCTTCGGGAGACCCACCCGGGCGAACACCTTTAAAAGTTCATCGGCGATGGCGCGAGCTGTCGTGACCCGGAGGGGGATCGCCTCTGGGTATCGGGTGGCGTAATCCACAATGACCAGAATGTATTTGTTCTTAGCGCTTCGCTCCAGCGGCCCAACCAAGTCCAACCCTATGCGTTCAAAGGGTGTCCCTACCACGGGCAGAGGGACCAACAGGGCTCGGGGGACTCCTCCGGGGTTAGCCCGCTGGCATTCGGGGCATGATGCACAATAGGCCCTCACCGCATGATGTATTCCTGGCCAGAAGAATCGCTGGGCTAGTCTGCACAACGTCTTTTCCCGGCCAAGGTAGCCTGCCCAGGGCACATCGTGGGCCAATCGCAACACCGTCGTCCGAAGCCGCTGGGGTACCAGCAGCTGGCAGATCTCGGTTTGGGTCTGCGGGTCTTGGGTCAGGCGGTACAACAAATCACCCCGTATCTCGAACCTCGACCTTGGGCCCCCCCCGAGGTGGCCCGGTCCGTCGACTCGGGTCTTCCCGCCTGCTCCCAGGCCCGGCTGAGGGTCGGGTCATTCCTTTGTTCCTCTAGGAAATCTTCCTCCAGGGCGAAAGCTGTTTCTTGGGGATCTATGGGGGGGCGTCTGTTCGAGAGGGTTATGGGGCTCCCCTCCTGGCCCCCCCTTGAGGTCCCTTCCCCGGGGTCTTCTTCCATCGGCAGTTCTGTTAACGCTGCCTGTGGCTGTTCTGGGCCTCCCCCCTCGGGGTCCCCTCGCCTGTAGCCCTGTAGTAGGGTCCAAAAGTGGGGCCAATCCCACCCCACCACCACGGGGTAAGCCAGTCGGGGGACTACCCCTACGCTGCACATCTCTTCGTGCGTCCCGATCGCTAGCTTCACCTTGGCGGTGGGGTACGTCCTTACCTCCCCGTGAATACACTGCATTCTCACCGGGGGCCCCCATTGCTCTGGGTCGCCAACTAGGTCTTCTTCTATCAGCGTCTGTCCACAACCCGTATCCACCAAGGCCGTGGCCTCCTCCCCTTGCACCTTAACTGGGATGAGTATCTTTGTTCCACCTTCTTTCTGCGGTTGCACCCCAGCTACTAGTACTTGCCCATAGCTACAGGCCCTGGGGGTGCCCCTCCCTTTCCCGGGGTCTCCCTGGCGGCTCCCTGGGCGGCCTGTCACCCTCAGGGCTCCCCCGCCACCCCAGTGCCCTTTCAATAGGCCTACCGCCTGCCCCAACGTCTTGGGCCCCTGTCGCAGGATCCACTCCCGGTCCTCCTTGGGCAAACTCTTCAGGAGCTGCCCCACAGCCTCCCTATTACCTTTCCGGGGGCCCATCTTCCCCCAGGCCCCCTCGAGCACCCGCCTGACTAAAAATCCTCCCCTTTTTTTTAAAGCACCCAAGAAAAAAGAACCCCTCTCTGTGCCCCTTTCTACTCAAGGGGGGGGATTAGTGCCCACATTCTCCACCAGTTGTGGCGGGGTACCACCCGCCTCTGCTCCCTTTCCCCTGGGGAACAAAGCGTTAACCCCCTGCCCGGGGGCCTCGTCCAGCGCTCGCAGCAGGCCCAGCGGCCTCGTCCAGCGCTCGCAGCAGGCCCAGCGGCCTCGTCCAGCACTGCGGGGTGGGGTAGGGGGGTCCGGGCCCTCCCTCTCCACCGGACCCCAACCCAGGGCCCTGATAGTGGTGGGTGGTTCCCACCACTGGCTCAGCGGGGGATCCTCCCCCAAAACATGCTAAGCCCACTGGGGGGGGGTTCCCGGCCCCTTGCCCTGGGTTGCTTCCTACCCCCAATCTGGTAGCCGACGGAGGTCCCACCTGGCGATGCTGGGTTGCCGGCAGCGTCTTCGTCCGACGGGCTTGTCCCTGGGGCAGCGGCACCGGGCGTTCTGCAGCGGGGCGGGTGGCCAACGGGCGTCGGTGTTGAGGGCGGGCTCGCCCCGGGGCTGGTGGCAGAAGCAGCAGCGCCTCCTCCGGCTCTGGATCTGGCGGCAGGTCCGGCGGCGGGCCTGCAGCTTGGGCTGGAGCTCCTGCCTCCCCAGCGTTCTGCCTCAACTGAGCAGCCCAGCAGTCTTTTATAGCGAGGCTGCACTTCGAGCATGCCCAGTAGGGCTGTGGGGGAGGGGCGTGTTCTGCCCAATAAATGGGCTCCCCTTCCTCCTGCTCAGTGTGGGGCAGGTTAGCCCCGTCACAGGTAGGCATTGGGGTTCTCTCAGGGTTCCCTTCCCGGCTGTTCTGGTATCTAGGTAAGGAGCTGCCGGCGCCCACATTGTCAGTTGCTGGAGCCACTGGTCCTGTTGAGCCTGTTGCTGTGCAGTTGTTGTTGCTCCGGCTGTTGTTTCACCTGCATCTGTTGTTGGGTGGCCAGTTGTTGTAGTAATTGGCTCTGTTGTTCCTGTGCTTGGGCCGCCTGCTGCCGTTGATTCTCTAGCAGCCACTCCAAGAGCTTCCTGGGATCCATAGCTGTGCCTGTCTTTGAGCTACCTTGCTAAAGCCCTTCCTCAGGGCCCTGGTTGTCTTATTCAATGCTCTTTATGTCAAGGGCTGGATCGGGTGCAATGCCCACGTTCTCCATGATGTTGTTGAGGGGCACGCCCCCTCAACAGTCTGGAAGTCCCCCAAGGTTTGGGTCACTGCCCCTTCTTCCAGGGCAAATGTGGCCCATAGGTTCAGTTCTTAGCAAATGTCAGAGTATATATGGCCTACGGGCCTAGTTCAAAGCACCATTCCCTCTAATCAGAGTATATACAGCCTGGCGACCTAGTCCAAAGCACAGTTCCCTCTATCAGGGGATATACAGCCCTGAAGGCCTAGTCCAAAGGTAAGCCTCCCAAACTGCTAGGCAGCAGGCTTGTTGTGGGGTGGGGAGGTAAGGGGATCTGGGCCCTCCCGCTCCACCGGGTCCCAACCTAGGGCCCTGTTGGCAGCGGCAGGTTCTGCTGCCTGCTTGGCAGGGATGCCTGCCGAAACACGCCGAGCTCCCGGAAAATCCTCCGTCCTGGGCTACTTCCTACCATCCCTGGCTTGCTGCTCTGCTCTCAGGGTGTTGCTCAGCAGGTTGGACCCTCACAGACTGCTTCCCTGGCTGGGGCTGGGTCTGCGGCCACTGAGGCAGCAGCTGTTGCTGCTGCTGAGACTGTGGCAGGGGCTGCTGCTCAGGAGCTCGGGCTTGAGTCCCTTCCCCTCCTGCAGTCCTTTCCAGCTGAGCAGCTTCTGAGACTTTTATACCCTGCCTCTCATGAGCATGCCCAGCTGGGCTGTAGGGGTGGGGCCTTTTCGGCCAGCAGGACCAGGGCAACTCCCTGCCCCTCAATGTGGGGTAGACACACCCCATCACAGCTACAGTTTGCTGCAGGGCCCAATGGGAGCTGCCAGCACTCCTGCCAGCGAGGATCTTCCCCAGCCTTCTCAATGCTGCTGTTCATCCTTGCCACTCTGAACACCCAGGGCTGCAGGCTGGGTCTCTGCAGGTGTCAGGTGCTCCCCTTCCTTCGGGAGGGGGGGTACTCTGTCATCTTCCTGCAGGAGATCCACAGCACTCCGTCCGCCGAAACTATTTCAGCCACCTGTCGGCCCATCAGGCCAGGGCGGTGACCTTTTTCTCCCTGAACCTGCAGCCCGAGGTGCTGGGGACTGCCGAGGTTGTTCAGGGTCGCCTACTGCACCTCTGGGTTCGGGTAGAGGGAGGGGCTGACATTAAATCTTGTTAACATCTATGCCCCGATGTACAGCCTGGAGAGGCTCCGCTTTTACCAGAGGGCATCTGCCTTCTGTGGCTCTCTGGATCCTCGCGAGTGCCTGGTCCTGGGTGGGTTTTTAACTGCACCCTTGAGGACCTGGACCGCACGGGGACCGAGCAGACGTCCTCAGGGCGATAATAGACCAACACTCCCTGGTGGACGTCTGGCGTGACCACCACCCGGATGAGGACGCAGCATTCCCCTTTGTCGGGGTGGAGGGTCAACGGTAGTTTAACTCCTGGTTGGGCTGCATTTATCTTTCTCATCATCATTGTCAAGGTGCAACCTATCCTTGGAGGCCCCTCGAATTACATCTCCTTTGCTAGGGGTAACACGTCCTAGCGGCCGGTGTCTACCCAAAAGTCCTGTTACTAGGGGTAATACAGCCCAACAGCCTAGGCCATTTGCAAGTCTCCTGTATTAGGGGTAATGTGGGCTAGTGTGGGAGAAAAATCAAATAACTCCAATTGTGTCTAAGGGGGGACTGTGCAGGAAATCAAAACTCTCTAAAAGAAAACTGCTGTAAGGGTTAAAAGTTTTCCAGGCCTCTCTCCCTGTAACAGAGAGAAATCACCTTAACTCTAATCAAGACCCTTACAATGCCTCCTATCTCAACTTCATGGAGACTCCTAGTCTGTCACAATTTGCCATGTAAACTCTTATCTTTGTCACAGTTTGCCTTGTAGGCTCCTCACTCAGGTTCTCATGTGCCTTTGTTCTGTAAACTTACTTCTAGCACTCCTGGGGTGAACAGAAACGTCTCAGAGTACTTCTGCTGAGACTTTGATATGTTAAAGAAAACAATCAACAACTAAACTGTCTGAGCATACTGTATAAAGGATCCCTGAACCTGTCTCTCAGGGCTGCTGCTCTCACTCTGGTAGCTGCCAGCCTGCATAATAAAGTTTTCCTTCTAGGTTTCTCTCCTGCCTCACTGCTTTGACCTCCAGCCTCAGACCTTCTGGGGACTCTGGCTGCTAATGTCGGGGAAATCTCACTCCTCTGGGGAACAAAGTCCATACACAAGCCCCTTTACTAGGGGTAATATGGCCTAGAGGCCTAGTCCAGAGGTCTGTCAGAAAACTTCACCCCCACAGGATAGCTACAGAGGGGGTAGGGGGACCCGGGCCCTCCCACACCACCGGGTGTTTGTACTTAAAACTACTGCACGGGATCTTTTCAGGGGAAAAGACAAAATGCCACATTTATTGGTAGCACATATCTCAATCAACACTTATCATATGCATATGATATATCACACACACACACAAGCACACCACATCTTGTTGTTACCAATAGTTGCTCCCCCTAACTGCACTGGCCAGGTGAGTTATGTGGGGGAGGGTTGGAGTCAGGCTTCTTCTGATCCAGATCAGTGATCCCATGTTGACAAGACGAAAACCCGGGGTCCCTCTGCAAGATGCCTTAGATTTGTAGTGTCTTCCCTCTCATGCAGATCTCCAGCAGTTAGTCATCACACGCATATGCATCATCTGTGAGAGTCATCATATGCCTATGCAGTTAGACATCTGTGGTGTCTCAATGCTGCCCCATTAACCTTCAAAGAGGGAGTTTCCAAAAGCAGTCACTTGCTGCTGATGTCCATAGGTCCAGTCTTCTTTCAGAATAGTGATAGAAATGTAGCCGTGTTAGTCTGGGGTAGCTGAAGCAAAATGCAGGACAATGTAGCACTTTAAAGACTAACAAGATGGTTTATTAGATGATGAGCTTTCGTGGGCCAGACCCACTTCCTCAGATCAAATAGTGGAAGAAAATAGTCACAACCATATATACCAAAGGATACAATTAAAAAAAATGAACAAATATGAAAAGGACAAATCACATTGCAGAACAGGAGGGGGATGTGGGGGGGGTGGGAAGGGGGAGGAAGGAAGGTAAGTGTCTGTGAATTGCTGATATTAAATATTTAATGATATTTAGCTCATCATCTAATAAACCATCTTGTTAGTCTTTAAAGTGCTACATTGTCCTGCATTAGTCTTCTTTCAATGAGCCCACTCCACAGGTCCCCTCCCTAATGCGGCCCTGTTGCCCTCCCTCTCCACTCTGGGGAAACCCATTTCAACTATCAGCCCTCTCCCGTTGGGCTGCAAGGACCCCGCCCTCCGCCACGTCCTATCCTTCCGCCGGCAGGTACAGCTTCAGCTGCTGCCGGCGGCGCGTGGCGGGGAGGCGCTCGAGGGGTCCTTCCTGGTGCCCTACCAGGGAGCCCACTATTGAATCCACTATGCCTCGGGGGAGACCCGGTGCTTCCTCTGCCGGGCGATGGGGCACGGCCCCACCATTGCCGGCCCCCCTGGTAGTCCAAGATCCGCGGCCGCCCCTCCTCCAACCGATGGCCCTGCTCGGGAGCCGGAGGCGTCTCCTCCGGCATGCCCGAGCGGGCAGGCGGGCCCCGCCTTTACTCGATCTATCTCTGCGGGGCCCGAGGGGGAGAGGGTGGCGCGGTTGCCCCCGGGTGGAGGTATTCCCCTCTTTCCCACCCCTACCACAACGCCCTCCCCGAACACCGAAAGCGCCCCCCGGCCTTGCCCTTGCTGACCAGCCCTCCACTTCCACCTCGGAGGGCTGGACGCTTGTTGGGGGCAAGCGTAAAGCCTGCCGGTTGCAGACTCAATCCCCCCCCTCCGACGAGGAGGGCGGGAAGGCCCCCCTCCAAAAGATCCCGAGGGGGGCCGGCACTGCCGAGTGCGCCCCCGACGAGCATCAGCGGGAGGCGCCGGCTGAGGAAGCCGTGGCGGCGAGGGGGGACGACGACGCCCCCCCCTGCGGAGCTTCTCCATGAGGAGGCCTCGCGTGGAGCCCCCCCGGCCCCGGTTCCAACTGAGCCCCCCTCCGTCCCCGCTGAGGTAATTGTTGCCTTGGCAGCCAGAGGGGAAGGCTCCGGGGCCGAGGGGATGGAGCTTAGCTCCATCTTTGAGGAGATCAAGGCCCTGGGTCTGACCCTGCTCACCCAGGGGGAGGACGACCCTCCGCCAGCGGGCCTCGGTCTGGGCGGCGACTCTGTGGCGCCGCCCCCTCCTCTCCCTGATCCCGTGTCCCAGGTGGCTGACCCCGTCCTCACACTCGGGGCGCCCCTGATACTGCCCACTGGCCCGGCCGACTCGAGCGCCGGAATGGATGCCGCCGAGCCCTCCGGGGCGACGGCTGGCGCCGAGCGGCCGGGTCCCGGGGTTGGGGGTGCCCCCTCTCCAGCAACTGAGGCGGGGCAGTCATCCCCCTTTTCCGTTGGGGGCCCAGCAGAAAATACCATCCTGGCCGACGCCGAGGCATTAACACCTGCCTCTCCATTTGCGCCCGGCGTCGGCGCGGGCCCCCTTCCTGTTTCCGACCCCCAAGTCCACATTCGGGAGGCACCGCAGCCCGATGGGATTGCCACGGGGGACCCCTTCCCAAATCCCGCCCAGGATCCTGATTCCTTCCCACGTCCCGATCCTTCCCCTATTCCCGTTCCCACCCTTTACAAACCCATTTCCAGCCCCAAGTCCTCCCCTGCTCCCGATCCCTCTCCTGCCCCTATTCCTGCCCAAGGGTATGTCTACACTACAGCGCTAATTCGAACAAACTTAGTTCGAATTAGTTAATTCGAACTAAGCTAATTCGAACTAGCGCGTCTAGAACTAAAAACTAGTTCGAATTAGCGTTTTGCTAATTCGAACTAGCGCATCCACACTGATTGGACGCAGGAGGGCATTTAAGGGCAGCTGAAACAGGTTCTGGCAGGGCATCAGGTCAGTAGTTGCTTTGTGTGGCTGCTGTCTGAGGCTATCTGAGGCTCGAGCTTAAAGAACCCTGGACAGCCGGTTCTCAGCTTTTCCTGCTTGCTTGCCAACCTCGCCGAGAGACAGCAAAGCGTTGGTCTCTGTGCCCGTCTGTGTCGGTGCTTCCCTTCGGGGGGGCCGCTGCAGGTGGCAACATAGAGCCACAGCTCGCCCTGCACCTTCTGGTGCACTTTCTGGACTTGCTGCTGCAAGCCTGCCACCAATGGATCGAGGCTGCCTGGCACCACCTGGTGAACGTCAGCCCCCTGCCTCTCCGCCTGGCCGCCCTGGGGGCCGTGGAGGAGCCGCGGCAGCGCCCCGGCACCGGCGTGCCCCGCCGCGTCTGGCGTCTGGACACCAGCACCGACTGGTGGGACCGCATCGTCCTGGAGCGCTGGGAAGACCGACAGTGGACCCAGAACTTCAGGATGAGGAGGGACACCTTCCTGAAGCTCTGCGAGTGGCTCGCCCCTGCCCTGCGCAGAAGGGACACTCGCATGAGGCCCGCCATCCCCCTCCAGAAGCGGGTAGCCATCGCCCTCTGGAAGCTCTCCACGCCGGACAGCTACCGATCCGTCGGGAACTAGTTCGGTGTGGGGAGATCCACCGTCGGAGCGGTGCTCATGCAGGTACGGCACTCGTCGGCCACCGAGCCGGGGGGGAAGGGGGCTGCGAGGAGGGGATGGGCCGCCCCAGGGACAAAGGGGGGGCGGGAGGAGGTGAAAGCGCCCCGCACCGGAGGGGTCGGTCTGTCCCGGCCGTACTACACGCCGCCAGGGGGGTTGCTTCCGGGAGTGGGGCGCGGGGCACTTCCAAGGCACGAACGCTCCCAGACACCCGGGCGCCCCACTGATTGGCGCTTTGCTGTGTCTCTCTCCGCAGGTGGTCAAGGCCATCAACCGGGTGCTGCTCCGCAGGGTGGTCCGCCTCGCCGACCCGGACGCCGTCATCCTGGGGTTCGGCGCCCTCGGCATCCCCAACTGCGGTGGGGCCATCGACGGGACGCACATCCCCATCCGTGCCCCGGAACACCAGGCGTCCCATTATGTGAACCGCAAGGGGTACTTTTCCGTGATCCTGCAGGCCGTGTGTGACCACCGGGGCCAGTTCACGGACATTAATGTGGGCTGGTCCGGCAAAGCACACGACGCCCGGGTGTACCGCAACTCCTCCGTGTGCCAGCGGCTACAGGCCGGGACCTTCTTCCCCGACCGCCACATCAGGGTCGGGGACGTGGACATGCCCGTGTGCCTGGTGGGGGATGCTGCCTACCCACTGCAGCCCTGGCTCATGAAGCCCTACACGGGGCACCTCAATCCCTCCCGCCAGGCCTTCAATGCCAGGCTGACCAGGGCCCGCATCGTGGTGGAGGGGGCCTTCGGGCAACTGAAAGCCCGCTTTCGATGCCTCCTCACCCGTCTGGACCTGGCCGAGCACAACATCCCTCCCGTGGTGGCGGCATGTTGTGTGCTCCACAATTTGTGTGAGCGGAAGGGGGAGGCTTTCCTGCCAGCCTGGATGGCTGAGGCTGACCGCATGGCTGGACACTACGGTCAGCCCTGCACCACCGCCATCCGGGAAGCCCAGTGGGGGGCCGTCCGGATCCGGGAAGCCCTGTGGGAGAGCTTCCTGGTGGAGGAGGAGGACTGACCTCTCCCTTGCATGCCCCACTGGGGCCTTCTTCCACCCTACCCCCCTTCCCCTTTCCCCTCCCTACCTACTGTAAAATAAAGACACCTGTTTTTCAAACAAAAACGTATGTTTATTTCACAGAACTGGGTGGGGGAAGGGAGGAATGAGGGTGGGAGAGGGGAGGGGGAAACCTGGGACGAGGGAGCTGGAAGAGGAGGGAAGGGAGGAAGGGAAAGGAAAGCTCAGGGGTGGGAGTCCGGCTGCCTCTCCCGTCTTGCCACACTGCGGTTCCAGGGGCGTCGGTGGGAAATGGTTGTGGAGGGGGGGGCAGGAGGGACGGGGGGTGTGGAGGAAGCAGGAGCGGGAGCAGGAGGGGGAGCAGGAGAGGGAGCAGGAGGAGCAGGGGGAGCAGGGGGAGGAGGAAATGGGAAGCGGTCGAGCAGGCTCTGGAGGTGGCCTCGCAGGGCACGGCCCTGCTCCTCCAGGGCCTCCAGACTCCTCCGGCGCAGCCTCAGGTCCTCCTGGACCCAGTGGTCCTGGGTGCGGAGCTGGTGATCCATGAACCGGAGGTGCAGCCTCTGGTACTCCTCCTCATTCCTGGCTCTCCTGCTTGCCCGGGCATGGGCAGCTGCTGCAGGCGGGGTGGTGCGCCCTGCAGACCCAGGTGCTGCAGCTGTGGTGCAAAAAGACCAGCGGTCAATTACCCCAGGGGCCCAGGTGTGTGAAACCCAGCTCCCCTCTGCAAGGCCAGGGCCCCTGCAGGATCCCCAGCTGCTGCTCCTTGGTGGGCAAGGCCCAGGCGCACGGTCCCGGGGCTCCCTCTCGCCCCAGCCCCCCGTACACATAAGGGGAACACGATGGTACTCACAGGTGGACGCCTCCCCGGCCTCGGACGACACAGGCGAGCGGCTCTGTGGGGTGCCTCGGGGGTCCTGGGTCCCAGGCAGGCTGGCGGCAGGCTCCTGGCTCTCAGAGCCCTCCTCCTCCTCCTCCGTCTCCAGGAGCGGGCCCTCTGCCCCGGGGTCAATCACGTCCCGGGGGGCAGGGACGGCATGAGCCCCCAGGAGGCGGTCCAGGGCGTGGAAGTGGGGGCACGCCTCCGGGTCGGCCCCTGGCTGGCAGGCCCGGGAGTAGGACTGCCGCAGGTCTTTGATTTTGCAGCGCACCTGCTCCCGGCTGCACTGGTGGCCCCTGGCGGCCAGGCTGGCAGCCATGTGGCTGTAGACGGCTGCATTCCTGTGGCTAGTGCGGAGATCGTGGACATTGGAGGCTTCCCCCCAAACCTCGATGAGGTCCACGATCTCCGCACTTGACCAAGCGGGTGCCCGCCTTTTGCGCCCCCGGGCAGGCTCCTGGGAGCCGCCAGGCTGGTCCTGGGGAGCACTGGAGGGCTGGGTGTCCTCGGGTGGCTGGCTCATGTTGTGGCAGGTGCAGGGTGTGCTGGCACGGGTGCTGGCAGCCTTGCAACTGGCACAAACTGTGTAGCCAGCCCGTGGCCCTTTAAGGGCTCCGGGGCCGGGAGGGGGGCAATAGAGTTTCCCTGGTGTTGGCCAGAGTGGCCACCAGGGAAACCTGGGAAGGATTAGCCTCCCACTAGTTCGAATTAAGGGTCTACACAGCCCTTAATTTGAACTAGCTAGTTCGAACTAGGCTTAATCCTCATAAAATGAGGTTTACCTAGTTCGAACTAAGCGCTCCGTTAGTTCGAATTAAGTTCAAACTAACGGAGCGCTAGTGTAGCGCCTAGGAAAGTTAGTTCGAACTAACGTCTGTTAGTTCGAACTAACTTTGTAGTGTAGACATACCCCAAGGGTATGTCTACACTACAGCGCTAATTCGAACTAAAGTAGCTTAGTTCGAATTAACTAATTCGAACTAATTCGAACTAGCGCATCCAGACTAAAAAACTAGTTCGAATTAGCATTTTGCTAATTCGAACTAGCGTGTCCACACTGATTGGACGCAGGGGCGCATTTAAGGGCACCTGAAACCGGTTCTGGCAGGGCATCAGGTCAGTAGTTGCTTTGTGTGGCTGCTGTCTGAGGCTATCTGAGGCTCGTGCTTAAAGGGACCCCCCTGGACAGCCGGTTCTCAGCTTTTCCTCTTGCTTGCCAACCTCGCCGAGGGACAGCAAAGCGTTGGTCTCTGTGCCCGTCTGTGTCGGTGCTTCCCTTCGGGGGGGGACGCCGCAGGTGGCAACATGGAGCCACAGCTCGCCCTGCACCTTCTGGTGCACTTTGTGGACTTGCTGCTGCAAGCCTGCCAGCAATGGCTGGAGGCTGCCTGGCACCACCTGGTGCACGTCAGACCCCTGCCTCTCCGCCTGGCCGCCCTGGGGGCCATGGAGGAGCCGCGGCGGCGCCCGGACGCCGGCGTGCCCCGCCGCATCTGGCGTCTGGACACCAGCAGCGACTGGTGGGACCGCATCGTCCTGGAGCGCTGGGGAGACCAACAGTGGACCCAGAATTTCAGGATGAAGAGGGACACCTTCCTGGAGCTCTGTGAGTGGCGCACCCCTGCTCTGCGCAGAAGGGACACTCGCATGAGGCCTGCCATCCCCCTCCAGAAGCGTGTGGCCATCGCCCTCTGGAAGCTCTCCCCGCCGGACAGCTACCGATCCGTCGGGAACCAGTTCGGCGTGGGGAGATCCACTGTCGGAGCGGTGCTCATGGAGGTACGGCACTCGTCGGCCACTGGACCGGGGGGGAGGAGGGCTGCAAGGAGGGGATGGGCCGCCCCAGGGAAAACGGGGGGAGGGGGGGCGAAGGAGGCAAAAGTGCCCCGCACCGGAGGGGCCGGTCTCTCCCGGCCGTACTACACGCTGCCCAGGAGGGGGGTTCCTTCTGGCAGTGGGGCACGGGGCACTGCCAGGGCACGAACACTCCCAGCCACCCGGGCGCCCCACTGATTCGCGCTTTGCTGTGTCTCTCCGCAGGTGGTCAAAGCCATCAACCGGATGCTGCAAATGGAACTACAAAATATTGGTAATTTTGTCAACGTAAGGGAAGAAACCTACCCTGAAGACATTGCATTATGGCCAAAATCTATTTCATTGGATAGGATAGAAGATTTCTTAGTAAATAAACCAAAAAACATGGGTAATATGGAAAATTTGAGAAAAGAGTATGAGGTTGGAGGATGAAAGCAATTTAGAGGTCTCCAGGAGCCCCATTTTGTGAGGATGAAGAAAAATGTGCCCACAGAAATGAGAAATTGGCTGACGTTTTTTTCAGAAAGCAACCACCAAGGCAGTCTACTGTTATGTTTGGAAATTATTCACCTACCATAGTAAAGGAAAACAAACATTTGCCGATGGGCACTCTAATTGGAGAAATGTTGCAAGAGATATTGTTAATCATGAAACATCCAAAGCTCATACTAATGCTATGTGTAAGTTTGCTCAAAGGTGTAAATTATCCGGAAGAATTGATTCTGCGTTATCAGCTCAGTTTGAGAAGGAGCGTTCTTATTGGAGGAAAGTGCAGAGATGTGTTGTTGCCACGGTGAAACTGCTGTCTTCTTTGGGACCACTTCTAAGAGGACATGATGAGTCATCAGTATCAAATCAAAAAGGTAATTTTTTAACCTGCCTTGAATATCTTTGAGAAAATTGTCAAATTCACTATGAACATTTGAAAAATTATCAGTATGGTGGCTCAGGGAAGACCAAAATTTTAACGCGCCAAACCTACAACGAATTCATTACTATAATGGCAGAGCAGCTCAGAAACCAATTCACTGATGAAGTAAAGGATGCCAAGTACTATTCCATAATAGTCAATTCAACACCAGATGTGAGTCATGTAGACCAATTAACATTCATTTTAAGATATGTGACCAGCAATGGTGAAGTTGTAGAGCGATTTCTTTGTTTTGTCCCACTAAAACCCCACACTTCTGAAAGTCTAGAGACAATGCTTTTGGAAATCATTGCAAATTTAGGTTTGGACATCAGAAATTGGCATGGGCAGAGCTTTGATAATACCACTAACATGACAGGAAGATGTTCAGGTCTACAGGCAATATTGAACAATGCAAATCCCTCTGCTTTATTCTTACCATGTTACAGCCATTCCTTAAACTTAATCTGCAACACTGCAACCGCATCTTGTGAGGGAGCTACACATTTTTTTAACTTCATTCAAAACACATATGCTTTTTTTTTCGGTTTTCACACATCACTAGAGTATGCTACAATTATGCTTGAAGCGGGCAAATGGAAAACATTTGACAATCAAAAGAATTTGTGACACCAGGGTGGTTTGCTTGTGCCGATGCTGTTTTGGCTTTGAAAATGAGCTATGATGTTATAAAGAGAACCTTATTAGACATAGCCACATCACATTCTGAAAAACCATGTGTGAAAACGGAAGCAAAATCCTTAGCAGAAAAGTTTGAAAAGTATGATATTGCTGTTTTTATAATTTTATGGAACCGTTCCCTTCAAAGAATTAATGCCATCAACAAATCACTGCAAAAAGTTTATACCAATTTATTGAATGCTGCACAACTGTTAGCCTCAGTTACATGTTTTGTCATGAAAGTTCAAAATGACTATAGGTCCTTGAAAGTTCGAAATGACTATAGGTCCTTGGAAGCAGAGGCACTAACAGTAACAGAAAATATAGGTTTCTCTAGTTTCATCGGAAAATAACTTTCTGGGTTTTTTATGCTTCTCTTCAGCTATATTAGAGACAATGAAATCAATTTAAAGGGAAAGAGAAGATCATTGTTGAAACTGTCAATGTTACTTGGCAATAGGCCTGCTATGTGTTGGTACATTGTCAACACGTGCCAAATGCAGTGATTTAGCATTGAGAATTTCTGCTAACAACTGTTAGTGCATCGCATTTGACAATAAACCTGCTCAATTGATTTGATCCTTGCCTGCATCTGTCATTGCCGAGGGCTCTCAGAGATCTCCTGTGTTGACCCAAGTGCACAGGGTCTAACACTCTAGATAAAGGGAGCACTGATATGGACACACACAGCCGAAAGTTTATCACCACCGAGGGAGTAGAGGGCCTGTCAGGAGCGCACTGGAACAACCCCGAGAAACCTGACCAGATGACACTGAACACTGACAGTATGACACTGAAGTATGACAGAAGTGAAACTATTTCATTTATTGGGGGGGATAGCTCAGTTGTTTGAGTATTAACCTGTTAAACCCATGGTTGTGAGCTCAATCTTTGAAGGGACCATTTAGGGATCTGGGGCAAATCTGTCAGGGTTGGTGCTTGGCCCTGCCATGGGGGTAGGGGGCTGGACTCAATGACCTCATAAGGTCCCTTCCAGCTCTATGAGATGGTGTAGTGGGTTCTATTTGAAAACACGGGAGAGTGGGCGGGCGAAGCCTGCCCACTTTCTAAAAGCCCCTCCCCCAGCCTTGCGGGAGGGACGACTGGACCCGTGGTTCAATTAATTACTTGGGACAAATAATGACTAAAGGGGCAAGGAGTGCGGGCTAAAGGTTTATAACTAGGGAACCGGATAGGGACACCGAGCAGAGAACCCCGGACAGCGCCCACTGCTCCTCAAAGCTGTCGATGGAGCCAGTGGACGCCGCCCAGAGGAACTCTGCCCGGATTCGTGACACGAGGGAGGAACGGAAATAGGCCCCACAGTCGCAGAGAACCCCCTCGTCCAACATCTTACTCCTGGTATTATAGATGGCGGCCTTTGCTAGAGCCAGGAGTAGGTTGATGAGGAGGTCTCACGACTTTGTGGGGCCACGGATAGGGTGTGCGTAAATAAAAAGGTGAGGGGAAAAGTGCAGCCAGAACCTCAATAAGAGGTTCTGGAGGAGCCAGAATAGGGCTGCACCTGGCGCATTCTAGATATGTGTGCGCCAGGTTCTCCCTCACGCCGCAGAAGGGTCAGGCTTCCAGGATGGGGGTGAACCGCACCAGGTACACGCCCGTGATCACAGCCCCGTGAAGGAGCCACCAACTGATGTCCCCGATGGGCCGTGGGATTAGATCGGAATAAACGCTGGCCCATCGGGGTTCCCCACCCTCTATAGGTCTAAGGTAGTCCTGCCACATGGTATCGGGGCAGGACGCGAGGGTGGGGAAATGCAGGGTGTGGAGCACGAGTGTGTACAGATGTTGTCTTGGGGCGGTTTGAAAACAGACCGGCTGCAACTTTTGCAGCCGGCTGGGGGTCCATGGATGGGGAGGCCGGAGGGGCCTGCAGAACAGGGGCCCGATAATAAGGGACGGAGGCTTTGCAGGAAGGGAGGGGCGGGGCGTACCCTCTCGCAGGGACCGCTGCAGGAAGTCGAGAGCGGGCCATGGCAAAGCCGCCTTCACCTCCTGGAGTAGGCGCAGTGGGGTTTGGGGGGGTGGAGAGCCCCATGCGCCGAGCGAGAGCTTGAGGATCCACCCAGTCCCCCCTGTCGTAGTCCAGGAGGTCTCCGACCATGGTGGTTTCTGCCAGGATCAGCCTCCGGCGCACCGAGGGAGACTCCGCCACCTGCACGCACAAGGCTGGATTGTGGAGCAGGGGCTCCGCGAGGAGGTCTGCTCCCTCAGAGGCCACAACGGACCTGGTCGCCGAGAACAGCTTCCAGGTCTGGAGGAGGTCCTGGTAGAATTCCGGCAGCTCTGAGAGGTCTCGCGGAAGACCTCCCGGGTGGATAAAAAAGAGCTGCCGGTCGTATCGGAGCCCTTGGAGGCGACGGAGGAAGGCGCGCGCCAAGGTGCCCCATGCCGGACTACCTGCACTAAAGAGGAGTCTCTGCAGGGCCTGGAGGCGGAAGGTCCGGACCTGGCTGCGCATGCAGACCAGGCCCTGACCCCCCTCCTCCAGGGGGAGGGACAGGACCCCTGCAGAGACCCAGTGCAGTCCTGGCCAAAAGAACTCCAAAGCTGCCCTCTGGAGCTTGGCCAGGACCTCCGGGGCTGGGCGCAGGGTGTTGAGCTGGTGCCAGAGCATGGACAGGACCAGCTGATTTAGCACCAGCGCTCTCCCGCGAAGGAAGAGACACTGGAGCAGTCCCGTCCATCTCCGCAGCCGCTCACCCACCCTGGCCTCCAAACCTTGCCAGTTTTCCGGCGGAGAAGGATGCGTGGCGGATAAAAAGATGCCCAGATAGAGCAGCGGACCCGCGCTCCACCTGATGGCCTGAAGCGCAGGTGGGAGGGAGCCAGCCCGCCACCCGTCCCCGACCACCAGGCCAGAGCTCTTGACCCAGTTGACCCGGGCGGAGGAGGCTGCCGAGTAGACGGCTTGGCAAGCCTCCACCCGCGCCAGGTCGCCCAGGTCCTGGACCACGAGGAGCACGTCATCGGCGTACGCCGACAGGACCAGCCGCAGCTCCGGCTCCCGAAGCACCAACCCCGTCAACCTCCTACGGAGGAGACAGAGGAAGGGCTCGATCGCCAGAGCGTACAGCTGGCCCGACAGCGGACACCCCTGACGTACCCCCCGCCCGAAGCTGACCGGCTCGGTCAGGGTCCAGTTGAGCCTGACCAAACACTCCGCGAGGGCGTACAGCACCCGGAGAAAACCCACAAACCGGGGCCCGAAGCCGAAGGCCTGCAGGGTGCCCTGGAGATACCCGTGGTCCATCCTGTCGAATGCCTTCTCCTGGTCCAGGGACAGGAGGGCGAACGACAAGCCATCCCTACGCCCGAGCTCTAAGAGATCCCGGACCAGATACAAGTTGTCAAATATACTACGGCCCGGGACGGTGTAGGTCTGGTCGGGATGGATCACGGCCGCCAGCACGGACCGCAGTCGCAGCGAGATGGCTTTTGCTACGACCTTGTAGTCCGTGCTGAGGAGCGAGACGGGACGCCAGTTCCGTAGGTCGCGGAGTTCCCCCTTCTTCGGCAGCAGGGCGAGCTCCGCTCGCCTGCACGACAGAGGGAGGACCCCGCTCTCCAAGGACTCGGCCCAGACGGTGACGAGGTCTGGGCCGAGGACGTCCCAGAACACGCGGTAGAACTCCACGGTCAGCTCGTCCATGCCCGGGGTTTTATTGTTGGGCATGAGACGGAGGGCTTCCGAGAACTCGGCCAGAGTGAGAGGCAGCTCCAGCCGGTCTCGGTCGCCCGCGCTGACTGTCGGGAGCTCGGTCCAGAGCGCCATGCAGGCGTCGGCTTCGGTTGGATCCGGGGAGAACAAACTGGCGTAGAAGGCCCTGGCCCTTCCACGCATCTCCGCCGGATCCGTGAGGGGGGCGCCGTCCTCCGCCAAGAGGCAGGTGACATGCTTTTTAGCCCCTCTCCTTTTCTCCAGGGCATAGAACAAGTGGGAGCCGCGATCCATCTCCCGGAGAAGGTGGATGCGAGATCAAACAAAAGCGCCCCGGGCCCTGTGATCTTCCAGGGCCCGGAGCTCCTCCCACTTCTCCCGGTACGCCTCGCGGAGGGGTGGATCCTCAGGGGCGGACGCCAGGCGCCTCTCAAGCTTCAAGACCTCCCGTTCCAACTGCGCTATCGCCGCATCCCTCCGCCGGCTGGCACCCTGGGAGTAGTCATGGCAGAAGAGCCGGGCGCGCACCTTCCCCACATCCCACCATCGCCGCGCCGAGGGAAAGGCGGGTCGCTGCCCCCGCCAGGCCTGCCAGAACCCCCGGAAGGATGCCACGAAGCCCACGTCCTCCAGCAAGCTATTGTTAAAGTGCCAGTAGTCCGGCCCCAGCCTCTCCGAAGTCAGAGAGGCTTTCACGGCCACCAAATGGTGGTCCATGAACGGGGCCGGCCGGACGCTGGAGGAGTGGGCCCGTGCCAGATGGAATCATGAAAGGTAGATGCGGTCCAACCGGGAGTGGCTCGACCATGCTTTCCCCACCCGGACGTAAGTAAAGGTGGTACTGTCGTCCGGGTGGTGGTCCCGCCAGACGTCCACCAGGGAGTGATGTTCCACGATCTCCCTGAGGACGCCTGCCGCGGCCCGGCAGTTCGCGAGTCCTACACGGTCCCGGTCATCGAGGGTGGTGTTGAAGTTCCCGCCCAGGACCAGACACTCACGAGGATCCAGAGTGCCGAGGAAGGTGGCCGCCTGCCGATAAAAGGTGACCTGGTCCGGGCCCGCGTTCGGGGCGTAGACGTTGACCAGGTTCAACGTCTGCCCCTCCACGCGGGCCCGGACGTGCAGCAGGCGGCCCGGGACAACCTCGGTGGTCCCCAGCACCTCGGGCCGTAGGGCAAGGGAGAACAGGGTGGCCACCCCGGCCGAGCGAACGCCGAGGTGACTAAAGTACACCCCGTCCCCCCACTCCAGCCGCCAGCCAGCCTCGACGGCTGGAGTCGTGTGGGTCTCCTGCAGGAAAGCCACCGAGTGCCCCCCTCCCGAAGGAAGGAGAGCACCCGGCTCCTGCGGAGACCCACCCTACAGCCCCGGGCGTTCAGCGTCGCGAAGGTGGTGCAATTCATGATGAGGGCTGGGGTGGATCCTCGCGGGCAGGTGAATCGGCGGCCTCACGCAGGCCCCGCAGCAGACCGCTCCCCGACCCGAAGGTCAGGAGAGAGTCCCGAAACCTGCGGGTCCGGCGGTAGGCCGCGTCGTCCTGCCTATTTGTCCCTCTCCCCTCCCGCAACAAGGCTCTAGTGGCCTGGAGGATGAGATGGAAGTCCCCCCAGCGCTGGAGGGCGAGCTGCGCCTTTCCTTTAGCCCCGCGGTTGTCCGCGAGGAATTGACGCAGCTTACTCCTCAGCGCCGAGGGGGAGCCAGGGTTTTCCTCCGTCCGGGCCCCCGGATGAGACTCACGGGCCATCTTTTTAAGGGGATGATTTGATTCTTGTGTCCTGGAAGGTAATAGCTGACCTCTCAGGCTCGGCAGGCACACACACAAACCTATCGGCCGGTGAGTCTTACCTCAGTTCCTGGAAAAATCATAGAAGGGATCCTTAAGGAATGAAATTTTGAGGCACTTGGAAGAGAGGAAAGTGATCAGGAATAGTCAGCATGGATTCACAAAGGGCAAGTCCTGCCTGACCAATCTAATTAGCTTCCATGATGAGGTAACTGGCTCTGTGGACATGGGAAAGTCAGTGGATGTGATATACAGGCAGTCCCCGGGTTACGTACAAGATAGGGACTGTAGGTTTGTTCTTAAGTTGAATTTGTATGTAAGTCGGAACTGGTACATATTGTAGGGGAAACTCTAGCCAAACATTTTTTTTAGTTTTGGATAGCATAGGGAAAGGTTAACTCCCCTCTAATGTTTGTTTTGCTGTCTGTTCCCCTGTTCAGAAGATTTCACATCTATTTCTGTCCCTGTGACAAACTCAGGACTAAAGGAGTAACTCATCAAATACCAAACAGCTCTGCACCATGCTTTGAGCTAATAGCTTTATTTCCACACACCACCCAGGGTTCTAGGAGGAGGGTCCTTTTTTTGCTAACACAATGAGGCCAGCACTTTGTTTGTTTTGGTGGAGTCTTTGTTTGCCCAGGGAGCCCAGCATGTATAGGGGGAGGAGGGGCGGAGAGGCTGCTTTTGTCTGCTGTTCGGCAGCCTGTTGCTCAGGGGAGGGGGCAGCCTGTTGCTGGCAGGGGGGGAGGGGGGAGGCGTGCAGGATGCGAGGCCGCGGGGGGGGGGCAGCGGGCGTGGGGAGGCACTTTTCCTCTGCCCGGCAGCTCTGCGGGATCCCTGTCCCTGTGGCCAGCTGCTGCAGGCAGAGGCCAGTTGGAGCCGGCCGAAGAGGAGGAGGAGGTGGATTCTAGGACCCAGGTGAGCGAGCCCCGGGGACGGGGACGCTGCTGCGCTCCGGGAGCCTGGCATGTATAGAGGGGAGGAGGGGCAGAGAGGCTGCTTTTGTCTGTTCGGCAGCCTGTTGCTCAGGGGAGGGGGCAGCCTGTTGCCGGCAGGGGGTGGGGGGGGCAGCGGGCGTGGGGAGGCACTTTTCCTCTGCCCGGCAGCTCTGCGGGACCCCAGTCGGAGCCGGCCCGAGGAGGAGGAGGATCCTAGGACCCAGGTGAGCGAGTCCCGGGAATGCTGCTGCGCATGTGCGGGAGTTGCCTCACCCCGTTCGTATCTAGGGATCCGACGTAAGTCGGATCCACGTAAGTCGGGGACTGCCTGTACCTTGACTTGAGCAAGGTCTCCCACAATATTTTTGCCAGCAACTTAAGGGAATGTGGATTGGATAAATGGACGGTAAGATGGATACAAAGCTGGCTAGAAGGTCGGGCCCAGCGGGTAGTGATCAAGGGCTCAGTGTCAGGATGGCGGTCAGTTTCTACCGGAGTGCCCCAAGGTTCGGTTTTAGGACCAGTTTTGTTCAATATCTTTATTAATGATGTGGATGAGGGGATGGATTGCACCCTCAGCAAGTTTGCAGATGACACTAAGCTAGGGGGAGAGGTAGATACACTGAAGGGCAGAGATAGGGTCCAGAGTGACTTAGACATATTGGAGGATTGGGCCACAAGTGTTATGTCGTGGGGAGTTTCACAGCATAGGAAGAAATCAGTGGAAAGGCAGAGAGCTGGAGTCGGTGCAAGTGTCCATTTTATTGCATAGCACAGAACTCACTAGAACAAGCCCAGACTAGCTGGGCTGACCCCAGTGACCTACTCAGTTACCATAACAACAAGATATATATCTACAACCCAATATACAACATATTCCTCCCCCCTTAATAAAAATGTCCCTTTAAGAAAACAAAAACTAACTATGAAATGAGGGTAGAACGCCTCAAGTTCCCAGCTGTGAGTTAATCTCAACTAAAGGTCCAGCCGTTGAGGAGGCCTCCTTTCTCTAGGTGGATTACGGCGGACATCCGGCGTTCTCGCACCCGAAGATGTTATTGGTGCAGGCCTGACACTGGGCTGGGAACTTGAAGTGGGAACAGGTGAGGCTGTTGGATCAGCCTGCTCAGGGAGGAGGTTATTGTTCGCCGCTGGTGGTGATGGAGGAGGAGAGTCAGGAGCAGGTGATTCTTGACATGGTAGCTCACCAGCAGTGGGAAGGACAGGCAACTCAACTGGAGATGTGCCTTGGGGGCAGGAATAACCTGTCAATAGCTGATCTACATGCCGCCACCAGATGAGATTTTTCGCAGTCCGGACAGTATAGGAAACAGGTCCTGTTTGAGCAATAATAGTGGCAGGGACCCATTTAGCTCCAGGAACATAGTTCCGAGCCAAAACTGTCTGTCCAGGACTAAAGGTTTGGTCTTTTGCTCGGGATGCACGCCTGATAACTTGACCTTGCTGCTGACGTTGCACAATTTGTCACGGTTCTGAAGGTTTCAGCAAATCAAAGCACGTGCGTAGCTGACGTCCCATCATTAGAAAAGCCGGGGACACTTTGGTTGTAGCGTGAGGAGTGTTTCTGTAGGATAGTAAGAAGGTGTCCAGACTCTTTTGTATGAGTGAATGTCCTCTAACCGATTTCAAAGCTTGTTTCATTGTCTGGACAAACCTTTCAGCCAATCCATTTGTGGCTGGGTGATATGGTGCTGAAGTGATGTGATGGATCCCATTTGCTTTCATAAAATTTCCAAACTCCTGAGACACAAACTGTGGACCGTTGTCACTCACAAGTTGTTCAGGAATACCCAAATGACAGAAGATTCCCCGTAGTTTTTGGATAGTACTCTCAGCAGTAGTGGAAGGCATTATACAGACTTCTGGCCATTTGGAATGAGCATCTACCACCACCAATAACATGCTACCTTCAAATGGGCCAGCAAAATCAACATGAATACGTTGCCATGGTTTTTCAGGCCAGTCCCATGGGTGTAGAGGTGCCAATTGAGGTGCATTCCTCACACCCTGGCAAGAAATACAAGCTCTTGCCTTCTCTTCAATGTCACTGTCCAAACCAGGCCACCAAAAATAGCTTCGTGCAATTTCTTTCATGCGCACCATTCCACAGTGACCTGAATGCAGTTGCTCTAACATCTGTTGTCTCAGTATTTTTGGAATAATGACACGTATTCCCCACAACAAGCACCCCGAATGGGTTGATAACTCCATTCTCCTGGACATTTAAGGGACAAGGTCAGATGAGACCTGAGAGTTCCGTAGAGATGTTCCACGCATCACTAGATCCATTACTTGGGAGAGTACTGGGTCAACACGAGTTGCTCTCTTAACTTGTGCAGCAGTGATGGGCCTGTTCTCTACCTGCTCAAAGTAAAAGATTTCCTTCTGGCCACTATCTTGATGTTTGACTGGCAAAGGCAGCCTAGAGAGACCATCTGCATTGCCATGTAGAGTGGCTTTCCGATATCTGATCTCATATGTGTGTCCTGAAAGCCACAATGCCCATCGTTGCATACGACTAGCAGCCATTGGTGGAATACCTGAGTGTGGACCAAAAATTGCCATCAGAGGTCGATGGTCAGTGAGAAGTGTAAACTTCCGTCCAAACAGGTACTGGTGAAATTTCCGAATTCCAAAAACGATTCCCAATGCTTCACGTTCAATTTGCGCATAGTTAGTTTCAGCTGTGCTTAAGGTGCGTGAAGCAAAAGCAATTGGTTTCTCCTCTCCTGAGGGCATAACATGTGACAAGACCGCTCCCACTCCATATGGGGAGGTATCACAAGCCAACTGTAAAGGTAAGGATGGATCAAAATGCGTCAGGACCTCTGCATTTAGCAATGCACATTTAGCCTTGTTAAATGCAACATCACAGGCATCAGTCCACTTCCAGACCTTGTTCTGGCCAAGGAACTCGTGAAGTGGTTTTAATAGTGTGGCTAGCTGTGAAATAAACCTTCCATAATAGTTCAATAGTCCTAGAAATGAGCGAAGTTGACTAACATTTTGAGGGGGTGGAGCTTCCACAATAGCCTTAACTTTTGAAGGGGACTTATGAAGACCAGTAGCATCAATGATGTGCCCCAAATATTCAACAGAGGGCTGAAAGAATGCACACTTATCTTTACGGACTCGTAGGCCATACTCTTCCAGTCTTTGTAGGGTAGCCTCTAAGTTCTTAAGGTGATCCTCCTCATTTCCACCCGTGACCAGGATGTCGTCAAGATAGCACTGAACTCCTGGCAAGCCACACAAGATCTGGTCCATAGCTCTCTGGAACAAGGCTGGGGCAGAAGTTATTCCGAAGGGTAAGCGACAGTAACGATAAAGCCCTTTATGAGTCACAATAGTCAACAGCTCTTGGGATTCCTCATCAACTTGCATCTGTAAATATGCTTGACTCAGATCAATCTTGCTGAACCTCTGTCCCCCAGCCAGGCCTGCAAAGATGTCATCAATGCGAGGAAGGGGGTATTGTTCTGCACATAAAACAGGGTTAACAGTGACCTTAAAATCCCCACAAATCCGAATAGAACCATCTTTCTTCAATATTGGAACTATTGGAGTTGCCCATGGACTATGGGTAACTGGTATTAGGACTCCATTTTTGACTAGGCGCTCCAGGTCTGCTTCAACTTTTGGTCTGATAGCATATGGCACAGTTCTGGCCTTCAGATATTTTGGTTGGCTACCAGGTTTAATGTTCAGTTTCACGGTGATTCCCCTCATACTTCCCAGATCCTCTCCAAAAACAGCAACATGTCTCTTTAATATATCAGTCAGACCTGTTTCTTCTTTAGTCATCCGGTGCACTTCTGCCCAATCCAGTGGGATCTTCCTAAGCCATGATCTCCCTATTAAGGCTGGGTAATGGCCTTTCACCACAAACAGTGGTAATTCTGCAGTCCGTCCATTTAGTTCCACCTTAACATCAGTAGTGCCCAATAGGGGTACTGCTTCTCCTGTATATGTCTTCAGAATGATCTTTGTTGCCTTAAGTGGAAGATGCTTCAACTTTTCCTTATACACCGAGTCTGAGACCAATGAAACTGCTGCACCAGTGTCCACTTCCATGCGTACCGGTTTGCCATCCAACAGTGGGGTTACCCAGTATTCATGGGAGCCCCCTTTCAAAGACAAAACACAGCATGGTGCTTCTTCTTCAGACAAGGTGTCACTTTGATCATCAGGCATCTGCTCGATGGTATGCAGATTTTCCTTTTTGTTCCGCCAGGCCACAGGCCTCTTTTTCTTTTGTTTGCAGGCACGCTCAATGTGTCCTTTTTTTCCACACTGTCGACACACTAGGTTCTTACACCAGCATTCTGATGCATGGTGACCTGTCTTACCACAGCGGTAACATTCCTGGCTCCCCACTGTTTTGTGAGTAGGTTCTTGGGACATTTTATGCACCCCAGGGGGCGCACTAAGGTATTGTGCCTCCTGTGTGGCCAGTTCCATGGAGACCGCAATATCAATGGCCTTCTGTAAGGTGAGCTGAGCTTCTGTTAACAGATGCCTCCGTATAGCTTCACTGTGCAGGCCACACACTAACCTGTCACGTAGGGCATCATTTAACATCTCCTTAAATTCACAGTGTTCAGCAAGCTTTTTCAAATTGGCTACCAACTGTACAATTGTTTCACTTTCTTTTTGGTGTCTGCTATGGAACCTGTACCTTTCTGCAATTACCAGTGGTTTTGGAGCATAATGTGACCCCAGGATTTCCACAATGTCACTGTAAGATTTGGTCTCTGGCTTAACAGGGAGCAGCAAACTGCGTAGCAGAGAATAGGTCTTAGCCCCTACAACACTTAAAAATATTGGCACCTTCTTCTCTTCTTTAATGTCATTTGCAATAACAAAAAGTTCAAAACGCTCAGTATATACCTGCCATTGCTCTACAGTTTCCTCAAAAGGTCCCAGTGGCCCTGTAAGTGTAGCCATGGCTGCTGCACTCCCCCCTTTTTTTTACTTTTCCAGTCTCTGGGCTCCTTGATCTTAGTTTCAGTTTGCACAGTGTAGCAGTCAGTTCTTACCCCCACCTTCCAGAACAGCCAAAAAGAGTTTGTTTTCTTACATTGACTTCAACTTCTTTTGTTGCTGGAGGCAGCACAGGTATCCCACCCTCGTCGCCACTTGTTATGTCGTGGGGAGTTTCACAGCATAGGAAGAAATCAGTGGAAAGGCAGAGAGCTGGAGTAGGTGCAAGTGTCCATTTTATTGCATAGCACAGAACTCACTAGAACAAGCCCAGACTAGCTGGGCTGACCCCAGTGACCTACTCAGTTACCATAACAACAAGATCTATATCTACAACCCAATATACAACAACAAGAAATCTGATGAGGTTCAACAAAGACATGTGATGAGTCCTGCATTTGGACTGGAAGAATCCAAAATGTAACCCTTCTGCCAGGCCGAGTTAATAGCAGCAAGGGCTGGGTTCAGTATCTAGGGGTCTCCTCCCAACAACATAATACAACACCGGCTCGAGGCCCCACCCAGTGACCTGGGAAATCTTACACACACCCCCATGGCACCTCAAAGAGGCAATTCTTCCCCTCTCGCAAGCACAGAGCCTCGGTATAGCAGGAATCTTTAACAACACGAGGTAACCGACATCAGCATTAAAGTGGGAAAACACCACAACTCAGATTCATAAACCAAACATGAGCAAAAGACCCATCCCCCAGCCACGAATCACGCAAAGTCCCCAAAAGTCCAACACCCCAAGAGTCTCTTGAGTCCAGCAACCCAAAAATCACCCAAAGTCCCAAAGTCTGACACCCCAAAAGTCTCTGCCCCGGGTCAGTGCTGCCCCAGGGTTCAAAAGTTCACCCGGCAGGGTTTTACCATCCCAACCTGGGTGGAATGGAGGGGGCGGGGGTTGATACACCTTACGTGGTTCGCTGATGGCCTCTCCGTAGGTTTCTGCTGCCGCTTTCAACGTGAGTCACTCCGCCACACTCCACCTGCTGTCCCGTGAGCCGCTCCAACCATCCCACAAACTGCCCTGCTCCGCCAGCCATCTCAGTCCACACCCCTGGCTGCCAGCTGGTTGTTCCTGCAGCTGCTCCACTGGCTGCCTGCTGCCGCTCCCACCAGCCGCCTGCCAGTCATCCCTGCCAGCTGCTCTGTTAGTAGCTTAGCAGTATAGCATCAGGCTCCCCACAGCAACAGTAATTTCAGCTCTTCCACGGTATAGCACCAGGCTGCTCTCAGCCCACAGTGATTTCAGCTCATCAGCAAGTTCAGCTCATAATAGAGAGACCTCAGTGCTAGCACTCCATTAACATACAGTGAAGTCACCTCAGCAGCTTGCAACTAGACTCCTAATGGAATCCAAATTATCTCTGATATACCACAACAGGCAGGCACACAGTAGCAATGCAACCAGTGTTGTTTAGACCCTTAGACAGGCCCATACCACCAAGTACAAAGGCTTGTTCCCAGACTTTCTCAATCAGACTGGGTTTGGAACCCATGCCCCTTGTCTAGCGAGTGCTACTTAGTTTATGGCAAATCCCTCTGTCATAAACAGTTCCACTATTCCACTGTCCTTGAGTCACATAATCAGGGTAACAACACTTTATCCCCCCTGCCTCAAGAACAGAGAGACTGGGGATCCCACAGTGGCCGAAGTGACCATTTGGGCTGCTGTGAGCACATACTAGGCGTGGTGGGTGTGCCTATGCAAATGAGATCAGCCCCTGAAGTCTTTTTGCACCACTCGCCACAATTCACCACCAGATGTGAGGGAAGAGCTTATCCTGACCCTGCTTACACAAGAGGGCTACATCTAGACTGGCATGATTTTCTGGAAATGCTTTTAACGGAAAAGTTTTCCGTTAAAAGCATTTTCGGAACAGAGTGTCTAGATTGGCACGGACGCTTTTCCGCAAAAGCACTTGCACAAGAAAGCGCTATGGTTAAAATGGCCATCAGAGCTTTCTTGCGCAAGAGAGCGTCTACACTGGCACGGATGCTCTTGCACAAAAGCACATCTCTTGCGCAAAGGCACATGCCAGTGTAGACGCTCTCTTCTGGAAGAGTTTTTGCACAAGAACTCTTCTGCAAAAGAGTTCATGCGCAAGATCATGCCAGTGTAGACGTAGCCAAGCATTGTTATAGGCTGGGGGCCAACCAGCTAAGTAGTAGTTCTGCAGAAAAGGACCTGGGGGTTACAGTGGACGAGAAGCTGGATATGAGTCAAAAGTGTGCCCTTGTAGTCAAGAAGGCTAATGGCATATTAGGTTGCATTAAGAGGAGCATTGTCAGCAGATCCAGAGATGTCATTATTCCCCTTTATTCGCCTCTGGTGAGGCCACGTCTGGAGTATTGTGTCCAGTTCTGGGCCCCCCACTACAAAAAGGATGTGGACGCATTGGAGAGGGTCCAGCGGAGGGCAACCAAAATGATTAGGGGGCTGGAGCATATGACTTATGAGGAGAGGCTGAGGGAGTTGGGTCTGTTTAGTCTGCAGAAGCGAAGAGTGAGAGGGGATTTGGAACCTCCCTTCAGGAAGTTGAAGGCTGCTATCAAAGAGGATGGAGAGAGGCTGTTCACAGTAGTGACAGATGGCAGAACAAGGAGCAATGGTCTCAAGTTGTGGTGGGAGAGGTCCAGGTTGGATCTTAGGAAAAACTATTTCCCTAGGAGGGTGGTGAAGCACTGGAATGGGTTACCTAGGGAAGTAATGGAGTCTCCATCCCTAGAGGTGTTTGTGTCTCGGCTTGACAAAGCCCTGGCTGGGTTGATTTAATTGGGATTGGTCCTGCCTAGAGCAGGGGGCTGGACTTGATGTCCTTCTGAGGTCTCTTCCAGCTCTATGGTTCTATCAAAGACACAGTTGTTTTCTTTTGTTTCTTTTTTCAAGCTCTCTTGTTGCACAAGAGCTTGGAGTACCCCTGGGGTGTTCCTTCCTGGGTTTTTTCAGGGGGTATGTCTACACTAGCTCGTTAATTCGAGCTGGGTAGGCAAATCAGGCAACCGGCGTTGCAAATGAAGCCCGGGATTTAAATATCCAGGGCTTTATTTGCATGTTCCCGTCCGGCCGCCATTTTTAAATCCCCCTTAGTTCGAACGAACTTCCCGTGGCTGCATGCGGCAGTTTAAAGTTAATCCGAACTGGGGTATAAAAAGCCCTGTTGAAGGGGAAGGACCTGCGGAGTGAGCTCCAGAGCAGGAAGAACCGCTGCAGCCCGATCTGACGCATCAGCCACTACAACCCCAGCAGCAACTGCTGCCTCCACAGCCCAGGAGACAGGCTGACGGTACAGCAGTGGACAGACACGCGGGCTGGTAGGAATTGGCCCAGGGTGGGGAATTGCTATCCCGAGTGCTCAGCGTGTTGCAGGGAGGGAACCCCCTGCTGAGCAAGCAGTGGACCGAGCCACTGCCAATAGGGCCCTGGGCTGGGACCCGATGGAATGAGGGCCTGGGTCCCCCTATCCCCCTGTGCAGTGCTACTAAGCCGAGGTAGTGCCTGAGGCCTGTGGACTAGGGCCTTAGGACTGTATCTTCCCCTATAGAGGGGCCTACTGTAGAGACTGGGCCTCAGGGCTGTATTTACCCAATAGAGGTGCCTGCCTCAGAGACTAGGCCTCAGGGCTGTATTTTCCCCTATAGAGGGGCCTACTTTGGAGACAGGGTTGCAGGGCCATATTGCCCCCAGTAGAGGGGCACCAACAGGACTAGGCCTCAGGGCCATATTGCCCCAATAGAAGCAATAGACTCTGACAGAGGGGCACCGGGGACTCGGGTGTCAGATATTGGGCCGTGCAGATCATGATCCGCGGACCCGTGGGGGAATTTAGACTGCAAGGCCCTGCTTGAGGGGAGCACGCCCCTCAACACCTGGCCAGAGCAATCACAGCAGGGCACTGTGGGACACCTCCCGGAGGCCAAGAATGTCAACTTTCCCAGCACTGCATCTGCACTACTTTAAAGTCGACCATCTCAAATTTACCGTTATTCCTCATGAAAAGCAGGAGTACGGAAATCAACTTTAATGGCCTTTAAAGTCGATGGAGGGGGCTTGCTGGTGTGGCCTCATTGGTTAAATTCAACCTAATTTCTTAGTGTAGACCAGGCCTCAGTCTTGCTTACCATGGGACCTTACCTGCCAGCTCCCTGACTTTGCTGAAGTCACCTTCCTGAAATCCATTGTCTCTGTTTTGCTGTTCTCCCTTCTACCATTCCTCAGAATCACGAACTCTATGATTTCATGATCACTCGCCCAAGCTGCCTTCCACTTTGAAATTCTCAACCAGTTCCTCCCTATTTGTTAAAATCAAAGCTAGAACACCTTCCCCCCCAGTAGCTTTTTCAACCTTCTGAAATAAAAAAATGATCTCCAATGCAGTCCAAGAGCATGTTGCGTAACCTGTTCCATGCTGTGTTTTTCCCAACAGATGGTTGGGTCACTGAAGTCCCCCATCACCACCAAGCCCTGTGCTTTGGATGATTCTGTTAGTGGTGTGTGTGGGTTTTTTTTTAAAGCCACATCCACCTCTTTTACCTGGTTAGGTGGTCTATAAGGGTATGTCTACACTGCCACCCTAGTTCGAACTAGGGTGGCTAATGTAGGCATTCGAACTTGCAAATGAAGCCCGGGATGTAAATATCCCGGGCTTCATTTGCATCTTGCCAGGCGCCGTCATTTTTAAATCCCCCTTAGTGCGGACTCCGTGCCTGCGGCTACACGCGGCACGGAGTAGGTAGTTCGAATTAGAGATCCTAAGAGAAAGTAAAGCCTCCTGCAGATCCAAAGGGATCTCCCAAGGAACCTCATGGTCGAGTCACTGGGAAGCTGACGCCTGGCGAGCACGCTAGCCACCAGCGAAATCAAAAGTAATCTACACTGCACTTGCAGCTTGCCTCTGTTGGGATTTTGTGGTTCCCAGAGACTCAGGTGCTGGGCAGAATCAAGGGTCTTCAATTCAATTCAATTCAATTCAATACTTTATTCAATGTGCACAAAGGGAGAGCCCCTGGTACTAAAATCAGCCAGAGCCCCTCGAGCAAGGAGCCCCTCCCCTTGCTGTTTTATAGCACATGGCAGTTACAGGTTACATAACACAAACTTCTAAACCAATCAGATTCAACCTTTCCATATATGGCTTTGTTTGTCACATGCCCGCACCTCTCCAGTCCACATGCCGAGCTCACCCCCCTCCCCTTGGCCTCCCCTAGGCTGTTGCTAGGGTGGTGAGCCACAGCATGCCTCTCCATGCATACCCTTCAGCTCCCCCATTTGGTTTTGGGGCTAAGAACAATTCTTAGACCCCACTAACACCACTTCCTTGTATTTATTAGGAGCTATAATTGACCTTATCAACACTTAATTAACTGCAGTTTTGGTAACAGAATTAAACAATACATTCAACCTTTAATACATAATGGTATGTACACTAAAAGTAAGTCCCCATATCCATTGCGAAAACACAACTGAAATCCATCCCCAGGGAATCTCTGTTCCCACAATAGCAAACTCTTCTATCCACGGAATCACTGTAATTGCCTTACCACTTCTTTCATAATATCTTCCACAATAGGAAGTACGAGATGTTCAAGCCAGGCTTACTTTCCAAAGCTAAACACCCAAATCCACACCAGGTAGTGGAGTCTTTCTTCACTGTTATATCTTCCATTAAATTAAACATTACATGCACCATTAAGTCAGGTCCCAACATTTGAGATAGGGCTTGTCCTGACTCCATGTTTCTTATATGCAAAACCCATCCTCCCAGGATGGAACATTGGTCCCATGGGAAAGCTATATAGTTATCTCCAGCCATTATTACACACTCAGCTACACAGGTGTCTATGACATGAGAATGGGAGTGGGTGGAAGGACTGAGCCTCCAATCCAGGAGACCAACCCACAGGAATTAACACCTCTCCAAAATGCCCATTATCAATAGAGACCACTCCCCTGCCATCATGCAAGGTGAAGACATTCAGTCTTTGAGAACTGCGGCTCTCACCCAACAGGGCACCTGTGACACGAGCAAGTCTCCTATCAGGGCTACAACTTTCATGTTAACACCATGCCAGTATGATAACACCATTCCAGACCAATGCTTGCTCAGACATTTTAGTAGTTTTTAATAGATGGCTGAGTACAACAGTGAGGACCTAACCAACTATGTTGCTGAGTTAAGGTGATATCTAATTAATTAGACATGAGCCCTATTCTCACCACAATAAACTGTCATCCCTGCTACTAACAAATTTTCAACCCAGTCCCTCTTATGAGATTTGATAGCTTGAGTAATGGCATTTACAACTGATCCAGTGGCTCCTCCCCAGGTGACTACATCAATAAAACACTTAACAATACTGAGAATGGCCCTCAAGGCGTCCATAGGGTAAACAGAGATTATTGTGCCCTATGTTGAGTGTCACCCTTGTATACTTTTACTCGTGACAGGTGCACCCAAACTGGAATTCCAGTGACCTGGGCCGCTGAAGGAGTTACCAGGAGAACTATGTGAGGTCCAGTCCAGGCTGGTTCAAAGGTTCGTTTTCTATAGGCTTTCACCAGTACCTGATCACCGGGCTGCACCTCACATGTGTCTTCTTCGCTAGCCTTTGGGTCTGGTTCAGTTCGGGGGTCCTGTGAGACACACTGAGATAACAATTTGCAATATTCAGCAAGCTGGTCACCCATGACATACAATTCCCCCGCTCCAATGCACAGATTTCCTGGCGTCCTCATCGCCCGCCCTGTCAGCATTTCAAAAGGAGATAAGGAATGTGGATTAGTAGGACTGGATCTCATAGACATGAGAACCACTGGTAAATTGGTGACCCAGTCTTTCCCTGTAGCAGAAAACATCTGTTTGGTTAGTTTGTTTTTAATGGTTTGGTTAGCTCTTTCTACTAATCCCGAACTCTGGGGATGGTAGGGACAGTGGAATTTCTGTTTGATCCCCAGTGACATGCATACTGTTTTCATCACCTTCCCTGAGATACCTTGGTCGCTATCAATGAAGCATGGAAATCCCCATTGGGGAATTATTTCGGTCATCAATATTTTAGCTCCATCAGATGCAGTGGCCTTGGCCACTGGGAAAGCTTCTACCCACTTAGTAAAGTGATCCATGATCACCAGAACATATTCTTTCCCTCTGCACCTTGACAGAGGTCCAATGAAATCTATTTGTAACTGTGTGAAGGGCTGTGTTGGTCTTGGCTGATGTTGCATTTTCATTTTTACTGTGGGAGCAGAATTACATTGAGCACATGTTACACACCTCCTCACATAATCATGCACATTTGCATTAAGCTGAGGATGCCACCAGGTGTCCGACATCCGGTGGATCACCCTCCGTGCTCCATCATGTCCCAACATGTGATATATTTGTATCATAGTTCCCATCAGCACATTTGGTAACACTAATGTGTTTCCTGGGCCTCTCCAAGTGTTATCATCACACAGTTTTCCCCCATTATCCATCCATAACCACTTTTCTGCCCTTGGTGCAGAGTGTTGGATGTCCTGTAATTCAAAAAAGTTTGGGGTTTTTATGAGAGGCTGTGTTGCAGCAATCAATTGCATCTCTTTACCTTCCACTGCTACTCGTTTAGCTAGTTCGTCTGCCCTTCGGTTCCCCTTACTATGAGGGTCTGTCCCTTTTGTGTGGGCCCTCACTTTTATCACTGCTAATTCAGTAGGTTTCTGCATGGCTGCATGAAGTTTCTCCACTATTCCCCCATTTTGTATTGGGGATCCTGTACTCGTCAGGAATCCCCGATTTACCCACAAGTTAACATAATCATGTACAACCCCAAACGCATATCTAGAATCAGTATATATGTTTACAGCATGACCTTTCGCAGCTTCACATGCTGCAACTAATGCCTGCAGTTCTGCTACTTGTGCAGATGCCCCAGGCAAACTGCCGTGTGCCACCAGCTGTCCATCTTGAGTACAAACGGCCCATCCTGTGTGTCGCTTGCCATCCACATAGAAGGAAGAACCATCCACATATAGGCAAGGGGCACCAGGTATTTCAGTTTCTTTTACCAATGGAACGTCCATGGGCTCTTCCTCAAGGCAACAATGATGTGGGTGTCCCTCATCTGGGGTAGGCATGAGGGTAGCAGGGTTTAACGATGATGCTCTTTGCAGATGTACCGAAGGCATTAGCAAGCTCGTTTCCCATCGAGTCCATCTTGCTACATGGACTGCTGAGGATTTCTTCCCTGATAAAATAGCAAGCACAGCGTGAGGTACAACAATATTTACATCCTGTGAACCAATAAGTGGTGTGGCCTGATTTAGGGCCATAGAAGCTCCTTCCACTGCCTGAAGGCATGGTGGCATTGCTTGAGCGACAGCATCTAGTTTAGAAGAGTAGTATGCTACTGGGCGCTGTTTGTCCCCATGTTTTTGCGTTAACACTGCTGCCATATGTCCCTCACTGACATGCGTGTACAATGTAAAAGGCATTAATGGATTAGGAAGTCCCAACCCTGGGGCAGTGCTTAGCCTTTGTTTCAATGTGGTAAATGCCTGTTCACAGTCAAGTGTCCATTCAATTGCCTCATGTGGTCCACCAGCACCCTTCAGGAGATTATTAAGAGGCTGGACAATCCTTGAATAATTGGGGATTTGAGTTCGGCAGAAATTGAATAGCCCCAACACTTTCCTAACTCCCCTGACCGTTGTTGGTCGTGGGCATGCATTAATAGCCTCAGTGCGGTCAACAGTTAAACGCTTGTACCCTTTGGATATTAGGTACCCCAGATATGATACTTCCCCCTTTGCAATCTGAGCCTTTCTAGCATTACATTTTACCCCACTGTCTGCCAAGTGCTGCAGGATCACTTCTAAGTCTTTCATGTGCGTTTGGCGATCTGGTGAGGAGATAAGAAGATCATCAACATACTGTACAACACAAGAAGCCATGTCTGGCAGCTTTGCCAGCACATCAGCTAATGCTCTATGAAACAAAGTAGGTGAGTTATGAAAACCCTGGCTTAGGCGAGTAAAAGTATATTGCTGCCCTTTAACAGTAAATGCAAACCCAAATTGACTGTCAGGGTGCACAGGACATTTTGCTTTTATCATGGTGAAAACATCAAAAGCATGCAGGCCTCCCACTACCATACACTCCTGCACCTTTTCCCAGAAGGGTAGGTTTGGGTTATTAAGCTGCAAAGATGGCAATTCTTTTAACATGCTCCGCAAGTCAGATGGACTCATAGGAGTGTGCTCTAGGCGACTCACAGTAGCAGGGTCCCCTTCCCCTTGATTAGGATTAGGGACAGTGTGCACTCTCACTGGAGCCATAAAACCAGACTGATATCCCCACATACCACATGTAGGGTCCAAAGGTGCTGAGGGACAAGATCTCTCTTCCTGCAAGGCTGTTTCTTTATAGTTTTTTGCTTCTGTTTGCAGTTTTTCTACCTCTGCTTCTAACTCTCCTATCCTTCCTTTTAGCATATCACACTTTCTAACCAGCTGTTCATAATCAACAATTAAACACATGCCAGCCATTTTGTCCTTCTCTTTACTGTCTTTTAACCCCATACACCAACAGGCAACATAATATGGATGTTTAGTTGGGTAATCAGCATGTGTTGGATATCCTTGTTTCAATGCCTTGTCATACTGAGACAGGGCAGATCTTATACCCAGCAGCCTCACATCTACACTGAGGACATCGTCTTCCTCTGATAAATATTGTGTTTTATGCACAAAATCAGTGTTGCCCACTTGTAATGGGGGTTGGTCATCCTTCTTTCTTTCAGTCACACAGCCAAGATATCTCAACAAGAAAACTAATAAACTTACTGCTACAATAGTGATAAAAGCACTAATTAAACACTCTTCATATTGTGGATCACTAAATCCCTTCATCTTTCCCTTTTTTTTAAAACCTAAATATCCTCCAATCTCAAAATCTTTAAATACAATACTGTTTACAAACTAATAACAATTTCCAATTAGGAGATCTGGGCCAGCCAACACATTAACTAGAGGTACTTATGGCTATACCTGCCCCTACATTAACTGTTGGTCCTTATGGCCTCTTTGATTTCCCACTTCAACAACACTTAGTCAGAGGAACTTACAGCTTAACCCGCCCCCACACTAAGTACAGTGTCTTAAGACTGCAACCAAAATGTTACAAAACTGCAACAAACCCCTTAAATTCTCCAACACCCAGTTTCACTTACTACAAAAGGTGTGAGAGTCACCAGTCAGGTCAGGGACACACAACCAAATGAAAAATGAACAAAATCACCCTCTAACTTGATTGTAGGTCTTGATCCTGAAGGATATTTCTCACCCTGCTCGCTGCGCCAAGAAACTGTTGGGATTTTGTGGTTCCCAGAGACTCAGGTGCTGGGCAGAATCAAGGGTCTTCAATTCAATTCAATTCAATTCAATACTTTATTCAATGTGCACAAAGGGAGAGCCCCTGGTACTAAAATCAGCCAGAGCCCCTCGAGCAAGGAGCCCCTCCCCTTGCTGTTTTATAGCACATGGCAGTTACAGGTTACATAACACAAACTTCTAAACCAATCAGATTCAACCTTTCCATATATGGCTTTGTTTGTCACATGCCCGCACCTCTCCAGTCCACATGCCGAGCTCACCCCCCTCCCCTTGGCCTCCCCTAGGCTGTTGCTAGGGTGGTGAGCCACAGCATGCCTCTCCATGCATACCCTTCACCTCCAAACTGCCAGCATCAATTTGATGTGTGTGTATGTGTGAGAATCTGTACCAATAAACAACCCCAAAAGCAATACTGCTCCAGCCCACCCTTTGTCCCGGTTTGTTCCTCAGCAGGTCTGAGGAAGTGCAACACACACGGACACCCAGAACCATGCATGTCCCGAGCACTGAAACTCATGAGTTACCCTCCCCCACACCCATTGTGGAACTTTTAAAAGTAATACATTTGTGTTCTTTTTCTTTGCCAGCTGGTTTCTGAGCTGGTCAGTTACATGCTAGGCACATTTCCTGGCTTTTTCTCCACACCCACAAGGGCTAGCAACTTCAAGTGAAAGCTTCTCCCACAATGCACAGGACTGCAGTGGCTGGGTCTTGGAGAAAAACACCAAGCATTGTGGAAGCTAGCAGCAGCAAGAAAGGGAGGTGACTCAAGGAAGGGGGGCTCACTTGCTTACTACAGCTCACAGCATGCTAAAGTTCAGAGCGATTTTATGGTGCACAGTGCTACTATGCTATTGGAGAAGGGCAGTGGGCCAGTTATACAGGGCCAGCCTGTGGCTGTAAGAATGAAGTAGTAATGATGATTTTTCAGTTATGGGGTAATGGTCAGTGCCCAACATCTCTGGGCTACTGTAGAGCCCTACACATTTGGTTTGCCTCATGCCAAGATTAGTCCTTGTGTTTGATCGTCAGGCCCAGAGCCACTGAGCTAGCAGAATGGTTCTGTTACTGCCTGCATATCCTTACTCCTTTAAATTAGCTCTGCCTGCTAGCTCTGGTCTCATTTGGTTGATTCTGTGATTCCTCTGAGAATACCAGCACTCACCCTGGTTTTTGTCAGCAGTGGGTGGCCTTAGGAACATTAACTCCAGCTTTTACTTCCTCATCATTTGTCATTCAGTAACATATCATTACTCTCAGTCTAGAACTGCTGGAGCTCTGTCTCCTGGGCTAGGGGTTGGAAGGGACAGCATATGAAATGCAACCCCTGAAATTATGTACTGCATCAAGCAGACAGTGGATCTGTATGGGTATGTCTACACTACAGTGCTATTTCGAATTAACTTAATTTGAAATAGTTAATTCAAATTAAGCTAATTCGAAATAACGCATCTATACACAAAAACTATTCCGAAATAGCATTTTGTTATTTCAAAATATCACGTCCACACTGAGTGGACCCTGAACCGAAGTTAAGGCTGGCCGGAACCAGTGCCGGCAGGGCATCAGGTTAGGACTTAGTGTGTGGGGCTGCTGCCTGAGGCCAAATGAGCTCCATGCTTAAAGGGACCCGACCCCCACCCCGGACAGACAGTTCTCAGGGTTCCCCGCTTGCTTGTCTACCTCGATGAGGGACAGCAAAGCAGTCCTGTCTTGGAGTGCCCTGAGTGCCCACACTCGGCACATCACAGCACTCGGCCACATGGAGCCAGAGCTGCCCCTGGGCAGGCCGGTGAGTCTCATGGGGTCGTTGCTGCAGGCTGCCATCTGGGGGGTCCACCGGGGGGCTGTCAGGATCCAGGAAGCCCTGAGGGAGAGCGTCCACCCCGAGAAGCCCTCAGAGCCCCCCCGGTCCTCCCCACCAGGGGCTCGTGCCCCATTCCTCCCTCACGTCCTTCCACTTACCCCTCCCTAGCCCCCCCTTACTGATGTCAAATAAAAGACACGTAAGTTCAAAAATAGAAACTGGGTTTATTGAACAAAACGGGGGGGGGGGATGAACCTCTGGGGAGACTGAGAAAAGGAGGTGGGAGAGGGGAAGAGAGAGGGTGGAAGAGGGGAGGGGGAAATCTGGGAGGAGGGAGCTGGAAGGGGGAAGCAGGGGGAAGAAGGGGGAGGGGAAGCTCAGGGCTCAGGGTTGGGGGTCTCGCCAGACCAACCTGAATTTCATGCTAACCTGCTCCTGGGTTTGCATGTGGCCTTTGGTGGCCAGGCTGGCAGCTATCCTGCCATAGACGGCCGCGTTCCTCCATCTAGTGCGGAGATCATGTACACTGGGGGCATCCCTCCAATACTGAATAAGGTCCATGATCTCCACCCTGGACCAGGAAGGCGCCCGCTTTCTCCAGCCCCTGTCAGGCTCCTGGGAGCTGGCAAACTGCTCCTGGGGAGCGGTGGAGGGCGGCTGCCAGTGGCTTGCTGGCTCATGTTTTGGGGCCACTGGGTCAGGGACCCCGGTGGCCACTGCTGGCTCTGGGCTGGCAGGCTTGGAGCTGGCACAGGCACTGTGGTCAGGGTCTACCCCTTTAATGTCTCCGGGCTGGGGGAGAGGAGAGTAAGTTTTCCTGGTTGTGCCCAGAGTGGCCACCAGGGCTCCCTGGGAAGGGCTGGCGGCCCCCTATTTCGAATTAATTGTCTACACAGCACTTAATTAGAAATAGCTATTTTGAATTTGGCGTTACTCCTCGTGGAATGAGGTTTACCTAATTCAAAATAAGGGCTCCGCTATTTCAAATTTATTTTGAAATAGAGGTTTGCCTGTGTAGACGCTATTAAAGTTATTTCGAATTAACTTTGTAGTGTAGACATACCATATGAGAGCTTATAGGGAGTAATGCATGAAACTACTTTCTGTCACATTCTTGTTTAAGTTAAACATTCCAACCCTGTGATGAATGGGAAGGGTACTACACTTCTCTGGACATCCCAGCCATTCAGTTAACTAAATTGTTTGTAAGGGGTAAAAATTTAGACAGCGGGTCTTAGCGAATTTCCAGGAATGCTAGGAAAGCAGGAAGTGTTGAAAGGAAGCCAGGAGAGCCAATGAAAACAGTGTCGGTTTCTCAATTAGAAGCAGTGATCTTCCTGGGGCAGTCTTTGTGTAACCAGAGCAAAGCCTGGGGCTGTGTCTACATTGGCACCCTTTTCCAGAAAAGGGATGCTAAGGAGACCAGTCGGAATTGCAAATGCCGTGGGGGATTTAAATATCCCGCGTAGCATTTGCATGAACATGGCTGCCGCTTTTTTCCGGCTCGGGGCTTTGCCAGAGAAAAGCGCCAGTCTAGACGGGATCTTTCGGAAAATAAAGCCTTTTCCGGAAGAGCCCTTATTCCTCTTAATTCCGACTTGTCTCATTAGCATCCCTTTTCCGGAAAAGGGTGCCAATGTAGACACAGCCTGGGAGACATGAGTTAAGTCAGGAAAATGGGCATGGAGAATCCAGCAACATCCATGCCTAGGGAAGGACTAAACCTTGGAACAACAGATGTGTGAATAGCACAGAAAATGTTTAGTCAGATGTGATCAGGTTATTTTCTTTATTTTTGGATTTGTCCCCCCTCCGGTACACTGTAACTTTTAAACTGAATCCTGTGTGCTTTTAAATTTTTAAACTACTGTGTGCTGAGCTTGTGTTTGTCTGTTTGGTTTGTTTGTTTGTTTGTTGTTTGTTTGAAGGAGTGTGTGCTGTGGCAGGCAGCTGGAAGCTGTGCGCTTCTAAAGGTTTGAAATCTAGAAGCCTCTGTTAATTGACTGAGCCTTAGTCAGGGGGCGGGGCTACATAAAGCTGTGACTCAGCGACCAGGGAGCTTGTGAACAGGAGCAGCAAACAGGGAGTTTTGAGAGGGAGTTTAGAGGAGAAGATTAGAGGGAGCTAGTTACTTCTGACCTTCTTTAAACATAACTTTTATAATAATCTATATTCCAGACATTTAAAAAGATGCCCAGTTTATAATTAAACTTATTCATTAGAAAAATGCAGACAGAAGCCCAGCAGCAGAGTGGGGGCTATCCTGTTTATTGCGTCGAGTGTAACATGTATGATTACCTGCCCTGTGGGCGGGTGGCGTATGTGTGCACACGTTGCAAGGAGCTCCTGGCCCTCAGAGACCAAGTTCGGGCTTTGGAGGCCAGGGTGGCTGAACTGGAGGAGCTAAGGGCGGTAGAGAGCTATGTTGATGAGACTTTCCAGGACACTGTAGTACTGTCCCACCTCCAGGCTGAGAGCCCCAGTGCTCTTAAGGAGGATGAAAGTCTCAAGGGAACAGAGCATTCAATGGGAGCAGAGGGAAACCATCCCGTAGTTGGTACCCTCCTCCCAGAGGATGTTGCGGTATCCTCTCGCACTGAGGATACCTCTGAGGGGGAGGGAATGCCAGTTAGGAAGAGGCAGGTGTTAGTAGTGGGTGATTCGATCGTTAGAAACATAGATAGTTGGGTTGTGATGACCGGGAGAACCGTATGGTCACTTGCCTGCCTGGTGCGAAGGTTGCGGATCTCTCGAGGCATCTAGATAGACTTATGTGTAGTGCTGGGGAGGAGCCGGTGGTTGTGGTACATGTAGGTACCAATGACATAGGGAAGGGTAGGAGAGACGTCCTGGAGGCCAAATTTAGGCTGCTAGGAAAGAGACTGAAATCCAGGACCTCTATGGTGGCATTCTCAGAAATGCTTCCAGTTCCACGCGCAGGGCCAGGTAGGCAGGCAGAGCTTCAGAGTCTCAATGCGTGGATGAGACGATGGTGTAGGGAAGAGGGGTTTAGATTTATAAGGAACTGGGGACACTTTTGGGAGAGGGGGAGCCTATCCAGGAAGGATGGGCTCCACCTAAACCAGGGTGGAACCAGACTGCTGGCACTAAACATTAAAAAGGCCGTAGAACCGTTTTAAAACTAGGAGATGGGGGAAAGCCGATTGGTGCAGAGAAGCACATAAATCGGAGGGAGACTTCTCTTAGAGGAGAATCTATTCATAGAGATTCTCTAGGCTGTAGTCAGAAAGAGAGGAGGGGAGAGGACAAACAAGGGGCCAGAGCAGACAAACAACCGCATACAAAGGAGTCTAATACATCAGGGAAGGGCAGACAAATAAGCAGTGGCAAATTTTTAAAGTGCTTCTACACAAATGCTAGGAGTCTGACTAATAAGATGGGTGAACTAGAGTACCTCGTATTAAAGGAGGAGATTGACATAATAGGCATCACTGAAACCTGGTGGAATGAGGAAAATCTGTGGGACACAATCATACCGGGATATAAACTATATCGGAAGGATAGAACAGGCCATGTGGGTGGCGGAGTGGCACTGTATGTGAAAGATAATGTAGAATCAAATAAATAAAAATCTTAAATGAATCAACATGTTCAATAGAATCGCTATGGATAGTAATTCCATGCTCCAATAATAAGAATTTAGCAGTAGGGATATATTACCGACCACCTGACCAGGACAGTGATAGTGACATTGAAATGCTAAGGGAGATTAGAGAGGCTACCAAAATAGAGAACTCTATAATAATGGGGGATTTCAATTATCCCCATATTGACTGGATACATCACCTCAGGAAGAGAAGCAGAGATAAAATTTCTCAATGGCTTAAATGACTGCTTCTTGGAGCAGCTGGTGCAGGAACCCACAAGGGGAGAGGCAATTCTCGATTTAGTCCTGAGTGGAGCGCAGGATCAGGTCCAGGATATAACTGTTACAGGACCGCTTGGGAATAATGACCGTAATATAATAACATTCAACATTCCTGTGGTGGGAAGAACACCTCAGCAGTCCAGCACCCTGGCATTTAATTTCAAAAAGGGGAATTACACAAAAATGAGGAGGTTAGTTAAACAGAAATTAAAAGGCACAGTGACTAGAGCCAAATCCCTGAAAGCTGCATGGAAACTTTTTAAAGACACCATAATAGAGGCCCAACTTAAATGTATACCCCAAATTAAAAAACATAGCAAGAGACCTAAAAAAGAGTCACCGTGGCTTAACCACCATGTAAAAGAAGCAGTGAGGGACAAAAAGGTCTCTTTTAAGAAGTGGAAGTCCAATCCTAGTGAGAGAAATAGAAAGGAACATAGACACTGTCAAATCAAGTGTAAAACTGTAAAAAGAAAAGCAAAAAAAGATTTTGAGGAACAGCTAGCCAAAAACTGAAAAACAATAGCAAAATGTTTAAGTACATTAGAAGCAGGAAGCCTGCTAAAAAAACAGTGGATCCCCTAGACGACCGAGATATATAAGGAGCAATCAAGGACGATAAAGCCATTGCGGAGAAGCTAAATGACTTCTTTGCATCAGTCTTCACGGCTGAGGATGTTAGGGAGATTCCCAAACCTGCACCGTCCTTTGTGGGTGATGAATCGGAGGAACTGTCCCGGATTGAAGTGTCATTAGAGGAGGTTTTGGAACAAATAGAAAACTTAAGGTTAACAAATCTCCGGGACCGGATGGCATTCACCCAAGGGTTCTAAAAGAACTAAAATGGGAAATTGCGGAACTGTTAACTGTGGTTTGTAATCTATCCTTTAAATCAGCTTCCGTACCTACTGACTGGAAGATAGCTTACGTGACAACAATATTTTAAAAGGGGTGATCCCGGCAATTACAGACCGGTAAGTCTAACGTCTGTACCGGGCAAATTAATCAAAACAATACTTAAGAATAAAATTGTTAGGCATGTAGAAGAACATAATTTGTTGGACAAAAGTCAACATGGTTTCTGTAAAGGGAAATTCTGTCTTACTAATCTATTAGAGTTCTTTGAAGGGGTTAACAAACATGCGGACAAGGGGGATCCAGTAGCTATAGTATACTTGGATTTTCAGAAAGCCTTTGACAAGGTCCCTCACCAAAGGCTCTTGTGTAAATTACATGGCCATGGGATAAGAGGGAAGGTCCTTTCTTGGATTGAGAACTGGTTAAAAGACAGGAAACGAAGGGGAGGAATAAATGGTAAATTTTCAGAATGCAGAGGGGGTAACTAGTGGTGTCCCCCAAGGGTCAGTCCTGGGACCAATCCTTTTCAACTTATTCATAAATGATCTGGAGAAAGGGGTAAGCAGTGAGGTAGTAAAGTTTGCAGATGATACCAAACTGTTTAGGATAGTCAAGACAGAAGCAGACTGTGAGGGACTCCAAGAAGATCTCACCAAACTGAGTGATTGGGCAACAAAATGGCAAATGAAATTTAATGTGGATAAGTGTAAAGTAATGCACATTGGGAAAAATAACCCCAACTATACGTACAGTATGATGGGGGCTAATTTGGCTACGACAAATCAGGAAAGAGATCTTGGAGTTATCGTGGACAGTTCTCTGAAAACTTCCACACAGTGTGCAGCGGCGGTAAAAAAGGCAAATAGAATGTTAGACATTATTAAGAAAGGGATAGAAAATAAGACCCAGAATATCTTATTGCCCCTGTATAAAACTATGGTACGCCCACATCTTGAGTATTGTGTACAGATGTGGTCTCCTCACCTCAAAAAAGATATTTTGGCCTGGGAAAGGGTTCAGAAAAGGGCAACTAAAATGATTAGGGGTTTGGAACAGGTCCCATATGAGGAGAGGCTAAAGAGACTGGGACTTTTCAGTTTGGAAAAGAGGAGACTGACGGGGATAGGAGAGAGGTCTATAAAAGCATGAGTGGTGTGGAGAGGGTGAATAAAGAAAAGTTCTTCATTAGTTCCCATAATATAAGGACTAGAGGACACCAAATGAAATTAATGGCTAGCAGGTTTAAAACTAATAAGCAAAAGTTCTTCTTCACACAGCACATAGTCAACCTATGGAACTCCTTGCCAGAGGAGGCTGTGAAGGCTAGGACTATAATAGAGTTTAAAGAGAAGCTAGATAAATTCATGGAGGTTAGGTCCATAAAAGGCTATTAGTCAGGGGGTAGGAATGGTGTCCCTGGCCTCTGTTTGCCAGAGGCATGAGACAAATTGCTTGATCATTGTCTTCGGTCCACCCCCTGTGGGGCACCTGGTGCTGGCCACTGTTGGCAGACAGGCTACTGGGATAGATGGACCTTTGGTCTGACCCAGTACGGCCGTTCTTATGTTCACTCTTATGACTGAAAAGTCCCAGTCACTTTAACCTCTCCTCATATGGGACCCGTTCCAAACCCCTAATCATTTTAGTTGCCCTTTTCTGAACCCTTTCCAAGGCCAAAATATCTTTTTTGAGGTGAGGAGACCACATCTGTACGCAGTATTCAAGATGTGGGCGTACCATAGTTTTATACAGGGGCAGTAAGATATTCTGGGTCTTATTTTCTATCCCTTTCCTAATAATTCCTAGCATCCTATTTGCCTTTTTGACCGCCGCTGCACACTGCGTGGAAGTTTTCAGAGAACTGTCCACGATAACTCCAAGATCTTTCCTGATTTGTCGTAGCCAAATTAGCCCCCATCATACTGTACGTATAGTTGGGGTTATTTTTCCCGATGTGCATTACGTTACACTTATCCACATTAAATTTCATTTGCCATTTTGTTGCCCAATCACTCAGTTTGGTGAGATCTTCTTGGAGTCCCTCACAGTCTGCTTCTGTCTTGACTATCCTAAACAGTTTGGTATCATCTGCAAACTTTACTACCTCACTGCTTACCCCTTTCTCCAGATCATTTATGAATAAGTTGAAAAGGATTGGTCCCAGGACTGACCCTTGGGGACACCACTAGTTACCCCTCTGCATTCTGGAAATTTACCATTTATTCCTAACCTTTGTTTCCTGTCTTTTAACTAGTTCTCAATCCAAGAAAGGACCTTCCCTCTTATCCCATGGCCATGTAATTTACACAAGAGCCTTTGGTGAGGGACATTGTCAAAGGCTTTCTGAAAATCTAAGTATACTATAGCTACTGGATCCCCCTTGTCCGCATGTTTGTTAACCCCTTCAAAGAACTCTAACAGATTAGTAAGACAGGATTTCCCTTTACAGAAACTATGTTGACTTTTGTCCAACAAATTATGTTCTTCTACGAAGGGTGTGTGTATAGTTGTTAGGATTAACCAATAAGCCCAGGCTTACTGGTTAATTGTATAAATGACTACACGCTAACATCCCTAATAAGGGATGGAGAGGAAGGGGATGGTGTAAACCTGAACTCATAATCTCCAGTACACACTGGTCTGTTGTTATAGCTGCCCAGGCATGGTAAAATGGGCGTAAATTGTGGCCAAAAGTATGGTTGGAATTTATCAGCCCTATGTGTAGTTGGGGTTATTCTTCCCGATGTGCATTACGTTACACTTATCCACATTAAATTTCATTTGCCATTTTGTTGCCCAATCACTCAGTTTGGTGAGATCTTCTTGGAGTCCCTCACAGTCTGCAGGCACTTGACCAGTCTTTCAAAACTGCAGTTTGGATGGTTGACTGGAGGAGGTCTGGGTTTGGGATGGTCGTCTCTTCTGAGATCTCTGCTTCAATCTGTTAGGATCAAAATGTCATTGTTGATGGAAAGTCGAATCTTTCAGCCTCTGGTATGGGGCATATCCCCTGCCTTTATTTGGTGGCATATATATGCCAAGTGGGCACAGGGTGGCACAAGAGTCCATCATGGTATGAAGGACATTGTTAGTCTTGGAGAAGAGTTTGTCCCCGTCGAAAGGGAGGTCCTCCACTTTGAGACAGAGTTCTTTAAGTGTTCTTGACACACGTAGCCAGGGTGCCCTGCGCATGACTACTGCAGTGGCAGTGGTTTGCGCCACTGTGTCTGCCACATCCATTGCCAACTGAAGTTGGCCCTCTTGAATAATGGACCTTAGCTGGGGGCATTTCTACTCTGATGCATCTTCAATCAGTCATAATTAGCTAGGAGCTCTGAATAATTGGAGACTCTAAATTGCAAGGTGTAGGAGGAATATATATTTTGACCAAAAAGAGGTCTAATGTTTTGTGGTCTTTATCTTGTGGGGTTGAACAAAATTGTTGCTGTTTGTTGTGCTGATTAACCATGTCTATCACCAGGGCTTGTTGTGGATGTGAGAAAGGAAGTCCATGTCTTTTGCTGGTACAAAGTACTTTCTGTAGGCCTTTTTGTTGGTTGGTGGTGCCAAAGCCAGAGTTTGTCAAGCATTATCAGCAGGCTCCAAAATGGCTTAATCTATGGGGGAGTGTGATCTTAGTCTCTGTTGCTGGCTGTAGTATTTGCAAAAGATTATGTTGCTTTTCTTGCACCTCCTGGTGTGGGATCTCTTGGTTCAAAACTACTCTCTTAAACAGTTTTTAACTGTTTGAGGTCGTCGGTGTCTGATGGGTCTATTGGTATGATGGCCTCGTCTGGTGATGAGACAGAATTGTGTATTGGGGAAGCTGCCCCATTTTGGACATGGGAAGCCTTGCCCTGTTCCTGTGCATCCTCCTTGAGTACCTCCGAGGGTGGGATGCTCAGCGCAGATGAGAGGGACTGAATTGCCTGCCATGCCAGGTAGAGGGAGCAGCGGGTGGAGCTTCCCTTGCAGTGTGTGCTGAGGTGGTGTCCACTGTGTTGGAGAGGAATGCTGTGAGGAGAACTGGCTCCCGTAATCATCTGCTTCTCTGTCACTGTGGATGGAGGATGGAGCAGGAGATAGTGGAGGGTGCTCTGATGCCTGGCCCGGTAAATGGTTGGGGCTGAGCAATGGGGATTGCAGTACCAAGGAGACTGCTATGTTCCTTTGAAGAAATTGAGGTGATGCTGGTATGGTCGGTGTCAGTATGGAGCCACGGTCCGATCTAGTTGATGTGGTCGGTGCTGTGCTCGGCCTGGCTCTTGGTGCCGAGTGATGGGTTAGTTATGGTGACCAAGGGAGCCATTTCGGGCGCGTGCGCTCCGGGGCGCAGTTAGCTTTTCATCCAGTTTCCCGGACACTAAGGCTGTGTCTAGACTGGCCAGTTTTTCCGGAAAATCAGCCGCTTTTCCGGAAAAACTTGCCAGCTGTCTACACTGGCCGCTTGAATTTCCGCAAAAGCACTGACTTCCTACTGTAAGAAATCAGTGCTTCTTGCGGAAATACTATTCTGCTCCCATTCAGGCAAAAGTCCCTTTTGCACAAAGCTTTTGCGCAAAAGGGCCAGTGTAGACAGCTCAGATTTATTTTGCGCAAAAAAAGCCCTGATCACGAAAATGGCGATCAGGGCTTTTTTGCGGAAAAGCGCGTCTAGATTGGCACTGACGCTTTTCCGCAAAAAGTGCTTGTGCAGAAAAGCGTCCGTGCCAATCTAGACGCTCTTTTCTGAAAATGCTTTTAACGGAAAACTTTTCTGTTAAAAGCGTTTCCGGAAAATCATGCCAGTCTAGACGCAGCCTATGGGTATGTCTAGACTACATGCCTCTGCCGACATAGGCATGTAAATTAGACATACCGACATAGTCAATGAAGTGGGGATTTAAATATCCCCCACTTCATTAAAGTAAAAATGGCCGCCACGTTGTGCCAGCTCAGCTGATCGTCGGCACAGCGCGGCAGTCAAGACAAAGACATTCCCTGTCGACCGCTGCTGTAAACCTCGTTTCACAAGGCATAAGGGAGCGGTCGACAAAGGCTTCCCTGTCGACTGAGCCGCGTCTTGACTGCCGCACATCAGCTGAGCCGGCACAACGCGGTGGCCATTTTTATTTTAATGAAGCGGGGGATATTTAAATCCCCACTTCATTGACTATGTCAGTATGTCTAATTTACATGCCTCTGTCGGCAGAGGCATGTAGTCTAGACATACCCTAAGGGAGTGAGGGGAAATTACTTGCATTCCTCTCACACCTGGCTGGTGAAGGGAGCTCACCAGCAAGGTGTGCGATGCGTGCACAGAATGCAAGTACTTTCCCCTCACTCTCTTAGCATTCGGGGAATAGGATGAAAAGCTAGCTGCGCCCCGGAGCACATGGCTGCTGCCCCCCCACGGGCTCAGAATGGCGCCCTTGCCGGTGGCAGCATTGATGGGTGTGCCACTTGTAGTGCTGAGCTATGTACTGGAGTTGTCAGAGCTGTGGAGACTGATGGTCTCGACTTGGACTCGGTGCTCATAGGCTCAGCAGAGGCCCATACCGGGGCAGTGCCTGGAGTGTAAGATGTGGTCTCTCTGGAAGATCTCAACACCGAAGGTAAGGATATGGCTGGGGAAATTCTCTTTTTATGAGATTCCTGAGTTAGAAGCATGCTAGCTCACTTCCTGACAGTTTTGGGAGTCGAGGCTGTGGTATGTGTGGAGGTCTTATGTGAAGCCTCCAAGGGTGTCTCTTGAGGAGGCTGTAGGGATTTCTTCATTAAAATCATTTTGAGTTGGAGTTTCCCGTCATGCCTGGTCCTTGCCCTCAGATTACTGCAGTATGAGCATTATTGGGGAATGTGTGTTTCCCCTAAGCAGTGGACACAGGGGAAGTGGCTGTCCGAGACGGGCATTGTTTCGCAACAGGAGTTGCACTTCTTGAAGCGTGGAGAGTCCAGCATGTTGTCTGTCAGGCATTTTTAGTCACAGAATAGTAGTGACTGTCCAATATGGATGGAAAATAAAGTTTACTCCTGACTATGACTAAAGCTAAAGGGGGGGGAAGGGGGACCCCCAAGGAAGTGGTGGGCAAAGTATTGTCTGCAGGCCAAATACGACCCACAGCCCAGTGGGAGTCTCAGCCAGGGTCCCTGCCTGCCCCATGTCACGTTATTGGATTTTAAAGTGAGCAGACAGATCATTGCTGCACACTTCGGGGGGCGGGGGGGGGGTGTTTGCCCCAAAGTCTATACAAAGGGGGCCATGTGAGGTGTCAAATGAAAGCTTATGTTCTACTGATTCTATGTATGCTATTCATGTACTTCTATGATGTCTGTATGTGGAGTTATGAATATGGGCTCTGTGCTGGTATTGTGAATGTTCTCTGCCTAAGACAGAGCAATGGGCCTGGGCTGCCTGTTGTAAAGAAGGAATGTCCAATGAATGACTATGCTAATTAGCATGGCTCCAGGGACAAGGACTCTCAGGGTGGCCCAATACACACCTGAGAAATGCGTCTGGAAACCTGCAGCCCAGTCAGTATCTCATGGCTGCTGGCTCCAGCTTGGGAGACACCAGGAATGGATATAAAATGCCATGAGGCGGACTCTATCTTGTCTCCAATCTTGCTACTGATCCCAGATGCAGCCTTGCGAGGGACAGTGAGCCGGGAAGGATTGCTGACCCATCCTGACATAGAATGTACACCAGAGACTTCTAAGCTAGCAGTTTGTAACATCTCTGCTAAGAGCCTGTATCGAGAACTTGGTGATTGGTGCATGTAATGTATTCTCCTTAACAACCTCACTCTCCACCTTTTCTTTCTTTTGTTAATTACTCTGAAGAAGTGGCTGTGCCCACGAAAGCTCATGATCCCATGTACATGTTTTGTTAGTCTATAAAGTGCTACCAGACCATTTGTTGTTTTTTTCTGTAACAGACTAACTCGGCTTCCCCCTGAAGCTCCTTTAGAGTTTAGATTCTAAAGGACTGGCCCAGCGTGCTCTTGTGGGTAAGATCTAAATGTAACCCCCTTTTTCCTCCCCGGGTTACTGGGGAGCAGGTCACACTCACAGGTGTGCCTGGGCGCCTGGTGTTTTAACCCAAAAGCGATCCTGAGTACCCCAGTGGTGATGGTGTTTAGCTGGGGAAAGCCCTAGCCACCCCCTTGCTGGCAATGAATGTAAGGTGGCGGTGCCTCCACCTGGCTGGCCTTGTACACACACTGGTGCCTTGAGAGCCTCCAGGAATATACTCATTCCAACATAAAGCTGGATCTAATTCCAGAACAACTACAAATCATATACATCTAATAGAATACTTTAAAATAAACAATCTTTACTTAACTAAACAGGGATTAACAGATTAGCAAGGAACAGCATTAACAAAACACATAACAATGACTGAAGCTTATATAGCTAGACAACAGTTACTCCACCCCAGCGTGTGCACACCCTTAGACTCAGTCCCAGCCACTTGCTTGCGTTGGCGCTGATGTTGCAGCTGTAGTGAGGGTTTGGTCCAGGCTAAACAGCAGCTCTGTCCCAGGCAGCACTCTTCCAGCAAGGCCCAAACTTACTGCCTCGTGCTGTGCCTATAGGAAGCAGCCTGCTACCTCCCAGTTCCAACAGGCATCTAGTAGCTGCATCCAACAGCTCCTGCACTGGGTCAGTGTCCTTGGCAGCAGCCTGGCTCCCCCTTTGGTTCCAAACTGCAAGGCAGAGTCCCAGACTGCTAGGCCTCTTCTTCAAGCACATGGAGAGAGCCTCTTCTCTCTCACAAGAGTCCCTCCTACCTCTTTTGTTCCAAGGGCTCATGGGAATTGTAGTCTGGATTGTAGCACACAGGGTCTTTTTAGAATAAAACAGAGGCCCGTTTAGTAAGGGGACTACATAAAGTATAAATTGACCAGGAATCTGTGGCTGGTTCTTTGGGACCGTGAGAACCCATCTAGGGTAGGTGAGATTGGGTTCTATAACCCCTCACCTGTGTGTAGGCCCGAGGCTGATTGTGGCACAGGGAGAGCTGGGGTGTCTGAGGGGTTTTGCTGGTGAGGCTTCCTGCTGGTTGGATTGGCAGCTGAAGCACTTGGTGTGACTGATTTGTGACCTGTTTGGGAAAGGTCTCCAGTCGAGGGCTGTAAGGAGCCCTGGTTTTGAACAATTTGCCCTGAGCAGACGCCCTCAGCGGTGCCCAGACCCGGCCCCGGTCTGTCACACCCTGCCCGTATATGCTACTCAGGCCAGCTGCAGGGCCATGTGCATCTCTGTATGCTGCAAGCCTCAGGATGGGGGAAGAGGCTTTGCATGCTACCATCCCCAGCACAATCTCGTAGCTCCCATTGGCTGGTTTCTGGCGAATGGGAGCTGTCTGTTTGAAGAACAGGCAGCGTGTGAAGTACACCTCTCCCTCGCCTCAAACTCACAGCCTTCAGAGCAGCACACATGACCCCTGCAGCCGGCTGCTCCCTTTTGCACAAGAGGTTTTTGCGCAAAAAAGCGCTGTGTAGGCGGCGCCTTTTTGCGCAAAATCCCCCTTTTGTGCAAGAGCCGTTCTTTTTTGTGGAAGAGGCTCGTAGTTTAGACGTCGCCTGAGTGGGGACTAAACGATCCATTAGAAATGTGATCCTAGAACACGACACGGAAGTACTGAGAGAACTCATACTTTAATAGACACTGAAAACACAAAGAAAGAAGGACAAATGCCCTAGAAACTTCAATAAAAATATGAAATTGTTTTTACTTGGTAAGTTTTATAATGTAAAATTTTTAACGTTGTCTGGAGTTTTAATTTACAAAAAAGTCCATATAGGCCAAACATGGCTAATACTGCATAAAAGGAGAATGAGTGCTAAAGAGCTGCTGCATGGGAGAAGGATCTTAGTTGACTCAGGGTATGTCTACACTACAGCGTTAATTCGAGTTACCTTAATTCGAAATAGTTAATTCGAATTAAGCTAATTCGAATTAACGCATCTAAACACAAAAATCTATTTTGAAATAGCGTTTTGCTATTTTGAACTAGCGTGTCCACACTGATTGGATGCTGGATTGCATTTAAGGGCAGCTGAAACTGGTTTAAGGGCATCAGCTCAGTAGTTGCTTCGTGTGGGTGCTGTCTGAGGCTCATGCTTAAAAGGACCCCCCTAGACAGCCGGTTCTCAGCTTTCCCGCTTGTTTGCCTACCTCGCTGAGGGACAGCAAAGTGTTTTCCTCTCTGTCTGCTTTGGTTGCTCTCATTTGGGACATCACAGCACTCGGCATCATGGACCCAGAGCTGCCTCTGGGCACTGTGGTGCTCATTCTGAATGTGTTGCTGCAAGCCTGGCAGTAATTGCTGGAGGCTGACTGGCACCATCTGCTGCAGGCCAGCCCCCTGGCCCTCCCCCTGCCCCCGCTGGGGGCCATGGAGGAGCAGCAGCAGCACCTGGACACCAGCGTGCCCCGCCGCATCTGGCGTCTGGACACCAGCAGCAACTGGTGGGACCACATCGTCCTGGAGCGCTGGGGAGACCAACAGTGGACCCAGAACTTCAGGATGAAGAAGGACACCTTCCTTGATCTCTGCGAGTGGCGCACCCCTGCTCTGCAGTGACGGGACATACGCTTGAGGCCCGCCATTCCCCTCCACAAGCGTGTGGCCATCGCCCTCTGGAAGTGCTCCACGCCGGACAGCTACCGATCCGTCGGGAACCAGTTCGGCACGGGGAGATCCACCGTCGGAGCAGTGCTCATGCAGGTACGGCACTCACCGGCCCCTGGGCCGGGGGGGGGGGGGGCTGCAAGGAGGAGATAGGCTGCCCCAGGGAAAATGGGGGGAGGTGGTGTAAGTGCCCTCCACGGGAGGGTTCGGTCCGTCCCAGCCGCGCTACAGACCGCCCGCGGTTGCCAGGATTGCAGGGGGGGTTGCTCCTGAGAGTGGGGCATGGGGCAGTGGCGGGGAACGAACACTCCCAGCCACCCCGGCACCCCAGTGACCCTCGGTTTTGCATGTCTCTCTGCAGGTGGTCAAGGCCATCAACAGGGTGCTGCTCCTGAGTCGTCTGCCTCACCGACCTGGACGTGGTCATCGAGGGGTTCGGCGCCCTGGGCTTCCCCAACTGTGAGGGGGCAATCGATGGGACACACATCCCCATCTGTGCCCTGGAACACCAGGCCTCCCTCTACATTAACCGCAAGGGGTACTTCTCAGTGATCCTGCAGGCTGTGTCTGACCACCGGGACAAGTTCATGTGGGCTGGTCCAGCAAGGCACACGGCGCGCGGGTGTACTGCAACTCCTCCGTGTGCCAGAGGCTGCACGCCAGGACCTTCTTCCCCGACCACCACATCAGGGTTGGGGACGTGGACATGCCAGTGTGCCTGGTGGGGGATGCGGCCTACCCCCTACAGCCCTGGCTGATGAAGCCCTACATGGGACACCTCAACCCCTCCCGGCAGGACTTCAATGCCAGGCTCAGCAGGGCCCGCATTATGGTAGAGGATGCCTTTGGCTGGCTGATGGCCTGGTTTAGACGCCTCATCACCCACCTCGACCTCTCCCAGCACAATATTCCGCACGTGGTGGCAGCGTGCTGTGTGCTCCACAATTTGTGTGAGAGGAAGGGGGAGGCTGCCATCCGGGAAGTCCTTCAGGGGGCTGTCTGCATCCGGGAAGCCCTGCGGGAGTGCTTCCAGAAGCTACTGGGGCCTTGTGCCTTACATTCCGCCCCCACCTCCTTCCCCTTTCCCTCCCTAACCCCCCTTCCTGATGTAAACTAAAAACACCCGTGTTGCCATGAAAAACTCTTTATTTAACATAACTGGGGTGGGGGAGGGGGGAATGAGGGCGGGAGAGGGGAGGGGGAAACCTGGGAGGAGGGCGCTGGAAGGGGGAGGAAGGGGAGGAAGAGGGAGGGGAAGCTCAGGGTTGGGGGTCTTGCCGGCCCTCCTGTCTCCCAGCACTGCTGGTGCGGGGGCCTCGGCATCCCCGGGGGGGAGTGGGTATGGAGGGTGGGACAGGAGGGACGGGGAGGGAGGTGGAAGAAGTGGGAGTGGGAGCAGGGGTGGGAGGAGGAGCGATAGCTGGGGTGGCCGCAGGGGCTGGAGCAGCAGGAGGCAGCAATCTCTGCACCAGGGTCTGCAGGTGCTCGCGGAGGGCACGGCCCTGCTCCCACAAGCTCTCCCACTGCAGCTGCAGGTCCTCTTGCACCCACTGCTCCTGGGTACAGGCAGTCCCCGGGTTACGTACAAGATAGGGACTGTAGGTTTGTTCTTAAGTTGAATTTGTATGTAAGTCGGAACTGGTACATATTGTAGGGGAAACTCTAGCCAAACATTTTTTTTAGTTTTGGATAGCATAGGGAAAGGTTAACTCCCCTCTAATGTTTGTTTTGCTGTCTGTTCCCCTGTTCAGAAGATTTCACATCTATTTCTGTCCCTGTGACAAACTCAGGACTAAAGGAGTAACTCATCAAATACCAAACAGCTCTGCACCATGCTTTGAGCTAATAGCTTTATTTCCACACACCACCCAGGGTTCTAGGAGGAGGGTCCTTTTTTTGCTAACACAATGAGGCCAGCACTTTGTTTGTTTTGGTGGAGTCTTTGTTTGCCCAGGGAGCCCAGCATGTATAGGGGGAGGAGGGGCGGAGAGGCTGCTTTTGTCTGCTGTTCGGCAGCCTGTTGCTCAGGGGAGGGGGCAGCCTGTTGCTGGCAGGGGGGAGGGGGGAGGCGTGCAGGATGCGAGGCCGCGGAGGGGGGGGCAGCGGGCGTGGGGAGGCACTTTTCCTCTGCCCGGCAGCTCTGCGGGATCCCTGTCCCTGTGGCCAGCTGCTGCAGGCAGAGGCCAGTTGGAGCCGGCCGAAGAGGAGGAGGAGGTGGATTCTAGGACCCAGGTGAGCGAGCCCCGGGGACGGGGACGCTGCTGCGCTCCGGGAGCCTGGCATGTATAGAGGGGAGGAGGGGCAGAGAGGCTGCTTTTGTCTGTTCGGCAGCCTGTTGCTCAGGGGAGGGGGCAGCCTGTTGCCGGCAGGGGGTGGGGGGGGCAGCGGGCGTGGGGAGGCACTTTTCCTCTGCCCGGCAGCTCTGCGGGACCCCAGTCGGAGCCGGCCCGAGGAGGAGGAGGATCCTAGGACCCAGGTGAGCGAGCCCCGGGAATGCTGCTGCGCATGTGCGGGAGTTGCCTCACCCCGTTCGTATCTAGGGATCCCACGTAAGTCGGATCCACGTAAGTCAGGGACTGCCTGTAATTAGAAATAACGGCTGTTTTTTCGAATTAACTTTGCAGTGTAGACATACCCTAATCCTCTTAGCATTCCCATCTTCAAAGTTCTTTTGCAAGATTTCTGCAACATAAGGGCTCAGTTAACAATACATATGTACAGTCTTTCTGGACAACACAGCAGAACAGATGCATTACAGTAGTCCCGTATTTACTGAAATCACCCAAATTCATTGTTACCCAGCCTCAAGTGACCAGTGCTTGTGAAACAGGCATGCAGATTTTCTGCAAGCTTGGTACCTACCCTACAACCTTTAACAGATGTTCAGTAAAAAACGTGGCACCCATTGAAGGGAAATGTGGCTGAGGGTAGGATTCATGTTTGGTGGAGTGTCCCTTTTTGTTTCTTTGTTTGAATAAGGGTCTGATAAAAAGGAAAATCAGCACCTGCCTAGTTCAGGCCAGCTAATGAAATCAGGACAAAATTGGACTTTTTGGCACAGTAAAACATTCTGGGCAAACTAAAGGAAAAATATTGTATTGCCTCGGCAATATTTGTTTGCATGTGGGAGGTTTATCATGAAAGTGGATAAAACCTAGTTCTTATTGCTCATGGTGTTAAGCAGTGTTATCACTTGTACCATGCACAAATACGACGACAAACACATGTAACTTCCACAGAAGGGATTCTAATGTCAAAAGGAGAACAATGAGTTATTTTCACTTCCTGAATTTTACCACATAAATGGCAAATCTAATAATCTATGGGGTGGGGAAGTGAGGTGTAAGGGTTTGTGAGATGTTTCCTCTCCAGGAGCAGACAGGCAGTTCTGATAAAACCAGTAGAAGTGCCATGTGTCCATAGAAATGCAGTTCCAAAATCATCATATTTATACACAACCAATTCTCCAAATGCTTAACATCTCTCTTCTCTGCACCCTAATCATTTGCCTCTTTAATGCATTTTACTTACTCATATTTTCTGAAAGTTGCCAGTACGAAGCCCACTGGAGGTATGAAAATGGGCTGTACGAAAGTAGCAGCTTTTGAACTATATCAGTTCTGTATGATTATAGCTCCATCTATGGAATATATGGGGAGGGGATTTCTGAAATGTCATGCAGCACAGCAGGGAGTATGTCATAGAACCATAGAGCTGGAAGAGAATGCAGAAGGTCATCAAGTCCAGCCCCCTGCCCAAGGCAGGACCAATCTCAACGAAATCAACCCGGCCAGGGCTTTGTCAAGCTGAGACGTAAACACCTCTAGGGATGGAGACTCCACTACTTCCCTAGGTAACCCATTCCAGTGCTTCACCGCCCTCCTAGGGAAATAGTTTTTCCTAATATCCAACCTGGACCTCTCCCACCACAACTTGAGACCATTGCTCCTTGTTCTGCCATCTGTCACTACTGAGAACAGCCTCTCTCCATCCTCTTTGGAACCTCCCTTCAGGAAGTTGAAGGCTGCTATCAAATCCCCCCCTCACTCTTCGCTTCTGCAGACTAAACAGACCCAACTCCCTCAGCCTCTCCTCATAAGTCATATGCTCCAGCCCCCTAATCATTTTGGTTGCCCTCCGCTGGACCCTCTCCAATGCGTCCACATCCTTTTTGTAGTGGGGGGCCCAGAACTGGACACAATACTCCAGATGTGCCCTCACCAGAGGCGAATAAAGGGGAATAATGACATCTCTGGATCTGCTGCCAATGCTCCTCTTAATGCAACCTAATATGCCATTAGCCTTCTTGGCTACAAGAGCACACTGTTGACTCATATCCAGCTTCTCATCCACTGTAACCCCCAGGTCCTTTTCTGCAGAACTACTACTTAGCTGGTTGGTCCCCAGCCTGTAACAATGCTTGGGATTCTTCCGTCCCAAGTGCAGGACTCTACACTTGTCCTTGTTGACCCTCAGCAGATTTCTTGTGGCCCAATCCTCCAATTTGTCTAAGTCACTCTGGACCCTATCTCTGCCCTTAAGCGTATCTACCTCTCCCCCTAGCTTAGTGTCATCCGCAAACTTGCTGAGGGTGCAATCCATCCCCCCATGCAGGTCATTAATAAAGATGTTGAACAAAACCAGCCCTAGAACCAATCCTTGGGGAACTCCGCTAGAAACCGACTGCCAACCTGATATGGAGCTATTAATCACTACCCTTTGGGCCCGGCCTTCTAGCCACCTTTCTATCCATCTTACAGTCCATTTATCCAATCCACATTCCCTTAACTTGCTGGCAAGAATATTGTGGGAGACTATATCAAAAGCTTTGCTAAAGTCAAAGTATATAACATCCACTCACTTTCCCACGTCTACAGAGCCAGTTACCTCATCGTAGAAGCTAATCAGATTGGTCAGGCACGACTTGCCCGTTGTGAATCCATGCTGACTATTCCTAATCACTTTCCTCTCTTCCAAGTGCCTCAAAATGGATTCCTTAAGGATCCCTTCCATGATTTTTCCAGGAACCGAGGTAAGACTGACCGGCCTATAGTTCCCTGGATCGTCCGTCTTCCCTTTTTTGAAGATGGGCACTACATTTGCTTTTTCCAATCATCCGGGATCTCTCCCGATCTCCACGACTTTTCAAAGATAATAGCCAAAGGCTCCTCAATGACATTTGCCAACTTCCTCAGAAACCTCGGATGCATTAAGTCGGGACCCATGGATTTGTGTACGTTTAGCTTTTCTAAACAGTTCCTAACCTGTTCTTTCTCCACCACGGGCTGTCCATCTTCATCCCATCTTGCGTCACTTAGCGCAGAAGTCCAGGAGCCGACCTTGTCCATGAATACAGAGTCAAAGAAAGCATTGAGTACTTCAGCTTTCCCCACATCATCTGTCACTAGGTTACCTCCTTCATCCAGTAGGGGCCCCACACCCTCTCTGATCACCTTCTTCTTGTTAACATGCCTGTAGAAACCTTTCTTGTTATCCTTCACATCCTTAGCCAGTCGCAATTCCATTTGCGCTTTCGCCTCCCTGATAACCCCCCGGCATTCTCGAGCTAGACATTTAAACCCCTCCCTGGTCATTTGTCCAAGTTTCCACTCTTTGTAAGCTTCCTTTTTGTGCTTAAGTTCACCAAGGATTTCCCCTGTAAGCCAATCCGGTCTCCTACCATGTTTGCCTCTCTTGCTACGTGTCGGGATGGTTTCTTTCTGTGCCTTCAATAAGGCTTCTTTAAAATACTGCCAGCTGTCCTGGACTCCTTTCCCCTTCGTGTTAGCATCCCAGGGGATTCTGCCCATCAGTTCTCTGAGGGAGTCAAAATCTGCTTTTTTGAAGTCCAAGGTGTGTATTTTTCTACTCTCTTTTCTTTCTTTGGTCAGGATCCTGAAATCTGCCATCTCATGATCACTGCTTCCCAGGTTGTCACCCACCTCCACTTCCCCTACTAGTTCCTCCCTGTTTGTGAGCAGAAGGTCAAGCTGCGCACGGCTCCTGGTCGGATCCTTCAGCACTTGTGTCAAGAAGTTATCCCCAACATTCTCCAAAAACTTCCAGGATTGCCTGTGTACTGCCGTATTGGTTTCCCAACAGATGTCAGGGTGATTAAAGTCCCCCACGAGAACCAGGGCCTGGGATCTGGAAGCTTTGCTCAGTTGTCCGAAGAAAGCCTCATCTACCTCATCCACCTGATTCGGTGGCCTGTGGCAGACACCAACCACAACATCACTGCTGTTGTTTGCGCCTTTCAACTTAATCCATAGACTCTCAACAGGTTTTTCTCCCTCAGCACACAACAAGAATGCCCCAAACACAACACACACTTCCCTCCAGAGTCCTGTATCAGCTTCTCCTTTACCTGGAGAACACCCTCTCTAAACTCCCTGTTAGCGCTCACCTGTTCGCAAGCGGTCCTGTAACGGTTATCTCCTGGACCTGATCCTGTGCTCCACTCAGGACTAAATCGAGAATTGCCTCTCCCCTTGTGGGTTCCTGTACCAGCTGCTCCAAGAAGCAGTCATTTAAGCCATTGAGAAATTTTATCTCTGCATCTCTTCCTGAGGTGACATGTACCCAGTGAATATGGGGATAATTGAAATCCCCCACTATTATAGAGTTCTTTATTTTGGTAGCCTCTCTAATTTCCCTCAGCATTTCAATGTCAGTATCGCTGTCCTGGTCAGGGGGTCGGTAATATATCCCTACTGCTAAACTCTTATTATTGGAGCATGGAATTACTATCCATAGTGATCCTATTGAACATGTTGATTCATTTAAGATTTTGATTTCATTTGATTCTATATTATCTTTCACATACAGTGCCACTCCGCCACCCACATCGCCTGTTCTATCCTTCCGATATATTTTATATCCCGGTATGATTGTGTCCCACTGGTCTACACTGGTGCGATCTTGCGCAAAAGCAGCCGCTTTTGTGACAAAACTTGCTGCCTGTCTACACTGGCGGGGAGTTCTTGCGCAAGAACACTGACGTTCTAATGTGTGAAATCAGGGCTTCTTGTGCAAGAACTATGATGTTCCTGCTCAGGAATAAGCCCTCTTGCACAACTGTTCTTGCGCAAGAGGCCAGTGTAGACAGGCAACATGAATTTCTTCCGCAAGAAAGCCCGATGGTTAAAATGGCCATCAGAGCTTTCTTGCGCAAGAGAGCGTCTACACTGGCACGGATGCTCTTGCGCAAAGGCACATACCAGTGTAGATGCTCTCTTGTGGAAGAGTTTTTGCACAAGAACGCTTCCGCAAAAGAGTTCTTGCGCAAAATCATGCCAGTGAAGACATAGCCTAGGGCTACATCTACATTGGCATGATCTTGCGCAAATACTCTTTAACGCAAGAGTTCTTGCGTTAAAGTATTTGCGCAAGAGAGCGTCTATATTGGCCGGGACTCATTCTAAGAACGATGCGCTTTTGCACAAGAGAGCGTCTACATTGGCGGGATGCTCTTGCGCAAAAGCAGGAGACCGGAACCATTTTGGAGAGGGCAAAAGGGCACCAGCCCTTTCCGGGGGTGGGGGCCGGAGCTCCTTTGAGACACGTGCTTAAAGGGATCTCCCTGGACAGCCGTTTGTCTCCTGCTGCGTGCTATAGGACCTCTTGCAGGGACTGACAGCCGTAGCAGTTCTACTTGTTGTTGCCCTCTGCCTTGTTAGACACCACAGCCTTGTGCCTTAGTGCCATTAGCTGATTTTTTGACCTCAGCTCTCTTTTTGTGCCATAGAGCCAGGGGTGGCCTTGTGCCTGCTCTGGCCCCTTCCAGCCATCTTGGAGTGCCTGCAGCTGCTGCTCCATGCTGCTGCACTCCTCGTCCAGGACCTCAAGGTGCAGGTCGCTCTGGACTCCCTCACCAGGGAGGCGGTGGTGTCCCTGTGGCATCTCCGCCCCACTGTGGAGAGGCCACTGTGGAGACTGGACACCAGTACCGACTGGTGGGACCGGCTGGTCCTGGGGCAATGGGGCGACCAGCAATGGCTCCGGAACTTTCGGGTGCGAAAGCGGACGTTCCTGGAGCTGTGTGCCTGGCTCGCCCCTGTGCTCCAGAGAGCCACCACCCGGCTGCAGGCACCCATCCCCGTGGACAAGAGGGTCGCCATTGCACTCTGAAAGCTGGCCACCCTGGACAGCTACCGATCGGTGGCACACCAGGTCGGGGTGGGCAGGTCGACCGTCGGTGCCATCCTCATGCAGGTAAGTCCTGGGGGCGGGGGAGGGTGCTGCACTCCATGCCCAGGGGCAGGCAAGACTCCAGGCTGGGGCGATGGGGAATGCTCCGTCACCCAGGGGTTTGGGCACGCACTCACCCTGCCTTATGTGATGCATTCCCCTGTGTTTCTGTGCACCCTTCTGCAGGTCGTCCGTGCCATCAATGACATCCTGCTCCAGCGAGTCATCCGCCTGTGGGAAATGGAGGCTACAGTAGCTGACTTCGCTGCCCTGGGGTTCCCCAACTGCGGGGGAGCCCTGGATGCAACCCACATCCCCGTCCGAGCATCGAGCAGCCCATTTTATAAACCATTGTTTGTCTACAATGGGTTGTTGTTGTTGTTCGTCCATCGTATTCGAAGAGGACCTTGACATCTAACAGGTTATGGACTGTTCATGGTGTGTCCGCAAATGGCTGATAAGGCCGATACGGGCACGGAATGTTCTACCACAGGTCGGGCAGACATGTGTGGGCACCACTGTTGCAGCTTTTGCAACTCTGGCTTTACGGAGTGCTCGCTTCTCTTGTGCTATGGTTGTCCTTCTGGCTTCAGATGTTTGACAGCCTTGGTAGATCAGCGTGTGCCATGTTGATCGGTCTTGTGCCAGGGTCTCCCAGGAGGTGGTGTCAATATCCAGGGACTTGAGAGAGGCTTTAAGCGTATCTTTGTATCGCTTCTTTTGTCCCCCGTGCGATCGCTTCCCTTGAAACAGCTCACCATAGAAGAGCTGTTTAGGGATGCGATGATCTGGCATCCTTGCAACATGGCCTGCCCAGCGTGTCTGAGCTTTCATCAGCAGGGTGTAAACTGACGGCAGACCTGCTCTAGAAAGGACTTCTGTGTCTGGCACCTTATCCTGCCACCGGATCCTCAGAAGTCTGCGGAGGCAAATCGTGTGGAAGTGGTTCAGTTGCCTAGCGTGCCTCCTGTATACAGTCCAAGTCTCACTGGCGTACATCAGGGTAGTTAACACTACTGCTCGATAGACTTTAAGCTTTGTAGCAAGGCTTATTCCACGGCGGTCCCACACTTTGGTCAACAGTCTGCCGAACGCAGAGCTTGCCTTGGCGACTCTGCAGTTGACCTCGATGTCAATTGTCACTGAGCGGGAGAGGGTGCTGCCAAGATATGTAAATTGGTCCACTGCTTGCAGCTTTTGTCCCTTCACTGTGATGGTGAGCACTTGATGCTGAGCTTTTGGAGCTGGCTGGTGCATCACTTCGGTTTTCTTTGTGTTGATGAGAAGGCCGAAGTTGTCGCATGCTGCTGCAAATTTGTCCATGCTGGCTTGCATTTCCTGCTCTGATCCAGCATTCAGGGCGCAGTCATCAGCAAAAAGGAGATCTCGTAACACAGTCTCTTTTATCTTGGTGACAGCCTGGAGTCTTCGCAGGTTAAACAGTTTCCCATCGGTCCTGTATCTCAGTCTGATTCCCAAGGAACTGTTCTGAAAGGCGTCTGACAGCATGGCTGAAAACATTATGCTGAACAGGGTCGGTGCCAGCACACACCCTTGCTTGACGCCGTTTGTGACGGGAAAGGCCTCTGAAGCTTCTCCATCATCCAAAACACGAGCCGTCATGCCGTCGTGGAACTGACGTACCATCAAGATGAATCTGTCAGGGCACCCAAACTTCGACATGATGCGCCACAGACCTTCGCGACTGACAGTGTCAAAAGCCTTGGTGAGATCCACGAAGGTGGTGTACAGTTCACGATTCTGCTCTTGACACTTCTCTTGAAGCTGTCGGGCTGCGAAGATCATATCCACCGTGCCACGCTCTTTGCGGAAGCCGCACTGTGTCTCGGGTAATAAACCCTGTTCCAGGTGGTTAATCAGACGATTCAGCAACACTCGTGCAAGGATCTTACCTGCGATGGAAAGCAGTGATATTCCTCTATGATTATCGCAAACTTGTCGATTTCCTTTCCTCTTGTAGAGGTGTACGATAGACGCGTCTTTCAGTTCCTGAGGAATAGATCCTTGATTCCAGAAGGACTGGAACAGCTGAGTGAGTTTGTTGACAAGCACTGCACCACCACCCTTATAGACTTCCGCTGGAATCGCATCAGATCCTGGGGCCTTGCCACTGGACAGCTGGCTGATGGCCTGTAAGGTTTCAGTCTCTGATGGTGAGACATCCAGGCTGTGGTTGATATCCGCCTGGGGCATTCTATCAATCGCCTCGTTATTGATGGAAGATGGGCGGTTCAGTACGGATTGGAAGTGCTCAGCCCAACGCTGTAAAATCAGAGCCTTCTCAGTAATGAGAGTTGCACCATCTGAGTCCAGTAGAGGGGAACTCCCTGAGGGCTGAGGTCCATACAAGGATCTAAGGGCTTCGTAGAACCGTTTGGCATCGTTTCTATCAGAAAACTTCTGGATTTCATCTGCTTTGGCACTCAACCAGGAGTCCTGCATCTTACGAAGCTTGTTCTGTACGATCCTGCGAATGTTGTTGAAGGCATTTTTCTTAGCTGTTGACGATGGGTCATTCTGGTGAGCACGGTGAAGGCGATGCTTTTCAGCAAGTATGGCCTTGATCTCTTCATCGTTTTCATCAAACCAGTCCTGCTGTTTCCTGTGTGAGGGTCCAAGAACCTTTAGTGCAGAAGAGTGCACAATATCCCGGAAGCGTTCCCAGTCCTTCTCAGCATTTTCCTCTAATTGCAGCTCTAAAAGTTGGTTGCCAAGATCTTCTGCTAGTAAAGTTGCTGTGTTGGGGTTCCTCAGTCTACTGACATTGATCTTTTTCATCACAGCTTTGTTTCCCTGCGGACGTCTCTTTGGCTTGATGCGAAAGCTTAATTTGGAGATGATAAGTCTGTGGTCAGTCCAACAGTCAGCACTCGGCATGGCCTTGGTCACCCTTACATCCTGTCTGTCTTTCCTCCGCACAATGACATAATCAATGAGATGCCAGTGCTTAGAGCGTGGGTGCATCCAGGACGTCTTTTTGCGAGTGGGCAGGCGGAAGATGGTATTGGTGATGATCAAATCATGAGCCGCACATGTCTTCAGTAATAGTAGGCCATTGCTGTTACATTTACCGATTCCATTTTTTCCAATGACGCCATCCCAGGCAGTGTGATCAGATCCTACTCTCGCGTTGAAATCGCCAAGTAGAATCAGCCTGTCAGTGCACTTCACGGATGAGAGTAGGGCATCGAGATCTTCATAAAACTTGTCCTTTACTTCATCCGGATTCATCATTGTGGGCGCGTAAGCGCTGATCAGTGTGGCTTGCTTTCCTCTCGGTAGTGGAAGATGCAGTGTCATGAGTCGGTCATTCACGCCCTTGGGAAGACTGGCAAGTTTGCGGACAAGATGATTCTTAACCGCAAAGCCAACTCCAGATTCACGACGTTCGTCACTGCTGCGTCCACGCCAGAAGAATGTGTAACCACCTCCTGTTTCCATGAGCTGACCTTCATTTGCTAGACGAGTTTCACACAGTGCCGCAATATCGATGTTAAATCTTGTGAGCTCTCTGGCGACCAGGGCTGTTCTTCTTTCTGGTCGGTCTGCTGAAGGGTTGTCCTGAAGCGTGCGTACGTTCCATGTGCCAATAGTGAGTGGTGTCACCTTGCATTTTGTTCGAAATTTTATTGTTCGACCGCATGAGATGGGATCCCCTCCAGCCGCGGTAAGCTGGCCAGGGTTCTGTGAAGCAAACAATGTTTAGGGCACCTTTTCTAGCCCCTTCCTCTTACTACGGAGGTGAGCAGTGCAATCCTAAAGAGGGCTGCTCAGTCACTCAGGTAGACGCCGAATCCAGCTGTTGCTTCCACCAGCAAGAAGACGACCATTAGACCTGAGCCACCTGTGTGCAGGTCCGCGGCTACAGCTCCCAGTGTATCCACACCTGCTGCTTCGTCGCTCGCCCGTCGCCACAGGACTTAGGAGATGTCGAGATGTCAAGACTTGCGCGTGAATTGGATTAAAGTGAGGGAGAGGTGCGCATAGTCAGCCTCACTCTCTCTTCCCAGATTCCATCTTACTCCAATGGCAGGACTAAAGTCGAGACGGTTGGAGATGGGCTGGGCGCAGTGGTTGACCAGGGCATCTTTCATGTCTTGCCGTGCTCTTAGCGTACCACATCGCTTGCAGAAACCACCTTCATGACCGTTGGTCCTATTCTAGTAGGTCTCATCCGCTCGATCCGCCGGAGTCTGTCTTCACATGCTCGGGATAGACAAGTCCCTATCTCACCGAAGGTCGATGACCCGACGGCTACTCTCAACCTGGTTTAGCCAGCCTGTCGAAGCTGTTGCCCGGGGTGTGGCCGCTGCACATGCTACAGCTACTAGGAGCCACAGGTGAGAGTTGAGTGACAAGTGGGGACCAAAGGTGGACGAGCTGCCCTAAAAGGACACGACATGCCCGTACATCAGAGGTGCTACCCCTCCCTGAACACCCCATACACCCCATACTTCTCCATTGTACTCCAGGCCCTCTTGGACCACTGTGGCCGCTTCCTGGACATTTATGTGGGTTGGTCCGGCAGGGCACACGACGCCCGCATTCTACGAAACTCCGGCCTGTTTTGCAGGCTGGAGGCGGGCATTTACTTCCCCCGGCGGGAATTTACTGTCGGGGACGTGCCCATGCCCACGTGTGTTGTGGGGGACGCAGCCTACCCCTGCTGCCCTACACGGGGCGGACAGACCACAACTGGGCACGGTTCAACGACCACCTCAACCGGGCCCGCAATCAGGTGGAGTGTGCCTTCGGTCGCCTGAAAGCCCGGTTTCGCTGTTTGCTCACCCATCTGGAGATGGGTGAGCGGAATGTCCCTGAGGACAGCTCACGCGGCCTGAGTGACGCTCCCTCCCCCTCCCCCTCGGGCGCCTGGATCCCCCCCGCCCTTGTGAGTGCAAAGTGCAACACTCACCAGCGGATCCTTCCCTGGCCTCTGATGATGAACGGGAGACGTCCGGGCTGCCTGAGAGGACCTCGAGCTGCAGAGTCATGGTGCTGCCCTGGTCCTCCTCCTCCTCCGACCCACTGGGTAGCTCTGGGTCGTTCCCCGCCTTGCTGGGCCTGGTGACGGGGGGCGCCTGCTGCTGTCCACTGGCACCGATGGTCCCTGGGGTGCTGCCTCTCCCAGGATGGCATGGAGCCGCTGGTAATGGGGGCAGCTGTCAGCTCCTGCACCCTGGCCCTCGCTGGCCCACACATAGCCCCGGAGCAGCTCTTTGACCTTAGCCCGGACCTGCTCACGGGTCCGGGCTGGATGACCCTGGTCAGAGAGTGCCTGGGCCATTTGGTGGAAGATGTCCGCGTTCCGCCGATGGGCACGGACGTTGTGGAGGGCCTCTTCCTCTCCCCAGAGGTCCAGGAGGGCCTCGATCTCCCCTGAGGACCAGGAAGGGGCACGCCGCTTTGTGCCCCTTGGGGCCTCCTGCGCTGGGGGTGCGGGTTGTTCTCCCCCTGGAGCGGCCAGCCTGGGTGGTCGTTCGAGGGGGCAGAGCCGCGCGGCAGAGCTGGCTGGCAGAGGTGGCAAAGCTGCTTCTGCCTCGTGGCCTCTGCAGGCTGTGTCTGCCTTTAAGGGGGCTCGGGTTACTAGGCAGTCCGGAGCTGCCTGTGCGTACGGAGCATCCAAGTGGCCATAAGGGCTTTTTTCCATTTGGACGGCTCTTGCGCAAAATCTCTTGGCAGCTTATCTACACTGGCCTCTTGCGCAAGAACAGTTGCGCAAGAGGGCTTCTTCCTGAGCGGGAGCGTCAGAGTATTTGCACAAGAAGCCCTGATTTTATACATTAGAACGTCAGTGTTCTTGTGCAAGAACTCACGGCCAGTGTAGACAGCCTGTCTGTTGTCTGCCCCTCTGGTTTACTGCCTCCACAAGGGAATTTAAAGTAGGGTGTGAAAACAAAAAGTCTGCCCCTTGGGGTACCTCATAATACTTCTTGTCCAACCTCTTACAGGATGAGGGTATTGTGGCTGGGGTTTGCCAGATGGTTTTTGCCAGGTCCATGAGTGCAACATTCATGGGAAGGGCTAGCTTGGCAGGTGGAGAGGCATGAAAAATGTCTGTCAGCTTATGCTGATTCTCTGGCATGTTTTCAAGTGGGATTTCCAAAGAGTCTGCTACTCTTTTTTACAACTCCTGGAAGGACTTGGAATCTTCCCCTGCTGTTGGAGATGGGGGCATGATGGTATTATCAGGTGATGAAGAGGATAAATGCATAGGTGGAAGAAAGTCAGGTGTCAGGGTCCTCCTCCTCTTCAGTCATGGATTGATTAGGTGACTGGGTGGTCAGTGCCTAAGATCTGGGTGCCGGGGACGGCTGCGATAACAGCTGAGGTTGCTGTGCCTGGTATGCAGCTCAAGGATCCCAATATGGCCAGTTGGGAGGAATTGGTGGCAGTAACCACTGAGGGGGTTGCCACTGCAGAGACTGTTTGGTGGGTCTTGGTGAGGAATGCCTCGGGGTATGTATACCCAAGGGCTCCTCTTCCTCATCGCTGGAGAGTGGTGCAGCTGATCCCGCTGGTGTGGAGGAAAGGCTAAAGTGGGAAGTATTTGTGGCACTGTTGGTGCTGAATAGTGGTGTTCCTGGCACCAAGGTTACTAACAGGTCTGCGCTAGTGGTGAAAGTCTGTGGTGCCGGCATACTGGTTATGGGCATCAGTAGCGAGAAGAGCTGCCTTGCTGAATTCTGCATGGATGGTGCTGAATGCTTGCTGTGCACCGATGGCGTGATAGGCAGCGGCATGGTGGTGCTCAGTGCTGATGCCGTGTATGGTCTTGCTGGTAATGGGATGTGAGGCCTCCTGGGACACAGATGGGGTGGGGTGAGGAGCTTTCCCCTTCTCTTATCCTGTTCTGGAAAATTGAATCTTGTCTTCTTTGAAGGTTCGGGTGGTGCTGCAGAACCTTCAGGGTCTCTGCTAGAACAGAGGGATGGGTGGGTCTGACATACAGGGAGATGATTTGGATCCTGGGGGTCTCAGCGAGCACTCCATTAACAGGGGTTTTAATGTATCCTTCCTAAGCGTCTTACCTCAGCTCTTAAATCTGGAGCAGATCAGGGGATGTGGGACTCCCCAAGGCAGCAGACGCAGCTTGAATGTTTGTTGCTACAGAGGGAAGACCTGCAGGGTTTGTAGCCTGAAGTGTTGGGCATAAACTAAACTTCAGACCTTGGTTTGAGGCTCAAGAAAAACTATAAAGGAAGAAATTGGACAAAAAAGTTAGGGAGACCTCCCCGCAACACAAAACCTGCTACATAATAGAAACCATTAGTGACAGGCATACCTGAGCCACTGGCCTAACTCATGGACAGTCCAATGCTCTGTCTCAAGCCACAGGTGGCTTAGCAGGAACTGGAGTGGCAGCAGGTCTGTCCTCCATCTACTCTCATATCAGGGCAGAAGGGTGTCTAGGGCAGAGGTGCAGACCTGTGGACACCGCTGATGAAAATCTCCATGTGGAGCACACAAAGGGACACTACTGGAAGAAGAATCCTTGACAATGTTTTTACAGTTAGGAAGTTTTTTATCCTAGTCAACATTGTTTTTTTCCTGTTGACCTTGTTTGTATTTGTCAGGTTATGAAATTTAAGGACTCTATTAGAAGCTATTTCTGAAACAATCAGTACTGTGAAGGGTGAATGAAGCAATTCCTGTTTGTAAATCCCTTTGGGATGTTCAGGATGAAAAGTGCTTTAGGAAGGATGAAATAAAAATCACTCCTCAGCTGGCAACAGTTGCAAATGACACAAAATTATGTAGATTGGTCAAGACTAGAGAAGACTGTGAGGAGCTTCAGAGGGACCTAACAAAATTAGGCAATTGGGCAGAGTTCAGTAAATATTTATGTTCTGCTTTAGGAAGAATCAGGCTGATATATCACATAAGGATAAAGTATTTTCCATTCCATTAGTAACTAAGGAAGGATGTTAAACATTTAAATCAGAAGGCCCAGATAACCTGCACCCAAGAGTCCTAAAAGAGTTGTCCAAGAAAATCTCTGGCCTGCTGATAATAACCTTTAACAAAACTTGAAATATGGGGAAAATTCCAGAACATTGGAAAAATGCTAATGTTGTGGCAATATTCAAATTGTGTAATTATAGTGTATAAGTATCTTCATGAGCAGAAAATACCAGGTACTGAAGGGATCTTTAATATAGTAGAGAAAGGCGGAACAAGAATAATGGCTGAAAGCTGAGGCCAGACAAATTAAAATTAGACATTGAAACAAACTACCAAGGAAGTGGTGAACTTTTCATCTTTGAATGTCTTCAGACTCAGACTGGATGCCTTTCTGAGGATATGCATCGATTGAATGTAGGTTACTGAGTTCAATACAAGTGTAACTGGGTGAAATGTAATGGTCTGTGATATACAGGAGATTAGACTAGATGATTTAATGATTCCTTCTGGCCTTAAACCAGGGGTCTCAAACTTGCAGCCCATGGGCCATCTACAACTGGAGCACTTTTGCAATCTGGCCCAGGAGTCCCGGTGGAGGCTGGGGTGAGGGAGTGGGGAATCCGTCACTTTTTTCTAAGCCCTGGCCTCTGCGGAGGAGCCTGGAATAGGGAGGCAGCATGGGTTAGGGCTGTGGAAGAAAACAAGGTCCTCACTCTGCGTTTGTAAGCAACAAGTCAGAGACAGTTTATTTTTGAGCAATTGCAAGGGAAGACTGTGGTCGGACTGGGGGGGGGGGTCCCCCATCCTAAGCAGATCTTCAAAATACAAGTGTGGAAGCAGGAAAAGAGGATTTGCGTGCAGCCATCTTAGGTTTGTCAATAGCAGAGCAAGAGTTAGGCTAAGTCTGTAGCTTGACAACACGAGAACTGTAAAAAGTGCTACCTTTGCCTCTCACCTCCATACGCAGATAAGGATGGAACTCTGACTCCAGTGAGAACCTTGAAGGTAAGGTAGCATCTGGGAGGAACTAAGAGATAATTGTTAGCCATTGTTGTATGTATGTATGTAATGGGAAAGTATATATACTGCTGCTTTTACTGTTTGTATTCGAAGATCTGCCCAGGGAAGGCCCCCCCCCCTTGTCCGGTCACAGCTTCCCTTGCAATTGCACGAAAATAAACTGCCTCTGGCTTGTTGCTTACAAACACAGAGTGAGGACCTTGTTTTCTTCCACAATTTGGTGCCAAGACTCAGATGGCAACGCCTGGCTGAGACAGCTGAATTACTACAGATCGTCCCCCTTCAAACCCCAGGGCGCCAAACGAGAGGTAAGAGACTTTTTGAAAATCTCTACTGGGAGTCGAAGGATTGCCCGTGGGTCGTCTGCTTCTCTTGGGCTCACGCCATCCGAACTTACTGAATCTGCAACAAGGTCAGACGCAAAGCGGTTCTGGGGAATAGTTTTTGCTGCCCCCAAATAAGAGAAAGGTTGTATTGAGTCCAGACATAAGGAACTAAGGTTAACGCGGTGCTGGGGAAATTGTTGTTTTGCCGCCCCCAAATATGGTTATGGTTAAAAGAGAGATGCATCTAAGGATATGTCTACACTACAGCACTAATTCGAACTAACTTAATTCGAACTACTTAATTCGAACTAGGCGTTAGTCCTCGTAGAATGAGGTTTACCTAGTTCGAATTAAGCGCTCCGCTAGTTTGAATTAAGTTCCAACTAGCGGTTTGTATGTGTAGCGCCTATGAAAGTTAATTCGAACTAACGGCTGTTAGTTCCAATTAACTTTGTAGTGTAGACATACCCCCTATCTAGATAAATGAATGAGTATGAATGTAATGCGTGAGGTGAGGGCGTCCTGAACACAAGGGGGGTCAGCCGAACCTCGTGACCCAGCGGATATGTGAGAGAGTGATGACTCCCCTTATTTCATGAGCTGCTGTTAAGGTCTGCCTCTCAAGACCCAGCAGCCCCCTTCTTTGGAAGGTGTGGAGTTAGTTTCCTATGAGCTGTTGAGCGGACAGGGATCAGCCCCTGAACGGACAGGAAGCGGACAGGATACTCCCCTGGGTGACTAAAATGGGTGGGGGTCAGTCTAAGAATACCCCCCACTGCCGAAGGGCACCCCTGCATACTACATGTACACGCAGTATGGTCCGAGGACCTCCACCCACGCTAAGAAAGAATGCTTCCACCCCGGAGGGGTAAGGCTGGACAATGGCTGAGCAAGAATGCCTCTAGCACACAGAACAGCACGCAGGAGCAGGAAAAAGCTGCCAAGCAACTCCAGGAGATTCACAAGCTCCTTGCTAGCAAATAGATAACAGCAGTCTCTCTGGCTGGGAACCGCAGGCAACCCAAGGATGTTTCTTAACACATGAGTGGGGGCTGGCCAGGCAAATATTAATAAACAGTCAAAACCTTCCCTTCACACGCCGTTATATTTGGCTTGAGGGCGTGAGAGGAGGTAAATGAAAAGCCACCCTAAGTCAACAGGTAGAAATTGAATTTGAAGATGTAATCGCTGGAAGCTAAATCTGCCCTAACAAGGAGACACATTCTGTGGCATAGAGCTCCTTACAGAGCATGGGGGAGTGATCCACCCCAGAGCCAGCAGCATAGATCAACCCTGCTGCAGCTTGGCTGTTAGAAAGAAAAAAAAGCCTACTAAACTAATAATGGACAAAACCTGTTTCATTGGGAAAAAGCCATTTAGCAGGAATCAAGACAGACGATAAGAAGGAATCAAGCAATTGTTGTAATGTGTGAGGCGGAAACCTGCTTTAAAAAGTGACTCCTTGTTTCTTGCAGCCTCTTTCAATAATCCAGGCAAAGAAACAACCAAATTTAAACATTTGGCTACAGACACTTTTACTAAATCTGCTAAGGGGATTAGGAATTCTATTGACACTTAATTGGTTAACTGCATAAAATAATGAAATCTATACACTGTACATTTGTAAATCTGCTTTGTAGGGTTCAAATGAATTGGTTTTATTTCATTTTGGATAATGCCCTCTCACTTAAAATTGCAAACAGACAAGGCACAAATTGACTAACGCTGCTTGTCTCGGGGCATTCAACCCTTAGGCTGTGTCTACATTGGCAAGATTTTGCGCAAAATCAGCCGCTTTTGCGCAAAATCTTGCCACCTGTCTACACTGGCCGCGAGTACTTGTGCAAGAACACTGACGTTCTAATGTATAAAGTCAGTGGTTCTTGCGCAAATACTCTGACACTCCTGCTCAGGGATAAGCCCTCTTGTGCAACTGTTCTTGCGCAAGAGGCCAGTGTAGACAGGCAACGTAAATTTCTTGCTCATGAAAGCCCAATGGCTAAAATGGCCATCAGAGCTTTCTTGCGCAAGAGAGTGTCTACACTGGCATGGATGCTTTTGCGCAAAAGCACATCTCTTGAGCAAAAGCACATGCCAGTGTAGACGGTCTCTTGTGCAAATACCTTAACGCAAAAACTCTTGCTTTAAAAGTATTTGCGCAAAATCTTGCCAATGTAGACGTAGCCACAGGGTTAAATTTGCTCACTAAGAAAACAAATTATTATTTTAAGAATCCAAGCTCGGGAACTTCACTGTGTCTCTGTTCAAGGCTGAGTTGATAATACTTTTTGGCTTGCTTTCAGATCCAAAGTTGTATGTGAATACAGGCTGCCTGGCTATTTCAAAGGAACATAAAGCCCACTGTCCCTCATAAGTAAGCCTGTAACATTGTATATGATTATTTTCAGGAAAAGAAAACCTTTTTGCTTGCTGGAATAGTAACCAGGAAACACCTTGTGCTAAGGAAAAATCACTATAGCAGTAAAGCCTCTCAGTACCACCTGTGAATAATTTGAAACTTCACACATTAAAACCCTCATCTGCGGTACAAGAGGGAAACTGAGGCATGCCAGCTTTAACTTAATAATTGAACAATGAAGTAAGCCACTCAAACCCTCTAAAGCTGGTGTGCAAAATAAAAGCATATCATTGGGTAACAGTAGGCTGATCAAAAATTAGCAAGGACATCTGTAAAGGAAAAGTATTCTAAAATATAATGTGCCACCCCATGGGGGTAGAAATGTTTTCTTTGTCTTTCAGACCATCAAAGTGCTGGTACCAGCTGAAAAGCAACTGAAGAAAAAAACCATGGTTCTACCGTCATGACATAATAAGTTTGTGTTCTGTCCAAGTTTGTGTTTTGTCTTGTGTGTCTTAATTGTGGTATATATATTGCAAAAGTTGTTGTGTGTAGAAAATTGTTTTTTATGAAAGGATATTTTAAGTAAAGTAGAAGTGCGAGTTTAAACCAAACAAAATTAATAATTGGGCCCAATCAATTGGCAACTCTGAATTTAGTGAAAGGATAATAGCGTGGTAATTGTTTAAGCTAAGAGAATGGAAAAGAAGGAAAGGAGTAAGGAGTGCACCATGTGAAAAGGAGGACTGGGAGTGGGGTGCCAATCCCCCTCCACTGGGTTCGCTTTGCTTTAATGGCCACACTAAAGAAATATTTTGATTTTGCAACTTGCACATTAACCATGAAAGTGGTTTGGCTAAAGATAACAAGAAATCTGTAAGTGAAACAACACTGGCAAGCGGGACATCAGAATATTTGAATAAAGCCCTGGTGTTTCCACTATAACACCATACACAGATGCCCACAATGATGGGGAAACTAGTAATCCCACCATTTCAATAATAGTCACTTGCCCTTCTACTCATTGGTGCCTGACGCCTTAAAAGGCCTCAAGAATCGTGGAATTACATGGGTTCCATTAATAATTAAAACATCCTGGAACCATGATGTTCCCCCATACGAGAAACAGTGACTCCAGTCAATGTAACCTGACTTCAAGTCACAACAGAGAACAAATACACACTAATAGCGATGGGGAATGCACGGCCTTGGGCTGCTCCTAATTCACACATAATTATTTTGCTTATTGTGACAACACAGACACTACGAGGACAAAGAATACACAATCCTCTGTGTCAGAGTTTGTATGGGATATTGTGGGGAAAGAAGCTAAACACTAACATCAAGCCATTGAAGTTGGCCCTACTGACTCCCACTGGGGCTTACCACTTAAAGCCCAGACAAAGGTAACCCCTGAGGCATGGCTGTCATTTGTTAAACAATAGCCATTGCTAACTTGCTCTCATTTGGATATTATTAACCAGGTCCACAAGGACAAAATAGAATCTCCCGAATGTGCATCATGCCCCGAACAGATCCCTGACCCAGAACCAGGGCTGGTAATGAAAGGACCAGTGTTGCCAGTCCTCACCTCGGTGATGTTCCACACTTACAGGTTGAGGTCTGCATTGCCCTAGAGGGTATAGACCAGCAGTGTGCCAGATTGGCTAATCGAATTGGCAAGCGCCTGATTCAGCAACAATGGGGCTTAGCAGATACCATCGCAGGCTGGTTTGGGCCTAGAAACTCTGTCAGTAATATCCAGTGCCCGTGGAGGCCTAGACACCAGCCAAGCCAACCGATTAAGCCTAAATAGCTTGAAGGATTTTCCAGCTCTGTGTCCACTTCACTAGACATAACCAGATATTTGGACCAGAGACTAATTGGATTGTTAATTAATGAGACTAAATTAAAGGAATTAAAAGACCAGTGTTGGAGAATAGGGCAAGCTTTAGCCACTACTACCCAGGGAATTGTAACAGACTTATTGGATGGCTGAGTTCATCCAGCCCTCATGGAAGTGGTGAGTCCCCATCTCCCCCGTACCCATCCATCGGAGTGGGGAAGTAGAGAATCTATGAGGACCCAGAGGCCCACCTGGACAGGCCATAGTATAACCTTTCGCCTCTCGGCCCCTCTGGGGATTCCCCACTCACAGTGAGCCGAATGGTAACCTCCCTGCCTGTACCAAAGCAGGAGCATATAGATAGATCGAGGGCATCGCTTATTCTGAAGGTGCGGGGCCTCCCTATACCTCAGGGACTGTTGCACCCACTCTGATAAGGAAATCTTATGTACCTGACCATATAACATCTGTCTAGGTTTGAAGTGGTCGTCACAGAGAAACAAATGCACACTGACCTGGTCCAAATAAACGGTACCTACTGGTGTTTGACTACCCAGACAGACCACTCCATTGAACTAAATGGAAGGTCCTGCCCTTCTACAATATCAATCCGTGTGCATAACGGTCCCTCGCAGGGCGATCCTGACCATTGACGGGACGCGGCTCTACCGCACTTCGGCAATGACGGGTAACCTAACATGGGATCCTGAGTGGCATGGCGGAAGTAAGTACCTAGAGGAGGGTCTACTGGCCCTGCAGGCGAAGATCGAGGAGTTGGTGGCCGATGCCCAAAGGCATATCAGGATTGGCCGTCTGAGGTACACACAGATAGTGAGAACCATGGACCACGCCAAAAATGCACCACTCTGCGGCACTCAACCAAGCAGTAGAGGTCAAATCTATAATCATGGGCAGTGCCTTTATTAGCGACGAAATACTTTGGGGAAAGATTTGGGTAGTGTTTTGCCAATTATGTGGGGAGTTTCGATAATAACATTTATAATAGTGCTGGTGCTATACCGGCTCTTCCCAGGTTAGATAACCCTAAGGTCAAGAGGAAGGAACTGTAGGGGTAAACTGAGGCAGTCTATGGTATCTTGCTAAGAACTGAGAACTTTCCATTCAAATCCTAAATTTGAGCCAGGACTGGGAATACAGCACAAGCAGCTAACTTGACCCTGGTTTCCCTGGCAACCACATTCCAAGAGGGCCTTATGAGAGTGGCTGGTAACAAAACAAGCCGTGGGGAAGTTTTTCCCAGAAAATAAGCTTGGACCCAAAGGAGCCAGCTGGATTTTAGCTCAGAGGATAGGCGCTCTTAGGGTATGTCTACACTGCCACCCTAGTTCGAACTAGGGTGGCTAATGTAGGCATTCGAAGTTGCAAACGAAGCCCGGGATTTAAATATTGTTCCACGTTCCACGAGGAGTAATGGTAGTTCGAATTAGAGAGCCTAATTCGAACTACCTACTCCGTGCCGCGTGTAGCCACGGGAACGGAGTCCACACTAACGGGGATTTAAAAATGGCGGCGCCCGGCAAGATGCAAATGAAGCCTGGGATGTTTAAATCCCGGGCTTCATTTGCAACTTCGAATTCCTACATTAGCCACCCTAGTTCGAACTAGGGTGGCAGTGTAGACATACCCTTATATCCATCAGTGAAAGACCGCTCTAGCCCCGTGCTGGAAAGGCCCTCACCAAGTTCTGCTAACCAGCAACACCACTATGAAGTGCCAAGGACTGACTGCCTGGACCCATGCTTCTCATTGCAAAAAGACCCCTCCATCTCGAAATGATCCTACCCCGACTACTGATAAACCTCTCTCTCCTTCTGGTCCTGATTCCCTCCTTCTGAACAGGAGATGAAGACAAGGTGAAGTGCTAGTAACCTCTCCCTTGTCCACTGATAGAATCACCATACATCGGTCTCTGCCAGAAGAACCGAAATATTACAGGGTGATGTGCTAGTAACCTCTCCCCTGCATGATGCTGAACCACGACTGCTCCAGGAAAGAAGGAATGTCCGCTCCACGGACACCGCCAAAGCCCAGAGATTTCTGACTACAAAAGATATTAAGAACTGGCCCTGGTGGAAGAGGCAGTGTATTGTACATTGGCAAGGAGGGACTTGTGGGGACCGATCTTGGGAATGTGGTATTGAGTGGTGGTTTGGGTTTCTTCCAGGGTCCGGGCTCTGTGCTTACGGACAGGTATGATCAGCGTATACTGCCCTCCCTAATTGGCTTTTAAATATAATTAGCCCTTAGGTTCCAAATACCCTTTAATTAGATTATCTTAGTACCCGACCAATTCCAAAATCTACTTTCACTCCTACCAGAGGTCCAGAAAATCTCTGAATTACAAGGTCAAATTCATTTCCTCCAAACTACATATCAAATTGAGAAGCATGCTTTCCATGCAGCCTATAGAACATCTCTCTTGTGTACTAGTTATGATATATCGTGTTATGTTATTAAGATTATTAAATAGCCCCATCATAGAATTATATTGGGATATTCATGATTTTATTGTTTTTGCTTATTTTAGGCACATTGTATTGTAAAAGATGTAATAATAGAAAGAACTTTTATGTTCACATTAATCATGTATTGCCATTGCAACCAACCAAAATCTATGAGACCAATCCCATTGATTTAAAACAGAAATACAATGCCTAATGAAAATAGAGGTTTAGAAAGGTCGTTGTGCTGAAAGCACAAAAGGGGGGAGTGTGGAAGCAGGAAAAGGGGATTTGCGTGCAGCCATCTTAGGTTTGTCAGTAGCAGAGCAAGAGTTAGGCTAAGTCTGTAGCCTGACAACGCAAGGACTGTAAAAAGCGCTGCCTTCGCCTCTCGCCTCCATACGCAGATAAGGATGCAATGCTGACTCCAGTGAGAACCTTGAAGATAAGGTAGCATCTGGGAGGAGCTAAGAGATAATTGTTAGCCATTGTTGTATGTATGTAATGGGAAAATATATATACTGCTGCTTTTACTGTTTGTATTTGAAGATCTGCCCAGGGAAGCCCCCCCCCCCCTTGTCCGTTCACAGCTTCCCTTGCAATTGCACAAAAATAAACTGCCTCTGGCTTGTTGCTTACTAAACGCAGAGTGAGTATCTTGGTTTCTTCCACACAAGCAATGAAAGACAAGTATATATACCTTCCCGTTACATACATCAACGGCTAATGGTTATCTCCCTGCCCACACAATTCCCTTCAGATGCTACCTTATCTCAAGGTTCCTGCCAGAGTCAGCATTCCATCCTAATCTTTGAGGGTATGTCTACACTACCCCGCTAGTTCGAACTAGCGGGGTAGTGTAGACATACCCTTAGAGCGAAGCGTCTCTTACAATTCTCGCTCTCGCGTTGTTAGGCCTCAGGGTTAGCCTGTCTCTTGCTCTATTGCTAAGAACCCTAAGATGGCTGCACACAAATCCCCTTTTTCCTATCCCTGCTTCCACACTCCCCCCTTTTGTGCTTTTAGCACAACTAACCCTTTAAACCTCTATTTTCATTAGGCATTGTATTTCTGTTTCCAGATCAAGGGGACCAACCCCACAAGGTTTGGTTGATTGTAACAGCATTTTTATGAACATAAAAACTATTTCTATTATTACATCTTCTACAACAACAAAATATTCCCAAAATAAGCAAAAGCAATACAATTATTAACATCCCCAATATAATTCTATGATGGGGTTGTTTCATAACCTTAGTTACATAACACGATATATCATAGCTAGTACACAAAAGAGATGTTCTATAGGCTGTATGGAAAGCTTGTTTCTCAATTTGATATGTGTTTTGGAGCACATGAATTTGGCCTTGTAATTCAGAGATTTTCTGGACCTCTGGTAGGAGTGAAAGCAGATTTTGAAATTGGTCGGGTATCAAGGTAGTCCAATTAAAGGGTATTTGGAACCTAAGGGTCAATTGTAAGACCTTGTCTGCAGGCCAATAGGTAATACGATTTCCCGCAGTAGTGGTGAGATTAAAATGTATGTCTTGTAGGGTGATGGCCTTAACATATACACAGCTGTCATTAGCTTGAAAGAGCAGGTGTCCTGTTAGGGTAGTTCCTTGCCCCACACCTTCCCAACAAATGCTGTCATGAACAGTGACAACTTCCCCTGGCTTCAGCTTTCGTATACATTGAAGCTGTGGGGGTTCTAAAGGCCAAAGCGTCCATTGATTCCCTATTCCTATCCAAATATCAGGTGTTATTCCAGGATCACCGACTATAAATCGGCTAGGCGTGCCAGGTTGTTTAATTTCCCAGATGTCATGGTGAATCACCCAATCCCACATGCATCCTCCCCACGGACCCGGCAGGATTCAGTATGTGGGGGCCCACGCCCCTCCAACTGGCCCGTATGCTTGGAAGGAGCATTGAGAGTGTTTGCATTTCCACCCTGAAAATCTCCAAGTATGTCTCCATGGCCATAATTCCGACGGTATTCCTGAAGCATTAGCAAGGGCAGTGGGCCAGGTCTGATGTTATATATCACTCCGAATGGCCATGAGCTGGTCATTCAGGAAATCCTGAACCTCCGAACAAGCCAGATCCCACTGCAATACCTTTTCTGCCTCAGTGATATCCAGTATCATACTCGTCAGTAATTCCTGGGTCATGGAACTAAGGGTGTAATTCATCGATTCCAGCCTGTACCTGGGTTAACTGTGCTCCAGTAATAAGTCCCGTGGCTTTCTCCAGCTGCCCTAGTCTCTCATCATGTTGTTGGCCCTTGTAAATGTTCCACACTGCTGCTGCGCTATTGGCACCATCCCATAGGGGGTCACTCAAGTCCCTTTTCCTCCTAGAGGAGACCCATGCCCTCTGTTGTGCTAATCGAATGGCAGCCCCCTTAGAGCAGTTTGGATATAAAGAGGTAACCTGAAAGCTGGGTAAAGGCAGTGTGAATTTTATAGTCCCTAGTGTAGCATTAATTATTGTCCATCGGTATCCTAGCACATCTCTCTTTGGTACAGTACTATACCACATCTGTTGATTAACAACTCTAATATATCGCTGAGAAGAATTAACATTAATAGCGTAGGAAGGAGTATATTGCAATATAGTGCCAGTAAAATTATTAATTATAGGGATTATCTCAATGCAGGTAAAATTTCCATTAGGAGAACACATTCTCTGAGTGTGAATTTGATTACTGACTAATTGAGTAACCAAATAACAATAGGGGCCTTTTCCTTACAACATACTACAAACTCCAGGAATGACCATCATGTCAACTCCACTAGGAAATCCCCTAATCTCAATTTCGGATTCTTGTGGCTCATGCTCATTTGTAGTGATATCATATACTTCTATCTCCACTGATCCATCTGTTTTCCACTCAATTGTTCGCTCATATGAGATATTCTGAACCTTAAAGAACAAATTTTCCATACAATACTTAGCTAAATCACTAAAGGTGTGAAGGTCTTGGCCACTGGATTTCATCAGAATATATGGTATCATCTACATTTGGGTATGTTACAGGGGTGGTAGTGGAGGTGGAGGAGATGATGGGGGCAGTGGCATCAACAGGGCTCGACAAATTATGTAAAACCCTACTCGCCAGACAAAAAAGGGACTCGCCACCCTCCCCCCCCCCCAAAAAGGTGTTTTTTTAATGGCATAAATTCCTAATAAGAACAAGAACAGTAATTACTAGTACATTCTTAATAAATATCACCCAAGTTATTAATAAATATCTTATAAACTTCTACCTTTTCCCTCTGCTGCCATGTCTCCTCCCCTTGCTCCATCAGCTCCCCTGGTGCCTGCTGCTCCCCCAACCCCTCACCCTCCTCTGCTGTCCTGACTCCTGCCCTTCTCACTGCCCTCAGCCTTCCTGCGACCTGCCCCCTCCACCAGCCCTTCTCTCTCCCCTGTGCCCACTCCTCCAGTAGCCCCACTCTGATCATGTGAGCTACCCCTCCTCGTCCCCTCTCCTAACACCTCCCTCTACACACCTGCCCTGCCTCTCTCCTCTGGTGCTGGTCCCTCCCCTGCAGGTGTCTGGTCTTCTGCTTCACCCCCAGAATCCCCTGGCACCTGCACCCTCCTGGTTCCTCCCCCTTCCCTCACTGCCCCTGCCCCCTTTGCCCTCTTTTTCCCTGATACCCACCCCCTCACCACCCTCTGCCCCCATTCCCCTCATGCCCCTCTGTGCCCTCACACATGCCTTGCTCCATCCCCACCTTCCTCATGCCCACCCCTTCTTTCAAGCCTTCTCCCAGCACCTCCCCCTCCTCCCTCTAGCCCCCAGTGCCCTTCCCCTCTCCTCTCCCAGCATCACCCTGTCCCCCCTTCCACTGACACCTCCCCCTCCTGCCCTTTTCCTCATTGTCTGCACTTGGCCCCCTGGTATTTGTCTCTCCTGCACCCCTGTCCCATGGTGCCTTCCCCTTTCTTCTTCTTCTTCTTCTCCTGACCTCCTTCCCTCCCCTCCCCTCAGCACAAGCCCCTTCCCCATATTTTTCCCCTCCCCTCCCCACAGCCCAGCCCAGCCCAGCCGCTTCCCCTCCCCCAGGGCCAAGCAAAACATTCCCCCCCTTTGGTGTTGTCTTTTACACGTTTGCATTTTGCAATTTTTTTTTTGTTTTCTTTTTTGTCCCGGCATTTTAGCCCTATAAATAGGAAATAGCATTTTCATTCCTTTTTTTCCATAGAGGCAAAGGCGCTTCAAGTGAACTCCCCCTTTCACTCACTGCTGGCTCACAGCAGCCTTTTCCCTGCCCTGTCCAGCCCCTCCCTATGGACAAGCACCCCTCACTCCCAACCCACAGGGGAAACAGGGTGCAGGGACAGCACAGAGCCAGAGGGGTGCAGGGATCGGGGGGAGCAGGGTGCGGGGTGCAAGGGCGGTGTAGAGCCAGGGGGGGGGGCAGGGGCAGCATGGGGAATTGGCGGCGGTAGCCAGATGGGGCGCGGGGAGGGCGCAGTGAGTCGGGCGGTCGGCCAGGAGCGGTCTCTCGCCGGCGAGGGGCTGAGGCCGTGGCAGGACTGGAGCCGGCAGGGCGGGACCTGGCTCCGCCGCACGCTGCAGCCAGATCCCGGGGACACACAGCCAGAGCCGAGCTGCCGCGGCCCTTTAAAATTGGCCGGGCCATGTCACGCCAGCGTCCTGGCATCCTGCCCCGCCTCCTTGCGCCGCAAGTGCACGCGGACAGCCCAGCACTGAGAATCGCTGCAGTTCCCCCTCCCCAGCAGTGCTCTGCTCCACCGCCGACCGGCGGATTGGATGGGGCTGCGCCGCCCATAGTGCGGGCTTCAGCCAGCCCGTTACAACGGCCCAGTGGGCCAGTCCGCCCCTGCACTCGCCAGCTGGCAAAATCTACTTGCCACGGGCGAGTGGGCAAGTGTATTTGTAGAGCCCTGGGCATCAAGGTGCTTTTGGTATTCCTCATCTGAAAGCCAATTGGGGAGGGTAGTACATTCTGATGGTACCTGTCTGTAAGCACAGAGCCCAGATCCTGGAAGAAACCCAAACCACTACTCAACATCACATTCCCAAGATCGGTCCCCACAAGTCCCTCCTTGCCAATGTACAATACTCCGTCTCTTCCACCAGGGCCAGTTCTTAATATCTTTTGTAGTCAGAAATCTCTGGACTTTGTTGGGGTCAGTGGAGCGGACATTCCTTCTTCTTTCCTGAAGCAGTTGTGGTTCAGCATCATGCAGGGGAGAGGTTACCAGCATGTCACGCTGTAATATCTTGGTTCTTCTGGCAGATACTGAATGTATGGTAATGCTGTCAGTGGACAAGGGAGAGGTTACTAGCACTTCACCTTGTCTTTGTCTCCTGCTGCCCTGAAGGAGGAAAAGCAGGACCAGAAGGAGAGATAGACTTATCAGCAGTTGGGGTAGAATCATCTCAAGGTGGAGGGGCCTTTTTACAGTGAGAAGCATGTGTCCAGGTAGCCAGTCCCTGGCACTTTACGGTGGTGTTGGTGGTTAGCAGAACCTGGTAAGGGCTTTTCCAGCGTGGGGTTAGAGTATTCTTTTGCTGATGGACCTTTATGTAGAACCAGTCTCCGGGTTCCAACGAATGACAAGGTTGCTCAGGGTCCTTGGGTAATGCTTCTTTTACCTGTAAATAAAAAAACCTAACACACTTCATTAATGCCTGGCAGTGATTAAGCATAGTGTCATCCATTAAATGAATGTCCATCTGGGCAAGGGCCAGCAGGGGCGCTGCCGGTAGTCACATCGGGCTCCCTGTCAGGATTTCATGAGAGCTGAGTCCAGTCTTCCGATTGGGGTTGGCCCTCATGCTCATCAATGCCAATGGAAGGGCATCTGGCCATTTCAAGTTTGTTTCTGCACAGATCTTGGCCAGTTTGTTTTTCAGAATCCCATATTGCCTCTCCACTGTCCTGGCAGACTGCGGGTGGTGGGGGCAGTGGAGGTTGTGTTGGATTTGCAAGGCTGCACATAACTCTTTTACAATCTGTCCAGTAAAATGAGTACCACGATCACTGTTGATACCAACAGGAATACCAAACCTTGGTATCAAATCCTTGAGCAAGATTTTCACAACAGACTTGACACTTTCCCCTGCAGAAGGGCAGATGCCAACCCAACTGGAAAAAACATCAACTAGTACTAATACATACTCATAATTACAACATTTAGACATTTGAATAAAATCAATCTGAATATTTACAAAGGATCCCTGTAAAGGTTTGTCCCCTGTACTCCATGTTTTTATTTTCACCTCGTGCCCTTACTTTACTAGTTTAACAGTCTTTGGGCTCTTTTGTTTAACTCATCAAAAATCTTTCCCCTAGGATCCACTCGATACAGACTTCTATGGCAGTGGGGAGAGGGGGATCCGGGCCCGCCCTCACTCACAGACCCCAGCCCAGGGCCCTAAGGATGCAGACCTCTCTAGGTCCTGTCCGGCTGGCAGGGCTTTCCGCTGAAACGTGCCAGCCCGCAGGCCATCATGCCCTGCCCTGGGCTGCTTCCTCTCCCCTTACCTGGTCCATCGACCAGTCAATCCCAGACCTCCTGCCTAGCCCTGACCTGTCCGGGCCTCTCTCAGGGTGTCTTGGGGCCTCCTCTGTGGTTGTGGCCCAGAAATGTTTGCATCCCTCTGCCAGTCCGTCCTCCATCCTGTCCTCCCACCCCCCTGCCAGGAACGCTGACTCCCTTTTTGAATTCTGGCACCCTGGTGTTATGTCACACCGGGGCGCCCATTCCCCCCCTCCCCAGCTGTCTTGTGGTGCAAGAATATACCGTGCCTGCTCCCTCCGCGCTCCCTTTCCTCCCCCTCCCCCTCCTTCCCAGCTGTTGTGCGACATCTGAACACGCCACGCATGCACGAGCCTCTGCCCATCTCCCGCCATACCTGGCCGTACCACCCCGTCACAGTCCCCAAGGGGTGTGTGTGTGTGTGTGTGTGTGTGCTGCCTGCCTAACTTTAACAGCTTTACCAACATTATGTTGCTGGCAGATGGTACATTGTTGGCAGTAGTGCTGGGAAACAGAAGAAAAATCTGGTGCAAACCAGTCCCGCTTAACTGCAGCAATCATCCTCCCTTTGCTCACGTGCGCCACTCTGTGGCGCACGTGAGCAAAATAGGGCAAGAGCACCCTAGGCGCAACCAGGCGGCCGTCCGGGGAGCGCCAAAGGTGATCAGGGTGTAAAGTGCACCCAGCAACACTCCAAGAATGTTTTTCAGCTTCAGGCGCCATCTCCTGGATTTTGGTGAGATCGTCAAGGGAAGACAGCAGAGGTTGCTCAATCAAGGCAAAAGTGTGTGCAGCTGAGGGGCAGAAAGGGCCACATTCTTAGCTGCGGAATCAGCCAAGGCATTTCCACGTGTAACTTCATCATGAGGGGGTTGGTGAGCAGAACATTTTACAATAGCAACAGTTTTAGGTAATAGAAGGGCATCCAAAAGAGCAGATACATACAGACTGTTCTTAATAGGGGAACCAGAGGATGTAAGAAAGCCTCCATGTTTCCAAAGTAAACCATAATCATGTACCACTCCAAAAGCATAGCGAGAATCAGTATAAATAGTAACAGCTTGATTTTGAGCTAAAAATAGAAGCTCGAGTCAGGGCAATGAGCTCAGCAACCTGTGCTGACAATACAGAAGGAAGGCACTTTCAATAACAGAATATGAAGAACACACAGCATAACCAGCAACCAATTTACCCTTAGAATCTCACAAGCATGAGCCATCCACAGAATAAATGAGATCAGAATTCTGCAGGGGCATGTCTGTAAGATCGTCTCTTGGACGGGTAAGGAGAGAAGTCACAATCATGAGGCATCCGGTCCTTTGGTCCGGGCAATAAGGAGGCAGGATTTAAAACAGGGCAGCGAGTCAGAGTAATATGAGACAAAGATAGCAACACTAGGTCATGTTTAGTGAGGCGAGAAGTAGACAGCTGTTGTGTCTTAGATTTTAACAGACGAGCTGCCACAGCATGAGGTACAGCAATAGTCAAGGGCGATCCTAAGACTATGGATTCAGATAATTATACAGCCAGAGCAGCTGCAGCTACAGCCCAAAGACAGGGAGGAAATCCAGCTGCCACAGCATCTAGGGCAGTGCTGTAATAAGCAAGTGGATGGTGTTTATCTCTGTGTTTTTGCGTTAATACAGCCAAAGCAAACCCATTACGCTCGTGACAGAAAAGAATAAATGGTTTAGAATAACCAGGAAGCCCAAGAGCCGGGGCACTGGAAAGGGCTTGTTTAATGGCCACAAAGGCTTGTTCAGTCTCTTGGGACCATGGAAGTGGCTCAGGAGTGTCCGCTTTAGTCAGATCTTGTAAGGGCTTGATTATTGTTGCATAACCCAGAATCCACTGCATGCAGTATCCAGTCATACCAAGAAAGGTTCACATTTGAGAGACAGTGATAGGTCTGGGCATATTTAAAATGGCTGTGATGCGAGAATCTGATAAATGGCAGGTGCCAAAGGAAATATCATGACCAAGATAATGAACTCTGGGTTGCCACAACTGAAGCTTTTCCTGGGAGGCCTTGTGGCCCTTTGTGGCAAGAGCACTTAAAAGAACTAAGGGTATGTCTACACTACAAAGTTAGTTCTAACTAACTTAGTTCGAATTAGTTAATTTGAACTAAGCTAATTTGAACTAACGCGTCTAGAACTAAAAACTTTGAATTAGTGTTTTGCTAATTCGAACTAGCATGTCCACATTGAGTGGACCCTGAACCAGGCTTAAGGATGGCCGGAAGCAGTGCCGGCAGGGCATCAGAGGAGGACTTAGAGCGTGAAGATGCTGTCTCAGGCTAGCTGAGGGCTGTGCGTAAAGGGACCCGACCCCCACCCCGGACAGACAGTTCTCAGGGGTGCCCCGCTTGCAAAGCAGTCCTGGCTTGGAGTGCCCGGAGTACCCACACTGGGCACATCACACCACTCGGCCATCAGCCCGGCTGCACTTGCCGCAGGCTGCCATCTGGGGAGAGGGGGCAATCGGGGGGCTGCAGGAGAGCTTCCATCCCCAGAAGCCCGCAGAGCCAGCCCAGTCCTCCCCATCGGGGGCTCGTACCCCATTCCTCCCTCACCTCCTTCCACTTACCCTTCCCTAGCCCCCCTTCTTATTGATGTACAAAATAAAGATAACGTTTCTTCCAACATTGACTCTGTCTTTATTGAACAAAACTGGGGGAGACTGGGAAAAGGAGGTGGGAGAGGGGAAGAGAAAGGCTGGGAGAGGGGAGGGCAACTAACATGATCAGGGGTTGGGAACAGGTCCCAGATGAAGAGAGGCTACAGAGACTGGGACTGTTCACCTTAGAAAAGAGGAGAAGGAGCGGGGACAGGATAGAGGTCTCTAAAAGCAGGGGTTGGGTGGAGAGGGTGCACACAGAAAAGTTCTTCATGAGTTCCCATAAAGAAGGACTAGAGGACACCAAAGGAAAGGAATGGGTAGCAGGCTTCAAACTAGTAAGAGACAGTTGTTCTTCACAAAGCAAATAGTTAACCTGTGGAACTCCTTGCTGCAGGAGGCTGTGAAGGCTACAACTAGAACAGAGTTTAAAGGGAAGTGAGATCAAGTCATGGAGGTTGGGTCCATGGAGTAGTCTTAGCCAGGGGGTAGGAGTGGTGTCCCTGCCCAAAGTTTGTGGAAGGCTGGAGAGGGATGGCACGAGACAAATGGCTTGGTCACTGTCTTCGGTCCATCCCCTCCAGGGTCCCTAGGGTTGGCCGCTGTCGGCAGATAGGCTACTGGGCTAGATGGACCTTTGGTCTGACCCAGGACGGCCATTGTAAGCTCAGGGTCGGGGGTCTCAGTGGACCCCCTTGATTTTCATGCACACCTGCTCCTGGGTGGCCAGGCTGGCAGCTCTCCTGCCCTAGACGGCCGCTTTCCTGTGCCTAGTGCGGAGATCGTGGACGAGGTCCACGATGTCAGCACTAGACCAGGAAGGTGCCCACCTCTTGCGGTCCAGGGCAAGCCCCCGGGAGCCGCCAGCCTGGTCCCGGGAAGAGGGGGTGGGCTGGGGGACATCGGGTGGGTGGCTCTGTGCCGTGCCAGGTGCAGGGTCTGCTGGCTGGGTGCTGGCAGGCTTGCACTTGGCACGGGCACCGTAGCCAGCCCGTGCCCCTTTAAGGGGTCCGGGGCCGGGAGGGGGGCATAGAGTTTCCCTGGTGTTGGCCAGAGTGGCCACCAGGGAAAGCTGGGGAGGGCTAGCCTCCCACTAGTTCGAATTAAGGGGCTACACACCCCTTAATTCGAACTAGTAAGTTCGAACTAGGCTTAGTCCTTGTAGAATGAGGTTTTCCTAGTTCGAACTAAGGGCTGTGTAGCCCTTTAGTTCGAACTAGTGGGAGGCTAGCCCTCCCCAGGTTTCCCTGGTGGCCACTCTGGCCAACACCAGGGAAACTCTATGCCCCCCTCCCGGCCCCGGACCCCTTAAAGGGGCACGGGCTGGCTACGGTGCCCGTGCCAGGTGCAAGCCTGCCAGCACCCAGCTAGCAGACCCTGCACCTGGCACGGCACAGAGCCACCCACCCGATGCCCCCCAGCCCACCCCCTCTTCCCGGGACCAGGCTGGCGGCTCCCGGGAGCTTGCCCTGGACCGCAAGAGGCGGGCACCTTCCTGGGCTAGTGCGGACATCGTGGACCTCGTCCACGATCTCCGCACTAGGCACAGGAAAGTGGCCGTCTAGGGCAGGAGAGCTGCCAGCCTGGCCACCCAGGACCAGGTGTGCATGAAAATCAAGGGGGTCCACTGAGACCCCCGACACTGAGCCCTGAGCTTACAATGGCCGTCCTGGGTCAGACCAAAGGTCCATCTAGCCCAGTAGCCTGTCTGCCAACAGCGGCCAACCCTAGGGACCCTGGAGGGGATGGACCGAAGACAATGACCAAGCCATTTGTCTCGTGCCATCCCTCTCCAGCCTTCCACAAACTTTGGGCAGGGACACCACTCCTACCCTCAGCTAATAGGACTCCATGGACCCAACCTCCATCACTTTATCTCACTTCCCTTTAAACTCTGTTCTAGTTGTAGCCTTCACAGCCTCCTGCAGCAAGGAGTTCCACAGGTTAACTATTTGCTTTGTCAAGAAGAACAACTTTCTCTTACTAGTTTCAAGCCTGCTACCCAGTCCTTTCCTTTGGTGTCCTCTAGTCCTTCTTTATGGGAACTCAGGAAGAACTTTTATGAATGCACCCTCTCCACCCAACCCCTGCTTTTAGAGACCTCTATCCTGTCCCCCCTCCGTCTCCTCTTTTCTAAGCTGAACAGTCCCAGTCTCTGTAGCCTCTCTTCATCTGGGACCTGTTCCCAACCCCTGATCATGTTAGTTGCCCTCCCCTCTCCCAGCCTCTCTCTTCCCCTCTCCCACCTCCTTTTCCCAGTCTCCCCCAGTTTTTTTCAATAAAGACAGAGTCAATGTTGGAAGAAACGTTATCTTTATTTTGTACATCAATAAGAAGGGGGGCTAGGGAAGGGTAAGTGGAAGGAGGTGAGGGAGGAATGGGGTACGAGCCCCCGATGGGGAGGACTGGGCTGGCTCTGCGGGCTTCTGGGGGTGGAAGCTCTCCTGCAGCCCCCCAATTACTCCCTCTCCCTAGATGGCAGCCTGCGGCAAGTGCAGCCGGGCTGATGGCCGAGTGGTGTGATGTGCCCAGTGTGGGCACTCAGGGCACTCCAAGCCAGAACTTCTTTGCAAGCGGGGCACCCCTTAGAACTGTGTGTCCGGGGTGGGGGTCGGGACCCTTTAAGCGCAGCCCTCGGCTAGCCTGAGACAGCATCTCCATGCTCTAAGTCCTCCTTTTATGCCCTGCCGGCACTGCTTCCGGCCATCCTTAAGCCCTGTTCAGAGTCCACTCAATGTGGACTTACTAGTTCGAACTAGCAAAACGCTAGTTCGAACTAGTTTTTAGTTCTAGATGCGTTAGTTCGAACTAGCTTAGTTCGAATTAACTAATTCGAACTAAGTTAGTTCGAACTAGCGCTGTAGTGTAGACGTACCCTCGGTTAGTTCGATTCAAATTCGAACTAGCGGAGCGCTAGTGTAGCGCCTATGAATGTTAGTTCGAACTAACGTCCGTTAGTTCGAACTAACATTGTAGTGTAGACATACCCTTAAGTATCAATCTTACAGGATTCAAAGGAAGGAGATGCCAACAACAGATCATCTACATGTTGTATGAGTATGGATTTTTCCGGAATGACCACGTCATCTAGGTCTTTCTTTAAGATCTGAGAGAATAGAGATGGGGATTCAGTATACCCCTGGGGTACGCGGGTCCAGGTGTATTGGCTCCCTCTATAGGTAAAAGCAAACAGATATTGGCTATCTGGGGCTGTGTCTAGACTGGCCAGTTTTTCCGGAAAATCAGCCGCTTTTCCGGAAAAACTTGCCAGCTGTCTACACTGGCCGCTTGATTTTCCGCAAAAGCACTGACAATCTACTGTGTGAAATCAGTGCTTTTTCCAGAAAAGCTTTGCCGCTCCCGTTCGGGCAAAAGTCCTTTTTGCGAAAAACTGTTGTGCAAAAGGGCCAGTGTAGACAGCTAGCTAACGCTTTTGCGCAAAACAGGATAAATGGAAAAAAGCGGTTTGGAAGCCGGGAGACCCCGTAGGAGCCCCGGACTTCCTGGTAACCCGAGCGCTTAAAGAACACGCAGGCTGCTGAGCGCACGTGGCAGGCGCGTGCCTCAGACCTCCGGCCTGAGGTCTGCCAGGGCGCCCCTGCCCTGCCCAGCAGCCATCTGAGCCAGCCATGGCAGCTCCGGGCGCTGAGCCACCTGCACCCCCAGCGCAGGAGGCCCCCAGGGGTCGCAAACGACAGGCTCCCTTGTGGTCCCCCAGGGAGCTGGAGCCCTCCTGGACCTCTGGCAGGAGGAGGAAGGCCTCCATGACACAAGGTCCCAGTGCCGCAACGCCGACATCTACGGCCGCGTGGCCCAGGCGCTAGCCCAGCACGGACATCCTGCCCGGAACCTAGACCAGGTCTGGGCAAAGGTAAAGGAGCTGCGCCTGGGCTACGTGCGGGCCAGCGAGGGCAGGGGGGCAGGACCAGACACCTGCCCCCACTACGATCGGCTGCACTCCATCCTGGGCCAGCCAGACCCGCAAGCCCCGGACATGTCCGTGGACACCTGCGAGCGCCCCACCATCACCCGGACCACCAAGGCGGGGGAAGGAGAAAGCAGCACTTCAGAGGAGGAGGCCAGCATCGTGACCCAGCAGGCCCCCTCCAGCAGCCCCTCCGAGGACGGCGAAGGATCCACCGGTGAGTGTTGCACTTTGCACTAACAAGGGCGGGGGGCCGCGGGGGGGGGGCAGGCGCCCGGAGGGGGGAGGGGGAGAGCATGTCACTCAGGCCACGTGAGCTGCACGCTGTGTAGCATTAGGCAGCAAGCAGCACGTGTAGCCTGGTGACCAAGCGGCACGTGGCCGCGGCAGGCAGCTGCAGGGCACGCCTGGGACCGTGCTGCTCACACACATGCGGCGGGACCAGGGGGAAGGGCGGATGCCGGCTGGAACCAGCCAGGGCCCCAGGGACTCAGCCCAGAGCCCGCACCTCCGCAAGGGTGCAGCACGCAGAACGGCAACACTGTCCCATGCCTGGCTGTGAGGCACAGTCCGCTGCTCCTGGGAAAACCGCAGCGTCACAGCCCTGTGAACATGGCCCCCACCGAGCCCCTCGCCTGCTCCCGGTGCCTTGGCTGGCTCCCCGAGGGAAGTCCCCACTGCGGCCGCACATGTCCCTGGGCTACGTGTGTGAGGGATAGTGGGAGGGAGAAGGGGGGGAAGCGCTCGGGCCACCCTTAGGGCCGCCTGAGTTTTGCTGCAAGGATGGGACACCCCCCCCCCAGTCACTTTTCTAGTTCCATCCAGGAGATATCCCACGCGGGAGGGAGTCGTATGGGGAGACCCAGGCGACCCTACTATGGGGCCTGTGCGAACATGTCCATCAGGGCCTCTCTGATGCGCACCCCATCCTGGCGCGCCTGGCGGATGGCAGCTGTGTGGGGCTGTTCAAACGTCTGTGCCTCGGCTGCCATCCATGCAGGGAGGAAGGCCTCCCCACTGCGCTCCACAATGTTGTGGAGCACGCAGCACGCGGCCAGTACCTCCGTTGCATTCCGCTCACCCATCTCGAGACGGGCGAGCAAACAGCGGAAGTGGGCTTTTAAGCGTCCGAAGGCGAGCTCCACCTGATTTCGGGCCTGGTTGAGGCGATCGTTGAACCGGGCCCGGTTCTGGTCCGGCTGCCCCGTGTAGGGCTGCATTAGCCAGGGCAGCAGGGGGTAGGCCGCGTCCCCGATGACGCAGATGGGCATAGGCACATCCCCGACAGTCAACTCCCGCCAGGGGAAGTAGGTGCCCGCCTCCAACCTGCGAAACAGTCCGGAGTTGCGGAGGATGCGGGTGTCGTGTGCCCGGCTGGACCAGCCTCCGTAGATGTCCAGGAAGCGGCCCCGGTGGTCCACAAGGGCCTGGAGAACAATCGAGCAGTACCCCTTCCTGTTCGTGAAATGGGCTGCTCGATGCTCCGGGGCCCGGACGGGGATGTGGGTTGCATCCAGGGCTTCCCCACAGTTGGGGAACCCGAGGGCAGCGAAGCCGGCCATGGTAGCATCCACATCGCGCAGGCGGATGACTCTTGGGAGCAGGACGTCGTTGATCGCATGGACGACCTGCAGAAGGGTGCAGAGAAACACAAGGGAATACATCACATAAGGCAGGGGAGTGATAGAGATGTAGCCGTGTTAGTCTGGGGTAGTTGAAGCAAAATGCAGGACAATGTAGCACTTTAAAGACTAACAAGATGGTTTATTAGATGATGAGTTTTCGTGGGCCAGACCCACTTCCTCAGATCAAATAGTGGAAGAAAATAGTCACAACCATGTATACCAAAGGATACAATTAAAAAAAATGAACAAATATGAAAAGGACAAATCACATTGCAGAACAGAAGGGGGATGCGGGGGGGGGGGGGAGGAAGGAAGGTAAGTGTCTGTGAATTGATGATATTAGAGGTAGGGAGAGTGGGATGTTTGTGAGTTAATGGTATTAGAGGTGATAATTGGGGAAACTATCTTGGTAATGGGTGAGATAGTTCAAATGTTTGTTAAGTCCTTGTTGGCAAGTGTCGAATTTTAACATGAATGACAGTTCAGAGGATTCCCTTTCAAGTGCAGATGTAAAAGGTCTTTGTAGCAGAATGCAGGTGGTTAAGTCATTGAGAGAGTGTCCTTTCTGGTTAAAATGGCAAGAAACTGTTTTCTCTTTGTGATCTTGTCTGATTTCTGTTTTGTGGGCATTAATCCTTTGGCGAAGTGTCTGAGATGTTTGTCCAATGTACATAGCAGACGGACACTTTCGGCACATGATAGCATAGATTATATTTCTGGATGCGCAGGAATATGTGTTCTTGATCTTATAACTCACTTGGTTAGGTCCAATAATGGTATCAGCAGAATGAATATGTGGACAAAGCTGGCAACGGGGTTTGTTGCAAGGGAAGGTACCAGGGTTGGTATTAGTGTGGTATGTCCTGTGGTGGTTGGTAAGAATCATCTTGAGGTTAGGTGGTTGTCTATAGGAGACTATGGGTCTGTCTCCCAGAGCCTCTTTGAGTATGGTATCCTGTTCCAATATAGGCTGTAGTTTATTGATAATGTGTTGGACAGGTTTAAGTTGGGGGTTGTAGGTGATGACAAGTGGTGTTCTATTGTTGGTTTTCTTGGGTCTGTCTTGAAGTAGATGGTTTCTAGGTATTCGTCTGGCTCTTTCAATTTGCTTTTTTATTTCTCTGGGTGGGTAGTTGAGATTTATAAATGCTTGGTAGAGATCCTGAAGCTTCTGGTCTCTGTCAGTGGGATTAGAGCAGATGCGGTTGTATCGAAGGGCTTGGCTATAGACGATGGATCGTGTGGTGTGCTCTGGATGGGAGCTGGATGCATGTAGGTAACTGTATGAGTCGGTGGGTTTTCTGTAGAGAGTGGTGTCTAATTTTCCATTGTTGATTTGTACGGTGGTGTCCAGGAAGTGGATCTCTCGTGTAGAATGGTCCAGGCTGAGGTTGATGGTGGGGTGTAGGTTGTTGAAATCTCTGTGGAATATCTCCAGTGTTTCTTGGCCATGCGTCCAGATCATAAAGATGTCATCGATGTACCGTAGGTAGAGGAGGGGTGAAAGGGGACGGGAGTTGAGGAAACGTTGTTCTAGGTCAGCCATAAAGATGTTAGCATACTGTGGGGCCATGCGTGTACCCATGGCTGTGCCACTGATCTGGAGGTATAAGTTGTTCTCAAACTGGAAATAATTGTGGGTGAGAACAAAGTTACATAGGTCTGCTATCAGGTTGGCAGTAGTGTCTTCTGGGATAGTGTTTCTAATTGCTTGTAATCCGTCTTCATGTGGGATGTTGGTATATAGAGCTTCTACATCCATGGTGGCAAGGATGGTATTATTGGGGAGGTTATCGATGTTTTGTAGTTTCCTTAGGAAGTCAGTAGTGTCTCGGAGATAGCTGGGGGTATTGGTTACGAAGGGTTTGAGAAGAGTGTCTACATAGCTGGATAGACCAGTAGTGAGCGTGCCAATACCAGAGATGATGGGACGTCCGGGGTGCCCAGGTTTATGGATCTTGGGAAGTAGATAGAACAATCCTGGTCGGGGGTCAGAAGGTGATTCTGTGAGGATTTGTTCCCGAGTAGCTGTGGGGAGGCTTTTAAGGAGACAGTGTAGTTTCTTTTGGTAGTCCAAGGTGGGATCAGAGGGGAGAGGTTTGTAAAATGTGGTGTTCGAGAGTTGTCTGGTTGCCTCCTGGTTATAGTCGGCCTTATTCATAATGACCACAGCACCCCCTTTGTCAGCTGGTTTGATTACAATGTCCAGGTTGTTTTTGAGACTCTGGATGGCATGGTGTTCAGCGCGGCTAAGATTGTGTGTCGCTTGTTGTCGTTTGCGAATAATGTCAGTCTGTGCGTTGTTGCGGAAGCTGTGTATATAGAAATCCAGATTGTAATTCCGACCGTCAGGGGGAGTCCATATAGAATTATTTTTCCTTTGGTGTTGATAGGGGGGATCTGGTAGGTCAGATTGATGTTCAGTGGTGGTTTGGAAATATTCTCGGAGACGGAGGCGGCGAAAAAAAGCAGGGGTGAGTGTGCGCTCCCTTGCCCCCCCCCCCCCCCGTGATTCCCTCTGTCCTCACACACACACACACCAGGACCCCCTCGCCCCACGGCCCCCCCCCCACCAGCAGGCCTGTGCAAGGGAGGGACGGCCCAAACCCCTGGGCGACGCAGCCTGGAGTCTTGGCTGCCCCTGGGCATGGAGTGCAGCACCCTCCCCGCACTCCACTCCCCCTGGGACTTACCTCCATGACGATCACACCGACGGTCGATCTTCCCACCTCGAATTGCTGTGCCACCGATTGGTAGCTGTCTGGGGTGGCCAGCTTCAACAGCGCGATGGCGACCCTCTTCTCGACGGGGATGGGTGCCCGAAGCCGGGTGGTGGCTCTCTGGAGCGCAGGGGCAAGCCAGGCACACAGCTCCAGGAACGTCCGCTTTCGCATGTGGAAATTCTGGAGCCATTGCTGGTCGTCCCATTGCCCCAGGACCAGCCGGTCCCACCAGTCCGTACTGGTGTCCAATCTCCAGACTGGCCTCTCCACGGTGGGGTGCTGATGCCACAGGGCCGCCATGGCCTCCCTGGTGAGGGAGTCGAAGGCGAGCTGCACCTCCTGGTCCTGAAAGACGAGGGCACCGGCCTGGAGCACCAGCTGCAGGCACTCGAAAATGGCCGACAGGGGCCAGAGCAGGCACAAGGCCACCCCTGGCTCCATGGCAGACAGAGCAGGGCACAAGAAAGCAAAATCAGGAAAAAGCAGTAGGGGGCAAAAGGGTGGTGTCCCCAAAAGTCAGAGGGCAACAGCCAAACCTGCTATGGCTGTCAGTCCCTGCCAGAGGTCCCATCGCACGGAGCAGGAGACAAACGGCTGTCCAGCGAGACCCCTTTAAGCACGTGTCTGAACGGAGCTCCGGCCCCGCCCCCGGAAAGGTCTGGTGGCCTTTTGCCCTCTTCAAAATGGTTCTGTGCTTCTGCTGTTCCGCAAAAGCGTCCCGCCAATGTAGATGCGCTTTTGCGCAAAAGCGCATCATTATAACGATAACTCCGGGACCAATCTAGACGCGCTTTTCCGGAAATACTTTTAACGGAAAACCTTTTCTGTTAAAAGTATTTCCGTAAAATCATGCCAGTGTAGACGTAGCCTGGATGAATAGGAATGGAAAAGAAGGCTGAACACAGGTCCACAACAGTAAAACAAATAGCTGTGGGGGGAATACAAGAAAGGATAGTAGCTGGATTTGGAATCACTGGAAAAGATGGCAAAACAACAGCATTAACCACATGGAGATCCTGAACAAAGCGATAGGTGTTCTTTCCTGGTTTCTTTACGGGAAGGATAGGCATATTACAAGAGCTAGCAATAGGAATAACAATACCTTGCTGTAACAAAGAATCTATTACTGGGGCTATCCCTTCTTCCGCCTCAGGGCACAGTGGGTACTGTGGCACTCTTGGAAGAGGCTTAGAAGGGTCAACAAGAATTTTGACTGGTTTAGCTGTTTGAATCTGCCCCACTTCATTTGCATGCTGGGACCAGAGACAAGGAACTTGTGACAACAAGTCAGTAAGGGTACATCTAGACTACAGGCTTCTGTCGACATAGAGCGTCCAGACTACATCGCTTTGTCGACAAAACGATCAGCTTTGTCGACATAAGAGCGTCCAGACTGCAGGACGCTCTGTCGACAGAAGGAGGCACCCGGAAGTGCTTCTGAAAGGTCACAGGGGCAGCCATAAAGCCCTGGCACTGCTGCAAGCTCTCTGCAGAGACGTGTGCTTAAAGGGATACTCCTGGATAGCCGTTGCTCTGCTCCTGCTTCTAGCTTGCCAACCTTTACAGGGAAAGCAAAGCTGCTGCAGTTTTCCTGGCTCTGGTTGCCTTGTTTTGTCGGACACCACAGCTGTGTATTATCTGGTTTGTCTGTTTGTTTGTTTGTTTGTGTGTGTGTGTTTGCTTGCTTGGGTTTAGACTTTTTGGGTTTTTTTGTTTGTTTGTATTTTTGTTCTTGTGTGTGTTTGTTTGTTTTGGTCTTTTGTTTGTGTGTTATTTTGGCTTCTTTGGGCATGGAGCCTGAGCTGCCCCTGGGCAGGCGATGGCCCCACACCATGCTGCTGGAAGCTCTGCTTCATGCTCAGGAGAGCATGCTGATCTTTGCAGAAGAGCTGGATCCTGAGGCCAGCTTTGAGCCCCTCGCTCAGAATCCAGCTGCAGCCCTGCTGCCCTTGCCCCCCAACTTTTTCCTGGAGAGGCGGGTTTGGAGGCTGGACACCAGTTGGGACTGGTGGGACTGGCTAGTGCTGCAGCAGTGGGACGACAATCAGTGGCTCAGAAACTTCCGGATGAGGAAGGCCACCTTCCGGGAGCTCTGTACCTGGCTCGCCCCTGCCCTGCAACACCAGGACACCCACTTGCGGCCCGCCATCCCCCTGGAGAAGCGCGTTGCCATTGCGCTCTGGAAGCTGGCCACCCCCGACAGCTACCGCTCTGTGGGGCATCAGTTTGGTGTAGGGAAGTCTACCGTTGGGGCCGTCTTGATGGAGGTAAGTCACTCTCGGGGGACAGTCCAGGGGGCAGCCAGGACCAGGCACAGGGAATTGGGGATAGGGTGGCACAGGCAGAAGCCCTCTCAGCCTCCCCCTGCCATGGTGCAGGGCCAGGGAAGAGATTGTCTGGGGGACAAAGGGGGGAGCACTTCTCATCAGGTGAGCCAATCCCTCTAAAGTCCTGTGCTGTGTGTTTCTATTTCTCCCATTCTGCAGGTGGTGTCGGCCATCAATGCGGAGCTGCTCCACAGGACCGTTCGCCTCGGAGACCTGCAGACCATCCTGGCTGGATTTGCGGGGCTGGGGTTCCCAAACTGCGGTGGAGCACTGGACGGGACCCACATCCCTATCCATGCCCCGCCCCATCGAGCGGCACAGTACATCAATAGGAAGGGCTACTTCTCTATGGTGCTGCAGGCTCTGGTCGACCACAGAGGACAGTTCACGGATGTTTGTGTCGGGTGGTCAGGCCGTGCACACGATGCCCGTGTGTTCAGGAACTCCTACCTGTACCGCAGGCTGCAGACTGGGGCATTCTTCCCAGAGAGGAACCTGGCTGTCGGGGATGTGCAGATGCCTACGTGCATTGTGGCCGATGCGGCCTATCCCCTTATGCCCTGGCTCATGAAGCCCTACACCGGCCACCTGGACGCGAGCAGGGAACTGTTCAACTCCCGCCTGAATAGGGCTTGCTTCCAGGTGGAGTGCGCCTTCGGCCGTTTGAAGGGCAGGTTTAGGTGCCTGCTGACGCGGCTGGACATGGGAGAACACAACATCCCTGATGTGGTTGCAGCATGCTGTGTGCTGCACAACCTCGTAGAGAGGAAAGGGGAGGCCTTCCTCCCTGCATGGAGGGGACAGATGGAGATGGAGGGGAGGCAGTTTGGGCAGCCCCGGACAGCTGCCACCCGGCAAGCCCACCAGCTGGGCCTGCGCATTCGGGAAGCCCTGAGGGAGCAATTCTCACAGGGAGGCCCCTGATTGTCCCCAGGGACTTCCACATGTGGGATTGCCCCATACCCCTGGTGCCTTCCTCCCTGCAACCCCTCCCTGCCCCACATTCACCCATTCTACTCAGTCCCCACTCACTGAGAATGGAGACAGATGATGTTGAAAAATAGAGTACACTTTATTTAACTGTTTTTTTGTAACAATTGAAAATAAATAACTCTTGGATTCAGAGACAAAATAAAAATGTTTGCTTTAGAAAATAAAGTGCTTAAAAAAATGCTTCCCTCAGTTTGTGTCACTGGTGGGAAGGGGGAATGTGAACGTGGAAGGGGGGAGAGAGGCTCAGGGCTGAGGGGGCTACCTGGAGGCCGAGCTCCTCCTGTTTTGGCTCTGGCGGCCTTGTCGCGCCCGGCTGCGCGTGTGGGATGCCACAGAAGGGGGCTGAGCAGGAGGTGGGGCTGGGGCTGAGGAGGGGGCAGGCTGAGGAGGAGGGGCAGGAGCAGGCAAAGGACCGGGGAAGGCCATGGCCCCCTGGATGGCAGCGCAGATGTCCCTGCGCTGCTGCCTAAATTCTAGCAGCAACTGCCGGCGCCACTCGGCATCTGCCTCCAGCCTCCTTTCCATGGAGTCCTTCATCTCGTGAAGGACTCCAATGTGCTGGCACACCAGCTCTAGATAGGTGCGCCAGTGCCTACGGGTGCCCTGCGGCCGTCTGGGTGGTCGGGCAGGTGGGGCGCCCCCCTCCTGGTCAGCTGGTCTGGCTGTGGAGGACAAGAGGGAAAAGTCGTCAGTCATGCATGCTCACCCTTTCCCTGAGAGGACATGCCCTCCTTCTCAGCAGGCAGTGCCTGTGCTAGGGTCAGAGGCTGCTCATGTGTGTCTCAGTAAGGCATGGTGCAGCCTGGCCCAGGCGGTGTGCAGGCCACCGTCATACCCCCCCCCCCCCCCCATCCCCATGCATCCCCCATGGCTGAGCAACACGGATGAGTGTCGGGCCACAGTCGGGGTTCCCACAGAGTGTTGGGAGGCCTGCAGCTGTGAGGCGGTCCCAGCGTCTCCAGCCCATGCCTGCATGTGGCATCCCTGCCTGCAGGAACAAGCGGTGCCTAGCAGCCGTGTGGATGTAGGGGGGTAGCACGGTCCTCCCTGAGGACAGCCATGGGTGTGCCCCCCCCTTCCCCCGGGCCATGCTCAGCATGACATGTCACAGCACTGCACCGTCCCCTTTGCTCCCGCCTGCCCTGCCCTGCCCTGTGTGTGTTGGACCCTCACAGCACTCACCTGATGTTCCCTCCCCGGGGTCCGAGGTGGTCTGGGAGGCCTCCTGTGTCTCGAGGCCTGGCTCCTGGGTGCTCTGGGTGCCATCCTCCTCCTCGTTTGCCTCCTTCTGGAGCTCCTGGTCCCCCAGCAGGTGTTCCGGCTGCTGGACAACGGGGGTCTCGAGCCCAGACTCCAGCAGTCTCTCAGGAGGCAGAGGATCCCCTGCCCCCAGGACCCTGTCCAGGTCCTTGTAGTACTCACTGGAGTACGGCTTTTCCCCAGAGCGGGAGCTCTGCTCACGGGCCCAGACGTACCCCTGCCTCAGCTCCTTCACTTTCGCTCTAACCTGCTCCAGTGTGCGGGGGTGGTGGCCTTGTTTGGCCAGCTCTTCTGCCATTCTGGCAAAGATGTCGGCATTCCGCCTCTTGGTGGAGTGCATGGCCTGGAGGAGGGAGTCCTCAGCCCAGAGGCCCAGGAGGGCTTTTATCTCCGGCCCTGACCAGGAGGGTGCCCGGCGCTTGGTGCCCCGGGGTTCCCGGGGGGATGATTCCCTGGAAGGGCCGGAGGGGTTTGGGGGGGCTTGTCCCTGTGACATAGCTCGACCTGAACTGAGCAGTACAGCCCTGGTCTGCTCTGGAGCTCGCTTGCTGCCAGAGTGCTGCTCCTGGGTGCCTGTGCCTTTTAAAGATGGCTACCGGCAGGAACAATGGAGTTGCAAGCTGTGGCAGGAGTGTCCACCAGGGGTTCTCCCTGGAGGCCTTTTATGTCGACATAACTTTTCCCCTGCGTCCACACTGCTGTTTTGTCGACAGAACTACGTAGACAAAGGAGTTATTCCTCGTAGAATGAGGTTTACATACGTCAACAAAACTGCTGAGTTCTGTCGACGTTATGTCGACAGAACTCAGCGGTAGTGTGGACGCAGGTATAGTTTTGTCGACAAAAGTCCACTTTTGTCGACAAAACTCTGTAGTCTAGACACAGCCTAAGATCATTACTGAGAGTCGGATTTTGTTGAGCTGGCTCCTTTGTTTGCAGGGTGGCCAGCACTAGATTGGTATTCTCATCGGGGACATATAAGAACATGCCGTCTGGCGTACTGTTGCGGGGTGCCCCACCCTTCACTGTTCGGCCCTGGGGTCGAGCCTTTACACTAGCAGGCCCTGAGGCCTAGTTCATTACAAACACAGGCCCTGAGGCCTAGTCCCTTGTACACGCAGGCCCTGAAGCCTAGTCCAGGCTCTGGGAGGATGGGGTAGGGGGGACCGGGCCCTCCCTCTCCACCAGGCCCCAACCCAGGGTCCTATTAGTGGTGGGTGGTTCCCACCACTGGCTCGGCGGGGATTTCTTCCTGAAACGCACCAAGCCCGCCGGGGATTCCCTGCCCCCTGCCCTGGGTTGCTTCCTACCCCAGCCCCCTGGCTGACGGAGACCCCACCTGCAGGCGCTGTGCTGGCGGTGGCCGTGATGTTGGCAGGCCTGACGTCTGGGGCAGCGGCGCCGGGGTTGCCCACTGCGGCTGGGTGGGCTGCCCCCTGCGGTCGACGTTGCAGTCGCCCTCAGCCCGGGGACTGTAGCAGTGGAGGTGGCAGGCCCGGCGGCTCTTGCTCCGACAGCAGGTCCAGCTGTGGCTCCGGAGGTTGGGCAGGAGTTCCTCTCTCCCCGGAGGCCAGCCACAACTGAGCTGTCTCCCTGGCCTTCATACCTGGCCCGCAGCTGGAGCATGCCCAGAACAGCTGCGGGGGCGGGACCTGCACAGCCCAGCAGGCCAGCTGGATCCCCCCTTGGCCAGTGCGAGGCTGGACCACCCCGTCACACGTGCAATAAATAGTACAGCCCAACTTACAAAAGAGATCCCATCCCAGCAAATTAACAGGGGAGGACGGACTAAGTAAGAAGGCGTGTTGATCTGAAATGGGTCCCAAAGAAACAGAAAGAGGTTTTGTGACAGGATGAGGAATGGGTTGATTTGAAATACCAATGGCATTAACAGACGAAGATGATAAGGGGACAGAAGGAAATTCTGCAGACCTTAAGGCTGATCTTCTAGCACCAGTATCTACAGCTTGTCCCGCGATTTCACAATTTATGTATGGCCCTTCTTGATTAATAGGTATTAAAGGATTTATGATGCTGTTACGTTCCCTCAGGCTGTCCTAGTAGGCATTAACCGGTGGAGGAAAGGCAGCTGTGTTAGGGTTAGGAAAAGGCGGTGGGGGGTTTGGAGCAGGTCGGTTCGGGCATTCATTCCTCCAATGTCCCTCCTACCTGCAATAATGGCACGCCGTGTTCCCTGTTGGGGCAGGGTATGAGGGACCTCTCCCTCTCCCCCTACCCCATCCTCTCCCACCCCCCTTTATCCCACGGCCTCTATATTGGTAACTTTGCAACTGTAAGGCCAATAGTTTTGTTTCAGTGCTTTCTTTCTTTTGTTCTATGCGAGCTGTACAATGGTTGGCAACCGTTACCAATTCAGAAAGGGGCTTGGTTTGCCTGCCGATGCAAATTATCTTTAGCTGTTGTTGAATCTTTGGCAAAAGTCCTCGAACAAAGGCAGCTCCCACTGCCTCCTTGGCATTGTCAGCTGGTTGGGTGATCCCTGAATATTGTTCAAATGTCCTTGTTAGTCTATCTAAATAGTCGGCAGGGGATTCGCCTTTGTTCTGTTTACAGTTGTTAATCTTTGCCCAGTCTGCTTTCCTAGGGCAGACCTCCGGAATGGTGATCAGGAGACGTTCCCTAGCCTGAGTAAGGGGATGTGCATTTCTGGGATCGGTAATGGGCCAATTGGCCTGAATGAGAAGCTGCTGTCGGACTTCGGATGGCATAACTACTCGCATTAAGAGTTGGACATTAAGAGTTGGTTAATGTCTGCCCATGGTGGATTGTAACACTGAATTACTGTCTGGAGCTCCTCTCTGAATTTTCCAGTCGCCTCTCTGATATTTGGGAATTCTTTAACCAGGTTTCTAAGGTCCCCCGGTGTCCAAGGAGCATGTACTGTGACCAAGTCATCTCCTGCACCAGGCAGTTGTCTTAAGGGGGCCTGGAACACTAATGATGGGGCTTGATGGCTCCTAGTGCATCCTGCAACTGGGCTAAAGGATTCAGAACCGAGTGATCTGTTGGATAAATCGGAATCAACCCCCCAGTTTGATGATGATAGGCTGGTGGAGGGGGAGATTGATCTCTAGAAAGATTGATGCCTGCAGTCGGCACTTGTGTTGATGAGATTTGTGCTGCAGCTTGTAGATTAGGAAGAAGCACAGCTGACGGAGGGGGAGGAGAGGGTACTGGCTGCTGCCGTGGAGCACTACTGAAGAAATCCACAATATCCTCAGCTGCCTCCTCCTCGCTCCCAGTTTTAACTAATTGGGGATATAAAGGGGCCGAAGGAGTTAAGGAAGTAATTTGGGTGGGAAGGCATCCGGATGCTTTACATTTTGTTTTTAAATCCTGCACTTGAGTTTTTAATTTGTCCTGGGAGTCCTTTAGACTTCACACTCGAGACAAATGGCTCCCACTGTATACCAGAGATTTTTGGTGATTTAAGGGTTTCTCTGATGCATAGAATGTTATCTAGATTGAAGATACCTTCTAGTGGGAATTGTTTAGATGGATTATCACACGTGTAAAAATTCCAATTATCCAAATACTTGCAGGTCCTAGGACCATGATGTACGTACATATAGTACGCAGGGGTGCCTTTTGGCGGTGTGGGGGTATTCTTAGACTGACCCTCACCCATTTTTAGTCACAAAGGGGAGTATCCTGTCCGCTCAGCGGCTCATAGGAAACTATTCTCACACACTCCAAAGAAGGGGTCTGCTGGGTCTCGAAATGCAGACCTTATCAGCAGCTCATTAAATAAGGAGAGTTACTTCATTATATATATCCGCAGGGTCACGAGGTTCAGCTGACCCGGCTGGAGTCAGCTTAAGCCCCAGACCTGGTCAGCGACACTCACTCAACAGGCATTCACTCATACTCATTCATCCCCATATTTAGATGCATCTCCTTTAACCATAACCTTAATTCCTTAATTCCTTATGTCCCTTATTTGGGGGTGGCAAAACAAAAATTTCCCCAGCACTGCTATAACTTAACCGTATTTGGGGGTGGAGTGGGGTGGAGAAGCCATCCCCCACCCCCAGGGAGGGAATATCCCTCCAGGAGCCATTTTGGGCCCAGCCTAGCCCCTCACAAGCACCTGACTGGAAGCCAGGGCGTGTGGCTCGGACTATAAAGAGCCAGGCTGAGAGCTCAGGCTGGGCCCAGCCTCCGTGGGAGACAGAGGCCTGCCTAGAGTTCCCTGCCACAGAGACCTGGTTAGGCCGGCCAACCAGCCAGCCCACCGGCCGGAACCGGAGGCCTACACCAGGCTCCCTGAGAGGGAGACTGGGGCAGGAGCTGGGCCTGCAAGGAAGGACCCCGAGAACCTGACTGAACCCAACACCCTGCCAGAGCCCCAATGCCTGCCTGTACCCTGGGTCCGTGTGTGCCTGCCAAACTGGCAGGCCCCGCCGGCCGTACCCGAGAGCCAGGAGGACCTGACTGACCAGTGGGACCTGCCTGAACCCTGGTGCCAGCCTTCACCCCAGGATCCCGAGGGCCAGCCCAGACAAGCCTGCCTGCTGCAGCCAGCCTACCAGCTGGAGCCGGAGGACCTGGAAGACGCTAAGGCCTGGATCGGGCCGCTGGGACTTCTGCCGGAGGAAACCCTCCTTGACTCCCTGGGGGACCTGACAGAGAATCAGGTACCAGCTGAGGGGGAGAAAGGAAGTGGCCCAGGGAATAGCACAGGCTGGTAAAAGCCCTAGGCCAGCGAGTTGCGGGCTGGAGCCCCCGCTGAGTCAGCAGCAGCTGTCCTGCTGCTTCTAGGGCCCTGGGCTGGGGTTCAGAGGAGTGGGTGGGCCTGTGCCCCCACCCTGCCACCCACCTATTGGGTGGTAGTCTCCCCCTCACCACCATTGCAGGTGAACTACCTGCTCTCCTCCTGAGCAAGGAGCTTACCCAAACTTGTGTGTTTGCTGCCATGCCCTGAACCAGGGCCTGGCTCCCTCTTGTTGAACTGCTAGGGGTTTGTTTGCAGCCCAGCCTGTACCCCGGCCTGGGCCTCTAGTACTGTTTGGGTTGTTGCCCCGCCCTGCCCCAGGGCCAGGGCTTATCTCCTGTGTTTGGTGCCCCAGGGCACTGTGATGGTTTCCCGTCCTGCCTGAGGGCCAGGGCTCTGAACTGCTGTTAAGCTGTGAGACTTGAGGATTCACTGCCCCACCCTGACTGCGGAACCAGGGCCTTGGGACTACAGTGAACTTCTTTCCAGTGGCCCGGACCTGAAGCAAGGCCGTGCACTTGAACTGTTTGCCTCTCGCCCCGACCTGGAGTAAGGCCAGGAGTTGGACTGTTGACCCCTTTTCCCGATCCTGGCTACGACCCGACTGTGGGAGTAGAGACTTGGGGGGCTATTTTAAGAGGCTACGCAGTGGGGCGGACTGGCCGCCCACTGAGCCGGAGGCAGAGGAACCCCTATGGGAGGCCTACCGGCCTACAGGGGGCGGTAAAAATTTCCCCAGCACCGCATAAACTAACCTTATTTGAGGGTGGCAATAAATTCCTCAGCACCACTTTGCATCTGACCTTGTTGCTGATGACATGAGCCCAAAAAGGAACAGACGGCCCCACCGCAGTCCTCCTTCAACACTCCCGTAGAGGTTTCAAAAGGTCTCTTACCTCTTATCATAGAACCATAGAGCTGGAAGAGACCTCAGAAGGTCATCAAGTCCAGCCCCCTGCCCTAGGCAGGACCAATCCCAACTAAATCAACCCGGCCAGGGCTTTGTCATGCCGAGACTTAAACACCTCTAGGGATGGAGACTCCACTACTTCCCTAGGTAACCCATTCCAGTGCTTCACCACCCTCCTAGGGAAATAGTTTTTCCTAATATCCAACCTGGACCTCTCCCACCACAACTTGAGACCATTGCTCCTTGTTCTGCCATCTGTCACTACTGAGAACAGCCTCTCTCCATCCTCTTTGGAACCTCCCTTCAGGAAGTTGAAGGCTGCTATCAAATCCCCCCTCACTCTTCGCTTCTGCAGACTAAACAGACCCAAGTCCCTCAGCCTCTCCTCATAGGTCATATGCTCCAGCCCCCTAATCATTTTGGTTGCCCTCCGCTGGACCCTCTCCAATGCGTCCACATCCTTTCTATAGTGGGGGGTTGTGAGGGGTTCGGGGTGCGATCACCCCCTCTCGGCATGGGAGGGGGGCTCCACAGACCCCTTTGCTCTCTTTCCAGCTTCATCGTGCCCCGGGCCCCCGCTGAGGAGCCCGGGCCCATGGGGTGCCATCACCCCCTCCCAGATGGAAGGGGGGGTCAGCGGACCCGCCAATTGTCACCCGTCCCTGCGGGATGGGGCCTGAGCCCCCAGTCTAAGCTCTCCCCGGCGCGGGGTCCTAGTTTGGGCGTGCGTTTTAAGCTCCAGTTGTCCAAAGCCGAATACTCTTTTGGGGGAGGGAGGGGGACCCGGTCCCACCCTCTCTCCGGGTCCCAGCCCGGGGCCCTAAGCGTCGGGGCTTGCTCGCGCCCCAACGCGATAGACGGGGGTCACTCCGGCCGTAACCTGTCTACCCACGGCTGCCAAAAACGCCCTGCCCCGGGCTCCTTCCTCCCTTCCCAAGTCCCTGGGGGCCGCTGCACCAACCACCAGGACCTACCCTGGTTCAGGCGTTCGAGTCTGGGGTTGTCTCGGCGATCCCTCGGGGGTCCTCTCCTGCCGCCGGGTCCGTTCCCGACCCGGCCGTCCTCTCCAGGGTTGGCGGAGCGGGGTCCACTCCCCGTCAGAGCTGGGGCTGACCGACCGCCAGCTGCGGGGACCGTCTCGTGAATCCCGAGGCCGAGGCCGGGCCGACTGCCGGCCTCGGTGCCGCTCTGGGTCCGTCCTGGGACCTGGGGTTCTCCTCCCTCCCTGTGAGGAGGCTTCCCCCTTCCCCGCTGGTGGTGGGCCTTTTTAAACTGGCCCGCCACGCCGGACGCCGACGGGGGCTCCTCCCCTTCCGGCGGCGCGCCGGCGTTCTTGGCCGTGGCTTGGCCGCCTAGCCCCGCCCTGTCCCCGTTCGGCACGGCCGCAGGGGAGGGGCCAGTGTTTCCCTGCCAGCAGAGGCGTGGAGGCTGCACGCAGCCCCGCCGGCTTTCCCTTCCTGCGCTGAGAGCGGAGGGAGGGGCTTGGGTCGGCCTGCCGCTTCCTGCAGCGCGGCGGCCCCAGCTGTCCCCCATGCGGGTCGGGGGCGACCCGTCACAGGGGTCCAGAACTGGACACAATACTCCAGATGTAACCTCACCAGAGCCGAATAAAGGGGAATATTTTTTTTGGCGCCTTGGGGTTTGAAGGGGGACTATCTGTAGTAATTCCACTGTCTCATCTGGGCGTTGCCATCCGAGTCATGGCACCAAATTGTGGAAGAAAACAAGGTCCTCACTCTGCGTTTGTAAGCAACAAGTCAGAGGCAGTTTATTTTTGAGCAATTGCAAGGGAAGACTGTGGTCAGATGGGGGGGGGGTCCCCCTTCCTAAGCAGATCTTCAAAATACAAGTAATGAAAGACAAGTGTATATATACCTTCCCGTTACATACATCAACGGCTAACGGTTATCTCCCTGCCCACACAATTCCCTTCAGATGCTACCTTATCTCAAGGTTCCTGCCAGAGTCAGCATTCCATCCTAATCTTTTAGAGCGAGCGTCTTACAATTCTCGCTCTCGCATTGTTAGGCCTCAGAGTTAGCCTGCCTCTTGCTCTATTGCTAACAACCCTAAGATGGCTCCACACAAATCCCTTTTCCTTTCCCTGATTCCACAGGGCCATGGGCCCTGACCCCTGCTGCCACCCAGTGTCAGCTGTCAGTCTCCCCCCACCAGGGGGCAGGGAGGGGGCAGGGTGGTGGTGGGAAGGGGTGGGACTTGGGGGATGGGGACAGACACACATACCTGCACGCCCTGGCCATATTGTGAGAACACTGGCCATAGATGGACTGCGGGCTGTGTGTTTCTGACCCTTCCCTTAAAACTCTACGAGGCTGTAAATCTAATAGCTGATGAAGTTCAGTGCTGACAAAAACAAAGTAATAGACACTGAAAGGAATCTTTTGAATGATTCCTATGTATTGTGTGATTCTAAATTAACTGTATTCTAAATTAACTGTAGCTGAGTATCACTGCAGGCAGGTCAGTGGAAGCCTCTGACCAACAGCTCAAGATCAAGTACGAGACAGAGAGAGACTGACTCCTGGGGGCTAATCACAGGCCCACCCTCCTAGTTAGATAACTTTGTGTTTAGCATGGCAATAACACAGGATGAGCCATGGGGCTCTGGTCTGAGCAATGAGACCAAGAACTGATATTAGCCTTGAACTCCCTATAGACGTTTGGGCTTTTAGGGTGCGTCTACACTGCACTGTTTTTCTGGAATAACAGCCATTATTCCAGAAAAACAATACTAGTGTCCACACTGCTATTGCGTTATTTTGAAAGAAAGTTGAAATAACTGATGGCTTTTTCTGATGGTGATAAGCCTTATTTCACAAGGAATAAGGCCTTTTCCGAAAAAGCTTTTTCGGAAGAGGGGGTGTGTAGACATGGACTAGAGAGTTTTGTTGAAAAAAGAGGCCTCCAGGAAATCCCACAGGTGCCACCTCCGTCCACACTCATCGCAACTCTATAGTTCCTGTTCCCCTGCAGCTCTTAAAGCTGCAGACACAGGGGACAGGGCTTGTGGAAGGAAGCCAGCCCTCAGAGCCTCCGTCCACAGTACAGCTGCCAGTGCCTGATGTCTGGGCACCATGTCCCAGCCACAAGCCCCCCAAGAGCCTCCTGCCCATCTCCCAGGAGCCTGCCAGGGGCTGCAAAAGGTGTGTGCCATCCTGGTCTGGGGCAGAGATCCTGGCCCTCCTCAAGGTGTGGGGTGACAAGGAGAACCTCCAGGATCTCCGCTCCAGATGGCGCAATGCTGATATATACGGCCGGATGGCGGAACCTGGCCACAAAGGGCCACACTAGGAACCTGGAGCAGGTTTGTAGTAAAGTTAAGGGGCTCTGCCAGACCTACATTAGGGCAAAGGAGAACAGCTCATGCTCCTGCCTCTATTATGAGGACCTGCACCGCATCCTGGGGGGTGGTGCAGCCCCTTCCCCACCCCTGGTGGTGGACTTGGGGCTGGAGATGCCTGTCGTCGCCCGCCTGGGGGGTCACAGCCCATGAGGAGGAGGAGGAGGAGGAGGAGGAGGAGAAGGAAACGGCAAGTATGGTCTGGATGTGTCCCAGGCATCCTCCGAGGCTGCAGAGGGATCATCAGGTGAGTGCTCTTAGTTTTTCACACACACGGGGTGGGGTGGGGTGGCGGCTGCTATGGGGCTGTGGTGCAATTGTCGCTTGGCCTTCTCTGGAGTGCCGCACACGGACATGCCTGCACGCATGAGGCCCCACCCGCTCCTGGGGAAAGCGCTGCCAGGTGCAGGTGTGTGTGTATGCGGCACCCATGGAAGCCCAGGCAGCTCGAGGTCCCTTTCCCAGCCATTGGATCCCATTGTGGCCGGCCATTTCCCTTGCCTGCTTGTCCATGGAATGTGGCCGGGGCGGGGGGGCGTGGAAGCATGGTCTCCTGGGGACCTCTGGGCTCCTGTAAGGCAAGGCCTGCTGTCCCGGCCACACATGGCCTTGCTCCCGGGACATCACCATCCTCTGACCTAGGAACTGTTGCTTTCAGCTCACAAATGAGGGCAAGGCCTCAGGGACAGTGTCTCCAGGGGCAGGAGGCACCTGAACCTCCCCTTCAAGCAGCTGAAGGCACATACGGGCCCTGCCCAGGTGGGCATTGAACTCTTTATTCTCCCCAGCCAGACCAGCCATGACTGTGGGGTGACCGATGCCAGCTGCCTAACCCCAGAGGAGCCGCAGGCATTGGAGGATCCAGGAGGACATCATGAGGGAGTACATCTCCATCCTCCGGGACATGCAGCAGACGCTGGTCCAGAAGGATGACATGCAGGGGCGGGCCCAGATGTGGACTGAGCTGCTGCAGCAGGGACGCAACATGTGTGTGACCGTCTGGAAACTCATCGACCTACCCAGCACCAGTCCCAGTCTCTGCTCCTGCCCCAAGCCCTGTCTCAGTCCCTGCTCCCCCTCCCATGCCTGACCCCGCTCCAGCCTCCTGCCTATCCCCCTAATCTCCCTGGAGCTCCCCACCCCCAAGGTCGCCAAGGTCCCCGCACAGGAGGTGGAGGAAGCACATGCCACTCTCAGCCCGAGCCCTGAGCCTCTCCTCTACCCTCCAAGTTTCTCTGCCCCCTCCCCCTCCCCATTTCCAGGTTCTCAGCTCCCCCTCCTCCCTTATTTCTATCCCAAATAAATAACCAAACAGTTCTTTTTTTCAAAACAAAACAGTTGTTTTTATTGTGTCTACAGGGAAGAGGGGTGGACAGGGGAAGGGAGGGGATGTTTTGGGAAAGGCATAGGGGGCAAGGTACAGGCCCCTACTGGGGAGGCCCTGGGGAGAGTTACTGGTGTCCTTGAGAGAAACTTTCCCTCAGGGCCTCCCAGATGCGCACCCCCACCTGAAGGGCCTGGCGGATGGCAGCTGTGTGTGGCTGCTCAAATGTCCATCCCTCGTGGCCGGCCTCTGCCCCACACCCTGGAAGGAAGGCCTCCCCCTTCCTCTCCAAGATGTTGTGGAGCACATAACATGTGGATATCATCTGGCCGGTAGGAGCGGACCGAGACAGCTGGTGGAGCGGCTTGCATTAAAGACTACAGCAGAACCCTACGGAGAGGTGGGGCCGTCGGCCTTGGACCATGTAAGGTGCCCCTATCTATCCCCCCGCCTCCTTTCCGCCCAGGTTGGGAGGTGAAACCCTGCAGGTGAACTTTTGGACTCTGGGAGGCACCGACCAGGGACAGAGACTTTTGGGGTGTCGGACTTTGGGACTTCGGGTGATTCTTGGCTGGGGGGGGGGGCTTAGCTCATGGTTTGGGCTATGAACTCTGTTTGTGGTGTTTTCCCAAGTTAATGCCGTATGACTTCTCTCTTTAATTAAATGTTTCTTTCCTACACTCAGACTCTGTGCTTGTGAGTGGGGAAGCATTGCCTCTCAGAGGCGCCCAGGGGTGTGTGAATTTCCCAGGTTACTGGGTGGGGGCTCGAGCCGGTTCTGTGTGAGATGGACCCCAAGATATTGAACCCAGCCCTGGATACTGCCAGGCCTACCCAGCAGAAGGGTTACATATGTATCATTTGTGTGTGTAAAATTAGACACAGGGAGTGGGGAATAATTTGTGAGTTTCCAATGTGTGAATGGGAGACATAGAGGGTGTTACCTGCAATTTCTAGATGAGCCACTGTTAAACAATCTTTTGTCCTTAAGTCTGAGCAGTGGTTGGGAGGGAGTGGCCTCAACTCCTTAGCAAAAGGAATAGGAAAGCAGAGGACTAGGTCTTTTGGCTGGGCTGCACCTGAAGGACGGAGCCTGAGACCCCAGGGTGGGGAAGACAGCCCTGGTTTAGAGTGGCAGCTGGAAAAGAGGTTTTAGGGTGAGTTTGAGTAAGTTTGTGCTGAGGTTTCAGTGGAGAATTAGCCAAGCGGTTTTGTTTCTTTTCATTTGTAACCTGCTTTGCTCTGCCTACTTTCACTTATTACTACTTAAACCCTACTGCTTCAACTTAATTAAACCATTTTTATTTTCTATCAAACCCAGTGTAAGCCATTACCAGTTACCTGGGGGGGCAACCAGTGTGCACATTCCCCTGTTCATTGTTAAACCCAATTTGTTTCAAGTGGCACACCGGCCAGGGAAAGCTCATGCTAACGCTGATTTTTTTTTCCCCTCGCATCAGCAACGATGAAGAGGAGGCACCTGCCCAGGAATCCCTCTTAAGGGGGAGGGTGTGTGATGGCGATGTACCAACCCCACACTGGCCTGGGAGGGGTTAACCAGGCCTGCTGGGCTTGCTCCAACTGCAGACCCAGTATAAAGGCTGGTGGAGCAGCTCAGTTGGGGCTGACCACAGGAGGGGAAGGAGCTCCTGACAGAACACAGGAGCAGCTGTCCCTGCTGACCCAGCCACTGTGCCAGTTGGCACCGCACTAGCCACAGCAGCAGTCGCCACCGTAGCAGCAGTCACCACTGCAGACACAGCAGCATCAGCTATCACAGGTGGGGTATGTCTACACTATCACCCTAGTTCGAACTAGCGGGGGTAATGTAGTCAACCGGAGTTGCAAATGAAGCCTGGATTTGAATTTCCCAGGCTTCATTTGCATGTTGCCAGGGGCCGCCATTTTTAAATGTCCGCTAGTTTGGAGTCCGTGCCCCGCGGCTACACGCGGCACGAACTAGGTAGTTCGGACAAGGCTTCCTATTCCGAACGACCGTTACTCCTCGTTTCACGGGTATGTCACAGGGTCAAAACCGAGCAGAGAACCCCGGACAGCGCCCACCACTCCTCAAAGCTGTCGATGGAGCCAGTGGACGCCGCCCAGAGGAACTCTGCCCGGATTCGTGACACAAGGGAGGAGCGGAAATAGGCCCCACAGTCACAGAGAACCCCCTCGTCCAGCATCCTCCTCCTGCTATTGTATATACAGGCAGTCCCCGACTTACGTGGATCCGACTTACGTGGGATCCCTAGATACAAACGGGGTGAGGCAACTCCCGCACATGCGCAGCAGCATTCCCGGGGCTCGCTCACCTGGGTCCTAGGATCCTCCTCCTCCTCGGGCCGGCTCCGACTGGGGTCCCGCAGAGCTGCCGGGCAGAGGAAAAGTGCCTCCCCACGCCCGCTGCCCCCCCCACCCCCTGCCGGCAACAGGCTGCCCCCTCCCCTGAGCAACAGGCTGCCGAACAGACAAAAGCAGCCTCTCTGCCCCTCCTCCCCTCTATACATGCCAGGCTCCCGGAGCGCAGCAGCGTCCCCGTCCCCGGGGCTCGCTCACCTGGGTCCTAGAATCCACCTCCTCCTCCTCTTCGGCCGGCTCCAACTGGCCTCTGCCTGCAGCAGCTGGCCACAGGGACAGGGATCCCGCAGAGCTGCCGGGCAGAGGAAAAGTGCCTCCCCACGCCCGCTGCCCCCCCCCCCCGCGGCCTCGCATCCTGCACGCCTCCCCCCTCCCCCCCTGCCAGCAACAGGCTGCCCCCTCCCCTGAGCAACAGGCTGCCGAACAGCAGACAAAAGCAGCCTCTCCGCCCCTCCTCCCCCTATACATGCTGGGCTCCCTGGGCAAACAAAGACTCCACCAAAACAAACAAAGTGCTGGCCTCATTGTGTTAGCAAAAAAAGGACCCTCCTCCTAGAACCCTGGGTGGTGTGTGGAAATAAAGCTATTAGCTCAAAGCATGGTGCAGAGCTGTTTGGTATTTGATGAGTTACTCCTTTAGTCCTGAGTTTGTCACAGGGACAGAAATAGATGTGAAATCTTCTGAACAGGGGAACAGACAGCAAAACAAACATTAGAGGGGAGTTAACCTTTCCCTATGCTATCCAAAACTAAAAAAAATGTTTGGCTAGAGTTTCCCCTACAATATGTACCAGTTCCGACTTACATACAAATTCAACTTAAGAACAAACCTACAGTCCCTATCTTGTACGTAACCCGGGGACTGCCTGTAGCGGCTTTCGCCAGGGCCAGGAGGAGGTTGACGAGGAGGTCTCGCGACTTTGTGGGGCCACGGATTGGGTGTGTGTAAATAAAAAGGTGAGGGGAAAAGTGCAGCCAGAACCTCAATAAGAGGTTCTGGAGGAGCCAGAATAGGGGCTGCAACCTGGCGCATTCCAGATAAACATGCGCCAGGTTTTCCCTCACGCGGGGCAGGTATCCGGGATGGGGGTGAACCGCGCCAGGTACACGCCCGTACTCACGGATCCCTGAAGGAGCCGCCAACTGATGTCCCCGATGGGACGTGGAATTAAGGTGGAATATACGCTGGCCCATCGGGGTTCCCCACCCTCGGCAGGTGTTAGATAGCCTCTTGCTGTCAGGGCGGGACACGAGGGTGAGGAAATGCAGGGTACGTCTACACTACAGCGCTAATTCGAACTAACTTAGTTCGAATTAGTTAATTCGAACTAAGCTAATTCGAACTAGCGCGTCTAGAACTAAAAACTAGTTCAAATTAGCGTTTTGCTAATTCGAACTAGCGTGTCCACACTGATTGGACGCAGGGGGGCATTTAAGGGCGGCTGAAACCGGTTCTGGCAGGGCATCAGGTCAGTAGTTGCTTTGTGTGGCTGCTGTCTGAGGCTATCTAAGGCTCGAGCTTAAAGGGACCCCCCCGGACAGCCGGTTCTCAGCTTTTCCTGCTTGCTTGCCAACCTCGCCGAGGGACAGCAAAGCGTTGGTCTCTGTGCCCGTCTGTGTCGGTGCTTCCCTTCGGGGGGGCCGCCGCAGGTAGCAACATGGAGCCACGGCTCGCCCTGCACCTTCTGGTGCACGTTCTGGACTTGCTGCTGCAAGCCTGCCAGCAATGGCTCGAGGCTGCCTGGCACCACCTGGTGAACGTCAGCCCCCTGCCTCTCCGTCTGGCCGCCCTGGGGGCCATGGAGGAGCCGCGGCGGCGCCCCGGCACCGGCGTGCTCCAACGCGTCTGGCGTCTGGACACCAGCAGCGACTGGTGGGACCGCATCGTCCTGGAGCGCTGGGAGGACCGACAGTGGACCCAGAACTTCAGGATGAGGAGGGACACCTTCCTGGAGCTCTGCGAGTGGCTCGCCCCTGCCCTGCAAAGAAGGGACACTCGCATGAGGCCCGCCATCCCCCTCCAGAAGCGGGTGGCCATCGCCCTATGGAAGCTCTCCACGCCGGACAGCTACCGATCCGTCGGGAACCAGTTCGGCGTGGGGAGATCCACCGTCGGAGCAGTGCTCATGCAGGTACGGCACTCGCCGGCCACCGAGCCGGGGGGGAGGGGGGCTGCGAGGAGGGGATGGGCCGCCCCAGGGACAAAGGGAGGACGGGAGGAGGCGAAAGCGCCCCGCACCGGAGGGGTCGGGCTGTCCCGGCCGTACTACACGCCGCCAGGGGGGTTGCTTCCGGGAGTGGGGCGCGGGGCACTGCCAGGGCACGAACACTCCCAGCCACCCGGGTGCCCCACTGATTGGCGCTTTGCTGTGTCTCTCTCCGCAGGTGGTCAAGGCCATCAACCGGGTGCTGCTCCGCAGGGTGGTCCGCCTCGCCGACCCGGACGCCGTTATCCGGGGCTTCGGCGCCCTCGGCTTCCCCAACTGCGGGGGGGCCATCGACGGGACGCACATCCCCATCCGTGCCCCGGAACACCAGGCGTCCCGGTACGTCAACCACAAGGGGTACTTCTCCTTGATCCTGCAGGCCGTGTGTGACCACCGGGGCCAGTTCACGGACATTAATGTGGGCTGGTCCGGCAAAGCACACGACGCCCGGGTGTACCGCAACTCCTCCGTGTGCCAGCGGCTACAGGCCGGGACCTTCTTCCCCGACCGCCACATCAGGGTCGGGGACGTGGACATGCCCGTGTGCCTGGTGGGGGATGCCGCCTACCCACTGCAGCCCTGGCTCATGAAGTCCTACACGGGGCACCTCAATCCCTCCCGCCAGGCCTTCAATGCCAGGCTGACCAGGGCCCGCATCGTGGTGGAGGGGGCCTTCGGGCGACTGAAAGCCCGCTTTCGATGCCTCCTCACCCGTCTGGACCTGGCCGAGCACAACATCCCTCCCGTGGTGGCAGCATGTTGTGTGCTCCACAATTTGTGTGAGCGGAAGGGGGAGGCTTTCCTGCCAGCCTGGATGGCTGAGGCTGACCACATGGCTGGACACTACGGTCAGCCCCGCACCGCCACCATCCGGGAAGCCCAGCGGGAGGCCGTCCGGATCCGGGAAGCCCTGTGGGAGAGCTTCCTGGTGGAGGAGGAGGACTGACCTCTCCCTGCATGCCCCACTGGGGCCTTCTTCCACCCTACCCCCCTTCCCCTTTCCCCTCCCTACCTACTGTCAAATAAAGACACCTGTTTTTGAAACCAAAATGTCTGTTTATTTCACATAAGTGGGTGGTGGAAGGGAGGAATGAGGGTGGGAGAGGGGAGGGGGAAACCTGGGACGAGGGAGCTGGAAGGGGAGGGAAGGGAGGAAGGGAAAGGAAAGCTCAGGGGTGGGAGTCCGGCTGCCTCTCCCGTCTCGCCACAGTGCGGGTCCGGGGGCGTCGGTGGGAAATGGTTGTGGAGGGGGGGGCAGGAGGGACAGGGGGTGTGGAGGAAGCAGGAGCAGAAGCAGGAGGGGGAGCAGGAGGAGCAGGGGGAGGAGGAAATGGGAAGCGGTCGAGCAGGCTCTGGAGGTGGCCTCGCAGGGCACGGCCCTGCTCCTCCAGGGCCTCCATACTCCTCCGGCGCAGCCTCAGGTCCTCCTGGACGCAGTCGTCCTGGGTGCGGAGCTGGTGGTCCATGAACCGGAGGTGCCGCCTTTGGTACTCCTCTTCATTCCTGGCTCTCCTGCTTGCCCGGGCACGGGCAGCTGCTGCAGGCGGTGTGGTGCGCCCTGCAGGCCCAGGTGCTGCAGCTGTGGTGCAACAAGACCAGCGGTCAATTACCCCAGGGGCCCAGGTGTGTGAAACCCAGCTCCCCTCTGCAAGGCCAGGGCCCCTGCAGGAACCCCAGCTGCTGCTCCTTGGTGGGCAAGGCCCAGGCGCACGCTCCCGGGACTCCCTCTCGCCCCAGCCCCCGTACACATAAGGGGAACACGATGGTACTCACAGGTGGACGCCTCCCCGGCCTCAGACGACACAGGCGAGCGGCTCTGTGGGGTGCCTCGGGGGTCCCGGGTCCCGGGCAGGCTGGCGGCAGGCTCCTGGCTCTCAGAGCCCTCCTCCTCCGTCTCCAGGAGCGGGCCCTCTGCCCCGGGGTCAATCACGTCCCGGGGGGCAGGGACGGCATGAGCCCCCAGGAGGCAGTCCAGGGCGTGGAAGTGGAGGCAGGCCTCCGGGTCGGCCCCTGGCTGGCAGGCCCGGGAGTAGGACTGCCGCAAGTCCTTTATTTTGCAGCGCACCTGCTCCCGGCTGCGCTGGTGGCCCCTGGCGGCCAGGCTGGCAGCCATGCGGCTGTAGACGGCTGCGTTCCGGTGGCTAGTGCGGAGATCGTGGACATTGGAGGCTTCCCCCCAAACCTCGATGAGGTCCACGATCTCCGCACTTGACCAGGCGGGCGCCCGCCTTTTGCGCCCCCGGGCAGGCTCCTGGGAGCCGCCAGGCTGGTCCTGGGGAGCAGTGGAGGGCTGGGTGTCCTCGGGTGGCTGGCTCATCGTGTGGCAGGTGCAGGGTCTGCTGGCACGGGTGCTTGCAGCCTTGCAACTGGCACAAACTGTGTAGCCAGCCCGTGGCCCTTTAAGGGCTCCGAGGCCGGGAGGGGGGCAATAGGGTTTCCCTGGTGTTGGCCAGAGTGGCCACCAGGGAAACCTGGGAAGCCTTAGCCTCCCACTAGTTCGAATTAAGGGGCTACACACCCCTTAATTCGAACTAGTAAGTTCGAACTAGGCTTAATCCTTGTAAAATGAGGTTTACCTAGTTCGAACTAAGCGCTCCGCTAGTTCGAATTAAGTTCGAACTAACGGAGCGCTAGTGTAGCGCCTAGGAAAGTTAGTTCGAACTAACGTCCGTTAGTTCGAACGAACTTTGTAGTGTAGACATACCCGCAGAGTGTGGAACACGAGCGTGTACAGGTGTTCTCTTGGCATGGTTTGGAAGCAGACCGGCTGCAAATCCTACAGCTGGCTGGGGGTCCAGGGATGGGGAGGCTGGGGGGGCCAGCGGAATGGGGGCTCGATAACTAAAGACGGAGGGTTTCCAGGAAGGGAGGGGTGGGGTGCACCCTCTCTCAGGGACCGCTGCAGGAAATCGAGAGCGGGCCACAGCAAAGCTGCCTTTACCTCCTGGAGTACACGCAGGAGGGTTCGGGGGGTGGAGAGCCCCATTTGCTGAGCGACCACTCAGGGATCCATCCAGACCCCCCTGTCGTAGTCCAGGAGGTCTCTGACCAGAGGTCCCCCCCTCTTTGGCAATAAGGCGCGCATGGCTCGCCTGCACGACAGAGGGAGGACCCCGCTCTCCAAGGACTTGGCCCAGACAGTGATGAGGTCTGGACCGAGGACATCCCAGAACATGCGGTAGAACTCCACGGTCAGCCCGTCCATGCCCGGGGTTTTACTGCTGGGCATGAGACGGAGGGCTTCCGAGAACTCGGCCAGAGTGAGAGGCAGCTCCAGCCGGTTTCGGTCGCCCGCGCTACCGTCGGGAGCTCGGTCCAGAGCACCCTGCAGGCGTCGGCTTCGGTCAGATCCGGGGAGAACTAACTGGCGTAGAAGGCCCTGGCCTTTCCACGCATCTCCTCTGGATCCATGAGGGGGGTGCCGTCCTCTGCCAAAAGGCAGGTGACGTGCTTTTTTGCCCCCCCCTCTTTTTCTCCAGGGTGTAGAAGAAGCGGGAGCTGCGATCCACCTCTGGAAGGAGACGGATCCAGGATCGAACGAAGGCGCCCTGGGCCCTGTGATCTTCCAGGGCCCGGAGTTCCTCCCCCTTCTCCCGGTACACCTCACGGAGGGGTGGATCCTCGGGGTTGGATGCCAGGTGCCCCTCAAGCTTCAAAACCTTCTGTTCCAACTGCTCTATCTCCTCATCCCTCTGCCGGCTGGCACCCCGTATAGTTGCGACAGACGAGCCGGGCGCGCACCTTCCTCACGTCCCACCATCGCCGCGCCGAGGGAAAGGCGGGCTGCTGCCCAGGGGGTGGGCTCAGGGCCTGGCAGTGGGTCGTGAATGGAGGGGGGGATAACGATACCAGTGGGAGAGGGGTCAGGAACGGGGAAGGACTTGGGGCTGGAAATACGTCCGTAGAGGGCAGGGTCGGCACCAAGGACATGAACGGAGATGAGGGGAGGATCAGGACAGGGAAGGGAACCAGCACTTTGGGCAGGGTCAGAGGGAGGATCCCCCGAGTCTGTGCCACTGGGCTGCAGTGCCTCCCGAATGGGGACTGGAGGGGCAGGAGCAGGAAGGGGGCCTGCGCCGATGCTGGGCTCAGGTGGAGAAGCAGAAGCTACAACCACGACGTCAGCCGGAGGAGTGTCCTTTGCTGGGCCCCTGACAGGAAGGGAAGATGGCCGCCCCACCTCATTTACCGGAGAGGGGGAGTCCCCGAGCTTGAGATCCAGCCACTCGGCGCCAGCCATCTTTCTCGAGGGCTCGGCAGCTTCAGTTTCAGCGCCAGAGTCATCCAGGACGATGGGCAACGCTAGGGGCGCCCCGAGCGTGAGGACGGGGTCGGCCATCTGGGGCAGAGGGGTGGGGAGAGGAGGGGGCGGCGCAGCAGAGTCGCCACCCAGACCGAGGCCCGCTGGCGGAGAGTCATCCTCCCCCTGGGCAAGTGGGGTCAGACCCAGGGCCTCGATCTCCTCAAAAATGGAGCTAAGCTCCATCCCCTCAGCCCCGGAGCCTTTCCCGCTGGGGCAACAATTACCTCAGTGGTGGCAACGGCGAGCTCAGCTGGTACCGGGGCTGGCGGAGCTCCATATGAGGCCTCCTCGTGGATGGGCTCCGCAGGGGGGACGGCATGGTCCCCCCTCGCTGCCACGGCTTCCTCAGCCAGCGCCTCCTGCTGACACTCGCCGGGGGCGTTCTTGGCAGCGCTGGCTCCCCTTGGGATTTTTTGGAGGGGGGGGCCTTCCCACCCTCCTCATCGGAGGGGGGAGATTAAGCCCACGGACCGTGGGCTCTGCACTTCCCCTGGATGAGTGTCTAGCCCTCCGAGGTGGAGGTAGAGGGCTGCTCAGCAGGGGTGAGGCCAGGGGTGGCAGAAGCTGGACCAGGGGAGAGAATCAGGAGCAGCAACTGCCACACCCTCCTTTGTAGTGAGGCACCTTGGCCTCCCTCTGACCCTCAAGAAGCAGGGAGGCGGGACCCAGGGTATAAGAGCTCAGCTCTCAGTTGGAGCCCGGTGGTCGAACAGGCCAGACGCTTGGCCCCAGCCCCTGCAGCCAAGGGCCTATACATGCTGCACCGGATGGGAGGACTGGGTTGGGCCGTCCAGCCCCCTGCCAGCCCCCAACAACTGGCACGCACCCCTGAGGCTGCTGCCACAGCCTGAAGACCTGTTGAGGCCTCCAGGACCCCCGCCGGGACCCAACGACTGGACCAGTCCACCTGGGCTCCTGCTGGAGCCGGAATCGATGGACACACTGCCAGCACCTTCATCCCCGGCTGACGCCGAGGAGCAGCACCTGAGGTAGGTACACCCCCAAGGGGAACTGGGGAGCGGCCCAGGGACAGCCGACCCCAGGGCAGCTAAGGAGATGGAGGTCGGATGGGCAGCATGTTGCGGCTTGGAACCCTGCTGACCCACAGACCTGGTTCGGCATGTTGTGGCCCAGATCCCCGCCGACCCAGTGGCTGCCATGCTCCCACTGTCAGGACCATGGGCTGGGACACAGTGAACTTGCGAACAGGAACAGCTAACAGGAGAGTTTGGAGAGGGAGTTCTCCAGGTAAAAGAGGAGTAAAAACGGGCCCCTTGTGGTAAGTGGCTGTCTGGAGTGTGTGTTTGTGTGTGGGGGAGTTATTTGCAGTGTGCTGAGCTTGTGTTTGTCTGGATTGTTTGTTTGGTTTGTTTGTTTGAAGGAGCTTCTAAAAGGTTTGAAACCTAGAAGCCTCTGTTAATTGGCTGAGCCTCAGTCAGGGGGAGGGGCTACCAGAGCTATATAAGCCAGTGACTCAGCGACCAGGGAGCTTGCGACCAGGAACAGCTAACAGGAGAGTTTGGAGAGGGAGGTTAGAGGGCACTAGTGACTTCGGACCTTTTTAAAAACATAACTCTTAAAATCTATATTCCAGAGGTTTAAAGAGAATCCCAGTTTACACTTAAACTTATTCATTAGAAAAATGCAGACAGAAGCCCAGCAGCAGAGTGGGGGCTATCCTGTTTATTGCGTCGAGTGTAACATGTATGATTACCTGCCCTGTGGGCGGGTGGCGTATGTGTGCACACGTTGCAAGGAGCTCCTGGCCCTCAGAGACCGAGTTCGGGCTTTGGAGGACAGGGTGGCTGAACTGGAGGAGCTAAGGGAGGCAGAGAGCTATGTTGATGAGACTTTCCAGGAGACTGTAGTACTGTCCCACCTCCAGGCTGAGAGCCCCAGTGCTCTTAAGGAGGATGAAAGTCTCAAGGGAACAGAGCATTCAATGGGAGCAGAGGGAAACCATCCCGTAGTTGGTACCCTCCTCCCAGAGGATGTTGCGGTATCCTCTCACACTGAGGATACCTCTGATGGGGAGGGAATGCCAGTTAGGAAGAGGCAGGTGTTAGTAGTGGGTGATTCGATCGTTAGAAACATAGATAGTTGGGTTTGTGATGACTGGGAGAACCGTATGGTCACTTGCCTGCCTGGTGCAAAGGTTGCGGATCTCTCGAGGCATCTAGATAGACTTATGTGTAGTGCTGGGGAGGAGCCGGTGGTCGTGGTACATGTAGGTACCAATGACGTAGGGAAGGGTAGGAGAGATGTCCTGGAGGCTAAATTTAGGCTGCTAGGAAAGAGACTGAAATCCAGGACCTCTATGGTGGCATTCTCAGAAATGCTTCCAGTTCCACGCGCAGGGCCAGGTAGGCAGGCAAAGCTTCAGAGTCTCAATGCGTGGATGAGACGATGGTGTAGGGAAGAGGGGTTTAGATTTATTAGGAACTGGGGACACTTTTGGGAGAGGGGGAGCCTATACAGGAAGGATGGGCTCCACCTAAACCAGGGTGGAACCAGACTACTGGCACTAAACATTAAAAAGGCCGTAGAGCAGTTTTTAAACTAAGAGATGGGGGAAAGCCGATTGGTGCGGAGATGCATGTAAATTGGATGGAGACTTCTCTTAGAGGAGAATCCATTGATAGAGATTCTCTAGGCTGTAGTCAGAAAGAGAGGAGGGGAGAGGACAAACAAGGGGCCAGAGCAGACAAACAACCGCATACAAAGGAATCCAATGCATCAGGGAAGGGCAGACAAATAAGCAGTGGCAAATTTTTAAAGTGCTTCTACACAAATGCTAGGAGTCTGACTAATAAGATGGGTGAACTAGAGTACCTCGTATTAAAGGAGGAGATTGACATAATAGGCATCACTGAAACCTGGTGGAATGAGGAAAATCTGTGGGACACAATCATACCGGGATATAAAATATATCGAAAGGATAGAACAGGCCGGGTGGGTGGCGGAGTGGCACTGTATGTGAAAGATAATGTAGAATCAAATGAAATAAAAATATTAAATGAATCAACACGTTCCATAGAATCGCTATGGATAGTAATTCCATGCTCCAATAATAAGAATTTAGCAGTAGGGATATATTACCGACCACCTGACCAGGACAGCGATACTGACCTTGAAATGCTGAGGGAGATTAGAGAGGCTACCAAAATAGAGAACTCTATAATAATGGGGGATTTTAATTACCCCCATATTGACTGGATACATGTCACCTCAGGAAGAGAAGCAAAGATAAAATTTCTCAATGGCTTAAATGACTGCTTTCTTGGAGCAGCTGGTGCAGGAACCCACAAGGGGAGAGGCAATTCTCGAGTTAGTCCTGAGTGGAGCGCAGGATCAGGTCCAGGAAATAACCGTTACAGGACCGCTTGGGAATAATGACCATAATATAATAACATTCAACATTCCTGTGGTGGGAAGAACACCTCAGCAGTCCAGCACCCTGGCATTTAATTTCAAAAAGGGGAATTACACAAAAATGAGGAGGTTAGTTAAACAGAAATTAAAAGGCACAGTGACTAGAGCCAAATCCCTGAAAGCTGCATGGAAACTTTTTAAAGACACCATAATAGAGGCCCAACTTAAATGTATACCCCAAATTAAAAAACATAGCAAGAGACCTAAAACAGTGTCACCGTGGCTTAACCGCCATGTAAAAGAAGCAGTGAGGGACAAAAAGGTATCTTTTAAGAATTAGAAGTCCAATCCTAGTGAGATAAATAGAAAGGAACATAAACACTGTCAAATCAAGTGTAAAAATGTAATAAGAAAAGCAAAAAAAGATTTTGAGGAACAGCTAGCCAAAAACTCAAAAAGAAATAACAAAATGTTTTTTAAGTACATTAGAAGCAGGAAGCCTGCTAAAAAACCTGTGGGTCCCCTAGATGATCGAGCTATAAAAGGAGCAATCAAGGACGATAAAGAAACTAAATTATTTCTTTGCTTCAGTCTTCACGGCTGAGGACGTTGGGGAGATTCCCGAATCTGCACCGTCCTTTATGGGTGATGAATCGGAGGAACTGTCCCAGATTGAAGTGTCATTAGACGAGGTTTTGGAACAAATAGAAAAACTTAAGGTTAACAAATCTCCGGGACTGGATGGCATTCATCCAAGGGTTCTAAAAGAACTCAAATGGGAAATTGCTGAGCTATTATCTGTGATTTGTAACCTATCCTTTAAATCGGCTTCCGTACCTAATGACTGGAAGGTAGCCAACGTGACACCAATATTTAAAAAGGGCTGTAGAGGCGATCCTGGCAATTACAGACCGGTAAGTCTAACTTCAGTACCGGGCAAATTAATCGAAACAATAGTAAAGAATAAAATTGTGAAGCATGTAGAAGAACATAATTTGTTGGACAAAAGTCAACATGCTTTCTGTAAAGGGAAATCCTGTCTTACTAATCTGTTAGAGTTCTTTGAAGGGGTTAACAAACATGCGGACAAGGGGGATCCAGTAGCTATAGTATACTTGAATTTTCAGAAAGCCTTTGACAAGGTCCCTCACCAAAGGCTCTTGTGTAAATTACATGTCCGTGGGATAAGAGGGAAGGTCCTTTCTTGGATTGAGAACTGGTTAAAAGACAGGAAACAAAGGGTAGGAATAAATGGTAAATTTTCAGATTGGAGAGGGGTAACTAGCGGTGTACCCCAAGGGTCAGTCCTGGGACCAATCCTATTCAACTTATTCATAAATGATCTGGAGAAAGGGGTAAGCAGTGAGGTAGTAAAGTTTGCAGATGATACAAAACTGTTTAGGATAGTCAAGACAGAAGCAGACTGTGAGGGACTCCAAGAAGATCTCACCAAACTGAGTGATTGGGCAACAAAATGGCAAATGAAATTTAATGTGGATAAGTGTAAAGTAATGCACATCGGGAAAAATACCCCAACTATACGTACAGTATGATGGGGGCTAATTTGGCTACGACAAATCAGGAAAGATCTTGGAGTTATCGTGGACAGTTCTCTGAAAACTTCCACACAGTGTGCAGCGGCGGTCAAAAAGGTAAATAGGTTGCTAGGAATTATTAGGAAAGGGATAGAAAATAAGACCCAGAATATCTTACTGCCCCTGTATAAAACTATGGTACGCCCACATCTTGAATACTGTGTACAGATGTGGTCTCCTCACCTCAAAAAAGGTATTTTGGCCTTGGAAAGGGTTCAGAAAAGGGCAACTAAAATGATTAGGGGTTTGGAACGGGTCCCATATGAGGAGAGGTTAAAGCGACTGGGACTTTTCAGTTTAGAAAAGAGGAGACTGAGGGGGGATATGATAGAGGTCTATAAAATCATGAGTGGTGTGGAGAGGGCCGATAAAGAAAAGTTATTTATTAGTTCCCATAATAGAAGAACTAGAGGACACCAAATGAAATTAATGGGGAGCAGGTTTAAAACCTATAAAAGAAAGTTCTTCTTCACACAGCGTGTAGTCAACCTGTGGAACTCCTTGCCAGAGGAGGCTGTGAAGGCTAGGACTATAATAGAGTTTAAAGAGAAGCTAGATCATTTAATGGAGGTTAGGTCCATAAAAGGCTATTAGCCAGGGGATAAAATGATGTCCTTGGCCTCTGTTTTTCAGAGGCTGGAGAGGGATGGCAGGAGACAAATCGCTTGATCATTGTCTTCGGTTCAGCCTCTCTGGGGCACCTGGTGCTGGCCACTGTCGGTAGACAGGATACTGGGCTAGAAGGACCTGTGGTCTGACCCAGTACGGCCATTCTTATGTTATGTTCACAGTGGAGTGGGTGGGCCTGCGTCCCCCCTACCACCCCTCCCTTGGGGTGGCAGGCTTCCCCCTGTGGGGGGCAAAACCCCTGTGCTTGTTGGCTCTCTGCCAGCTAGGAGACCAAACCCCCACCCGGCTGGGACCCAGACAGAGCCTTAAACTGTTATCAAACCACCTCTGGTAAACTTTTGTCTTTCTGCCCCTCCCTGACCCAGGGCTGGGCCTTATAAACTGCTTGGTTATAGACCAGTGTTTCTTAAACTGTGTTCTGTGGCACACCAGTGTGCCATGAGGCAGTCAGAGGTGTGCCACGGAGAGAACAGAAAAAATTCTGCTCCCCTGCCCCCTGCAGAGCCCATAGACAGCTCCCGCTGCGGCTGTCCCCGCTCCCCCCCACCCCACAGGACAGCCCCTCCAGTGCTGTGCAGCCTCCTCCTCCTCCATGTGTGCAGGGAGTAGCTTTTACAGCAGCTGCTGCTGCTGGGAGGGGTGGCCGGAGTCGAGCTGTCGCTCCTGGACCTTGGCGTTTTAAAACTGCCGCCTGTGGGGAACCCGGCTCGGGCTCTGCTGCCGCCCCCCCCCCCCCCGCCTCGGGGTGTGCTTGGGCTCTGCTGCCCCCCATGCACTGCTGCTCTCTCTCCCCTGCGGCCCTCCCCAGCCTGCTGGAGAAGTGGCAGAGTTTAATCTGGCGGGGACGGTCGGGGTTTCTACTCCCTCGCCCTGCCCTGCCAGCGGGAAGCCTGGCCTGGTGCTGCAGCTGCACTGGGTTCCCCACTGCACGGACGGGGGGTGGGGGAACTGAGCTCTCCACACCTCCCCAGGAACAAGACCATGTTCCCTGGAGGCTTTCCCTGATGCAGCAGGGTGCCAAGCCAGGTAAGCGTCCCCCCTCATTCCCAGACCTCGCATTCAACCCCCCCTCACTCCCTCCCCCCCGTCAAGACCCCAAGTCCCCTCCTGTACCTTCCCTCCTGGCCAGACACCCTGCCCCAAGACCCTCCTCTACCGTCCCTCCTGGTCCGGTGGCTTTTTTTATGTTTTCCTCGACAAAAAAATTCTTGGTGTTCCCCATAAAAAAAAATATTGTTTGCTGTTCCTCCGTCTTAAAAAGTTTAAGAAACACTGTTAGGGTATGTCTGCACTAGCTCGTTAATTCGAGCTAGGTAGGCAAATCAGGCAACCGGAGTTGCAAATGTAGCCCGGGATTTAAATATCCCGGGCTTTATTTGCATGTTCCCATCCGGCCACCATTTTTAAATCCCCCTTAGTTCGAACGAACTGCCCGTGGCTACACGCGGCAGTTTAAAGTTAATCCGAACTAAGTCCTTAGTTCGGATTAACTGTTACCCCTTGTGGGGTAACTTCAAAGTAGGAATAAGAGATCCTCCGGAATAGGGCTTTTTTCCGGAGGATCGGGGCCAGTGTAGACGTTCTTTTCTGGCTTTTCTACAAGCCGGAAAAAAGCGGTGGACATTTTTATTTAAATGCCGCGGGGGATATTTAAATCCCCCGCGGATTTCCCTATTACGACCTGTGAAATTAGCATGCCCCTTTCGGAAAAGGGGCCAGTGTAGACGAGCCCATACTGTCGACAAAGCTTCTGTCGACAAAGAGCATCTAGACTGCATCCAGTTCTGTCAACAAAGCAAGCTGCAGTGTAGATGCAATAACGACTTCTGTCAACAGAACCCTGTCGACAAAAGGCGTTATTCCTCGTAGAATGAGGTTTACAGCCCTTGACAGAACTCAGCGGCAGTGTAGACGCAGGTATAGTTTTGTCGACAAAAGTCTACTTTTGTCAACAAAACCCTGTAGTCTAGACACACCCAGAGTGTGCAAGGGGTTTTGACCATAATGACACCTACCAACAACCGAAACATCCAGAGATGGCTAACCACAAGAGTGCTATGGCAACAAATTGATGTATATGATAATAAGTTGAGATCATTGATATACTAACCTATAGGAGAAGGACACTTCAACATTAGCAAGGTGAGGAAATACAGATAAGGAAGAGAGGGGAAATGCCTAGTGCATATGCATTAGACATGGAGGCGTCAGTGGAGCATCTTACAAATGGGCTGTGTCTAGACTGGCCAGTTTTTCCGGAAAATCAGCCACTTTTCCAGAAAAGCTTTGCCGCTCCCGTTCGGGCAAAAGTCCTTTTTGCGAAAAACTGTTGTGCAAAAGGGCCAGTGTAGACAGCTAGCTAACGCTTTTGCGCAAAAGCAGGCTAAACGGAAAAAAGCGGTTTGGAAGCCGGGAGACCCCGTAGGAGCCCTGGACTTCCTGGTAACCCGAGCGCTTAAAGAACACGCAGGCTGCTGAGCGCACGTGGCAGGCGCGTGCCTCAGACCTCCAGCCTGAGGTCTGCCAGGGCGCCCCTGCCCTGCCCAGCAGCCATCTGAGCCAGCCATGGCAGCTCCGGGCGCTGAGCCACCTGCACCCCCAGCGCAGGAGGCCCCCAGGGGTCGCAAACGACAGGCTCCCTCATGGTCCCCCAGGGAGCTGGAGCCCTCCTGGACCTCTGGCAGGAGGAGGAAGGCCTCCATGACACAAGGTCCCGGCACCGCAACGCCGACATCTACGGCCGCGTGGCCCAGGCGCTAGCCCAGCACGGACATCCTGCCCGGAACCTCGAACCGGTCTGGGCAAAGGTAAAGGAGCTGCGCCTGGGCTACGTGCGGGCCAGCGAGGGCAGGGGGGCAGGACCAGACACCTGCCCCCACTACGACCAGCTGCACTCCATCCTGGGCCAGCCAGACCCGCAAGCCCCGGACATGTCCGTGGACACCTGCGAGCGCCCCACCATCACCCGGACCACCAAGGCGGGGGAAGGAGAAAGCAGCGCTTCAGAGGAGGAGGCCAGCATCGTGACCCAGCAGGCCCCCTCCAGCAGCCCCTCCGAGGACGGCGAAGGATCCACTGGTGAGTGTTGCACTTTGCACTAACAAGGGCGGGGGGCCGCGGGGGGGGGGGCAGGCGCCCGGAGGGGGGAGGGGAAGAGCATGTCACTCAGGCCACGTGAGCTGCACGCTGTGTAGCATTAGGCAGCAAGCAGCACGTGTAGCCTGGGACCGTGCTGCTCACACACATCCGGCAGGACCAGGGGGAAGGGTGGATGCCGGCTGGAACCAGGCAGGGCCCCAGGGACTCAGCCCAGAGCCCGCACCTCCGCAAGGGTGCAGCACGCAGAACGGCAACACTGTCCCATGCCTGGCTGTGAGGCACAGTCCGCTGCTCCTGGGAAAACCGCAGCGTCACAGCCCTGTGAGCGTGGCCCCCACCGAGCCCCTCGCCTGCTCCCGGTGCCTTGGCTGGCTCCCCGAGGGAAGTCCCCACTGCGGCCGCACATGTCCCTGGGCTACGTGTGTGAGGGATAGTGGGAGGGAGAAGGGGGGGAAGCGCTCGGGCCACCCTTAGGGCTGCCTGAGTTTTGCTGCAAGGATGGGACACTCCCCAGTCACTCTTCTGGTTCTGTCCAGGAGACATCCCACGTGATGGGGATCTGAGAGCCCAGACCACGTCTGCCAGATGTGCTCCCAGGCACTGTGTGGGGATGCATCTCGCTCCCTGTCAAACACCAGTGATTAGCCCAAAGCCTCACAGCCTCCACCGGCAGGGAGTTCCACAGGTGAACACAACACAAGCGCCCTCCCGCCCTCCACGGGGCCAGGACACAGACCGGTGCTTACAATACATGGAGGAGGACCCTACTCCGGGGCAGTCCTCCTTGCAAACATACAACATGGGGGGGAGGGGGGTAACCAAGTGGGCCCAAGCCACACAACTGTGGGGTCACCTGGGCTCAGGGGTGGAGGGCATGAGGTGTGGGGACAGTGTCCGGCCTGCCTGACTGACCCATCCTTTCTTCTCTTCCCTGCAGCGGGACCAAGCACAAGCCGGGGACCCTCCAGTCCGGCAGCAGCGGCGCCCCCAGCTGCCCAACCACGCAGGCGCAGGCTCCGCCAGCAGGAGCGGCTCCTTTGCCGGCATGTGCAGGCCGTTGAGCGAATAGAGGCCTCCATTCGCGAGCGCGTCCAGGGGGACCTGCAGTGGCGCCAGGAGGCCTGGGCCGCCTTCCAGGCCCAGTGCACGCGCATGGCCAACTCCATGGCCACCCTCACCGCCCACATAGCGCACGCTATTCACTATGGCATGGCCTTACCCCATGCCCCCACCATCCCTCCCCTAGCACTGCCCATGCCCCATCCTGCCCCTATCCCAGCTCCTGCCCCTGCTCCTATGCCCCCTCCTCCTGCCCACCTCCCCGTGCAGCCTTCCCCGATGCGGCCTGCCCCGCATGTGCAGGTCCACCCCCGCAGGAGCGCTCACAGGGGCCACCCCTCCCAGGAGTAGCTCCTCCCCCTCCCTGTCCCAGTTGAAGGTCTCCTCCCCCTCCCCCTTGTAAATAAAAATAGACAATTTTTCAGTTGATTCTTGTGTTGGTTATTGTGTTACTCGAGGTAACTGTAAGAAATGATTTGAGATGCCAATTAGCCACCTAAATTTAAGAGGATTACAAAATGCGGACACCAAATTCTGTATCTATCACCGGGGGTCCCTTTAATCGGTCATTGGTTTGTGGCGCATAAATAAATACTGACACTTTTAAGTAAAATTTAAACCACAACTATATTAACATAGATAACAAACAAGCAAGAAAGGTTAAAAGACGCACACAAAAGATTATGTAACATAGTCTAGATGCAGGGGACGATTGTAGTGTTGCTGGCAACCTCAATCCTTTGGTCCTTCCGGGCCTCGGGAGAGGAGCAGCCAGGAGATCCCTCGAAGACGACTGGAATCGGGTACGCTGACTCGAGCCTTCCACACGAAACACGAATCCTCTTCCTGTTCTTTGGGACAGGCGATGGTGCCCTAAACCCTAGCCTAAACTAAAAGAAAAACCCTAAATACGTCCGACGCACCCGACAAACAGTCACGATGACGGCTGATGTGCTTGGAACCGACGCTTTACAATTGGGGGGAGGTAAGGGGGGGGTGGGGAAGGGGAGGGGACGGGAGGGAGTCGTATGGGGAGACCCAGGCGACCCTACTATGGAGCCTGTGCGAACATGTCCGTCAGGGCCTCTCTGATGCGCACCCCATCCTGGTGTGCCTGGCGGATGGCAGCTGTGTGGGGCTGTTCAAACGTCTGTGCCTCGGCTGCCATCCATGCAGGGAGGAAGGCCTCCCCACTGCGCTCCACAATGTTGTGGAGCACGCAGCACGCGGCCAGTACCTCCGTTGCATTCCGCTCACCCATCTCGAGACGGGTGAGCAAACAGCGGAAGTGGGCTTTTAAGCGTCCGAAGGCGAGCTCCACCTGATTTCGGGCCCGGTTGAGGCGGTCGTTGAACCGGGCCCGGTTCTGGTCCAGCTGCCCCGTGTAGGGCCGCATTAGCCAGGGCAGCAGGGGGTAGGCCGCGTCCCCAATGACGCAGATGGGCATAGGCACATCCCCGACAGTCAACTCCCGCCAGGGGAAGTAGGTGCCCGCCTCCAACCTGCGAAAGAGTCCGGAGTTGCGGAGGATGCGGGTGTCATGTGCCCGGCTGGATCAGCCTCCGTAGATGTCCAGGAAGCGGCCCCGGTGGTCCACGATGGCCTGGAGAACAATCGAGCAGTACCCCTTCCTGTTCGTGAAATGGGCTGCTCGATGCTCCGGGGCCCGGATGGGGATGTGGGTTGCGTCCAGGGCTCCCCCGCAGTTGGGGAACCCGAGGGCAGCGAAGCCGGCCATGGTATCATCCACGTCGCGCAGGCGGATGACTCTTGGGAGCAGGACGTCGTTGATGGCATGGACGACCTGCAGAAGGGTGCAGAGAAACACAAGGGAACACATCACATAAGGCAGGGGTGAGTGTGCGCTCCCTTGGGCCCCCCCCCTTGATTCCCTCTGTCCTCACACACACACACACACCAGGACCCCCTCGCCCCACGGCCCCCCCCCCACCAGCAGGCCTGTGCAAGGGAGGGACGGCCCAAACCCATGGGCGACCCAGCCTGGAGTCTTGGCTGCCCCTGGGCATGGAGTGCAGCACCCTCCCCGCATTCCACTCCCCCTGGGACTTACCTCCATGACGATCACACCGACGGTCGATCTTCCCACCTCGAATTGCTGTGCCACCGATCGGTAGCTGTCCGGGGTGGCCAGCTTCAACAGCGCGATGGCGACCCTCTTGTCGACGGGGATGGGTGCCTGAAGCCGGGTGGTGGCTCTCTGGAGCGCAGGGGCAAGCCAGGCACACAGCTCCAGGAACGTCAGCTTTCGCATGCGGAAGTTCCGGAGCCATTGCTGGTCGTCCCATTGCCCCAGGACCAGCCGGTCCCACCAGTCCGTACTGGTGTCCAATCTCCAGACTGGCCTCTCCACGGTGGGGTGCTGATGCCACAGGGCCGCCATGGCCTCCCTGGTGAGGGAGTCGAAGGCGAGCTGCACCTCCTGGTCCTGAAAGACGAGGGCACCGGCCTGGAGCACCAGCTGCAGGCACTCGAAAATGGCCGACAGGGGCCAGAGCAGGCACAAGGCCACCCCTGGCTCCATGGCAGACAGAGCAGGGCACAAGAAAGCAAAATCAGGAAAAAGCAGTAGGGGGCAAAAGGGTGGTGTCCCCAAAAGTCAGAGGGCAACAGCCAAACCTGCTATGGCTGTCAGTCCCTGCCAGAGGTCCCATCGCACGGAGCAGGAGACAAACGGCTGTCCAGCGAGACCCCTTTAAGCACGTGTCTGAACGGAGCTCCGGCCCCGCCCCCGGAATGGTCTGGTGGCCTTTTGCCCTCTTCAAAATGGTTCCGGGCTTCTGCTTTTCCGCAAAAGCGTCCCGCCAATGTAGACGCGCTTTTGCGCAAAAGCGCATCATTATAACGATAACTCCGGGACCAATCTAGACATGCTTTTCCGGAAATACTTTTAACGGAAAACCTTTTCTGTTAAAAGTATTTCCGGAAAATCATGCCAGTGTAGACGTAGCCATGCTGTGTCCCAGGCCAGGAATGGTAGGAGGAGATGTGGCCCTCAGGAGGTGTCAGATTGATGGTTGCTGGCGATGAGAGGGAAGGTGATGGTGATGGGGAACGTTTCAGGTTGTTCTGCATGGAATTGTGAGAGTATTTGATGGGCAAATGTACATTCAGTAGTATCTCCATCTACCTCATTGAATGGAGGTGTTTGTGACTGAGCTAAATACATTAATAAAATATTTGTAAATATAGAAGAATTCCTATAGAGCGAGTGTTGCAGCTGTGCACATTATAATGTAATACTGGGCCTGATCTTGGGACAAATACATGCCAACCCTTAAAGGGATAAGTGGGAATTCATATGTAATCAATGCAATTAGTACATAATCTGCAGGTCAGACTACAGACTCCTGGCCATGTTCTCTAGGATTTATTTGCATTGTTACGGTGGTTTGGGTGAGCCAGGCATTGGGTCCAGGCTTATGGCAGTTACACCTCCAGCTACGAAATGCTTTGTACAGGCAGGACCAATGTGCCAGAAAAGCCCCACTTTCTAAAGTAATCCTGTATCTCAGAGACTCCCTGGGGGTGACTGGGAATTCTTTCTTTTCTCATATGGCCAGAACTATGGTCCAGCACAATAACGTCTGTTCTCCCTACTGTCCCAGCCTGTGACGGGGCTGTGCGGCCCCGCCCCGCACTCCAGCCCTGGGAAACCACCTGGCTCAGGGGGCGGAGAGGGCTGTGCCCACACACCCTTACTGGGCATGCTCCCAGGAGGCCCCAGGTATAAAGGACTGCAGTCCTATTCAGTTGGGGCAAACAGCTGATGGAGCAGGAGCTAGGGCCCAACCTCCAGAGAGGGGATCGCCAGGCCCGCTGCTGCAAGGCCCAAGCCGGGCTCGGCCCCAACGTTGGAGCCGCCAGCCAGCCACACGGGTCCCAGGCGCCAGACCTGCCACTGCGACCCCAGATGCCGAGTTGGAAGGTGCTGCTACAGACATCTGGCTAACGCCAACAGGTGGGACCGCTGCCGACCAGGGGAAGGGGGTAGGAAGTGACCCAGGGCAGGGATCTGGAAAGGTCCCGGAGGGCTCGGCGCATTGTGGGGAGGACCCCCCGCTGAGCCAGTAGTGGGAGCCGCCCGCCACTGATAGGGCCCTGGGTCGGGGCCCGGTGGAGAGGGAGGGCCCGGGCCCCCCTACCCCTCCTTCACTGACCCCTGTTGAGAAGGGGTTTGCCTAAAGGACTAGGCCTCAGGGCCTGCATACTTTCAGACTAGGCCAGTGGGCTGTAGTTCCCCTAATACAGGGGCAGCGTACTTTGAAACTAGACTGGAGAAGTCCAAACTATGCCCGGAGGCGGGCAGCCCGCCCCGAGGGAGGGGCAGCCCCCGACACAGCCTTACAAAAGAGCCTTAATGTCTAAAAAATTATCCTCATCTTGTCTGCCTAGAGATACAAGAAGGGAGAGAGCTGGACCCTGTATTTGCCCTGTTGAGTGATTGCTTTGTGACACTGGAACCTGCTTTGAGGATCTCAGACCAGAGGCGTAGCGAAGGTGTTATGCGCCCAGAGGCAAAAGCAGTGGTGGGGCCCCAAACCTGGCGCATGGCTGAGCCAGACCCTGGGAGGAGGGAGGGAGCTTGTACTGTGTCTTCCCCTGCCCCCTACAGTTTGGGGCCGTGCCCCCACATGCACTAACCTGCTGGCAGATATGGAGGAGGGTCGGGCTGGGGGTGGAGAGGTGGGGAGGAGGCTCCAGCCGGTGGTGGGTGGAGGAGGAGCAGGCAAGCTGAGGGATGACAGGGGGAGTGGAGGGGGATTAAATTGGCGCCCCCCTAGCATGGTGCCCAGGGGAAACTGCCCCCCCCCCCCGCCCCTGTCTCAGACCTCAGGTGGGCTGAAGTTCTGGGTATGACACTTGGCACAGCCTGCTATTAATTCATTACCAACTAGCTGTATAAAGAATAAACTCCACAGTTGAGAGATTCCCTCCCTCCCTCTCTGTCTGGCTGCCATGGAACCTGATCTGCACCTTCCTGCGTGTGAGGGGGCATCTGCCCCTCACTGATCCTATAAGGGTTAAAACCCAGCTCTGGGAGAGGGCTAAGAGGGTGGAGCCCACATCTGAGGCAGATACTGCCAATTAGGGCCTAGCTGAGGTTGTATAAATAAGGGCTCCTGGAGTGAGGGAGAGGATTATCTTGCTCTAGCTGGGAAGCAGGAGGGACTTGGCTGCCAGGGAAGCAGGCGGCTTCCTGGGACAGAGCAGTGCTGGGGAGCTCTGGCCTGACATTGCTCCCAGGCTGCAGGACCTGAGACAAGGGTACTAGAGCTGTAGGGACACAGCCAGGGTAGTAGAAGGCAGCAGGTCCACATCCCCTTGCCAATGATGAGTGGCCATTTCAGACCACAGTTTGCCTCTGAGGCAGGGTCTAGATAAAGACTGGCAGTGGGTCACTGAGGCAAGGTGGGCATAGGGGCATTGGGGGTTCCCTGGGAGGGGAGGACCCCAGAATGCAGGAGCATTGACCTAGGACAGTTTGAGGGGGAAAGGGCACTGTGAGGAGGAAGGAACATGGGGCTAAACCAGCAGAAGACCTGCAAGAGAGGCTGGGGCACCAGCCAGCAGAGGGCACTCTGAGGCAGGAGTGTTGATTCCTTGAGTAACCACTGGGAGGTGCCATGGGGGTGAGTGTTTGCCCTGTGACACTGAGTAATTTGGACTAGCTGGAATCACAGGAACAGTAAATGACTTTGATAACCAAGTACAACTTGATTCAGGGACTTCCTGTTGACCACGGATGCTGCTGGTGGACAACACATTTTAAGGTGCCTGAATTGCAAATGATCAGCAGCTGAGCATAACGAATGGATAACCTGGTCTCTAAATGTCAAACAGCTCATTGGGAGTTAGTAGCTAGATTGAGAAATCTCTGGTGACACCTAAACCCAAACCATTGATACCTTTCCACAAGGCCTGCTGGGGATAGGGCTGGCTGCTTGGGCAGCTCCCAGAAATGCTGTCCATTACTGCCCATCAGACAAACAGCTTGCCAGAAATCACCTTCCCACCCCTGCCTATCACTCCTGAGTATGCATGCACCTCACCACAAATATCTCAACCAGTGTCAAATCAAGTCTGGAGGCAGCCCCAGGCTCCTGCCCTTCTCCCGCAGGCTGTTTGGAAAGGAACAGGACATCTGAGCAGCACCCAGAGATCACAGCAAGTGCAAAGTGTTAGAGAGGCACGGGGTGGCTGTTTCCCAGGGCTGTCACTTTCTGGCCGAACACACTGCAACAGAGCCAGGGAAGCCACTCCACGGTCTGCTGCCCCAATAGATGAGCCATGACTCCAGCAGTCTGGAAAACTCAGCAGCGCCCCCTGCTGCTCCTGGTCGCAGGATATCTGTCATCACCTCTGTAGGTGCAAACGGCTCACCAGGTCCCTTTGCAGCCGGGTGCTTCTCTTGCAAGTTTTCTGATGCAGCAGCTTAGAGCTGAAGCCCTTTCTCCTGTGAGGATCAGACTGAAGCTGATGTAATGTTTCATGATGGCTGATGTACACGACTATACTATGCACTTCTTATAAATAAGTGCAAGTGTGGCTGCCTTGATGACAACAAAGGACAGCATGTTTCAAGGAAGCTGCTAAGGCGGTGCTTTCCACTTAAGCAAAAATTAAATCAAAGAGCAGCATAACACCTATGGTAAAATATTATTCCATTCTGCTTTTCAGATTCCCTGAGCCAGGGCCTTAACAGCATCATGGCTGCTAAACAAAGACCGTTCAAATAATTATGAGCCCTGCATAAAGGAGCTAACCAATTTAGTCTTGAAGTGTCTGTGTTATAATCTCAGACTTTTATTTTCAATACTTTTACTGAAAGGCCAAAAAATACAATTCTATAGACTGGCTAGGAAACCGGCAGCTAGCTTCCCAGCTTGGCTCACTTTGACAGTGCAGCACTGCCCCCTAGTGGCAGTGAAATCTGAGTACCAACCAGCACAGCTATCTCAGGCTTTCATATACAGGCAGTCCCCGGGTTACGTACAAGATAGGGACTGTAGGTTTGTTCTTAAGTTGAATTTGTATGTAAGTCGGAACTGGTACATATTGTAGGGGAAACTCTAGCCAAACATTTTTTTTAGTTTTGGATAGCATAGGGAAAGGTTAACTCCCCTCTAATGTTTGTTTTGCTGTCTGTTCCCCTGTTCAGAAGATTTCACATCTATTTCTGTCCCTGTGACAAACTCAGGACTAAAGGAGTAACTCATCAAATACCAAACAGCTCTGCACCATGCTTTGAGCTAATAGCTTTATTTCCACACACCACCCAGGGTTCTAGGAGGAGGGTCCTTTTTTTGCTAACACAATGAGGCCAGCACTTTGTTTGTTTTGGTGGAGTCTTTGTTTGCCCAGGGAGCCCAGCATGTATAGGGGGAGGAGGGGCGGAGAGGCTGCTTTTGTCTGCTGTTCGGCAGCCTGTTGCTCAGGGGAGGGGGCAGCCTGTTGCTGGCAGGGGGGGAGGGGGGAGGCGTGCAGGATGCGAGGCCGCGGGGGGGGGGGGCAGCGGGCGTGGGGAGGCACTTTTCCTCTGCCCGGCAGCTCTGCGGGATCCCTGTCCCTGTGGCCAGCTGCTGCAGGCAGAGGCCAGTTGGAGCCGGCCGAAGAGGAGGAGGAGGTGGATTCTAGGACCCAGGTGAGCGAGCCCCGGGGACGGGGACGCTGCTGCGCTCCGGGAGCCTGGCATGTATAGAGGGGAGGAGGGGCAGAGAGGCTGCTTTTGTCTGTTCGGCAGCCTGTTGCTCAGGGGAGGGGGCAGCCTGTTGCCGGCAGGGGGTGGGGGGGGCAGCGGGCGTGGGGAGGCACTTTTCCTCTGCCCGGCAGCTCTGCGGGACCCCAGTCGGAGCCGGCCCGAGGAGGAGGAGGATCCTAGGACCCAGGTGAGCGAGCCCCGGGAATGCTGCTGCGCATGTGCGGGAGTTGCCTCACCCCGTTCGTATCTAGGGATCCCACGTAAGTCGGATCCACGTAAGTCGGGGACTGCCTGTAGAATTAAGACCTGTAGGAAAAAGAAACATGGGGAAGGGGGATTCTGCCGTTCACAGGCTCCCTGCCTCTTTTAGGGAAGAGGTGTCACTATACTGAATATCAAAAATGCAGCAATAAAATCCCTTCCCCAAGAGAAGCCAGGAATGTAGGTGAGATAACAGTGCACCTCACTCACTCAGAAGCAACCCCCAGAGCCTGTGTGATCTGTCACTCGCAGCTACTGCCCCCACCCATCACATGCTATGCAGAATCACTGCTGGCTTTTCTGATGCCTCAGCACACCTCTAGCTGGTAGATAAACCTAGAGAAACAGGCTGGTCTCTGATAAGATGACTGTGAAACTGTTCTCAGCTCTGTAGGTCACTGTGATTCTGTCACATCAAACACCCCGCAACCAACAGGCACCTGAAGTCACACAGAGGTGGTGGGAGAGCAGTAAGGGCAGTCCTCTTCTTGAGTCATTTCTCTCCTATGCACAGATGCCCTGCCTTGTCCACTGTTCACACACTGTATTCCCAGTAGGACTTTCGTGCACCGTGCTGCTTCTAAGCACTACAGATTTGTTGGGCCCTTTAACATGTGGATGTAGCAATGGGTTCTATGTCAGCTGTGTCCCATTCAGCCCCTGCTCACCAGCACCAGCAGCGCTCCCTGCATTGTAGGCTCAAGATCAGCCTGAGCATGCTCAGAAACCCCATGCCTCACCTGACCTGACTGACAGCAGCATCCTGTCTGAGCTCCAGCCTGTGCCCAGCAGCCTCCCCCTCGCCTCACCACAAGCCTCCTCTGCCTGTGCCTAGGGTCCTGGCTAGCATTTTCCTACTGGCTATGCCAAGCTCTTGCTGTAATACAAAATTGCAGGATGGTGGAGAATGGAGAGGCAGATGAGGCTTTGAGACAGACTCAGATGCTTGCACCTTTAAATGTCCAGAAGCCTAAGGAAACCTGGGGTGGCAGGACATTGGAGAATGCAGGCTCTGGGGAGAGGGGTGGGAATTCACTGGCACTGTCTGTACACAGGGCCGGATTAAGACCTTTAGAGGCCCTAAGCACTGAAAAGATTATGGTGCCCCCCCCCCCATATGTAATTCAAAATAAAAAACAATACTATACCATAAAATCTCATTTTTTTTTGGTGCCCCTGCTTTGCTGGTGCCCTAAGCAGGTGCTTAGTCTGCCTATTGGGTAATCCAGCAGCAATAAAAGGAAATGAGAGCTACACAGTGGCGTTATAACTTGCATGGCTTTGCAACAGGTGTGGAGTGTAAATCTGGACAAGCTAGCAAGGCCCACATTAACCCTCTGGTAGAGAGCAGTCTGCAGCTCTGGTCACCTTTTTCAGAAGGACAGAGTTCAGACTGAGAGGGCATGGCAGGGACAGCTGGGTTTGGGTTGGGGTTAGGGGAAAGAAACCAGCTTTGGCCTCTCTCAGCCTTGACAAGGGGAATTCTGGGGCATCCAATGAGGGTGCAGGAGGAGCATCTGAAAGGAGAGTTGCAGAAAGGCTGGGGGAGCCACCATAGAAGTCAGTCCTGGAAAGTACAAGGTCAATGGGCTGAGGGGTAGGAGCTAAGAACAGTGATTGGCTAGGCATCAGCACTTCCATGGCATAGTGCTCTGCAAACAGCAGCATCCACCTGCATAGCCCAGGAGATGGGGAAGGGAATGTCCTTGCAATACTGACTGTCAGTTATGTTTGCGGCAGCACCTAGGTCACGGCTACTCAACTGTAGAAGCTCTGGGGGCCACAATGATACCTGCTAAACCCAGGGTTGTGAGATAGGGTTGTGGGGCAAATCTGTCAGGGATGGTACTTGGTCCTGCTGTGAAGGCAGGGGACTGGACTCGATGACCTTCAAGGTCCCTTCCAGTTCTAGGAGATAGGAATATCTCCATTTATTGTTATTATTTTTTTATTATTATTTTGTTTTGGCTCCCACCCGCGGGCCGTGTGTTGAGTCCCATGTAAATCCAAACCTCACCGCAGGCTGCAAACAAACAGGCCGCAGGCCACATGTGGCCCATGGGCCACGTGTTGAGTAGCCCTGACCTAGGCTATCCCTTGGGATGAATGTGAAGGATAAACTTAATGGCTACGTCTACACTGGCCCCTTTTCCGGAAGGGGCATGTTAATTTCAGCTATCGTAGTAGGGAAATCCGCGGGGGATTTAAATATCCCCCGCGGCATTTAAATAAAAATGTCCGCCGCTTTTTTCCGGCTTTTAGAAAAGCCGGAAAAGAGCGTCTACACTGGCCCCGATCCTCCGGAAAAAGCGCCCTTTTCCGGAGGCTCTTATTCCTACTTTGAAGTAGGAATAAGAGCCTCCGGAAAAGGGCGCTTTTTCCGGAGGATCGGGGCCAGTGTAGACGCTCTTTTCCGGCTTTTTTAAAAGCCGGAAAAAAGCGGCGGACATTTTTATTTAAATGCCGCAGGGGATATTTAAATCCCCCGCGGATTTCCCTACTACGATAGCTGAAATTAACATGCCCCTTCCGGAAAAGGGGCCAGTGTAGTCGAGCCCAATGTGTTGTCAGTATGACCTCTATGTGACCTGGATGTTAAGCCTGGTCTTTGTAAAGGGGTAGGTGCTTGGTCACAGGTATACAACCAGAAGGGGATAGGTGAAACCGAGATAAACCTGTTTTACTGGTATGAACCTGTTGTAAGGCCTGAGAAGGGAATGTGAGGGGGTAGGTAATGATTGGAGGGAATTTGGTACAAGGGCCATGACCTGTGTGGTAATGATTGGAGGAGGTTTGGTGCAAGGGGCATGACCTGTGTATGCATGCAACTGTAAGTGGTCAGTGGGAAAGGGGTGATTACCATGTAAGATAGTACAAAAGACATTGCCTTTTGTTTGGGAAGTTGCGAAACTTTCCTGAGTATCCTGGAGATTTTTGCCCTGGAATGCATTCCTGAATAAAGCTGGTTGCTTAAGAAGGGTGTCTGGAATTGATTGGGACAGGGGCTTGGACCCCCATCTGAACCCTTGGATTAAAATTCTCCGTCAAATGTGATATAAACTCAGAGCCAGGAATGGGCCCTGCCCCCAGAGCTTACAGACCAAATATACAGCACACAAGCAGGGCACAGCAAAGATCCTGCACACATGCAAAGAGATCAGGTAGTGTCTAATAAAAGGCTTCTTATTTCAACCTTATTGTAACCCCTTTGCCCTGGCCTGCTTGATGTACATTCCATATTTAACTGTCAGTGTCACTCCTCCTTTATACTAACTCGAGCCTTTTCAGAGTTTGAAAAGGGGTGGAATCCATTGGCCCAGAGAGGGGAAGAGACTTGTGTGTGGTCACACAGCAAGTCACTGGAATGAGAATCCCAGCCCCTGACCCCTTGCCCAGAGCCACTAGCCCCAGTGGTATCAGAGATTTGGTTAGTCTGGGAGCATTCCCTTCCATACCAATGGTGTGATGCCTTGTGACAGTCACTCTGTGTGATACACTGCTGCATATGGCAACCATTGCACCACGTGGCACCTTTCCAGTTCTCTGCATGTGATTAAGTGATGCATGGAACATGCGTCACACATACAGCATGCAACAAACCCCTCTGCATGAGACACTCCACACATCCCAGACACCCTGCCATGGAGCACCCTGGCTCTGAAAAGATGCAGCAGAAACTGACAGGCTCAGAGATGGGCAGCACAAACCTTAAAAGCCCTGGAGAGGGTCTCTGGTAAAGTACAATATGGGGAACGCTGAGGAATCTAAGAAGATAGCAATGCTCAGCCCCTCTCCTGCCCCTTCACAGACAAACTCTGCACTCAGCACTCAGAGTACATCACATTTATCAGCTCCCTTAGACAGGGGTGTGGGGACCCTGCTGGGATCTCACTGTCAAACAGGTTTGAGCTCCAGATGCGGGAGCCAAGCTGAACTTGACCTGCAACTACTCCAGGCTGCAAATCACTCAGTAACCAACTGCCCCTCTTTTCCAGGCCCCATATCCTGCCCAGACCCTTGCCTGTTGGGGCAAGGCAGCTGGTTCACATTGTGGTGCACCCAGAGACAGGCCATACCCATGCCCAAGACCTCCCAGAACAGACATGTGGCAATCCTCCAGGGAAACCTGCAAGCCCAAACACCCACTCAGAATTTCTAACAGTGCCCCAGCCTGGCAGAGTGAATGCTTTAATGCAGCTGCACTAGCAGCCCCAGGCAGTGCACAGCACAGACAGGATGCTGGGCAGAGAGCTCTTTTATCGATGGATGCTCCATATGGGCAAGGTTCAGGTTCTGTCTGGGAAAACATCATCAGAGGAGGTAACAGTGAATGGCCCTGGCTGGAGAGCCTGGGACATGGAGGCACTCTTGACCCTAAGCATGGGCAGCACTGGCATCACCAGCGCCAGCTTCCCCACCACTGGGGCACTCCCCGCAATGCCTGTCCTAGAGGGATCCCCTTGGGACTGAGATGAGAGACAGACTACTCTTGGCCTCTCTACTGTGGCTGCCATATAGTAGTGTTGGGCTTGGGGATATGTCTCCCAACTGGGCTGAGATCCACCAAACTCATTTCCCATAGGGCTGACTGAACAGCCACCCATGGGAAGCACTTGCAGTCACTGTCCCCTACTGGGATTCAGTCCAGCAATGTTCCATATGACCATTCCCTGAGGGTATGTCTACACTACAGCATTATTTCGAAATATCTTATTTCGAAATAACATATTTTGAAATAACGTGTCTACACACAAAATGCATTTCGAAATAGCATTCTGCTATTTCGAAATAGCGCTTCCACACTGATTGGACGCTGAATCGCATTTAAGGGCAGCTGAAACCGGTTCCAGCAGGGCAGGAGTTACTTTGTGTGGCTGCTGCCTGAGGCTATCTGAGGCCTGTGCTTAAAGGGATGCCCACCCTGGACAGCCGGTTCTCAGCTTTCTTTGCTTGCTTACCTACCTTGCTGAGGGACAGCAAAGCATTTTGTCTCTGCATCCTCTGGTTGCCCTGACTTGGTAAACCACAGCACTTGGCGCCATGGAGCCGGAGCTGCCCCTGGGCACTCTGGTGCTTCTTTTGGACGTGTTGCTGCTAAGCCTGGCTGTGCTTTCTGCAGGCTGCCTTGCAGCATCTGCTGCAGCCCAACCCCCACGCCATCCTCCGGAACCTCCTGGGGGACGGGGAGGAGTAGCTGCAGCTCCGGACGCCAGCCTGTCCCGCCGCATCTGGCGTCTGGACACCAGCAGCGAATGGTGGGACCACATCATCCTGGAGCACTGGGGAGACCAACAGTGGACCCAGAACTTCAGGATGAAGAAGGACACGTTCCTGGAGCTCTGTGAGTGGCTCGCCCCTGCTCTGCAGCGACGGGACACGCATATGAGGCTCGCCATTCCCCTCCACAAGCGTGTGGCCATCGCCCTCTGGAAGCTCTCCATGCCAGATAGCTACTGATCCGTGGCGAAGCAGTTTGGCGTGAGGAGATCCACCGTCGGAGCAGTGCTCATGTAGGTATGGCAGTCTCCAGCCACTGTGCCAGGAGGGGGTGGTGCAAGGAGGGGATGGGCTTCCCTAGGGAAAAGGGGGGAGGGGGTGCAAGTCCCCTCCACGGGAGGGTTTGTTCTGTCCCAGCCGCACTATGGACTGCCCTCGGTGACCAGGATTGCAGGGGGGGTTGCTCCTGGGAGTGGGGGCACGGGGCAGTGGTGGGGAAGGAGCACTCTCAGCCACCCTGGCACCCCAGTGACTCTCGGTGGTTTTGTGTGTCCCTCTGCAGGTGGTCAAGGTCATCAACAGTGTTTCTCCGCAGAGTCATCCGCCTCACTGATGTGGACGCAGTGATCAATGGGTTTGGTGCCCTGGGCTTCCCCAACTGCAGGGGGGCAATCGACGGGACGCACATCCCCGTCCATGCCCCGGACCACCAGGCCTCCCTGTACATCAACCGGAAGGGATACTCCTCTGTCATCCTGCAGGCTGTGTCTGACCACTGGGGCCAGTTTGTGGACATTAATGTGGCTGGTTCAGCAAAGCACACAACACGTGGGTTTACCGCAACTCCTCTGTGTACCAAAGGCTGCATGCCGGGACTTTCTTCCCCGACCGCCACATCAGGGTCGGGGACATGGACGTGCCTGTGTGCCTGGTGGGGGATGCGGCCTATCCCCTACAACCCTGGCTGATGAAGCCCTACATGGGACACCTCAACCCCTCCTGACAGGCCTTTAATGCCAAGCTCGGCAGGGCCCTCATCCATCTGGGGCTGGAGCGGCAGGAGGCAGCAATCTCTGCACCAGGGCCTGCAGGTGGTCCGAGATGGCACAGCTCTGGGCAAGCAGCTCCCGCCAGCTCTCCCGCTGCAGCTGCAGGTCTTCATGCACCCAGTGGTCGAGGGTGCGGTGTTGGCCTTGCAGGATCCCCCAGTGCTGCCGCTGGTAGTCCTCCTGGTTACGGGTCAGCCCACTGGCCCGGGTGCGGGAGGCTGTCCTGGGCAGGGTGGTGCGCTCTGCACTTGCAGCTGCTGCGGCTGTGAAGAAACAAGAGAAGTGGTCAGTTCTCCCTGGGGACACAGTGGGTGAAGCCCAGCGCCCCTCTGCACAACGAGGACAGCAGGTCTCCACACCATCGGAGCCGATGTGCTTGCACACAGGCCATGTTCGGCATGTCCTGCTATCCCCGGGAGTGTGAGCTGGCCCGGGACTGCACCTATGCCCCTATGCTGTATCTAGTGTGGGGATGGGGGTGGAGGGGAGATGTGCCCTGCCTCTGCGTAGAGGGGGCTCGTGGAGGGAGGGCATTGTGCAGTGTCCCTCCCCGGGGTCAGGAGCATGCCATGTGCCTTCATACATACATGCATGTGGGTAACAGGCCAGGGCCCCTGTTTGGATGCCAGCCAGGGCCACATGCCTAGGGTGGCATGGCACATGCACAGGTTGTTGCATGCTCCGTGGTCAGCAAGGCCCTGGTCTCCCTCTCCGCCCACCCCCTTGCCCTGCATACGGGGACAGTGATGGCACTCACATGTTGAGGCCTCCCCAGCCTCGGATGACACTCGTGACAGGCTTGCTGGGATGGCTCGGGGGTCCTGGGTGTGGGGCACGCTCCCTCCAGGCTCCTGCGGCTCCTGCGGCTCCTGGCTGTCCTCCTCCTCCTCCTCCTCCTCCTCAGTGTCATGGGCAGGGCCCTCTGCCCCAGGGTCGATGATCACCTGGGGGGCATGGACTCTCTGACCCCCCAGGATGCGGTCCAGGGCATCATAATAGGGGCAGGGGTCTGGGTCAGCCCCTGGTTGGGAGCTGCCCCGAGGCCCTGGCATAGGCCTGTCGCAGCTCTTTGATTTTCATGCACACCTGCTCTTGGGTGCACATGTGGCCTTTGGTGGCCAGGCTGTCAGCCATCCGGCTGTAGACGGCCACGTTCCTGTGTCTAGTGCGGAGTGAAGGGTGTGTTCATTTTAAACAAAATGTGGTTTGGAAAGTAGATATGCATAAAGAAGCATGCAGTGGCTCACCACCCTAGGAACAGCCTAGAAAAGGCCAAGGGGAGGGGGGTGAACTCAACATGTGGAGTGGAGAAGTACAAGCATGTGACAAACAAAGCCATATATGGAAAGGTTGAATCTGATTGGTTTAGAAGTTTGTGTTATATAACTTGTTATGTAACCTGTAACCATGTGCTATAAAACAGCAAGGGGAGGGGCTCCTTGCTCGAGGGGCTCTGGCTGATTTTAGTACCAGGGTCTCGCCCTTTGTGCACATTGAATAAAGTCTTGTTGAATTGAATTGAAGTATGGAAGACCCTTGATTCTGCCCAGCACCTGACTCTCTGGGAACCACAAAATCCCAACAGGAGATTGTGGACATTGGAGGCCTCCTCCCAAACCTCAATGAGGTCCACGATCTCTGCACTAGAGCAGGAAGGCGCCTGCCTTTTGCAGCCCCTGGCAGGCTCCTGGGAGCTACCAGCCTGCTCCTGGGGAGCGGTGGAGGGCCGGGTGCCACTGGGTTGCTGGCTCATGCTGGGCCAGGTGCATGGACTGCTGGCTCTGGGCTGGCAGGCTTGCAGCTGGCACAGGCACTGTGGCCAGAGTCTGCTCCTTTAAGGGCTCCAGGGCTGGGGGGGGGGAAGCAGAAGAGTTTTCCTGGTTGTGCCCAGAGTGACCACCAGGGCATCCTGGGAAGGGCTGGAGGCCCCCTAATTTGAAATAAGCATCTACACAGCACTTATTTCGATTTATCTATTTCGAATTTGGCATTATTCCTCGTGGAATGAGGTTTACCTAATTCTAAATAAGTGCTCCACTATTTTGAATTAATTTCGAAATAGCGGTTTGGCTGTGTAGATGCTAGGAAAGTTATTTCGAAATAATGGCTGTTATTTCAAAATAACTTTGCTGTGTAGACATACCCTTAGATGTGTTAGATATTCAGCTGTTACAATGATGTTTTGCTCATTATAATCAACTTGACTGGTGTTGGGTCACAAATTGTGTTAACGTTAATTGCAATGTCTGTAATTATTGGGGGAAATAATATGAAGGGAAACACTCTCAGGTTAAAGAATGAGATTCTGAGGGTGTGCGTGTAAATACAGTTCATTCAGTTTGCTTAGGCCTGCTAGACACTGAACTGTTACAATGGCGTTTTGCCCCTCGTAACCAATTTGGCCATTGCAGGGTGTGACAGGGCGGCACCACCCCACACTCAAGCCCAAGGAGTCCACTTGGCCCAGGTGGCTGAGAGGGCCCACCCCCGCAGCCCTGCGGAGCATGCTCTGGCTGCAGGCTGGGGATAAATACCCAGACAAGCAGGCAGACTGGGGGGGGGGCGAACGAAGAGGCTCAGAGAGGAGTTCCGAAACAGCCCAAACCACCGCCTGAACCCAGCCCGCTATTACTGCTGCCTCAGGTGGCTGACCAGCCCCCACAGGAGTATCGCTCACCATCCAAGCTGACCCAGGAGCAGCCGAGGAGTAACCTGCAGAGGGCTCGACCCGGCAAGGGGAGAGGTAGGAGACAGCCCAGGGCGGAGGAAGGACCTCTGGGAGGTCGGCGTGTTCCTGCAGACATCCCTGCCGACCAGGCAGTTGAAACCTTCACTGCCATCAGGGCCCTGGGCTGGGACCCGGTGGAGTGCGAGGGCCTGGGTCCCCCTGCCTCCCCCACCACTCCGCACACCACCCGCAGAGACTTCAGGGGCACTGTACTTTGGGACTAGGCCCGAGGGCCGTATTTCCCCTAAGCCAGGGGCATTGTACTTTGGGGGACTGGGCCAGGGAGGGCTGAAGTTTACCCCGAGCCAGGGCGGCACACCCCGACGTGGGGCCTGCCCCTCGACACAGGGTCACAAACTGTTAACCCTAAATGCAGGAATTGTGAGATATGGTCACCAAGGTTTGCAGTTATTGGGGGAATGCAGAAAAGTCAGACTGTGTTTAACTCAGTTCAAAGGAGAGACACTGTCCGTGTAAAGAACCTTGGATGGATGAGGGTTTCCCTGCCAAAGCCCTGTCAAGTAAACTGGGGGAGGGCATGACTCTGAACCAGCAGGCTGTGTGCCCTCAAGGTGTGAGCTGTAAGACTGCTTCAACCTGTTTCTCCCCCCCGCCCCCCGCTTCCAATGGTAGAAGTAGGACAGACTCCACAAGGAGTCTCTTTTATTATTTTAAATGTACTCCAGTGGATGCTGGAATTACTTGTGGCTGAACTGTGCTTTGGGCCCAGAGCTCAAATCACAAGGTCTGGCCCAGAGCCAAATCCACCGCAAGCCAGCAGAAGATGTGATGAGCGGCCAGCAGAGCGGCAGGAGCATGATGAGCTGCTGGCAGAGAGGTGATGGGGAGGCATAATGAGTGGCCAGCAGGGCAACGATGGAGAGGTATAATGAGTGGCCAGCAGAGTGACAGCAGTGAGGTGAGATAAATGGCCAGCAGGGTGGCTCCAGAGAGCAGCGAGCAGGCGGATGGCGAGTGAGCAGCGGAGTGGGTGAGATGCCTCCTACCGCCCCCCACTCAGGCTGGGAGGTGAACTCTGCGGATGCACCTCTGAACTCTGGGTCTGCCCGACTAAGGGCAGTGACTGTGAGTGAGGTGCAGAGAAGGGTTGGGCATGTGAAGGGAACGTTTACATGGCTGGACGTAAGAACCTGAGAGGAAAAGGACATTGCGCAGCCTACTTGGGGTGGGACTGTTACTCGAGGTTTTGGTTATGAACTCTGTCTGTGGTGTTTCCCGACCCCCCCATTAATGCCACCTTACTTCCCTCCCCTGGTATTAAAGGTTTCTTTCCTACACTCAGACTCTGTGCTTGCACGTGGGGAAGCATTGCCTCTCAGAGGCACCCGGGGGTGTGTGAATTCACCCAATCCCACCTATGCCTAGTACTCCACTTCTACACCTCCAAGCTCCACAGGGCTGGGATGTCGCCTTCTTTGGGGTGGACAGGTGTAGAGGGTTAGTTACAGAAGTAATGTCCTGCAGTTGGAGAAAGCAGCAGACCTTTATTACAGGAGGCTTGATTACTCTAATAATCAGAAAAGTCTCCATCCTGAAAGGGTTTTGCAGCCAGGCAGCCTTGGATTTATCAGCTTCCCACTCAGATGGTTTTTTTTATGGGTCCAAAACCAAAGGAGTTACATCAGTTGTTCACTTTCCAAACCCTGTCAGTGGCTGGGCAGGGGAAAGAGAAAGAACAAATCCACACAAGGGGAGGAAAGACAAGGCTCCTTTGTGCATGATGTGCAAGGCCTGACACCTGCTGTCAACTTCCCTCTTTCGTGTGTACACACACTTCCTTGGAGTAGCTCTGGGTGTCTGGCTGTTTTAAACTCAGTGAGAAGGCTTGGCCAAGTGTCCCATGAAGAGGGCCCCGATGCCACTTTCTTCCACATGCTCTTGCTGCTGCAAAACAGTGGGTCTGAGCAGCCGCACTCCTGGCCTGGCTGCATAGTGAGCTCTCCCCCAATGCCCAGAACCATCCCTCAGCACTGCACTGACTCAACCGAGTTGCTGATCTCACCCTTTGCACAAGGGGGCCCTGACCACAGAAAGGGAGAGAACAACGTATCAGCGTCACTCTGTTCCTGCCCTCCAAGGGGCCCAAGAGTGGCCTTGCAAGCTCCTTAGAGGAAAGGGGAGAGATCACATTTGGGCACCTGCCACTGCTCTGGTCTAAGGCTGGCTTAAGAGGGACTTCAGTGCCCCTACAGGACAGACCAAGGAGGACACCTGGGGAGGGGAAGAGGATCACACAGGGAACATCTGAGACAAGGCTGCCAATTCCCCCTCCATGCACTTGGACCAGACACCCCTCAGGACTTCAAGCAAGTCAGACAGCATTCATGGGCCCAGCCAAAGGCCAGGAGACAGGGCTTGGGGGGCAGGAGCCAAGCTGTGAAGAAATTATTTAATGCAATGTTCTGTCATTGGAAAGGCTTCTCAAGTCCAGGATGGAAGTTGGGAGCAAGAGATGTGGCTGGCGTCTTGGCCAACTTAGTGCCTGTACCACCAGGCGCTTGGCTATTCTGGGCTACAGCTCTCCCAAATCCATGTGAAGGTCTTGGTTTTGTGGAGAAGCATCATGAAAACAAATTCAGAAACTGTATCATGTTTCACACACTGGGATTCTTCTTCTCTAGCCGGGCCTCGCCAGCCCAGCCCATGCCCTCAAGAAGTGTTCTCACAGCCTCCAAACGGCAGGCATCCAGTGGACATGCATCCATAGAGCCTGGCACCCAGAGAGCCTGGTCCCAGTGGTGCCACCCCAGCTGTACAGTCAGGATCATTCTCACTCTCACACTGAGCTGCAGGGAGTGCCAGAAATACCCAGATTTGAGCTCCCCAGGGCTGCTTTCAACTGGTTCCATCCTCATTTATTCTGGGCACCAGCAGAGTGGGAACACTGTCCATTCCCATTTTCTCTCCTTCCAGCCAAAGTCTTGGTCATGTAGAACTTAGCCTGACTCCTTGCTCAAACTGGGGCTGTGATGAACAAGCTCTCCCCCACTGTCTCAGACTGTGGGGGTCACCTGGAACCAGCTGCATGGTCCACAATAATATAATATAATATAATATAATATAATATAATATAATATAATATAATATAATATAATATAATATAATATAATACACAGTGCAATAGAACTGAACACAGAAAAACACAACTGGTCTGCACAAATCCCTCTGCCCCCCCCCCCCCTCCATGCACAGCCCTTTGCTGCAATCTCTATCAGGCACTGACCTGGGAGAAGGGGCCTAGGCAGGCCAGAACGGGGCATTGTCCCCACTCACTTCACTTCCTGGGATGGGCCAGGAATCAAGTGGCTGTGGCAGGATTCCAGCAGCCACTAGAGTCCCCTTGGGCTTCCCTGGTTTCCACAGAAAGTGATTCATGTAAAAGGGCAGGGGTCTCACACAGGGCGGTTTGCTATCCTACTGGATCACAATGTGTTTAATGAGATCAGCAAGGGGATGCCGAGCATTTTTAGTGCTCTGCGTGGAAACCCCACCCCTATTCCATATCTATGCTAGGAGGAAGTCAGGCCAGCGCCTGGAGTCACAGTGCCCATGTTTCTCCCAGCATCTGCAAACTGACTCACTGCACATGAGACTCCATGAGACTCACTTCACACACGGGGGGATGTACTTGGCTTCCACGTGACAGAGACATTCAGACACCATGGGACTGACTTGCACAGTGAGCACTGACATAAAATCAAGGTGCCTCATCCTCCTGCCACCTCAGGCCATAGTCCGTGTGGAAAACAAGTAAGCTGTGACAGACCGGGCTGGGTCTGGGCACCACTGAGGGTGTCCGCTCAGGGTGAATTGCTCAAAACCAGGGCTCTTTACAGCCCCTGACCGGAGACCTTCCCAAAAAAGGTCACAAACCGGTCACACCGAGCAAAACCCCTCGGACACCCCAGCTCTCCCTGTGCCACAATCAGCCCCAGGCCTAACACACAGGTGAGGGGTTATAGAACCCAATCTCACCTACCCCGAACGGGTCTTTCCAGTCCCAAAGAACCAGCCACAAATCCCCGGTCAATTTACACCTTGGATCTTACCCACAAGATCACGCTGGGCCAATCCTTTAGAATCTAAAATCTAAACATTTATTAATACAGGAAAGAAAAGGTGGAGAGTGAGGTTGTTACATGCACCAATCACCAAGTTCTCGATACAGCCTCTTAGCAGAGATGTTACAAACTGCTAGCTTAGAAGTCTCTGGTGTACATCCTATGTCAGGATGGGTCAGCAATCCTTCCCAGCTCGCTGTCCCTCGCAAGGCTGCATCTGGGATCAGGAGCAGAATTGCAGACAAAATGGAGTTCGCCTGATGGCATTTTATATCCCTCCTGGCTAGAGCAGGTCGCATGGTCGAGTGACCTACCTCTGTTTCACATGCTGGCAGCCATTATGCCCTGGTTGGTTTGCAGGTATCCAGATTTCCAGACGCTTTCCTCAGATGTGTATTGGGCTCTCTGAGTGCCTTGTTCCTGAAGCCTTGTTAATTAGCATAGACACTGAATGAACATTCCTGGCACATTGTTCTGTCTCAGACAGAGAATCTTCCATCATTAACACAGAGTACATATTTATAACTCCACATATAGATATCACACAAATACATGAACAGCATATAAAGCAGTGGTCACCAACCAGTAGATTGGGATCTACTGGTAGATCTTGGAGCCTTTGACAGGTGATCCTGACAGGTTTGGCCAAGAGGCTATCTGAACTTCAGCTGCCCCTTCCCCTACTGCAGTGTACCTCCTGCCCTTTTCTCGGAGCTGTCTACCCCCGGAGGAGCCTCCTGCTTGCTGTGCAGGGCAGGGGAGGGAGAAGAGGGGCACAGATGTCAAGGTTCCCCTTCTCCCACCCTGTATCCTATCTCCACAGAGCAGAGTTGGGGGCACAACAGGACTTGGGATGGAATTTGCTGGCTGCTTTGGGGAGTGGTGCAGGACCAGGGCAGGGGATGAACCTGCCTTAGCCCCACTGCACCACCACCCAGGAGCAGCCTGAGGTAAGCAGTGCCCAGTCAGAGCCCACATCCTGAAACCCTACCTCAGTCATGGACCCCCTCCTGCACCTCATACCCTTGCACTAGCCCTGAGCACCCCTGCATCTAAGCATCCTCCCAGAGTCCCTGCATCTAGAACCCCATCTGGCACCTCAACTGCCTCCCCCAAGCCCAGCTCAGAGCCCCTCTTGCACTCCAAATTCCTTAATCCAAGACCAGGAGCTGCACTCAACCCTCTGCCCCTGCCTAGTGAAAGTGAGGGAGGATGGGGGAGGGAGGATGTAGTGAGCAGGGGCAGGGCCTCAGAGAAGGGATGAGAAGGAGGTGGGGCAAGGGTATTTGGATTTGAGGTAGATCTTGGATTGCACTTAAATTCAAAAAGTGATCTTGTGCTTAAAAAGGTTGGAGACCCCTGATATACAGAATCAGTAAAACACAAGCTTTCATTTGACAGCTCATGTGGCCCCCTTTGTACATACTTTGGGTCAAACACCCCCCCCCCCCATGGGTGCAGCAGTGATCTGGCTTCTCCCTTTAAAATCCAGTAACGTGACACAAAGGGTCCCAGCATCCCCCAAGGAACACTGCCTTCCTGACCCCCCAACTGGGGCCCATTTCATCATTTCTGGGGAACTCTGAATGGGTGAAATGGAGACTCTAAGAAGTGAAATGGACAGTGTTGGTGCCAGCATGTCAGCCCCAGGCTCACATTCGGGTGAGAAGCCATTGCCCCATCTGACATGCTCTAGCAGTCACACTGAACTCTGCAAGCTCACCTGGCTCCTCTTTCCAGCTGGGAAGGGGTCCTGCCCTCTGAACTCAGACGCTGCGTGGAAGCCAAAGATCTAGCGACAGCTTGTGAGGGCTTATTTTAGCTCCATGCATCAGCAGCGACCTAGATCTTACTAAGATTTGGGCTCCAATTTCACTTCAAACAGTGGCTTTACTCAACACAGAAATAGGATTGGTTGAGATCTGAGCAAGTTCTAAAGACACAGAAAATGAACAAAGATTGGGCAGCTGGTGTACAGTGCTGTAATTTCCCCAGCTAATTAGTTCTATAGTTAAAACTAATGAGAAGCAAACGTTTCCAGGAGAAACTACAGTCAGCAAACAGAGAGCTCTACACTCCATGCCTCAGGGGCAAAGACATCAGTCCATCTGCAGAATGGCCACTTATCCAGAACAGCACACATCTGGAGGGGCAAGGTTATTAGAGTTCCTGCCAAATGCTCCTGGGGCCAGAGCCACACCTTGACCTTACTTACAATTTCCTTTTTGCTCTCTCCAAGAGCCTGAACATCTCTGATCCCCTCCTAGAAACATGGCTCGCAATGGCCCCACACTAACTGCTCAGAGGACAACTAAGCCCTGGCCAGTGCTGTATTTTTGGTTGAGCAAGGCAGCCACACGTCCAACTCACTTCCAGTGTTCCTTGTACACTGGGTGCTTGGGTGGCAGCCACTCAGGAGAGATTCTGGTGCCACCCAGCAGATTAGCAGAACACCCATATCTAGGTTTGTGTTTCTACTGGTAGTGCACATTCGCACATGCCTTGGTATATATAAAAATGTATTCTGCACATGGATGGAAAAGATTAGAGGGAACATTTCTCACTTCCCCTTCTCCTTGCCTAGCTGTGCAGAGCTGTTGGGTTTCATGAGGATATGGGCTTGCCACTGCCATAGCCCCTCTAGGACTTAGCAGGGCTTTCCCTCTAACTTCTAGGGTTTGAGTTTCCAGCAGCTATGCCAGACACCCGCTAAGCTGGATCAAAGCTGGAAAGCAAGCCTTGTATGCAACAGAGTGCCTGCTCACTGACAGGCCATCAAGTGCCCCCCCTTGTGTTCCACACTGAGCATTCCTCCCCCACATGCTTCAGGCTGTGCTGGCACCTCCTCCCCACCCCAAGTTCTACTTCCAATTCAAGATTTCAGGACAAAGCACTCAAACACCAAAGAAAACCCTCTGAGCAGATCCAGCTCCATGCCTCAGGGAGGCAGGCTATGGCCCTTGTCAAGGAGCAGTGCAAGAGCCTCCTCTCAGAGCAAGCATTTCCCAGACTAACTACAATAATGGGAGGGAAAGGAATGGAGATACCCATCTCAGAGGGGAGAAGAGCAGACTCCTCATGCGCATCAGGGGCCTGCCATGCAGCCCAAATGCTCCTGGGAAGTACCAGGGGCTGCAGTGACAGCTGCTTGGTGAAATGACAGACACACACATGCTCGAGCTGTGGCGTGCACACATGTAGCACTGACAAGCTCCTCTGTTACCCTTTCTAAGAGGCCTTATAGCAGAGCACCGAGTGAAGCACATCAAAGATCACGGCTCCTGCTCTGGACAGCTCTGGTCTCAGCTGTGCCCCTGGAGATCGAGTTCACATTTGTTCCACAACAGCTTTTCTATCACACTGTGTCATGCTGGGAGGCAGAACCCCACCCACCCCAGGAATGAAGCATCTCTCTGTTCTGCTGGCTGCTCCCTTGGCTGGCCACAGGGCCCAACTCTCACCTGTTGAAGTGGTTATTCCTGCTGACCATGTGCAGGAAGCTGGTGGTATCAGTTACTGAGTTCAACTTATTGTTCATCTCCTCAAACTGCTGGTCCATGATGTCCCCAGCTTCACTCTCTGTCTTGCTGCTGGCGCAGGCTCTGAGGAGCAAACCGCAGAGAAACATCAGCAAGGCAAGGCACAGCACCAGTTGCACTGGAAACACATGGGGGGCTGAGAAAAAAATCCAGGCCAAGGACAGGAACTCCCCAGTCTAAGGTGTGTTCTGTTCTCCTGGGCAGACCCACTCCCCTGCCCTGGGGCACTGATTGCATGACTCCTCCTGATGGGAACCTTGGAACCAAAATCCCACCGCTTGTAACAGGCAATCCACAGCCTGAACCAGGAGCCTCTGCGAAACCCCGACTTGCTGAGGCCCTCAGACTTTGCTCTTATCTAGCACTTCCCATCAGCAGAGCTCAAAGCGCTTCACTAAGCAGGTCAGTATCATTACCCCCAGGTCAGGGACAGGGAAACCAAGGCAAAGAGCAGGAAAGAGGATTCTCTTCTGAGTCCCAGTTCAATACTTTACCCACTAGGACACATTGCCTTATAGAAATTGCAGCCAGTGGGGGCTTCAGCCTAATACTTACGGGTATGTCTACACTACCACCCTAGTTCGAACTAGAATGGCTAATGTAGGCATTCGAAGTTGCAAATGAAGCCCGGGATTTAAATATCCCAGGCTTTATTTGCATGTTCCCGGGCGCCGCCATTTTTAAATCCCCTTTAGTGCGGACTCCGTGCCCGCGGCTACACGCGGCACGGAGTAGGTAGTTCGAATTAGGCTTTCTAATTCGAACTACCGTTACTCCTCGTGGAATGAGGTGTACCGGTAGTTCGAATTAGAGAGCCTAATTCGAACTACCTACTCCGTGCCGCGTGTAGACGCGGGCACGGAGTCCGCACTAAGGGGGATTTAAAAATGGCGGCGCCCGGCAAGATGCAAATGAAGCCTGGGATATTTAAATCCCGGGCTTCATTTGCAACTTCGAATGCCTACATTAGCCACCCTAGTTCGAACTAGGGTGGCAGTGTAGACATACCCTACCACTTGTGCACCAGGTCTGCCCTGTGTGCAGACCAATTTGGCCAGGACAGATGGGCTGCTCCTCCCACGGCCCCTTCCTCCAGTTTGGGAGGTCAGGGGGATATTCTCAGATGGAGGATTATACACAAGTTACCCCTCCCCTCCCACTTTCTTGCCTTCCTCTGGCTCATTCAGTAACCTCTCATGCCCCTTCCCCTCTCAGAGCACTGTCAGTAGCAAGCAGAGTGTGATACACTTATGAGCTGCCCATGCTCCTGGCCCTCACTCAGTAATTAACAGCCTGCTACCTGGGCCTGTGACAAGCCACAGTATGATCAGCTGGCCCTGTCTGGGATGGACACCTCTGCATACTCCCCACGGCCATGCAGGCACCTGTGGAGATCTGCCCAGGAACACACGGCTCTCTCATGCCTGCCTGCTAGGCTCACCATCCCTTCCTGTGGGTTTTTAATAATAAAGACTTTGGGGTGGAAAATAAGCACACAGGTGGAGGTGTATGCTGGCTGACTGGAAGCAGAGAGAAGGGGAAGGAGTGAACTTCACCATCACAGCTGCCACCCTCCACCTTCTTGGTGCAGGCCAGACCCAGATGTCACTGCCACCTCCACTGGCTCTGGCTAAGCCCCAAACATCAGCTCGGATGGGAGACTTTGTCTCTCTCCCCAACCTCCCATGACTCCTCCTTTTCCTTACCCATCTTATTTCTTCTTTTCCCGATCCCTCTCCTTTTTCCTTCTGTCTAACACAAGGTTGGTATAGCCAGCCAACACTGTATATTTTACAACACCAGTGTAAGCCTCTGACCAAAAGGAGGTGGCAAAAGCAGTGGAACTGGACTTTTAATACTCCAGTCATCTGAAGAAATGGGCTGTGCCCATGAAAGCTCATGATCCCATCTACATGTTTTGTTAGTCTTTAAAGTGTGTTGGGATTTTGTGGTTCCCAAAGCGTCAGATGCTGGGCAGTGTGACAGGGGGACTCACCCCCGCACTCCCGGCCTCGGGAGCCAAGGCCCTGCGCCCCGTGCGGACAGTCAGCTGGCGCCAGAACTCCGGCGCGGCGCAGCAGCGCAGGCTGCAGAGCTGGGGGAAACCGGCACTGGCGGCGCGCAGGCGCCGGGCGGCCCGGGTGATAGCCGGTGGGTGCTAGGACCCAGGAGCCCGGGGACGGCCCAAGGAGGGGCGGGGACCGGCAGGACGCCGAGCGGGGAATTCAAAAGGGCGGAGGGAGGGGCACGAGAGGGGGGGAGGCCAGGGGAGAGCAGGGGAGATTCTGTTCTCAGCCTCCTCCGCAGGACCCAAGAGTAACCCCGCCGGAGGCAGTGCTGCGCCAAGAGCCCGAGGAGAGGCAACCGACGTGGGCGGCAGACCCGCAGAGGAGGGGGACGGAGCGGAGAGACCCAGTAGCGGTGGCGGTCAGCAGACAGACAGTGGGGAGCGGCAGCCCGGGGATCCGGGCTCCGACTGAAGCGGCCAACGGGGCCGGCGAGCTTGTTGGGAGTCGACCGCAGAGAGTGGACTGTGGGAACGGAGAGGTAGAGGCCGGGAACAGGGGCGGCTCGAGGCCAAGCGGGGCAGGGGCCCATGAACTGGGGGTGCCCCGTGACCCCTGATGGACAACCCGGTTACAGGCAGAATCAAGGGTCTTCGATAATTCAATTCAATTCAATTCAACAAGACTTTATTCAATGTGCACAAAGGGAGAGCCCCTGGTACTAAAATCAGCCAGAGCCCCTCGAGCAAGGAGCCCCTCCCCTTGCTGTTTTATAGCACATGGCAGTTACAGGTTACATAACACAAACTTCTAAACCAATCAGATTCAACCTTTCCATATATGGCTTTGTCTGTCACATGCTTGTACTTCTCCACTCCACATGTTGAGTTCACCCCCCTCCCCTTGGCCTTTTCTAGGCTGTTCCTAGGGTGGTGAGCCACCACATGCTTCTTTATGCATATCTACTTTCCAAACCACATTTTGTTTAAAATGAGCACATGCATACCCTTCAAGTGCTACCAGACCATTTGTTGTTTTTTAACTTTTTCCACTTACTGACTAACTCGGCTACCCCTCTGAAGCTTTTGAACCTGGTACAAGTTTGCCAGTGGCTGTAAAACTGATGCTGCGCCTGTGTTTTTCCAAGCAGTGTGGTTGCAAGTGAAAATGAACACCAGAAACAAAAGCTGCTTTTTCTATCTTTACCTTCCTTTATTTTTCCTTTTCTGTGTGTTTGTCATGTTTTATCTTCTCAGGAAACAGGATCTGATTTGGCAGCTCTAGCCCATCTTAACTCACCTCTTCTCTCTTCTGATAAAAGAACAGCTCTGTCTTTGATACCATCTAAACAACTATCCAACAAGGGGACTGTTCTTAAAAACTCACTCCAGCTAAAGGGAAAGGGAAGAAGTGATGCTGATAAAATGAAATCCTGACTTAATACTTTACATTTCAAATGTCTGGATTATTTTTTCTGTCTTTCCTGTGTCTTCAATAAAAGTTTAAAAGAACTTTTACTGGTGTTCACGCCATGGTACCAAGAAGACTGAGGTCTCTGGATACCAAACCCCGAACCTAGAACTGTTTAATACTGGACAGTGACTGACCCAGATGTTCTATCTAAACATTGCATACTGGGTACAGTGTGGAGGAAACAAGAACCACACACAATCCCCTGAAGCAGAGTGCACTGTGCCGCGAGGCAGGTCTGAGCAGTTTCCCAGATTGTCCAGAATGTACTGTATGTCTGTGCATTTCACCAGTCTCACCCACAGTCTCAAACCCTATCTGGAGAAGGCAACTATCATTCATCTAGTTCACAGCAAGGTCACTGCAGCTGCACACAGACACTGAGCAGAGCTGGCAACAAAGCCAAATCTCACAGGACCACACTGCCTTTCAGACTGAATGTACCCAATCCTTCATACTGGACAACAGAGGCAGCAGTAATGTTGCAGACATCTGGCATTTCTTCACTTTCAGGCATTTGACTTTGCCTCCTAAAGAGTACTCTTTGAACACACATTTTGGGATGTACTTTCCTAAGGTGTGGTGTGTTTGTGTATGTGCATGGGGGGAGGGGAGTTAAGGAAAAGGTATTAACAAGTTACCCTATGTGCAATTGTGACACCCCCTGTCCGTATGACATCATTTGCATAGATGTCACACCAGGGGCAGACTGGCAATCAAAATAGGCCCGGGAAATGGGTTGAGAATGGCTGACTTTTTCACACATGCTATCTTTGTTTGTTTACACCATACTTGCACTGTTTTTTATTGTCAGTTATGGAAAACCACACACCCACAACGACAGACAATAACAGAACTCATCCAACCACTGCATACACTCTACTCGCTGGTCAAGACTTGAGCAACTTCATCAATGATTCCACCGTTGCACAAAGCGGGCCTATGCATTGTTGTCATGCACCATCGTGCATTGGTTGGGATTGGTCCTGCCTAGAGCAGGGGGCTGGACTTGATGACCTTCTGAGGTTTCTTCCAGCTCTATGATTCTATGATTGCGCATCGCATGTCTGTTCCGTTGATTTCAACCGTAATGCGACATCATTCACTTTGGTGCCAAAGAAACCAAGGCCGAGCCAGTGCAGCCGCCCACACCCACATACACACATGGCCTCGGCCGCCTCGGATTTATTCAGAAACATTTTGAATTTTGGTATTACAGGGTGCGTCTAGACTACGTGGTTCCGTCAACGGAGCCATGTAAAGTAGTTTACTCAACATAGTCAATGAAGCCGGGATTTAAATAATCCCCGCTTCATTTAAATAAAAATGGCTGCCACGCTTTGCCAACAATCAGCTGATCTGGAACAGCGTGGCAGTCTAGATGCGGCGCGGTCGACAAGGGAAGCCTTTGTCGACTGCTCTGGTAAACCTCGCTTCCCTGGCTGGAGGGACCTGGCTGCCAGGGAAGCAGGAGGCTTCCTGGACATAGAGCAGTGCTGGGGAAAGTCAGGCAGGGCTGGAGAGGCTCTGTCCAGGCAAGCTCCCAGGCTGCAGGGCCTGAAGCGAGGCAGCCAGGGTAGGCAAAGGCAGCACGTCCACACCCCCTTGCCAATGTTGAATGGCCATTGCAGACTGCAGTTTGCCCCTGAGGCAGGGGCTAGATGAAGTAGGTCACTGAGGTAAAGAGGGTACAGGGGAGCTGTGTGTTCCTTGGGAGGGGAGGACCCTGGAGTGCAGAGACTAATACCCTCCCACAGAAGGGGGCCGAGAGTCACTGGAGTGGGCATTGCTGGAGGGCAGTGTCCTGAAAGGACACCACAGTCCAAGAGTGATGCTGGTCCAGCTTGGAGAGTGAAGTGAGGACATGGGGAGACACAAGCCAGAGGGAGGCATCCAGTGAGCCGACAAGAGCTAATTCCCAGTGTTACCAGCAGGAGGTGCCGTGGCCATGAGACCGCCCCGTGACAGAGCTGTTTGACTGCATCTGCCCTCTGGGGTTCTCCCCAGAAATGAAACTGGCCATGAAAGAAACTGGGAGGGAGGCTGTGCTAACCCATCTCCCACTCATGGTGCTTTGCAAGAACAACCATCCTGGTCTTTACGCAAAGCACTGTCGATCCCTAACTCTGCCAAGCACATGCATTTGTGCAGACACGTGGTATGTGCAAGGCACATAAACACCCACCTGGAAGGTATTTTGATGGTGCACACACAAGCTTATCTGTGCAAATGTATGTGCATGTCTGTTTGTGCATGGGAATATCTCTCTATTCTTTTGCTTTTCTTCCCCTGCCCCAGTGTTTCTCTCCCCCTCTACAGGTTACATACTAGTGGCTTTAAGGACTAACCACAACCCAAAGAGGAAAGGCACTTTGTGAAATCTGCCTGCAGTCAGAGACTCAGGGGGCCCTGCCAGGCCCAGTGACAACTGATCAGCACTATTAGCAGTGCCCCATGTAGCAGTTCCATGGGAACTGTCTGTACACTAGTGCCAGCAGGAACAGAGCACAGAAGTCTCTTCTCTCTGCATACATCCCTGCTGCCTGAAGTTGTGTCCTTCTCACTGAGCAAGATGGTTCTGGCTTGTGCTTTCAAGATGGCCCCTGCAAAGGGGTTTAGTTCATGCCCGTTTTGCTGTGGTGTCACTACACTGCAGCAGTGAATGCCATACAAAGTCTTATAGGGTATGTCTACACTGCCACCCTAGTTCGAACTAGGGTGGCTAATGTAGGCAATTGAACTTGCAAATGAATCCCGGGATTTAAATATCCTGGGCTTCATTTGCATGTTCCCGGGTGCCGCCATTTTTAAATGCCCGTAGTTTGAACTACCTGCCCGCGGCTACATGTGGCACGGGCTAGGTAGTTCGAACTAAAGCTCCTAATTCGAACTACCGTTAAACCTCCTTGCAGGAGGAATAACGGTAGTTTGAATTAGGAGCTTTAATTCGAACTACCTAGTCCGTGCTGCGTGTAGCCGCGGGCAGTTCGTTCGAACTACGGGCATTTAAAAATGGCGACTGGACGGGAACATGCAAATGAAGCCCAGGATATTTAAATCCCGGGCTTCATTTGCAACTCCGGTTGCCTGATTTGCCTACCTAGATCGAATTAACGAGCTAGTGTACACATACCCATAGAGGCTAAATGCTCAACCAACTGCTCTGGGGAGGCCAGTTATTCATCCATCCGCAGAGCAGCTGGAAGTGGCTCAGAACAGCAGAGCTGACGTTAGGAAAATATTTATTGTGGGCAATAAACATTTGGAGCCAGGGCTGTGAGCCTCTGTAGCTTCTGCATCTCACTCTTGCTCCACTTCCTGAGGTTTCCTCACCAATTAGACTCCTTCATCAAGGAGCTACATGTCCCTGAAGTGCTCACACTTCAAACACTATTTCTGCAAAAACAAACCTCCTTACTCCAGAAGCGAGCAGTCTGTTTGCAGCCTACTTCCAGCTTCAGGAATAGGTGGCGCTGCAGACTCCCTCATGACTCTCCGGCTAAGTCTAGACTGTGGCTTTTTTTGGGCAAAAGGTACGCAAATTACGCTCCACAATTTGCGTGCCTTTTTCTGATTGTTTTTTTGGAAGAGGTTTTTCCGAAATTTGGCCCATTTACACTGGGCCAAATTTTGGAAAAACCTCTTTCGGAAGAGCCCTTCTTCCTCATAAAACAAGGAAGACGGGGCTTCCGAAAGAGCGTGTCTGCTCTTCTGCAAAAAATGTCGGAAGAGCAGACGTGTTCCCTGAACACGGTGGAGTTTTTCTGGGATACTGGAGGTGTTCTCTGGATGCGGCAGAGTTTTTCTGGGATAGCGGAGGTATCCCGGAAAAACTCCATAGTCTAGACATAGCCTCTGTAAAGGATTACTCTCAAGCCAAAGGGTGTGTCACATGCTCTGCACTGTTTCCAGGCCACCATTTCACTTCTGTGCATTGCATTGCTGAAATGATTCCTGGATGTCTGTAGTTTGGAAAAAGGTGCTGCACAAACACAGGCGAGTCTTATATTATCAGGCTGATACTACAATGACTGGTTTGACTGGTGGCCCATATGTGTTCCAAAGAATGATAAATGTGAGTCCAGAACCAGAGAGCTCTCAGCCAGCAGACTTCAAAGGCTGGAGGGTGTGAGCATGGCCTGACAGTGTCTCAGCAGCTTGACTCCACTCCTCATGTGCAGCCATGGCTCCTGGTTGCTCCAAGAGACTATCCACCCTTGCATCCTTCATCACTCTAGGGGTCACCGTGTTGCCTTTTGTCATGAGCGTCACTTCATAAAATAAGGGTGGGCAATCAATCTCACAACCCAGACAGATGTTCAAAATTAAGATCTCACAAACCCTGCTAACATATGCCAGGAGTTACATGTCTATGCAGGCAATGGCAGCTGGTGTCTCTCAGCATCTGTGCACTAGACAAAGGCTGCCTTAGCAATATACTTCCAGGTCAATGTTCTCTTCACCAAGCAAATTCTATTCTCAGTCCGGTCCAAAGCAGCTGCCAAGAATGAGAAGGAGCGGATTGAACAGCAGCACACAACTAATGGAGCTGGTTTCCCAAGAGCTTCCCCTTTGGGTTTTATTTCTGAGCTGCACACAGAGGGGATCACACCCCACAGCCCCACATAGGGTGACCATCCATCTAATTTTTAATGGGACAGTCCCATATTTAAGCCGTCTTGCAGGTGTCCTGACTTTTTTTTTAAATGGGTGAACTGTCCCCTATTTTCAGCTCCGGCGCTCCCCCTGCTGGTCACTTATGGTCAGAGCAGCCGCAGCAGCCTCTTGTCTGTGGCTGGCAGGTGGATGTGGCAGGCGGTGGCCAGCAGGTGGCGCTCTCAGTCGGGGTTCTGAGGCAGAAAGACAGGAAGCCAGTAGGAGGAGAGGCAGCCTGTTTGTGAGAGGTGTAAGGGTGTGGGGTGAGTCATCCTCCCCATGTGTGCCCTAAAGCAGGGTTCCTGGGGGAGGGTGGTCTGCAAGCCCTTTCAGGCAGTGGGACTGATACCACGATCCCCGGCACCTGCTGTGGGGCTGAAATCTTGTTCCCCAGTGGCTCTTCCCACACTGAATTCCCAGTGCCCCCAGGCTGAAGCCCTGCTCCCCAGCACGCCTTACACCCACCCCAGGTGAAGACCCGGTCCCTGGCACTCCCCTCCCACAAGGGCTGAAGCCATAAGCCCCGGCAACCCCTGCAGGACCGAAAGCAGGAGCTGAGGGGCTGAAGTCCTGATTCCCACCACGCCAAAAACAACTGTAACCCCCAAGGAGATGACTTAGATTCCCGGGGCCTTGTCTGCTGGCAGCTCAGGGAGAGGCTCTGAGTTTGCCTTGGCTCCCCCTCCCTACCAGGGCCAGAGTCTGCCCGGCAACCCATGGGGAGTGAGATGCCCCTCCCAGGGGGAAGGAGAGACCATTGTTGAGGGGAGTCTGGAGCAAGCCGGGGCAAGGGGGGGACTGGCTGTGGGGGAGCTAGTAAGCCCCAGGCCTGCATGCAGGTTTCCCCTGAGAACTAGCCTCTAGGGACCTGAAGGCAGGATCCCTCAGCTGGGTTTTCTGTCTCCACCATTGATTCCCAGTTGTGGAGTTTGCTGGGAGGCTTCCCCAGCCAGGCTGAGTTGGCTCTCCAGCTCCCTGGGTGAGACCAGTCACCGCATGGTCAGCTGAGCTCTAGCAGCAAGTTCAGGGCTGCTGCCTCTATGTGGGTCTGAATGCTGGGCTGGGAGGCTATAGTTTGAATTTTGGTGCAGTTGTGTGGCCTGCACCTTGAGCCCTGCACCCCTTCGCGGGGAGGGGAAATTCTGGGACCGAAGCAGCCTGGTTCCTGCTTGAAGAGGACCCCTGTGAGAAGAGAGCAGCCCTTTGCAGAGACTGAGTCATCTCTCAACCTGAGGCTCATTCATGGAGTGTGTGAGTGCACCAATTTTTAGTTAGGGAATTTGTTTGGGGATTTTATTACCTGAAGCATATTAAACCTGTGGAGGGATTTGCTGCCTTCTCCCATTTGTGAGTCCTTTGGGCTGTACTGGACCTAGTCAGCCCCACTGCTAAACCACTGCAGAGAAGAATTTTGTGGTCAACAGTCATCAAGGGCCCCAACAAAGTACGCGTACCAACGGGACACTAACCTCACAGTCGCTGGGCACCGGTGACCCTAAAAATAGTGTTTTACCCTATTCTGTTATAATTGTCTCCTGTTTAATATAATTGTGTTTATTATAGTGTATGTGTTTGTGTTATTTTCTGGGAGTCTCCAACTATCTGGCAAATACGTGGGGATTACCCTGGGCTAGACTTTTCCTCCCAAGCTGCCCTGGTGACCCTGCTAGGAAGGAGTGAGGGGGGTGGAGGCACTGCCAAATAAATCCATCAGAAAAAATAAAGTTGAGTGGGTGGTGGGATCCAGAAGAACCCAGACCTATCCATCAAAACCTGTAAGGAGGTTGGCTTTAAAGAAGGTAACCAGGTGGAGAGGGGCCGCTACACAACAAAAACAAACAGACAAAAAAAACCTACCCCTCCCTGTCTCCTGAGCTACTCCTTGGCTCCATACAGCCCCTAGCTACCTCCTCCCTGCCTCCTGAGCTACCCCCTGGCCGCACACATCCCCTAGCTACCAATCCCTTACTCTGGAGCTACCCCTTGGCTGTGCACAGGCCCTAGTTACCTCCTCCCTGCCTCCTGAGCTACCTCTTGGCAGCACACAGACCCTAGCTTTGCCCTCCCTGCCCCATGAGTTACCCCTTGGCCGCACACAGCCCCTAGTGACTCCTCCCTGCCTCCTGAGCTACCCTCTGGCTGCACACAGCCCCTAGCTACCCCTCCCTGCCCCCCAAGTTACCCCTTGGCCGCACACAGCTGCTAGCTACCAATCCCTGCCTCCGGAGCTACCCCTTGGCCGCACACAACCCCTAGCTTCCTTCTCCCTGCCTCCTGAGCTACCCCCTGGCAGCACACAGCCCCAGCTCCCCCTCCCTGCACCCCGAGTTACTCCTTGGCCGCACACAGCTGCTAGATACCAATCCCTGCCCCCTGAGCTACCCCCTGGCCACACACAGTACCTGGTGGTTTGCTACCCTCAGCTGAAAACTGGCCAAACAAGTCCAAGTGTTTGGGGTCTTTATTCTTGGGGGTGAGGGCAGGCTGTCCTTGGCGCTCCCTGTGGTTAACCAATTGCACAATGAGGGTATGTCTACACTACCCCACTAGTTCGAACTAGCGGGGTAATGTAGGCATACCGCACTTGCAAATGAAGCCCGGGATTTGAATTTCCCGGGCTTCATTTGCATAAGCGGGGAGCCGCCATTTTTAAAACCCCGCTGGTTCGAACCCCGTGCAGCGTGGCTACACGGGGCACGAACTAGGTAGTTCGAACTAGGCTTCCTAGTTCGAACTACCGTTACTCCTCATTTCACGAGGAGTAATGGTAGTTCGAACTAGGAAGCCTAGTTCGAACTACCTAGTTCGTGGCCCGTGTAGCCGCGCTGCACGGGGTTCGAACCAGCGGGGTTTTAAAAATGGCGGCTCCCCGCTTATGCAAATGAAGCCCGGGAAATTCAAATCCCGGGCTTCATTTGCAAGTGCGGTATGCCTACATTACCCCGCTAGTTCGAACTAGCGGGGTAGTGTAGACATACCCTGAGGGAGTTTGGAGGTGCGTGGGTGTAAAGATAATCGTGGTGTCCCACAGGGACAAAATACTTCCTTTCTGCCATCTTGGCTTTAGGCAGGATAAAGGAGGGGGCTTGGCAATCTCAGCAACCACCTCATGTAGGAGTAAGGTCACCCTGGTGGGGCCCACCTGCCCCAGGACTCCAAACAGTGAGTCTGAGGTCTCCTGTACCTCTTCAGCCTGGAGGCTCAAGCTGTTAGCCACTCTCCTCAAGAGGTCCTGGTGGGCTCTCATATAATCCAGGGGCACCACCAGGGGAGAAGCCTCTATCACCTCCTCCGATGATGAGGAAGAGGAGGCTGGAGCTGGTTGGCTTTCCTCTCGGCCGGGGGTGGGGGTGTTGTTGGTCACCTGCCCCGTCTCCCAATTCTTTGAAGAGGCTGGTGCTACCACCTCACCTACTTGCCCATGAGGAGCTGGGGGCACTGAGGGGGCGTGCAATGCTCCGGCAACCAAGCGAGTAAGCTGAGGTTGAACCAGGAAACCCCAGGGCGACCACAGGCACCACTGAGCCTGCCACTGCGGCCATGGTGTACCCTGTGATGGCACAGTCACATTCAGTACTGATGGTGCCAGAGAGCTGCATGGACATCTGTGCCAGAGGAATGGAAGCAGAGTCCGAGGTGACACTACAGGATCAGTTGCTTCCTGACGCCCAGGACGAAGACCTTATAGGGCGACTGCCCTGGTACCAGGATTCCATGACCAATGGAGATCTCAGTGACTGGGAGCACCTTGCTTCACTCCATGGGCTATGGCACTCAAAAGATTGACCCCTCGAGCCTGGGGACCAGTGTCGAAGAGGGAGCCTCAGTGCCATGAAGGAGATCGGGACCGATGAGACAAGCCCCGACGGCTAGAATAGCTCGGTGCCAGTATCTTTGGCACAGCAAGCAGTGCCTTGTGCATGGGGAGACGTCCCTAGGCCAATGTGGCAAGTGTGTGTGTGTGTGAATCTACTGTATTTCTGGTGCAGCTGGTGCCAGGCAAGGGGTACATGCCTCTGCAGGTCTGTGCACTGACTCCGGTGACGTGGGGGACCTCGCGTCATGCCCTGGTCTCTCTCTCAAAGACCTTTGGGGGCTTCAAGGGGCTCTCCTCTCACACTGAGGAGGACAGTGGGACCTAATCGTACTTGGTGACTGAGGTCCTGTTGGTGCCGGGGGTGGCGGTACCGGCATGGTCCAAATGTCTTGGGTGGCCTGGAAGGCCTGCGGCATGGAGGGAAGATGGACCTCCAGCACTGGGGATGGCAATTGGGTATGGGAGCTCCATGCTGCCTGGGCTGACTGGTCACCCTTCTTCCCCTTGTTTTCCTCAAATGTTTCACTGGGGCCATAGGCAGCAAATGGTGTCGATGCCGGTGCTGCACTGTGCACTGATGCACCAGTGCTGAGTCTAACCTCTGGTCTTAAAGAGCAAACATGGACTCCTTTAGTAATGCCCGAAGCCAAATACCCCTTTCTTTAACCGTTCGGGGACGGAAGGATGTGCAGATACAACACTTGTCCAAAATGTGTCCTTCCCACAGGCAATGAAGACAGTCAGCATGCGGATCGCTGACTGGCATAGGCCTTCGGCACACAGTGCAGGCTTTGAAGCCAGGGGAGCTGGGCATGCCCCCTCCCACAGGCAAAGTCTCTAAGAAGAATCTGAAGTCCACAACTATTTACAGGTACAGCTTGCTCAGGAAGGCTAGACATGGAAAAAAGGGAGGAGGTGTTGCCTTCTACATTAAAAATGAACACACTTGGAGTGAGGTGGAGATGGACATAGGAGACGGAAGTGTTGAGAGTCTCTGGGTTAGGCTAAAAGGGGTTAAAAACAAGGTGAACGGCCACGCCCCCTGGCGCCCGGTAGTGTCAAATGGTTGGGGTCCACTGGTCTAGACAGTATTTGATCCTGCCCCTGATCAGCTGTTTGTCGGCTCAGCATGGCAGCCATTTAAATTTAAATGAAGCCGCGATTATTTAAATTGCGGCTTCATTTCCCTTTGCCAATCAGCCTAATCTACATGGCTTCGTCGATGGAGCCATGTAGTTCAGACACACCCCTAGTGTTTGTGTATAAGCACTTTAAAAATTTGCCACTATTTCTCTGTCTGCCATTTCCTGATCTGTTAGACTCTTTTTCATTTGATTGTGTCCCATCTGATCTGACCCATACTTCCATCCTCTCCTCCTGACTAGAACATAGAGCATCTCTATTAATAGACCCTCCCCTAAGAGATGTCTCTGTCTGATCCATGTGCTCCTCCGCACCCGTCAGCTTTCCCCCAGCCCTTAGTTTTAAAACTGCTCTATGACCTTTTTAATGTTAAGTGCCAGCAGTCTGGTTCCATTTTGGTTTAGGTGGAGCCCATCCTTCCTGTATAGGCTCCCCCTTTCCAAAAAGTTTCCCCAGATCCTAATAAATCTAAACCCCTGCTCTCTACACCATCATCTCATCCACGCATTGAAACCCTGAAGCTCTGCCTGCCTACCGAGCCCTGTGTGTGGAACTTGAAGCATTTCAGAGAACACTGCCATTGAGGTCCTGGATTTCAGTCTCTTTCCTAGCAGCTTAAATTTGGCCTCCAGGATGTCTCTCCTACCCTTCCCTATGTCATTAGTACCTACATGTACCATGACCACCGGCTCCTCCCCAGCACTACACATAAATCTATCTAGATGCCTCGAGAGATCCGCAACCTTCGCACCAGGCAGGCAAGTCACCATACGGTTCTCCTGGTCATCACAAACCCAGCTATCTATATTTCTAAGGATCAAATCTCCCATTACTAACACCTGCCTTTTCCTAATGACTGGAGTTCCCTCCCCTGGAGAGGTAACGTCAGTGTGAGAGAATACCCCAACATCATCTGGAAGGAGGGTCCTAGCTGTGGGATCATTTCCCTTTGCTCCAGTTGACTGCTCTCCTTCCCTGAGCCTTTCACCTCCCTCGACAGCACAGGGGCTGTCTGACTGGAGGTGGGACAGTTCTAGTGACCCAGAAAGCCTCATCTACGTACGTCTCTGACTCCCTCTAGCGCCTCCAATTCTGCCACCCTGGCCTCCAAAGTCCGTATGCGGTCTCCAAGGGCCAGGAGCTCCTTGCACTGAATGCACACATACGCCGCTCGCCCACATGCTACACTGAGTGCAATAAACAGGATAGCCCCCACTCTGCTGCTGGGTTTCTGCCTGCATTCTCTCCTACAGATAATTAGATTATTGATAGGCTTTATTTAAATCAGGCAGTTTTGGGTTTAGTTTAAAATGTTTAAAGAATGTCAAGTATACCTAGCCCCCTTCCAACTCCCACTTCAAACTCCCTGTTAGCTGCCCCTGTTCGCTTACTAGCGGGCTTTATATAGCCCTGGACTGCCTGATAGCCCCACCCCCTGGTTAAGGTTTGACCAGTGAACAGAGGGTTCTAGATTTCAGGGCACCTGTCCCTGTCCTGGCAGCCAGAACCAACCCATCTATAGGATGAATTGGGGCCCAGTGGCAGCTGCCCCAACCATCCCATGGACAGGAGGGACATGTGGGATTATTTGGACCTGACATGGGGCAGCAGCAGGGGTTGCCCTATGCACTCACTATGCAGCTGCCCAACAACCTGTTTGACCCCGCTGCGCCACCCTTCCAGCCTGCTGCACTTAGCTTCTCTGTGGCTGCAGGAAGCAGAGCGAGTGCTCCATCCCCAGGATGCTCTGCTTCTTGCTGCTGGGGAGTGTTACCCCAAATTTCACTGGGGACCACCCCAGGGTTACACTCATATGGATTTATTAAATGAGGAATTAACAATAAAAAAATGAGGAGTAACATTAGTTCGAACCAAGGGGCTTGGGTCGAACTAACGTATCCTGGCGCGCACTTTCACTTTCAAAACAGCTGTTGAGCGGAGTAATGCGCCGGCGAGATCATGCTAATGAAGCGCGGGATATTAAATACCCGCTTCATTAGCAATTTCGGTCGCCTACATTTGCATCCTTAGTTCGAACTAGGGAGCAAGTGTAGACGTACCCTTAGAGACTGACAAAAACACTGTTCACAGCAATGCAGTCAGCAGCCGGTTTTAAGGGGGACAGTTGTATTCTGAGTCGTGTCTTCTAAGTCTAAGCCAACACAGGACCTTACAGTTTAATGCATTTCCAGAAAATTTGTGTGTAAATCAAGTAATAGCTCGGGCGGAGGCTTTATGCAACAGGGAGAAGCAGTGCTTCTCCGAGCATGGCTTGGATAATGGAACCCTAAGTCTGTCTGCAACCAACAGCAGCACAGAACTGCAGGATACGTGGTCTATAGAACTGTCAAGGATCCTTCCCCACTCTGGCATGATAAACGCAGAAGTGGGGGCCTGCAAAAGTACCTCAAAACCTTATCTACCAGGCTTTGGTAAAAAACTTCCCCCCAAAATCTTAACAACCTAGATTTTGGGGATAAAAACTCCACTGCCACCACCCAAGTAATGATAAGAAAATCAGGGGAGAGATCACTTGGGAAACCTCACCCCTAAAGTACAAACCAGGACACAAAAATTAACCACTACCAGGTTAGTAAAAAGAAAAGAGAAAGAACTTTTATTATCACCACAATATTCCTGTTGCGAGCATAATGACTAGATGGAAAAGTAACAAAGTAAAATACTCATGCAGGGGAGAAGTTTACCATGGGCCAGGAGCTTAGTTACAAAGGAGAGCAAAACCCATTTTTAAATGCACAGAAATCAGATCCCATTTCCCAAACCATAAAACCTAGGGGTATGTCTACACTACAAAGTTAATTCGAACTAACGGACATGCTAGTTCAAATTAGCAAAACGCTAATTCGAACTAGTTTTTAGGTCTAGATGCGTTAGTTCAAATTAGCTTAGTTCGAATTAGCGCTGTAGTGTAGACATACCCTAACTGATTTAGCTAAACTTTACCCTACTTACAGGAAACTGAAGAGTCTATTCTTGGAGGGAGACATTCTGTCTGACTCCCTCAGTAGGGCTATGTCTACACTGGTGTGAGCTTGCACCAGAGATATGCAAATGAGTTGCCATTTTTGCGGAAGAGGCTCTTGTACCAGAAGGAGCTGTCTACATTGCCCCTTCTTGTGCAAGAAAAACCCTCTTGCGCAATGCCGCTACGCTGACTATTTTCGGGAATAACGGCATTGCACAAGAGGGTTTTTCTTGCACAAGAAGGGGCAGTGTACATAACTTAATAACATAAGAACATAAGAACGGCCGTACTGGGTCAGACCAAAGGTCCATCTAGCCCAGTATCCTGTCTGCCGACACCAGGTGCCCCAGAGAGGGTGGACCAAAGACAATGATCAAGCGACTTGTCTCCTGCCATCCCTCTCCAGCCTCTGACAAACAGAGGCCAAGGACACCATTTTATCCCCTGGCTAATATCCTTTTATGGACCTAACCTCCATGAAATTATCTAGCTTCTCTTTAAACTCTATTACAGTCCTAGCCTTCACAGCCTCCTCTGGCAAGGAGTTCCACAGGTTGACTACACCCTGTGTGAAGAACTTTCTTTTATTAGTTTTAAACCTGCTACCCATTAATTTCATTTGGTGTCCTCTAGTTCTTCTATTTAGGGAACTAATAAATAACTTTTCTTTATCGGCCCTCTCCACACCACTCATGATTTTATAGACCTCTATCATATCTCCCCTCAGTCTCCTCTTTTCTAAACTGAAGAGTCCCAGTCGCGTTAACCTCTCCTCATATGGGACCCGTTCCAAACCCCTAATCATTTTAGTTGCCCTTTTCTGAACCCTTTCCAAGGCCAAAATATCTTTTTTGAGGCAAGGAGACCACATCTGTACGCAGTATTCAATATGTGGGCGTACCATAGTTTTATACAGGGGCAATAAGATATTCTGGGTCTTATTTTCTATCCCTTTCCTAATAATTCCTAGCATCCTATTTGCCTTTTTGACCGCCGCTGCACACTGCGTGGAAGTTTTCAGAGAACAGTCCACGATAACTCCAAGATCTCTTTCCTGATTTGTCGTAGCCAAATTAGCACCCATCATACTGTACGTATAGTTGGGGTTATTTTTCCCGATGTGCATTACTTTACACTTATCCACATTAAATTTCATTTGCCATTTTGTTGCCCATTCACTCAGATTGGTGAGATCTTCTTGGAGTCCCTCACAGTCTGCTTCTGTCTTGACTATCCTAAACAGTTTTGTATCATCTGCAAACTTTACTACCTCACTGCTTACCCCTTTCTCCAGATCATTTATGAATAAGTTGAAAAGGATTGGTCCCAGGACTGACCCTTGGGGGACACCACTAGTTACCCCTCTCCAATCTGAAAATTTACCATTTATTCCTACCCTTTGTTTCCTGTCTTTTAACCAGTTCTCAATCCAAGAAAGGACCTTCCCTCTTATCCCATGGCCATGTAATTTACACAAGAGCCTTTGGTGAGGGACCTTGTCAAAGGCTTTCTGAAAATCCAAGTATACTATAGCTACTGGATCCCCCTTGTCCGCATGTTTGTTAACCCCTTCAAAGAACTCTAACAGATTAGTAAGACAGGATTTCCCTTTACAGAAACTATGTTGACTTTTGTCCAACAAATTATGTTCTTCTACATGCTTCACAATTTTATTCTTTACTATTGTTTCGACTAATTTGCCCGGTACTGAAGTTAGACTTACCGGTCTGTAATTGCCAGGATCGCCTCTACAGCCCTTTTTAAATATTGGTGTCACGTTGGCTACCTTCCAGTCATTAGGTACGGAAGCCGATTTAAAGGATAGGTTACAAGCCACAGATAATAGCTCAGCAATTTCCCATTTGAGTTCTTTTAGAACCCTTGGATGAATGCCATCCGGTCCCGGAGATTTGTTAACATTAAGTTTTTCTATTTGTTCCAAAACCTCCTCTAATGACACTTCAATCCGGGACAGTTCCTCCGATTCATCACCTACAAAGGACGGTGCAGATTCGGGAATCTCCCCAACGTCCTTAGCCGTGAAGACTGAAGCAGAGAAATCATTTAGTTTCTCCACAATGGCTTTATCGTCCTTGATTGCTCCTTTTATAGCTCGATCATCTAGGGGACCCACAGGTTTTTTAGCAGGCTTCCTGCTTCTAATGAACTTAAAAAACATTTTGTTATTTCTTTTTGAGTTTTTGGCTAGCTGTTCCTCAAAATCTTTTTTTGCTTTTCTTATTACATTTTTACACTTGATTTGACAGTGTCTATGTTCCTTTCTATTTCTCTCACTAGGATTGGACTTCTAATTCTTAAAAGATACCTTTTTGTCCCTCACTGCTTCTTTTACATGGTGGTTAAGCCACGGTGACTCTTTTTTAGGTCTCTTGCTATGTTTTTTAATTTGGGGTATACATTTAAGTTGGGCCTCTATTATGGTGTCTTTAAAAAGTTTCCATACAGCTTTCAGGGATTTGGCTCTAGTCACTGTGCCTTTTAATTTCTGTTTAACTAACCTCCTCATTTTTGTGTAATTCCCCTTTTTGAAATTAAATGCCAGGGTGCTGGACTGCTGAGGTGTTCTTCCCACCACAGGAATGTTGAATGTTATTATATTATGGTCATTATTCCCAAGCGGTCCTGTAACGGTTATTTCCTGGACCTGATCCTACGCTCCACTCAGGACTAAATCGAGAATTGCCTCTCCCCTTGTGGTGACACCCATCCAATCAATATGGGGGTAATTAAAATCCCCCCTTATTATAGAGTTCTTTATTTTGGTAGCCTCTCTAATCTCCCTCAGCATTTCAATGTCAGTATCGCTGTCCTGGTCATGTGGTCGGTAATATATCCCTACTGCTAATTTCTTATTATTGGATCATGGAATTACTATCCATAGTGATCCTATTGAACATGTTGATTCACTTAATATTTTTATTTCATTTGATTCTACATTATTTTTCACATACAGTGCCACTCTGCCACCCACCCGGCCTGCTCTATCCTTTCTATATATTTTATATCCCAGTATGATTGTGTCCCACAGATTTTCCTCATTCCACCAGGTTTCAGTGATGCCTATTATGCCAATCTCCTCATTTAATACGAGGTACTCTAGTTCACCCATCTTATTAGTCAGACTCCTAGCATTTGTGTAGAAGCACTTTAAAAATTTGCCACTGCTTATTTGTCTGCCCTTCCCTGATGTATTGGATTCCTTTGTATGCGGTTGTTTGTCTGCTCTGGTCCTCTCCCCTCCTCTCTTTCTGACTACAGCTTAGAGAATCTCTATCAATGGATTCTCCTCTAAGAGAAGTCTCCATCCGATTTACGTGCATCTCCACACCAATCGGCTTTCCCCCATCTCTTAACATTAAAAAGGCCGTAGAGCAGTTTTTAAACTAACTGCCAGCAGTCTGGTTCCACCCTGGTTTAGGTGGAGCCCATCCTTCCTGTATATGCTACCCCTCTCCCAAAAGTGTCCCCAGTTCCTAATAAATCTAAACCCCTCTTCCCTACACCATCGTCTAATCCACGCATTGAGACTCTGAAGCTCTGCCTGCCTACCTGGCCCTGCGTGTGGAACTGGAAGCATTTCCGAGAATGCCACCATAGAGGTCCTGGATTTCAGTCTCTTTCCTAGCAGCCTAAATTTGGCCTCCAGGACGTCTCTGCTACCCTTCCCTATATCATTGGTACCTACATGTACCACGACCACCGGCTCCTCCCCAGCACTACACATAAGTCTATCTAGATGCCTCAAGAGATCCGCAACCTTCGCACCAGGCAGGCAAGTCACCATACGGTTCTCCCGGTCATCACAAACCCAACTATCTATGTTTCTAACAATCAAATCACCCACTACTAACACCTGCCTCTTCCTAACTGGCATTCCCTCCCCCTCAGAGGTATCCTCAGTGCGAGAGGATACCGCAACATCCTCTGGGAGGAGGGTCCCAACTACGGGATGGTTTCCCTCTGCTCCCATTGAATGCTCTGTTCCCTTGAGACTCTCATCCTCCTTAAGAGCACTGGGGCTCTCAGACTGGAGGTGGGACAGTACTACAGTGTCCCGGAAAGTCTCATCAACATAGCTCTCTGCCTCCCTTAGCTCCTCCAGTTCAGCCACCCTGGCCTCCAAAGCCCAAACTCGGTCTCTGAGGGTCAGGAGCTCCTTGCAATGGGTGCACACATATGCCACCTGCCCACAGGGCAGGTAATCATACATGTTACACTCGACGCAATACACAGGATAGCCCCCACTCTGCTGCTGGGCTTCTGTCTCCATTTTTCTAATGAATAAGTTTAAGTATAAACTGGGATTCTTTTTAAACCTCTGGAATATAGATTATTATAAGAGTTATGTTTTAAAGAATGTCAGAAGTCACTAGTGCCCTCTAACCTTCCCCTCTAACCTCCCTCTCTAAACTCCTTGTTAGCTGTTCCTGTTCGCAAGCTCCCTGGTTGCTGAGTCACAGGCTTATATAGGTCTGGTAGCCCCTCCCCCTGACTGAGGCTCAGCCAATTAACAGAGGCTTCTGTGTAGACAGCTCCTTCTGGTGCAAGAGCCTCTTCTGCAAAAATGGTGACTCATGAGATATGCAAATGAGGCTCGGCAATATTCCACGCTTAGCCTCATTTGCATATCTCTGGCGCAAGATTGCGCCAGTTTAGACATAGCCTAGCTGGAGAGAAAATGCCCAGGACAAAGGAGGGAGAAACCAAACATTCCTTTGCACCCATTTGAAAATCCTACCTACATTCCTATTGGCTGAATCTACCTGACTTAGGTAACATGAGGGTTACCCTTAGTTCCCAGGCTGCTGGCTAACCCTCATGATCATGACAAGAACCTCCACGGTTCCAAAACCCTCCCCACCACACAGCATGAGGCTAGAGCTGGTGCCTTCATGTCTCATTCGGTGCTGGCTGTGTTGGCATTAATCAGCTCATCATCATATATATAGTAGCCCAATGTCTGTGACTCTGTAACGCTGAAATGCTGACTGTTCCCTCTGGGTGGCGCTGTTGCCTGAGTCACGTCCTTCGCTTCCTGCCGTGGCGCTCAGCTGACTTCTGCACCGCTCAGCCGGGCTGCCACGGGAGAGCAAGCAGCGCAAGCGGCCGTTTGGGCACCGCGGTCCCCCGAGTCAGAGACAGGAGGGGGAGGAGAAGAGAAAGAGAGAGACAGGAGGCGGAGGAGAGCTGAGGGGGGGGGAGGCAGTAGGAAGAGGTGAGAGAGAGGGTACGTCTAGACTACATGCCTCTGTCGCCAGAGGCATGTAGATTAGGCTACCAGACATAGGAAAATGAAGCGGCGATTTAAATAATCGCCGCTTCATTTAAATTTACATGGCTGCCGCGCTGAGCCAACAAACAGCTGATCAGCTGTTTGTCGGCTCAGCGCGGCAGCCATGTAAATTTAAATGAAGCGGCGATTATTTAAATCACCGCTTCATTTTCCTATGTCTGGTAGCCTAATCTACATGCCTCTGTCGCCAGAGGCATGTAGTCTAGACGTACCCAGAGAGAGAGACATGGAGCAAGAGACTGGAGGCTCAGGAGAGAAGACCGACGTGGAGGAGAGACCTGAAAATCCCGTCTTACGACGGGCTAATTGGCTACTCATATATATAGGGGTATGTCTACACTGCCACCCTAGTTCGAACTAGGGTGGCTAATGTAGGCATTCGAACTTGCAAATGAAGCCCAGGATTTAAATATACCAGGCTTTAGTTGCATGTTCCCGGGTGCCGCCATTTTTAAATGCCCCGTAGTTCGAACTACCTGCTCCACTGGATGGCCGTGGCATCTTCAGTGCCTTGTCATGTCCTTCGCTCGCCACAGAGTGTTGCAGAACCACCTTCCTGGTCGTTGGATCTCACTGTTGATCTCATCCGCGCAGTCCACTGGAACCGATTTCACATGCTGGGGTAGGCAAGTCCCTATCTCACCGAAGGTTTCAGACCTGTCAGCTACCCTCACCTGGTTTAGCCCGCCTGTCAAAGCAGTTTATTGGGGTGTGGCCGCTGCATATGCTACAGCTTCCTGGAGCCACAGCTTCTACATGCTAGAGTTTTTTGAGGGGGAGTGGTTTGAGTGTTGGCCTGCTAAACCCAAAGTTGTGAGTTCAGTCCTTGCAGAGGCCATTTAGGGATTTGGGACAGAAATGTGTCAGGGATGGTACTTGGTCCTGCTGTGAAGGCAGGAGACTGGACTCAATGACCTTTCAAGGTCCCTTAGGGTATGTCTACACTAGAAAGTTAGTTCGAACTAACGGACGTTAGTTCGAACTAACTTTCCTATGCGCTACACTAGCGCTCCGCTAGTTCGAATTTGAATCGAACTAGCGGAGCGCTTAGTTCGAACTAGGTAAACCTCATTTTACGAGGACTAACGCCTAGTTCGAACTAGCTAGTTCGAACTAAGGGCTGTGTAGCCCTTTAGTTCGAACTAGTGGGAGGCTAGCCCTCCCCAGGTTTCCCTGGTGGCCACTCTGGCCAACACCAGGGAAACTCTATGCCCCCCTCCCGGCCCCGGACCCCTTAAAGGGGCACGGGCTGGCTACGGTGCCCGTGCCAGGTGCAAGCCTGCCAGCACCCAGCTAGCAGACCCTGCACCTGGCACGGCACAGAGCCACCCACCCGATGTCCCCCAGCCCACCCCCTCTTGCCGGGACCAGGCTGGCGGCTCCCAGGAGCTTGCCCTGGACCGCAAGAGGCGGGCACCTTCCTGGGCTAGTGCGGACATCGTGGACCTCGTCCACGATCTCCGCACTAGGCACAGGAAAGTGGCCGTCTAGGGCAGGAGAGCTGCCAGCCTGGCCACCCAGGACCAGGTGTGCATGAAAATCAAGGGGGTCCACTGAGACCCCCGACCCTGAGCCCTGAGCTTACAATGGCCGTCCTGGGTCAGACCAAAGGTCCATCTAGCCCAGTAGCCTGTCTGCCAACAGCGGCCAACCCTAGGGACCCTGGAGGGGATGGACCGAAGACAATGACCAAGCCATTTGTCTCGTGCCATCCCTCTCCAGCCTTCCACAAACTTTGGGCAGGGACACCACTCCTACCCTCTGGCTAATAGGACTCCATGGACCCAACCTCCATGACTTGATCTCACTTCCCTTTAAACTCTGTTCTAGTTCTAGCCTTCACAACCTCCTGCAGCAAGGAGTTCCACAGGTTAACTATTTGCCTTGTCAAGAACAACTTTCTCTTACTAGTTTGAAGCCTGCTACCCATTCCTTTCCTTTGGTGTCCTCTAGTCCTTCTTTATGGGAACTCATGAAGAACTTTTCTGTATGCACCCTCTCCACCCAACTTCTGCTTTTAGAGACCTCTATCCTGTCCCCCCTCCGTCTCCTCTTTTCTAAGCTGAACAGTCCCAGTCTCTGTAGCCTCTCTTCATCTGGGACCTGTTCCCAACCCCTGATCATGTTAGTTGCCCTCCCCTCTCCCAGCCTTTCTCTTCCCCTCTCCCACCTCCTTTTCCCAGTCTCCCCCAGTTTTTTTCAATAAAGACAGAGTCAATGTTGGAAGAAACATTAGCTTTATTTTGTACATCAATAAGAAGGGGGGCTAGGGAAGGGCAAGTGGAAGAGGGTGAGGGAGGAATGGGGCACGAGCCCCCGATGGGGAGGACTGGGCTGGCTCTGCGGGCTTCTGGGGGTGGAAGCTCTCCTGCAGCCCCCCAATTACTCCCTCTCCCCAGATGGCAGCCTGCGGCAAGTGCAGCCGGGCTGATGGCCGAGTGGTGTGATGTGCCCAGTGTGGGCACTCAGGGCACTCCAAGCCAGAACTTCTTTGCAAGCGGGGCACCCCTTAGAACTGTGTGTCCGGGGTGGGGGTCGGGACCCTTTAAGCGCAGCCCTCGGCTAGCCTGAGACAGTATCTCCACGCTCTAAGTCCTCCTTTTATGCCCTGCCGGCACTGCTTCCGGCCATCATTAAGCCCTGTTCAGAGTCCACTCAATGTGGACTTACTAGTTCGAACTAGCAAAACGCTAGTTCGAACTAGTTTTTAGTTCTAGATGCGTTAGTTCGAACTAGCTTAGTTCGAATTAACTAATTCGAACTAAGTTAGTTCGAACTAGCGCTGTAGTGTAGACGTACCCTTACAGTTCTAGGAGATAAGCAATCTTAATTATTAGGTGAGAGTTGAGTGCCAGGTGGGGACCAAAGGTGCACAAACTGCCCCCAAAGAGACACAACAAGTCCCCACACCTGAGGTGCTACCCCTCCCTGGGCACCCCTGTCAAGTTACCAAATTTGAGGGAAGCAGCCAGATCACTGCTGCACCCATAGGTGGGGGTGTTGGCCCCAGAAAGTGGTATAAAAGGGGACCATGTGGGGTGTTGAATAGAAGCTCAGTGTCTGCTAATCCTATGTACGCTGTTCATGTGTTTGTATAATGTTTGTGGGTGAAATTATAAGCATGTACTTGTATGGATACTGAATATTTCCCTACATGTGGTGGAGCATTGGCAGGGCCTGGCCTATGGACATGCTAATTAGCGAGGCCCTGGCCTATGGACATGCTAATTAGCAAGGCCATGCTAATTAGCAAGGCCCTGTGGGACAATGGCTCTCAATGGGCCAAGGACACACCTAAAGAATGAGGGCTGACACCTGTCCAGCAGGGAACACAGGGATAGGCCGCTGGCCAGGTGACCTGCTGCAGCCAAGAAGAGACCAGAGAGGAATATATATAGGGGCCATGTGGTCGACGCCATCTTGGTACTCAGCTCAGCACTTCATCCCAGATGCAGCATAGCAGGGAGCGAGGAGCCTGGAAGAACTGTGGACCCATCCTGATCCTGGGATGTGCAACAAGAACTTTTGAACCAGCAGCTGTAACATCTCTGCTAGAGCCTGCATCGAGAACTGGGAGATTCGATGCATGTAATGTACTATCCTTTAACAACCTTACTCTCATGCTTTTCTTTATTGTAATAATAAACCTTTAGACATTAGATGCTAAACGATTGGCTCAGCATGATTTGTGGGTAAGATCCAGAGGGTAAATTGACCAGGGATCTGTGGCTGGTTTCTTGGAACCGGACAGAACTTGTTCGGGGTAGGTGGGATTGGGTTCTAAGACCCCCCCACCGGTGTATGAGGCCCGGGGCCATCGGGGGCACGGATATTGCTGGGGTGTCGGAGGGGTTTTGCTCGGGAGGCTTCAGGCAGGCTGCTGAAGCGCTCTGTGGGACTGGTTTGTGGCCTGTTTGGAGAGGTCACCAGTCTGGGGACTGTAAGGAGCCCCGAAGTTGATCAATTCGCCCTGAGCGGATGCCCTCAGTGTGCCTAGACACGGCCCAGTCTGTCACAACCCCAAACCCCAAAAGAATTAGGTAGGCCCCCTGGCTACACGCAGCATGGACTAGGTAGTTCAAATTAAAGCTCCTAATTTGAACTACCGTTACTCGTCCTGCAATGAGGACAAATGAGCTCCGAGGCATTCCCATTATTTCTGCCAGGAACCCTCTGAAATAAACAGCATGTGAGCAATGTTTTAAAAATGGCCACACCCTTTCCTTGGAGGAGTGTAGTGGGGCCTATTTGAGACTATGGGAAGGTGGGCAGGCGCAGCTGGAGGGATAACTAGACCCAGGCTCAACTGATTACTGGGGACAAATAATGACTAAAGGGAGGGGGTGCAGGTTACAGGTTCAAAACAAGGGAGCCATATGGGGACACCGAGCAGAGAACCCCGGACAGCGCCCACTGCTCCTTGAAGCTGTCAATGGAGCCAGTGGACGCCGCCCAGAGGAACTCTGCCCGGATACGTGACACTAGGAAGGAACAAAAATAGGCCCCACAGTCGCAGGGAACCCCCTCATCCAGTATCCTCTCCCTGGTGTTGTTTATGGTGGCTTTAGCTAAAGCCAGGAGGAGGGTGACGAGGAGGTCCCGTGACTTTGTGGGGCCACGGATAGGGGGTGCATAGATAAAAAGGTGAGGGGAAAAGTGCAGCCAGAACCTTAATAAGAGGTTCTGGAGGAGCCGGAATAGGGGCTGCAACCTGGCGCATTCCAGACATGCGTGTGCCAGGTTTTCCCTCACTCCGCAAAAGGGGCAGGTGTCCGGGATAGGAGTGAACCGCGCCAGGTACATGCCCGTGCTCACGGCTCCGTGAAGGAGCCGCCAACTGATGTCCCCGATGGGCCGCGGGATTAAGGTGGAATATACGCTGTCCCATCGGGGTTTCCCACCCTCAACGGGTCCCGCCACTTGGTATTGGGGCAGAACACGAGGGTGGGGAAATGCTGAGTGTGGAGCACGAACGTGTACAGAAGTTCCCTAGGAGTGGTTCGAAAGCAGACCGGCTGCAGATTTTGCAGCAGGCTGGGGGTCCGAGGATGGGGAGGCCGGGGGGGCCCGTGGAACAGGGGCCCAATAAAAAGGGATGGAGGGTTTGCAGGAAGGGAGGGACGGGGTGTACCCTCTCGCATGGACCGCTGCAGGAAGTCGAGAGCGGGCCGCGGCAAAGCCGCCTTCACCTCCTGGAGTAGGCGCAGCGGGGTTTGGGGGGGTGGAGAGCCCCATGCGCTGAGCGAGCGCTCGGGGATCCACCCAGTCCCCCCTGTCATAGTCCAGGAGGTCTCTGACCATGGTGGTTTCTGCCAGGATCAGCCTCCGGCACACCGAGGGAAGCTCCGCCACCTGCACGCACAAGGCTGCATTGCAGAGCAGGGGGCTCCGCGAGGAGGTCTGCTCCCTCGGTGGCCACAACGGACCTGGTCGCCGAGAACAGCTTCCAGGTCTGGAGGAGCTCCTGGTAGAATTCCGGCAGCTCTGAGAGGTCTCGCAAAAGGCCCCTCGGGTGGATAAAAAAGAGCTGCCGGTCGTATCGGAGCCCTCGGAGGTGGTGGAGGAAGGGACACCCCAAGGTGCTCCATGCCAGACTACTTGCACTAAAGAGGAGTCTCTGCAGGGCCTGGAGGCGGAAGGTCCGGACTTGGCTGAGCACGCAGACCAGGCCATCGCCCCCCTCCTCCAGGGGGAGAGACAGGACCCCTGCAGAGACCCAGTGCAGTCGTGGCCAAAAGAACTCCAGAGCTGTCCTCTGGAGCTTGGCCAGGACCTCCAGGGCTGGGCGCAGGGTGTTGAGCCGGTGGCAGAGCATGGACAGGACCAGCTGATTTAGCACCAGCGCCCTCCCGCTGAGGTAGAGCCACCAGAGCAGTCCTGCCCATTTCTGCAGCCGCTCACCCACCCTGGCCTCCAAACCTTGCCAGTTTTCTGGCAGCGAAGGATGCGTGGCGGATAAATAAACGCCCAGATAGAGCAGCGGACCCGCGCTCCACCTGATGGCCTGAAGCGCGGGTGGGAGGGAGCCGGCCTGCCACCCATCCCCGACAACCAGGCCAGAGCTCTTGACCCAGTTGACCCGGGCGGAGGAGGCTGCCGAGTAGACAGCTTGGAAAGCCTCCACCCGTGCCAGGTCGCCCGGGCACTGGACCACGAGGAGCACATCATCGGCGTTCGCCGACAGGCCCAGCCGCAGCTCCGGCTCTCGGAGCACAAACCCAGTCAACCTCCCACGGAGGAGACAGAGGAAGGGCTCAATCACCAGAGCGTACAGCTGGCCCAACAGTGGACACCCCTGACGTACCCCCCGCCCGAAGCTGACCAGCTCGGTCAGGGTCCAGTTGAGCCTGACCAAACACTCCGCGAGGGCGTACAGCACCCGGAGAAAACCCACAAAACGGGGCCCGAAGCCGAAGGCCTGCAGAGTGCCCAGGAGATACCCGTGGTCCATCCTGTCCAACGCGTTCTCCTGGTCCAGGGACACGAGGGCGAACGACAAACTGTCCCTACACCCAAGCTCCAAGAGATCTTGGAGAAAATACAAGTTGTCAAAGATGCTACAGCCTGGGACGGTGTAGGTCTGGTTGGTATGGATCACGTCCGCCAGCACGGACCGCAGTCGCAGCGAGATGGCTTTTGCTACGATCTTGTAGTCCGTGCTGAGGAGCGAGATGGGACGCCAGTTCCGAAGGTCGCGGAGGTCCCCCTTCTTCGGTAGCAAGGCAAGGACGGCTCTCCTGCACGACAGAGGGAGGACCCCGCTCTCCAGGGACTCGGCCCACACGGTGACGAGGTCTGGGCCGAGGACGTCCCAGAACACGCGGTAGAACTCCACGGTCAGCCCGTCCATGCCTGGGGTTTTGTTGGTGGGCATGAGACGGAGGGCTTCCGAAAACTCGGCCAGAGAGACCGCTCCAGCCGGTCCCGGTCACCCACGCTGACCGTTGGGAGCTCGGTCCAGAGCACCTTGCAGGCGTCGGCTTCACTTGGATCCGGGGAGAATAAACTGGCGTAGAAGGCCCTGGCCCTTCCACACATCTCCGCCGGATCCGTGAGGGGGTGCTGTCCTCTGCCAAAAGGCAGTTGACATGCTTTTTGGTCCCCCTCTTTTTCTCCAGGGCATAGAAGAAGCGGGAGCCGCGATCCATCTCCCGAAGGAGCTGGATGCGAGATTGAGCGAAGGCACCCCGGGCCCTGTGCTCTTCCAGGGCCCGGAGTTCCTCCTGCTTCTCCCGGTATGCCTCACGGAGCGGTGGATCCTTGGGGGTGGACGCCAGGTGCCCCTCAAGCTTCAAAACCTCCCGTTCCAACTGCTCCATCGCCGCATCCCTCCGCCGGTGGTGCCCCGGGAGTGGTCGCGGCAGAAGAGCCGGGCGCGCACCTTCCCCACGTCCCACCATCACCACGCCAAGGGAAAGGCGGGCCGCTGCCCCCGCCAGGCCTGCCAGAACTCCCGGAAGGACGCCACGAAGCCCACGTCCTCCAGTAAGCTATTCTTAAAATGCCAAGAGGCCGGCCCAAGCCCGTCTGAACTCAGAGAGGCTTTCACGGCCACCAAATGGTCATGGCCGAATGCTGAAGGAGTGGGTTCGTGCCAGATGGAAATGAGAGAGGTAGCTGCGATGATGGCGTCCGGGCCTGCGTTCGGGGGGTAGACGTTGACCAGTTTCAATGCCAGCCCCTCCACACGGGCCCGGACGTGCAGCAGGCGGCCTGGGACAACCTCGGCACTCCCCAGCACCTCGGGCCGTAGGGCAGGGGAGAACAGGATGACCACCCTGGCCGAGCGAGCACTGAGGTGGCTGAAATGCACCCCGTCCCCCCACTCCAGCCCCCAGCCAGCCTCGATGGCTGGAGTCGTGTGGGTCTGCTGCAGGAAAACCACCGAGTACCCCCCTCCCGAAGGAAGGAGAGCACCCGGGTCCTGCGGAGACCCGCCCTACAGCCCTGGGCGTTCAATGTTGCAATGGTGGTGTATTTCATAGTGAGGGCTGGGGTGGATCCTCACGGGCAGGGAGATCGTTGGCCTCCCGCAGGCCCTGCAACAGGCCACTCCCTGACCCGAAGACGAGGAGAATGTCACGGAATTTGTGGGCCCACCAGTAGGCCGCGATATCCTGCCTCTTGGTCCCTCTCCCCTCCTGCAAAAGGGTCCTCCTGGCCCCCAAGAGGGAATGAAAGTCCCCCCCCCCCAGTGCTGAAGGGCCAGCTCCACCTTCCCCTTAGCCCCGCGTGTATCCACGAGGAATTGGCGGAGCTCGGCCCCCAGCGCTGAGGGGGCACTGGACGTTCCCTCCATCTGGGCCCCCTGAAAAACCTCGCGGGCCACAGAGACGGGGAAACCGGGGTCTGAGCCCCGGTGCAGCACCAAGAGCGACAGCACTGCACTGTCCGCCCCCGACCGTGGCGAGGGAAAGTGCGGCAGAGGGAACAAAGGAGCCCCTATGGGACTGGGGACACAAATACCACCCCCTGAGGGCCGCCCACGGTCAGCGGGAACGAGACTGCTCCCGTGGGGGTGGCAATGACAGTGGTGTGGGAGGAAGGTGAAGACGGGACAGGCAGCACGGTAGGGGTGGAAAGAGGGGTGGGCTCACGGCCGGACGGTGGGTCAGGGACGGAAAGAGGGGGAACGGTAACGGTGGGAGAGGGATCAGGGACAGGGGAGGACTCGGGGCTAGAAATGGGTTCGTAGAGGATGTGATCGGGGCCAAGGGCACATACAGGGGTAAGGGGAGGATCGGGACAGGGAAGGGGACCAGAAATTGGGGTGGAGTCTAGGGGAGGATCCCCTGGATTTGTGCCACCGGGCTGCGGCTCCTCCCAAATGGGAACCAGGGGGACAGGAACAGGGAGGGGGCCCGCGCCGACTCCTGGCACAGATGGAGAGGCAGGAGTTTTCACCACGGCGTCGGCCTGAGTGATGTTCTCCGCTGGGCCCCCAACAGGAAGGGAAGATGACCGCCGCGCCTCGCTTGCTGGAGAGGGGGTGCCCCTGAGCTCGAGACCCGGCCGCTCAGCGCCAGCCGTCACCCCGGAGGGCTCGGCGGCTTCAGCTCCGGCGGCTTCAGCTCCGGCGCCCGAGTCGGCTGGGCCAATAGGTAACGCTAGGGGCGCCCCGAATAGTGGACCCGGTAAAGGGCCCCCTCGAGCGCCACCCCACCACACGCCGCCGGCAGCATCTGGCGTTGCACCTGCCGGCGGAAGGACAGGACGTGGCGGAGGGCAGGGTCCTTGCAGCCCAGTGGGAAAGGGCTGATGATAGAAATTGGCTTCCCCAGGGTGAAGAGGGAAGGCAGCAGGGTGGCATTGGGGAGGAAGGGAGGGACGGAAGTGAGGACCACCCGTACGCCAAGGTCCTCCAGAGGTTCGAGGGGCACGTGCACGCCCCCCCCCCCCCACAGCCAGACCCCTCTCCACTGCCTCCTGGGCGGCGGCCTCCGAGGCAAGGAAGAACACCACCTTGCCATACATCTTGGAGGCCACCACCACGGCCGAGGCCCCCACCACCCTCACCAATGCTCGCACGTAGGTTTCGACGTGGGGCGTGGTGGCGACCAGGAGGCAGCGGACGCCATGCCTCCTGGTCAGGGTGGGGAAGGGGCCCCGGCCACCAGGGATGGAACTGGAGGCGGCGGTCAGGGCAGATGACCTGGCATGTGGGGGGGGCGGCAGCGGCCACCTGGGCGCACGCTCTAGGGGCCATGGATGGATCACCCCCAGAGCCGTAGGGAGGAACAGCAGGGGAAGGATGGGCTGTGGCAGATGGCTGGGCTGCAGTGGGCGGGGCGGCCTCGGTCGCAGGCGGTTTGGCCTTCTGGGCTAGGCCTTTGCCCTTCTTCCCTCCCCAGCCCTTCTTGCTGGCAGAGGTAGAGGGCCGCCCACATCAGGGGGGCATCAGCCGTAGCAGCGGCGGAGCTCAGGTCGGGAGGTTAGCTGCAGCATCTTTTTGGGGTGGTGGCAGTGGGGGTTAATTCGAATTAAGCTAATTTGAAATAACGCATCTATATACAAAAACTATTTCGAAATAGCATTTTGCTATTTTGAAATAGCACGTCCACACTGAGTGGACCCTGAACCGAAGTTAAGACTGGTCAGAACCAGTGCCGGCAGGGCATCAGGTTAGGACTTAGTGTGTGGGGCTGCTGCCTGAGGCTAACTGAGCTCCGTGCTTAAAGGGACCCTACCCCCACCCTGGAAAGACAGTTCTCAGGGTTCCCCGCTTGCTTGTCTACCTCAATGATGGACAGCAAAGCAGTCCTGTCTTGGAGTGCCCTGAGTGCCCACACTCGGGAACCACAGCACTCGGATCCATGGAGCCAGAGCTGCCCCTGGGCACGCCGGTGCGTCTCGTGGGGTCGGAGCCATCAGCCCGGCTGCACTTGCTGCAGGCTGCCATCCAGGGGGTCCATCGGGGGGCTGTCAGGATCCAGGAGGCCCTTAGGGAGAGCGTCCACCCCGAGGAGCCCTCAGAGCCTCCCTGGTCCTCCCCACTGGGAGCTCGTGCCCCATTCCTCCCTCACGTCCTTCCACTTACCCCTCCCTAGCCCCCCTTCCTGATGTCAAATAAAAGACACGTATGTTCAAAAACAGAAACTGGGTTTATTGAACAAAACTGGGGGGGGGGATGGACCTCTGGGGAGACTGGGAAAAGGAGGTGGGAGAGGGGAAGAGAGAGGGTGGGAGAGGGGAGGGGGAAACCTGGGAGGAGGGAGCTGGAGGGGGAAGCTCAGGACTCAGGGTTGGGGGTCTCACCGGACCAACCTGACTTTCATGCTAACCTGCTCCTGGGTTTGCATGTGGCCTTTGGTGGCCAGGCTGGCAGCTATCCTGCCATAGATGGCTGCATTCCTCCATCTAGGGCTGAGATCATGGAAGTTGGGGACTTCCCACCCAAACCTGAATAAGGTCCATGATCTCCACCCTGGACCAGGAAGGCGCCCGCCTTCTCCAGCCCCTGTCAGGCTCCTGGGAGCTGGCAGACTGCTCCTGGGGAGCGGTGGAGGGCTGGCTGCCAGTGTCTTGCTGGCTCATGTTTTGGGGCCACTGGATCAGGGGCCCTGGTGGCCACTGCTGGCTCTGGGCTGGCAGGCTTGGAGCTGGCACAGGCACTGTGGCCAGGGTCTACCCCTTTAATGTCTCCGGGCTGGGGGAGAGGAGAGTGAGCTTTCCTGGTTGTGCCCAGAGTGGCCACCAGGGCTCGCTGGGAAGGCTGGAGACTCCCTATTTCGAATTAAGTGTCTACACAGCACTTAATTCGAAATAGTTACTTCGAATGTGGCATTACTCCTCGTAGAATGAGGTTTACCAAATTCAAAATAAGGGCTGCACTATTTCGAATTTATTTTGAAATAGCGGTTTGCCTGTGTAGATGCTATTAAAGTTAATTCAAAATAACTGCTGTTATTTCGAATTAACTTTGTAGTGTAGACATACCCTAAGAGCCTTCAGACATCAGGAGCACTGGGCAACCCCATAGAGGCTGTCTTTCTTACACCGGGGGCCTTGGCATCTTCCCTCTCCCTGCTCCATTTGACGAGGCCTCAGCGCATAGCCAGCCTTTGCAGTATACTGTGTCTGGATGGGGGTCGCTCCCAGAGGTGCCAACTGGGGCACAGGACTTTGCCTGTGTGCTGCATATGCTGCCCATGCCTCAAAGAGCTCTGGGGAGGAATGGTCATGAGTCCATGCCAACACTGTGTCCCCCGATAGAGCCTCCAACTACCAGCAGCTTAGAAACCTAGCCCTGGGGCTCCAACCCATTGGTCCAGAAGCCAACTCCTAAACAGGGCTGGCAGAACCTTCTGAAAAGTGGGAGGGTCAAGGCCCCCTGACCCCCCCATTCAAGCTCTCCTGATCCTAAGCCTCCCACATGGTCTGGTCCCCAGCAGGACAGAGAGAGAGCTAGGTTAGTTAGCACAGATCCTCACACCATTAGGCAGGCAGACACCTACCATGGGTGCTATGGTCTTTGAGGCAGCTAGGGGGCTCTTGGCTTCTGGAGCTCCCAGCAGCTACCAACACGATGATTCCTGCGACCTCAGGAAGGGAGCTAGAGTGCCAGGCATGGAGAGAACTAGCCCAGCTGTGAGCTCACTGCAATGCCAGTCACCTGCTCCTCTCCACAGGGTGCTATGAAGTGCCTCAGCTGCTCCAGGGAGAAGTGAAGTGACAGGCTAGAACTGAGCTGTAGGTCCTGTGATGGAGTGTGGTCACAGAAGACCCCCTTGGGACTATTCCCCAGTGTGCTGATTATGAAACTAACCCTCAAAAGGGATCAAAACCCCAAAATGAGTATAAGTTTTACACAAGAAAAACTCATGAGGACATGCACCCTCTTTATCAATGAAAGAGAGAGATGCACACTGGCTGTACTCCCAGGTAACAATTATTTACACTGGGCTCGATAGTAAACACGTGTGTTTTTAATAAGTACAAACAGCAGGATTTGCAAGTGGAAACAGACAGATCAAAGTAAGTTACTAAGTTAAAATGGAAAGAAAAAGCATAGCTAATTCTAATTCACTAAGGGTATGTCTACACTAGTTCGTTAATTCAAGCTAGGTAGGCAAATCAGGCAACCGGAGTTGCCAATGAAGCCTGGGATTTAAATATCCCGGGCTTTATTTGTATGTTCCCGTCTGGCCGCCATTTTTAAATCCCCCTTAGTTCGAACGAACTGCCCGCAGCTACACGCGGCAGTTTAAAATTAATCCGAACTAAGTCCTTAGTTCGGATTAACTGTTACTCCTCATGGAATGAGGTGTAACAGTTAATCCGAACTAAGGACTTAGTTCGGATTAACTAAACTGCCGCGTGTAGCCGCGGACACTGCCAGTCGTATCATGTAGCAGTACAAACACTGAAACTCTTCAGGTCCGAGGAAAATGCAGTTTGGGGCCCAGCTTCCTGGGATACCACTCTGCAAATGGGATCAGAACCCCAAAGGAATTATTTAGGTAAGGCCCCTTTAATGAAGGGGGGGTACACACTGATTGTTCCCCCAGGTAACAATTATTTACCCTGGGCTTGATAGTAAATAAAGGTGATTTTATTAAGTACAAGCAGTAGGATTTAAGTGGTTGCAAGTGCGAACAGGCAGAGAAAAGTGAACTACAAATTTAAAATAACAAAAAACACATAGCTAGTTCTAACAGACTCAAGCATATTACAAACTCACCCTACAACTGTTATGATTCCAGCTAAGCCTCCAAACCAGGGAAGTTTCTTTTTCCCCTGGGGTCTTTGGCTGGAATGGTACTCCCAAGAGAATGAACTAAAGACAAAACTGAAAAACTTGGTATTTTAAATAGCCTCCCTTTCAGGCAGGTATTCTCTGTTTTACATTCTCCCCTGCATGGAAAATTATCAGGTCAGATCCTACCAGGTTTCAGGGGTGGGGTGTGTGTGTGTGTGTGTGTGTGACAGACATGATTTCCTAAGACCAACCAGTGCTAAGACTTAAAGGAGAAAAGAGGCTGTTTACAGTTGATCACCCAGACATTGAGGGAACACCCTTGATGACTTTCATTTGCACATTTAAAACCATAAACCATTCCATACTCTGTATCTCTAACTTTACACACAAGAATGATACATACACCAAAACAAGATATACTTGTGATGAAGTGGGGATTGTATTCACTTCAGTTCACTTTGTTATGTTGTATGTGATTCCTACTATCCTGTGTTGTTCTGTAGTAACTGTGTGTGTGCCTCAGTTTCCCTGGGCACTGCACTGATGCCCAGCTGGGGATGGGAGTTTTGGATGAGACTCTCACTGAGGGAGGCTGCCCAGCCCAGCATGTACACAATGTCTCAGGCTGTCTTGTAACTTGAGCCTAGGTGGGAGATTCGATCAGGTGACACCTTTTTGCTCAGGAAGCTGGACAAAGGAGGAGCAGGGAGTGGTTGCTGAGTGTGGGAGTTAGTCTCAGCTGGCTTAGGATGCAGGGAGGGGGCCCAGGGTGCTGGCTCTGGGCCCCCCCTCTCCCCAAGATGGATTGTACTGACTGCTTCTGGGTTCCTGTGTTAACAAATCTGTGCTACGCTGTGTCCTTGTGAACCAATAAACCTTCTGTTCTACCTACTTGCTGAAAGTCACATCTGGGAGGGGGGCAGGAGGAGGAACCATCGCACCCTGGTCCAGCAAACTCCATCTGGGACCGGTCAGGTTCTGAGGGTGCTGGACCAGGGAGGTCAAACCTGTATTTCAGTAAGGGTATGTTTACACTTGCAGCCTATTTTGGAATAGGGCTGCAAATGTAGGCATTCGGAATTGCAAATCAAGCCCGGGATTTAAATATCCCGCGCTTGATTTGCATCTTCCCGGCCGGGCGCCATTTTTGAAATTTACAAGCCCGGAATAACTGCCCACGTCTACACGCGGCAGTGAAATGGGCGTTCGAAATAAAGCCCTATTTCGAACTACCTGTTATTCCTCCTGCAATGAGGTTTAAATCCCGGGCTTGATTTGCAATTCCGAATGCCTACATTTGCAGCCCTATTCCGAAATAGGCTGCAAGTGTAGACATACCCTAACTCTTCTACCAGAAAGTGTGATCTTTGTCACAGACTAGGGACTATTACCCCCAGACAATGTTTGACCTCGACAATACTCTGTCAACAGGAGCCCCTGTCATTCCCCTTTGCAGAGAAAGGTGCTCAGGGGACCTCTCTCATCTCCCTGGTTGGCAGCCAGGGATCTTTCCTTCATAACTGAAATTGCTGCATTCTAAGATTCCCCAGCCTATTGAGGGCCTTTCACAGAAACACTGCTGAACTCCTCAGGTTTTAGGCTCTATTGTTTGTTGAAGAAATGCCCTAGGTTAAAGGATTAAGACTCTTCACATGTAGTATTAATCACTCAGTTTTGATCATCTGATTCCACACTCTCCTTTCCATCTGACTGGCCACTCCCATCCCCTAACACAGTTGAGGGACTTGTATAAGAGATGCATTTGATTATTTATTTAGTTTGACTTGGAGAATGACAAGACCAGCTAGGTTCTAGTCACTTCATGTATGGATAGTAATAGGTCTGCTGTTGTTACCGGCACAGCAGGTGCCATGTTTGTCTTCCTCCCGGAAGAAAGAAGGGATTTCATCTGCACTTAGTGCAAGCTGCTCGCCATTTTGGAGGAAAAAATGAGAGGACTTGAGGCCCAAGTATCAACCCTACGTTCCATCACAGAGGATGAAGACTTCCTCGATAGAAGGCAGCATTTAATCCTGCAGGCACAGCAGGCTGAAGAGCCAGCGAGGGCAGTACAGGACAGGGAAGAGAACTGGCAGCATATAACCTCTAGAAGAAGGCGGCCAACTCGGGTATCCCCCATTCCTATAGAGGTAAGTAACCACTTTCAGGCTCTCTCCACAGGTACTATGGTGGAGAATGCTTCGGCACAGACCTCTCAGGGAAGAAATCAGAAGGGAACACCATCTACTGGCAGGCATGGGATGCATAGCCCTAGGGATGGGGGTTCCATGACCACCACCCCCAAAAGAAGAAGACAGGTGGTGGCGGTCAGGGACTCCCTCCTAAGAGGGACTGAGTCATCCATCTGCCATCCAGACCTGGAATCTCGAGAGGTGTGCTGCTTACCAGGAGCTCGCATTCAGGATGTCACTGAGAGTCTTCCAAAACTGACCAAACGTTCGGATCGCTACCCCTTCCTGCTTCTTCCTGTGGGAACTAGCACTAGAGCCAAGAATGACCTTGAGCGGGTCACATAGAATACTAGGACTGGAAGGCACCTTGAGAGGTCATTGAGTCCAGTCCCCTGCCCTCATGGCAGGACCCAGTACTCTCTAGACCATCCCTGATAGATGTCTATCTAACCTACTCTTAAATATCTCCAGAGATGGAGATTCCACAATCTCCCTAGGCAATTTATTCCAGTGTTTGACCACCCTGACAGTTAGGAACTTTTTCCTAATGTCCAACCTAAACCTTCCTTGCTGCAGATTAAGCCCATTGCCTCTTGTTCTATCTTCGGAGGCCAGGAAGAACAAGTTTTCTCCCTCCTCCTTGTGACAGCCTTTTAGATACCTGAAAATCGCTGTCATGTCCCATGTCACAGCAGATTATGTAGCACTGGGAAGAAGGATCGAGGAATTTGAAGCGCAAGTGGTGTTCTCATCCATCCTCCTTGTTGAAGGAAAAGATCTGGGTAGGGATTGTCGAACTGAAGAAGTAAATGCGTGGTTGCACAGGTAGTATAGGACAGAGGGCTTTGGTTTCTACGACCATGGGACTCTGTTCTGGGTACAAGGATAGTTACGAAGAGATGGGATTCACCTAACCAAGAGAGGAAAGAGCATCTTTGTGGGCAGGCTTGCAAACCTAGTGAGGAGGGCTTTAAACTAGGTTCATTGGGGGATGGTGGTCAAAGCCCTGAGGTAAGTGAGGAAGTTGGATACCGGGAAGAAACACAAGGAGGAATAAGCAACAAAAAAAGACCGGTGATTTGAATGGAGAAGGTAGATAACCAGTTGATTGCCCTAAGGTGTTTGTACACAAATGCAAGAAGCCTGGGAAACAAACAGGAAGAATCAGAAGCCCTGTCCCAGTCAAAGAACTATGATTTGATTGGAATAACGGAGACTTGGTGGGATGACTCACATGACTGGAGCACTTGTCGTGGAAGGGTATAAACTGTTCAGGAAGAACAGGCGGGGGAGAAAAGGAGGAGTTGCATTGGATGTAAGAGCAGTATGATTGCTCGGAGCGCCAATATATAGAGGAAGAAAATCCTGTTGAGAGGCTATGGCTTAGGTTTAGAGGTGGAAGCAACAGGGGTGATGTTGTGGTTGGTGTCTGCTATAGACCACCGGATCAGGTGGATGAGGTAGACGAGGCTTTCATCAGACAACTGAGAGAAGCTTCCAGATCACAGGCCCTGGTTCTCATGGGGGACGCTAATCACCCTGACATCTGTTGGAAGACCAATACAGCAGTACACAGACAATCCAGGAAGTTGTTGGGGATAACTTCTTGGTACAAGTGCTGAAGGAACCGACCAGGTGCCATGCGCAGCTTGACCTGCTGCTCACAAACCGGGAGGAACTAGTAGGGGAAGTAGAGGTGGGTGACAACCTGGGAAGCAGTGATCACGAGATGGTAGATTTCAGGATCCTGACCAAAGGAAGAAAGAGTAGTAAAATACGCACCCTGGACTTCAGAAGATCAGACTTTGACTCCCTCAGAGAACTGATGGGCAGGATTCCCTGGGATGCTAACATGAAGGGGAAAGGAGTCCAGGAGAGATGGCAGTATTTTAAAGAAGCCTTATTAAAGGCACAGGAAGAAACCATCCCGATGCGCAGCAAGAAAAGCAAATATGGTAGGCGACCAGATTGGCTTACCGGGGAAATCCTTGGTGAGCTTAAACACAAAAAGGAAGCTTACAAGAAGTGGACAGTTGGACAGATGACTAGGGAAGAGTATAAATATATTGGTCGAGAATGCAGGGGAGTTATCGGGAAGGTGAAAGCGCAGTTGGAATTGCAGCTAGCAAGGGATGTGAAGGGCAACAAGAGAGGTTTCTACAAGCATGTTAGCAACGAGAGAGTGATCAGAGAGGGTGTGGGGCCCTTACTGGGTGAGGGGGGTAACCTAGTGACAGATGATGTGGGGAAAGCTGAAATACTCAATGCTTTCTTTGCCTCTGTCTTCACGGACAAGGTCAGCTCTGAGATAATGCACTAGGCAACGCAGTATGGGAAGGAGGTGGACAGCCCTTGGTGGGGAAAGAATAAGTCAGGAACTATTTAGAAAAGCTGAACATACACAAATCCATGGGTCTGTATTTAATGCATCCGAGGGTACTGAGGAAGTTGGCAAATGTCATTGCGGAGCCTTTGGCCATTATCTTTGAAAACTTGTGGCGATCAGGAGAGATCCCAGATGATTGGAAAAAGGCAAATGTAGTGCCCATCTTCAAAAAAGGGAAGAAGGACAATCCAGGGAACTACAGACCAGTCAGCCTCACCTCAGTCCCTGGAAAAATCATGGAGGGGATCCTCAAGGAATCAATTTTAAAGCACTTGGAAGAGGGGAAAGTGATCAGGAATAGTCAGCATGGATTCACAAAGGGCAAGTCGTGCCTGACCAATCTGATTAGCTTCTATGATGAGGTAACTGGCTCTGTGTATATGGGAAAGTCAGTGGTTGTGATATACCTTGACCTTAGCAAAGCTTTTGATACGGTCTCCCACAATATTCCTGCCAGCAAGTTAAGGGAATATGGATTGGATAAATAGACTGTAAGATGGATAGAAAGCTGGCTAGACTGTCGGGCTCAAGGGGTAGTGATCAACGGCTCTGTGGCGGGGTAGCCCCACCACCCCCGGAAACCACCGCGGCCCGGGGGCAACCCGAGCCAGGAAGGGTGATAGTGGGACCCGGACGCAAGGGCGCCGGGGGGGGGGGGCAGGCGCCCATTCGGGACTGCGCCGGGGGTGACGTCATCAGCGTGCCCCGGGGGCAGGGCACAGGCCGATGACGTAGGGCGGGCCGTCATCTTCCCGCGCCCGGTGGGGGATTTAAAAACGGACTCTGGGCCAGAGGAAGGGGAAGGCCTGAGGGAAGGAGTGGCTCCGACGGATATGGAGCGGACCGGGTACTGGCGGCCCTGGGTGCAGTTTAACCCAGGGGGCCAGGGCTAGAGGGGGACTCTGGCTGGGGGGAAAGAAGCGGCCCAGGGTGGGGCTGCAGAACCCTTGAACGGGGGAGTTTAGGATTCCCAGACACCCCCCCCCCGTTGTGAGTGAGGACAGGTGTCCTGACTCTAGGGCCCTGTGTCGGGGTCCGGAGCGAGGGCGGGCCCGGACCCCCTCCCCCCCCCCAACCAGCCGGATAGGCTGCTGCGTGGCCTGGGCCTTAAGCGGCACAACGAGACCAGGCACAATCGGTATCCTATTGGGACAAGAGGGGCGCACAGGGAGGAGACGTGGCAAGGGGAGGGGGGTCCCCCCCCTCTACTGGGGTGTCCTACAGGCTCGATGTCAGGTTGGCGGTTGGTTTCTAGCGGAGTGCCCAAAGGATCGGTTCTAGGACCAGTTTTGTTCAACATCTTTATTAATAAACTGGATGAGGGGATGGATTGCACACTCAGCAAGTTTGCAGATGACACTAAGCTAGGGGGAGAGGTAGATATGCTGGAGGGCAGAGATAGGGTCCAGAGTGACCCAGACAGATTAGATGATTGGGCCAAAAGAAATCTGAGGTTGAACAAGGACAGTATAGAGTCCTGCACTTGGTATGGAAGAATCCCAAACATTGTTACAGGCTGGGGACCGACTGGCAGAAAAGTAGCAGTTCTGCAGAAAAGGACCTGGGGGTTACAGTGGATGAGAAGCTGGATATGAGTCAACAGTGTGCCCTTGTAGCCAAGAAGGCTAATGGCATATTAGGTTGCGTTAGGAGGAGCATTGCCAGCAGATCCAGAGATGTCATTATTCCCCTTTATTCGGCTTTGGTGAGGCCGCATCTGGAGTATTGTGTCCAGTTCTGGGCCCCCCACTACAAAAAGGATGTGGACGCATTGGAGAGGGTCCAGCGGAGGGCAACCAAAATGATTAGGGGGCTGGAGCATATGACCTACGAGGAGAGGCTGAGGGAGTTGGGTCTGTTTAGTCTGCAGAAGTGAAGAGTGAGGGGGGATTTGATAGCAGCCTTCAACTTCCTGAAGGGAGGTTCCAAAGAGGATGGAGAGAGGCTGTTCACAGTAGTGAGATGGCAGAACAAGGAGCAATGGTCTCAAGTTACAGTGGTGGAGGTCTAGGTTGGATATTAGGGAAAACTACTTCACTAGGAGGGTGGTGAAGCACTGGGCTGGGTTCCCTAGGGAGGGGGTGGAATCTCCATCCCTGGAGGTTTTTGAGTCTCGGCTTCACAAAGCCCTGGTTGGGTTGATTTAGCTGAGATTGGTCCTGTCTTCGGCAGGGAGCTGGACTTGATGACCTCCTGCCATCCATCTCCCCCTCTGACAAACAGAGGCTGGGGACACCATTCCTTACCCATACTGGCTAATAGCCATTTATGGACTTAACCTCCATGAATTTATCTAGTTCTCTTTTAAATCCTGTTATAGTTGTAGCCTTCACAACCTCCTCAGGCAAGGAGTTCCACAGATTGACTATGTGCTGTGTGAAGAAGAACTTCCTTTTATTAGTTTTAAACCTGCTGCCCATTAATTTCATTTGGTGGCCCCTAGTTCTTATATTATGTAAATAACTTTTCCTTATTCACTTTCTCCACACCACTCATGATTTTATAGACCTCTATCATATCCCCCCTCAGTCTCCTCTTTTCTAAGCTGAAAAGTCCCAGTCTCTTTAATCTCCCCTCATATGGGACCGGTTCCAAACCCCTAATCATTTTAGTTGCCCTTCTCTGAACCTCTTCTAATGCCAGTATATGTTTTTTGAGATGAAGAGACCACATCTGTACACAGTATTCCAGAGAAAGCAAATCCAGAGATTACTAGTTCAAGCAGAGAAGCCCCTGCATCTGCTGTTTGTTACACAATGGGAGTTGTATGGCTTTGACTCTTACAATAGCTAATGCTTGCAGTCATTTATAGCTGACACACATGTTTATTTAGCTCAGCTACTGACTTTGTAAATTAGAGATTTTATGCAAAGAATAGTTCTGAGCCACTAAACTAGAAAAAGAGAATTTTCCACATTTGAGCAGAGCTAAATTAATGGACCCTTCAAAGTAATATGTTAATTATCCAGTTTCTTTCTTTGCTCTTTTCCATGGGTGTGTGGTCTGTAAGGCAAAGAGAGGGTCAGCCGGGGCTCTGCTGGCCTCGCCCTGCTCCTCCCTGCCTCCAACTTCCATGTGGGGTTGCTGTGGAATGGTTTGTGTGGTTCAGGCAGGTTCCAGGGTGGCTGAGAAGGCAGAGAAGCAGGGAGCCCCCTCATGGCACAGACACAAGGCTCCAATTACAGACACATGGGTTCTCCCTGCTGCTGCAGCAGCCTCAATTCCATTCATGTCATCAGCTCCAGGAGATTGCTGCCCTGATCTGCAGAGTCCACCCCACCAAGCTTGTTGTGTCCCTGCTGCTGTCTCTTATGGAGGGCTTCCACTTCTGGGTCATTGGTGGCCATTCTGCCCCACTACAGCAGATGGAAGAAGGTGTGGCTGATGCTCCTGTTTCTCTTCCTTGGTCTAGCCTCTACTGCTACCCCACCAGCTGGAGCTCTCCCCATCCTGCCCTTCCTTGTGCCTGCCTGCTTGTTGAGGCCCCTGCTGCTGGACTTCTCCAGCTGAGGACAACTGCTGTTGCTTGTCACCACTGCTGCTATCTGGGGCCTGCCGGCCTGTCCCCCCACCCGCACTCCTCCAGAGGGAGAGGTGAAGGAGATCGCACCAGCACCCACTGTTTGGGATCTCCCTGCCTTGGTTGGCCACCACTTCCCAGCTGCTGCTGCGTCCCCATCACCAGCGCTGTTGAGGAGGAGAGAAGAAGCTACTGCTTGGACGAGTGTACCAGAGGCTCTGCTTGGGTGCTGGAGGCGCCCCCCGGCCCGGTGCACCCTGGTGAGCAGGTGGGCCCCGCCCCTGTCCAACCTATTTCGGCGGGGTCTGAGGAGAGGGTGGCATGGTTGCTGCCAGGCAAGGGAGAGGGCTTACCCCAGGGGGAGGTTTCTCTGCCTCCCGTTGTTCCTCCCTTGCCTCCTGGGCCCCCCTGAGTACCACCTGCACCCCCTGGCCCTGCCCCAGATGACCAGCCCTCTACTTCCACCTTAGAGGGCTGGATGCTCATTTGGAGGACGCTCAAAGCCCGTGGGCTCAATCTCCCCCCTCCGATGAGGAGTGTAGGGAATAATCTCCGGACACACTGGGGCTACGTCTACACTGGCCCCTTTTCCGGAAGGGGCATGTTAATTTCACCTATCGTCGTAGGGAAATCCGCGGGGGATTTAAATATCCCCCGCGGCATTTAAATAAAAATGTCCGCCGCTTTTTTCCGGCTTTTAAAAAAGCCGGAAAAGAGCGTCTACACTGGCCCCGATCCTCCGGAAAAAGCGCCCTTTTCCGGAGGATCTTATTCCTACTTCAAAGTAGGAATAAGACCCTCCGGAAAAGGGCACTTTTTCCGGAGGATTGGGGCCAGTCTAGACGCTCTTTTCCGGCTTTTTTAAAAGCCGGAAAAAAGCGGCGGACATTTTTATTTAAATGCCGCGGGGGATATTTAAATCCCCCGCGGATTTCCCTACGACGACTCGTGAAATTTACATGCCCCTTCCGGAAGAGGGGCCAGTGTAGACGTAGCCTGGGTGTTGGTGAAAACAAGCAGAGGATTTATTGGTTCACACAGCGCTGGTGGAGTGCAGATCAGGTAGTTAGCCCAGAGCGCACTAACTTAACCAAAACATACATTAGATTATATAGGTAGCAGATGGACGGAGGAGAAGTGATTTGATAGGTCTAGCAGCAGAAGTGAAATATGCATGTAAGCCAATGGTCTAAGACAGTTACACAGCATCTCCACCCATTGCCAATTAAACATGTTATCACTAATACAGGTAGTTATTCCTAACAAGCTAAATGTGCCAACATAAACAGGATGGCAGCCCCCAGAATGAATATGTTGCTGTAAGCTTGTTAGCCGAACTTGTGATGTCTAGGCGGGACGGACGACTCCATCACCACCCTGGCACAGTCCTTGAGATTAAAGCTCATAAATCTGAAAGCACAAGAGACAGTGAAACCCGCGCAGCCTGACTGATACCAGCCAGGCCTTATCAGAGTGAGAGAGGCCCCTTTGGAATGTAGTTGCCATGAGAATCAGGGTCATAGTAACTGTTGAACTATTTTACTTCCCAAGCTTGGCCTAATACTTTCAGGTTTGAGTTTGTCAGTTCTCAGCAAGATACCATGGACTGCCTTAATTTACCCTACAAGGAGGATGGGAAGGCCCCCTGCAAAATGCTGAGGGAGGCCACTGCTGCCATCGCCCCCGATGAGCATCAGTAGGAGGCGCCGGCTGAGGTTGGAATGGCAGTGGAGGGGAACACCCCTGTCCCCCTCATGGAGTTCATCCCCGAGGAGGCCTCTGATGGAGCTCCCCCAGTCCCCTTACTACCTGTACCCCCTGTACCTAGCGGGGAGGATTCTGGGGCCATGGGGATGGAGCTTAGCTCCATCTTTGAGGAGATCAAGTCCCTGGGTCTGACCCCACTTGCCCAGGGGGAGGATGACCCCTTGTCAACGGGCCTTGGTCTGGGCAGCGACTCAGTCGTGCCCCCCCGCCCTTCCTCTCCCATGCCCCAGGCGGCCGTCCCCGTCCTCAGCCTCGGGGCACCCCTAATACTGCCCGTCGGCCCAAACACCATAGGTGCCTCATCTGCGGCCGCCGAGCCCTTAGGGGTGATGATTGGCGCCGAGCAGCCAGGTCCCGGGCTTGCGAGCGCCCCCTCCATCGCTGAGGCAGAGCGGTCACCTCCCCTACCCACTGGGGCCCCAGCAACTGCAACCATCATAACCAATGCCATGACTTCGGACACAAGCTCCACCCAGCCATCCAAGCGCGGACCCCCTCCCCACCTCAGTCCCCGACCCATTCGGGAGGTGCCGCAGCCCAGTAGCCCAGACCTGGGGGATGGTCCCTTTGCCCCCATCATAAGCTCTGGTCCCCCTCCCTGTCCCAATCCTTCCCCATTTCCGTCCATACCCCCGGTCCTGACCCCACCACTATTCATGATCCTGGCCCCAACCCTGCCTCCATTCCCATTCCCAGTCCCGCTCCCACCATCACCTTCATCCCCACTTCTGTTTCCGATCCATCGTCCGACCCTGACCCTACTTCCCATTCCGTCCCAACTGTGATGTCCACTCCCCCTCCACCACCCCCCAATCCCACTGTTATTGCCACCACCAAGAGGGCTGTCTCTTTCCAACTAGCTGGAGAGGAATTATTTAAGCTCAATACCAATGTGGACACAAGAACAAATGGATATAAGCTGGCTAGTAGGAAGTTTAGACTTGAAATTAGACGAAGGTTTCTAACCAATAGAGGAGTGAAGTTCTGGAACAGCCTTCCAAGGGAAGTAGTGGGGGCAAAAGATCTATCTGGCTTCAAGATTAAACTAGATGGGTTTATGAAGGGGATGGTTTGATGAGATAACATGATCTTGGTAACTAATTGACCTTTCACTATCGGTGGTAAATAGGCCAATGGTGGGATGATAGGAGTTACTATAAAGAACTTTTCCTGGGTGTCTGGCTGGTGAGTCTTGCCCACATGCTCAGGGTTCATCTGATCGCCATATTTGGGGTCAGGAAGGAATTTTCCTCCAGGGCAGATTGGCAGAGGCCCTGGAGGTTTTTCACCTTCCTCTGTAGCATGGGACACGGATCACAGCTGGAGGATTCTCTGCATCTTGGGGTCTTTAAACCATTTGAGGACTTCAATATCTGAGACATAGGTGAGAGGATTATTCTAGGAGGGGGTGGGTGAGATTCTGTGGCCTGTGTTGTGCAGGAGGTCAGACTAAGGTCAGAAGGGGCCATTATGATCATCTAAAGTCTATGAGCTGTGAGCAGCCCTCGGGGGTGGTTTTCATGTTCCCAGTTCCCTACAGGCTGCCCTGTTCCCTCCGCCACCCCCTCCCTCGCCGGGGATGGAGCGGGGCAGTGCAGTGCCGTGCCATTGCTTCAGGAACTGCACCAGGGATCGGATCCTGCTTGCTCATCTCTGTGGCCCACGGGGTCCATCCAGGAGCCCAGATGGAGGAAAACATGCTGCCCTGACCCCCTCAGCAATGAGGGCCGATCTGTGCCAGTTCCTTGCAGATACCCGCGGGGACAAAGATAAGGTGCAGCTCGCCCTTCGGCTCTGGGGGGATTTCAACCACCTCCTCAGGGCCACAAGGGCTCTTTTGCAGGAGGGGAGAGGGAACAAGAGGCAGGACATCGCAGCCTACCGCCAGGCCCGCAAGTTCCGTAACGCTCTCCTGGCCTTGGGGTTGGGGTGTGGTCTGTTGTGGGGCCTGCGGGAGGCCAACGATTACCCTGCCCACGAGGATCCAACCCAGCCCTCACCATGAAATATACCACCATTGCTCTCCTGGGTGCTCTCCTTCCTTCGGCGGGGGGGGACACTCGGTGGTGTTCCTGCAGGAGACCCACATGACTCCAGCGGTCGAGGCTGGTTGGTAGCTGGAGTGGGGGAACAGGGTATATTTCAGGCACCTCAGCGCCCATGCACTCCCTGTTCTCCCCTGCCCTACGGCCCGAGGTGCTGGGGGTTGCCGAGGTCATCCCAGGCTGCCTGCTACACGTCCGGGCCCACGTAGAGGGGCTGACGTTGAACTTGCTCAATGTCTATGGCCCAAACGCTGGCCCGGACTGGGACATTTTTATTGGCAGGCGGCCACCTTCCTCGGCACCCTGGATCCTCGCGAGTGCTTGGTCCTGGGCGGGAAATTCAACACCACCACTGAGGACCGGAATTGCCCAGGAATCAAAAATTGCCAGGCCGCAGCACATGTCCTCAGGAAGATCATGGACCATCACTCCCTGGTGGACATCTGGTGCAACCACCACCCGGACAACACCACCTTCACCTATGTCCGGGTGGAGAATGATCAATCGCGCCACTCCCGGTTGGACCACATATACCTATCTCGATTCCATCTGGCACGAGCACACTCCTCCAGTGTCCGGTCGGCCCCTTCACGGACCACCACTTGGTGACTGTGAAAGCCTCTCTCAGTGCGGAGAGGCTGGGGTCAGCTTATTGGCACTTTAACTATAGCCTGCTGGAGGATGTGGGTTTTGTGGCATCCTTCCGGGAGTTCTGGCTGGCCTGGCGGGGGCAGTGGCCCTCCTTTCCCTCAGCGTGGCGATGGTGGGACGTGGGGAAGGTACGCGCCTGGCTCTTCTGCCGTGACTACTCCCAGGGCGCCAGCTGGTGGAGGGATGCAGAGGTAGAGCAATTGGAGCGGGAGGTTTTGAAGCTTGAGAGGTGCCTGGTATCCGACCCCGAGGATCCACCCCTCCGCGAGGCATACCCGTACAAGCTCAAGGAACTCTGGGCCCTCGAGGACCATCGGGCCTGGGGTGACTTTGTTCAATCCCGCATCCGTCTCCTTTGGGAGATGAATCATGGCTCCTGCTTCTTCTATGCCCTGGACAAAGAGGGGATCTAAAAAGCACCTCACCTGCCTTTTGGCAGAGGATGGCACCCCCCTCACGGATCCGGAGGACATGCGTGGAAGGGCCAGGGCCTTCTACGCCAGTTTATTCTCTCCGGATACGACCAACGCTGGCAGCGTGCTCTGGACTGAACTCCCGACGGTCAGCGAAGGTGACCGGGACCGGCTAGAGCTGCCTCTCACTCTGGTCGAGTTCTTGGAAGCCCTCCGTCTCATGCCCACCAACAAAACCCCGGGCATGGACGGGCTGACCGTGGAACTCTACTGCGTATTCTGGGATGTCCTTGGCCCAGACCTCGTCACCGTCTAGGCCTAGTCCTTGGAGAGTGGGGTCCTCCCTCTGTCGTGAAGGTGAGCCATGCTCGCATTGCTGCCGAAGAAGGGGGACCTCCGCTACCTTAAGAATTGGCGTCCCGTCTTGCTCCTCAGCACGGACTATAATGTCTTAGCAAAAGGCATCTCGCTGCGACTGCGGTCCGTGCTGACGGACATGGTCCACCCCGACCAGACCTACACCGTCCCCAGCCGCAGCATCTTTGTCAATCTGTACTTGGTCCAGGATCTCTTGGATCTTGGGTGCAGGGATGGCCTGTCGTTCGCCCTCCTGTCCCTGGACCAGGAGAAGGCGTTTGAGAGGGTGGACCACGGGTATCTCCTGAGTACTCTGCAGGCCTTCGGCTTCGGGCCCAATTTTGTGGGTTTTCCCCAGGCGCTGTACGCCTCCTCAGAGTGTTTGATGAGACTCAACTGGACCCTGACCGAGCCGGTCAGCTTCGGGCGGGGAGTACATCAGGGGTGTCCACTGTCAGGCCAGCTGTATGCTCTGGCCATCAAGCCTTTCCTCTGTATCCTCCATCAGAGGTTGACAGGGTTGGTGCTCCAAGCGCTGGAGCTGCGGCTGGTCCTTTCAGCGTACGCCGATGACGTGCCCCTCGTGGTCCAGGACCCGAGCGACCTGGAGAGGGTGGGGGCCTGCCAAGCACTCTACTTGGCAGCCTTTTCTGCCCAGGTCAACTGGGTCAAGAGCTCTGGCCTGGTGGTCGGGGACCGGTGGCAGGCAAGCTCCCTCCCATCCGCGCTTCAGGCCATCAGGTGGAGCGCGGGTCCACTGCTCTATCTCGGTGTTTTTCTATCCGCCACGCATCCCTCCCTGCCGGAGAACTGGCAGGGTTTGGAGGCCAGGGTGGATGAGTGGCTGCAGAGATGGACAGGCACTGGTGCTGAATCAACTGGTCCTGTCCATGCTCTGGCACCAGCTCAACACCCTGAGCCTGGCTCCGGAGGTCCTGGCCAGACTCCAGAGGACAGCCCTGGAGTTCTTTTGGTCAGGATTTCACTAGGGCTATGTCTAGACTGCAGGCTTCTTTCGAAAGAGGCTCTTTCGAAAGCATCTTTCGAAAGAGCCTCTTTCGAAAGAGAGCGTCTAGACTGCACGGAGAAATTTCGAAAAAGCGGCTTGCTTTTTCGAAAGAAAGCATCCAGTGAGTCTGGATGCTCTCTTTTGAAGAAGCCCTATTTACATTGAAGAACGCCTTCTTTCGAAAGAGGAACTTTCGAAAGAAGGCGTTCTTCCTCGTGAAATGAGGTTTACCGCCATCGAAAGAAAAGCCGCGTTCTTTCGAATTAATTTCGAAAGAACGCGGCTTGAGTCTGGACGCAGGGGAAGTTTTTTCGAAAAAAGGCTACTTTTTTCGAAAAAAACCCTGAGTCTGGACACAGCCTAGGTGTCTGCAGGGATTTTGTGTGTACCCCTGGAGGAGGCGGGGGGGGGGGGGCAGGGCCTGGTCTGCACGTGCAGCCAGGTCCAGATCTTCTGCCTCCAGGCCCTGCAGAGACTCCTGTATAGTGCAGGTGGTCTGGTGTGGAGCCTTTTGACGTGCGCCTTCTTCCGCCGCCTCTGAGGACTCGGATACGACCAGCAGCTCTTTTTTATCCACCTGAGAGGTCTTCCGCAAGACCTCTCAGAGCTTCCAGAGTTCTATAAGGAAGTCCTCCAGACCTGGAAGCTGTTGCGGTGCCCAGGTCTGTTGTGGCCACCCAGGGAGAAACCTTGTGCGTGCAGGTGGCGGAGTCTTCCTCAGTGCACCGGAGGTTGATCCTGGCAGAAACCACCAGGGTCGGAGACCTCCTGGACTATGACAGAGGGGACTGGGTGCTCAGCGCATGGGTCTCTCCACCCCCAAACCCCCCTGTGAGTACTCCAGGAGGTGAAGGTGGCTTTGCCGCAGCCCGCTCAATTTTTTGCAGCGAGCCCTGCGAGAGGGTATGCCCTGCCCCCCCCCCCCACTGCAAACCCTCTGTCCCTCTTTATCGGGCCCCTGTTACATGGGCCCACCCCCCGGCCTCCCCATCCCTGGACCCCCCAGCCAGCTGCAAGATCTGCAGCTGGTCTGTCTTCGAACCATGCCCAGAGACCATCTGTACATGCTCGTGCTCCACGCTTTGCATTTCCTCACCCTCGTGTCCCGCCCTGATACCAAATGGCAGGACTATCTAAGACCTGTTGAGGGTGAGGAACCCCGGTGGGCCAGCGTCTATTCCGATCTAATTCCGCGGCCCATCGGGAACATCAGTTGGCGGCTCCTTCACAGAGCCGTGAACACGGGCATGTACTTGGCATGGTTCACTCCCATTCCAGACGCCTGCCCCTCCTGCGGTGTGAGGCTATCTGGAATGCACCAGGTTGCAGCTCTTATTCCAGATCCTCCAGAACCTCCTATTGAGGTTCTTTCTGCACTTTTCCCCACACCTCTTTATTTATGCACACCCCATTCATGGATTTGGGTGTGGGGTGGGAATGAGAAAAGTGGGGGGTGAGGAGGTGGGGGGAAGAGACCGTGGGGAAGGAATGGGGAGTGAGGGGAAGTGGATGGAGAAGGAAAAGGGATGAGGCGTTGTCGGGGGTGGGGGGGAGTGGGTGTCCAGCAAGCAGTGTCCCCTCAGCAGCAGCTTGGGCTCCCTAGTTAAGCAGGCCCATCTAACCCTCACCAGCCCTGCTCCCCTAAACCTGGACCCATTCAACAAGCTCCCCACCCCACTGAGCCCCAGCAAGCTGCACCTGGACCCCCTATCATATGAAGTCCTACTTCCCCAGAACCTGGACTCTACACCAAGCCGCACCTCCCCCCAACTCCTCCATTGAGCTCAACCAAAGTCCCATTGCCCCTACATGAGAACCCCCCCACTGAGCCCCACACCCAGATCCCCCCACAATAACCCCTCCACGCTTGGCTCATGCTGGGCTGAGCCTGCCCAGCCACACCTGGTATGCCTGGCAGAGAGGGGCAGGGCCAGCCCTTACACTGTGTTATCAGTGAGGCTGCACCTGACCCTGAATTCCTGTACTGAGGGAGGCTGGGGTTTCAGGTGATCTCCCCACCTCAATGCAGCCTGTGGCCTGTGCTCCCCTCTGCTATAAATGTGAAGATGCGGGGTTTTCTCAATGGCCTTCCTCTCACAGACTTCCAGTATGACATTTGACCTGTCATTTAAGGCTTGGTCTTAAGGGGAGTGTAACGGGGTCCACCCGCTTGTGAGCACCCCTCTGCGGCCAAGGGATGCCATGCAAGGTCTTTGCCTGGTTGTCTTCAAGGCCCTGAGACTAGGATCTGGCTAGCCCTGTCCGCGGTGCTATTGGTCCTTTGTATTAGGCTTGTGGACAGTTTTCAGCCATTGGACCTGGGCTGTCCAGACCTAAATTCAGCTTCCACTGGGAGCTGTCTGTAGTGCTGCTTATCTCCCAGTCAGTATATAGACCTGGCTGGGTCGAGCTCCTAAAAGGAACTGCCAGGCCCTAACCCTGCAGCTTCTTTTATACCCATCTGCTGGGTCCTGATTAGCTGCTGGAGAAACAGCCACTCTATCATGATTGGAGGACCTCTTCTCTGCTCCTCTCACTGGGATGGGGTGAAGCAAGGCCTCAGGCCTCCTGTAGGGGGTGTTGGGGTCTAGTCCAGTGTCGGGGCCTCCCCCCCCCCCCTACTGGGGTGGCTGCCCTCATCCGGGGCATAGTTCAGCCCACTTGGGCCTAGCCCCAAAGTGTAATGCCCCTCTTCTAGGGGAAATACGGCCCACTGGCCTTGTCTCCAAATGTCCTGCCCCTGTAGTAGGGGGAATGCGGCCTCCTGGCCTAGTCCGCAGTATGCAGGCCCTGAAGCCTCGTCCCAAAGTAGGATGCCCCTGTATTAGGGGAAATATGGCTTCCTGGCCTAGTTTCAAAGTATCCTGCCCCTGTGGTAGGGGAAATACGGCCTCCTGGCCTAGTCCTCCGTACGCCGGCTCTGCGGCCTACTCCGCTAGCTGAGCTCCCCACTCGCCAGGGTTCAGGGCAGGAGGGGTAGGGGGGCCCGGGCCCTCCCTCTCCACCGGGCCCCAACCCAGGGCCCTATCAGTGGCCGCAACACGCCGAGCCCTCAGGGGCTTTTCCAGCTCCCTGCCCTGGGTCGCTTCCTACCCCCCTCCCCCGGCCCGTAGCAGTCCCACCTGTTGGCGTTGGTCGGGTGGCTGTAGCGGCACTTCCCCAGTCAGCGTCGAGGTTGGCAGTGTCTGGTCCGGTGCCTGGGTCACAGGGGGTCGGCCGGCGGCTCCGTCGTTGGGGGCGAGCCCGGCTGGGGCTTGGCAGCAGCGCGTTCAGCAATCCTGACGACTCCCTCTCTGGCAGTTGGGCACTAGGTCCAGCTTGGGCCGCAGTCTGCCCCTTCTGAGCAGTAGGGCTGTGTGGGTGGGGCTCTCTCCGCCCCCGGCACCAGGTGGTTTCCCTGGGCTTGAGTGCAGGGTGGGGCCGCCCCGTCACATCCAGCCCATCACACTCCTCCCCCACAGAGAAAAGTTTTCGTTGGGAGTATCCCCGAAATCGACAGCTGCCTCTGCCCGGGAGAAGAAATCTGCATTGCCATGTTGGGACCCTGGGCGATGTCCGACTGTGAAGGCATAAGGCTGCAATGCTAGGTCCCACCGCGTGATCCGGGGATTGGTGTCCTTCATTTCTTGCAGCCACTTCAAAGGTGCATGATCTGTAATGAGCTGGAATGGGGCTCCTAGTAGGTAGTAGCGTAGGGCTACCACCGCCCAGCGGATGGCTAAACATTCTCGCTCTATGATGGAGTACCTAGTCTCCCGTGGGTGTAATTTTTTGCTTAAATAGAGGATGGGGTGTTCTACCCCCTGGACGTTTGGGGAGAGTACAACCCCTAAACCTATGGTGGAAGCCTCCCCCCCCCCTTTTGCACAAGATCCTTATGTTTCTCTGGGAGAGGCATAAGGGTCTTGTGCAAAAGGGGTTGTTTTTTTTTGCGTAAAACAGAAGCGGCTACACTGCTTCTTTTTGCGCAAAAACCCCTTGCACAAAAAGCATTGGCAGAAAATATGCTAATGACATCACAACTCATGCTAATGAGTCCGTCATTAGCATACTCTCTGCTGCAAAAATCTTGTAGTGTAGACAAAGCCTGGGATATTTTACCTTCCTGATTCTGAGCTGAATGGGTTAAAGCAGCAGCCAGCCTGTATTTTACTGGCATGTCCCTTGGCAATTCTTATTCATTGTCTGAGGTGCTTACTGCTGGTGAAACAATCGACATAGGAAGCCCTCAACTTGTTTGTGTGAAGAAGTGAAAATAGGGTGGCAACTTTTGCAGTCTGGTTCTAGTCATCTTCTTCCTCTCAGGGGGCAAATGCCTTGTTTGATTGTGTGAAGAAAGGACAGAGATTTCACAGTTAGCTTTAACTGGGGCTTGCTATTCTGTGTTCCCCAGGATCAATGAGAGGAGTTTGGGGCATTTGCAAGCTGCCTGCATGTCAGCTATGAGGGTATCTAATAAACCTGTGACTGATATTTCTTATTCCCAAATGTAGTGCTGTTCATTAGGTACCTTCTGCATATCTGGCTCGTGGTACAAAACATGCTCAATTTTGCTAAGAAAGTGCAGAAAAGTGGAGGGTTTTTTTAAAAATAATTTGCTTGGGTTCAGGGATTTGGGATGGAAAGGGACAAGCACGCAGTGAGCAGGGACACAGGATGTGCAGGGAAGAGGGGAGGGAGACAGTGGGAAGGGGGCAGGGCCTGGGAAGGGATGGGGCCTGGGCTGGGAAGCTACTGCTTCCCCAAGTGGAAGCTTCACCAACCACTCATGCTCTTTTCCCAGTCACTTCAAAGTGTCTCTGCACAAGTCTGCCATACATCACAAAGTTCCCAGTCACCCAGATGGAATGACAAAGAGCAGCCCCATGGAAGCTACACGTTCACTAAGCACTCTGTTTTGAGCAGTCTTTCGCAGAACTTCTCTGTCAACTATTGTGTGCATGTGAAGGTGCCAGAGGGACAGCAGTTGAGCCTTCCTCCCCTGCTATTCACATTCATGTCTCAATCCCTGAGGCATGGATCTGTGGGAGAGGGGAGTTTCCATGGACTATTTAATCGGGGGCTCATCTGCTGAGCACATCAACAAATGTGGGTTCAACTGTGAGGGTAGTTTTACTAAACCGAACATGGTCCATGTAAACAGACCCCTAGGTCAATTGACACAATAAATACAGGGGCCACTGAACAGCCCTCAAATGGGAAGGACTGCTGGTTGCTACCTTCCTGATCCAAATTGCACCAGTGACCTGGAGGTGAAAGCTCCCATATCTGCCATCTCATCTTCTCCTCTCTCTTCTTGTAGCCCCAGCAGGCTCCATTGTGCAAGCATCAGCAATCACAAGTGCGTAGCCAGACTTCTCTCTCTGAGCAGCCAGCACAAAGAGCTATCAGTGGGAACATGCTGATTCAACAGGCATGTGTGCAGTTTTGTGAGTGTTCCCACTGCCCCCCATTCTGAAAATCCTGCAAGTGGTATGAGAATTTTGCCACCATGTGAACTCTGTGAGGCAGGTTTTGTTCTCTGGATAAATTATCTCCCACCACTCAGGAGAACTCCTAGGCTATGTCTACACTGCAGGCTTCTTGCGCAAGAACTTTTTGCAGAAGAGATTTTCCACAAAAAGTTCTTGCACAAGAGAGCGTCCACACTGCCATGCGCTTTTGCGCAAGAGAGAGTGTCCACACTGCGTGAACACTCTTGCGCAAGAAAGGCCATTTGGAAACACTTCAGGCAGGGCAGAAGGTTACCAGTTGCTTCCGAGGGCTGGTGCCAGAGCCCTGCAGAGACACGTGCTTAAAGGGACCCCCCTGGACAGCCGTTTCTCTGCTGCTGCTGCCTGCTTGTGGATCTCTCTCGAGGGACAGCAATGCTTCAGCAGTGCTTGCTGTGCTTGCCCTGTGCTTCTTGGGACATCACAGCTTTCTATTGCCCTTCGATTGCTGCCATGGAGTCAGAGCTGCCCCTGGGTATGTCCTGGCCCCACACAGCCATGCTCGAGTGTGTGCTGCACATGATACACGGTGCTATGCTGCTACCCCAGGAGCACGATTGTGACGACACTGCGGAGTCCCTCCCCTGGGGTGCTGCAGCTTCACTGCTGGACCTGCAGCCCACTGTGGAAAGGCAGTTCTGGAGGCTGGACACCAGTTCCGACTGGTGGGACCGGCTGGTGATGCAGCACTGGGATGACCAGCAGTGGCTCCACAACTTCAGAATGAGGAAGGACACCTTCTTGGAGCTTGCTCGCCCCTGCACTCTGGAGACAAGACACCCACCTGCAGCCAGCCATCTCCCTGCAGAAGAGGGTCTCCATCGCCTTCTGGAAGCTCGCCACCCCAGACAGTTACCAGTCAGTGGGCAACCAGTTCGGCGTGGACAAGTCTACAGTCGGGGCCGTCCTCATGCAGGTAGGGCCCTCTGGGGCTGCAGTCCCTGCATGGGGGGGGGGAGAGGAGGAGGGGGTCAGTCCTGGCTGTGATGAGCAGAGTGGGGGTGGGGGAAGACCCATCCCCCGGGGGGTTGTGCCGTCCCACCCTCACACAATCCTGCTGATGGGGGGAGGGCAGAATCAGGGGGCGCTCCTGGGGGGTTCAGGGGGAGAGTGTACAGGAGGGGGCAGGCACCTCACAAGGGCTCATGCTCCCCTTCCTTCTCAACCTCTGTTTTCTGTGTTTCTCCATGTCCTTCTGCAGGTGGTGAGGGCCATCAACTCCCTCCGGCTGAAGAGGATCATCCAGATGGGAGACCTGTACCCCAGGTGAGCACATTCTTCCCCCACCGGGAATTCACCATCAGGGATGTGCAGATGCCACTGTGCATAATGGGGGATGCAGCCTACCCCCCCTGATGCCATGGCTTATAAAACCATACACCGGACACCTGGACCCCAGCAGGGAACAATGTAATGCCCACCTGAACCGGGCCAGGAATCAGGTGGAGTGCGCCTTCGGGTGTCTGAAGACAAGGTTTCGTTGTCTTCTGACCCACCTCGACATGGGGGAGCACAACATGGGGGAGCGTGTTGTGTCCTTGTGACGGGGAAGACGTTCCCCGCACTGACCGCCGCAGCCCTACAGAGGCGCGTGGCGGGGAGGCAGCGGGGCGCCCTGGGGAAGCCGGCCATCCGGCGGCCGGAGCGCGGAGCAGGCACGCAGCCGAGCGGGGAACCGCGGCTGCAGACATGCCGCCCGCGGCGGGCAATAGAACCTTGGGGGGCGCGGGCGGCAGCAGCGTGGCGGGAGAGGATGCACCCGGCGCGCCGGGTCAAAAGGGCGGCGGCAAGGGAAGAGCGGGGGGAGAGAGCCAGGAGGGGACGGGGACTGGCGGCGTTCTCTCCTTCCCCGCAGATGGCCCCAGCGGAGCAGCAGCCGGAGGGCTCCGGCCGGAGCAACCGAGCACCATGGACCTGCCCAGGGACGGGAGACCCAGGTCCGGCGGCTCAGAGACTCTTACTGGAAGTGGAGCCCCGCAAACACCGCACCCGAGGACCAGAGGGGGCCGAGCCCGTGTGAGGACAATCCGGCCCCGGCGTCTCGTGAGTGCGATCGGGGAACGAATTCCCGGGAGGACAACAAGCTGGTGGCTCGGTGGCTGGCAGGAGGGGACAAGGACTGGGGGTGCGAGAGGCGAGGGGTGACAGTGAACCACCTTGCCACAGTCCTCCACAACATTGTGGAGAGGAAGGGGGAGGCCTTCCTCCTGGGCTGGGGGGCAGACGCTGGCCAAGTGGGCCATGCGTATGAGCAGCCCTGGACAGCTGCTATCTGGCAGGCCCACCAGGCCACGGTGCTCATCCGGGAGGCCCTGAGGGAGAGTTTCTCGCAGGCACCCCAGAAACTGTCCCAAAGGCCTACTACCAAGGGGCCCCTTGCCTTGCGGCCACATCCCTTCCCCACCACTACCCCCCCTCCCTCACTTCCCAATAAATCGGCCTGTGTTGAAACCAAACAAAACTTAATTTATTTAAGCTGAACGAAAGGTGGGCAGAGGGAAGGGGCTGTGAACTGGGAGGGGGAGGGATCTCTGAACTGGGAGGGGGGCTTATGATTGCCCAGGACAGCTGCCAGCTCCACCTCAGGTGCGGGGGCCTCGTTGGCCTAGTGGCCAGGTGGGTGCGGGGAGCACAGGGAGGTGGTGAGGACCGGGAGGGAGGGGCATGGGTTTGACAGGGGGCAGGAGGGGGGAGCATGGAGTTGGTGGGGGGGAGGGGAGGCACAGGAAGCAGCATGGGCCATGTGAACCACCATGCTGGCCATTAGATTTCCGAAACAATCACAGTGCTCTATAAACTGTCCCCACGCGTGCTGGTGCCACTCCTGGTTGGCGTGGACCTTCTCCACCAGCATCCGCTGCATCTCCTCGATGGCGGTCACATGGCACCGCATGAGCTGGTCCTGGAGCCTGGCGCGCCTCTCTGTCCCCCGACCTCTGACAGGTGGCAGCGGTGGACTGGCTGGCCCCTCACTCCAGGCCGTGGAGAACACACAAGAGGGAGAGGCGGTCAGTCATCCCTGCAGACACTGTCCCTGAGGCCGTGCCTTCCTTTGTGAGCAGCGACCAATAGTCTGCAGCTCAGAGGAACGGGCTGCCTGCTTCCTCCCCCCCACCCACAGACAAGTAGACCAGGGAAATGTGGCCTCAGGGATTCCCTCTGGGGTGGCAGAGGAGCTGGGAGCAGCCTGGGGGCTGCATGCACAGGGGCAGCTTGCAGCGATGTGTATGGAAGTGGCTGCTGTCTCGCACTGGCAGGCATGGCCCCATAGTGAGTGCGGCACTCCTTGGGGTGTGTGGGGTCTGGCCTGCACCCTTGTAGCTAGCCCCCCCCCACCAGGCAGGACATGTGTGTCCAGCAGGATCCCAGGCGTGCTCAGGGGCTGCCTGCTGCCTCCACGTGCTACACAGTAATGTGGCACGAGGCTGCACATGTGCAGAGTCCAGCACAGTGCCCAGCCAGAGCAGCACGAGTGACACACTGTACACAGTTGCCCCCCGCCCCCTGCACAACCAGCCCCCCTACCTTCTGAGTGAGAGAGACACACCACTCACCTGAGGATCCCTCCCCAGCTTCTGAGGAGGCCTGGGAGACGTCCTGGCTGGCAGGCACCGGCTCCAGGAACAAGGTGACAGTAGTACTGGTCTCCTCGTCCTCCGCTGGGGCAGCCGGCTGGTCCTCACTATCCTCCTACTCCTGCTCTGGGTGAGTGATGACAGGGCTCCCCAGGCCCATGTCCACGAGCATGGAGGAGGTGTCCTCCTCCTCGTCCCCCAGGATGCGGTGCAGCTGGCTCTAGTAAGGGCAGCTGTGGGATCCTGCCCCTGGGTGCTTGCTGGCCCACATGTAGGTGAGCCAGAGTTCTTTCACCTTACTCCGGACCTGCTCGAAGGTCCAGAGTGGGTGGCCACGGTTAGCCAAGGCCTCTGCCATCTGGACGAAGATCTCGGCGTTTCTCCGCCTGGCCCGGGGATCCTGCAGGGCCTCCTCTTGTCCCCACAGCTCCAAGAAGGCCTCGATCTCAGGCCCAAACAAGGTGGGTACATGCCTCTTGGTGCCCCAGGTGGGTCCTGTGACCCCTGGGGCTGCTCCCCATGAGGGCCAGGGGGGTCGCATGGGGCCTCAGGGGCAGACATGCCGTGTGCTGGCTGTGGCCGGGAGAGCCGCATGTACAGATAAGTTTCTGCTTTGGAACAACTTCCTGCCACAGGGCTTCTGCAGAGGGCCTGCACCTTTAAGAGGGCCCAGCAGACAGGAACTATAGAGCTGTGATGAGTTTTCAGGAGTGTCCAGCAGAGCACGTGTGCTTTCCCCCGGAGGCCAGTTCTTGTGCAAAAACCCCCTGCGGAGCGATCACACTACCATTTTTGCGCAAGAGCTCTTGCACTGTGGAGCCTCTGTGGTATCAGTGGTCTTTGCAAGACAAGAATTCAAATGCCACATCAGTCAACATTTCAGCACTGAATCCGGAGGGGAACTTGGCTACCCAACAAGAAACACACTGTTCTGCATTCCTCCCCCCTCCCCCCAGTAATGTCTGTGGCTGCTCCCTGCTCTTTGCAGGCTGCTCTCAAGAAACAATCCCAGGTCAAATGGCTTGGAAGAGACAGGCATCAGAACAAGTCCTTGAATGCAGAGCATGTGCACAACTATAACAGCATCTCAGCTAGGAGTATGACAGAGCAGCAGCAAATGCTGCCAGCAGGATTAAGTCAGGAGCAAAAGGAAACTGCTTCTCTGCTCTGGATCACACCAAGTGCCACTCAGAGCATCAGAAGGGAAAACGCTGGCTCCCCATGAGAGAGTGAGCCAGATAAATGGGGAGGTACACAGGGGAGGGGATGGTTTCCAGTTAATATTTACAGAAGAGGGAGGGCAGAGCAGCACCAAACCTCTTCACAAGTGCTTTAGCCTACTGACCCCCAGCCCAAATGGTCCTGGCCCTGCTTCGCACCATGCTCACTCTACTGCAGGGGGGCTCAGAGTGTGCCAGTGCTGCACAAACAGGGACACACCCAGTCCGTGTCCCTCGGGGCTCAGAGGCTGTAGAAGAGCAGACAAAAGGAGGGGAGAAAAGGGCTCAACAAACAAGCATTATTGTGAGGTGGTGATGGGCACGTGGCTGGTTGGTTCCATGCTTTGATACAGATGTACACACAGTCAGTAGACACTGTTAACTGTATAATTATCACTGTCATTTCCTATAGGCATCCCCATACAAGTAGATCTGATGGAAGGGTTTCCACAAGGGACTGTTAGCAGCCTTGCCAACCCATGATCCCAACTGGCTGACCCAGAGCTCACCTAGTGTTATGAAAATACCTGCAGCAGTTGTATGCCGCTCTGCTTTATTAGACCATCTCTGACTGCAGTATCCCAAATCACTTTGCATTGCAAGGCGAGTAAAGCAGGGGAAGAATTTCCTTTGTGGTCTGGATGCATCAGTCTGGGAGCAGGTTTCTGTTCTTTGTTAAAAACCAAGTAACTTGGGCTGTAGAAGGCTGCCAGACAGCTCACCAACACCAGATTCTACAGACTTCTCTCCTCTGATCCCACTAAAGAATACCAAAAAGAACAAAACCATCTGCTCAGGAAACTTCCTGCTACAACTTAGAAAACGCCTGGTCAGGGATGGGGGGCGGGGTGTTGTTGTGCAGATTTGGTCCTATCTGCTACCCAAGATACACAAACCTGGAAATCCCGGATGACCCATCATCTCAGGCATTGGCACACTTACAGCAGGATTATTTGGGTATGTTGACTCTCTCCTCAGACCCTATGCTGCCAGCACGCCTACCAACTTCCTGAGGAAACTACAGAACATCAGTAATCTTCCTGAAAACACCATCCTGACCACCATGGACATAGAAGCCTGTAGCCAGGTGGGGTGCAATCCGGGGGAGGAGGGGTGTCCCCTCTGGGGTCAGTGGGTGGTCACTCCAACCCACTACACACAGTCTAAGTCTGAGACCCGGTTCAGAGCGGGGCAGCTGTACTGGTAGTTTATGGCCCAGCCCTAATGCAGGGTGGGGTGGCACTAATTAAACAGCTTGTAGTCCAGTCCTAGTGCAGGAGCAGTGCTGCAGTAATCAAGCAAACCAAGTCACCACAGGTAAACATGAGCAGATAGTCTAGCTCCTTGTTCAGGAGGGGGTCAGACACCTTGCCTGTGGTAACAGAGAGAGAGAGAGGGAGACTGCCACCCGGTTAGTGGGTGGCAGGGGGGACATGGGCCCTCCCTACACCATTGCACCCCAGCCCAGAGCCCTAACAGCATCTGAGCAGTCAGCTGCTGGGTCAGCAGGGATGCGATTCCAAAACACACTGACCTTTTGTTGCTGGGCCAGCAGGGGTCCGTGTCGCAGCCCGCTGACCCTCTGTCAGACCAAGGTCGGCTATCCCTGGTCCGGTTCCATTTCTCCCCCCTCGAGATATACCTGGCTCTGGGGCAGGTCCTCTGGGCAGCGAGGGTTGAAGTCCTCCAGACAGATACATGTCACCTCAGGAAGAGAAGCAGAGATAAAATTTCTCAATGGCTTAAATGACTGCTTCTTGGAGCAGCTGGTGCAGGAACCCACAAGGGATGAGGCAATTCTCGATTTAGTCCTGAGTGGAGCGCAGGATCAGGTCCAGGATATAACTGTTACAGGACCGCTTGGGAATAGTGACCATAATATAATAACATTCAACATTCCTGTGGTGAGAAGAACACCTCAGCAGTCCAGCACCCTGGCATTTAATTTCAAAAAGGGGAATTACACAAAAATGAGGAGGTTAGTTAAACAGAAATTAAAAGGCACAGTGACTAGAGCCAAAGCCCTGAAAGCTGCATGGAACCTGTGGGTCCCCTAGATGATCAAGCTATAAAAGGAGCAATCAAGGACGATAAAGCCATTGCGGAGAAATAAATTATTTGCTTCAGTCTTCACGGCTGAGGATGTTGGGGAGATTCCTGAATCTGCACCATCCTTTGTAGGTGATGAATCTGAGGAACTGTCCCGGATTGAAGTGTCATTAGAGGAGGTTTTGGAACAAATAGAAAAACTTAATGTTAACAAATCTCCGGGACCGGATGGCATTCACCCAAGGGTTCTAAAAGAACTCAAATGGGAAATTGCTGAGCTATTATCTGTGGTTTGTAACCTATCCTTTAAATCGGCTTCCGTACCTAATGACGTAGCCAACGTGACACCAATATTTAAAAAGGGCTGTAGAGGCGATCCTGGCAATTACAGACCGGTAAGTCTAACTTCAGTACCGGGCAAATTAGTTGAAACAATAGTAAAGAATAAAATTGTGAAGCATGTAGAAGAACATAATTTGTTGGACAAAAGTCAACATGGTTTCTGTAAAGGGAAATCCTGTCTTACTAATCTGTTAGAGTTCTTTGAAGGGGTTAACAAACATGCGGACAAGGGGGATCCAGTAGCTATAGTATACTTGGATTTTCAGAAAGCCTTTGACAAGGTCCCTCACCAAAGGCTCTTGTGTAAATTACATGGCCATGGGATAAGAGGGAAGGTCCTTTCTTGGATTGAGAACTGGTTAAAAGACAGGAAACACAGGGTAGGAATAAATGGTAAATGTTCAGATTGGAGAGGGGTAACTAGTGGTGTCCCCAAGGGTCAGTCCTGGGACCAATCCTATTCAACTTATTCATAAATGATCTGGAGAAAGGGGTAAGCAGTGAGGTAGTAAAGTTTGCAGATGATACAAAACTGTTTAGGATAGTCAAGACAGAAGCAGACTGTGAGGGACTCCAAGAAGATCTCACCAAACTGAGTGATTGGGCAACAAAATGGCAAATGAAATTTAATGTGGATAAGTGTAAAGTAATGCACATCGGGAAAAATAACCCCAGCTATAAGTACAGTATGATGGGGACTAATTTGGCTACGACAAATCAGGAAAGATCTTGGAGTTATCGTGGACAGTTCTCTGAAAACTTCCACACAGAGTGCAGCGGCGGTCAAAAAGGCAAATAGGATGCTAGGAATTATTAGGAAAGGGATAGAAAATAAGACCCAGAATATCTTACTGCCCCTGTATAAAACTATGGTACGCCCACATCTTGAATACTGTGTACAGATGTGGTCTCCTCACCTCAAAAAAGATATTTTGGCCTTGGAAAGGGTTCAGAAAAGGGCAACTAAAATGATTAGGGGTTTGGAACGGGTCTCATATGAGGAAAGGTTAAAGCGACTGGGACTTTTCAGTTTAGAAAAGAGGAGACTGAGAGGGGATATGATAGAGGTCTATAAAATCATGAGTGGTGTGGAGAGGGCTGATAAAGAAAAGTTATTTATTAGTTCCCATAATAGAAGAACTAGACACCAAATGAAACTAATGGGTAGCAGGTTTAAAACTAATAAAAGAAAGTTCTTCTTCACACAGCGTGTAGTCAACCTGTGGAACTCCTTGCCAGAGGAGGCTGTGAAGGCTAGGACTATAATAGAGTTTAAAGAGAAGCTAGATCATTTCATGGAGGTTAGGTCCATAAAAGGCTATTAGCCAGGGGATAAAATGGTGTCCTTGGCCTCTGTTTGTCAGAGGCTGCAGAGGGATGGCAGGAGACAAATCGCTTGACCATTGTCTTCGGTCCACCCTCTCTGGGGCACCTGGTGCTGGCCACTGTCGGTAGACAGGATACTGGGCTAGATGGACCTTTGGTCTGACCCAGTACGGCCGTTCTTATGTTCTTATGTATGTTATTTATGTTCTTATACATGATGATTGCTCTGAACGCCAGTATATAGAGGGAGAAAAACCTGTTGAGAGTCTAAGGGTTAAGTTTAGAGGTGCAAACAACAGCAGTGATGTTGTGGTTGGTGTCTGCTACAGGCCACCGAATCAGGTGGATGAGGTAGACGAGGTTTTCTTCGGACAACTGAGAGAAGCTTCCACACTGCAGGCCCTGGTTCTCGTGGGGGACTTTAATCACCCTGACATCTGTTGGGAAACCAATACGGCAGTACACAGACAATCCAGGAAGTTTTTGGAGAATGTTGGGGATAACTTCTTGGTACAAGTGCTGAAGGATCTGACCAGGGGCCGTGCGCAGCTTGACCTGCTGCTCACAAACAGGGAGGAACTAACAGGGGAAGTAGAAGTGGATGACAACCTGGGAAGCAGTGATCATGAGATGGCAGATTTCAGGATCCTGACCAAAGGAAGAAAAGAGAGTAGTAAAATACACACCCTGGACTTCAGAAAAGCAGATTTTCACTCCCTCAGACACCTGATGGGCAGAATCCCCTGGGACGCTAACATGAAGGGGAAAGGAGTCCAGGACAGCTGGCAGTATTTTAAAGAAGCCTTATTGAAGGCACAGAAAGAAAACATCCCAACGCGTAGCAAGAGAGGCAAACATGGTAGGAGACCGGATTGGCTTACAGGGGAAATCCTTGGTGAACTTAAGCACAAAAAGGAAGCTTACAAAGAGTGGAAACTTGGACAAATGACCAGGGAGGGGTTTAAATGTATAGCTCGAGAATGCCGGGGGGGTATCAGGAAGGCGAAAGCGCAAATGGAATTGCGACTGGCTAAGGATGTGAAGGATAACAAGAAAGGTTTCTACAGTCATGTTAACAAGAAGAAGGTGATCAGAGAGGGTGTGCGGCCCCTACTGGATGAGGGAGGTAACCTAGTGACAGATGATGTGGGGAAAGCTGAAGTACTCAATGCTTTCTTTGCCTCTGTATTCACGGACAAGGTCGGCTCCTGGACTTCTGCGCTAAGTGACGGAAGATGGGATGAAGCTGGACAGCCCTTGGTGCGTAAAGAACAGGTTAAGAACTATTTAGAAAAGCTAAACATACACAAACCCATGGGTCCGGACTTAATGCATCCGAGGGTACTGAGGGAGTTGGCAAATGTCATTGAGGAACCTTTGGCCATTATCTTTGAAAAATTGTGGAGATCGGGAGAGTTCCCGGATGATTGGTAAAAGGCAAATGTAGTGCCCATCTTCAAGAAAGGGAAGAAGGACGATCCAGGGAACTATAGGCCGGTCAGTCTTACCTCGGTTCCTGGAAAAATCATGGAAGGGATCCTTAAGGAATCTATTTTGAGGCACTTGGAAGAGAGGAAAGTGTTTAGGAATAGTCTGCATGGATTCACAAAGGGCAAGTCGTGCCTGACCAATCTGATTAGCTTCTATGATGAGGTAACTGGCTCTGTGGACATGGGAAAGTCAGTGGATGTTATATACCTTGACTTTAGCAAGGCTTTCGATACGGTCTCCCACAATATTCTTGGCAGCAAGTTCAGGGAATGTGGATTGGATAAATGGACGGTAAGATGGATAGAAAGGTGGCTAGAAGGCCGGGCCCAGCGGGTAGTGATCAACGGCTCGATGTCAGGATGGCGGTCGGTTTCTATGCGGAGTGCCCCAAGGTTCGGTTCTAGGACCGGTTTTGTTCAACATCTTTATTAATGACCTGGATGAGGGGATGGATTGCATCCTCAGCAAGTTTGCGGAAGACAGTAAGCTAGGGGGAGAGGTAGATACGCTGGAGGGCAGAGATAGGGTCCAGAGTGACTTAGACAAATTGGAAGATTGGGCCACAAGAAATCTGATGAGGTTCAACAAGGACAAGTGCAGAGTCCTGCACTTGGGACGGAAGAATCCCAAGTATTGTTACAGGCTGGGGACCAACCAGCTAAGTAGTAGTTCTGCAGAAAAGGACCTGGGGGTTACAGTGGATGAGAAGCTGGATATGAGTCAACAGTGTGCCCTTGTAGCCAAGAAGGCTAATGGCATATTAGGTTGCATTAAGAGGAGCATTGCCAGCAGATCCAGAGATGTCATTATTCCCCTTTATTCGGCTTTGGTGAGGCCGCATCTGGAGTATTGTGTCCAGTTCTGGGCCCCCCACTACAAAAAGGATGTGGACACATTGGAGAGGGTCCAGCGGAGGGCAACCAAAATGATTAGGGGGCTGGAGCATATGACTTATGAGGAGAGGCTGAGGGAGTTGGGTCTGTTTAGTCTGCAGAAGAGAGGAGTGAGGGGGGATTTGATAGCAGCCTTCAACTTCCTGAAGGGAGGTTCCAAAGAGGATGGAGAGAGGCTGTTCTCAGTAGTGACAGATGGCAGAACAAGGAGCAATGGTCTCAAGTTACAGTGGGAGAGGTCCAGGTTGGATATTAGGAAAAACTATTTCCCTAGGAGGGTGGTGAAGCACTGGAATGGGTTACCTAGGGAAGTAGTGGAGTCTCCATCCCTAGAGGTGTTTAAGTCTCGGCTTGACAAAGCCCTGGCTGGGTTGATTCAGTTGGGATTGGTCCTGCCTAGAGCAGGGGGCTGGACTTGATGACCTTCTGAGGTCTCTTCCAGCTCTATGGTTCTATGATTCTATGATTCACAGATTTTCCAGGTAATCCTCCAGGAGTGGCCCCGGTGGCCCAGGCCAGTCATCAGCTTCCCACGGGTCGGGTTCCTCACTGGGTTGGGCTGAGAAAGCTTCTGGCTCCCTTGCTGGCTGGGCCCTAATTGGCCTTGCAGGCAGGCCTTTTACATCCCTTCCCCCGAGTGCAGCTGCCCTCCCCTCCTGCTGCTACCACCCCCAACGCCCCCTCCACCACTCCTTAACACCTGGACTTTCTCTTTGCCCCTTGACAGGGCTGCTGCTCTGCCCGCATCAAACATGGGACTGTTTCCCTGCAGCAGCGTCGAGGACTGAGCCCCCACAAGCGCTCGTGGGCATGCGACTGAGCCCCCACAAGCGCTCGTGGGCATGCTCCCCCCACCCCCTTGGACTTGGCCCCCCTCCCTCAGCTACATTTGGCTGGGGGGCCTCCTTCACCCAGCCCTACCCCCACCACAGGAGTTTGCCTCCCTCTCTGTTGCCTGCCCTACCCTGCTAGCCAGTTTTATTTTTCCCTCCCTCCCTGAGTTTGCTTGCCTGCCCCGCCCAGCCCCAGGGAGTTTGTTTGTTGCCTGCCCACCCAGCAACAGCTTTGCCATGCCCCGCCCTGCCCCCTACTCACCCAGCATTATCCCTTCCCCCAGCCTCCCATTAGCCCTCTGCCACTGCCCTGTGCACCCTGGTCCCCTCCCCAAGCGCTTGTGTCCCTCCCCTCCCCTTTTAGTTAGCCCCCCCCGTACACTGCACCCCCCTTAATGGCCCCATAGTTCCCCCCTGTATCCCAGTGCAGCTGGAGGAGCCGGCCCCCGCCCTGCACCCGCTACAACGTCCCCTGCCCCATCCTGCCAGCGCCCACCTCCTCTGCCTCCAGCCTTGCAGGGAGGAGTGGTTCCTTGCTCCCGATCCCCTCGGTTCCCCATCTGTGTCCTGCCTTCTCTAGCGCCCTCCCTCTCTGCAAACAGTCCAAAGGGAGGGAGTGGTTGTTTCTCCTTCCCCCCCTCCTCCCCAATCGCAACCCCTCCCCCTCATGTCCCTGCCCCACCCTTTGGAACCCTCCTCCTCTACTCCAGCCTCGCAGGGAGGAGCAGTTGCTAGTTTCCTCTTCCTCAGTTTTCCCATCTGTGCCCTTCCTCCATTAGCACCCTCCTTCCTTACGAACAACTTAGCAGGAGGGAGTGGTTGCTTCCCCTTCCTCCCTCCCCAATTGCAACCTGCCCCCGTCCCCCCAACCTCCCCCTCCCCTCGTGACCGCCGCCCTTCTCTTTCACACCCTCCTCCTCTCCCTTCAGCCAGCAGGGAGGAGTGGCTGCCGCTCCCTTCCCTCAGTTCCCCCTTTCCCCCAAGTTTGGTGCCCTCCTCCCCAGCTTCCAATCTAGCGGGGAGGAGTGGCTGATACCCCTCCCTTGACCCCCCCCCCAATTGAGCACACTCCTCTCCCGCCTCTGCCTTAGCTGGGAGAAGTGCTTGGCTCACCCCCCGCAACCACCCTACACTGGTCCCTACCCCTCCCCTGCCTGCTGATTGGTGGGGAGAAGTTGATCTAGCCCTTTCCTTATGATCTGTACCTTCTCTAACCCCTCCCCCACGATGGAGGACGTCTCCTCCCCCTCTCCTGTCCCTGTAGACCCCCAAGGTTCCCTCGGCACCACTGATCCCGCAGACGGCTATGGCCAACCTCCCGACCCCCGGTCTGGGCTCCGCCGCTGCCATAGCCAACGCTCCCCCTGATTTGGGAGGGCCCTCCACCTCGGCCGGCAAGAAGGGCCAGGGGAAGACGAAGGCCAAACCTCCCGCAGCCAAGACCACCCTGCCCACTGCGGCCCTGCCATCCACCGCAACCCCTTCTTCCCCTGGTGTTCCCCCCACTAGCTGTGGGGGTGTTCCACCTGTAACCCCCAGAGCATACGCTGCCGCCCCCACCCCACGTGCCGCCGCATCATCGGCCCTGACTGCCACCTCCAGCTCCATCCCTGGAATCCGGGGCCCCTTCCCCACCCTGACCAGGAGGCAAGGCGCCTGCTGCCTCCTGGTCGCCGCCTCGCCCCACGTCGAAACGTACGTGCGGGCGTTGGCGAGGGTGGTGGGGGCCTCGGCCATGGTGGCGGCCTCCAAGATGTACTGCAAGGTGGTGTTCTTCCTTGCCTCGGAGGCCGCTGCCTAGGAGGTGGTGGAGAGGGGCCTGATGGTGGGGGGCGTGCACGTGCCCCTTGAGCTATTGGAGGACCTGGGCATACGGGTGGTTCTCACCTCCGTCCTGCCCTTCCTCCCCAATGCCGCCCTGCTGCCTTCCCTCTCCACCCTGGGGAGGCCGATATCTACCATCAGCCCTCTCCCGCTGGGCTGCAAGGACCCCGCCCTCCGTCACGTTCTAGCCTTCCGCCGGCAGGTACAACTGCAGATGCTGCTGGTGACATGTGATGGCGTGGCAGTGGAGGGGTCCTTCCTGGTGCCCTACCAGGGGGCCCTTTACTGGGTTCACTACTCCTCAGGGGAGACCCAGTGCTTCCTCTGCCGGGCGACAGTGCACATCTGGAGAGACTGCCTTCTAGCCTAGTCGGAGGAGGTGTCCGGACCCCCCGGGGCCCAGGAGGGTGCCATCCCCAACACCGCTGGCCCCCCTGGTATTCTGGCCTCCACAGCTACCCTTCCTCCAACCGATGACTGTGCTGGGGTGCCAGAGGCGCCCCCCCCCCCGGTACGCCCGAGCAAACAGGCGGGCCCCACCCCTGTAAACTCCAACTCGGCGGGACCTGAGGAGGAGAGGGTGGCGCAGTCGCTGCTGGGCGAGGGACAGGGCTCCCCCCAGAGGGAGGTTTCCCTACCCCCCTCTTTCCCTCCCTTGCCTCCCCCCCCCCCGGAAAACTTCTGCGCCCCCTGGGCTTGTCCCTGCTGAGCAGCCCTCCACGTCCACCTCGGATGGCTGGACGCTCGTTTGGGGGAAGTGCAAAGCCCGTTTTCCCACGGGCTCAATCTCTCGCCTCCAACGAGGAGGCCCCCGCCCACCGCAAAATACAGAGGAGGGCCAGCACTGCCGACAATGCTCCCGACGAGTGCCAGCAGGAGGCGCTGGCTGAGGAAGCCATGGCAGCAAGGGGGGACGGTGCCTTCCCCCTGTGGAACCTATCCCTGAGGAGGCCTCAGGTGGCACTCCCCCCCGGCCCCTTTACTACCTGTGCCCATCCGCTGCCACTGCCCAGGCAATTGTTGCCTCGGCGGCTGGTGGGGAGAACCCTGGGGCCATGGGGATGGATTTCTGCTCCATCTTTGAGATTGGGGCCCTGGGTCTGACCCTGCTCACCCAGGGGGAGGACGACCCCCCTGCCAATGGGCCTTGGTCTGGGAGGTGACTCAGCTGTGCCACCCCCTCTTCCCTCCCCCATGCGGCCGTCTCTGTCCTCACCCTGCTGCCCGTCGACCTCCTGGACTACGACAGGGGGACTGGGTGGATCCCCGAGTGTTCGCTCAGTGCATGGGGCTCTACACCCCCCAAACCCCCCCTGCGCCTACTCCAGTAGGTGAAGGCGGCTTTGTCACAGCCCACTCTCAATTTCCTGCAGCGGTCCCTGCGAGAGGGTACGCCTTGCTCCTCCCTTCCTGCAAATCCTCTGTCCATTGATATCGGGCCCCTGATCCGTGGGCCCTCCTGGCCTCCCCATCCCTGGAACCCCAGCCGGACGCAGGCCCTGCAGCCAGTCTCCTTTCAAATCGTGCCTAGGGAAAACCTGTACTCGCTCATGTTCCATACAATACATTTCCTCACCCTTGTGTTCCGCCCCAACACCAAGTGGCAGGACTATCTAAGATCTGTAGAGGGTGGGGAACCCCAATGTACCAGCGTGTACTCCACCTTAATCCTGCAGCCCATCAGGGACATCAGTTGGCGGCTCCTTCACAGAGTCGTGAGCACGGGCATGTACTTGGCGTGGTTTACCCCCATCCCGGACACCTGCCCCTTTTGCGGCATGAGGGAAAACCTGGCGCACGCCTACCTTGAATGCGCCAGGTTGCAGCCCCTATTCCAGCTCCTCCAGAACCTCTTATTGAGGTTCTGGCTGCACTTTTCCCCTCACTTGTTTCCCCTCACTTTTCCCCTCACTTGCACCCCATCCGTGGCCCCACAAAGTCGCGAGACCTCCTCGTCAACCTCCTCCAGGCCCTGGCGAAAGCCGCAATATACCACACCAGGAGGAGGATGCTGGACGAGGGGGTTCTCTGCGACTGTGGGGCCTACTTCTGTTCCTCCCGGGTCTCATGCATCCAGGCAGAGTTCCTCTGGTCAGCGTCCACTGGCTCCCTGGACAGCTTTGAGGAGCAGTAGGAGCTGTCCGGGGTTCTCTGCTCAGTGTCCCCATCTGGTTCCCTCATTTTAAACCTGTGACCAGTACCCTTTGTGGAAACCATTTTCATATTTAGCTAGAAGCCATCTTGTATAACAGAAACCATTTCAGCTTCTTGCTTCTGCACGTACGCCAGTGAGTGAACTTTCTGTTACCCCAGGACAGAGGCCTGCAAGATGAGCTATTGGAATGTGTTAATTGAGCTGGTTAAGGAAGGAGCCTCACTCCCTAGTACCTGCCCACTATCTTGCTGATAAGGTTTTGCTTTTCTCAGTTTAATTGATGATTTCTGTAATTGGATGCCCTGACGTCAGACTGTTTGGCTGAGGGTATAAAGATACTAGGATTGATTGTATTAGCAGCCTTACTGGGCCCGGCTCTGCTGGGACCACGGTTGGCTCACTCTGTGCCTTATTGATCAATAAAGCTTTTGTTAGCTGCCTAATCACAGAGAAGCTTGTTTTGCTTCAACACCTTTGACCCTGTTTTTTTCATTATTTTTCCCCTGACATTAGTTGGACCCTGGGTCTAGTTGACCCTCCTGCAAGGCTGGGGGAGGGACTTTGAGAAGTGGGTGGGCTCATGCCTGCCCACCCCTAGGGCTTCAAATAGGAACCCACTACAAAGCCCTTTACACCAACATTCCACACAAAGATGGATTACTGGCCATCAGGAACACTATCCCTGATGACACTGCACACCTGGTTACAGAGCTCTGCAATTTTGTCCTCACCCGCAACTATTTCCAATTTGGGGACAGTTTATATCTTCAACTCAGCGGCACAGCAATGGGCACTCGTATGGCCCCACAATATGCCAACATTTTTATGGCTGACCTTCAACCACATTTCCTCAGCTCTCGCCCCCTAGCACCCTTACTCTACTTAGCTACTGTGGAGAGGCGCGGCGCCGGCGCGGCCCGCCCCAAGGGCCACGCAGGGTCCTCCGCCCTCCCCTCCTATTTCCCTCACCCGAGGTCTCGTCCTCTTCGTGCTCCCCGATCACCCAAGAGCCCTGTCCCGAGTCTGACAGGGTCGGTCCACGCTCGGTCTACTGCAAGTGGCGTCCGCGTTGGTGCGAGGGGGGTAGGGGGGCTCGGGCCCACCCTCACTCCGAGCCCTGACCCAGGGCCCTAAGGTCTGGGGGGATACGCCAATCCCCTCAGTCCCGGTTGGTGGGGGACGGACCCCCTAAACACACCAACCCCCCCCCGGGTTCCAGCACCCTGCCCTGGGTCGCTTCCTACCTCCCTCGCCGGGCCGCCGTGACGACTAGGTCTTGGGGGTCTACACAGACGGGGTCTGAGGTGCCTCTGTCGGTGCTTCCTCCTCCCAGCTGCGTGTCTGCCTTCCCTCCTTGTCTTTGGTGACGGCGCTCCTTTTTTGGCATCCCGCCGCACTGACGTCCTCCGTAGTGGGGCCGGCACGCCCCCTCCGCGGGGGTGGCTGGCCCGCCAGGGCGCCGGCGCGGGTCGACACCATGGGCAGTGTCAGCGCCCGGCGCTCTGGCACAGCTGGGGAAGCGGCGGTGGAGTCGGGCACAGCTGGTTCGGGCTGCCGCTCGGCCCCGCCTGCGGCAGAACAAACCGCGCAGGGCAGGAACCGGCGCGGGGCCGCCGCTTCTCCCCAGCAAGCCGGGGACGGCGCCCGGTGAGTGAGGGGCACGGGGGCTGCCCTGTCACAGCTACATTGATTACATTTTCATCATATGGACCCATGGGAAGGAGACCCTTGAAGAGCTTCACAAGTATGTCATCAACTTCCACCCCACCATCAACCTCAGCCTGGATCAGTCCACATGAGAAATCCACTTCCTTGACAATACAGTACAATTACACAATGGCCACATTTCCACCACCTTATACCGGAAACCTACCGACTGTTCAGCTTCCATGCCTCTAGCTTCCATCCAAGACACATTTCCCAATCAGTTGTTTACACCCAAGCCCTAAGATACAACCGGATTTGCTCCAATCCCACAGACAGAGACAAACACCTACAGGATCTATATCAAGCATTCTTAAAACTAAAATACGCACCTGGAGAAGTGAGGAAAAAGATTGACAGAGCTTGACGAGAACCCAGGCATCAGCTTCTTCAAGATAGGCCCAACAAAGCAAACAATAGAACACCACTTGTCATTGCCTAAGCCCCCCTGCCCCCAACTTAAACCCCCTCCAACGCATTATCAACCATTTACAACCTACCCTGGAAAATCACCCCTCACTCTCACAGGCCTTGGCGAACAGGCCCATCCTTGCCTACAGTCAACCCCTAACTTCAAACAAATTCTTTCCAGCAACCACACAGCACACCTCCATCACACTCATCCAGGAACACACCCCTGCAATCAACTCTGGTGCCAACTCTGTCCACCACATATCTATACAAGCGACATGATCACAGGACTTAACCACATAAGCCAGCTCATCAGAGGCTCATAACGGCACATCCACCAATGTGATCTATGCTACCGTAGAGCTGGAAGAGACTGCAGGAGGTCATCAAGTCCAGCCCCCTGCCCAAGGCAGGACCAATCCCAACTAAATCAACCCAGCCAGGGCTTTGTCAAGCCAAGACTTAAAAACCTCCAGGGATGGAGATTCCACTACCTCCCTAGGTAACCCATTCTAGTACTTGACCACCCTCCTAGTGAAATAGTTTTTCCTAATGTCCAACCTAGCCCTCCCCCACTGTAACTTGAGACCATTGCTCCTTGTTCTGCCATCTGTCACTGCTGAGAACAGCCTCTCTCCATCCTCTTTGGAACCTCCCTTCAGGAAGTTGAAGGCTGCTATCAAATCCCCCCTCACTCTTCTCTTCTGCAGACTAAACAGACCCAAATCCCTCTGTCTCTCCTCGTAGGTCATGCGCTCCAGACCCCTAATCATTTTGGTTGCCCTCCGCTGGAGCCTCTCCAATGCGTCCACATCCTTTTTGTAGTGGGGGGCCCAGAACTGGACACAATACTCCAGATGTGGCCTCACCAGAGCCAAATAAAGGGGAATAAACACTTCTGTAGATCTGCTGGCAATGCTCTGCCTAATGCAACCTAATATGCGATTCGCCTTCTTGGCTACAAGGACACACTGTTGACTCATATCCAGCTTTTCATCCACTGTAACACCCACGTCCTTTTCTGCAGGGCTATGTCTAGACTGCAGGCTTCTTTCGAAAGAGCGCGTCTAGACTACAATACGCGGATCGAAAAATCGATCCACTTTTTCGAAAAAGAGCGTCCTGACTGCTGGACGCTCTTTCAAAATTGAAAGCCACCCGGAACTGCTTCTGCCAGGGCATGGGGGCAGCATTTCCTTCCGGGTGCTGCCTGCCTGCCCTTTGCAGAGACGCGTGGTGAAAGGGACACTCCTGAACACCCGTTGCTCTGCTCCTGCAGCTGCCTTTGCTGTCCCTCGAGGAAGTAAGCAAGGCATTGCAGTGCTGGTTTGGAGTGCTCAGCTTCCTGGGACACCCCAGCAGCTTTTTTCTCTTGAGGTTTTTCTGCTTTAAACCCATTTTTGTGGCATGGAGCCAGAGCTGCCCCTGGGCAGGCGATGGCCCCACACCACCATACTGCAGCTGTTGCTGCATCTGCATGACACAGTCATGAGGCTACTTCCCGAGCTGGACCCAGACCAGAGGTACGAGGGGCTCCTCCGTCAAGCAGCCGCACTGCCCTTGCCTCCAAACTTTTTCGTGGACAGGCGTGTTTGGAGGTTTGACACCAGCTCTGACTGGTGGGACCGGCTCGTGATGGAGATCTGGGATGACCAAGACTGGCTACGCAACTTCCGGATGCGAAAGACCACTTTCCAGGAGCTGTGTACCTGGCTCGCCCCTGCTCTGCAACGGCAAGACACCCACCTGCGGCCCGCCATCCCCCTGGAAAAGAGGATCGCCATTGCCCTCTGGAAGCTGGCAACCCCCGACAGCTACCGCTCCGTGGGACGCCAATTTGGAGTGGGCAGGTCTACCGTAGGATCCATCCTGATGGAGGTAAGTCATTGTCTGGGGACAGTCACAGTTTGGGGTGGGGGGAAGGGAGACTGTCAGGAAGGGCCAAGTGGAGTGGGAGTGGGAGGGAGCTCCTCCACTCACCCTGAATTGTTGGGGGGGGGTTCTGAGGAGGGGATTCCCGGGGTGTTTGAGAGGGAAGGTGGGCGGTGGGTTCTCCTCCTAAGAGATAAGGCACCCCTTCTAACATTTTGTTGTCTGTCTCGTTCTGCAGGTGGTGAGGGCCATCAATTCAGAGCTGCTCAACAGGCTCATCTGTCTACCAGATCTGGACAGCGTCATGGCCGGCTTTGCTGCCCTCGGCTTCCCGAATTGCGGAGGAGCGCTCGATGGGACACACATTGCAATCCGTGCACCGCCCCATCGAGCAGCCCAATTCATAAACAGAAAGGGCTACTTTTCTATGGTCCTCCAGGCCCTGGTCGACCATCGTGGCCAGTTTTCGGACATTTGTGTTGGGTGGTCAGGGCGGGCACACGATGCCCGCATCTTCAGGAACTCGTACCTGTACCGGAGGCTTCAGGCAGGAACATTTTTCCCCCATCGCCAGTTTGCGGTTGGGGATGTGCACATGCCGGTGTGCATAGTGGCTGATGCCACCTATCCCCTGATGCCGTGGCTGATGAAGCCCTACACCGGCCACCTGGATGCGAGCAAGGAGCAGTTTAATGCTCACCTTAACCGGGCTCGCAACCAGGTGGAATGTGCATTCGGACGTTTAAAAGGCAGATTCCGGTGCTTGCTCACACGCCTCGACATGGGGGAGAGCAACATCCCTGAGGTGGTGGCCGCGTGTTGCGTTCTCCATAACCTCGTGGAGAGGAAAGGGGAGGCCTTCCTACCAGGGTGGGGTAGAGGTGCTGATGGCCAGGAGAGGCACTTTGCCCAGCCCCGGACAGCTGCCATCCGCCAGGCTCACCGGTCTGCTGTTGGCATACGGGAGGCCCTCCGGGAGCAATTCTCCAGTGGAGGCCACTGACTGTAGTGAGGGGCTTCTGCCTGGGGACTGGGCCCTGGCCCAATAGAAGCTTCCCTCCACAACCCATCTCCTGACCCTGTTTGGACACATCAGTAACACCAGGGTGTGTTGCAAAATAAAATGTTCTGTTTAATTTTTGTACATATTCTCAAACAATAGTATACGTGTAGCAAACATAACAAAAATTTTTTTCATTTTTGTTGTTGAAAAAACTATTTACAATAAACAAACATTTTGTTGAACCCTTTGTTTGTGCTTTAACTGGGGTGATGGGGGTGCTTGAAACCTGGAGGGGGGAAGGGGACTGGAAACCTGGAGGGGGGAAGGGGATCAGGTTGCACGGTGCTTGCCAGATTTCCCTCTCCTGCCTGGGCCTCGTGTTTGGGGTGCTCCACGGCTACGGGATCGGGTGGTGCACCTGTCGGTTGGCTGGCTGGGGTGCTCTTGGGACGTGGAAGCCTGGGGGAGAGGAGGGCCAGGGGGAGAGAGGGGCTGGGGAACTGGGGGGGCTGGGGGAGAGGGAGGTCCAAGGGGGGAAAGGGATGCTGTTGTGGAAGGGGGGTTTGGTGGGGCGGGGTCATGGGGTGCTGGAGGAGCAGGACCAGGCACAGGAGCAGGCAAGCCGCAGACCTCCCTGAGAGTGGCGCACAGGGACGTGCGCTGCAGGACCAGCTCGTCCATGAGCCGGTCACGCCAGCGATCCTCTGCCTCCGCCCTCTGTCGCAGGATGGAGTTCAGCTCCTGCACAGCCTCAACGTGCTGCCTGAGGATGTCCGCATAGACACACCTGTGTCTGCGGCTCCCATGTCCCCGAGATGGAGATGGAGGTGGGTCTGGGGTGCTGCGGCCCTCTTCCACGGCTGGTCCGGCTGTGGAGGAAAAGAAGACACAATCAGTCCTAAAAACTGGACTCTGTAGCACTTAAAATACTAACAGGATGGTTTATTAGGGGATGAGCTTTCCTGGGCCAGACCCACTTCCTCAGATCAGAGTAACACGGCTACATTTCTATCACAATCAGTCATGTGTGCAACAGCTGTCCAAAAGGGCATGCCCTCTCCTTGAGACAGGGGAATCAGACATTCTGAAGGTTACACTGTGTGTGTGTGACCTGGGCATCAGCCTGAGCATGACAGGTTTCCCTTGTGCATCACCCACTGTGCACCCACCTACCTCCCCCCCCCCCCCGGGTGTTACACAACCTCACTGTACTCACCTGCTGCTTCCTCTCCTGTGCCGGATGACGCCTGGGAGGCCTCTGGGGTCTGGGTGACTGGCTCCAGGGTGAGGGTCGCCGTCTCCTCACTGTCCTCCTCCTCTGGCACCATGTCCCCGTCTCCAGACTGCTCTGGGTCCTGCTCGGGAGCGTCCACCACGGGGTCTGCCAATCCAGACTGTACGAACCGCCGTGGTGTGCGTGCTTCTCCACTGCCACCCAGGATCTGGTCCAGCTCGGGGTAGTAGGGGCAGTAGTAGGGGGCTGCCCCAGAACGGGAGCTCTCCTCCCTGGCTTTGACGTACCCCTGGCGCAGCTCTTTTACTTTGGACTGCACCTGGTCCTGGGTGCGGGGGTAGTGGCCCTTCTGGGCCAGGGCTTCAGCCATGCGGCCATAAATATCGGCGTTTCGCCGCCGGCTTTTGAGGGCCTGTAAGGCCTCCTCCTCTCCCCACAGCTCCAGCAGGCTCTTGATCTCTGGGCCAGACCAGGATGGTGCCCGGCGTTTGGAGCCCTTGGCTGGGTCCCCAGAAGGCTCTGTGGAAGGGCCAGGACGGTCTTGGGGCTGGGACATGCTGCAGCAAAGTAGCCGTGTGCTCTGGCTCCTTCTCTGCAACAAGTGGCTGTGAGGGTGCCTGTCCCTTTAAGGAATGGCTGCAGCCAGGAACCGCAGACATGCAACCCATGGCCCAGATTGTCCACCAGGGCTTCTTCCTGGAGGCCAATACTTTCGAAAAAAAGGGCTCCCCCCGTCCACACTCAGTTACTTTCGACGGATCTCCCTCGAAAAAGGCGTTCTTCCTCGTAGAATTAGGTGTACCGCCGTCGAAAGAAAAGCCGCATTCTTTCGATTTACTTTCGAAAGAACGCGGCTTGAGTCTGGACGCAGGGAAAGTTTTTTCGAAAAAAGGCTACTTTTTTCGAAAAAACCCCTGAGTCTGGACACAGCCCAGGACTGCTACTTAGCCAGTCAGTCCCCAGTTTGTAACTAACTATGCTTGGGATTCTTCCATCTGTCACATTACCGAATTGGAGGGAAGCAGCCAGATCGCTGCTGCACCCCTAGGTGGGGGGTGTTGGCCCCAGAAATTGGTATAAAAAGGAGCCATGTGGGGTATTGAATGGGAGCTTATTGTTTGCTGATCTTATGTACGCTATTTATGTGAGTGTATAATGTCTGTGTGTGTAGGTAGGAATCTGTAATCTGTGTGGAAGCTGAATATTTCTCTGAATGTGGTTAAGCATTGCTATGGACAGGCTGATTAGCCAGGCCCTGTGGGACAATGGCACTTGATGGGCCAAGGACACACCCAAAGAATGGGGGCTGTCACCTGAGAGCAGCCAGCAGGAAACACAGAGATGGGCCTCTGACCAGGTGACCTGCTGCATACAAGAAGAGGCCAGGAAGGAGGTATAAAGAGGCCATGTGGTCGATGCCATTTTGTTCTCAGATCAGCACTTCATCCCAGAGGCAGCATTGCAGGGATCGAAGAGCCCGGAAGACCTGTGAACCCATCCTGATGCTAGGATGTGCAACAAGAACTTTTAAACCAGCAGCTGTAACATCTCTGCTAGAGCCTGCATCGAGGACTGGGAGATTCGGTGCATGTAACGTACTGTACTTTAACAACCTTACTCTCATGCTTTTCTTTCTTGTGATAATAAACCTTTAGTTTTAGATTCTAAAGGATTGGCCCAGCGTGATTTGTGGGTAAGGTCCAGAGGGTAAATTGACCAGGGATCTGTGGCTGGTTTCATGGAACCGGACAGGACGTGTTCGGGGTAGGTGGGATTGGGTGCTAGGACCCCCCACCTGTGTATGAGGCCCAGGGCCATCTGGGGCATGGATATTGCTGGGGTGTCGGAGGGGTTTTGCTCATGAGGCTTCAGGCAGGCAGCTGAAGCGCTCTGTGGGACTGGTTTGTGGCCTGTTTGGAGAGGTCACCAGTCTGGGGGCTGTAAGGAGCCCCGGATTTGAGCAATTCGCCCTGAGCGGACACCCTCAGCTGTGCCCAGACACGGCTCGGTCCGTCACACCATCCCAAGTGCAGGACTCTATACTTGTCCTTGTTGAACCTCATCAGATTTCTTTTGGCCCAATCCTCTAATATGTCTGGGTCACTCTGGACCCTATCCCTGCACTCCAATGTATCTACCTCTCCCCCTATCTGACTGTCATCTGAAAACTTGCTGAGGGTGCAATCCATCCCCCTCATCTAGGTCATTAATAAAAATGTTGAACAAAACCAGCCCTAGACCGGAACCTTGGGGCACTCTGCTAGAAACCGACCGCCAACCAGACATCGAGCCATTGATCACTACTTGTTGGGCCCGACAGTCTAGCCAGCTTTCTATCCATCTTTGGATATGTCTACACTACAAAGTTAATTCGAACTAACAGCCGTTAGTTCGAATTAACTTTCATAGGTGCTACACATACAAACCGCTAGTTCGAACTTAATTCGAACTAGTGGAGCGCTTAATTTGAACTAGGTAAACCTCATTCTACGAGAACTAACGCCTAGTTCGAATTAAGTAGTTCGAATTAAGGGCTGTGTAGCCACTTAATTCGAACTAGTTGGAGGCTAGCCCTTCCCCAGCTTGCCCTGGTGGCCACTCTGGGCCAAACCAGGAAAACTCTTCTGCCTCCCTCCCATCCCCGGAGCCCTTAAAGGACCACGGTCTGGCTACACTGCTTGTGCCAGTTGCAAGCCTGCCAGCACCCAGCCAGCAGACCCTGCACCTGGCAAGGCATGAGCCAGCCACCCGCTGCCACCCAGCCCTCCCCCTCTTCCCAGGACCAGGCTGGTGGATCCTAGGAGCCTGCCCAGGGCCGCAAGAGACGGGCCCCCGTCTGGTCAAGTGCAGAGATCGTGGACCTCATCAAGGTTTGGGGGGAGGCCTCCAACGTCCACGATCTCCGCACTAGCCACAGTAATGCTGCTGTCTACAGCAGCATGGCTGCCAGCCTGGCCACCAGAGGCCACATGCGGACCCGGGAGCAGGTCCGCTGCAAAATCAAGGACCTGCAGCAGTCCTACTCCAGGGCCTGCCAGCCAGAGGCCGACCCGGAGACCTGCCCCCGCTTTGAGGCCCTGGACCGCATCCTGGGGACTCACGCCGTCCATGCCCCCCGGGTGGTGATCGACCCCGGGGCAGAGGGACCCGTCCCTGATACGGAGGAGGAGGAGGAGGATGCCGAGAGCCAGGAGCCTGCAGGGAGCCTGCTCAGGACCCAGGACCCCCGAGGCATCCCACAGAGCACATCAGCTGTGTCGTCCAAGGCCAAGGAGGGCTCCGCATGTGAGTGCCATCATGCTCCCATTATGTGTACGGGGCGGTGGGGGGTGGGGGGAGAAGGAGCCCAGGGACCATGCGCCTGGGCCTTGCCCACCATGGAGCAGCAGCTGGGTGTCATGCAGGGGCCCTGGCCTTGCAGAGGGGGGCTGGGTTTCACCCACCTTGTCCCCAGGGAGAATTGACCACTGCTCTTGTTTCACCACAGCCGCAGCACCTGGGACTGCAGGGCGCACCACCCTGCCTGGAACAGCCACCCGCACCCGGGCCAGCAGGCGCGCCAGGAACCAGGAGGACTACCAGCGGCGGCACCTGCGGCTCCTGGAGCACCAGCTCCGCACCCAGGACCACTGGGTCTGGGAGGATCTGCGGCTGCAGCAGCAGAATTTGGAGGCGCTGGAGGAGCAGGGCCATGCCCTCAGAAGGCCACCTCCAGACGTTGGTGGACAGGTTCCTGCCTTCCCCTGCTCCGGCTCCTGTGGCCGTCTCAGCTCTCGCTCCTCCTTCCACCCCTGCTCCCCCTCCCGCTTCCTCTGCACCCCCCGTCCCTCCTGCCCCACCCTCCACACCCACTACCCCCCGACACCCCTGCACCCACAGTGCTGCGAGACGAAAGAGCGAGTAGGACCCCCAAGCCTGAGCTTTCCCTTGCCTTCCTCCCCCTTCTAGCTCCCTCCACCCAGGTTTCCCCCTCCCCTCTCCCATCCTCATTTTTCCGTCCCCCCACCCCAGTTATGTAAAATAAAAGAGATTTTGGTTGTCAAAACAGGTGTGTTTATTTGACATTAGGAAGGGGGGTTAGGGAGGGGAAAGGGGAAGGAGGAAGAAGGCCCCAGTGGGGCATGCAGTTCAGTCCTCCTCCTCCACTTGGAAGCTCTCCCGCAGGGCTTCCCGGATCCGGATGGCCACCCGCTGGGCCTCCTGGACGGCGGCGGTGCGGGGCTGAGCATAATGGCCCAGCCATGCGCTCAGCCTCAGCCATCCAGGCTGGCAGGAAAGCCTCCCCCTTCCGCTCGCACAAATTGTGCAGCACACAACATGCTGCCACCACGGAAGGGATATTGTGCTCGGCGAGGTCGAGGCGGGTGAGGAGGCACGTAAATCGTGCTTTCAATCCTCCGAAGGCCCCCTCCACCACAATGCGGGCCCTGGTGAGCCTGGCATTAAAGGCCTGGTGGGAGGGGTTGAGGTGCCCCATATACGGCTTCATGAGCCAGGGCTGTAGGGGGGTAGGCCGCATCCCCCACCAGGCACACGGTCATGTCCACGTCCCCGACCCTGATGTGGCAGTTGGGGAAGAAGGTCCCAGCGTGCAGCCTCTGGCAGACGGCAGAGTTGCAGAACACCCTGACGTCGTGTGCCTTGCTGGACCAGCCCACATTAATATCCGTGAACTGGCCCCGGTGGTCACACACGGCCTGCAGGAGCACGGAGAAGTACCCCTTCCTGTTGATGTACTGGGAGGCCTGGTGTTCCGGGGCACGGATGGGGATGTCCCATCGATGGCCCCCCCCACAGTTGGGGAAGCCGAGGGTGCCAAACCCCCGGATGACGGCATCTGGGTCGGTGAGGCGGACCACCCTGCGGAGCAGCACCCGGTTGATGGCCTTGACCACCTGCAGAGAGACACAGCAAACCGCGAATCACTGGGGCGCCTGGGTGGCTGGGAGTGTTCGTTCCCTGGCACTGCCCCACGCCCCACTCCTGGAAGCAACCCCCGCGGGCGGCGTGTAGCACGGCCGGGACAGACCAAACCCTCCGGTGCGGGGCACTTTCGCCTCCTCCCCCCCCGTTTTCCCTGGGGCGGCCCATCCCCTCCTTGCAGCCCCCCCTCACCCTCGGCCCAGTGGCCGGTGGGTACCGTACCTGCATGAGTACTGCTCCGACGGTGGATCTCCCCACGCCGAACTGGTTCCCGACGGATCTGTAGCTGTCCAGCGTGGAGAGCTTCCAGAGGGCGATGGACACATGCTTCTGGAGGGGGATGGCGGACCTCAAGCATGTGTCCCGTCGCTGCAGAGCAGGGGCGAGCCACACGCAGAGCTCCAGGAAGGTGTCCTTCTTCATCCTGAAGTTCTGGGTCCACTGTCTGTCTCCCCAGCGCTCCAGGATGATGCGGTCCCACCAGTCGCTGCTGGTGTCCAGACGCCAGATGCGGTGGGGCACACTGGCATCCGGGCGCTGCTGCGGCTCCTCCACGGTCCCCAGGGAGGCCAGGTGGAGAGTTTTTATCAGATTTGCCGGACTATCGGAAGGGGGGGCTATGAGGGGTCTGGGATGCAGCGGGGTGGGGGGGGATGCCACCCCAGACCCCTCATAGCCCCCCCTTCCGATAGTCCGGCTCTGCCCCAGGCGTCCCTGATTCAACCGCTGCTGGTCAGTTTCAGCAGCGGCTGAATCGGGGACGCCTGCAGCAGAGCAGCTGGAGTGCTGCCGGGTTGGTCCAGTAGCGCTGACCCTTGGAGCAGCTCTGCCTTGGGCTTCCTGGAGTCAGCCGCTGATCAGTTTCAACAGCGGCTGAATCCAGATGCCTGGGACAGAGCAGCTGGGGCGCTGCCGGGTTGGTCTGGTAGTGCCAACCCGGCAGCACCCCAGATGCTCTGTCGCAGGTGTCCCCAAGTCAGCTGCTGCTGAAACTGATCAGGGGCTGATTCCAGGAAGCCCGGGGCAGAGCAGCTCTGCCTCGGGCTTCCTGAAATCAGCCGCTGGTCAGTTTCAGCAGCGGCTGAATCGGGGACAGCTGGGGGGCTGCCGGGTTGGGTCCCGCAGCCCTGAGGGGCAGCACTACAGAACCAACCCGGCAGCACTCCAGCTGGTCTGCCCTAGGCGTCCCCGATTCAGCCGCTGGTCAGTTTTAGCAGCGGCTGAATTGGGGAAGCTGGGGGCAGAGCAGCTCCAATAGTCCGGCTGCCCAGAGCACTTCCGGGTTCCTGATGGTGCCGGACCATCAGGAGTGCCGGACCATCAGATGCCGGACCATCGGAGTTTTACTGTACTTAGAACCCTCTGCATCAGCTTCCTTTAGCATGGAAACTTTAATTGACTATTTTTTTCTCTCTTCCTGTCCCGCCCCATCTCCACTCTTTCTCTGCTATTTATTTGGAACTAGGACCCCTTAACTGCCATTCATATGAGGAAGTGGGTGGTGCTCGTGATACTATCTACATGTTTTGTTAGTCTCTAAGGTGCTGCAGGACTATTTGTTGGTTTTTTGGGCTGTAGCAGTTCAGCAGGACCAATAATATGACAAGTTACAACAACACTAAACTACGCCTCCAATTCATTCCACTGACACTCCACCCCCCCCCCCCCCAGCATGGCACAAGCTAGTAATAGAGGAGGTTGATTTAATTACTCTCGCTCTCTCTCAAGACCCCCTGCTCACTATTGAACAAAAAAAAATTCAGATGCCAGACTGGAACACCCTTACTTGGAGCCTAAATCCTGTCACTGCATCAAGTATCACACCCAGTGATACAAGCAAAACACCAATGTGTCACATGATCTGATAACCACAAGAACACCTAACCCCTAATTCCCTGGAGTGGGCTGAAACCTACTGAAGGATAGTCTTGTCTCAGAGCAAGTTCATATGCATTAACCATCACTCAACAGCAAATCCTACATTACATGTACTTGAGGAGATAGCAGTACAAATGAAACAGACACAGGACAGCTCTAGCAAAACAGATAACCCCTTCAGAGTTATCACAGGAGTGCTTTGTTTGGAAGGTAAGTAAGAGGGCCCATTCAACCCCAGGGAACTCTACAAGCAGCAGCCGCCCCCCACTGTTGTGTGAACTCTGTGAAGAAACAAATGTACTACTACAGTATAAATAATACATAACCCGTGTGCAACATTTAGAGCCAAGCAAATGCATATAAGGCAGACAGGCTGTCTTGCTATTGTGGAACCAAACTGCACTTTGGAACGTAACATTTGTAAAAATGCCTCCTTCTGAGGTAGAAACTTCAGTTGAAAAATCTCTCCGATCATTGACAGTTTTCTTAGTACACGGTTGCATGCAGCTTGATATCTAGTTACTTTGCCCAAACCACTTGACCTAGCACAGGACATGGGAAATGGGTTTCACAACTAAACATGTAGTAGGTGACTACTCGTCTCCATACTGCCAGGCCCTGGGCAGGTGAGCAAGAGGCAGAAGGAAAAGCTTTGAAAGCTGAATCCACTATTTCCACCAGCTACACCGGTCTGAATATTTATAGTCTTCAGCAGCCCGGGACAACAAATGGCTAGGCTCTCCCATGGCTTTGGGTAGACTAATTTAACACAAGACAAGACAACCCCCCCCCCCCCCATGACCAATAGATCCTTGAATGCTGCCCCCTGGGACTGGAGGAGCCACACTGTCCTCCCACTGTTGGGCCAGCCCCAGAGCCTAGCCGAGCTACCCCAATCTCCTGCCAAACATCCCCTGCCACCTAGCCATCCACCGGTCGCCTCCTCATCAGTGTTCCCTCTAAGGTGCGTGGCAGCACAGCTTCCCTGAGCCTCTGACTGGGTGGGGCTGATTACTCACCTGTGAAGCTGTGCAGCCCTGCAGCTTAGAGGGAACCCTGCTCCTCATTCCCTCACCAGACCGCCCCCCCCACTGCATCCTTACTTACTCCCCTTCCCCCTAAGGAGACAGCAAGGAGGCAAGGCAGCAGCTGTACTCAACAGGGAGCTCTGAAGAGGAGGGTGGAGCAGAAGAAGAGTTGCCCAGCATGGCAGGCAGCAGTTGGCAGTGAGGGGGGGTGCTCTGAGGAAGAGAGGGACAGCATGGCTCAGGTGTCTGACAGCAGGTCTGTGGTGGCCGAACTAGGGGAGGCAGGCCCGTTCACAGGAATTTCTGGGGGGGGGGGTTCTTTTGTAAATGTGGACTGCGAGGGTGTGAATGCACCCCCCCCCCATGGTCCCCGAAGTAAGTGGGGAAATCAGCCCCAGCCTTCCCCTGGCTGGCCAGAGCATAGGGGAGGGAGGCTTGGGCAGTGCACTGCTCCCACCTTCCCCTGGCTGGCTGGAGCATGCTTACTTGGGGGACCATGGGTGGGTGTTTTCTCACCCTTTGCACGCCTCCCCCGTTCCCGCATATGTGTCTAGAGGGCTTAACCTATTATACCTGCCACCCATGTCTGGAGTCAAATCTACAGAGCCTTCTGCAGTAGGATCGACACCAATACATGTTCAGTATCTTACTTAAAAATCACACCTTGTAAAGGGTGAAAATACAGCCCTACTTAGCACATATTTAACATGGGTTAACATCACACCTGAAAGTAGCAACCCTTGTTCATTCCCCTTGCCCTGAATGAGACTATCAGGGTGCTCTGCACTTTTGTCATGGGCTTCTTGAAGAGTCCACCTGCTCCCCTTTCCCACCACACCCCAGGAACTCAAGGGATCAAGGTCTGGTCTGTAATATAGACTTGTATCGCTGCAACGACATCACTTGGCGGGGGTGTAAAAAAATCCACAGCCCTGAGGCAACAGCTATGCCAACCAAAGCCCAGTGTGGCCAGCGCCGTGTTGGCAGGAGAGCTCCTTCCTTGACGCTGCTAGTGCTTTCACAGAGCTGGATTAACTATGCGGATGGGAGAAGCTCCCTCATGGCATAGGACTGTCTTCACTTGAGTGCTGCAGCTGTGCCAACGGTGTGTTTTTTTAAGTGTAGACTTGTCCCAAGTAACTGGCCGCCTAGGAGATGTATCCATCACCTGCCTTTTCCTCAGCAGTGAAAGCAGGGAATAAAGGGTGTTGGGGGAGTCAAATTTACCTCACCAGAGGTACACCAAACCCTTAGTTACAAGCCTACCTTGGGCTCAGGTCCCTTTCACGTATTAGCACCCCTTTAGAAAAGCAAGGAGACTCATGCACAGAAATCCATTTTAGTTCTCCGTGGGATGCTGCCCCAGTCATTGCAGCTGGTTCCAGAAAGTAAATTCCCTTTCCATTAGCTGAGTGTGTTTTGCTATGACAGTCACACATAGTTAAGGCCAGGGTTACCTAACCCTTAATTTTGTCTTCCCTTTAGTTTTAGACCATTATGATCATCTAGGCAGATTGCCTACATGGCTCAGGCCATAAAATTTCACAAGGTGATTCCTGCATCAAGCCCCCCCCAACTTTGGCTGAGCTACAGCAGCTCTTTTAGAAAGACTTCCCCGGTAAGTTGTTCTAGTGTTTAATTGCCTCTTATTTCTAGCTGCATTTGTCTAATTTCAACTTCTAGTTACTGGTGCTTCTAGCCCCTCTGACTGCCAAATGAAACAACCCTCCTACTCTCCGGTACCTTCTCCTCGTGAAGGTATTTACAGACTGTCTCCAAGTCACCTCTTAACATTCTGTTGGATAAATTATGGAGAGTGAGCTACATTAGTGTGTCACTGTACAGCAGCCTCCTCCAATTTCTGTGATGTGTAACAATCAAATTAAAATATTATTACTTTTGATGTAATAAAATAGTGTGTGGGGGAAGTAATCTCTTTTAGTGGACCAACTTCTTTTATTTAAACTTAAACTACTTCTTATATACATATATACAGTATCATGAGGTTTTTGTGGGCAAAACCCACTTCTTCAAGTGAGATGCTCTTGAGTGGAGAAAAAAAGGGGGACACGCTGGGCACTCACTGATGGATTTAAAAGTAGCCAGCCTTCTATAAAGGAATTTCACAAGCTGACTACAGAGACAAATTTGAGACCATCTCCCTTGGCCTAAACAAAGACCTGAACTGGTTAACATATTATAAAACCTGCGTTCCCTACATGCAACACCCTATTGACATCAAAAGCTAAGTATGGGACACTCCTAGCCCACTCAATTAGCCTCAGCACTACAATTGACAGGTACTTCCCCCACCCTCATATTATTGTGAGGGTTCCCCCTTTTTTCCTCCACTCAAGATCATCTCATCTGAAGAAGTGAGTTGTGCCCACCAAAGCTCATGATACTCTATATTGGTGCCACAGGACTACTTGTTATTTTTAAAGTTACAGACTAACACAGCTACCCCCTGAGACTTCTTTAATGTGAGCTTAAATTCTTAATTTTGTTAGAAACTAAAAATCATGGCCTGAACACAGACACTGGATTTATGGCTTACTTACAATCTGTAAAGTGCTAGCAATGCTCTCACTAGTTGCTCTCCCCAATCACTGGAAGGGTGTTAATGAGCCATGTCTCCTTGGATGGTCCCTTGGTATAGGTGTTAACTACTTATGCTGACCAATCTGTTCCATCTTGTCTTTTCTGTGATGCGGATGGGATCCTTTGCACATGGCCTCCACTGGGAACATGCCCCACAATGGCGAGGCATCGCCCAGGCGGGGTGAGCATTGATAGACGGCAGCGGACAGGCTGGCTGGAACAGATGGTACAGGGAGTTGGCATTTCTAGCTGCCAGGGAGGAGGTGCCAGGGCATTGTGGGAAGTGCTGGCTGCTTAGCCTTGTGGGCAGAGCCTGAGAGGTGCTGACTGGTTCACCCTGGCCACATTTGGATCCGGCACCCTGCCTCCGTCCCGCACGGAGTGATGGACTCCCACGTGAGGCTGTCAGCCCAGCTGGAAATCCAGGATGGGGCTCCTGGGCACCTGTCCTTTTTTGCCTCTCATGTCTGGGTTGACTTGCCCAGATCCCCACTCACCACAGGTTGGAGTGCTCTGGCTTGGAAACTTTTCTTTTTACAGTAAAATCACTGCAAGAAACTCACAACCTGAAGCTTGACGCTAAGCACCCAAAACACTGGTATGCAATTTTCTTTTTACTAAGAATAATTAAAAATGGCAACAAAGAAGAGACGCTTGTTGGATGAACACAGGTTTTTTTCAACTCTGTTTGGGAGATGACATTCGCTTTTGCAGAGCTAAATGGAAAGCCAAGTCTTTGTCAAAAGAGTATCGCTGCATTAAAGAAAACAAACCTGCAACGGCACTATGAACTCAGGGTGACAAGATTCAAAGACTTGTATCCACCTGACAGCAATTTAAGAAAAACTAAGATACGTTCCTTACTGGAAGGTTTCCATATTCAACAAGATATGTTCCATTAGCAAGTTAAAGACAGCAATGCCATTACAGAAGTCTCCTTCAAATGTGGCTCATTTTGAAGACGAGATGACAGAACTGCAAAACAATAGTATTCTAAAAGCTAGGCATAAGGAAGAGGACACTGAAGCATTTTGGATGACCTATGTACAGTAAGACGTACCCTGTATTACTGAAATGTGCCAAAAACTGCTGACTTGCTTTGGGTCTACATATCTCTGTAAAAGTTCATGCGCCTCCATGGGAATCATCAAGTCAAAACTGCGCACCTCTCATTAGTGACAGACATCTGACTGTCTCCGTGCTGCTACAATGGAATACACGCCTGATGTGAAACAGCTGGTGAAAAGTTTGCAGACACAATCATCACATTGATTGTACTTATGCTCCAATAAATTCCAGTACTATAGTAGCAGTTTTTGTTAAAATTGTAAAGTCAGAACAAAAAAGTAATCAATATAATGGTCTACTGTTGATCTGCGCGTTAGGGCATGTCTACACTAGCCCCCTAGTTCGAACTAGGGAGGCTAATGTAGGCATTCGATGTTGCAAATGAAGCCCGGGATTTAAATATCCTGGGCTCTATTTGCATGGGACCATCCGGTCGCCATTTTTAAATGCCACTAGTCCGGCCTAACTGCCCACGACTATTCCAGGAGGAGTAAGAGGTAATTCGAACTAAGGACTTAGTTCAAATTACCGTTTAACTGCCGCGTGTAGCCGCGGGCAGTTAGTCCGGACTAGTGGCATTTAAAAATGGCGACCGGACGGGAACATGCAAATAAAGCCCGGGATATTTAAATCCTGGGCTTCATTTGCAAGTTCAAATGCCTACATTAGCCACCCTAGTTTGAACTAGGGGGCTAGTGCAGACATACCCTCAGTAGTTAAATTCCTGGACTGTCATTGCTCATTAAAAGTGCTGTCATATGGGTGGCAATTGGGTAAATATTACATGTTATTAATATCAGCAGAACTGACTTAAGTGTGGTTGCATATCCATGCAAAGATATATGCAACTAGCTTCTTTCACACTCACGAATACAAAGATTAAGGCACGACTACACAACACAGAGGCCCGATTTAAGTTGCGGCACTCTGCATGTGCTGTGAGTGTCATTGTGGCCTCCGGGGCTTCCAAAGTTGAGTAGCCCTGCTCTAATGTGATCTGTGCCAGCAGTGCCCCTCTGCTATGTATATTGGCCAAACTGGGCAGTCTCTGGGACAAAGGACAAATGGGCACAAATCACACATGTAGCCTATAGGGCCATCTTTCTTGCTTGCCTATAGAGATCTATATACTTTCTTATGGTTTTATTATAGTTTATAGGTTTATAGCAAAGTAATTTTGATGTAACGTAAGAGACCTACAGGCTGTATTCTGTATGTTAAGCTAAGGCAAGTTAGTATTTTTGTCTGGGACTTTTCACTCAGACAGCAAAAGACGACTTTCACATGGATAGCTGGTGATAAGATAGGGGCTTCCAAGAATACCCTCAATATCATGACGCTGCTCTAATTTCACAAGAAGAAAAAAAACATAGCAATAATGTAGGTAAGAATGATCTAGAACAGGGGTCTCCAAACTACGGCCCGCGGGCCGGATGCGGCCCGCGAGGCCCTCTCATCCGGCCCGTGGAGACCTTTTTGTCTGGCCCCGCCTTCCGCGTGCCAGTGTGACGAGGCGACCCCCGCCCGTCCCTGGGGCGCCGCCGAACGGGCCCTTCTTGCCGCGGGGGGGGGGGGCCCTGTCAGGGGTGTGCGGCGTGTACTCACGCCACGCCGGGGCAGGAGAAGCGGGCCGCTCCGCTGACAAGCGGCCGCGCGGCGGCAAACGGCGCAGGGGGCGGGGGTTAGTACGGGCGGCGTTCCCCCGCCCAGACTGACAGGGCAGCCGGCCAATCAGGGGGCAGGATGGGCGGTGGTGGTAACGCCCGCCCGGCGACGTGCGGGGGAACGTGAACCCCGGCGGGAACTTTAAAAAGGTGACCCCTTCCGCCCGGGGGGGGGAAGGAGTGAGCGGTGGCAAGCAGGAGGGGAGGACAGCGTGCAGAGGAAGGGGAGAGCAGGGGGAAAAGCCCCCCCCCCTTCTCAGGAGTCCAGACCCGACGGCCACCCAGACGGCAGTACCAGCCCCGGCGGGAGGGGTGGGCGTCTGGATATACGACCGTCAGCCTGACGGACGAATCAAAGGTGACCGCCCCACGGTGGGGGGAGGTAGAGGGTCACATGAGGAGGGAAAGGAAGTAGCCCAGGGCAGAACTCGTTAGAGTTGGCGGGCTGACGAGTTACGGCAGGAGCCCCGTCAGCCGGACCGGAGCCAGCTGGTTCCGTGTCCTTAGGGCCCTGGGCTGGGGCCCGTGAGTGAGGGTGGGCCCGGGCCCCCCTTTCCCTCCCCTTCAGCACTGGAGGGAGTGCATGGTCAGAGTACCGGCCGCGCTGCGACAGAGGGCGCAATAGGCAACTGAAATTCCCCGTCGTGAAAGCGGCCCCCGAACTGCTGTTTGATAGTTAATGTGGCCCTCGGGCTGAAAAGTTTGGAGACCCCTGATCTAGAATCATGAATATATATAGATATATGTACATGTTATCAATACATACACATATGTTACATGAGTCCAACCTATGGAGTAAGTGTACCCCAATAGTTTGTGGGTGAGTGTGATGGACCGGGCCGGGTCTGGGCACTGCTGAGGGCATCCGCTCAGGGCAAATTGCTCAAACTCGGGGCTCTCTATAGCCCCTGACTGGCAGCCCTTCCCAAATAGGCCACAAACCAGTCCCTCAGAGCACTTCAGCTGCCTGCCTGGCCAGCCTGAAGCCTCACGAACAAAACCTCTCCGATACCCCAGCTCTCTCTGTGCCCGAAACAGCCCCGGGCCTGCCCACAGGTGAGGGGTTTTAAAACCCAATCCCACCTACCCCGAACAGGTTCTATCCGGTCCCAAGAAACCAGCCACAGATCTCAGGTCAATTTACACTCTGGATCTTATCCACAAATCACGCTGAGCCAATCCTTTAGAATCTAAAATCTAAAGGTTTATTACTAAAAGACAGAAAAGCATGAGAGTAAGGTTAAGGTATCATCCATTACATGCATCGAATCTCCCAGTTCTTGATGCAGGCTTGCAGCAGAGATGTTATAACTGCTGGCTTAAAAGTCCTTGGTGAACATCCTACGTCAGGATGGGTCCACAGTTCTTTCCGGCTTGTCGATCCCTGCAATGCTGCATCTGGGATGAAGAGCTGAGCACCAAGATGGAGTCAGCCACAGGGCATATTTATATCCCTTCCTGGTTTCTTCCAAGCTGGAGACAGTCACATAGTCAGTGGCCAGGTGTGTCTTTGGACTTTAGAGGTCCATTGTTCCTGGGAGGTTTTCTCATTAGCCTGTCTATGGGCTGAGCATTCCTTGTCTATTGCTCAGCCACAAATAGAGAAGTTTCCAGTATTGACACAGAATACATATTCATAATTCCACACCCAGATGCTATACAAGTATATGGCTAGCCTATACAGAACCAGTAGAAGGTAAGCTTTTGTTTGACACCTTACATGGCCCCCTTTGTATCAATTTTTGGGGCAACCCCCCCCCCCAATGGGTGCAGCAGTGATCTGGCTCCTCCCCTCAAAATCCAGTAACGTGACAGTGGGGCAGATAAATTTGGGCATAGAAGGAGGTTCCAGGCTCTTATGCTTATAAAACAGGGTTCCTGAAGCTTTTGCTAGGAGAGAAAAGGAGAGACAAAGCGAGGAGAAGGAGGAAGAGGAGAAGTGATAGGACTTAAGATTGCCTTTAAACTTTATTTTTCTAACTCCTCCTGCCCTTCTTCATTCGCGCTTTAGTCGCTAAACTTAGTGGCTGTGTCTCGACTGGCCACTTTTTCCAGAAAATCAGCCACTTTTCCGGAAAAACTTGCCAGCTGTCTACACTGGCCGCTTGATTTTCCGCAAAAGCACTGACGATCTACTGTCCGAAATCAGTGCTTTTTCCGGAAAAGCTTTGCCGCTCCCATTCGGGCACAAGTACTTTTTGCGAAAAACTGTTGTGCAAAAGGGCCAGTGTAGACAGCTAGCTAAGACTTTTGGACAAAAGCAGGCTAAACAGAAAAAAGCGGTTTGGATGCCGGGAGACCCCGTAGGAGCCCTGGACTTCCTGGTAACCCGAGCTCTTAAAGCAGATGCAGGCTGCTGAGCGCACGTGGCAGGAGCGTGCCTCAGACCTCTGGCCTGAGGTCTGCCATGGTGCCCCTGTCCTGCCCGGCAGCCACCTTACAGCCAGCATGGCAGCTCCGGGCGCTGAGCCACCTGCACCCCCAGCGCAGGAGGCCCCCCCAGGGGCCGCAAACGACAGGCCCCGTCTTGGTCCTCCAGGGAGCTGGAGACCCTCCTGGACCTCTGGCAGGAGGAGGAAGGCCTCCATGAGACCTGGTCCCGGCGCCGCAATGACAACATCTTTGGCCGCATGGCCCAGGGGCTCGCCCAGGTCCGGGCTAAAGTCAAAGAACTGCACCTGGGCTAAGTGAGGGTTAGGGTTAGCAAGTTGGAGGTAGTAAGAGTTTAACTGCCTCTGCCTTGAAAAATGACATGCTGTATGTTTCCAGGAGCACTAATGGCTAAAGGAAGGAACTGGGCTCTAAGCCTGCCTGGCTGCTGTACCTTGAACTAGCTTCCTTGGGGTTAGAACATGCAGTGGTGAGTAGCTGCACAAATCCTACTCTACAGCTTCACTTTTTTATAACATTGCTTGCATTTTTCTTCATAAGGCAGCAACACACACATAACTGTAGACTGTCTTGCTAAGGAAAATACAAAGCACCCACCAGCCTGGACTGCCTGCCAGTGCTATTTGCATAGAGGCAAACAGAGATCCATGGGCCAGGAGTTGATAGAGCACATGCGAGGGAGAGGGCCAGAAAACTTGGTTTGGCTTGAGGGGCATGGTACATATATAGGTTTGTAGTAGGTAGTGCTGTTGTAGCTGTGTTCATCCCAGGGTATTAGAGACAAGGTGAGTGATGTAATAGCTATGATTGGACTAAGTTCTGTTGGTGAACAACAAGTAGTCCTTTGTCACCTTAGAGACTAACAAAAATATATAATATCATGAACTTTCGTAGGCAAAACCGATGTCTTCAGATGAGTTGGAGTGGAAATAACAGAAACCAAGATAAATATAACAGCAAAAGATGTACCTGTCAATTGTAGGACCTGTGTTAATGAGGCTAATTAAGTGGGCTGGGTATGTACCATTCATAGCTTTTGATGTGAAAATGCAGATGTTAAAGGCAGGAGAAATTGGCTTTATAGTGCGTTCCCCTATAGATTTGTGTGTTACCATTTCTGCTGTCTGTAGTCTGATTTTAGTCTATTATTAATTTGAATAGTTTGGCTTACGCTCGCCAATTGAACTAATCAGAAGATAATAAGGTTCTTGTCCCAGAATCGGTCTGCACAGAATATACCAGGGACCTTTGGGGGTATGACAGGATGGTCACACTGAGACAAAATAATTGTACACTTTCTTAAAAATATATGGAATTGACATCAACTAGCAATGTGAATAGTAAAATAAATGTGGAAGCAGGACTGAGGAAAAGGGGATTTGGGTGACAATTTCCAAATCCTTCAGTAGCAGAGCAAGAGTCTGGGTCACTCTGACTCCTGCTAACGCTAGAGCCTGAAAAGACGCTGTGTTCGCCTTTCTGTCTCTCCCATATGGATAAGAGTGGAATGCTTACCTCAGTGAGAGCCTTGAGATAAGACAGTGTCCGATGGGAACTGAGTGGGCAGGGAAGTAATTGTTTATGTTATATGTAATAGAAAGGTATATATCTTGGCTTTTAATTGTTTTGTATTTGAAGAGCCGCTTATGGATAGCTTCCCTTGCAATATTGCTCGAATAAACTGCCTCTGGCTACTTGTTGCTTAAACACAACGCAGAGTGAAGGCTTGTTTTCTTCCACATAAATCAGGGTTACAACTGCAGTATTAGCAGTCTAAGATACATATGCTATTATTTCTATACGCAGCGGTTAATATACTCACACCCAATCTTAATAACCTGGTGATAAGACATGAAGGATGAGCCTTGCCGCTGGTACAGGAGCTCAGGTACAGGTTTTCGGCTGGGATTGGTGCAAAGGCTAATTCTAAAAGCTTAGTAAAGCTAACTTTAACAGTTTACCTAACTGACTGGCTACGTCTAGAATGGCACAATTTTCCGGCAGAGTTGGGATTCAAGCAGAGGGTCAAGTTGGAGTCAGGAGCCTGGGGTAGGCTGTAGAAGCAGGGATTTGAACAAGGAAGGACTCAGGAGTCAGGGAATAAGGCAAAGCACAGTGTAGCAGCAAAACAGGGAGCACCTAGTTCAGGGGTGGGGAACCTTTTTTAGGTTGGGGGGGCACTGACCCACAGCAAAATCAGTCAGGGGCCACACACAAGTGAGAAGCAAACACAGCCCTTACTGACCTGCCCCCCCCACGTGAAAAAAGAGGGGGGGGGGAAACCCTCACCAACATGGCCTCCACTGAGAAGCAGGAGGAAAAAAAAGACACTCCCCTTACTCCCCTGAAGCTCTAGCCCTGGATGGAGCGGGGAGTCACAGAAACTCAGGGCTTTCCCCAGGGCAGGATTAACTCTTTTGGGAGCCCAGGCCTAATGGGGGGGTGGGGCCAAAAAAGAGGGACTCAGCGTGCAGCAGGGGGCTGCTGGGGAGCGGTCTGGGTTTGGGGGCACAGGATCTGGTTGGGACACAGGATGCAAGAGCAGCCTGGAGGCATGCGTTTTGGGAGGGAGGTAGGGTATAGGAATGGGCTGGGGGTGGTGGGTCTGGCCAGCTAATGCTCCAGCCACGGTACCCCCTGCCCTGCTGCAGGGCAGGGGCAAGACCAAAGCCTTGCAGGCCACCTCAAGGCAAGCTGCATCTGGCCCATGGGACATAGGTTTCCCATTGCTGACCTTTTTTGCTTGGACAACTTCCTATGCCTCCTTCTGGCTGGAAAGGTGAGTCTGAGCCAGCTGCAAAGCTTGGACATCTCTAATGGGCAGCTTCGTAGGCGACATCTCTGGTGAGCTAGGGCCACAGTCCCTGCTTGCTGCTGGCATGAGGCAGCAGTCTAAAGGTTTCCTTGGGGGGGAAAACCTGTGAAGCCAAGTTTAGAACTCGTGAATCCCCCACATGAGCTCTGTATCAGCGGCCTGGAAACCTAGCCTGCTGGGCAGGCCTGTGTACATGCTGAATGCGGTGCAGGGAACTGCAGCTGCCTAACACCTGGTGCACAGGGGGATTTGCCTACCTAGCTCTCCCGCACTAGCAGCCTGAGCTCACTGCCTGGGGAACCATTCAGACACTTCAATGCCAAGCCTCCTTTAGCGTGCTGCAGCTCCATTTGTCCTGCAGCTCCATTTTCACCAGGATCCAGGCCCTAGTAGTCCAGGAGGTATCTGAGCCTTTAGCTATCATCTTTGAAAAAGCATAGAAGTTGGGAGAGATTCCAGAAGCCTAGAAAAGGGCAAATCTAGTGCTGATATAAAAAAAGAGAAATAAGACCAACCCAGGAAAATACAGACCAGTCAGTTTAACGTCTGTGCCAGGGAAGATAATCAAGCAAGTAATCAAGGAATTCATCTGCAAACATCTGGAAGATAATAAGGTGATAGGGAACAGCCAGCATGGATTTGTAAAGAACAAATCATGTCAAACCAATCTGATAGCTTTCTTTGATAAGCTAATGAGAATGGTGGATAAGGGAGAAGCGGTGGATGTGGTATACCTAGACTTTAGTAAGGCGTTTGATACGGTCTCGCATGATATTCTTATCAATAAACTAGGAAAATACAACTTATATGGGGAGACTATAAGGTGGGTGCATAACTGGCTGGATAATCGTTCTCAGAGAGTAGGTTATTGATGGTTCACAGTCACGCTGGAAGGGCATAACAAGCGGGGTTCTGTGGGGGTCCGTTTTGGGACCGGTTCTGTTCAATATCTTCATCAACGATTTAAATATCGGCATAGAGAGTATGCTTAGAAAGCTTACAGATAATACCAACTGGGGAGGGGTTGCAAGTGCTTTGGATGATAGGCTCAGAATTCAAAATTATCTGAACAAACTGAAGAAATGGTCTGAGGTAAACAGGATAAAGTTTAATAAGGACAAATGCAAAGTACTCCACTTAAGAAGGAACAATCCATTTCACACATACAGAATGGGAAGCGACTGTCTAGGAAGGAGAACGGCAGAAAGGGATCTAGGGGGTCATAGTGGACCACAAGCTAAATATGTGTCACGCTTTTGCAAAAAACCAAACATGATTCTGGGATGCATTAACAGGTGTGTTGTGAGCAAGACAAGAGAAGTCATTCTTCCGCTCTACTCTGCGCTGGTTAGGCCTCAGTTGGAGTATTGTGTCTGTAGTAAGTTGAGGTTCAGTAACATGGAGTCAGCAGGCCTAAGGCCTGTAACATGAAAACAGCAACAGGCCTGCAATCTAGTGAGCAAGACTTTGGTTCAGTAACTCAGCTACTCGTAATTGTGTAAGTTAGGACACAGGGAGGCACGGAGAACAGACTGTAAGCCGAAAGGGAATAACGGACCATCTTAAGGAATGTCCTGGTACAAAAACTTCCTAAACACGAATGCACATACTGATCTAGGTTCAGGACTGGGTCGAGATTGACAGCATGAAGGATAGTAAGTAAGCCCCCCTTCCGTAAGGTGAGGGGTGGTAACTAGGCAACAGAGGGTGGTAACCTGGCATGTAAAGAAGTGATGTACGTTGTTTGTACCTGTCTATAAAAGGACACCGCAGAGGGTGCTCTCCGGCCGACCTGGGGGGGGGGGGGGCGCACTAGGCGCCTGAACGGCAGGTGTCATTGCCTGAACTTACAAAACGCACAGTAGCTTAACTCTGACTAACTGCTGTTAGTATCTGTTATATGGCAATAGGCCTGCCCGGTGTTGGTACCTTGTCAACGCGGGCCATAGTGCCCAGTGGTGTAACATTGTACTGATCTGTTACCAACTGGTAGAGCTTCGCATTTGACAATAAACCTGCTCGATTGATTTCAAACCTTGCCTGCATCTGTCGTTTCCGGGGCCTCTCAGAGATCTCCTCTGTTGACCCAAGTGCACGGGGTCTAACACCCTAGATAAAGGGAGTACCGATTGTTACGCACGCAGCCGAAAGTTTATCATTACCGACGGAGTAGAGGTCCTGTCAGGAGCACGCCAGGACGACCCTGACCAGACGACGCTGACACTGACAGTTCAGACCACCGAAGGTACCAAGGTACGAAAACACCGAGGTACGACAGTTCTGGGCACCACATTTCAAGAAAGATGTGGAGAAATTGGAGAGGGTCCAGAGAAGAGCAACAAGAATGATTAAAGGTCTAGAGAACATGACCTATGAGGCAAGGCTGAAAGAATTGGGTTTGTTCAGTTTGTAAAGGAGCAGACTGAGGGGGAACATGCTAGCAGTTTTCAGGTATCTAAAAGGATGTTGTATGGAGGAGGGAGAAAATTTGTTCTCCTTGGCCTCTGAGGCTAGAACAAGAAGCAAGGGGCTTAAACTGCAGCAAGGGAGGTTTAGGTTGGACATTAGGAAAAACTTCCTAACTGTCAGGGTCGTTAACCACTGGAATAAATTGCCTAGGGAGGTTGTGGATTCTCCATCATTGGAGATATTTAAGAGCGGGTTAGACATCTAACAGGCATGATATAGACTGTGCTTGGTTCTGCTGTGAGGGCAGGGGACTGGACTCGATGAGCTCTCCAGGTCCCTACCGGTTCTAGTGTTCTATGAGTCTATGATTTAGTAAGCTTGGCAACCACATAAAATGGAGCTTCACAGCCAAGCACTGGCAGGGTTAGTCTTACACTCTGAACTACAGTTGGCTCCAAAGACACCGTTTCTGCAGCACTCATACACATTCAAACGTGGCTTCAAACACAATCAGACACATGCTTATGCCCCCCCCACACACACACACATACAATTTGCCTTCAAACACACCCACTTGACCGCATGATGCCTCTGTTCTTACAGTGAACTCACAGAGCTTAGCTCTTGGGACACACATACCTCCAAGATCCCTTCCTCTCCGTACAGCATGGGCAGAAAGCCCAGGTTAACACCTGAGGGGCTGTGGGATAAATACCAAGGAGACTCAACAGCTGTGGGGGTAGGCCTCAATAGCTTGACCAAAATCTGATATTGTACGCAATGCGTCCTACATCAGAAGCAAGCTCCTTAAGCAAGTTGAGCAAGTAACCACAATGCCATTAAGCAAAAAAACCGCACTGCTTGCAATGGGTTAAAAGGTCAAGCAGATGTTACCATTTAAGGGTAAAGTGGCTTACTTCCTCTTTTTCCCTGTAAATTTCCACTCTGTCTTTGTGAGAAGGTATAAATATATCAGACTTTTGAGTGTAAGGTGGGGCCTCGTATCGGTAAGGGCTGACTCCCTGCCGTCTGCAACAAACCCCCCCCAAGCTGGGTTATTAAAGTGGTTTTGTCTGACTTGAACCCTAAAGCTAGCATGTGTTTATTCCACAACAAAGCCATTAACACTAATGCTTCAGCTCACACGTCAGGTTTTACTGTCCAGATTTAGTCAATCATAATTGCATATTTACATGTAACTGTTGTGTGCCCCACCCCAACACACTTTACATGTCACTTGTTTCATTGAACCTGGGAGCTCCTAGAGGTAGGGACTGTTTCATGTTAAATGGCTGGTGCGTCCAGGTGCCCTCCAAATTAATCATATCAGCAGCAGATAGCGGCCCCACCCAAGGCCAGGCCCTTTGTGCTAAGTGCTGTGCACACACCTAGCAAGACTATCCCTGCCCCACAGAGTCTCCAGTCTAAACTGATAGGACAAGGATGGGAGGCATAGAGAGGTCACGTGACTTGCACAAGGTCACATAGCAGATTAGAGACAGGCTGAGGTGGGAACAGAACCGGTCTCCTGCTGCCCCAACCTATGTGCTAGCCACCAACCATGCTGGCTCCACAATAACAATCATGTTACATGTTTGGTGGACAATAAGTGACATAGCTTCACACTTCCCAAAGATGCAGGCAGACAGGGATTCTCAAGGTCTTAGGGGAATGTTCTGTGCTTCGCCAGAAAGCCACACAGTGCCAATTCCCAAGCCAGTCTATTTATTAATGCTCCTACCTCTCTGTCCTTGAGTTTCATGGCGAGCACCAGCTGATGTCTGTGGTTAGTAAGGCCTCCTGGTAATTTCCTTTGGAGAAGAATGCAGAGCCCAGATTCACATGAGCTTGGCATTCTCCTGTCTGGTCACATGCAAACAAAACAAAAGTGAGCTAACAAAGGGTCTTTGAAAGAGTCCAGACAAGAAAGTGGAACACATCATGCAATGGATGGCAAGAGCCAGGCTCAGAACAACCCTGACACACACAGTATGGAGTCAAAATTCTCCTCTTCCCAGTCCTTGAAGAGGGAAGGAACGTAATTGTCTAAATTAATCCCCAGACTCCACTTTAACCTCACCTCAGTCCCTTATTTGCCTTTTTCATGTTTCCTTTTGGATGAAGATGTGAGCAACCTGTGCCCGTGAAGGAGCAGGGCTACATTGCACAGGCTTGATCTAGGTATGGTATGGACAAGCCCTGGGCCAGCATTCTCAGCAAACACCCACACCTCTGCCAGCACCCCCAGGCCTGCCCTACTACAGGTTGGACCTCCCTGGCCCAACATCCTTGGGAGTCGATCAGTCCCAAACAGGGAAGCTGCCAGATCAGAGGAGCTCAATGGTGGCCCCTCTGCTGTCCCCGACAGCAAGTCTCCACTCCAGTAGCAGCAGAGCATCCAGCATTGACTGAGAGGGGACCAAAAAGGCGGGGTGGTTGGGGTTAGGGGCAGGGAAGAGGCAGGGCAGCTGCGGAGCCCTGTGGCTGGGGGCCAGGAGCAAAGCGACACGGGGCTCTGCAACCACCCTGCCTCTTCCCTGAGCATCCCCTGTCCCCACTCCTACCCCTCTCTTCCTGAGTTTGAGCACTGCAAATGAGCTATTAGCAGCACTCCAACAGCTCTGGGAGAATGGGTCAGAAGTTGCTGACTGTGGGGCCTCGCTTTTCCCTGGGAGTGCGCCAGCCCAGGCGCACCCATGGTGCCAGATGACAGATGTTGCCAGACGACAACTGTCTGGACTATCAATGTCCAACCTGTATCCCACTTGGGAGCCTTCATATAGCTCGTCCCACTCCCCTAACCACTTACAGCAGTGATACACCCCACACCGTGCTCCCACACCCTGCTGGACCTATAGCACCCCAAGTCATCTACATCCCACCCTGCATAGTTACCTTTACCCAGGGATTTTCCTCCATCTCCAACTCTGGAATGTGCCGCCTTCCCAACCTGTTCTGTCTCTTGCTAATACAGCCCTGTCAAACTGTGCCACAGGGTTTGGCAATTTCACCAGCAGACCAGGGCCATAGTTCTGACAAGGGTCTGTCAGAAATTTCAGAGGGAGCTTTAAGAACGCACAAGTCAGGGAAATTCTATCCCTGCCAAGACGTTGTATTCAGCTTTGTCCAGCATGACCATGGCTGCGCACATCAGCATTTCTGTTTGTGGATCTGCTAAAAGCGATGTGCTTGTATTACATCTTGCAGTTTGGCTTACATCTAGGCTGTGTCTACATTGGCAAGATTTTGCACAAAAGCGGCTGCTTTTGCGCAAAAACTTCCTGCCCTGTCTACACTGGCGGGGAGTTCTTGTGCAAGAACACTGATGTTCTAATGTATGAAATCAGTGCTTCTCGCGCAAATACTCTGACACTCCTGCTCCGTAATAAGACCTCTTGCGCAAGAAGCCAGTGTAGACAGGCAGCCGAGACATTTTGCGCAAAAGCAGTCTAAATGGAAAAAAGCCCTTGTGGCCGCTTGGACGCTCCGTACCTGCAGGCAGCTTCCAGACTTCCTGGTAACCCGAGCCCCCTTAAAGGCAGACGCAGCCTGCGGAGGCCAAGAGGCAGAAGCAGCTTTGCCAGCTCTGCCACGTGGCTCTGCTCCCTGCAACAGCCACCAGACTACCCAGGCTGGCCGCTCCAGGGGGAGAACAACCCGCACCCCCAGCGCAGGAGGCCCCAAGGGGCACAAAGCGGCGTGCCCCTTCCTGGTCCCCAGGGGAGATCAAGGCCCTCCTGGACCTCTGGGGAGAGGAAGAGGCCCTCCACAACGTCCGTGCCCATCGGCGGAACGCGGACATCTTCCACCAAATGGCCCAGGCACTCTCTGACCAGGGTCATCCAGCCCGGACCCGTGAGCAGGTCCAGGCTAAGGTCAAAGAGCTGCTCCGGAGCTATGTGTGGGCCAGCGAGGGCCAGGGGGTAGGAGCCGACACCTGCCCCCATTACTACCGGCTCCACGCCATCCTGGGCCAGGTACCACCACCCCACGGACCCTCAATGCCGGTGGACACCTGCAGGCGCCCCCGCCCCCCCCCGTCACCAGGCCCAGTGAGGTGGAGGAGGAAGCACAGCTGCCCAGTGGGTCAGAGGATGAGGCGGACCAGGGGAGCAGCATCCTTGGAGGCTGAGGAAGGATCCACTGGTGAGTGTTGCACTTTGCACTCACAAGGGCGGGGGCAGGGTGGGGCGAGCCAGGCACCCGGAGGGGGAGAGCATGTCACTCAGGCCGCGTGAGCTGCACGCTGTGTAGCATTAGGCAGCAAGCAGCACGTGTAGCCTGGTGACCAAGCGGCACGTGGCCGCGGCAGGCAGCTGCAGGGCACGCCTGGGACCGTGCTGCTCACACACATGCGGCGGGACCAGGGGGAAGGGCGGATGCCGGCTGGAACCAGCCAGGGCCCCAGGGACTCAGCCCAGAGCCCGCACCTCCACCAAGGGTGCAGCACGCAGAACGGCAACACTGTCCCATGCCTGGCTGTGAGGCACAGTCCGCTGCTCCTGGGAAAACTGCAGCGTCACAGCCCTGTGAACATGGCCCCCACCGAGCCCCTCGCCTGCTCCCGGTGCCTTGGCTGGCTCCCCGAGGGAAGTCCCCACTGCGGCCGCACATGTCCCTGGGCTACGTGTGTGAGGGCTAGCGGGAGGGGGAGGGGGGGAAGCGCTCGGGCCGGCCCTAGGGTTGCCTGAGTTTTGATGCAAGGATGGGACACACCCCAATCACCCCTGGTTCCGTCCAGGAGATATCCCACGCGATGGGATCTGAGAGCCCAGACCACGTCTGCCAGATGTGCTCCCAGGCACTGTGTGGGGATTCATCTCGCTCCCTGTCAAACACCAGTGATTAGCCCAAAGCCTCACAGCCTCCACCGGCAGGGAGTTCCACAGGTGAACACAACACAAGCGCCCTCCCGCCCCCCACGGGGCCAGGACACAGACCGGTGGTTACAATACTGGAGGGAGGACCCTACTCCGGGGCGGTCCTCCTTGCAAACATACAAGACGGGGGGCAGGGGGGTAACTGAGTGGGCCCAAGCCACACTACTGTGGGGTCACCTGGGCTCAGGGGTGGAGGGCATGAGGTGTGGGGACAGTGGCCGGCCTGCCTGCCTGACTCATCCTTTCTTCTCTTCCCTGCAGCGGGACCAAGCAGGAGCGGGGGACCCTTCAGCCCTGTGGCAGCGGCACCCCCAGCTGCCCAAGCACCAAGCTAGCGGGTCCAGCAGCGGGACCAGCTGCTTCAGCGCCACGTGCAGGCCGTCAAACGGGTGGAGGCAGCCATCGCGCTGGGTGGAGGCGGACCTGCAGTGGCGCCAACAGGCCTGGGGCCCCTTCCAGGCCCAGTGTGTGCACATGGCAGATGCCATCTCCACCCTCACCGTGCACATTGGCCGTGCCATTCTTTATGGCATGGCATGGCATTGCCTCATGCACCCACCATCCCTCCCATAGCACTGCCCCTGCTCTCTCCTCATAGACTCATCGACTTTAAGGTCAGAAGGGACCATTATGATCATCTAGTCTGACCCCCTGCACAGTGCAGGCCACAGAATCTCACCCACCCCTCCTAGAATAATCCTCTCACCTATATCTCAGATATTGAAGCCTTCAAATAATTTGAAGACCCCAAGATGCAGAGAATCCTCCAGCTGTGATCCGTGTCCCATGCTACAGAGGAAGGAGAAAAACCTCCAGGGCCTCTGCCCATCTACCCTGGAGGAAAATTCCTTCCAGACCCCAAATATGAACCCTGAGCATGTGGGCAAGACTCACCAGCCAGACACCCAGGAAAAGTTCTCTGTAGTAACTCCTATCATCCCACCATTGACCTATTTACCACCGATAGTGAAAGGTCACTTAGTTACCAAGATCATGTTATCCCATCAAACCATCCCCTTCATAAACCCATCTAGCTTAATCTTGAAGCCAGATAGATCTTCTGCCCGCTGCTCCTGCCCCTCCTCCTCCTGCAATGCCCCCTCCTGCTCCTGCCCCTCCTGCTCACCTCCCCGTGCTGCCTGCCCCCCCATGTGCAGGTCCGCCCCTGCAGAAGCAGTCGCAGGGGCCACCCCTCCCAGCGGTAGCTCCCCCTCCCAGTTAAGAGCCTTCCCCCTCACCCTACATCTCCCCCTCCCCATTGTAAATAAAAAGTTCAAACGTTATGATCCAAAAAAAACTGTGTTGGTTGTTAATTGGGAGGTAAGGAGAGGGGCGGGGATGGGAGGGAGTTGTCAAGGGAGACAGCGGTGACCCTACTATGGGGCCTGGGAGAACATGTCCGTCAGGGCCTCTCGGATGCGCACCCCATCGTGGTGCGCCTGGTGGACGGCAGCTGTGTGGGGCTGTTCGAAGGCCTGGCCCTCGCCTGCCATCCATGCAGGGAGGAAGGTGTGATGGACCGGGCCGTGTCTGGGCACAGCTGAGGGCGTCCGCTCAGGGCGAATTGCTCGAATCCGGGGCTTCTTACAGCCCCCGACTGGTGACCTTTCCACACAGGCCACAAACCAGTCCCACAGAGCGCTTCAGCTGCCTGCCTGAAGCCTCCCGAGCAAAACCCCTCCGACACCCCAGCAATATCCGTGCCCCAGATGGCCCCGGGCCTATACACAGGTGGGGGGGTCCTAGCACCCAATCCCACCTACCCCGAACAAGTCCTGTCCGGTTCCAAGAAACCAGCCACAGATCCCTGGTCAATTTACCCTCTGGACCTTACCCACAAATCACGCTGGGCCAATCCTTTAGAATCTATATCTAAAGGTTTATTATTACAATAAAGAAAAGCATGAGAGTAAGGTTATTAAAGTACAGTACGTTACATGCACCGAATCTCCCAGTTCTCGATGCAGGCTCTAGCAGAGATGTTACAGCTGCTGGTTTAAAAGTTCTTATTGCACATCCTACGATCAGGATGGGTTCACAGGTCTTCCGGGCTCTTCAATCCCTGCAGTGCTGCCTCTGGGATGAAGTGCTGAGCTGAGAACAAAATGGCATCGACCACATGGCCTCTTTATACCCCCTTCCTGGCCTCTTCTGGTCTCAGCCGGTCACCTGGTCCTCAGCCTCTCTCTGCTGGCCGCTCTTAGGTGTCCGCCCTCATGCTTTAGGTGTGTCTTTGGGCCATCAAGTGCCATTGTTCCACAGGGCTTCACTACTCAGCCTGTCCATAGCAATGCTTAACCACATGCAGGGAAATCTTCAGCTTCCACACAGATTACAGATCTACACACACAGACATTATATACTCACATAAACAGTGTACACAGGATCAGAAAACAACAAGCTCCCATTCAATACCCCACATGGCTCCCTTTCATACCAATTTCTGGGGCCAACACCCCCACCTAGGGGTGCAGCAGCGATCTGGCTGCTTCCCTCCATTTCGGTAATGTGACAGAAGGCCTCCCCCCTCCGCTCCACAAGATTGTGGAGCACGCGGCCACTACTTCTGGGACATTCTGCTCACCCATCTCGAGATGGGTGAGCAAACAGCGGAAGTGGGCTTTCAGACGTCCGAAGGCGAGCTCCACTTGGTTGCGGGCCCGGTTGAGGCGGTTGTTGAACCGGGCCCGGTTCTGGTCCGGCCGCCCCATGTAGGGCCGCATTAGCGAGGGCAGCAGGGAGTAGGCCGCGTCCCCCACAATACACGTGGGCATTGGCACGTCCCAGACAGTAAATCACCACCGGGGGAAGTAAGTGCCCGCCTCCAGCCTCTCAAACAGGCCGGAGTTGCATTGTATGCGGGAGTCATGTGCCCTGCCGGACCAGCCTGCATAAATGTCCAGGAAGTGGCCATGGCGGGCCACGAGGGCCTGGAGTACGATGGCAAAGTACCCCTTTCTGTTTATAAAATGGGCCGCTCGATGCTCCGGGGCCCGGATGGGGATGTGGGTTGCATCCAGGGCTCCCCTGCAGTTGGGGAACCCGAGGGCAGCGAAGCTGGCCAGAGTAGCGTCCATGTTGCGCAGGCGGATCACTCTCTGGAGCAGGACATCATTGATGGCATGGACGACCTGCAGAAGGGTGCAGAGAAACACAAGGGAACACATCACATAAGGCAGGGTGAGTGTGCGCTCCCTTGGCCCCCCCGTGATGCCCTCTGTCCTCACACACACACACACACACACCAGGGCCCCCATCGACCCACGGGCCCCGCCCCCCCACCAGCAGGCCTGTGCAAGGGAGGGACGCCCCAAACCTCTGGGTGACCCAGCCTGGAGTCTTGCCTGCCCCTGGGCATGGAGTGCAGCAGCCTACCCCCCCCCCCACTCCCACTGGGACTTACCTCCATGACGATGACACCGACGGTGGATCTGCCTACCCTGAACTGCTGTGCCACCGAGCGGTAGCTGTCCGGGGTGGCCAGCTTCCATAGCGCGATGACGACCCTCTTCTCAACGGGGATGGGCGCCCGCAGCCGGGTGGTGGCTCTCTGGAGCGCAGGGGCGAGCCAGGCACACAGCTCCAGGAACGCATGCGGAAGTTCCGGAGCCATTGCTGGTCGTCCCATTGCCCCAGGACCAGCCGGTCCCACCAGTCCATACTGGTGTCCAGTCTCCACAGTGGCCTCTCCACCCTGGGGTGGGGATGCCACAGGGACGCCATGGCCTCCCTGGTGAGGGAGTCCAGAGCGACCTGCGCTTCGAGGTCCTGGACGAGGCGCACAGCAACCTGGAGCAGCAGCTGCAGGCACTCGAAAATGGCCAGAAGGGGCCAGAGGAGGCACAAGGCCACCCCTGGCTCCATGGCACAAGAAACAAGCTGAGATAGAAAAATGAGCCAAAGGCACTAAAAGACACAAGGCAGTGGTGTCCAAAAAGGCATAGAGCAACCACAAATAGAACTGCTATGGCTGTCAGTCCCTGCAAGAGGTCCTATAGCACGGAGCAGGAGAGAAACAGCTGTCCGGGGAGATCCCTTTAAGCACGTGTCTCAAAGGAGCTCCAGCCCCGCCCCTGGAAAGGGCTCGTGCCCTTTTGCCCTCTTCAAAATGGTTCCGGGCTTCTGCTTTTGCGCAAAAGCGTCCCGCCAATGTAGATGCACTTTTGCGCAAAAGCGCATCGTTCGTAGAATGAGTCCCGGACCAATGTAGACGCTCTCTTGCGCAAATACTCTAACACAAAAAACTCTTGCGTTAAAAGTATTTGCGCAAAATTATGCCAGTGTAGACATAGCCCTAGTGATCTCAGCCAGTTCTGGATATACTGTGGTACGCAGTATTTCATTCTACCAATATCAAGGTTGTTGCTTTCAATGTTACTGCATATCCTTTCCTGTATTATGGGGCATAGTGAATAGCAGTGCCTAACCTACCTCCCCTGCATTGTTTGTTGCTGTGCACAATTAGCATGCCCCTTCTTTGTCTGCACTCTCACTAAACAATCACAGGTTTCACTCTCTCTCCATATGCCAGTCATTCCAGGCGTCTAATTCTTTCTGGCACACTCCTCAGAACGCTAGCTCTGCTTTCTCCTTTGAGATTGGAAAATTGGTAAGGAACACACCACTTAAGGTGAGAGCATGCCATTAATTTATAGAATGATTTTAAATCATTACTTTCCATCAAATGCCTGTGCACACTCATAGCTTGTTTGCTTTTTTGACAGCCACTGCACAATGAGCAGTGGTTTCCGTGAGCTGCCCACAATAATGCCCCATCTCTCTCCCAAGTTATTACAACTGGTTTAGAGGGAACACTGATGCAGACAGTCCTGCTGGCAAAAACACATTCCTTTGGGGGAATCTGGGTTAATTATGCCAACAGTAGAATGTTGGTCAGTTTAAGCTGCATCACCACTAGGACACATTGCCAGCATAGCTAGACTGGTAGAACTATGCCAGCAAAGTATTTGTAGTATAGATTATTTGAGCACACCCCCTGCAACCAACACACTGATGACCTAAGGAAATTTTGTGTTCAAGTCTCGAGGGGAAAAACCAGCTCACAGACACATGATGCCATAAAGACATCCCCTGAGTGTCCCTTTAGCACATACCTGGGAAAGCCCCGTCCCCCCAATAACCCACCCCACACATTTTTAATAGACAAGAATGGTTGTGTGGCTCAGTAGCCTGTGAAATGGCACAGCAGCTCCAACACTAACAATGCCACCTTTCATTTATCCCACTGCCATTCCTGTTAATTTGCACCATTTACATCAATTCCCCACTAACCCAGGAGGTTCTGCACACATGTGGGAGGGCGATTTCATGTAACAGGACTAAAAAGGGTTAGAAATGCAGCCAGCTTAACAAAGTGAGAATCATAGCATCATAGAGTACTAGGACTGGAAGGGATCTCGAGGGGTCATCGAGTCCAGTCCCCTGCCCCCATGGCAGGACCAAGTACTGACTAGACCATCCCTGAGAGACATTTATCTAACCTGCTCTTAAATATCTCCAGAGATGGGGATTCCACAACCTCCCTGGGCAATTTATTCCAGTGTTTAACCACCCTGACAGTTAGGAACTTTTTCCTAATGTCCAACCTAAACCTCCCTTGCTGCAGTTTAAGCCCCTTGCTTCTTGTTCTATCCTCAGAGGCCAAGATGAACAAGTTTTCGCCCTCCTCCTCGTGACACCCTTTTAGATACCTGAAAAGTGCTATCATGTCCCCCCTCAATCTTCTCTTTTCTAAACTAAACAAACCCAATTCTTTCAGCCTTCCCTCATAGGTCATGTTCTCTAGACCTTTAATCATTCTTGTTGCTCTTCTCTGGACCCTCTCCAATTTCTCCACATCTTTCTTGAAATGTGGTGCCCAGAACTGGACACAATACTCCAACTGAGGCCTAACCAGTGCACAGTAGAGTGGAAGAATGACTTCTCTTGTCTTGCTCACAACACACCTGTTCATGCATCCCAGAATCATATTTGCTTTTTTTGCAACAGCATCACACTGCTGACTCATATTCAACTTGTGGTCCACTATAACCCCTAGATCCCTTTCTGCCGTACTCCTTCCCAGACAGTCGCTTCCCATTCTGTATGTGTGAAACTGATTGTTCCTTCCTAAGTGGAGCACTTTGCATTTGTCTTTATTAAACTTCATCCTGTTTACCTCAGACCATTTCTCCAATTTGTCCAGGTCATTTTGAATTATGACCCTATCCCCCAGAGCAGTCGCAACCCCTCCCATCTTGGTATCATCTACAAACTTAATAAGCGTACTTTCTATGCCAATATCTAAATCGTTGATGAAGATATTGAACAGAGCCAGTCCCAAAACAGACCCCTGCGGAACCCCACTTGTTATGCCTTTCCAGCAGGATTGTGAACCATTAATAACTACTCTCTGAGTACGGTTATCCAGCCAGTTATGCACCCACCTTATAGTAGCCCCATCTAAGTTGTATTTCCCTAGTTTATTGATAAGAATATCATGCGAGACCGTATCAAATGCCTTACTAAAGTCTAAGTATACCACATCCACCGCTTCTCCCTTATCCACAAGACTCGTTATCCTATCAAAGAAAGCTATCAGATTGGTTTGACATGATTTGTTCTTTACAAATCCATGCTGGCTGTTCCCTATCACCTTGCCACCTTCCACGTGTTTACAGATGATTTCCTTAGTTACTTGCTCCATTATCTTCCCTTGCATAGAAGTTAAACTAACTGGTCTGTAGTTTCCTGGGTTGTTCTCATTTCCCTTTTTATAAATGGGCACTAGATTTGCCCTTTTCCAGTCTTCTGGAATCTCTCCTGTCTCCCATGATTTTCCGGAGATGATAGCTAGCGGCTCAGATACCCCCTCTATCAGCTCCTTGAGTATTCTAGGATGCATTTCATGAGGCCCTGGTGACTTGCAGGCATCTAACTTTTCTAGGTGATTTTTAACTTTTTCATTTTATCTTCTAAACCTCCCCCCTTCCCACTAGCATTCACTGTTAGGCATTCCTTCAGACTTCTCGGTGAAGACTGAAACAAAGAAGTCATTAAGCATCTCTGCCATTTCCAAATTTCCTGTTACTGTTTCTCCCTCCTCACTGACCAGTGGGCCTAACCTCTCCTTGGTCTTTCTCTTGCTTCTAATGTATTTATAAAAAGTCTTCTTGTTTCCCTTTATTCCCATAGCTAGTTTGAGCTCGTTTTGTGCCTTTGCCTTTCTAATCTTGCCCTTTCATTCCTGTGTTGTTTGCCTATATTCATCCTTTGAAATTTCTCCTAGTTTCCATTTTTTAATAGGACTCCTTTTTTACTTTTAGATCATGCAAGAGCTCATGGTTAAGCCAAGCTGGTCTTTTGCCATATTTTCTATCTTTCCAACGCAGCAGAATAGCTTGCTTTTGGGCCCTTAATGTCCCTTTGAAAAACTGCCAACATTCCTCAGTCTCGATTCCCATGGGACCTTACCTATCAGCTCTCTGAGCTTACCAAAATCCACCCTCCTGAAAGGAGTAGGAACAGGGGCAGAAGCCTCAGTGGAAGAGGCACCGGGATGCAGTGCCTCCTCACAGGGCAGGGGATCAGTAGTGGTGGTAGGGGAAGTTAGTCTCTCCCCAGCGCCAGGCCCTGGTGGCACACGGAACGCTGCACAGGAAGCGCATAGTGATGGGAAACAACTGGAACTCCCACCCACTAGAAGCACCCAGGGGCTCAGTGGCCAATGACTGAGGTGCTGCTGATGGCTGGTGTGACGGGGCACAATGACCCCACCACCGGGTCGGAGCCACGGTGGAGTGGCGCGGTCAGCCGCCCCCGCGCCACTGAGGCACATGCTCGAGCTGCGTGCCGGGCGTTTTAAATGCCGGCGTCGCGGAGAGCAGGGGGGAGGGAGGAGTCAGGCCGCCATCCGGGAGGACGCCAGCTTGCCCTACAGAGGACGGGAGCGTCCCGCCCTCCGAAACTACAGCCAAGCAGGCTGCGGTCGGCCCTGAAGGGGCCAGGCCCAGAGGAGGGCCAGAGGTGCGAGCGCCTGTTCCAGGAGCTATCCCAGCCGTCCGGACGCCAGGAGGACCTGCAGAAGCCACCAGGTGCGACCGGCTGGGGAGAGATCAGCCCACGGAAGGAGCGAAGAGCGGTGACCCTTGGCGTGGGTAGGAAGGGGCCCAGAGTGAGCAGAGTGACCCGAGTGGTTGGCAAGTTTCAGGGATTGTCCCCATCAGCCATGTAGCGGCGGCTGCCCCTACACCTTTAGGGCTCTGGGCTGGGACCCGGAGGAGTGGGAGGGCCCGGATTCCCCTACCCCCGCCCAGCAGTGAGACAGAGTCTGCGGAGACGGGCGGAACTGATAACCAACTGACTAGTTACTGCACACGTACTGTTCATAGGGCCGAACTGAGGACCCTGAGGGTGGTCAAGGGCAGCCAAGGGGTAAGGACTGGTGATTGCAGTAGACGGTGGACCCTGGGATTGTGCTAGGGGTCCGCACGGGGCAACTGAGGTAATCCCAATAGGGGGGCGGGGAGGAAAGGCACAGCGGGGCAATGCAGAGGTCCCTTGCAGGGAGGCCTAGGGGAGAGTGTCACAGTTGGCCTTGTCTGAAACTCTCCCTGAGGGCCTCCCGGATGCACACAGCCCCCGATGGGCTTGCCAGAAGGCAGCGGTGCACAGCTGCTCAAAGGCCCTTGCGAGCTGCTCGGCCTCTACCCTGCCACTCTGGCAGGAACGTCTCCCCCCTTGTTCTTGCTCAGATAGTGCAGGACACAGCAGGCCACCACCACCTGGGAATGTTCCACATGCTGAGGTCCAGGTGGGTGAGCCTGGTGTTGAAATGTTCCTTCACAAGGTCTAGGTGTCCAGTGCAGGGCTTCATCAGCCATGGGAGCAAAGGATAGGCTGCATGCGTCGTGGGGGATGCATGTCCACGTCCCTGATCCTGATGGTGCGGCCAGGGAAAAAGTGCCGGCGTGCATCTTCTGGAACAGACTGGAGCTCCTAAAGACGTGGGCGTCCTGCGCCTTCCCCGATCGCCCGATGTTGATGTTAGTGAACCAGCCTTGGTGGTCAACGAGGGCTGCAGGACCATTGAAAGGTACCCCTTCCAGTTGATATAATCGGAGGCCCGGTGGTCGGGGGCTGTCAATGCGGCCCCCCGTCCCACAGTTGGGGAAGCCCATGGCAGCAAAGACAGCCATGATGGGGTCCACATTGCGCAGGATGGTGTTGATGGCCCTCACCACCTGTAGAAGGATACAAACATAGACTCACATGGTTGCCATAGCCCTCAGGAGGTCCCTGAACCAAACCCCCTTCCCACACCAGGCCCAACCCCAGCTTACCCCATCCCCAGCAGGGCTTTGTGAAGGCGGGACTGCAAAAACTCCAGGGAGGGAGAGTCCACTCCCCCTTCCCTAGGGAACTCCATTCCAGCAGTTCACCACCCTCCTAGGACACTAGGAAGAGAGGCATACCTGCATGAGCACAGCCTTGACGGTCAATCTCCCCACACCGAACTGGTTCCTAAAGGAGCGGTATCTGTCCAGCGTGGTGAGCTTCTGAAGTACCACAACACGACGCTTCTGGTGGGGATGGCGGGTTGCATGTGGGTGTCCCATCGCCGGAGGGCAGGGGCAAGCCACTTGCACAGCTCCAGGAAGGTGTCCTTCTGCATACAGAAGTTCTGGAGCTACTGCTCCATGATGAGCCGGCCCCACCAGTCAAAACTGGTGTCCCAGAGTCAGAAGCAGCGGTGCACGGTGTGCAGGGGATGGTGGGAGGGGCTGTGGTGCATGAGCAGCATGTGGAGTGGAGTGAGGATGTGCCCCAGAGTGAGCTGCTGGTCCTGGTCCTGTTCCTGCAGTGCCATGTGGGCAGCCTGCAGTAACTGCACCAGGAGGTGCGGCAGCAGGTCCAAGAGCCAGTGAGTGCTTTGCAGCAGGTCCGGCTCCATGGCTGGAGTGCTGTGGTGTGCGCAAGGGCAAGCAGAGCAGGTAGTGAGAAGAGGTTGCTGTCCCTCGAGGAGGTAGGCAAAGGTGAAGCGCCCGAGACACGACTGTACAGGGGGGTCCCTTTAAGCACGAGCCTCAGCTAGCCTCAGGCAGCAGCTAGGAAGCGACTGCTGTCCTCATGCCCTGCCCAGAGTGCTTCTGAGGGGCTTTAAATGTGATTCAGGTGCCAGTCAATATGGACGCTCTATTTAGCTACAGCTCTGCGCTATTTCAATGGGCATTTGTAGTGTGGACGTGGTATTTCGAAATAGCTATTTTGGGAGTTGTTGTTCCGAAATAGTTTATTTCAAAATACGCGTGTAGTGGAGACAAACTCTCATTGTGTAGCTGCAAATTTTTCCATTAGAAAATCCAAATTCTAGCAGTTCCCAGGAAGACTAGCAGGAGAACCCTGCTGAGAAAAGGGGTAGCAATGGCAATGCCTTTCCCAGAGGAAAATCTGAATCTCTGTGCTTGGGTGTTGGTGAATCACAAAGATTCACTGAGAAAATGCAGGTATATTTGTAACAGTTACGTCTGCACACTCATTGTGATAATAATTCAAGACCTTCAGCTAGTTTTTTACACGGGTTTGCTGTTCACAGGTAACCCTTTAGTGTCCTCTTCAGTAAATAGCACCTTGATGCACGCTCTACCACATTCACTGCACTGTTGCGTCTCTGGGAGGAGTTAAACAAAGCAAGCACAGTCCTGGTAAGAGGAAACACTCTCCAACTGCTCTGAGAACAGGATGCTGCCCTGTCAGCTCCACTCTTGTCTTTGGCTCTTGAGGGTATCACTGGTCTACAATTTTTTAGAAGTCGTCTGCTTCAGAGATACAATGTGCTATTTATTATGTATGTTGATGTGCTGAATTCAAATATGACAATTAAAACAACTGATTGGCTACTGTTTCCAAGATATTTAAGTTTTTACATTTTACGTCTATGTATATTGTGTAGATAGTAGAGTTTTAATCATAAATTGTAAACCTAGGTCTTTTCATGTGTTTATGGTTGCTTTATTTCATGTGTTTATGGTTGCATGATATTTCACCCGTCCTGTTTATGTAACACTTTAAAAATCAGCAAAAAGGTTATATAAATACCCTTCTCTGTGGGGTACTGGGCGTATAGCTGATGGAATGTTTGGATAATGCACAGTCCACTTTCTCTTCTTTGACACACCTTTCCCAACTGGAGGCACCATGCAGAAGTAACAATTGCTGATATGATCTGTTGGCTCTCTCCAAATCATTGGCACTGCAAAAGGCATAGATTTCCTTTTCCTGTTCAGCCACTGGCGAAGATTTGTTGCACAAGTGTTGCAGCATATGTGTGGGGCCCACCTCTTGTCCTGATCGCCAATTTTGCAGCCAAAATAAAGGTGATAGGCTTTCTTAACCCAAAAGTTACTTCACCACAAACATAGCAGAAGTTATCTGCACTGTTCACACAAGTACGAGGCATCTCTGCTCACTTTGGCTAAACAGAAATGTGTCCCTTTGCAAAATCAAACATTGACAAATAAGAGAGCACGACACTGTACGATTTCTAGAGCTGATATAGGGCAATTTGTTCAGCGGAGTGATGCAAGCTTCATTATGATTGCATCATCCATGACTTCTGGGAATAACATGATGCAATTCATATCATGTATGACGCAATACCAGCTTCAGATTGCATCATTCATTGTTTTGCCTAAAAAGCAAGTACTGTCCAAACCCAGTCATAGATTTATTCATAGATCCAGTCAAAGATGTATTTTAGTCATTTCTGGTTTAAATTGAGATCCCTTCCCTTTATAACTCACTTATCCTCCGCCATTCGCAAGTCAAGGGTCGTATATACTGACCCAATAGCATATCTTGAAAACTAGAGCCAATCAACAATTTTAAGCATCATTTTCGTTCTCAGTGACCCATAATTAGTAAAGTTTGACTGCATTTATTTCAGAAGGACAATATTAAGAAAAAATAAAAAATAATATGGGAAATGTATAGACATGAATATATACTCTCTTTTCCATTAGCAAGCGTTGATTGGGTCTATAATTTTAAATGAATTAGATGGAGGCAAAATTAATTTAATTAACCTTTAGTACAAATGTGTTCTTATTGAACCAAACAGGCAACTGCACTGGAAACCAAGTTCCATGTTAATTTGATTACAGGCTTGATTTAAATCAAAGAGAAACCCAAGCAACAAGGAGTGTTTGGTATGCAGTGGCCACCACTGTGTGATCTCAGAACACTGTCTTTTGCACCACCATGCACAATTTGGGGGTGGGGGGGGGTGTCTCTGTTTCTGCATTGAGGCTTGGTCTACACCTAAAAATTAGGTTAACCTGGTTATGTCAGGCAAGGGTGTGAGAAAAACCACACCCCCAACCAAGACTGCTATGCTGACCTACTCTGCGTTCATGTGACACTAGAATGCTTTGGTTGATATAGCAACTGTTGTTCAGGAAGGCGGTGTTCCTACACAATGGAAAAACCTGTTTTGTCACTCTAGGCTGCATCTACAGTATGGGGTTATGCCAGCACTGTCTCCATAGTATACACAGCCTCAGTTTCCCTTCTGTATAGCAGCCAGAGACACCCTATAACCCAGTGCACCTGTGTCACGCCAACTGGACTGCAACCTTTTTGCCTGAGGGAAGAGACCAAGGACATGGATTCTGTTTATACAGAAACCCAAACAATCAGCAGGGGTGAGAAAGGCTGTCCAGGAAAAGGACAGATTGTTCAATGGAGGGTTAGCAGAATAGCATGGTTAGACAGCTGGCCTGGGGACTCTTGCCCACTGAAGTATTTGCAGTGGGCATAGACTCACTTGACTCATACCGAATTGTGAGCCACATTATGATTGCTGTATCCACCCGTGGGACAATTGGCTCGCTAAATGCCTGCACATGCTTTAGCAAACCTTCTGCCAGACAGCACTACTGCTAAATCAGGTCTGGTGGACATCTGCCCCACTTCTTGCTTATCACAATGGAACACCAGAAAGGAAATTGGATGGTGCAGGACACACACACACACACAGGAATCTTTGAGCAGCTGAATGGAAGTAACCATATCTCAGTGAACCCACTCCTTACTACTGTCAAACTGCAGGTGTGGCAGCCATTGTTCACGAGTCCCTGGGAGGGAAGTGATGGAGAATGCAAGGGGATGAACCAGCTGGATGAGTCCTCAATAACACCCACTTCTCAGAAGTCCAAATAAAGTTGGATAGCCGGCCCCAAGACAGAAGGACCAGGCTGTCCAGCATGTTCTGAGAGAAACCAGGAGACAGGAGAGTGTCACACACTGTGCTTCTCAGTGGCCCCTCCGACAGCCCCCAAAGACCACTTCTGGAGGAGGGAAGTACCAACTGCTGCAGTAGCAGAAAGTAAAGCTGTTGAGAACCTGCACCCCCCCCCCAATTCTATTTGGGTGTGTCTAGACTACATGGCTCCGTTGACGGAGCCATGTAGATGAGTTTACTAGACATAGCAAAATGAAGCGGTGATTTAAATAATTGCACTTCATTTACATCAAAATGGCCTCCGCGCTGTGCCAACGATAAGCTGATCCAGGCATACCGGATCGGTCGACAAAGGCTTCCCTTATGCCTCCTGCAAGGAGGTTTACAGGATCTGTCGAAAAAGGCTTTCTTTCTCGACAGATCCCCCTCTAGACTGCCACTTTTTGCCGACAAAGTGCTGAGTTGGCAAAATGTGGTGGCCATTTTTATGCAAATTAGGCACGGGATATTTAAATCCCTGCCTCATTTGCAATGTCGACCTGCCTAATCTGCATCCCTCTGCCGACAGAGAGCTGCAGTCTAGACATACCCTACATGTGGAGCCCCACACCCAGCTAGATTTCATGAATGCGCCCAGACCCTCTCATGAATCAAAATAGTGCAGAGTTATAGCGCAATAGCGCGTCCACACTGATTAGCGCCTGAATTGCATTTAAAGCCCCCTGGAAGCACTCCGGGCAGGGCATGAGGGCAGCAGTCACTTCCTGTAACTGCTGCCTGAGGCTAGCTGGGGCTTGTACTTAAAGGGGCTCCCCTCTACAGTTATGTCTCAGGCTCTTCTCAGCTGTGTCTAGACTACATGGCTCCATCGATGGAGCCATGTAGATGAGGGTTGTAGGCAAAGGCAAATGAAGCGGCGATTTAAATGATCGCGGCTTCATTTAAATTTACATGGCTGCCGCGCTGAGCCGACAAACAGCTGATCAGCTGTTTGTCCGCTCAGCGCGCTAGTCTGGACGCTCTCCTGCCGCCATCAAAGCCCTTTGTCGGCAGCCCAGTTATTCCTCGTGGGATGAGGTTTACCGGGGCTGCCGACAAAGGGCTTTGATGTCGACAGGGAGAACGTCCAGACTAGCGCGCTGAGCGGACAAACAGCTGATCAGCTGTTTGTCGGCTCAGCACGGCAGCCATGTAAATGTAAATCGCGGCTTCATTTGCCTTTGCCAAAAAAACAAATCTACATGGCTCCGTCGACGGAGCCATGTAGTCTAGACATACCCCTCCATTGCCTACCTGCTCCAGTTCCTGGCACTCCTCCTCGAAGTTCCTGTTCAGGGAACAGAGGCACTCAAGGTGTTCCTGTACAAGGTTGTTGCCTGGTCACCTTCTCCTGCAGCTCTTGCAGGGTCGGCAGGTGGTGGCAGCACACTCACAGCTGGTCCAGCTATGAAGAAAAGTGACAAGGGCAATCATCGCAGGAGACACTGTGCATGAAGCCTAGCCCTAATCTCTGAGCTGGCACCGAAGGTCTCAGTTCAGACACTGGCGATGTGCTTCCAGCAAGGCCATATGTTGCCTATGTAGCGGGCACTTTCCTGCAGGGTCACTGACATCCCAGGGGACCCTCACTACCCCCACGGCCCAGGGACAAGCAAGCATTGGAAGGTGCCAGTCAGGCCAGGAGCCTGCAGGTGGGAGCGATGGGGCGGCTCAGCTTCCCTCCATGTCCTGAACATCCGAGTTTAGCAGTGGTGAACTTCTATCCACAGTGAACTTCTATCCCTGCCCGCTGGATGGGGGGGAGAAATGGTGTTGGGGGTGTCTGTGAGTGGCAGATGCCACTTGCTGGAGAGAGTGCTACTGGGTTCCCCATCTCTTCCTCCCCTGGCAGGTTCCCATTCAGTGGATTAGTGTGCGCTGCATCACCCCACTTGACCAGCAGTGGATGCTGCCTGAGAGTGCAGGCATGAGCCCTTGCCATGTGCAGTACTGCTGTGAGTTTCCAAGACCCCATCCTCCTTACTGGTGGCTTGTTGTGGGAAGGTGTCCCACCACAGAGGGCGGAGTAAGGCAGGCCTGTCCAGGAACCTTGTGAGAAGGAGCGAGGGGTGTGTGACAGTGTCATGGTGCTCAGTGCTCCGGACAGGCGCTCCATGTGCACCCACGTTCACAGGCGCGTTGTATGAGCCCCAGGCCAAGAAGGCCGAGCGAGGAGCACGCAGCTCCCTTGCCGCCCACCCCCACGTGTGTATAGGGGAACTGATAGAACGCACCTGAAATGCCTTTCTCGGCTTCGTCCAAGCCCTGGGAGACATCCTGGGAGGAGGAGACTAGCTCCAGGCAGATGACGAGCTCCTGGCTGGTGGGCATGGCGTCCTGGCTGGCCTGTTCCTCCTCCTCCTTGTCATCAATGTCATTCTCCTCCACAGTCCCGCTCTCATGCAGGCTGATGATGGGTGTGTCTTGGCTGGTGTCAGGAACAGGAGGAGTTCTGACCAGCACCCAGTGACTCAGAGTTTGCCTTGCACCCTGAATCTTCTCTGGCCCATCACAAAACCCCTTTCCAGGCAAACAGACAGACTCCTTAGGTAAATGGTTAGAGACGTTCTCCTTCCCTTTGCAGCTTTCCACACATATACTATGAAAGTTATGTGTCTCAGTACACACAAGGGTAGGATCCATTCCCTCTTTGATACAAGTTTCCACCTTTGCAATAGGCACCATAACTACCTCATGCTCTCCTTTTGCCCTAGCTAAGGTAACACCCCAATCACACAGAGTTGTTTCACCCTCTTCCAGCAACACACCAGCAACAGGCAAAATGCCAGGACCAGAATTGTTTGATCACCGGGATCCTGCCATGACACTAATTGGATTTAACCAGGTTACAGCATCATTCTCCGCAGCAGACACAAACTTAGGGCCATTCCCTTCCTGGACTTCAGCTGTATCCAGAACCAACTCTGGGACAACTGCACTATCCTCACACATCACAGGCTGAGAGGTACCGTCTTCAGACACAGGACTGGAAAGAAACCCTTCCCCCATAGGTATGCTGATCGTTTTCCGGGACAGTCCCAATTTTTAATTGCCTGTCCCGATGCAGCAGTGAAATGTCCCGGAAAGCCCCGAAGCTCCGAACGCAGCTAGAAGCAGCTGCACGTTGCTGATTCCCCTCCCCCTCCCTCTCCCTCGGCTGGGGCAATAGGAGCCTGGAACATTTCCTGGAGCCATTCCCTGTTGCTCAGGAATCTGCCAATAGGAGCAGTGCCTGTTGGAAGCACATGAAAGCAAGTCAGTGGCTGGAGGGAGAGGGAGGCGGTTGCAAGGAACTGGTGTGTGGTTCAGCTGGGCTGTGGGGGTGGGGGGTGGGAGGCGCGGTGCGGGGAACTGGCACGTGGCTCAGTTGGGCTACTGATGGTTCCTCTGATGCCGACAAGTCTGTCTTCACCCATGCCTCACCCTTCCTTTCTTGGCCATCTGGCTCTGAGGATAACCTTTGCACCTTTATCTCGACACATACATAACACTTTCACACATAAACAATCCTTACAAGGACTTTCAAAGAAAAGCATAATACCACAGCATCTCATATTGGGCAAAGCAAAAGGCATTGTAAATCAAACAATTAAAACTCCAGCCTTCAGCATTCCTCTAATCTCATTAACATAGACACAATACCAAAACTCTGTCTCTCTTTACTTACTAAACTCACTAAACTTAAAAAAAAAGAAATGCATATTTAACTAAAGGGCTTGCTTGATTAATAAAATGTTAAATATGTTACTTACATTACTACATTATTAAACCTAAAATGCAAATATAAAAAGATATAACATTCTCACTCCAACACCCCATCTCCCTCTCAAATCCTGCACTCCAGCCCTATCCCACTCACTGGCAGCCCTGTCCCACACACTGAACCCCTCATTTTTGTCCCCACCCCAGAACCTAAGGGGATCCATAAAAGCCAAGGCCAGTGAGCACAGCTCCTGCTCTGGGGCTGAACCCCACACCTGCCCCTTCTACTCTGACCTGCACCACATTCTAGGGGGCAGGTCAGTCCCTTCCCCCCCCAATAGTGGACTCAGGTCTGGAAATGCCCATCGTCGCCCTCCTGGGGGACAAAGACACAGAGGAGGAGGAAGAGGAGGAGTTGGACGAGGCCAACACCATCACGATGCTCACCCTGGAGCCGGTACTCCACACCCTGGATGTCTCCCAGGCATTGTCCAAGGCTGGGGAAGGCACATCAAGTGAGTGGCAATACTTTCCCTACACACACAGGGTGGAGGTGGTGGACGGTGAGGGGCTGGGACGTGCTCCTTGTTTGGACTTCTCAGCCTGGAGATCGTGCAGCAGGCTGTGCACGTGGGTGCATGTGGAATGTCAGTCTGGGGCACACAGCCCCAGGAGGCTATACCAGAGGACCCTTGTGCTATTGGCCACAGGGTCTTGGGAGGCCTGCCACACTCCTGACACTGGGGTGGGACACCCTCCCATCACAAGCCACCACTAGAAGGAGGCTGGGGACATGGAGGCACACACACACTCAGGAGTGCTGAGCATGGCACACAGGCATGCTCGGGGCAGCACCTGCTCCCAGGGACAGCACAGCGAGGCACAGGAGCATCTGCTGCTCACACATACTTCCCCCCAGCACCCTGCCTCCCTCTCCTCCAGCAGGCAGGGATACAAGTTTTCTTCCCATGGGATGCTGCCACTGCTGGACCCAGCGTGTGCGTGGCATGGAGGAAAGCACAGCCACCCCATGGCCCCCCTCCCTCCTGCAGGATCCTGGTCTGCCTGGCACCTTCCCATGCCTGCTTGTCCCCAGTATGTGGGGATAGTGAGACTCCCCCCCCCCCGGACATCTGTGCCTCTGCAGGAAAGGGCCAACTGTCCAGGCCCCAGGTGGCCTTGCTCCAAGCACATTGCCTTCACCTGAGCCGAGAACAGTTGGTCTCAGCTCACAGATGAGGGCAAGGGTTCAGGAACAGTGTCTGCAGAGATGACTGACCGTCTCTCTCTTCTCCACAACTGGACCACCTTTGAGAGGGGGGCGGTCGACACCACCTGGGACAGCCTCCCAAACCCGAGTGACCCGCTGGTGCACGAGAACCCAGGATGAATTTGAATGGGAGCACATCTCCACACAGTGAGCCCTGCAGCACACCATGGACTGGAGGACATCCAGCTTCTGTGAGAGACCTGGCAGGAGATGCTGGAGCAGGGCCGCACCATTTGCATAACTATACAAGCACTCATCACTGGCATTGTGCCTGCCCCAGCTCCTGCTTCTTCCCCTAGCCCCCCTCCCCCTCTCCATGGCCGCCAAGGTCCCTGCACCCAAGGTGGTGGGACCACCAGATCCAGGTGCTAGTCCCAGCCTCCCCTCTTTCCCCCCTCTCCTCCTCTCTCCAAGGTTCTTTCCCCAGTCCCTCCCCTGTTACTTCCAACCCCCCCCCCCCCCAAAAAAACCCAAAGCATTTATTTTTTCCAAAACAAAAAGTGTGCTTTATTGTCTCTGTGGGATAGCAGGGGAAAGGGAGGGATATGGGAGGACAGGCACAGAAGGGCAATGCACAGGCCCCTAGTGGGGAGGTCCAGGGGAGAGTGTCACTGGGGACCTTGTGAGAAACTCTCCCTCAGGCCTCCCAGATGCGCACCCCCAGTTGATGGGCCTACCAGATGGCAGCTGTGCACAGCTACTCAAAGGCCCTACAGAGCCAGCCAGCCAGCCAGCCTCTGCCCCCGACCCTGGATTCATTATCCAGGGCAACAGAGGGTAGGCTGCATCCCCTACAATGCACATCGGCGTATCCATGTCCCCGGCCCTAATGGTGTGGTCGGTGTTAGAGAAGAAACAGGCGACCCAGGAGTGGATGGAGTAAAAGGAACTGCTTTCTTGCCCACGCATGTTTACCTTGGACATTCAACACAATGTTCGAGTGGTCACATTGTTATTAGTCAGAATCTTTTATCTATTTTAGTATGTTAATTCACGTCTATCACTACTTTCCCTAAACCTTATTTAGTAATGTTAAATCCCATAAAATGAATATCAATAAGCAAATTACTATTTATAAATGTAAACAGGGTCAGGATAAGCTCTACCCTGACATCTGGTGGTGAATTGTGGCGAGTGGTGCAAAATGACTTCAGAGGTTGATCTTGTTTGCATAGGCACACCCACCCGGCCTAGTATGAGCTCACAGCAGTCCAAATGGTCACTTTGGCCGCTGTGGGATCCCCAGTCTCTCTGTTCTTGAGGCAGGGGGGATAAAGTGTTGTTACCCTGATTATGTGAATCAAGGACAGTGGAATAGTGGAACTGTTTTATGACCGAGGGATTCGCCATCAACTAAGTAGCACTCGCTAGACAAGGGGCATGGGTTCCAAACCCAACAAAGGGGGAGAGGCTGGGGATAGGTGTTTGTATATGCCCCCCAAAAAAAATCTGAGGGCCTGAAACATCAGCTGCACTCTTGTCTCTCTCCACTGTGGAATATCAGAGCTAATTTGGATTCTATTAGGAGTCTAGTTACAGGCTGCTGAGCTGACTTCACTTTGGGCTAATGGTGCACTAGCATTGAGGCTCCTCTACTACGAGCTGAAATTGCTAAAGAACTGAAATCTGCTATGAGCTGAAATCACTGAGTACTAAATTGCTGAGCTGCTAGCAGAGCAGTTTGTGGGAATGACCCAGCGGAGCAGCTGGCAGGAACAACCGGCTGGTGGAGTGGAATGAGACGGAGAGGCAGAGCAGGGCAGTTTGCAGGATGGCTGGAGTAGCTTGTGGGACAGCAGGTGGAGTGTGGCGGAGTGACTCATGTTAAAGGCAGCAGCAGAACCTTGCGGAGAGGCGGGGCCGTCGGCAGACCACGTAAGGTGTATCAACCCCCCGCCCCACCCAGGTTGGGAGGTAAAAACCCTGCCAGGTGAACTTTTGAACCCTGTGGCGCCACTGACCCAGGACAGAGACTTTTGGGGTGTCGGACTTTGGGACTTTGGGTGATTTTTGGGATGCTGGACTCAAGAGACTCTTGGGCTGCGTCTAGACTGGCATGCTTTTGCACAAATACTTTTAACAGAAAAGTTTTTCTGCTAAAAGTATTTGCACAAGAGAGCGTCTATACTGGCATGTATCTTTGTGCAAAAGATTTGCTTTTGTGCAAAAGCACCCGTGCCAGTGTAGATGCTCTCTTGCGCAAGAAAGCTCCAATGGCCACTTTAGCCATTGGGCTTTCTTGCGCAAGAAATTAACGTGTCTGTCTACACTGGCCCTCTTGCGCAAGAATACTTGTGCAAGAGGGCTTATCCCTGAGTGGGAGCGTCGGAGTATTTGCACAAGAACCACTGATTTTGTACAGTACAAATTCAGTGCTCTTGCGCAAATACTCGCGGCCAGTCTAGATGCAGCCCTGGACTATGTCTATACTGGCAGCTTCTTGCGGAAGAACAGTCGTTCTTCCGCAAAAACTTGCCGGCTGTCTACACTGCACGAGCATTCTTCCAGAAGTAAATTTACAGTCTAGCATTGTAAAACAGGGCTTCTTCCGGAAGAGTTATTCCTCTCCCCATGAGGAATAAGCCCTCATGTGCAAGAGTTTTTCCAGAAGAGGGCAGTGTAGACAGGCAACATGAATTTCTTGCACAAGAAAGCCCTGTGGTTAAAATGGCCATCAGAGCTTTCTTGCGGAAGAGAGCGTCTACACTGCCATGGATGCTCTTGCACAAAAGCACATGCCAGTGTAGACACTCTCTTGTGGACGAGTTTTTGCACAAGAACTCTTCTGCAAAAGAGTTCTTGTGCAAGAAGCTGCCAGTGTAGACGTCGCCTTGGGGTATTGGACTCTTGGGGACTTTGGGTGATTCTTGGCTGGTGGTGGGTCTTTGCTCATGGTTTGGTCTATGAATCCTAGTTGTGGTGTTTTCCCAATTTAATGCTGATGTCAGTTACCTCATGTTATTAAAGATTTGCTGCTATACCAAGGCTCTGTGCTTGGGAGATTGGAAGAATTGCCTCTTTGAAGCTCCCAGGGGTGTGTGTAAGATTTCCCAGGTCACTGCGTGGGGGCTCGAGCCGGTTTTGCATTACGTTGTTGGGAGGGGACCCCTAGGTACTGAACCCGGCCCTTGCTGCTATTAACTCGGCCTAGCAGAAGGGTTACATATAATTTCTAATTAAATCAATAATTTCCTATACTACAAACTAACAGGTTACAGAGATTACAAGGAATCTGACCCTGAAGATGTTATGCAGAGCCAATGCGGATAAGCAAAAGACACAACAAAGTAAAGCAGCTCCATACTTATCTGGTTTCCTAGGCTACAGAACAGAGAGAGCAAGGTTATATAGCAAAGATAATACTGGTCTCAACTGGACCCTATCTTCCCAAACTACAAAACAAAAAGAAAAGGCATGTTTAAGGATAATGCTGTGGCTGACACCTGAACGACTAATGGAGAGCCATTTCAGACCTATTAATTTTTTACACCCCCCCCCCAACAGTCAGGGAAAAAAGGGCCAGCATGCAGCTTCTGGAAGACGTGCAGTTTCTGAAGATGCGAGCATCGTGTACCTTCCCCAACCACCCAACGTAGATGTCCATGAACTGCCCGTGGTGGTCCGTGATGGCCTGCAGGACCATTGAAAAGTATCCCTTCCCATTGATGTATACAGATGCTGGTGGTCGGGGGCCTAGATGGGGATATGGGTGCCACCAATAGCACCCCTCCCGCAGTTGAGGAAGCCCATGGCAGCAAAGCCGGCAACGAGGGGGTCCATGTCACCCAGGTTGATGATCCTGCGCAGCAGGATGGTGATGATGGCCCTCACCACCTGCAGAAGGAGACAAACAAACAGAGAATCACAGGGTTGACACACACACACACACACACACACACACACACACACACACACACACCACACAAAGGCACCAGGCTGAATGAAAAGAAATGCGTGGAGCAGGGACCAACTCAGTGCCTTTGCGCGCAGCTTCCCTAGGCTGTGCAATGCAGAGCAGCAGCTGGGGGGATGCAACGAATCAGTAAGCTCCTTGTAGCCCATTGGGGGGCTCGCGGAGGGGTTCCTCCCCCTCTGGGTCAGTGGGAGGCCACTCCGCCGATGTCCGTAGAGCCCCTTTTAGTCCTAGGCCTCAGGCCAATAGTGAATTGATTTTAGTATTGTGGACCAAGCCCCAGTTCATGGCGGGTTGTCAGGCAAACACAGTTTTAAAGTCCAGCCCTAGTTCAGGGAGGGGTAGCAGGCAAACAAACAGTTTTAAGGCCTGTTTGAAGCATCCAGTTGGATCCCTTTGCTCAGGGTCAGCAGTGATCCGCACTGCAACGTGCTGACCACCACTGTGGCCTCACTATACTGGGACCAGCTCTCCCTGGGCCACTTCCATCTCCCCCTCCGTGAGTACCTGGGTTTCCAACAGGTCTGCCAGGTGGCTGGGGTCTGTCGGCACTGTCAAGTCTGCTGATCCAGGCCACTCTTCAGTCCCCAGCCTCTGGTAGGCATGGGGATCTAGGCCAGTCCCCAGCCTCTGGCAGGTGCAGGAACACCAGGCAGTTATCCATTTCCTCTGCTGGCTGGGCCTTTACTGACCTCCTGGCCAGGCCTTTGATAGTCCTGGCCTTGCCTCCTAACTTCTGGTCAGGTGAGGGAGTGGGGCCAGGCTCTGCCCAAAAGGGCACGTGGAGGGGTTCCTCCCCATCTGGGTCCGTGGACACCCCCTCAGTGCTTGGCTCCAGCAGAAGAAAGAGGGTAGCTACTCCTTTCCTCCTGTGCTCTGGAGCACCCTCCCTTCTTCTCTACCCTGTCCTGCTACTGCTCCTGCTGTCTGGCACTCTCCCTGGCCAGCTCTCTCCTGTGGCTGCCTGCCTGCTTTCCTCCTGTTGCTGGCCCTCTCCCTCCAAAGACTGCTGTCACCACCCACAGCTTGCTGCTGTCTGGGGGGGGGGGGGGGCTGCTGGCCTGCCCCCCCCCCCCCCCCGAAGGGAGATGTGAGGAGGACCCCACCACCAGCACCCGCCACCCAGAGACCTCCCCTGGTTGATTGGCTGCCACCTGCCCGCTGCTGCCACAACACCTGCAACCCTGCCGAGGAGGAGGAGAACGACCACCATCTGGACTGTGGAGGGGGTTTGTTTTCTGAGACTGAGTTTTTTTAACATCTGTGCTCTAGGGGTGGTGGTAAATTGAATTGCTGTGGGGAGGGCTGGGGGCAGAGGCAGGGAGCCCTCCCCTCAGACATGGATCACTTCCATGTCGTAGTCCTGCAGGAGCCAGCTCCGCCTTGTTCTGCTGCTGGACGACTATGAGGGGGCCGGCGTAGGCCCACCCTCTGTGGTCATACCAGCCCTGCCACTCCCCTGTGGCTCTGCCCAGGGTCTCTCTGGGTGGGCCCATGAGCTCAGTGAGCCCTTCCCAGAAGGCCAGGACGTCCTTCACCCCCAACTCTCCATCCAGGGAGGTCTCCCTCTCCCATAACTCTCTCAGCAAGCCCAGGGGGCCCCTCCCCCTTCTGCACCATGGCTCAGTTGGGGAGAACCTGGTGGATCCTTGGGGTACATCCCTGTGTACAGACAGCAGGTGGGACAGGTACTCGTCCCAGTCCTGCGGGTGCCAGTGCATAAAGGCCTTCAGCATCTGCTTCAGGGTCCCCTGGAACCTCCCCACCAGCCTGTTAGACAGGGCACCATACGCTGGTGTCCAGGAGAACCAGGCCCCGTGCTTCTGCCACAAGCACCAGAGTGGGGCCGACATGAAGTTGGACCCCTGGTCCGTGAGGACCTCCTGGGGGAACCCCACCCTGCTGAAAATGGTCAGTAGTGTGTCTGCCACCGTGTCTGCCTTGATAGAGGGCAGAGCTACGGCCTCGGGGCAGTTGGTAGCCAAATTCACTGCTACCAGGATGTATTTTTTCCCTGTCCGGGTCGCCTTGCCTATAGGCCCCACTATATCTATTGCTGCCTTCCAGAAAGGATCCTCTATGATGGGCAGGTGCCTCAAGGCGGCTTTCCCCCACTCTTGGGCTTTCCGAGCCCTCTGGCAGGAGTGGCAGGCCCGGCAGTACCACTGCACAGCCGCAAATATCCCGGGCCAGTAAAAAGCCTGAAACAGCCTCAGCCGGGTGCGCCGAATACCCCGATGCCCCGTGAATGGGACGTCATGGGCCAGGTGCAGCAGCCTGGGGCGATATTTTTGGGGAACCACCAGCTGCCGCTGGACCCTCCACATCCCCACCTTCCCTGGGGGGAGCCATTCCCAATACAGGAATCCCCTCTCCCACAGGAACCTTTCCTGGCAGCGTCTCCCCAGGGGTTGAGCTGCGCCGAGGGCAGTCTGGTCCCTCAGCTTCTGTAAGGAGGGATCTGCCTGCACCTCAGCCTGGAATTCAGCAGCTAGGGCAGGGACAGAGACCTGTTCCCCCCGCCCCCCACCTGGGTACAGAGTCCCAGCCCTGCTGGGCCCCGTGTCTGCTGGGATGGGGCCCTGCACCCCCTGCAGGGAGCCTTCCCCTGGGTCAGGGTCGCCAGCCCCTCGCTGCCTCTGGCTACGGGTGGTTACCAGAGCATTGCAGGGTGCTTCTGGCCAATCCTCTAGGTCTCCCCCCATTAGCACCTCAGTAGGCAAGTGCTGGTGCACCCCCACTTCCTTGGGGCCCTCCTTGGCCCCCCACTTCAGATGCACCCGGGCTACGGGCACCTTACACGGGGTTCTGTTTATGCCCTTCAGGGTCAGCTGGGTGTTGGGCACCATGTGGTCTGGGGCTACTACATTGGGCCGGGCCAGCGTCACCTCCGCCCCCATGTCCCAGTAGCCCGTCACCTTCCTGCCATCCACCTCCAGGGGCACAAGGCACTCGCTCCGCAGGGGCCACCCTGCCCCCACCCGGTACACAGAGAAATCCGCCTCTGGAGCATCAGGTCTCCCAGAGGAGCTGGACTGAGCAGCCTCACCCTCTGAGCTGAGAGTGACCTGGAAGCCTTTGCCCCTGGGGCAGCCTGCTCCTCTTCTAGCCCCACTCAGTTAACCCCAGGAAGTCTCGAGTTGTGGAGCCTGTCCTGGTGACTGGGGCACTGAGCCCTCTTGTGGCCCAGTTGCCCACAGCGATGGCAAGTCACATCCCGTGGGTCTCCTAGGGCTGGCTCCATCTGGGAACTGGCTGTCTCTCTGGGGGGGCAGATGGCTGGACCCTCTCTCTTGGGCTCGCTCTGTAGGTGATTTCCTCCATTGCTCAGCTGAGAACTGGTCTCTGCATGATTCCCTTTCTCTCTGGGACTCCCTTTCAGACCCGGACCGGTTATCCGTGAACTCATCAACCAGCCTCCCCGTGCCATGGGGGTCCTCTGGCTTCTGGTCCTTGAGCCACAGCCTCAGGTTGGGCAGGCATGCGTCATAGAACTGTTCCAGGATCATCAACTTAACCAGGTCCTCTGCGGTCTGGGCCCCCACCCCAGCAAGATATGACTCCACAGCAAGATATGACTCCGCCAGCCAATAGAATAGAGAGGGTTTATCGCTTCTCAGAGATACAGCACGGCCCGGGTTTGATGTGGATATAGGAGTAAGGGGCAGGCAGCCTTAGACCCCTTGAGGGCAGGGGTACACAGGCTCCTGATCCCCCAGTGCTTGACTTAGTCTGTTTTCTTCATGTTCAACATGGACAGCCCTTGGTGGGTAAAGAACAGGTTAGGAACTATTTAGAAAAGCTTAAACATACACAAACCCATGGGTCCGGACTTAATGCATCCGAGGGTGCTGAGGGAGTTGGCAAATGTCATTCAGGAGCCTTTGGACATTATCTTTGAAAAGTCGTGGAGATCGGGAGAGATCCCAAATGATCGGAAAAAGGCAAATGTAGTGCCCATCTTCAGAAAAGGGAAGAAGGACGATCCAGGGAACTATAGGCCGGTCAGTCTTACCTCAGTTCCTGCAAAAATCATGGAGGGGATCCTCAAGGAATCCATTTTGAGGCACTTGGAAGAGAGGAAAGTGATTAGGAATAGTCAGCATGGATTCACAGGAGGGCAAGTCATGCCTGACCAATCTGATTAGCTTCTATGATGAGGTAACTGGCTCTGTGGACATGGGAAAGTCAGTGGATGTGATATACCTTGACTTGAGCAAGGCTTTTGATACGGTCTCCCACAATATTCTTGCCAGCAAGTTAAGGGAATGTGGACTGGATAAATGGATGGAAAGATGGATAGAAAGGTGGCTAGAAGGCCGGGCCCAGCGGGTAGTGATCAACGGCTCGATGTCAGGATGGCGGTCGGTTTCTATGCGGAGTGCCCCAAGGTTCGGTTCTGGGACCGGTTTTGTTCAACATCTTTATTAATGACCTGGATGAGGGGATGGATTGCATCCTCAGCAAGTTTGCGGATGACACCAAGCTAGGGGGAGAGGTAGATACGCTGGAGGGCAGAGATAGGGTCCAGAGTGACTTAGACAAATTGGAGGATTGGGCCACTAGAAATCTGATGAGGTTCAACAAGGACAAGTGCAGAGTCCTGCACTTGGGATGGAAGAATCCCAAGCATTGTTACAGGCTGGGGAGCAACCAGTTAAGTAGTAGTTCTACAGAAAAGGACCTGGGGGTTACAGTGGATGAGAAGTTGGATATGAGCCAACAGTGTGCCCTTGTAGCCAAGAAGGCTAATGGCATATTAGGGTGCATTAAGAGGAGCACTGCAGATCCAGAGATGTCATTATTCCCCTTTATTTGGCTCTGGTGAGGCCACATCTGGAGTATTATGTCCAGTTCTGGACCCCCCCACTACAAAAAGGATGTGGCTGCATTGGAGAGGGTCCAGCGGAGGGCAACCAAAATGATTAGGGGGCTGCAGCGCATGACCTATGAGGAGAGGCTGAGGGACTTGGGTCTGTTTAGTCTGCAGAAGAGAGGAGTGAGGGGGGATTTGATAGCAGCCTTCAACTTCCTGAAGGGAGGTTCCAAAGAGGATGGAGAGAGGCTGTTCTCAGTAGTGACAGATGGCAGAACAAGGAGCAATGGTCTCAAGTTGTGGTGGGAGAGGTCCAGGTTGGATATTAGGAAAAACTATTTCCCTAGGAGGGTGGTGAAGCACTGGAATGGGTTACCTAGGGAAGTAGTGGAGTCTCCATCCCTAGAGGTGTTTAAGTCTCGGCTTGACAAAGCCCTGGCTGGGTTGATTTAATTTGGATTGGTCCTGCCTAGGGCAGGGGGCTGGACTTGATGACCTTCTGAGGTCTCTTCCAGCTCTATGGTTCTATGTTTGCTCAGCCAAGACTAAACACAAACCCCCAGCAACTGGTCCCTTAGCCCCCAGGCAGCTCCGCCTCCTCCATTGTCCTGCTCCCAGACCCAAGGTGAATCTTTTGTCACCTGGACCCCAGGAGGTGAGACTCTGACATACTTCCACAGTGAGTCATGCCTGGCCTCTCCCCCCTCATGCAGAGATAGCTGCAAAGGGGGGGGAGACTGAGGTACACCCCCACACACACACACTACAGCACCCCCCACTACATCACACCCTCCTCCTCTGCCTCCAACCTTGCAGAGAGGAGTGGATGCTGGCTCCTGATGCCATTGGTTTCCCATTCATGTCTTGCCTCCTCTGGCGCCCTCCCTCCCTGCAAACAGTCCAGCAGGAGGGAGTGGTTGCCTTACCCATCCCCCTCCCTCCCCAATCGTGACCCCCCCCTTTTGCACCCCTGCCCTCCCTTTGGCACCCCTCTCCTCTGCTTCAGGTTCACAGAGAGGAGTGGTTGCTAGTTTCCCCTTCCTCAGATTCCCATCTGTACCCTGCCTCTGCTGGCACCCTCCAGTGGGAGGGAGTGGTTGCTTTCCCCAATCGCAAACCTGCCCCCCCACGTCCCCCTGCATCCCTGCCCCTCTCTCTAGCACCCTCCTTCTCTGCCTGCAGCTAAGCAGGGAGGAGCGGTCACTGTTCCCTTCCCTCAGTCTCCCTCCAATTTGGCACCCTCTTCCCCTGCATCAGTCTTAGCAAGGAGGAGTGGTTAGCCTGCCCCCATCCACTTCTCCAACCTTACCCCTCCCTTCCATTGACACCCCTCCCTCCCCTGCCTGTTGCCCGGTGGGGAGGAGTGGTTGATCCACGCCCTCCTTCCATATGATCTGTGCCTCCTCCACCCCACCCCCCGCTGTGATGGAGGAGATCCCTGCCCCCTCTCCCAACCCCATTGACCCCAAGGTTCCCCTAGTGCCACTGAAGATCACTGCAGCTAACCTCCCGACCCCCGGCCCAGGCTCCACCGCTGCCATGGCCAATGCTCCCCCTGATTCAGGAGGACCCTCCATTTTGGCCAGTAAAAAGGGCCATGGGAAGAAAAACGGCAAAGGCCCTGCCCGGAAGGCCAAACCCTCTGTGGCTGAGGCTGCTCTGCCTACTGTGGCCCCAACACCCGCTGCAGCCCCTCCTTCCCCCGTCGTACCCCCAACCAGCTCTGGGGGGCGTTCCACCTGCAGCCCCCAGAGCGTATGCCTAGGTGGCTGCTGCCACCCCCCCATGTGCCGCCGCATCTTCAGCCCTGATCGCCACCTCCAGCTCCATCCCTGGTGGCCAGGGCCCCTTCCCCACCCTCACCAGGAAGCACAGTGTCCACTGCCTCCTGGTCACCACCTTGCCCCACGTTGAAACATACATGTGGGCGTTGACGAGGGTGGTGGGGTCCTCGGCCATGGTGGCAGCCTCCAAATGTATAGAAAGGTCGTCTTCTTCCTTTCCTCGGTGACTGCCACCCAGGAGGCTGTGGAGAGGGGCCTGGTGGTCGGGGGGGGAGGGGGGGTGAATGTGCTCCTCGAGCCACTGGAGGACCTGGGCGTACGGGTGGTCCTCACCTCCGTCCCACTCTTCCTCCCCAGTGCTGCCCTGCTGCCTGCCCTCTCCACCCTGGGAAGGCCCTGTGACGGACCAGGCCGAGTCTTGGCACAGCTGAGGGCCTCCGCTCAGGGTGAATTGCTCAAATTTGGGGCTCCTTACAGCCCCCAGACTGGTGACCTCTCCACACAGGCCACAAACCAGTCCCACAGAGCGCTTCAGCAACCTGCCTGAAGCCTCCCGAGCAAAACCCCTCTGACACCCCAGCAATATCCGTGCCCCAGATGGCCCCGGGCCTATACACAGGTGGGGGGTCTTAGCACCCAATCCTACCTACCCCGAACAAGTTCTGTCCGGTTCCAAGAAACCAGCCACAGATCCCTGGTCAATTTACCCTCTGGACCTTACCCACAAATCACGCTGGGCCAATCCTTTAGAATCTATATCTAAAGGTTTATTATTACAAGAAAGAAAAGCATGAGAGTGAGGTTGTTAAAGAATATTACGTTACATGCACCGAATCTCCCAGTCCTCGATGCAGGCTCTAGCAGAGATGTTGCAGTTGCTGGCTTAAAAGTCCTTGTTGCGCATCCCAGGATCAGGATGGGTCCACAGGTCTTTCCGGCTCTTCGATCCCTGCACTGCTGCCTCTGGGATGAAGTGCTGAGCTGAGTCAGCCACATGGCATCTTGTGGCGGGGACCACCCGCCTCCGCTCCCTTTCCCCTGGGGAACAAAGCGTTAACCCCCTGCCCAGCGGCCTAGTCCAGTACTCGCAGCAGGCCCAGCGGCCTAGTCCAGCACTCGCAGCAGGCCCCGCGGCCTAGTCCAGCACTGCGGGGTGGGGTAGGGGGGTCCGGGCCCTCCCTCTCCACTGGACCCCAACCCAGGGCCCTGATAGTGGTGGGTGGTTCCCACCACTGGCTCAGCGGGGGATCCTCCCCCAAAACATGCTAAGCCCACTGGGGGGGGGGTTTCCCGGCCCCTTGCCCTGGGTTGCTTCCTACCCCCAATCTGGTAGCCGACGGAGGTCCCACCTGGCGATGCTGGGTTGCCGGCAGCGTCTTCGTCCGACGGGCTTGTCCCTGGGGCAGCGGCACCGGGCGTTCTGCAGCGGGGCGGGTGGCCAACGGGCGTCGGTGTTGAGGGCGGGCTCGCCCCGGGGCTGGTGGCAGAAGCAGCAGCGCCTCCTCCGGCTCTGGATCTGGCGGCAGGTCCGGCGGCGGGCCTGCAGCTTGGGCTGGAGCTCCTGCCTCCCCAGCGTTCTGCCTCAACTGAGCAGCCCAGCAGTCTTTTATAGCGAGGCTGCACTTCGAGCATGCCCAGTAGGGCTGTGGGGGAGGGGCGTGTTCTGCCCAATAAATGGGCTCCCCTTCCTCCTGCTCAGTGCGGGGCAGGTTAGCCCCGTCACACATCTTTATACATCCTTCCTGGTCTCTTCTTGGCTACAGCAGGTCACCTGGCTAGCGGCCTATCCCTGGGTATGTCTACACTACAACGTTAATTCGAACTAACTTAGTTCGAATTAGTTAATTCGAACTAAGCTAATTCGAACTAACGGATCTAGACTAAAAAAACCAGTTCGAATTAGCGTTTTGCTAATTCGAACTAGCATGTCCACATTAAGTGGACCCTGAACCAGGCTTAAGGATGGCCGGAAGCAGTGCCGGCAGGGCATCAGAGGAGGACTTAGAGCGTGAAGATGCTGTCTCAGGCTAGCTGAGGGCTGCGCTTAAAGGGTCCCGACCCCCACCCCGGACAGACAGTTCTCAGGGGTGCCCCGCTTGCAAAGCAGTCCTGGCTTGGAGTGCCCGGAGTACCCATACTGGGCACATCACACCACTCGGCCATCAGCCCGGCTGCACTTGCCGCAGGCTGCCATCTGGGGAGAGGGGGCAATCGGGGGGCTGCAGGAGAGATTCCACCCCAAAAGCCTGCAGAGCCAGCCCAGTCCGCCCCATCGGGGGCTCGTACCCCATTCCTCCCTCACCTCCTTCCACTTACCCCTCCCTAGCCCCTCTTCTTGATGTACAAAATAAAGGACAATTGTGTTCAAAAATGGAATCTGTCTTTATTGAACAAAACTGGGGGAGACTGGGAAAAGGAGGTGGGAGAGGGGAAGAGAGAGGCTGGGAGAGGGGAGGGCAACTAAAATGATCAGGGGTTGGGAACAGGTCCCATATGAAGAGAGGCTAAAGAGACTGGGACTTTTCAGCTTAGAAAAGAGGAGACGAAGGGGGGATAGGATAGAGGTCTCTAAAAGCAGGAGTTGGGTGGAGAGGGTGCATACAGAAAAGTTCTTCATTAGTTCCCATAAAGAAGGACTAGAGGACACCAAAGGAAAGGAATGGGTAGCAGGCTTCAAACTAGTAACAGAAAGTTGTTCTTCACAAAGCAAAGAGTCAACCTGTGGAACTCCTTGCTGCAGGAGGCTCTGAAGGCTAGAACTAGAACAGAGTTTAAAGGGAAGTGAGATCAAGTCATGGAGGTTGGGTCCATGGAGTGGTATTAGCCAGGGGGTAGGAGTGGTGTCCCTGCCCAAGGTTTGTGGAAGGCTGGAGAGGGATGGCACGAGACAAATGGCTTGGTCACTGTCTTCGGTCCATCCCCTCCAGGGTCCCTAGGGTTGGCCGCTGTCGGCAGACAGGCTACTGGGCTAGATGGACCTTTGGTCTGACCCAGGACGGCCATTGTAAGCTCAGGGCTCATAGTCGGGGGTCTCAGTGGACCCCCTTGATTTTCATGCAAACCTGCTCCTGGGTGGCCAGGCTGGCAGCTCTCCTGCCCTAGATGGCCACTTTCCTGTGCCTAGTGCGGAGGTCGTGGACGAGGTCCACGATGTCCGCACTAGACCAGGCGGGTGCCCGCCTCGTGCGGCCCCGGGCAGGCTCCTGGGAGCCGCCAGCCTGGTCCCGGGAAGAGGCGGAGGGCTGGGTGGCAGCGGGTAGCTGGTTCGTGCCATGCCAGGTGCAGGGTCTGCTGGCTGGGTGCTGGCAGGCTTGCACCTGGCACGGGCACCGTAGCCAGCCCGTGCCCCTTTAAGGGGTCCGGGGCCGGGAGGGGGGCAGAAGAGTTTCCCTGGTGGTGCCCAGAGTGGCCACCAGGGAAAGCTGGGGAGGGCTAGCCTCCCACTAGTTCGAATTAAGGGGCTACACAGCCCTTAATTCGAACTAGTAAGTTCGAACTAGGCGTTAGTCCTCGTAGAATGAGGTTTACCTAGTTCGAACTAAGCGCTCCGCTAGTTTGAATTAAGTTCGAACTAGCGGAGCGCTAGTGTAGCGCCTATCAAAGTTAATTCGATCTAACGTCCGTTAGTTCGAATTAACTTTGTAGTGTAGACATACCCTTGGTTAGGTGGATCCCATCTCTTCCTAACAATCCTTGTTCCTGAACAGCGTCCCATGGTCGAAGAAACCAAAGCCCTCTCTGCGACACCACCTGCGCAACCACGCATTTACGTCCTCAACTCGACGATCCCTACCTGGACCTTTTCCTTCAACAGGGAGGATGGACGAGAACACCACTTGCATTTCAAATTCCTTGATCCTTCTTCCCAGCGCTACATAATCTTCAGTGACCTGCTCAATGTCATTCTTGGCTGTATCATTAGTTCCTACATGGAGAAGTGGGAAGGGGTTGCAATCCGAAGGTTTGATCAGTTTTGGAAGACTTATTATTTATCTTTTTTTCTTGGATCTCAGGGAAATTGAGACCGGACAAGTGTCTGGAACTCACAGAGATAGGTTTTACAGAGTTTACTCTACTGGCCGGCTCCCCATCTCTGCACTCAGAGTGTTAGGCTGGGGAAATGAGCCATGACAACCCCACTTTGTATCTGAGCCATAAGCTGTACCCATGAGAGGCGCTGTACTCCATAATAGAAAAGGATGCTCTTGAGGTGAAATGGTCTGTGGAGGCCCTGAGGTATTACCTTTTAGGGAGTCAATTCATGCTAGTTACAGACCATGCACCATTAAAATGGCTCCACACCATGAAAGACACCGATGCGTGAATCATGTGCTGGTACCTGTCACTCCAGTCTTATGCTCTTCAGGTGGCACACCGGCCAGGGAAGGCTCACACTGTCAACTTCTTTTCACAGGCTGGGGAGGACAGTGAAGGGGCATACAACCAGGAACCCCTCTTAAGGTGGAGGGTGTGTGACAGGGTGTAGAAGCCCCACACCGGGAAAGCTAGGCTTAACCAGGCTCACCTGACTGAAGGAGCCCTGCCTGCACAGCCCTGCTGGGCATGCTCAGACTGCAGCCCAGGTATAAAAGCCTGGAGAGTGGCTGAGTCAGGGCTGGCTGCCGAGGAAGCAGGAGGGGCTGCTGGAGCTCTTGCAGGTGAACCACCAGAGGGACTGGAGCTGGGAACCAGCCAGCAGGTCACTGGCGCCACAGAGGACCTGGAGGAAGGACCCTGGGAGGGAGTTCAGTGGAGTACGGTAGGAAGTAGTCCAGGGGAGAGATTGTGTCCTGAGAAGCACAGTGTGTTGCCATGGGATTCCCTGCTGAGCGAGCAGCGGCCACTGCGGAGGAGAGGGCGGCAGGGTTAGCGATGGGACTCAAGACAGGGCTTACCCCAGGGAGAGGTTCTCTCTTCCCCTGCTGTCCAGCCCCTGTCTTCCCTCACCCTCCTACGGCTGCCCTTGTCTCCTGGCTCTTCTCCTATTCAAATCCAGCCCTCCTCCTCCGAGAGCTGGGAGCTTGTCATGGGGAGGTGCCGCAAGCGAGCCTGGCATTCCACCCCATCTACTGAAGGGGAGGATACCCTCCTTGTTCCTCTAGTGGTGGACATCAGAGCTGGCCCCTCCTGAGCCCCCAGACGCTTCACAGTGCCAGGGGGTGACCGCGGTGGGTGAATGCCTCCCTCCCGGAGTCCCTGCAGGGGGAGACCATGGAGGATACTCCCTCTGCCCCCTCTTTTACTGTGCCTGCTGTACCTCCAGGTTTGGGTAGAGGGACTAACGTCACACCACCTTAATGTTTACACCCTGACATCTGGCCCGGAGAGGCTCCGCTTCTTCCAGCGGGAGTCTGCCTTCCTCAACTCCCTGGATCCTCATGAGTGCCTGGTCCTGGGCGGGGATTTCAACTGCACCCTCAAGGACCAGGACCGCACGGGGACCGAGCAGTGCCAGGCCACTGCAGACATCCTCAGGGAGATAATAGACCAACACTCCCTGGTGGATGTCTGGCGTGACCTCCACCCGGACGAGGATGTGGCATTTACCTTTGTCCGGGTGGAGTGTCAAGTGTCGTTTCACTCCCGATTGGACCGCATTTATCTCTCTCGTCGTCATCTCTCTCAAGCCAACTCATCCAGCCGGCCCCATTCTTGGACCACCACTTGGTGGCAGTGACGGCCTCTAATTCTTCAGAGAGGAATTTCCACAGTAGCTTGCTGGAGGATAGTGATAGAGATGTAGCCGTGTTAGTCTGGGGTAGCTGAAGCAAAATGCAGGACAATGTAGCACTTTAAAGACTAACAAGATGGTTTATTAGATGATGAGCTTTCGTGGGCCAGACCCACTTCCTCAGATCAAATAGTGGAAGAAAATAGTCACAACCATATATACCAAAGGATACAATTAAAAAAATGAACGCATATGCAAAGGACAAATCACATTTCAGAACAGGAGGGGGATGCGGGGGGGGGGGGGGGAGGAAGGAAGGTAAGTGTCTGTGAATTGATGATATTAGAGGTAGGGAGAGTGGGATGTCTGTGAGTTAATGGTATTACAGGTGATAATTGGGGAAGCTATCTTGGTAATGGGTAAGATAGTTCGAGTGTTTGTTCATTCCTTCCCGGAGAGTGTCGAATTTTAACATGAATGACAGTTCAGAGGATTCCCTTTCAAGTGCAGATGTAAAAGGTCTTTGCTGGAGCATGTGGGCTTTGTAGTATCCTTCTGGGAATTCTGGCTGGCCTGGTGGGGGCAGCAGCCTGCCTTTCCCTCGGCGCACCGGTGGTAGGATGTTGGAAAGGTGCACGTGTGGCTCTTCTGTCGCGACTACACCTGGGGGGCCAGGGGGTTTTAGAGCTGAAGAGGCATCTGGCCACCGGCCCCAGAGATCCATCCCTCTGCAAGAGAAGCGGGAGGAACTCCGGGCCCTCGACGACCTTTGTGCCCGGGGCGCTTTTGTTCGATCCTGCATCCATCTCCTCCGGGACATGGATCGCGGCTCCTGCTTCTTCTATGCGCTGGAGAAAAAGAGGGGGGCTAAAAAGCACATTGTCTGCCTTCTAGCAGAAGATGGCACCCCCCTCACGGATCCGGTGGAGAAGCACGAGAGAGTTCGAGCCTTCTACGCCTCCCTTTTCTCCCTGGATCCAATTGACACCCACAGTGTTCTCTGGGACAAACTCCCCGCAATCAGCGCGGGCAACCAGGACTGGCTGGAGCTGCCTCTCCTCTCTGGCCAAGTTCTCGGAAGCCCTCCGTCTCATGCCCGCCAACAAATCCACGGGAGTTCTACCCAGTGTTCTGGGACGTCCTCGGCCCAGACCTTGCCAGCATCTGGCCCGAGTCCTTGGAGAGCGGGGTCCTCCCTTTATCATGCAGGCGAGCCGTGCTCACCTTGCTGCCTAAGAAGGGGGACCTCCACAACCTTCGCAATTGGCATCCCATCCCACTCCTCAGCACGGACTATAAAATCATCACCAAGGCCATCTCACTAAGATTGCGGTCCATGCTGGCGGACATGGTCCATCCAGACCAGACCTACATGGTCCTGGGCCGCACCATCTTTGATAACCTTTATCTGGTCTGGGATCTCCGAGGGTATGTCCGAACTAGGGGGCTAGTGTAGGCGTTTGAAGTTGCAAATGAAGCCCGCGATTTAAATGTCCCGGGCTTCATTTGCATCTTCCCGGGCGCCGCCATTTTTAAATGTCCCTTAGTCCGAAGTCCATGCCTGCGGCTACACGTGGCATGGAGTAGGTAGTTTGAATTAGAGATCCTAATTCGAACTACCTACTCCATGCCGCGTGTAGCCGCGGGCACGGACTTCGGACTAAGGGACATTTAAAAATGGCGGCGCCCGGGAAGATGCAAATGAAGCCCGGGACATTTAAATCGCGGGCTTCATTTGCAACTTCAAACGCCTACATTAGCCTCCCTAGTTCGAACTAGGGGGCTAGTGTAGACATACCCCTAGAGCTCGGGTGTAGGGATGGTCTGCCGTTCGCCCTCCTGTCCTTGCATCAGGAGAAGGCGTTCGACCGGATGGACCACGGGTATTTCCCGGGCACCCTGCAGGCTTTCGGCTTTGGGCCCCCCTTTGTGGGGTTTCTCCAGGTGCTGTAAGCTTCTGCAGAGTGCTTGGTCAAACTCAACCGGACCCTAACGGCACCGATCAGCTTCGGGCAGGGAGTACGTCAAGGCTGTCTGCTGTCGGGTCAACTGTATACTCTGGCCATCGAGCCCTTCCTCCGTCTCCTTCACAAGAGGTTGACAGGGTTGGTGCTCTGTGAGCTGGAGATGTGGCTGGCCCTTTAAGCATATGCTGATGACATGCTCTTTGTGGTCCAGGACCCGGGCAACCTGGCACAGGTGGAGTCCTGCCAAGCGGTCTATTTGGCAGCCTCCTCCGCCCAGGTTAACTGGGTCAAGAGCTCTGGCCTGGTGGTTGGGCTGGGTGGCAGGCGAGCTCCCTCCCACCCATGCTTCAGGCCATCCGGTGGAGCGTGGGTCTGCCGCTCTATCTTGGTGTCTCGCTGCTCTGACCCTGTCTCAGCCTCTGTGAGGTCATATTCTCACTGTAATTGTATTAAGGGACTGATTTTTTACTGTTTGCAATTACAGTGGAGTCTCGATTATCCAACCTAAACGGGACTGAAGGATGGTCGGATAATCGAAATGTCGGATAATACGGAAAATACCTTGCGGGGTCCAAGGTATTTTCCCCGTCGGCTGCAGCTCTGCAGACGCTCAGCTGCTTCATGGGGAGCCGCGCTGCCCCCGACCTCCCTTATCTCTCCCGTCCAGCTGCGGGGCACAATTGCCTTGGGTGGCCACAGGCAGGTCGGATAACACAGAATGTCAGATAATCGAACTCTAGAGTACCAAGATTACTTTTTTTCCTCCTTTTGTGTGTCCCATGTACTGTTTGTTTTTTTAAAATCTTGGTTTCCTCCCCAGTCCTCTCTTCTCATTGGTTCAGTCAATGAGTGGACTCCCTTTGCACTCTACAATACAGGTTTGTAGTCGGTTTGCCTGTCCGGAGGGGTTCCTCCTCCTCCGTGTCAGTGGGCAGCCAGTCAGTGCCCCACTCCACTCCCAAGAAGGAGAAGAGGCAGCAGGGAGTAAGAGCTGCCCTCTTCCTTCTCCCCCTGCTCCTGCTCCTGCCTCTGCACCGGCCGGAGCCCTCCCCACCCAGCTGCCTGCCTGCCCGTCTGCTGAGGACTGCTCCCCCAGATACCGCTCCAGCCACTGCTCCTTACCACCACCACTGCTACCACCACCACCAGCTGCTGCTGCTGCCTGAGGGGAGAGGGGGGGCCTACCGGCCGCCCTCCCTCTCCCCTCCACCACTCCGGAGGAGAAGGACCCCACCAGCACCCACCACCCAGAGGCCTGCCCCACCTGGCTGTTGCCCGCCTGCTGCTGCTGCTGCACCACCTGCACCCCGCCGAGGAGGACAAGGACTGCCAGTTGGACTGTGGAGGGGGTTTGTTTGTTAAGACTGAGCCTTTTATCTGCTCCTGGGGTGGTGGTGGACAGAGACACCAAGAGGGGGGCTGGGGGAGAGGCGCAGAGCCCTTCCCCCAGTCCAGCTGCCCCCCCATACCATCCCCCCCCACCAACCCTTGCACCACCAGGACTCGCCCCTCGGTGGGGCTGGCTGTTCCCCCCGTTTGTATCACCTGGGACTGTCTTGCTGCAGCAGTGGGCGAGGACTGAGCCTCCCACAAGCTCTTGTGGGTGTGCTCCCCCCCCCCTTGGACTTGGCCCCCCTACCTTAGTAGTGTCTGGTTGGGGGCCCCCCTCACCCTTGGTTTCCTCGCCCTATTCCCCTTTGTAGCAGCCTTGCCCACCCCACTCTGTTAGCCAGTTCTGTTCTCTCCTCCCTCCCTCCGTTTGCTGACCAGCCCCGCCCAGCTTCAGTTTGTTCTACCCGCCCCGCCCACATTTGGCCGGTGCTCTGTTTCCCAGCCCTTGCTTGCCTTGCCCCGCCTTGTTCACCCAATACCCCTGCCCCCAGCCTCCCAGTAGTCCTGTAGCCCCACCCAGAGTTCCGGTCCCCGCCCCGAGTGCTTGTGCGCCCCCCGCTTTTTAGTTAGTCCCCCCCCTGCACATCCCCCCCCTCAACAGCCCCATAGTCCCCTTTGTACCCCAGTGCAGCCGGCCCCCACCCTGCACCCACTACCTTGCTTCCTGTCTGCCCTGCTAGCACCCTCCTCCTCTGCTCCCAGCCTTGCAGGGAGGAGTGGCTGCTGGTCTTTCAGGCTCCCTAGTCTATTACCCCTGGTAGGACCCTCCCTCCCAGAAATGGGTCGGTGGGAGGGAGTGGTTGGTTCCCCCCTCCCCCGCCTATTCCTTCCCCCTCCCTCCCCAATTGTGTACCCCCTCTCCTCGCGTGTCCCTCCCCTACAATAGCGCCCTCCTCCTCTGCCATAGTCTCAGCAGGGAGGAGTGGCTGCTAACCCTCCCTTTCCACGGTTGCCTTCCCCTCAAACTCAGTGCCCTCCCCTCTTCCACAACCTCTCCTTTCACTGACGTCCTCCTCCCCTGCCTGCTGCTTGGCGAGGCGGAGTGGCTAGTCCTCACCCTTCCTCCTTGTCATCTGTGCCTCCTTCCGCCCTCTCCCCATGATGGAGGAGGCCCCTGCCCCTAGCGGCCCTCAAACGACCGCTGCGGCTGACCTCCCGCCCCCTGGCCCGAGCCCCACCGCTGCCACAGCCGATGCCCGCCCGGTGCAGGTGGACCTTCTACCTCGGCCGGTAAGAAGGGCCGGGGAGGGAAAAAGGGTAAAGGCCAGGCCCAGAAAGCTACACCTCCTGTGGCCGTGGCCGTCCCGCCCACTGCGGCCCAAACGACTGCTGCAGCCCCTCCACCCCCTGTTGTTCCCTCCACCGGCTCTGGGGGTGATCCACCTACAGCCCCCAGAGCGTATGCCCAGGTGGCCGCTGCCGCCCCCCCACGTGCCGGGTCATCTACCCCTACTGCCGCCTCCAGCTCCATCCCTGGTGGCCGGGGCCCCTTTCCCACCTTGACCAGGAGGCACGGCGTTCACTGCCTCCTGGTAGCCGCCTCGCCCCACATGGAAACGTACGTGCGGGCGTTGGCGAGGGTGGTGGGGGCCTCGGCCGTGGTGGCGGCCTCCAAAATGTACGGCAAGGCGGTCTTCTTCCTTGCCTTGGAGGCTGCCGCCCAGGAGGCGGTGGAGAGGGGCCTGGCGGTGGGGGGCGTGCACGTGCCCCTCGAACTGCTGGAGGACCTGGGTGTATGGGTGGTCCTCACCTCCATCCCGCCCTTCCTCCCTAATGCCGCCCTGCTACCTTCCCTCTCCACACTAGGGAAACCCATCTTGACCATCAGCCCTCTCCTGCTGGGCTGTAAGGACCCCGCCCTCCGCCACGTCCTGTCCTTCCGCCGGCAGGTACAGCTGCAGCTGCTGCCGGCGGCGCGTGGCAGGGAGGCGCTCGAGGGGTCCTTCCTGGTGCCGTACCAGGGGGCCCTCTACCGAGTCCACTACTCCTCGGGGGAGACCCGATGCTTCCTCTGCCGGGTGATGGGGCACGTCCGGAGGGACTGTCCCTTGGCCGAGTCGGAGGAGGCGTCCGGGCCCCCCGGGGCCCGTAAGGGCGCCGGTCCCCCTGGTAGTCCGGCCTCCGCAGACGCCCCTCCTTCAACCGACGGCCCTGCTCGGGAGCCGGAGGTGTCCCCTCCGGCGTGCCCGAGCGGGCAGGCAGGCCCCGCCTGCCTCCATTCGATCTGTGGCGCAGTTGCTGCTGGGCGAGGGAGAGGGCCCCCTCCAGGTGGAGGTGCCCCCCCTTTCCCAACCCTTACCACAACGCGTGTAGCCGCGCGGCACGGGGTCCGAACTAGCCGGCATTTAAAAATGGCGCCGGCCGGCTTCATGCAAATGAAGCCCGGGAAATTCAAATCCAGGCTTCATTTGTAACTGCGGATGACTACATTAACCCCGCTAGTTCGAACTAGCGGGGTAGTGTAGACATACCCTGGGAGAGTTCTCTGCAGCTACAGAGAGGGACAAGCATGTCTCTCTCTCTCTCCAAGACACCATTCCTCATTTTCTGTAAGTAGGGTAAAGTTTAGGTAGTTAAGTAGATAAGGCTTTGGTATAAAACTTCCCCCAAAATCTTAAAAACCTAGATCTTGGGAATAAAACTTCCGCTGCCACCACCCAAATGTTGATAAAGAAATCAGGGGAAAGATCATTTGGGAAATCTCACCCCTATTATAAAAATCAGGGCACACAATTAACCACTGCCAGGTTAATAAAAAGAAAAGAAAGAACTTTTATTATTGCAACAATATTCCTGTTGCAAACATAATGACTAGATGGGAAGGTAACAAAATATACTCATGGAGCAACTCCATGGGCCTAGAACTTAGTTACAAAGAAAAGCCAAACATCTCTTAAGCAGTGCCAGATATCGGATCCCATACCCAACCCGTAAATCAATAAAACCTAATGAAACTACCTAAACTTTTCCCTACTTACAGAAAATGAAGAATGGTGTCTTGGAGAGAGAGAGACACATGCTTGTCCCTCTCTGTAGCTGCAGAGAACACACCCAGAGAGCCAAAAGGGAGAAAGGAAAAAACCCAAAATCCTTTGTCCCAGTTTGAAAGTCCCACCTACATTCCTACTGGTCACTCTTCTGCCGTGACTACTCCCGGGGCGCCAGCCGGCGGAGGGATGCGGCGATAGAGCAGTTGGAACGGGAGGTCTTGAAGCTTGAGAGGTGCCTGGCGTCCGCCCCCGAGGATCCACTCCTCCGCGAGGCGTACCGGGAGAAGCGGGAGGAGCTCCGAGCCCTGGAAGATCACAGGGCCCGGGGCGCTTTTGTCCGATCCCGCATCCACCTTCTTCGGGAGATGGATCGCAGCTCCCACTTCTTCTATGCCCTGGAGAAAAGGAGGGGGGCAAAAAAGCACGTCACCTGCCTCTTGGCGGAGGACGGCGCCCCCCTCACGGATCCGGCGGAGATGCGTGGAAGGGCCAGGGCCTTCTACGCCAGTTTGTTCTCCCCGGATCCGACCGAAGCCGACGCCTGCAGGGCGCTCTGGACCGAGCTCCCGACGGTCAGCGCGGGCGACCGAGACCAGCTAGAGCTGCCTCTCACTCTGGCCGAGTTCTCAGAAGCCCTCCGTCTCATGCCCAACAACAAAACCCCGGGCATGGACGGGCTGACCGTGGAGTTCTACCACGTGTTCTGGGACGTCCTCGGCCCAGACCTCGTCACCGTCTGGGCCGAGTCCCTGGAGAGCGGGGTCCTCCCTCTGTCGTGCAGGCGAGTGGTGCTCGCCCTGCTACCGAAGAAGGGGGACCTCCGCGACCTACGGAACTGGCGTCCCGTCTCGCTCCTCAGCACAGACTACAAGGTCGTAGCAAAAGCCATCTCGCTGCGACTGCGGTCCGTGCTGGCGGACGTGATCCATCCCGACCAGACCTACACCGTCCCGGGCCGTAGTATTTTTGACAACTTGTATCTGGTCCGGGATCTCTTAGAGCTCGGGTTTAGGGACGGCTTGTCGTTCTCCCTCCTGTCCCTGGACCAGGAGAAGGCGTTCGACAGGATGGACCACGGGTATCTCCTGAGCACCCTGCAGGCCTTCGGCTTCGTGCCCCATTTTGTGGGTTTTCTCCGGGTGCTGTACGCCCTCGCGGAGTGTTTGGTCAGGCTCAACTGGACCCTGACCGAGCCGGTCAGCTTCGGGCGGGGGGTACGTCAGGGGTGTCCGCTGTCGGGCCAGCTGTACGCTCTGGCGATCGAGCCCTTCCTCTGTCTCCAACGTAGGAGGTTGACGGGGTTGGTGCTTCGGGAGCCGGAGCTGCGGCTGGTCCTGTCGGCGTACGCCGATGACGTGCTCCTCGTGGTCCAGGACCCGGGCGAGCTGGCGCGGGTGGAGGCTTGCCAAGCCGTCTACTCGGCAGCCTCCTCCGCCCGGGTCAACTGGGTCAAGAGCTCTGGCCTGGTGGTCGGGGACGGGTGGCGGGCCAGCTCCCTCCCACCCGCGCTACAGGCCATCAGGTGGAGCGCGGGTCCGCTGCTCTATCTGGGCGTCTATTTATCCGCCACGCATCCTTCGCCGCCGGAAAACTGGCAGGGTTTGGAGGCCAGGGTGGGTGAGCGGTTGCGGAGATGGGCAGGAGTGCTCCGGTGCCTCTCCCTTCGCAGGAGGGCACTGGTGTTAAATCAGCTGGTCCTGTCCATGCTCTGGCACCGGCTCAACACCCTGCGCCCGGCCCCGGAGGTCCTGGCCAAGCTCCAGAGGGCAACTTTGGAGTTCTTCTGGCCAGGACTGCACTGGGTCTCTGCAGGGGTCCTGTCCCTCCCCCTGGAGGAGGGGGGTCAGGGCCTGGTCTGCATGCGTAGCCAGGTCCGGACCTTCCGCCTCCAGGCCCTGCAGAGACTCCTCTTCAGTGCAGGTAGTCCGGCATGGGGCACCTTGGCGCGCGCTTTCCTCCGCCGCCTCCGAGGGCTCCGATACGACCGGCAGCTCTTTTTTATCCACCCGAGGGGTCTTCCGCGAGACCTCTCAGAGCTGCCGGAATTCTACCAGGACCTCCTCCAGACCTGGAAGCTGTTCTCGGCGACCAGGTCCGTTGTGGCCTCCGAGGGAGCAGACCTCCTCGCGGAGCCCCTGCTCCACAATCCAGCCTTGTGCGTGCAGGTGGCGGAGTCTCCCTCGGTGCGCCGGAGGCTGATCCTGGCAGAAACCACCATGGTTGGAGACGTCCTGGACTACGACAGGGGGGACTGGGTGGACCCCCGAGCACTCGCTCAACGCATGGGGCTCTCCACCCCCCGAACCCCTCTGCGCCTACTCCAGGAGGTGAAGGCGGCTTTGCCGCGGCCCGCTCTCGACTTCCTGCAGCGGTCCTTGCGAGAGGGTACGCCCCGCCCCCCCCCTTCCTGCAAAGCCTCCGTCCCTTATTATTGGGTCCCTGTTCCTCAGGCCCCCCCGGCCTCCCCATCCTTGGACCCCCAGCCGGCTGTAAAATCTGCAGCCGGTCTGTTTTCAAACCGCGCCAAGGCAACATTTGTACACACTCGTGCTCCACACCCTGCATTTCCCCACCCTCGTGTCCCGCCCTGATACCAAATGGCGGGACTATCTAAGACCCATAGAGGGTGGGGAACCCCGGTGGGCCAGCGTCTATTCCGATCAAATCCCGCGGCCCATCGGGGATATTAGTTGGCGGCTCCTTCACGGAGCCGTGAGCACGGGCGTGTACTTGGCGCGGTTTACCCCAATCCTGGATGCCTGCCCCTTTTGCGGCATGAGGGAGAACCTGGCGCACGTTTATCTAGAATGCGCCAGGTTGCAGCCCCTATTCCGGCCCCTCCAGAACCTCTTATTGAGGTTCTGGCTGCACTTTTCCCCTCACCTTTTTATTTATGCACACCCAATCCGTGGCCCCACAAAGTCGCGAGACCTCCTCGTCAACCTACTTCTGGCCCTAGCAAAGGCTTCCATTTACAACAGCAGGAGTAGGATGTTGGACGAGGGGGTTCTCTGCGACTGTGGGGCCTATTTCCGCTCCTCCCTCGTGTCACGAATCCGGGCAGAGTTCCTCTGGGCGGCGTCCACTGGCTCCATCGACAGCTTTGAGGAGCAGTGGGCGCTGTCCGGGGTTCTCTGCTCGGTGTCCCCATCCGGTTCCCTAGTTATAAACCTTTAGCCTGCACTCCTTGCCCCTTTCGTTATTATTTGTCCCCAGTAATTAATTGGACACGGGTCCAGTCGTTCCTCCCGCAAGGCTGGGGGAGGGGCTTTTAGAAAGTGGGCGAGCAAAGCCCGCCCACTCGCCCGTCCATCAAATACCCCACTACAAGGTTATTCAGAGTATTTGCTTAATATGTGTTCATTTTCCAAGTATTCTCTTCCCTGCTTTTCATCAACTCACTTTTCAAGACTCATGACACAATTATCCAAATGTCTCCTTTACTGAAGCCAGATTTAAAACAATTCACTCTCAGCTGCTCTAGAATCACCATTAATTTCACCTTTTCCCCATTGACTGTATTTCCCTCTACTATTTTTACTTTTGGTTGGTACATCTATTTTTGTGTGTCCCATGTGCACAAGGCCCACATGGGGCAAGGGTACAATTCAAGGTTCTGAGCACTTGTGCTAGGTTAGTTCCAGACAACCAATCTTAGCATATCGGAAAGTGAGCTAGTGACACCAAACAAGGGAAACAGGATACATTTCAGTTTGTCACTGATGGTGTCATAAATGGGAACGGCTAAGGAGAGTCTGACTTATCTGAAGAGTGAGGAAAGGGTTAAGCAACTGGAGGATTGCTACTGGGGAGGGGGGATTCGAGCAGTCAGCCATTAAAAATGGGAAAGAGGGGTTTTTCTCTCTCTTCTTTGTTTGAGATCAGAGCAGCTTCTCTCAGGTATTGAGGGAGATGGGAAACGCTTCTCTCTCTCCAAGAACCGACTTCTTGAAATGTGTAAGCAGGGAAAAGTTTAGCTAGCCCATTAGGGTTTATTGTTTTCCTTGTTTGGGGGTTTGGAAATCATTTCTGAGCTGGTTAATTGTTTTCTCTATTGTAATTAAGGATTACAGCCCAGGGACTTTCCCTGAGTCTAAGTTAATTCATGGCTAACTACCACCTAGCCAATTTACTATGCTTGCAACAGTAGTTTTGTTTTGATGATAAGAGTTTTCTTTTGATTTTGATTAACCGGTATTGGTTGATTGTTGTATCCTTAGGACTAAAGTGCCTAGTGACCCGGGAGGAGTCCATTGTTCTCTGCGGATTCCCTCTTTGTTTTCCCAACTCCAAGCAAAACAGAGGTTGGGGGCAGAGCTTTACCTTAGGGGAGGAGATTCCCAAGTGATCTCTCTCCCAGGAAAAGGGTTTTTATTTTATATTTTCTTTTAATCACTTGGGTGGTAACAGCGCAGAACCAGGTTTTTTTTGGTTTTTTTAATATCAGGGGGACTGAGATTGAATAAGTTTGTCTTTGGGAATCAGAGACAGGGTTTGCAGTGTTTATTCTGCTAGCCGGCCCCCATCTCTGTATGCAGAGTGCCAGGTTGGGGGATTGAGCCGTGACAGATGGTGTCATGAATAGGAGCTGCTAAGGAGAGTCTGACTTACCTGGAGAGTGAGGAAAAGGTTAAGCAAGTCTGGAGATGCACCTGAGGGAGGGGGCTTTGGGCATTCAGCCAATGAAATGCAGATAGGAATTTCAAACCGAGAGAGGGTTTTTTTTTCCCCTCCCCCTCTTCCTTTCTTTTGAGATCAGAGCAATTTTCCCCAGGTAATAGGAGAGATGGGCTCTCCCAGGAACAGACTTCTTGAAATGTGTAAGTAGGGGAAAGTTTAGCTAGTCCATCAGGGTTTATTGTTTTCCTTGTTCGGGGGTTTGGAAATCATGTCTGTGCTGGTTTAATTGTTTTCTCTTTTGTAACTAACCATTACAACCCAGGGATTTCCCCTGAGTCTATTTCACTCCGTGGCTTTTAACACCCAGTCATTTATTATGCTTGCAACAGTAGTCTTGTTTTGATAATAAAAGTGTTTTCTTTTTGTTTTGATTAACTGGTATTGGTTGATTTTTGTGTCCTTAAACCTATGTGTCTAAGTTACCCGGGAGAAACAGAGCCCCATTGTTCTATGTGGATTACCTCTGTTTGTTTTCCCAACTCCAAGCAAAATGGAAGTTGGGGCAGGGGGGAGAGTTTTGCCTCAGAGAGGGGGGTTCAAGTGACCTCTTCCCTGGAAAGGGGCTTTTTTTTTTTTTTTAAATTTACACTTGATGGTGGCAGCAAACCAACAGTCTTTCTTTTGGGTCTCAGGGAAACTGAGACCAGACAAGTTTGTCTCTGGGAGGTACAGAGACAGGTTCTTACAGAGTTTATTCTGCTAGCTAGCCCCCATATCTACATTAGAAGTGCCAGGTTGGGGAACTGAGATGTGACAGATGGATACTAGATTAAAGCTATGGTCACTATGAATCAGTCTCTCCCAAAGTCTCCCACTTTTATAGTCAGCTGTGATAATACAGCAGCATTTCCATTATTAAATGCAGACTCCATCAGAATTCTTGAGGTTACTTTTATCAACTGATTTTTTTAATAGTGTTTCATTAAAGTACACTAGCTGCTTATTGTTTGCGTTCTTCTCTTAGCAGCATTGTGGCCTGTTGTGTATTATTAGAGTGCTTTTGGGCATCCCCGATTTTCTTCTATGATGGCAGATTTTAATATTTCCTCCCAGTGCTCTTTACTTGCTAGATTTCTTCATTCTTCACAACTTACTGTCTTGCAATCTCACTCACTTGTACTGCTGTGTTCAGCAAATCCAAAGAATAGCACCAGGCTTTTTGATTTCCTGGTGTTTCTCCCTTCCTGGAATCCACAGACATCCATGCACAACTCTTGTGAGGTGGGGAAGAATTATCATCTCTGTTTTACTGATGGGGAACAGATGCTGAAAAGAGTTAAGTGATGTACCAGAGCTGGGATTTGAATACCAGGACTGTAGCTCTGTAGCTACCAGGTTCTGCCAACCACAAGGCAAGATTTCCAGCACCCCCAAGCCTAGGTGAAACCTTTTCCAAATTCAGAGCCACTCATATATATAGACAGACACACACACACACACACACCACAACAGAGGGGTCATTTTCAAATTATTTATTAGGAATTTAAAACTGAAATCTAGAAAAAGGGTTACAGGTGTGGCGAGAACAAACACTGGAGTATAATAACTTAAAGCTATGTTTTGAAGTCAGTATTTCTTTTTAAAAAAATGCCCACCCTCAAACTGAAACCCCAGCCTCTGGGCAGCAGCAGCACTGGCTGGAGAGTGAATCACAGCCCAGTGGCAATACAGTGGAGCTGGGAGGTGTGTGGAAGGGGGCACAGAAGCAGCTCGGCGCATGTACCAAGAGGGAGGAAAGCACTGTCTGCAGACCCAAATTTAAGTATACAGAATAAAAATAAACCCAATAAAATTCAGCTCTTCTTTCATTAGGAAATATTAAAAAAACAAAAACAAAAACCACACAGACTCTTGCCTTGGTAACAAAAATTATTGCTTTGTGTTTTCAGTACTAACCCATTAAAGTACCTCTTACTAAACAGAACTCTCCAAAAGTATTGCTGGGTCAGGCACGGCCCATGCTGCTGGCCTCGGAGCTAGCCACAAGGCTGCAAGGAAAGCGGGAAATGGAAGGGGGAAAAGGGGTCCATGTGGATACTATTGTTAGGCCCTAGAAAAATAGGCCTAGTGCAGTTATGCTAAAGCAAATGTAACAAAGATTTCTGGGTAGTCCCTGGGCAGAACTGGAGATAGGTTCAGTCAGGGATGCACCCTACACACTTGCTCAAGTTGCAAAATGAGATAAGTAAGAAGCTGCATTTTTGTACCTGCTGTGATGAGGAACAGCTTGTTTTGAGAACTGATAAGGAGACTCCCTGTTTCTGCTCTCCCCGTTTGTTCCAAACTCCCTGTTTATGTTCTCCTTTGGCCATAACAAACTGTCTCCTTGTTGCCCAGTACCTGTCTTTTGGGCTGATAAGAAATTGCTGATGCATTATGAATTGCTTAAAGCCATGATGTATAGTTGACCAGGTGTGCATGGATACTAAAAGTTTCTAACCGATAAAGGGGGGTGGGTCGCTTGGGCAAATAGTCTATGACGCGACGGAACTGTCTATATAAGCCTACCCGTTAATGAAATCGTGGCTGGTTCTCTTTGGAGACTGGCCAATCTCTAGTGTAAGTGCGCACTATTCAATAAAGAGCTTGTGATTGGATCTTGCTGATGTTGCCTGTCTCTTTGCGGTCAGACAACGAACAGAGGCCGTCCGGGTTCGAATCCCCGACACTATAGACCAGGGCTACTCAACACGCGGTCTGCGGCCCGTTTGTTTGTGGCCCGCGGTGCAGTTTAGGTTTATGTGGAGCTCAATACGCGGCCCGCGGGTGGGAGCCAAAACAAAAAAGGAGTCAATATAATGGTCTTCTGTTGAGATGCATTTTAGTAGTTAAATTCCTGGACTGTCATTGCTCATGAAAAGTGCTGTCATATGGGTAGAAATCGGGGAAATGTTGCATTTCATTAATATCAGCAGAACTGACGGAAATGGGGCCTGTGTGTTGTGTAGTCCTGCCTTAATCTTTGTATTCATGCCTGTCAGTGTGAGAGAAGCTATTTGCATATACATACAGCCACACTTAAGTTGCAGCCCTTGGCATGTGCTGTGAGTGTCATTGTGGCCCCTGGGGCTTCCAAAGTTGAGTAGCCCTGTTATAGCCTCTTCTCCCAATCCTCACTTACTGGGGCTTACTTTGGGCGAAGAGAGGGAATGATTTTTAAAATTTAAGATGAAGCTGCATTATTTCCTTGGGAAAAGTGTTAGGCTGCATCTTAATAAAACACTTAATCACCCCACCCTTAACAAGGTCTTTGGTTCACTTGAAACAAATCCAGACCCAAACATGCCCCTTAAATTCCTCCTTTGAGGCAACCCCACAGCAGAGGCCACTTGTTAACAAGGGCTTGGGCAGCCTCAGGAGAAGGGACCATATAATCAGTTTACAGAACAGAGGACAAACTCCCACAGATTCCAGAACACAGAGGAAAGCAAAATGGAAAGCCGTGATTCTAGAATTCATATGATCCCTGAGAAGCCCTTTTCTCACCTTTCCCCCATAGATCACCACCCCTAGCACTTTTTTCTTCCTAATTAAAAAAAAGACTTTTCCCCACACAATGCTGTGCAATTCAGAGAACAACCACCCCACCATCCCATCCCCCTGACAGTGAGCCCTTCCCAATGCCCTGCCCCCTAGAGGATGATTCCCTTTCCCACCACCTTGACACAAGCAATACTACTTGGAGAGTCAATCCTTTCAAAGTAATGAAGACAGACAGGCAGTAAGTCCTTTGCCTAGCCAAACCAGATGCTGGCACTTAGGGAGCCCACTGGTGGAGTCTGTACATCAAGCAGCTGAAATCAGCTTTAACCGGCTCAGCAAAATAGCCGATGGCTGGTAAGTTTCATTCCCTTCTCCCCCTGATTCATATCAGAGGTCTTAAAATCTTACAGTAAAAGGTGTACAAAAAAGAAAGGAGTCCTGTCACAGTTCTGCTGGAGAATATTGCTCACACTGAGGTGCCAGGTTCAAGAACCTGGAGCTGCTCCTTGGAGTCAGGCTGCAACTAGGTTCACCTCACAATATTTACATATTATACACTAGGAAAAATACAACCCAATGTAAAACTAAATCTAGGAAAACAAAAATACTTTCAGCTGTAAGGGTAGTGTTTTTACTTAGCAAAATATACATTTGTTTTGTTCTGAAACCATGTCCTGCCTTTTCAGATCCTTGGAGCTTCACACATTTGAAAGCCTCACATTTAGAAAACAAAAACTAAAAAATGGTTTCTTTAACAAACAAAAAAAAGTGTCAGTTCTGCTCAGCCTTCTTTCTCTCTCTCTCTTACCTTCAGCACTGCATTCACATTACATACTGTCCTTTAAAAAGGTTGACAACAACAGAATTGAAAAGATTCAAAACAATTTCAAAGCCAAATAAAAATACTAATTAAAAACTACCTAACACGATCACAAAAAGTCAATTTATAAAATGTGTCTACTAGTTCAGGAAAGAGCAAACAATGAAGAGGAGGGTCAACCCACCCCCCAAAAATCTCTCTCTCTATATATACATTTTTTTTCCTGCAGGACAACAGCGTGATGTCATCATGTCCTTTGTGTTGTCCCCCCCCCGCATTCAGAGGGAGAAGTGGTGTCCGTGGGTCAGGGCAGAACAGGAACCCTTCACCATTGGGACTGGGGTGATTTCTCCCCGCCCTTCAAGAGCAAGGCTGGGGCTTGGTGTGGGTGTGGCAGGTGGCAGGGCTCCAGTGGGAGAGGGTCCCAGCCCAGCCTGGTCATTCTCCTGGCCCCTCCTCAAGGGTTACCCTGGGCTCCCTGCTGGCCCCCTGCTCCCCTGCAAGAGGGTCAGGGGACGGTGGCAGCGTCTCATGACACTCTGGGGCCCTGGCAGGAAGCGGCTCCAGCTCCCCGCTCCACCGCCTGCTGCCGGGCTCTGACTCCTGTCCCAGTTCCCAAAACCCTGCACCCCCAGCCTGCTCAGTCATGCCCCCCAAGCTGAGATCCCACATCCCCAGCCTACTCACTTACCACCCTCTTGAGACCTTGCACCCTGAGCCCCCTCACAGACCCCCTCCACTGAGACCCCGCACCCCCAGCCCACTCCTGCTCCCTCCCCCCCAGCCAGACACCTACCCCTAGCCTGCCCCCTCCCCCCTGGCCAGAGACCTACCCGCAGATAGAGGGGGGCTGGCTAGCATAGCGAGCAGGGGGCACAGCCCCCTAGTAAATATTTAAAAAAACCCTACTAGCTAATAAAATAAATAAAGAAGAATCGGTGGGCTGGGGGAGGGAGAAACATAAACCATCAGTGGTTAGGAAGAAAGTGAGATGATCTCTGTGGGTTCAGTCCAGTGTGGTCTGTTCAATGGGAGAGATCAGGTCAGGTCAGCAGGAGCCTGGCAGCCAGCCGGCAGTGTGCAGTTTTATTCAGTAAAAAGGAAACCTTGGCTCATCTCCCAAGGCTCACCAGATCCTCCAGCCCGCTGTCCTTGGTTAGGTCACTGGGGAATCTGCAGGAGACCAGCAGAGGTGGAGGGTACAGGGGTTGGAGATAAACCAACAAACACTAACAACTTATTTTTTGTCTTGTCTGACACAGCCATGGGGGTTACCCAAACTTTCCCCAACACACGATTGTGCTGGCACCTGGGCAGTAGCATGAAGATTGCGCCTGACTGGCAATGAAGTGGAACACAATGCAACTGCCCCTATTTTTAACCTGAGGGTGTGGGCCAAAGGGACAAGCCCCAGCATTGCAATGCAGCCTGGCTTCTTGGGTCAAGGAGCACTGTATGCTAAGACCTGTGGGCTCCCTGCATCAAACTTCTGTATTTAAAGAAGAGGCTAATTACATGCTGCAAACTGAACTCAAGCTATCCCTGGTTGAAGAGAGGCAGTCACACCTTTTCCCTGGAAATATCTGCCCTACTCATTTCAGCCACCAAACTTCTGACACTTTTGAGGCATGCACCAGTATCCTCCAATAGCTTCTCTTCACCCCCTTCTAATGAACACTGCTGGAACTGCACGTAGGGTTTCCCCCTCTCCCACCTGGGTGTGGAAGCCTCTTTTCTCTCCACAGACTGCCTCAATGGAGAGGAAACACCATTCCAGAGATGCAGCACTCTCAGCAGCAGAGAGATTTGCAGAGTTAGTGGCATGCAGGGCAGTGCTAAAGGTGGAAGGGGCATGTCCTTCCAGAGTGCCAGGGAGAGCGCTCACATTGCCTTAGGATTTTGGCCAGTTGTGCATGTCTATTTCCTGTCTCCATCAACTCCCCAATTTCTACCAGGTCTCCATACTATCCCCTCCATTTCCCCCACTCCACACCCTTCCCACCTACTGCTCCCCCTTCTCCCTGCCACCACTGGGCACAGCCACTTATTCTTTTGGCCTCAGAGACCTGGCCTCCTTGCCCTCACCTTCAGATGAAGTCCCTGAATGTCAGCCCAACTAACAGGAAACTCTGTCACTGAATAAAATCCCCTCCTTTGCAGGCTCAGGACAGGCCAGTCCTATAGCTTCACTCCTCTCACACCCCTCCTACACCCTTCTGTTCAAACATCTTACCTCCCGCCTCCTTGGTCGCTAGCTTCAGTGGTACCCATTGGTAAAAGCTGTTGCAATCAAGGGACCCTACAGAGAAAAGGTTCAAATTCCACGATTAGACAAACAAAAGGAAAAGGGTTGAGTTCATGACTGTGATTTGTCCATCCTTCCCTCCCCCCACAGGCCTGACTGGGATGTCAGTCAGCTCCCTGAATGTACTATTCCTAAGGACGCTGCAACCTCCTTTAGGGTATGTCTACACTACAAAGTTAATTCGAACTAACGGACGTTAGTTTGAATTAACTTTGATAGGCGCTACACTAGCGCTCCGCTAGTTCGAATTTGAATCGAACTAGCGGAGCGCTTAGTTCGAACTAGGTAAACCTCATTCTACGAGGACTAACGCCTAGTTCGAACTTACTAGTTCGAATTAAGGGGTGTGTAGCCCCTTAATTCGAACTAGTGGGAGGCTAGCCCTCCCCAGCTTTCCCTGGTGGCCACTCTGGCCAACACCAGGGAAACTCTATTGCCCCCCTCCTGGCCCCGGAGCCCTTAACGGGGCACGGGCTGGCTACAATGCCCGTGCCAGGTGCAAGCCTGCCAGCACCCAGCTAGCAGACCCTGCACCTGGCATGGCTCGAGCCAGCCACCCGATGCCCCCCAGCCCTCCCCCTCTTCCTGGGACCAGGCTGGCGGCTCCCGGGAGCTTGCCCGGGACCGCAAGAGGCGAGCACCCGCCTGGTCTAGTGCAGACATCGTGGACCTCGTCCACGACCTCCGCACTAGGCACAGGAAAGTGGCCGTCTAGGGCAGGAGAGCTGCCAGCCTGGCCACCCAGGAGCAGGTGTGCATGAAAATCAAGGGGGTCCACTGAGACCCCCGACCCTGAGCCCTGAGCTTATAATGGCCGTACTGGGTCAGACCAAAGGTCCATCTAGCCCAGTAGCCTGTCTGCCAACAGCGGCCAACCCTAGGGACCCTGGAGGGGATGGACCAAAGACAGTGACCAAGCCATTTGTCTCGTGCCATCCCTCTCCAGCCTTCCACAAACTTTGGTCAGGGACACCACTCCTACCCCCTGGCTAATACCACTCCATGGACCCAACCTCCATGACTTTATCTCACTTCTCTTTAAACTCTGTTCTAGTTGTAGCCTTCACAGCCTCCTGCATCAAGGAGTTCCACAGGTTGACTATTTGCTTTGTGAAGAACAACTTTCTGTTACTAGTTTGAAGCCTGCTACCCATTCCTTTCCTTTGGTGTCCTCTAGTCCTTCTTTATGGGAACTCATGAAGAACTTTTCTTGATGCACCTTCTCCACCCCACTCATGCTTTTATAGACCTCTATCATATCCCCCCTCCATCTCCTCTTTTCTAAGCTGAAAAGTCCCAGTCTCTTTAGCCTCTCTTCATATAGGACCTGTTCCAAACCCCTGATCATTTTAGTTGCCCTCCCCCTCCCACCCTCTCTCTTCCCCTCTCCCACCTCCTTTTTCCAGTCTCCCCGAGTTTTGTTCAATAAAGAGAGATTCTATTTTTGAACACACGTTTTCTTTATTTTGTTCATCAGGAAGGGGGGCTAGGGAGGGGTAAGTGGAAGGAGGTGAGGGAGGAATGGGGTACGAGCCCCCGATGGGGAGGACTGGGCTGGCTCTGCGGGCTTCTGGGGGTGGAAGCTCTCCTGCAGCCCCCCAATTGCCCCCTCTCCCCAGATGGCAGCCTGCGGCAAGTGCAGCTGGTCTGATGGCCGAGTGGTGTGATGTGCCGAGTGTGGGCACTCAGGGCACTCCAAGCCAAGACTGCTTTGCAAGCGGGGCACCCCTGAGAACTGTCTCTCCGGGGTGGGGCTCGGGTCCCTTTAAGCACAGCCCTCGGCTAGCCTGAGACAGCAGCTCCACACTCTAAGTCCTCATCTGATGCCCTGCCAGCACTGCTTCCGGCCATCCTTAACCTCAGTTCAGGGTTCACTTAATGTGGACATGCTAGTTCGAATTAGCAAAATGCTAATTCGAACTAGTTTTTAGGTCTAGATGCGTTAGTTCGAATTAGCTTAGTTCGAATTAACTAATTCGAACTAAGTTAGTTCGAATTAGCGCTGTAGTGTAGACATACCCTTAGATATCTAACTGGAATCAGGTGGCCCCCATGCCACTGTGTGGAGGGCTCTCAGCACCCTGAGATTTACATGGAGTGATACAGCCCTCACTGTACAGATCTCCCACTCAGTGGAAATATGCACTCACTGGACTGTCTCTTCAGAGCTACCTAATATCCCCCAGCAGAGTCATATGGAATCCCCAGGCCTCTCCCAGCTGTAGTTCCACATTCTATAGGAAAACATGTAGTTAGCAGATGTTTACTCTGCACTCTCCCCCTCCCTGCCCAAACATTTATTATTCCTGGGGATCCATGTGCGTTCTACCCTGGGGAGTTGTGGGTTTCATTCTGACGATGAGGATGGTTGTGGTCTTTCTGAACACTTAGGGGCACGGAGTCCGAACTAGCGGACATTTAAAAATGGCACCCGGCGGAATCCCGGGCTTCATTTGCAACTCGGGTTGATTACATTACCACCCTAGTTTGAATTAGGGTGGTAGTGTAGACATACCCTTAGGGTGATCAGCTGAGTCATGACCAAATGCTGGGAAAGCTGTTTCCACAACTCATGAGTCTCACCCTTGAGGTGCCCGTTCCATCTACCCAGAGAAGTGTAGCTGTCATGACCAGGCTATGATCAGAGTGAGGTAACAAGCCCTTGGGTAGCTTGGACCAATTCTGTGGAGGGCTTGGATGACTGGGACCAAGACCTAGCACTTGACTTGGTGTTCAGTGGGGAAGCAGTGTCGAGAGCACAGAGCTGGGGTGATATGCATGCAGCAGCCTGTTCAGTAAGCCAAGTAGGTTGTTGCATTAGGAACCAATTGGGATTTTTTTAAGCTTAGTGTTTTTAAGCTTACAAACAGTATATTGCAGTAACCAAGCCTTGAGGTTGCCTGCAGCCCTCGTGGTTTGGGTATTCAGAGCTGTAGCAATCACCATCCCAATTTCATGACTGATACACACCTCACCTCCTTCTACTCCCCAACCTCAACAGCTGGTGTGAAACACTCACCCCTAAGCTGTGGCCAAAGCCAGTACTTGGAGCTGGACTTGCAGCACTGATGTAACTGCTAAGCCCTGAATCCTGATTGGCTGCTCCATAAAGCTCTGCCATTGGCCCAGGACTGGTAGTGCCCAGAAACCCACCAGTGCGGCTCACAGTAGAACCTAAGGGAGGAAGCAAAACTATATGGTTAAGATACCAAAAATGCAACCCCGTCCCACCCCCCTCCTGTAGCCCAATGCAAACCTCGGTCAGGTTGCTTCACCAGGTAGGAAAGTGGCAGTTACCTGTCCCTCGCACTACTGCTGCTGCAGCTGTGGCCGCCGCCATTGGTCCATACGCAGTAAGAGGAATTGCTGAAAGAGAAGGAACAGTCATCTCATAGTGGCAACAGGGCAGCTTCCTTAGCAGGCATCTTCAATTCTCTCTGGGAAAGAGAGCTGCCAAAAAGGCGCATTAGCTTGGCATATGTTACCTACTGTACTTGGGGTGGATAAGTGGGAGAAGCGTCATACATGATATGAATTGCATCATGTTATTCCCAGAAGTCATGGATGATGCAATCATAACGAAGCTTGCATCACTCCGCTGAACAAATTGCCCTATATCAGCTCTAGAAATCGTACAGTGTCGTGCTCTCTTATTTGTCAATGTTTGATTTTGCAAAGGGACACATTTCTGTTTAGCCAAAGTGAGCAGAGATGCCTCGTACTTGTGTGAACAGTGCAGATAACTTCTGCTATGTTTGTGGTGAAGTGACTTTTGGGTTAAGAAAGCCTATCACCTTTATTTTGGCTGCAAAATTGGCGATCAGGACAAGAGGTGGGCCCCACACATATGCTGCAACACTTGTGCAACAAATCTTCGCCAGTGGCTGAACAGGAAAAGGAAATCTATGCCTTTTGCAGTGCCAATGATTTGGAGAGAGCCAACAGATCATACCAGCAATTGTTACTTCTGCATGGTGCCTCCAGTTGGGAAAGGTGTGTCAAAGAAGAGAAAGTGGACTGTGCATTATCCAAACATTCCATCAGCTATACGCCCAGTACCCCACGGAGAAGGACTGCCGGTTCCTGATGCACCAGAATCATTCTCACTTGAGTCAGACGAGGAAGAGGAAGAGGATGAAACTTCTGGTCCTGAACCATCAGTGTCACAGGACCCACATTTTCTCCCATCCTCCTCCTCTGAACCACACCTCATAACACAAGGTGAACTGAATGACCTTGTCAGGGATTTGGAACTACCCAAGAGTAAGGCAGAGCTCTTGGGCTCCAGACTACAGCAGTGGAATCTCCTGGCAGGTGATGTTAGGATTTCCATGTTCCGTGACCGTCAAAAGGATCTTGTCCCATTCTTCTTCATGGAAGGTGATCTTGTAGCCTGCAACAACATCGATGGTGTGATGGCAGCCCTCAACATCGTTCACGATCCAGATGAGTGGAGACTGTTCATTGATTCATCGAAGACGAGTCTTAACGCTGTTTTGCTGCATAATGGCAATGTTTTGCCATCGATTCCAGTTGGTCATGCAGTCCATATGAAGGAAACCTATGACAACATGAAACAACTTTTGAGGTGTGTGAGGGGTTCGGGGTGCGATCACCCCCTCTCCGCCCGAGAGGGGGGGTCTGCGGACCCTTTCGTCCTCTTTTGGTCCCTCGTCGGGCCCCGGGTCCCCGCTATGGGGCCCGAGCCCTTGGGTGCGATCACCCCCTCCCAGATGGAAGGGGGGGGTCAGTGAACGCTAAAGTAGTTACCCGTCCTTGCGGGATGGGGCCGGAGCCCCTAGTCCGAGGTCTCCCCCCTCGCGGGGTCCCGACTCGTGCTTTGCTCTCGCTACGGTTTTTAGGAGCGGGATGCTCCTCCTGGAGAGGGAGGGGGACCCGGTCCCACCCTCTCTCCGGGTCCCAGCCCGGGGCCCTAAGCGTCGGGGCCTGCTAGCGCCCCAGCGTGGTGGACGGGGGTCACTCCCTCCGTCACTCCGCTCCGACCCCCAGAACTTACCCTGGCTCGGTAGCTCGGATCCTGGGTCGTCCGGGCAAAGTCGCTGGGGAGAGCTCCCTTGGCCGTGTTCACTCTCGGCTTGGCCGTTCCCTCTGAGTCCGGCGTGGTGGGGTTCGGCCCTCGGCGGAGGAGGGGCTGGTCGACCGCCGGCGGTGATGGCTGTCCCTATGGCCCCGGGGCCAAGGTCTGGCCGACCGCCGGCCTGGGTGGCGCTCGGAGTCCGTCCTCGGTCGGGGGCCGCTCCTCCACCGCTGCGAGAAGGCTGCCCCCAACCGCGCCGGCGGCGAGCCTTTTCAAAACGGCCCACCGCGCCGGCCGCTGCCCGGGGCCCCTCCCCTTCCGGCAGCGCGTTGGCCTCCGCCCCCACCGCACGCCTGTCTCGCTCCACCCCACCCCGCCCCCGCCCCGCGGGGCCTCAAGGGAGGGGCCAACGCTTCCCTGCCAGCGCAGGCGCGGTGGCAGGTGGGCCTGCTAGCTCCTCTGGCAACGCTGGGGGGCTTGGGACCAGCCGCCAGTACCCGGTGGGTGGTGGCTCCGGCCGGCCTCCCGCCGGGGCAGTGACGGCCTGTCACAAGGTGCATAAACTATGACCAACATCAGTGGCAGCTTTGTGGCGATTTGAAGGTTGTTGCTCTCTTGCTTGGTCTGCAGACTGGATACACAAAGTACTGCTGTTTTCTCTGCGAATGGGATAGTCGTGCAAGAGATTCCCACTACATCAAGATAGATTGGCCACTCTGACAGTCATTGGAGCCTGGGAGGAAAAGTGTTCAGCATCCACCACTTGTTGAATCAAGGAAGATTTTGTTACCACCCTTACACATCAGGCTGGGTCTGATGAAGAACTTTGTCAAGGCCATGGTCAAAACACAAGCAGCTTTCAAGTACCTCTGTGGAAAATTTCCAAGGTTAAGTGAAGCTAAGATAAAGGAAGGTGTCTTTGTTGGTCCTCAGATTCGTGAACTTCTTCGAGATGATGCATTTGACCACTTGAAAGTAGGAATAAGAGATCCTCCGGAATAGGGCTTTATTCTGGAGGATCGCGCCAGTCTGGACGCTCTTTTCCGGCTTTTCCCCAAGCCGGAAAAAAAGCGGCGGCCATGTTTATTTAAATCCCGCAGGGGATATTTAAATCCCCCGTGCATTTCCCTATTCCAAAGTTCTAAATTAGCATGGCTATTCCGAAGAAGGGGCCAGTGTAGATGTAGCCATACTGTGCATTCTACAGACCTTTAAAAATGTGGCCATGGAAGGAAGATTCTATGGGAAAAGCAGCACCAAGAATACACAGTACACAAACTCAGAGGTCTGAGGAGCTGGGAGAAAAATTAGGGCTGTGTCTACACTGGGCCACTTATTCCGGAAAATCAGCCGCTTTTCCGGAATAAGCTGCGAGCTGTCTACACTGGCCCTTGAATTTCCGGAATAGCAACGATGCTCTACTGTACAAAATCAGCCGCTATTCCGGAAAAACTATTCTGCTCCCGCTTGGGCATAAGTCCTTATTCCGGAACACTGTTCCGGAAAAGGGCCAGTGTAGACAGCCCAGTAGTCTTTTCCGGAAAAAAGCCCCGATCGCGAAAATGACGATCAGGGCTCTTTTCCGGAAAAGCGCGTCTACATTGGCCACAGATGCTTTTCCGGAAAAAGGGCTTTTCCGGAAAAGCATCTGTGGCCAATGTAGACGCTCTTTTCCGGAAATACTTATAACGAAAACTATTCTGTTTTAAGCATTTCCGGAAATTCATGCCAGTGTAGACGTAGCCTAGGTGTTTATACTTTGGGGAAATAGTCTTTTGACCAGTCCTTACAGAAATCTATCACCCGGCCCCCCATTACACTGTGCTCAACAACCACTACTGAGGAGTGTAGCTGGGAGCTCCACCACACTCAGGGTATGTCTACACTGCAGCATTTTTCTGGAAAACCTATACTTACGTCCACACTGCTATTGCGTTCTTTCGACAGAAAGTCAAAAGAATGGAGGTGTTTTTCCGACAGCGGTAAACCTCTTTCTGTAGGTTTACAGAAGAAGCCTTTTTCTGAAAAAGTTTTTTTGGAAAAAGAAGTGTGTGGACGCAGAAGAGGGAGTTTTTTCGAAAGAAGAGGCCTCCAGGAAATAACACAGGTGCCCTGGTGGCCACTCCATCCATACTAATCACAACTTACATGAGAGATAGCGTCCAATCAATGTGGACGCTATCTTTCGAAAAAGCAGATTGCTTTTTTGTTGCGCTTTTGCTGTGTGGATGCTCTCTTTCAAAATAAGCTTTTCCGGAAGAGCTCTTTCAGAAAAGCTTCTTCCGAAAGAAGCTTGCAGTCTAGACATAGCCTCAGTGCTCCTATACCATTTCCTGCATAGAGAACCTGGGACTTAGGTAGCTGTGAACTTCACCATACCCAGTGCTGAAATATTATTCCCTAGATTAACTCCCAGGATCAAAGTAGCTGCAAGACCCCCCAGCTCCAGTGCCCTGCGCTACAACAACTCAGGCTGGGACTAGAGTAGTGGATTTCTGAGAATTCACCTTGCTAGCAAGAAGTTTGCACAAATGATTTAGAATAGAGATTAACACCTGGCTACAGAACGAAAACAGTAGGGAACAGCAGCAGCTCAGAAGCTAGAGAATCTGGGGATTCAAGCCCACTTGCCCTCATCATACATGACTTGCATCTCTCATCTGCTCCTGTGGGATATGCATGGTTAGTCCCCTCTCCACCCCTCGCCCCCAGACCCTGCTTTTGATGTAGCTAGTGCAGATGGAAGAGGAAATGAAGAATGTTTCCAGTCTCACTGCACCAAGCTATGAGGCAGCGACACCACTGGAATAACCCAAAACTCCTTCTCCCCTTCCAGCTCGTGAGTTTTAGGAAATCAGTGGGACTGACCTGTGAGCTCGGGGAGGACGGGGGCACTCGGGAGAGGGGTCCGCTCTACACGGAATTCTAAAAACGAAATGTAAGACAATTTAGGAACTTGTAAAAACTCCCCCGAGGGGGATCTCGCAGAGACACAGCAGAACTGGGACTTTCTGGATGAAGCCCAAGGCCAGAGTTGGACAAAGTCACTTCAGCTCTTGACCTTTAACTCCTTATTTTCAATGAATTTCAAGTTGGTATAAGGTGCTGGATTGACCGCGCTGGAGACTGAAAGCCTTTGCTTACCCCAGAACAGAAACAGCACATGCAGGAGCAGTGGAAGCTTTCCTTACACTGCCCAGCCCAGACGATACACCTTAACTCTGCCCTGGAAGCACCATCTCTAGGGTTGAAAGGGGAGCTGTCTGTTTGGCCCAGCCAATCCTTGATCTCTCAGCCACAACTGCCAGTTGAGCTGGTGGTGACTGTGACAAGAACACCTGGTTCACTAGGATTGAGACCCAGTGCCTGGATTCACGCAAACAACCAGACAGCAACTCTCAGTCGCCACCAGTGTAGGCTGGACTCAGACTGTCAGCCTAGAGGTGAAAGGTGCCAGAGCCTGTTGCCAGTCCCCTAATGTGAGGCCTTTCTACATAATCCACTGGGGGTTAGAGACAGAGGAGGGCAGTGGACAGAGTTGCCACTTGTCCTGAGAACAGCACGGCAGTCTTTTATAGGATGGCGCTGCATTCCACTCTGCTTGTGTGGGAAGGGGAGGGAGAGCAGGCAGCCAGCAGGAAGTTCAGAGCAGCTGCAGAGCATCATCAGGGTCATAGAAGTCATAGAATCATAGAATCAAGGGGTTTGGTTCGAACTAACGTGTCCCGGCGCGCACTTCCTGGTTCGAATCAGCTGTTGAGCGGAGCAACGTGCCGGCAAAATCATGCTAATGAAGTGCAGGATATTTAAATCCCCGCTTCATTAGCAATTTCGGTCGCCTACATCTGCATCCCTAGCTCGAACTAGAGAGCAAGTGTAGACATACCCTCAGTCTCTCCTCATAGGTCATGCGCTCCAGCCCCCTAATCATTGTGGTCACCCTCCGCTGGACCCTCTCCAATGCGTCCATATCCTTTCTATAATGTGGGGCCCAGAACTGGACACAATACTCTAGATGTGGCCCCACCAGAGCCGAATAAAGGGGAATAATCACTTCTCTAGATTTGCTGGCAATGCTCCTCTTAATGCAACCTAATATGCCATTAGCCTTCTTGGCTACAAGGACACACTGTTGACTCATATCCAACTTCTCATCCACTGTAACCCCCAGGTCCTTTTCCGCAGAACTGCTACTTAGCCATTCAGTCTCCAGCCTGTAACAATGCTTGGGATTCTTCAGATTGTTGAACCTCATCAGATTTCTTGTGGCCCAATCCTCTAATCTGTCTAGGTCACTCTGGACCCTCTCCCTGCCCTCCAGCGTATCTACCTCTCCCCCTAGGTTAGTGTCATCTGCAAACTTGCTGAGGGTGCAATCCATCCCCTCATCCAGGTCATTAATAAAGATATTGAACAAAACTGGTCCAAGAACAGATCCTGGGGCACTCCGCTAGAAACCGACCGCCATCCTGACATCGAGCCGTTGATCACTATCCGCTGGGCCCGACAGTCTAGCCAGCTTTCTATCCGTCTTACAGTCCATTTATCCAATCCATGCTCCCTTAACTTGCTGGCAAGAATATTGTGGGAGACCGTATCAAAAGCCTTGCTAAAGTCAAGGTATATCACAACCACTGACTTTCCCATGTACACAGAGCCAGTTACCTCATCACAGAAGCTAATCAGATTGGTCAGGCACGACTTGCCCTTCGTGAATCCTGATCACTTTCCCCTCTTCCAAGTGCTTCAAAATGGATTCCTTGAGGATCCCCTCCATGATTTTTCCGGGGACTGAGGTAAGGCTGACTGGTCTGTAGTTCCCTGGATCGTCCTTCTTCCCTTTTTTGAAGATGGGCACTACATTTGCCTTTTTCCAGTCATCCGGGATCTCTTCTGATCTCCACAAGTTTTCGAAGATAATGGCCAAAGGCTCCTCAATGACATTTGCCAACTCCCTCAGTACCCTCGGATGCATTAAATCCGGACCCATGGATTTGTGTATGTTTAGCTTTTCTAAATAGTTCCTGACTTGTCCAGGCAGTGATGACCTTATCTGGGCTTCAACATGAGGCACGGGGTAGGTTGGGGAATTTACACATAGGTAGTGGTTTGAAGAGGGGTTTACTGGGGCTCTATGAGGTCTGGGATACAGCTCATGGCATTTCCGACTCTCACATTTAGGGAACGTCAAGCCCATTTCATGCCTGCAGGGTTCAAGTTCTGTACTCTGTTTTCAGAAAGGTGGTGACTCTGGCAAAGACACAGACACATAGAGGCAGCAAGACAGGCAAAGCTGCAAGGACCTTCTGTGTAACAGCAGCCCCACAGAGGAGCCTAGCAGAGAGGGGGCAGTGCATGAACCTGGGACTTTTCCTGTCATAGGAGTGAGAGGATAACAGCAGCAGGCATTCACATGGTGGCAGCCTCCTTTCTAACTAGCCAGTTCCCACTGATTCCAGGCCTCCTCCCCCTCCCATCTTCACAGATTCAGAGAAAGACCAAACTAGGGCAAGGGTAAAACAGGCAGAGTGGGTCACATTCCACGGGTTTCCCTTAGCATCAGGAGAAACTGGAGGAATGGGCAGGAAGAGGCACTTACCAGGAAACTGATAAGTGTAGCCAGGCGCAAGGCCCGTGTAACTCCGAGTGGCGTAAGTGGCAGCTTGAAAACCTGGATAACCTGCCAGCAGAGAAGAGGGGATTGTTACACAAAACCCCACAATGCCACTTGCCAGCCCCAGTTCTGGGTGTTTTCCTATAGCCTGGACCAATGAACTAGGAAAGAACCAAGTGACATGGCAGTTGAACAACACACATTTGCACACGTGCATGTGTACAGTGCAGAAATTTAGGTCAAGAATTTAAAGACATTGCCTTGTTGTGGTTCCAGACATTGTTACCCTGAAAGGATATGTACAGATTGGAAGGGCTTAGGTTGCAAGTGATGATGTTCAAGCAAGAAAGAACCAAGACTGACTCTCAGACCCTAAAAGGAGTTAATTGAGCTGGAAACCCGGGGTGTGGGGGGAACCCATAGCTTTTCCTTTGTAACCTGAACACATCTGCTCTGAAGTCACGGAGAACAGGTCCCCACAATGCCACACATAGACGATCCCTTAAGGAGCATCCCACATTAAGTGGCTGGTTTGATTTGTGACCTGGAATGGTTGCTTTCCCTACAGGAGGGAAGTTGATGGTATACAGATTGCACTGGATTCTCAAGGACATTTTTATCTCCTTTGAAAACCAGTGAGCCTTTTCATTAGGATGATACAGAGAGAACATGCTCTGCCTGTGTATCTGAAGTGATTATGCTCTCCCTGCTAGCCAACAGGAGGAGGATGACAAATACTATTTGGGGCTTTTGAAGCAAACATTTGTGGTAAAAGTCTGACCTAGTACAGCAGTAATACACCTGGGCTGTGTCTACACTGGCATGAATTTCCGGAAATGCTTAAAACAGAATAGTTTTCGTTATAAGTATTTCCGGAAAAGCGTCTGTGGCCAATGTAGACATGCTTTTCCGGAAAAGAGCCCCGACTGCCATTTTCGCGATCGGGGCTCTTTTCCGGAAAAGACTACTGGGCTGTCTACACTGGCCCTTTTCCGGAACAGTGTTCCGGAATAAGGACTTATGCCCAAGCGGGAGCAGAATAGTTTTTCCGGAATAGCGGCTGATTTTGTACAGTAGAGCGTCGTTGCTTTTCCAGAAATTCAAGGGCCAGTGTAGACAGCTCGCAGCTTATTCCGGAAAAGCGGCTGATTTTCCGGAATAAGTGACCCAGTGTAGAGACAGCCCTGGACGTGGAAAACTCAGCTTTTGGCTCAACTGTGTTGCCAAGGCACATATAGCCCTTTATTTGTGTCAAGCCATAGTGTATATCTTGTCCTATACATCTTGTTTAAATAAATTACAAAAAGGACAGGAATTCCAATTACACGTTAGAACGGGAATGCAGTTGGGAGAAATTCTTTTTGTGACTCCAGCTCTAGAACCGTGTATCTACAGTTCTACTGTGCTGCCACCAGGTGGTGAACTGTGATCATAAATTAATCCCAACCCTCATCCCACCTTCAATGTGGCTTTTCAAAATGGGGTCTGATGTCACAGATCCCATCTCTTCTTGAACAGCCTGAGCTACCTCCCACATTGTAGCAGAGCCGCACTGTCGCTGCTGAGTCTGATTGGGGGGGGGGGGGGCGCTAGAGAGAAGGGTGCTCTATTGCAACACTCACCCAGCATGCCAATCCCAAGCATGAAGGCATCCATCCCATAAGGCATCACTCGGGACCGCCCTCTCGCAGAGCCAGTGGGGGACATCACTTCCTTTGGCTGAGCTTTTTTACATTCCACCTGCCACAAAAGAGAAAGTATTGGGCCGCAGCCTGGACTTGCACAACTCAGAGCACATACAGTCCTGCAGGCCAGAAGGATAGCCTTATTGCATTAAAATGCTGCGCGTGCTCTGTCCCATACACCATTCCCAACCCTTACTCGCACCCTAAAACCACTAACCCTGCCCATAGCCTCCCCTGCACTGTTAGGGTATGTCTACACTGCCTCCTTGCAGGAGAAATAACGGTAGTTCGAATTAGGAGCTTTAATTCAAACTACCTAGTCTGTGCCGCGTGTAGCTGCGGGCAGGTAGTTCGAACTACGGGGCATTTAAAAATGGCGGCGCCCGGGAACATGCAAATGAAGCCTGGGATATTTAAATCCCGGGCTTTATTTGCAAGTTCGATTGCCTACATTAGCCACCCTAGTTCTAACTAGGGTGGCAGTGTAGACATACCCTTACTCTGCTAGAGAAGCAGCATGGTGGAGTAATTAAAACAGGAGACAGGTTCTGTCCTTGCCTTTCTCTGTGACTTTTGGCAAGCACAGCCTCAGTGTCCTCATTTGTTAAATGACGATACCTGTCTCGCAGGGTTGGAGAGAGGTTTAGCAAAAACTTGCACAGCACTCAGGGGTCACAAAGTTACAATTTCCAGTTATGGTTCAACTACACTTCCTTTTGAGCTCCAAATACCAGCAGTGGCTCTCCTCCTTTTTGAACTTCTCCTCCCTAAATCTGTGGCAGTGATTTCAGGGGTCCCATCTGCCTCCTAACTGTCCTAGTACTTCTCCCCATCCCTCCATTGCTGGCTTTGCTCTCCACAGAATTGCACAATTGGAAGGGACCTCAAGAAGTCATCAAATCCAGTCCCCTGCACTCACAGCAAGACCAAGCACTGTCTAGATCAAGGGCGAGCAATAATGTTTAAAGGGGAGCCAGAAATTTATGAAGTCAAGTGGCAGGGGGCGACGCTGCCTCAGGCAGAAGGGGTGGGGCAAGGACACTTCCTGTGCTCCCCTGCCCACAGACCCTGATTGGCCTGGGGATGGGGGAGCACGTGAAGTCTTTGCCCCCTCCCCCACCCTGCAAGGGGCATGCGATGCCTAGAGTGAACCGCCAGCTGTTTTGAACAGCTGGTGGTTCACTCTAGGCGCCGTGCATCCCTGGCGGCAGGAGGAGACTTTGCATGCTCCCCCCACCCCCAGGCCAATCAGGGCCTGGGGGCGTGGGAGCACATGAAGTCTCTTGCCCCTGGTGCCCGCCCTGCAAGGGTTGCGCGATGCCTAGAGAGAACCGCCAGCTGTTCTGAACAGCTGGCAGCTCCCTCTGGTGCTGCACACCCCCCAGTCCCCAGGTCTCATTGGCCTGGGGAGCAACAGGGTGGCTGTGGGCTGGATTCGGCCCATGGAGGCTCTCTTGCCCACCCCTGATCTAGATCATCCCTGACAATGATGAAGATTCTGCAATCTCCCTAAGCAATTTATTCCAGTGTTTGACCACCCTGACAGGCAGGAACTTTTTCCTAATGTCCAACCTAAACCTCCCTTGTTGCAGTTTAAGCCCATTGCACACTCACCATTTTGTTATTGATCTCATGGAAGTGGATTTCACACACCTTCTCCACAATATCTTCACTCTCAAATGTGATGAATCCAAACCCTAAAGAAAAGGGGAACACTTCCTGTTCAGGGCATAATTCTGTGTGATCAGTGCCTGCCACCTGCCTGTCCCACATGACCAGAACAGGAGAAGGCAATCTAGAGGTTACTGGGGTGGGACAGTAGGGTCTTGGCAATATTTCCACTTCTCTGGCTCCAGCAATTCCTGCACACATGCAGCAGTCATATAAGGAGCAAGGAAATCACTGTCCTCTCCCAGATTTCCCGCTCCCCCCAGCTCTATTTTGTTGCCTCCCAACTTCATTAAAGCCCACACCACTTGTTGCTGATGGATTTATTCTACTAAGCTTTGCTATTTTTCCAAGATAAACTAAATGGCTTAATGATGAATACTACAATAGTGAGTTCCAAACTAGGTTCAATCCAGCAGACATCCATATGAACAAAACTGTTGCCTACCCATGCCTGTTCACTATCGAAATGAGTTTGGTGGGTCCTAATCCAATCCCCAATAGACAAGCACCCACATCACAAACACCACCACCCCAAAAGGTGATAATCAGCATGTCATCTTCCAAGTCCTAGCTGTACATTCACTAGTCCTTACAGCCCTGCATATGACAGGCAAGTATCAGCAGCACTATTACTGGGGAAAAAAACCAGGCATGGAAAGGTTAAGTGATTTGCTCAGGTCCACCCCATCCATCAGTATCTGAGGTAGGACTAGAACTTGGAAGTTCTTGATTCCTGACCCTATGCTCAGAGGGCATCCCTAACTGACCCCTCTGTTGCCAGTCTTGGCAAACGACTGACTGGGCTCTGGAGCCCAAACTTTATTTTCACAGTCAGGGTGGCCCTTTATGGGAAGAGCTGTGGCATGACAGTGAGGGACTTTGATTGAGTTTGCACTGCAGCTGCCCCAGCTGTGGCTAGATGGCTTTCAGCCTCTAGGGCTGCTGAGTCAACTTCACCAGGGCTAAAAACCAATTAAACACAAACACACTTTTCTATTTTTCTGTATGTTCCAAGCTGGACTGCAAGAAACGTCTCTTTCTGTGGGTATGTCTACACTACAAAGTTAGTTCGAACTAACTTTCCTAGGCACTACACTAGCGCTCCGTTAGTTCGAACTTAATTCGAACTAACGGAGCGCTTAGTTCGAACTAGGTAAACCTCATTTTACGAGGATTAAGCCTAGTTCGAACTAGCTAGTTCGAATTAAGGGCTGTGTAGCCCCTTAATTCGAACTAGTGGGAGGCTAGCCCTCCCCAGCTTGCCCTGGTGGCCACTCTGGCCAACACCAGGGAAACTCTATTGCCCCCCTCCCGGCCCCGGACCCCTTAAAGGGCCACGGGCTGGCTACACAGTTTGTGCCAGTTGCAAGGCTGCAAGCACCCGTGCCAGCAGACCCTGCACCTGCCACACGATGAGCCAGCCACCCGAGGACACCCAGCCCTCCACTGCTCCCCAGGACCAGCCTGGCAGCTCCCAGGAGCCTGCCCGGGGCCGCAAGAGGAGGGCGCCCGCTTGGTCAAGTGCGGAGATCGTGGACCTCATCCAGGTTTGGGGGGAAGCCTCCAATGTCCACGATCTCCGCACTAGCCACAGGAACGCGGCCGTCTACGGACGCATGGCTGCCAGCCTGGCCGCCAGGGGCCACCAGCGCAGCCGGGAGCAGGTCCACTGCAAAATTAAGGACTTGCGGCAGTCCTACTCCCGGGCCTGCCAGCCACGGGCCGACCCGGAGGCCTGCCCCCACTTCCATGCCCTGGACCGCCTCCTGGGGGCTCATGCCGTCCCTGCCCCCCGGGACGTGATTGACCCCGGGGCAGAGGGCCCGCTCCTGGAGACGGAGGAGGAGGAGGAGGGCTCTGAGAGCCAGGAGCCTGCCGCCAGCCTGCCCGGGACCCGGGACCCCCGAGGCACCCCACAGAGCCGCTCGCCTGTGTCGTCCGAGGCCGGGGAGGCGTCCACCTGTGAGTACCATCGTGTTCCCCTTATGTGTACGGGGGGCTGGGGCGAGAGGGAGCCCCGGGAGCATGCGCCTGGGCCTTGCCCACCAAGGAGCAGCAGCTGGGGATCCTGCAGGGGCCCTGGCCTTGCAGAGGGGAGCTGGGTTTCACACACCTGGGCCCCTGGGGTAATTGACCGCTGGTCTTGTTGCACCACAGCTGCAGCACCTGGGCCTGCAGGGCGCACCACACCGCCTGCAGCAGCTGCCCATGCCCGGGCAAGCAGGAGAGCCAGGAACGAGGAGGAGTTCCAAAGGCGGCACCTCCGGTTCATGGACCACCAGCTCCGCACCCAGGACCACTGGGTCCAGGAGGACCTGAGGCTGCGCCGGAGGAGTCTGGAGGCCCTGGAGGAGCAGGGCCGTGCCCTGCGATGCCGCCTCCAGAGCCTGCTCGACCGCTTCCCATTTCCTCCTCCTCCTGCTCCCCCTGCTCCCCCTGCTCCCCCTCCTGCTCCCGCTCCTGCTTCCTCCACACCCCCTGTCCCTCCTGCCCCCCCCTCCACAACCATTTCCCACCGACGCCCCCAGACCCGCAGTGTGGCGAGATGGGAGAGGAAGCCGGACTCCCACCCCTGAGCTTTCCTTTCCCTTCCTCCCTTCTCTCCACTTCCCTTCCAGCTCCCTCGTGCCAGGTTTCCCCCTCCCCTCTCCCACCCTCATTCCTCCCTTCCACCACCCACTTATGTGAAATAAACAGACATTTTTGTTTCAAAAACAGGTGTCTTTATTTGACAGTAGGTAGGGAGGGGAAAGTGGAAGGGGGTAGGGTGGAAGAAGGCCCCAGTGGGGCATGCAGGGAGAGTTCAGTCCTCCTCCTCCTCCACCAGGAAGCTCTCCCGCAGGGCTTCCCAGATCCGGACGGCCCCCCGCTGGGCTTCCCGGATGGCGGCGGTGCGGGGCTGACCGTAGTGGCCAGCCATGCGGTCAGCCTCAGCCATCCAGGCTGGCAGGAAAACCTCCCCCTTCCGCTCACACAAATTGTGGAGCACACAACATGCTGCCACCACGGGAGGGATGTTTTGCTCGGCCAGGTCCAGACGGGTGAGGAGGCATCGAAAGCGGGCTTTCAGTCGCCCGAAGGCCCCCTCCACCATGATGCGGGCCCTGGTCAGCCTGGCATTGAAGGCCTGGCGGGAGGGATTGAGGTGCCCCGTGTAGGGCTTCATGAGCCAGGGCTGCAGTGGGTAGGCGGCATCCCCCACCAGGCACACGGGCATGTCCACGTCCCCGACCCTGATGTGGCGGTCGGGGAAGAAGGTCCCGGCCTGCAGCCGCTGGCACACGGAGGAGTTGCGGTACACCCGGGCGTCGTGTGCTTTGCCGGACCAGCCCACATTAATGTCCGTGAACTGTCCCCGGTGGTCACACATGGCCTGCAGGATCACGGAGAAGTACCCCTTGCGGTTCACGTACCGGGACGCCTGGTGTTCCGGGGCACGGATGGGGATGTGCGTCCCGTCGATGGCCCCACCGCAGTTGGGGAAGCCGAGGGCGCCGAAGCCCCGGATGACGGCGTCCGGTTCGGCGAGGCGGACCACCCTGCGGAGCAGCACCCGGTTGATGGCCTTGACCACCTGCGGAGAGAGACACAGCAAAGCGCCAATCAGTGGGGCTCCCGGGTGGCTGGGAGCGTTCGTGCCCTGGCAGTGCCCCGCGCCGCACTCCCGGAAGCAACCCCCCTGGCAGCGTGTAGTACGGCTGGGACAGCCCGACCCCTCTGGTGCGGGGCGCTTTCGCCTCCTCCCGCCCCCCCTTTGTCCCTGGGGCGGCCCATCCCCTCCTCGTAGCCCCCCTCCCCCCCGTCTCGGTGGCCGACGAGTGCCGTACCTGCATGAGCACCGCTCCGACGGTGGATCTCCCCACGCCGAACTGGTTCCCGACGGATCGGTAGCTGTCCGGCGTGGAGAGCTTCCAGAGGGCGATGGCCACCCGCTTCTGGAGGGGGATGGCGGGTCTCATGCGAGTTTCCCTTCTTTGCAGGGCAGGGGCGAGCCACGCACAGAGCTCCAGGAAGGTGTCCCTCCTCATCCTGAAGTTCTGGGTCCACTGTCGGTCCTCCCAGCTCTCCAGGACGATGCGGTCCCACCAGTCGGTGCTGGTGTCCAGACGCCAGATGCGTCGGGGCACGCCGGTGCCGGGGCGCCGCCGCGGCTCCTCCACGGCCCCCAGGGCGGCCAGGCGGAGAGGCAGGGGGCTGACGTTCCCCAGGTGGTGCCGGGCAGCCTCGAGCCATTGCTGGCAGGCTTGCAGCAGCAAGTCCAGAAAGTGCAGCAGAAGGTGCAGGGCGAGCTGTGGCTCCATGTTGCCACCTGCGGCGGCCCCCCCGAAGGGAAGCACCGACACAGACGGGCACAGAGACCAACGCTTTGCTGTCCCTCGGCGAGGTTGGCAAGCAAGCAGGAAAAGCTGAGAACCGGCTGTCCAGGGCTGGTCCCTTTAAGCACGAGCCTCAGATAGCCTCAGACAGCAGCCACACAAAGCAACTACTGACCTGATGCCCTGCCAGAACCGGTTTCAGCTGCCCTTAAATGCCCCCCTGCGTCCAATCAGTGTGGACGCGCTAGTTCGAATTAGCAAAACGCTAATTCGAACTAGTTTTTAGTTCTAGATGTGTTAGTTCGAATTAGCTTAGTTCGAATTAACTAATTCAAACTAAGTTAGTTCGAATTAGCGCTGTAGTGTAGACGTACCCCCAGAGCTTCTCCTTTCTCTCCAAGTAGACATTTATATAGCCCCATCACAAGCTGGTATCTGGGTGCCTTGGGAACTCAAGAGAAAGTACTCTACATTAAAGCCAAGAAGTTGCCAATACCAGATCAGGTTATTGGTCCATCTAGCCCTAGTATCCTGCCTTAGGCAAGGACCTGGTGGTTTCAGGGGTGGGGAACCATTTTTGAGTTGGGGGGCCACTGATCCACAGAAAAATCAGTCAGGGGCCCCACACAAGTGAGAAGCAAAATATAAAGAAAAACAAACCCTCACTGAGGTGGCCCCCAACTAAGAAGGAGAAAGACACTCCCCACATTCCCCTCACACACCAGAGCCTAGGGAGCCCAGGCTAGATTTTGTGTCCTTCAGCTCTGCAGGGGAATGGAGCGCCAGCATGGGCTCCCAATGCTGGGGGGGGGGTCCCTGAGCCTCAGGGGTCAGATTAAGGCAAACTGGGGACCGCATCTGGCCCCTGGGCCTCCGGTTTCCCACCCCTGGTTTAGAAAAAAGCAGTCCTTCCTACCTCTTCTGTATTGCTCTACATAAGAGCATAAGAATGGCCATGCTAAGTCAGACCAGTGGTTCATTTAGTCCAGTATCCTGTCTTCCAACAGTGGCTGGTGGCAGATGCTTCATAGGGCATGAATAGCACATGGCAATTACTGAGTGTGATCCATCCTCAGTCATTAAGTCCCAGCTTCTGGCAGTTGGAGATTTAAGGACACCCAGAACATGGGGTTGCACCCATGACCATCTTGACTAATAGCCATTGATGGACTTATTCTTTATGAACATATCTAATTATTTTTTGAACCCCGTTATATTTTTTGCTTCCACAGCTTCCCTTGGTAATGAGTTCCACAGGTTCACTGTGCCTTGTGTGAATTATTTCTTTATATTTATTTTAAACACTTGATGCCTATTAATTTTAGTGCATGGCTCCTGTTTCTTGCATTACATGAAGGGGTAAATAACACTTCTTTATTCACTTTCTCCACACCATTCATGATTTTATAGACCCCTATCTTTTTAATCTTTCCTAGTCTGTTTTTGTTGCCCTTCACTGTATCTTTTTCTAATTCTAATGCATTTTTAAAAGATGGGGCATGCAGTACTCAAGGTGTAAGAATGCCATGGATTTATATATAGTGGTATTATATTTTCTGTCTTATTATTTATCTTTTTCCTAATAGTTCCTAACATTGTTAGCTTTTTTGACTGCCGCTGCACACTGAGTTTTGAGAGAACCAACTACAATGATTCCAATATCTTTTTCTTGAGTGGTAATAGCTAATTTAGACCCCAACATGTATGTATGTATAGTTAGGATTATGTTTTCCAATGTGCATTACTTTGCATTTGTCAACACTGAATTTCATCTGCCATTTCATTACCCAGACACCCAGTTTTGTGAGATCCCTTTGTAACTCTTTGCAGTCAATTTTGGAGGTCACTATATTGAGTAATTTCGTACCAACTGCAAACTTTGGCACCTCACTGTTTACCTCTTTTCTAGATCATTTGTTAATATGTCAAACTGCACTGGTCCCAGCACAGATCATTGCGAGACCCTGCTACATACTCTTCTCCATTGTGAAAACAAATCATCCATTCCCACCCTATCTTTTAACCAGTTACTGCTCAATGCGAGGACCCCCTCCTTTTCTTATGACTGCTTTCTTTGCTCTAGTGCCAATTCCTGTAGAGGCCAGAAGTGAAGGATCTGATCATTTATTATGGGGCTAGCCATCCCACTCCCCCCAGGGTGGGGCTGCAGTGGTACATCTCTAAAACCAGGCAAAAAAAATCACTTGAAGAGTAAGAAAATAGGATGCGCTGAAGGGCACCCTGGACAGCAAGAGTGAGCATGTAAAGCTGGGAGAGAGCCACAAGCAGAAAGAGCTTCTGAAGCAGACAGACACACGATGTAAGTGCTTAGTGCTGTACATGAACATGGGATTGGCCCAGAAGAGGAGGAGGCTGAAGGAGGCTTGCAGAACCCTTTAGCTGTGTCCTCAGGTTGGTGCACACCACTGTGGTGTACTCCCAAGAATGGTAGCCAATTAGAGGGCACGTGTACAAGAGAATTGGGCACCTCCAGAGCTGAGTCTCTAACTCCTGTGTGACCTGAAGAGCTTGAATACCAGGCTCCCACTCTGTAACCAAACTCCACAAATGGGATTTGACAAAAAGGTGACGTGGGAGCACAACTAGGCCTAGGGCTGAGGAAGGGGTCAGCGGCAGGCCCTCTTCTGGGTCTTGCGTCAGCTTCCCCAGGGTTCAGATTACTCAGTGGAAGGTAAGATGCACAAGACACACACAGATGACTGGAGCCACATAGGTAGCTGGGGAGGGGAGGACACTGCTTCCTCTCACATATCAGCCACTTGGCAAGTTTACAGCACAGGAAACGGTCTGGACAAAAGCTCTCTGTGCTGCGAGGTACTCTGCGAAAGGATGCAGATGCTAAGGGATGGGGTGATGGGAGGTGAAATAAATAGCAGCTGGGACCGTCATGCCCTGCTGCTGGCTCCTGGACGCTAGCTCCCCTACATCCCCATCACCATAAGCACACATGCTGCTCCTCTCGTTACGCAATCCCCTGCCAGCTCTCCCCAGCCACCCCCCATGCCGCCAGGGGCCTGTCCTCACCTCGGTGTCGGTTGGTCGTCTTGTCAAACATCAGCATCGCATCATCCACCTGCAAGGGGCACAAAAGAGGAAAGGGCTCAGATGAGGTTATTACTGAGAAAGAGCTCTCCCCTGCTTTCCTTCCTTCTGGCCAGCCCAATGCCAGAGAGAAATAAGATGTCCCCAAAGCAGAACCTGACACAAAAATTAACTAATTGTGTACCTCTGGGAGGCCTCAACCCAACAACAGGACAGGATTTCCCCCCACATTAAAGCTTTCCCGTTGTACTGAAGGCAGGGGCTCCCAGCCTGAACTAATAGGCCCATCACCATCCAAACATTAGGATGCTAGAACAGGCTCCCACCTAGTCATGACTGCCCCTCGGAAGGGGAGGCACTTTGCTTCCCACTGAGCCAGGAAGTGCCCTGGACAATTTGCCTGCAACTCCACAGAGGGGCACAAAGCACAAAACATATTGTTCTGAAACCAGGGTCTCAAAATGGAGAGCGAGCGAGTCTGTCTCTGCGTGTGTGTCTGTGTGCATGCACTGAAGCCTGAGAGGAGAGAAGGAACACAGGGCCTCACAGAAACAGGGAAAATGGAGGCCTCAAGACAACAGAGACTCTGCTTGGGGACTCTGGGAAACCACCTCCACCCCAAAGGAGCTTTCCTTTTAGTGAGGTTTCCCACTGCTGGAGGGTGTAATTAGAGCACATTTACTGCAAAGACAGAGCTAGTGCTGCCTACTGCACGGCGGGAGGGGAGACATCAACCATCCCCCTCCCCCCAAACCTGAGGCCACTCTCCCCTAGGGACGTAAGTGACTAGTCGACTATACGATAAGCATAAGCTTATAGGATAGTCAACTACTGATGCGACCAGTTGCTTCCTCCCCTTGCTGCCTCTATCAGAGAGAGGCGGGGGGGGGGGGGGGAGGAGCAGGAGCCGGTGCTGGGGGAGCCGGCTTAAAAGCCGGATCCCCCCAGCACCGGCTCTGTGGGGGGCAGGGACAGTAGAGGCACAGTGGGAAACAGCATGAGTGGGGACTGAAGCAGTCTCTGCTTGTGCCACTTCTGCTGCAATTCTGCTTTTGAAATGTACAAGAGCCCTGCAGGATCTCTTGTATATTTCAAACGCTGAGGGGCCGCAGGGAGCACAGGGTCCTCGTTGGTCCCACACTTCCAGCGGCGCTGATAGAATCATAGAATCATAGAACCATAGAGCTGGAAGAGACCTCAGAAGGTCATCAAGTCCAGACCCCTGCTCTGGGCAGGACCAATCCCAACTAAATCAACCCGGCCAGGGCTTTGTCAAGCCGAGACTTAAACACCTCTAGGGATGGAGACTCCACTACTTCCCTAGGTAACCCATTCCAATGCTTCACCACCCTCCTAGGGAAATAGTTTTTCCTAATATCCAACCTGGACCTCTCCCACCACAACTTGAGACCATTGCTCCTTGTTCTACCATCTGTCACTGCTGAGAACAGCCTCTCTCCATCCTCTTTGGAACCTCCCTTCAGGAAGTTGAAGGCTGCTATCAAATCCCCCGCTCACTCTTCGCTTCTGCAGACTAAATAGACCCAACTCCCTCAGCCTCTCTTTGTAAGTCATATGATCCAGCCCCCTTGTCATTTTGGTCGCCCTCCGCTGGACCCTCTCCAACGTATCCACATCGTTCCTATAATTGGGGGCCCAGAACTGGACACAATACTCCAGATGTGGCCTCACCAGAGCCAAATAAAGAGGAATAATGACATCTCTGGATCTGCTGGCAATGCTCCTCTTAATGCAACCTAATATGCCATTAGCCTTCTTGGCTACAAGGACACACTGTTGACTCATATCCAGCTTCTCATCCACTGTAACCCCCAGGTCCTTTTCTGCAGAACTGCTACTTAGACCAGTAGTCCCCAACCTTTAGAGGCTCCCGGGCGCCCGGGGGCGGAGCCACTCACGCGCCGGGCGCCCAGGGGCAGGGCCGCGCGTCCTGGGGCACGCCAGGGGCGGGGATGCCCTTGCACCCGGCGCCTGCATGTGCCCCGGGGCTGGGGCCGCCCAAGCGCCGCGCACCAGGCGCTGGTGCGTGTCGCGTGCCTGGGTCTGGCGCCTCCAGTGCGCCACGCGCCGGGGGCGGGGCCGGCCCAGGTTGTCGACGGGCGCACACAAATGCGTTGGGGACCACTGACTTAGACCATCGGTCCCCAGCCTGTAACACTGCTTGGGATTCTTCCGTACCAAGTGCAGGACTCTGCACTTCTCCTTGTTGAACCTCATCACATTTTTGTGGCCCAATCCTCCAATTTCTCTAAGTCACTCTGGACTCTATCCCTGCCCTCCAGCGTATCTACCTCTCCCCCCAGCTTAGTGTCATCTGCAAACTTGCTGAGGGTGTGTGACGGACCGGGCTGTGTCTGGGCACAGCTGAGGGCGTCCGCTCAGGGCGAGTTGCTCAAATCCGGGGCTCCTTACAGCCCCCAGACTGGTGACCTCTCCAAACAGGCCACAAACCAGTCCCACAGAGCGCTTCAGCAGCCTGCCTGAAGCCTCCCGAGCAAAACCCCTCCGACACCCCAGCAATATCCGTGCCCCAGATGGCCCCGGGCCTATACACAGGTGGGGGGTCCTAGCACCCAATCCCACCTACCCCGAACAAGTTCTGTCCGGTTCCAAGAAACCAGCCACAGATCCCTGGTCAATTTACCCTCTGGACCTTACCCACAAATCACGCTGGGCCAATCCTTTAGCATCTAACAACTAAAGGTTTATTAACACAAGAAAGAAAAGCCTGAGAGTAAGGTTGTTAAAGGATAGTACGTTACATGCACCGAATCTCCCAGTCCTCGATGCAGGCTCTAGCAGAGATGTTACAGCTGCTGGTTTAAAAGTTCTTGTTGCACATCCTATCATCAGGATGGGTTCACAGGTCTTCCAGGCTCTTCGATCCCTGCACTGCTGCCTCTGGGATGAAGTGCTGAGCTGAGAACCAAAATGGCATCGACCACATGGCCTCTTTATACCCCCTTCCTGGCCTCTTCTGGGCTCAGCTGGTCACCTGGTCCTCAGCCTCTCTCTGCTGGCAGCTCTTAGGTCTCCGCCCTCACGCTTTAGGTGTGTCCTTGGCCCATCAAGTGCGATTGTTCCACAGGGCTTTGCTAATCAGCCTGTCCATAGCAATGCTTAACCACATTCAGAGAAATATTCAGCTTCCACACAGATTACAGATTCCTATCTACTCACACAGACATTATACACTCACATAAATAGCATACACAGGATCAGCAAACAATAAGCTCCCATTCAATACCCCACACGGCTCCCTTTTATACCAATTTCTGGGACCAACACCCCTACCTAGGGGTGCAGCAGCGATCTGGCTGCTTCCCTCCAATTCGGTAATGTGACAGGGTGCAATCCATCCCCTCATCCAGGTCATTAATAAGAATGTTGAACAAAACCGGCCCCAGAACCGAACCTTGGGGCACTCCGCTAGAAACCGACCGCCATCCTGACATCGAGCCGTTGATCACTACCCGCTGGGCCCAGTCTTCTAGCCATCTTTCTAGCCATCTTACCGTCCATTTATCCAATCCACATTCCCTTAACTTGCTGGCAAGAATATTGTGGGAGACCGTATCAAAAGCTTTGCTAAAGTCAAGGTATATCACATCCACTGACTTTCCCATGTCCACAGAGCCAGTTACCTCATCATAGAAGCTAATCAGATTGGTCAGGCACGACTTGCCCTTGCTGACTATTCCTGATCACTTTCCTCTCTTCCAAGTGCCTCAAAATGGATTCCTTAAGGATCCCCTCCATGACTTTTCCAGGAACCGAGGTAAGACTGACCGGCCTATAGTTCCCTGGATTGTCCTTCTTCCCTTTTTTGAAGATGGGCACTACATTTGCCTTTTTCCAATCATCTGGGATTTCTCCCGATCTCCACAACTTTTCAAAGCTAATGGCCAAAGGCTCCACAATGACATTTGCCAACTCCCTCAGTACCCTCAGATGTATTAAGTCCGGACCCATGGATTTATGTACGTTTAGCTTTTTTAAATAATTCCTAACTTGTTCTTTCCCCACCAAGGGCTGTCCACCTCCTTCCCATACTGCACTGCCTAATGCATTAGTCTGGGAGCTGACCTTGTCCGTGAATACAGAGGCAAAGAAAGCATTGAGTACTTCAGCTTTCCCCACATCATCTGTCACTAGGTTACTACCCTCATCCAGTAAGGGCCCCACACCCTCTCTGATCACCTTTGTCATGTATGTTTAGCAGCTCTTTAAAATTAAGCCATAGCAAAGGCACAGACAGCTATGTTTAAGAGGAAGTAGCCTAACCGCAGACTACATGGATTGCCTTTTTTGCTGTTAAGGAGGAGTGTATTAGGGAATGTGTTATGAAACATGATAATTTAGGATAAGCAGTAAAATTTGTAAGAGTAAAAATCGTCATCTAATTCTCTAGCTCTTAAGCAACACACCAAATTTCATCTAAGAGAAAAACATTTTTTGCATCTACTTACAACATCCTCAGCTAATTCACTAGCCCTTAAGGGAAAAAAATTTTTTGCATCTCAAATTAACCACAGAACTGAATAGACAATGAGAGATTAGGCCATAAATACCCTGCAGTAACAACTGCGGGTACCTCATAATCTACAACTCATTCTGGAAACTGAACTCATGTGCTGCTCTCTGACAACAAGAGGCAGGAGGTCCATACCGAGGCAGGCATCATAACAGCATTCGTCGTCCTCTACCTGGCCAGTAGAGAGATGCTGCTACACGTGATCGGGTGAGTCAAAAAACTTAACAAAAGACACTGAAAAACTTAACAAAAAGAGTTTAAAAACCTAACAAAAAGATTCTAAAAAAATCAAGAGAAACAAAATAATCTCGATAAGCTATAAGATCAAGGATCCTTATAGTTGCAGTTCTTTTAAAAGTTAATCTAGAAGAAATTAAAAAACTAAATAACGAATTAGCTGACGTCACTAAGTATCCTTGTAATCACACTAGCAGAAACAATTTGTTTTTTGTATTTTTCTTTTATTCGTTTTCTTTTAAGCCTTAGCTGTTATCTTTTGACTTTGTTATTCATTAAGTGGCAACATCAATAAAGTTATGCTCATTGATTAAGACACAAATTGGTATTTGGTCTAAATTTATTGACAACTTCCCAAGTAAGTAAGGGGCCAGACTAGAGTTCTGCACAGTCCTAGCGAACCCAAGGGAAGGGGGCGGTTTGCTTAAACGTGACCACTCACGGCAACCTTCTTCTTGCTAACATGCCTGTAGAAACCTTTCTTGTTATCCTTCACATGCCTTGCGAGTTGCAATTCCAATTGTGCTTTCGCCTTCCTGATAACCCCCCGGCATTCTCGAGCTATACATTTAAACCCCTCCCTAGTTATCTGTCCAAGTTTCCACTTTCTGTAAGCTTCCTTTTTGTGCTTAAGTTCACCAAGGATTTCCCCTGTAAGCCAATCTGGTCTCCTACCATGTTTGCCTCTCTTGCTACGCGTCGGGATGGTTTCTTTCTGTGCCTTCAATAAGGCTTCTTTAAAATACTGCCAGCTGTCCTGGACTCCTTTCCCCTTCATGTTAGCGTCCCAGGGGATTCTGCCCATCAGGTCTCTGAGGGAGTCGAAGTCTGCTTTTCTGAAGTCCAAGGTGTGTATTTTACTACTCTTTTGAAATGGCTTCCTTTTGAAATGTACAAGAGCCCCACTGTGCTCTTGTACATTTCAAAGGCAGAGGTACCCTTATAGAGTAATCAAATAGTTGCTGGAAATCCCACTGGCTATTCGATCAGTTAATTAATCTACATTAAACATCCCTACTCTCCCCACCCCCTTAGCCTTCCCTTGCATATGCTCTGCTTGGTATTTCCTTGTAGAGAAGCAAATCTGTGCAGCTCCAAGTCAGATCAAGCAGATTTAAAAATACACTCTAAGCCCCTGTGCATAAACCACTACGTAAACCTGCCCCACTGACCCATGCTCCTCGCTAATACCACTGCCTTAATCTAATTATGAAATTGGATGTGCAAGTGCTCAAGGGAGGGGCAACTGTATCTGTCCAGCAGTGAGCCAAGGCCTATCACCACCTATGTCAACGACAGCTAGTGCCACAGAAATAAAAACTAAGCAATCCAAATGTAGTGGGGCACTATTTTGAACACTGGGAGTGGGAAGTCATCAGCCCGCCCACTTCTAAAGCACCTCCCACAGCCTCATGGGAGGGGCGACTAGACCCAGGACCAACTGATTACGGGGGACAAACGATGAAAAAAGGTCAGGGTGTGTGGGTCACAGGTGCAAAATGAGGGAACCAGACAGGGACACCGAGCAGAGAACCCCGGACAGCGCCCACTGCTCCTCAAAGCTGTCGATGGAGCCAGTGGACGCCGCCCAGAGGAACTCTGCCCGGATACGTGATACAAGGGAGAAACGGAAATAGGCCCCACAGTCGCAGAGAACCCCCTCACCCAGCATCCTCCTCCTGGTATTGTATATGGTGGCTTTCGCCAGGGCCAGGAGCAGTTTGACGAGGAGGTCTCGCGACTTTGCGGGGCCACGGATGGGGTGCATATAAATAAACAAGTGAGGGGAAAAGTGCAGCCAGAACCTCAATAAGAGGTTCTGGAGGAGCCGGAATAGGGGCTGCAACCTGGTGCATTCAAGGTACGTGTGCTCCAGGTTTTCCCTCGTGCCACAAAAGGGACAGGCATCCAGGATGGGAGTTAACTGCGCCAAGCACACACCCGTGCTCACAGCTCCATGAAGGAGCTGCTAACTGATGTCTCTGATGGGCCATGGGATTAAGGTGGAATATATGCTGGCCCATCGGGGATCCCCACCCTCTATAGGTCTAAGATAGTCCCGCCACTTAGTGTCGGGGCGGGACACAAGGGTGAGGAAACGTATCGTATGGAGCACGAGCGTGTACAGGTGTTTCCTAGGTGAGGTTCAAAAGAAGACCAGCTGCAGATCTTGCAGCTGGCTGGGGGTCCACGGAACAGCGGCCCGATAACAAGGGACGGAGGATTTGCAGGAAGGGAGGGGCCCTCTCGCAGGGCTCTCTGCAGGAAATTGAGAGCGGGCTGTGGCAAAGCCGCCTTCACCTCCTGGAGTAGGCACAGAGAGGTTCTGGGGATGGAGTGCCCCATGCACTGAGCGAGCGCTTGGGGATCCACCCAGTCTCCTGTCGTAATCCAGGAGGTCCCCAACCTTGGTGGTTTCTGCCAGGATCAGCCTCCGGCGCACCGAAGGAGACGCCGCCACCTGCATGCAGAAGGCTGGATTGTGGAGCAGGGGCTGCATGAGGTCTGCCCCCTTGGTGGCCACAATGGACCTGGTTGCCGAGAACAGCTTCCAGGTCTGGAGGAGGTCCTGATAGAATTCCGGCAGCTCTGAGAGGTCTCGCCGAAGGCCCCTCGGATGGATGAAAAAGAGCTGCTGGTCGTATCGGAGCCCTCGGAGGCGGCGGAGGAAGGCGTGCGCCAAAGTGCTCCATGCCGGACTACCTGCACTAAACAGGAGTCTCTGCAGGGCCTGGAGGCGGAAGGTCTGGACCTGGCTGCACAGGCAGACCAGGCCCTGGTCCCCCTCCTAAAGGGAAAGACACAAGACCCATGCAGAGACCCAGGGCATTCCTGGCCAGAAGAACTCCAGAGCTATCCTCTGGAGTCTGGCCAGGACCTCCGGGGCCGGGCTCAGGGTGTTGAGTTGGTGCCAGACCATGGACAGGGCCAGTTGGTTCAGCACCAGCGCTCTCCCATGCAGGGAGAGACACTAGACCAATCCTGTCCATCTCCACAGCCGCTCACCCACCCTGGCCTCCAAACCTTGCCAGTTCTCCGGTGGACCCGTGCTCCACCTGATGGCCTGAAGCACGGGTTGGAGGGAGCCTCCTTGCCACGTGTCCCCAACTGCCAGACCAGAGCTATTGACCCAGTTGACCCGGGCAGAGGAGGTCATCGAGTAGACCACTTAAGAGGCCTCCACCCACTCCAGGTTGCCCGGGTCCTGCACGACGAGGAACACATCATCAGCGTATGTTGAAAGGACCAGCCACAGCCCCGGCTCTCGGAGCACCAACCTCGTCAACCTCCAACGGAGAAGACAGAGGAAAGGCTCGATCACCAGGCCGTACAGCTGGCCCGACAGCGGACACCCCTGAGGTACCCCCCGCCCGAAGCTGACCGACTCGGTCAGGGTCCAGTTGAGCCTGACCAAACACTCCACGAGGGCGTACAGCACCCGGAGAAAACCCACAAAACGGGGCCCAAAGCTGAAGGCCTGCAGAGTGCCCAGGAAATACCCATGGTCCACCCTGTCCAACGCCTTCTCCTGGTCCAAGGACAGGAGGGTGAACAACAGACCGTCCCTACACCAGAGCTCTAGTAGATCCTGGGCCAAGTACAAATTATCAAAGATGCTACGGCCCAGGACAGTGTAGGTCTGGTTGGGGTGGATCACGTCTGCCAACATGGACTGCAGCCGCAGTGAGATGGCTTTCGCTACGGCCTTGTAGTCCATGCTGATGAGCAAGACGGGATGCCAGTTGCGAAGGTCGTGGAGGCAAATAGGCAAAGAGGATGTTAGGAATTAAGAAAGGGATAGAAAATAAGACACAGAATAGCTATGGTATGCCCACATCTTGAGTACTGTGTACAGATGTGGTCTCCTCACCTCAAAAAAGATATTTTGGCCTTGGAAAGGGTTCAGAAAAGGGCAACTAAAATGATTAGGGGTTTGGAATGGGTCCCATATGAAGAGAGGCTAAAGCGACTGGGACTTTTCAGTTTAGAAAAGAGGAGACTAAGGGGGGATATGATAGATGTATATAAAATCATGAGTGGTGTGGAGAGGGTGAATAAGAAGAAGTTACTCACCTTCGTGCAGTAACGATGGTTCTTCGAGGTGTGTCCCCATGGGTGCTCCACGTCTGGTGTCGGGCTGGTCCTGGCGCCGCAAATCGGAGCTTTCCAGAGCTGTATTCAGCCGGACCGCGCGCACGAGCCGGTTTCGCGCCTTTCATCTGCCGCACGCAGTCCGGCGCCCACCAGTTCCTCTCACCGCCTATCTGCAAGACAGAAAAGACGAGATTCCGAAGCGGGGAGAAGGGCGGGTCGTGGAGCACCCACGGGGACACACCTCGAAGAACCATCGTTACTGCACGAAGGTGAGTAACTTCTTCTTCTTCTTCGGGTAGTCCCCGTGGGTGCTCCATGTCTGGTGACTCCGAAGCAGTAATCCCAATTAGACATGGGCTTCGGAATCACGATTCTGATGACCAGGCAGTACTGCTAGAGCTACCGCCGAATCGGAGGCGAGATGCTGCACGATTGCGTAATGCTTTGAAAAGGTGGTGCTAGAAGACCAGGTCGCCGCCCGTCAAATGTCACGTAAAGGGACTCCTTTCACAAAGGCCACTGACGCAGCAACTGCTCGTGTCAAATGAGCCCTAGGGTGCGATAAGAGCGGCTTTTTACGAATAGTATAACAAGTCGTGATACAAGAGACAACGAGTTTGGAAATACGTTGGGCCGATAGGGGCTGACCCTTGGAAGGCCCTGATGTGGAAACAATGAGGCGATCCGTCTTGCGAAGAGTGCGGGTTCTATCTATATAGAATGCCAAGGCTCGATGGACATCCAGAGTATGTAGGAGAGCATCACGGTGCGAAGCATGAGGTTTTGGATAGAAACATGGTAAAACGATTGGCTCATTTATATGAAATTCTGTGCAGACTTTAGGCAGAAAGGCTGGATGGGATCTTAATATTACGGATTCCTTATTAAAGACTGTATAGGGGGGCGTAGACATCAATGCAGCTAACTCGCTCACCCTACATGCCGATGTTACCGCAAGGAGGAAGAGTACTTTCATTGTAAGCATTGGCATAGGTACCGTAGCCAGTGGTTCAAACGGTGGCCTAGTTAGGACATCCAGAACCAGGTCAAGACTCCATGTAGGTGGCGGAGGCCTACGTGGTGGGTTAAGGTTAGCCAGGCCTTTAAGAAATCTAGTCATCATGGGATGGGAGAAAACCGACCAGCCTTCGACGGGGTAGTGAAAAGCAGTAATCGCTGCCACATGGACTTTAAGTGATGACATGGAGAGTCCAGTCGCCTGTAGATGGAGTACATAGTTCAGTAAAATATGTAGTGGTGAAATAACGGGATCTAGGTGCTTAGGAGCGCACCATCGAGCAAAAATGGACCACTTGGACAGGTAGGTTTTTCTGGTGGAGTCCTTTCTGCTGTGTAGCAGGACACGCTTCACCTGGTCTGAGCAAAGATTCTCAGATGTGCTGAACCATCTATCATCCACGCTGTTAGGTGCAGAGTGTCCAGCTTCGGATGCATAAGGGAGCCTTTCTGTTGTGTCAGTAAGTCTGGCAGGTAAGGAAATCGGTACGGTGCTCGGACAGAAAACTGTAGGAGAGTTGAGTACCATGGCTGTCTGGGCCACGCTGGGGCTATGAGTATCACTCGTGCCTTGTCCATCACGATCTTCTCGAGTACTCTGGGAATGAGCACAACAGGGGGAAATGCATACAGAAGTGATGTCCCCCAGTGGAGGAGAAATGCATCTCCCAGGGAGTGACTGCCCACTCCTGCTCTGGAGCAGTAAGCTCTGCATTTCGCGTTGGTACGTGTGGCGAACAGATCTATCGCCGGACAACCCCGGAGAGGTAAGAGGACGTCCGTGTGAATTACCCACTCGTGGTCCTGATGAAAATGTCTGCTCAGCGCATCCGCAATGGTATTGTTCACACCGGGTAAGTATGACTATAAAAGTAAGACAGACTATAAAAATGTCGTTTCGAATGCACCACGTCCAAAGGCGGATCGCTTCTGCACAAAGGGAGCGAGAGCGGGTGCCTCCCTGCCTGTTCACATAATACATCGCCACGATGTTGTCGGTGAGAATCCTGGTGACAGTGCCCCTTATATGCAACTTGAAGTGTCTGCAGGCCCGAAACACCGCTCGGAGTTCGAGAAGGTTGATATGGAGCATCATCTCCGTCGTGGACCAATGGCCTTGGATTGTTTCTACGCCCATGTGGGCACCCCAGCCGATGAGAGAAGTGTCTGTGGTAATCTCCCTTGACGGCTGTGGCGTATGGAAGGGGACTCCTGACATCATGTTGTTGGGGTTGGTCCACCAATGCAGGGAGTCCTTGACATGTACGGGTAGCGCTACGGTTTTGCTGATGCTGTGCTTGGCAGGATTGTATACTGTTCTCAACCAGTGTTGCAGGAACCACAGATGTAACCTTGCGTGGCACACAATGATTGTAGTCGCCACCATATGACCCAAGAGCTGTAGGCATACGCGCACTGGGAGCATCGGAGACTGCAAAACCGTTCTTACCAAGTCTTGTATGATTTGAAAGCGCTCGGCTGGCAGGTGAACTCTCTCTGACCGGGAGTCGAGCCGTGCTCCTATGAAGGTTAGGGTTTGTGTGGGTTGCGGACGTGATTTTTGAATGTTTACGATGAAGCCGAGGGAGCCGAACAGATGTAGAGTTGCGGCTACCATGTGATGAGTCTCCGACTGAGTGCGGCCCTTGATGAGGCAGTCGTCGAGATAGGGGAAAATTGAGACCCCTGTCCTGCACAGATGGGCAGCCACTACCGCCAGCATTTTGGAGAATACTCTTGGGGCTGAGACAAGGCCAAACAGAAGTACCCTGTACTGAAAGTGGTCGTCCCCCACTACGAATCGCAGAAATCGTCTGTGAGCTATGTGTATTGTCACATGAAAATATGCGTCGTGTAAATCTAGGACTGCGAACCAGTCTCCTCTGTTTAGTGCTGGTATGATCTTGGCCAGCGTGGTCATTTTGAAGCGCTGCTTCCGTATGAAATGATTTAGGCCTCTCAGATCGAGGATAGGTCTCCACCCCCCGGACTTCTTGGGAACTAGGAAATACCTGGAGTAGAAACCTTTCCCCCGGAACTCTGCAGGTACTCGTTCTATGGCTCCGATCTCTAGGAGGTGAAGAACTTCTCCTTGAAGAGCAGCCCCGTGAGATGGGTCCCTGAGCAGAGACGGGGTGGGAGGGGTAGTGGGAGGAACTGAGGTGAAGGGGATCGTTAGGCCTGATGATATGACCTCTAGGACCCATCGGTCCAAAGTAATGGTGGCCCATTGGTGAAGATATGGCCTCAGACGGTGATAGAAGAGGCCGTCGGCAGGCTTTTGTGTGTTGACCACTGGAGACGTGTTCGAGTCCTTCGCACAGAAGTCAAACCTGCTGTTTCTGAACAGGGTGAGCTGATGGGCGATTCTGTTGCTGGCGTTTGCGTTGAGGACACTGCCTAAACCTAGATTGGTCAGGTCCGTATTGCTGTTGCTGCTTGTAGGATGAATAATCATATCTCCTCTGAAAGGGGTAATACCGCCTGCGTTTGAAAGGCGGCGTGTACATCCCTAGAGTTCGGAGGGTAGTACAAGAGTCCTTGCCAGAATGAAGAATGTCATCTGTAGTGGAGGCAAACAGCTTTTGGCGGTCAAAGGGCAAATCTTCCACTTTAGACTGCAACTCCTTAGGGGCTCCCGCCGACAGTAGCCAGGAGGCTCTACGCATCGCAATACCTGTTGCCATGGCCTGGTTGGCTGTATCCGCAACATCAGCGGCGATTTGAAGCGATGTTCTGCATGCCGTGAACCCCTCTTGGACGACTGCCCTAAGAAGAGGTCTCTTGTTCTCGGGAAGGTGCTGCATAAGTTCCGGAAGCTTGGAATAATTGTCAAAATTATGATTTGACAACAGGGCAGCATAATTGGCAATTTGGAGGAGCAAGGTTGAGGAAGAATAAACCTTACGCCCAAAAAGGTCTAATTTCTTAGTATCCCTATCCGGTAGGGCATTCTTGAAGTGGGGCATCTTACTCTTGTGGCGAACCATGTCCACTATCAATGAATTAGGCTGTGGGTGATTGAAAAGGAAGCCTAAACCCTTGGACAGAATGAAATACTTTTTATCTGCTTTTTTGTTGGTAGGCGGTATTGATGTTGGGGTTTGCCAGATTTCCTCTGCTACCTCCAAAATAGCATCATCTATTGGGAGGGCAATCCTTCGCTGCTGTTTAGGGTGTAAGTTCTTGAACAGCTTATGTTGTTTCACCTGGTCCTCGATAAGTTGTACCTCCTGAGATTGCGCGACTTGTTTAAAGAGATCTTGAAATTCCTTCAGGTCGTCGGGAGGTGTCATCTCCACCGAAGTTACCGGTTCATCCCTGGCCGGCACAGATGAGCGGGCATCAGGAGAAAAGTCTGGGTCAGTTTCTGAGAGTTGCCCTTCCTCAAAGTCTGACATTTGAGATCTAGGGAGCGGAGAACATGGAGGTAGCGTATCCCGGAGCGGAGACTGCTTCCGAAGCTCGGATTGTACGGAGCGTGGGCTGAACGACTGACAGGAGCAAGGCGATCTGTGGTGAGATCGAGAGTGCCTGTGATGAGATGACTCAGCGTAGTAAGGTCCATGATAGTGCAAATAACGTCGGTCAGAGCCTGCAGGTGATGGCCGTCTGGGAGACCTAACACTGCTATGCTTGTCATAATAAGCGCCCTGCGGTGAACGGATCGGTGAGTGCGAACATCTTGACGGAGAACAAGATCTAGAGCATCTGTGGAGTGAGCAGCTGCGGTCCCTATAATAATGACGGCGAGATGACACGCTTCGTCCATGGTATTCCTTCTGAGCCCTTGTATGGTATGTGGACGTAGAAGGGTGAGGGGACGGTTCAGGAGAAAAAACCGGGGAGGGAGAAAGAGAGACCTCCTGGATATTTGATATAGGTGCTGCTGAACGCTGCTCTGAGCATGCAGAGTGATCTGCTGGCTGCAATGAAGGAGGCACCTGGGCAGCAGCATGCTCCTCTGGTGCCGGTGCTGCGGACAGCTCCTTGTGAGGAGGAGTGACTACAGGGATCCCCCAGGCGGATGCGGAAGTCCTCGGTGCTGTTGTAACTGGCCCTTTAAGAGGCTCTGCTGAAGGCATCGGTGCTGAGGGCTGTCGGCACCGGGAGGAGCAGGCTGGCTTTTTTGAAGTAGGTGCACGGGTCAATCTGGAGCCCGAGGTGCCCGGCTTATCACCTGCGCTCACCCACGATTGCGGAGCCATTGGCAGGGAACGAGCAGGAGAAGCTCTCTTCCTTTCAGGGGACGGCACAGCTGGGGAAGGAGCTCTCCGTTTTTCTGGCGTGGGGTCCGAGGCAGACGAGCCTGTTATGTTTGCAGGCATGAGAGCCTTATTAAAGAGGATCTCTTTCAGACGTCGCTCCTGCTCCTTGCGGGCTCTCGTCGTCAGGCTGGCACAGTGTGTGCACTTTGGGGGATATGAGCCTCCCCCAGGCAGAGGACACAAGCAGAGTGCCCATCAGAGACCGGCATTGGCTCCCCGCACGTAGAACATTTTTTAAACCCAGGGGAGCCCGGCATTTTAGCACCGCAGAGGAGTGTGCGTTCGCAGCTCCTTGAATCTGCCGGGTTTTTTTTTTTAACTACTAAGTTAAACCGCAACAGTAATGAAACAAAACAGTGTAAACTCAAACTGAGAGGAAACGTCTCTCTTCCCTCCATCTGTTAGATGTTTCAGGTTCTCTCTATTTTTTTTTTTTTAAACAAAGAGCCCGCGACTAAGGGCTAAACAAGAAACGGGATAAGCAAAGAAATACTAATTAAATGGTTCTAAACTTCCCCTCAGCTAGCTGCCTGAGGAGACAGGGGGAGCTCCGTGTGCGACCCAAGGTGGATGAGAGGAAACTGGCGGGCGCCGGACCGCACGCGGCAGATTAAAGGTGCGAAACCGGCTCGTGCGCGTGGTCCAGCTGAATACAGCTCTGGAAAGCTCCGATTTGCGGCGCTGGGACCAGCCCGACACCAGACGTGGCGCACCCACAGGGACTACCCGAAGAAGAAAGAAAAGTTATTTATTAGTTCCCATAATAGAAGAACTAGAGGACACCAAATGAAATTAATGGGTAGCAGGTTTAAAAGTAATAGAAGAAAGTTCTTCTTCACACAGCGTGTAGTCAACCTGTGGAACTCCTTGCCAGAGGAGGCTGTGAAGGCTAGGACTATAACAGAGTTTAAAGAGAAGCTAGATAATTTCCTGGAGGTTAGGTCCATAAAAGGCTATTAGCCAGGGGATAGAAACGGTGTCCCTGGCCTCTGTTTGTCAGAGTCTGGAGATGGATGGCACGAGACAAATCGCTTGATCATTGTCTTTGGTCCACCCCCTCTGGGGCACCTGGTGCTGGAACAAGGCAGCCCCTAAGGAACTGGGGACACGAATACCACCCTGAGGGCCACCCGCAGCTAGCAGGAATGTGACGGCCCCCACGGGGGTGGCAATAACAGGGGGATGGGGAGACAGTGGAGGGGGAGCGGGCAACGCGATGGGGTGGAAGAGGGAGTAGGATCGGGGCCGGACAATAGGTCGGGAGCGGAGATGGGGATGAGGGTGGTAGTGGGAGAGGGGCTTGGAACGGGACTCGATTCGGGGCTCCATAAGGGCTCATACAAAGCGGTGAGATTGGGACCGAGGGGATGAACGGGGATGACGGGAGGGTCAGGACAGGGAGGGGGACCCAAGCTTTGGACAGGGGCTAAGGGAGGGTCCCGCAGGTCTAGGCCACTGGGCTGCGGCACCTCCCAAACAGGGTTGGGGACTCGAGAGGCAGAGGTGAGGAGGGGACCCGCACCGACACCGGGTGCAGATGGCAGGGCAAAGTGTATCTCTGCAGCCACAGCATCTCCTAGGACCTAGAGTATTGTTTTCTGGGTCCCCAACAGGGAGGAAAGGTGACCGACCCGCCTCAAGGGTGGAGGAGGGGGCACCCTCAAGCCTGGGACCCGGCCGCTCGGTGCCAGCCATCACCACTGATGTCTCAGCGGCCTCAGACGCAGCGCCCGAGTAGGCCGGGCCAATGGGCAACACCAGGGGCACCCCAAGAGTGAGGACGAGGTAAGCTGTCTGAGGCATGGGGGGAGGGGAGGGGGCGGCACAACAGAGTCACCACCCAGAATGAGGCCCGTTGGCAGGAGGTCGTCCTTCACCTGAGTGAGCAGGGTCAGACCCAGGGCCTCAATCTCCTCCAAGATGGAGCTGCTCTCCATCCCCACAGCCCCAGAGTCCTCCCTGTCAGTCGCCCAGGCAACAATTACCTCGGCAGTGACGATGGGGGGCACAGATGGGACAGGGGCCAGGGGAACTCCACCTGAGGCCTCCTTGAGAATGGGCTCCATAGGGGGGACAGTGCCGACCCCCTCGCTGCCATGGCTTCCTCCTCGGCCGGAAGCTCCCGCTGGAGACCATCAAGGGCGTTTTCGGCAGCACTGGCCCCACTCGGTATTTTGCGGAGGGGGGCCTTCCCGCCCTACTCGTCAGAGGGGGGAGATTGAGCCCGTGGGCCACGGGCTCTGCGCTTCCCCCGGACGAGCGTCCAGCCCTCCAAGGTGTAGGGCTGGTCAGCAGGGGCAAGGCCGGGGGCTGCAGATGTTTTCCGAGGGAGTTGGGGAGGCAAGGGAGGGAGAGAGGGGGGTAGGGAAACCTCCCCCTGGGGGAGCCCTCTCCCTCGCCCAGCAGCAACTGCATCACCCTCTCCTCGGGCCCCGCCAAGTTGGGTTCTATGGAGGCGGGGCCCGCCTGCTCGCTTGGGGGTATCGGTGGAGGGGCGCCTCGGGCACCTGAGCAGATCCGTCGGTTGGAAGGGCAGCTGCAGAGGCCGGACTACTGGGGGGATGGTGCCCTCCTGGGCCCCAGGGGGCCAAGACACCTCCACCCGGGCCAGAGGGCAGTCCCTCCGGACGTGCCCCATCTCCTGGCAGAGAAAGCACCGTGTCTCCCCAGTGGGATAGTGGACCCGGTAGAGGGCCCCCTGGTAGGGTACCAGAAAGGACCCCTCCAGTACCACCCCGTAACGCGCCGCCAGCGGCATCTGCAGTTGTACCTGCCGGCGGAAGGATACTACATGACGAAGGGTGGGGTCCTTACAGCCCAACATGAGAGAGCTGATGGTGGAGATAGGCCTCCCCAGCATGGAGAGAGCAGGCAACAGGGTGGGACTGGGGAGGAAGGGCGAGACGGAGATGAGAACCACCCGTATGCCCAGGTCCTCCAGTGGCTCGAGGGGCACGTGCACGCCCCCCACCGCCAGGCCCCTCTCCACCGCCTCCTGAGCGGCGGCCTCCAAGACACGGAAGAACACGACCTTGCCGTACATTTTGGAGGCCGCCACCACGGCCGAGGACCCCACCACCCTCGCCAACGCCCGCACGTACGTTTCCACGTGGGGCGAAGAGGGTACCAGGAGGATGGAGCTGGAGACGGCAGTCAGGGCCGATGATGCGGCGGCACATGGGGGGGCGGCAGCGGCCACCGGGGCATACGCTCTGAGGGCTGCAGGTGGATCGCCCCCAGAGCTGGTGGGGGGAACAACAGGGGAAGGAGGGGCTGCGGCAGATGGCGGAACCGCAGTGGGCGGGGCGGGCTCGGCTGCGAAGGGTTTGGCCTTCTGGGCCGGGCCTTTGCCCTTTTTACCAGCCGAGGTGGAGGCTGCTCCTGAATCTGAGGGAGTGGCGGCCATGGGAGTGGCGGAGCCCGGGCCGGGGGCCGTGAGGTCAGCTGCAGCGGTCTGCGGGGTCGCTGGTGGGGGGGCCGTGGAGTTAGTGGCATTGGGGGCAGGGGCCTCCTCCATCCTGAGGGAAAGGTTGGACGGGAACACGGGCAGGAAAGAAGGGGGGTAAAGGTTAACTCCTCCACCCTGCCACTCAGCAGGAAGAGGAGGGGTGTGGGTCAGTGGAAGGGAAGGGTTGGGAGGGAGGAGGTCAAGCCAACCACTCCCCCTGCTGGGATAAAGGTAGGGAAGGAGGGTGCTCAATTGGAAGGTGGGGGGGGTCAGGCGAGGGGTATCAGCCACTCCTCCCCGCTAGATTGAACGTTGGGGAGGAGGGCACCGGGCTCGGGGGGGAGAGGACGTCCAAGGGAAGGGAGCAGCAGCCACTCCTCCCCACTGGCTGTAGGTGGAGGAAGAGGGTGCACGAGAGAGGAGCAGGAAGGGGGGGGTCGCAATCAGGGGGCAAGGGGGAGACAACCACTGCCCCCCACTAAGTTGATTGTAGGGAGGGAGGGTTGTGGAGGCAGGAAAAGGGAATAAGGGAATTTGTGTGCAGCCATCTTGGTCTTGTTAACAAGAGAGCAAGAGTCAGGCTAAGTCTGTGGCCTGACAACGCGAGATCTGTAATTAGACGCTGCCTTCGCCTCTCGCCTCCATACGGAGATAAGGGTAGAACGCTGACTCTGGCAGGGACCTTGAGATAAGGAGCATCTGGGTGGAACTAAGAGATAATTGTTAGCCATTGTTGCATAGTATATAAGCTGCTTCATAACTGTTTGTATTCGAAGATCTGCCGGGGGGGGGGGGGGGGGCTTCCCCCCATCCCAATCAGGCTCCCATTGCAATATTGCTTGAATAAACTGCCTCTGGCTACTTGTTGCTTACAAACGCAGCGTGAAGGCTTGTTTTCTTCCACAGGGTGCTAGTGGAGGAAGGGCACGGGTGGGAAACTGAGGAAGGGGGAACTAGCAGCCACTCCTCTCTGCGAGACTGCAGCAGAGGAGGGTGCTAGAGGAAGGGGTAGGGACAAAAAGAGGGGAGTTTGCGATTGGGGAGGGAGGGGTGTGGGGAAAGCAACCACTCCCTCCCGCTGGACTGTTTGCAGGGAGGGAGGGCGCTAGCGAAGGCAGGACACAGATGGGGAACCCAGGGAGTCAGGAGCCAGCAACCACTCCTCCCTGCAAGGCTGGAGACACAGGAGGAGGGCGCTGGTGGGATGTGGCAGGGGACTTGGTAGCGGGTGCAGGGCAGGGACCAGCTCCTCGGGCTGCACTGTGGTACAGGGGGAACTATGTGGCCATCAAGGGGAGTACAGTGTATGGGGCGGGGGGGGTGGGCCAGGTGCACTGGGCAGCAACAAAGGGCTACTGGGAGGCTGGGGGAAGGAATAACGCTGGGTGAGCAACGGGTGGGCCAGGGCAGAGCAGCAGCTGGGAGGGCGGGGCACACACTACCAGCAGACTAACCCGGGGCGTGGCGGGCAAGGGAACTGTGCAGAGCTTGGGTGGGACAGGCAACAAACAGACTCTGGGCCTGGGTGGGGCAGGTGAGCAAACTCAGGCAGGGAGGGAGGGAGAAAAACTGGGTTGGCAGGGCCGAAGGGAAAAACAAAACAGGCTAACAGGGTCAGGCAGACGGGGACGGGGGAGGCCAACTGCTGTAGTGCGGGGTGAACAAGGGTGAGGGGACCTCCCAGCCAAATGTAGCCGAGGGAGGGGCCCAAGACCAAGGGAGGTGAACACGCCCACAAGCAGTTGTGGGGGCTCGGACCCTCACCTGCTGCTTCAGGGAGGCAGTCTCAGTTATTAATTGGGCGGAGCAGCAAGCCCTGCCGAGGGGTGAAGACAAGTCCAGGTATCAAGGGGGGGAGGGGGCAGCTGGACTGGGGGGAGAGCTCCGTGCCTCTCTTAGCAACTCAGTCCACCACCACCCCAAGAATGTAGATGGTACAGCTCAGTCCCTAGAAGCCCCCTCCACAAGTCCAGGTGGTGGGTCTCTCCTCTTCTTCCTCCTCGACGAGGCTGGTGATGCAGCAGCAGCGGGTGAGTGGTGACTGACCGAGGCAGGGGGTGCTGGTGGAGGAGTCCTCTTCCCTCTCCCTCTGGAGTGGGGGGAGGCAGGCTGGCAGGCCCCCCCACCCAGGCAGCAGCAGCAGCAGCGGTGGTGGTAGAAAGCAGCAGCAGCTCCAGGGGAGAACGTCCAGCAGGGGTCTCAGCAAGTAGATGGTGGCTGCGCAGAGCAGGGCAAGCTCCAGCCCTTGGGGCAGGGGCAGGAGCAGGAACAGGGTGGGGGGGAAGAGAACCAGGAGTGACAGCGAGACCCTGCTCCTCCTCCTCTGGAGCCAGGCACTGAGGGGGTGCCCACTGACCCGGAGGAACCCCTCTGGGGCTATGTCTAGACTGCAAGCCTCTTTCGAAAGAGAGCGTCTAGACTGCACACGGAACTTTCGAAAAAGCAAGCCGCTTTTTCGAAAGAAAGCAGCGAGTGAGTCTGGATGCTCTCTTTCTAAAAAGCCCTGTTGGCATTCAAGAACGCCTTTTTTCGAAAGAGCACTTTCTAAAGAAGGCGTTCTTCCTCGTGGAATGAGGTTTACCGCCGTCGAAAGAAAAGCCGCGTTCTTTCGATTTAATTTCGAAGGAACGCAGCTGCAGTCTAGACGCAGGTGAAGTTTTTTCGAAAAAAACCCTGAGTCTGGACACAGCCTGGGTGGCCTTCCTGGCTACACCAGACAATATGGTAGAGATGCAGGGACACCCGGGTGGGAAGTGCCTAGCCATGTGCTCAACTGCTGTCACTAGGCAGGGCTGGGGGTTTAGACAGGGGGCTCACACTCTGCTAGGAATGCCAATCCCCCAGCCTATTTATGAGGTGAGTCAAGATTATTTGTCCCTTTCCACAGATAAAGAAACTGAGGCACAGAGCAGCAAAGTGACTTGTTCAAGATCAGTGGCAGGAATGGAAGCCAGGGGATGCTGAGTTTGTAGCTCCTGCGGAACCAAAGACCAGGCTCCTTTTCAGCCCTGAGCACATTCCCAGCGGCTCAGGCCTTTCCTAGCACTAGGCACACATTTAACTCACAAACAGCTAAGTCAGGGGTGGGCAATAATTTTTGACAGGGGAGCTACTCCAAGATTTTGGGAAGAGGTCGAGGGCCGCACTCTTCCATGATATTAATGGAGGAGGTGCAGGGTCTGGGATGGAGGTTGGGTCCAGAGGGGAGCTTGGGGTAAGGGACTGGGGTGCAGGAGGGAGACTGGAGTCTGGGAGGGAGTTGGGTGGAGCAGGTGGTTGTGACCTAGGGCAGGGGGCTGGGATGTGACCTAGGGTAGGAGGGGATTGTGATCTGGGGCAGGAGATGGGGGGGGGGGGGGCAGATCTGGGAGGGGGTGTGGGTGTAAGAGGGGGACAGAGGGTTTGGGTATGTTGGGGGGGGGGGCAGAGAGTTGGGGCAGGAAAGGGGTGGGGTGCCAGAAGCAGGCTGTGGCCAAGAGACTTACTTGCCAGCTGCCAAACGAGCCTGCCTGCCTGCAGACTTAAAATGTTTCCCTGCCTGCTTGCCTGGCCATGTGCTTCAACTGAGCCCAGGAGAGGGGGTGTGATTCTTCTTAGCTGCCTGTTGTTCTAACAAGCAGTTCCCATTGGCCAGTTTCTGCCAGAAACCGGCCAATAGGAATGTGCTGGGGGCAGGGCGGGGCGGCTCCTAAAACTTCCCCCCCTCCAGTTTTAACACAGAAAGGGAGCCCTGCAGCCACATTTCTGCCCGGCACGCAGAGCTGCTGGGGAGCCTGCCTGGGGCTCCCTGCTGCCTCCGTGGGACGCATCTGGTCTGCGGGCTGTATTTTGCCCAGGCCTGGACTAACGTGTGTCCTTAATAGGTTTCTGTGTCCACAGCAACACAGGGCAGGGGAGGCAGGATAAGTAGGGCCAACTGGCCCCAGCAGCCAAGTTCACATGGCCAAATGCTAAGTGTGAGTGGCAGCCCCCTTGGCAGGCAGCTATTGTTGTGGCTGGCTGTTGGGTGCCTCTCTGGGCGGAGCCCCCGCTGGGATCCTTGCCACTCCCCGGCCCATTCTCCTGAGCCTTTCTTCTCCTGGTTGAACAAAAGAGGCTGCCTGGGGACAGCTCCTCTTGGGGCCTGATCACCATGGTAACCCTGGCCCCTCCAATCCCAGCTGCTGGATCAAATTAGTGTGAGCTCTAATGCTCTTCTGCGAAGCGCTCAGCACAGACACAAAGACACCCTGCTGCAGCCAGTCCCACCAGGGGCCGGCCTCGCAGACCTGTGTGAGAGAGGGCCTGCACCCCTCCCCCAGATGCACACAAAAAAAGCCTTTCAGTGTCACCTCATTCACCTGCTGACACCTGTGCACACAGTGCTTGTGCAGTACTACATCTCATAGGGAAGTGGTTCTTAACCTGGGGGTAATTTGGCATATTTCAAGGGGTAATAAGTTTAAAATACAACGTGTTCAATTTTGTTCAACATAATGTATGAGGAAACAAAATACAATAAAAATGATTAATCATAATTTTTTTTGTCTATTGCCATTTTAAAAAGGAGGAGGGGTACTTTTGGTTTATTGGTTAAGCTTAAGGGGGAACAGTGCCAAAGAGGTTAAGAATCACTGTCAGAGAGCATACCCAGCACAGATCTATCCTCATACCCTATGCTCATACCCTATGATTAGGGGTTTGGAACGGGTCCCATATGAAGAGAGGTTAAAACGACTGGGACTTTTCAGCTTAGAAAAGAGGAGACTGAGGGGGGATATTGTGGAGGCAGGAAAAGGGAATAAGGGAATTTGTGTGCAGCCATCTTGGTCTTGTTAACAAGAGAGCAAGAGTCAGGCTAAGTCTGTGGCCTGACAACGCGAGATCTGTAATTAGACGCTGCCTTCGCCTCTCGCCTCCATACGGAGATAAGGATAGAACGCTGACTCTGGCAGGGACCTTGAGATAAGGAGCGCCTGGGTGGAACTAAATAACTGTTAGCCATTGGTGTTTGTAATGGGAAGGAGACTAATTGTTATTGTTATTATATCTAATAGACAGTATATAAACTTCTTCATAATTGCTTGTATTCGAAGATCTGCCTCGGAGAGGGGGGGCTTCCCCCCTGTCTGAACCAGTTTTTCCCTTGCTGCAGCTCATAATAAAACTGCCTCTGGCTACTTGTTGCTTACAAACTCAGAGTGAGGACAATGTTTTCTTCCACAATTTGGTGCCGTGACTCGGATGGCAACGCCCGACTGAAGACAGCGACAGCGGCTGCAGACCATCCCCCTTCACCCCCATGGCGCCAAACGAGAGGTAAGAGACCTTTTGAAATCTCTACTGGGGTGTGGAGGAGGACTGCCTGTAGGGTCGTCTGCTTCTTGTGGGCTCACGCCAGCCGAACTTCTTGAATCTGCAACAAGGTCAGACGCAAAACGGTTCCAGGGAGGTTGTTTTGTTATCCCCGAGTAGGCCTAAGTTTACGCAGTGCTGGGAACTGCTGTGGTATTGGTGGTGCCGCCCCGGGTACGGGAAGAACGTTATATTGCGTCCGGACATAAGGCACCTAAGTTTATGCAGTGCTGGGAACTGCTGTGGTTCTGGAGGGAAACGTGTCGTTTGCCACCCAAAATATGGACGAGGTCCATAATGAGAGATGCATCTAAAAGTGGGAAAATTTCTGTGTGAAAAGCATGCTGAGTGTGAATGTAATGAGTGGAGTGTGAATGCCGCTGCCCAGGTCTCTGAGAAGTAAGCTGATTCCAGCCACACCAGGGCTCTCCCACAAGGGAGTTCTGAACGCAAGGGGGGTCAGCCGAACCTCGAGACCGAGCGGATATGTGAGGGAGTGACGACTCCCCTTATTTCATGAGCTGCTGATAAGGTCTGACACTCTAGACCCAGCAGACCCCTTCTTCGGAGTGTGTAGATTTAGTTTCCTATAAGCCACTGAACGGACGGGGAGTGGACAGGATGCTCCCCTGAATGACTAAAATGGATGGGGATCAGTCTAAGCATACCCCCCAGACCGCCGAAAGGCACCCCTGCGTACTACATGTACGTGCATCATGGTCCAAGGACCTGTAAGCATTTGACAGATTGACAGAGAAAGTAATTAAAGCCCTGAGGGATGAGATTGAAGCTCAGAAAAGCAAAAATCCGTCCTGCAATGAGAAATGTAACTTACATGCAAGTGCACAGCCTCTCCCAAGCTTAGGGGGGAATTTGGCCCAACATTACCCCCTCCACTCCTTTCTATGCCCAGCCCTATATGGGCCCTTACCACACATTACTGAAGATAGAGAGGAGGCACAGAAGATAATTGAAAGTTGTCAGATCTTCCCTCTGGAAGAACGGGCTCTAGTTACAAATCTGTCCGATCCAAAGCAAAACACTGAGTTTTGGAAGAGACTTAACAGCTTGTGGGAAGTATTCCTCCAAATTCTCAAGGAAGGAATGCCTGCCGACCATCAAGCCATATTGGCCCTAGGCATTTTGGTTGGAAACATATACACGGAACACAACGCAGGAGTAGGAAAGGGCTGCCAAGCAACTTTAGGAGACTCTCAAGCCCTTGTTAGCGAATAGATAACTACAGCCTCTCTGGCTGGAATCGCAGGCTACCCAAGGATGTTTCTCAACGCACAAGTGGGGGCCGTCCAGAAAAAAAAAAACAGTTAAAACCTTTCCCTCACACACTGTTATAATTAGCTTGAGGGTGTGGGAGGACGTAACCTAAAAGCCACCCTAAAAGCCAACTAGTGGGAATTGAATTTGAAGATGTAATTACTAGAAGCTAAATCTGCCCTAACAAGGAGACACATTCTGCAAAATAAATCTCCTTACAGAGCATGGTCAAGTGATCCACCCCAGAGTCAGCAGCATAGATCAACTGCTGCAGCATGGATGTTATGAAAACCCTATACTGAGAAGTTTAAAATTAGTAATAGCTGACTGCAATAATACACATTTGGATTTACCTACTGAAAAGAATTAGGAGGTGAGGGGGCTAATGGGAAAGCCCATCCTCCTTACCACATTAATACTGGACAAACATGTGTCATTGAGAAGGGTCATTTAGCAGGAATCAGGACAGATCATAAGAAGGAATTAAGCGATTGTTGTAATATATGAAGGGAAACCTGCTTTAAAAAGTGACTCCTTGTTTCTTGCAGCCTTTTTCAATAATCCAGGCAAAGAAACAATCAAATTTAACTATTTGGCTACAGACTCTTTTGTTAAATCTGCAAAAGGAAAAGAAGGAATTCTATTGACACTTAACTGGTTAACTGTATAAAAGAATGAAATCTATACATTCAATCCTTAAGGTTAAATTTACTCTTTAAGAAAACAAATCTTTGTTTTAAGAATCCAAGCCCTGAAACTTCACTGTGTCTCTGTTCAAGGCTGAGTTGATAACACTTTTGGCTTGCTTTCAAATCCAACATTATATGTGAATACAGGCTGCCTGGCTATTTCAAAGGAATATAAAACACCTGTCCCCTCAAGTAAATTGTCCAAATACAAACAAAATATTTATAAGCGCCCATTTAACAAAATTTAATGTCAATATTATTATTACTATAGTCTTAATAAGTAACAGTGTATATGATTCTTTTCAGGAAAAGAAAAGCTTTTTGCTTGCTGGAACAATAACTAACCAACACCTTGTGCTAAGGAAAAGCATTATAGCTTCACACATTAAGCCTGATCTGTGGTACCAGAGGGAAACTGAGGCATGCCACTGTTGGGGAGGGCTAGCAACTCAGAGGTAATTCCAGGGAGTGGAAGGTCACAAGTACCGATGAAGCGCCCTTGTTCTCGTAAAGTTATAGCTCACTCGCCCATGGAAGTGGTAAGGAACTACCTGTAACCGGTTCCCCTAACAGATCTTAGGCAGTATTTTAAGTTATAATAGGCCACCCCGACGGAGGTAGAAATGTTTTCTTGTCTTTCAGATCATCAGAAAGCGCTGTTGCCAGCTGAAGAAAAACAAACAAACAACAACAACAACAAAAAACCATGGTTCTGTGTCATGACACAATAAGTTTGTGTTCTGTCCAAGTTTGTCTTGTGTGTCTTAATTGTAATACGTATTGCAAATATTGTTGTGTGTAGGATATTGTTTTAATAAAAGGATCATTTGAGTAAAGCAGAAGCATTAATTTAAACCATCAAAATTAATAATTAGGCCCAATAAATTGGCAACTTTAAAATTCAGTGAAAAGATAATAGTTTGGAAATTGTTTAGGCTAGGAGAATGTTAACAATGTCTCCACAGGTGAACAAAAAAGGAACTAGAAAGAAGCAACGAGTGCATCACGTGAACAGAAGGACTGGAAGTAAAGTACCAGGCCCTCCCCCACCGGACTGGTTTTGCTTTAATGGCTACACAAATGAAATATTTAGCTTCTGCAAATTTGCACACCAACCATAAAGTGGTTTGGCCAGAGATAATAAGAAATCTATAAGTAACAACACGGGCAAGTGGGACATCAGCATTTTTAAGTAAAGATGCCCACAACAATGAGGAAACTAGTAACCTCACCATTGCAATAACAGCTACTTGCCCTGCTACTCATTGGTGCCTGATGCCTTAAAAGGCCTCAAGAATTATGGAATTGCATGGGTCCTATTAACAATTAAACATCTGTGAACCATGCTTGGTCCTATAAGAGAAACAGTGACTCTAGTCAACGTAACCTCCTTCAAGTCACATACATAGAACAAATACACGCTAATAGCAATGGGGAATACACGGCCTTGGGCCGCCCCTCATTCACATAATTATTTTGTTTATTGTAACAACATGAACACTACGAGGACAAAGAATACACAGTCCTCTGAGTTAAAGTTTGTATGGAATATTGTGAGAAAGAAGCTAAACACTGACATTAGGCTACTGAAGTTGGACCTACTGACTCCCACTGGGGCTTACCACTTAAAGCCCAGACAAAGGTAACCCCTGAGGCATAGCTGTCATTTGTTAAACAATAGCCATTGCTAACTTGCCCTCATTTAGATATTATTAACCAGGTCCTTAAGGACAAAATAGAGCCTCCCAATTGTGCATCATGCCCTGAACAGACCCGTCTCAGAACCAGGACAACTGTCACTGGTCCTTACCTTGGTGATGTTCCACACTGGTATAGACCAGCTGTGCGCTAGACTGGCTAATCAAATTAGCAAGTGCCTGATTAAGCAACAAAGAAGCTTAGCAGATACCATCGCAGATTGGTTTAGGCCTGGAAACTCTGTCAGCAACACTTATGTCATAGCCCAGAAATTGTATAAGAATCCAAGCTGGTAGATACAGTAATATCCAATGCCTGTAAAGGCCTAGACACCAGCCAAGCCAACCGATTGATCCTGAATAGTTTGAAGGATCTGTCCAGCTCTGTGTCCATTTCACTAAACCTAACCAGATATTTGGACCAGAGATTAATTAGATTGTTAATTAATAGAACTAAATTAAAGGTATTAGAAAGCCAGTATTGAAGAATAGGATAGCTTTGACCACCCAGCCCTTATGGTGGTGAGTCCCCATCTCCCCCGTGCCTACCCATGGGAGTGGGGAAGTAGAGAATCCATGAGGACCCAAAGGCCCACCTGGACAGGGCATAGTATAACAGTTTGTTTTTAGCCCCTCTGGAGATTCCTCACTCAGATCAGATCAGAATACTAACCTCCCTGCCTGTACCAAAGCAGGAGCATATAGATAGATCGAGAGTATTGCTTATTCTGAAGGTGTGGGAGCCTTCCTATACCCAGAGATTGTTGCACCCACTTTGATAAGGAAATTTTATGTACCTGCCCATTTAACATCATGACGAATCTGCCTAGGTTTAATGTAGTTGTCTCAGAGAAACAAAAACATCGAGCTGGTCCAAATAAACGGTACCTACTGGTGTTTGACTACCCAGACAGATCACTCCATCCTGCCCCTCTACATATCCATCTGTGTGTATAACAGCCCCTCGCTGGATGATCCTGACCGTTGATGGAATGCGGCTCTATCGCACTTCGGCAGTGATGAGTAACCTAACATGAGATTCTGAGTAGCATAGCAGAAGTAAGTACCCAAAGGAAAGTTTACTAGCCCTGCAGGCGAAGATCGAAGAGTTAGTAGCCAATGCCCAAAGATATGTTGGGGCTGGCCGTCTGAAGTACACACAGATAGAGAAACACCGTAGACCATGCCAAACACCTACCTCTGCAGCACTCAACCAGGCAGTAGAAGTCAAACCTATAATGATGGGCAGCGCCAGTAAAGCGATGAAATATCTTAAAGATGGATTTAAATAGTGTTTGCCAAATTATGTGAGAAGTTTTGATTTTAACATTTATAATAATGCTGGTGCTGTACTCTTACTTCCAGAGTAAATTAAAACCCCTTAAATTGTATTTAACCTTGTAGGTTAAAGAGAACCCCAAAGTCAAAAGAAAAGAACTATAGGAGTAAACTGAGGCAGTCCATGGTATCTTGCTGAGAACTGACAAACTCAAAGTATTAAGCCAGCTTGGGAAGTAAAACAGTTCAACAGTTACTGTGACCCTGGTTTCCCTGGCAACCACATTCCAAAAGAGCCTCACTTTGATAAAGCTGGTACCAAACAACCGCACGGGATTGTTTTTATGGTTTTTTTTATTCCTAAGAAATAACCTTGGTTCCAAAGGAGCTAGCTGGCTTTTAGCTCAGAGAATAGAGACTCGTATGTCCATCAGCGAAAGACTGCTCTAGAAAGACCTTTACCAAGTTTTGCTAACCACCAACACCGCTGTGAAGCGCCAAGAACTGACTGTTGGCCAATGCTTCTCACTGCAAAAAGATCCCTCCATCTCGAAATGATCCTACCCCGATTGCTGATAAGCCTCTCTCTTCTGGTCCTGCTTTCCCACCTTTTGGATACCAGAAGAACCAAAATATTACAGGGTGATGTGCTGGAAACCTCTCCCCTGCATGATGCTGAACCACGACTGTTTCAAGCAAAAAAAAAGAGGAAAAGTCCACTCCTCTGACACCGCCAAAGCCCAAAGATTCCTGACTACAAAAGGACATTAAGAACTGACCTTGGTGAAAGAAGCGAAGTATTGTATATTGCCAAGGAGAAACTTGTGGGAGTGGTTTGGGTTTCTCCCTTTGATCTAGACTCTGTGCTTATGGACAGGTACCATCAGCATGTACCTGCCCTCCCTAATTTGGTTACTAATTATGATATGTTGTATGATGTTACTAAAATTAGAGAACAGCCCCATCATAGAGTTATATTGAGGATATTAATGATTATATTGCTTTTGCTTATTAAAAGTTTCATATTTGATTGTTGTAAAAGATGTAGTAATAGAAATAGCTTTTATGTTTGTACTAATTATGTAACGTTTAATGAAAATAAAGGTTTAGATAGTTGTGCTGTAAGCACAAAAGGGAGGATTGTGGAGGCAGGAAAAGGGAATAAGGGAATTTGTGTGCAGCCATCTTGGTCTTGTTAACAAGAGAGCAAGAGTCAGGCTAAGTCTGTGGCCTGACAACGCGAGATCTGTAATTAGACGCTGCCTTCGCCTCTCGCCTCCATACGGAGATAAGGATAGAATGCTGACTCTGGTAGGGACCTTGAGATAAGGAGCATCTGGGTGGAACTAAATAACTGTTAGCCATTGGTGTTTGTAATGGGAAGGAGACTAATTGTTATTGTTATTATATTTAATAGACAGTATATAAACTGCTTCATAATTGCTTGTATGCGAAGATCTGCCTCGGGGGGGGGGGGGGGGGCTTCCCCCCTGTCTGAACCAGTTTTTCCCGTGCTGCAGCTCGTAATAAAACTGCCTCTGGCTACTTGTTGCTTACAAACTCAGAGTGAAGACAATGTTTTCTTCCACACCCATAATAAATATTCGTAAGATACCCAAAGATTTCTTCCAATCAAAGATGGTACCCTCAGCAATCTTGGGGTGTTAGGCCCAGTTATGGAAAATGGGTTGCATATCCGGAGCGCTTTGGCACCAAAAGGGGTATTTAGGCCTAGTGACTCAGGAGATTGGGCCTGCAGAATCGGCATGCAGCTGAGAAAGCTATCTGCCCCAGGATGCTTACTTATATAAGCAGGTTCAGGATAAGCTCTACCCTGACATCTGTTGGTGAACTGTGGCGAGTGGTGCAAAAAGACTTCAGGGGCTGATTCATTTGCATAGGCACACCCACCCTGCCTAGTATGTGCTCTCAGCAGCCAAATGGTCACTTTGGCCACTGTGGGATCTCAAGTTTCTCTGTTATTGAGGCAGAGGGGATAAAGTGTTGTTACCCTGATTATGTGAATCAAATAGTGGAACTGTTTCGCCATAAACAAAGTAGCACTCGCTAGACAAGGGGCATGGGTTCCAAACCCAGTCTGATTGAGAGAGGCTGAAGATAGGTCTTTGTACTGGGAGGAAAGTGGATTTCCTGTGTCTGAGAACCCAACACACCACTTGCTCCTTCTCTTCTTTTGCTGGTTTCACTGTAGGCCAATGGTGTACTTGCACTGAGGCTCTTCTACTGCAAGCTGAAATCACTGTGTACTGAGGGGAGCCTGGTGCCATACTGCTGAAGAGCTGAAATCTACTATGAGCTACTAGCAAAGCAGATCATGGGACAGCTAGTAGAACAGTATGTGGGGGTCACTGGTGGATGCAGGTGAGTGGCTGGTGGGGATGACCGACGGGCAGCCAGTGGAGCAGCTGCAGGACCTACCAGCTGGTGGCCGGGGAGCATGGACTGAGGGGGGCTGGCGGAGCAGACACTGGCGGAGTGGCTCACAGGACAGCAGGTGGAGTGTAGCGGAGTGATTTGCGTCAACAGCGGCAGCAGAAACCTACGGAGAGGCAGAGCCACCGGTGGACCACATAAGGTGTATCAAACCCTGCCCCCTCCATTGCACCCAGGTTGGGATGGTAAAACCCTGCCAGGTGAACTTTTGAACCCTGGGGCGGCACTGACCCAGGACAGAGACTTTTGGGGTGTTAGACTTTTGGGGACCTTGCGTGATTTGTGGCTGGGGGGTGGGTCTTTGCTCATATCTGGTTTATGAATCTGAGTTGTGGTGTTTTCCCACTTCAATGCTGATGTCGGCTACCTTGTGTTATTAAAGATTTGCTGCTATACCAAGGCTCTGTGCTTGCGAGAGGGGAAGAATTGCCTCTCTGAGGCACCCAGGGGTGTGTGTAAGATTTCCCAGGTCACTGGGTGGGGGCTCGAGCCGGCGTTGTATTATGTTGGTAGGAGGAGACCCCTAGATATTGAACCTGGCCCTTGATGCAATTAACTCGTCCTGGCAGAAGGGTTACATTTTTGGGGGCTTGTCTGGGATTATCTGGGTCAGTACCCCTCGCCAGCACATTATGGGCAATCCGTTAAATTGGGAAAACCAAAAATTATTGTTGTTGGTGTTTTAATCGGTTAGATTCGGGAAAATTTACAGTTTGCACAATGGCCTTACACTTGCTAGAGGTCTGGTGCAAGGGGATGACTCTTAATCCTTAGAACTGTCTTCTGGCCGGAGGTGTCAGAGATGTTTGATGAGGGCTCGATAGAACCTATGTTAAGGACATCCACTGAGTACCTGAGTAAGTGCAAAATGCGTGGGCGTATGTTTGTGAGGGAGCAGGGGGCTTTTGCTGTATTATGTGAGCTGCAATCGGCTGTAGACCCTCTGCAGGTCTCAGGCACAATAGCAGTGGAAGAAAGCGAGTGGACAGTGATAACCACTAGGAGCCAGCCCTTACCTGCCCCTGCCTCAGATGTAGAGTTTTTAAAGAAAATGTCAGCCTGTTTGTGCAAAGAGGGAAAGACTTTGGCTGATATGCCAGGTCTGCTGGGCCTTGACCCGGGAGTCCCACCCCGGGTGGCTACTCCATCACCTGATGACTGGGTGAAGGCTCTGGGGCAGGCATTAGAGAAGGTTGTGCCACCCCACCCTGAGTCAGGCCCCTATCACAAACTGAGGTTGTTTTCTAGGGGTCCCACCCCAATACCTGGGGAGGAGGCATTTGAACCTTGGCTGGAACACACCGAGATGCTGCAGGAGTGGGTGGTGCCTGATGCTGAAAAGAGAAGGCGATTAAGAGTGCCTCAGGGGACCAACCCTAGATGTGATTCTCACCCTGAAGCTCAGTAACCCTGGGGTCAAGGTGAAGGACTGTCTAGAGGCCCTTGATCATGCCTTTGGGAGAACCGAGGGCTCAGAGGATGTTTATTGCAAGTTCCTCAGTGCCAAGCAACAAAAGGGGGAGAAGGTTTCTGCCTATATCCAGAGGTTGGAGAAATTGTTACAGAGAGCCATCATGAGGGGAGCAGTAGCAGTAGAGCAAATGGACCGGACTAGATTGACTCAGATTGTGAGAGGAATTCAATATCAGAACCCGATCCTTCTTCAAGAACGGCAAGACAATCCACCCAGTTACTCTCGGCTGATAAAAGAGGTCCGAGAGGAAGAGGAGAGGCAGGCAGCTGGTGTGGTTTGGGAGGTGCAGCCACACCTGGCGACAGGCACAATACCCATACAAACGCCCACAGTACTGATGGGCTGTGTCCACACTGTCCAGTTTTTCCCGGAAAATCAGCCGCTTTTCCGGAAAAACTTGCCAGCTGTCTACACTGGCGCTTGAATTTCCGCAAAAGCACTGACTTCCTACTGTAAGAAATCAGTGCTTCTTGCGGAAATACTATTCTGCTCCCGTTCAGGCAAAAGTCCCTTTTGCGAAAAGCTTTTGCGCAAAAGGGCCAGTGTAGACAGCTCAGATTTGTTTTCCGCAAAAAAGCCCCAATTGCGAAAATGGTGATCGGGGCTTTTTTGCAGAAGAGTGCATCTAGATTGGCACGGACGCTTTTCCACAAAAAGTGCTTTTGCAGAAAAGCGTCCGTGCCAATCTAGACGCTCTGTTCCGAAAATGCTTTTAACGGAAAACTTTTCCGTTAAAAGCATTTCCGGAAAATCATGCCAATCTAGACGCAGCCATGGTGAATTCTCAAGAGTAACTTACCCAACGATTGCAGGCCCTGACACAGCAAGTGGCCAAACTAGAGAATACCATTGATTCAGCCAATATCTCAAGGTACAAGGCACCTTCTGCTACCACAGTCCAGAAGACTATATTTAGAGCCTCTGCCCCACCCAGGCAACAAGGGAGAGGACAATCCTTCCTCTGCTACCGGTGTGGCCAGGGTGGGCACATCGCCTCAAGGTGTCTCAATGCAGAGAATCCCACGCTAGTTTATCAAAAGCTGAAGACCATTTGGGGAGAGTCGGGAAATGGCCCCAGGGCCTGGGAAGGGAGCTGCCCAGGCCTGCAGGGTGTGGAGGCTCCCCTGGAAAGAGCCATGCAGCCCGAATCCCACCAGGATTGATAGGACCTCGGGCGGAGGTCACTGTAAAGGTTGAAAGGACAGAATGTAGAGCCATGCTTGACACGGGATCCCAAGTGACTATCATATTCCAGTCTTTCTACCGGTAGGTGCTTAGGCATCTGCCTATACAGCCCCTTAAAGGGCTTGGCCTGTGTGGCCTCAGCCTGGATGAATACCCCTATCAGGGATATATCCTAGTACACCTGGAATTCCCAGAAGATATCGCTGGGGTAAGACAGGAGGTGGATACTGCTGCTTTAATATGCCCTGACCCTAAAGGGGCCTCTGAGGTGTCCGTGCTAATAGGGACCAACTGCAGCCTTTTCAAGGTCCTTGCAGATTACTGCCGACAGCGAGCAGGGGACCAATATCTGAACACCCTGGTGATACACACCCATTGTGCTGCAGCCTATAGAAAAATTGAGGACACAAGAAAAGCAATGCCTGACTGGCCAGTGGGAGCATTGAGGTATGCGCGCCCGGTCCCCTTAGTAGTGCCTGCAATGACAGAAAAAGAAGCGATTGTCATGAGTACCTGCCTGAGAGGCAGTAAGTGAACATTGGCAGTGGAAGAACAGCCGACCGAGGGAGGGCTCCCTGAAGGAGTACTGGTCCTCAGTGGTGTCATAAGCCTGCCTGCTGAAACCCAGGAAGAGGTGACTATACTGATTGCTAATGAAACGAGCCGTGAAGTGTTTGTAAGACCAGGGCAGAAGATTGCAGACATATTTGAGCCTGAAACCATTGAGAGACCCCAGTGTGAAGCTGAAGCACCGCTGTTGGATCCTGCAAAGTTTGACTTTGGGGACTCACCGTTGCCTGAGGAGTGGAAGGATCGCCTGACGAAGAAGCTTGGCGAGAGATCCAAGGTATTCTCACTGCATGAGTGGGATGTGCCAAGGGGATGGAACACCACATCAGGCTTCAAGATCCCCGACCCTTCAGGGAGAGGTCTAGGAGGATCGCTCTCTCAGAGATGGAAGATGTACACCATCATCTTCAAGAGCTGATCGCGAATGGTATCATTACAGAGTCCCACAGCCCCTATGCCTCACCTATTGTGGTGGTTCGTAAGAAGAGTGGGAAAATCCGGATGTGTATCGACTACCGCACCCTAAACGGGCGCACTACAGTTGATCAATACACCATGCCCCGAGTACAAGACGCCTTGGACTGTCTGTTGGGTAGCCAGTGGTTCTCTGTATTGGATCTTCGGAGTAGATACTACCAGAGCCCTCTGGGAGAAGAAGATAAGGAGAAGACAGCCTTCATCTGTCCATTAGGGTTCTACCAGTTCGAACGCATGCCCCAAGGGATTTCTGGGGCCCCTGCCACATTTCAACGTCTTATGGAGAAAGTAGTGGGAGACATGAATCTACTGCAAGTGTTAGTTTACTTGGATGACCTGATTGTGTTTGGAAGAACCTTGGAGGAGCATGAGGAAAGACTTCTTAAAGTGCTTGATAGGTTGGGAGGTGTATGGTTTGAAGTTTTCAATTGACAAATGCCAGTTCTGCCAAACCTTGGTGAAGTATGTGGGTCACATCGTGTCCCAAGAGGGTGTGAGTACTGATCCCAATAAAATAGAAGCTCTCACTACCTGGCCGCATCCACAAAACTACAGAGAACTCAAGACCTTCCTTGGATTCAGTGGCTACTACCACAGATTTGTGAAGAACTACGCTACGATTGTAAAACCGCTGAATGATCTTACCAGGGGATACCAGTCCAGCAAGAACAAATCTAAGACCAAGAATAAGAGGAGACCTCCAAAGCCTCCTGTGCAGAGACACTATGGCCCTTTTGAACCGCTTGGGCCACGGTGGGATGAGAGTTGTGAAAGGGCGTTTCGGGAAATCATTACTCGCCTAACTCAGGCTCCCGTCCTAGTCTTTGCTGATCCAAGCAGACCGTTTCTCCTACATACTGATGCCAGTTTGGAGGGTCTGGGGGCTGTGCTGTACCAGGAAGTGGAAGGCCAACGTAAACCCGTAGCCTTTGCCAGCCGAGGACTGTCTGACAGTGAATCTCGCTATCCCATCCACAAGCTGGAGTTCTTGGCCTTGAAGTGGGCCATCACTGAGAAATTTCGGGACTACTTGTATGGTGCTCAGTTCCAGGTATGGACAGACAACAACCCTCTGACTTATGTGTTAACAAGCTAAGCTGGATGCTACAGGGCAGCGATGGGTGGCCGCCTTGGCTAGCTACGAGTTCAGCATTCAATACTGATCAGGGAGAAGCAATGTAGATGAAGATGCATTGTCCAGGCGTCCGCAGGCATCCGAAGTTGCTGTGATACCCCCGGATGGGGTGAGAGCTATCTGCAGTGTGAGTCGCCGAGAGCCCGAGGCCCCTGAGAGCCTCCATGGGTGTGCTGCAGAAGCTTTGGGCCTGCCCCCTGAATGCGTGTCCTCTGCGTTAGTGAACTACATTGCCCTGAACCAATCTCCCTTGCCCATGCTCCGTGTGGCTGATTGGCAAGAAGCCCAGCTGCGAGATGCCAACATTTGTGATACGCTACTTGCCAAAAGGGATGAGCGAAGCCCAGCGGCGGTTGTCACACCTAACCCAGAGGGTAAACTACTATTGAGAGAATGGACCAAACTAAAACTGATTCGGGGAGTGCTGCACCAAATGACCACCGACCCTTTACAAAAGCAACGGACACAACTAGTGCTACCCAAAGAGTACAGAGCCCTGGCCATGAGGGCCCTTCATGATGACTTTGGACACTTAGGGATGGAGAGGACCCTGGAACTTGTTCGTAGTAGGTTCTATTGGCCCCGGATGGCTGCAGATGTTCGCAGGAAATGTGAGACTTGCGCTCGATGTGTTCAAAGGAAAACACTGCCCACGAGGGCTGCATATCCCAAGAACATCACCAGCAACAAACCTTTGGAACTGGTATGCATTGATTTCTTGTCTCTAGAAGTAGACAGGAGGAACATTGGGAACATCCTAGTAGTGACCGACCATTTTACGCGGTATGCACAGGCATACCCCACACGTGATCAGAGGGCCACCACTGTTGCTCGAGTACTGTGGGAAAAATATTTCTCAGTTTATGGATTCCCAGCCCGGATACATTCAGATCAGGGGCGGGACTTTGAGAGTCACCTTCTAAAAGAGGTACTCAGGATAGCAGGAATTAAAAAGTCTAGGACGACGCCCTATCACCCACAAGGGGATCCTCAGCCAGAGAGGTTCAATCGAACCCTATTAGATATGTTGGGGGACTTTGCGACCAGAGCAGAAGGCAAGTTGGAGCCAACATGTCGCATTTCTGGTGCATGCCTACAGTGCCACAAGGAATGATGCTACGGAAGCCACACCATATTTTTTTATGTTTGGGCGAGAACCAAGATGACCCATAGACCTGTGCTTTGGTGTATCAGAGGATGGAGATAGTTATGAAACTCATCAGCAATACGCATCCCAACTAAGAGAAAAGCTGCAGGATGCTTATCGCTTAGCTACAGCTGCGGCTCGGAAGAACGCAGACCGCAATAAACATCGCTACGATGCCAGGGTACGTTCGCAAGAGCTCCAGCCCGGGGACAGAGTCCTGCTGCAAAATTTGGGTATTGCTGGCAAACACAAGATAGCTGACAGATGGAAGGCAATGCCCTACTTGGTGATAGAACAGCTGGGGGATCTGCCGGTCTACAAGATCAAACCTGAAGAGGGTCCAGGGCACACAAAGACAGTACACAGGAACCTTTTGCTCCCTGTGGGGGAATTGGTAAGCACCCCTTATGAGATTAGCCACGACAGGGCAAACGGGCAGACCAAAGGTGCTAGGCCGAAGCCACCCTCCGCCATGGACAGCCATCCCCCTGCAGTTAACCTACCCCTATGCAGCACACCCGAGAGTGAGTCTGAGGAGGAAGATGCAAGCATGGTGTATCCTGGAAGGGACACAAGATCTCAGGCTCGATCAACTAAACCAAACAAGAGCTCCCCCTCTGCCGCCCTAAACCCCATGGCGGAAGTATTTAGGCCCATTTCTGACATCCCTGTGCCGCTGGTGGGACCCCCGTGTGATGACACAAACAGGTTATTGGACAGTGGAGACATACAGGGGGAGGATGTCCAGGGCACCCTTGACCCTCCACTGTTAGAACTAGAAATGCACGGGCCTATGCCAATAGCCGAGGGGCCAGCAGAGGTAACCTCACCATCCATCACTCAAGAGGATGTTCCTCCCCACCATGGGAACAGATTCTCGACAGGGTAATAAGACCAGTAAAACGGTTAACTTATGATGCACCTGGGGTGATTAGTGAGGAGCCCATACATTTAGCACACAGGCTTGTACAAGCTAAAGTGGGCTTCCTGAGGCCCTTTGCGGGGAACCAGTGAGTGGGTATAGTAGGGGGTGTGATTTGTCGGGACAACAAATTCTTGGCTGGGGGGGGGAGGATGTAAGCAGGTTCAGGATAAGCTCTACCCTGACATCTGTTGGTGAACTGTGGCAAGTGGTGCAAAAAGACTTCAGGGGCTGATTCATTTGCATAGGCACGCCCACCCTGCCTAGTATGTGCTCTCAGCAGCCAAATGGTCACTTTGACCACTGTGGGATCTCAAGTTTCTCGGTTATTGAGGCAGGGGGGATAGAGTGTTGTTACCCTGATTATGTGAATCAAATAGTGGAACTGTTTCACCATAAACTAAGTAGCACTTGCTAGACAAGGGGCATGGGTTCCAAACCCAGTCAGAGAGGTTGGGGATAGGTCTTTGTACCTGGTTGTGGGGGCCCTGTCTGAGGGCCCAAAACACACTGGCTACATCTACACTGGCATGATATTCTGAAAATGCTTTTAATGGAAAAGTTTTCTGTTAAAAGCATTTTTGGAAAAGCAGGTCTAGCTTGGCAGGATGCTTTTCCGCAAACGCACGTTTTGCAGAAAAGCATCCGTGGCCAATCTAGACACAGTTTTCTGCAAAAAAGCCCCGATTGCCATTTTTGCGATTGGGGCTTTTTTGCAAAAAACAGTACTGTGCTGTCTACACTGGCCCTTTTACGCAAAAGTCTTTCGGAAAAAGACTTTTGCCCAAATGGGAGCAGCATAGTATTTCCGGAAAAGCACTGACGATCTTACATGAGATCGTCAGTGCTTTTCCAGAAATTCAAATGGCCAGTGTAGACAGCTGGCAAGTTTTTCCACAAAAGCAGATGATTTTGCAGAAAAACTTGCCAGTCTAGACACAGCCCCCAATTCCTCCTCCTTCCCTCCTCTTGCTGGCTTCACTGTGGGCCAATGGTGCACTTGCACTGAGGCTCTTCTACTGTGAGCTGAAATCACTGTTGCTGAGCTACTAGCAAAGCAGAGCAGTTTGCGGGGGCGACTGGTGGACGCAGGTGAGCGGCTGGTGGGGATGACCGACGGGCGGCCGGTGGAGCAGCTGCGGGACCTACCAGCTGGTGGCCGGGGAGCGTGGACTGAGGCAGGCTGGTGGAACAGACACTGCTCCGTGGAACAGCTGGAGCGGCTCACAGGACAGCAGGTGGAGTGATTTGCGTCAACGGCAGCAGCAGAAACCTACGGAGAGGCGGAGCCACCGGTGGACCACATAAGGGCTGTGTCTACACTGGGCCACTTATTCCGGAAAATCAGCCGCTTTTCCGGAATAAGCTGCGAGCTGTCTACACTGGCCCTTGAATTTCCGGAAAAGCAACGACGCTCTACTGTACAAAATCAGCCACTATTCCGGAAAAACAATTCTGCTCCCGCTCGGGCATAAGTCCTTATTCCGGAACACTGTTCCAGAAAAGGGCCAGTGTAGACAGCCCAGTAGTCTTTTCCAGAAAAAAGCCCCGATCGCGAAAATGGCGATCGGGGCTCTTTTCTGGAAAAGCGCGTCTACATTGGCCACAGACGCTTTTCCGGAAAAGCAGCCTGCCAATGTAGACGCTCCTTTTCCGGAAATACTTATAACGAAAACTATTCTGTTTTAAGCATTTCCGGAAATTCATGCCAGTGTGGACACAGCCAAGGTGTATCAAACCCTGCCCCCTCCATTGCACCCACGTTGGGATGGAAAAACCCTGCCAGGTGAACTTTTGAACCCTGGGGCGGCACTGACCCAGGACAGAGACTTTTGGGGACCTTGGGTCATTTGTGGCTGGGGGGTGGGTCTTTGCTCACGTCTGGTTTATGAATCTGAGTTGTGGTGTTTTCCCACTTCAATGCTGATGTCGGTTACCTTGTGTTATTAAAGATTCCTGCTATACCGAGGCTCTGTGCTTGCGAGAGGGGAAGAATTGCCTCTTTGAGGCACCCAGGGGTGTGTGTAAGATTTCCCAGGTCACTGGGTGGGGGCTCGAGCCGGCATTGTATTATGTTGTTGGGAGGAGACCCCTAGATACTGAACCTGGCCCTTGCTGCAATTAACTTGTCCTGGCAGAAGGGTTACACTTATAAGGTCAGAGAAACTAAGGACTTATTTCTATTTCTCTCTTTTATAATGGCTTCTTTTCCTTTCTTTAATCTTGCTTAAGTCTGCTTTTAGGAATCCTACTAACACTTGCTCCCAGGTCTCCAGGGGAAGGGAAGCCACCCTTCTCCATCCAACCCTAGGATCCTTGTGGCTATGTCTACACTGGCCCCTTCTTCGGAAGGGGCATGCTAATTTTGAACTTGGGAATAGGGAAATTCGCGGGGGATTTAAATATCCCCCGCGGGATTAAAATAAACATGGCCGCCGCTTTTTTTCCGGCTTGGGGAAAAGCCGAAAAAAAGCATCTAGACTGGCGCGATCCTCCGGAATAAAGCCCTTTTCCGGAGGATCTCTTATTCCTACTTCGAAGTAGGAATAAGAGATCCTCCGGAAAAGGGCTTTATTCCAGAGGATCGCGCCAGTCTAGATGCTTTTTTCCGGCTTTTCCCCAAGCCGGAAAAGTGGCGGCCATGTTTATTTAAATCCCACGGGGGATATTTAAATCCCCCGCGGATTTCCCTATTCCCAAATTCAAAATTAGCATGCCCCTTCCGAAGAAGGGGCCAGTGTAGACATAGCCTGTGTGTGTAGGAATTATTATGATTATTATTACTCTTTGTACACTTAGATAAGTTTTGAGTTGACTGTGTTAATGACATCTTGGGAAGGATGTCATGTGATTTGTGTTCTTACTATTGTTTTTGCTGTGGTGATCATAATCAATATTCCATTATCAATAAAGCTGTTTTCTATTTAATTCCCTGAGTTAAGGTGTGGTTGCTGTCCATCACCTGTTGACCCTCAAGAGAGGGAGCCTTGTGGTTCCACTGAACTGTGACTGGGGATAGAGGATGCACTTCGATCTTTTTCTGATCAGATTGGCAGGCCTTAACCATCCAAATTTTACTAAACTCCTTCTCAGGCAACAAAGTGAACTCACAACCCTGGGTTTAGTAGGCCAATGCTCAAACCACTGAGCTATCCCTCTCTCCCCCTCCCCATCCATTGCACTCGGCGTGCCAGAGTGAGGAACAGCACTGACAATGACCTTGGCTTGTATCGTAGTAGAGATAAGTGTTTGAGCCAAGAGTGATGAGGAGTCCTGTGGCACCTTGTAGACTAACAGATTTTTTGAAGCATAAGCTTTCATGGGCAGCTGACGAAGCACCAATGTGTTCGCTTTATAGACTATGTCTACACTTGCGGCTTCTTGCACGAGCAATATGCAAATGAGGCTAAGTATGGAATATTGCTGAGCCTCATTTGCATACCTAATGAGCCGCCATTTTGCAGAAGAGCCTCTTGTGCCAGAAGGAGCTGTCTACACTACCCCTTCTTGCGCAAGAAAAACCCTTTTGCGCAATGCCATTATTCCTGAAAATAATCAGCGTAGCGGCATTGCGCAAGAGGGGTTTTCTTGGGCAAGAAGGGGCAGTATAGACAGCTCCTTCTAGCGCAAGAGCCTCTTCCGCAAAAATGGCGGCTCATTAGATATGCAAATGAGGCTCTGCGATATTCCACGCTTAACCTCATTTGCGTATTTCTCACACAAGAAGCCTCGAGTGTAGACATAGCTTAACAGTGTTTCTTAAACTTTTTAAGACCGAGGAACAACAAACAATTTTTTTTAAATGAGGAACACCAAGGATTTTTTTGTGGAGAAGGAAAAAAAAAAAAAAAAAAAAAAAAAAAAAAAAAAAAAAGGTTGAGAGGGGAAAAACGGTCAGGGGGAAGTTATTGAGAAAAAAAGGTTGCCTGCCCCTTTAAGGGTGGCCATTTTGAATTCTGTTTTCCACAGCACACCAGTGTACTGCGGAACAGTTTAAGAAACACTGGTCTATAAGGTGCCACAGGACTCATCGCTTTTGCAGATTCAGACTAACACGGCTACCCCTCGGATACTTGAGCTAAGTGTGTTTCCTAAGGAACCCAAGCATGTTCAGAGTCCTAGTATGGTGGTATCTGAGACATCAATGAACTCTTTGGGGGTATGCTGAGACATCTGGGCTTCCTCAAACAATTCCACACAATCCTGCATCTTGTCCTTAATAAAGGGAGCTGGTCAACATTCGTTCACAGCATTTTGTATAAAAAGAAGAAAAAAGCCTTTGAAAGGAAAAGCTTTTTTATATTTATTTGTAATTTTCCATTTTATGTCCAAAAAATTCAAATATTTGAAGGGGTTTTTTTTTTTGGGGGGGGGGGGGGGGGTTGCTTGTACCTCACCCTCCCTGGTTTTTCCTTAAATCCCTTTATTCTTGACCAATGGCTAAGATTTTCCCCATGTGCACTTTCATTTTTACTTATGCCAAAGGCAGAGAAAAATCATTCATATTCTTGTTCTCAGCAGCAAAAAGGAGAAAGTGAGGGAGAAAAATTTCAAAGAAAATTTCAGAACACTGATCAAAATGGGAAGATCAGTACAGTGTTGCTGGCTTTGAAACGGGACTCAAGATACTGCCTTTGATTAGACAAACTTACATCTTGCAATAGCTACCTTGGCAGTCTTGACAGCTGGCAATTCACAGATTTTAAGACCAGAAAAAAACACTGTGATAATCTAGCCTGACTTCCTGCAGAACACAGGCCATAGGATCTCACCTAGTAATTCCTGCATCATGCCCATGCCTTCTGGCTGAGTTAGAACCTGTCTTAAATAGGCACCCAATCCTGATTTAAAGTAACAGAGAATCATAGAGCTGGAAGAGACCTCATGAGGTCATCAAGTCCAGCCCCCTGCTCCAGGCAAGACCAATCCCAACTAAATCAACCCGGCCAGGGCTTTGTCAAGCCGAGACAAACACCTCTAGGGATGGAGACTCCACTACTTCCCTAGGTAACCCATCCCAGTGCTTCACCACCCTCCTAGGGAAATAGTTTTTCCTAATATCCAACCTGGACCTCTCCCACCACAACCTGAGACCATTGCTCCTTGTTCTGCCATCTGTCACTACTGAGAACAGCCTCTCTCCATCCTCTTTGGAACCTCTTTCAGGAAGTTGAAGGCTGCTATCAAATCCCCCCTCGTTCTTCACTTCTGCAGACTAAACAGACCCAACTCCCTCAGCCTCTCCTCATAAGTCATGTGCTCCAGCCCCCTAATCATTTTGGTTGCCCTCCGCTGGACCCTCTCCAATGCGTCCACATCCTTTTTGTAGTGGGGGGCCCAGAACTGGACACAATACTCCAGATGTGCCCTCACCAGAGCCGAATAAAGGGGAATAATGACATCTCTGGATCTGCTGGCAATGCTCCTCCCAATGCAACCTAATATGCCATTAGCCTTCTTGGCTACAAGGGCACAATGTTGACTCATATCCAGCTTCTCATCCACTGTAACCCCCAGGTCCTTTTCTGCAGAACTACTACTTAACTGGTTGGTCCCCAGCCTGTAACAGTGCTTGGGATTCTTCCGTCCCAAGTGCAGGACTCTGCACTTCTCCTTGTTGAACCTCATCAGATTTCTTGTGGCCCAATCCTCCAATTTGTCTAAGTCACTCTGGACCCTATCTCTGCCCTCCAGCATATCTACCTCTCCCCCTAGCTTAGTGTCATCCGCAAACTTGCTGAGGGTGCAATCCATCCCCTCATCCAGGTCATTAATAAAGATGTTGAACAAAACCGGTCCTAGAACCGAACCTTGGGGCACTCCGCTAGAAACCGACCGCCATCCTGACATCTAGCCGTAGATCACTACCCACTGGGCCCGGCCTTCTAGCCACCTTTCTATCCATCTTTCCGTCCATTTATCCAATCCATATTCCCTTAACTTGCTGGCAAGAATATTGTGGGAGACCGTATCAAATGCCTTGCTTGAGTCAAGGTATATCACATCCACTGACTTTCCCACGTCCACCGAGCCAGTTACCTCATCATAGAAGCTAATCAGATTGGTCAGGCATGACTTGCCCTTGGTGAATCCATGCTGACTATTCCTAATCACTTTCCTCTCTTCCAAGTGCCTCAAAATGGATTCCTTAAGGATCCCTTCCATGATTTTTCCAGGAACCGAGGTAAGACTGACCGGCCTATAGTTCCCTGGATCGTCCTTCTTCCCTTTTTTGAAGATGGGCACTACATTTGCCTTTTTCCAATCATCCGGGATTTTTCCCGATCTTCACGACTTTTCAAAAATAATGGCCAAAGGCTCCTCAATGACATTTGCCAACTCCCTCGGTACCCTCGGATGCATTAAGTCCGGACCCATGGATTTGTGTACGTTTAGCTTTTCTCAATAGTTCCTAACCTGAATGAGAATCTATCACATTCCTAGGCTTGTAGTGTCAGGCTTGACTAGCAATTAATCTTCCACCTCAACACATTCAGTTGTTTGAACCTCTTGCCCCAGAAGTAGATGACAACTTCCCAGCTTTAAAATGTTTCACTTGCAGCTGAGAGCATGCTTGAGCTTGATGTAGGATTTTGGAAGAACAATCCAAATCTTTCCCTGGGAACGGGCAGAAGGATCTAGGAGTCTGACAAATCGAAGCCACATAGTGTCTGACAAACCCTGGGAGACACTGGTGTCACAGCAGAGGGGGAGTAGTAGTAAAGGCTGTTGTTAAGGTACAAGGGGGACCTTAGAGGACAGTCCTCACCAATTCCTGCCTCTCAAAGTACCAATGTGCTGTGGATCACTGGTGCTGCTAGATATGGAGTCAGAGAGGGGCCAGGTAGTCCCGAAGGAGACTGCCTTCTTTGGAGAAGACTTTCTGGGCAGAGGAGACAACCTAGGTCACCTCAGTTTCTTAAACTGAAGATGTGGGAGAACCACAGAACCAGACAAAAAAGAGGCAGGGTACCCCTAAGGAGGAGATCCTGTGTAACACTTTAATGGGGTTCTCCAGGAGAACACATAAGGTTCCAAAGATGTCACTGTATTAAAATAAGTCTCCCCAGGAAGAGGAACAATAGCTGACTGTTGTGGAACAGTATTTCCTAGGCCTGGATACCATACCATGCTGAACTCAGATCTCATGGGAGCTGAGAACCCTCCAGTCCTGAGGGAGGCACTGGCTTGCCTCAGAATCGCAACACCAAGGAATCATCCCCACCAATAGGATGGCCAGTAGGAGACTATTTTGGAGAGAGCCTCTTTGGAAATGACCCCTCCCCCCAGGAGAAGCAGCTGGGGCTTGGCTTTGAGAATGGGGACATTCCTTGCACAAGAGCTCTGAGGGTGTATATTTCTGTTGGAGTGGCCAGGTGAATCAGAAGGATGCCCTGAAGCTGAGGATCACTCCAATCAACCCAGATCTAAGAGGCCCCTTCCTTGTGGGGAAACTCCTATGATCCAAGCAGGCCAATTACATCAGAGAGTTAACCTAGGTCCAACTACAGGATGCTTTCTGGAACATTCCTTTTTTCCCCAGGAGGCTCACTGTATGAACTTCTCCCTTCAGTCCTGTCCAAGGAACCTGGCATCTTAGCTGGGGGAACCAATCTTTTAAACTTTGGACATTCCCTTTCTGCCTCTGAATTCTCTCTTGGCCTCCACTCTAAGGGTGAGTCTACACAGCAGAGCTTAATTCGAAATAAACTACGCAAATTGAGCTATGTCAACTGCGTAGCTTGTTTCAAAACAGCTTATTTCGAAATAGGGAGCATCTACATGGCACTTACTTCAAAATAGAGCACTCTTCCTCCGACTTCCCTTACCCCTTGTACAATGAGGGTTACAGGAGTTGGAATCAGAAGTCTTCCAGCTTGACAGTATTTTGACATTATTTCGAAATAACTGCCTGCTGTGTAGATGTGGGCTATGTTATTTTAAAATAACACTCATTATTTCAAAATAATGTTGCTGTGTAGACATACCCTAAGGAAGATTTCAAAAGACACATTAACACAGCCCTAGACACTCCTCCACAGAAGGTCTCCTAGAATACTGTGCCGCCAAAGCCTATGACAGTAAAAAGTTCTGCTGTTTTCTCTTTTGGTCCTTTTAGAAGGGGCCCTTACAAGCCATCACAGGATTTCCCCAGGCATGAAAGTCACTTTTTGTGTTTTTATGAAGCAGGAAACATAGGCCAAGAGGAACATTATTTAAAGCCAATCTTTTTATAGCATTTTCTCTCCAGCAAGGCCCAAGATAACCCTGATAAAACAGTCAAAAAGTTAGAAAGGAGAAGTGTGCATTCTCCAAACTAAAACAAACTATACAAATATATTAAGACATGTACAAATGCTCTAAGTCTTACATGACCGAAGGGAGAGGTTGGTTCTGTGATACTCCATTTGGAAGGCAGAGGGACGATTACCAGATATGGAGTATTTGTGCTCTATGGAACTTAAGGCTAAATGGAGAGGAATGTGCCCCTGACTTTTAACTACTGATCAAAACAGTTCTGTGGCCATTGTGCAGGCTCATGACTCCTGCAATGGTACTCTAGAGATATCACCATGGAACAGGACATATGGAGACAGCACATTTACTTTCTGTGTTAGACTACAGAAAAAAATGTAAAGAAGTGTCTAACGTATATATTGATTCCCAGAGCACTTCCCTTTTCTTACAAGACTGACTGGAAGCATTAAGTAGCTGCAAGTTACTGTGATGTATATTTTGTTCATCCCAGGATGCACATATCCATCAGTCCACAAGACAAAGCAAAGGTACCGGACAGCACCATTCCAAGAAGAAGAAGAAGAAGAAGAATCTAACTTTACAGGTGATAAAGAATTCCTGAAAGCAACATTGATATGACACAGCCAATTGGTGATGGCATCTTCTTCTGTTCCAAACCATTTTCTTCTCTCCAAAAGTTAAGGCATTCACACATCATAAAGCTATCTTATACCCTCCCCTGGGGTGCTGCTGGTGCCATCTTTTAGAAAAAAAAAGACACAAATTCTGAAGTCCTCATCTGTCATGGTCATTCAACATTTCATGGCACTTTTTGCAAAAGTTAGGGTACTAACCCCTCTGTGCTGGCAAGATTCCAACATAATTACATTCTACCTTTCTAAAATACCCGACAAGTTCTAACTGCCTATGGTATCCTTCATTTCCTGTCCTAAGTAATTCTGTAATGGTTTTGTGCACTTTAACAGTTGCTGTGCTCTACCCCAGAAGTGGTGGCATAGCAGCAGTAGAGCAAAACACTGATCACCAGGAAACACCCCTTCCTTCCCAGCACAAAGACCACCCTGATTCAACCTCACTCATCAGACTTACCTTCCCAAACTGCTCAAAATACTGTTTCACATCCTCCACATTAGTGTTCACAGAGAGACCCCCCACAAATATCTTCTTTGTCTGTGTTACCATCTGGGAAAGGGGAGGACAGGGACAGAGTTAGCAGAAAACAAGATCTGTCTCTAAAAACCTCCCCTGCTGAAAGCTGAAGAACATGCTACGCACTGTATTCCATGGGAAGACTGTCCTGAGGAGCAGAGTCCCCTAACAAAACACTGTATCTAATGGAGGACATGTTTCAGGCCCCAGAAATTTCATGCTGTGAAACTCCATCGCTCAAGTGCAATCTCAGCACCATCCAAACATCCCCCAATAATGCTGTCTCCCCCCCCCCCCCCCCCCGCAGCATGCACAAGCTCACCAACTGCCTAGGGGACTTGCCAGGCACTGCCACTCTCTCCCCGCTAACCCCCTGGGGACAGATTTAGCATGTTAAAAAGCTCTCCCCTGCTAACCACTTTCACAAACCTCCTAGCAAACACACAGAGTGATGCCATCTCCTTCCCAACCCTCCTGTCACTCACACAGGGCACTGCTGTCACCCTGCCAATCCCCAACACACCCTCCCTCCCCACAGTTTCCTTGAAACGGGAAAGCAGAGCATGGCTGTGAAGCGAGGGGGAGATCTCCATGGCCCATAGGTCTGAAAATAGTGCAGCGTCCACTCCTACAAGCTTCACTCCACTCCCTTTCCTAAGATATCAGATTTAAGGAGCCAGAGCAAACTCCCAGTTAAGCCTTCCTGCGCATTTGGGAGAAGGCAAAGGAAGAAACCCTCCCCTTTCTTGTCCTCCACCCACAGGAACCAGAGGAGACACACGGCTGTTCTTTGAACTGATGCTCCAGCTGCATCCTCCCGTCAGCCCCTTGGCCACACCCCTGCTCTAGCAGGAACACATGGTCCTAATTATCCCAAGGAGCACAGGGCTAATGCGCAGCAATTCCATGGCTTGGAGAGCAGCCTGTTCTAACACTAAAGCACCTTCTGTCACCAAACTGCTTAATGGAATTAACCCAATTCCTACCATGTGCTTCTTGGCTCATTATTCAGGATACCTGCTCACTAATTGTTCTCAGCTCCTGTGCTCTCCCCCCCCCCCCCCAATCATTCTCTTCCTCCACTCTGCAATTCTCTCCTCCCCTTCTCTTCCTCACCAGTCCTTTCTCCCGCTGCAGTACTTGGGGGTGATTGTAGGCTCTCATTCCCCAGCCCAGTTAAATGAGACTTCCAAATCGCTACTCCACTTTGAAGGCAAGTTGCCAATTTGCTCTTCACTCCGCACTTACAAGTTTCCCATTGAGCATCTGAGAGAACCCCCACAGCTGCTCACTTCCACGGAGCATCCACCCTCCTAGTGCAGGTGAGGCCCAACGTCCTTCACTCTCTAGCCTTTTCTAGTGCTGGCACCTGGCCAGTCCACAAAACAAAGTCTTTTCTCCCACACTTTTCCCCAGGTCATCCTACACGTCTTCTGCCACAGATTGGAATGACTTCATGTTTCTTGCAGGCCCTAAGGTTCCAGATGCAGGCTACCAAAGAGCAGAAGGTGATATGTTCTTGAGCAGAGTTCTGCATTTCATCAGCTCCTTCCATGAAGCACACTCAAACCACAGTGAAGTGGAGCTTGAGCGGTTCCAACCCCACTCTGGCAATCACAAGAGCATCTCAAAGCTCCATAATGATTTAGATCATGCACAACAGAATGCAAATCTGGAGGTGGGGCACCAAAGCTCATCATTAAGGTTGGAAGAGATTAAGTCAGTGCCAGTAGATGCACCAAGACACCCTTCCAGCACCCTCTTGACAAAGGCACAAAGAGAATTCAAATTCCTTGAGTTGTCCCTTTTCAATTTGTAAAAGCTGCACATGCTACCTACCTTGGGCTGTGCTCGGCGGGGGAATGCTACTTTTGGGTCAATCTGAAAGAGACATGGGGGAGAGAGCAGGTGAACACACTTCAATTGCCTACATTTCATTCATGAATATAAGATCTCCACAAACTTTTCCCAACGGATCGCTTGCCAGAAACCCAAGGAAGATACCTAATGAGCATAAGTAGACTGCAGACATCTTTTTCATCTAATAGAGGTGCAATCCCTGGAGACTACAGTTCCCAGCATGCAACATTCTATACACATGTGAGCAGCAGCAGCAGTTCAGCACAAGATGGAACACCACAGGCTGGATTAGCAGTCTCTGTTAACCAGTCCTCTGTGTTCACACTGCACCTCAGCCACCCTGCACCAGCAATATCATATTCAAGCGCTCCTTATTCTCCCCTTCACTCTGGCTAAGTGTACAAGAGCTCACCTAGTTAATAGTGGAGCAGGAAATGGTCAGCACACAAAAAAATCAAAGAACTTCATCCCCAAGAGCGTGGATTAACACCCCCCCCCCTCCCTTCACATGAGAAAGGAAGATGTGAATTAAACAGAAGAGTCCCAAGTACAAAAAGTTGCAATATGGACAGATATAGACTCCTGTCATCAAATCACACAGTAAACTACTGCCCCTTCTGCAGGTTATATGCTGTACAATAAACACAATCAGGTCCAATAATTCTACTGTGCTAGATATGCCTGTTTGGTTTATTAATAACCCTGCTGCCCACTGCAGTGCCTCTATCTCAGCACCAATATCCAGGTGGTGCACATTCTGCTGGCCTCAGCAGTGGATGAATGCATGGCTGTACTACTCTTAATACCTCCACAAAATAAACAAGGAAAAGACTAATGCACTGATAACCAAACACCCACAAAGTCGCCCCTTCTTCTGAGCCATGACCTCATTATTTACAGTCCCCACCCCCAGCAACTCTTGTAATGTTACCTTTACACTAGAAATGATCCACATCTACAAATCCACATCGAAAGACCTGTGCTAAAGGAGGGTCTGGTTCAGCCCACAGTTGGAAAGACTGCAGCTGACAGAGGAGCTGAGAAGACTGTCCCATTAACCCAACAACTCAAACAGCCCACAAAGAAACTCCATCTCTCTAGCTCCTCTCCATGCTATTTGTTCCACTTTCCAGGCTGGTTTTTCTCACTTCCTTCATCCTTTCATCTGTCATACAGAATCCAAAGCTCAGTACCTCTTCAAATCACTCCCCTTTACCTTCCCATTGCCACTCTGATTCACAAACTAGAATAAACTCAGCACATAAGTAAACAGAGGTAAAAGTGAAGGACATAAATAAACCTCCCCTTATGAGTGCCAAACACAGAGTGACATACCCTCTTGGTGCCTCATAGGGACATCTGAGCACTTTTCCCTTCTCCTCCCACTTCCTCCCATTCCAATCCTCTGGCTTCCTGGCTAGTACAGAAATCCTCAGTGAATTCTGGGGACAGAGGACAGCAGGAGACCAAGAGACTGATGGCAGATAATAAAGCAAAAATCTAATGTCTTAGTTCTCAGCCAGTGTCATTCAGTTCCTGCCAAGAAGATGCTTTCATACATGGCAAAGTTAAGCCCAGGCCTCATTTTCTCATTACCCTGAGTGTGATAAACTGGGCAGAGATAACATAGCCACCTGGCTAGAGGGGGCAGGCAGTAATTTCACAAATTCTTCTGTACAACTAGCTATTGCTGTTGGCAAACCGAGGCCCGACCAACCAACTACAAATGCATAACTGAAGTTGCTCAGAAGGGAGAGAGTCCAATACAAGACACAAGGTACTAGAAAGGGGCAATTCTTCAAATGCAGGAATTTTCATAATTAAAGGAGAAGTGGTGGTAGCCTCTTCCTATAACCCTGGTATTAAAGCCAAAAATCTGGTAAAGTTTTACTTCAGTATCACTTATGGATGTGATAAAGATTTGAACACAAGGTCTTCAGAGTTCCTCAGATAATGTCCTAAAACAATTAAACCAGTATCAGATAAGGGTTGGGGGTGTTAATTAAATGTCTGTCACTTTAATTGCAAGTTACTAAGCTTTATGGTTATATCCATGGAAGCCCACTGACCTCACAAGTGTAAATGAGGGCACAACTGGGCCCTTCATGACCACTCTTCAGGCCACAGAACATTGTTTAATTCCCATGTAAGCTCATGCAACTCCGTTTAACTTGCGGACATCATTATCTGTGTTATCTATATCCAGTAGCTGGGATCTGAAGTGATTCAAAAAGGCGTAACTGTCATATCTCTAGTGCCAGCTTTGTTACATCAGTTACTAGTGAATCTGAAAATGCCAACAGCATCGCCCCCCTCTCTCTCTCACATATTACTGTTTCTAGAGCACAGAGAGAAACTGAAGGCAGCAACCAGCTGCAGCTTTACAAAGGCATGCAAATCTGTTACCTTGAGCTAGCAAAGCCAACTCTGGTATCAAGCATTTCCATAAATAACCCCTGTAGGCTGCTATCTAGCTTACAAAGAGACATCTGAAATGCACAAGGTTCCCTCCAGAGAATCAGGCCAACAACATTAATTACAATAGGACGAATTGGAAAACAAGCAACAAGTTGTGCAGACATTGTCTACCAAGTGCTGTTTACCAGGACTCCAAAGACAGAGAATGGGCTGTAGTTTCAGGACACTGAGCCTTTTCCCACAAAGTTTTATAAAAGCCTAAGTTAGGATTCAGATGAGTTGGTGTCATTTAGTCCATGACTAACTGCAGAGATTTTCAACTAAAGAGGGAAAAAAAAAACATACCTAAGGCTCCACACAGGACTACAAAATCAGCATATTTTAGGGGTACTGAGCAACTGAACCACACATACAAATCAGACTTAGATCCTAACCAAGCAATTACCAGGCAACATACCCCAAAATATTCAGCCTAGATTTAAACTAAAAAAAAAAGTTCCTGATAAAGAAAGGACCCTAGAGAACCTGCCACCATTCTTACTGCTTCCTCAACACACAATCAGCAAGCCAGGTGCAATAGAGAATTTCAATGGATGGCCAGCTCCACATGTTCTTTACACCACCTTTGTCCCAGAAATGCTGCTGCCGCCATTGACATCCATCACTCGCCTTTAAGAGAGAGCTGGGCCAATCCCACAGAGTCATCATCAGAGCCCATGTTTACAGACTATAAAATAAAACAAGCCGGCTCCCATCCCAAAACATTGCATCATAATCAAAGCAAAACTAACTTTGCACCACTCTCATGAGAGGATGAGATCTTTGGGGGTGCATCTACACAGCACCCTGAACTCAAAATAAGATATGCAAATTGTGTATCTTATTTTGAATTATTTTGAAATTTGGCACATCTACACAGTGCCAAATTTCAAAATAACGCGCTATTTTGAGACATCTAGACGTACCCTAAGACTCCTGGCAATCTGCACGCTGCAAAGGCAGCTGGAATAGGTTTAAGCAGGAGCTCTCATGGGGAGGGAGGTCCTGTATACAAAGGGAATGATCCATGCAGTTAAACAGGAACAGACATAAATCTCACCGCTGCTCATGCTGTAAGCCTCAAGAAAGGGATCTCCCTCTCCCGCTCTCTCTATTCAACTCAGATAAAGAATTTGAAGTCTGAACTGCCTCACTAGAGTTCAAGTTACATGTGGACTTCTCATTAGTTCAGAACTGGAGCTTCCCCCCCTCCCCCGCCCCAAATGTGCCCCCACCACTTGCATCCCCACTCCTGGGGGCAGTATTAAGAAAGAGGAATTTAACAGCACAAAAATAATGAAAACTATTCAGACAAAAGATCTCTAACAATCACACTCAGACATCTAACAACCATCCCCCATATATGGATCCTACATATCTCCCTGATGCCAAGGGCTTACAATACAGAAACTGACAGTCTATGTTGAGAGACCCGAGGATTCTACAAAGAACTGTCTACAAGTTCACCAAGGGTACATATACACAGCACCATTATTTCAGAATAACTGACATTATTTCAAAATAAAGTGTGCTTCTACACACAAAGTTATTTTGACAAAGTCGAAATAATGTCCAGCCAGAGGACTACTTACTCCAACTCCTGTAACCCTCATTGTACGAGAAGTAAGGGAAGTCAGAGGAAAAGTGCTCTATTTAGAAATAAGTGCTATGTAGATGCTCCCAATTTTGAAATAAGCTATTTCAACTTAAGCTACGCAATTAGCATAGCTCAAGTTGCATAGCTTATTTCGAATTTAGCCCTGCTGTGTAGACGTACAGCAAGTGGCTAGAGCAGCCAGTATTTGCAAGAACTGATGCACAACCCTGGGGAATGGAAGCACCTCTGATATCTCAGAGCAGAAGATGGCCCAAAAATGCACCTTCTGAGCACACTAGGACATGATAAACTTCAGGAATTCATAGTCATTGCAAACCTGTATCCTGGGGAAGTCATAAGAGAGCATGAGACAACAACTCCTCAACAATGAGGGGGACATGGGTCTATCTATAGCATCATCAGAGACAACAGGCCTAGTTCTTTGTAAGGGTTAAGTGCCCATCATGGAGGGGGTACATTTATGGCAAAATAGCAGATGACTGGTGCATGCAAGAGATGAGAAAAGCCTACCAAAGGTTGTGGGGTGCTGTATTTCTATAAGGGACTAAGAGAGGCCCTCACCCAAGAGTGTAAGGCTCTGCATGTCCTCTCCACTTAGGGACAGTTGTCCCCATAGACACGGTTACACGGTTAGTTTCACATGGACACATTTTTTCTTGTGCAGTCCTGAATGTATTCAGTCTTTTCAACTCTTCAAGTGCCACAATCAGTTTCTCAAAAGGGATCTTGCAATCAATAGGCAGAATGGAAAATTATAACATGGGATTCATAATCAATACACCAACATTCACAAATCAATCCATACTTGGTAATCCAGAGCTCAGAAGAGCATCGAGTTAACAAACCATCACTGGAATGTAGAAAGGAGGGATAATTCTTTATCTGTAATTAATAGTTTATAACCCCTTATTGGGAATCAAACCACAATCAATTGGTGCTCTAAGTACTGAAGCTCAGTCAACAAATGAATCCACTTAGATGGGAGAAGAAACCTCACCGTCTTGGAGTCCAGTTCATGTCTGGATTGGGCCAGCACCTTGTTCACACCGGCCTGGTCCATGAATGTGATGAACCCAAACCCCCTGCACCCCGAATCCAAGGCAGGAGATGGGAGAGGAAGATGGAAAGAAGGGAGAAAGTTGGTTAAAATCAGGCCTGGCTTTGGTGGGGACCAAAGGAGAAGCAGGGGCCAATCTTCTCACCTGGATCTCTTTGTCAGCGGATCCCTCATCACCAGACACTCCTTCACCTCCCCGAATTGGCTGAAGTATTCCCACAAGCCCTCTGCAACCAGAACACAAGGCCATGGACCCCTGCCCAGTCCCAGCCCCAGCCCCAGCCCCATGGGGCCTTCTGCCCACCATGCAGCCCAACCCATGGAGAAAGCACCTGAAGCCAGGAGCAGACCCTTGGTGGCAAAAAGAGATGCACACACATACACATGGGACTCCCCACCACCACCTTTCCTGGAAAGAGGCATCAAGGGAGCCCTGCAAATTGGGGGCCCGCAGGAGTAACAACCCTGGGCCAGGCAGAGCAGAGCCCAGGGAGTTGGAAAAGTTTGGGTGGCGGGTGCCAGGTCCGAAGTTCGGCCGGGGCTCACGGGGAGCGGCGGCTGTCCGGCGAGCTTCACCTTGCGTGGTTTGCCAGCTCAGTCCCCCGATGAACATTTTGCTGTGTAAGACACAAAATGAGTCGTAAATGGGCGGGCAGGGGGGCAGCAGGCGGGGCGGACTACCCGGATCCAGCGGAGGAGCTGACCCAGCGCGCCGGGTATGCGGGGCAAGGTCGGGAGCGGTTGCGGAAGGAGAGGGGTGCGCGGGAGCGCGTGGCCTGATGCCCAGCTCGGGAGAAGGGGGGCGGATGCGGTTCGCCGGCGGCAGGGTAAGCTCTCAGAGATCGGCCATGTTGGCAGCAGCCGCCACCGCGAAGCTTGTCCGGGCCACGAGCTCGTGGGGAGCCGGGGGCTGGCTAGAACCCAGGGTGGTGGGGGTGGCTCGCTGCCGGGGGCGGCTCCCGCATGCCTACCCCCCGCCGCGCCAGGCGGAGCGGTACCAGGGATTGTGCGGGGAGTCCGGGAAGGCGAGGCCGGGCGGGCTGGCTTCTGTCTCCATTCGCACCGCGTCTCCCTACGAGAAGCAGAGCGACACTCCCGGGGCAGATGAGCGCTGGAGAAGGGGCTGGACGGACAGGCCATGCTGCCCCCTCCCCCGACCCCTCTTAGTCAGGTGGGGAGGGAGGAGGAGGAGGGCCCGGCGAGGACAATCTGCCCGACTCCTCCCACTCCTGGCGGACGGGCAGCCGACGTGCGCAGGAAACCCAGCCTGCTGCTGCCTGCACTGGGGACATGCAGCAAGTCGGGATCGGGAAGAGCTGCGCCTAGACCAGACAAGTCCAGCGGTGCCACAAAGAGAAGGGACGGGATCCACTATGTGCGCTCCCCATTTGCCCCCTTCTCTAGCCGGAGGGAGGGAGGGAGCGAGCGAGCTAGCCTGCCTGCCTGCCTGCGCACGGAGCCGCTACGGGGACGATTCTCACCTGGCCTTGCTGTGGAGACTGCCAAGACTCGTGCAGCTAGAAACAAAGGGGTGGGGGGGCAGGTGTAGCGTCACAAGCAGCTGCTCTCAAAATCGGCTCCCAGTAGCAGTTTCTGACATACGAGTACGTCCGTTGTTGTAACCCATCCATGTATGGTTACAGGGGGAGCTAATCCTGATTGATAGGGGTTCGCTGAGGCAGCCAAATATGACAGTGTGCCTGCCACTGGTCCAGAGGTGCCTTGGTATGTCTACACAGCAAAGTTATTTTAAAATAACTTTACTAACTTCTACACAGCCAAACCACTATTTTGAAATTAATTCAAAATAAATTCAAAATAGCTGAGAGCTTATTTCAAATGTGGTAAACCTCATTCTACGAGGAATAATGCTGAATTTGAAATAGCTATTTAGAAATAAGTGCTGTGTAGACACTTATTTCGAAATAGGGGGCCTCCAGCCCTTCCCAGGGAGCCCTGGTGGCCACTCCAGCCTCAACCAAGAACACTCCTCTCCCTCCCTGGAGCCCTTAAAGGGGTTGACTCTGGCCACAGTGCCTGTGCCAGCTCCAAGCCTGCCAGGGCCCAGAGAAGGCGGGTGCCTTTCTGGTCCAGGGTGGAAATCATGGGCCTTATTCAGGTTTGGGAGGATGCCCCCCAACATCCATGATATCCACACTAGACAGAGGAACACGGCCATCTAGGGCAGGATAGCTGCCAGCCTGGCCACCAAAGGCCACATGCAAACCCAGGAGCAGGTTTGCATGAAAATCAAGTTGGTCCGGCAAGACCCCCAAACCTGAGCTTCCCCTCCCCCTTCTTCCCCTTGCTTCCCCCTTCCAGCTCCCTCCTCCCAGGTTTCCCCCTCCCCTCTTCCACCCTCTCTCTTCCCCTCTCCCGACTCCTTTCCCCAGTCTCACCACAATTTCATTTTCCCCCCCCTCCCCCAGTTTTGTTAAATAAAGACAGTTTGTGTTCATGAAAATACGTGTCTTTTATTTGACATCAGGAAGGGGGGTTAGGGAGGGGTAAGTGGAAGGACTTGATGGAGGAATGAGACACAAGCCCCCAGAGGGGCAGACCAGGGAGGCTCTTAGTGCTCCTCAGGGTGGAAGCTCTCCTGCAAGGCCCCCTGGATACTGACAGCCCCCTGATGGACCTCCCGGATAGCAGCCTGCAGCAAGTGCAGCCAGGCTCGCACCAACACATCCACAAGAAGCACCAGAGTGCCCAGGGGCAACTCTGGCTCCATGTTGCAGAGTGCTGTGGTGTCCCGAGTGATGGCAACCAGAGCACACAGAGACAAATGCTTTACTGTCCCTCATCAAGGTAGGCAAGCAGGCAGGGAAAGCTGAGAACTGGCTGTCTGGGAGGGGTCCCTTTAAGCACAGGCCTCAGATAGCCTCAGGCAGCAGCCATACAAAGTAACTCCTGACCTGATGCCCTGCCGGACCTGGTTCCGTCCAGCCTTAAATGCGATTCAGTATCCACTCAGTGTGGACGCGCTATTTTGAAATAGAAAAACGCTATTTCGAAATGCATTTTGTGTGTAGACATGTTATTTTGAAATATCTTATTTTGAATTAACTATTTCAAAATAAGATATTTCGAGATAACATTGTAATGTAGACATACCCTTTCGGAACAATTATTTTGAAATCTTATTTTGAAATAACGTGTTTACACAAAATGCATTTCAAAATAGTGTTTTGTTATTTTGAAATAGCGTCCAATCAGTGTGGACACGCTGAATAGCATTTAAGGATACCCAGAACCAGTTAATGCAGGGCATCAGGTGTAGAGAATCAACAAATATAGTGCTTTGGCCGCGTGACAGGGCATCCCAAGAACGAAACCAAGCAAGAGTCCTGAGCCAACAATAACAACATCTGCCTGAGTCAACAACCTTCAAGAATGCTGTGTTTGGGACTGGGAAAAAGCAGTTTGTAAAAAAGCAGGATGTGGACTTCTGGGGAGTTTAGAGGGTATAAAGATAGTTGTAATCTTGCAATAAAACGATTTCGTGCTTGCACCGGCCCGAGTCCGTGCCTTCATACACCACAAATGGCACCTGATACAGGGCTTGAAGTGAACGAGTGATTCAAACCGGTGATGTACCCGCGGCTGGACGGAGGATAAGTTGTTGAGAGGAGCTCCTGAAATTACTGACATCACCATTCGCAGGACGAACAGGTGAGCAGCCGCGGACAGAATAACAGTATGGGGCAGTCTGCCACGAAAGAGCAAAAACTGCAGCTTGAGATCTTGCAGCGCATTGTGAAGGAACAGGGGTTTAAGGTTCCCCCTGTACAGCTGGTTCAGCTGTTGGTTTGGATACGAGACCATTGCCCGTGGTTCCCAGAAGGGGGTTCTTATGATTTGACCTTCTGGGAGAAGGTGGGCAAGGAATTGAGAACCTCTGAACATCTTGCATTATCCCTCCCAAAAGGGATCATAGTAACGTGGCGAACTGTTTATACAGCCATACGGGCATTGCATCCCGCCGAGCGGGTCCTGAAGGAAGCGTCGGCAACATTTGATCCCAGGCCATATCAGGACCCAGAGGATCCCTCGTCCCCTCCCCCGAAACCCCCGGGGAGGATTGTGAGCCAGTGTACACCACGGTCCCGGTCTCCCCGGAGCCTGACGACTTGTGCCTCGGCCCTGAGGACAGTGAATCTGAGGACGGCGGGCCCGAGGACCCCTTTGACACAGGGACGGCGGCGGTCGGCGTAGGGCCTGACTCGTACCCACCGCTCGAGCCCGTCAAGGCCCTGGCGGCATCTGCGCCGACGGCGGAGCAAATTTTACAGACTCAGAGGCTACGAGCTGTTTCTCGGTCCTCGATTGTAGCCCCTCCGCCATTTGCCCCAGCATTAGCTCCCGCTTCTTCATACAGGTCCGCAAGCCACACGGTCGCTCCATATGGGCCCCCCTTGGCGGCGCCCTCGCATAATGAACAGGCAGGGGTTTTATCTGAATGCCGATGTGAGGCTCTTCAGCGAGGAGATGTGCAGCTTCTACAGGCTTTTCCAATTGTATATGCGCCCCAACGGCCCGCCCGACATGAGGCTTTGCCATATGAACTTGTAAAAGAGTTGCGCAAATCTGTGAAGGATTATGGATTACAGTCGTCTTATACGATGAATTTGGTTGTGGCTATTTCGGAGTCATATGTTATGGCCCCTCATGATTGGCGCGCGCTATTACGCCTGCTACTTAGCCTGGCGCAGTATGCAGTTTGGGACACCGAGTATCGTGACGGTGTTACGTCGCAAGTTATGGATAATATTACCAATGGGGTAAACGTTGGCATAGATGAACTTATAGGGCAGGGCCAATATGCTACTCCCCAGGCTCAGGCTCAGATGAATCGCTTGGTATTTACGCAAGTCACACCACAGGCATTCCACACTCCCCCATGGGCCAGGCGATTGTTGAACGCACGCACCGCACTCTCAAGACCCTTCTTGATAAACAAAAAAGGGGGAATCCAGTGGGAATGACCCCACAGGAGCGTTTGGACAAAGCTATGTATGTGTTAAACTTTTTAAATCTTTCTGATTTGTCTTTCACGGCAGCACAGCGCCACTTTGGGCGAGACTCTGCGTGGCCGGAGCGGCCACAGGTTTACTACAGACACCTAGAATCCGGACAGTGGCAAGGTCCCGTTCCATTAATCACGTGGGGACGTGGGTATGCCTGTGTTTCTCTTCCCTCAGGTCCCTATTGGCTTCCTGTGTGATTTGTTAAGCCAGCCAGGATTGGTACGCCATCGGCGCAAGAGATTCAACTCGAGAATGAAGGGACCGCTGCCGATCCATAGCGACAAATCCATGACGGTCACCGCTGCATTTTTGTGGTTCCTGTGGAGCGGTTTCTGTGTGCATACTGCGACAGCACATTTGTATTGGGCGCACATCATTGATCCCCCTGTATTCAGGCCTGTGACGTGGTGGGATCCCTCACCGCCCATCAGTAACAATGGTACTGATTGGGTGGGAGGGGTGTGGATACCCCCTACAGCGGAGCAAGAAACCGAGGTCGTTAATGTTACCAATGTCACCTTTGTCACTGACCTCCCACCGCTTTGCTTTTCTACCCTTTATGACTCAGGTTGTGTGCCCGTGCAGCCACAGTTGCACCTAGTGGCGCGGGAGCACGACGGAAGGGTTAACTATACCTTACTGTCACGTTGCTAGATCTTGAGGGGAGCAGCCAGATCACTGATGCACCCATAGGTGGGGGTGTTGGCCCCAAAAATGGTATAGAAGGGAGCCATGTGAGGTATTGAATAGAAGCTTATTATCTGATAATCCTATGTACGCTGTTCATGTGTTTGTATAATGTCTATGTGTGCAATTATTAGCATGTACTTGTATGGACACTGAAGATTTCCCTGCATGTGGTTAAGCATTGGGCAGGGCCGAGCCTGTGGAACAATGGCTCTCAATGGGCTATGGACACACCCAAAGAATGGGGGCTGTCACCTGAGAGCAGCCAGCAGGGAACACAGAGAGGCTGAGGACCAGGTGACCTGCTGCATACCAGAAGAGGCCAGGAAGGAGGTATAAAGAGGCCATGCGGTCGATGCCATTTTGTTCTCAGCTCAGCACTTCATCCCAGAGGCAGCACTGCAGGGATTGAAGAGCCCGGAAGACCTGTGAACCCATCCTGATGCTAGGATGTGCAATAAGAACTTTTAAACCAGCAGCTGTAACATCTCTGCTAGAGCCTGCATCGAGGACTGGGAGATTCGGTGCATGTAACGTACTGTACTTTAATAACCTTACTCTCAGGCTTTTCTTTCTTGTAATAATAAACCTTTAGATATAGATTCTAAAGGATTGGCCCAGCGTGATTTGTGGGTAAGATCCAGAGGGTAAACTGACCAGGGATCTGTGGCTGGTTTCTTGGAACCGGACAGAACTTGTTCGGGGTAGGTGGGATTGGGTGCTAGGACCCCCCCACATGTTTATGAGGCCCGGGGCCATCTGGGGCACGGATATTGCTGGGGTGTCGGAGGGGTTTTGCTCGTGAGGCTTCAGGCAGGCTGCTGAAGCGCTCTGTGGGACTGGTTTGTGGCCTGTGTGGAGAGGTCACCAGTCTGGGGGCTGTAAGGAGCCCCGGATTTGAGCAATTCGCCCTGAGCAGGCGCCCTCAGCTGTGCCCAGACACGGCCCGGTCTGTCACACTTACTGAGCATTCCCGGGATGCACGGAAGCGGCAATGACTCTTGGGAGCCATATGCCCCTGATTTGCCCCACTGCATGATAAAGAGGATATCAGCAGACGCGGCACCGGTTTGGCAGGCATGTCGTGGATGCAGCCCCCTGGTACTCCGGGGCGAATTCGGCACGGTTGTGGATTGGGGCCCTCACGGTATGCTGTGGGATAAAGTGGACAATCGCACTGTCCCCTTCGGCCGGTATAATCATAGCCTTTCATGGCATGGGGGAGGCTCTGCCGGTCCGGTGTTACAATTTATTACTAATGGGGATAACGCCACGGCCTCCATGTTACATAAGGGGGTGTGGCGGATAGGGTTAGCATTTATGGGTTATAGTTTAGGGCAGGCATGTCCAAAGTCCGGCCCGCGGGCCAATTGCGGCCCGTGTTCCGATTTAATACGGCCCCCGCTTCCTCCCCCTCTCCTGGCTCCCCGGTGCTCTTTTGAACTGGCGCGCCCAGCGCGCCGCTCCCGGCCCCGCCACCGCCGCCGCCCATGGCCTCCGCGGTCCTAGAGCCTGCCCTGTAGGGCATGTCCGCAGCCCCGCTCCCCCGCTCGGCTGCGGGTTCGCCCTGCGCCCGGGCCGCCGTGAGGCCGGCGTGCCCTGCGCTCTCCGCCCGCCTCCGACCCTGTGGGCCCTCCGCCTTGGGGCTGAGAGTGCGGGGACGGCCCTCACGCATTTTCACTTCTTCAAATCTGGCCCTCTTTGAAAAAAGTTTGGACACCCCTGGTTTAGGGAGTTTGATTTTAGAGAATTATACATCTAACTATATTAAGCAGCAAGATAATAGTGTTATGGTTTGTACTTCGCATCCATATGTTTTTGCCTTGGCACAAAATGCAAATTTTAGGAGATGTAAATTTTCCCATTCTTGTTATTCTGTTATGTTGTCTGAGGTGCGATATAAGACCTGCATCTCCATGAGTGATAATGTAACCTTTGTGTTCCCTCTTCGACGACGCCCTGAGTTATGGATTCCTGTTAATCTCACACGAGACTGGGAAGGAGATAGTGGTTTTGGCCATCTTACAAGGTTGCTGCAGGAGGAGATTACTAACACTCGTAGACGTACGAAGTGATTTTTGGGGTGGCTGATTTTTGCTCTCGTGTCGGCAATTATTATTCTTGCTTCTGCCACTGCTGCTATTGCCTCTTTAACTCAGTCGGTTAAGACTGCGAAAATGGTAGGGGAAGCTCTAATAAACGTTACACGGGAGTTCCAAACGCAGGAGACCATTGATGAAGAGATATTGGTGCGGCTTGAGGCCCTAGAAGCCGCAGTCATTTGGCTTGGTGATAGGCATGCAGCCTTAAAGACTAGGTTGTCTCTGCATTGTGATTGGGAGCACACTGCTGGAGGTCTCTGTGTGACATCCCTCCCCTGGAATTCATCAGTTCATGATTGGAACCTTGTTAAACACCATTTACAGGATGCCTTTGATGTTTCTTTACGTTCTCATGTTAATTCTTTGCATGCTCAATTAAAGAACCAAATTCATCATTTGTTACTGTGGATCTGTTATTATTTCTAAGTCAGCAAAAAAATAAGAACATAACAAAAAAATCACAAACACTACTAATAGCCACAGATCCTTGGATCAGTAGATCATAGTAGAACTATCTTGATGATGTCTGGAGTAAGCTGGATGAAACATTGGACTGAAACGTCATATATGCATTCAACACCAGAAGCAACAGGATATTACAATTAAAAAATTTTGTTAAGTAAGTTCAATTTTTCTTGCCTTAGCTACAGCAAACTGATTATGTCATCAAAATCTATTTTTTGTTGTATATTAATTTTATATCAGTAAATATGTCAATTTTTCCAATTGCATGAATAATTATATGTTTATGCAAAATTTCAGACTTACGAAGTATCTGAAATTTTCACAAAAGCTTGTTCTATTTGATTGACCATGGTCTATACCTGCTTTCATTTCAACAAAACAAGTTATGTATCATAAACATTTTTAAAGTACCTTAAATTTATATTTAAATTAAAAATCATTTTATATGAGCAAATAATTTTACACATCAAATTATTGTACTATATTAAAACAAGACCTGAAAAATATTATAAAATATACCTAAAACATAATCTATAATAATAATTACAACTGCCCTATAGAAGTACATTCTCTTCGGTGTCCCTGAAAGCTATCAGTTTTCATTTGTGTGGCCCTCAGAGGGCTTCAAGTGTGACATGCCTGATCTACATGTTTGTTAGTCTTTAAAGTGCTACCAGATTATTGTTTTTTAGGCTTTTCCTTTTGTTATAAAGTATCTTTTATTTAAAAAAATAAGTAACCCCAATATACTCACCCCTGCCCCAGAGCCTGGCACCCCCATTCCAATACAACACCCCTTCCCCAGAGCAGGCACCCCAGCCCCCTCCATACCAATGCAACTGTAGGTAAATCTCATTAATCTCTGTATTAATCATTTTCTCATTTTTTTATTTTAACTTTGTATCAAGTCCTTTTAGTTTTGTAATAAGTCTTTAGTTTGCTGTATTATGTCCTTTTATAGAAACTTTGTATACTTTTACAGAACATAGAATCTTTGTATTAAGCCTTTTTACACAGAAACCTTGTATCTTGTAGACTTTGTACCACACTTTGCTAAACTGATTGTCCTGTTGAGTGAATGAGGTGTGAATGGATAAGGCATGAAAGAAAAGCACCTCTGGGCACTTGCAATGGTTGGAGAAAGGTGGAAGCCAGATTCAAGAACAATAAGAACAATGGGACCTGTGAAGTGGGCTCATTGAAAGAAGACTGGACCTATAGATGCCTTGGGAGTAAGCAGCAAGCGCCTGCTTTTGGAAGCTCCCTCTTTGAAGGTGAATGGGGGAGCACTGAAAAAAACCCACCCAGAAGAAGGTGCCATAGATGAATAACTGCATATGCATATGACGACTCTCTGCATGAGAGGGAAGACACTATACAGCTCTAAGGCATCTTGCAGTCAACATGGGAGCATTGATCCGGCTCCAACCCACCCCACCTAACTGATCTGGCCAGCAGTTAGGTGGAACAGCTATTGGTAAAAACAAGACATGGGGGCTGTGCGCGCGCGCTGTATTATATGCATATGTGTTGACTGCTATATGTGTGTATTATCAATAAATGTGGCATTTTGCCTGTTCCCCAAAAAAGATCCCATGCAGTAATTTTAAGTACAACACAACCATCCCTGCCCCAGACAGCCCCCCCAGTAGCCCCCATCCCAAAGGCACTCAGCCTCTTCCCCTGAGCCAGCCCCCCCACAGAGCCATCCCAATACACTCACCTCCCCCCTGCCCCAAAGCCAGCCCCACCATGCACTTCCCCCTCCTCCCCCCAGAGCAAGGCACCCCCAGTGCCGGGGGGAGCACTCTGTCAATCAAATCCTCCCCCCCCCAGCCAGGCACGGAGGAACGTACCCTTCTTCAGAGCACTGCTCCTCCCACCCAGCTGGCTGCTTTGGCTTGCACTTTGGAGAGAGCGGTGCCGGCAGCCACAGCAGCACTTAGCCGGCAGCTCGCAAGAGCAGCGTGTGCCCAGCTCGTTCCCACACCAGCCCGGCGCCCCCATAGCGTGGCGCCTGGGGGCAATTGCCCCCCCCCTTCGTTAGGCCTCTGCCGGACAGCTACCAATCCGTGGGGAACCAGTTCAGTGTGGGGAGATACACCATCAGGGCCATGCTCATGCAGGTATGGCATTCTTGGGCGACTGTCCTAGGACGGGGTGGAAGGAGGGAATGGGCTGCCCTAGGGAAAGGGGGGTTGGGGTGGAGGTGGTGCAAGTCCCCTCCCCGGGAGGGTTTGTTCTGTCCTGCCCGCACAAAGGCCTGCCTGCAGTGGGTGGGATAGCAGGGGGCTGCTCCTGGTGAGTGAGGGAGCAGAATGGGGGAACTCTCAGGTGATTCTCGGGTTGTGTGTCCTTCTGCAGGTGGTCAGGGTGATCAACACCATCTTGCTCCGCAGAATCATCCGCCGAATCATCCACCTGGCAGATGTTGATGCCATCATCGAGGGGTTTAGCCCCCTGGGCTTCCCCAACTGCGGGAGAACTATTGACGGGACACACATCCCCATCCAAGCCCCAGACCAACAGGCCTCCATGTACATCAACCGCAAGGGATACTTTTCGGTGATCCTGCAGGCCATCACTGGGGCCACTTCCTGAACATCAATGTTGGGTGGTTGAGCAAAGCACACGATGCATGGGTGTACCAGAATTCTAGTGCGTGCCGTAGGCTTCACACCAGGACTTGCTTCCCCGACTGCCACATCAGGGTTGGGGATGTGGACATGCCTGTCTGCCTGGTGGGGGATGCGGCCAACCCCTACAGCCCTAGCTGATGAAGCCCTACACCGGACACCTCAACCCTTCCCGGCAGGCATTTAATGCCAGGCTGAACAGGGCCTGCATGGCGGTGGAGTGTGCCTTTGGCCAGCTGAAGGCACAGTTCAGATGCCTCCTCACCCCAGGGCCGTCCTTAGGATTTATGGTGCCCTAGGCGGGATTATTAAACTGGTGCCCCTATGCCTGACTTGCTCTTCCACCCCTAACCCCTCCTGTCATGATTATGAGGGTTAGCCAGCAGCCTGGGGATTAAGGAGTTAACTACACCTAGCCAGGTGGAGTGACCAATAGGAATGTAGGTAGGACTTTCAAACTGGGACAAAGGAATTTGTATTCTTTTCCTTTCTCCCTTTTGTCTCTCTGGGTGTGTTCTCTGCAGCTACAGAGAGGGACAAGCATGTGTCTCTCTCTCTCCAAGACACCATTCTTCATTTTCTGTAAGTAGGGTAAAGTTTAGGTAGTTTCGTTTTAAGGGTTGGGTATGGGATCTGAGATCTGGCACTGCTTAAGAGATGTTTGGCTTTTCTTTTTAACTAAGTTCTAGCTCATGGCGTAATTCCTCCATGAGTATATTTTGTTACCTTTCCATCTGATCCTTATGCTTGCAACAGGAATATTGTTGTAATAATAAAAGTCTTCTCGTTTCTTTTTATTAACCTGGCAGTGGTTACTTGTGTGTCCTGATTTTTATAATAGGGGTGAGATTTCCCAAATGATCTTTCCCCTAATTTCTTTATCAATATTTGGGTGGTGGCAGCGGAAGTTTTCTTCCCAAGATCTAGGTTTTCAAGATTTTGGGGGAAGTTTTATACCAGGTTTGTAGTCGGTTTGCCTGTCCGGAGGGGTTCCTCCTCCTCCGTGTCAGTGGGCAGCCAGTCAGTGCCCCACTCCACTCCCAAGAAGGAGAAGAGGCAGCAGGGAGTAAGAGCTGCCCTCTTCCTTCTCCCCCTGCTCCTGCTCCTGCCTCTGCACCGGCCGGAGCCCTCCCCACCCAGCTGCCTGCCTGCCCGTCTGCTGAGGACTGCTCCCCCAGATACCGCTCCAGCCACTGCTCCTTACCACCACCACTGCTACCACCACCACCAGCTGCTGCTGCTGCCTGAGGGGAGAGGGGGGGCCTACCGGCCGCCCTCCCTCTCCCCTCCACCACTCCGGAGGAGAAGGACCCCACCAGCACCCACCACCCAGAGGCCTGCCCCACCTGGCTGTTGCCCGCCTGCTGCTGCTGCTGCACCACCTGCACCCCGCCGAGGAGGACAAGGACTGCCAGTTGGACTGTGGAGGGGGTTTGTTTGTTAAGACTGAGCCTTTTATCTGCTCCTGGGGTGGTGGTGGACAGAGACACCAAGAGGGGGGCTGGGGGAGAGGCGCAGAGCCCTTCCCCCAGTCCAGCTGCCCCCCCATACCATCCCCCCCCACCAACCCTTGCACCACCAGGACTCGCCCCTCGGTGGGGCTGGCTGTTCCCCCCGTTTGTATCACCTGGGACTGTCTTGCTGCAGCAGTGGGCGAGGACTGAGCCTCCCACAAGCTCTTGTGGGTGTGCTCCCCCCCCCCTTGGACTTGGCCCCCCTACCTTAGTAGTGTCTGGTTGGGGGCCCCCCTCACCCTTGGTTTCCTCGCCCTATTCCCCTTTGTAGCAGCCTTGCCCACCCCACTCTGTTAGCCAGTTCTGTTCTCTCCTCCCTCCCTCCGTTTGCTGACCAGCCCCGCCCAGCTTCAGTTTGTTCTACCCGCCCCGCCCACATTTGGCCGGTGCTCTGTTTCCCAGCCCTTGCTTGCCTTGCCCCGCCTTGTTCACCCAATACCCCTGCCCCCAGCCTCCCAGTAGTCCTGTAGCCCCACCCAGAGTTCCGGTCCCCGCCCCGAGTGCTTGTGCGCCCCCCGCTTTTTAGTTAGTCCCCCCCCTGCACATCCCCCCCCTCAACAGCCCCATAGTCCCCTTTGTACCCCAGTGCAGCCGGCCCCCACCCTGCACCCACTACCTTGCTTCCTGTCTGCCCTGCTAGCACCCTCCTCCTCTGCTCCCAGCCTTGCAGGGAGGAGTGGCTGCTGGTCTTTCAGGCTCCCTAGTCTATTACCCCTGGTAGGACCCTCCCTCCCAGAAATGGGTCGGTGGGAGGGAGTGGTTGGTTCCCCCCTCCCCCGCCTATTCCTTCCCCCTCCCTCCCCAATTGTGTACCCCCTCTCCTCGCGTGTCCCTCCCCTACAATAGCGCCCTCCTCCTCTGCCATAGTCTCAGCAGGGAGGAGTGGCTGCTAACCCTCCCTTTCCACGGTTGCCTTCCCCTCAAACTCAGTGCCCTCCCCTCTTCCACAACCTCTCCTTTCACTGACGTCCTCCTCCCCTGCCTGCTGCTTGGCGAGGCGGAGTGGCTAGTCCTCACCCTTCCTCCTTGTCATCTGTGCCTCCTTCCGCCCTCTCCCCATGATGGAGGAGGCCCCTGCCCCTAGCGGCCCTCAAACGACCGCTGCGGCTGACCTCCCGCCCCCTGGCCCGAGCCCCACCGCTGCCACAGCCGATGCCCGCCCGGTGCAGGTGGACCTTCTACCTCGGCCGGTAAGAAGGGCCGGGGAGGGAAAAAGGGTAAAGGCCAGGCCCAGAAAGCTACACCTCCTGTGGCCGTGGCCGTCCCGCCCACTGCGGCCCAAACGACTGCTGCAGCCCCTCCACCCCCTGTTGTTCCCTCCACCGGCTCTGGGGGTGATCCACCTACAGCCCCCAGAGCGTATGCCCAGGTGGCCGCTGCCGCCCCCCCACGTGCCGGGTCATCTACCCCTACTGCCGCCTCCAGCTCCATCCCTGGTGGCCGGGGCCCCTTTCCCACCTTGACCAGGAGGCACGGCGTCCACAGGAGGAAGGCTCCGGGGCCGAGGGGATGGAGTTGAGGTCAATATTTGAGGAGATCAAGGCCCTGGGTCTGACCCCGCTCATGCAGGGGGAGGACGACCCTCCGCCAGCGGGCCTCGGTCTGGGCGGCGACTCTGTGGCGCCGCCCCCTCCTCTCCCTGATCCCGTGTCCCAGGTGGCTGACCCCGTCCTCACACTCGGGGTGCCCCTGATACTGCCCACTGGCCCAGCCGACTCGAGCGCCGGAATGGATGCTGCCGAGCCCTCCGGGGCGACGGCTGGCGCCGAGCGGCTGGGTCCCGGGGCTGGGGGTGCCCCCTCTCCAGCAACTGAGGCGGGGCAGTCATCCCCCTTTCCCGTTGGGGGCCCAGCAGAAAATGCCATCCTGGCCGACGCCGAGGCATTAACACCTGCCTCTCCATCTGAGCCCGGCGTCGGCGCGGGCCCCCTTCCTGTTCCCGACCCCCAACTTCCCATTCGGGAGGGGCCGCAGCCTGGTGGGATTGCCACGGGGGACCCCTTCCCAGACCCCTCCCAGGATTCTGATCCCCTTCCATGTCCCGATCCTCCCCCCACCCCTGCTTCCACCCTCTACGAACCCATTTCCGGTCCCGAGGCCTGCCCTGTTCCCGATCCCTCTCCTACCCCTATCTCTGACCCATTCCCTAACCCCGACCCACCGTCTGGCTTTGAACCCACCCTTCCCCCCGTCCCTGCCGTGGAAGAAACCCCTCCCCTGACGTCCCCCCCTTCCTTTCCCATCCTGGTCCCCGTCGTGTTGCCCGATCCGTGCCCACCGCGGGCAGCCCTCCGGGGGTTGTTTTTGTATCCCCAGTCCCCAACCCGTTAGGGGCTGCCTTGTTCCCTCCGCTGCCTCCTTCCCTGTTGGGGTCGGGGGCGCGCAGCGCGGCGCCAACAATAATGGCGCCGCGTCGGGGATCGGATCCCTGCTCGCCCGTCTCCGTGGCCTGCGAATCTCATCCGGGGGTCCGGACGGAGGAAAACCCTGGCTCCCCCTCGGCGCTGAGGAGTAAGCTGCGCCAATTCCTCGCGGATAACCGCAGGGCTAAAGGAAAGGTGCAGCTCGCCCTCCAGCGCTGGGGGGACTTCCATCTCATCCTCCAGGCTACTAGAGCCCTGTTGCAGGAGGGGAGAGGGACCAGTAGGCAGGACGACGCGGCCTACCGCCGGACCCGCAGATTCCGAGATGCTCTCCTGACCTTTGGGTCGGGGAGCGGTCTGCTGCGGGGCCTGCGTGAGGCCGCCGACTCGCCTGTCTGCGAGGATCTACCCCAGCCCTCACTATGAATTGTACCACCTTTGTGACACTGAACGCCCGGGGCTGTAGGGCGGGTCTCCGCAGGAGCCGGGTGCTCTCCTTCCTTCGGGAGGGGGGGTACTCGGTGGTTTTCCTGCAGGAGACCCACACGACTCCAGCCGTCGAGGCTGGCTGGCGGCTGGAGTGGGGGGACGGGGTGTATTTTAGCCACCTCGGCGCTCACTCAGCCGGGGTGGCCACCCTGTTCTCCCCTGCCCTACGGCCCGAGGTGCTGGGGACCGCCGAGGTTGTCCCGGGCCGCCTGCTGCACGTCCGGGTACATCAGGGGTGTCCACTGTCGGGCCAGCTGTACGCTCTGGCGATCGAGCCCTTCCTCTGTCTCCTCCGTAGGAGGTTGACGGGGTTGGTGCTCCGAGAGCCGGAGCTGCGGCTGGTCGTTTCACGAGGAGTAACTAGGAAGCCTAGTCCGAACTACATACTCCGTGCCGCGTGTAGCCACGCGGCACGGGGTTCGAACGAGCCGGCATTTAAAAATGGCGGCGCCTGGCTTTATGCAAATGAAGCCCGGGAAATTCAAATCCCGGGCTTCATTTGCAACTCCGGTTTGCCTACATTACCACCCTAGTTCGAACTAGGGTGGTAGTGTAGACATACCCCAAGAGACTTATCCTGTCCTTGATTTAATCGATTGTTTTCAGGGATGCCAACCTTCACCTTTAAAGTTGTCAATTTGCCCCTCCTTAATCATGGATGCACACTTGATGGCTCTTTTGACGGTCAGTCTGTATTCACCCGCATTACCCCCTCCTTTCTTGGCCATCTGGCTCTAACTGTGGCCTTCATGCCTTTATCTTGTCACATACACTCCTCATTCACACACAAACAGCTCTGCTTTTACAGAGACCTTCAAAGAAAAATACAAACAGCTGTGTTTTATATTGAGAAGCAAAAGAGATTGTAAATTAGGCCCTAATCAAAACAATTCACATTGAGACTTGAGCCTTCAGTATAACTCTAATCTCATTAACATAAACACAATACAAAATTCTGTCTCTTTACTTACTAAACTTACTAAACTTTAAAACAAAGAAATATATATCTAACACTGCTCTACAGCCAAAATGCTTCTGAAATAAATGCAGTCAAACTTTACTAATTCTGGGTCACTGAGAACAAAAATGATGCTTAAAATTGTTGATTGGCTCTAGTTTTCAAGATATGCTATTGGGTCAGTATATACGACCCTTGACTTGGGAATGGCGGAGGATAAGTGAGTTATAAAGGGAAGGGATCTCAATTTAAACCAGAAATGACTAAAATACATCTTTGACTGGATCTATGAATAAATCTATGACTGGGTTTGGACAGTACTTGCTTTTTAGGCAAAACAATGAATGATGCAATCTGAAGCTGGTATTGCGTCATACATGGTGGCTGTGTCTAGACTGGCCAGTTTTTCCGGAAAATCAGCCGCTTTTCCGGAAAAACTTGCCAGCTGTCTACACTGGCCGCTTGAATTTCCGGAAAAGCACTGACGATCTGAAAAGCAGGGCGAACCCGCAGCCCAGCGGGGGAGCGGGGCATACAGGGCAGGCTCTAGGACCGCGGAAGCCACGGGCGGTGGCGGTGGTGCGGCCAGAAGCGGTGCGCCGGGCGCGCCAGTTCAAAAGAGCGCCGGGGAGCCAGGAGAAGGGGGGAAAGCGGGGGTGAGGGCTGGAGGAGTTCTCCCTCTCCCCACAGGCAGCTCCAGGCGAGCAGCGGCCGGGGAGGATGGCAGGCCGACCCCGAGGGCGGCGGAACCAGGACGGCCCAGCGGGCCGGAGTGAGGCCGGCCGGACTGGACGCCCAAGGGCCGGGAAGGGCCGAGCCCGGGTGAGGGCGTTCTGAGCCCGGCAGCCGGGATACTCAGGCGGAGCGCAGGGGGCCCCTGAGACTAAGGGACCGGAGGAGGGAGCTACCCTCCCCCGGCGGACTTTACAGGACTGAGACTGGGGCGGGCAAGAGGCTAGAGGCAGGCTGGGGGAGCCCTCTCGCCACACTGGTGGAGAATGTGGGTATCCCGGTAGGGGATCCCAAAAGAGACAGAGTGAGAGAGTGAAAAAAAAGAGGGAAAAAAAAAGTTTTCTGGATTAAGATGGAGGTGGGAGAGCTGCTGAAATGGCTGGTGGAGAATCATCAGCAGCAGCAGCAGACTCAGTTGCTGCAGCAACTTACCGACCAGCAGCAGCTGGTGCGAGAGGTCTCAGGACAGCAACGACAGCAGCCAGAGGCGGGGGCTGGGGGGGCTACCGCCCAAGGGGGGGCCGTAGGCGCGGCCCTGCCGCTGCGGTTGGTAAAAATGACGGCCGACGACGACCCGGAGGCCTTCCTAGTTACTTTTGAAAGGGTGGCCACGGCCGCTCGTTGGCCAGAGGAACAATGGGCAACTCTGTTGGTGCCCTATCTGACGGGCCCCGCCCAGGGGGTATATAGGGGGTTGCCTGCACGAGGCGCCCTACATTACCACAAGGTAAAAGAGGCTATACTAGATCAAGCAGGGGTGACGCCTGACACCCACAGGCAAAAATTTTGGGCCGAGAGGTACCGACCCGGGGAGCGCCCGAGGGCGGTGGTGCAGCGGCTAAAAGAGGCCGCCACCCGTTGGCTGGACCCTGAGCGGCGCTCGGCCACCCAAGTGGTGGACATGATTATCTTGGACCAATTTCTGCAGATACTACCTCCCGAGGGGCGAACATGGGTGAGGCGCCACCAACCCACGACACTGGGCGAGGCCGTAGCCATCATGGAGAACTACCTGGCAGCCGAGGAGGAGGAAAGTAACCGCCAGGGTGCCAAGCCCTCAGGTCGGGGACCCACACTGCCGGGGCGGGTGCGCCCCGCCAGAAGCCGGGGGGCAGGGGTAGCCCCACCCATCCCGTGGGCTCGCTGGGAGAAAAATACCGGGCCCGGAGGCTTGGGGAATTCGGAGCCAGCGCCCCAGAACGAAGCCATGGAACCCCCACCCCGACAAACGGAGAGCACCAAACGGGGCACGTGCTTCGAGTGCGGCCAGGAGGGGCATTTCCGCCGAGAATGCCCCTTTATGGACTGTTCATTCGGGCGGGCCGCACCCGTCAAGAGGGGACCTCAGCGACCTAAACCTACCCGAATTACTATTCAGGTAAGCCTTGACGGACGGGCAACCTGAGCCCTGGTGGACTCGGGCTGTAATCAGACTTTGGTACGGGAGGAGGGGACCCCGAGGGGCGGCGATGGGGGCCCACCCGTGGCGGTTCAATGCATCCACGGTGAAACCCGCCAGTACCCTACTCGCTGGGCACATATCCGGGCATGCCAAGCCCGCTGCCGGGTAGCGGTGGCCCCGAGACTAGCCTACCCGGTAATCCTGGGATGGGATTGGCCGGGGTTCCGGTGGGCCGTGCAGCGTTGGGGCCAGACCCCTAGGGGCAAGACAGCTGTCGCGTCCCGGGATCCTCGGGGACAGAGCGGCCTCGCCGAGGCTCAGGCGGGCAAGACCGCAACACGAAGTAACCGGGCGGAGGAGATGGGCAGAAGTGAGGACTTCCTAAGAGAGCAGCGAGAGGACAACACCCTTGCCCACGCCTGGGAACAGGCCGAGACAAGCCCACAGGATGGACCTCAGCCCCAAGGGAACCCCCGTTTCGAGGTAAGAGCGGACCGACTCTATCGGGTGGCCACTCGGCCGGGGGAGCCGGGAGCGACCCGGCAGCTACTAGTCCCGGCATGATTCAGGTGGCGGGTATTAGAACTAGCCCACGCTAGTCCGTGGGCCGGCCACTTGGGGATCGAAAAGACTTCACAAAGAGTACTCCAGCGATTCTATTAGCCGGGGGTGCACAGGGAGATCAAAGACTTTTGTGTGTCCTGCCCGGAGTGCCAGCACGCTGGGGATAAGAGGGTACCCCGGGCCCCACTCGTACCCCTCCCGGTGGTGGATACCCCATTTGAACGGGTGGCTTTCGACCTGGTAGGACCCCTCGAACGATCGAAAAGAGGTAACCGGTATATACTGGTCCTCATAGACTATGCCACACGCTACCCCGAGGCGGTGCCCCTGCGAAACACCAAGGCCTCGGGGCTGGCCGCCGAGTTGGTGAAGATTTTTGCTCGCGTGGGGATCCCCTGCGAAATCCTGACAGACCAGGGCCCAAACGTGTCGGGACGGGTCATGGCTGAACTAGGGAAACTGCTCCAGATAAAAAGGCTTAGGACGTCCATCTACCACCCCCAGACGGACGGCCTTGTGGAGCATTTCAATAGGACACTCAAAGCGATGCTGAAGAAGTTCGTGGGAGTGGACCCTCGAGACTGGGACCTCTTCCTGCCTGCCCTGCTGTTCGCGGTGCGGGAAGTGCCGCAAGCGTCCACCGGCTTCTCGCCCTTTGAACTTTTATATGGACGACAACCCAGGGGTATCCTGGACCTCCTGAAAGAGGAGTGGGAGGAGCAGGACTCCCGCACCATGGGGACGGTCCGTTACATCCTCGAACTACAAAAAAAACTGAAGGTGGCAGGGGAGCTCGCCCGCGTCAACCTCCGGGAAGCGCAAGCAAGGCAGACCCGATGGTACAACCAAGGGGCCAGGAGCCGAACCTTCGACCCGGGGGATAGAGTGCTACTGCTCCTGCCGACCACGGACTCCAAACTGTTGGCGAGATGGCAGGGCCCCTATGAGATCCTGTGCCAGGTGGGCCCCGTGGACTATGAGGTCCGGCTGACGGGCAAACGCAAACCCACGCAGATTTACCACGTCAACTTGTTGAAAAAATGGAACACACGCGAAGGCCTGTTGGCGACCACACGACGGACGAACCCAGAGTTAGGACCCTGGGGCGGAGACCTGGGCCCCACAAAAGAGGAGCCGGCCCTCAGGCCCGCATTGACAGGGAGGCAGAAGGAGGAAATGTGGGCGCTCCTTCATGAGTTCGAGGCGGTCTTGTCGACGCAGCCAGGGCGCACAACGGTGACCTACCACCATATACAAACAACCCCCGGGAGGAAAGTCCGGGAACCCCTTCGACCCCTCCCTAGGAAGCTGTGGGGGACGGTGCAAGAAGAGCTGCAAAAGATGCTGCGGATGGGGGTGATCCAGAAATCCAGGAGCGCATGGCGCAGCCCCATAGTCCTAGTACCCAAGAAGGATGGGACTCTCCGGTTCTGTATAGACTTCAGGAAGGTCAACGCAAGCTGCTGTCGCGTGAACAAGCGTACTCGACCATAGGAAGGGAGGCCCTGGTGGTGCGGTGGGCTGTAGAAGCCCTCCGCTACTATTTGCTGGGAAGCCCGTTTCGGCTGATGACGGATCATGCGCCCCTACAGTGGATGCACAACATGCGCGAGTCCAATCCGCGCATAATGAGGTGGTACTTGTTTTTGCAACAATATAAATTCACGATTGTGCATAGGGCGGGGCAAACGCACGCAAATGCCTACTTCTTCTCGTGCTGCCTGAGCCCACCCGGGAGGGAGGATACTGAGGGACAAGGAGGGGAGGGGTGTGACGGGGAGGTCCATCCCCGCACTCTCATCCCCGAGGCGGAGGGCCTGCGGGGTCGGAGGTGGGTGGAGAACGCGGGGCACGCCAGTTCAAAAGAGCACCGGGGAGCCAGGAGAAGGGGGAAAGCAGGGGTGAGGGCTGGAGGAGTTCTCCCTCTCCCCGCAGGCAGCTCCAGACGAGCAGCAGCCGGGGGACGCGACCCCGAGCCGGGGAGGACGGCAGGCCGACCCCGAGGGCAGCGGAACCAGGACGGCGGAGCAGGCCCAGCGGGCCGGAGTGAGGCCGGCCGGACTGGACGCCCAAGGGCCGGGAAGGGCCGAGCTCGGGTGAGGGCGTTCTGAGCCCGGCAGCCGGGATACTCAGGCGGAGCGCAGGGGGCCCCTGAGACTAAGGGACCGGAGGAGGGAGCTACCCTCCCCCGGCGGACTTTACAGGACTGAGACTGGGGCAGGCAAGAGGCGAGAGGCGGGCTGGGGGAGCCCTCTCGCCACGTAACCCTTTTGCTGATTTTTAAAGTGTTACATAAACAGGACGGGTGAAATATCATGCAACCATAAACACATGAAATAAAGCAACCATAAACACATGAAAAGACCTAGGTTTACAATTTATGATTAAAACTCTACTATCTACACAATATACATAGACGTAAAATGTAAAAACTTAAATATCTTGGAAACAGTAGCCAATCAGTTGTTTTAATTGTCATATTTGAATTCAGCACATCAACATACCTAATAAATAGCACATTGTATCTCTGAAGCAGACGACTTCTAAAAAATTGTAGACCAGTGTAATTAAAGGGCTTAATTGGTAAAATGTTAAATGTGTTACATTACATTACTACAGTATTAGAAAATATATATTTAACTAAAAACCTAAAAATTTATCCCTACCTTCACATAAATCATACATTATTAAACCTGAAATACAAATATAAAACTCTTACTCCAACACGGTTCCCCCCCCCATTTTGATATTTAAGGAGACCACCTGTCATGGCTTGTTCCCCACTCTGGCACAATAAATGCAGGAGCGGGGGCCAGCAAAAGTACCTCAGAAGCTTATCTACCAGGCTTTGGTATAAAACTTCCCAACTTAGATTTTGGGAATAAAATCTCTGCTGCCACCACCCAAATAGTAATAAAGAAAATCAGGGGAGAAACTTCTTGGGAAATCTCACCCCTAAAGTACAAACCAGGACACAACCATTAACCACTACCAGGTTAGTAAAAAGAAAAGAGAAAACTTTTATTATCACCACACTATTCCTGTTGTGAGCATAATGACTAGATGGAAAAGTAACAAAATAATATACTCATGGGGAAACTCCATGGGCCTAGAACTTAGTTACAGAGGAAAGCCAACACATCAGATCCCATTTTCCAAAGCATAAACAATAAAATCTAATGGATCTATCTAAACTTTATCCTACTTAGGATATGTCTACACTACAACGTTAATTTGAACTAAGCTAATTCGAACTAACGGATCCAGACTAAAAAACTAGTTTGAATTAGTGTTTTGCTAATTCGAACTAGCATGTCCACATTAAGTGGACCCTGAACCGGGCTTAAGGATGGCCGGAAGCAGTGCCGGCAGGGCATCAGAGGAGGACTTAGAGCGTGGAGATGCTGTCTCAGGCTACCCGAGGGCTGCGCTTAAAGGGACCCGACCCCCACCCTGGACAGACAGTTCTCAGGGTGCCCCGCTTGCAAAGCAGTCCTGGCTTGGATTGCCCGGAGTACCCACACTGGGCACATCACACCACTCAGCCATCAGCCCGGCTGCACTTGCCGCAGGCTGCCATCTGGGGAGAGGGGGCAATCGGGGGGCTGCAGGAGAGCTTCCACCCCCAGAAGCCCGCAGAGCCAGCCCAGTCCTCCCCATCGGGGGCTCGTGCCCCATTCCTCCCTCACCTCCTTCCACTTACCCTTCCCTAGCCCCCCTTCTTATTGATGTACAAAATAAAGATAACGTGTCTTCCAAAATGGAATCTGTCTTTATTGAACAAAACTGGGGGAGACTGGGAAAAGGAGGTGGGAGAGGGGAAGAGAGAGGGTGGGAGGGGGAGGGCAACTAAAATGATCAGGGGTTGGGAACAGGTCCCATATGAAGAGAGGCTAAAGAGACTGGGACTTCTCAGCTTAGAAAAGAGGAGACAGAGGGGGGACAGGATAGAGGTCTCTAAAAGCAGGAGTTGGGTGGAGAGGGTGCATACAGAAAAGTTCTTCATTAGTTCCCATAAAGAAGGACTAGAGGACACCAAAGGAAAGGAATGGGTAGCAGGCTTCAAACTAGTAACAGAAAGTTGTTCTTCACAAAGCTGTGGGGAAAAATCAAATAACTCCAATTGTGTCAAAGGGGGGACTGTGCAGAAATCAAAACTCTCTAAAGAAAACTGCTGTAAGGGTTAAAAGTTTTCCAGGCCTCTCTCCCTGTATCAGAGTGAAATCAAATTAACTCTAATCAAGACCCTTACAATGCCTCTGATCTCAACTTCATGGAGACTCCTAGTCTGTCACAAATTGCCATGTAAACTCTTATCTTTGTTACAGTTTGACTTGTAGGCTCCTCCACTCAAGTTCTCATGTGGCTTTGTGTACTGTAAAAACTTACTTCTAGCACTCCTGGGGTGAACAGAAACGTCTCAGAGTACTAAACTGAGATTTTGATATGTTAAAGAAGAACAATCCACAACTGAGCTGTCTGAACATACTGTATAAATAATCCCTGAATCTGTCTGTCAGGGCTGCTTCACTCTTGGTGTGTCAGCCTGCATGCATGCATCATAAAGTTTTCTCTTCTAGGTTTCTCTCCTGCCTCACTGATTTGACCTCCGGCCTCGGACCCTTCTGGGGGCTCTGTACCCCAGGGGAGCGAGATTTCCCCCTCAATTTGGTGTCAGAAGTGGGATGGCTTGGAACTCCAGTTGGAAAGGCTGATGACAGGGAATGGGAACGGACTACAGCACACATCTGGAGGGTAAGGGATCCATTTAAAATCCCCCAGTCCGCCTCCCTGTTCTCATCACCAGCTGGACCGGCTGGCGGTAAGAGTCATCTTTTACTTAACATTTTTTGTTAAGAGGCTTGAGGGAAATTTAAAACGAAAACACTGGGTATAGCAAAATAGGGGTTGGATTTTGTTGTTGTTGTTGTGCTGACTAATTGGTGGCGAGTCCAAGCGCATGGTTTTGAGTGAGTGAAGTCCGGAGGGGGACCGCAGCCGCACCGGTGCTGTCAGTGTCACTGCACAGCTGCTGAAAGCAAGGACGGTTTCCCCCGGCACATAAGGAGTGTGAGTGAAGCTGACAGTTTGTGTGGACTCCCACACTATCCTTGGAGAGGGTAGTACTGTTGGGCTCCTGCGCTGTCCTTGGACAGGACAGTGCTAACATGGATAAGATTGCTCCCTCAAGTCTGTCTCCGACTGAGGGAAAAGGTTTCTCACAGCCTGGGACTCCCTTGTCTCAGATGATCAGTCAGCTAGGTATTGCCTGCAGGTTTGAAACTAAGGAGACTTAAGGAATTATTGAGCATTTGGAATGGCTATACTCAGGGGAATTCCCAGAATAAATGGCAACTAGAGCTTTGACTTACAAAAGCTTGCTTATCTTAGAGTTTTCCTCGAGGAAAAACATCCTAACCAGATGGAATATTGGTGCCTCTGGGAGGATGTGGCAGTAAAAAAAAGAATCAGAGCATTATGGCTAGCCAAAAAGATTCTATTGAAAAGCTGCAGCAAGAATTGGCTACTCTAAAGAAACAGCTTGATTCCCCAGATGTGCCATCTGCACCCCCACCCCCTTTGGACCCTTGTCAGCTGAACATTCTTTCCTGTTATCTCCCTGTTCTCCCGTAAACCTTATGGGACCTGACTTGTTGTGTAAATTGGGTGCAAAACTTCTCTGTAGAGAGGAAGGGATATTTGTTGACCTTCCCCCCCATCAGACCCCAAAATTGATGGCATTACTACTCTCAGAGGAATCTGATGAGACCTCAGGACATACACCCCTCCTGGACCTCTCAGAAGTCCCAGAGACATTGTGGGCAGCCCATGTGAATGAAGTGGGGTTGCTAGCCTCTGCAACACCAGTGCAAATAACACACAGACACAACAAGCCTTTCCCAAGGGTAGCCCTGTATCTATTGGCTAGGGAGGCACAAGAGGGCATTAAGCCTGTAATCTCTCCCTCCTTAAACAAGGGATACTTGTTTATACAACTTCACCATGTAATACACCTATACTACCTGTGAAAAAGCAAATCTATAGATTTGTAGAAGACTTAAGAGCCATTAATAAGTTTGTAATCCCTAGATTTCCAGTAGTACCTAACCTGGTTTTCTGTAATAGATTTATGTTCTGCCTTCTTTTCTATTCCAGTGCATAAGAATTCCCAATTTCTCTTTGCCTTTTCCTTTCAGGGTCATCAATTAACCAGGACATGTTTTTGTAAAGTTATTGTAAAAGCCCTACTCTGTTTTCTCAGTTTTTAAAAAAGCTGACCTTAATTCTCTCTCTCTTCCCTGCAGTTCTGTGTTAGTTCAGTATGCTGATGATGTGCTAATTGCTAGTAAAACTAAGAAAAGATGTAAAACTGATACCTCATATGTGTTAAAGTGTCTTGCTAAAAAGAGTCACAAGGCTTCCAAAGCCAAATTGCAATTTGTAAAACAAAGAGTTCAGTACTTAGAACATTTACTTTCAGGAGATGGCCGCCAGTTAACACCTGAGCGAATTTCAAGTTCTTTCCATTCCTCACCCTTTCACCAAAGTCAGGTACACAAATTTCTGGGTACTGCAGGATATTGCAGACAATGGATTCCTAATTTTTCTGGACTCACCAGGCCCCTTACTATTCTACTCTTAATCTTAGCTCCTGACCCAGTGACCTGGTCCCCAGAATGTGAATCTGCTTTCCTTTCCCTTAAAACTCTTCTCTCACAGCCACCTGTTCTAGGCTTACCTAAATATAGCAAGCCTTTTACTCTGTTTTGTCATGAACAGGATGGAATTGCAGCTGGAGCTCTCTGTCAACCCCTTGGACCCACACCTCGTCCAGTAGCTTATTTTTCTGCAACACTGGACTCAGTAGCCCGTGGGTTCCCACTTTGTCTGAGGGCAGTTGCAGCTGCTGCTGAATTACTTTAAAAAGGCCCAACCTGTCACATTAGGCCACAGCATTATCTTACAGGTCCCTCATGCTGTCTCTGCTCTCTTACAGCGACACCGCACCCAGCACCTGTCTGTTCAGAGACAAACCCGGTATGAAAATGTTATCCTCTCTTCCCCAAATGTGGTAATTCAAAGATGTAATGTACTTAACCCAGCTACTTTTTCTCCTTTACCCTCTAATGGTAAAGCACATACCCATAACTGTGAAGAATTGCTTGGACACTGTGTAAAACCTCCCCAAAAATTTGTCTGATCAACCGCTGGAAAATGCAAATCTTGTATTGTACACTGATGGCTCATATAAAAGAAATTCAGTTGGTAAACTAAAGGCTGGATATGCAGTGGTCTCAGATAATAATGTTTTAGAGGCCTTTTCTCTTCCAGGAATCAAATCAGCTCAGGCTGCTGAGCTCATCGCTTTAATTCGTGCTTGCCTTTTAGCGCCCGGACAGTCTGCTGCCATTTATACTGATTCAAAGTATGCTTTCTCTGTCTGTCATGCCACAGGACAAATTTCGAAACAATGAGGTTTCCTTACCTCTTCTGGCTCTACTATCTCTCATGGTCCCCTTATCTCCCAACTCCTTGATGCTATTCTGGCTGATGCAGTAGCCAGACATGCAGCAGCACATGAACCTCTGACTCCCTTTCAGATTCTGGTCTCTCTTTCTCTCCCTGTTTCTTTGCAGGACCTGATAGAACTACAGCAAGCTGCTCAACCTACAGAGAAAAACCTTTGGGAGAAAGCAGGCTGCTCCTTATCCCCAGCTGGGATAATGGTTGCGCCTGATGGCCGCCAAGTCGCCCCAAGATCTCTCACACGGCAGCTTGCTCAGGTGTCTCATCAGATGACACACATGAGCAAAAGGGGGGTGGCCTCACAAAACCCAAAATAATGGTACGCCCCAGGCGTGCACCTAGAAGCTGTCAAGAATATCTAATTCATGTGTGATTTGTAAGCAGTTAATGTTGCAGGAAGCCCACAGGCTAGCAGCCACACAGAAAGAAGAAACCTAGACATAAAATGACGGTTAGGAGAGCTTGCACCTGCAGGTGAAGGAAGCCCTCCCAGTACCTACTGATGTACCGTGCCACAACATCCAACCAAGCGACTACGTGTTCATGAAGGAACATCGCAGAAAGAATTCCCTGACAGCCCGGTGGAAAGGATGGTTCCAGTTGCTGCTCATCACCCACACAGCAGTAAACGTGAAGGAGCGCCCCTCGTGGATCCACGCAAGTCATGTATGCCGAACTGCAGATCCAACAGAGCTGACTGACTCCTCCCCGGAGGAATCACCTGAGGACGAGGTTCAGCAGACCAAGGCGGCAGACTCTCAAACCAGACTGTTACCAAACCGGCCTCCACCAGGAGCTTTGAGGTACAACCTGAGAGGTAGGACTGTACCAGCAAAGACCTACAGGTGAGCCTGGTGCCTCGTAGCTCTCACAAAGGGGAATCCATTCCAGTATTGAGTGAACTAAGAGACTACGAAATCTCGCAGAGTGCCTGCAGAGGCAAGCCAAACAATACTAACTGACTAAGTTTAGTTAAAAGACTGCCTTGCTAGTTGCTAGCTAATTACTATATTATTATTATCCTTTCTACTTTAGAAATTTAAGATACTATAATAGGATGAGGATTGTTTTCCTTCTTTTAGTAGTCAGCATAGCCTTAGTATATAACTTTCCCCACCCTTATTGGGAAGCCCTGCAGAAGGTTATGTCCCTCACCAATACAAGTGACTGTTGGATATATGAACAGCTTATCAAAGGTTCTGAAAGCCTTTTACACTGTGCCAGAAGTACATAGTCATGGGGGGGGGGGGGGGGACAGGCAGATTTGGCATAAAAATCTAATTGCCTCAGGAATTCCCCTAACTCAAGCATTACATCCATCAGGGACTATGTTTCCCTTATGTTTTGAAAACAAATTTGGCACTGGTAAAGATCTGGGTGGATCCCAGAAAATACCTGCTATCGTAGAGTAAGGTTAAATCCAGGGAATGAGCAATGGGTCATTTACCCAGCAGATAAAGAAAACCTCCCTCTAAGGCCGTGTCCACACTCAGGCGTTCTTTCAAGAAAAGTAGCCTTTTTTCGAAAGAACTTCCCCTGCGTCCAGACTCAAGCCGCGTTCTTTCGAAATTAAATCGAAAGAACGCGGCTTTTCTTTCGACGGCGGTAAACCTCGTTTCACGAGGAAGAACGCCTTTTTCGAGGGAGATCCGTCGAAAGAACGTGAGTCTGGACAGGGGGAGCCCTTTCTTTCGAAATTATTGGCCTCCAGGAAGAAGCCCTGGTGGACAATCTGGGCCATGGGTTGCACGTCTGTGGTTCCTGGCTGCAGCCATTCCTTAAAGGGACAGGCGCACCCTCACAGCCACTTGTTGCAGACAAGGAGCCAGAGCACACGGCGACCTTGCTGCAGCATGTCACAGCCCCAAGAGCGTCCTGGCCCTTCCTCCGAGCCTTCTGGGGACCCAGCCAAGGGCTCCAAGCGCCAGGCACCATCCTGGTCCGGCGCAGAGATCAAGAGCCTGCTGGAGCTGTGGGGAGAGGAGGAGGCCTTACAGGCCCTCAAAAGCCGGCGGCGAAACGCCAACATTTATGGCCGCATGGCTGAAGCCCTGGCCCAGAAGGGCCACTACCCCCGCACCCAGGACCAGGTGCGCTCCAAAGTGAAGGAGCTGCGGCAGGGCTACACCAAAGCCAGGGAGGAGAGCTCCCGTTCTGGGGCAGCCCCCCACTACTGCCCCTACTACCCAGAGCTGGACCAGATCCTGGGTGGCAGTGCAGAAGCACGCACACCACGGCGGTTCGTCCAGTCCGGACTGGCAGACCCGGTGGTGGACGCTCCAGAGCGGGAGCTACAGCAGTCAGGAGACGGGGACATGGGCCCAGAGGAGGAGGACACCGAGGAGACGGCGACCCTCACCCTGGAGCCAGTCACCCAGACCTCTGAGGCCTCCCAGGCGTCATCTGGCGCGGGAGAGGAAGCAGCAGGTGAGTACAGTGAGGTTGTGTCACACCCGGGGGGGGGGGGGAGGTAGGTGGGTGGGTGCATGTAGAGAATCAGCAAGCATAGTGCTTTGGCCGCATGACAGAGCGTCCCAAGGACGAAACCAAGCAAGAGTCCTGAGCCAACAATAACAACATCTGCCTGAGTCAATGACCTTCGAGAGTGCTGTGTTTGGGACTGGGAAAAAGCAGTTTGTAAACTTTTAAGAGTATAAAGGTAGTTGTGATCTTGCAATAAAATGATTTCGTGCTTGCACCGGCCGGAGTCCGTGCCTTCATACACCACAAATGGCGCCCGATACAGGGCTTGAACTGAATGAGTGATTCAAACCGGTGGTGTACCCGCGGCTGGACTGAGGATAAGTTGTTGAGAGGAGCTCCCGAAATTACTGACATCACCATTCGCAGGACGAACAGGTGAGCAGCCGCGGACAGAGTAACAGAATGGGGCAGTCTGCCACGAAAGAGCAAAAACTGCAGCTTGAGATCTTGCAGCACATTGTGAAGGAACAGGGGTTTAAGGTTCCCCCTGTACAGCTGGTTCAGCTGTTGGTTTGGATACGAGACCATTGCCCGTGGTTCCTGGAAGGGGGTTCTTATGATTTGACCTTCTGGGAGAAGGTGGGCAAGGAATTGAGAACCTCCGAACATCTTGCATTATCCCTCCCAAAAGGGATCATAGTAACGTGGCGAACTGTTTATACAGCCATACGGGCATTGCATCCCGCCGAGCGGGTCCTGAAGGAAGCGTCAGCAACACTTGATCCCAGGCTATATCAGGACCCAGAGGATCCCTCGTCCCCTCCCCCAAAACCCCCCGGGGAGGATTGTGAGCCAGTGTACGCCACGGTCCCGGTCTCCCCGGAGCCTGATGACTTGTGCCTCGGCCCTGAGGACAGTGAATCTGAGGACGGTGGGCCCGAGGACCCCTTTGACACAGGAACGGCGGCGGTCGGCGTAGGGCTTGACTCGTACCCGTCGCTCGAGCCCGTCAAGGCCCTGGCGGCATCTGCACCGACGGCGGAGCAAATTTTACAGACTCAGAGGCTACGAGCTGTTTCTCAGTCCTTGATTGTAGCCCTGCCGCCTTTTGCCCCAGCATTAGCTCCCGCTTCTTCATACAGGTCCGCAAGCCACACGGTCACTCCATATGGGTCCCCCTTGGTGGCACCCTCGCATAATGAACAGGCAAGGGTTTTATCTGAATGCCGACGTGAGGCTCTTCGGCGAGGAGATGTGCAGCTTCTACAGGCTTTTCCAATTGTATATGCGCCCCAACGGCCCGCCCAACATGAGGCTTTGCCATATGAACTTGTAAAAGAGTTGCGCAAATCTGTGAAGGATTATGGATTACAGTCTTCTTATACGATGAATTTGGTTGTGGCTATTTCGGAGTCATATGTTATGGCCCCGCATGATTGGCGCGCGCTATTACGCCTGCTACTTAGCCCAGCGCAGTATGCAGTTTGGGACACCGAGTATTGTGACGGTGTTACGTCGCAAGTTATGGATAATATTACCAATGGGGTAAACATTGGCATAGATGAACGCATAGGGCAGGGCCAATATGCTACTCCCCATGCTCAGGCTCAGATGAATCGCTTGGTATTTACGCAAGCCACATCGCTGACCCTTCGAGCCTTATGACAGGTCCCTGATGCGGGCCAAAGGGACACATCTTTTGCTACGGTCCGCCAGGGCCCCCAGTAACCCTATGTGTAATTTTTGGATAGGCTCCAAACCGCCATACAATGATAAGTAGACTCAGAGGAGGTTCAGCACCTGTTGCTGTTTCAATTGGCTATTGAAAACACTAATATAGACTGCAGGAAGGCTTTGGACCCCCTGCGTAACAAGGCAAAAACTCTTTCAGAATTGATAAATTTGTAAAACCTGAACCCTAAGGGTTAAATGTGTCTTCCAAGGAAACTAATTATTGTTTTAAGAATCCAAACTCTGAAACTTCACTGTGTTTCTTTTCAAGGCTGAGTTGATAGCACTCTTGGCTTGCTTTCAGACCCAAGGTTGTGTGTGTCTGCAAACTGCCTGTCTGTTCTGGAAGGGGGGGGGGCACTGTCCCCCATAAGTAAGCCTGTAACATTGCATGTGATTCTTTTCAGGAAAAGAAAACCTTTTTGCTTGCTTGGAATAGTAATTAGCAAGCACCTTGTTCTAAGAGAGTTTCTGTGGCAGTAAAAAAAGCCTGGTCTGCAGTACAAGAGGGAAACTGAGGCATGCCACCTCTAACTTAATAATTAAACAATAAAGTAATTTATTCAAACCCTCTCAAGCTGGTGTTCAAAATAAAAGCATACCATTGGGTAACAGCAGGCTGATCAAAAAGTAGCAAAAATCTGTAAAGAAAAAGTGTTCTAAAATATAATGCACCACCCCAATGTGGGTAGAAATGTTTTCTTGTCTTTCAGATCATCAGAAAGCGCTGGTGCCAGCTGAAGAAAAACAACAACAAAAAACCATGGTTCTGTGTCATGACATAATAAGTTTGTGTTCTGTCCAGATTTGTCTTGTGTGTCTTGTTTGTGATATATATATTTCAAACGTTGTGTGTACAATATTGTTGTTTTAATGAAAGAATAATTTAAGTCCCTTGAATAATCTTAACTTTGTGCTTTACACAGATGGTTTTTTTGCTTTTATAATTCTAGTGGAGTTTTAGTATCAGACTATGCAGTTTGTACTGTCTGGAATGTAGTGAAATCTGCTCCTCTACCTGCTGTTTTTCCCTTCTCTCCTACGATCGCCAGCTCCTTTGCCATCTCTTTCGGAACTGGCCCTCCTGCAAGACCAAGCCCCAGAATCGGGAAAGCAGGAGTGGAGACTGGCAGGGTGCACCTTGCACCCAGAGCACTACTGGTGCAGCTCTGTTGGCCACATTGTTGCTCCTGTGGTCTTGCTACCTCACCTTGCCTCCGTGCTCCCTGGATTGTCGCACGTTGGCAAACATAAAACAAAATTGGTTTGCTCCCAAATTCTCCCAAGCAGTCAAAGATTACTGTTTGGCTTGCCCTGTCTGCCAAGCTTACAACGTGGGTAAACCTGTAAAGACAGTCCCGGCAACCAGACCTCTGCCTTTGGGACCATTTCTGAATTTACAAATGGACTTTATTCAATTGCCTAAATGTCAATTTTTTTGAATAATGTGCTGGTGATTGTTTGCTTGTTTTTGAGATAAGTAGAAGCTTATCCCTGCAGGAAAACTGATGCCATCACAGTGGCAAAGAAACTTCTAAATCATTACATCCCATCATGGGGAATACACCTTGTGATCTCCAGTGATAAAGGTACCCACTTTACTGGACAAATTGTTCAAAAACTGGCAAAGCACTACTCTACCAGACAAGCACTGCACTGTGCGCGACACCCGGAGAGCGCAGAAGCAGTAAAAAGATGAAACAGGATTTTAGAGAACAAACTTACTAAAATATGTGAGAACTCTGGCCTGTGTGCAAACTCTGGCTGCCCTCTGCGACGGGACCCCGGTCCTAGCAGTAAAGTCACAGACGTTAAACCTTTTCTCAGCACACACACACACACTGCCCTGACCGTCAGCTGACACATGGGTAGAAGCACTCCCGATTGCCCTAATGAGCATGAGAGCCACTCCTAATCGGAAAACTGGACTCAGTCCACATGAAATTGCATGTGGCCGACCTATGAAATTGTTAAGCAACCCAAAATTAACCTGGCTGATGCCACACTTGTTAAAAGAAGCCTAGTCAAGTATTGTCAGGAACTTATGAGGTGTGTATAGTCTTATCATTCACAGGTTAAGGACGCCTTCCAGGAGGACCCGACTGAGCCGCGCCATAAACTACAACCAGGAGACTGGGTTTGCGTGAAAGTTCACCAATGAAAGACTGCCCTGGAACCCAGGTGAAAGGGTCCCTATCACGTCCTTCTGACCACACATACTGCTGTAAAGTGCAAGGGATTGCCCACTTGGATTCATGCCTCTCACTGCCAACTGGTTCCAGCGCCTACAGAGGTTTGCCCCAACAAGGATCACTGCAGACCTGGTACCGGAGAGCCAGGTCCAGAAGTAGACAGAGATCAACGCAGGCTTGGTACCGGCAATCCAGGCCCAAAAGCAGACAAACCTGAGAGACCAAGGCCAAGGTACCAGCTGCAGCCCAGAAAAACCTGCCAGTGATAGGTGAAGCAAACTACGAAGTCCTGAAGAACAGCCAGCATGAGGCTAAACGAACAATTCATGTTGCGCTTATGCTTAATCTTGTTTTTAATATCTAGCAGTTATAACCTATATGGTTCAAATGTGTTATGATAAGACGACTTTCACATGATTTTTTTCACCAGAATGCTAGATCATTAGCTCAGCAATTTTCCTTTACTAAACAGCAGGCGCAAGATATAGTTCGCGCCTGTCCGGATTGCCAGTGTCTATCCGCCATTCTGGTACCTAGCGGTGTTAACCCGCGAGGCCTACGGGCCAATGAACTTTGGCAGTCTGATGTGACCCATTTTTCCGAATTTGGCAGATTGCGCTATGTACATGTTACTGTTGATACCTTTTCCCACCTTATTGTTGCTACTGCCCATGTGGGAGAAAAAGCTCGTGATGTTGTTCGGCATTGGTTACATTGTTTTGCTGTTATGGGTGTTCCAGTTTCTGTTAAAACTGATAATGGTCCCGCTTATATCTCCCACAAAGTTCAGTCCTTTTTGCAGGATTGGGGTGTAAGCCACACCACAGGCATTCCACACTCCCCCACGGGCCAGGCGATTGTTGAATGCACGCACCGCACTCTCAAGACCCTTCTTGATAAACAAAAAAGGGGGAGTCCAGTGGGAATGACCCCACAGGAGCGTTTGGACAAAGCTATGTATGTGTTAAACTTTTTAAATCTTTCTGATTTGTCTTTCACGGCAGCACAGTGCCACTTTGGGCAAGACTCTGCATGGCCGGAGCGGCCACAAGTTTACTACAGACACCTGGAATCCGGACAGTGGCAAGGTCCCGTACCATTAATCACGTGGGGACGTGGGTATGCATGTGTTTCTCTTCCCTCAGGTCCCTATTGGCTTCCTGTGCGATTTGTTAAGCCAGCCAGGATTGGTAAGCCGTCAGTGCAAGAGATTCAACTCAAGAATGAAGGGACTGCTGCCGATCCATAGCGACAAATCCATGACGGTCACCACTGCATTTTTGTGGTTCCTGTGGAGCGGTTTCTGTGTGCATACTGCGACAGCACATTTGTATTGGACGCACATCATTGATCCCCCCGTATTCAGGCCTGTGACGTGGTGGGATCCCTCACCGCCCATCAGTAACAATGGTACCGACTGGGTGGGAGGGGTGTGGATACCCCCTACAGCGGAGCAAGAAACCGAGGTCGTTAATGTTACCAATATCACCCTTGTCACTGACCTCCCACCGCTTTGCTTTTCTACCCTTCATGACTCAAGTTGCATGCCCGTGCAGCCACAGTTGCACCTAGTGGCGTGGGAGCACGACGGAAGGGTTAACTATACCTTACTGAGCATTCCCGGGATGCACGGAAGCGGCAATGACTCTTGGGAGCCGTACGCTCCTGATTTGCCCCGCTGCATGATAAAGAGGATATCAGCGGACGCGGCACCAGTTTGGCAGGCATGTCGTGGACGCAGCCCCCTGGTACTCCGGGGCGAATTCGGCACGGTTGTGGATTGGGGCCCGCACGGTATGCTGTGGGATCAAGTGGACAATCGCACTGTCCCCTTCGGCCGGTATAATCACAGCCTTTCGTGGCATGGGGGAGGCTCTGCCGGTCCTGTGTTACAATTTATTACTAATGGGGATAATGCCACGGCCTCCATGTTACATAAGGGGGTGTGGCGGATAGGGTTAGCATTTATGGGTTATAGTTTAGGGAGTTTGATTTTAGAGAATTATACATCTAACTATATTAAGCAACAATATAATAGTGTTATGGTTTGTACTTCGCATCCATATGTTTTTGCCTTGGCACAAAATGCAAGTTTTAAGAGATGTAAATTTTCCCATTCTTGTTATTCTGTTATGTTGTCTGAGGTGCGATATAAGACCTGCATTTCCATGAGTGATAATGTAACCTTTGTGTTCCCTCTTCGACAACGCTCTGAGTTATGGATTCCTGTTAATCTCACACGAGACTGGGAAGGAGATAGTGATTTTGGCCATCTTACAAGGTTGCTGCAGGAGGAGATTACTAACACTCGTAGACGTACGAAGCGATTTTTGGGGTGGCTGATTTTTGCTCTTGTCGGCAATTATTATTCTTGCTTCTGCCGCTGCTGCTATTGCCTCTTTAACTCAGTCGGTTAAGACTGCAAAAATGGTAGGGGAAACTCTAATAAACGTTACACGGGAGTTCCAAACGCAGAAGACCATTGATGAAGAGATATTGGCGCGGCTTGAGGCCCTAGAAGCCACAGTCATTTGGCTTGGTGATATGCACGCAGCCTTAAAGACTAGGTTGTCTCTGCATTGTGATTGGGAGCACACTGCTGGAGGTCTGTGTGTGACATCCCTCCCCTGGAATTCATCAGTTCATGATTGGAACCTTGTTAAACACCATTTACAGGGTGCTTTTGATGTTTCTTTACATTCTCATGTTAATTCTTTGCATGTTCAATTAAAGAACCAAATTCAGCAATTGCAAGAATTAACCACACAAAAGGCTTTTGCTACTTTGCAATCTGACTTATCTTGGCTTAATCCTACTACGTGGTTTTCTGGATTAAATTTGCGCATGTGGGTGTTTATTGGATTTGCTAGTGGGCTTCTTATTGTGCTTTTTATAATTCTTTCTTTACTTTTTTCTTGTATTCGTTCTGCTCAGAAAGTTGAGGCTCGTGTAATGACAATGTTACTTATTAATGGTATTGCTTTGTATAAAAGAGGGGGAGATGTAGAGAATCAGCAAGCATAGTGCTTTGGCCGCATGACAGAGCGTCCCAAGGACGAAACCAAGCAAGAGTCCTGAGCCAACAATAACAACATCTGCCTGAGTCAATGACCTTCGAGAGTGCTGTGTTTGGGACTGGGAAAAAGCAGTTTGTAAACTTTTAAGAGTATAAAGGTAGTTGTGATCTTGCAATAAAATGATTTCGTGCTTGCACCGGCCGGAGTCCGTGCCTTCATACACCACAGGTGCACAGTGGGTGATGCACAAGGGAAACCTGTCATGCTCAGGCTGATGCCCAGGTCACACACACACACAGTGTGACCTTCAGAATGTCTGCTTCCCCTGTCTCAAGGGAGAGGGCATGCCCTTTTGGACAGCTGTTGCACACATGACTGATTGTGATAGAAATGTAGCCGTGTTACTCTGATCTGAGGAAGTGGGTCTGGCCCTGGAAAGCTCATCCCCTAATAAACCATCCTGTTAGTATTGTAAGTGCTACAGAGTCCAGTTTATAGGACTGATTGTGTCTTCTTTTCCTCCACAGCCGGACCAGCCGTGGAAGAGGGCCGCAGCACCCCAGCCCCACCTCCATCTCCATCTCCACCTCGGAGACATGGGAGCCTCAGACACAGGCGTGTCTACGCCGACATCCTCCGGCAGCACGTCGAGGCTGTGCAGGAGCAGAACGCCATCCTGCTCCAGAGGGCGGAGGCAGAGGAGTGGTGGCGTGATCGGCTCATGGACGAGCTGGTCCTGCAGCGCACGGTGCTGTACGCCACCCTGAGGGAGGTCAGCGGCTTGCCTGCTGCTGTGCCTGGTCCTGCTCCTCCAGCACCCCATGACCCCACCCCACCAAACCCCCCTTCCACAACAGCAGCCCTTTCCCCCCTTGGACCTCCCTCTCCCCCAGCCCCCCCAGCTCCCCAGCCCCTCTCTCCCCCTGGCCCTCCTCTCCCCCAGGCTTCCACGTCCCAAGAGCCCCCCAGCAGCCAGCCAACCGACAGGTGCATCACCCAATCCCGTAGCCGGGGAGCACCCCAAACACGAGGCCCAGCCAGGAAAGGGAAATCTGCCAAGCCCCGTTCAACCTGATCCCCTTTCCCCCCTCCAGGTTTCCAGTCCCCTTCCCCCCTCCAGGTTTCAATCACCCCCATCACCCCACTTATTAAGCACAAACAAAGGGTTAAAGGAACTGTTTGTTTATTGTATATAGTTTGGCAACAACAAAAATGAAAATTTTTTTTGTTATTTTGCCACATTGTTTGATAATATGTACAAAATTATAAATAAGTAAAGAGAACATTTTATTTTGAAACACACCCTGGTGTAAGTGATGTGTCCAAACTGGGTCAGGAGATGGGTTGTGGAGGGAAGCTTCTATTGGGGGCCAGGGCCCAGTCCCCAGGCAGAAGCCCCTCAGTGCACTCAGTGGCCTCCACTGGAGAATTGCTCCAGGAGGGCCTCCCGGATGCCAACTGCAGACCGGTGAGCCTGGCGGATGGCAGCTGTCCGGGGCTGGGCAAAGAGCCTCTCCTGGGCATCAGCAGCTCTCCCCCACCCTGGTAGGAAGGCCTCCCCTTTCCTCTCCACGAGGTTATGGAGGACGCAACACGCGGCCACCACCTCGGGGATGTTGGTCTCCCCCATGTCGAGGCGTGTGAGCAAGCACCGGAATCTGCCCTTTAAACGGCCAAACGCACATTCCACCTGGTTATGAGCCCGGTTAAGGCGAGCATTAAACTGCTCCTTGCTCGCATCCAGCTGGCCGGTGTAGGGCTTCATCAGCCACGGCATCAGGGGATAGGCGGCATCAGCCACTATGCACACCGGCATGTGCACATCCCCAACCGCAAACTGGCGATGGGGGAAAAATGTTCCTGCCTGAAGCCTCCGGTACAGGTACGAGTTCCTGAAGATGCGGGCATCGTGTGCCCGCCCTGACCACCCAACACAAATGTCCGAAAACTGGCCACGATGGTCGACCAGGGCCTGGAGGACCATAGAAAAGTAGCCCTTTCTATTGATGAATTGGGCTGCTCGATGGGGCGGTGCACGGATGGCGATGTGTGTCCCATCGAGCGCTCCTCCGCAATTGGGGAAGCCGAGGGCAGCAAAGCCGGCCATGACGCTGTCCAGATCCGGTAGACAGATGAGCCTGTTGAGCAGCTCCGAATTGATGGCCCTCACCACCTGCAGAACGAGACAGACAACAAAGTGTTAGAAGGGGTGCCTTATGTCTTAGGAGGAGAACCCACCGCCCACCTTCCCTCTCAAACAGCCCGGGAATCCCCTCCTCAGAACCCCCCCCCCCCACAATTCAGGGTGAGTCGAGGAGCTCCCTCCCACTCCCACTCCCACTCCCACTCCACTTGGCCCTTCCTGACAGTCTCCCTTCCCCCCACCCCAAACTGTGACTGTCCCCAGACAATGACTTACCTCCATCAAGACGGCCCCGACAGTAGATCTCCCCATGCCAAATTGGTGTCCCACGGAGCGGTAGCTGTCGGGGGTTGCCAGCTTCCAGAGGGCAATGGCGACCCTCTTTTCCAGGGGGATGGCGGGCCGCAGGTGGGTGTCTTGCCGTTGCAGAGCAGGGGCGAGCCAGGTACACAGCTCCTGGAAAGTGGTCTTTCGCATCCGGAAGTTCCGTAGCCAGTCTTGGTCATCCCAGATCTCCATCACGAGCCGGTCCCACCAGTCAGAGCTGGTGTCAAACCTCCAAACACGCCTGTCCACGAAAAAGTTCGGAGGCAAGGGCAGTGCGGCTGCCGGACGGGGGAACCCCTCGTCCCTCTGGTCTGGGTCCAGCTCGGGAAGGAGCCTCATGATTGTCTCACGAAGATGCAGCAACAGCTGCAGTATGGTGGTGTGGGGCCATCGCCTGCCCAGGGGCAGCTCTGGCTCCATGCCACAAATAAGGGTCTGCAAGAAGAAAAACCTCACAAGAAAAAAGCTGCTGGGGTGTCCCAGGAAGCTGAGCACTCCAAAGCAGCACTGCAATGCCTTGCAAAATTCCTCAAGGGACAGCAAAGGCAGCTGCAGGAGCAGAGCAACGGGTGTTCAGGAGTGTCCCTCTCACCACGCGTCTCTGCAAAGGGCAGGCAGGCAGCACCCGGAAGGAAATGCTGCCCCCATGCCCTGGCAGAAGCAGTTCCGGGTGGCTTTCAATTTTGAAAGAGCGTCCGGCAGTCTGGACGCTCTTTTTCGAAATAGCGGATCGATCTTTCGATCCGCGCATTGTAGTCTAGATGCACTCTTTCGAAAGAAGCCTGCAGTCTAGACACAGCCTTAGATAAGAGTTCATCCCAGCAAAAGAAGAATACCTAAGAATGTCCAGAATAAACTTTGAGTAATACTCCAATAGGAGTATTAAAGGGGGGAATTGTGGGGAAAAATCCAATAACTCCAATTGTGTCTAAGGGGGGACTGTGCAGAAATCAAAACTCTCTAAAGAAAACTGCTGTAAGGGTTAAAAGTTTTCCAGATCTCTCTCCCTGTATCAGAGTGAAACCAAATTAACTCTAATCAAGACCCTTACAATGCCTCCTATCTCAAGTTCATGGATACTCCTAGTCTGTCACAATTTGTCATATAAACCCTTATCTTTGTTATCTTAAAGCAAAGAGTCAACCTGTGGAACTCCTTGCTGCAGGAGGCTGTGAAGTCTAGAACTAGAACAGAGTTTAAAGGGAAGTGAGATCAAGTCATGGAGGCTGGGTCCATGGAGTGGTATTAGCCAGGGGGTAGGAGTGGTGTCCCTGCCCAAGGTTTGTGGAAGGCTGGAGAGGGATGGCACGAGACAAATGGCTTGGTCACTGTCTCCGGTCCATCCCCTCCAGGGTCCCTAGGGTTGGCCGCTGTCAGCAGACAGTCTACTGGGCTAGATGGACCTTTGGTCTGACCCAGGACAGCCATTGTAAGCTCAGGGTCGGGGGTCTCACTGGACCCCCTTGATTCTCTTGCACACCTGCTCCTGGGTGGCCAGGCTGGCAGCTCTCCTGCCCTAGACGGCCACTTTCCTGTGCCTAGTGCGGAGATCGTGGACAAGGTCCACGATGTCTGCACTAGCCCAGGCAGGTGCCCGCCTCTTGCGGTCCCGGGCAAGCTCCCGGAAGCCGCCAGCCTGGTCCCGGGAAGAGGGGAAGGGCTGGGGGGCATCGGGTGGCTGGCTCGATCCGTGCCAGGTGCAGGGTATGCTAGCTGGGTGCTGGCAGGCTTGCACCTGGCACGGGCACCGTAGCCAGCCCATGCCCCTTTAAGGGGTCCGGGGCCGGGAGGGGGGCATAGAGTTTCCCTGGTGTTGGCCAGAGTGGCCACCAGGGAAAGCTGGGGAGGGCTAGCCTCCCACTAGTTCGAAATAAGGGTCTACACAGCCCTTAATTCGAACTAGCTAGTTCGAACTAGGCTTAGTCCTCGTAAAATGAGGTTTTCCTAGTTCGAACTAAGCGCTCCGTTAGTTCGAATTAAATTCGAAGTAGCGGAGCGCTAGTGTAGCGCCTATCAAAGTTAATTCAAACTAACGTCCGTTAGTTTGAACTAACTTTGTAGTGTAGACATACCCTTACAGACTGTGAAGAGTATTTTCTTAGAGGGAGACATCCTGTCCCCTTCCAAAGGTGGAGAGAAAAAAAAACTACCCAGAGACAAAGGAGGGAAACCCCAAAAATTCCTTTGTCCTAGTTTGAGATTCCTACCTACATTCCTATTGGCTAACTCTACCTGAGTTAGGTATAGTTAACCCCTTAGTCCCCAGACTGCTGGCTAACCCTCATGATGACGACACGCCCCCCCCCAAATCGCAGATGGTGCTGGACAGCTTCTGGCCACTTTGGCCGTGATTTCTTCTTGGAGGTCTGGGAGAAAACATAGTAAATAAGTACATGCATACCTGACTAGACTATTGAATACATGAAAAGCAAACAAAATCCGTCCACATCTGTGGAGTACCATGACTGACATACAGAGTTGTGACGGGGCACGGCTGCCCCGCACTAGACAGCCACCCACTACGGTCCTGTATGGGGCGCGAGGCAGGAGGGAAGGAGCCGGCGCCATGTGGCGCCAGGCAGCCCGGAGCGTAGCTCAGCTCCAACGCTCCTCCTACCTCCCAGCGCGGGCTGGGGGTGGGGTGCCAAGAGGCCACAAAAATGCTTGTGTGGCGTGCTCTGAGGCAATACAGAGGGAAGGGGGAGGAGCCAGAGGAGGGCGACGGGGTGTGACGTAACACCCCGGCGCCAAAGGTTGAAAAGGACCCGCGGCGTCTCCAGAGGGGGAGGAACGGTGCGGGGAGTCAGCCGACCGGCAGGTCCATGCAGGGACGTGGCGAGCAGCCGGGATGCCAGGGAAATACAGGTTTAGGTAAGGGAGGGAAGGAAGCAGCCCAGGGCAGGGCTCTCCGTAGCCCGCGGGCTGGCGTGTTACGGCGGGAAGCCCTGTCAGCTGGACTGGACCCTAGTGGGTCCGCGTCCTTAGGGCCCTGGGCTGGGGTCCGTGAGTGAGGGCGGGCCTGGACCCCCCCTTCCCCCCTATACCTGGGGCTAACTCGAGACACTTGTGGAAGCGACTTTAGCGTAAAAAGGGGACTCAAGAGCGGGCAGGACTCTGGGAACTGCAAGGGGATGATGGTGGTGGGATGTAAATAAAGACGTAGATTGGTTAAGCCATGCATAAGCCGTTACAGATGGTGGAGAACGTGGGTATCTGACCCCAACCCCTTTGAACAGGGGTGCCGGGACAGGGAGAGTTAAGGGGGGGCGAGCCCCATTGGGAAAAAATAAAAAAACAACGAAAGAAAGGGAGAGAGGGTTGGCGGCTCCTTCTCTATTGGGCGTTTTTATGTCATCACCTCTCCCCGAGTTTCTTTTGTTTGATGGACTGATTTAACCAAAATGGAGCCGGCCAAGATGATGAAGTGGATGGCAGAGACTCAACGACAACACCACCAACAACAAACCATGTTAACACAGCAGTTGACGTCACAGCACCAGGAACAACAGCGGCAGCTGATAAAGGAGCTAGGTGAGCAACACCAGGTACAACAAGAAAGGTGGCTATAGCAATATGGGGTGCCACGTCGGGGGAATACCGGGGCGGTAGGGGATGACGAGGAGGAAGTGGGAGGCATTTCCTGCTTACCCATCCGGTTGACCAAGATGAGTCCAACAGACGACCCAGAGGCATTCCTAACGACCTTCGAAAGGGTGGCCACCGCGGCACAGTGGCCCGAAGATCAGGGGACCAGGCCAAGGGTGATAGCACAGAAACTGAGGGAAGGAGGATGGCGATGGCTGGACCCCGACCAGCGGACGGGGGCCCAAGTAGCCGAAACAGTAGTCCTAGAACAGTTCCTGAATATCCTACCCAGCAGCGGACAGCGCTGGATATGGCGGCACCACTCCTCGACCTTGAATGAAGCAGTCAGGCTAATGGAGCATTATGACGCCACAGAATTTGCCAAAGGGGTAGGAAAGGGAGAAAGAGGAAGCCTCATCCCGAATGGAGTAACGCCCCGACTCAGGCGATCGAGGGAAAACCCCGAAGGAACCCGAGGGCGGTACGGGGGCTGGGGGGAACGGAGGCTCGCCCCGGCATGGTCCACACCCCTCAGAGAACCCGGAGGAGAGAAGAAACCCCCACCCGCGGAAGGGACTAGGAGCCAAGAACGAGAAGGGCCGACAAGGGGTGCGTGTTTCTGGTGTGGGCAAGAAGGGCACTTCGTGAAGGATTGCCCATACATGGACTGCACCTACGCCCGGGCTCTCACGAGCGAGGGAACCAGCAACCAACAAGGGACCGGGAGGATCCTGAAGACCGTGAAGGTAGGAGGGCGGCCGGTTATAGCCCTGGTAGACTCGGGCTGTGGTCAAACTATGGTGCGGGCAGAGTTGGTAGAAGGCAACGAGGCCAGGGGACCCCCCCGTAAACATTCAATGCGTACACGGGGACACGCACCCCTACCCCACAGTCTGGGTCCAGATTGAGGACAGACCCCATGAGAGTTGGTATTACATCGTAGACACCCCTAGACTGCTCTACCCCGTCCTCCTTGGACGTGATTGGGAGAGAATCCAAAGAGTAATGGACGAGTGGAGGGAACAGCTCCACCGAGAGCCTAGCGAAGGAATGCTAGGACAAGAAGAGGGCCACCAAGGGAGGTCAGCGAGCCCAACCCCCTGGCCTCGGGCCACGGACCCACGACCATGGGCCAATGGTGGAGAGGGGCGTACGGCAGAAACACCCCGTGAACTAGCGGACAGTGACTTTGTGCGGGAACAAAGAGAAGATCCCGTGCTGCAGCGAGCATGGGAGGAGGCGGCACAAATGTCTGGGCAACAGGATGAGGGAGCTGACCAGAATCATAGAATCATAGAGCTGGAAGAGACCTCATGAGGTCATCAAGTCCAGCCCCCTGCCCTAGGCAGGACCAATCCCAACTAAATCAACCCAGCCAGGGCTTTGTCAAGCCGAGACTTAAACACCTCTAGGGATGGAGACTCCACTACTTCCCTAGGTAACCCATTCCAGTGCTTCACCACCCTCCTAGGGAAATAGTTTTTCCTAATATCCAACCTGGACCTCTCCCACCACAACTTGAGACCATTGCTCCTTGTTCTGCCATCTGTCACTACTGAGAACAGCCTCTCTCCATCCTCTTTGGAACCTCCCTTCAGGAAGTTGAAGGCTGCTATCAAATCCCCCCTCGTTCTTCACTTCTGCAGACTAAACAGACCCAACTCCCTCAGCCTCTCCTCATAAGTCATATGCTCCAGCCCCTAATCATTTTGGTTGCCCTCCGCTGGACCCTCTCCAGTGCGTCCACATCCTTTTTGCAGTGGGGGGCCCAGAACTGGACACAATACTCCAGATGCGGCCTCACCAAAGCCGAATAAAGGGGAATAATGACATCTCTGGATCTGCTGGCAATGCTCCTCGTAATGCAACCTAATATGCCATTAGCCTTCTTGGCTACAAGGGCACACTGTTGACTCATATCTAGCTTCTCATCCACTGTAACCCCCAGGTCCTTTTCTGCAGAACTACTACTTAACCGGTTGGTCCCCAGCTTGTAACTATGCTTGGGATTCTTCCATCCCAAGTGCAGGACTCTGCACTTGTCCTTGTTGAACCTCATCAGATTTCTTGTGGCCCAATCCTCCAATTTGTCTAAGTCATTTTGTACCCTATCTCTACCCTTAAGCGTATCTACCTCTCCCCCTAGCTTAGTGTCATCCGCAAACTTGCTGAGGGTGCAATCCATCGCCTCATCCAGATCATTAATAAAGATATTGAACAAAACCCGTCCTAGAACCGAACCTTGGGGCACTCCACTAGAAACCGACCGCCATCCTGACATTGAGCCGTTGATCACTACCCACTGGGCCTGGCCTTCTAGCCAGCTTTCTATCCATCTTACCGTCCATTTATCCAATCCACAATCCCTTAACTTGCTGGCAAGAATATTGTGGGAGACCGTATCAAAAGCCTTGCTAAAGTCAAGGTATATAACATCCACTGACTTTCCCACGTCCACCGAGCCAGTTACCTCATCATAGAAGCTAATCAGATTGGTCAGGCACGACTTGCCCTTTGTGAATCCATGCTGACTATTCCTAATCACTTTCCTCTCATCCAAGTGCCTCAAAATGGATTCCTTAAGGATCCCTTCCATGATTTTTGCAGGAACCGAGGTAAGACTGACCGGCCTATAGTTCCCTGGATCATCCTTCTTCCCTTTTTTGAAGATGGGCACTACATTTGCCTTTTTCCAGTCATCCGGGATTTCTCCCGATCTCCACGACTTTTCAAAGATAATAGCCAAAGGCTCCACAATGACATTTGCCAACTCCCTCAGTACCCTCGGATGCACTAAGTCCGGACCCATGGATTTGTGTACGTTTAGCTTTTCTAAATAGTTCCTAACCTGTTCTTTACCCACCACGGGCTGTCCATCTTCATCCCATCTTGCGTCACTTGGCGCAGAAGTCCAGGAGCCGACCTTGTCTGTGAATACAGAGGCAAAGAAAGCATTGAGTACTTCAGCTTTCCCCACATCATCTGTCACTAGGTTACCTCCTTCATCCAGTAGGGGCCGCACACCCTCTCTGATCACCTTCTTGTTAACATGCCTGTAGAAACCTTTCTTGTTATCCTTCACATCCTTAGCCAGTCGCAATTCCATTTGCGCTTTCGCCTTCCTGCTAACCCCCCGGCATTCTCGAGCTAGACATTTAAACTCCTCCCTGGTCATTTGTCCAAGTTTCCACTTTTTGTAAGCTTCCTTTTTGTGCTTAAGTTCACCAAGGATTTCCCCTGTAAGCCAGTCCGGTCTCCTACCATGTTTGCCTCTCTTGCTACGCGTCGGGATGGTTTCTTTCTGTGCCTTCAATAAGGCTTCTTTAAAATACTGCCAGCTGTCCTGGACTCCTTTCCCCTTCATGTTAGCATCCCAGGGGATTCTGCCCATCAGGTCTCTGAGGGAGTCAAAATCTGCTTTTTTGAAGTCCAAGGTGTGTATTTTACTACTCTCTTTTCTTCCTTTGATCAGGATCCTGAAATCTACCATCTCATGATCACTGCTTCCCAGGTTGTCACCCACCTCCACTTCCCCTACTAGTTCCTCCCTGTTTGTGAGCAGAAGGTCAAGCTGCGCATGGCCCCTGGTCGGATCCTTCAGCACCTGTGTCAAGAAGTTATCCCCAACATTCTCCAAAAACTTCCTGGATTGTCTGTGTACTGCCGTATTGGTTTCCCAGCACATGTCAGGGTGATTAAAGTCCCCCACGAGAACCAGGGCCTGCGATCTGGAAGCTTCTCTCAGTTGTCCGAAGAAAGCCTCATCTACCTCATCCACCTGATTCGGTGGCCTGTAGCAGACACCAACCACAACATCACTGCTGTTGTTTGCTCCTTTAAACTTAACCCATAGACTCTCAACAGGTTTTTCTCCCTCTTTATACTGGAGTTCAGAGCAATCATAGTGCTCTCTTACATACAGTGCAACTCCTCCTCCTTTTCTCCCCTGCCTGTTGTTCCTGAACAGTCTATACCCTTCCATGACAGCGCTCCAGTCATGCGAGTCATCCCACCAAGTCTCTGTTATCCCAATTAAATCATATTTCTTGGTCTGGGCCAGGGCCTCCAGTTCTTCCTGTTTGTTGTCCAGGCTTCTCACATTAGTGTACAAACACTTCAGGTAACTAGTTGATCGTCCTATCTTCTCCATTCGAATCAGGGGTCCTCCTTTCTTGCCCCTTCCTCTCTGCATTTCTTCCCGGAATCCGACTTTCCCACTCCCCTCAGGGTTTTGGTCACCGTCCCCCGACGAACCTAGTTTAAAGCCCTCCTCACTAGGTTTGCAAGCCTGCCCGCGAAGATGCTCTTTCCTCTCTTTGTTAGGTGGATCCCATCTCTTCCTAACAATCCTTGTGCCCGGAACAGAGCCCCATGGTCAAAGAAACCGAAGCCCTCTCTGCGACACCATCTGCGCAACCACGCATTTATGTCCTCAATTCGACGATCCCTGCCCAGTCCTTTCCCTTCAACAGGGAGGATGGACGAGAATACCACTTGTGCTCCGAATTCTTGGATCCTTCTTCCTAGCGCTACATATCCGCAGTAACACGCTCAAGATCATTGAGAAGCAGGAAGGGGTAGCGTGGAGAAGCAGGAAGGGGTAGCGATCTGAAGGTTTGATCAGCTTGGTAAGCCTCTCAGTCACATCCTGAATGCGAGCTCCCGGTAAGCAGCACACCTCTCGAGATTCCAGGTCCCGACGGCAGATAGGTAGCTCAGTCCCTCTTAGGAGGGAGTCCCCGACCACCACCACCCGTCGTTTCCTTTTGGGGGTGGTGGCCGTGGAAACCCCATCCGTAGGATTATGCATCCCATGCCTTCCAGTAGATGGCATTCCCTTCTGGTTTCTTCCTTGTGAGGTGCCTTCTCTATAGCTGCTTTGGCTAGGGGAGCCATTAGGCAGGGTTGGGCCCTGACTGGGCGAGCATCACCAGTGTCAATGGAATGAGATGCCCGTTTAGTCCGTCCCGGGGTGGCTGAGAACATTGGGGTGAACTGTGTGCACAGCTGTACGATCTGTTGGCGCTGCTCACGGCTGAGGCTCAGGGAGAGGCTTACCTCTTCTACTCCACCCTTGCCTTTCCCATCGTAGTCGGCTTCCTCAGGCCATTCTGCCTTCTCCTTCTCCTGGGCTGTGAACTGAAGAACCTTGAGTTCTCGGGAATAAAAGGGCTTTAGAGAGTTGACGTGATATACCTTAGGCTTAAGGTCAGGGTCAGGGAACTCTATGAGCTAATTAATGGCCCCTAGACACTCCTGGACTGTGAATGGCCCATCCCAGGATGCTTCCATCTTGTTTGCCTGGAGCGCCTTCAGCACCATGACTTGCCCCCCTACTTTGAAGGACTGTTCTCTGGCATGTTTATCATACCAGGCCTTTTGCTCTTGCTGAGCATTTTGCAAGTTCTCTTGTGCGAGAGTTAGAGAGTCTCTAATGGTATTTTGGAGGTTGTGAACAAAATCCAAAATGTTAGTTCCTGGTGAAGGGTTAGTCCCCACCCATTGCTGCTTTACCAGATGTAAGGGACCCTTAACTTCGCGGTCATACACCAGTTTAAAAGGCGAGAATCCCAAACTGGGATGTGGGACATCTCTACAGGCAAACAGTAACTGCTGCAAAGCCGGGTCCCAGTCATTGCAGCGTTCATTCACTTGCGTACCATGGCTCACAAAGTCCCATTAAATCTTTCCACCAGGCCATTTGTTTGATGGTGGTAGGGGGTAGCAACTAGATGCTCTACCTTGTGAGCTTCCCAGAGGCGTTTCATTGTCTCTGCCAGGAAATTGGTTCCAGAATCAGTGAGGATCTCAGAGGGCCAACCTACCCTGGCAAAGATATCTGTTAGTGCCTGGGACACATTCCTAGCCGTAGTGCTTCCTAGAGCCACTGCTTCAGGCCATCGGGTGGCAAAATCCACAAGGGTCAGTATGAACTGCTTCCCTCTGGGGGTCTTCTTAGGGAAAGGACCCATAATATCCACAGCTACACGCTGAAACGGGACCTTTGTGATGGGGAGGGGTTGGAGGGGTGCCTTGATCTGGTCTTGGGGCTTCCCCACCTGCTGGCAAACCTTACAAGTACGGACATAGCCAGTAACCTCCTGGACCATTCCCTCCCAGTAAAATGACCTTCTCAACCAGTCTTTGGTTCGGCTCACCCCAGCATGGCCACTAGGGTGATCGTGGGCTAAGCTTAAGAGCTTTTCCTGGTACTTAGTAGGAACCACCAACTGTCTCTGAGGATGCCAGTCCTCCTGGTGTTCACTAGAAAGGGACTCTTGGTATAAAAGTCCTCGTTCTACCACAAACCTGGTTTTGTTCGAAGAGCTGAGAGGTGGTGGGTCACTTCTGGACACTGTCCAAGTGCCTTGGAGGCTCTCATCTGCTTCTTGTTCTGCCTGGAATTGCTCTCTTAACGTTGGAGACGTCAGATCAGGTCCCACAAGAGGCAATGCTGGAGCAGGGGGCACCTCTACAGGTGGGGGATCACTCTTTTCCTGGGATATGTATTGGCGTTGCAAGCTCCGGCGGGGCCTCCGGTGCAGATTCAGCTGTTGCTGTCGCCTCCATGGTGCTCTTGGTGGCCGACTCCGATCCTGGGATTGGCTGCCCCAGCTCTTCTGGTTCTTGGGCCGGCCTTATCTGGGGCTCAGGAACTGGATCACAGGCTGCGTTTGCAGCTACTGGTCTGGGGTTGGGCACCGTCACTGCAGGGTTCAGGGTGTCTGGGTGCACAGCCTGATCCCTGGTAGGCTCAGGAGAGGTTTTCGGTGTGGATGCCTGGTTATCCGTGCTATGCGTGAGCACTCCCACCCTCTTAGCCTGTTTTACATGGTTGGCCAAATCTTCCCCCACCAGCATAGGGATGGGGTAGTCGTCATAGGCTGCAAAAATCCAAGTCCCTGACCAGCCCTTGTACTGAACTGGTAACTTAGCAGTAGGTAGGTCGAAGGGGTCGGCCTTGAAGGGTTGAATGGTGACTAGAGTCTCTTGGGGTATGTCTACACTACAGCGCTAATTCGAACTAACTTAATTCAAATTAGTTAATTGGAACTAAGCTAATTCGAACTAACGCATCTAGACTAAAAAATTAGTTCGAATTAGCGTTTTGCTAATTCGAACTAGCATGTCCACACTGAGTGGACCCTGAACCGAGGTTAAGGCTGGCCGGAAGCAGTGCCAGCAGGGCATCAGATTAGGACTTAGAGCGTGGAGATGCTGTCTCAGGCTAGCCGAGGGCTGTGCTTAAAGGGACCCGACCCCCACCCCGGACAGACAGTTCTCAGGGTTTCCCCGCTTGCAAAGCAGTCCTGGCTTGGATTGCCCGGAGTACCCACACTGGGCACATCACACCACTCGGCCATCAGACCAGCTGCACTTGCCGCAGGCTGCCATCCGGAGGGGGGCTCAATCAAGGGGCTTCAGGAGAGCTTCCACCCCGAGAAGCCCGCAGAGCCACCCCAGTCCTCCCCATCGGGGGCTCATACCCCATTCCTCCCTCACCTCCTTCCACTTACCCCTCCCTAGCCCCCCTTCCTGATGTACAAAATAAAGGACAATTGTGTTCAAAAATGGAATCTGTCTTTATTGAACAAAACTCGGGGAAACTGGGAAAAGGAGGTGGGAGAGGGGAAGAGAGAGGCTGGGAGAGGGGAGGGCAACTAAAATGATCAGGGGTTTGGAACAGGTCCCATATGAAGAGAGGCTAAAGAGACTGGGACTTCTCAGCTTAGAAAAGAGGAGACTGAGGGGGGATATGATAGAGGTCTATAAAAGCAAGAGTGGGGTGGAGAGGGTGTATAAAGAAAAGTTCTTCATTAGTTCCCATAATAGAAGGACTAGAGGACACCAAATGAAATGAATGGGTAGCAGGCTTCAAACTAATAACAGAAAGTTGTTCTTCACAAAGCAAAGAGTCAACCTGTGGAACTCCTTGCTGCAGGAGGCTGTGAAGGCTAGAACTAGAACAGAGTTTAAAGAGAAGTGAGATAAAGTCATGGAGGTTGGGTCCATGGAGTGCTATTAGCCAGGGGGTAGAAATGGTGTCCCTGGCCTCTGTTTGTGGAAGGCTGGAGATGGATGGCATGAGACAAATGGCTTGGTCATTGTTTCAGTTCATCCCCTCCAGGGTTCCTAGTGTTGGCCACTGTCGGCAGACAGGCTACTGGGCTAGATGGACCTTTGGTCTGACCCAGGACGGCCATTGTAAGCTCAGGGCTCAGGGTCGGGGGTCTCAGTGGACCACCTTGATTTTCATGCAATCCTGCTCCTGGGTGGCCAGGCTGGCAGCTCTCCTGCCCTAGATGGCCACTTTCCTGTGCCTAGTGCAGAGGTCGTGGACGAGGTCCACGATGTCTGCACTAGACCAGGCGGGCGCCCGCCTCTTGCGGACCTGGGCAGGCTCCCGGGAGCCGCCAGCCTGGTCCCGGGAAGAGGCGGAGGGCTGGGTGGTAGTGGGTGGCTGGCTCGAGCCGTGCCAGGTGCAGGGTCTGCTGGCTGGGTGCTGGCAGGCTTGCACCTGGCACGGACACCGTAGCCAGCCCGTGCCCCTTTAAGGGCTCTGGGGCCGGGAGGGGGGCAGACGAGTTTCCCTGGTGGTGCCCAGAGTGGCCACCAGGGAAAGCTGGGGAGGGCTAGCCTCCCACTAGTTCGAATTAAGTGGCTACACAGCCCTTAATTCGAACTAGCTAATTCGAACTAGGTGTTAGTCCTCGTAGAATGAGGTTTACCTAGTTCGAAGTAAGCGCTCCGCTAGTTCAAATTAAGTTCCAACTAGTGGAGCGCTAGTGTAGCGCCTATCAAAGTTAATTCAAACTAATGTCTGTTAGTTCGAATTAACTTTGTAGTGTAGACATACCCTGGGTCAATGGCTTTGGGGTCCACTAGAGATTGGTGAATCATTGACACCTGTGCTCCGGTGTCCCTCCATGCAACAACTTCCCATCCCCCCACACTCACAGTCTCCCTCTGCTCTGGGGGGATCAGTGAGGCATCTGGGCCTGAGGCTTCTTGTGGCAACCCCGGAGTGATGAACTGCTGTCTGCTGGTGCGCTTGGGACAGTCGGCCTTTACATGCCCTGTTTCATTACGTTTAAAGCATTGCATCACGGTTATATCATTGGGGCGGGGGGGACTCCCAGCAGATGGAATGGAGGGATGAGGAGAGATCTGGGGTCTCCCTAGAGGTGTATAGGGCCCTTCTCTGTGGGGTGGGGGTGTGACGAGGCGGCAGGAACCGCGGACGTTAGCCCCATGCCCCGCACTCGAGCGCCGGATGGCGCCGCTGCCGGGAAGCCGGGGCGGCTCTGCCGAGCCTGTTGGGCCGCAGCCGCCTGTGCAGGCACAGTCATTTCCCAGGCGGGCCGCCCGGAGGCAGGGGAGCCGACAGCTCAGTGAGCAGGCGTCGACGTCTCCGGGAAGGGGCGCCGGCTTCAAAAGATGGCTCCCAACCGGGAGCAGGAGCGAGGAGGAGGAAGATGCGGGCAAGTGGGACCGAGCCAGCAGAGACCCCGGCCAGACCCAACGGGCCGTAGGAGACCCCGACGGAGGACCGGCGCAGCGGGAAGACGTGAGCTCCCCCCGCCGAGCAGAGCGGGATAGACAAGGACTAGCCGGGACAGAGGAAGCAGCCCAGGACGGGGTCAGGGAAACCCCGGGGACCGGTGAGTTGCAGCCATAGCCCCCCCGGTCGGGCAGCGCGTCTATGACGCCTACCCTTAGGGTCCTGGGCTGGGACCTGGAGAGGGGGAAGGCCCCATAGGGGCCGGTTGGGTGATCACGACAGAACGCTAAGGGTCCCCCACCCCACTGGGGTAGCCCTAGCACGCGACCAGACGGGTTGGTGTGTGACAGAGGTTTGGGAGGATCCCTAGTTGTTGATGGTCCCTGTGACGGACCCAGGAGGGTCCGCACTAGGAGCGGGGGAAGGCCCCCCCCCGAGCAGGAAGCGACCGCTGCACGCGGCAGAAAGCCGCTCGGCGCTGCGCTGCCGGCCCCGCCACAGCAGAAAGCGGGGGCAGGCGCACGCCGGGGGAAGCGGGGGAAGCCCCGGGCCGCCGAAAGACGCCCGGTCAGGGTGCCGCGGTTTGCGTCCCGGGGCGGAGCCACGGGAGCGCCCTGGCTGGGGCCGGATCAGAGAGCCCCGGAGGAGGCGGGGCTTACGCCCCAGACATCACCCGCCCGCGACCATAACCAGGGCGAGGAGACGCTCAGGAGGGGGGGAGCGAGAGGGCAGCCATCCTGGCTTCCCGGCATCCCAAGCACCCAGCCCTCCGGGCAACAAAGAAAGACGACGCAGGCAGCTGGCGACTCGCCCTGGGACGGGCACGGCGTCTGCGACGAGCCCCGACAATTCCTCGAGTGGTTCAGCGAGACCCAGCGGCAGCAACACCAAGTCCAGCAGGAGCAACAGACCCAGCTAGTCCAGCAGCTGACCACGCAGTTTCAGGAACATCAGAGGCTGCTGATCCAAGAACTAGCCGCCCAACAGGATCAGTGGTGACAGACAGTAGAAAGGCGATGGGGGGCCACAGCAGGAGGACAGGGAGCAGCGGGGGAAGGGCCCAATCTACCCCCGCGCCTGACGAAGCTGGGCCCCCAGGACGACCCAGAAGCGTTCTTGATGACCTTCGAAAGGGTGGCGATGGCAGCCCGTTGGCCGCCGGATCAATGGGCAACCCTGCTGGCCCCCTATTTGAGCGGGCCAGCCCAACTCGCCTACCGCAGCCTCGCGGTGGCGGACGCCTTGAATTACCACAAGGTCCGCGAGGCGATCCTAGACCAAGTAGGACACTCACTGGAGACTTGCAGACAGAGGTTTCGGCAGGATGTGTTCAAAGGGGGAGACCGGCCCCGGGTGGTGGCCCAACGGCTGAAAGAATGGGCCAACCGATGGCTAGAACCAGAACATAAGACGGGCGGCCAAGTGCTGGAAATGGTGGTGATGGAACAATTCATCCACATCCTGCCCAGGGACGGGCAAAGGTGGGTCCGCCGGAACCAACCCACGACGCTCAACGAGGCCGTGACATTGATGGAGGCCCACCTCCTCGTGGAGAGAGAGGAGAGCGGCGGCAGAAGGGCCACCCCGCCCGCCCCGAAGGTAGGGGGGCCCCGGCCCCAGGGGAAGCCCCCGGGGAGAGAACCCCCACCCGGGGGGCGCAGGGGGCGCGACATCCCCCCCCGGCTGGCCCCGGTCTGGCCCCGACCCATGCCTGAGAAGGCAGAGACTGAGCAACGGCCAGAAGGGGGGCCGCGGGAGGCCCGACCAGGAGGAAGAGGGCCCTGCTTCCAGTGTGGGCAGGAGGGGCATTTTAAGCGGGAATGCCCCTTAATGGACTGCACCCTAAACCAAGGGGCAGCGACCGGACCCCGGGAGGACGGGGGAACCCGAGGAAGCCCCGTGGTCCATCGGGTATGGCTAGAAGGCCGCCCCGTTCAGGCATTAGTGGATTCTGGCTCCACGGTCACCCTCGTGAGGGCCGACCTTGTCCCCCCCGGACATCCCGAAGGTGAACCTGTGTGGATGAGGTGCGTCCACGGGGACGTGAGGGCGTACCCCACGGTCCAACTCTGCCTGTCCGGAGGGGGGCAGGACTGGGTCTGGCCAATAGGGAAAGCCAAGACCCTGCCGTACCCCGTACTCATCGGCCGAGATTTGAGCTATTCCTGAAGGGCCAGGATTCCCCCACGACCAAAGAAGGCCGAGGGAAAATAGCCGGCGACACGGCGCCGGCAAGCTCAAACGAGGGGGCGATCTGCCTGGAACTCGAGACGGAACCGGACTTCCTGACGGAACAAAGGATGGACCCCACCCTCCAACATGCCTGGGACCAAGTGGTCACCCCAGCCGAGGAAGGGCCGGACGAGGCGAGGATACCCCAAGGGCCGCAGTTTCAGGTATGGGGCGACCGCCTGTACAGGGTCACGAGGGAGGCGGAAGGGGGGGGTGCGGAGACAGCTCGTGGTCCCCACCCGCTTCCGTCGGGAGGTCCTCGAGTTGGGGCATGCCATCCCCTGGTCGGGACACCTCGGGCGAGAGAAAACCTTAAACCGGGTCCTGCAGCAGTTTTTTTGGCCCGGGGTTTTCAGGGCCGTGCGAGACTTTTGCGACTCATGCCCGGAATGCCAAAAGACGGCCCCAGCCCGAGTACCAAAAGCCCCCGTGGTCCCCCTGCCAATAGTGGCGGTACCGTTTGAACGGATAGCCATGGACCTGGTAGGACCCCTGGAACCCTCGGGGCGGGGGCACCGTTACATCATGGTGGTTGTAGATTACGCCACCCGGTACCCCGAGGTAGTCCCGTTAAGGAACACGAAAGCCCCGACGCTGGCGCGGGAGCTACTCCGGATCTTCTCGAGAACAGGGCTGCCACAGGTGATCCTCACGGATCAGGGCCCGAACGTAACCTCAAGGGTCATCAAGGAGCTGTGTAAAATGCTAAAGATCCAGCGGTTGCGAACCTCGGTTTACCACCCCCAAACCGACGGATTAGTCGAACGGTTTAACCAAACGCTTAAAGGGATGCTGCGGCGGTTCGTGTAGGAGGACCCCCGGGGGTGGGACTTAATGCTGCCCAGCCTTATGTTTGCAGTGAGAGAAGTCCCGCAAGCCTCCACGGGTTTCTCTCCCTTTGAGCTGCTGTACGGACGCTGGCCCCGTGGGATCCTCGACCTCCTGAAGGAGGGATGGGAGAGTCAGCCCTCCACCGGACGGGGGACGGTACAGTATATTACGCAGCTCCGGGAAAAGCTGAGCCGGCTGGGGGCGTATGCTCGTCTGAACCTCGAGGACGCCCAACACCGCCAGGCGAAGTACTACGACGTTAACGCACGCCACCGAGAGTTCCAACCGGGCGACCGAGTCATGCTACTCCTGCCCACGAAGGAGTCAAAGCTCCTAGCGCAATGGCAGGGACTCTTCGAGGTCGTCAAGAAGGTGGGGGATGTCGACTATGAAATCAGGCTGTCGGGCCGACGCCAAGGTACCCAGCTCTTTCATGTTAATTTACTAAAGAAGTGGAGACCCCGGGACACCTTGCTGATCGCACCCCCGTCCGAAGAGGAGGACCTAGGGCCCTGGGGCGGAATGGAGACGGGATCAACAGAGGCCAGCCTAAACCCCGACCTGACCCCAGCCCAGCAGGCGCAACTGCGGGGCCTCCTCCAACAATACCGGGAGACGCTCATGTCGCAACCAGGCCGGACCACGATGGGAATGCATCAGATCATCACCGAGGAGGGCCGAACCGTGCGGGAACCGCTGCGTCCCCTCCCCCGGAAAGCCTGGGACACCGTGAGGCGGGAGATCCAGTTAATGCGGCAATGGGGGGTTATAGAGGAATTGGCGAGCGAATGGCGCAGCCCCATTGTGCTAGTCCCCAAGGCCGACGGCTCGACACAATTCTGCATAGATTTCAGGAAGGTAAATGCCATATCCCGGTTCGACGCGTACCCCATGCCAAGAGTGGACGAGCTATTGGAACGGCTCGGGCAAGCGGTCTACATAACAACGTTGGACTTGTCAAAGGGATATTGGCAAATACCGCTCGACCCGCAGGCCCAAGAGAAGACCGCCTTCTCGACTCCGTTCGGCTTATTCCATTTCCGGACCGTGCCGTTCGGGCTCCATGGGGCAGCGGCGACCTTCCAACGAGTGATGGACCGGGTGTTGGCCCCTCACTCCGAGTTCGCCGCCGCCTACATTGATGATATTGTCATCTATAGCCGGACATGGGAAGAGCACGTGGAACACCTCCGAACGGTACTTTCAGTCTTAAGGAAGGCCGGCCTTACTGCCAACCCCAAAAAGTGCCGCTTCGCGCAGCACGAGGTCTCCTACTTGGGGTATACTGTGGGACGGGGGAAACTGAAACCCATTTACAGTAAGGTGCAGGCATTAAGGGAATACCCCATCCCGACAACCAAAAAACAGGTCCGCCAGTTTCTGGGGCTAGCCGGGTATTACAGAAAATTCGTACCTCAGTTCGCTTCAGTGGCGACCCCCCTGACTGAACTGGTACGGAATTTGGAACCCACCAGAATACGCTGGAACCCGCAGGCCGAGCGGGCTTTTTATACTTTAAAAGAAAAACTGGCCTCCGCCCCAGTGTTAAGGCAACCAGACTTTGACGAACCCTTTATTCTTTATACAGATGCCTCCGAGGTGGGACTCGGCGCCGTACTGACTCAGGAGGGACAAGATGGGGACCACCCCATCCTATACCTTAGCCGCAAGTTGCTGCCCCGGGAGCAGGCCTACGCAACCATCGAGAAGGAGGCATTGGCGGTAAAGTGGGCCGTGGACTCCTTGCGGTATTACTTATGGGGGAATAAATTTAAACTGGTGACGGACCATGCCCCGTTGGTCTGGTTAAACTCAATGAAAGACACCAACGCGCGTATCATGTGGTGGTACTTGGCCCTAAAGCCCTATTGTTTCGACATAGTGCACCGACCTGGGGCCACCCACCTTAACGCCGATTTTTTTTCAAGAATAGGAGACCCCCCCCCCCCCTTGCTTCGACCTGGTCAAAGGGGGGAGGTGTGTGACGGACCCAGCAGGGTCCGCACTAGGAGCGGGGGAAGGCCCCCCCCCCGAGCAGGAAGCGACCGCCGCACGCGGCAGAAAGCCACTTGGCGCTGTGCTGCCGGCCCCGCCGTGGCAGAAAGCAGGGGCAGGCGCACGCCGGGGGAAGCGGGGGAAGCCCCGGGCCGCTGAAAGACGCCCGGTCAGGGCGCCGCGGTTTGCGTCCCGGGGCGGAGCCACAGGCGCGCCCCGGCTGGGGCCGGATCAGAGAGCCCTGGGGGAGGCGGGGCTTACACCCCAGACGTCACCCGCCCGCGACCATAACCGGGGCGAGGAGACTCTCAGGAGGGGGGGGGGAGCGAGAGGGCAGCCATCTTGGCTTCCCGGCATCCCAAGCACCCAGCCCTCCGGGCAACAAAGAAAGACGACGCAGGCAGCTGGCGACTTGCCCTGGGACGGGCACGGCGTCTGCGACGGGGTGAGTGATTCGACCTTGCACCGGCCAGGGGGGCCGGCGGCACGGGAGTGGAAGGAGCCCGAGGCGGGACCGTTCTGGCGCCCGTGGGCAGGCGAGTTTCGGGCGGCTGCCCCGCCTGCCGTGGAGAGATCGCTTTAAAGCACCCACCCCACTTAGGGCCTCGGGCTGGGACCCGGTGGTGAGGGCGGGCCCGGGTCCCCCACTCCCCACACCCCCTACCTCGGCGCAGGTCCTCGAGGCTGTAGTAGTCTGACGCACTACCCCTCCCCAAGAGGGAACGAGAGGGAGAGATCGAGACTAGAGGGACGGCTCAAGAGCCCAGGCTGGGGGCCGCCCGGGAAGGCAGCGGACCTGGTCCGCCGAGCCCCCTCGGCCCCATACAGGGCAAGGGGTGATCGCACCCGGCCCCCTGCTCGCTTACGGACCCCGAATCCAGGGCCAACTAGACTTGCGGAGGCGGTGGGTTCGCGGAGCCCCACCCCCGCTCCTCCGGCCCCGCTCCGGGGCGCAGGGGAGTAGCGGGGTGCGGAGCTCGCACCCTTAAAACCCGCCACAGTCCCCCTCAGACTGTTCTCTGGGTTGCTTTGGCCCCTCAGTTCCATCCATCTGGCCCCAAGCACTCCTGCCTCTCTGAGGTTTTTTGGTTTTCCGTCCAGGATGTACCCTCTAATCTCTCCTGGAACACCCTCGAGGAACTGTTCCATCTGCATCAGGAGAGAGATTTCTTCCCAGGTGTGGGCCCTCTCTCCAGAGAGCCACGTTTCCCAGTTTTTGAGGACACGACTAGGATGTTCAGGGAATGGTGTGTTTGGGGTCCACTTGGAGGCCCTGAAGCGACACCGGGCCTGTTCAGGAGTGAGGCCCATCCTGAGTCTGGCCTCCTGCTTAAACAGTTCATAATCATTTGCCATGTCACTCGGCAGGTCAGCTGCTACCCCCAGTAAGGGACCAGTGATTTCTGATCTTAACTCTCTCATGTACTGATCAGGAGGAATGTTGTACCCCTGGCAGGCCCTCTCAAAGTTGAGGAAAAAGTCCTCAACATTATCCCCTACTTGGTACGTGGGGAACCTCCTGGGGGATTGAATGGTGGTGGAGGTGGGGTTGTTGGTTGGGGTACCTGAACCATCCGGCTGTTTAGCTTTCTCCAGTGCCACTTGGACCTCTAGTTCTGCTCGCCTCGTCTCTGCCGCTACCTCTGCCAGCTTCACCTCCCATTGTATACTCCTCTCCTCGGCCCTGTCCTCGGCCTCTTGTGCACACTTGTCTTCCATCTGTAGGAGAAACTCCAACTCCTTTTCAGTTAGGGGCCTGCCTGCCTTTAAGGTATAATCCCACCTAGAATGCGCTGGTGAGGGGGAAGTAGGGCGGCTGCCAGCTGTTCCTGCCCCTCAAGGTTACTGCCCCCTGAACTCACAGGGGCAGGCTCCTGTTTCCCCTCTCCGGGGGGTGAATCTTCCCCAGAGCTGGACATTTTGCTTTGCTCTGAGGCTGTTTCTGCCTCAGGGTGTTGCTTAGGAAGGGTTGGTTTCTCTAGGGCTACTTTGCCCAATCACAAAAGCATGTACTGGGCTCCTTCCCTGCCCTATTCTAGCCTAGCTATCCTGCTGTCCTGAAAGCTAGAAAAAAACAAACTGCTTGGGTAGGATGGTCTGTGTCTAGCTTAAGCTTAACCTTCCGTCTGCCCCTCCCTGAGGCAGCCCAGAAAACAAAAAAACCAAGAGGAAAAAAAACTGCAAAGCTTGCAACTCAAAAGAAAAACCTGTGTCCTTTTAAAAATCCTGGGTTCTCAAAATGATCCCACCGCTCAGCCACCATGTCATGGCTCCTTCCCCACTCTGCCATGATAAATGCAGGAGTGGAGGCCTGCAAAAGTACCCCAAAACCTTATCTACCAGGCTTTGGTATAAAACTTCCCCCCAAAATCTTAACAACCTAGATTTTGGGGATAAAAACTCCACTGCCACCACCCAAATAATGATAAAGAAAATCAGGGGAGAGATCACTTGGGAAACCTCACCCCTAAAGTACAAACCAGGACACAAAAATTAACCACTACCAGGTTAGTAAAAAGAAAGGAGAAAACTTTTATTATCACCACAATATTCCTGTTGCGAGCATAATGATTAGATGGAAAAGTAACAAAATAGAATCATAGAACCATAGAGCTGGAAGAGACCTCAGAAGGTCATCGAGTCCAGCCCCCTGCCCTAGGCAGGACCAATCCCAACTAATAATAATATACTCATGGGGAAACTCCATGGGCCTAGAACTTAGGGTATGTCTACACTACAGAGTTAATTCGAAATAACAGCAGTAATAGCTGTCTACACATAAAAACCGCTATTTCGAAATAAATTCGAAATAGCAGAGCCCTTATTTCGAATTAGGTAAACCTCATTCTAGGAGGAGCAACACCGAATTCGAAATAGCCAATTTGAAATAAGTGCTGTGTAGACACTTAATTCGAAATAGGGAGCCTCCAGCCTTTCCCAGGGAGCCCTGGTGACCACTCTGGGCACAACCAGGAAAACTTACTCTCCTCTCCCCCAGCCCCAGAGACATTAAAGGGGTAGACCCTGGCCACAGTGCCTGTGCCAGCTCCAAGCCTGACAGCTCAGAGCCAGCAGTGGCCACCGGGGCCCCTGATCCAGTGGCCCCAAAACATGAGCCAGCAAGCCACTGGCAGCCGCCCTCCACTGCTCCCCAGGAGCAGTCTGCCAGCTCCCAGGAGCCTGACAGGGGCTGGAGAACGCAGGCGCCTTCCTGGTCCAGGGTGGAGATCATGGACCTTATTCGTGGAATGAGGAGTACAGCTAGTTCGGATTAGGAAGCCTAATCCGAACTAGCTACTCCGTGCCACGTGTAGCCGCGCGGCACGGGGTTCGAACTAGCCGGGATTTAAAAATGGCGGCGCCCGGCTTATGCAAATGAAGCCCGGGAAATTCAAATCCCGGGCTTCATTTGCAAGTGCGGTATGCCTACATTACCCTCCTACTTCGAACTAGCGGGGTAGTGTAGACGTACCCTTAGTCTCCAGGCTGCTGGCTAACCCTCACGATCATGACACCACCTATACCAGGTAGAGAAGGACCCGCAAATGGAAGAAGTGCACCACCAGCTCCTGCTGCGTGGGCCGTATTAGAGAGAGGTCATGCGGCTTGCCCATGCCATACTTGTGGCGGGACACTTGGGGAGGGAAAAGATGCTGGCTTGGATCCTGGCCCACTTCTTTTGTCCTGGGATCCACAGGGAGGTGGCAGACTTTTGTGCCTCAAGCCCGGAGTGTGAGCTCACAGCACCCCGGCCAGTGGAGGAAGCCCTGCTAATTCTGCCCCTGCTTGTGAGTGTACCCTTTGAGTGGATGGGGGTGGACATAGTTGGCCCCTTGGAGAAGAGTGCTGCTGGATACCAGTTCATCCTCGTCGTAGACGACTACACAACCTGGTACCCCAAAGTGGTGCCGTTACACGACACGAGTGCCAAGAGAGTGGCAACTGAGCTGATGAATCATAGAATCATAGAACCATAGAGCTGGAAGAGACCTCAGAAGGTCATCAAGTCCAGCCCTCTGCTCTAGGCAGGACCAATTCCAACTAAATCAACCCGGCCAGGGCTTTGTCAAGCTGAGACTTAAACACCTCTAGGGATGGAGACTCCACTACTTCCCTAGGTAACCCATTCCAGTGCTTCACCACCCTCCTAGGGAAATTGTTTTTCCTAATATCCAACCTGGACCTCTCCCACCACAACTTGAGCCCATTGCTCCTTGTTCTGCCATTTGTCACTACTGAGAACAGCCTCTCTCCATCCTCTTTGGAACCTCCCTTCAGGAAGTTGAAGGCTGCTATCAAATCCCCCCTCGTTCTTCGCTTCTGCAGACTAAATAGACCCAACTCCCTCAGCCTCTCCTCATAAGTCATATGCTCCAGCCCCCTAATCATTTTGGTTGCCCTCCGCTGGACCCTCTCCAATGCATCCACATCCTTTTTGTAGTGGGGGGGTCCAGAACTGGACACAATACTCCAGATGTGGCCTCACCAAAGCCGAATAAAGGGGAATAATGACATCTCTGGATCTGCTGGCAATGCTCCTCTTAATGCAACCTAATATGCCATTAGCCTTCTTGGCTACAAGGGCACACTGTTGGCTCATATCCAGCTTCTCATCCACTGTAACCCCCAGGTCCTTTTCTGCAGAACTACTACTTAACTGGTTGTTCCCCAGCCTGTAACAATGCTTGGGATTCTTCCATCCCAAGTGCAGGACTCTGCACTTCTCCTTGTTGAACCTCATCAGATTTCTTGTGGCCCAATCTTCCAATTTGTCTAAGTCACTCTGGACCCTATCTCTGCCCTCAAGCGTATCTACCTCTCCCCCTAGCTTACTGTCTTCCGCAAACTTGCTGAGGGTGCAATCCATCCCCTCATCCAGGTCATTAATAAAGATATTGAAGAAAACCTAGAACTGAACCTTGGGGCACTCCGCTAGAAACCGACCGCCTTCCTGACACCGAGCCGTTGATCACTACCCACTGGGCCCGGCCTTCTAGCCAGCTTTCTATCCATCTTTCCATCCATTTATCCAATCCACATTCCCTTAACTTGCTGGTAAGAATATTGTGGGAGACCGTATCAAAAGCCTTGCTAAAGTCAAGGTATATCACATCCACTGACTTTCCCATGTCCACCGAGCCAGTTACCTCATCATAGAAGCTAATCAGATTGGTAAGGCACGACTTGCCCTTTGTGAATCCATGCTGACTATTCCTGATCACTTTCCCATCTTCCAAGTGCCTCAAAATGGATTCCTTAAGGACCCCTTCCATGATTTTTCCAGGAACCGAGGTAAGACTGACTGGCCTATAGTTCCCTGGATCGTTCTTCTTCCCTTTTTTGAAGATGGGCACTACATTTGCCTTTTTCCAGTCATCTGGGATTTCTCCTGATCTCCACGACTTTTCAAAGATAATAGCCAGAGGCTCCTCAATGATATTTGCCAACTGCCTCAGTACCCTTGGATGCATTAAGTCTGGACCCATGGATTTGTGTACGTTTAGCATTTCTAAATAGTTCCTAACCTGTTCTTTACCCACCAAGGGCTGTCCATCTTCATCCCATCTTGCGTCACTTAACGCATTAGTCCTGGACATCTTTGCTCATGTCAGAGTCCCTCAGGAAATCCTAACGGATCAGGGAACAAACTTTATGTCCCAGACAGTGCAGGAACTCTGCTGTTTATTAAATATCAAAACACTCCAAACGTCCGTCTTCCACCCCTAAACGGATGGAATACTAGAGCGTTTCAATAGGACCCTGAAGGCTATGCTCCGCAAAGTTGTCCTGACGGATGGGCACCACTGGGACCAGCTCCTCCGGTCCCTCTTGTTCGCAGTCGGGGAGGTCCCCCAGGCCTCCACAGGGTTTTCACCTTGCGAACTTTTGTATGGGAGGTATCCGTGTGGGATTTTGGACCTAGTTTGGGAGATGTGGGAGGAACAGCCTGTCAACTCACAGGGCCAGGGCCCAACAGGGTTGTAGATTTGCTTCAAGACAGAGTCGATTAGGGATAGTTGCTTTTATTAATCTCACTACGTCACTACGATTACAGGCTTAATACTGCCAAATGGTTACACAGCTACTGCAAAGTAATACAAATAAGCATAGGCAGAGCAATTCATAAAAGTGAGCAACAGGCACTTGGAAATGCTTACGCCCTGTGACCGGGCGCTCTGGCCCCGTACTATAAATCGTCCTGTGGGTGGGGCCCAGCTGGCTGAGAGCGCCCCTCCCCCATGGCCGTGCTGGGCATGTTCCCTGGTGAGCAGACCTATAAAAGGCCCAGAGACAGCTCACTCTGGGCTGACTGCTGAAGGGGAAGGACCTGCAGAGCCAGCTCCAGAGTCAAAGGCGCCCATGCAGCCTGAACCGCAGCTGCTACAACTCCAGCAGCAACCGCTGCAGCCACAGCGACAGCCCCGGCCCCAGAGACAAGGGAGAGGTACGGCAGCAGAGAGACGCAAGGAGGTAGGAAGCAGTCCATGGCAGGGAATGGTGATCCCTGAGTGCTCGGCAGGTTGAGGGGAGAAACCCCTTGCTGAACAAGCAGTGGACCAAGCCACTGCCAATAGGGTCCTGGGCTGGGACCCGGTGGAGTGGGAAGGCCCGGGTCCCCCTATCCCTCCCTCTGCAGTGGCCCGGAGCAGAGGAAGGCCCAGAAGCCTACGGACTAGGCCACAGGGCTGTATTTGCCCCTAGAGGAGAGCCTCCTATGGACTAGGCTACAGGGCCGTATTTGCCCCAATAGGGGAGCACTGCCAGGACTAGGCCCCAGGGTCATACCATAATTTAGCGAATATAACCCGTTTTTACAAACCCCGCACCCCCCCACGGGGTATACTCAGGTGCGGGATATATATATATATTTTTTTTACTCAGCTCGTGGTGAGTGCTCCCCTGCCAGCCTCCGGGCAGGGAAGCACTCATCTCCCGGTTCCTGCGTGGGAACCAGGAGATGAGCGCTCCCCCACCCGGAGGCTGGAGTCTGGCGGCTGCGCAGATTTCGAAATAGTTTTTGTGTATAGATGCGTTATTTCGAATTAGCTTAATTCGAATTAACTATTTCGAATTTAAGTTAATTCAAAATAGCACTGTAGTGTAGACATACCCAGAGAGACTTGAAGCGCTAGGCACATTTGCGCAGGAGAACCTCCTACAGTCCCAAGAGGCCCAGCAGACAACTTATAATAAACAGGCAAGATTCCACGAGTTCCAGCCAGGAGATCCGGTCCTACTGCTTCTACCCAGTTCAGACTCCAAACTCCTCACCTGCTGGCAGGGGCCTTATGAGGTGGTTCAGTGAGTGGGCCCAATAAACTATGAGGTGCACCAGCCTGATAAATGCAAAGTGCAACAGATTTATCACATACATTTCTTAAAACCCTGGAGGGCCCAGGAAGGGTTACTAATAACACCCTACCTGCCAGACCCAGAACTGGGGCCCCAGGCGGAGGATACGTCAAAACCAGGAGAGGTCCAGATTGGGTCCAACCTCACCCCCAAACAGAAGCTTCAGGTACAGCAACTAGTCCCCACATTCTCCTCTGTCTTCTCGGTGAAACCAGGCCGAACTCACCTGGCTGTCTATCACATTCAGATGGAGCCAGGGGTTAAGGTCTGGGAGAACGCCCGGCCTCTTACCCAAAAATTGAGGGAAGTGATGAAGCAAGAACTTCAGTCGATGCTGGCGTTGGGGGTAATCAAGGAGTCCTTCAGTGATTGGAAGAGCCAAATAGTCTTAGTCCCTTAACCTGATGGGAGCACCCGGTCTTGCATCGACTTCTGGAAGGTGAATGCCGTGTCCAAATTTGATGCGTTCCCCATATCCCGGGTGGATGAGCTGCTGGATCGGCTTGGAGAGGAGGAGTACATCACCACTTCGGACTTAACAAAAGGCTACTGGCAAATCCCTCTCACACCTGAGTGCAAGGAGAAGACGGCTTTCTCCACCCCTTTTGGATTCTTCCAGTTCTGAACCATGCCCTTCGGGTTGCACGGCACCCCTGCCACATTCCAGCAGCTGATGGACCATGTTCTGCGTTCCCATAGCCAGTACACGGCTGCTTATTTGGATGACGTAGTGATTTATAGCCGCAATTGGCAGACCCACTTGCAACACGTGGCGTCCGTATTACAGTCCCTCAAGGAAGCCGGCCTGACAGCGAACCCTGCAAAATGCCACCTCGGGAGGGATGAGACCACCTACCCGGGCTACACTTTGGGGAAAGGCACTGTCCGCCCCCTAGTCAGAAAGGTCCAGACCCTCCAGTGATATGCCCCTTGTGACAGGGCGCCTGCCCTGCACTGGGCCTTTAAGCCCAAGGCTCAGGCCTTGAGCCTTAGGGTGGCTGGAAGAACCCAGCTGAAGCGGTTAGGCTAATGAGAGCCCAGCTGTCAGGGATCCAGAGAAGCCCGGGTGGCTTAGGGAGCCCAGCTGTCAGCTATAAAGGGAGGAGCACAGTTTGCTAAAGGGAGAGCCAGTGGAGGGCTGACGGCAGAGGAAGCAGGAGCTCCTTGGAGGGAGACAAGCTGGGGATGACCAGCAAAGGCTGGAGGAGGGCCAGCCAAGACTTCCCCTGGCTAGGGGCTGGGGACAAAGCCCCTGGTTTGCGGGCCGAGCATGAGGCTGACTAGGTGAGCAGAGCCGTTGAGACAAATGCCTATGATGAGCAACCCATACAGACTGTAACTTGCCCGGAGAGGGGCTATATGAGGACAGTCAGGGGGCACTGAGGCACAGTAGGGGCGTGCACCCCCTGACACCCCTCCATCATCAAAAAAGCAGGTATGCTAGTTTTTGGGTTAACTGGGTACTATCGCTGCTTCATCCTGCACTTCTCCTCCATCACAGCCCCTCTTACCGACCTCCTCAAGAATGAGAGTCCAAATCCAGTGGACCCAAGCTTGTGAGGAAGCTTTCCAAGCCATAAAGGACCAGCTCTGTCGAGAATCCATCTTGTACAGCCCCAACTTCTCAAAGGAGTTCTTGTTACAAATGGATGCCTCTGATGTGGGCCTAGGAGCTGTTCTCTCCCAGGTCGTGAGAGGTGACAAACACCCGATTCTCTACATCAGGGGTCTCCAAACTTTTCAGCCCGAGGGCCGCATTAACTATCAAACAGCAGTTCGGGGGCCGACTACACACTTGAGGTCCAAATAAAAAACAATCAAAACATGGATGTTGTTTTTAATTATTTATTTAATATTATTTTATTCAGTTATTATTTAATAACACATTGATACACTACACATGAACACCTGTATTAGTGTGAATGGTGAAATTGTTTCCTGGATGCCAAAATAGCAGACATTTCTGGCTTTGCGAATCCGTTTCTCCCAGAAGGGGGGGGGGGGGCTTTTCCCCCTGCTCTCCCCTTCCTCTGCACGCTGTCCTCCCCTCCTGCTTGCCACCGCTCACTCCTTCCCCCCCCCGGGCGGAAGGGGTCACCTTTTTAAAGTTCCCGCCGGGGTTCACGTTCCCCCGCACGTCGCCGGGCGGGCGTTACCACCACCGCCCATCCTGCCCCCTGATTGGCCGGCTGCCCTGTCAGTCTGGGCGGGGGAACGCCGCCCGTGCTAACCCCCGCCCCCTGCGCCGTTTGCTGCCGCGCGGCCGCTTGTCAGCAGAGCGGCCCGCTTCTCCTGCCCCGGCGCGGCGTGAGTACACGCCGCACACCCCTGACAGGGCCCCCCCCCCCGCGGCAAGAAGGGCCCGTTCGGCGGCGCCCCAGGGACGGTCTCCATGGGCCAGATGAGAGGGCCTCGCGGGCCGCATCCGGCCCGCGGGCCGTAGTTTGGAGACCCCTGCTCTACATCAATAGGAAGCTATTCCCCAGGGAGAAGGCCAACTCTGTAATCGAAAAGGAGGCGCTAGCAGTGAAATGGGCAGTGGACTTACTCTGATATTACCTCCTGGGCAGACACTTTACCCTCATCACAGACCATGTGCCTCTTTGCTGGCTACATGCAATGAAAGAGACAAACCCCAGAATTATGAGGTGGTACCTCTCCCTCCAACCCTTCTCCTTCCGGAGCCAACATTGTGCTGGGAAGGCCCATGCAAATGCAGACTTTTTCTCTAGGGGGAATGGAATGCAGTCAGGGGAGGGGCAGACCCCAATAGGGGGTCATGAGGGGGGGATGTGTGAGGGAGTGAGAGTAGGGCCTGGCAGTGCAGGGGCTAAACTAGACCTTTTTGCCCAACTAGCCCCACCCCGTTTTACCTGCAGCCAATGCCAGGCCTGGAGAGAAAATAAAAGAGAGGAACCCGGCTCAGTTAGGGGCTGACAAGCTAAGAGACAGGAGCTAGTTCTGCTATTTGCAGACCTGAGCCAGAGCCATCTACTGGGTCAGCCACAGGAGCATGTAAGCCTCCAACTGCGCCCCCACCCCCACCCCGGCGCAAAGGGGGAGAACCAGAAAGAACCCTCACAAATTGGACTCTTGGGGCCACACCCCAAACTGAAAAAACAGACTCTGATAAGAGGCCAGAATTCCTAGGCCTGGGGCCTCAGTGGCAGGGGCCTACACCCCATGCCACCAGCTAACTCGGGGACCTAACCACTGGGCCACCACGCTGTTTGGGAGACCCAGCCACACCACATTAATCAAATACCCTTTCCCTTCTCCAACATTATTTTGACAGGGAAGAGGGAGTAAAACACAGGGCTGTTCCCCATTCTGGCAGTGCAGAAGGTGAGGGCCCGCAAAGCTCAAAAAGAAAAAAACCCAAACCTTTGCCTCTACAGACACTGGTTACAAAAACTTCCCCCCAGAATAACAATACACCGATTTTGGGGAATTGCTGCCACCATCAAGTGATTTTTATCCCTAAAAAATCAGGGGTGAACACTTGAACCCATGCCCCTCAGAGGCATGCAGATACACAGACAGACCTTCCAGGACACAAGAATCAAATCATCACCTTAAAAAAGTAATTTTTTAAATTACAAAACACAAGATAAACTTGAGAAAGCAGACTTGGTTGCTAGATGTTACAGAGCAACTGAGGAAAACAAATTAAAACACAGAGAAAAGTCTCTGGGAACAATGCTAGATGGTAAATGGGGAGGGGAGGCATAGATTCACACAGAGCAGTTCAAACCAAACCACCAAATAAAGAAAAATTACCCTGAATGTGACTAGATTAGCTTTTCCCATTACTTATTTCCAATTTTCTCTTTGTTCGGTCCACTTCCATGCCCCAAGTTCCTTCACCCGAAGCGAAGAGGACAGGGGGCTGCAGACAGGGGAATTTAAGAGGGAGTTTGACAGAGGGAGTCCTACTATGGTTAGGAAGACCGGCAACACCTCTGCCAGCACTGCTTCTGTCTCCTGTGCCTGTAGCCAGACAGACCACCTAACCATGGATGCCTCTACCCAGATCCTGGTGTGGTTTTGCAGGGACTGTGGCTTGCAAATCCCACTTAGGCTACGGCTATACTACGCGTTTTGCTGGACGAGGCAATGCAAATGAAGCGCGGATTAGCATTTTCTCACGCTTCATTTGCATAATCTCTTCTGGTCCATTTTTGCGCAAGAGGCATAAGGATCTTGTGCAAAAAGGGTTTTTTGCGCAAAAAGGAAACGTCCACACTGCTTGTTTTTGTGCAAAAACCTCTTATGCAAATGAAGCACGAGAAAATGCTAATCTGCACTTAATTTGTATTGCCTCTTCCGGCAAAGCGCGTAGTGTAGCCGTAGCCTTACTGAAATTGAGGCTGGGGGGACCATCCAATGTGAAAGGGGCCTCCTGGTGGAATCTCTCAGGCAGCAGGTGGGAGAGCTACAGGAGAAGGTGGCTAGGTTGAGGAGTATCCAAATTCCCGAGTAATTCCTGGAGAGTATTCATGTGGAGACAGCTGAGGCTGAGGAAGCTATCCATCTACAAAAGACTGCTGACACACCTCTGGTGGAGGAGGAGATGGCTCGGGGGGATACTGGCAGCTGGTTACTTCTGGCGGCAGGCAGTGCCCCACTCATGCTCCCAACCCTTCCACCATGGTACTGGGAAACTGTTACGCTGTTCTGGATACGGGAGATAAGGAATCACCCCCTACAGCAGAAGAGGAGAAACCTCGTACCCCCAAGGCTGGGAGGTCTGCTACCACCACTGCAAGGAGGAAACATAGGGTAGTGATGGTCCGAGACTCTCCTCTGAGGGGGACAGAGGTGCCCATCTGTAACCCTGACATGTCATCTCGGGAGGTGCTGCCTGCTAGGGGCCCTTAGCCGAGATGTTACAGAGGCATTGTTGAGGATTATCCAGCCCTCTGACTACTACCGCATGTGGCTACTTATCCATGTGGGCACTAATGATACTGCGAGGTGTGACATTGAGCAGATCAAGAGTGACTACAGGGCTCTGGGAGTACGAGTGAAGGAGCTTGGAGCGCAAGTGGTGTTCTCTTCGGTCCTTCCTGTCAAAGGTTGGTGCCCAGGCAGAGACATGTGCATCCTGGAGGTGCATGCCTGGTTGTGAAGATGGTGTCACCAGGAGGGCTTTGGCTTCCTCAACCATGGGATACTATTCCAAGAAGGACTGCTAAGCAGGGATGGGGTTCACCTTTTGAGGAAGGGGAAGATCGTATTTGGATACAGACTGGCTTTAAACTAGGTTTGACGGGGGCAGGTGACCAAAGCTCACAGGTAAATGAAAAACATGGAGACCTGGGAGTTGGGTTGGAAATGGGAGGGAACATGGGTAATAATAGGAAAGAAAAAGGAGGGACTAGGCAGAACTGGAGGCAAAATCAAATCAGTATGGGTATGTCTACACTACAAAGATAGTTCGAACTAACTTTCCTAGGCGCTACACTAGCACTCCGTTAGTTCGAACTTAATTCGAACTAGCGGAGCGCTTAGTTCGAACTAGGTAAACCTCATTTTACGAGGATTAAGCCTAGTTCGAACTAGCTAGTTCGGATTAAGGGCTGTGTAGACCCTTAATTCGAACTAGTGGGAGGCTAAGGCTTCCCAGGTTTCCCTGGTGGCCACTCTGGCCAACACCAGGGAAACTCTATTGCCCCCCTCCCGGCCCCGGAGCCCTTAAAGGGCCACGGGCTGGCTACACACTTTGTGCCAGTTGCAAGGCTGCAAGCACCCGTGCCAGCAGAACCTGCACTTGCCACAACATGAGCCAGCCACCCAATGACACCCAGCCCTCCACTGCTCCCCAGGACCAGCCTGGCGGCTCCCAGGAGCCTGCCCGGGGGCGCAAAAGGCTGGCGCCCGCTTGGTCAAGTGCGGAGATCGTGGACCTCATCGAGGTTTGGGGGGAAGCCTCCAATGTCCACGATCTCCGCACTAGCCACAGGAACGCGGCCGTCTACGGCCGCATGGCTACCAGCCTGGCCGCCAGGGGCCACCAGCGCAGCCGGGAGCAGGTCCAGTGCAAAATTAAGGACTTGCGGCAGTCCTTCTCCCGGGCCTGCCAGCCAGGGGCCGACCCGGAGGCCTGCCCCCACTTCCATGCCCTGGACCGCCTCCTGGGGGCTCATGCCATCCCTGCCCCCCGGGACGTGATTGACCCCGGGGCAGAGGGCCCGCTCCTGGAGACGGAGGAGGAGGAGGAGGGCTCTGAGAGCCAGGAGCCTGCCGCCAGCCTGCCCGGGACCCGGGACCCCCGAGGCACGCCACAGAGCCGCTCGCCTGCGTCATCTGAGGCCGGGGAGGCGTCCACCTGTGAGTACCATCGTGTTCCCCTTATGTGTACGGGGGGCTGGGGCGAGAGGGAGCCCCGGGACTGTGCGCCTGGGCCTTGCCCACCATGGAGCAGCAGCTGGGGATCCTGCAGGGGCCCTGGCCTTGCAGAGGGGAGCTGGGTTTCACACACCTGGGCCCCTGGGGTAATTGACCGCTGGTCTTGTTGCACCACAGCTGCAGCACCTGGGCCTGCAGGGCGCACCACACCGCCTGCAGCAGCTGCCCGTGCCCGGGCCAGCAGGAGAGCCAGGAACGAGGAGGAGTATCAGCGGCGGCACCTCCAGTTCATGGACCACCAGCTCCGCACCCAGGACCACTGGGTCCAGGAGGACCTGAGGCTGCGCCGGAGGAGTCTGGAGGCCCTGGAGGAGCAGGGCCGTGCCCTGCGAGGCCACCTCCAGAGCCTGCTCGACCGCTTCCCATTTCCTCCTCCCCCTGCTCCCCCTGCTCCCCCTCCTGCTCCCCCTGCTCCCCCTCCTGCTTCCGCTCCTGCTTCCTCCACACCCCCTGTCCCTCCTGCCCCCCCCTCCACAACCATTTCCCACCGACGCCCCCGGACCCGCAGTGTGGCGAGACGGGAGAGGCAGCCGGACTCCCACCCCTGAGCTTTCCTTTCCCTTCCCTTCCTCCCTTCCCTCCCCTTCCAGCTCCCTCGTCCCAGGTTTCCCCCTCCCCTCTCCCACCCTCATTCCTCCCTTCCACCACCCAGTTCTGTGAAATAAACAGATATTTTGGTTTCTAAAACAGGTGTCTTTATTTGACAGTAGGTAGGGAGGGGAAAGGGGAAGGGGGGTAGGGTGGAAGAAGGCCCCAGTGGGGCATGCAGGGAGAGGTCAGTCCTCCTCCTCCACCAGGAAGCTCTCCCGCAGGGCTTCCCGGATCCGGACGGCCCCCCGCTGGGCTTCCCGGATGGCAGCGGTGCGGGGCTGACCGTAGTGTCCAGCCATGCGGTCAGCCTCAGCCATCCAGGCTGGCAGGAAAGCCTCCCCCTTCCGCTCACACAAATTGTGGAGCACACAACATGCCGCCACCACGGGAGGGATGTTGTGCTCGACCAGGTCCAGACGGGTGAGGAGGCATCGAAAGCGGGCTTTCAGTCGTCCGAAGGCCCCCTCCACCACGATGCGGGCCCTGGTCAGCCTGGCATTGAAGGCCTGGCGGGAGGGATTGAGGTGCCCCGTGTAGGGCTTCATGAGCCAGGGCTGCAGTGGGTAGGCGGCATCCCCCACCAGGCACACGGGCATGTCCACGTCCCCGACCCTGATGTGGCGGTCGGGGAAGAAGGTCCCGTCCTGCAGCCGCTGGCACACGGAGGAGTTGCGGTACACCCGGGCGTCGTGTGCTTTGCCGGACCAGCCCACATTAATGTCCGTGAACTGTCCCCGGTGGTCACACACGGCCTGCAGGATCACGGAGAAGTACCCCTTGCGGTTGACGTACCGGGACGCCTGGTGTTCCGGGGCACGGATGGGGATGTGCGTCCCGTCGATGGCCCCACCGCAGTTGGGGAAGCCGAGGGCGCCAAAGCCCCGGATGACGGCGTCCGGGTCGGCGAGGCGGACCACCCTGCAGAGCAGCACCCGGTTGATGGCCTTGACCACCTGCGGAGAGAGACACAGCAAAGCGCCAATCAGTGGGGCGCCCGGGTGGCTGGGAGCGTTCGTGCCCTGGCAGTGCCCCGCGCCCCACTCCCGGAAGCAACCCCCCTGGCAGCGTGTAGTACGGCCGGGACAGCCCGACCCCTCCGGTGCGGGGCGCTTTCGCCTCCTCCCGCCCCCCCTTTGTCCCTGGGGCGGCCCATCCCCTCCTCGCAGCCCCCCTCCCCCCCGGCTCGGTGGCCGACGAGTGCCATACCTGCATGAGCACCGCTCCGACGGTGGATCTCCCCACGCCGAACTGGTTCCCGACGGATCGGCAGCTGTCCGGCGTGGAGAGCTTCCAGAGGGCGATGGCCACCCGCTTCTGGAGGGGGATGGTGGGCCTCATGCGAGTGTCCCTTCTTTGCAGGGCAGGGTCGAGCCACTCGCAGAGCTCCAGGAAGGTGTCCCTCCTCATCCTGAAGTTCTGGGTCCACTGTCGGTCGTCCCAGCGCTCCAGGACGATGCGGTCCCACCAGTCGGTGCTGGTGTCCAGACGCCAGACGCGGCAGGGCACGCCGGTGCCAGGGTGCCGCCGCGGCTCCTCCACAGCCCCCAGGGCGGCCAGGCGGAGAGGCAGGGGGCTGACGTTCCCCAGGTGGTGCCAGGCAGCCTCGAGCCATTGCTGGCAGGCTTGCAGCAGCAAGTCCAGAAAGTGCACCAGAAGGTGCAGGGCGAGCCGTGGCTCCATGTTGCCACCTGCGGTGGCCCCCCCGAAGGGAAGCACCGACACAGACGGGCACAGAGACCAACGCTTTGCTGTCCCTCGGCGAGGTTGGCAAGCAAGCAGGAAAAGCTGAGAACCGGCTGTCCAGGGGGGTCCCTTTAAGCTCGAGCCTCAGATAGCCTCAGACAGCAGCCACACAAAGCAACTACTGACCTGATGCCCTGCCAGAACCGGTTTCAGCTGCCCTTAAATGCGCCCCTGCGTCCAATCAGTGTGGACGCGCTAGTTCGAATTAGCAAAACGCTAATTCGAACTAGTTTTTAGTTCTAGATGCGTTAGTTCGAATTAGCTTAGTTCGAATTAACTAATTCGAACTAAGTTAGTTCGAATTAGCGCTGTAGTGTAGACGTACCCTAACTTAGAAGCCTATATACAAATTCAAGAAGTATGGGGAATAAGCAGGAAGAATTTGAAGTGCTACTAAATAAACACAACTATGACACCGTTGGTATCACAGAGACTTGGTGGGATAATACACATGATTAGAATATTGGTATAGAAGGGTACAGCTTGCTCAGGGATGATAGGTGGGGAAAAAAGGGAGGAGGTGTTGCCTTATATATTAAAAATATACACACTTGAACTGAGGTGGAGATGGATGTAGGAGACAGACATGTTGAGAGTCTCTGGGTTAGATTAAAAGGGGTAAAAAACAAGGGTGATGTCATGCTAGAGGTCAACTACAGACCAGCTACCCAGGTAGAAGAGGTGGATGAGGCTTTTTCTAAACAACTAACAAAATCATCCAAAGCGCAGGATTTGTTGGTGATGGGGGACTTCAACTATCCAGACATCTGTTGGGAAACTAACACAGCAGGGCACAGATTATCCAATAAGTTCTTGGACTGCATTGGAGGCAATTTTTTTTATTTCTGAAAGTTGAGAAATCTAACGGGGGAAGCTGCTCTAGATCTGATTTTAACAACTAGGGAGGAACTGGTTGAGAATTTGAAAGTGGAAGGCAGCTTGGGTGAAAATGATCATGAAATCAGAGTTCATGATTCTAAGGTATGGTAGAAGGGAGAACAGCAAATAGAGACAATGGATTTCAGGAGGTCAGATTTTAGTAAACTCAGAGAGCTGGTAGGTAAAGTCCTATGGGAAGCAAGACTAGGAGGAAAAACAACTGAAGAGTGTTGGCAGTTTTTCAAAGGGACATTATTAAGGGCCCAAAAGCAAGCTGTTCCGCTGCATAGGAAAGATAGAAAGTATAGCAAAAGGCCACCTTGGCTTAACCAGGAGATCTTGCATGATCTACAAATCAAAAAGGGTCATATAAAAAGTGGAAACTAGGATGAATTACAAAGGATGAATATAAGCAAACAATTCAGGAATGCAGGGGCAAATTAGAAAGGCAAAGGCACAAAACGAGCTCAAACTAGCTAGAGACATAAAGGGTAATGTGACGGGGTGTATCTACCATGCACTGAGGGGCAGGGAGTTGCCCTGGCCCAGCTGGACAAAAAGGCCCCACCCCCACAGCCCTGCTGGGCATGCTTACAGGAGAGGCAGGGTATAAAAGCCCAGGGAGCCGCTCAGTTGGGGTGGACTGCAAGAGGGGAAGGAGCTCAGGCCCCAGCCCCAATCCCAATGAGCTCCCTGGGCAGTGAGGCTTTCCGGGAGGCAGCGACTCTCCGAGCAGCACCCAGAGAGCGGAGCAGCGGGCCGGGAATGGTAGGTAGTAGCCCAGGGTGGAGAATTGTCTTCCAGGACCTCAGTGTGCTTTGGCAGGCATCCCTGCTGAACAGGCAGTGAAATCCTCTACTGCCAACAGGGCCCTGGGCTGGGACCTGGTGGAGCGGGAGGGCGTGGGTCCCCCTACCTCTCCACCCCACGGTAACCCCACTACCTGGCACTGTGGGAGGCTTACCTGTGGACTAGGCCTCTAGGCCCTAGTGACTCAGAGAGGGGAGTGTGTTTGTGAGTAGGCCGGAAGGCCGTCTATACCCTGATAGAGGGGACTGTGCTTTGAACTAGGCCAGAAGGCCATATATACCTGTTAGAGGGATATTAGCTATAAATTGAGTCTACGTAATGGGACGGTCCTGCGAAAAGGAAGCCCTAACCCAGATTTTGACCAAAACCCTGAGAGGAGTGGGGAAGTTGGATATGGGGAAGAAATGCAAAGAGGAACAAGCAAGAAAGGAGGACCCCTGATTCGAATGGAGAAGATAGGGCGATCAACTGGTTATCTGAGGTGTTTGTACACTAATGCGAGAAGCCTGGGCAACAAACAGGAAGAATTGGAGGCTCTGGCCCAGTCCAAGAAATATGATTTAATTGGGATAACGGAGACTTGGTGGGATGACTCGCATGACTGGAGCGCTGCCATGGAAGGAGTGACGGGGCTCCAAGACCCCGCACTGGACCCCGGGGAGTGGGCTCCCTGTTGGCGCTGTCGAGGAGTCCTTACCAGCAGTGCGCTGGATGCTCCCGCACCGCGGCGCGTCTGGGGGAGAGCGCAGCCGTGGCCACGGAGGAGGGGAGGAGCCGACCCCAGGTCATGATGACGTGGGGTCAGAGGGACGCGGGGATGACATCGGAGGACACCCAGCCTGATGTCCGGCGCGGCGGGAGATTAAAAAGCCGCCCGGGCAGCAAGGTAGGGGGGTGGACGGAAGCGGAGGGCAGCCACCCAAGCAGGGGTGGAGAGGCCCCCTGGAAAGGTGCCACAGGAGGCGTCGATATGCCAGTAGGATTTACCCGATCAAGGGTGGGGGAGTACTTGGAAGCTAGCAGCACCTGCAAGGAGGAGAGAGGAAGTAGCCCAGGGCAGGGCGGCGAACCAAGCCCGTGGACTGACGAGTTTAGGGATGCAACCCCGTCAGTCAGACTGGGACTACAGTGTGGTCCGAGTCCTTAGGGCCCTGGGCTGGGGCCCGTGAGTGGGGGTGGGCCCGGGCCCCCCTCTCCCCTCCATCTCGGGTGGAGGGCCCGAGACATGGGTCAGCGGGTCCACCCTAGAGACACGGTCACACACGGTCACAGAAGGGTATAAACTGTTCAGGAAGAACAGTCGGGGGAGAAAAGGAGGAGTTGTACTATATGTAAGGGTATGTCTACACTACAGCACTACTTCGAACTAACTTAATTCAAATTAGTTAATTCGAACTAAGCTAATGCGAACTAGTGCATCTAGACCTAAAAACTAGTTCGCATTAGCATTTTGCTAATTCGAACTAGCATGTCCACACTGAGTGGACCCTGAAGCGGGGTTAAGGTTGGCCGGAAGCCGTGCCGGCAGGGCATCAGAGGAGGACTTAGAGCGTGGAGCTGCTGCCTCAGGCTAGCCGAGGGCTGCGCTTAAAGGGACCCGACCCCCACCCTGGACAGACAGTTCTCAGGGGTTCCCCGCCTGCAAAGCAGTCCTGGCTTGAAGTGCCCTGAGTGCCCACACTCAGCACATCACAGCACTCGGCCATCAGCCCAGCTGCACTTGCCGCAGGCTGCCATCCGGGGGGGGGGGTCAATTGGGGGGCTGCAGGAGAGCTTCCACCCCGAGGAGCCCGCAGAGCCACCCCAGTCCTCCCCATCAGGGGCTCATACCCCATTCCTCCCTCACCTCCTTCCACTTACCCCTCCCTAGCCCCCCTTCCTGATGTACAAAATAAAGGACACGTGTGTTCAAAAATAGAAACTCTCTTTATTTAACAAAATGGGGAGACTGGGAAAAGGAGGTGGGAGAGGGGAAGAGAGAGTGTGGGAGAGGGGAGGGCAACTAAAATGATCAGGGGTTTGGAACAGGTCCCATATGAAGAGAGGCTAAAGAGACTGGGACTTTTCAGCTTAGAAAAGAGGAGACTGAGGGGGGGATATGATAGAGGTCTATAAAAGCATGAGTGGTGTGGAGAGGGTGCATAAAGAAAAGTTCTTCATTAGTTCCCATAATAGGACTAGAGGACACCAAATGAAATGAATGGGTAGCAGGCTTCAAACTAATAACAGAAAGTTCTTCTTCACAAAGCAAATAGTCAACCTGTGGAACTCCTTGCTGCAGGAGGCTGTGAAGGCTAGAACTAGAACAGAGTTTAAAGAGAAGTTAGATAAAGTGATGGAGGTTGGGTCCATGGAGTGGTATTAGCCAGGGGCTAGAAATGGTGTCCCTGGCCTCTGTTTGTGGAAGGCTGGAGATGGATGGCACGAGACAAATGGCTTGGTCATTGTTTTGGTCCATCCCCTCCAGGGTCCCTAGGGTTGGCCGCTGTCGGCAGACAGGCTACTGGGCTAGATGGACCTTTGGTCTGACCCAGTACGGCCATTCTGGGCTCAGGGTTGGGGGTCTCACTGGACCACCTTGATTTTCATGCAAACCTGCTCCTGGGTGGCCAGGCTGGCAGCTCTCCTGCCCTAGACGGCCACTTTCCTGTGCCTAGTGCGGAGGTCGTGGATGAGGTCCACGATATCCGCACTAGACCAGGTGGGTGCCCGCCTCTTGCGGACCTGTGCAGGCTCCCAGGAGCTGCCAGCCTGGTCCCGGGAAGAGGGGGAGGGCTGGGTGGCAGCGGGTGGCTGGTTCGTGCCGTGCCAGGTGCAGGGTCTGCTGGCTGGGTGCTGGCAGGCTTGCACCTGGCACGGGCACCGTAGCCAGACCGTGCCCCTTTAAGGGCTCCGGGGCTGGGAAGGGGGCAGAAGAGTTTCCCTGGTGGTGCCCAGAGTGGCCACCAGGGAAAGCTGGGGAGGGCTAGCCTCCCACTAGTTCGAATTAAGGGGCTACACAGCCCTTAATTCGAACTACTTAATTCGAACTAGGCTTGGTCCTCGTGCAATGAGGTTTACCTAGTTCGAATTAAGCGCACCGCTAGTTCGATTTAAGTTTGAACTAGCAGTTTGCTAGTGTAGTGCCTAGCAAAGTTAATTCGAACTAACGTCTGTTAGTTCGAATTAACTTTGTAGTGTAGACATACCCCTAGTGACAGATGATGTGGGGAAAGCTGAAGTACTCAATGCTTTCTTTGCCTCTGTATTCACGGACAAGGTCGGCTCCCGGACTAATGCGCTAAGTGACGCAAGATGGGATGAAGATGGACAGCCCTTGGTGGGTAAAGAACAGGTTAGGAACTATTTAGAAAAGCTAAACATACAAAAATCCATGGGTCCGGACTTAATGCATCCGAGGGTACTGAGGGAGTTGGCAAATATCACTGAGGAGCTTTTGGCCATTATCTCTGAAAAGTCATGGAGATCGGGAGAGTTCCCGGATGATTGGAAAAGGTGCCCATCTTCAAAAAAGGGAAGAAGGGAAGAAGGACGATCCAGGGAACTATAGGCCGGTCAGTCTTACCTCGGTTCCTGGGAAAATCATAGAAGGGATCCTTAAGGAATCCATTTTGAGGCACTTGGAAGAGAGGAAAGTGATCAGGAATAGTCAGCATGGATTCACAAAGGGCAAGTCATGCCTTACCAATCTGATTGGGCTCTGTGGACATGGGAAAGTCAGTGGTTGTGATACACCTTGACTTTAGCAAGGCTTTTGATACAGTCTCCCACAATATTCTTGCCAGCAAGTTAAGGGATTGTGGATTGGATAAATGGACGGTAAGATTGATAGAAGATGGCTAGAAGGCCGGGCCCAGTGGGTAGTGATCAACGGCTCGATGTCAGGATGGCGGTCGGTTTCTAGTGGAGTGCCCCAAGGTTTGGTTCTGGGACTGGTTTTGTTCAACATCTTTATTAATGACCTGGATGAGGGGATGGATTGCACCCTCAGCAAGTTTGCAGATGACACTAAGCTGGGGGAGAGGTAGATACGCTGGAGGGCAGAGATAGGGTCCAGAGTGACTTAGACAAATTGGAGGATTGGGCCACTAGAAATCTGATGAGGTTCAACAAGGAGAAGTGCAGAGTCCTGCACTTGGGACAGAAGAATCCCAAGCATTGTTACAGGCTGGGCACCGACTGGCAGTTCTGCAGAAAAGGACCTGGGGGTTACAGTGGATGAGAAGCTGTATATGAGCCAACAGTGTGCCCTTGTAGCCAAGAAGGCTAATGGCATATTAGGTTGCATTAAGAGGAGCATTGCCAACAGATCCAGAGATGTCATTATTCCCCTTTATTTGGCTCTGGCGAGGCCACATCTCGAGTACTGTGTCCAGTTCTGGGCCCTCCACTACAAAAAGGATGTGGACACATTGGAGAGGATCCAGCGGAGGGCAACCAAAATAATTGGGGGGCTGGAGCATATGGCTTATGAGGAGAGGCTGAGGGAGTTGTCTGTTTAGTCTGCAGAAGTGAAGAGTGAGGGGGGATTTGATAGTAGCCTTCAACTTCCTGAAGGGAGGTTCCAAAGAAGATGGAGAGAGGCTGTTCTCAGTAGTGACAGATGGCAGAACAAGGAGCAATGGTCTCAAGTTGTGGTGGGAGAGGTCCAGGTTGGATATTAGGAAAAACTATTTCCCTAGGAGGGTGGTGAAGCACTGGAATGGGTTACCTAGGGAAGTAGTGGAGTCTCCATCCCTAGAGATGTTTAAGTCTCGGCTTGCCAAAGCCCTAGCTGGGTTGATTTAGTTGGGATTGGTCCTGCCTAGGGCAGGTGGCTGGACTTGATGACCTTCTGAGGTCTCTTCCAGCTCTATGGTTCTATGATTCTATGACTTCTAGATCGTTGAGGGGGCATGCCCCTTGACAGGTAAGACAAAGACATTCTATAAATATATTAGAAGCAAGAGGAAGATCAAGGACAGGGTAGGCCCATTGCTCAGTGAGGAGGGATAAACACTAACAGGAAACTTGGAAATGGCAAAGATGCTGAATGACTTCTTTGTTTCAGTCTTCATCAACAAGGCTGAAGATGAAGCAATGCCTAACATAGTGAATGCTAGTGGGAAGGGGGTAGGTTTAGAAGATAAAATACAATTAAAAATTACTTAGAAAAGTTAGATGTCTGCAAGTCACCAGGGCCTGATGAAATGCATCCTAGAATACTCAAGGAGCTGATAGAGGAGGTATCTGAGCCTCTAGCTATCATCTCTGGAAAATCATGGGAGACAGGAGAGATTCCAGAAGACTGGAAAAGGGCAAATCTAGTGCCCATCTGTAAAAAGGGAAATAAGAACAACCCTGGAAACTACAGACCGGTCAGTTTAACTTCTGTGCCAGGGAAGATAATGGAGCACGTAATTAAGGAATTAATCTGTAAACATCTGGAAAAAAATAAGGTGATAGGTGTAGTAAGTTGAGGGTCAGTAACATGGAGTCAGCAGGCCTAAATAGAGGCCTGTAACATGAAAACAACAACAGGCCTGCAATCTAGTGAGGAAGACTTTGGTTCAGTAACAGGAGCCAAGAAAGAGGCCCTATTGATAATTGTGTGATTGTGTAAGTTAGGTGGAGCATGGAAGGACACCGGGAAGCACCAAGTACAAACTGTAAGGCAAAGGGGAGTAATAGAACATCTTAATAAGAAATGTCTTGGTACAAAAACTTCCTAAACACGAATGCACATACTGATCTAGGTTCAGGACTGGGTCGAGATTGACAGCATGAAGGATAGTAAGTAAGCCCCCCTTCCGTAAGGTGAGGGGTGGTAACTAGGCAACAGAGGGTGGTAACCTGGTGCGTAAAGAAGTGATGTACGTTGTTTGTACCTGTCTATAAAAGGACACCGCAGAGGGTGCTCTCCGGCCGACCTTGGGGGGGCGCACTAGGCGCCTGAACGGCAGGTGTCATTGCCTGAACTTACAAAACGCACAGTAGCTTAACTCTGACTAACTGCTGTTAGTATCTGTTATATGGCAATAGGCCTGCCCGGTGTTGGTACCTTGTCAACGCGGGCCATAGTGCCCAGTGGTGTAACATTGTACTGATCTGTTACCAACTGGTAGAGCTTCGCATTTGACAATAAACCTGCTGGATTGATTTCAAACCTTGCCTGCATCTGTCATTTCCGGGGCCTCTCAGAGATCTCCTCTGTTGACCCAAGTGCACGGGGTCTAACACCCTAGATAAAGGGAGTACTGATTGTTACGCATACAACCAAAAGTTTATCATTACCGATGGAGTAGAGGTCCTGTCAGGAGCACGCCAGGACGACCCTGACCAGACGATGCTGACACTGACAGTTCAGACCACCGAAGGTACCGAGGTACGAAGACACCTATTGTCGTACCTCGGTAACAGCCACCATTGATTTGTAAAGAACAAGTCACGTCAAACCAATCTGATAGCTTTCTTTGATAGGATAACAAGTCTTGTGGATAAGGGAGAAGCGATGGACATGGTATACCTAGACTCTAGTAAGGCATTTGATACGGTTTCGTGAGATCTACTTATCAATAAACTAGGGAAATACAACTTAGATGGGGCTGCTATAAGGTGGGTGCATAACTGGTTGGATAACCGGTCTCAGAGTAGTTATTAACGGTTCACAATCATGCTGGAAGGGCATAGTAAGTGGGGTTCCACAGAGGTCTGTTTTGGGACCGGTTCTGTTCAATATCTTTATCAACGATTTAGATAGTGGTATAGAGAGTAAGATTATTAAGTTTTCACATGATATCAAGCTGGGAGGGGTTGCAACTGCTCTGAAGGATAGGGTCATAATTCAAAATGATCTGGACAAATTGGAGAAATGGTCTGAGGTAAACAGAATGAAGTTTAATAAGGAGAAATGCAAAGTGCTCCACTTAGGAAGGAACAATCAGTTTCACACATACAGAATGGGAAGCGACTGTCTGGAAAGGAGTACGGCAGAAAGGGATCTAGGGGTTATAGTGGACCTCAAGCTAAATATGAATCAACAGTGTAATGCTGTTGCAAAAAAAGCAAACATTCTGGGATGCATTAACAGGTGTGTTGAGAGCAAGACATGAGAAGTCATTCTTCTGTTCTACTTTGCACTGATTAGGCCTCAGCTGGAGTACTGTGTCCAGTTCTGGGCACTGCATTTCAAGAAAGATGTGGAGAAATTGGAGAAGGTCCAGAGAAGAGCAACAAGAATGATTAAATATCAGAGGGGTAGCCGTGTTAGTCTGAATCTGCAAAAGCGGCGAGGAGTCCTGTGGCACCTTATAGACTAACTGAAGTGTAGGAGCATAAGCTTTCGTGGGCAAAGACCCACTTCGTCAGAAGCATGACGAAGTGGGTCTTTGCCCACGAAAGCTTATGCTCCTACACTGCAGTTAGTCTATAAGGTGCCACAGGACTCCTTGCCGCTTTTGAAGAATGATTGAAGTTCTAGAGAACATGAGGTACGAAAGAAGACTGAAAAAATTGGACTTCCTTAGTTTGGAAAGGAGAAGACTGAGAGGGGACATGATGGCAGTTTTCAAGTACCTAAAAGAGTGTTACAAGGAGGGAGGAAAAATTGTTCTCCTTGTCCTCTGAGGTTAGAACAAGAAGCAATGGGCTTAAACTGAGCAAGGGAGGTTTAGGTTGGACATTAGGAAAAACTTCCTAACTGTCCGGGTGGTTAAACACTGTGTGAAGGGGCGGTCCAGCCTCGCACTGGCCAAGGGTGGAGCCAGCTGGCCTGCTGGGCTCTGCAGGCCCCACCCCCGCAGCTGTGCTGGGCATGCTCCAGCTGCGGGCCAGGTATGAAGGCCAGGGAGACAGCTCAGTTGGGGCTGGCCTCCGGGGAGGGAGGAACTCCTGCCCAACCTCCGGAGCCACAGCCGGACCAGCCACCGGAGCAGGAGCCGCCGGGCCTGCCACCTCCGCCACTACAGTCCCCAGGCCGAGCGTGCCCGCAACGCCGACCATGGGGGGCAGCCCACCCAGCCGTGGTGGAAAATCCCGGCGCCGCTGCCCCAGACGTCGGGCCTGCCAACGTCACGGCCACTGCCAGCACCACGCCTGCAGGTGGGGTCTCCGTCGGCCAGAGGGCTGGGGTAGGAAGAAACACGGGGCAGGGGACCCCACGGCGGGCTTGATGCATTTCGGGGAGGACTCCCCGCCGAGCCAGTGGTGGGAACCACCCACCACTAACAGGGCCCTGGGTTGGGGCCCAGTGGAGAGGGAGGTCCTGGGCCCCCCTACCCCATCCTCCCAGAGCTCGGACTAGGCCTCAGGGCCTGCGTTTGCCTCGAACTAGGCCTCAGGGCCTGCGAGTGTAAAGGCTTGGCCCCAGGCCCAACAGTGAAGGGTGGGGCACCCCTCGACACACTGGAAGAAGTTGCCTAGGGAGGTTGTGGAATCTCCATCTCTGGAGATATTTAAGACCAGGTTAGATAAATGTCTCATAGACTTATAGACTTTAAGGTCAGAAGGGACCATTATGATCATCCAGTCTGACCCCCTGCACAGCGCAGGCCACAGAATCTCGCCCACCCCTCTTAGAATAATCCTCTCACCTATGTCTCAGATATTGAAGCCTTCAAATACTTTGAAGGCCCCAACATGCAGAGAGTCCTTCAGCTGTGATCTGTGCCCAATGCTACAGAGGAAGGCGAAAAACCTCCAGGGCCTCTGCCAATCTACCCTGGAGGAAAATTCCTTCCTGACCCCAAATATGGCGATCAGCTAAACCCTGAGCATGTGGGTAAGACTCACCAGCCAGACACCCAGAAAGTTCCCTATAATGAATGGTCAATTAGTTACCAAGATCATGTTATTTCATCCAACCATCCCCTTATCATAGAATCATAGAACTGGAAGAGACCTCAGAAGGTCGTCAAGTCCAGCCCTCTGCTCTAGGCAGGACCAATCCCATCTAAATCAACCCGGCCAGGGTTTTGTCAAGCCGAGACTTAAACACCTCTAGGGATGGAGACTCCACTACTTCCCTAGGTAACCCATTCCAATGCTTCACTACCCTCCTAGTAAAATAGTTTTTCCTAATATCCAATCTGGACCTCTCCCACCACAACTTGAGACCATTGCTCCTTGTTCTGCCATCTGTCACTACTGAGAACAGCCTCTCTCCATCCTCTTTGGAACCTCCCTTCAGGAAGTTGAAGGCTGCTATCAAATCCCCCCTCACTCTTCGCTTCTGCAGACTAAACAGACCCAAGTCCCTCAGCCTCTCCTCGTAGGTCATATGCTCCAGACCCCTAATCATTTTGGTTGCCCTCCGCTGGACCCTCTCCAATGCGTCCACATCCTTTTTGTAGTGGGGGGCCCAGAACTGGACACAGTACTCCAGATGTGGCCTCACCAAAGCCGAATAAAGGGGAATAATGACATCTCTGGATCTGCTGGCAATGCTCCTCTTAATGCATCCTAATATGCCATTAGCCTTCTTGGCTACAAGGGCACACTGTTGACTCATATCTAGCTTCTCATCCACTGTAACCCCCAGGTCCTTTTCTGCAGAACTACTACTTAACTGGTTGGTCCCCAGCCTGTAACAATACTTGGGATTCTTCCATCCCAAGTGCAGGACTCTACACTTGTCTTTGTTGAATCTCATGAGATTTCTAGTGGCCCAATCCTCCAATTTGTCTAAGTCACTCTGGACCCTATCTCTGCCCTTAAGCGTATCTACCTCTCCCCCTAGCTTAGTGTCATCTGCAAACTTGCTGAGGGTGCAATCTATCCCCTCATCCAGGTCATTAATAAAGATATTGAACAAAACCGGTCCTAGAACCGAACCTTGGGGTACTCCACTAGAAACCGACCGCCATCCTGACATCGAGCCATTGATCACTACCCGCTGGGCCCGGCCTTCTAGCCATCTTTCTAGCCATCTTACCGTCCATTTATCCAATCCGCATTCCCTTAACTTGCTGGCAAGAATATTGTGGGAGACCGTATCAAAAGCCTTGCTAAAGTCAAGGTATATAACATCCACTGACTTTCCCATGTCCACTGAGCCAGTTACCTCATCATAGAAGCTAATCAGATTGGTCAAGCACGACTTGCCCTTTGTGAATCCATGCTGACTATTCCTGATCGCTTTCCTCTCATTCAAGTGTCTCAAAATGGATTCCTTTAGGATCCCTTCCATGATTTTTCCAGGAACCGAGGTAAGACTGACCGGCCTATAGTTCCCTGGATCATCCTTCTTCCCTTTTTTGAAGATGGGCACTACATTTGCCTTTTTCCAATCATCCGGGATTTCGCCCGATCTCCACGACTTTTCAAAGATAATGGCCAAAGGCTCCTCAATGACATTTGCCAACTCCTTCAGTACCCTTGGGTGCATTAAGTCTGGACCCATTGATTTGTGTACATTTAGTTTTTCTAAATATTTCCTAACCTGTTCTTTACCCACCAAGGGCTGTCCATCTTCTTCCCATCTTGCGTCGCTTAGCACAGAAGTCCAGGAGCCGACCTTGTCCGTGAATACAGAGGCAAAGAAAGCATTGAGTACTTCAGCTTTCCCCACATCCTCTGTCACTAGGTTACCTCCTTCATCCATTAGGGACTGCACACCCTCTCTGATCACCTTCTTCTTGTTGATATGCCTGTAGAAACCTTTCTTGTTATCCTTTACATCTTTAGCTAGTCGCAACTCCATTTGCGCTTTCGCCTTCCTGATAACCCCCCGGCATTCTCGAACTATACATTTAAACTCCTCCCTAGTCATTTGTCCAAGTTTCCACTTTCTGTAAGCTTCCTTTTTGTGCTTAAGTACACCAAGGATTTCCCCTGTAAGCCAATCCGGTCTCCTACCAGGTTTGCCTCTCTTGCTACGCGTCGGGATGGTTTCTTTCTGTGCCTTCAATAAGGCTTCTTTAAAATACTGCCAGCTGTCCTGGACTCCTTTCCCCTTCATGTTAACATCCCAGGGGATTCTTTCCATCCGATCTCTGAGGGAGTCAAAATCTGCTTTTTTGAAGTCCAAGGTGTGTATTTTACTACTCTCTTTCCTTCCTTTGGTCAGGATCCTGAAATCTACCATCTCATGATCACTGCTTCCCAGGTTGTCACCCACCTCTACGTCCCCTATTAGTTCCTCCCTGTTTGTGAGGAGAAGGTCAAGCTGTGCACGGCCCCTGGTCGGATCCTTCAGCACTTGTACCAAGAAGTTATCCCCAACATTCTCCAAAAACTTCCAGGATTGCCTGTGTACTGCCGTATTGGTTTCCCAACAGATGTCAGGGTGATTAAAGTCCCCCATGAGAACCAGGGCCTGTGATCTGGAAGCTTCGCTCAGTTGTCCGAAGAAAGCCTCATCTACCTCATCCACCTGGTTCGGTGGCCTGTAGCAGACACCAACCACAACATCACTGCTGTTTGCTCCTTTAAACCTGACCCATAGACTTTCAACCAGTTTTTCTCCCTCTTTATACTGGAGTTCAGAGCAATCATAGTGCTCTCTTACATATAGTGCAACTCCTCCTCCTTTTCTCCCCTGCCTATTCTTCCTGAACAATCTATACCCTTCCATGACAGCGCTCCAGTCATGCGAGTCATCCCACCAAGTCTCTGTTATCCCAATTAAATCATATTTCTTGGTCTGGGCCAGGGCCTCCAGTTCTTCCTGCTTGTTGCCCAGGCTTCTCGCATTAGTGTACAAACACTTCAGGTAACCAGTTGATTGCACTATCTTCTCCATTCGAAACTGGGGTCCTCCTTTCTCGCTCCTTGCTCTATGCATTTCTTCCCGGTATCTGACTTTCCCACTCCCCTCAGGGTTTTGGTCACCGTCCCCCGACGAACCTAGTTTAAAGCCCTCCTCACTAGGTTCGCAAGCCTGCCCGCGAAGATGCTCCTTCCTCTCTTCGTTAGGTGGATCCCATCTCTTCCTAACAATCCTTGCGCCCGGAACAGAGTCCCATGGTCGAAGAAACCAAAGCCCTCTCTGCGACACCACCTGCGCAACCACGCATTTACGTCCTCAATTCGACGATCCCTGCCCAGTCCTTTCCCATCAACAGGGAGGATGGACGAGAACACCACTTGCGCTCCAAAGTCTTGGATCCTTCTTCCCAGCGCTACATAATCCGCAGCAACCCGCTCAAGGTCATTCTTGGCCGTATCATTCGTTCCTACATGGAGAAGCAGGAAGGGGTAGTGATCCGAAGGTTTGATCAGCTTGCTAAGCCTCTCAGTGACATCCCGAATGCGAGCTCCCGGTAAGCAGCACACCTCTCGAGATTCCAGGTCCGGACGGCAGAGGGATGGCTCAGTCCCTCTTAGGAGGGAGTCCCCGACCACCACCACCCGTCGTTTCCTTTTGGGGGTGGTGGCCGTGGAACCCCCATCCCTAGGACTACGCATCCCATGCCTTTCAGTAGATGGTGCTCCCTTCTGGTTTCTACCTTGTGAGGTCCCTTCCAGAGCTTTCAGCACTGCAGAGCCTGTGGAGAGAGCTTGAAAGCAATTGCTTACCTCTATAGCATCGGGGGAATCCCGTGCTGGCCTTTTTCCCCTTCTAGAAGTTACATGCTGCCAGTTCTCTTCTTGGTCGCATACTGCCCTCACTGGCTCCTCTGCCTGCCGTGCTTGAAGGATCAACTGCTGCCTTCTATCGAGGAAGTCTTCATCCTCTCTAATCAAGCGTAAGGTCGACACTTGGGCCTCCAGTCCTCTAATTTTTTCTTCCAAAATCTCGACCAGCTTGCACTTCGTGCAGATGAAATCCGTTCTTTCTTCCGGGAGGAAGACAAACATGGCACACGCCGTGCAGGTAACAACAGCAGCAGACGCATCATCAACCATCGCTGCTGTCCTGGAGAAGGGATTTAAAAAGAAAGACAAGAGAACCTCACGCCCTTCCCAACTCCCTCTCAAAACTCCCTGTTAGCAATCACCTGTTCGCAAGCTCCTTGGTCGCTTGCCCACTGCCTTATAAAGCCCCTCCCCCTACCAAGGCTCAGCCAATCAGCAGAGGCTTCTAGAATTCAACTTTAATTAGAAGCCAACAGTCTATCAGGGATGGTCTAGACAGTGCTTGGTCCTGCCATGAGGGCAGGGGACTGGACTTGATGACCTCTCGAGGTCCCTTGCAGTTCTAGTGTTCTATGATTCTGTGGTAGTCCTGCCTGGGTTTAAATCATTTTGGGTATGTCTACACTACCCTCCTAATTTGAAATAGGAAATGAGGAGTAACGGTAGTTCGAACTAGGAAGCCTAGTTCGAACTACCTAGTTCGTGCCCCGTGTAGCCACGCGGCACAGGGTTCGAACGAGCGGGGATTTAAAAATGGCGGAGCCCCGCTTAGGCAAATGAAGCCCGGGAAATTCGAAGCCCGGGTTTCATTTGCAATTGCGGTATGCCTACATTACCCTCCTATTTTGAATTAGGAGGTGTGACGGGGCACTCGCGCCCCGCACTGAGAGCGTGCCGGGAGGCGCCGCGGTGGGCTACAGGAACGCGCCGGCAGCTGGCGCAGGGAGCGTCGGGAGGCAGCGGGCGCCGACCAGCAGGGCCCTAGAGGGAGGGGCCGGGGAGGCGCAGGGGTATGACGTCACGGGGGAAGGGTGGCCGGGAGGCGTCGCAGGGGAAGTGACGCAGAGGGGGAAAGGAGCCGGCGGGGGATTTAAACCCAGGGCTGGCACGGTACAGGGGAGGACGGTGGACGGAGCAAGGGAAGGAGGGACGGAGGGAGAGGTGAGGCAGGAGAGGTCAAGGGAAGTGGGCCGGGAGGCCTGGTGGAGTAGGAAGCGGCCCAGGGCGGGGTCGTGGAGCCCGTGAGCGGGTGTGTTTTGGGGCGTTCCCCCATCCGCTAGGGAGGGACCACGGGTCCCTGCCTTTAGGGCCCTGGGCCGGGGTTCGGAGAGGGGGCGGGCCCGAACCCCCCTACTCTGCCGACAGGCCGATCCGGCTCGGGTGTAAACGCGAACTTGCGTAATAAAAAGGGCCACCGGCCTGGATGGTGACTACCCAGGCTTAACTCTCTGTGATAAGATTAGCTCTTAGTGGACTCTGAGGGACGAACCTGTTTACACGTGGTGGAGAATGTGGGTACCAGGTCCCTGGGCCCCAGGAGTAAGAAGGGGCTCTAGGAAGTAGGGTAACACACAAAAAAAAAAAAAAAAAAAAAAAGGTGGTGGGCATAAAATAAGGGAAGTAGGACTACTGATCCGTTTGGGTGTCTGTTTGGAGAGAACCAGGTGTTGACCACCCGCGTCTTACAGTTGACCCCCCCCCGAACGCAGGATGGAGGTCAACAAGATCATAGAATGGCTGGTGGACAACCAGAAGCAGCAACAGCAGCATCAGAATCAGGTGTTGCGGGATATGATGACCCAATTCCAGGACCAGCAGCGGCAAATGCTGAAAGAAATCAGAGAAGGGGTGACTGCCCGAGGAACCGCGCCTGGAGCAGAGCCGGACCCCCCAGGAGACGGAGAAGGTGGCGCCATCCCGGGCGCCCAGCTGCCGCTGCGATTGACGAAGCTGGGACCCGAAGACGATCCAGAAGCATTTTTGGTCACCTTTGAGCGGGTGGCTACCACCGCGAAGTGGCCGCAGGAGCACTGGGCCACCTTGCTAGCCCCCTTCCTAACAGGTCCGGCCCAATTGGCCTATAGAAGTATGGCAGACAAGGACGCTTTGTGTTATTACAAAGTTAAGGAAGCCGTGTTGGACCAGCTGGGCATATCCCCGGAGACGTACCGACAGCGATTCCGAGATACCCGCTATGACCCGAAGGAGCGCCCGCGGGCGCTGGGGCAGCGGGTTAGGGAAGCGGGCATGCGATGGCTGGAACCTGCCAACAAGACCGGGCTGCAGGTAGCGGAACAAGTGGTGTTAGAACAGTACCTCCGGATCCTGCCCGCCGAGGGGCAAAAATGGGTTCGCCGGCACTGGCCGGAGTCGCTGGAAGAAGCGGTCACGCTCATGGAGCGCTTTTCGGCAGCGGAGGAAACGGGGGGAAGACACCCCCCTCCTACTCCCTCGGGGCCTCGACGCAGCCCGGCCAGTAGCGGAGGGGCGGACACCTCACACCGGGCAGACCCACCGGCCCGCAGACCATCGTGGGGCCCAGGGGTAGAGCGAAAACTGGCCCCAGTCTGGAACCCGCCGAGGAGGAGCGAGAACCAACCAGGAGCGAGCGGGGATCCCGGGACACCCAGCCCGAGGGCAGACCCTAGCCCGAGGGGAGCCTGCTTCCAGTGTGGCGAGGAGGGGCACTTCAAAAAAGATTGCCCCTTGATGGATTGTACCTTCGGGCAGAGAAGACGGGACGGGGCGGCCGGGACCACTTCGTCAAGAGCCCAGGTAACCAGGTTGATAAGCCTGAATGGGAAGCGGGTAAGGGCGGTGGTGGACTCGGGGTGCGGCCAAACCATGGTGCGGGAGGACCTGGTCCCCGATTCCCAGACCCGGGGGCCCCAGATCTGGATGAGGTGCGTGCACGGGGACGTACACCCGTACGACACCGCCCAAGTATGGATCGATGATGGGCAGATCCGGGCGCGCTGCCAGGCCGCTATATCCCCCAAACTCCCCTACCCAGCGCTGCTAGGGAGAAACTGGCCCGGGCTGGCCGCCCTGCTAAAGGAATGGGGGACGGGTCACGAGGGCCCGGGGCCGGGACAAAAGAAACCCGTTCTGGCAGCCCAAGGGGAAGAGGTCCCCACCTCAGGGGAGCCTGAGGCCGGGGGACCGAACCCCCCGCTACGCCTGGAGGTGGAAGAGGGGGACTTCCTGACACACCAGAGGGAAGACCCGACTCTACAGGCAGCATGGACCCAGGTGCGGGCGGAAGCAGAGGAAACGCCAGAGGGAGAAGGGCGGCAGCAGTTGGGACCATGCTTTGAGGTACGGGGAGAGCGACTCTACCGAGTGGCGGTGGGGGCGGACGGACAGGAAAACCCACAATTACTAGTGCCGCGCCCATACCGCTGGAAGGTACTGGAGCTAGCGCACAACCACCCTTGGGCGGGACACCTGGGCAGCGAGAAGACCCAGCAGCGAATCTTGCAGCGGTTTTACTGGCCCGGGGTGTACCAAGAGGTCAAGAATTTTTGCATGTCTTGTCCCCAATGCCAAAGGACCTCTAGCAAGAAAGTGGCCCCCGCCCCGCTGGTTCCCCTACCCATCGTGGGCGTCCCATTCGAACGTATAGCCATGGATTTGGTGGGGCCCTTGGATAAGTCAGGAAGAGGGCATGTCTACATCTTGGTAATCGTGGACTACGCAACCCGCTACCCCGAGGCTATCCCGCTGCGGAAGGCCACCGCTAACGTGATAGCGGAGGAACTGGTCAAGGTGTTTTCAAGGGTAGGCCTGCCGAAAGAGCTACTGACAGACCAAGGCACTAACCTGACGGCGAGGGTGATGACCGAGCTGTGCAAGTTCCTACGAATCCGCAAGATCCGCACCTCCGTCTACCACCCCCAAACCGATGGCCTCGTTGAGAGGTTCAATAGGACATTGAAAGGTATGCTTAGGAAATTTGTACAGGAGGAACCCCAGGGGTGGGATAAGCTACTCCCTGCTCTGATGTTCGCCATCCGGGAGGTGCCACAGGCCTCGGTGGGTTACTCGCCTTTCGAACTGCTTTATGGGCGGAAGCCCCGGGGGGTCCTCGACTTAGTGAGGGAAGGGTGGGAAGCTCAGGTTACCCCGGCCCTGGGGGTGGTCCACTACGTAACACAGCTCCAGCAGAGACTAGGTTCCCTGGCCGGATGGGCACGGGAGAACTTGCAGAAAGCCCAGGAAGGGCAGTGCCAGCAATATAATCAAAGAGCCCAGGTCCGAGAGTTCGCGCCGGGCGACCAGGTGTTGCTCCTCTTACCAGACAGAGAGTCCAAGTTACTGGCACGCTGGCAGGGGCCCTTCAGGGTGTTAAGGAAGGTCGGGGAGGTGGACTATGAGATCCAGCTGGATGGTCCTCGGCAGGCCACCCAGATCTACCATATTAACCTGTTGAAGCGGTGGGTGCCCCGGGAAGCCTTCCTGGTAGAAACACAGATGAAGGATGTGGAATTCGGACCATGGGGAGACCCGGAGGTGACGGTCAAGGAAGCCACGCTCGGGGCCGAACTCACTGAACAACAACGACAGGAGCTCCGGGACCTACTAGAGAGGCATCGGGAGGTGCTGACGAGCAGACCGGGACGGACGCATCTGGCCCAGCATGAGATCGTCACCGAACCAGGGAAGCGGGTATTGGACCAGGTGAGACCCCTCCCTCGTAAGATGTGGGACGTCGTAAAGAAGGAACTGGGGGATATGCTGGACTGGGGGGTAATCGAGGAGTCGCACAGCGGGTGGCGGAGCTCGATTGTGCTGGTTCCCAAGGCAGAGGGGGCCCTCCGGTTTTGTATTGACTTCCGGAAGGTGAATGCGATCTCTCAGTTCGACGCATACCCTATGCCCCGCATCGATGAGCTGCTAGACCAGCTGGGGAAGGCCCGGTACCTCTCCACGATCGACTTAACGAAAGGCTACTGGCAGATCCCGCTGTCGCCAGCGGCCCGAGAAAAGACGGCCTTCTCGACCCCCTTCGGCCGTTACCAGTTCCGGACCATGCCGTTCGGCCTGCATGGGGCAGCCGCGACTTTCCAACGCCTCATGAACCGGGTCTTGAGAGAACACCAGCCCTACGCGGCCGTGTATATTGATGACATCATAGTATTCAGCGAGACGTGGGAGCAACATCTAGGACACGTGGCAGCAGTCCTGGAGGCCTTGAGACAAGCTGGCCTCACGGCCAATCCCAAGAAATGCCAGTTTGGGAAGAAGGAGGTGACGTATCTGGGGTACACGGTAGGTCGGGGAACGGTGAGGCCCCTTGTGGATAAAATTCAAGCGGTGCGGGACTACCCTACCCCCACCACAAAAAGACAAGTAAGACAGTTTCTGGGATTGGCAGGGTATTATCGCCGATTCGTGGCCCACTTTGCATCGTTAGCCACCCCGCTAACGGACTTGACCCGCAAAGGGAAGCCTCAGAGAGTCCAATGGACAGAGCAATGTCAGAAGGCCTTTCAGGCTCTAAAAGAGAGACTGACTCAGGCGCCGGTGCTCGCCCAACCTGACTTTGCAAAACCCTTTACCCTCCAAACTGACGCGTCGGAAACAGGGTTAGGGGCCGTATTGACGCAGGAGGCGGGGGGGGCCGAGCACCCGATACTGTATCTAAGCCGGAAACTCTTCGATAGAGAGAAGGGATACGCCACTATCGAGAAAGAGGCACTAGCTATTAAGTGGGCGGTAGATGCTCTACGATACTTTCTTGCAGGGGCCTGCTTTACCCTGGTAACGGACCACGCCCCTCTGAAATGGCTCAATACCATGAAGGACACCAACCCAAGAATACTCCGGTGGTACCTGAGTCTGCAGCCATACAAGTTCAAAATCGTGCATCGACCGGGGAGTGCCCATCAGAACGCGGACTGCCTATCGAGAAGGTCGGAGGGAGCCGCAGGGGAGGGGGCGAGTATAAGCAATGAGACGAGGGGGGAGTGGTGTGACGGGGCACTCGCGCCCCGCACTGAGAGCGTGCCGGGAGGCGCCGCGGTGGGCTACAGGAACGCGCCGGCAGCCGGCGCAGGGAGCGTCGGGAGGCAGCGGGCGCCGACCAGCAGGGCCCTAGAGGGAGGGGCCGGGGAGGCGCAGGGGTATGACGTCACGGGGGAAGGGTGGCCGGGAGGCGTCGCAGGGGAAGTGACGCAGAGGGGGAAAGGAGCCGGCGGGGGATTTAAACCCGGGGCTGGCACGGTACAGGGGAGGACGGTGGACGGAGCAAGGGAAGGAGGGACGGAGGGAGAGGTGAGGCAGGAGAGGTCAAGGGAAGTGGGCCGGGAGGCCTGGTGGAGTAGGAAGCAGCCCAGGGCGGGGTCGTGGAGCCCGTGAGCGGGTGTGTTTTGGGGCGTTCCCCCATCCTCTAGGGAGGGACCACGGGTCCCTGCCTTTAGGGCCCTGGGCCGGGGTTCGGAGAGGGGGCAGGCCCGAACCCCCCTACTCCGCCGACAGGCCGATCCGGCTCGGGTGTAAACGCGAACTTGCGTAATAAAAAGGGCCACCGGCCTGGATGGTGACTACCCAGGCTTAACTCTCTGTGATAAGATTAGCTCTTAGTGGACTCTGAGGGACGAACCTGTTTACAGGAGGGTAGTGTAGACATACCCCCAGTCTCTCTCAACTTCTGTTTTTTTTTTCCCCCCCTCCCACAGAAAGCAAGCAAGCAAGGAATCTATATCCAATTTAAATTTCAGCTCTGCATCTCGATTGGATCTTCCAGCCCCCCGGCCAACACCTTTGCTAGCTACCTGAGTTTAGCCCCTTAGTCACCAGGTGCTGGTCAGCACTCCTTCCGCCCATTACACATGTGTAACACAACAATCACACAATGTAATATTTAACATTTAACTCTGTGGATTTGGAGACAGAATATGCCCACTGTTCCTCCTGTATGTTGTAAAAGGCAACTAAAAGGGGGTTGCCTGGAGAGGGATGGGCTCTGCCAGGTTAGTAATTTGCTCAAGACACGCCATATGATGAGCAAGACAACCATATCCATACCGGCTTTGTCACAGCCAGGGTTAATAATGATCACGCCATCCATCTCCCACCAGGACATACACAAGTACACTGCTGATGTAACCCTGCCAGGGCTGTTCCCCATTTTGGCACTCCGAGTGCAGAAGGTGGGGGCCCACAAGAGACCTTAAATACCTTGCCTCTATAGGCTTCTACTTAAAAAAACTCCCCAAGTTTACAGATTCCCTGGCCTTGGGAGATAGGCTGCCACAATCGAGTTTAAAAAAACCCACCCTTCTTCATAGACCCAGGAAGAAGCACTTGAACATCTTCCAGAGGGGTACCCCCAAGCTCTTTTACCACAAGAGAGATTGAAGAAAAAAGAGAGACCAAACTGCAATCTCTGGTAGCTGACCTCTCAGATTTAGACATGCACACACAGACCTCCTGTTACCTTCCAGGACACAAGAATCAAATCATTGCCTTAAAAAGGTGATTTTATTAACAAAACAAAAAGAGATACTTGGTAAAGCATACTTGGTTGCCAGGTGTTACAGAGCAACTGAGAAAAGAACAGATTAAAAGACAGAGAAAAATGGGATCTGTAGGTGCAGGTTAGATACAGTGAATGGGGTGGGGGGCACATGGACTTAGCACAGATAAGTTTAAACAAACAACAAAACAAAGACAATAACCTGATTGCAACTAAATAGACATTTTTCCTATCTACCCACGATCCATGCTTCAAGGTCCAGTCCATTTCCATGCCCAACATTCTGCCTGGTTCAATTCATCTTGTTTCCCCAGCTCCTAGCTTAAAAACTCACACAAAGATAAAAGCAGGCAGGTAGGTCTTCCTGTTTAAATGTCAACACCTTTTACCATTGGCTCTCCTGGCTCCCTGCCAACACCCCTTAGCTACCTGAGTTTAACCTTTTAGTCACCAAATGAGGGCCAGCACTCCTATCCATCACAAACCCCAGCAAAGATGATCCGTGGAAGAGATAACATCACCATGGTTGCATGGAATGTAAGGACACTGAGACAAATATGGAGGTTGAAAGAACTCATGTACGAAATGGGCCAATACACCTGGCATCTCCTAGAAATGTCCATGGTTGTCATGATCATGAGGGATGGCCAGCAGCCTGGGGACTAAGGGGTTAACTGTACCTAGACAGGTAGCAGTCAGCCAATAGAAATGCAGATAGGGATTTCAAACTGGGACAAAGGAATTTTTGGTTTTCCCTCCTTTGTCCCTGGGCAGTTTTCTCTCCAGATACTGAGGGGGACAGACAAAATGTCTCTCTCCAAGAAAAGACTCTTCACTATCTGTAAGTAGGGTAAAGTTTAGATAAATCCATTAGGTTTTATTGTTTTATAGTTTGGGACTGTGGATCTGATGTCTCTGCATTTAGAAATGGGGTTTCCTCTCTTTTGTAACTAAGTTTTGTTCCCCACGAGTTTATTAATTGGTGGCTCTTATCATCTAGCAAATCCAACTATGCTTGTAACAGGAGTATTGTGGTGATAATAAAAGTTCTTTCTTTTTTATTAACCTGGTATTGGTTATTTTTTGTGTCCTGGTTTTACTTTAGGGCTGAGATTTCCCAAGTGATCGCTTCCCTGGTTTTCTTACCATTACTTGGGTGGTGGCAGTGGATTTTTATCCCCAAAATCTAGGGTTTTAGGATTTTGGGGGGAAGTTTTATACCAAAGCCTGGAAAGATAAGGTTTTGGGGTACTTTTGCGGGCCCCCACTTCTGCATTCATCGTGCCAGAGTGGGGAATCAGCCTTGACAGTGGTCAAATGGAAGAACTTTGGAGAGGCACTAAATGGAAGAAGGTCATCAACTCTATTACAGGAGAGGACAAACATGTTCATGGTGTAGGATTTCTTGTGCATAAAAACATCAAGAATTCAGTATTAGAATGCCGCCCAACATCCAGAAGGCTTATTTCCATCTATCTAAAGGCAGTACTGTTCAATATCACAGTGATACAAGTTTACACCCCTACAACAGACTAGGATGATGAGCAAATTGACAATTGTTTACAGTCAGCTCCAAGACATCATCAATAAGGTATACAAGAAAGATATCCTGATTGTACAGGGGGACTGGAATGCTAAAGTGGGTATTGACACACAGGCAGACTGGTGATATTGTGTCCTTTTCTATAATGTGGTATCCAATAAGAGAGGACTGAGACTTTTGGAGTTTGACAGCTATAACAATCTGGTTCTCATAAACAAATTAGGGGCACATAAAGCACCCAGATGATCAATGTGGCATGCACCGATGGTCTACACCACAGACAGATTGACTACATCATGGCATGAACTGATTTAGTTCTGGAACCCTGCTTTGAGAGCTGAGAGCCACATCCCCACCTTACTGGGCATACTCCAGGTGCATGGGTATAAAAGAGAGCAGCTCAGCTCAATCTGGGCTGACTGCTTGAGGGAGAGGATGTGCACCGCCTGCTCCAGGCAAGCCGCTGCAGAAACCCAGGCGCAGAGATGCCGCAACCCAGGCTGAAGACAGGATGCTTCCAGAAATCCCACAGAGTTTGTAAGTGCTGAGTAGTGGGCCATCCATAGACCATGGACGGGAGATGGAGGCCCACACTGCAGCTGTGGGGATGGGAACAGGAAGTAGCGCAGAGAAAGGTAATGGCTACCCGGTGAGTGGGCTGACACCAGGGAGTTGGTGTGTTTCAGCAGGAGCTTTTCCCCACTGACTCAGTGGGTGGAGCTACAGCCACTAATAGGGCCCTGGTCTAGGGTCCAGTGGAGAGGGAGGGACTGCCCCCCCCCCCCCACGCTGGGGGAGGTAACCCCTCTCCCCATCTCCTGCCTCTAATCATGGAGTCACACTGACCTGCGAACTGGGGTGAGTTTACTGACTCTGGCCATTAGGCCATACAACCCTCAGGACTGAACATATAGACAAGGGCTGGGGAGAACAAAGCCAGAAATTGCACATGTGCTCCCCAAAGGAGGTGGACGCATTCGCCCTGCAGTGGGCATGGTTTTCCCCAACTGTGTCACAGATCAATAGAGCTAAAACAAGGAGCTTCCATGGTGCTGATATTGGAAGTGATCACGACCTTGTGATGCTAAACTTTTGGCTGCAGCTAAGGAAAATTTTCAGGCCAAAGTTCACCAGAATCAAGTTTGCCTTAGAAAGACTTAGGGTATGTCTGCACTTGCAGCCTATTTCGGAATAGGGCTGCAAATGTAGGCATTCGGAATTGCAAATCAAGCCTGGGATTTAAATATCCCGCGCTTGATTTGCATCTTCCCGGCCGGGCGCCATTTTTGAAATTTACAAGCCCGGAATAACTGCCCACGTCTACACGCGGCAGTGAAATGGGCGTTCAAAATAAAGCCCTATTTCGAACTACCTGTTATTCCTCCTGCAATGAGGTTTAAATCCCGGGCTTGATTTACAATTCCGAATGCCTACATTTGCAGCCCTATTCCGAAATAGGCTGCAAGTGTAGACATACCCTCAGAGACCAAAGCACTGTAGGGCCATTCCAAGCAATGATTGGAGGAAAATTTGCCCTGCTGCTTGCTTTAGAGGAAAACATAGAAACAGTGACCAACAATGTTAATGCTGTAATGAATGAGGCAGCAATGGCCATCCTTTGGAAACACCATAAGAAGATAAAACCTTGGGTCACAAATGAAATACTGCAAATCAGTGTTCTATTTTTTCCATCCGTGTGCAGAATACATTTTGTTATGTGCACCAAGGCATGTGCAGATGTGCCCCGCCAACAGATGTGCTGTGGGCGCTCTGCTAATTAACTGGGTGGCATTTGAATCTCTCCTGGATGGCCTCCCAAGTGCACAGTTTACAAGGAACACTACAAATGTGTGGCATTAGAAGAGAACTCCAAGAGATACAAGAGTAGCACTGAGGGAGCAGATAAATACAGAGCAATTGGCAGAAGGATCAAGAAAGGAATTAAGGTGGTCAAAATTAAGATATGGATCAAAAAACAATGTTCTAAAACTGAAGAGTATCAAAAAATAGAGGGCACTGAACCAGCACCCTGCTGCTGGGTAGGAGCCCTGAACCTCATGGGCTAGATCAAGGCACTCAGTGGTTGGCATCAGGATCTGCCTGGCAGGGGGGAGAGAGTGGCTCTGTGCGCTGCTGTTCTTTCTCCCCTGCAGCTGGGGAATGGCAGCACAGGGACACGCCATCCCTGCACTGCTTGCAGGATCCACACCCATCGCTCCTATTGGCCAGGAATCCCATCCAATGGGGCTATGTCTACAGTACACATTTTTTGCGCAAAAACAGGTGCAGCGTCCACACCTCAAACGCGTTTTTACACAAAAAAACCCCCCAGTAAATCAACAGGACAGAGGGCTTTTGCCAGTAGAGTTATTCCTCTCCCCATGAGGCATAACTCCTTTTTGCACTACAGCTCTTGCGCAAAAAGGTGTGTGTGGACGCTCCGCAGGGGTTTCTTGCACAAAAAGCATAGGTGCCGCTGATGGCCATTCTGTTAAAGACAATGAGAACTTTCTTGCGCAAGCGTGTCCATGCAGTGTGGACGCTCTCTTGCGCAAAAGCACATGGCTTTTGCGATGCACTTTTGAGGTGTGGACTCGCTTTTGTGCAAAAAGTTTTTGCAGAAGATCTCTTCCGCAAAAAGGGTATGTCTACACTACCCCGCTAGTTCGAACTAGCGGGGTAATGTATGCATACCGCACTTGCTAATGAAGCCCGGGATTTGAATTTCCCGGGCTTCATTAGCATAAGCGGGGAGCCGCCATTTTTAAATCCCCGCTGCTTCGAACCCCGTGCCGCGCGGCTACACGGGGCTCGAACTAGGTAGTTCGGACTAGGTTCCTATTCCGAACTACCGTTATTCCTCGTGAAACACAGAGATTTCAACAACCTACACCCCACCATCAACCTCAGCCTGGACCATTCTACACGAGAGATCCACTTCCTGGACACCACCGTACAAATCAACAATGGAAAATTAGACACCACTCTCTACAGAAAACCCACCGACTCATACAGTTACCTACATGCATCCAGCTCCCATCCAGAGCACACCACACGATCCATCGTCTATAGCCAAGCCCTTCAATACAACCGCATCTGCTCTAATCCCACTGACAGAGACCAGAAGCTTCAGGATCTCTACCAAGCATTTATAAATCTCAACTACCCACCCAGAGAAATAAAAAAGCAAATTGAAAGAGCCAGACGAATACCTAGAAACCATCTACTTCAAGACAGACCCAAGAAAACCAACAATAGAACACCACTTGTCATCACCTACAACCCCCAACTTAAACCTGTCCAACACATTATCAATAAACTACAGCCTATATTGGAACAGGATACCATACTCAAAGAGGCTCTGGGAGACAGACCCATAGTCTCCTATAGACAACCACCTAACCTCAAGATGATTCTTACCAACCACCACAGGACATACCACACTAATACCAACCCTGGTACCTTCCCTTGCAACAAACCCCGTTGCCAGCTTTGTCCACATATTCATTCTGCTGATACCATTATTGGACCTAACCAAGTGAGTTATAAGATCAAGAACACATATTCCTGCGCATCCAGAAATATAATCTATGCTATCATGTGCCGAAAGTGTCCGTCTGCTATGTACATTGGACAAACATCTCAGACACTTCGCCAAAGGATTAATGCCCACAAAACAGAAATCAGACAAGATCACAAAGAGAAAACAGTTTCTTGCCATTTTAACCAGAAAGGACACTCTCTCAATGACTTAACCACCTGCATTCTGCTACAAAGACCTTTTACATCTGCACTTGAAAGGGAATCCTCTGAACTGTCATTCATGTTAAAATTCGACACTTGCCAACAAGGACTTAACAAACATTTGAACTATCTCACCCATTACCAAGACAGTTTCCCCAATTATCACCTCTAATACCATTAACTCACAAACATCCCACTCTCCCTACCTCTAATATCATCAATTCACAGACACTTACCTTCCTTCCTCCCCCCGCCCCCGCATCCCCCTCCTGTTCTGCAATGTGATTTGTCCTTTTCATATTTGTTCATTTTTTTAATTGTATCCTTTGGTATATATGGTTGTGACTACTTTCTTCCACTATTTGATCTGAGGAAGTGGGTCTGGCCCACGAAAGCTCATCATCTAATAAACCATCTTGTTAGTCTTTAAAGTGCTACATTGTCCTGCATTTTGCTTTAGGCAAATATAACTTAGATAGGGCCACGATAAGGTGGGTGCATAATTGGCTGGATAACCGTAGTCAGAGAGGAGTTGTTAACGGTTCTAAATCCTGCTGGAAAGGGATAACAAGTGGAGTTCCTCAAGGGTCTGTTTTGGGACCCGTACTGTTCAATATCTTCATCAATGATGTAGATATTGGCATAGAGAGTACGCTTATTAAGTTTGCAGATGATACCAAACTGGGTGGGGTTGCGACTTCTTTGGAGGATAGGGACATAATTCAAAATGACCTTAGCAAGTTAGAGAAATGGTCAGAGGTAAACAGGATGAGGTTTAATAAAGAGAAATGCAAAGTGCTCCACTTAGGAAGGAACAATCAGTTCCATACATACAAGATGGGAAGCGACTGTCTAGGAAGGAGCATGGCGGAAAGGGATCTAGGGGTCATAGTGGACCACAAGTTGAATATGAGTCAACAGTGTGATGCTGTTGCAAAAAAAGCAAATATGATTCTAGGTTGTATCAACAGGTGTGTTGTAAGCAAAACTCGTGAAGTCATTCTGCCGCTCTACTCTGCACTAGTTAGGCCTCAGCTGGAGTACTGTGTCCAGTTCTGGGCGCCACATTTCAAGAAAGATGTGGAGAAATTGGAAAGGGTACAGAGAAGAGCGACAAGAATGATTAAAGGTTTAGAGAACATGACCTATGAAACCAGGCTTCATGAACTGGGCTTGTTTAGTTTGGAAAAAAGAAGATTAAGGGGGGACATGATAGTGGTTTTCAAATATCTAAAAGGGTGTCACAAGGAGGAAGAAGAAAATTTGTTCCTCTTGGTTTCTGAGGACAGGACAAGGAGTAATGGGCTTAAAGTGCAGCAGGGGAGGTTTAGATTGGACATTAGGAAAAAATTCCTAACTGTCAGGGTGGTCAAATATTGGAATAAATTGCCAAGGGAGGTGGTGGAATCTCCCTCTCTGGAGATATTTAAGAACAGGTTAGATAGACATCTGTCAGGGATGGTGTAGACGGAGCTTGGTCCTGCCTTGAGGGTGGGGGGCTGGACTCGATGACCTCTCGAGGTCCCTTCCAGTCCTATTATTCTATGATTCTATGATTCTATGATTTGCAGCTTGGGCTCATACTATGTAACTGATTTCCCAAGAAATGGTTACAAAGTCTTTGTTTTTTAACATTACTGTACATGATTATATGGACCAACATATAGCCAAAGAAACTGCTGGCAACTTCTGCTGAGATTTTTGCCCCAATTCTGCAGATTTTGCAGACATGTCACCAGATTTAAGAGGATAGAACCTGAAAAATACCCAAGGGTAATGGATAGGCCTGGCCACTCTGCAGCAACCTGAACTAGGCCTACCAGAAATACTAGCAGTTACACTTTATTTGTATTGTAGTTGTATCAACAGGCCCCACTCAGGATCTGAGCCATATTGCGATGGGTTCTGTACAAACATGCCGTAAGAAATAGCACCTTTCCCAGCAATCTTAGGGTGTGTCTACACAGCAGGGCTTAACTCAAAATAAGCAACACAAATTGAGCTATGTCAATTGCGGAGCTTATTTCAAAATTGGGAGTGTCTACACAGCACTTATTTCGAAAGAGAGCACTCTTCCTTCGACTTCCCTTACTCATACAATGAGGGTCACAGGAGTTGGAGTAAGAAGTCCTCCAGCTTGACAGTATTTCAACACTATTTCAAAACAACTGCTGGCTGTGTAGACGTGGACTACGTTATTTTGAAATAACATTAGTTATTTCAAAATAATGTTGTTGTGTAGACATACCCTTATAGTGTAAAAAAAAAGTGCTTGTTTATTCTCCTGGTTGGAGCTGAGGTACAGCATTGAGATTATTGAAGGGGATGGGAGACTGGGAAATAAAACTGATAAAAGGTCAAAGATGAATGGGAGTTTCTTGGTATCTATCTTACCATTCCTAACCACGCAGTGTAGCATAATGGGGAATAAAAAAATAAAAGGGAAGCCCATTCTGGATAAACTAGAGAGAGGAATGAGTATAAAAATGATTAACTTTCATATTGCATGGACTAACACATATAGTGAGCATTTTAGCTCATTGTTTATTAGGTTGTGACATTCCATTAACCTGAGTGAATGGTTCACTGCCAAGTGACATGCACATAGTTGTAGTTGTGAAGAGGTAAGAAGAGTTCTTTGATTGTAGGTCCATGTTGGATAAGCTAGCAGTTCAGTTACTGTCAACTAAACATTGACACTAGCACTATATTGGTGTGGTTTTGGGGTTGACCTAGAGGGTGCACTCACTTGGTTTTCCAAACTATCAATACATGAACACATGCAGGAAACACTAGCTTAGTAGTGAGGAAGATTTAGAATATGGCATGAGCGTCAGGCTGGGGGCCTATGGCCTAATCAGTTTATTAATCGATGCCAATGTAAAAATGCACTGTAATTTGAAAGTGGAAGGCAGCTTGGATGAAAATGATCATGAAATCATTGAATTCATGATTCTAAGGCAGGGCTGGGCAAAATACGGCCCGGGGGCTGGATCTGCCCCAGCCCGCAGACCACCCTGCTGGGACCCTCAGGAATGCAGCTGTCGCAATTTAAAACACAGTCCCTGCGGCTCTCTGCTCTGCAGGGAGGGGGAAGCTTTGTGCAATCTCCCCACCCCCAGCCTAATCCTCAGCTCCTATTGGCCACAAACAACCAGCCAATAAGAACTGACCTCAGCCAATCTCTCAGCTCCTATCGTCTAGAAACAGCCAGCCAATCAGAGCTGAACGATTGACCTGAGAGACTGGGGCAGTGCAAGCCTGTTCCCCCATGTGGAGTTGAGCCACATGGAGGGAGCAGGTTGCATTTTCAAGCCGTCTGGGGCTGCAACAGGCAGGGAGCCCCACCTGCCTTGGGGGTGCTGCAGCCTGCTGTCCAGGAGACACTTAGATAAACTCCTCCCAGCCAGCGCCTGCCTCTGGCACCCCAACTCCCTCCCCCAGATCATCATCCAAACCCTCTGCATCCAGCTGACAACTCCCTCCCAGACTCTGTACCCTGCTCCTACACCTCTCCCCTAGACCAGAACTCTCTCCTGCACCCATACCCCCTCCCTGACCCTACACCCCAATCCCCTGACTCAGGTCACAACCCCCTCCTCCACCCAAACACCCTCTCAGACCCCACACCGTCTCCTGAACCCCAGTCCCTTACCCTATGCACCCTTCTGCAACCAACCGCCAACCTAGACTCTGCACCCCATCCACAGAAAACTGCGGCCCTTGACCACTAACCAAAACCTTGCAGTTGCCCCCCACCAAAAGCAAGTATGCAGGATCAAGATTAGAAAGGCGAAGGCACAAAACCAGCTAAATCTAGCTAGAGACATAAAGGGTAACAAGAAGACATTCTACAAATATATTAGAAGCAAGAGGAAGACCAAGGACAGGGTAGGCCCATTGCTAAGTGAAGAAGGAGAAACAATAACAGGAAATTTGGAAATGGCCGAGGTGCTTAATGACTTCTTTGTTTCGGTCTTCAATAAGAAGTTTAATGATGACGGGATGCCTAACATAGGTTTAGACGTTAAAATAAAAAAAGAGCACGTTAAAAATGACGTAGATGTCTGCAAGTCACCAGGGCCTGATGAAATGCATCCTAGAATACTCAAGGAGCTGATAGAGGAGGTATCTGAGCCTCTAGCTATCATCTCCGGAAAATCATGGGAGACAGGAGAGATTCCAGAAGACTGGAAAAGGGCAACGATTTAGATATTGGCATAGAGAGTACGATTATTAAGTTTGCAGATGATATCAAGCTGGGAGGGGTTGCGAGTGCTTGGGAGGAGAGGATCATAATTCCAAATGATTTGGACGAACTGGAGAAATGGTCTGAGGTAAATAGGATGAAGTTTAATAAGGACAAATGGGATAATGGCAACATAACAAATACGAATAACGATATGGAGGTAGATATTACCATATCCGAGGTAAAAGCCAAACTTGAACAGCTTAATGGGAGTAAATTGGGGGGCCCAGATAATCTTCATCCAAGAATATTAAAGGAACTGGCACATGAACTTGCAAGTCCATTAGCAAAATTTTTTAATAAATCTCTAAACTCAGGGGTTGTACCATTTGACTGGAGAATTGCTAATATAGTTCCGATTTTTAAGAAAGGGAAAAAAAGTGACCCGGGTAACTAGAGGCCTGTTAGTTTGACATCTGTAGTATGAAAGGTCTCGGAAAAAATGTTGAAGGAGAAAGTAGTTAGGGACACTGAGGTTAATGGCAATTGGGACAAATTACAACATGGTTTTACAAAAGGTAGATCGTGCCAAACCAACCTGATCTCCTTTTTTGAGAAAGTAACAGATGTTTTAGATAAAGGAAATGCAGTGGATCTAATCTACCGCGACTTTAGTAAGGCATTTGATACAGTACCACATGGGGAATTATTGGTTAAATTGGAAAAGATAGGGATTAATATGAAAGTTGAGAGGTGGATAAGCAACTGGTTAAAGGGGGGACTACAGCGGGTCATACTGAAAGGTGAACTGTCAGGTTGGAGGGAGCTTACTAGCGGAGTTCCTCAGGGATCAGTTTTGGGACCAATCTTATTTAATCTTTTTATTACTGCCCTTGGCACCAAAAGTGGGAGTGTCCTAATAAAGTTTGCGGATGACACAAAGTTGGGAGGTATTGCCAATTCAGAAAAGGATCAGGATATCATACAGGAAGATCTGGATGATCTTGTAAATTGGAGTGATAGCAATAGGATGAAATTTAATAGTGAGAAGTGTAAGGTTATGCATTTAGGGATTAATAACAAGAATTTTAGTTATAAGCTGGGGACATATCAGTTGGAAGTAACGGAGGAGGAGAAGGACCTCGGAGTCCTGGTCGATTATTGGATGACTATGAGCCGCCATTGTGACATGGCCGTGAAAAAGGCTAATACGGTCGTGGGATGCATTAGGCGAGGTATTTCCAGTAGGGATAAGGAGGTGTTAGTGCCATTATACAGGGCATTGGTGAGACCCCAGTTGGAATACTGTGTGCAGTTCTGGTCTCCCATGTTTAAGAAGGATGAATTCAAACTGGAACAGGTACAAAGAAGGGCCACTAGGATGATCCGAGGAATGGAAAACCTGTCTTATGAAAGGAGACTCAAGGAGCTTGGCTTGTTTACTTTAACCAAAAGAAGGCTGAGGGGGGACATGATTGCACTCTTTAAATATATTAGAGGGATAAATACCAGGGAGGGAGAGGAATTATTTAAGCTCAATACCAATGTGGACACAAGAACAAATGGATATAAACTGGCTATCAGGAAGTTTAGACTCGAAATTAGAGGAAGGTTTCTAACTATGGGTATGTCTACACTACAGCGCTAATTCGAACTAATGCGTCTAGAACTAAAAACTAGTTCGAATTAGCGTTTTGCTAATTCGAACTAGCATGTCCACATTAAGTGGACCCTGAACAGGGCTTAAGGATGGCCGGAAGCAGTGCCGGCAGGGCATCAGAGGAGGACTTAGAGCGTGGAGCTGCTGCCTCAGGCTAGCCGAGGGCTGTGCTTAAAGGGTCCTGACCCCCACCCCGGACAGACAGTTCTCAGGGGTGCTCCGCTTGCAAAGCAGTCCTGGCTTGGTGTGCCCGGAGTGCCCACACTGGGCACATCACAGCCCTCGGCCATCAGCCCGGCTGCACTTGCCGCAGGCTGCCATCTGGGGAGAGGGGGCAATTAGGGGGCTGCAGGAGAGCTTCCACCCCCAGAAGCCCGCAGAGCCAGCCCAGTCCTCCCCATCGGGGGCGCGTACCCCATTCCTCCCTCACCTCCTTCCACTTACCCTTCCCTAGCCCCTTTTCTTGATGTACAAAATAAAGGACAATTGTGTTAAAAAATGGAATCTGTCTTTATTGAACAAAACTGGGGGAGACTGGGAAAAGGAGGTGGGAGAGGGGAAGAGAGAGGCTGGGAGAGGGGAGGGCAACTAAAATGATCAGGGGTTGGGAACAGGTCCCATATGAAGAGAGGCTAAAGAGACTGGGACTTCTCAGCTTAGAAAAGAGGAGACAGAGGGGGGACAGGATAGAGGTCTCTAAAAGCAGGAGTTGGGTGCAGAGGGTGCATACAGAAAAGTTCTTCATTAGTTCCCATAAAGAAGGACTAGAGGACACCAAAGGAAAGGAATGGGTAGCAGGCTTCAAACTAGTAACAGAAAGTTGTTCTTCACAAAGCAAAGAGTCAACCTGTGGAACTCCTTGCTGCAGGAGGCTGTGAAGGCTAGAACTAGAACAGAGTTTAAAGGGAAGTGAGATAAAGTCATGGAGGTTGGGTCCATGGAGTGGTATTAGCCAGGGGGTAGGAGTGGTGTCCCTGCCCAAAGTTTGTGGAAGGCTGGAGAGGGATGGCACGAGACAAATGGCTTGGTCACTGTCTCCGGTCCATCCCCTCCAGGGTCCCTAGGGTTGGCCGCTGTCGGCAGACAGGCTACTGGGTAGATGGACCTTTGGTCTGACCCAGGACGGCCATTGTAAGCTCAGGGCTCAGGGTCGGGGGTCTCAGTGGACCACCTTGATTTTCATGCAATCCTGCTCCCGGGTGGCCAGGCTGGCAGCTCTCCTGCCCTAGACGGCCACTTTCCTGTGCCTAGTGCGGAGATCGTGGACAAGGTCCACGATGTCCGCACTAGCCCAGGCGGGTGCCCGCCTCTTGCAGTCCCGGGCAAGCTCCCGGGAGTCGCCAGCCTGGTCCCGGGAAGAGGGGGAGGGCTGGGGGGCATCGGGTGGCTGGCTCGATCCATGCCAGGTGCAGGGTCTGCTGGCTGGGTGCTGGCAGGCTTGCACCTGGCACAGGCATCGTAGCCAGCCCGTGCCCCTTTAAGGGGTCCGGGGCCGGGAGGGGGGCATAGAGTTTCCCTGGTGTTGGCCAGAGTGGCCACCAGGGAAACCTGGGAAGCCTTAGCCTCCCACTAGTTCGAATTAAGTGGCTACACAGCCCTTAATTCGAACTGCTTAATTCGAACTAGGCGTTAGTCCTCGTGGAATGAGGTTTACCTAGTTCGAATTAAGCGCTCCGCTAGTTCGAATTAAATTCGAACTAGCGGAGCGCTAGTGTAGCGCCTATGAAAGTTAGTTCGAACTAACGTCCGTTAGTTCAAACTAACTCTGTAGTGTAGACATACCCTGGGTGTCTGGCTGGTGAGTCTTGCCCACATGCTCAGGGTTTAGCTGGTCGCCATATTTGGGGTCTGGAAGGAATTTTCCTCCAGGGTAGATTGGCAGAGGCCCTGGAGGTTTTTCGCCTTCCTCTGTAGCATGGGGCACGGATCACAGCTGGAGGATTCTCTGCATCTTGGGGTCTTTAAACCATTTGAGGGCTTCAATATCTGAGATATAGGTGGGAGGATTATTCTAGAAGTAGGAATACTTTGAAGTAGGAATAAGATCCTCCGGAAAAGGGCGCTTTTTCCGGAGGATCGGGGCCAGTGTAGACGCTCTTTTCCGGCTTTTCTAAAAGCCGGAAAAAAGCGGCGGACATTTTTATTTAAATGCCGCGGGGGATATTTAAATCCCCTGCGCATTTCCCTATTGCGACTCGTGAAATTAACATGCCCCTTCCGGAAAAGGGGCCAGTGTAGACGTAGCCCCAGAGAGACAAAAGGAGAAAGGAAAAAACCCAAAATCCTTTGTTCCAGTTTGAAAGTCCTACCTACATTCCTACTGGTCACTCCACCTGGCTAGGTGTAGTTAACCCCTTAATCCCCAGGCTGCTGGCTAACCCTCATAATCATGACACTCAATTACCTTCTTTAATGCCAATCTGCCTACAGGTTTCGGTGGACAGGTCTGGGTTCTTCTGGATCCCGCCACTCGCTCAGCAGGGTGTATCCTCTTTATTTTTCCCTATGAGGCTGTGTCTAGACTGGCCAGGTTTTCCGGAAAATCAGCCACTTTTCCAGAAAAACTTGCCAGCTGTCTATACTGGCCGCTTGAATTTCTGCAAAAGCACTGACTTCCTACTGTAAGAAATCAGTGCTTCTTGCAGAAATACTATGCTGCTCCCATTTGGGCAAAAGTCCCTTTTGCGCAAAGCTTTTGCTCAAAAGGGCCAGTGTAGACAGCTCAGATTTGTTTTCCGCAAAAAAGCCCCGATGGCGAAAATGGCGATTGGGGCTTTTTTGCGCGAAAGCGCGTCTAGATTGGCCACGGACGCTTTTCTGCAAAAAGTGCTTTTGCGGAAAAGCGTCTGTGCCAATCTAGCCGCTCTGTTCCGAAAATGCTTTTAACGGAAAACTTTTCCGTTAAAAGCATTTCCGGAAAATCATGCCAATCTAGACGCAGCCTGAATATATTTGGCGGTGCCTCCATCCCCCTCACTCCTTCCTGGCAGGGTCACCAGGGCAGTTTGGGAGGAAAATTCTAACCACAGGGTAATCCCCACTTACTTGCCAGATAGTTGGAGACTTCCAAGAAATAACACAAACACATACAATATGTTCAACACAATAATTATATTAAACTATGGTTGCCAGGAGCATTCAGCCAGCTCCCAGGAGCCTGACAGGGGCCGCAAGTGACGTGCGCCTTCCTGGTCTGGTGCAGTGGTCCTGGACCTTATTGAGGTTTGGGGGGATGAAGCTAATCTCAAGGATCTCCTGCACCAGATGCAGGAACGCAGACGTCTATGGCCACATGGCAGACAGCCTGGGAAGCAAAGGCCAGATCCACACCCAAGAACAGGGGTGGATGAAGGTCAAGGAGCTCCTCCAGGCTTATTCCAGGGCCAAGGAGAGCAGCTCCCAATCTGGGGCAGAGCCCAACACCTACCCATATCATAATGAGATGGACCACATCCTGGGGGATGGGGCAGTCCGTTCCCCCCCGGGTAGTTCTAGACTCCGGGGTGGAGATGCCCGTCGTTGTCCTTGCCAGGGGCCCAGAGGACATTCACAAGGAGGAGGAGGCCCAGGACCTGGATGAGGTCAGCCTCACCACTGAGCTTAGCCAGGAGCCCCGAGTCCTCCCTGCAGACATCTCCCAGGCATCGTCCGAGGCCGGGGAAGGAACACTGTGTGTGTGCCGTCACTTTCCCATCATGCAGTGGGTGAGTGTGGGTGTGGGTGTGGGGGGCGGAACTAGCCACTCCATGCTTGGGCCTTGCTGACCACAGATCATGCAGGAACCTGTGCACATGGGAGCATGTGCCATGCTGCTCCTGGGCACTTGGCCCCAGAAGGCTGCGACACATGAGCCTTGGGCTCTTGCCCACAGGGTGTCTGGAGAGACCTGACATGCTCCTGACCCCGGGTGGGACACCCTCCCTCCACAAGCCCCATCTCCAAGGAGGCAGGGAACATTCCCCCACACACATACACACACTGAGCACTCCTGCACCCGGGCATGGCCGCAGTCTTGGGGCAGCTCCCAGTCCCAGGGACAGCAGGGTCCATTAGACATAGTGCAGACGGCCTGGTTTCAAGCACATCGGCTCTGATGGTGCAGAGAACTGTAGTCCTCACCTTGCAGAGGGGGGCTGGGCTTCAGGCACTGTGTCCCCAGGAATGACTGACCATTTTTCTTTGTTCTCCACAGCTGTGAGTGGAGGGTGCCACACCACCCAGGACATCCTTCTTCACCCGAGGCTTCCGCAGGCATGCCCGTCCTCTGGAGGAGTACCAGAGACAGCACCTGGGGGCACTGCGAGCCCTGCACCACACCCTCAATTGCTGGGTGGAGGAAGACCTGTAGCGCCGGTGGGAGAGCTGGTGAGAGCATCTTTCCCAGGGCCGCTCCATCTGTACCCATCTGCAGATCCTGGTGCAGAGCATGCTGCCTCCTCCCACTCCAGCCTCTGCTGCCTCCACAGCTCTCCTCCTCCTGCTCCCTCTCCCACTTCTCCCTACAAACCCTCCCCACCCCCCCCGGGGACGCTGAGGACCCTGCACCCACGGTGCTGGGAGCCACAGAAGCTAGCGCCGGTCCGGGCCTGAGCCTCTCCTCCCCCTTCCACTTCCCAGGTTTTCAACACCCCGCCCCGCCTTCTTCCACCCTCTCTCCCACCCTCTCCCAGGTTCTTTCCCCAGTCTCACCCAAGTTTCTTTGCCTTCAGTTTTGTAAAACAAACACACTTAAGTTTGGTTACAAAAAATGTTCTTTATTTTTCCATCTGGAAAGGGGGTTAGGGAGGGGTAAGTGGAAGGATGTGAGGGAGGAGTGAGGCACAAGCCCCCAGTGGGGCAGACCAGGGAGCACTATTAAGGCTCCTTTGGATAGAAGCTCTCCCGCAGGGCCTCCCAGATGCGCACAGCCCCCCAATGGGCCTGCCGGATGGCAGCCATGCGTGGCTGCTCATACACCCTGCCTAAGTGGTCCGCCTCCATCACCCAGCCTGGCAGGAAGGCCTCTCCCTTCCTTTTGCACAAGTTGTGCAGAGCACAGCACGCTGCCACCACGTGCAGAATGTTCTACTGGCCGAGGTCCAGGTGGGTGAGGCAGGGCCGTCCTTAGGCATAGGCAGAATAGACAGTTGCATAGGGCACCAGTATTTCTGGGGCAAAACTCTACTGAGACGGTCGGGAAGCAGTGGAGCAGTGCGAAAAGCCGGCACACCCCCACCCGCTCTGAAAGAGAAAGCTCCAGCTAGCCAGCTGCTTAAAGAAACAGCAGACTTGTTTCCCGTTCCTCCCAGGTGACGCAGAGGCGTAGGGAGGCAGAGGCAGAGGGAACAGTTGCTTCCGGCCGGCACACCATGGGGTGCCGGACAGGAGTGATTCCACGTGACCCACAGCGGGGAGGGAAGCACTTCCCCTCCCCACAGAAGCCGGCGCACGCTGCCTGAACAGCTTGGGCTGTGGCACCCGGCAACTTAGTTCCGGGGCCTTTCTGCACAGTGTGAGGAGGTCAGGAGACCCGGGTCTGTGCAGCCCTGACTGTGCAGGCAGCGCGTTCAGCCCTGGGACTCCCCGCGCCCTCCCCCCTCCCTGGACGGCATCGCGGAGGTAAGTTGCTGGGGTGCAACAGCCCCTGCTGCTCAGGCAGCGCGTGCGCCAGCTATTTGAGGAGGGGGAGTGCAGTCGCACACTTCCCAGAGGTGCAGCAGGATTGCCAGGTACTGGCCCCAGCTGCCCCTGGCCCCAGCCCAGACCCCCCACAAGTACCCTGTCCCCTGCCCCCACCAACACCGTCACCAGCACCCAGCACCACCCTGTCCCCGACCCCAGGTTTGAAGGCAGACCGGCTGCAGATTTTGCAGTCGGCTGGGGGTCCAAGGATACCCATGGTCCATCCTGTCGAACGCGTTCTCCTGGTGCAGGGACAGGAGGGTGAACGAAAAACTGTCCCTACACCCTAGCTCCAAGAGATCCCAGACCAAGTACAAATTATCAAAGATGCTACAGCACGGGACGGTGTAGGTCTGGTCAGGATGGATCACATCCGCCAGCACGGACCACAGTCGCAGCGAGATGGCTTTTGCTACAACCTTGTAGTCCGTGCTGAGGAGCGAGACGGGACGCCAGTTCCGAAGGTCACGGCAGTCCTCCTTTTTCAGAAGAAAGGCGAGCACAGCTTGCCTGCATGACAGAGGGAGGACCCCGCTCTCCGAGGACTTGGCCCAGATGGTGACAAGGTCTGGGCCGAGGATGTCCCAGAACATGCAGTAGAACTCCACGGTCAGCCCGTCCATGCCCGGGGTTTTATTGTTGGGCATGAGACGGAGGGCTTCCGAGAACTCGGCCAGAGTGAGAGGCGTCTCTAGCCGGTCCCAGTCGCCCGCACTACCGTCGGGAGCTTGGTCCAGAGCACCTTGCAGGCATGTGCTTCAGTCGGATCTGGGGAGAACAAACTGGCGTAGAAGGCCCTGGCCCTTCCACACATCTCCTCCGGATCCGTGAGGGGGGTGCCGTCCTCCGCCAAGAGGCAGGTGACGTGCTTTTTAGCCCCCCTCTTTTTCTCCAGGGCGTAGAAGAAGCGGGAGCTGCGATCCATCTCCCGAAGGAGCTGGATATGAGATTGAACAAAAGCGCCCCGGGCCCGGTGGTCCTCATGGCCCAGAGCTCCTCCTGCTTCTCCCGGTACGCCTCGCGGATGGGCGGATCCTTGGGGTTGGATGCCAGGCACCCCTCAAGCTTCAAAATCTCCCATTCCAACTGCTCTATCGTCACATCCCTCTGCTGGCTGGCGCCCCGGGAGTAGTCGCGGCAGAAGAGCCGGGCGCGCACCTTCCCCACGTCCCACAATTGCCGCGCCGAGGGAAAGGCGGGCCGCTGCCCCCACCAGAACTCCCGGAAGGGCGCTATGAAGCCCACGTCCTCCAGCAAGCTATTGTTAAAGTGCCAATAGGCCAGCCCCAGCCTCTCCGAACTCAGAGAGGCTTTCATGGCCACCAAATGGTGGTCCATCAATGAGGCCGGCTGGATGCTGGAGGAGTGGGCTCATGCCAGATGGAAACATGACAGATAAATGCGGTCCAACCAGGAGCGGCTCGACCGATCGTCCCCCACCCGGACGTAGGTGAAGGTGGTATTGTCGTCCGGGTGGTGGTCCCGCCAGATGTCCACCAGGGAGTGATGTTCCACGATCTCCCTGAGGACACCTGCTGCAGCCTGGCAGTTCGCGAGTCATGCACGGTCCCGGTCCTCAAGGGTGGTGTTTTAATCCCCACCGAGGACCAAGCATTCGCGAGGATCCAGAGTGCCGAGGAAGGTGGCCGCCTGCCGATAAAAGGTGACCTGGTCCGAGCCCACGTTCGGGGCATAGACGTTGACCAGGTTCAACGTCTGCCCCTCTACGCGGGCCTGGACGTGCAGCAGGCAGCCTGGGACAACCTCGGCGGTCCCCAGCACCTCGGGCCGTAGGGCAGGGGAGAACAGGGTGACCACCCCGGCCGAGCGAGCGCCGAGGTGGCTAAAGTACACCCCGTCCCCTCACTCCAGCCACCAGCCAGCCTCGACGGCTGGAGTCGTGTGGGTCTCCTGCAGGAAAACCACCGAGTACCCCCCCTCCCGAAGGAAGGAGAGCACCCGGCTCCTGCGGAGACCCACCCTACAGCCCCGGGCATTTAATGTCGCGAATGTGGTGTACTTCATGATGAGGGCTGGGGTGGATCCTCGGCCCCCCGCAGGCCCCGCAGCAGACCGCTGTCCGACCCAAAAGCCAGGAATCTGAGGGTCCGGCAGTAGGCCGCGCCGTCCTGCCTATTGGTCCCTCTCCCCTCCTGCAAGAGGGCTCTTGTAGCCCAGAGGATGGAATGAAAGTCCCCCCAGTGCTGGAGGGCGAGCTGCAGCTTGCCCTTGGCCCTGCAGTTGTCTGCGAGGAATTGGTGCAGCTCGGCCCTCAGCACTGAGGAGGTACCGTCTGGGCCCCCAGATGGAGCTCACGGGCCACAGAGACGGGCAAGCAGGGATCCGATCTAAGGCGTGGCGCCAACAATGACGGCACCGCGCTGCCCGTCCCCAACCCCGGCGAGGGAGGGGGCGGTGGAGGGAACATGGCAGCCCCTATGGGACTGGGGATACAAATACCACCCCATGAGGGCTGCCCACAGCTACCGGGAATGAGACGGCCCCCGTGGGGGTGGCATGACAGTAGTTTGGGGGGATGGTGAAGGCGGAACGGGATTCACAGTGGGGGGGTGGGGGTGGGGGTGGGGGGGAGGATGGGGGAACGGTAATGGGGGGATGGGCTGTACGGTAGGGGTAGAAGGAGGGGTGGTCTCAGGGCCAAATGGTGGGCCAGGGGTAAAGGGAGGGGGAACGGTAATGGTAGGAGAGGGATCGGGGACGGGGGAGAACTCGGGGCTGGAAATGGGTTCATAGAGGACAGGATAAGGGCTAAGGGCATGAACTGGGGTGAGGGGACCCAAATTTGGGCCAGAGGCTGGGGGAAGATCCTCCGAGTTTATGCCACCGGGCTGCGGCACCTCCCGAATGGGAACCGGGGTGGCAGGAACAGGGAGGGGGCTCACGCCGATGCCGGGCTCAGGTGGATAGGCAGGAGCTACTACCATGGCATCGTCTAAGGGGGTGTTGTCTGCTGGGCCCCCAAGGGAAAGGGGAGATGACCGCCCCACCTCATTTGTGGGAGAGGGGGCGCCCCCAAGCTCGGGACCCAGCTGCTCAGTGCCAGCCGTCACCCCTGGGGGCTCAGCAGCTTCCGTTCCAGCGCTCGAGTAGGCTGGGCCAATTGGCAACACCAGGGGTGCCCCAAGGGTGAGGACGGGGTCAGCCACCTGGGGCGTAGGGTTGGGGAGAGGAGGGGGCGGCGCCACAGAGTTGCCTCCCAGACCGAGGCCCACTGGCGGAGGGTCGTCCTTCCCCTGGGTGAGAGGGGTCAGACCCAGGGTCTCGATCTCCTCGAAAAAGGAGCTGAACTCCATCCCTTTGGTCCCAGAGTCTTCCCCGCTGGCCACCGAGGCAACAATTACCTCAGTGGTGACAACGGGGGGTGCAGCTGGTGCCAGGACCAGGGGAGCTTCACCCGAGGTCTCCTCAGGAATGGGCTCTGCAGGGGGGACGGTGTCGTCTCCCCTCGCTGCTACGGCTTCCTCAGCAGGCACCTCCTGCTGGCGCTCACCAGGGGCGTTCTCGGCAGCGCTGGCCCCTCTCGGGATCTTTCGGAGGTGGGCCTCCCCACCCACCTCGTCGGAGGCGGGAGATTGAGCCCGCGAATGGCGGGCTCTGCGCTTCCCCCGGACGAGCGTCCAGCCCTCCGAGGTGGAGGTGGAGGTGGAGGGCTGGTCAGCAGGGGCGAGGCCAGGGGGCGCAGGTGGTCTTCAGGGGGGACGTTGAAGCAGGGAAAGGAGAGAAGGGGGGAGGGAAACCTCCACCTGGGGGGAGCCCTCTCCCTCGCCCGGCAACAACCATGCCACCCTCTCCTCCTCGGGCCCCGCAGAGACGGATTGAGTAGAGGGGGGGCGCCAGAGGGGGGCGCCTCCGGCTCCTGAGCAGGGCCATTGGCTGGAGGAGGGGCAGCTGTGGAGGCCGGACTACCAGGGGGGCCAGCGGTGGTAGGGCCGGTGTGCTCTCGGGCCCCGGGGGTCCCAGATGCCCCCTCCGACCGGGCCAAGGGACAGTCCCTCCGGATGTGCCCCATCACCAGCAGAGGAAGCACCGGGCCTCCCCCGAAGAGTAGTGGACCCAGTAGAAGGTCCCCTGGTAGGGCAACATGAAGGACCCCTCGAGCTCCACCCCGCCACGTGCCACCAGCAGAAGCTGCAGCTGTACCTGCCGGCGGAAGGACAGGACGAGGCGGAGGGCGGGGTCCTTGCAGTCCAACGGGAGAGGGCTGATGGTCGATATGGGTTTCCCCAGAGTGGAGAGGGAAGGTAGCAGGGCGGCATTAGGGAGGACGGGCGGGACGGAGGTAAGGACCACCTGTACGCCCAGGTCCTCCAGTGGTTCGAGGGGCACATGCACGCCCCCCACCGCCAGGCCCCTCTCCACCGCCTCCTGGGCGGCAGCCTCCGAGGCAAGGAAGAACACGACCTTGCCGTACATTTTGGAGGCCGCCACCACGGCCGAGGCCCCCACCACCCTCGCCAACGCCCGCACGTACGTTTCCACATGGGGCGAGGCGGCGACCAGGAGGCAGCGAATGCCGTGCTTCCTGGTCAGGGTGGGAAAGGGGCCCCGGCCAGCAGGGATGGAGCTGGAGGCGGCAGTCGGGGCAGATGACACAGCACGTGGGGGGGCAGCAGTGGCCACCTGGGCGTACGCTCTGGGGGCTGTGGGTGGCTCACCCCCAGAGCCAGTGGGGGGAACAGCAGGGGAAGGAGGGGCTGCGGTGGATGGCGGGTCCGTGTTGGGCAGGGTGGCCTCGGCCATGTAGGGTTTAACCATTCGGGCCGGGCTTTTGCCCCTTTTCTTCCCCCCGCCCTTTTTCCTGGCTGAGGTGGAGGCTGCTCCCGAATTTGAGGGAGCGTCGGCCATGGCAGCGGCGGAGCTCGGGCCGGGAGTCAGGAGGTCGGCCGCAACATTTTTTTGGGCCGGTGGCAGTGGGGGGACCATGGGACCAACAGAGGCAGGGGTCTCCTCCATCATGGGGAGAGGGTGGAGGGAGTCACAGATGGCAGGGAGGGGGGGGCAAGGGTTAACCACTCCTCCCCACCAAATGGCAGGCAGGGGAGGAGGGCGTCAAAGAAGGGGGGAGAGGCTGAAAAGAAGGGGGAGTGCTGGTTTCAGGGAGGGACAACCTAGGACGGGGGAGGGTTAGCAGCCACTCCTCCCTGCCAAAGCTGTGGCAGAGGAGGAGGGCGCAAAGCGAGGGGCGGGGGAAAGGGAGAGTAAGGGTAAGGGGCTAGAGGAACAAGGGGAGGGGAAGCAACCACTCCCTCCCGCTGAGTTGTTGGCAGGGAGGGAGGGCGCTAGCAGAGGAAGGGTGTTTGTGGGGAAACCGAGGAAAGGGGAACTAGCAGCCACTCCTCCCTGTAGGAATACTGCAGGGGAGGGGGGCACTAGAGGGAAGGGGAAGTATGCGAGGGAGGGCAAGGCGCGATTGGGTGGGGGGGCAGCCACTCCCTCCCACTTAACTATTTGCCGGGAGGGAGGGCGCTAACAGGGATAGGACGCAAGCGTGGGAACCGAAGGGATTTGAGGCCAGCAACCACTCCTCCCTCCAAGGGTGGAAGCAGAGGAGGGCGCTGGCAGAGTGGGTGGGGGACAAAGTAACGGGCTCAGGGTGCGGGCCGGCTCCTCTGGCTGCACTGGGTTACAAGGGGGAAGCTATGGGGTCAATGAGGAGGGTGCAGTGTACGGGGGGCCAACTAAAAGGGGAGGGATAGGGCACAAGCGTTCGGGGGGAGCAGTAGGGAGGGTCCAGGACAGGTAGGGCAGTGCAACAAGGCTAGCGGGAGGCTGGGGGAGGAAGGGGACACTGGGAGAGATGGGGCAGAATAAGGCAAGTCAGCAGCTGGGAGAGGTGGGGCACACACACTAACAAACTAACAGGGGCAAGGGCGTGGCTGGTAGCAAACTCCAAGTGGGGCGTGGTAGGTGAGCAACCTTAGGGAGGGAGGAAAAACAACTGGACTAGCAGGGTGGGGCAGGCAGTGGGGTCTATTTGAAGACATGGGCGAGTGGACGAAGCCCGCCCACTTTCTAAAAACCCCTCCCCCAGCCTTGCGGGAGGGACGACTGGACCCGTGGTTCAATTAATTACTTGGGACAAATAATGACAAAAGGGTCAGGGAGTGCGGGCTAAAGGTTTATAACTAGGGAACCGGATGGGGACACCGAGCAGAGAACCCCGGACAGCGCCCACTGCTCCTCAAAGCTGTCGAAGGAGCCAGTGGACGCCGCCCAGAGGAACTCTGCCCGGATTCGTGATACGAGGGAAGAACGGAAATAGGCCCCACAGTCGCAGAGAACCCCCTTGTCTAGCATCCTCCTCCTGGTATTATAGATGGTGACTTTCGCCAGGGCCAGGAGGAGGTTGACGAGGAGGTCTCGCGACTTTGTGGGGCCACGGATTGGGTGTGCGTAAATAAAAAGGTGAGGGGAAAAGTGCAGCCAGAACCTCAATAAGAGGTTCTGGAGGAGCTGGAATAGGGGCTGCAACCTGGCGCATTCAAGGTAGGCGTGCGCCAGGTTCTCCCTCACGCCGCAAAAGGGGCAGGTGTCCGGGATTGGGGTGAACCGCGCCAAGTACACGCCCGTGCTCACGGCTCCGTGAAGGAGCCGCCAACTGATGTCCCCGACGGGCCGCAGAATTAGATCGGAATAGACGCTGGCCCATCGGGGTTCCCCACCCTCTATAGGTCTTAGATACTCCCGCCACTTGGTATCGGGGCGGGACACGAGGGTGGGGAAATGCAGGGTGTGGAGCACGAGCGTGTACAGATGTTGTCTTGGCGCGGCTTGAAAACAGACCGGCTGCATATTTTGCAGCCGGCTGGGGGTCCAGGGATGGGGAGGCCGGGGGGGCCCGTGGAACAGGGGCCCAATAATAAGGGACGGAGGTTTTGCAGGAGGGGAGGGGCGGGGATCGCCAGAGCGTACAGCTGGCCCGACAGCGGACACCCCTGATGCACCCCCCGCCCGAAGCTGACCGGCGCGGTCAGGGTCCAGTTGAGCCTGACCAAACACTCCGCGAGGGCGTACAGCACCCGGAGAAAACCCACAAACGGGGGCCCGAAGCCGAAGGCCTGCAGGATGCCCAGGAGATACCCGTGGTCCATCCTGTCGAACGCCTTCTCCTGGTCCAGGGACAGGAGGGCGAACGACAAGCCGTCCCTACGCCCGAGCTCTAAGAGATCCCGGACCAAATACAAGTTGTCAAAAATACTACGGCCCGGGACGGTGTAGGTCTGGTCGGGATGGATCACGTCCGCCAGCACGGACCGCAGTCGCAGCGAGATGGCTTTTGCTACGACCTTGTAGTCCGTGCTGAGGAGCGAGACGGGACGCCAGTTCCGTAGGTCGCGGAGGTCCTCCTTCTTCGGCAGTAGGGCGAGCACCGCTCGCCTGCACGACAGAGGGAGGACCCCGCTCTCCAAGGACTCAGCCCAGACAGTGACGAGGTCTGGGCCGAGGACGTCCCAGAACACGCGGTAGAACTCCACGGTCAGCCCGTCCATGCCCGGCGTTTTATTGTTGGGCATGAGATGGAGGGCTTCCGAGAACTCAGCCAGGGTGAGAGGCAGCTCCAGACGGTCTCGGTCGCCCGCGCCGACCGTTGGGAGCTCGGTCCAGAGCGCCCTGCAGGCGTCGGCTTTGGTCGGATCCGGGGAGAACAAACTGGCGTAGAAGGCCCTGGCCCTTCCATGCATCTCCACCGGATCCGTGAGGGGGTGCCGTCCTCCGCCAAAAGGCAGGTGACGTGCTTTTTTGCCCCCCTCCTTTTCTCCAGGGCGTAGAAGAAGCGGGAGCCGCGATCCATCTCCCAAAGGAGCTGGATGCGAGATCGAACAAAAGCGCCTCGGGCCCTGTGATCTTCCAGGGCCCGGAGCTCCTCCCGCCTCTCCCGGTACGCCTCGCGGAGGAGTGGATCCTCGGGGGCGGACGCCAGGCGCCTCTCAAGCTTCAAAACCTCCCGCTTCAACTGCCCTATCGCCGCATCCCTCCGCTGGCTGGCGCCCCGGGAGTAGTCACGGTAGAAGAGCCGGGCGTGCACCTTCCCCACATCCCACCATCGCCGCGCTGAGGGAAAGGCGGGCCGCTGCCCCCGCCAGGCCTGCCAGAACTCCCGGAAGGACGTCACGAAGCCCACGTCCTCCAGCAAGCTATTATTAAAGTGCCAATAGGCCGGCCCCAGCCTCTCTAAAGTTAGAGAGGCTTTCACGGCCACCAAATGGTGGTCCGTGAACGGGGCCGGCCGGATGCTGGAGGAGTGAGCTCGTGCCAGATGGAATCGTGAAAGGTAAATGCGATCCAACCGGGAGTGGCTCGACCGCTCTTTACCCACCCGGACGTAAGTAAAGGTGGTACTGTCATCCGAGTGGTGGCCCCGCCAGACGTCCACCAGGGAGTGATGTTCCATGATCTCCCTGAGGACGTCTGCCGCGGCCTGGCAGTTCGCGAGTCCTACACGGTCCCGGTCATCGAGGGTGGTGTTGAAGTCCCCGCCCAGGACCAGGCATTCGCGAGGATCCAGAGTGCCGAGGAAGGTGGCCGCCTGCCGATAAAAGGTGACCTGGTCCGGGCCCGCGTTTGGGGCGTAGACGTTGACCAGGTTCAACGTCTGCCCCTCTACGCGGGCCCGGACGTGCAGCAGGCGGCCCGGGACAACCTCGGCGGTCCCCAGCACCTCAGGCCGTAGGGCAGGGGAGAACAGGGTGACCACCCTGGCCGAGCGAGCGCCGAGGTGGCTAAAATACACCCCGTCCCCCCACTCCAGCCGCCAGCCAGCCTCGACGGCTGGAGTCGTGTGGGTCTCCTGCAGGAAAACCACCGAGTACCCCCCCTCCCGAAGGAAGGAGAGCACCCGGCTCCTGCGGAGACCCGCCCTACAGCCCTGGGCATTCAGCGTCGTGATGGTGGTGTAATTCATGATGAGGGCTGGGGTGGATCCTCGCGGGCAGGTGAATCAGCGGCCCCCCCCCAGGCCCCGCAGGCCTCGAAACCTGCGGGTCCGGCAGTAGGCCGCGTCGTCCTGCCTATTTGTCCCTCTCCCCTCCTGCAACAAGGCCCTAGTGGCCTGGAGGATGGAGTGGAAGTCCCCCCAGCGCTGGAGGGCGAGCTGCGCCTTTCCTTTAGCCCCGCGGTAATCCGCGAGGAATTGGCGCAGCTTACTCCTCAGCGCCGAGGGGGAGCCAGGGTTTTCCTCCGTCCGGGCCCCCGGATGAAACTCGCGGGCCACGGAGACGGGCAAGCAGGGATCCAATCCCCAACGCGGCGCCGACACCGCTGGCGCCTCGCTGCCCGCCCCCGACCCCGGCAGGGAAGGAGGCGGCGGAGGGAACAAGGCAGCCCCTAACGGACTGGGGACCGGGGATACGAAAGCGACCCCCGGAGGGCCGCCCGCAGCGGATGTTTGGGAGGGCGGTAGAGACGAGTCGGGTAACACAACAGGGACTAGGATGGGAAAGGAAGCGGGGGGACAGCAGCGGAGGGTTTTCTTCCACAGCAGGGACGGGGGGAGGGGTGGGTTCAAGGCCGGACAGTGGGTCGGGGTCAGGGAATGGGACAGAGATGGGGGTAGGAGAGGGATCGGGAACAGAGGAAGCCTTGGGGCTGGAGATGGGTTCGTAGAGGGCGGAAGCGGGAGTGGGGGGAGGATCGGGACATGGGAGGGGATCAGAATCCCGGGCGGGGTCTGGGAAGGGGTCCCCCGTAGCAATCCCACCAGGCTGCGGCGCCTCCCGAATGGGGACCTGGGAATCGGGAGCGGGGAGAGGGGGGCCCGCACCGACGCTGGGCTCAGGTGGAAAACCGGATATTGGTGCCTCGGCGTCGGCCAGTGTGGTGTTTTCTGCCGGGCCCCCAGCAGGAAAGGGGGATGACTGCCCCACCTCGGTTGTGGGAGAGGGGGCACCCCCAAACCCAGGATCCAGCCGCTCGGTGCCAGCTGTCCCCCCTAGGGGCTCGGCGGCATCCGTTCCGGCGCTCGAGTCGGCCGGGCCTGTGGGTAACATCAGGGGCGCCCCGAGTGTGAGGACGGGGTCAGCCACCTGGGACACGGGATCGGGGAGAGGAGGGGGCGGCGCCACAGAGTCGCCGCCCAGACCGAGGCCCACTGGCAGAGGGTCGTCCTCCCCCTGGGTGAGCGGGGTCAGACTCAGGGCCTCGAGCTCCTCAAATATGGAGCTCAACTCCATCCCCTCGGCCCCGGAGCCTTCCCCTCCGGCCGCCGAGGCAACAATTACCTCAGCGGGGATGGAGGGGGGCTCAGTTGGAGCCGGGGCTGGGGGGGCTCCACCTGAGGCCTCCTCGTGGATAGGCTCTGCAGGGGGGGCGTCGTCGTCCCCCCTCGCTGCCATGGCTTCCTCGGCCGGCGCCTCCCGCTGACGCTCGCCGGGGGTGGTCTCGACAGCGCTGGCCCCCCTCAGGATCTTTCGGGGGGCCTTCCCACCCTCCCCATAGGAGGGGGAGAGGGAGCCCGCGAACGGCGGGCTCTGCGCTTCCCCCGAGCGAGCGTCCAGCCCTCCGAGGTGGAGGTGGAGGGCTGGTCAGCAGGGGCGGGGCCGGGGGGACTTTTGGTATTCGGGGAGGGCGTTGTGGTAAAGGTTGGGAAAGGGGGGGGTACCTCCACCTGGGGGGGCCCTCTCCCTCACCCGGCAGCAACCGTGCCACCCTCTCCTCCTCGGGCCCCGTAGAGACTGATCAAATGGAGACGGGGCCCGCTTGCCCGCTCGGGTACGCTGGAGGGGACGCCTCCGGCTCCCGAGCAGGGCCGTCGGTTGGAGGAGGGGTGGCCGCGGAGCCCGGACTACCAGGGGGGCCGGCGGTGGTGGGGCCGGCGCCCTTATGGGCCCCAGGGGGCCCGGACGCCTCCTCCGACCGGGCCAACGGACAGTCCCTCCGGACGTGCCCCATCGCCTGGCAGAGGAAGCACCGGGTCTCCCCCGAGGAGTAATGAATTTGGTAAAGGGCCCCCTGGTAGGGCACCATGAAGGACCCCTCGAGCGCCTCCCTGCCACGTGCCGCCGGCAGCAGCTGTAGTTGTACCTGCCGGCGGAAAGACAGGATGTAGCAGAGGGTGGGGTCCTTACAGCCCAACGGGAGAGGGCTGATGGTCGAAATCAGCTTCCCCAGGGTGGAGAGGGAGGGCAGCAGGGCGGCATTAGGGAGGAAGGGCGGGACGGAGGTGAGGACCACCCGTACGCCCAGGTCCTCCAGTGGTTCGAGGGGCACGTGCACGCCCCCCACCACCAGGCTGGGGAGGGAGGGGAAAAACAACCTAGGCTAGCAGGGAAGGGGCGGGCGGTGGGGAAGGACACAAACTACTGGGGTAGGTGGGTGACCAGGGGTGAGGGCAGCCCCCCAGCCAAATGTAGCTGAAGGAGGGGGGCCAAATCCAAGGTGGGGTGGGGAGGGAGCACACCCACAAGCGCTGTGTGGGGCTTGACCTCACCCACCGCTGCAGCAGAGTCCCAGATGGAAGGCGGGGCAGCAAACCCCGCCAGGGGGAGAAGAGACAGTACTGGTGGTGGAGGGAGTGTTGGGGGTGGTGGCAGCGGGGGAGGGGGGCATCTGGACTGGGGGGAGGGCCCTGAGCCTCTCCCCCAGCCCCCCTTTTAACAACTCAGTTCACCACCACCCCTGGAGCAGATGAAAAAGAAAAGCTCAGTTTTTTAAAACTAACCCCCTCCACAGTTCTTGATGGTAGTGATTCTCCTCTTCTCCCCCTCAGCGGGGTGCAGCAGCAGCAGTTGGCAGGCAGCGGTGGAAGGCCTCTGGGTAGTGGTGCTGGTGGGGTGGTCCTCCTCCTCTGGAGCGGTGGAGGGGAGGGGCGGCAGCCGGCAAGCCCCCCCCCCCCCTCAGGCAACAGCTGGTGGTGGTGGTGGTGATAAGGCAGTGAGGAGGAGGGGTAGCAACTGGAGCGGCGTCCACGGGAGCAGGCAGGCAGCTGGGTGGGGAGGGCTCCGGCTGGTGCAGAGGCAGGAGCAGAAGCAGGAACGGGGGAGGGGGGGGGAGAAGGAAGAGGGCAGCCCCTGCACCCTGCTGCCTCTCCTCCTTCTCAGGAGTGGAGTGGGGTAGAGGAATGGCCGCCCACTGAGCCGGAGGAGGAGGAACCCCTCCGGACAGGCAAACCGACTACAAATGGTAACATCAAAAGATAACACACTGGATGCAGACTGACACAGTAAAATCCATAGACTTCAACAGAGAAAAGGATTATAAAAGCAGGATGCTTTCCATGGAACTTTGGGTTCATCTTGTCACCAACTCCAGGAGCATCGGATCACGACTGACAGAGCCCAGCTCCCCTCTGTGATCAATCTGGCTGGCCACTAGATTGATTCAGACTCTGGACTGGTAACTATAACATCGACTGGCGGGACTGTGTGTGTGTGTGTGGGGGGGGGTGACTGAAAAGCATATGCCACTGTTGTATTCTCAATAAATGCGGCGTACTGCCTTTTCCCTTATAAAAGATCTCGTGTGCTTTGTTTAAGCATAACATTTTTGGTGGAGAATGCGAAGGGGGAAGAATACGCGCTGTGATTATTGACAATACTTCTAAAAAGGTGTAACATACACTTAAAGGTGATTGATCATTCAGGTGTGCACACCCCTGGTCATAGAGATACCGGGATAAAGATACATAGAGGGAATCCATTGTAATCAATATTGTATTCATTGTTGGTATTTTATTAGAGGTTTTTTTATTACAAGGTATACACACCCTTGGTCATAGCAGGGCTGAGTAACAGGAGTGAGGTTTAGCATCCCTCTCTCCACCCTGGAGTGCCAGGGAGGAAATAATTGGAGGTGGGTATACCTCTGGTCGTAGCAAGGTCAGGTCGTAGCAAGGTCGAGCAGTAGGAGGAAGACTGAGAGATCTTCGCTCCAAACTGAAAAATCTTAGCTGCATACACCCTCAGCTGTAGCAAGACTGAGCACAAGAGAAGTTAGTGTTTCTCGCTCTGATCCTGGGAGGGATTTATATTTGACTACGGGGGGGCTGTCTGCCTGGGAAAATACCCCGACTCAACCATCTATGTTTGGTGCATGAGCCCTCGGTGGTAGAGACCGAGTAATACGGGGGAATCTTAGAGTCTCTCCCTCTGGCCCAGAGTGGGTTAAAATTGTAAGCCCCGGCACTGGCACGGGCAACAAGGGTGAGAAGAGGAATTTGTAAGCCCCGGCACTGCCATGGGCAAATAAGAGACCTTAAAATAATTAGAAATAACAACCAAAGACCTTGAATATAAAATGTTCAGGCGAAAGGAGTCCCCTAAGGACAATGCTCAGGAAAAAGATAAAATCATAAGAGAAAGCCAAGTCCTACAGGGCATGGTAAAGAAACTAACACTAGAACAAGGCAGAGCCCCTGCAAACCATGATCGCTGCAAATTAGATTATCAATCAGCTTAAGCAGAAGCTAGGCTTTGCAACCCGTCAGGTTGCAGCAGTCACAGCAGGAGAATGGGATCAAACACTGTCCAGGGGAAACCCGGACTGGAAGGAAGGAATATGAGACCCCAGGGAAACCTGAGAGGGAGATATATGGAATAGTCCACAAGATTGTATATATGACGGGTGCACTTCCACGGCCCCGATAGCGGCTATCCAATGTACCATGGTAACGACTCCCATAGAGGGTGGGGGTAGCACGACCGTTACTACAGTCCCAGTATCAGCCACCGACTTCAAAACCAATGGCTGAGGGTTTGGGGACCCTGAACCTTTTCTAGGTGGTGCACCAACGCAATCTTACTTGCAGGAAGGGAAGGGCTGAATACCCCAGAAATCTACCGACTCATGGGGGTATGTGCAGCCCCGGAGATTAGAGCCACTCTGGATAGGTTGGCAGTCACCAAAGAAGATGGCCTCCTGACCCTGATGGTGACATTTGGGGAACAGATAGGCAGACGTAACTTTATAGCGCAAGCTGTAGCCTCCACCCAGGACCCTAATGAGGGCCCTGAGAATTATTTAACCCGATGGGCCCTGATGCAAGTAATGGCTGGTCTAGTGATAGTTGACGGCACCAGACCGACAGAGGAGCTACCATTTAGTGTCCAGTCCTTAAGGGATTGTGCTGCCTCTTTGGCCCTGTATTACTCTGGCAAATTTGCAGTTTGGCAGGATAACCACCCAGCTAACCTAGGGGAGCTAAGGGGATTGGTCCAACAAATAACCACTCACTCCGGACCACGACCCACTATAAAGAAAGAAAGGGTCTCTTATGTGGCAGCAATAGAACCAGCAGTTAGCTATACAAACGAGAGGTAGCGGGATCTAAAAAGATATAAAACTCTTACTCCAACACAAGCCCAGCCCCTTCATCTCAGGGGCAAGCCACAGTTTGTATGGGCCACGCCTTAGCGGCAAGATGTAATGCAAGGGGGGAAGGAGGGGACCCAAGCCCACCCACTATTCTAGGTCCCAACCCAAAGACCCTTGGGTGGCAGCCTTGTCCTGACCTTCTCTACTCCTCTTCACTGCCTTCTGTTCCCTGGGACCCCTTTGCACCCTCCTGGCCCTTGGGGCAAGGCCAGTGGCCTGGCAGGTATCAGGCAGGAGTCTCCCTGGGTATGTCTACACTACCCCCCTAGTTCGAACTAGGGTGATAATGTAGGCAACCGGAGTTGCAAATGAAGCCCGGGATTTGAATTTCCCGGGCTTCATTTGCATGTTGCCGGGCGCCGCCATTTTTAAATGTCCGCTAGTTTGGACTCCGTGCCGCGTGGCTACACGTGGCACGGACTAGGTAGTTCGGACTAGGCTTCCTATTCCGAACTACCGTTACTCCTCGTGAAACTCCTAGTTCGAACTAGGGTGGTAGTGTAGACATACCCCCCCTTTCTAGCTTCCTGAGCCTGCCCAGTACTGCTCTTACAGAGGTGCTTCAATGGGAACCAGGTCCTGCACCTTCCCTGGTCAGGGCCTAACTGCCTGTCTTTGCTGGGCAGCTCCCTATATGCAGGGCTGCCCCAGAAAGCCCCACCCTAATGATTCTTTACAAGCATCCCCTGATTGACCAGGGCTCTGCGCATGCTCCTTCCAGCCTGCCTTAGCCCCTTCCGGCCAGTGTGAGGCAGTTGCCCCACCACAGGGAGGAAGCCAGTGGCCAAGCAATTAAAGGAGTACTCACCTTTAGGGCCACCTGGCACACAACCTTGGGAGAACGCACACTAACCCGATGTATCCTCACCATCTAGGATGTCGCTAAGGGGGACTGGACCTCAGCCACTCTCCTACAGTCTGGGTTTGGGGGTGGGTGCCGATGGAAATGGTCCCAAGAACCAGCATGGCAAGTTCAGGTTGGGAAAACAACGCTTGGTTTTTAGTAGGGTCAGAAGTCTCCTATCTGCACATGGGGTTAATATGGGCAGAACCTGGGAATACCTGGGAGGGATGGCCACAAGAACCACCGCTCCTACAGTGCGCAGAGATGGTATCCCCTCAGCACTGGGTGGAACAGGGAAATAGAATTTATTGGGTGGGATCAGCAATGCTCAATGGTCAGGCTCTGGAGGGTAGAAGATGCATGTAGAGGGTGGGATCTGGTTTGGGTAATTTATCTCTGCAATTTGGACACTCCACCTACCAGATTTTTATACCAGCTGTGCACCAACTTAACCTGACTGGATACCTGATGGTGCCAACTAATTGGACTAAAGCAGTACCTCAGCCTACCTGGATAAACTGGAACACTTTGACACACCTGTTAAAGCAGCTCCAGGTTAAAGCAGCTCTAGGCTGAACAACTCCAAGCACAAATCCTGGAAGCCCGGGCCATCCAAGGGACTAATGAATTCCAACTGGGCAACTGAACTGCCTGCAGATTGTGCTTGGACTGGTATAGCCTGTGCCTTTGGACAGGCCTAACGGACACTCATTCACTCCTCAGTTAAATTGTCCACGCTGTTGGGATTTTACTCCTACTAATTGTACTGTTAATTCTACTGAGCTCCTCCTACTGATTGTATTGTTCATTTTGCTGATGGCAAGTTTAAGGCTGTGCACTGCCCTGGCTGCTCCCTGGAAGCCATACCTGTAGGCCAGTAACCAACCCCGTGTGTGACCTGCCTTTCCTATCTCCCCGTAGCATGACCGGTGGAACAAGGTATTGGGCAGTTAGAGCCAAGGCCTATAGCCTGAGTACCCTGCCGGCCAGTGTGGGGGAAGGAGAGGCGCCTTGCCCCTTCTTTGTAAGAGTGGGGCAGTGTTGGGATATGTAAAATGAGTAGGGGTCTGGGATGGCGGTAAGGATTCAGTCACAGTAGGCATTACCCTTGAACATGCTCTTTCCCTTTGTCTTTCCCTGCTCTTCTTTGTTGTATCTTTTACCTACCCTCACTGGCTCTGTATAAATATTTCAGGGTTACTTTTCTTGTAATCTCTGTAACCTGCTGATTTGGAAAGTTTGTAGCATAGGAAAGTGATTTAATTAGAAATTCTGTAAATAGTAATTAGGGGCGGGTATAATAATATTCATCACCTGCTTATTAATATTACTTTTATGGGAGTTAACATTACTAAATAAGGTTTAGGGAAAGTAGTTATAGATGTGACTTAACATACTAAAATAGATAAAAGGGTGTAATTGGTGCCAATTAGTTGCCACTTGGATGTTGTGTTGAATGTCTGAGGTTAATGTGTGTGGGCAATAAAGCAGGTCCGTTTACCCCCATCCGCTCCTGTGTCACCTGTTTCTTCTCTAACATGCTGCATGGTATCTGAAGAAAGAGGAAGAGAATGCACAAAAGGAATAGGGATTTGGATGGAAAACTGAAAGAATGGGAGAGGAGAAATGCAATGATGAATGAGAAGGAATAGGAGACAGATGGGATATGAAATCTGAAAGGGGCCATGACAAGTAAAGCACTCATGAAGGAATCATGGCAACAGGAAAAGAGGTGCAAAGGGGGAGGATACACCATGTGCCGGTTTAACACCCCCCCACATGCTTTATGAAATTGACTTATGGACACACATATGCATAACTTGAAGATGCTTTGGACAAAATACCTCATGTAACTATCAATCTTAGGGTATGTCTAGACTACATGGCTCCGTTGACGTTTCATGAGGCATACTGGAGCAGTCGACAAAGGCTTCCCTTGTCGACCGCGCCGCGTCTAGACTGCCGCGCTGTGCCGGATCAGCTGATCGTCGACACAGCGTGGCAGCCATTTTTATTTTAATGAAGCGGGTATTCTTTAAATCCCCACTTCATTGACTATGCCGGGTAAAACTAGTTTACATGGCTCCATCGACGGAGCCATGTAGTCTAGACGTACCCTTACTGTCACAATCTGCTGGATCTGTATATCGTATTTTGGTGTGTGTATCATTCTTGTGTGTAAAGTTAGACATATGGGGTGCATCTAGACTGGCAAGATTTTGCGCAAAAGCAATTGCTTTTGCCCAAAATCTTGCCGCCTGTCTACACTAGCCACGAGTATTTGCGCCAGAGCACTGACTTTGTACTGTACAAAATCAGTGGTTCTTGCGCAAATACTCTGAGGCTCCGGCTCAGTGATAAGCCCTCTTGTGCAAGTATTCTTGCGCAAGAGGGCCAGTGTAGACAGCCAAGTTGATTTCTTGCGCAAGAAAGCCCGATGGCTAAAATGGCCATCGGAGCTTTCTTGCGCAAGAGAGCATCTACACTGGCACGGGTGCTTTTGCGCAAAAGCAAATCTTGCCAGTGTAGACACTCTCTTGCGCAAATACTTTTAACGGAAAAACTTTTCCATTAAAAGTATTTGCGCAAAATCATGCCAGTCTAGACGCAGCCATGGCGTATGGAATGGTTTATGGTTTTAAATGTGCAAATGAAAGTCATCAAGGCTGTTTCTCTCAATGTCTGGATGATCACCTGTAAACAGCCTCTTTTCTCCTTGGAGTCTAAACAGTGGTTGGTCTTAGGAAGTCACGTGACCACCCCAACTGGTCAGGTCTGACTAGGTAATTTTCCATGGAAGGGTGGAATGTAGGAACAGAATTCCCGCTCAAAAAGAAGGCTATTTAGAATGCAAACTTTTCAGGCTTTTGCCCTTGGTTCATTCTCGAGAGTGACATGCCAGCCAGAGACCCCAGGGAAAAAAGATTATCCCTGGCTTGGAGGTTTATCTGAAATAAGAACAGTTGTAGGGTGAGTTTGAATGTGTTAGAACTAGCTATGCGTTTCTTGTTACTTTAAATTTATAATTCACTTTGCTCTGGGGCTGTGTCTAGACTGCATCCCTTTTCTGTAAAAGGGATGCAAATTAGACACATCGCAATTGCAAATGAAGCGGGGATTTAACTCCTCCCTGCTTCATTTGCATAAACATGGCTGCCGCTTTTTTCCGGCTCGGAGCTTTGCCGGAAAAAAGCGCCAGTCTAGACGCGGATCTTTCGGAAAATAAAGCCTAAAGGAATAAGGGATCTTTCAGAAAAGGCTTTATTTTCCGAACTCGTATGGATGAGAACCCGTATGGATGAGATGTGTCCACGGGGAGGTCTGAGCTTACCCCACCGTCCAGGTCCACCTAACCGGGGGCGGACAGGACCGGATTTGGAAGGTAGGGAAGGCCAAGACCCTACCCTACCCCCTCCTCATAGGGCGGGACTGGCCCAGATTCGGACCACTGCTACGGGGCCGGGGTCAACCCGCCACCGGGGGAAGCGCAGCAGAGCCCTGCGACGGAGGCCAGGGTGGGAGTCCCCCAGGAGGAGCAGCCTGCATGGAGCTGGAGACGGATCCGGACTTCACAATGGAGCAGAGGATGGACCCCACTTTACAGAATGCCTGGGACCAAGCGGTCACTCCGGGGGAGGTAGAACAGGGCCCGGCTAGACCACCGCAAGGACCACAATTCCAGGTATGGAATGATCGCTTGTACCAGGTCACTGAGGAAAAGGGGGGGGGGAAGTGCGGAAACAGCTGGTGGTCCCCACCCGGTTCCGCCTGGAGGTGCTAGAATTAGGGCACGCCAACCCCTGGTCGGGGCACCTGGGGCGCGAGAAAACACTGGACAGGGTCCTGCAACGGTTCTATTGGCCGGGGGTCTTCCGGGCCGTGCGGGATTTCTGTGAATCGTGCCCCGAGTGCCAAAAGACCGCCCCGGCCCGGGTGCCGAAGGCCCCTCTGGTGCCCCTCCCGATAGTCGTGGTGCCGTTTGAGCGGGTGGCCATGGACCTGGTCGGGCCCTTAGAGCCATCAGGGCGGGGACATCGATACATCATGGTAGTCGTAGATTACGCCATACGCTACCCCGAAGCGGTCCCCCTGAGGAACACCAAAGCCCCGACCCTAGCACGGGAGCTCCTGCGGATTTTCTTGTGGGTCGGCCTGCCGCAGGCGCTCCTCATGGACCAAGGCCCAAACGTAAACTCACGGGTCATTAAAGAATTGTGTAAGATGCTGAGGATCAAACGACTACAGACTTCGGTATACCACCCGCAAACCGATGGGTTGGTAGAGCGGTTCAACCAGACACTCAAGGGCATGCTGCGTCGGTTCGTGCAGGAGGACCCACGGGGGTCGGACCTAATGCTCCCCGGTCTCCTAGTTGCAGTGCGAGAAGTCCCGCAGTCTTCTACAGGTTTCTCCCCGTTCGAGCTGCTGTACGGCCGACGCCCCCGAGGGATCCTGGACCTCCTGAAGGAAGGCTGGGAGCACCAGTCCACGACCGGGCGGGGAACGGTCCAGTATATCACGCAGCTGCGAGAGAAATTAAGCCGTCTGGGCGAATATGCCTGCTTAAACCTCGAAGAGAGCCAAAGACGCCAAGCGAGGTATTATGATGCCAACACACGTCGGCGAGAGTTCCAGCCGGGCGACTGGGTAATGCTGCTCCTACCCACGAAAAAGTCAAAACTACTGGTGCAATGGCAAGGGCCCTTCGAGGTGGTCAGGAAAATAGGGGAGGTCGATTATGAGGTAAAGTTGTCAGGCCACCAACAAGGGACACAGCTCTTCCACGTCAACCTGTTAAAGAAATGGGTACCCCGAGAAGCTCTACTGATCGCGCCACCCTCCGGGGGAGACGACCTGGGACCGTGGGGTGAGGACGAGATGGAACAGCCAAAAATCACCCTGGACCCCGAACTGACCCCTCAACAACAAGAACAGCTGAGAGGGGTCCTCCAGCGATACCAGGAGACCCTCACAACCAGACCCGGCCGTACGACCCTGGGATTACACCGGATCACCATGGAGGAGGGCCGGATTGTGCGGGAGCCCCTGCGCCCCCTCCCCCAGAAAAGGTGGGATACCGTGAAACAGGAGATCCAATTGATGCAGCGGTGGGGAGTGATAGAGGAGTCAGCTAGCGAGTGGCGCAGTCCAATCGTCTTGGTCCCCAAGGCTGACGGCTCAACGCGATTTTGTATAGATTTCAGGAAAGTGAACTCCATGTCCCAGTTCGATGCGTACCCAATGCCGAGGGTGGATGAGCTGCTGGAGCGGCTCGGGCAGGCGGTCTATATAACAACCCTAGACTTATCGAAGGGCTATTGGCAGATACCACTCGACTCAGGAGCCCGGGAAAAGACGGCCTTCTCGACCCCCTTCGGTCTGTTCCACTTTCAGACCATGCCTTTCGGTCTCCACGGGGCGGTGGCGACCTTCCAACGGGTGATGGATCGAGTATTAACACCACATCACGAATACGCCGCTGCCTATATAGACGATATTGTTATCTACAGCCAGGCATGGGAAGACCATTTGCTGCACATAGAGGCGGTACTTTCGTCCCTAGGTAAGGCAGGCCTCACGGCCAACCCAAAAAAGTGTCACTTCGCATGGCGGGAAGTCTCCTACCTAGGGTACACGGTGGGGCGGGGAAAGTTGAAACCAATTTACAGCAAGGTGCAAGCCCAAGAGACTACCCGACCCCGACAACCAAAAAGCAGATCCGCCAGTTCCTGGGGCTGGCGGGGTATTACAGGAGATTTGTGCCGCAGTTTGCCTCGTTGGCAGCCCCCCTGACCGAACTAGTGAGGAATACTGAACCCGCCAGGGTGAGATGGAACCCACAGGCCAAGCTCGCCTTTCAGGTATTAAAAGAGAAACTGGCCTCAGCCCCGGTGTTAATGCAACCGAACTTCGATAAGCCTTTTATCCTCTATACAGATGCCTCAGAGGTGGGACTCGGAGCTGTATTAGCCCAGGAAGAACAGGGCGGAGACCACCCGGTCCTGTATCTGAGTCGGAAGCTGCTGCCCCGCAAACGAGCCTACGCCACCATCGAAAAGGAAGCTCTTGCGGTGAAATGGGCGATTGACGTGCTGCGATATTATTTGTGGGGGAATAAATTTAAGTTGGTGACTGATCATTCCCCTTTAGTCTGGTTAAACTCTATGAAAGACACGAACGCCTGCATAATGCGGTGGTACCTGGCCCTTCAGCCCTACTGTTTAGATGTGGTGCACCGGCCAGGGGCTACCCACCAAAACGTGGACTTTTTTTCGCGGATAGGGGAACAAACCCCAACCCGTGACCAACCTCTCCAAAGGGGGGAGGTATGTGGCAGACCCGGCTGGGTCCGCACTGGCCCCGGGGGGAAGGCAACCCCCCGCCGGATGGGGGAAAAGCCGCCGTGGCAAGAAGCGGCAGAGCCGCGCCGGCCCGACGGGCTCACTAGCGCGGGGAAGCCCGGAGGGTCCCACAATGGAGGCGGCACGGCTTGACCCGGACCCCAGGGAAGCGCCCCGACAGGGGCGGGCGACTCGCGCTAGAGGCGGGGCCTCGGGCGCGCGCCGGGGAGAGCCCAGAGGAGGAGCCCGGAGAGGGGTGGGGCCAACCCCCCTGACGTCACTCCCTGGGCGACCTGAAAAATGGCCGGAGGACACTGGTCAAAGGGAGGCGGATCGGCGGCCACGCTGGCTTCCAGGGGCACCAAGCCTCCCGCCCCTCGGGCAAAGAAGAGAGACGAACTTGGCGGACTCCGGAGCATGGTCGGACGGACCCGGCGACTCCGGCGGGGTGAGTGACACAGCGGGCGTCCCGCTGGGAAGGCCGGAAGGTGGGGAGCGGAAAGAGCCCGGAGCAGGGCCCTTCTGGCGCCCGTGGGCAGGTGAGTTTAGGGCCACTGCCCTGTCTGCTGTGGAGGGTGACTAGCTGACACCGCACTCCACTTAGGGCCCCGGGCTGGGACCCGGAGGAGAGGGAGGGCCTGGGTCCCCCACTCCCCACACAACCCCCCCCCCCCGCACGAAGTACTCCCAAGTGATTAAAACTCCCCCCCCCCCGCGACGAGGGTGCTGTGAGGACAGTGGTCGTACCCCACGCCCTACGGACGCATAACTGCTCCTTGGAGGGGTGAGAAAGGGGACAGGACCCCAAGGCCCATTGTCGCGCCGAACCTCCAGCCCCGTTAGGGGTGCCCCGGTGGTGGGTCCGCTGAACCCCCCTCTGCTGGCTAGGCCAGGGGGGCGGTCGCACCCAGCACTGCCACTGTAGACAGACCCGACTTCGGGACTCCCCGGACAGATCCAAGGCGGTGGGTCCGTGGAGCCCCCCCTTACTTCCCCCCAGCGGAGGAGAAGGGGAGCGGTGCTCGCACCCGTAAACCCGTCACACTCCCACTCAGGGATAAGCCCTCCTGCGTAAGTATTCTTGCACAAGAGGGCCAGTGTAGCCAGCCAGGTTAATTTCTTGCGCAAGAAAGCCTGATGGCTAAAATGGCCAGCAGAGCTTTCTTGAGCAAGAGAGTGTCTACACTGGTATGTGCCTTTGTGCAAAAGATTTGCTTTTGCACAAAGGCACATGCCAGTGTAGACACTCTCTTGCGCAAATACTTTTAACGGAAAAACTTTTCCATTAAAAGTATTTGCACAAAATCATGCCAGTCTAGACACAGCCAGGGAGTTTTATGTAAGGGGAGAGTGCAGTATGCCATCTGCTGCCTTGGAGGTGAAATGGAAGAGGGCCAGAAAGCCTTTCAATTGTAACCCTTCTGCCGGGTAGGCCCGGCAGCAACCAGGGCTGGGTTCTATATCTAGGGGTCCATCTCACACAGAAACGGCTCGAGCCCTCACCCAGTAACCTGGGAAATTCACACACCCCTGGGCGCCTCTGAGAGGCAATGCTTCCCTACTCGCAAGCACAAAGTCTGAGTGTAGAAAAGAAATATTTAGGGTACGTCTAGACTACATGGCTCCGTCGACGGCTTCATTTCCCTTTGCCTATGTGTCTAATCTACATGCCTCTGCCGACAGAGGCATGTAGTCTAGACACAGCCTTAATGAAAAAGAGAGAGAGAAGTCATATGTCATTAACTGGGGAAAATACCACAGACAGAGTTCATAGCCCAAACCATGAGCAAAGTCTAGACTGGGCTACGTCTAGACTGGCATGATTTTCCGCAAATGCTTTTAACGGAAAAGTTTTCCATTAAAAGCATTTGCAGAAAAGAGCGTCTAGATTGGCACGGACGCTTATCCGCAAAAGCACTTTTTGCGGAAAAGTGTCCGTGCCAATCTATACGCAGTTTTGTGCAAGAAAGCCCTGATCACCATTTTCACGATCGGGGCTTTTTTGCGCAAAACAATACCATGTTGTCTACATTTGCACAAAATCATTTGCGCAAGAGGGCTTTTGCCCAAACAGGAGCAGCATAGCATTTCTGCAAGAAGCACTGATTTCAGACAGTAGGAAGTCAGTGTTCTTGCGGAAATTCAAGCGGCCAGTGTAGACAGCTTGCCAGTCTAGATGCAGCCTTCCAGAAGAGAGCGTCTACACTGGCATGTGCTTTTGCGCAAGAGCATCCATGGCAGTGTAGACGCTCTCTTGCGCAAGAAAGCTCTGATGGCCATTTTAACCACAGGGCTTTCTTGCGCAAGAAATTCATGTTGCCTTTCTACACTGGCCTCTTGCGCAAGAATAGTTGCACAAAAGGCTTTATTCCTGAGCAGGAGGGTCAGAGTTCTGGCGCAAGAAGCCCTGATTTCATACATTAGAACGTCAGTTTACTTGCGCGAGAACACGTGGCCAATGTGTACAGGCAGCAAGTTTTTGCGCAAGAGCCACCAGTGTAGACATAGCCGAGGGTGAGGAAATGCAGAGAGTGGAGCATGAGCGTGCACAGGTGTTCTCTTGGCGCAGTTCAGAAACAGACCGGTTGCAATTATGGCAGCCGGCTGGGGGTCCAGGGGGGCAAGAAAAATGGATGGAGGAGTGGCAGGAAGGGAGGGGAGGGGCGTACCCTCTCGCAGGGACCACTGCAGGAAATCAAGAGCAGGCCTCGGCAAAGCCGCCTTCACACTCCTGGAGTAGGCGCAGGGGAGTTCGGGGGGTGGAGAGCCCCATGCGTTGAGCGAGCGCTCGGGGATCCACCCAGTCTCCCCCGTCGTAGTCCAGGAGGTCTCCGACCGTGGTGGCTTCTGCCAGGATCAGCCTCCGGTGCACCGAGGGAGACTCCGCCACCTGCACGCACAAGGCTGGATTGTGGAGCAGGGGCTCCGCGAGGAGGTCTGCTCCCTCGGAGGCCACAACGGACCTGGTCGCCGAGAACAGCTTCCAGGTCTGGAGGAGGTCCTGGTAGAATTCCGGCAGCTCTGAGAGGTCTTGTGGAAGACCCCTCGGGTGGATAAAAAAGAGCTGCCGGTCGTATCGGAGCCCTCGGAGGCGGCGGAGGAAAGCGCGCGCCAAGGTGCCCCATGCCGGACTACCTGCACTAAAGAGGAGTCTCTGCAGGGCCTGGAGGCGGAAGGTCCGGACCTGGCTGCGTATGCAGACCAGGCCCTGACCCCCCTCCTCCAGGGGGAGGGACAGGACCCCTGCAGAGACCCAGTGCAGTCCTGGCCAAAAGAACCCCAAAGCTGCCCTCTGGAGCTTGGCCAGGACCTCCGGGGCCGGGCGCAGGGTGTTGAGCTGGTGCCAGAGCATGGACAGAACCAGCTGATTTAGCACCAGGGCCCTCCCCCGAAGGGAGAAACACTGGAGCAGTCCTGTCCATCTCCTCAGCCACCCTGGCCTCCAAACCTTGCCAGTTCTCCAGCAGAGAAGGATCCGTGGCGGATAGAAAAACGCTGAAATAGAGCAGCGGACCCGCGCTCCACCTGATGGCCTGAAGCGCGGGTGGGAGGGAGTCGGCCCGCCACCCGTCCCCGACCACCAGGCCAGAGCTCTTGACCCAGTTGCCCTGGGGGAAGGATGCTGCTGAGTAGACGGCTTGGCAAGCCTCCACCCGCGCCAGGTCGCCCGGGTCCTGGACCACGAGGAGCACGTCATCGGCGTACGCCGACAGGACCAGCCGCAGCTCTGGCTCTTGAAGCACCAACCCCGTCAACCTCCACGGAGGAGACAGAGGAAGGGCTCGATCGCCAGAGCGTACAGCTGGCCCAACAGCGGACACCCCTGACGTAGCCCCCGCCCGAAGCTGACCAGCTCGGTCAGGGTCCAGTTGAGGCTGACCAAACACTCTGCGAGGGCATACAGCACTCGAACGCCATGCCTCCTGGGCAGGGTGGAGAAGGGGCCCCGGCCACCCGAGATGGAGCTAGAGGCAGCAATAGGGGCAGATGACATGGCAGCATGTGGGGGGGGGGGGGCAGCAGCGGCCACCTGGGTGTACGCTCTGGGGGGCTCAGGGTGGATCGCCCCCGGAGCTGGAGGGGGGAACAACAAGGGAAGTAGGGGCTTCAGTGGATGGTGGGGCCGCAGTGGGCAGGGCGGCCTCGGTCGCAGAGGGTTTGGCATTCTGGGCCTTTGCCCTCCCCTGGCCCTTTTTTTCTGGCCAAGGTGGAGGCTGCTCCCGAATCTGAGGGAGCATCGGCCGTGGCAGCAGCGGAGCCCGGGCCGGGCGTCGGGAGGTCAGCCGCAGCAATTTTTGGTGCTAGTGGCAATGGGGGGACTGTGGGGTCAACGGGGGCAGGGGCCTCCTCCTTCATGGGGAGAGGGGTTGAAGGCGGCACAGATGGCAGGGAGGGGGCAAGGATCAACCACTCCTCCCCACCAAGCAGCAGGCAGGGGAGGAGGGCACTAGATTCAAGGAGGAGCAACCGAGGAAGGGGCACCAACCACTCCTCCCTGCTTAGCTGGATGCAGAGGAGGAAGGCGCTAGGAAGAAGGGCAGGGTCACGTGGGCAGGGGCAGAACCTGGAATGTGGGGAAAGTAACTGCTCCTCCCTGCAGAACAGAAGGCAGAGGAGGAGGGTGCTAAAGGGAGGGGTAGGGATGTGAGGGAAATAAGTGGGGGGAGTCGCAATGGGAGGGAGGAAAGAGAAAAGCAACCACTCCCTCCCACCAAGTTGTTTGTAGGGAGGGAGGATGTTAACAGGGGAAGGGCACGGATGGGAAACTGAAGAAGGGAGGGCTATCAGCCATTCCTCCCTGTGAGACTGCAACAGAGGAGGAGGGCACCAGAGGGAATGGGGGGTGGAAGGGGAGGAGGTTCACGATTGGGGAGGGAGGAGGATGGGGACAGCAACCACTCCCTCTTGCTGGACAGTTTGCAGGGAGAGAGGGCACTAGCGGAGGAAGGGTACGGGTGGGAAACTGAGGAAGGGGGTAGCTAGCAGCCACTCCTCCCTTTTAGACTGCAGCAGAAGAGGAGGGCTCTAGAGAGAGTAAGGGCACAGGGGGGCAGTTCACGGTTGGGGAAGGAGGAGGGGGATAGGGACGGCAACCACTCTCTCCCGCTGGATTATTTGCAGCGAGGGAGGGCGCTATCGGAGGCAGGGCATGAATGTGGAACCCAAGGGGTCAGGAGCCAGCAACCACTCCTCCCTGCAAGTGTTGGGGAAATCTCGCTCCCCTGGGGTACAGAGCCCCCAGAAGGGTCAGAGGCTGGAGGTCAAATCAGTGAGGCAGGAGAGAAACCTAGAAGGAAAACTTTATTATGCATGCATGCAGGCTGGCAGCTACCAGAGTGAGAGCAGCAGCCCTGAGAGACAGGTTCAGGGATCCTTTATACAGTATGCTCAGACAGTTTAGTTGTTGATTGTTTTCTTTAACATATCAAAGTCTCAGCAGAAGTACTCTGAGACGTTTCTGTTCACCCCAGGAGTGCTAGAAGTAAGTTTACAGAACAAAGGCACATGAGAACCTGAGTGAGGAGCCTACAAGGCAAACTGTGACAAAGATAAGAGTTTACATGGCAATTTGTGACAGACTAGGAGTCTCCATGAAGTTGAGATAGGAGGCATTGTAAGGGTCTTGATTAGAGTTAAGGTGATTTCTCTCTGTTACAGGGAGAGGGGCCTGGAAAACTTTTAACCCTTACAGCAGTTTTCTTTTAGAGAGTTTTGATTTCCTTCACAGTCCCCCCTTAGACACAATTGGAGTTATTTGATTTTTCTCCCACACAAGACTGGAGGCAGAGGAGGAGGGTGCTGGCAGGATGGGGCAGGGGACATGGTAGCAGGTGTAGGGCGGGGCCTGGCTCCTCCGGCTGCACTGGGGTACAGGGGGGAAACTATGGGGCCATTAAGGGGAGTGCAGTGTACAGAGGGAGGTAACTAAAAGGGGAGGGGAAGGACACAAGTGCTCGGCTGGGGGGGACCAGGACACACTGGGCAGCGGCAGAGGGCTAATGAAAGGCTGGGGGGAGGGGTAATGCTGGGTGAGCAGAGGGTAGGGCAGGGCAAATCTGTTGCTGGGAGGGCGGGGCACACCACAGTAGGCTGGGCGGGGGTGGGGCAGACAGGAACAAACTCAGGGAGGAGGGGAGAAACTAAACCTGGCTAACAGTGCAGGGTAGGCAGCAGAAAGGGAGGCAAACTGCTGTGGTGGAGGCAGGTCAGGGTGAGCAGGGGTGAGGGAGGCCCCCCAGCCAGATGTAGCTGAGGGAGGGGGTCTGAGTCCAAGGGGGTGGGGAGGGAACACACCCACGAGCGCGGTGGGGGCTTAGCCTCGCCCGCTGCTGCAGCAGTTCAGGCAGCTAAGAAGAATCACACCCCCTCTCCTGGGCTCAGTTGAAGCACATGGCCAGGCAAGCAGGCAGGGAAACATTTTAAGTCTGCAGGCAGGCAGGCTCGTTTGGCAGCTGGCAAGTAAGTCTCTTGGCCACAGCCTGCTTCTGGCACCCCACCCCTTTCCTGCCCCAACTCTCTGCCCCCCCCCCAACATACCCAAACCCTCTGTCCCCCTCTTACACCCACACCCCCTCCCAGATCTGCCCCCCCCCCCCCCCATCTCCTGCCCCAGATCACAATCCCCTCCTACCCTAGGTCACATCCCAGCCCCCTGCCCTAGGTCACAACCACCTGCTCCACCCAACTCCCTCCCAGACTCCAGTCTCCCTCCTGCACCCCAGTCCCTTACCCCAAGCTCCCCTCTGGACCCAACCTCCATCCCAGACCCTGCACCTCCTCCATTAATATCATGGAAGAGTGCGGCCCTCGACCTCTTCCCAAAATCTTGGAGTGGCTCCCCTGTCAAAAATTATTGCCCACTGTGACGGACTGGGCCATGTCCAGGCACAGCTGAGGGCGTCCGCTCAGGGCGAATTGCTCAAATCCGGGGCTCCTTACAGCCCCCAGACTGGTGACCTCTCCAAACAGGCGACAAACCAGTCCCACAGAGCGCTTCAGCAGCCTGCCTGAAGCCTCCCGAGCAAAACCCCTCTGACACCCCAGCAATATCCGTGCCCCCGATGGCCCCGGGCCTATACACAGGTGGGGGGGTCCTAGCACCCAATCCCACCTACCCCGAACAAGTTCTGTCCAGTTCCAAGAAACCAGCCACAGATCCCTGGTCAATTTACCCTCTGGACCTTACCCACAAATCACGCTGGGCCAATCCTTTAGCATCTATATCTAAAGGTTTATTATTACAATAAAGAAAAGCATGAGAGTAAGGTTGTTAAAGGATAGTACGTTACATGCACCGAAACTCCCAGTCCTCAATGCAGGCTCTAGCAGAGATGTTACAGCTGCTGGTTCAAAAGTTCTTGTTGCACATCCTAGGATCAGGATGGGTTCACAGGTCTTCCGGGCTCTTCAATCCCTGCATTGCTCCCTCTGCGATGAAGTGCTGAGCTGAGAACCAAGATGGAGACCACCACATGGCCTCTTTATACCTCCTTCCTGGTCTCTTCTTGGCTATAGCAGGTCACCTGGTCCACCTTATTCCTGTGTTGCCTGCTGGTAGCCCTTAGGTATGAGTCACCACTCATTCTTTAGGTGTGTCCTTGGCCCATTGAGAGCCATTGTCCCACAGGGCCTCGCTGATTAGCATGTCCATAGGCCGGGCCCTGCCCAATGCTCAACCACATGTATGGATACTGAATATTTCCCTGCAAGTACATGCTTATAATCGCACACACAGACATTATACAAACACATGAACAGCGTACATAGGATTAGCAGACAGTGAGGTTCTATTCAACACCCCACATGGCCCCTCTTTTATACCGTTTTCTGGGGCCAACACCCCCACCTATGGGTGCAGCAGCGATCTGGCTGCTCCCGTCAAAATCCAGTAATGTGACACCCACCCCTGACTTATCCCCTTTCTACCATGCCTGGCTGCACATCACAACAGACTGCTGGGTCCTAGGAATGGTGTAAAGTGGATACTATATCCTATTCCACTCTCCTCCCTGCCCCCCACCCCGCTACCCCGTCCCTCTTCAGGGACCCCTCTCACAAGCATCTCCTAAGGCTGGAGGTGCAGCAGCTCCTTGAGCTGGGGGCAGTGGAGGAGGAGGAGGAGGTTCCATTGGACCTAGGGGCAGGGGGTTCTACTCCCATTATTTCTTGATCTGGAAGGCCAAGGGCGTGTTTTGCCCTATCCTGGACTTGAGGGGCCTCAATGCTTTTATAGTGAAGCCAAAGTTCAAGATGGTAATATTAGCCTGGATCATCCCATCCTTAGCTGCAGGGGACTGGGCTACCCCCACAAATTCTATCCTTTGGGTGGGGATCAGAGTGGACTTGGTCTCATTTAAGATGAGACCCAGCCTAAGAGAGGCCTCCTTGATGAGGGATATGAGGGAACAGGTACAAAGAAGGGCTACTAGGATGATCCGAGGAATGGAAAACCTGTCTTATGAAAAGAGACTTAGGGTATGTCTACACTACAATGTTAGTTCGAACTAACAGACGTTAGTTCGAACTAACATTCATAGGCGCTACACTAGCGCTCTGCTAGTTCGAATTTAAATCGAACTAGCGGAGCGCTTAGTTCAAACTAGGAAAACCTCATTTTACGAGGATTAAGCCTAGTTCGAACTTACTAGTTCGAATTAAGGGGTGTGTAGCCCCTTAATTCGAACTAGTGGGAGGCTAGCCCTCCCCAGCTTTCCCTGGTGGCCACTCTGGCCAACACCAGGGAAACTCTATTGCCCCCCTCCCGGCCCCGGACCCCTTAAAGGGGCACGGGCTGGCTACGATGCCTGTGCCAGGTGCAAGCCTGCCAGCACCCAGCCAGCAGACCCTGCACCTGGCACGGATCGAGCCACCCACCCAATGCCCCCAGCCCTCCCCTTCTTCCCGGGACCAGGCTGGTGGCTCCCGGGAGCTTGCCCGGGACCACAAGAGGCGGGCACCTTCCTGGGCTAGTGCGGACATCGTGGACCTCGTCCACGACCTCCACACTAGGCACAGGAAAGTGGCCGTCTAGGGCAGGAGAGCTGCCAGCCTGGCCACCCAGGAGCAGGTGTGCATAAAAATCAAGGGGGTCCACTGAGACCCCCGACCCTGAGCCCTGAGCTTACAATGGCCGTCCTGGGTCAGACCAAAGGTCCATCTAGCCCAGTAGCCTATCTGCCGACAGCGGCCAACCCTAGGGACCCTGGAGGAGATGGACCGAAGACAGTGACCAAGCCATTTGTCTCGTGCCATCCCTCTCCGGTCTTCCACAAACTTTGGGCAGGGACACCACTCCTACCCCCTGGCTAAGACTACTCCATGGACCCAACCTCCATGACTTGATCTCACTTCCCTTTAAACTCTGTTCTAGTTGTAGCCTTCACAGCCTCCTGCAGCAAGGAGTTCCACAGGTTAACTATTTGCTTTGTGAACAACAACTGTCTCTTACTAGTTTGAAGCCTGCTACCCATTCATTTCCTTTGGTGTCCTCCAGTCCTTCTTTATGGGAACTCATGAAGAACTTTTCTGAATGCACCCTCTCCACCCAACCCCTGCTTTTAGAGACCTCTATCCTGTCCCTGCTCCATCTCCTCTTTTCTAAGCTGAACAGTCCCAGTCTCTGTAGCCTTTCTTCATCTGGGACCTGTTCCCAACCCCTGATCATGTTAGTTGCCCTCCCCTCTCCCAGCCTTTCTCTTCCCCTCTCCCACCTCCTTTTCCCAGTCTCCCCCAGTTTTGTTCAATAAAGACAGAGTCAATGTTGGAAGAAACTTTATCTTTATTTTGTACATCAGGAAGGGGGGCTAGGGAAGGGTAAGTGGAAGTAGGTGAGGGAGAAATGGGGTACGAGCCCCCGATGGGGAGGGCTGGGCTGGCTCTGCGGGCTTCTGGGGGTGGAAGCTCTCCTGCAGCCCCCCAATTGCCCCCTCTCCCCAGATGGCAGCCTGCGGCAAGTGCAGCCGGTCTGATGGCCGAGGGCTGTGATGTGCCCAGTGTGGGCACTCCGGGCACTCCAAGCCAGGACTGGTTTTCAAGCAGGGCACCCCTGAGAACTGTCTGTCCGGGGTGGGGGTCGGGTCCCTTTAAGCGCAGCCCTCGGCTAGCCTGAGACAGCATCTCCACGCTCTAAGTCCTCCTCTGATGCCCTGCCGGCACTGCTTCCGGCCATCCTTAAGCCCGGCCCCAATGTGGACATGCTAGTTCGAATTAGCAAAACGCTAATTCGAACTAGTATCAGAGGGGTAGCCGTGTTAGTCTGAATCTGCAAAAGCGACGAGGAGTCCTGTGGCTCCTTAGAGACTAACTGAAGTGTAGGAGCATAAGCTTTCGTGGGCAAAGACCCACTTCGTCAGATGCATGTAGTGGAAATTTCCAGAGGCAGGAATAAATATGCAGGCCAGGATCAGGCTGGAGATGACCAGGTGGATCCAATCAAGGAGGATGAGGCCCACTTCTAGCAGCTGATCTGGAGGTGTGAATTCCAAGAGAATAGAAGCTGCTTTTGTAGTTAGCAAACCATTCACAGTCTTTGTTTAATCCAGAGTTGATTGTGTCAAACTTAAAGATGAACTGTAGCTCAGCAGTTTCTCTTTGAAGTCTGGTCCTGAAGTTTTTTTGCTGCAGGATGGCTACTTTTAGATCTGCAATTGTGTGTCCAGGAAGATTGAAGTGTTCCCCTACAGGTTTTTGTATGTTGCCATTCCTAATATCAGATTTGTGTCCATTGATTCTTTTACGTAGGGACTGTCCTGTTTGGCCGATGTATATAGCAGTGGGGCATTGTTGGCACATGATGGCATATATTACGTTGGTGGATGTGCAGGAGAATGTACCAGTGACAGTATGGCTGATCTGGTTAGGTCCTGTGATGGTGTTGCTGGTGTATATATGTGGGCAGAGTTGGCACTGAGGTTTGTTGCAGGGATTGGTTCCTGAGTTCGAGTTATTATGGTGCGGTGTGTAGTTGCTGGTGAGAATATGCTTCAGGTTGGCGGGTTGTCTGTGGGCAAGGACCGGCCTACCTCCCAAGGCCTGTGAAAGCGAGGGATCATTGTCCAGGATGGGCTGAAGATCACTAATGATGCGTTGGAGAGGTTTTAGCTGGGGACTATAGGTGATGGCCAGTGGTGTTCTGTTGGTTTCTTTCTTGGGCTTGTCCCGTAGCAGGAGGCTTCTGGGTACACGTCTGGCTCTGTCAATCTGTCTCCTCACTTCCTCGTGTGGGTATCGCAGTTTACAGAATGCTTGTTGAAGGTCTTGTAGGTGTAGGTCTCTGTCTGAGGGGTTGGAGCATATGCGGTTGTACCTCAGTGCTTGGCTGTAAACAATGGATCGTGTGGTGTGTCCAGGATGGAAACTGGAGGCATGCAGGTAAGCATAGCGGTCGGTAGGTTTTCTGTATAGGGTGGTATTGATATGACCGTCAATTCGAACTAGTTTTTAGTTCTAGACGCGATAGTTCGAATTAGCTTAGTTCGAATTAACTAATTCGAACTAAGTTAGTTCGAATTAGCGCTGTAGTGTAGACATACCCTTAAGGAGCTTGGCTTGTTTACCTTAACCAAAAGAAGGCTGAGGGGGGACATGATTGCACTCTTTAAATATATTAGAGGGATAAATACCAGGGAGGGAGAGGAATTATTTAAGCTTAATACCAATGTGGACACAAGAACAAATGGATATAAGCTGGCTAGTAGGAAGTTTAGATTTAAGATTAGACGAAGGTTTCTAACCATTAGAGAAGTGAGGTTCTGGAACAGCCTTCCAAGGGAAGTAATGGGGGCAAAAGATCTATCTGGCTTCAAGATTAAACTAGATGGGTTTATGAAGGGGATGGTTTGATGAGATAACATGATCTTGGTAACTAATTGACCTTTCACTATCAGTGGGAAATACGTCAATGGTGGGATGATAGGAGTTACTATAGAGAACTTTTCCTGGGTGTCTGGCTGGTGAGTCTTGCCCACATGCTCAGGGTTTAGCTGATCGCCATATTTGGGGTCGGGAAGGAATTTTCCTCCAGGGTAGATTGGCAGAGGCCCTGGAGGTTTTTTGCCTTCCTCTGTAGCATGGGGTACAGATCACAGCTGGAGGATTCTCTGCATCTTGGGGTCTTTAAACTATTTGAAGGCTTCAATATCTGAGATGTAGGTGAGAGGATTATTCTAGGAGGGGTGGGTGAGATTCTGTGGCCTGCACTGTGCAGGGGGTCAGACTAGATGATCATAATGGTCCCTTCTGACCTTAAAGTCTATGGCTACGTCTAGATTGGCATGATTTTCCACAAATGCTTTTTTAAAAGTTTTCCATTAAAAGCATTTTCGGAAAAGAGCGTCTAGATTGGCACGGACGCTTATCCGCAAAAGCACTTTTTGCAGAAAAGCGTCCGTGGCCAATCTAGATGTGCTTTTGCGCAAAAAAGCCCCGATCGCCATTTTCACGATTGGGGCTTTTTTGTGGAAAACAAATCTCAGCTCTCGCAATGCCGCTACGCTGATTATTTTCAGGAATAACGGCATTGAACAAGAGAGTTTTACTTGCACAAGAAGGGGCAGTGTAGACAGCTCCTTCTGGCACAAGAGCCCCTTCTGCAAAATGGTGGCTCATTAGGTATGCAAATGAGGCTTGGCGATATTCCACGCTAAGCCTCATTTGCATACTTCTGGCGCAACAACCCGCCAGTGTAGATATAGCCTATGGGTTTGATTCTTGTGCCACCACATTAGAATGGCAGGCTATATCTACACTGGTGTGTTCTCATGCAAAAACTCTTTTGTGGAAGAGTTCTTCTGCAAAAACTTTTCGGCTACGTCTAGACTGGCATGATTTTCCGCAAATGCTTTTAACGGAAAAGTTTTCCTTTAAAAGCATTTTCGGAACAGAGCGTCTAGATTGGCACGGACGCTTTTCTGCAAAAGCACTTTTTGTGGAAAAGTGTCCATGCCAATCTAGACGCGGTTTTGTGCAAGAAAGCCCCGATCGCCATTTTCGCCATCTGGGCTTTTTTGCGCAAAACAATCTCGTGTTGTCTACACTGGCCCTCTTGCGCAAAAGCATTTGCGCAAGAGGGCTTTTGCCCGAACGGGAGCAGCATAGTATTTCCGCAAGAAGCACTGATTTCAGACAGTAGGAAGTCAGTGTTCTTGCGGAAATTCAAGCGGCCAGTGTAGACAGCTGGCAAGTTTTTCCGCAAAAGCAAGTGCTTTTGCGGAAAAACTTGCCAGTCTAGACGCAGCCTTCCAGAAGAGAGCGTCTACACTGGCATGTGCTTTTGCACAAGAGCATTCATGCCAGTGTAGACGCTCTCTTGTGCAAGAAAGCTCTGATGGCCATTTTAACTATAGGGCTTTCTTGCACAAGAAATTCATGTTGCCTGTCTACACTGGCCTCTTGCACAAGAACAGTTGCGCAAAAGGGCTTATTCCTGAGCAGGAGCGTCAGAGTTCTGGTGCAAGAAACCCTGATTTCATACGTTAGAACGTCAGTTTACTTGCGCAAGAACACGCGGCCAGTGTAGACAGGCAGCAAGTTTTTGCGCAAGAGCGGCTGCTTTTGCGCAAGATTGCACCAGTGTAGACACAGCCGCGGTGTTTTATACTCACTGATGTACATGACTATACCAAGTGAGGGCAAAGAGGTAATGGCCCCTAGAGTATCGCTCTCCTGTATTTTGGATAGTATCTGCATAGTGCTCAGCAAAAGCAGACACTCACGGGAACTCAGGGTACGTCTACACTTGCAGCCTATTTCGGAATAGGGCTGCAAATGTAGGCATTCGGAATTGCAAATCAAGCCCGGATTTAAATAGCCCGCGCTTGATTTGCATCTTCCCGGCCGGGCGCCATTTTTGAAATTTACAAGCCTGGAATAACCCTAAACCTAATTGCAGGAGGAATAACAGGTAGTTCGAACTAGGGCTTTATTTTGAACACCCGTTTCACTGCCACATGTAGATGCGGGCAGTTACTTCAGGCTTGTAAATTTAAAAAATGGCGCCCGGCCAGGAAGATGCAAATCAAGCGCGGGATATTTAAATCCGGGCTTGATTTGCAATTCTGAATGCCTACATTTGCAGCCCTATTCCAAAATAGGCTGCAAGTGTGGACATACCCTCAGTCCTATTACAATGCTTGAGAGGAGTGTAAATATATCCCTTGCAGAGCAATTCAGAGGGAGCAGCTTCACATGAGCTGTTCCCTGCCCTCTCCCCAGGAGAAATGAGTGATCATGTGCAGGGACAGACAAAATAAGAACAGTCATAATTCACTGTATAAATCCATGGTGCACCAACACCTTGAATACTGTGTGAAGTTCTGGTCCCCCTTCCTAAAAAAAGATATATTAAAATTGGAAAAGGTGCAGAGAAGGGCAATGAAAATGACAAGGAAAACAAAACAGTTTCTATATGAAAAGCGATTAAAAAGGAACAGCTTATCAGGCTAAAAAAATATACTGATCTTCTTTCCAAATGGAGACTTGAAACTCATCTTATGAAGTTCATTAGCAACTGATTTCATCCCATACTAAAGTACAATATACATTTGAGTTCAGAACTAAGGTATCGCCTGCATCTGAGGGTCATTCTGGATTCTTCACAATTTTCTGCGAAAAGCTGGCTAGGAGACTGTACCCCATCCTGTCTGACTCAGATTTGGTTGCAGGGATATAGCCTCCATGCTTCGTAACCTCCACGCTAGGTAACTGCGATGTGTTGTGCCTAGGAATGGAAACGCCAAGCCTGAAAAAACTCCAATTAGTTTAGGTTACAGCAGCCTAGCTACCATACAACCCAGGTGCCTAACAGCACATTACCCAGATGCTCTGCTGAAAACATTGGCTCCCCACTTAATCTCAAGAAGACAACTTCAAAGTTTGGACCATAATCTTCAGAGCTCTCCATGGGAATGGCCCAAGCTACCAAAGAGACTGCCCAGTCATTTTATCCAATGAGAGGTACGTCCTTCAGGTACTATAGACATATCAACAAAAAGGATGAGAGTCATGAGCATTGGAAATAGGGCTTCTGTGGCTGCTGACACCAGCACTAGAACTCCGCCCCCCCCCCCCCACAGGCAATAAATATGACTTTGCCTGCGCTTTGACACCTTAAATTTGCTACGTCTAGACTACAAGCCTCTTTCGAAAGAGAGCATCTAGACTGCAACCACTTCTTTTGAAAAAGCAAGCTGCTTTTCCAAAGAGAGCACCCAGGCAGTCTGGATGCTCTCTTTCTAAAAAGCCCTGTTTGCATTCAAGAACGCCTTTTTTCGAAAGAGCACTTTCCAAAAAAGGTGTTATTCCTCGTAAACTGAGGTTTACCGTGGTCGAAAAAACCGCTGCGTTCTTTTGATTTAATTGAGAAAGAACAAGGCAGCAGTCATGTATGCAGAGGAAGTTTTTTTTAAAAAAAGCCACTTTTTCCAAAAAAAACCTGTAGTCTAGACACATAACTAGCGTCAACTTAGTTTTCCCACAATAGCAAAAAACTGGGATCTGGAAGGTGGGGGACAGCAATCCTTGTTACCTTAATGTGTGGAACTTTGTAAGGCACTTAGATAACAGTGGTCAATAAGGGCATGTTTACACTGGGAAATTATGTTGAAATAAGTTATTTTGAAATAATTATTTCAGAACAGCGCATCCACACTACAAGGCACCATCAAAATAGCACAGAGCTATATCAAAATACCATGTCCGCACTGATTGGAGCCTGCATCACATTTAAAGCCCCTGGAAGCACTCTGGGGAGGGCACCAGGAGAGCAGTCACTTCCTGGAGCTGCTTGCTGAGTCTCGTGCTTAAAGGGGCTCCTCTCTACAGCCACGTCTCACATGCCACTTCTCCACTGCCTGCCCCCAAACTCAGGGCACATACTCTGGTTGACCTTGTGGATGCCACAGCACTCTCATCATGGAGCTGGAGCTGCTGCAAAGCAGTGCCAGGCTCTTGGGCCTCCTGCTGCACCTCATGGCACAGTTCATGCAGACTGCCCACGTACTGCTTCAGGACCACGATGACCAGCATGGACTGGGGGACCTCTTTACCCAGGCCCTGGCACTCCTGATGCACCAGATTCCCCTCCATCCCCCCCCTGCACACTGTCCAGGGCTTATGAGCAGCCAGGCACTGCTGCCATTTGGCGAGCACATCAGGGGCTATGCTCATCCGGGAGGCCTTCAGGGAGAGTTTCAGCCAAGGCCACCTGTGAGACTCTCCCCCAGGCCTCTGAGTACCTTGTTAGGCTTTGGCTGCCCAAAAGGTCCCACCGCCACATGTTTGCAAGCCCCGGCGGACCCTGGGGTGTCTAGGAGGAGAAGCCAGGTGGGCGGGTGCTGGGAGTTGGGGGGGCAGGGAGGTGGCTGGTGAACCACTCCATACACATGACCATGCACGCCACAATGGATGTGATAGAATCATAGAATCATAGAATCATAGAATAATAGGACTGGAAGGGACCTCGAGAGGTCATCGAGTCCAGCCCCCCGCCCTCAAGGCAGGACCAAGCTCCGTCTACACCATCCCTGACAGATGTCTATCTAACCTGTTCTTAAATATCTCCAGAGAGGGAGATTCCACCACCTCCCTTGGCAATTTATTCCAATATTTGACCACCCTGACAGTTAGGAATTTTTTCCTAATGTCCAATCTAAACCTCCCCTGCTGCACTTTAAGCCCATTACTCCTTGTCCTGTCCTCAGAAACCAAGAGGAACAAATTTTCTCCTTCCTCCTTGTGACACCCTTTTAGATATTTGAAAACCGCTATCATGTCCCCCCTTAATCTTCTTTTTTCCAAACTAAACAAGCCCAGTTCATGAAGCCTGGCTTCATAGGTCATGTTCTCTAAACCTTTAATCATTCTTGTCGCTCTTCTCTGTACCCTTTCCAATTTCTCCACATCTTTCTTGAAATGTGGCGCCCAGAACTGGACACAGTACTCTAGCTGAGGCCTAACTAGTGCAGAATAGAGCGGCAGAATGACTTCACGAGTTTTGCTTACAACACACCTGTTGATACAACCTAGAATCATATTTGCTTTTTTTGCAACAGCATCACACTGTTGACTCATATTCAACTTGTGGTCCACTATGACCCCTAGATCCCTTTCCGCCATGCTCCTTCCTAGACAGTCGCTTCCCATCTTGTATGTATGGAACTGATTGTTCCTTCCTAAGTGGAGCACTTTGCATTTCTCTTTATTAAACTTCATCCTGTTTACCTCTGACCATTTCTCTAACTTGCTAAGGTCATTTTGAATTATGTCCCTATCCTCCGAAGAAGTCGCAACCCCACCCAGTTTGGTATCATCTGCAAACTTAATAAGAGTACTCTCTATGCCAATATCTACATCATTGATGAAGATATTGAACAGTACGGGTCCCAAAACAGACCCTTGAGGAACTCCACTTGTTATCCCTTTCCAGCAGGATTTAGAACCGTTAACAACAACTCTCTGACTACGGTTATCCAGCCAATTATGCACCCACCTTATCGTGGCCCTATCTAAGTTATATTTGCCTAGTTTATCAATAAGAATATCATGCAAGACCGTATCAAATGCCTTACTAAAGTCTAGGTATATGACATCCACCGCTTCTCCCTTATCCACAAGGCTCGTTATCTTATCAAAGAAAGCTATCAGATTAGTTTGGCATGACTTGTTCTTCACAAACCCATGCTGGCTATTCCCTATCACTTTATTACCTTCCAAGTGTTTGCATATGATTTCCTTAATTACCTGCTCCATTATCTTCCCTGGGACAGACGTTAAACTGACCGGTCTGTAGTTTCCTGGGTTGTTCTTATTCCCCTTTTTATAGATGGGCACAATATTTGCCCTTTTCCAGTCTTCTGGAATCTCCCCTGTCTGCCATGATTTTTCAAAGATCATAGCTAAAGGCTCAGATACCTCCTCTATCAGCTCCTTGAGTATCCTGGGATGCATTTCATCAGGACCTGGTGACTTGCTGACATCTAACTTTCCTAAGTGATTTTTAACTTGTTCTTTGTGTATCCTATCTTCTAAACTTACCCTCTCTCTGCTTGTATTCACTACGTTAGGCACACCTCCAGACTTCTCGGTGAAGACCGAAACAAAGAAGCCATTGAGCATCTCCGCCATTTCCAAGTTCCCTGTTACTGCTTCTCCCTCCTCACTGAGCAGTGGGCCTACCCTGTCCTTGGTCTTCCTCTTGCTTTTAATGTATTTATAAAAGGTCTTCTTGTTTCCCTTTATGCCTGTAGCTAGTTTGATCTCATTTTGTGCCTTTGCCTTTCTAATCTTGCCCCTGCATTCCCGTGTTGCTTGCCTATATTCATCCTTTGTTAGTTGTCCTAGTTTCCATTTTTTATATGACTCCTTTTTTATTTTGAGATCGTGCAAGATCTCCTTGTTAAGCCAAGCTGGTCTTTTGCCATATTTTCTATCTTTCCTACACAGCGGAATTGTTTGCTTTTGGGCCCTTAACAACGTCCCTTTGAAATACTTCCAACTCTCCTCAGTTGTTTTTCCCTTCAGTCTTGCTTCCCATGGGACCTTACCTACAAGTTCTCTGAGCTTATCAAAATCTGCCTTCCTGAAATCCATTACCTCAATTGTGCTGGTCTCCCTTCTACCTTTCCTTAAGACCATGAACTCTATTATTTCGTGATCACTGTCCCCTATACTGTCTTCCACTTTCAAGTTCTCAACTAGTTCCTCCCTATTTGTTAAAACCAAATCCAGAACAGCTTCTCCTCTGGTAGCTTTTTCAACCTTCTGAAACAGAAAGTTGTCTCCAATGCAGTCCAGAAACTTATTGGATAGCCTGTGCCTCGCTGTGTTAGTTTCCCAACATATGTCTGGATAGTTGAAGTCCCCCATCACCACCAAATCTTGGGCTTTGGATAGTTTTGTTAATTGTTTAAAAAAAGCCTCATCCACCTCTTCCACCTGGCTAGGTGGCCTGTAGTAGACTCCTAGCATGATATCACCCTCGTTTTTTACCCCTTTTAGCTTAACCCAGAGACTCTCTACACAGCTATCTCCTACGTTCATCTCCACTTCAGTCCAAGTGTGTACATTTTTAATATACAAGGCAACCCCTCCTCCCTTTTTTCCCTGTCTGTCCTTCCTGAGCAAGCCGTACCCTTCCATACCAACATTCCAATCATGCATCCCATCCCACCAGGTTTCTGTAATACCAATGATATCATAGTTGTATTTATTGGTTAGCAATTCCAGTTCTTCCTGCTTATTACCCATACTTCTTGCATTTGTATATAGGCATCTAAGATACTGATTTGATCTTGCCTCCCTGTTGTGCCCTGACCCTCCTTTCTCCTTGCCATTATAGGCCGTGATGGAGGAGCACATGGCCTTGTGCTGGCATGACAGCTGCTCAGACATGGTCCTCCTCAGCTCGTGGTCAGCCTGGTGCTCCTTGTCTAAGCTCCAGATGAGGGAACAGAGGCAGTCCAGGTGTTCCCACAACAAGCTCTCGCGGGTTTGCCTACGCCTGCAGATCTCACGGGGGCAGGAAGATGGCACGGGAGGTGGTGGACATGCCACGCTTGCAGCTGGCCCAACTGTAAAGAAAAGTAACAAGGGCAGTCATCCCAGAAGACATTATGCATGAAGCCTAGCCCTAATTTCTGAGCCAACACCGAGGTCTTGGTTCAGGCCATAGCAATGTGCTTCGAGACTAGACAGCAGGCACTTTCCAGCAGGGGAACAGATGTCCCAGGGGAGCCTCACTACCACCACGTCCTGGGGACAAGCAGGCATGGGAAGGTGCCGGCCAGGCCAGGAGCCTGCGGGTGGGGCGGGAGGGGGGAGGGGTTGACAGGTCAGCTCGGCTTCCTTCTGGACCTGGCATCTGTGGGACATGGCAGTGGCGGCATCCCGCAGAGAGAGAACATCTATCCCTGCCTGCTGGAGGAGAGGGGGAGGGTGTTGGGGGAGGTGTGTGTGAGCAGCAGACACCACTTTCCAGAGAGGGTGGTACTGGGGTTTCCTCCTCATCCCCCCCCGGCACATTCTCATGCAGGGGATCAGTCTCTTCTGCATCACCACGCTTGATTGGGAGCAGGTGCTGCCCCGAGAGTGTGGGCATGAGCCTGTGCCGTGTGTTTGTTGTGGGAAGGTGTCCCACCATGGAGGCTGGAGTAAGGCAGGCCTGTGCAGGAACCATGTGAAAAGGATCGAGGGGTTCCTGTGTTAGAGCATCATGGAGCTGAGTGCTCTGGACTGGCGCTCCATGTACACCCACATGCACAAGCTGTTGCGCGAGCCCCAGTCTGAGAAGGCTGAGTGAGGAGCGCACAGCCCCTTGCAGCCTGTCACCTGCTCCTGCATGCCTATAGGGAAAGTGATAGAACTCACCTGAACTGCTTTCCCCAGGTTCGTCCAAGCCCTGAGAGATATCCTGGGAGGGGGGACTGACTAATGATGAGCTCCTGGCTGGTGGGCATGGTGTCCAGGCTGGCCTACTCCTCCTCCTCCTCCTCCACAACCTCGCCTTCATGGAGGCTGATGGTGTCCTGGCTGGAGTTGATGATGAGGGGGTGGGGGTGGGGGGAACGGCCCACCTCCCAGGATAGGATCCAGCTGCTCGTAGCAGTGGCATGTGTGAGGTGCTGCCCCAGAGCATCCACTTTCCTCCCTGGCCTTGGTGTAGGCCTGCCTGACTTCTTTAATTTTCATCTGCACCTGGTCCAAGGTGCGGTTGTGCCCCTTCTGTGCCAGGCTGGTGGCCATCCGACCGTAGACTTCAGCATTGCGCCCCTTGGTGCGGAGATCCTGGATGTTGGTATCCTCGCACCAGGCCTCGGTGAGATCCAAGATCTCTGCACCAGTCCTGGCCGATTCCCTCTTTTGCCCCTGGCTAGGGGCTTCAGAGGTGGCTGCTTCTCCTGAACAGCAGTGTGTAGCAGTAGATCACCACACCACCCAGAAGCCCTCTTTTTTTGCCTGCAGGTACCAGTTATCACAATCTCTGGGGTTACACACATAGGGTATGTCTACACTAGGAAATTATTTCAAAATAACTAAATTCGAAATAATAACTCCCGAAATAACAAAATCGAAATAGCGTGTCCCTGCTATGGAGAAGCCTTGAAATTAGTCTGAGGCAGGCTCCGTAATGTGGACGTGCTACCTTGACTCAGAGCCCCAGGAAGCACTGGGGAGTAATTACTTCAAATTACTCTGGGGAGTAGTTATTTCGAAATAGCAGCAGTGGAGCAGCCACACTAATGCTGTTTTGAAATAACTACTTCAAAATAAGTGTTATTCCCTGAGGAAAGCAGGAATACAGATTTTGAAATAAGTGGCCCCTTCAAAATAATGGGCTTGGTAGTGTGGACGCTCTACTTGTTATTTCGAAATAAGGGGGGTTATTTCAAAATAACTCCCTAGTGTAGACCAGGGCATAGAGTTGTCTTCCTGTCCTCTGCTCCTCAGATTGTTGCCACAGGACCAAGTTTACATAATGAAAGGTGGCTGTCGTACCTCGGTGTTTTCGTACCTCGGTACCTTCGGTGGTCTGAACTGTCAGTGTCAGCGTCGTCTGGTCAGGGTCGTCCTGGCGTGCTCCTGACAGGACCTCTACTCCATCGGTAATGATAAACTTTTGGTTGTATGCGTAACAATCGGTACTCCCTTTATCTAGGGTGTTAGACCCCGTGCACTTGGGTCAACAGAGGAGATCTCTGAGAGGCCCCGGAAACGACAGATGCAGGCAAGGTTTGAAATCAATCCAGCAGGTTTATTGTCAAATGCGAAGCTCTACCAGTTGGTAACAGATCAGTACAATGTTACACCACTGGGCACTATGGCCCGCGTTGACAAGGTACCAACACCGGGCAGGCCTATTGCCATATAACAGATACTAACAGCAGTTAGTCAGAGTTAAGCTACTGTGCGTTTTGTAAGTTCAGGCAATGACACCTGCCGTTCAGGCGCCTAGTGCGCCCCCCCCCCCAGGTCGGCCGGAGAGCACCCTCTGCGGTGTCCTTTTATAGACAGGTACAAACAACGTACATCACTTCTTTACGTACCAGGTTACCACCCTCTGTTGCCTAGTTACCACCCCTCACCTTACGGAAGGGGGGCTTACTTACTATCCTTCATGCTGTCAATCTCGACCCAGTCCTGAACCTAGGTCGGTATGTGCATTCGTGTTTAGGGAGTTTTTGTACCAAGACATTTCTTATGAAGATGTTCCGTTACTCCCCTTTGCCTTACAGTCTGTACCCAGTGCCTCCCTGTGTCCTTCGATGCTCCACCTAACTTACACAATCACACAATTATCAGTACGGCCTCTTTCTTGGCTCCTGTTACTGAACCAAAGTCTTGCTCGCTAGATTGCAGGCCTGTTGCTGTTTTCATGTTACAGGCCTCTATTTAGGCCTGCTGACTCCATGTTACTGACCCTCAACTTACTACAGTGGCGAGCAAAGCTGAGGGCTGGGCAATATTCAGGCAGGCAGTCTTGGTCTGGGAACTCAGTGAGGAGCAAGGAAGGAGGGGATGCTGGAGTGGAAGTGATTTGAATTAGAACAAACTGGCTGCTGAATAGAATCTTTTATTCTAGCCTGGAGAAGGCTTTATTAGTCAAGCACATGAGAAGCACAAAGGCCTCTCCTTGAATTCATTGAGTTTTTAATTGGTTCTCAGGTGGGGGAGGAGATGGGTGTTAGGAATTAGAGACAATATCATTAAAATGTCACCCCTAAAACTTGGGGGTCTGGACTGATGTAATTTTTTTATGTTAAGTGAGAGGATCAGAAAAATTGAGAACAAGGAGTGGGGGAGGATCAATAATGGAAAGAGAGGAGAGAAGAGATCAGAGTATTAGGAGGGTGAGGGGCAGAAGAAAGCTTTTCAAGAGAGCTTTTTCAAAAAGAGCTTTTTCAAAAGAGAGAGAGGGCGAGATCAGAGAAAATAAAGGGAGGTCAAACACAGGGAACACAGAAAAATGTGAAAGAGATTGGGGGAAAGGGAGGAATGATGCTGTTTGGGGCAGTGCTTCCCTTCCGTGACACAGAAGGATCCTGTTTGGTTGAATTTCCTCCTTTATTTAATGCTTTAAGACATCCTGGCTTCCAGATCCTCTTCCTCACAATCTATGATTCTATGCTCTAAAACAAAATAGTGAACCATTGCACAGTGTGAGCAAGAAATTGCTGGGACAAGGGTGGAAGGTATAGAATGCCAGAGAGGTGACAGGAAGAGGAGAACAGAATGCCTGTTGGGGGATGGGGATTGGGTACTTGTGGAAAAAGAAAGGGTAAATCAAAGTGCTTGCTAACTGTGGCGGGCGGGAGGGAGGATGGCCAGCAAAGGCTGGGCTCCAAGTTTAACATTTAATATGGAAGTGCAGAACATGGAGTGGGGAGCCTGGAGGTGCATGGTGGGCGGGGTTGCTGATACAGTCAAGAGCATTGGATCCTGGGCAGCCACACACCCAGTAAATGCAAAAGGACAGCTTTGATCCTTATAATAGTTTCCAGTATTTCAACACAGTTTAGAGGAATTAGTGAGGGGTGTTAGATACGGACATAGGGGAATCCCAGGAAGTGTAAAGCTTGAGTGGCCAAGGTTAGACAAGGGAGAGAATGTCTTACAGTGTCATCTTTTGTGCTCTTCACTTCTCCCTTTGGGTACGTCTCCACTGCACGGCTATTTTGGAATACCGGAGGTATCCCAAAATAGCTATCCCACGTCTACACAAGCCGCCTGTTATTTCGAACTATATTTCGAAATAATGGGAGCACTCCTGGGGTGAACAGAAACGTCTCAGAGTACTTCTGCTGAGACTTTGATATGTTGAAGAAAACAATCAACAACTAAACTGTCTGAGCATACTGTATAAAGGATACCTGAACCTGTCTCTCAGGGCTGCTGCTCTCACTCTGGTAGCTGTCAGCCTGCATGCATGCATAATAAAGTTTTCCTTCTAGGTTTCTCTCCTGCTTCACTGCTTTGACCTCCAGCCTCGGACCCTTCTGGGGGCTCTGTACCCCAGGGGAGCGAGATTTCCCCTACACTCACAACACTCCTGTTAGTGCATCCCAGAATCATGTTTGCTTTTTTTGCAACAGTGTCACGCTTTTGACTCCTATTTAGCTTGTGGTCCACTATGACCCCTAGATCCCTTTCTGCAGTACTCCTTCATAGACAGTCGTGTCCCATTCTGTATGTGTGAAACTGATTGTTCCTTCCTAAGTGGAGCACTTTGCATTTGTCCTTATTAAACTTCATCCTGTTTACCTCATACCCAGGGCCGGACGGAGGCATGGGCGAGCCGGGAAGCTGCCTAGGGCGCCAACCAATGAGGGGCGCCTGATGGCAGCTGTAAGGAGCTGCCATTAGGAGCTGCACGGCCGGCTCCCACAGCGCTGGCCAGCAACGCCCTTCCCCCCATGGCTGCAGGGCCCTGAACGGCCCGGCGTGCACGCCGGCAGCTCTGGCCAGGCCAGGCTGGTCAGCGCATGCGCCGAGCGCCCCGGGGGTGGGCCCGCGCTCCCTGGGGGGGCGGGTCCACGCCCCATGGGCGGGCCCGCACATGCGCCCTGTGCCCGGGGGCGGCGCTGTGCGCCCGGGCCCAGGACAACAAAAAGGCTCGGGCCGGCCCTGCTCAGACCATTTCTCCAATATGTCCAGATCATTTTGAATTATGACCCTATCCCCCAGAGTAGTCTCAACCCCTCCCAGCTTGGTATCATCTGCAAACTTATTAAGCGTACTTTCTATGCCAATATCTAAATCGTTGATACAGATATTGAACAGAGCCGGTCCCAAAACAGACCCCTGCGGAACCCCACTTGTTATGCCTTTCCAACATGATTGTGAACCGTTAATAACTACTCTCTGAGAAGAATTATTCAGCCAGTTATGCACCCACCTTATAGTAGTCCCATCTAAGTTGTATTTGCCTAGTTTATTGATAAGAAGCTCATGCGAGACCGTATCAAGTGCCTCAATAAAGTCTAGGTATACCACAGCCTCCCTTATCTACCAGACTCGTTATCCTATCAAAGAAAGCTATCAGATTGGTTTGACATGATTTGTTCTTTACAAATCCATGCTGGCTGTTCCCTATCACCTTATTATCTTCCAGATGTTTGCAGATTAATTCCTTAATTACTTGTTCCATTATCTTCCCTGGCACAGAAGTTAAACTGACTGGTCTGTAGTTTCCTGGGTTGTTCTTATTTCCCTTTTTATAAATGGGCACTAGATTTGCCCTTTTCCGGTCTTAGAATCATAGAATACTAGGACTGGAAGGGACCTCGAGAGTCATTGAGTCCAGTCCCCTGCCCTCATGGCAGGACTAAATACTGTCTAGACCATTCCTGAAAGCCATTTATCTAACCTACTCTTAAATATCTCCAGAGATGGGGATTCCACAACCTCCCTGGGCAATTTATTCCAGTGTTTAACCACCCTGACAGTTAGGAACTTTTTCCTAATGTCCAACCTAAACCTCCCTCGCTGCAGTTTAAGCCCCTTGCTTCTTGTTCTATCCTCATAGGCCAAGATGAACAAGTTTTCTCCCTCCTCCTTATGACACCCTTTTAGATACCTGAAAACGGCTATCATGTCCCTCCTCAATCTTCTCTTTTCTAAACTAAACAAACCCAATTCTTTCAGCCTTCCTTGATAGGTCATGTTCTCTAGACCTTTAATCATTCTCGTTGCTCTTCTCTGGACCCTCTCCAATTTCTCCACATCTTTCTTGAAATGCGATGCCCAGAACTGGACACAATACTCCAATTGAGGCCTAACCAGCGCACAGTAGAGCGGAAGAATGACTTCTCTTGTCTTGCTCACAACACACCTGTTAATGCATCCCAGAATCATGTTTGCTTTCTTTGCAACAACATCACACTGCTGACTCATATTTAACTTGAGGTCCACTATAACCCCTAGATCCCTTTCTGCCGTACTCCTTCCCAGACAGTCACTTCCCATTCTGTATGTGTGAAACTGATTGTTCCTTCCTAAGTGGAGCACTTTGCATTTGTCTTTATTAAACTTCATCCTCTTTACCTCAGACCATTTCTCCAATTTGTCCAGATCATTTTGAATTATGACCCTATCCTCCAGATTAGTCGCAATCCCTCCCATCTTGGTATCATCTGCAAACTTAATAAGCGTACTTTCTATACTAACATCTAAATCGTTGATGAAGATATTGAACAGAGCTGGTCCCAAAACAGACCCCTGCGGAACCCCACTTGTTATGTCTTTCCAGCAGGATTGTGAACCATTAATAACTACTCTCTGAGTACGGTTATCCAGCCAGTTATGCACCCACCTTATAGTAGCCCCATCTAAGTTGTATTTCCCTAGTTTATTGATAAGAATATCCTGCGAGACCGTATCAAACGCTTTACTAAAGTCTAAGTATACCACATCCACCGCTTCTCCCTTATCCACAAGACTCGTTATCCTATCAAAGAAAGCTATCAGATTGGTTTGACATGATTTGTTCTTTACAAATCCATGCTGGCTGTTCCCTATCACCTTGCCACTTTCCAAGTGTTTACAGATGATTTCCTTAATTACTTGCTCCATTATCTTCCCTGGCACAGAAGTAAAATTAACTGGTCTGTAGTTTCCAGGGTTGTTCTTATTTCCCTTTTTATAGATGGGCACTAGATTTGCCCTTTTCCAATCTTCTGGAATCTCACCTGTCTCCCATGATTTTCCAAAGATGATAGCTAGAGGCTCAGATACCTCCTCTATCAGCTCCTTGAGTATTCTAGGATGCATTTCATCAGGCCCTGGTGACTTGCAGGCATCTAACTTTTCTAGGTGATTTTTAACTTGTTCTTTTTTTATTTTACCTTCTAAAATTACCCCCTTCCCACTAGCATTCACTATGTTAGGCATTCCTACAGACTTCTCGGTGAAGACCGAAACAAAGAAGTCATTGAGCATCTCTGCCATTTCCAAATTTCCTGTTACTGTTTCTCCCTCTTCACTGACCAGTGGGCCTACCCTGTCCTTGGTCTTCCTCTTGCTTCTAATGTATTTATAAAACGTCTTCTTCTTTTCCTTTATTCCTGTAGCTAGTTTGAGCTCATTCTGTGCCTTTGCCTTTCTAATCTTGCCCCTGCATTCCTGTGCTGTTTGCCTATATTCATCCTTTGTAATTTGTCCTACTTTCCATTTTTTATAGGACTCCTTTTTTATTTTTAGATCATTCAAGATCTCGTGGTTAAGCCAAGGTGGTCTTTTGCCATATTTTCTATCTTTCCGACACATCGGAATAGCTTGCTTTTGGGCCCTTAACAATGTCCCTTTGAAAACCTGCCAACTCTCCTCAGCTGTTTTTTGCCTCAGTTTTGATTCCCATGGGACCTTACCTATCAGCTCTCTGAGCTTACCAAAATCCGCCTTCCCGAAATCCATTGTCTCTATTTTGCTGTTCTCCCTTCTACCTTTCCTTAGAATTGTGAACTCTATGATTTCATGATCACTTTCACCCAGCCTGCCTTACTCTTTCAAATTCTCAACCAGTTCATTCCTATTTGTTAGGATCAAATCTAGAACAGCTTTCTCCCTGGTAGCTTTTTCAACCTTCTGAAATAAAAAGTTGTCTCCAATGCAGTCCAAGAACTTATTGGATAGTCTGTGCCCCGCAGTGTTATTTTCCCAACATATATCTGGATAGTTGAAGTCCCCCATCACCACCAAATCTTGGGCTTTGGATGATTTTGTTAGTTGTTTAAAAAAAGCCTCATCCACTCCTTCCACCTGGGTAGGTGGCCTGTAGTAGACTCCTAGCATGACATCACCCTTGTTTTTAACCCCTTTTAGCCTAACCCAGGGACTCTCAACACTTCCGTCTCCTATGTCCATCTCCACCTCACTCCAAGTGTGTTCATTTTTAATGTAGAAGGCAACACCTCCTCCCTTTTTTCCATGTCTATCCTTCCTGAGCAAGCTGTACCCTTCCATACAAACATTCCAATCGTGTGTATTATCCCACCAAGTTTCTGTGATGCCAACGTCATAATTTTACTTATTTATTAGCACTTCCAGTTCTTCCTGCTTATTTCCCATACTTCTCACATTTGTATATAGGCATCTAAGATCCTGATTTGACCTAGTCAGGCAGCGGCACAGATAGCTGCAGCGGCACAGGAGCCAAGCAAACAGAGCTGTAAGCAGGGGAGTTTGAGTGGGAGTTTGTAAAGGGAGTTTGGATATTGGGACTTGTTTGGAGTTTGTTTTTGCTGTGGAGAGGGTGTTTTGGTCTGTTTTTGTGTTCACTGGACTAATAGGATTTTGGTGAGAAAGTAGATAAAACACAGAGGCATTAGTGGCCATGACTCAAGTAGTAGAGAACACAAGGAGGATGACTGGATGTGGTAGCTGCGGGATGTACATGATTCTGGAGGGGGTACCTGAAAGGAGTTTTGTTTGCATGAAGTGCCGCCTGATAGAGCTGATGGAAGAAAAGATCAGAGGATTGGAGATGCAGGTGGAAACTCTGGTCGAGTTTAGAAGGGGGTTTGAGCAGATGATGGGGCAAAGGCATGACGTGGCTGAAGGGGAAAGCTTAGATATGCAGATGGAAGCAGGATCAAGGACCTCAGAGGGGGGACTGCTGGGCGAAGAAAATGGACAGTGGAAGCATGTGACTCAGAGGACCAGGCAGAGGAAAAGATGGGTCAGTGAAGGAAAAATAGAGCTCAAGAACAGGTATGTGGAGCTGGAGAATGAAGAAGGGGTACAGCAGGTAGATAATGAAGATGGAAGGGTGAGGAAGAAGAGAAGAGTGGCTAGTCCCATAGATAAAGGGGAAGACTTAATGGAGACAACACCAATAATGAGCATTAGGATTACAAGGGAAAATAGGAATGGCAAGGACTTGCAGCCAGAGGAAGCTAGAGATAGACCAGAGAATTTCACTGTCACTAGGAAAAGGCAGGTCTATGTGATTGGGGACTCCTTATTGAGAAGAATAGATAGGCCTGTAACCAGAGCTGATCCAGAGAATAGAAGGGTGTGCTGTCTGCTAGGTGCTAAGATACGGCATGTGGAACTGAGGTTGAAGAGGATTATTAAGGGAGCAGGAAGGAATCCATTGATCATCCTTCATGTGGGAACAAATGATATGGCTAGATTCCCGCTGGAACGAATTAAGGGAGACTATGCCAGGCTGGGGAGGACGCTCAAGGAAATTGAGGCTCAGTTGATCTTTAGTGGGATTCTGCCTGTTCCTAGAGAAGGGCAACTAAGATGTGACAGGATTATGATGATCAATAGATGGCTTAGGCAGTGGTGCTATAAGGAGGGTTTGGGATGTATGGTCACTGGGAGGCATTTATGGACAGAGGACTGTTCTCTAGAGATGGACTTCACCTAAGTAGGGAGGGAAATAGACTCTAGGATGGAGGCTGGCTCAACTGATTAAGAGAGCTTTAAACTAGGAATTTGGGGGAGACAGTTGGGAGATGCCCAGGTAATCTTTACGCCAGATTTCAACACTGAGAGGGAGGAAAACGAAGTAAGAAAGGAAATAGCTGGGGGTAGGAGAATGAACATGAGGAAGGGTAGGGTGGATACTAGTCTAATATGTCATATTGGAGGTACAACGTCCGTGCCAAATTGGGTAAAGAATGTGAATGAGGCCAAACAGCAAAAATTAAGATGTTTGTACACCAATGCGAGGAGCCTAGGTAACAAAAAGGAGGAACTAGAGCTATTGGTCCAGGAAGTGAAACCAGATATTATAGGAATAACAGAAACATGGTGGAATACTAGGCATGACTGGAGTACAGGTATTGAAGGGTATGTGCTGTTTAGGAAAGACAGAAATAAGGGTAAAGGTGGTGGAGTCGCATTGTATATCAAAGATGAGGTAGACTGTAAAGAAATAAAAAGTGATGGAATGGAGAAACAGAGTCTGTTTGGGCAAAAACCACATTGGGGAAGAAAACTATCAGATCCTCCCCTGGGATAGTGCTTGGGGTGTGTTATAGACCACCGGGATCCAATTTGGATGTGGATAGAGACCTCTTTAATGTTTTTAATGAAGTAAATACTCATGGAAACTGCGTAATCATGGGAGATTTCAACTTTCCAGATATAGACTGGAGAACAAGTGCTAGTAATAATAATAGGGCTCAGACTTTCCTAGATGTGATAGCTGATGAATTCCTTCATCAAGTAGTTGCTGAACCAACAAGGGGGGATGCTATTTTAGATTTGGTTTTGGTGAGTAGCGAGGACCTCATAGATGAAATGGTTGTAGGGGACAACCTTGGCTCGAGCGATCATGAGCTAATTCAGTTCAAATTAAATGGAAGGATAAACAAAAATAAATCTGAGACTAGGGTTTTTGATTTCAAAAGGGCTAACTTTAATAAATTAAGGAAATTAGTTAGGGAAGTTGAGTGGACTAAAGAAATTATGGATCTTGAGGTGGAGGAGGCCTGGAATTATTTTAAGTTAAAGTTGCAGAAGCTGTCAGAAGCCTGTATCCGAAGAAAAGGGAAAAAATATATAGGCAGGTGTGTTAGACCAAGTTGGATGAGCAAGCATCTCAGAGAGGTGATTAAGAAAAAGCAGAAAGCATATAAGGAGTGGAAAATGGGAGGGATCAGTAAAGAAAGCTACCTTATTGAGGTTAGAGCATGTAGGGACAAAGTGAGACAGGCTAAAAGTCAGGTAGAGTTGGACCTTGCAAAGGGAATTAAAACCAATAGTAAAAGGTTTTATAGCCATATAAATAGGAAAAAAACAAAAAAAGAAGAAGTAGGACCACTAATTACTAAGGATGGAGTGGAGGTTAAGGATAATCTAGGAATGGCCCAATATCTAAACAAATACTTTGCTTCAGTCTTTAATGAAGCTAATGAAGAGCTTAGGGATAATGGTAAGTTAACAAATGGGACTAAGGATGTGGAGGTAGATATTACCATATCCGAGGTAAAAGCCAAACTTGAACAGCTTAATGGGAGTAAATCGGGGGGCCCAGATAATCTTCATCCAAGAATATTAAAGGAACTGTCACATGAACTTGCAAGTCCATTAGCAAAATTTGTAATAAATCTCTAAACTCAGGGGTTGTACCATTTGACTGGAGAATTGCTAATATAGTTCTGATTTTTAGGAAAGGGAAAAAAAGCGACCCGGGTAACTATCGTCCTGTTACTTTGACATCTGTAGTATGTAAGATCCTGGAAAAAATTTTGAAGGAGAAAGTAGTTAGAGACATTGAGGCTTTACAAAAGGTAGATCGTGCCAAACCAACCTGATCTCCTTTTTTGAGAAAGTAACAGATTTTTTAGATAAAGGAAATGCAGTGGATCTGATCTACCTCAACTTTAGTAAGGCATTTGATACAGTACCACATGGGGAATTATTGGTTAAATTGGAAAAGATAGGGATTAATATGAAAGTTGAGAGGTGGATAAGCAACTGGTTAAAGGGGAGACTACAGCGGGTCATACTGAAAGGTGAACTGTCAGGTTGGAGGAAGGTTACTAGCGGAGTTCCTCAGGGATCAGTTTTGGGGCCAATTTTATTTAATCTTTTTATCGCTGACCTTGGCACCAAAAGTGGAAGTGTCCTGATAAAATTTGCAGATGACACAAAGTTGAGTGCTATTGCCAATTCAGAAAAGGACCGGGATATCATACAGGAAGATCTGGATGATCTTGTAAATTGGAGTGATAGCAATAGGATGAAATTTAATAGTGAGAAGTGTAAGGTTATGCATTTAGGGATTAATAACAAGAATTTTAGTTATAAGCTGGGGACACATCAGTTGGAAGTAACGGAGGAGGAGAAGGACCTCGGAGTCCTGGTTGATTATAGAATGACTATGAGCCACCATTGTGACATGGCCGTGAAAAAGGCTAATACGGTCGTGGGATGCATTAGGCGAGGTATTTCCAGTAGGGATAAGGAGGTGTTAGTGCCATTATACAAGGCATTTGTGAGACCCCATTTGGAATACTGTGTGCAGTTCTGGTCTCCCATGTTTAAGAAGGATGAATTCAAACTGGAACAGGTACAAAGAAGGGCCACTAGGATGATCCGAGGAATGGAAAACCTGTCTTATGAAAGGAGACTCAAGGAGCTTGGCTTGTTTACCTTAACCAAAAGAAGGCTGAGGGGGGACATGATTGCACTCTTTAAATATATTAGAGGGATAAATACCAGGGAGGGAGAGGAATTATTTAAGTTTAATACAAATGTGGACACAAGAACAAATGGATAGAATGTGGCTAGTAGGAAGTTTAGACTTGAGATTAGACGAAGGTTTCTAACCATTAGAGAAGTGAAGTTCTGGAACGGCCTTCCAAGGGAAGTAGTGGGGGCAAAAGACCTATCTGGTTTCAAGATTAAACTAGATGGGTTTATGAAGGGGATGGTTTGATGAGATAACATGATCTTGGTAACTAATTGACCATTCATTATCAGTGGGAAATAGGCCAATGGAGGGAAGATAGGAGTTACTATAGAGAACTTTCTGGGTGTCTGGCTGATGAGTCTTGCCCACATGCTCAGGGTTTAGCTGATCGCCATATTTGGGGTCGGGAAGGAATTTTCCTCCAGGGTAGATTGGCAGAGGCCCTGGAGGTTTTTCGCCTTCCTCTGTAGCATGGGGTACAGATCACAGCTGGAGGATTCTCTGCATCTTGGGGTCTTCAAAGTGTTTGAAGGCTTCAATATCTGAGATATAGGTGAGAGGATTATTCTAGGAGGGGTGGGTGAGATTTTGTGGCCTGCACTGTGCAGGGGGTCAGACTAGATGATCATAATGGTCCCTTCTGACCTTAAAGTCTATGAGTCTATGAGTCTATGAGACCTTGCCTCCCAGTTTTGCCCTGACCCTCCTTTCTCTCTGCCATTATAGCCCACGCTCCCTCCCATTTCCGACCCATCTCCCAGGTCTCCATGTTCTGCACTTATCTGTGGGCTTTGCTCACCTGTCCCCGTCGAACCTAGTTTAAAGCCTCCTCACTAGTTTAGGCAGTCTGTGTCCAAATGCAGTCTTCCCTTGCCTTGAAAGGTGAACCCCATCCCTGCTTAGCAGTCCTTCCTGAAACAGCATCCCATGGTCAAGGAAGCCAAAGCCCTCCTGGTGACACCATCCTCCCAGCCAGGCATTCACCTCCAGGATGCACCTGTCTCTGCCCGGGCCCCTACCTTCGACAGGAAGGACCGAAGAGAATACCACCTGCACTCCAAACTCCTTCACCCGTACTCCCAGAGCCCTGTAGTCACTCTTGATCCGCTCAGTGTCACACCTCACAGTATCATTAGTGCCCACATGGATGAGTAGCATGGGGTAGTAGTCAGAGGGCCGGATAATCCTCGACAATGCCTCCGTAACATCTCGGATACGGGCCCCCGGCAGACAGCACCTCCCGAGATGAAATGTCAGGGCGACAGATGGGTGCCTCCGTCCCCCTCAGAAGAGAGTCTCCGACCACCACTACCCTATATTTCCTCCTCGCAGTGGTGGCAGCAGACCTCCCAGCCTTGGGGGTACGAGGCTTCTCCTCCTCCGGTGTAGGGGGTGATTGCTGATCCCCTGAACCAAAGTTAAGGCTGACCAGAACCAGTGCTGGCAGGGCATCAGGTTAGGATTTAGTGTGTGGGGCTGCTGCCTGAGGTTAACTGAGCTCCATGCTTAAAGGGACCCTACCCCCATCCCGGACAGTTGATGGAGCCATGTAGTTTAGACACACCCTTACAGAATAGGAATCATTACTAATGGGTTCGAAGCAAAATGTGACTGATGCATCTGCACAATCTGTGCATTTAGTTGTGTTCATGGTCTTCCTAGTTGCACCAGAGCACATAATAGGGAGAAGTTTTACCTTCCATCACCCTTTGGAGAGAGAGTACAAACTGGTCTTACTATATTGTGTTTTCTTCTATGGAGATAAAGATGTATGATGGCTGCTGCCATAGTTCTAACACCTTAAACTATTGTGCAGTACTTTGCAATGCCACTCAGAACACTAATATGTACAGGAGACCCTCAGAATTACAAACACTGACCAATCAACCACATGCCTCATTTGGAACTGAAAACACACGAGGCAGCCACAGAGACAAAATAAAACTAATAATAATAAAAAAAGATTTGACAAGACAAGTAATCTCGGGCAGGTCCACCGTCGGCGCAGTCATCCGGCAGGTAAGGCCCCCGGGAGACCCGGGGGAGAAAGGGCCAGATCTGGGAGGGGAGGCTGTAGGGAGAGGGGGAAGCCCCACAGCTGGGGGGGTCACGCTGTTCCTCCCGCACACAGCTCCACTGGTGGGAGAAACCCCAGGGGCAGAGGGCCATGGCCTGCGTGGGGGGAGGAGCCATCGAAGGGGGGGGGCAGGCAGCACAACCCAAGGGCCCATGTACCTACTTTGTCTCATTCCTTGCATCCCCTGTACCTCTGTGCTCCCATGTGTTTCTCTGCAGGCTGTCCACACCATCAATGATGTACTGCTCCAGAGGGTCATCCGCCCTAGTGACCTGGACGCCACCATCACCGGCTTCACCAGCCTGGGGTTCCTGAACTGCGAGGGAGCCATGGACGGGACCCACATACCCATCCAGGCGCCAGAGCACCAAGCAGCCCGGTTCATTAACCAGAAGGGCTATTGCTCGGTGGTGCTCCAGGCGCTTGTGGACCAGCAGGGCCGGTTCATGGACATATATGTGGGGTGGTCTGGCAGGGCCCACGATGCCCAAATCTTCCTGCACTCAGGCCTGTGTCACAGGCTGGAGGCGGGCACCTACTTCCCCCAGCAGGACTTCAGCTTTGGGGCAGTCAGGATGCCGGTCTGCATCGTGGCAGATGCGTCCTACCCCCTGATGGCCTGGCTGATGCGGCCATACATGGGCCGACTGGACCACAGCCAGGCCACCTTCAACCCCCACCTGGACTGGGCCCCCGCCTGGACATGGGGGTGCAGCATGTCCCAGAGGTCATTGCAGCGTGCTGTGTGCTGCATAACATTACTGAGGGAAAGGGGGCGGCCTTCCTCCCGGGGTGGATGGCTGGTGAGGGCCAGGCCTACCAGCAGCCCCAGACGGCTGCCACCCGACAGGCGAACTGCGATGGGGTGTGGGTCTGGGAAGCCCTCCGGGTGATGCTGGACCGGGCCCCACAGTAGGCTGCGCCTATGCCTCCAAGCGCAGGGTGCCGGTGCCCCTCGTGCCGGTTTGGGGCAGGCTGCTCCAGGAGATGCCGAGGGTGGGGAACCTCAGGAGGGGGCATGGGCAAGGCAGGGGGGACCTCTGGAGGGGGCATGGGCAGTGCAGGGGGAGAAGTGGGGGGAGAACTAGAGGTGGCAGAGGGGGGCCTGGCAGCATTGGGCTGCTGCACAGGGCCCATTTGCTCTGCGATCGTGCCCAGGATAACGCACACACGGTTGCAGCGCTCCAGGTACTGGCCCCACACCCATTCCCACCACTCCGCATCTGCGCGGATCTTTTCTGTGAGAGTGCGCTCCATGTGCTCTATCACACAGATGTGGCAGCGGAGCAGGTGGTGGTGGTCCCGGGAGCGCTGTGACAGGCCCTGGATCCTTGGTGCCGGCGGGATGGGGCTGGAAGGTCCCTTGCTGGCTGGGGGTCCCACTGCAGAAGAAGCAAAGGAGAGTAACATGGTCAGTGAGCCCTGCCCCATGGTGTTCCAGCGCCCCGTGCCCTCCTCCCAGCACGTCACGTGCCACGATGCCTGGGGACAGGTGTGGCTGGCGAGGGGGAATTCCCCTGGGGCAGCGGGAGGGGGGGTCCCAAGGTGGCCCAGGAGCCCCCAGGGTGGCCTCATGTGCTGGAGGGGGCCTGTTGTGCCTTCCCTGGGGGAAGCTACAGTGTCCCAGAGGTGGCCATGGATGTGTGTTGTGTGCAGCACCCTTTAGGCTGTGTGGGGTCAGGCCTGCAACCTTGGGGCTGGCCTACTCCTGGCCAGACCTCCCCTCCAGGTCTGGTTGTGCAGAATCCCTGGGGTCCCAGGCGTGTGCTGGGGCTGGCTGCCGCTTCTGTGTGCCACTTGGTCTGGCTGCACATAGGGTTGCCAGATGGTTTCAACAAAAATACCGGACACACTTGACATCACATCACAATCCACATTACATCTTAGTTAGAAAATACCGGACATTTATATTTTCTCATTTATATCCTCTCAATTTGTTTCCCGAACTGAAAGCTCAAATACTGGACTGTCCGGTTCAAAACTGGACACCTGGCAAACCTAGCTGCATGAGGTTGCACATGCTGCATGCCTCTGCACAGCATGTAGCCAGGCTGTGCCATGTACTGCTACCTCTCTCCCAGCCTGTGGCCCCCCCCCTGCCCCCAGCACATTTGCGAATGGTAGCCACTGCACTCACTAGACGATCCCTTGCCAGCTTCTGAGGATGTCCGGGACACATCCTGACTGCTGCTGGGCTGGGGTGGTGGGGTCTGGGTGCTGTCCTCTGCCGCCTTCTCCTCCTCCTCCTCGTCCGTGGACCGGTCGCCCTCCTCCTCCTCCTCCTCCGGTTCCCTGGGTTGGACCACTGGGGTGGCCACCGCTGTGTCCACCTGGGCCAGCAGGAGACTGGCCCCTGTGTCCCCCAGGATGTGTTGCAGGCAGTGGTAATGGGGACAGGCAGTGGCTCTGCCGCCCCCACACTCGCTGGCCCACACATAGGTGACGTGCAGGTCTTTCACTTTGGCCTGGACCTGTTCCAGGATCCGGGCCGGGTGTCCCTGTGCGGCCAGAGCCTGGGCCATCCGGGAGAAGACCTGGGCATTTCTCCTCCTGGACTTGGGGTCCCGGAGGGCCTCCTCCTTTCCCCAGAGGTCCAGGAGGGCAGTCACCTCAGCGGTGCTCCAGCATGGAGCCCGCCGCTTGGTGTCCCTGTGGGCCTGCTGGGTGCTCTGGGGTGGCTCCTCGGTGGGGTCTGAGGGACCTGGCTGAGGCTGGGCAGCTGCCATTGCTCCCCCTGGCTGCTACCCGGGCCACATGTGGCACACAGCTGTGCTGCATGCCTGTGCCTTTAAGGGGGGGGCCAACCAACGAGTGGTGATTGACCGTACGGAGTGTCGGAGAGGCCACCTGTGTTTTTTACTGGAGGCCAATTCTTGAGCAAGTACGCGTTTGCCGAATGTCCACACTGCCCTCTTGCGCAAGAGAGCCTGCTCAAGAGAGCTTACACTTGACAAAAAACAGTGTAGCTCTTGTGCAAGGAACCGTCTCTTATCACGCCGTACTGTAAATTTCCTTGCGCAAGAGCGGACGGGCAGTGTAGACGCTCTGCAGATTCTTGCTCAAGAACGGCTGTACTTGCGCAATACTCCGCCAGTGTAGACATAGCCTTAGTGTCTGTGGCCTGCACCCAGGTCTGGACCTGCACCTAGGAGAGACAGGGGCTGGCTTTCAGCACCCCACTATTAAAAATGTTCCAGTGCCACTGGTGTTAAACCTAATTGGGGAATGGGTGGTCCAGACCACAACCCACTCAGGCCCTTCCATAGCTGCACCCCTGCTCTTTCAGAAATTTTTAATCTGTCTAAAAATCAAGGTCAGTTTTTTAGCAGCAATGAAGTGATGCTGTGAGTCTGGCAGTCAAAAACGCTCAAACATGAAGGCGAGGCAAAAAGACAGTTTGTCATCTTATTTTAACAATCTTAAAGTATTGACTAGAGGATATTCATCAAAAAGTATGGGAAAGGAAACATCTCAATTGTCTGATCACTTGCCGAGTTGTGGGGATACCACACCAACTGCAAAAGTTGAACAAGTGGACTCTGAAGTGGCAATGGAACTACAAAATATTGGTAATTTAGTCAAAGTAAGGGAAGAAACCTACCCTGAAGACATTGCATTATGGCCAAAATCTATTTCATTGGATAGGATAGAAGATTTCTTAGTAAATAAACCAAAAAACATGGGTAATATGGAAAATTTGAGAAAAGAGTATGAGGTTGGAGGATGAAAGCAATGCAGAGGCCTTTGTGAGTCCCATTTTCTGAGGATGAAGAAAAATGGGAGCACAGAAATGAGAAACTGGTTGATTTTTTTCAGACGCCACCAAGGCAGTCTACTGTTATGTTTGCAAATTATTCCCCGACCATAGTAAAGGAAAACAAACATTTGCCGATGGGCACTCTGATGGGAGAAATGTTGCAAGAGATCGTGCTGATCATGAAACTTCCAAAGCTCATACTAATGCTATGTGTAAGTTTGCTCAAAGATGTAAATTATCCAGAAAAATTGATTCCGTGTTATTGGTTCAGTTTGAGGAGGAGCGTTCTTATTGGAGGAAAGTGCAGAGAAGTGCTATTGCCACGGTGAAACTGCTGTCTTCTTTGGGACTACCTCTAAGACAGTGGTTTTGCAGCTGCCTCCCAGGTTGTATGCAGCTTGAGCGCAGCCTCCCCACATGCAGCCGTGAGCCTGCCAATGGGAGCAGCGGGGTCGGTGCTTGGGAGCAACGGGGGTGCAAAGCCAGGTAAGCGCCCCCTCTCATGCCCAGACTAGTGTTCCCTCTAAGCTGCAGGGCAGCCCAGCTTCACAGGTGATTAATCAGCCCTGCCCAGTCAGAGGCTCAGGGCTCTGTGCATGGAGGTGACTGACTGGGTGGGGCTGATTAATCACCTGTGAAGATGGGCTGCCCTGCAGCTTAGAGGGAACACTGGGTGAGACCCCTGTATCCCAATCCCCCTTCACTCACCCCCTGTCAAGACACCACAACACCAGCTTGCTCCTTCTCCCTCCCTCCTGGCCACACACTGCACCCTCCCTTGCTTCCGCACCCTCCCCCTGGCCAGACACCCTACTCCCAGCCTGCTTCTGTACCCTACCTCCCACCCAGACCTCATAGCCTCACCCACCTCCTGCACCCTGCCTCCATCCCAGGTCCTGCACCCCCATCCCTATCTCACTCGCTGGCAGCCTGGTCCTGCACATTGAACCCCTCATTTTTGTCCCCACCTGTAGCCCCCTCGGGCTCAGTGGGTGGCCACTCAGAACCACTCCAGAGAAGGAGGAGGAATGTGTGGCTGCTGCTCTCCTCGTTCTCCCCCCCCCCCCGCTCCTGCTCCTGCTGCACTGGCTGGAGCTCTCCCTGCCCTGCCCTGCCCTGCCCTGCCCTGCTCAGCCACCACCTGCCTGCTGAGGCCTGCTGCTGCTGGACCTTCTCCCCCTGGACACCACTGCTACTACCTTCTACCGCCACTGCTGCTGCCTGTGGGGGGGGGGGGCTGCCCCCCCAGAGGGAGAGGGAAGAGGACAACACCACCACCCACCATCTGGTATCCACCACCTTGGTCGACTACCACTCCCCTGCTGCTGCAGAGATACCATTCTGTGCCCTGTTGAGGAGGAAGAAGAGGAGAAGCCCATGGCTTGGACTAATGGAGGGGATTTGTTTGAACTGAGCTTTTCCATCTGTGTTCCTGGGGTGGTGGGAAGTTGAGATTCTGAGAGGGGGGCTGGGGGAGAGGCACGGAGCCCTCCCCCCAGTCCAGCTTCCCCCCCTTTCTACTGCCACCACCCCCAACGACTCCTCCATCACCCCTTAACACCTGGACATTCTCTTCACCCCTCGACGGGGCTGCTGCTCTGCCCGCATCACACCTGGGACTGTTCTGCTGCAGTGGCGGGTGAGGTTGAGCCCCCACAAGCGCTCGAGGGTGTGCTCCCTCCCCACCCCCTTGGACTCGGCCCCCCTCCCTCAGCTGCATTTGGCTGGGGGGCCTTCTTCACCTCTGTTCACCCCGCCCTGCCCCCCACCACAGCAGTTTGCCTCCTTCCCTGCTGCCTGCCCCACCCTGCTAGCCCAGTTTGTTTCTCCCTCCCTCCCTGAGTTTGCTTGCCTGCCCCGCCCAGCCCCAGGTTAGCCTGCTGTGGTTTGTCCTGCCCACCCAGCAATAGCTTTGCCATGCCCCGCTCCACCCTCCCCTCTTCTCACCCAGCATTATCCCCTCCCCCAGCTTCCCATTGGCCCTCTGCTATTGCCCTGTGCACCCTAGTCCCCTCCCCAAGCGCTTGTGCCCCTCCCCTTTTAGTTAGCCTCCCCCCCGTACACTGCACCCCCCCTTAATGGCCCCATAGTTCCCCCCTGTACCCCAGTGCAGCCCAAGGAGCCAGCCCCTGCCCTGCACCTGCTACTGTGTCCCCTGCCCCATCCTGCCAGCGCCCTCCTCCTGTGTCTCCAGCCTTACAGGGAGGAGCGGCTCCCAGCTCCCAATCCCCTCCATTCCCCATCTGTGTCCTGCCTCCACTAGCGCCCTCCATCCCTGCAAACAGTTCAGAGGGAGGGAGTGGTTGCCTCTCTTCCCCACTTCCTCCCCAATCATGCCCCCGCTCCTCGTGTCCCCACCCCACCCTGTGGCACCCTCCTCCTCTGCTCCTGCCTTGCAGGGAGGAGCAGTAGCTAGTTTCACCCTTCCTCAGTTTCCCCATCCGTGCCCTTCGTCTGTTAGTGCCCTCCCTTCTTATGAACAACTTAGCAGGAGGGAGTGGTTGCTTCCCCTCCCCCCACATGGCAATCCCCCATCCCCCCACCTTACCCCTCCCCTCGCACCCCCACCCCTCTCTCTTGTGCCATCCTCCTCTGCCTTCAGCCGGTCGGGGAGGAGTGGCTGCCACTCCCTTCCCTCGGTTCCCCCTTTCCCCCAAGTTCGGCGCCCTCCTCCCCAGCTTCCAATCTAGTGGGGAGGAGTGGCTGATACCCCTCCCTTGACCATCCCACCAATTGAGCACCCTCCTCCCCTGCCTCTGCCCTAGCTGGGAGGAGTGGTTGGCTCCCCACACAACCCCCCTCCACTGGTCCCTACCCCTCCCCTGCCTGCTGATTGGCAGGGAGAAGAAGTTGATCCCCAGTCCCTTCTTTACGATCCGTACCTTCTCTAACCCCTCCTCCACGATGGAGGACGTCTCCACCCCCTCTCCCGTCCCTGTTAACCCCAAGGTTCCCCTGGTGACACCGACCCCGCAGGCCGCTGCGGCCAACCCCTTGAGCCCCGGTTCGGGCTTCACTGTTGCCATGGCCGATGCTCCCCCTGATTCGGGAGGGCCCTCCACCTCGGCCAGCAAGAAGGGCCAGGGGAAGAAGAAGGGCAAAGGCCCAGCTCAGAAGGCCAAAACTCCCGTGGCCAAGGGCACCCCGCCCACTGTGGCCCCGCCATCCACCTCAACCCCTCCTTCCCCTGCCGTTCTCCCCACCAGCTCTGGGAGGGGGCGGAATCCATCTGTAGTCCCCAGAGCATACGCCCAGGTGGCTGCTGCCGCTCTCCCACGTACCGCCACGTTGTCCGCCCCGACTGCTGACTCCAGCTCCATCCCTGGTGTCTGGGGCTTCTTCCCCACCCTGACCAGGAAGCACAGCGTCCGCTGCCTCCTGGTCACAGCCTCACCCCAGAGGAAATGTACGTGCGGGTGTTGGTGAGGGTGGTGGGGTCCTCAGATGTAGTGGCAGCCTCCAAAATGTATGGCAAGGTGGTGTTCTTCCTTTCCTCGGAGGACACCACCCAGGATGCAGTGGAGAGGGGCCTGGCAGTGGGGGGCGTGCATGTTCCCCTCGAGCCACTGGAGGACCTGGGCGTACAGGTGGTTCTCATCTCTGTCCTGCCCTTCCTCCCCAGTGCTGCCCTGCTGCCTGTCCTCTCCACCCTGGGGAGGCCGATATCTACCATCAGCCCTCTCCTGCTGAGCTGCGAGGACCCCGCCCTCCATCATGTTCTAGCCTTCCGCCATCAGGTACAGTTGCAGATGCCATCAGTGGCACATGATGGGGTGGTGCTGGAGGGGTTCTTCCTGGTGCCCTACCAGGGGGCCCTTTACCGGGTCCACTACTCCTTGGGGGAGACCCGGTGCTTCCTCTGCCAGGCAACGGGGCACGTCCGGAGGGACTACCCTGTAGCCCAGTCAGACGCAGCGTCCGGGCCCCCCCGTGGCCCGGGAGGGCACTGGCCCCAACACTGCTGGCCTCTGTGGCTACCCCTCCTCCAACCAACGGCTCTGCTCAGGTGCCGGAGGTGCCCCCCCCCCCCCACCGTGGCAAGCCTGGGCGAGGAGGCAGGCCCCGCCTCTATGGAATCCAACTTGGCGGGGCCCAAGGAGGAGAGGGTGGTGAGGTTGCTCCCTGCAGGGAGAGGTCTCCCTACCCGCCTCTCTCCCTCCCTTGCCTCCCCAACCCCCCCAAAAAACATCTGTGCCCCCTGGCCTTGCCTCCACTGACCAGCCCTCCACCTCCACCTTGGAGGGCTGGACGTTCCTCCGGGGGAAGCGGAGAGCCCGCGGTCCACAGGCTCAGTCCCTCCCCTCTGACGAGGAGGGCCGGAAGGCCCCCCTCCATAAAATACCAAGGGGGACCAGTGCTGCTGAGAACACCCCCGATGGACGCCAGCCGGAGGCGCCGGCCAATGAAGCCGTGGCAGCAAGGGGGGATGGCGTCCCCCCCTGTGGAGCCCACCCCAAGGAGGCCTCAGGTGGAGCTCCCCTGGCCCCTGTACCATCCACACTGCCCGACGTCACCGCCAAGGTAATTGTTGCCTCGGCGGCTGGAGGGGAGGACTCTGGGGCTGTGGGGATGGACCTCGGCTCCATCTTTGAGGAGTTCGAGGCGCTGGGTCTGACCCTGCTCGCTCAGGGGGCAGACGACCCCCTTGCAACGGGCCTCGGTCTGGACAGTGACTCTGTTGTGCCGCACCCTCCTCCACCCTCCCCCACACCCTAGGTGGCTGCCTCCGTCCTCACCCTCACTTGAACGGCCAGGTCCCAGGCTTGAGAGCGCCCCCTCCTCTACCTATGAGGTGGGGCGGTCGCCTTCCCTCCCTGTTGGGGGCCCGGCAAGTAACATCTCTCCAACCGACGCCGTGGCTGCAGACTTGCATTCTGTCCAGTCACCTGAGCCCGGCGTCGGTGTGGGCCCCCTCCCTACTCCTGTCCCCCTGGCCCCTGTTCGGTAGGCGCCACAGCTTGGTGGCCCAGACCTGGGAGACCTTCCCCGTGGCCCCGTCCAAAGCTCTGATCCCCCTCCCTGTCCTGATCCCACCTTGTCCCCGTTCATGCCCTTGGTCCCGATCCCACCCTTTTTAACAAACTCATCTCCAGCCCCGAGTCCATTCCCTTTCCTGACCCCTCTCCCATCACCATCCTCACCCCCACCTCCTTTCCCGATTTATCGTCCGGCCCCGATCCTACCCCCCATCCTGCCCCCACTGCAATGCCTGCTCCTCCTCCACCGTCCCCCCATGCCACTGTTATTGCCACCCCTGCAGGGGCCATCGCATTCCTGCTAACTATGGGCAGCCCTCAGGGGGTGGTATTCGTGTCCCAAGTCCCCAGTTCCCTAGGGGCTGCCTCGTTCCCTCCACCGCCCCTTTCCACACCGGGGTTGGGGGCGGGCAGCGCGGTGCTGTTGCTTCTGGCACTGCGCCAGGGATTGGACCCCTGTCTGCCCATCTCCGTAGCCCATGAGGCCCATGCAGGGGCCCAGATGGAGGAAAACCACGGTACCCCCCCTCAGTGCTGGGGGTCGAGCTGCGCCAGTTCCTTGCGAATAACCGTGGGGCCAAGGGCAAGGTGCAGCTCGCCCTTCAGCACTGGGGGGACTTTCACTCCATCCTCCAGCCCACAAGAGCCCTTTTGCAGGAGGGGAGAGGGACCAAAAGGTAGGACAACACGGCCTACCTCCGGACCAGCAAGTTCCGTGACACTCTCCTGGCCTTCGGATCGGGGTGGGGTGTGTTGCGGGGCCTGCGGGAGGCCAACGATTACCCTGTCCGCGAGGATCCACCCCAGCCTTCACCATGAGATATATAACCATCACCACCTTAAATGCCCAGGGCTGTAGGGCGGGTTTCCACAGGAGCCGGGTGCTCTCCCTCCTGCTCAGTGGTTTAACTCAGTGGTTTTCCTGCAGGAGACTCACACAATTCCAGGCGTCGAGGCTGGCTGGTGGCTGGAGTGAGGGGACAGGGTGTATTTCAGGCACCTCAGCACCTGCTCGGCTGGAATGGTCACCCTATTCTCCCCTGCCCTATTGCCTGAGGTTTTGGGGGTCGCCGGGGTCATCCCGGGCCACCTGCTTCATGTCCGGGCCCACGTGGAGGGGCTGACGTTGAACTTAGTCAAGGTCTACGCCCCGTATGTGGGCCTGAACCGGGTCACCTTTTATGAGCTGGCGGCCACCTTCCTTGGCACCCTGGATCCTCGGGAGAGTTTGGTCCTGGGCGGGGATTTCAACACCACCCTCGAGGACTGGGACGGCTTGGGACTCAAGAACTGCTAGGCTGCGGCAGGTGTCCTCAGGGAGATCATAGATCACCACTCCCTGGTGGACGTCTGGCACGACGATCACCCAGACAACACCACCACCTTCATAGAATCATAGACCCAAAGAGCTGGAAAAGACCTCAGAAGGTCATCAAGTTCATCTCTCTGCTCTAGGCAGGACCAATCCCAACTAAATCAACCCGGCCAGGGCTTTGTCAAGCCGAGACTTAAACACCTCTAGGGATGGAGACTCCACCCACTCCGCAGGGAGTGGTGCTTTTATTGCTCCATTTGTCTGTGAGCACATTCTCTTTGTCTAAAACATGTGCTTCAGGAGGTGTGATGAGATGGTGATCTTTTTCAGGGGGATAAGGCAAAACACCACATTTATTGATAATGTAACAGTATACTATATGCACATTCCAGAATAATATCGTAGAATCATAGAACCATAGAGCTGGAAGACACCTCAGAAGGTCATCGAGTCCAGCCCCCTGTTCCAGGCAGGACCAATCCCAATTAAATCAACCCGGCCAGGGCTTTGTCAAGCCGAGACGTAAACATCTCTAAGGATGGAGACTCCACTACTTCCCTAGGTAACCCATTCCAGTGCTTCCCCACCCTCCTAGGGAAATTGGGGGCACCTGGGGTAGAGCAGCTGGGGTGCTGCCGGGTTGGTCCCCGCAGCACTGAGATGCGGCGCTGTGAAGACCTACCTGGCAGCGCCCCAGCTGCTCTGTCCCAGGCGTCCAGATTCAGCTGCTGTTGAAACTGATCAGCGGCTGATTCCAGGAAGCCCGGGGCAGAGAAACTCTGCCTCGGGCTTCCTGTAGTCAGTCGCTGGTCAGTTTCAGCAGCGGCTGAATCTGGACGCCAGTTCCGACTTAAGTACAAATTCGACTTAAGTACAAACCTACAGTCCCTATCTTGTATGTAACCCAGGGACTGCCTGTACTACTTAGCTGGTTGGTCCCCAGCTTGTAACAATGCTTGGTATTCTTCCGTCTCAAGTGCAGGACTCTGCACTTCTCCTTGTTGAACCTCATCAGATTTCTTGTGGCCCAATCCTCCAATTTGTCTAAGTCACTCTGGACCCTATCTCTGCCCTCAAGCGTATCTACCTCTCCCCCTAGCTCAGTGTCATCCGCAAACTTGCTGAGGGTGCAATCCATCCCCTCATCCAACTGCTGTTGTTTGCACCTCTAAACTTAACCCATAGACTCTCAACAGGTTTTTCTCCCTCTTTATACTGGAGTTCAGAGCAATCATAGTGCTCTCTTACATACAGTGCGACTCCTCCTCCTTTTCTCCCCTGCCTGTTGTTCCTGAACAGTCTATACCCTTCCATAACAGCGCTCCAGTCATGCGAGTCATCCCACCAAGTCTCTGTTATCCCAGTTAAATCATATTTCTTGGACTGGGCCAGGGCCTCCAGTTCTTCCTGTTTGTTGCCCAGGCTTCTCGCATTAGTGTACAAACACCTCAGATAACCAGTTGATCGCCCTATCTTCTCCATTCGAATCAGGGGTCCTCCTTTCTTGCTCCTTCCTCTGCATTTCTTCCTGGTGTCCGGGAAGGTTTACAGGAGTGGTCAACAAAGGCTTCCCTTATCAACCGATCCGCGTCTTGACTTGCACGCTGTGCCGATGATCAGCTGAGCCGGCACTGCGCGGCGACCATTTTTATTTTAATGAAGCTGGGGATATTTAAATCCCCGCTTCATTGACTATGTCGGGTAGCCTATTTTCCATGCCTCTGTTGGCAGAGGCATGTAGTCTAGACATACCCTCATATGGGGCACTTAAAATAAATAGGGAGCGTCTACACAGCACTTATTTCGAAATAGAGCACTCTTCCTCTGACTTCCCTTACTCCTCACACAATGAGGGTTACAGGAGTCGGAGTAAGAAGTCCTCCAGCTTGACAGTATTTTGACATTATGTCAAAATAACTGCCTACTGTGTAGACGCAGACTAAGTTATTTCGAAATAATGCTGCTGAGTAGATCTACCCTGACAGAGCTTTATGTGCTGGAACCAGTGGCAGATTTATAGTTATTGGGGCTCTGTGCTCAGTGGGGAGGGGGAGGGGGAGGGGGAGGGGGACGGGAGAAAAAAAAAAGCCTCACAAACACAAGCTCAGCACACAGCAAGAAAGCCCCAAGCACAACACACACTGCAGACAGCCACTTCCCTCAAGAGTCCTGTATCTGCTTCTCCTTTACCTGGAGAACTCCCTCTCTAAACTCCCTGTTAGCTTGCAAACAGGTGAGTGCTATACCTATGTTCTAATGCACACAATGCGGGCACCATTTATGGGGGCTAGGGGGCAGTAGCTCCCTTGAAAGTTTGAACCCCTGGATTTCATACTTGAGGTCTGATTAAAGCTGCATGCCCTGGCTCCAAAGGAATCTCTTAACAGCAACAGCATTTGAGTTGGTTGCAGCTTTGCCTTTGGGGCACGGAGTTTTTTATAAAAAGAGGGAGGCAGGTGATTAAGAATAACAAAAGGCTGTGCATTTCAGTAATTAAAGGATCGCTAGATCATCATGAAAACATTGTCAGGTACTTAAAAGATAAGGGTGGTGGGAGGAGAGTAGGAATGGGTGTTGTGCCGCTAGGATCTGCATTTGGACCAGTACTGTTAAACTTATAAATGTTCTTGAAGAAGGGGTAAACAGTGAGGTGGCAACATTTGCAGATGATACAAAATTACTCAAAATTGTAACTTTGCAGTCAGCTTTGGACTTGACTAAGGGTATGTCTACACTATCCCGCTAGTTCAAACTAGCGGGGGTAATGTAGTCATCCGCACTTGCAAATGAAGCCCGGGATTTGAATTTCCCGGGCTTCATTTGCATGAAGCCAGCCGGCGCCTTTTTTAAATGCCGGCTAGTTCGGACTCCGTGCCGCGCGGCTACACGCGGCACGGACTAGCTACTTCGGATTAGGCTTCTAATCCGAACTAGCTGTACGCCTCGTGGAATGAGGTGTACAGCTAGTTCGGATTAGGAAGCCTAATCCGAACTAGCTAGTCCGTGCCGCGTGTAGCCGCGCGGCACGGAGTCTGAACTAGCCGGCATTTAAAAATGGCGCCAGCTGGCTTCATGCAAATGAAGCCCGGGAAATTCAAATCCCGGGCTTCATTTGCAAGTGCGGATGACTACATTACCCCCGCTAGTTCGAACTAGCGGGGTAGTGTAGACATACCCTAAGGGATTTCACAAGACTGGGTGACTGGGCAACACAAGCCCTATTCCAGCCCTACTCTACTATAGAATCATAGAATAATAGGACTGGAAGGGACCTCAAGAGGTCATCGAGTCCAGCCCCCCGCCCTCAAGGCAGGACCAAGCTCCGTCTACACCATCCCTGACAGATGTCTGTCTAACCTGTTCTTAAATATCTCGAGAGAGAGAGATTCCACCACCTCCCTTGGCAATTTATTCCAATATTTGACCACCCTGACAGTTAGGAATTTTTTCCTAATGTCCAATCTAAACCTCCCCTGCTGCACTTTAAGCCCATTACTCCTTGTCCTGTCCTCAGAAACCAAGAGGAACAAATTTTCTCCTTCCTCCTTGTGACACCCTTTTAGATATTTGAAAACCGCTATCATGTCCCCCCTTAATCTTCTTTTTTCCAAACTAAACAAGCCCAGTTCATGAAGCCTGGCTTCATAGGTCATGTTCTCTAAACCTTTAATCATTCTTGTCGCTCTTCTCTGTACCCTTTCCAATTTCTCCACATCTTTCTTGAAATGTGGCGCCCAGAACTGGACACAGTACTCCAGCTGAGGCCTAACTAGTGCAGAGTAGAGCGGCAGAATGACTTCACGAGTTTTGCTTACAACACACCTGTTGATACAACCTAGAATCATATTTGCTTTTTTTGCAACAGCATCACACTGTTGACTCATATTCAACTTGTGGTCCACTATGACCCCTAGATCCCTTTCCGCCATGCTCCTTCCTAGACAGTCGCTTCCCATCTTGTATGTATGGAACTGATTGTTCCTTCCTAAGTGGAGCACTTTGCAGTTCTCTTTATTAAACCTCATCCTATTTACCTCCGACCATTTCTCTAACTTGCTAAGGTCATTTTGAATTATGTCCCTATCCTCCAAAGAAGTTGCAACCCCACCCAGTTTGGTATCATCTGCAAACTTAATAAGCGTACTCTCTATCCCAATATCTACATCATTGATGAAGATATTGAACAGTACGGGTCCCAAAACAGACCCTTGAGGAACTCCACTTGTTATCCCTTTCCAGCAGGATTTAGCACCGTTAACAACAACTCTCTGACTACGGTTATCCAGCCAATTATGCACCCACCTTATCGTGGCCCTATCTAAGTTATATTTGCCTAGTTTATCAATAAGAATATCATGCGAGACCGTATCAAATGCCTTACTAAAGTCTAGGTATATGACATCCACCGCTTCTCCCTTATCCACAAGGCTCGTTATCCTATCAAAGAAAGCTATCAGATTAGTTTGGCATGACTTGTTCTTCACAAACACATGCTGGCTATTCCCTATCACTTTATTACCTTCCAAGTGTTTGCATAGGATTTCCTTAATTACCTGCTGCATTATCTTCCCTGGGACAGACGTTAAACTGACCGGTCTGTAGTTTCCTGGGTTGTTCTTATTCCCCTTTTTATATTTGGGCACAATATTTGCCCTTTTCCAGTCTTCTGGAATCTCCCCTGTCTGCCATGATTTTTCAAAGATCATAGCTAAAGACTCAGATACCTCCTCTATCAGCTCCTTGAGTATCCTGGGATGCATTTCATCAGGACCTGGTGACTTGCTGACATCTAACTTTCCTAAGTGATTTTTAACTTGTTCTTTGTGTATCCTATCTTCTAAACTTATCCTCTCTCTGCTTGTATTCACTACGTTAGGCACACCTCCAGACTTCTCGGTGAAGACCGAAACAAAGAAGTCATTGAGCATCTCTGCCATTTCCAAGTTTCCTGTTACTGCTTCTCCCTCCTCACTAACCAGTGGGCCTACCCTGTCCTTGGTCTTCCTCTTGCTTTTAATGTATTTATAAAAGGTCTTCTTGTTTCCCTTTATGCCTGTAGCTAGTTTGATCTCATTTTGTGCCTTTGCCTTGCTAATCTTGCCCCTGCATTCCCGTGTTGCTTGCCTATATTCATCCTTTGTTATTTGTCCTAGTTTCCATTTTTTATATGACTCCTTTTTTATTTTGAGATCATGCAAGATCTCCTTGTTAAGCCAAGCTGGTCTTTTGCCATATTTTCTATCTTTCCTACACAGCGGAATTGTTTGCTTTTGGGCCCTTAATAACGTCCCTTTGAAATACTTCCAACTCTCCTCAGTTGTTTTTCCCTTCAGTCTTGCTTCCCATGGGACCTTACCTACAAGTTCTCTGAGCTTATCAAAATCTGCCTTCCTGAAATCCATTACCTCAATTGTGCTGGTCTCCCTTCTACCTTTCCTTAAGATCATGAACTCTATTATTTCATGATCACTGTCCCCTATACTGTCTTCCACTTTCAAGTTCTCAACTAGTTCCTCCCTATTTGTTAAAACCAAATCCAGAGCAGCTTCTCCTCTGGTAGCTTTTTCAACCTTCTGAAACAGAAAGTTGTCTCCAATGCAGTCCAGAAACTTATTGGATAGCCTGTGCCCCGCTGTGTTAGTTTCCCAAGATATGTCTGGATAGTTGAAGTCCCCCATCACCACCAAATCTTGGGCTTTGGATAGTTTTGTTAATTGTTTAAAAAAGGCCTCATCCACCTCTTCCACCTGGCTAGGTGTCCTGTAGTAGACTCCTAGCATGACATCACCCTCATTTTTACCCCTTTTAGCTTAACCCAGAGACTCTCTACACAGCTATCTCCTACCTTCATCTCCACTTCAGTCCAAGTGTGTACATTTTTAATATACAAGGCAACCCCTCCTCCCTTTTTTCCCTGTCTGTCCTTCCTGAGCAAGCCGTACCCTTCCATACCAACATTCCAATCATGCGTCCCATCCCACCAGGTTTCTGTAATACCAATGATATCATAGTTGTATTTATTGGTTAGCAATTCCAGTTCTTCCTGCTTATTACCCATACTTCTTGCATTTGTATATAGGCATCTAAGATACTGATTTGATCTTGCCTCCCTGTTGTGCCCTGACCCTCCTTTCTCCTTGCCATTATAGGCCGTAGTCCCCCCCCCCCCATTTCCAACCCATCTCCCAGTCACGCACATTCAGCACTTACCTGTGGGCTTTGCTCACCTGTCCCCGTCGAACCTAGTTTAAAGCCCTCCTCACAAGGTTAGCCAGTCTGTGTCCAAACAAGGCCTTCCCGCTCCTGGAAAGGTGAACTCCATCTCTGCCAAGCAGTCCTTCCTGGAAGAGCACCCCGTGGTCAAGGAAGCCGAAGCCCTCCTGGCGACACTATCTTCGCAGCCAGGCATTCACCTCCAGGATGCACCTCTCTCTGCCCGGGCCCCTACCTTTGACAGGAAGGATCGAAGAGAATACCACCTGCACTCCAAACTCCCTCACCCGTACTCCCAAAGCCCTGTAGTCACACTTGATCCGCTCAGTGTCACACCTGGCAGTATCATTTGTGCCCACATGGATGAGTAGCATGGGGTAGTAGTCAGAGGGCCGGATAATCCTCGACAATGCCTCCGTAACATCTCGGATACGGGCCCCTGGCAGACAGCATACCTCTCGAGATGAACTGTCAGGGCAACAGATGGGCGCCTCCGTTCCCCTCAGAAGAGAGTCTCCAACCACCACTACCCTACGTTTCTTCCTCGCAGTGGTGGCAGGAGACTGCTCAACCTTGGTGGTGCGAGGCCTGGTCTCCTCCACTGTGGAGGGTGACTCCTTGTCTCCTGCAGAAAGTAAAGTGTAACGGTTATGTAACAACACAGTGGGAGGGTTAGGAGCAGGGGTGGAACACTGCCTGCTGCCGGAAGTAACCAGCTGCCAGTGCTCACCCTGCACCACCGCCTCCTCCATAAGTGGTTGGTCAACAGTCCCACATCCTAGGACAGTGACCTCAGTGGACTCCACAGGAATTCCTCATGGCCTCGAATGCTCCTCAGCCTGGCCACCTCCTCCTGTAGCTCTCTGACTATGATAGAAGGTTACCTGGTCTGGGCCCACGTTTAGGGCATAGACATTGACGAAGTTCAAAATCAGCCCCTCCACATGAGCCCAGACGTGCAGCAGGCTGCCCAGGACGCCCTCGGGAACCCCCAGCACCTCAGGCCGTAGGGTAACGGAGAACAGGGTGACCACCCCAGCTGCGTTGGTGCTGAGGTGACTAAAGTACACCCTGTACCCCCACTCCAGCCGCCTGCCAACCTCAACGGCTGGAGTCATGTGGGTCTCCTGCAGGAACACCACCGAGTGCCCCCCCCCCCGAAGGACGGAGAGCACCCGTCTCCAGCAGAGACCTACCCTACAGCCCTGTGTGTTTAAGGTGGCAATGATGGTGTATTTCATAGTGAGGGCTGGGGTGGATCCTCACGTGCAGGGTTATCGTCGGCCTCGTGCAGGTCCTGCAGCATACCGCTCCCGGACCCGAAGGCCAGGAGAGCATCGTGGAACTTGTGGGTCCAGCAGTAGGCCGCAATGTTCTGCCTCTTGGTCCCTCTCCCCTCCTGCAAAAGGCCTCTTGTGGCCCAATGAACGTGGTGAAAGTCCCCCCAGTGCCTAAGGGCAAGCTGCACCTTATCCTTGGTCACATGGGTATCTGCGAGGAACTGACACAGCTCAGCCCTGAGGGGGTCAGAGCAACAGGGTTTTCTTATATCTTGGCCCCAGGATGGGCTTCACGGGCCATGGAGACGAGCAAACAAGGATTGAATCCCTGGCATAGCACCAGAAGTGGTGGCGCCGTGCTGCCCGTCTCCATCCCTGGCAAGGGAGGGGACGGTGGAGGGAACAGGGCATCCTCTATGGGACTAGGGATAGGAGACATTAAAACCTCCCCCTGAGGGCCGCTTTCAGGTAGCAGAATTGAGACGGCCCTCATAAGGGTGGCAATAACGGTGGTATTGGGGGACAGTGCGAGGGGCGGGGTGATGGCCATCACGGTGGGAATGGAAGGAGGAGTAGGGTCAGGATCGGGAGCGGTCATTGGGCCGGGAGCAGGGATGAGAGTGGTAGTAGGAGCACGGCCCCACTGCAGCAGCTGCAGCCACGTCAGACCCTCCTGCGCCATTTTCCCTGTGCTCGCCCTAGCATGGTGCCCGGGGGCAACTGCCCCCCTCACTACACCACTGCCGCCCCTACCCCTGGTCCTGATCCCATGCCTACTCAGCCTACTGCCCCCCCCCGCTATGCCACTGAGGGGTGGGAGCAGGGGAGGGGTCAGGACTGGGAGAAGGGCCAGTGTGTTGGAACGGGGCGAGGGTGCAGTCCCCAAGGCCTAGGCGATCGAGGGGACGGTGGTGGGGAGGGGGCCTGCATCGATGCCAGGCTCAGATGACTGGGGGATTGCATATCCGAAGCCATGGCATCGGTTAGGATGGCAACAGCAGGTGGGCCCCCAGCAGAAGGGAGGGCAACCGCTCTGCCTCAGAGGTGATGGGAGCACCCACGGGTTCAATGGCCTCAGGCGGAGCACCTCTAGTGGCCAGACTGACGGGAAATATCAGGGGTGCTCCAAGGGTGAGAGTGGGGATGGCTGCCTGGGATGAGGGGGTGGAAGGAAGAGTGGGTGGCGAAGCTGAGTTGCTGCCCAGACCGAGGCCCACTGGCAATGGGTCATCCTCCCCTGGGCTGTTGGGGTCAGACCCAGGGCATCAATCTCCTCAAAGACGGAGCTGAAATCCGTCCCCACTGCCCCAGAGTCCTCCCTGCTGGCCACCGAAGCAACAATTGTCTCAGCGATGATGAGGTGATGATGAGGGGCGCAAGTGGTAGGGGGGTCGGGGGAGCTCCATCCACTGAAGCAACAATTGCCTCGGTGGTGATGATGGGGGGCGCAAGTGGTAGGGGAGCCGGGGGAGCTCCATCTGAGGCCTCCTTAGTGATGGACTCCATGAGGGGGACGGTACCATTCCCCTTTGCTACCAAGCCATCCTCAGCTGATGCCTCCTGCTGATGCTCGTTGGGGGAGATGTAAGCAGTGGTCACCCCCTCAGTATTTTGTGGGAGGGCCTTCCCACCCTCCTTGTCGGAGGGGGGAATATTGGGCCCACGGGCCCTAAGCTTCCCCTGAACAAGCATCCAGCATTCCGTGGTGGAGGGCTGGTCAGCAGGGGCAGAGCCAGGGGGTGCAGGTGGTACTTGGGGGGGGGGGTCTGGGAGGCAAGGGAGGAACAATGGGGGGCAAGGAAAACTCTCCCTGGGGTGAGCCCTCTCCCACGCCTGGCAGTAATCTCACCACCCTCTCCTCCGTGTGCCCCGCTGAATCAGGATGGACAAAGGTGGGGCCTGCCCGCATGCCAGGTCACGCCACAGCAGGGTGCCCCTGGTGCCAGAGCAGAGCCGTTAGCAGAAGGAGGAGAGGCAGCCACAGAGGCCAGACTACCAGGGGGGCTGGCGGTGTTGGGGCCAGCACCCTCCTGGGCCCCAGGGGTCCCAGACACCTCCTCGGACTGGGTCAGGGGGCAGTCCCTCTGGATGTGCCCCTTCGCTTGGCTCAGGAAGCGCTGAGGAGTAATGGACTCCGTAAAGGGCTCCCTCATAGGGCACCAAGAAGGACCCCTCCAGTGCCACCCTGCCATGCACCGCAGGTGGCATTTGCAGTTGTACCTGCTGGCAGAAGGACAGGACGTGATGAAGGGCGGGATCCTTGCAGCCCAATGGGAAAGAGCTGATTGTAGAAATCAGCTTCCCCAGGGTGGAGAGGGCAGGTAACAGGGCAGCACTGTGGAGGAAGGGTGGGACGGACCACCCATATGCCCAGGTCCTCCAGTGGCTTGAGGGGCACATGCACGCCCCCACCACCAGGGCCCCTCTCCACCACCCCCTGGGGTGGCCTCCGAGGAAAGGAAGAACACTAACTTGCCGTACATTTTGGCGGCCGCCACCACGGCCAAGGACCCCACCACCCTCGCCAACGCCCGCACGTGTTTTGACGTGGGGCGAGTAGGGGACCAGGAGACAATGTGAGGAAGGGGTCCCGGCCACCAGGGATGGAGCTAGAGGCACCAGTCAGGGCATAGGATGGAGCAGCGCACGGCCGGGGGGGGGGGGGGCAGCAGCCACCTGGGCATATGCTCTGAGGGCTGTGGGTGGATCGCCCTCAGAGCTGGTGGGGGGAACGGCAGGGGAAGGAAGGGTCGAAGCAGGTGTTGGGGCTTGTCAGGGCTGTTCCCCACTCTGGCACTCTGGGTATGTCTACACTACAAAGTTAATTCGAACTAACAGACGTTAGTTCAAATTAACTTTGATAGGCGCTACACATGCAAACCGCTAGTTCGAACTTAATTCGAACTAGCGGTGCGCTTAATTGGAACTAGGTAAACCTCATTCTACGAGGACTAACGCCTAGTTCGAATTAATTAGTTCGAATTAAGGGCTGTGTAGCCACTTAATTCGAACTAGTGGGAGGCTAGCCCTCCCCAGCTTTCCCTGGTGGCCACTCTGGGCACCACCAGGGAAACTCGTCTGCCCCCTTCCCAGGCCCGGAGCCCTTAAAGGGGCACGGTCTGGCTAAGGTACCCGTGCCAGGTGCAAGCCTGCCAGCACCCAGCCAGCAGACCCTGCACCTGGCACGGGATGACCCAGCCACCCGCGGCCACCCAGCCCTCCGCCTCTTCCCAGGACCAGGCTGGTGGCTCCCGGGAGCCTGCCCAGGTCCATAAGAGGTGGGCGCCCGCCTGGTCTAGTGCAGACATTGTGGACCTCATCCACGACCACTGCACTAGGCACAGGAAAGTGGCCGTCTAGGGCAGGACAGCTGCCAACCTAGTCACCCAGGAGCAGGTTTGCATGAAAATCAAGGTGGTCCACTGAGACCACCAACCCTGAGCCCTGAGCTTAGAATGGCCGTACTGGGTCAGACCAAAGGTCCATCTAGCCCAGTAGCCTGTCTGTCAACAGCGGCCAACACTAGGTACCCTGGAGGGGATGGACGAAAGACAGTGACCAAGCCATTTGTCTCGTGCCATCCATCTCCAGCCTTCCACAAACAGAGGTCAGGGACACCATTTCTACCCCCTGGCTAATACCACTCCATGGACCCAACCTCCATGACTTTATCTCACGTCTCTTTAAACTCTGTTCTAGTTCTAGCCTTCACAGCCTCCTGCAGCAAGGACTTCCACAGGTTGACTATTTGCTTTGTGAAGAAGAACTTTCTGTTACTAGTTTGAAGCCTGCTACCCATTCATTTCATTTGGTGTCCTCTAGTCCTTCTATTATGGGAACTAATGAAGAACTTTTCTTTATGCACCCTCTCCACACCACTCATGCTTTTATAGACCTCTATCATATCCCCCCTCAGTCTCCTCTTTTTTAAGCTGAGAAGTCCCAGTCTCTTTAGCCTCTCTTCACATGGGACCTGTTCCAAACCCCTGATCATTTTAGTTGCCCTCCCCTCTCCCACCCTCTCTCTTCCCCTCTCCCACCTCCTTTTCCCAGTCTCCCCGAGTTTTGTTCAATAAAGAGAGTTTCTATTTTTGAACACACGTGTCCTTTATTTTGTACATCAGGAAGGGGGTCTAGGGAGGGGTAAGTGGAAGGAGGTGAGGGAGGAATGGGGTACGAGCCCCCGATGGGGAGGACTGGGCTGGCTCTGCGGGCTCCTCAGGGTGGAAGCTCTCCTGAAGCCCCTTGATTGACCCCCCCCCCCCAGATGGCAGCCTGCGGCAAGTGCAGCCGGTCTGATGGCCGAGTGCTGTGAAGTGCCGAGTGTGGGCACTCAGGGCACTCCAAGCCAGGACTGCTTTGCAAGCGGGGAACCCCTGAGAACTGTCTGTCCAGGGTGGGGGTTGGGTCCCTTTAAGCAGAGCCCTTGGCTAGCCTGAGGCAGCAGCTCCATGCTCTAAGTCCTCATCTGATGCCCTGCCGGCACTGCTTCCGGCCAGCCTTATCCCCGGTCCAGGGTCCACTCAATGTGGACATGCTAGTTCGAATTAGCAAAACGCTAATTCGAACTAGTTTTTAGTTCTAGACGCGTTAGTTCGAATTAGCTTAGTTCGAATTAACTAATTCGAACTAAGTTAGTTCGAATTAGCGCTGTAGTGTAGACATACCCAGAGGCAGTAGTGGCCATGGCCCAAGTAGTAGAGAATACAAGGAGGATGACTGGATGTGGTAGCTGCGGTATGTACATGATTCTGGAGGGGGTACCTGAAAGGAGTTTTGTTTACATGAAGTGCCGCCTGATAGAGCTGATGGAAGAAAAGATCTGAGGACTGGAGATGCAGGTGGAAACTCTGGTCGAGTTTAGAAGGGGGTTTGAGCAGATGATGGAGCAAAGGCATGACGTGGCTGAAGGGGAAAGCTTAGATATGCAGATGGAAGCAGGATCAAGGGCCTCAGAGGGGGAACTGCTGGGTTAAGAAAATGGACAATGGAAGCATGTGACTCAGAGAACCAGGCAGAGGAAAAGATGGGTCAGTGAAGGAAAAATAGAGCTCAAGAACAGGTATGCGGAGCTGGAGAATGAAGAAGGGGTACAGCAGGTAGATAATGAAGATGGAAGGGTGAGGAAGAAGAGAAGAGTGGTTAATCCCATAGATAAAGGGGAGGAGTCGATGGAGACAACACCAATAATGAGCACCAGGAAGATACAGGATGGGTTGAAGAGGATTACAAGGGAAAATAGGAATGGAAAGGACTTGCAGCCAGAGGAAACGAGAGATCAGAGAATCGCACTGTCACCAGGAAAAGGCAGGTCTACATGATTGGGGACTCCTTATTGAGAAGAATAGATAGGCCTGTAACCAGAGCTGATCCAGAGAATAGAAGGGTGTGCTGTCTGCCAGGTGCTAAGATACGGGATGTGGAACTGAGGTTGAAGAGGATTATTAAGGGAGCAGGAAGGAATCCATTGATCATCCTTCATGTAGGAACAAATGATACAGCTAGATTCTCGCTGGAACGAATTAAGGGAGACTATGCCAGGCTGGGGAGGACGCTCAAGGAAATTGAGGCTCAGTTGATCTTTAGTGGGATTCCCCCTGTTCCTAGAGAAGGGCAACTAAGATGTGACAGGATTATGATGATCAATAGATGGCTTAGGCAGTGGTGCTATAAGGAGGGTTTGGGATGTATGGTCACTGGGAGGCATTTATGGACAGAGGACTGTTCTCTAGGGATGGACTTCACCTAAGTAGGGAGGGAAATAGACTTCTAGGATGGAGGCTGGCTCAACTGATTAAGAGAGCTTTAAACTAGGAATTTGGGGGAGACAGTTGGGAGATGTCCAGGTAATCTCTACGCCAGATTTTAACATGGAGAGGGAGGAAAACGAAGTAAGAAAGGAAATAGCTGGGGGTAGGAGAATGGACATAAGGAGGAAGGGTGGGGTGGATACTAGTCTAATAGGTCATATTGGAGGTACAACGTCCGTGCCAAATTGGGTAAAGAATGTGAATGAGGCCAAACAGCAAAAATTAAGATGTTTGTACACCAATGCGAGGAGCCTAGGTAACAAAAAGGAGGAACTAGAGCTATTGGTCCAGGAAGTGAAACCAGATATTATAGGAATAACAGAAACATGGTGGAATACTAGGCATGACTGGAGTACAGGTATTGAAGGGTACGTGCTGTTTAGGAAAGACAGAAATAAGGGTCAAGGTGGTGGAGTCACATTGTATATCAAAGATGAGGTAGATTGTAAAGAAATAAAAAGTGATGGAATGGAGAAGACAGAGTCTGTTTGGGCAAAAATCACATTGGGGAAGAAAACTATCAGATCCTCCCCTGGGATAGTGCTTGGGGTGTGTTATAGACCACCAGGATCCAATTTGGATATGGATATAGACCTCTTTAATGTTTTTAATGAAGTAAATACTAATGGAAACTGTGTAATCATGGGAGATTTCAACTTTCCAGATATTGACTGGAGAACAAGTGCTAGTAATAATAATAGGGCTCAGATTTTCCTAGATGTGATAGCTGATGAATTCCTTCATGAAGTAGTTGCTGAACCAACAAGGCGGGGTGCTATTTTAGATTTGGTTTTGGTGAGTAGCGAGGACCTCATAGATGAAATGGTTGTAGGAGACAACCTTGGCTCGAGTGATCATGAGCTAATTCAGTTTAAATTAAATGGAAGGATAAAGAAAAATAAATCTGAGACTAGGGTTTTTGATTTCAAAAGGGCTAACTTTAGTAAATTAAGGAAATTCGTTAGGGAAGTTGATTGGACCAAAGAAATTATGGATCTTAAAGTGGAGGAGGCCTGGAATTATTTTAAGTTAAAGTTGCAGAAGCTGTCAGAAGCCTGTATCCCTAGAAAAGGGAAAAAATTTATAGGCAGGTGTGTTAGACCAAGCTGGATGAGCAAGCATCTCAGAGAGGTGATTAAGAAAAAGCAGAAAGCATATAAGGAGTGGAAAATGGGAGGGATCAGTAAAGAAAGCTACCTTATTGAGGTTAGAGCATGTAGGGAAAAAGTGAGACAGGCTAAAAGTCAGGTAGAGTTGGACCTTGCAAAGGGAATTAAAACCAATAGTAAAAGGTTTTATAGCCATATAAATAGGAAAAAAACAAAACAAAAAAAGAAGTAGGACCGCTAATTACTAAGGATGGAGTGGAGGTTAAGGATAATCTAGGAATGGCCCAATATCTAAACAAATACTTTGCTTCAGTCTTTAATGAGGCTAATGAAGAGCTTAGGGATAATGGTAAGTTAACAAATGGGACTAAGGATGTGGAGGTAGATATTACCATATCCGAGGTAAAAGCCAAACTTGAACAGCTTAATGGGAGTAAATCGGGGGGCCCAGATAATCTTCATCCAAGAATATTAAAGGAACTGTCACATGAACTTGCAAGTCCATTAGCAAAATTTGTAATAAATCTCTAAACTCAGGGGTTGTACCATTTGACTGGAGAATTGCTAATATAGTTCCGATTTTTAAGAAAGGGAAAAAAAGCGACCCGGGTAACTATCGTCCTGTTAGTTTGACATCTGTAGTATGTAAGACCCTGGTAAAAATTTTGAAGGAGAAAGTAGTTAGAGACATTGAGGCTAATGGCAATTGGGACAAATTACAACATGGTTTTACAAAAGGTAGATCGTGCCAAACCAACCTGATCTCCTTTTTTGAGAAAGTAACAGATTTTTTAGATAAAGGAAATGCAGTGGATCCAATCTACCTCGACTTTAGTAAGGCATTTGATACAGTACCACATGGGGAATTATTGGTTAAATTGGAAAAGATAGGGATTAATATGAAAGTTGAGAGGTGGATAAGCAAAGGGGAGACTACAGCAGGTCATATTGAAAGGTGAACTGTCAGGTTGGAGGAAGGTTACTAGCGGAGTTCCTCAGGGATCAGTTTTGGGGCCAATTTTATTTAATCTTTTTATCGCTGACCTTGGCACCAAAAGTGGAAGTGTCCTGATAAAATTTGCGGATGACACAAAGTTGGGAGGTATTGCCAATTCAGAAAAGGATCAGGATATCATACAGGAAGATCTGGATGACCTTGTAAATTGGAGTGATAGCAATAGGATGAAATTTAATAGTGAGAAGTGTAAGGTTATGCATTTAGGGATTAATAACAAGAATTTTAGTTATAAGCTGGGGACACATCAGTTGGAAGTAACGGAGGAGGAGAAGGACCTCGGAGTCCTGGTTGATTATAGGATGACTATGAGCCGCCATTGTGACATGGCCGTGAAAAAGGCTAATACGGTCGTGGGATGTATTAGGCGAGGTATTTCCAGTAGGGATAAGGAGGTGTTAGTGCCATTATACAAGGCATTGGTGAGACCCCAGTTGGAATACTGTGTGCAGTTCTGGTCTCCCATGTTTAAGAAGGATGAATTCAAACTGGAACAGGTACAAAGAAGGGCCACTAGGATGATCCGAGGAATGGAAAACCTGTCTTATGAAAGGAGACTCAAGGAGCTTGGCTTGTTTACCTTAACCAAAAGAAGGCTGAGGGGGGACATGATTGCACTCTTTAAATATATTAGAGGGATAAATACCAGGGAGGGAGAGGAATTATTTAAGCTTAATACCAATGTGGACACAAGAACAAATGGATATAAGCTGGCTAGTAGGAAGTTTAGACTTGAGATTAGACGAAGGTTTCTAACCATTAGAGGAGTGAGGTTCTGGAACGGCCTTCCAAGGGAAGTAGTGGGGGCAAAAGATCTATCTGGCTTCAAGATTAAGCTAGATGGGTTTATGAAGGGGATGGTTTGATGAGATAACATGATCTTGGTAACTAATTGACCATTCATTATCAGTGGGAAATAGGCCAATGGAGGGATGATAGGAGTTACTATAGAGAACTTTCTGGGTGTCTGGCTGATGAATCTTGCCCACATGCTCAGGGTTTAGCTGATCGCCATATTTGGGGTCTGGAAGGAATTTTCCTCCAGGGTAGATTGACAGAGGCCCTGGAGGTTTTTCGCCTTCCTCTGTAGCATGGGGTACAGATCACAGCTGGAGGATTCTCTGCATCTTGGGGTCTTCAAAGTATTTGAAGGCTTCAATATCTGAGATATAGGTGAGAGGATTATTCTAGGAGGGGTGGGTGAGATTCTGTGGCCTGCGTTGTGCAGGGGGTCAGACTAGATGATCATAATGGTCCCTTCTGACCTTAAAGTCTATGAGTCTATGAGAATTAAGCGCTCCACTAGTTTGAATTAAGTTCGAACTAGCGGTTTGTATGTGTAGCACCTATGAAAGTTAATTCGAACTATTGGCTGTTAGTTCGAATTAACTTTGTAGTGTAGACATACCCCTAGTGATTCTGGAGGAGCCGTAATAGGGGCTGCAACCTGGAGCATTCAAGGTACGCGTGTGCCAGGTTGTCCCTCACGCCACAGAAAGGACAAGTGTCTGGTATAGGGGTGAACCGCGCCAGGTACACGCCCGTACTCACGGCTCCGTGAAGGAGCAGCTAACTGATGTCCCCGATGGGCCACAGAATTAAGGTGAAATATACGCTGGCCCATCGGGGTTCCCCACCCTCCACAGGTGCTAGATAGTCCCGACACTTGGTGTCGGGGCGGGACACAAGGGTGAGCAAATGTAATATGTGGAGCACGAGCGTGTACAGGTGTTCTCTTGGCGCAGTACAAAAGCAGACTAGCTGCATATCCTGCAGCCGGCTGGGGATCCAGGGATGGGGAGGCTGGGGGGCCCGTGGAACAGGGACCCGATAACAATGGACAGAGTGTCACGTTGCTGAATTGGAGGGAAGCAGCCAGATCGCTGCTGCACCCCTAGGTGGGGGTGTTGGCCCCAGAAATTGGTATGGGGGGAGCCATGTGGGGTATTGAATGGGAGATTATTGTTTGTTAATCTTATGTACGCTATTTATGTGAGTGTATAATGTCTATGTGTGTGGGTAGGAAACTGTAATCTGTGTGGAAGCTGAATATTTCTGTGAATGTGGTTAAGCATGGCTATGGACAGGCTGAGTAGCAAAGCCCTGTGGAACAATGGCTCTCAATAGGCTATGGACACACCCAAAGAATGGGACTTGTCACCTGAGGGCAGCCAGCAGGAAACATAGAGATTGGCCTCTGACCAGGTGACTTGCTGCATACAAGAAGAGGCCAGGAAGGAGTATAAAGAGGCCATGTGGTCGATGCCATTTTGTTCTCAGCTCAGCACTTCATCCCAGAGGCAGCACTGCAGGGATTGAAGAGCCCGGAAGACCTGGGAACCCATCCTGATCGTAGGATGTGCAATAAGAACTTTTAAACCAGCAGCGGCAACATCTCTGCTAGAGCCTGCATCGAGAACTGGGAGATTCGGTGCATGTAACGTACTGTACTTTAATAACCTTACTCTCAGGCTTTTCTTTCTTGTAATAATAAACCTTTAGATATAGATTCTAAAGGATTGGCCCAGCGTGATTTGTGGGTAAGATCCAGAGGGTAAATTGACCAGGGATCTGTGGCTGGTTTCTTGGAACCGGACAGAACTTGTTCGGGGTAGGTGGGATTGGGTGCTAGGACCCCCCACCTGTGTATGAGGCCCGGGGCCATCTGGGGCACGGATATTGCTGGGGTGTCGGAGGGGTTTTGCTCGGGAGGCTTCAGGCAGGCAGCTGAAGCGCTCTGTGAGACTGGTTTGTGGCCTGTGTGGAGAGGTCGCCAGTCGGGGGCTGTAAGGAACCCCGGATTCGAGCAATTCGCCCTAAGCGGACGCCCTTAGCTGTGCCCAGACACAGCCTGGTCCGTCACACGGAGGATTCGCAAGAAGGGAGGGGTGGGGCATCCCCTCTCGCAGGGACCGCTGCAGGAAATTGAGAGCGGGCTGCGGCAAAGCCGCCTGCACCTCCTGGAGAAGGCTCAGGGGGGTTTGGGGGGTGGAGAACCCCATGCACTGAATGAGCGCTCAGGGATCCCCCAGTCCCCCCATCATAGTCCAGGACCTTGGTGGTTTCTGCCAGGATCAGCTTGCGGCACACCAAGGGAGACTTCGCCACCTGCACACACAAGGCTGGATTGTGGAGCAGGGGCTCTGTGAGGAGGTCTGATCCCTCGGTGGCCACAATGGACCTGGTTGCCAAGAACAGCTTCCAAGTCTGGAGGAGCTCCCGGTAGAACTCCGGCAGCTCTGAGCGGTCTCACGGAAGACCCCTCAGGTGGAGAAAAAAGAGCTGCCAGTTTTATCGGAACCCTCAGAGGAAACCGTGCACCAAAGAGCTCCACATCGGACTAGAGGAGTCTCTGCACGGCCTGGAGATGGAAGGTCCGGACCTGACTGCTGACGCAGATCAGGCCCTGGCCCCCCTCCTCCAGGGGAGGAGATAGAACCCCTGAAGAAACCCAGTGCAGTCCTGGCCAAAAGAACTCCTCTGGAGCTTGGCCAGGACCTCTGGGGCCAGGCTCAGGGTGTTGAGCCGGTGCCAGAGCATGGACAGGACCAGCTGATTTAGCACCAGTGCCCTCCCGCAGTCCTGTCCATCTCTGCAGATGCTCACCCACCCTGGCCTCCAAACCCTGCTAGTTCTCTGGCGGGGAAGAATGCGTGGCGGATAGAAAAACACCCAGATAGAGCAGCACACTCATGCTCCACCTGAAGGCCTGAACTACAGGTGGCCTGCCCACCACCTGTCCCCAACCACCAGGCCAGAGCTCTTGAACCAGTTGATCCGGGCAGAGGAGTCTGCCAAGTAGATGGCTTGGCAGCCCTCCACCCGCTCCAGATCGCCCGGGTCCTGAACCACGAGGAGCACGTCATCGGTGTACACCCACAGAACCAGCCACAGCTCCGGCTCTCCGAACTCCAACCCCATCAACCTCCGGTGGAGGAGACAGAAGAAGGGCTCAATCTCCAGAGTGTACAGCTGGCCCGACAGCGGACACCCCTGACGTACCCCCCTCCTGAAGCTGACCAGCTCGGTCAGGGTCCAGTTGAGCCTGACCAAACACTCTGGGAGTGCGTACAGCACCCGGAGAAAACCCACAAAACAGGGCCCAAAGCCAAAGGCCTGCAGACTGCTGAGGGGGAAATCTCGCTCCCCTGGGGTACAGAGCCCCCAGAAGGGTCCGAGGCCGGAGGTCAAATCAGTGAGGCAGGAGAGAAATCTAGAAGGAAAAACTTTATGATGCATGCATGCAGGCTGTCACACCAAGAGTGAAAGCAGCCCTGAGAGACAGATTTAGGTATCCTATATACAGAATGCTTAGACAGTTCAGTTGTTGATTGTTATTCTTTAAAGGTATGTCTACACTACCCCCCTAGTACGAACTAGGGGGGTAATGTATGCATACCGAACTTGCTAATGAAGCCCGGGATTTGAATTTCCCGGGCTTCATTAGCATAAAGCCGGCGCCGCCATTTTTAAAAGCCGGCTAGTGCGAACCCCGTGCCACGCGGCTACACGCGGCACGGGCTAGATAGTTCGGACTAGCAAGCTATTCTGAACTATCTGTACGCCTCATGGAACTGTGCACCTGGGCCTTGTCCACCATGGAGCAGCAGCTGGGTGTCATGCAGGGGCCCTGGCCCATTCCCCACATACCGACCTTGCCTTGCAGAGGGGGGGCTGGGTTTCACCAACTGTGTCCCCAGGGAGAACTGACCACTGCTCTTGTTTCACCACAGCCACAGCACCTGGGACTGCAGGGCACACCACCCCGCCTGCAACAGCCACCCACACCAGGGCCAGCAGGCGCACCAGGAACCTGGAGGACTACCAGCAGCGGCACCTGTGGCTACTGGAGCACCAGCTCCACACCCAGGACCACTGGGTCCCGGAGGACTTGCAGCCATGGCAGTGGAGCTTGGAGGAGCAGGGCCGTGCCCTCAGAGATCACCTCCAAACCTTGGTGGACAGGTTCCTGCCTCCTCCTGCTCCAGCCCCTGTGGCCGCCCCAGCTCTCGCTCCTCCTCCCACCCCTGCTCCCCCTGCACCCCCCATCCCTCCTACCCCCCCCCCCCCGCTGCCCCCGCACCCACAGTGCTGAGAGACAGGAGAGCCAGCAGGACCGCCAACCCCTAGCTTTCCCTTCCAGCTCCCTCCTCCCAGATTTCTCCCTCCCTCCACCCCAGTTATGTACAATAAAGAGGGTTTTTCGGCAAAACAGGTGTTTTTATTTTACATTAGGAAGGGGGGTTAGGGAGGGGAAAGGGGAAGGAGGGGAGGGTGCAAGAAGGCCCCACTGGGGCATGCAGGGAGAGTTCAGTCCTCCTCCACATGGAAGCTCTCCCACAGGGCTTCCTGGATCTGGACAGCCCCCCGCTGGGCCTCCCGGATGGCAGCTGTGCAGGGCTGCACGTACTGGCCAGCCATGCAGTCAGCCTCAGCCATCCAGGCTGGCAGGAAAGCCTCCCCCCTTCCTTTCACATACATTGTGCAGCACACAACATGCTGCCACCGTGGGAGGGATATTGTGCTCGGCAAGGTTGAGGTGGGTGAGGAGGCATCTAAATCGGGCTTTCAGGCGTCCGAAGGCCCCCTCCACCACGATGCGGGCCCTGGTGAGCCTGGCATTGAAGGCCTGCCGGGAGGGGTTGAGGTGACCCGTGTACGGCTTCATCAGCCAGGGCTGTACGGGGTAGGCCACATTCCCCACCAGGCACACAGGCATGTCCCCGTCCCCAACCCTGATGTGACGGTTGGGGAAGAAAATCCCGACATGCAGCCTCTGCGGAACACCCTGGCGTCGTGTGCCTTGCCAGACCAGCCCACATTAATGTCCGTGGCATCCTCTCCTCCTTGGGCCCTGCAGAGACAGATTGAATGGAGGTGGGGCCCACCTGCTCACCCCGACATGCCGGAGGGGGTGCCTCCAGCTCCCGAGCAGAGCCGTCAGTTGGAGGAGGGGCAGCTGCGGAGGCCAGACTACCAGGGCAGTCGGCAGTGTTAGGCACGGCCTCATTCTGGGCCTCAGGGGGGCCAGAGGCCACTTCCGCTTGGGCCAGAGTGCAATCCCTCCTGACATGCCCCATCGCCTGGCAGAGGAAGCACCGGGTCTCCCCCATTGAGTAATGGGCCCGGTAGAGAGCACCCTGGTAGGGCACCATGAAAGACCCCTCAAGCGCCACCCCGCCCCGCGTTGCTGGCATCATTTGCAGTTGTACCTGCCAGAGGAAGGACAAGATGTGGCGGAGGGCAGGGTCCTTACAGCCCAATGGGAGAGGGCTGATGGTGGAGATAGGTCTCCCCAGGGTGGAGAGGGCATGTAGCAAGGCAGCATTGGGGAGGAATGGTGGGACGGAGGTGAGGACCACCCATACACCCAGGTCCTCCAGCAGCTCGAGGGGTACGTGCACACCCCCCACCTCCAGGCCCCTCTCCACCGCCTCCTGGGTGGCAGCCTCCAAGGCAATCAAGAACACAACCTTGCTATAGATCTTGGAGGCTGCCACCATGGCCAAGGCCCCCACCACCCTTGCCAATGCCCGAACACATGTTTCCATGTGGGGTGAGGTGGCAACCAGGAAGCACAGACGCCGTGCCTCCTGGTCATGGTAGGAAAGGGGCCCCGGCCACCAGGGATGGATCTGGAGATGGCGGTCAGGGCTGATGCCGCAGCGGCATGCAGGGGGTAGCAGCGGCCACCTGAGTGTACGCTCTGGGGGTCGTGGGTGGATCGCCCCCAGAGCTGGTGGGGGTAATGGCAGGGGAAGCAAGGGGGGCGGCTGATGGCGGGGCTGCGGCGGGACTGCAACGGGCAGGGCAGCCTTGGCCAGGGGAGGTTTGGCCTTCCGAGCCCAGCCTTTGCCCTTTTTCTTCCTGTGGACCTTCTTGCCGGCCGAGGTGGAAGGCTCTTCCCATCGGGGGGGTGGGGGGGCATCAGCCGTGGCAGGTGTCAAACCCGGGTCAGGGGCTGGGAAGTCAGCCGCAGCAGTCTGCAGGGTCGGTGGCATTGGAGGAGCCTTGTGGTCTGCGGGGAACAGGAGAGGGGGAGGGGACCTCCTCCATCAGAGTCAGGGGGTGTTGAAGGGGTAGGGGATCTGCTTCTCCTGTTAGAACTGGACCTGGCGCGTGCCGCTGCTGGGGGGGCGGGGGAGGAGAAAGGGACCCTAGCTTGTGGCAGAGGGAGGGGGAGGAGAAGGTACTCTGGCTCTCGGGGTGGGGAGCAGCAGGAGAAGGGGTCCAGGTTGGCTGGGTGGTGGTGGGGAGCCTCGGCTGGTGTGGTGGGGGAAGGAGAAGGGGCCGGGGTTGGCATGGTCACAGCACAGCCCTCCCCAGTGGCCGGGAGAGATCCAGGGTTGCCTACCCCCTAGTGAATCTTTGAAAAACTGCCAGCTGTCTTCAATTGTTTTTCCCCTTGGACTTACTTGCTTCCCATGGGACCTTACCAACCAGCTTCATGAGTTTGTTGACGTCTGCCCTCTTGAAGTCCATTGTCTTTATTTTGCTGTTCTCCCTCCTACCATTCCTCAGGATCATGAATTCTGTTGTTTCATGATCACGTTCAATCAAGGTGCCTTCCATTTTCACATTCTCAACTAACTCCTCTGGATTTGTCCTAACCAAATCTAGACCAGCTTGTCCCCTTGGACCTTTCTCCACTTTCTGAAATAAAATATTGTTTCCAATACATTCCAAGAACTTGTTGGATAATCTGTGTCCTGGGGGGGGGGGGGGGGGGGGTGCTGAGGCTCAGGGCAGGCCCATTGCTCAATGAAGAGGGAAAGACCATAACAGAAAACCTGGAAATGGAAGAGATGTTCAATGATTTCTTTGTTTCGGTCTTCACCGAGAAGTCTGAAGGAATGCCTAACATAGTGAATGCTAGTGGGAAGGTTTAGAAGATAAAATAAAACAAGAACAAGTTAAAAATCACCTAAAAAGGTTAGATGCCTGCAAGTCACCAGGGCCTGATGAAATGCATCCTAGAATACTCAAGGAGCTGATAGAGGAGGTATCTGAGTGACCTTGATGACCTCTGGTATTTCTATGATTCCCCACTGTGACAGGGTGTCTCTACCCCGCACTAAAGAGCAGGGAGTTGCCCTGGCCCAGCTGGCCGAAAAGGCCTCGCCCCCACAGCCCTGCTGGGCATGCTCCCAGGGAAGGCAGGGTATAAAAGCCCAGGGAGCCACTCAGTTGAGGCTGGCCGCCTATCATGTTATTGGATTTTAAAGTGAGCAAACAGATCACTGCTGTGCCCATGGGGGGGGGGGGGGGGGTGTTTGCCCCAAATTCATTACAAAGGGGGTCATGTGCAGTGTCAAATGAAAGCTTCTGTTCTGATTCTATGTATGCTATTCATGTACTTGTATGATGTTTGTATGTGGAATTATGAATATGGGCTCTGTGCTGGTATTGTGAACATTCTCTGTCTGAGACACAGCAATGTCCTGGACTGTCTGCTTTAAGGAAGGAGTGTCCAATGAATAACAATGCTAATTAGCACAGCCCCAAGGACAATGGCTCTCAGAGAGGCCAATACCCACCTGAGGAATGCATCTGGGAACATGCAAACCGGTCAGGGCATAATGGCTGCCGGCATCTGAAACAGAGACAGGTCACTTTACCATGTGACCTGCTCCAGCTTGGGAGACATCAGAAATGGATATAAAATGCCATGAGGCAGTCTCCATCTGGTCTTCAAATTTGCTCCTGATCCCAGATGCAGCCTTGCGAGGGACAGCGAGCCAGGAAGGATTGCTGACCCGTCCTGACATAGGATGTACACCAGAGACTTCTAAGCTATCAGTTTGTAACATTTCTCCTAAGAGCCTGTATCGAGAACTTGGTGATTGGTGCATGTAATGTATTCTCCTTAACAACCTCACTCTCCACCTTTTCTTTCTTTTATTAATAAACCTTTAGATTCTAAAGGATTGGCCCAGCGTGATCTTGTGGGTATGACCCAAAGTGTAAATTGCACGTGGATCTGTGGCTGGTTCTTTGGGACTGGGAGAAGATGTTCCGGGTAGGTGAGATTGGGGTTTATAACCCCTCACCTGTGTGTAGGCCCGAGGCTGATTGTGGCACAGGGAGAGCTGGGGTGTCTGAGGGGTTTTGCTGGTGAGGCTTCCTGCTGGCCCGATTGGCAGCTAAAGCACCCTGTGTGATTGGTTTGGGGCCTATTTGGGAAAGGTCTCCAGTCTGGGGCTGTAAGGAGCCCTGGTTTTGAGCAATTCTCCCTGAGCGGATGCCCTCAGTGGTGCGCAGACCCAGCCCGGACCGACACTGCCCGAGGGGAAGGAGCTCAGGCTGAAGCTCCTAAACAGCCCCTACAACTGCCCCGGCTAGTGAGGCTGTCTGGGAGGCACCAACTTGCTGAGCAATGCCCGGAGAGCAGAGCAGCACACTAGGAATGTTAGGAAGTGGCCCAGGGTGGAGGATTGTCCTTCGGGAGCTCAGTGTGCTTTGGCAGGCATCCCCACTGAGCAGGCAGTGAAATCCTTCACTGCCAACAGGGCCCTGGGCTGGGACCTGGTGGAGTGGGAGGGGCCTGGTCCCTCTACTTCCCCACCCCACAGTAACCCCACTCCCTGGCACTGTGGGAGGCTTACCTGTGGACTAGGCCCTAGTGACTCAGAGAGGGAACTGTACTTTGGGACTAGTCCTGCAGGGCTGTAAATACCCTGATAGAGGGACACTAGCTATAAACTGAGTCTAGGAGACAGGTTGGCCCTGCAAAAAGGGAGCCCTAACCCAGACTTTGGGGACTTCTAGACTGTCAAGGGGGCCTGCCCCTTGACACCCACACAGACAGAGTAACTCTTCTGGGGCATGGTGCTGCTAGTAGATGTTGTGGGGCACCCTAGGCTCTGGGGTGTGGTCAAAAATAAGGGGTTCAGTGTGCCAGAGGTGACTACCAGGGAGCAGGCTGGTGCGGGGGGCGTGTCTAGGCAGGATGTAGGAGCAGGCTGGAGGTGGTGGGGATTCAGGGTCTGGTTGGGACATAAGGTACAGGAGCAGGGTGAGGGAGGAGAGTCTGGGTGGGAGGTGAGGTGCAGGAGTGGGTTGGGGTGGAGGTGCAGGGGCAGGGTGGGACAGGGCAGGGGGTGACTACCTAGGGCACCTCCCGGAGGGGCACAAGTGCCTATGTATTAGAGATGTAAAAAAGTGGTCTAAAAACCATAACCATTAAAAACCTAGCAGTTACATAGTTACATGCAGTTACATGCAGAGCATCCAGGACCGGGAACCAGCTTATGAATGTGTACCAGCTCCCGGTCCCACTCCTGGGGATCCGGATGTGCTGCAGGCTCTGCAGTATAAGCTTTGGACTACAGAGCCTGCAGTGCAGGTGACAGCCAGTTCCCCGGCAACAGGGCTGGCAAACATGAAAATGACATGTAACTGTAATGAAAACCAATAAGCTGATGTTCATCAGTTAACTGTTGGAACAGTTACTCTTACATCCCTACTCTGCGTGGCTCTGCTGTTGCAGGCAACAGCTCCCACTGGCTGCGATTACTGGCCAGTGGGAGCAACACAGGTGTAGTCTGCAAGTAAATGTTGGGATAGAGCTTCATTGTTCAGCTCTTCAGAGCTGCTCCGCCCCACTGCGCTGTCCCTTTAAGTCAAGCCCCAAGTCCACGCCCAGCCTTCCTTCAGGCAGGTGGCACACAAAGTCTGCTTATATATACACAGGCCCGGCCCTGGTTCAGGGCGGGCAGCAAGTCAACAAAGTCACTTTTGAGCTAGGCCAAGCCCTGGTTCAGGGCAGGGCACCAAATCCTCCCCAGAGTACGGTCAGGCCTGGCATCAGGGCATGGCAACAATAACCCCAGGTGGTTAATTGAGCAGGTCCAGACCCTGGTTCGGGGCATGGCAGCAGGCAAAGCCAGTCAGTTTACAGATAGGCCAGGCCCTGGTTCAGGGTGTGGCCACAAACAAACCAACACAGCAGGTTTGAGGGCTACTTGTTCAGGAGAGGTGCAGGCCAATTGCCTGCAGTGATGGTGAGGGAGAGACTGCCATGAGGTAGGGGAGGGCCACAGGACCACCTACTCCACTGCACCCCAGCCCAGGGCCCCAGGAGCAGCAGTGCAGGCTGTTATGGGCTCAGCAGGGGCTCCAGCCCGAAAAGCACCAGCCTTGGGGCCTTTAACAGCCCCCAGTAACCCCTGGGCCACTTCCCTTCTCCCCCTCAGCCAGTACCTGGGTTTCTGACTGCACAAGGAGTCCCAGTGGTCCGGTCCAGTCCAGTCTTTCACTGCTTGCAGGTACACGTGGCTGACGGTCTCTTGGTACAAGTGGGGTCAGGCGGCTAGGCCAGTCCTCAGGGTCAGGCTCTGTCGGGGTCTCTGGCCAAGCCTCCGGCCTTAGTGGCAACAGCGGTCTCTCCCAGCTCTGAGTTGCAGCCTGTGGTCTGGAATCAGGCTGGCCCTCTGGGTCCGTTGCATGGTCAGCTATGGTAGGTGGCCCAGGTCTCAGCCTGCCAGGCAGGCTCACTCTGACTCATAGAGAGTTGGAGGCCCCAACCCCAATCTCTCAAACCTGGAGCACTGAGAAGATCTCTGGTTCCTCTGCAGACTCAGCCCTGACTGAGCCCACTGGCTAGGCTTTTAAAACTCGGGCCCCGCCCCCTGACTTCCAGTCAGGTGTCTGGACAGGGTCAGACTCAGCCTAACATGGCAGCCAAAGGGGTTCCTCCGCCTTCATGTCAGTGGGCACCCACTCTGTGCCCCACTCCAGAGAAGGAGGAGAAGCAGCAGGGTGCAGGGGCTGCCCTCTTCCTTCTCCCCCCCCTGCTGGTTCCTGCTCCTGCACCAGCCGGAGCCCTCCCCAGCCACCTGCCTGCCTAGGCCTGCTCCCCGGACATTGCTCCAGCCGCTGCACCCCACCACCACCACCACCTGCTGTTGTTGCTGCCTGGGGGAGAGGGGGCCCTGCCAGCTGCCCTCCCTCTCCCCTCCACCGCTCCAGAGGAGGAGGACCACCCCACCAGCACCCATCACCCGGAGACCTTCCTCTGCTGCACCCCGCTGAGGGGGAGAAGAGGAGATCACCACCACCTGGAACTGTGGAGGGGGTTTGTTTAAAGACGGAGCTTTTTTAATCTGCTCTAGGGGTGGTGGTGAACTGAACTGTTGAAAGGGGGGCTGGGGGAGAGGCTCAGGGCCCTCCCCCTAGTCCAGCTGCCACCCCCCACCGCCACCACCCTCACCGCCCCCTCCACCGCCCCTCACCACCTGGACTGTCTCTTCTCCCCCTGGCGGGGTTTGCTGCCCTGCCTTCCACCTGGGACTCTGCTGCAGCGGTGGGCGAGGTCGAGCCCCACACAGCGCTTGTGGGTGTGCTCCCTCCCCACCCCCCCCCTTGGACTTGGCCCCCCTCCCTCAGCTACATCTGGCTGGGGGGCCACCCTTACCCCCGGTCACCCACCCTACCCCAGCAGCTTGGTTTCTCCCCACTGCCTGCCCCTCCCTGTTAGCCTAGTTTGTTTCTTTCCCTCCCTTCCCAAAGACACTTACCCACCACACCTGTTCCCAAGTTTACCAGCCACGCCCCTGCCCCAGCTAGCCGAAGTGTGTGGGCCCCGCCCCACCCAGCTGTTGTTTGGCCTCCATTTCATCCCCCCCCCCCCCAGCCACCCGCCAGCCCTTGAGCACCACCCGGTTTGCCTTGTCCCTCCCTGCCCCGAGTGCTTGTGTCCCACCCCTCCCCTCCCCTTTTAGTTAGTCCCCCTGTTCACCGCACTCCCCCATTGGTCCCATAGCGCCCCCTCCCTTGTATCCCAGTGCAGCCGGAGGAGCCGGCCCCTGCCCTGCACCCGGTACCCTGCCCCCTGTCTGCCCTGCCGGCACCCTCCTCCTCCACTTCCAGCCTTGCGGGGAGTAGGGGTTGCTGGCCCCTCGGTTCCCCTGTTTCTATCCCGCCCTTTTTGGTTCCCTCCCTCCCAGCAACTAGTCGGCAGGAGGGAGTAGTTGCCCCCCCCTTTCCCCTTCTCCCCTTCCCTCCCAATTGTATGCCCCCCACCCTCCCCTTCCCTTGCGTGCCCCTGCCCCTGTACTAGCGCCCTCCTCCTCTGCTACAGCCTCAGCAGGGAGGTGAGGCTGCTAACTCCCCCCCTCACATCTTCAGTTGCCCTCCCTTTCCCTCACGGACACCCTCCTCCCTTGCCTGTTCTCTGGTGGGGAGGAGTGGTTAACCCTTGTCCCCCCTCTTGTCATCTGTGCCTCCTTCCTCCCCCCTTCCATGATGGAGGAAGTCCCTGCCCCTGGCGTTCCCACATCCCCTTCGGTACCACCGGGCCCAACAACTGCTGCGGCTGACCTCACGACCCCAAGTCCGAGCTCCGCCGCCGCCGCGGCCAACGCTCCCCCAGATTCGGGAGCAGCCACCACCTCGGCCGGGAAAAAGGGTGGGGGGAGGAAAAAGGGCAAAGGCCCGGCCCCGAAGGCCAAACCCACCACGGCCAAAGCTGCCCCGCCCGCCGCAGCCCTATCATCTACTGCAGCCCCTCCTTCCCCTGCTGTTCCCTCCACCAGCTCTGGGGGTGATCCAACCAAGCCCCCAGAGCGTATGCCCAGGTGGCCGCTGCCGCCCCCTCACCTGCCCCGTCATCAGCCCCGACTGCTGCCTCCAGCTCCATCCCTGGTGGCCGGGGCCCCTTTCCCACCATGACCAGGAGGCACGGCGTCCGCTGCCTCCTGGTCGCCGCCTCGCCCCACGTGGAAACGTACGTGCGGGCGTTGGCGAGGGTGGTGGGGGCCTCGGCCGTGGTGGCGGCCTCCAAAATGTACGGCAAGGCGGTGTTCTTCCTTGCCTCGGAGGCCGCCGCCCAGGAGGCGGTGGAGAGGGGCCTGGCGGTGGGGGGCGTGCACGTGCCCCTCGAACCGCTGGAGGACCTGGGCGTACGGGTGGTCCTCACCTCCGTCCCGCCCTTCCTCCCTAATGCGGCCCTGTTGCCCTCCCTCTCCACTCTGGGGAAACCTATTTCAACAATCAGCCCTCTCCCGTTGGGCTGCAAGGACCCCGCCCTCCGCCACGTCCTATCCTTCCGCCGGCAGGTACAGCTTCAGCTGCTGCCGGCGGCGCGTGGCGGGGAGGCGCTCGAAGGGTCCTTCTTGGTGCCCTACCAGGGGGCCCATTATCGGATTCATTACTCCTCGGGGGAGACCCGGTGCTTCCTCTGCCGGGCGATGGGGCACGTCCGGAGGGACTGTCCCATGGCCCGGTCGGGGGAGGCGTCCGGGACCTCCGGGGCCCGTGAGGACATTGGCCCCACCACCGCCAGCCCCCCTGGTAGTCTGGCCTCCGCGGCCGCCCCTCCTCCAACCGACGGCCCTGCTCGGGAGCCAGAGGCGTCCCCCCTGGCGTGCCCGAGCGGGCAGGCGGGCCCCACCTCTATTCGGTCAGTCACCACGGGGCCCGAGGAGGAGAGGGTGGCGCGGTTGCCGCAGGGCGAGGGAGAGGGCCCTCCCCGGGTGGAGGTACCCCCTTCCTTCCCACCCTTGCCACAACGCCGTCCCCGAACCCCAAAAGTGCCCCCCGGCCTTGCCCTCGCTGACCGGCCCTGCACTTCCACCTCGGAGGGCTGGACGCTCGTCGGGGGCAAGCGCAAAGCCCGCCGGTTGCGGGCTCAATCTCCCCCCTCCGATGAGGAGGGCGGGAAGGCCCCCCTCCGAAAGATCCCGAGGGGGGCCGGCACTGCCCAGATCGCCCACTCAGCCGGGGTGGCCACCCTGTTCTCCCCTGCCCTACGGCCCGAGGTGCTGGGGACCGCCGAGGTTGTCCCGGGCCGCCTGCTGCACGTCCGGGCCCGCGTGGAGGGGCGGACGTTGAACCTGGTCAACGTCTATGCCCCGAACGCGGGCCCGGACCAGGTCACCTTTTATCGGCAGGCGGCCACCTTCCTCGGCACTCTGGATCCTCGTGAGGGCCTGGTCCTGGGCAGGGACTTCAACACCACCCTCGATGACCGGGACCGTGTAGGACTCGCGAACTGCCAGGCCGCGGCGGACGTCCTCAGGGAGATCGTGGAACATCACTCCCTGGTGGACGTCTGGCGAGACCACCACCCGGACGACAGTACCACCTTCACTTACGTCCGGGTGGGGAAAACACGGTCGAGCCACTCCCGGTTGGATCGCATTTACCTATCACGATTCCATCTGGCACGAGCCCACTCCTCCAGCATCCGGCCGGCCCCGTTCACGGACCACCATTTGGTGTCCGTGAAGGCCTCTCTGACTTCGGAGAGGCTGGGGCCGGCCTATTGGCATTTTAACAATAGCTTGCTGGAGGACGTGGGCTTCGTGGCGTCCTTCCGGGAGTTCTGGCAGGCCTGGCGGGGGCAGCGGCCCGCCTTTCCCTCGGCGCGGCGATGGTGGGATGTGGGGAAGGTGCGCGCCCGGCTCTTCTGCCGTGACTACTCCCGGGGCGCCAGCCGGCGGAGGGATGCGGCGATAGAGCAGCTGGAGCGGGAGGTCTTGAAGCTTGAGAGGCGCCTGGCGTCCGCCCCCGAGGATCCACTCCTCCGCGAGGCGTGCCGGGAGAAGCGGGAGGAGCTCCGAGCCCTTGAAGATCACAGGGCCCGGGGCGCTTTTGTCCGATCCCGCATCCACCTCCTTCGGGAGATGGATCGCGGCTCTCGCTTCTTCTATGCCCTGGAGAAAAGGAGGGGGGCAAAAAAGCACGTCACCTGCCTCTTGGCGGAGGACGGCACCCCCCTCACGGATCCGGCGGAGATGCGTGGAAGGGCCAGGGCCTTCTACGCCAGTTTGTTCTCCCCGGATCCGACCGAAGCCGACGCCTGCAGGGCGCTCTGGACCGAGCTCCCGACGGTCAGCGCGGGCGACCGAGACCGGCTGGAGCTGCCTCTCACTCTGGCCGAGTTCTCGGAAGCCCTCCGTCTCATGCCCAACAACAAAACCCCGGGCATGGACGGGCTGACCGTGGAGTTCTACCGCGTGTTCTGGGACGTCCTCAGCCTGGACCTCGTCACCGTCTGGGCCGAGTCCCTGGAGAGCGGGGTCCTCCCTCTGTCGTGCAGGCGAGCGGTGCTCGCCTTACTGCCGAAGAAGGGGGACCTCCGCGACCTACGGAATTGGCGTCCCGTCTCGCTCCTCAGCACGGACTACAAGATCGTAGCGAAAACCATCTCGCTGCGACTGCGGTCCGTGCTGGCGGACGTGATCCATCCCGACCAGACCTACACCGTCCCGGGCCGTAGTATATTTGATAACTTGTATTTGGTCCGGGATCTCTTAGATCTCGGGTGTAGGGACGGCTTGTCGTTCGCCCTCCTGTCCCTGGACCAGGAGAAGGCGTTCGACAGGATGGACCACGGGTATCTCCTGGGCACCCTGCAGGCCTTCGGCTTCGGGCCCCGGTTTGTGGGTTTTCTCCGGGTGCTGTACACCCTCGCGGAGTGTTTGGTCAGGCTCAACTGGACCCTGACCGAGCCGGTCAGCTTCGGGCGGGGGGTACGTCAGGGGTGTCCGCTGTCGGGCCAGCTGTACGCTCTGGCGATCGAGCCCTTCCTCTGTCTCCTCCGTAGGAGGTTGACGGGGTTGGTGCTTCGGGTGCCGGAGCTACGGCTGGTCCTGTCAGCGTACGCCGATGACGTGCTCCTCGTGGTCCAGGACCCGGGCGACCTGGCGCGGGTGGAGGCTTGCCAAGCCGTCTACTCGGCAGCCTCCTCCGCCCGGGTCAACTGGGTCAAGAGCTCTGGCCTGGTGGTCGGGGACGGGTGGCGGGCCGGCTCCCTCCCACCCGCGCTTCAGGCCATCAGGTGGAGCGCGGGTCCCCTGCTCTATCTGGGCGTCTATTTATCCGCCACGCATCCTTCTCCGCCGGAAAACTGGCGGGGTTTGGAGGCCAGGGTGGGTGAGCGGCTGTGGAGATGGACGGGACTGCTCCGGTGTCTCTCCCTTCGCGGACGGAGAACCTGGCGCATGCCTACCTTGAACGCGCCAGGTTGCAGCCTCTATTCCGGCTCCTCCAGAACCTCTTATTGAGGTTCTGGCTGCACTTTTCCCCTCATCTTCTCCTAGAGGGGGTGCTCCGCGGACCCACTGCCTTGAGCTTAGTTAGCGAATCCCTGAGCCGGGTCTCCCTGTGGTGGGGCTGGTGGGTGCGATCGCCCCTCTTCCCTGGCTGGCAAAGGGGGTTCAGTGGACCCTCCACCACGTCACCCCTAGAGGAAGCTAGGGGCTCAGCCCGTCAGTGGGCCTTGGGGGGGTCTTTGCCCCCTTTCCGTCCCTCCAATGGGCGGTTGCGTGTCTGTAGGGCTGGGGTGTGACCACTGTCTGCACACTGCCCTTGTTGTGGGATCGGTCGATCGGGGTGCTCTTGTATGTGGGGTTTTGGCGAGTGGGGTACCCGGGCCCTCCCTCTCCTCCGGGTCCCAGCCCGGGGCCCTAAGTGGGGTACGGTGCCAATGGGCCTCCCCCCACGGCAGGCGGGACTGCGGCCCTAAACTCGCCTGCCCACGGGCACCAGAAGCACCCTGCCCTCCTTACCTGATCCCCTGCCTGAACTCTTTTCCTCCCCTTACTCTATTACTGCCGCTCCTGGGGTTGCCATGTTTAGCCCAGACGTTGGCCTCCGGGAGGCGGTTTTTGTTTCCCCTGCTCCCAGCACATCTGGGGATGGTCTCCCTCTGCCACTGTCCTCCCAGCAGGGACCTCAGACGCCCTGCATCCCCGTGCCGATGGGTTGCGGGGCTCACGGAGGGGTCTGGCCCCAAGGCGTTGGAGGGCCCGAGGCCCCGATGCCAGATGCGCTGAAGGGCGAGATGCGTGCTTTCTTGGAAGACATCCATGGCTCCAAGAACAAAGTCGCTCTCACCCTTCAGCGCTGGGGAGACTTTCATCTCATCCTACAAACAGTAAGGGCCCTCCTGGGGGATGGTAAAGGGACCGGGCGGCGGGAGGCCACGGCTTACCAGCGGGTCCGCAGCTTCCGTGACGCCCTGCTCGCTTTTGGTCACAGTCACGGTTTGCTGCGAGGCCCAATGGGGGCCGCTGGCACTCCTGCCAATGAGGATCTTCCCCAGCCCTCTCAATGCCGCCGCTCATCTTTGCCACTCTGAACACCCGGGGCTGCGGGTCGGGTCTCCGTAGGTGTCAGGTACTCTCCTTCCTTCGGAGGGGGAGGTACTCTCTCGTATTCCTCCAGGAGACCCATGCAGCTCTGGCCGCCGAGGCTAGCTGGCAGCTGGAGTGGGGGGTGTGATGGACCGGGCCGTGTCTAGGCACAGCTGAGGGCGTCCGCTCAGGGCGAACTGCTCGAATCCGGGGCTACTTACAGCCCCCGACTGGTGACCTCTCCACACAGGCCACAAACCAGTCCCACAGAGCGCTTCAGCTGCCTGCCTGAAGCCTCCCGAGCAAAACCCCTCCGACACCCCAGCAATATCCGTGCCCCAGATGGCCCCGGGCCTATACACAGGTGGGGGGGTCCTAGCACCCAATCCTACCTACCCCGAACAAGTTCTGTCCGGTTCCAAGAAACCAGCCACAGATCCCTGGTCAATTTACCCTCTGGACCTAACCCACAAATCACGCTGGGCCAATCCTTTAGAATCTATATCTAAAGGTTTATTATTACAAGAAAGAAAAGCCTGAGAGTAAGGTTATTAAAGTACAGTACGTTACATGCACCGAATCTCCCAGTTCTCGATGCAGGCTCTAGCAGAGATGTTGCAGCTGCTGGTTTAAAAGTTCTTATTGCACATCCTACGATCAGGATGGGTTCACAAGTCTTCCGGGCTCTTCAATCCCTGCAGTGCTGCCTCTGGGATGAAGTGCTGAGCTGAGAACAAAATGGCATCCACCACATGGCCTCTTTATACCCCCTTCCTGGCCTCTTCTGGTATGCAGCAGGTCACCTGGTCCTCAGCCTCTCTCTGCTGGCCGCTCTTAGGTGTCCGCCCTCTTGCTTTAGGTGTGTCTTTGGGCCATCAAGTGCCATTGTTCCACAGGGCTTCACTACTCAGCCTGTCCATAGCAATGCTTAACCACATTCAGAGAAATATTCAGCTTCCACACAGATTACAGATCTACACACACAGACATTATATACTCACATAAATAGTGTACACAGGATCAGAAAACAACAAGCTCCCATTCAATACCCCACATGGCTCCCTTTCATACCAATTTCTGGGGCCAACACCCCCACCTAGGGGTGCAGCAGCGATCTGGCTGCTTCCCTCCATTTCGGTAATGTGACAGGGGGACAGGGTTTATTTCAGCCCCCTGTCGGCCCGTCAAGCCGGGGTGGCTACCCTGTTCTCCCCGAACCTGCAGCCCGAGGTGCTGGGGACCGCCGAGGTCATGCAGGGTCGCCTGCTGCATCTCCGGGTTCAGATGGAGGGGCTGACACTACATCTTGTCAACATCTACGCCCCATCGTCCGTCTCGGAGAGGCTTCGCTTCTACCAGCGGGCATCTGCCTTCCTCGGCTCTCTGGATCCTCGCGAGTGCCTGGTCCTAGGTGGGGACTTCAATTGCACCCTCGAGGACTGGGACCATACGGGGCTCGAGCAGTGCCTGGCCGCCACGGACGTCCTCAGGGAGATAATAGACCATCACTCCCTGGTGGACGTCTGGTGAGACCTCCACCTGGGCGAGGAAACGGTATTTACCTACGTCCAGGTGGTGGGCCGTTGGTCTTTTCACTCCTGGTTGGACCGCATTCATCTCTTCTGGGCCCACTCCTCCAGCATTCGGCTGGCCCCGTTCTCGGACCACCATTTAGTGGCTGTGAAGGCCTCTCTTTCTTTGGAGAGGCTGGGTCGGCCTACTGGCATTTCAATAACAGCCTGCTGGAGGACATGGGCTTCGTAGCTCAAAAAATGAGGAGTAACATTGGTTCGGACTAAGGGCTTTAGTCCGAACTAACGCGTCCCGGCGCGCACTTCCTGGTTCGAATCAGCTGTGATTTCGAACTAGCGCGCCGGCGAGATCATGTTAATGGAGCGCGGGATATTTAAATCCCCGCTTCATTAACTACTTCAGTCGTCTCCATTTGCATCCCTAGTTCGAACTAGGGATGCAGTGTAGACGTACCCTGAGATTGTAATTTATAAGACCAGGGAGCAGAGGTTGGCCAGGGGAGGGGCCTGCGACTGTGGGGCCTATTTCCGTTCCTGCATCCGCTCACGTATCCAGGCAGAGTTCCACTGGGCGGCGTCCACTGGCTCTCTCGAGACCTTCGGGGGGCAGTGGGCGCTGTCCGGGGTTCTCTGCTCGGTGTCTCCATCCCGTTCCCTTGTTTTAGCCCTTTGACCCTCACACCCGACCCTGTTTTCCTTTATTTGTCCCAAGTAATTACTTGGTTTCCTGGGCTCAGTGGAACCTCCCCATAGTATATTAAAAAATTCTAGTATGAATTTTTTTCAAAACAAAATGTATTGACATTATGAAGGGAAGTTTTAAAGTCTTCAGTTTCATAAAAGTGGGAGCAAGATGGAAGTGACATTCATAGACCCCCTCACCCTAGCCCCGAGGAAGGAAGATGCACAGACTTGTGGCGGGAGAGGGCACAGAAGAGGTGCCTTCCCTGCACATGGGGAAATGCCCCCAGATCCAGGACTGGGGCATGAACAGAAGCTTACAGCCTCAAGCCCATTCTGCTATTTCCTCGGGATGGGCTGGGCTGGGCCTGGTTTATACAGAACTGCTCCCTGTACCAATGTGCTACTTAGGGTGTACTGAGTATGCTCAGTAGCTCTGCTGAAGCCACTGCCCTTCACCATGTCCACACTTTCTGTAATAATCTGCTTGCTGCTTTTTACAAGGACTAAAAAGGCAGAAGAGGGGCAAAATGGAGGAAGGGGGTGGCCAGGGTCTGAGCCAGAGGACAGATGGTTACGGGCCTGGGGGGGGGGGGGGGTCAAGCGAATTTAGGGTGAGGCAGAAGGGGGGGGTAGGAGATGGGGTTTAGCTCAGGTGGGGATGCTGCCAGCCCCTGTGCAGGGATTTGATGCCACAGAGGAAGGGGCATGGGGGTAACAGTTACCTCAGTGGGATGAGGCACCTCCTGAGTGTGCAAAGGTAGGGTGTGTGTGTAGAGAGGTTTTTATTATCCCTCTGAGCACTGCGTAGGACAGGGGTGGGCAAAAGCCACTCAGCAGGCCAGATCCGGCCCCCTAGCACGTTGCCTGGAAGCTGGAGACACGCGAGCCCTTTTAACTGCTTCTATTTAAAGGGCTCGTGCCTTCCCCGTGTCTGTCGGGCAATGCGTTGAAAGGGCTCATGAGTCCTGGCTCCCTGACAATGTGCTAGCAGTGCTGGAGCTGCGAGCCCTTTTAACTGCTATTTCAAGGGCTTGCCCCTGCCGTCCAAGGCCCCACACCTTCCGGGGTGGCCCGCAACCATGTCAAATATTTTGAAGCGACTCTCGTTCAAAAATTATTGCCCGCCCCGGCATAGGAACACAGGGCAGCTTCCTGTCCATCTTCTTAAAGGTACAGCTGTCCTAATTCATTGGCTCTCACTGCTAGACCCCTGCAGCCCTTCGATCTGTACTGCTACACCAGCAGTTAAGAAACATTTTGGCCCATGGCCAACCCAGCTCAATGCAAACCTTTCTGAAGACCACCAGCTGCTAATGGAAACTTTATATTATATAATTAAACCCAAGCCATTTTGCTAGTGGTGCAATTAGGGAGAACTGTTTCATGTAATAATTTCAATTAATATTTCCTTTCTTACTGCTTAAACAGATTAAGTGTTTTAAATTTCTCGTGTTAGTTTACCAAACCTCATTTAAAATAAAGTAAAATATCAGTTTATGTCCAACTGTAGTGGGGCACTATTTGAAACCCAGGAATGGGTGGGCTCATGCCCACCCACTTCTAAAAGCCCCTCCCCGAGCCTTGCAGGAAGGACAACTGAACCTGGGGCTCAACTAAGTCCTTGGGACAAATAATGAAAAACACGGTCAGGGGGTGGGGGTCACAAGGTCAAAACAAGGGAGCCATATGGGGACACCAAGCAGAGAACCCTGGACAGCGCCCACTGCTCCTCAAAGCTGTCGATGGAGCCCTTGGATGCCGCCCAGAGGAACTCTGCCCGGATACGTGACACGAGGGCAGAACGGAAATAGGCCCCACAGTCGCAGAGAACCCCCTCATCCAGCATCCTCCTCCTGGTGTGCTATATTGCGGCTTTCGCTAAGGCCAGGAGGAGGTTGACGAGGAGGTCTCGCGACTTTGTGGTGCCACAGATGGGGTGTGCATAAATAAAACGGTGAGGGGAAAAGTGCAGCCAGAACCTCAATAAGAGGTTCTGGAGGAGCCAGAATAGGGGCTGCAACCTGGCGCATTCTAGATATACATGTGTGTGGTTTTCCCACTACAGCTGGACATCAATTAATCTTTTACTTTATTTCATGCCGCAGAAGGGGCAGCTGTCCGTGATGGCAGTGAACCGCACCAAGTACACGCCTGTGCTCACGGCTCCGTGAAGGAGCAGACAACAGATGTCCCCAATGGGCTGCAGAATTAAGGTGGAATACATGCTAGCCCATCGGGGTTCCCCACCCTCTACAGGGCTTAAGTAGTCCCGCCACTTGGTGCCTGGGGGGGACACGACGGTGAGGAAATGCAGAGTGTGCAGCACGACCATGTGCAGGTGTTCACTTGGTGTGGTTCGGAAGCAGACTGGCTGCAGATCTTGCAGTCTCTGCAGGGCCTGGAGGCGGAAGGCACATGCAGACCAGGCCCTGAACCCCCTCCTCCAGGGGGAGGGACAGGACCCCTGCAGAGACCCAATGCAGTCCCGGCCAAAAGAACCCCAAAGCTGCCCTCTGGAGCTTGGCCAGGACCTCCGGGGCCGGGCGCAGGGTGTTGAGCCGGTGCCAGAGCATGGACAGGACCAGCTGATTGAGTACCAGCGCTCTCCCGTGAAGGGAGAGACACCGGAGCAGTCCCGTCCATCTCCACAGCCGCTCACCCACCCTGGCCTCCAAACTTTGCCAGTTTTCCGGCGGAGAAGGATGCGTGGCGGATAAATAAACGCCCAGATAGAGCAGCGGACCCGCGCTCCACCTGATGGCCTGAAGCGCAGGTGGGAGGGAGCCAGCCTGCCACCCGTCCCCGACCACCAGGCCAGAGCTCTTGACCCAGTTGACTCGGGCGGAGGAGGCTGCCGAGTAGACGGCTTGGCAAGCCTCCACCCGCGCCAGGTCGCCCGGGTCCTGGACCACGAGGAGCACGTCATCGGCGTACGCCGACAGGAAAAGCCGCAGCTCCGGCTCCCGAAGCACCAACCCCGTCAACCTCCTACGGAGGAGACAGAGGAAGGGCTCGATCGCCAGAGCGTACAGCTGGCCTGACAGCGGACACCCCTGACGCACCCCCCGCCCGAAGCTGACCGGCTCGGTCAGGGTCCAGTTGTGCCTGACCAGATACTCCGCGAGGGCGTACAGCACCCGGAGAAAACCCACAAACCGGGGCCCGAAGCCGAAGGCCTGCAGGGTGCCCAGGAGATACCCGTGGTCCATCCTGTCGAACGCCTTCTCCTGGTCCAGGGACAGGAGGGCGAACGACAAGCCGTCCCTACGCCTGAGCTCTAAGAGATCCCGGACCAAATACAAGTTATCAAATATACTACGGCCCGGGACGGTGTAGGTCTGGTCGGGATGGATCACGTCCGCCAGCAGGGACCGCAGTCGCAGCGAGATGGTTTTCGCTACGATCTTGTAGTCCGTGCTGAGGAGCGAGACGGGACGCCAATTCCGTAGGTCGCGGAGGTCCCCCTTCTTCGGCAGTAAGGTGAGCACCGCTCGCCTGCTCGACAGAGGGAGGACCCCGCTCTCCAGGGACTCGGCCCAGACGGTGACGAGGTCCGGGCCGAGGACGTCCCAGAACACGCGGTAGAACTCCACGGTCAGCCCGTCCATGCCCGGGGTTTTGTTGTTGGGCATGAGACGGAGGGCTTCCGAGAACTCGGCCAGAGTGAGAGGCAACTCCAGCCGGTCTCGGTCGCCCGCGCTGACCCTCGGGAGCTCGGTCCAGAGCGCCCTGCAGGCGTCGGCTTCGGTCGGATCCGGGGAGAACAAACTGGCGTAGAAGGCCCTGGCCCTTCCACGCATCTCCGCCGGATCCGTGAGGGGGGTGCCGTCCTCCGCCAAGAGGCAGGTGACGTGCTTTTTTGCCCCCCTCCTTTTCTCCAGGGCGTAGAAGAAGGGGGAGCCCCGATCCATCTCCCGAAGGAGGTGGATGCGGGATCGAACAAAAGCGCCCCGGGCCCTGTGATCTTCCAGGGCTCGGAGCTCCTCCCGCTTCTCCCGGCACGCCTCGCGGAGGAGTGGATCCTCGGGGGCGGACGCCAGGCGCCTCTCAAGCTTCAAGACCTCCCGCTCCAGCTGCTCTATCGCCGCATCCCTCCGCCGGCTGGCGCCCCGGGAGTAGTCACGGCAGAAGAGCCGGGCGCGCACCTTCCCCACATCCCACCATCGCCGCGCCGAGGGAAAGGCGGGCCGCTGCCCCCGCCAGGCCTGCCAGAACTCCCGGAAGGACGCCACGAAGCCCACGTCCTCCAGCAAGCTACTGTTAAAATGCCAATAGGCCGGCCCCAGCCTCTCCGAAGTCAGAGAGGCCTTCACGGACACCAAATGGTGGTCCGTGAACGGGGCCGGCCGGATGCTGGAGGAGTGGGCTCGTGCCAGATGGAATCGTGATAGGTAAATGCGATCCAACCGGGAGTGGCTCGACCGTGTTTTCCCCACCCGGACGTAAGTGAAGGTGGTACTGTCGTCCGGGTGGTGGTCCCGCCAGACGTCCACCAGGGAGTGATGTTCCACGATCTCCCTGAGGACGTCCGCCGCGGCCTGGCAGTTCGCGAGTCCTACACGGTCCCGGTCATCGAGGGTGGTGTTGAAGTCCCCGCCCAGGACCAGGCCCTCACGAAGATCCAGAGTGCCGAGGAAGGTGGCCGCCTGCCGATAAAAGGTGACCTGGTCCGGGCCCGCGTTCGGGGCATAGACGTTGACCAGGTTCAACGTCCGCCCCTCCACGCGGGCCCGGACGTGCAGCAGGCGGCCCGGGACAACCTCGGCGGTCCCCAGCACCTCGGGCCGTAGGGCAGGGGAGAACAGGGTGGCCACCCCGGCTGAGTGGGCGGCGAGGTGGCTAAAATACACCCCGTCCCCCCACTCCAGCCGCCAGCCAGCCTCGACGGCTGGAGTCGTGTGGGTCTCCTGCAGGAAAACCACCGAGTACCCCCCCTCCCGAAGGAAGGAGAGCACCCGGCTCTTGCGGAGACCCGCCCTACAGCCCCGGGCATTCAATGTTGCGAAGATGGTACAATTCATAGTGAGGGCTGGGGTAGATCCTCGCGGACAGGCGAGTCGGCGGCCTCACGCAGACCCCGCAGCAGACCGCTCCCCGACCCGAAGGTCAGGAGAGCGTCCCGAAACCTGCGGGTCTGACGGTAGGCCGCGTCGTCCTGCCTACTGGTCCCTCTCCCCTCCTGCAACAAGGCTCTAGTGGCCTGGAGGATGGAGTGAAAGTCCCCCCAGCGCTGGAGGGCGCGCTGCACCTTTCCTTTCGCCCCGCGGTTATCCGCGAGGAATTGGCGCAGCTCGCCCTTCAGCACCGAGGGGGAACCAGGATTCTCCTCCGTCCGGGCCCCCGGATGAAACTCACGGGCCACGGAGACGGACAAACAGGGATCCGATCCCCGACGCGGCGCCGTTACTGCTGGCGCCGCGCTGCCCGCCCCCGACCCCGGCAGGGAAGGAGGCGGCGGAGGGAACAAGGCAGCCCCCAACGGGTTGGGGACCGGGGATACAAAAACGACCCCCGAAGGGCCGCCCGCAGCTAGCGGGAACGAGACGGCCCTCGCGGGGGTGGCACTGGCGGATGTTTGGGGGGGCGGTAGGGACGGATCGGGCAACATGACGGGGACCAGGATGGGAAAAGAAGGGGGCAAGGGAGGGGTTACCTCCACGGCAGAGCCGGGGGGAGGGGTAGGTACAGGGCCGGACAGTGGGTCGGGGACAGGGAATGGGGCAGAGGTAGGGGTAGGGAAGGGATCGGGAACAGGGGAGGACTCGGGGCTGGAGATGGGTTCATAAAGGGCGGAAGCGGGAGTAGGGGGAGGATCGGGACATGGGAGGGAATCGGGATCCTGGACGGGGTCTGGGAAAGGGTCCCGTGTGGGAATCCCACCGGGCTGCGGCGCCTCCCGAATGGAAAGTTGGGGGTCGGGAACAGGAAGGGGGCCCGTGCCGACGCCGGGCTCAGGTGGAGAGGCAGGTATTAATGCCACAGCGTCGGCCTGGATGGCATTTTCTGCTGGGCCCCCAACGGGAAAGGGGGATGACTGCCCCGCCTCGGTAGCTGGAGAGGGGGCACCCCCAACCCCGGGACCCGGCCGCTCGGTGCCAGCCGTCGCCCCAGAGGGCTCGGCGGCATCCGTTCCGGCGCTCGAGTCGGCCGGGCCAGTGGGCAGTATCAGGGGCGCCCCGAGCGTGAGGACGGGGTCAGCCACCTGGGACACGGGATCGGGGAGAGGAGGGGGCGGCGCCATAGAGTCGCCGCCCAGACCGAGGCCCGCTGGCGGAGGGTCGTCCTCCCCCTGGGTGAGCGGGGTCAGACCCAGGGCCTCGATCTCCTCGAAGATGGAGCTAAGCTCCATCCCCTCGGCCCCGGAGCCTTCCCCTCCGGCCGCCAAGGCACCAATTACCTCGGCGGGGACGGAGGGGGTCTCAGTTGAACCCAGGGCCGGGGGGGCTCCATCAGAGGCCTCCTCGTGGATAGGCTCCTCAGGGGGGACTTCATCGTCCCCCCTCGCTGCCACAGCTTCCTCGGCCGGCGCCTCCTGCTGACGCTCGCCGGGGGGGATCATGACAGCGCTGGCCCCCCTCGGGATCTTTCGGGGGGCCTTCCCGCCCTCCGTATCGGAGGGGGGAGAGGAAGCCCGCGGACGGCGGGCTTTGCGCTTCCCCCGGACGAGCGTCCAGTCCTCCAAGGTGGAGGTGGAGGGCTGGTCAGCAGGGGCAAGGCCGGGGGGCACTTTTGGGGTTCGGGGATGGCGTTGTGGCAAAGGAGGGAAGGAGGGGGATACCTCCACCCGGGGAGGGCCCTCTCCCTCGCCCGGCGGCAACTGCGCCACCCTCTCCTCCTCGGGCCCCGCGGTGACTGACCGAATAGAGGTGGGGCCCGCCTGCCCGCTCGGGCACGCCAGGGGGGACGCCTCTGGCTCCCGAGCAGGGCCGTCGGTTGGAGGAGGGGCGGCCGCGGATCCTGGACTACCAGGGGGGCCGGCGGTGGTGAGGCCGGCGCCCTTACGGGCCCCGGGGGGCCCGGACGCCTCCTCCGACCGGGCCAAGGGACAGTCCCTCCGGACGTGCCCCATCGCCCGGCAGAGGAAGCACCGGGTCTCCCCCGAGGAGTAATGAATCCGATAATGGGCCCCCTGGTAGGGCACCAAGAAGGACCCCTCGAGCGCCTCCCCGCCACGCGCCGCCGGCGGCAGCTGAAGCTGTACCTGCCGGCGGAAGGATAGGACGTGGCGGAGGGCGGGGTCCTTACAGCCCAGCGGGAGAGGGCTGATGGTCGAGATGGGCTTCCCCAGGGTGGAGAGGGAAGGTAACAGGGCGGCATTAGGGAGGAAGGGCGGGACGGAGGTGAGGACCACCCATACGCCCAGGTCCTCCAGAGGTTCGAGGGGTACGTGCACGCCTCCCACCGCCAGGCCCCTCTCCACCGCCTCCTGGGCGGCGGCCTCCGAGGCAAGGAAGAACACCGCCTTGCCGTACATCTTGGAGGCCGCCACCACGGCCGAGGCCCCCACCACCCTCGCCATCGCCCGCACGTAGGTTTCCATGTGGGGCGAGGCGGCAACCAGGAGGCAGCGGACGCCGTGCCTCCTGGTCATGGTGGGAAAGGGGCCGCGGCCGCCAGGGATGGAGCTGGAGGCGGCAGTCGGGGCTGATGACGGGGCACGTGGGGGGGCGGCAGCGGCCACCTGGGCGTACGCTCTGGGGGTCTTGATTGTGTCACCCCCAGAGCTGGTGGAGGGGACAGCAGGGGAAGGAGGGGCTGTGGAGGGCGGGGCGGCTTTGGCCGTGGTGGATTTGGCCTTTGGGGCTGGGCTTTTGCCCTTTTTCTTCCCCCCGCCCTTTTTTCCGGCCGAGGTGACGGTTGCTCCCGTGTCTGAGGGAGCGGCGGCCGTGGCGGCGGCGGAGCTCGGGCCTAGGGTCGGGAGGTCAGCCGCAGCGGTTGTCGGGCCTGGTGGTAGCGAGGGGGCCGTGGTAGTGACTGCCTCCATCATGGAAGGGGGGGGGGGTAGGAAGGAGGCACAGATAGCAGGAAGGGGAGGAAGGGTTCACCGCTCCTCCCCACCAGACAGCAGGCGAGGGAGGAGGGTGTCTGAAATGGAGGGGGTGGGAGAGAGGGAGGGTGCTTGTTTTGGGGAGGGCAACTGAAGATATGGGGGGGGGGGAGTTAGCAGCCTCACCTCCCTGCTGAGGCTGTAGCAGAGGAGGAGGGCGCTAATACGGGGGCGGGGGCACGCAAGGGAAGGGGAGGGTGGGGGGGGGCGTATAATTGGGAGGGAAGGGGAGAAGGGGAAAAAGGGGGGGCAACTACTCCCTCCCGCCGACTGGTTGCTGGGAGGGAGAGAACCAAAAGGGGCGGATAGAGCAGGGGAACCGAGGGGCCAGCAACCACTCCTCCCCGCAAGGCTGGAGCGGAGGAGGAGGGTGCCGGCAGGGCAGGCAGGGGGCAAGGTAACGGGTACAGGGCGGGGGCCGGCTCCTCCGGCTGCACTGGGATACGGGGGGGGGGGGGTTGTGGGGCCGTTGGGGAGGTGCAGTGAACAAGGGGGCTAACTAAAAGGGGGGCACAAGCGCTCAGGGCAGGGAGGGGGCGAGGCAAATCGGGTGGTGCTCAAGGGCTGGGGGGGGTGGGGGATAAAATAGAGGCAAACAACAGCTGGGTGGGGCGGGGCACACACTCTTGGGCTGGCTGGGGCAGGGGCGTGGCAGATTACTTTGGGAGCAGGTGTGGTGGGTAAGTGGATTTGGGAAGGGAGGGAAGGAACCAAACTAAGCTAACAGGGAGGGGCAGGCAGTGGGGGAAAAAACCAAGCTGCTGGGGTAGGGTGGGTGACCGGGGGTAAGGGTGGCCCCCCAGCCAGATGTAGCTGAGGGAGGGGGGCCAAGTCCAGAAGAGGGGGGAGGGAGCACACCCACGAGCCCTGTGTGGGGCTCAACCTCGCCCACCGCTGCAGCAGAGTCCCAGGTGGAAGGCAGGGCAGCAAACCCCACCAGGGGGAGAAGAGACAGTCCAGATGGTAAGGGGTGGTGGAGGGGGCGTTGGGGGTGGGGGGGGGGGCAACTGGACTGGGGGGAGGGCTCAGCCTCTCCCCCAGCCCCCCTTTTAACAGTTCAATTCACCACCACCCCGGAGCGGATTGAAAAAGCTCAGTTTGTGAACAAACCCCCTCCACAGTTCTTGATGGTGCTGATCTCTTCTTCTCCCCCTCAGCGGGGTGCAGCAGCAGCAGTGGGCAGGCAGCAGTGGAAGGCCTCCGGGTGGTGGGTGCTGGTGGGGTGGTCCTCCTCCTCTGGAGCAGTGGTGGAGGGGAGAGGGAGGGCAGCCGGCAGGCCCCCCCTTTCCCCCCAGGCAGCAACAGCAGCAGGTGGTAGTAGCGGTGGTGATGGTGGTGGTGGTGGTGGGGTGCAGCGACGTCCAGGGAGCAGGCCTCAGCAGACGGGCGGGTAGGCAGCTGGGTGGGGAGGACTCCGGCTGGTGCAGGAGCAGGAACCAGCGGGGTGGGGGGAGAAGGAAGAGAGCAGCCCCTGCACCCCGCTGCTTCTTCTCCTTCTCGCCAGTGGAGTGTAGGTCTATTTGAAAACATGGGATGGTGGGCGGGCGAAGCCCGCCCACCTTCTAAAAGCCCCTCCCCAGCCTTATGGGAGGGACACTGGACCCATGTCCAACTAATTCCTTGGGACAAATAATGAATAAAGGATCAAGGAGTGCGGGTTAGAGGTTCAAAATAAGGGAGCCGGATGGGGACACCGAGCAGAGAACCCCGGACAGCGCCCACTGCTCCTCAAAGCTGTCGATTGAGCCAGTGGACGCCGCCCAGAGGAACTCTGCCCGGATTCGTGACACAAGGGAGGAGCGGAAACAGGCCCCACAGTCGCAGAGAACCCCCTCGTCTAGCATCCTCCTCCTGGTATTGTAGATGGTGCTCTTAGCTAGGGCCAGGAGGAGGTTGACGAGGAGGTCTCGCGACTTTGTGGGGCCACGGATAGGGTGTGCGTAAATGAATAGGTGGGGGGAAAAGTGCAGCCAGAACCTCAATAAGAGGTTCTGGAGGAGCCGGAATAGGGGCTGCAACCTGGCGCATTCGAGGTAGGCGTGCGCCAGGTTCTCCCTCACGCCGCAGAAGGGGCAGGTGTCTGGGATGGGGGTAAACCGCGCCAAGTACACGCCCGTGCTCACGGCTCCGTGAAGGAGCCGCCAACTGATGTCCCCGATGGGCCGCGGAATTAGATCGGAATAGACGCTGGCCCACCGGGGTTCCCCACCCTCTACGGGTCTTAGATAGTCCCGCCATTTGGTATCAGGGCGGGACACGAGGGTGGGGAAATGCAGGGTGTGGAGCACGAGCGTGTACAGATGTTGCCTTGGCGCGGCTTGGAAACAGACCGGCTGCAGATTTTGCAGCCGGCTGGGGGTCCAGGGGTGGGGAGGCCGGGGGGGCCCGTGGAACAGGGGCCCAATAATCAGGGACGGAGGCTTTGCAGGAGGGGAGGGGCGGGGTGTACCCTCTCGCAAGGACCGCTGCAGGAAGTCGAGAGCGGGCCGCGGCAAAGCCGCCTTCACCTCCTGGAGTAGGCGCAGAGGGGTTCGGGGGGTGGAGAGCCCCATGCGCCGAGCGAGCGCTCGGGGATCCACCCAGTCCCCCCTGTCGTAGTCCAGGAGGTCTCCGACCGTGGTGGTTTCTGCCAGGATCAGCCTCCGGCGCACCGAGGGAGACTCCGCCACCTGCACGCACAAGGCTGGATTGTGGAGCAGGGGCTCCGCGAGGAGGTCTGCCCCCTCGGAGGCCACAACGGACCTGGTCGCCGAGAACAGCTTCCAGGTCTGGAGGAGGTCCTGGTAGAATTCCGGCAGCTCTGAGAGGTCTCGCGGAAGACCCCTCGGATGGATAAAAAAGAGCTGCCGGTCGTATCGGAGCCCTCGGAGGCGGCGGAGGAAAGCGCGCGCCAAGGTGCCCCATGCCGGACTACCTGCACTGAAGAGGAGTCTCTGCAGGGCCTGGAGGCGGAAGGTCCGGACCTGGCTGCGTATGCAGACCAGGCCCTGACCCCCCTCCTCCAGGGGGAGGGACAGGACCCCTGCAGAGACCCAGTGCAGTCCTGGCCAAAAGAACCCCAAAGCTGCCCTCTGGAGCTTGGCCAGGACCTCCGGGGCCGGGCGCAGGGTGTTGAGCCGGTGCCAGAGCATGGACAGGACCAGCTGATTGAGTACCAGCGCTCTCCCGCGAAGGGAGAGACACCGGAGCAGTCCCGTCCATCTCCGCAGCCGCTCACCCACCCTGGCCTCCAAACCTTGCCAGTTTTCCGGCGGAGAGGGATGCGTGGCGGATAAATAAACGCCCAGATAGAGCAGCGGACCCGCGCTCCACCTGATGGCCTGAAGCGCGGGTGGGAGGGAGCCGGCCCGCCACCCGTCCCCGACCACCAGGCCAGAGCTCTTGACCCAGTTGACCCGGGCGGAGGAGGCTGCCGAGTAGACGGCTTGGCAAGCCTCCACCCGCGCCAGGTCGCCCGGGTCCTGGACCACGAGGAGCACGTCATCGGCGTACGCCGACAGGACCAGCCGCAGCTCCGGCTCCCGAAGCACCAACCCCGTCAACCTCCTACGGAGGAGACAGAGGAAGGGCTCGATCGCCAGAGCGTACAGCTGGCCCGACAGCGGACACCCCTGACGTACCCCCCGCCCGAAGCTGACCGGCTCGGTCAGGGTCCAGTTGAGCCTGACCAAACACTCCGCGAGGGCGTACAGCACCCGGAGAAAACCCACAAACCGGGGCCCGAAGCCGAAGGCCTGCAGGGTGCCCAGGAGATACCCGTGGTCCATCCTGTCGAACGCCTTCTCCTGGTCCAGGGACAGGAGGGCGAACGACAAGCCGTCCCTACACCCGAGCTCTAAGAGATCCCGGACCAAATACAAGTTATCAAATATACTACGGCCCGGGACGGTGTAGGTCTGGTCGGGATGGATCACGTCCGCCAGCACGGACCGCAGTCGCAGCGAGATGGTTTTCGCTACGATCTTGTAGTCCGTGCTGAGGAGCGAGACGGGACGCCAATTCCGTAGGTCGCGGAGGTCCCCCTTCTTCGGCAGTAAGGCGAGCACCGCTCGCCTGCACGACAGAGGGAGGACCCCGCTCTCCAGGGACTCGGCCCAGACGGTGACGAGGTCCGGGCCGAGGACGTCCCAGAACACGCGGTAGAACTCCACGGTCAGCCCGTCCATGCCCGGGGTTTTGTTGTTGGGCATGAGACGGAGGGCTTCCGAGAACTCGGCCAGAGTGAGAGGCAGCTCCAGCCGGTCTCGGTCGCCCGCGCTGACCGTCGGGAGCTCGGTCCAGAGCGCCCTGCAGGCGTCGGCTTCGGTCGGATCCGGGGAGAACAAACTGGCGTAGAAGGCCCTGGCCCTTCCGCGCATCTCCACCGGATCCGTGAGGGGGGTGCCGTCCTCCGCCAAGAGGCAGGTGACGTGCTTTTTTGCCCCCCTCCTTTTCTCCAGGGCATAGAAGAAGCGGGAGCCGCGATCCATCTCCCGAAGGAGGTGGATGCGGGATCGAACGAAAGCGCCCCGGGCCCTGTGATCTTCCAGGGCTCGGAGCTCCTCCCGCTTCTCCCGGCACGCCTCGCGGAGGAGTGGATCCTCGGGGGCGGACGCCAGGCGCCTCTCAAGCTTCAAGACCTCCCGCTCCAGCTGCTCTATCGCCGCATCCCTCCGCCGGCTGGCGCCCCGGGAGTAGTCACGGCAGAAGAGCCGGGCGCGCACCTTCCCCACATCCCACCATCGCCGCGCCGAGGGAAAGGCGGGCCGCTGCCCCCGCCAGGCCTGCCAGAACTCCCGGAAGGACGCCACGAAGCCCACGTCCTCCAGCAAGCTATTGTTAAAATGCCAATAGGCCGGCCCCAGCCTCTCCGAAGTCAGAGAGGCCTTCACGGACACCAAATGGTGGTCCGTGAACGGGGCCGGCCGGATGCTGGAGGAGTGGGCTCGTGCCAGATGGAATCGTGAGAGGTAAATGCGATCCAACCGGGAGTGGCTCGACCGTGTTTTCCCCACCCGGACGTAAGTGAAGGTGGTACTGTCGTCCGGGTGGTGGTCTCGCCAGACGTCCACCAGGGAGTGATGTTCCACGATCTCCCTGAGGACGTCCGCCGCGGCCTGGCAGTTCGCGAGTCCTACACGGTCCCGGTCATCGAGGGTGGTGTTGAAGTCCCCGCCCAGGACCAGGCCCTCGCGAGGATCCAGAGTGCCGAGGAAGGTGGCCGCCTGCCGATAAAAGGTGACCTGGTCCGGGCCCGCGTTCGGGGCATAGACGTTGACCAGGTTCAACGTCCGCCCCTCCACGCGGGCCCGGACGTGCAGCAGGCGGCCCGGGACAACCTCGGCGGTCCCCAGCACCTCGGGCCGTAGGGCAGGGGAGAACAGGGTGGCCACCCCGGCCGAGTGGGCGCCGAGGTGGCTAAAATACACCCCGTCCCCCCACTCCAGCCGCCAGCCAGCCTCGACGGCTGGAGTCGTGTGGGTCTCCTGCAGGAAAACCACCGAGTACCCCCCCTCCCGAAGGAAGGAGAGCACCCGGCTCCTGCGGAGACCCGCCCTACAGCCCCGGGCATTCAATGTTGCGAAGATGGTACAGTTCATAGTGAGGGCTGGGGTAGATCCTCGCGGACAGGCGAGTCGGCGGCCTCACGCAGGCCCCGCAGCAGACCGCTCCCCGACCCGAAGGTCAGGAGAGCGTCCCGAAACCTGCGGGTCTGACGGTAGGCCGCGTCGTCCTGCCTACTGGTCCCTCTCCCCTCCTGCAACAAGGCTCTAGTGGCCTGGAGGATGGAGTGAAAGTCCCCCCAGCGCTGGAGGGCGAGCTGCACCTTTCCTTTCGCCCCGCGGTTATCCGCGAGGAATTGGCGCAGCTCGCCCCTCAGCACCGAGGGGGAACCAGGATTCTCCTCCGTCCGGGCCCCCGGATGAAGTTCACGGGCCACGGAGACGGACAAACAGGGATCCGATCCCCGACGCGGCGCCGTTACTGCTGGCGCCGCGCTGCCCGCCCCCGACCCCGGCAGGGAAGGAGGCGGCGGAGGGAACAAGGCAGCCCCCAACGGGTTGGGGACCGGGGATACAAAAACGACCCCCGAAGGGCCGCCCGCAGCTAGCGGGAACGAGACGGCCCTCGCGGGGGTGGCACTGGCGGATGTTTGGGGGGGCGGTAGGGACGGATCGGGCAACATGACGGGGACCAGGATGGGAAAAGAAGGGGGGGACGGCAAGGGAGGGGTTACCTCCACGGCAGAGCCGGGGGGAGGGGTAGGTTCAGGGCCGGACAGTGGGTCGGGGACAGAGAATGGGGCCGAGGTCGGGGTAGGAAAGGGATCGGGAACAGGGGAGGACTCGGGGCTGGAGATGGGTTCGTAAAGGGCGGAAGCGGGAGTAGGGGGAGGATCGGGACGTGGGAGGGAATCGGGATCCTGGACGGGGTCTGGGAAAGGGTCCCGTGTGGCAATCCCACCGGGCTGCGGCGCCTCCCGAATGGAAAGTTGGGGGTCGGGAACAGGAAGGGGGCCCGCGCCGACGCCGGGCTCAGGTGGAGAGGCAGGTATTAATGCCACGGCGTCGGCCTGGATGGCATTTTCTGCTGGGCCCCCAACGGGAAAGGGGGATGACTGCCCCGCCTCGGTAGCTGGAGAGGGGGCACCCCCAACCCCGGGACCCGGCCGCTCGGCGCCAGCCGTCGCCCCGGAGGGCTCGGCGGCATCCGTTCCGGCGCTCGAGTCGGCCGGGCCAGTGGGCAGTATCAGGGGCGCCCCAAGTGTGAGGACGGGGTCAGCCACCTGGGACACGGGATCGGGGAGAGGAGGGGGCGGCGCCATAGAGTCGCCGCCCAGACCGAGGCCCGCTGGCGGAGGGTCGTCCTCCCCCTGGGTGAGCGGGGTCAGACCCAGGGCCTCGATCTCCTCGAAGATGGAGCTAAGCTCCATCCCCTCAGCCCCGGAGCCTTCCCCTCCGGCCGCCGAGGCAACAATTACCTCAGCGGGAACGGAGGGGGGCTCAGTTGGAACCGGGGTCGGGGGGGGCTCCACCCGAGGCCTCCTCGTGGAGAAGCTCCGCAGGGGGGGCGTCGTCGTCCCCCCTCGCCGCCGCGGCTTCCTCGGCCGGCGCCTCCCGCTGATGCTCGTCGGGGGCGCTCTGGGCAGCGCCGGCCCCCCTCGGGATCTTTCGGAGGGGGGCCTTCCCGCCCTCCTCATCGGAGGGGGGAGATTGAGCCCGCAACCGGCGGGCTTTGCGCTTGCCCCCGACGAGCGTCCAGCCCTCCAAGGTGGAAGTGGAGGGCCGGTCAGCGAGGGCAAGGCCGGGGGGCACTTTTGGGGTTCGGGGACGGCGTTGTGGCAAGGGTGGGAAGGAAGGGGATACCTCCACCCGGGGAGGGCCCTCTCCCTCGCCCTGCGGCAACCGCGCCACCCTCTCCTCCTCGGGCCCCGCGGTGACTGACCGAATAGAGGTGGGGCCCGCCTGCCCGCTCGGGCGCGCCAGGGGGGACGCCTCTGGCTCCCGAGCAGGGCCGTCGGTTGGAGGAGGGGCGGCCGCGGATCCCGGACTACCAGGGGGGCCGGCGGTGGTGGGGCCGGCGCCCTTACGGGCCCCGGGGGGCCCGGACGCCTCCTCTGACCGGGCCAAGGGACAGTCCCTCCGGACGTGCCCCATCGCCCGGCAGAGGAAGCACCGGGTCTCCCCCGAGGAGTAATGAATCCGATAATGGGCCCCCTGGTAGGGCACCAAGAAGGACCCCTCGAGCGCCTCCCCGCCACGCGCCGCCGGCGGCAGCTGCAGTTGTACCTGCCGGCGGAAAGATAGAACGTGGCGGAGGGCGGGGTCCTTACAGGCCAGCGGGAGAGGGCTGATGGTCGAGATGGGCTTCCCCAGGGTGGAGAGGGAAGGTAACAGGGCGGCATTAGGGAGGAAGGGCGGGACGGAGGTGAGCACCACCCGTACGCCCAGGTCCTCCAAAGGTTCGAGGGGCACGTGCACGCCTCCCACCGCCAGGCCCCTCTCCACCGCCTCCTGGGCGGCGGCCTCCGAGGCAAGGAAGAAGACTGCCTTGCCGTACATCTTGGAGGCCGCCACCACGGCCGAGGCCCCCACCACCCTCGCCATCGCCCGCACGTAGGTTTCCATGTGGGGCGAGGCGGCAACCAGGAGGCAGCGGACGCCGTGCCTCCTGGTCATGGTGGGAAAGGGGCCGCGGCCGCCAGGGATGGAGCTGGAGGCGGCAGTCGGGGCTGATGACAGGGCAGGTGAGGGGGTAGCAGCGGCCACCTGGGCGTACGCTCTGGGGGCCTTAGTTGTGTCACCCCCAGAGCTGGTGGAGGGGACAGCAGGGGAAGGAGGGGCTATGGAGGGCGGGGCGGCTTTGGCCGTGGTGGATTTGGCCTTTGCGGCTGGGCTTTTGCCCTTTTTCTTCCCCCCGCCCTTTTTTCCGGCCGAGGTGACGGTTGCTCCCGTGTCTGAGGGAGCGGTGGCCGTGGCGGCGGCGGAGCTCGGGCCTGGGGTCGGGAGGTCAGCCGCAGCGGTTGTCGGGCCTGGTGGTAGCGAGGGGGGCGTGGTAGGGACTGCCTCCATCATGGAAGGGGGGGGGGGTAGGAAGGAGGCACAGATAAGAGGAAGGGGAGCAAGGGTTCACCGCTCCTCCCCACCAGACAGCAGGCGAGGGAGGAGGGTGTCTGAAATGGAGGGGGTGGGAGAGAGGGAGGGTGCTGGTTTTGGGGAGGGCAACTGAAGATATGGGGGGGGGGGAGAGGAGTTAGCAGCCTCACCTCCCTGCTGAGACTGTAGCAGAGGAGGAGGGCGCTAATACAGGGTCAGGGGCACACAAGGGAGGGGGAGGGTGGGGGGGCGTATAATTGGGAGGGAAGGGGAGAAGGGGAAAAAGGGGGGCAACTACTCCCTCCCGCCGACTGGTTGCTGGGAGGGAGAGAACCAAAAGGGGCGGATAGAGCAGGGGAACCGAGGGGCCAGCAACCACTCCTCCCCGCAAGGCTGGAGCGGAGGAGGAGGGTGTCGGCAGGGCAGGCAGGGGGCAAGGTAACGGGTACAGGGCGGGGGCCGGCTCCTCCGGCTGCACTGGGATACAAAAGGGGGGGGGGTTATGGGGCCGTTGGGGAGGTGCAGTGAACAAGGGGGCTAACTAAAAAGGGGGGGCACAAGCGCTCAGGGCAGGGAGGGAGCGAAGCAATCTGGTGGTGCTCAAGGGCTGGGGGGTGGCTGGGGGGTGGGGAGGGATAAAATGGAGGCAAACAACAGCTGGGTGGGGCGGGGCACACACTCTTGGGCTGGCTGGGGCAGGGGCGTGGCAGATGACTTTGGGAGCAGGTGTGGTGGGTAAGTGACTTTGGGAAGGGAGGGAAGGAACCAAACTAAGCTAACAGGGAGGGGCAGGCAGTGGGGGGAAAGACCAAGCTGCTGGGGTAGGGTGGGTGACCGGGGGTAAGGGTGGCCCCCCAGCCAGATGTAGCTGAGGGAGGGGGGCCAAGTCCAGAAGAGGGGGGAGGGAGCACACCCACGAGCACTGTGTGGGGCTCAACCTCGCCCACCGCTGCAGCAGAGTCCCAGGTGGAAGGCAGGGCAGCAAACCCCACCAGGGGGAGAAGACACAGTCCAGATGGTAAGGGGTGGTGGAGGGGGCGTTGGGGGTGGTGGCAGGGGGTGGGGGGGCAGCTGGACTGGGGGGAGGGCTCCGAGCCTCTCCCCCAGCCCCCCTTTTAACAGTTCAATTCACCACCACCCCGGAGCAGATTGAAAAAGCTCAGTTTGTGAACAAACCCCCTCCACAGTTCTCAGTAGTTTCCTCTTCTCCCCCTCAGCGGGGTGCAGCAGCAGCAGCAGGCAGGCGGCAGTGGAAGGCCTCCGGGTGGTAGGTGCTGGTGGGGTGGTCCTCCTCCTCTGGAGCAGTGGTGGAGGGGAGAGGGAGGGCAGCTGGCAGGCCCCCCCTCTCCCCCCAGGCAGCAACAGCAGCAGGTGGTGGTGGTGGTGGGGTGTAGCGGCGTCCGGGGAGCAGGTCTCAGCGGGCGGGCAGGCAGGCAGGGAAGCAGCTGGGTGGGGAGGGCTCCGGCTGGTGCAGGAGCAGGAACCAGGAACCAGCGGGGTGGGGGGAGAAGGAAGAGAGCAGCCCCTGCACCCCGCTGCTTCTTCTCCTTCTCGCCAGTGGAGTGTAGGTCTATTTGAAAACATGGGATGGTGGGCGGGCGAAGCCCGCCCACCTTCTAAAAGCCCCTCCCCAGCCTTATGGGAGGGACACTGGACCCATGTCCAACTAATTGCTTGGGACAAATAATGAATAAAGGATCAAGGAGTGCGAGTTAAAGGTTCAAAATAAGGGAGCCGGATGGGGACACCGAGCAGAGAACCCCGGACAGCGCCCACTGCTCCTCAAAGCTGTCGATGGAGCCAGTGGACGCCGCCCAGAGGAACTCCGCTCGGATTCGTGACACAAGGGAGGAGCGGAAATAGGCCCCACAGTCGCAGAGAACCCCCTCGTCTAGCATCCTCCTCCTGGTATTGTAGATGGTGCTCTTAGCTAAAGCCAGGAGGAGGTTGACGAGGAGGTCTCGCGACTTTGTGGGGCCACGGATAGGGTGTGCATAAATGAATAGGTGGGGAGAAAAGTGCAGCCAGAACCTCAATAAGAGGTTCTGGAGGAGCCGGAATAGGGGCTGCAACCTGGCGCATTCGAGGTAGGCGTGCGCCAGGTTCTCCCTCACGCCGCAGAAAGGGCAGGTGTCTGGAATGGGGGTAAACCGCGCCAAGTACACGCCCGTGCTCACGGCTCCGTGAAGGAGCCGCCAACTGATGTCCCCGATGGGCCGCGGAATCAGATCGGAATAGACGCTGGCCCACCGGGGTTCCCCACCCTCTACGGGTCTTAGATAGTCCCGCCATTTGGTATCAGGGCGGGACACGAGGGTGGGGAAATGCAGGGTGTGGAGCACGAGCGTGTACAGATGTTGCCTTGGCGCGGCTTGGAAACAGACCGGCTGCAGATTTTGCAGCCGGCTGGGGGTCCAGGGGTGGGGAGGCCGGGGGGGCCCGTGGAACAGGGGCCCAATAATAAGGGACGGAGGCTTTGCAGGAGGGGAGGGGCGGGGCGTACCCTCTCGCAAGGACCGCTGCAGGAAGTCGAGAGCGGGCCGCGGCAAAGCCGCCTTCACCTCCTGGAGTAGGCGCAGAGGGGTTCGGGGGGTGGAGAGCCCCATGCGCCGAGCGAGCGCTCGGGGATCCACCCAGTCCCCCCTGTCGTAGTCCAGGAGGTCTCCGACCATGGTGGTTTCCGCCAGGATCAGCCTCCGGCGCACCGAGGGAGACTCCGCCACCTGCACGCACAAGGCTGGATTGTGGTGCAGGGGCTCTGCGAGGAGGTCTGCCCCCTCGGAGGCCACAACGGACCTGGTCGCCGAGAACAGCTTCCAGGTCTGGAGGAGGTCCTGGTAGAATTCCGGCAGCTCTGAGAGGTCTCGCGGAAGACCCCTCGGGTGGATAAAAAAGAGCTGCCGGTCGTATCGGAGCCCTCGGAGGCGGCGGAGGAAAGCGCGCGCCAAGGTGCCCCATGCCGGACTACCTGCACTGAAGAGGAGTCTCTGCAGGGCCTGGAGGCGGAAGGTCCGGACCTGGCTGCGTATGCAGACCAGGCCCTGACCCCCCTCCTCCAGGGGGAGGGACAGGACCCCTGCAGAGACCCAGTGCAGTCCTGGCCAAAAGAACCCCAAAGCTGCCCTCTGGAGCTTGGCCAGGACCTCCGGGGCCGGGCGCAGGGTGTTGAGCCGGTGCCAGAGCATGGACAGGACCAGCTGATTGAGTACCAGCGCTCTCCCGCGAAGGGAGAGACACCGGAGCAGTCCCGTCCATCTCCGCAGCCGCTCACCCACCCTGGCCTCCAAACCTTGCCAGTTTTCCGGCGGAGAGGGATGCGTGGCGGATAAATAAACGCCCAGATAGAGCAGCGGACCCGCGCTCCACCTGATGGCCTGAAGCGCGGGTGGGAGGGAGCCGGCCCGCCACCCGTCCCCGACCACCAGGCCAGAGCTCTTGACCCAGTTGACCCGGGCGGAGGAGGCTGCCGAGTAGACGGCTTGGCAAGCCTCCACCCGCGCCAGGTCGCCCGGGTCCTGGACCACGAGGAGCACGTCATCGGCGTACGCCGACAGGACCAGCCGCAGCTCCGGCTCCCGAAGCACCAACCCCGTCAACCTCCTACGGAGGAGACAGAGGAAGGGCTCGATCGCCAGAGCGTACAGCTGGCCCGACAGCGGACACCCCTGACGTACCCCCCGCCCGAAGCTGACCGGCTCGGTCAGGGTCCAGTTGAGCCTGACCAAACACTCCGCGAGGGCGTACAGCACCCGGAGAAAACCCACAAACCGGGGCCCGAAGCCGAAGGCCTGCAGGGTGCCCAGGAGATACCCGTGGTCCATCCTGTCGAACGCCTTCTCCTGGTCCAGGGACAGGAGGGCGAACGACAAGCCGTCCCTACACCCGAGCTCTAAGAGATCCCGGACCAAATACAAGTTATCAAATATACTACGGCCCGGGACGGTGTAGGTCTGGTCGGGATGGATCACGTCCGCCAGCACGGACCGCAGTCGCAGCGAGATGGTTTTCGCTACGATCTTGTAGTCCGTGCTGAGGAGCGAGACGGGACGCCAATTCCGTAGGTCGCGGAGGTCCCCCTTCTTCGGCAGTAAGGCGAGCACCGCTCGCCTGCACGACAGAGGGAGGACCCCGCTCTCCAGGGACTCGGCCCAGACGGTGACGAGGTCCGGGCCGAGGACGTCCCAGAACACGCGGTAGAACTCCACGGTCAGCCCGTCCATGCCCGGGGTTTTGTTGTTGGGCATGAGACGGAGGGCTTCCGAGAACTCGGCCAGAGTGAGAGGCAGCTCCAGCCGGTCTCGGTCGCCCGCGCTGACCGTCGGGAGCTCGGTCCAGAGCGCCCTGCAGGCGTCGGCTTCGGTCGGATCCGGGGAGAACAAACTGGCGTAGAAGGCCCTGGCCCTTCCGCGCATCTCCACCGGATCCGTGAGGGGGGTGCCGTCCTCCGCCAAGAGGCAGGTGACGTGCTTTTTTGCCCCCCTCCTTTTCTCCAGGGCATAGAAGAAGCGGGAGCCGCGATCCATCTCCCGAAGGAGGTGGATGCGGGATCGAACGAAAGCGCCCCGGGCCCTGTGATCTTCCAGGGCTCGGAGCTCCTCCCGCTTCTCCCGGCACGCCTCGCGGAGGAGTGGATCCTCGGGGGCGGACGCCAGGCGCCTCTCAAGCTTCAAGACCTCCCGCTCCAGCTGCTCTATCGCCGCATCCCTCCGCCGGCTGGCGCCCCGGGAGTAGTCACGGCAGAAGAGCCGGGCGCGCACCTTCCCCACATCCCACCATCGCCGCGCCGAGGGAAAGGCGGGCCGCTGCCCCCGCCAGGCCTGCCAGAACTCCCGGAAGGACGCCACGAAGCCCACGTCCTCCAGCAAGCTATTGTTGAAATGCCAATAGGCCGGCCCCAGCCTCTCCGAAGTCAGAGAGGCCTTCACGGACACCAAATGGTGGTCCGTGAACGGGGCCGGCCGGATGCTGGAGGAGTGGGCTCGTGCCAGATGGAATCGTGAGAGGTAAATGCGATCCAACCGGGAGTGGCTCGACCGTGTTTTCCCCACCCGGACGTAAGTGAAGGTGGTACTGTCGTCCGGGTGGTGGTCTCGCCAGACGTCCACCAGGGAGTGATGTTCCACGATCTCCCTGAGGACGTCCGCCGCGGCCTGGCAGTTCGCGAGTCCTACACGGTCCCGGTCATCGAGGGTGGTGTTGAAGTCCCCGCCCAGGACCAGGCCCTCGCGAGGATCCAGAGTGCCGAGGAAGGTGGCCGCCTGCCGATAAAAGGTGACCTGGTCCGGGCCCGCGTTCGGGGCATAGACGTTGACCAGGTTCAACGTCCGCCCCTCCACGCGGGCCCGGACGTGCAGCAGGCGGCCCGGGACAACCTCGGCGGTCCCCAGCACCTCGGGCCGTAGGGCAGGGGAGAACAGGGTGGCCACCCCGGCCGAGTGGGCGCCGAGGTGGCTAAAATACACCCCGTCCCCCCACTCCAGCCGCCAGCCAGCCTCGACGGCTGGAGTCGTGTGGGTCTCCTGCAGGAAAACCACCGAGTACCCCCCCTCCCGAAGGAAGGAGAGCACCCGGCTCCTGCGGAGACCCGCCCTACAGCCCCGGGCATTCAATGTTGCGAAGATGGTACAGTTCATAGTGAGGGCTGGGGTAGATCCTCGCGGACAGGCGAGTCGGCGGCCTCACGCAGGCCCCGCAGCAGACCGCTCCCCGACCCGAAGGTCAGGAGAGCGTCCCGAAACCTGCGGGTCTGACGGTAGGCCGCGTCGTCCTGCCTACTGGTCCCTCTCCCCTCCTGCAACAAGGCTCTAGTGGCCTGGAGGATGGAGTGAAAGTCCCCCCAGCGCTGGAGGGCGAGCTGCACCTTTCCCTTCGCCCCGCGGTTATCCGCGAGGAATTGGCGCAGCTCGCCCCTCAGCACCGAGGGGGAACCAGGATTCTCCTCCGTCCGGGCCCCCGGACGAAGCTCACGGGCCACGGAGACGGGCAAACAGGGATCCGATCCCCGACGCGGCGCCGTTGCTGCTGGCGCCGCGCTGCCCGCCCCCGACCCCGGCAGGGAAGGAGGCGGCGGAGGGAACAAGGCAGCCCCCAACGGGTTGGGGACCGGGGATACAAAAACGACCCCCGAAGGGCCGCCCGCAGCTAGCGGGAACGAGACGGCCCTCGCGGGGGTGGCACTGGCGGACGTTTGGGGGGGCAGTAGGGACGGATCGGGCAACATAACGGGGACCAGGATGGGAAAAGAAGGGGGGGACGGCGAGGGAGGGGTTACCTCCACAGCAGAGCCGGGGGGAGGGGTAGGTTCAGGGCCGGACAGTGGGTCGGGGGCAGGGAATGGGGCAGAGGTAGGGGTAGGGAAGGGATCGGGAACAGGGGAGGACTCGGGGCTGGAGATGGGTTCATAAAGGGCGGAAGCGGGAGTAGGGGGAGGATCGGGACGTGGGAGGGAATTGGGATCCTGGATGGGGTCTGGGAAAGGGTCCCCTGTGGCAATCCCACCGGGCTGCGGCGCCTCCCGAATGGGAAGTTGGGGGTCGGGAACAGGAAGGGGGCCCGCGCCGACGCCGGGCTCAAGTGGAGAGGCAGGTGTTAATGCCTCGGCGTCGGCCTGGATGGCATTTTCTGCTGGGCCCCCAACGGGAAAGGGGGATGACTGCCCCGCCTCGGTAGCTGGAGAGGGGGCACCCCCAACCCCGGGACCCGGCCGCTCGGCGCCAGCCGTCGCCCCAGAGGGCTCGGCGGCATCCGTTCCGGCGCTCGAGTCGGCCGGGCCAGTGGGTAGTATCAGGGGCGCCCCGAGCGTGAGGACGGGGTCAGCCACCTGGGACACGGGATCGGGGAGAGGAGGGGGCGGCGCCATAGAGTCGCCGCCCAGACCGAGGCCCGCTGGCGGAGGGTCGTCCTCCCCCTGGGTGAGCGGGGTCAGACCCAGGGCCTCGATCTCCTCGAAGATGGAGCTAAGCTCCATCCCCTCGGCCCCGGAGCCTTCCCCTCCGGCCGCCGAGGCAACAATTACCTCAGCGGGAACGGAGGGGGGCTCAGTTGAACTCAGGGCCGGGGGGGCTCCATCAGAGGCCTCCTCATGGATAGGCTCCTCAGGGGGGACTTCATCGTCCCCCCTCGCTGCCACGGCTTCCTCGGCCGGCGCCTCCCGCTGATGCTCGTCGGGGGCGCTCTGGGCAGCGCCGGCCCCCCTCGGGATCTTTCGGAGGGGGGCCTTCCCGCCCTCCTCATCGGAGGGGGGAGATTGAGCCCGCAACCGGCGGGCTTTGCGCTTGCCCCCGACGAGCGTCCAGCCCTCCAAGGTGGAAGTGGAGGGCCGGTCAGCGAGGGCAAGGCCGGGGGGCACTTTTGGGGTTCGGGGACGGCGTTGTGGCAAGGGTGGGAAGGAAGGGGATACCTCCACCCGGGGAGGGCCCTCTCCCTCGCCCTGCGGCAACCGCGCCACCCTCTCCTCCTCGGGCCCCGCGGTGACTGACCGATTAGAGGTGGGGCCCGCCTGCCCGCTCGGGCGCGCCAGGGGGGACGCCTCTGGCTCCCGAGCAGGGCCGTCGGTTGGAGGAGGGGCGGCCGCGGATCCCGGACTACCAGGGGGGCCGGCGGTGGTGGGGCCGGCGCCCTTACGGGCCCCGGGGGGCCCGGACGCCTCCTCCGACCGGGCCAAGGGACAGTCCCTCCGGACGTGCCCCATCGCCCGGCAGAGGAAGCACCGGGTCTCCCCCGAGGAGTAATGAATCCGATAATGGGCCCCCTGGTAGGGCACCAAGAAGGACCCCTCGAGCGCCTCCCCGCCACGCGCCGCCGGCGGCAGCTGCAGTTGTACCTGGCGGCGGAAAGATAGAACGTGGCGGAGGGCGGGGTCCTTACAGCCCAGCGGGAGAGGGCTGATGGTCGAGATGGGCTTCCCCAGGGTGGAGAGGGAAGGTAACAGGGCGGCATTAGGGAGGAAGGGCGGGACGGAGGTGAGCACCACCCGTACGCCCAGGTCCTCCAAAGGTTCGAGGGGCACGGGCACGCCTCCCACCGCCAGGCCCCTCTCCACCGCCTCCTGGGCGGCGGCCTCCGAGGCAAGGAAGAAGACCGCCTTGCCGTACATCTTGGAGGCCGCCACCACGGCCGAGGCCCCCACCACCCTCGCCATCGCCCGCACGTAGGTTTCCATGTGGGGCGAGGCGGCAACCAGGAGGCAGCGGACGCCGTGCCTCCTGGTCATGGTGGGAAAGGGGCCGCGGCCGCCAGGGATGGAGCTGGAGGCGGCAGTCGGGGCTGATGACAGGGCAGGTGAGGGGGTAGCAGCGGCCACCTGGGCGTACGCTCTGGGGGCCTTAGTTGCGTCACCCCCAGAGCTGGTCTATTTGAAAACATGGGATGGTGGGCGGGCGAAGCCCGCCCACCTTCTAAAAGCCCCTCCCCAGCCTTATGGGAGGGACACTGGACCCATGTCCAACTAATTCCTTGGGGCAAATAATGAATAAAGGATCAAGGAGTGCGGGTTAGAGGTTCAAAATAAGGGAGCCGGATGGGGACACCGAGCAGAGAACCCCGGACAGCGCCCACTGCTCCTCAAAGCTGTCGATGGAGCCAGTGGACGCCGCCCAGAGGAACTCTGCTCGGATTCGTGACACAAGGGAGGAGCGGAAATAGGCCCCACAGTCGCAGAGAACCCCCTCGTCTAGCATCCTCCTCCTGGTATTGTAGATGGTGCTCTTAGCTAGGGCCAGGAGGAGGTTGACGAGGAGGTCTCGCGACTTTGTGGGGCCACGGATAGGGTGTGCGTAAATGAATAGGTGGGGGGAAAAGTGCAGCCAGAACCTCAATAAGAGGTTCTGGAGGAGCCGGAATAGGGGCTGCAACCTGGCGCATTCGAGGTAGGCGTGCGCCAGGTTCTCCCTCACGCCGCAGAAGGGGCAGGTGTCTGGGATGGGGGTAAACCGCGCCAAGTACACGCCCGTGCTCACGGCTCCGTGAAGGAGCCGCCAACTGATGTCCCCGATGGGCCGCTGAATTAGATCGGAATAGACGCTGGCCCACCGGGGTTCCCCACCCTCTACGGGTCTTAGATAGTCCCGCCATTTGGTATCAGGGCGGGACACGAGGGTGGGGAAATGCAGGGTGTGGAGCACGAGCGTGTACAGATGTTGCCTTGGCGCGGCTTGGAAACAGACCGGCTGCAGATTTTGCAGCCGGCTGGGGGTCCAGGGGTGGGGAGGCCGGGGGGGCCCGTGGAACAGGGGCCCAATAATCAGGGACGGAGGCTTTGCAGGAGGGGAGGGGCGGGGTGTACCCTCTCGCAAGGACCGCTGCAGGAAGTCGAGAGCGGGCCGCGGCAAAGCCGCCTTCACCTCCTGGAGTAGGCGCAGAGGGGTTCGGGGGGTGGAGAGCCCCATGCGCCGAGCGAGCGCTCGGGGATCCACCCAGTCCCCCCTGTCGTAGTCCAGGAGGTCTCCGACCGTGGTGGTTTCTGCCAGGATCAGCCTCCGGCGCACCGAGGGAGACTCCGCCACCTGCACGCACAAGGCTGGATTGTGGAGCAGGGGCTCCGCGAGGAGGTCTGCCCCCTCGGAGGCCACAACGGACCTGGTCGCCGAGAACAGCTTCCAGGTCTGGAGGAGGTCCTGGTAGAATTCCGGCAGCTCTGAGAGGTCTCGCGGAAGACCCCTCGGATGGATAAAAAAGAGCTGCCGGTCGTATCGGAGCCCTCGGAGGCGGCGGAGGAAAGCGCGCGCCAAGGTGCCCCATGCCGGACTACCTGCACTGAAGAGGAGTCTCTGCAGGGCCTGGAGGCGGAAGGTCCGGACCCGGCTGCGTATGCAGACCAGGCCCTGACCCCCCTCCTCCAGGGGGAGGGACAGGACCCCTGCAGAGACCCAGTGCAGTCCTGGCCAAAAGAACCCCAAAGCTGCCCTCTGGAGCTTGGCCAGGACCTCCGGGGCCGGGCGCAGGGTGTTGAGCCGGTGCCAGAGCATGGACAGGACCAGCTGATTGAGTACCAGCGCTCTCCCGCGAAGGGAGAGACACCGGAGCAGTCCCGTCCATCTCCGCAGCCGCTCACCCACCCTGGCCTCCAAACCTTGCCAGTTTTCCGGCGGAGAGGGATGCGTGGCGGATAAATAAACGCCCAGATAGAGCAGCGGACCCGCGCTCCACCTGATGGCCTGAAGCGCGGGTGGGAGGGAGCCGGCCCGCCACCCGTCCCCGACCACCAGGCCAGAGCTCTTGACCCAGTTGACCCGGGCGGAGGAGGCTGCCGAGTAGACGGCTTGGCAAGCCTCCACCCGCGCCAGGTCGCCCGGGTCCTGGACCACGAGGAGCACGTCATCGGCGTACGCCGACAGGACCAGCCGCAGCTCCGGCTCCCGAAGCACCAACCCCGTCAACCTCCTACGGAGGAGACAGAGGAAGGGCTCGATCGCCAGAGCGTACAGCTGGCCCGACAGCGGACACCCCTGACGTACCCCCCGCCCGAAGCTGACCGGCTCGGTCAGGGTCCAGTTGAGCCTGACCAAACACTCCGCGAGGGCGTACAGCACCCGGAGAAAACCCACAAACCGGGGCCCGAAGCCGAAGGCCTGCAGGGTGCCCAGGAGATACCCGTGGTCCATCCTGTCGAACGCCTTCTCCTGGTCCAGGGACAGGAGGGCGAACGACAAGCCGTCCCTACACCCGAGCTCTAAGAGATCCCGGACCAAATACAAGTTATCAAATATACTACGGCCCGGGACGGTGTAGGTCTGGTCGGGATGGATCACGTCCGCCAGCACGGACCGCAGTCGCAGCGAGATGGTTTTCGCTACGATCTTGTAGTCCGCGCTGAGGAGCGAGACGGGACGCCAATTCCGTAGGTCGCGGAGGTCCCCCTTCTTCGGCAGTAAGGCGAGCACCGCTCGCCTGCACGACAGAGGGAGGACCCCGCTCTCCAGGGACTCGGCCCAGACGGTGACGAGGTCCGGGCCGAGGACGTCCCAGAACACGCGGTAGAACTCCACGGTCAGCCCGTCCATGCCCGGGGTTTTGTTGTTGGGCATGAGACGGAGGGCTTCCGAGAACTCGGCCAGAGTGAGAGGCAGCTCCAGCCGGTCTCGGTCGCCCGCGCTGACCGTCGGGAGCTCGGTCCAGAGCGCCCTGCAGGCGTCGGCTTCGGTCGGATCCGGGGAGAACAAACTGGCGTAGAAGGCCCTGGCCCTTCCGCGCATCTCCACCGGATCCGTGAGGGGGGTGCCGTCCTCCGCCAAGAGGCAGGTGACGTGCTTTTTTGCCCCCCTCCTTTTCTCCAGGGCATAGAAGAAGCGGGAGCCGCGATCCATCTCCCGAAGGAGGTGGATGCGGGATCGAACGAAAGCGCCCCGGGCCCTGTGATCTTCCAGGGCTCGGAGCTCCTCCCGCTTCTCCCGGCACGCCTCGCGGAGGAGTGGATCCTCGGGGGCGGACGCCAGGCGCCTCTCAAGCTTCAAGACCTCCCGCTCCAGCTGCTCTATCGCCGCATCCCTCCGCCGGCTGGCGCCCCGGGAGTAGTCACGGCAGAAGAGCCGGGCGCGCACCTTCCCCACATCCCACCATCGCCGCGCCGAGGGAAAGGCGGGCCGCTGCCCCCGCCAGGCCTGCCAGAACTCCCGGAAGGACGCCACGAAGCCCACGTCCTCCAGCAAGCTATTGTTGAAATGCCAATAGGCCGGCCCCAGCCTCTCCGAAGTCAGAGAGGCCTTCACGGACACCAAATGGTGGTCCGTGAACGGGGCCGGCCGGATGCTGGAGGAGTGGGCTCGTGCCAGATGGAATCGTGAGAGGTAAATGCGATCCAACCGGGAGTGGCTCGACCGTGTTTTCCCCACCCGGACGTAAGTGAAGGTGGTACTGTCGTCCGGGTGGTGGTCTCGCCAGACGTCCACCAGGGAGTGATGTTCCACTATCTCCCTGAGGACGTCCGCCGCGGCCTGGCAGTTCGCGAGTCCTACACGGTCCCGGTCATCGAGGGTGGTGTTGAAGTCCCCGCCCAGGACCAGGCCCTCGCGAGGATCCAGAGTGCCGAGGAAGGTGGCCGCCTGCCGATAAAAGGTGACCTGGTCCGGGCCCGCGTTCGGGGCATAGACGTTGACCAGGTTCAACGTCCGCCCCTCCACGCGGGCCCGGACGTGCAGCAGGCGGCCCGGGACAACCTCGGCGGTCCCCAGCACCTCGGGCCGTAGGGCAGGGGAGAACAGGGTGGCCACCCCGGCCGAGTGGGCGCCGAGGTGGCTAAGATACACCCCGTCCCCCCACTCCAGCCGCCAGCCAGCCTCGACGGCTGGAGTCGTGTGGGTCTCCTGCAGGAAAACCACCGAGTACCCCCCCTCCCGAAGGAAGGAGAGCACCCGGCTCCTGCGGAGACCCGCCCTACAGCCCCGGGCATTCAATGTTGCGAAGATGGTACAGTTCATAGTGAGGGCTGGGGTAGATCCTCGCGGACAGGCGAGTCGGCGGCCTCACGCAGACCCCGCAGCAGACCGCTCCCCGACCCGAAGGTCAGGAGAGCGTCCCGAAACCTGCGGGTCTGACGGTAGGCCGCGTCGTCCTGCCTACTGGTCCCTCTCCCCTCCTGCAACAAGGCTCTAGTGGCCTGGAGGATGGAATGGAAGTCCCCCCAGCGCTGGAGGGCGAGCTGCACCTTTCCTTTCGCCCCGCGGTTATCCGCGAGGAATTGGCGCAGCTCGCCCCTCAGCACCGAGGGGGAACCAGGATTCTCCTCCGTCCGGGCCCCCGGATGAAGCTCACGGGCCACGGAGACGGACAGACAGGGATCCGATCCCCGACGCGGCGCCGTTGCTGCTGGCGCCGCGCTGCCCGCCCCCGACCCCGGCAGGGAAGGAGGCGGCGGAGGGAACAAGGCAGCCCCTAACGGGTTGGGGACCGGGGATACAAAAACGACCCCCGAAGGGCCGCCTGCAGCTAGCGGGAACGAGACGGCCCTCGCGGGGGTGGCACTGGCGGACGTTTGGGGGGGCAGTAGGGACGGATCGGGCAACATAACGGGGACCAGGATGGGAAAAGAAGGGGGGGACGGCGAGGGAGGGGTTACCTCCACAGCAGAGCCGGGGGGAGGGGTAGGTTCAGGGCCGGACAGTGGGTCGGGGACAGGGAATGGGGCAGAGGTAGGGGTAGGGAAGGGATCGGGAACAGGGGAGGACTCGGGGCTGGAGATGGGTTCATAAAGGGCGGAAGCGGGAGTAGGGGGAGGATCGGGACGTGGGAGGGAATTGGGATCCTGGACGGGGTCTGGGAAAGGGTCCCCTGTGGCAATCCCACCGGGCTGCGGCGCCTCCCGAATGGGAAGTTGGGGGTCGGGAACAGGAAGGGGGCCCGCGCCGACGCCGGGCTCAGGTGGAGAGGCAAGTGTTAATGCCTCGGCGTCGGCCTGGATGGCATTTTCTGTTGGGCCCCCAACGGGAAAGGGGGATGGCTGCCCCGCCTCGGTAGCTGGAGAGGGGGCACCCCCAACCCCGGGACCCGGCCGCTCGGCGCCAGCCGTCGCCCCGGAGGGCTCGGCGGCATCCGTTCCGGCGCTCGAGTCGGCCGGGCCAGTGGGCAGTATCAGGGGCGCCCCAAGTGTGAGGATGGGGTCAGCCACCTGGGACACGGGATCGGGGAGAGGAGGGGGCGGCGCCATAGAGTCGCCGCCCAGACCGAGGCCCGCTGGCGGAGGGTCGTCCTCCCCCTGGGTGAGCGGGGTCAGACCCAGGGCCTCGATCTCCTCGAAGATGGAGCTAAGCTCCATCCCCTCGGCCCCGGAGCCTTCCCCTCCAGCCGCCGAGACACCAATTACCTCGGCGGGGACGGAGGGGGTCTCAGTTGAACTCAGGGCCGGGGGGGCTCCATCAGAGGCCTCCTCGTGGATAGGCTCCTCAGGGGGGACTTCATCGTCCCCCCTCGCTGCCACGGCTTCCTCGGCCGGCGCCTCCCGCTGATGCTCGTCGGGGGCGCTCTGGGCAGCGCCGGCCCCCCTCGGGATCTTTCGGAGGGGGGCCTTCCCGCCCTCCTCATCGGAGGGGGGAGATTGAGCCCGCAACCGGCGGGCTTTGCGCTTGCCCCCGACGAGCGTCCAGCCCTCCAAGGTGGAAGTGGAGGGCCGGTCAGCGAGGGCAAGGCCGGGGGGCACTTTTGGGGTTCGGGGACGGCGTTGTGGCAAGGGTGGGAAGGAAGGGGATACCTCCACCCGGGGAGGGCCCTCTCCCTCGCCCTGCGGCAACCGCGCCACCCTCTCCTCCTCGGGCCCCGCGGTGACTGACCGATTAGAGGTGGGGCCCGCCTGCCCGCTCGGGCGCGCCAGGGGGGACGCCTCTGGCTCCCGAGCAGGGCCGTCGGTTGGAGGAGGGGCGGCCGCGGATCCCGGACTACCAGGGGGGCCGGCGGTGGTGGGGCCGGCGCCCTTACGGGCCCCGGGGGGCCCGGACGCCTCCTCCGACCGGGCCAAGGGACAGTCCCTCCGGACGTGCCCCATCGCCCGGCAGAGGAAGCACCGGGTCTCCCCCGAGGAGTAATGAATCCGATAATGGGCCCCCTGGTAGGGCACCAAGAAGGACCCCTCGAGCGCCTCCCCGCCACGCGCCGCCGGCGGCAGCTGCAGTTGTACCTGGCGGCGGAAAGATAGAACGTGGCGGAGGGCGGGGTCCTTACAGCCCAGCGGGAGAGGGCTGATGGTCGAGATGGGCTTCCCCAGGGTGGAGAGGGAAGGTAACAGGGCGGCATTAGGGAGGAAGGGCGGGACGGAGGTGAGCACCACCCGTACGCCCAGGTCCTCCAAAGGTTCGAGGGGCACGTGCACGCCTCCCACCGCCAGGCCCCTCTCCACCGCCTCCTGGGCGGCGGCCTCCGAGGCAAGGAAGAAGACCGCCTTGCCGTACATCTTGGAGGCCGCCACCACGGCCGAGGCCCCCACCACCCTCGCCATCGCCCGCACGTAGGTTTCCATGTGGGGCGAGGCGGCAACCAGGAGGCAGCGGACGCCGTGCCTCCTGGTCATGGTGGGAAAGGGGCCGCGGCCGCCAGGGATGGAGCTGGAGGCGGCAGTCGGGGCTGATGACAGGGCAGGTGAGGGGGTAGCAGCGGCCACCTGGGCGTACGCTCTGGGGGCCTTAGTTGCGTCACCCCCAGAGCTGGTGGAGGGGATAGCAGGGGAAGGAGGGGCTGCGGAGGGCGGGGCGGCTTTGGCCATGATGGATTTGGCCTTCGGGGCCGGGCTTTTGCCCTTTTTCTTCCCCCCGCCCTTTTTTCCGGCCGAGGTGACGGTTGCTCCCGTGTCTGAGGGAGCGGTGGCCGTGGCGGCGGCGGAGCTCGGGCCTGGGGTCGGGAGGTCAGCCGCAGCAGTTGTCGGGCCTGGTGGTAGTGAGGGGGCCGCGGTAGGGACTGCCTCCATCATGGAAGGGGGGGGGTAGGAAGGAGGCACAGATAGCAGGAAGGGGAGGAGGGGTTTACCGCTCCTCCCTACCAGACAGCAGGCGAGGGAGGAGGGCGTCTGAAATGGAGGGGGTGGGGGAGAGGGAGGGTGTTGGTTTTGGGGAGGGCGACTGAAGATATGGGGGGGGGAGTTAGCAGCCTCACCTCCCTGCTGAGGCTGTAGCAGAGGAGGAGGGCGCTAATACGGGGGCGGGGGCACGCAAGGGAAGGGAAGGGTGGGGGGGGCGTATAATTGGGAGGGAAGGGAAAAAAGGGGGGGGGCAACTACTCCCTCCCGCCGACTGGTTGCTGGGAGGGAGAGAACCAAAAGGGGCGGATAGAGCAGGGGAACCGAGGGGCCAGCAACCACTCCTCCCCGCAAGGCTGGAGCGGAGGAGGAGGGTGCCGGCAGGGCAGGCAGGGGGCAAGGTAACGGGTACAGGGCGGGGGCCGGCTCCTCCGGCTGCACTGGGATACGGGGGGGGGGGGGTTGTGGGGCCGTTGGGGAAGTGCAGTGAACAAGGGGGCTAACTAAAAGGGGGGCACAAGCGCTCAGGGCAGGGAGGGGGCGAGGCAAATCAGGTGGTGCTCAAGGGCTGGGGGGGGTGGGGAGGGATAAAATGGAGGCAAACAACAGCTGGGTGGGGCGGGGCACACACTCTTGGGCTGGCTGGGGCAGGGGCGTGGCAGATTACTTTGGGAGCAGGTGTGGTGGGTAAGTGGATTTGGGAAGGGAGGGAAGGAACCAAACTAAGCTAACAGGGAGGGGCAGGCAGTGGGGGAAAAAAAAACCAAGCTGCTGGGGTAAGGTGGGTGACCGGGGGTAAGGGTGGCCCCCCAGCCAGATGTAGCTGAGGGAGGGGGGCCGAGTCCAGAAGAGGGGGGAGGGAGCACACCCACGAGCACTGTGTGGGGCTCAACCTCGCCCACCGCTGCAGCAGAGTCCCAGGTGGCAGGCAGGGCAGCAAACCCCACCAGGGGGAGAAGAGGCAGTCCAGGTGGCAAAGGGTGGTGGAGGGGGCCTTAGGGGTGGTGGCAGCGGGTGGGGGGGGCAGCTGGACTGGGGGGAGGGCTCCGAGCCTCTCCCCCAGCCCCCCTTTTAACAGTTCAATTCACCACCACCCCGGAGCAGATTGAAAAAGCTCAGTTTGTGAACAAACCCCCTCCACAGTTCTCAGTGGTGATGATCTCCTCTTCTCCCCCTCAGCGGGGTGCAGCAGCAGCAGCAGCAGGCAGGCGGCAGTGGAAGGCCTCCGGGTGGTAGGTGCTGGTGGGGTGGTCCTCCTCCTCTGGAGCAGTGGTGGAGGGGAGAGGGAGGGCAGCTGGCAGGCCCCCCCTCTCCCCCCAGGCAGCAACAGCAGCAGGTGGTGGTGGTGGTGGGGTGTAGCGGCGTCCGGGGAGCAGGTCTCAGCGGGCGGGCAGGCAGGCAGGCAGGGAAGCAGCTGGGTGGGGAGGGCTCCGGCTGGTGCAGGAGCAGGAACCAGGAACCAGTGGGGTGGGGGGAGAAGGAAGAGAGCAGCCCCTGCACCCCGCTGCTTCTTCTCCTTCTCGCCAGTGGAGTGTAGGGGAATGGGCACCCACGAAGATGGAGGAACCCCTCTGGGAGCCATTTTTGGCGCAGCCTAGCCCCACCCCGTCACCTGACCGGAAACCAAGGGGTGGGGCTAGGACTATAAGAAGGCTGCCAGGGACCCCAGGCAGGGTTTAGCTTCTGAGGGAGACAAAGGCCTGTCTAGAGGTCCTAGCTGATCGGGAGGCAGAGACTTGGCTTTGGCCTCCCACAGTTGCCTCCTTAAGGCTAGCAAAGATTTCCCTGCTAAGGCTGCTGAAGTCTGGCTAAGCTAGCCAGCAGAGCTACTCTCTGCTTCAGAGGAGCCTGGGGCTCTGCTGGTGTCTGGTAAGTTTGAGGACTTGCCTGAGCTGGAGGTTCTGCTCTAGCCCCAAGGCCTGTGGATATCCTGAGATCTTGCCTGAGCTAGAGGATCTACAGACTGACGGGGATCCTGAGGGTTTGCTGGAGCCAGTGGATCAGCTGGAACCCTAGAGCCTGCCTGAAACCCGGGTCCTGAGGAACCTGCTGGACACTGCAAGGTTCCAACCCATTGAAGCTTGGATCGGGTTGCCCGGATCCTGCTGGGATGACACCGCCCTCGACTTCCTGACGGACCTGCTGGAGGTACAGGTACCTGCGAAGGGGGAACTGAGAAGTGTCCCAGGGGGTAGCACGGGCTGAGAGCAGCCTAAGGTCAGCATGTTGCGGGCTGGAGCCCCTGTTGAGCCAGGAGCAGCTGTACGGCTGCATCCAGGGCCCCTGGGCCAGGGCGCAGTGGAGTGGGTGGGCCTGCGCCCCCTGCCACCCACCAACTAGGTAGCAGTCTCCCCCTCACCTCTGCTGCAGGTGTGCTCCCTGCCCAGCTCCTGAACTAGGAGCTCCTACAAACCTGTGTGTGTGTTTGCTGCCCCGCCCTGAGCTAGGGCCGGGCCAGCAGTTTATTGCCCTGCCCTGCACCAGGGCCTGGGCTTGCATACTGTGTTTTGGTGCCTAGCTGGTATCCAGGCCGGACCTCTTAAAGGAGCAGGACTAGGACTGTTGCCCTGCCCAGAACTGTGAGCTGAGAGACTTGAGTATACAGTGAACTTTTTCCCCTGTGACCTGGACCTGAAGCAAGGCCGGGCACGTGAACTATTGCCTTTCACCCCAACCTGAAGCAAGGCCGGAAATAGACTCACTGACTTGAACTATTTTAAGGCATGGTGGGGCAATAGGGTGGACTGGCCGCCCACTGCACCAGAGGTGGAAGAACCGCCTCCCGAAGGCCTACCGACTTACAACCAGCCCCCGGAAGGGGGGAAGCATAGAGGCTGTTGTGGGCACTGCTGGAGGGCAGTGTCCTGAAAAGGATCCCGCCACCTGCCGTCTGAGCTAATTCCCAGTATTGACAGCTGGTGGTGCTGTGGCGGTAAGTGTACCTGGCTATGGTGACCTATAGAAAACACTAACATTTGCTTTGGAAAATCTGCAACAAAACATGGGGGTATTGATCACCTCAGTAATGCCAACTTCTTTAGAATGGAGGCTCTGATTATCCAGCCCCAGCTGAGGTAGAGCGGGCACTGTGTACACATGTCTGATATATTTTTACCAAAATTCCTGCCTGCCCAACTCGCCAAAGGAGAAAGGAAACAGGGAGGCCAAAAGGAATGGTACAGTATAGAGCAGTGTTTCTCAACCTTTTTTTATAAGCTTCAGGGGGTAGCTGAATTAGTCTGTAACAGGAAAAACAATGAATAGTCTGGTAGCACTTTGAAGACTAACAAAACATGAAGATGGGATCATGAGCTTTCGTGGGCACAACCCTGGTCATCTGAAGAAGTGGGTTTTGACCACGGAAGCTCATGATACCATCTATGTGGTTTGTTAGTCTTCAAAGTGCTACCAGACCATTGTTTTTTCAGTTTTTCCTCTTTTTTTTTTTTAATAAAAAAAAGGTACTTTATAACAAAGTGCCCCCAATGCACCCACCCCTCCCCCAGAGCCAGGCACATCAGACCCACGCCCATCCCAATGCAACTGTAGATATACCTCATTAATCTCTGTATTAATCATTTTCTCACTGAATTTTTTTATTTTAACTTCGTATCAAGTCCCTTTAGTATTGTACTAAGTTTGCTGTATTAAGTCATTTTATATAGAAACTTTGTATACTTTTGTATAGAACACAGAAACTTTGTATTAAGTCTTTTTACATAATAAACTTAACAGACAACAAATAGTCGGGTAGCACTTTATAGACTAACAATCCTGTACAGACTAACTGCCCCCACCCTCGCTACACCTCTGGGAGGGGAGTTTGACCCAGGGCAGGGTACTGGGCTGCAGGAGGGGGTGCAGGGACTGGGAGGGGAGTGTGACCCAGGGTAGGGGACTGGGGTGCAGGGTCTGGGAGGGGAGTTGTGATGCTGACTTGGGTACCCCCGATCCTGCACCCCATCTGCAGCAAGAACAGACTCCACCAGCCAGTAGAATAGAGAGGGTTTATTGCTTCTCCAGGATACAGCACAGCATAGACATGATGTGGTTACAGGGGCCAGGATGACTCAGACCCCTTGGATTAGGGCTCCATCACCCCTAGCCCCTCAGCTCAGGCTGTTCCCTTCATGTTTCCCAACCAGCAACTCCCCTTCCCCTGAACAGTCACTTCCCTAGTTCCCTTGCTGCCCCAACTCGTCTGACCCGTTGGGCCTTTGTCTACATGACTTAGGCAGTCCCCCTGCTGGGCAGTGTTTACAGACAGAGGCCGGTAGGGGTCATCCACAGCCCAAGCACAGGAACCAGCAAGGTACTGACACTACATCACCACATGTGGGTGAGTCAGTGGGAATCCCACATTGCAGCACGGGGGGACACTGAGTTATAGAGCAGACAGCACCCCCACTAGGCCACATCTCTTCCCCCTCTGAGAGCGAACTGACCAGGATCACTCCGCTTGTGACATGGGGAAGTTGGGGCACCCTGCCCGGTAAAGCTGCAGCGGTGACATTGGCACTCCTCTTGGTTTGGGCCGGCCACGGTGCTGCCCTGCAGGAGCCAGCTCACCCCTGTCTGGTTGTTGCACAGCTTTGGGGGGCCCGGCACAGGCCCATTCTCACTTCATGTTGACCCCGCTCTGGTGCTTGTGGGAGAAGCACAGGGCTGGGCTCACCTGGGCACCAGCTTATGGCTCCCGGTCCAGCGGGCTAGTGGGGAGGTTCCAGGGGACCCTGAAGGAGATGCTGGAGGCCTTCATGCACCGGCACCCACAGAACTAGGACAAGTACCTGCCCCACCTGCTGTCTGCACATGGGGAGGTGCCCCAAGGGTCCACCAGGTTCTTCCTGACAGAGCCAGGGTGTGGAAGGGGGAAGGACCCCCTAGGCTTGCTGAGAGAGTTACGGGAGGGGGAGACCTCCCTGGATGGAGCATTGGGGGTGGAAGAGGTCCTAGATTTCTGGGAAAGGCTTGCTGAGCTCATGGGCACGGCCAGAGGGTATGTCTACACTACAAAGTTAGTTCGAACTAACAGACGTTAGTTCGAACTAACTTTCCTAGGCGCTACACTAGCGCTCCGTTAGTTCGAACTTAATTCGAACTAACGGAGCGCTTAGTTCGAACTAGGTAAACCTCATTTTACGAGGATTAAGCCTAGTTCGAACTAGCTAGTTCGAATTAAGGGCTGTGTAGACCCTTAATTCGAACTAGTGGGAGGCTAAGGCTTCCCAGGTTTCCCTGGTGGCCACTCTGGCCAACACCAGGGAAACTCTATTGCCCCCCTCCCGGCCCCGGAGCCCTTAAAGGGCCATGGGCTGGCTACACAGTTTGTGCCAGTTGCAAGGCTGCAAGCACCCGTGCCAGCAGACCCTGCACCTGCCACACCATTAGCCAGCCACCTGAGGACTCCCAGCCCTCCACTGCTCCCCAGGACCAGCCTGGCGGCTCCCAGGAGCCTGCCCGGGGGCGCAAAAGGCTGGCGCCCGCTTGGTCAAGTGCGGAGATCGTGGACCTCATCGAGGTTTGGGGGGAAGCCTCCAATGTCCACGATCTCCGCACTAGCCACAGGAACGCGGCCGTCTACGGCCGCATGGCTACCAGCCTGGCCGCCAGGGGCCACCAGCGCAGCCGGGAGCAGGTCCGCTGCAAGGTCAAAGATCTGCAGCAGTCCTACTCCCGGGCCTGCCAGCCAGGGGCCGACCCAGGGGCCGGCCCCCACTTCCACGCCCTGGACTGCCTCCTGGGGGCTCATGCCGTCCCTGCCCCCCGGGATGTGATTGACCCCGGGGCAGAGGGCCCGCTCCTGGAGACGGAGGAGGAGGAGGAGGGCTCAGAGCCAGGAGCCTGCCGCCAGCCTACCCGGGACCCCCGAGGCACCCCACAGAGCCGCTCGCCTGTGTCGTCCGAGGCCGGGGAGGCGTCCACCTGTGAGTACCATCGTGTTCCCCTTATGTGTACGGGGGGCTGGGGCGAGAGGGAGCCCCGGGAGCGTGCGCCTGGGCCTTGCCCTCCAAGGAGCAGCAGCTGGGGATCCTGCAGGGGCCCTGGCCTTGCAGAGGGGAGCTGGGTTTCACACACCTGGGCCCCTGGGGTAATTGACCGCTGGTCTTGTTGCAGCACGTGGGCCTGCAGGGCGCACCACACCGCCTGCAGCAACTGCCCGTGCCCGGGCAAGCAGGAGAGCCAGGAACGAGGAGGAGTTCCAAAGGCGGCACCTCCGGTTCATGGACCACCAGCTCCGCACCCAGGACCACTGGGTCCAGGAGGACCTGAGGCTGCGCAGGAGGAGTCTGGAGGCCCTGGAGGAGCAGGGCCGTGTCCTGCGATGCCGCCTCCAGAGCCTGCTCGACCGCTTCCCATTTCCTCCTCCTCCTGCTCCCCCTGCTTCCGCTCCTGCTTCCTCCACACCCCCTGTCCCTCCTGCCCCCCCCCCCACAACCATTTCCCCCCGACGCCCCCGGACCCGCAGTGTGGCGAGACGGGAGAGGCAGCCGGACTCCCACCCCTGAGCTTTCCTTTCCCTTCCTCCCTTCCCTCCCCTTCCAGCTCCCTCATCCCAGGTTTCCCCCTCCCCTCTCCCACCCTCATTCCTCCCTTCCACCACCCACTTATGTGAAATAAACAGACATTTTGGTTTCACAAACAGGTGTCTTTATTTGACAGTAGGGAGGGGAAGGGGGGTAGGGTGGAAGAAGGCCCCAGTGGGGCATGCAGGGAGAGGTCAGTCCTCCTCCTCCACCAGGAAGCTCTCCTGCAGGGCTTCCCGGATCCGGACGGCCCCCCGCTGGGCTTCCCGGATGGTGGCGGTGTGGGGCTGACCGTAGTGTCCAGCCATGCGGTCAGCCTCAGCTATCCAGGCTGGCAGGAAAGCCTCCCCCTTCCGCTCACACAAATTGTGGAGCACACAACATGCTGCCACCACGGGAGGGATGTTGTGCTCGGCCAGGTCCAGACGGGTGAGGAGGCATCGAAAGCGGGCTTTCAGTCGCCCGAAGGCCCCTTCCACCACGATGGGGGCCCTGGTCAGCCTGGCATTGAAGGCCTGGCGGGAGGGATTGAGGTGCCCCGTGTAGGGCTTCATCAGCCACGGCTGCAGTGGGTAGGCGGCATCCCCCACCAGGCAGACGGGCATGTCCATGTCCCCGACCCTGATGTGGCGGTCGGGGAAGAAGGTCCCGGCCTGCAGCCGCTGGCACACGGAGGAGTTGCGGTACACCCGGGCGTCGTGTGCTTTGCCGGACCAGCCCACATTAATGTCCGTGACCTGGCCCCGGTGGTCACACACGGCCTGCAGGATCACAGAGAAGTACCCCTTGCGGTTCACGTACCGGGACGCCTGGTGTTCCGGGGCACGGATGGGGATGTGCGTCCCGTCGATGGCCCCCCCCGCAGTTGGGGAAGCCGAGGGCGCCGAAGCCCCGGATAACGGCGTCCGGGTCGGCGAGGCGGACCACCCTGCGGAGCGGCACCCGGTTGATGGCCTTGACCACCTTCGGAGAGAGACACAGCAAAGCGCCAATCAGTGGGGCGCCCGGGTGGCTGGGAGTGTTCGTGCCCTGGCAGTGCCCCGTGCCCCACTCCCGCTAGCAACCCCCCCGGTGGTGTGTAGTACGGCCGGGACAGCCCGACCCCTCCGGTGCAGGGCGCTTTTGCCTCCTTCCGCCCCCCCTTTGTCCCTGGGGCGGCCCATCCCCTCCTTGCAGCCCCCTCCTGGCTCGGTGGCCGACGAGTGCCATACCTGCATGAGCACCGCTCCGATGGTGGATCTCCCCACGCTGAACTGGTTCCTGACGGATCGGTAGCTGTCCGGCCTGGAGAGCTTCCAGAGGGCGATGGCCACCAGCTTCTGTAGGGGGATGGCGGGCCTCATGCGAGTGTCCCTTCTGTGCAGGGCAGGGTCGAGCCACTCGCAGAGCTCCAGGAAGGTGTCCCTCCTCATCCTGAAGTTCTGGGTCCACTGTCGGTCCTCCCAGCGCTCCAGGACGATGCGGTCCCACCAGTCGGTGCTGGTGTCCAGACGCCAGACACGGTGGGGCACGCCGGTGCCGGGGCGCCGCCGCGGCTCCTCCACAGCCCCCAGGGCGGCCAGGCGCAGAGGCAGGGGGCTGACGTTCAGCAGGTGGTGCCAGGCAGCCTCGAGCCATTGCTGGCAGGCTTGCAGCAGCAAGTCCAGAAAGTGCAGCAGAAGGTGCAGGGTGAGCTGTGGCTCCATATTGCCACCTGCGGCGGCCCCCCCGAAGGGAAGCACCGACACAGACGGGCACAGAGACCAACGCTTTGCTGTCCCTCGGCGAGGTTGGCAAGCAAGCGGAAAAGCTGAGAACCGGCTGTCCAGGGGGGTCCCTTTAAGCTCGAGCCTCAGATAGCCTCAGACAGCAGCCACACAAAGCAACTACTGACCTGATGCCCTGCCAGAACCGGTTTCAGCTGCCCTTAAATGCCCCCCTGCGTCCAATCAGTGTGGACGCGCTAGTTCAAATTAGCAAAACGCTAATTCGAACTAGTTTTTAGTTCTAGATGCGTTAGTTCAAATTAGCTTAGTTCAAATTAACTAATTTGAACTAAGTTAGTTCGAATTAGCGCTGTAGTGTAGACGTACCCAGAGAGACCCGGGCCAGAGCTCAAGGGCAGTGGAAGGGCTGGTACAGCCACAAAGAATGGGCCTGGGATGAGCCCCCCCCCAGTCCCGAAGCGGTGCAACAACCAGACAGGGGCGAGCTAGCTCCTGGAGGGCAGCACCTTGGCCATCCCAAACCAAGGGGAACACCAAAAGCTGCAGCTTTACCGGGCAGGGGGCCTGAACTTCCCCGAACTTCCTCAGTGCACTCTCGGAGGGGGGAGAGATGTGGTGTAGTGGGGGTGCTGTCTGCTCTGTAACTCGGTGTCCCCCTGTGCTGTGATGTGTGAATCCCACTGACTCACCCACATGAGTATTAGCCCAGACACCTAGGCCCAGCCTGAGCAGATAACAAGGCTCTTCGCCCAGGCGAGAGACACAGGGAGGGAAGCGAAGAGGAACACCTGGCTGTGGGGGCAAGGTTTGGGAGTGAGGCAGTTCCTGGCTGGGAAACATGAAGGGAACAGACTAAGGTGAGTGCTGCGGGTTGAGGGGGTGATGGACCCCCTAACCCAAGGGGTCTGAGGCATCCTGGCCCTGACTCCTGTAAACACATCACATCCATGTTGTGCTGTGTCCTGGAGAAGCAATAAACCCTCTCTATTCTCGGCTGAGCAACAGAGAATCACCTACAAGGCGTGCCCAAGAGAGAAGGACCAGCAATCTGCTCCCCAGAGAAACAGCCAGGGCCCAGGCAGGGCTGGCACAAAAATGCCCGCAGGACCTAACCTGCTATCGCTGCGGGCAACAAGGCCACAAGAGGGCTCCGTGTACCAGGCGCCAGGACAGGTCTCATGACCTGGAACTTTCTAGGATTAACTGGCTGGAGCAGGGGGCCAGCAGGCAAACCTCCGCTCAAAGCGAGGGAATGGCGTCCCGGGCCAAGGCCTTCCAGACTCCTGATGATCCAGAGGCAGGGCTCTCCGTGTACAGGGTGGGGGCAGGGCGACCCCTGCGGAGCGAGTGCCTTGTGCCCCTGGAACTGGATGGCAGGAAGGTGACGGGTTTCTGGGACGGGGGCAGAGGTGACGCTGGCCCGGCCCGCTATAGTGGCCCCAGACTGTATGGTGCTCAACACTCAGCTGACCCTGAGGGGCATAGATGGGACCCCGTTTAAGGTGCCCGTAGCCTGGGTGCATCTGAAATGGGGGACCAAGGAGCGCCCCAAGGAAGTGGGGGGTGCACCGGCACTTGCCCACAGAGGTGCTGATGGGGGGATGACCTAGAGGAGTGGCCAGACAGACCCCACAGGGCCCTGGTCACCACCCGTAGCCAGAGCCAGCGAGGGGCTGGCGACCCTGACCCAGGGGAGGGCTCCCTGCAGGGGGGTCAGGGCTCCACCCCAGCAGACACAGAGCCTGGCCAAGCTGGGACTCTGAACCCAGGCAGTGGGGGGGGGGGGGGGGGGAACAGGTCCCTGTCCCTGCCCCAGCTGCGGAATTCCAGGCTGAGGTGCAGGCCGATCCCTTCTTGTGGACCGGGCTGATCTGGGTACAGCTCAGCCCCTGAGGGAGATTGCCAGGTGAGATTCCTGTGAGAGCGGGGATTCCTGTACCAGGAATGGCTCCACCCCCAGGAAGGTGGGGGCATGGGGGCTCCAGCGGCAGCTGGTAGTCCCCCAAAAGGTATCTCCGCAAGCTGCTGTACCTGGCCCATGACATCCCGTTCTTGGGACACCAGGGGATCCGGTGCACCCAGCTGAGACTGCTCCAAAACTTCTAGTGGCCGGGGATGTTTGCGGTCGTGCAGTGGTACTGACGGTCCTGCAACTCCTGCCAGAGGGTGGGGAAGGCCCAGGATAGGATGAAAGCTGCTTTGAGGCCCCTGCCCATCATAGAGGAGCCTTTCCAGAAGCTGGCGATGGATATAGTGGAACCCTTCAACAGAGTGACCCGGATGGGGAAGAAATACATCCTGGTGGTGGTGGATTTTGCCACCCGCTACCCCAAGGCTGTGGCTCTGCCCTCTATCGAGGCAGACATGGTGGGAGATGTGCTTCTGACCATTTTCAGCAGGGTGGGGTTTCCCCAGGAGGTCCTCACAGACCAGGGATCCAACTTCATCTCGGCCCTGCTCCAGTGCTTGTGGAAGAAGTGTGGGGTCCAGCACACCTGGGCCTCGGTGTATCACCCTTTATGCACCACCACCCAGAGGACTGGGACAAGTACTTACCCCACCTGCTGTTCTCGTACAGGGAGGTGCCTCAGGAGTCAACAGGGTTCTCCCCTTTCGAACTGATGTAAGGGAGGCCGGTGAGGGGACTCCTGGACTTACTGGCTGTGTCTAGACTGGCCAGTTTTTCAAGAAAATCAGCCACTTTTCCAGAAAAACTTGCCAGCTGTCTACACTGGCCGCTTGAATTTCTGCAAAAGCACTGACGATCTCATGTAAGATTGTCAGTGTTCTTGCGGAAATATTATGCTGCTCCCGTTCGGGCAAAAGTTTTGCGCAAAAGGGCCAGTGTAGACAGCTCAGATTTGTTTTCTGCAAAAAAGCCCCGATTGTGAAAATGGCGATTGGGGCTTTTTTGCGGAAAAGCACGTCTAGATTGGCACGGACGCTTTTCTGCAAAAAATGCTTTTGCGGAAAAGCATCCTGCCAATCTAGACGCTCTGTTCCGCAAATGCTTTTAATGGAAACTTTTCCGTTAAAAGCATTTGCGGAAAATCATGCCAGTCTAGACGTAGCCACTGGAGATGAGTGGGAGGGGAAGGCTCTCCGGAGGGTGAGGCGGTGGTGGAATACGTCCTGGCTTTCCGGGAAAGACTCGCTGAGCTCATGGGCCTGGCCAGAGAGAACCTGAGCAGGGCCCAAAGGAAGCAGAAGGTCTGATATGACTGCAATACGTGGGCCTGCCCCTATGCTACCGGGGACCAAGTCATTGTCCTAGACCCCATGCGGAAGAACAAGCAGCCTGGGACAGCCCCTTCAAGGTTATTAAACAGCTGAATGAGGTGAGCTATGTGGTGGAGCTAACGGGCTGGACACACAGCCAGCAGATGTATCATGTTAACATGATGAAGCTGTACTAGGGCCAGTAGAACTTAATGCTGTCCGTGTGCAAGCCCTGGGAGGAGCAGGGGGAGGATCCCCTGGTGGGGCTGTTCCCGGGGGGTATGTCTACACTACAGCGCTATTTCGAATTAAGTTAATTCGAAATAGTTAATTCAAATTAAGCTAATTCAAAATAATGAATCTATACACAAACTATTTTGAAATAGCATTTTGCTATTTCAAAATAACACGTCCACACTGAGTGGACCCTGAACCGAAGTCAAGGCTGGCTGGAACCAGTGCTGGCAGGGCATCAGGTTAGGACTTAGTGTGTGGGGCTGCTGCCTGAGGCTAACTGAGCTCCATGCTTAAAGGGACCCTACCCCCACCCTGGACAGACAGTTCTCAGGGTTCCCCGCTTGCTTGTCTACCTCCATGAGGGACAGCAAAGCAGTCCTGTCTTGGAGTGCCCTGAGTTCCCGCACTCAGGACGCCACAGCAGGTGGCCACATGGAGCCAGAGTTGCCCCTGGGCACACCGGTGCGTCTCGTAGGGTTGTTGCCATCAGCCCGGCTGCATTTGCTGCATACTGCCATGCGGGGTGTCCATCGGGGGGCTGTCAGGATCCAGGAGGCCCTGAGGAGCCCTCAGAGCCTCCCCAGTCCTCCCCACCGGGGGCTCGTGCCCCATTCCTCCCTCATGTCCTTCCACTTACCCCTCCCTAGCCCCCCTTCCTCATGTCAGATAAAAGACACGTATGTTCAAAAATAGAAACTGGGTTTATTGAACAAAACTGGGGGGGGAGGATGAACCTCTGGGGAGACTGGGAAAAGGAGGTGGGAGAGGGGAAGAGAGGGTGGGAAAGGGGAGGGGGAAACCTGGGAGGAGGGAGCTGGAAGGGGGAAGCAAGGGGAAGAAGGGGGAGGGGAAGCTCAGGGTTGGGGGTCTTGCCGGACCAACTTGACTTTCATGCTAACCTGCTCCTGGGTTCGCATGTGGCCTTTGGTGGCCAGGCTGGCAGCTATCCTACCACAGACGGCTCCATTCTTCCATCTAGCACGGAGATCATGGACATTGGGGGCATCCCCCCCAAACCTGAATAAGGTCCATGATCTCCACCCTGGACCGGGAAGGCGCCCGCCTTCTCCAGCCCGTCAGGCTCCTGGGAGCTGGCAGACTGCTCCTGGGGAGCGGTGGAGGGCTGGCTGCCAGTGGCTTGCTGGCTCATGTTTTGGGGCCACTGGGTCAGGGGCCCCGGTGGCCACTGCTGGCTCTGGGCTGGCGGGCTTGGAGCTAGCACAGGCACTGTGGCCAGGGTCTACCTCTTTAATGGCTCCGGGGCTGGGGGAGAGGAGAGTAAGTTTTCCTGGTTGTGCCCAGAGTGGCCACCAGGGCTCCCTAGGAAGGGCTGGAAGCCCCCTATTTCGAATAGTGTCTACACAGCACTTAATTCGAAATAGCTATTTCGAATTTGGCGTTACTCCTCGTAGAATGAGGTTTACCAAATTCGAAATAAGGGCTCCACTATTTCGAATTTATTTCGAAATAGTGGTTTGCCTGTGTAGACGCTATTAAAATTAATTCGAACTAACGGCTGTTATTTCAAATTAACTTTGTAGTGTAGACATACCCTCAGTTCGGAGAGGCTGGGACCGGCCTATTGGCACTTTAACAATAGCCTGCTGGAGGACGTGGGCTTCGTGGCATCCTTCTGGGAGTTCTGGTTGGGGCAGTGGCCCGCCTTTCCTTCGGTGCGGCGATGGTGGGATGTGGGGAAGTTATGCGCCCAGCTCTTCTGCCGCGACTACTCCTGGGATGCAGCAATAGAGTAGTTGGAGCAGGAGGTTTTGAAGATTCAGAGGCTCCTGGTATCTGATCCCAAGGATCCGCCCCTCCATGAGGTGTACCAGGAGAAGCGGGAGGAACTCCGGGCTTCTTTGTCCGATCCCGCATCCGTCTCCTTTGGGAGATGGATTGCGGCTCCCGCTTCTTCTATGCCCTGGAGAAAAAGAGGGGGGCTAAAAAGCATGTCGGAGGACAGCACCCCCCTCACGGATCCAGAGGAGATGTGTGGAAGGGCCAGGGCCTCTACGCCAGTTTGTTCTCCCCGGATCCAACCGAAGCCGACGCCTGCAGGGTGCTCTGGACCGAGCTCCCTACGGTCAGTGCGGGCGACCAGGACCGGCTGGAGCTGCCTTTCACTCTGGCCGAGTTCTCGGAAGCCCTCTGTCTCATGCCCACCAATAAAACCCTGGGCATGGTTGGGCTGACCGTGGAATTCTACCACTTGTTCTGGGACATCCTTGGCTGAGACCTTGTCACTGTCTGGGCTGAGTCCTTGGAGAGCGGGGTCCTCCCTCTGTCGTGCAGGCGAGCCATGCTCGCCTTGCTACTGAGGAAGGGGGACTGCCGCGACCTTCGGAATTGGCGTCCTGTCTCGCTCCTCAGCACGGACTATAAGGTCGTAGCCAAAGCCATCTCGCTGCGAATGCGGTCCCTGCTGGCGGATGTGATGCACCCCGACCAGACCTCATAGACTTTAAGGTCAGAAGGGACCATTATGATCATCTAGTCTGACCCCCTGCACAGTGCAGGCCACAGAATCTCACCCACCCACTCCTGGAATAATCCTCTCACCTATATCTCAGATATTGAAGCCTTCAAATAGTTCGAAGACCCCAAGATGCAGAGAATCCTCCAGCTGTGATCCGTGCCCCATGCTACAGAGGAAGGCGAAAAACCTCCAGGGCCTCTGCCAATCTACCCTGGAGGAAAATTCCTTCCAGACCCCAAATATGGCGATCAGCTAAACCCTGAGCATGTGGGCAAGACTCACCAGCCAGACACCCCGAAAAAAGTTCTCTCTAGAAACTCCTATCTTCCCACCATTAGCCTATTTACCACTGATAGTGAAAGGTCAATTAATTGCCAAGATCATGTTATCTCATCAAACCATCCCCTTCATAAACCCATCTAGCTTTATCTTGAAGCCAGATAGATCTTTTGCCCCCACTACTTCCCTTGGAAGGCCGTTCCAGAACCTCACTCCTCTGATGGTTAGAAACCTTTGCCTAATTTCGAGTCTAAACTTCATAACAGCCAGCTTATATCCATTTGTTCTTGTGTCCACATTGGTATTGAGCTTAAATAATTCCTCTCCCTCCCTGGTATTTATCCCTCTAATATATTTAGAGAGAGCAAACATATCTCCCCTCAGCCTTCTTTTGGTTAATGTAAACAAGCCAAGCTCCTTGAGTCTCCTTTCATAAGACAGGTTTTCCATTCCTCGGATCATCCTAGTGGCCCTTCTTTGTACCTGTTCCAGTTTGAATTCATCCTTCTTAAACATGGGAGACCAGAACTGCACACAGTGCCATTATACAAGGCATTGATGAGACCCCATTTAGAATACTAACACCTCCTTATCCCTACTGGAAATACCTCGTCTAATGCATCCCACGACCGTATTAGCCTTTTTCACAGCCATGTCACAATGGCGGCTCATAGTCATCCTGTGATCAACCAGGACTCCGAGGTCCTTCTCTTCCGTTACTTCCAACTGATGTGTCCCCAGCTTATAACTAAAATTCTTGTTATTAATCCCTAAATGCATGACCTTACACTTCTCACTATTAAATTTCATCCTATTACTATTACTCCAATTTACAAGGTCATCCAGATCTTCCTGTATGATATCCCGATCCTTTTCTGAATTGGCAATACCTCCCAACTTTGTGTCATCCGCAAACTTTATTAGCACACTCCCACTTTCAGTGCTGACGTCAGTAATAAAAAGATTAAATAACAATGGTCCCAGAACTGATCCCTGAGGAACTCCACTAGTAGCCTCTCTCCAGCCTGACAGTTCATCTTTCAGTATGACTCGCTGTAGTCTCCCCTTTGACCAGTTGCTTATCCACCTCTCAATTTTCATATTGATCCCCATCTTTTCCAATTTAACCAATAATTCCCCATGTGGTACTGTATCAAATGCCTTACTAAAGTTGAGGTAGATTAGATCCACTGCATTTCCTTTATCTAAAAAATCTGTTACTTTCTCAAAGAAGGAGATCAGGTTGGTTTGGCACGATCTACCTTTTGTAAAACCATGTTGTAATTTGTCCCAATTGCCATTAACCTCAATGTCCCTAACTACTTTTTCCTTCAGCATTTTTTCCAAGACCTTGCATACTACAGATGTCAAACTAACAGGCCTGTAGTTCCCCGGGTCACTTTTTTTCCCCTTTCTTAAAAATAGGAACTATATTAGCAATTCTCCAGTCAAATGGTACAACCCCAGAGGTTTTTTTTTCTTTCACTTCTGCTTTGCCCTCCCCGTCCCCCCTTTCATGGACTGTGTGCTGTGATTGGCAGGTGGAAACTGTTGGCTTCTAATTAAAGTTTGAATTCTAGAAGCCTCTGCTGATTGGCTGAGCCTTGGTAGGGGGCGGGACTTTCAGGCACTCCAGGGCTTCATAAGGCAGTGGGCAAGCGACCAAGGAGCTTGCGAACAGGTGATTGCTAACAGGGAGTTTAGAGAGGGAGTTGGGAAGGGCGTGAGGTTCTCTTGCCTTTCTTTTTAAATCCCTTCTCCAGGACAGCAGCGATGGTTGGTGATAGGTCTGCTGTTACTACCTGCACGGAGTGTGCCATGTTTGTCTTCCTCCCGGAAGAAAGAACGGATTTCATCTGCACTAAGTGCAAGCTGGTCACCATTTTGGAAGAAAAAATTAGAAGACTGGAGGCCCAAGTGTCGACCCTACGCTCGATCAGAGAGGATGAAGACTTCCTCAATAGAAGGCATTTAATCCTTCAAGCATGGCAGGCGGAAGAGCCAGAGAGGGCAGTACGGGACCAGGAAGAGAACTGGAAGCATGTAACTTCTAGAAGGGGAAAAAGGCCAGCACGGGAATCCCCCAATGCTATAGAGGTAAGTAATCGCTTTCAGGCTCTCTCCACAGGCTCTGCAGGGCTGAATGCTTTGGAAGGGACCTCACAAGGAAGAAACCGGAAGGGAACACTGTGACAGACCGGGCCGAGTCTGGGCACAGCTGAGGGCGTCCGCTCAGGGCGAATTGCTCAAATCCGGGGCTCCTTACAGCCCCCAGACTGGTGACCTCTCCGAACAGGCCACAAACCAGTCCCACAGAGCACTTCAGCTGCCTGCCTGAAGCCTCACGAGCAAAACCCCTCTGACACCCCAGCAATATCCGTGCCTCAGATGGCCCCGGGCCTCATACACAGGTGGGGGGTCCTAGCACCCAATCCCACCTACCCCGAACAAATTCTGTCCGGTTCCAAGAAACCAGCCACATCCCTGGTCAATTTACCCTCTGGATCTTACCCACAAATCACGCTGGGCCAATCCTTTAGAATCTATATCTAAAGTTTTATTATCACAAGAAAGAAAAGCATGAGAGTAAGGTTGTTAAAGAATAGTACGTTACATGCACCGAATCTCCCAGTCCTCGATGCAGGCTCTAGCAGAGATGTTACAGCTGCTGGTTTAAAAGTCCTTGTTGCACATCCTAGCATCAGGATGGGTTCACAGGTCTTCCGGGCTCTTCGATCCCTGCAATGCTGCCTCTGGGATGAAGTGCTGAGCTGAGAACAAGATGGCGTCGACCACATGGCCTATTTATACCTCCTTCCTGGTCCCTTCTTGGCTGTAGCAGGTCACCTGGCCAGCGGCCAATCCCTGTGTTCCCTGCTGGCAGCTCTCGGATGATAGCCCCCATTCTTTAGGTGTGTCCTTGGCCCATTGAGAGCCATTGTCCCACAGGGCCTCGCTAATTAGCATGTCCACAGGCACGGCCCTGCCCAATGCTCAACCACATGCAGGGAAATATTCAGTATCCATATAAGTACAGGATAATAATTGTACACACAGACATTATACAAACACATGAACAGCGTACATAGGACTATCAGACAATAAGCTTCTATTCAATACCTCACATGGCCCCCTTCTATACCCTTTTTTGGGGCCAACACCCCCACCTATGGGTGCATCAGTGATCTGGCTGCTCCCCTCAAGATCCAGTAACGTGACAAACACCATCTACTGGAAGGCATGGGATGCGTAGTCCTAGGGATGGGGGTTCCACAGCCACCACTCCCAAAAGAAAACGACGGGTGGTGGTGGTCGGGGACTCCCTCCTAAGAGGGACTGAGCCATCCATCTGCCGTCCAGACCTGGAATCTCAAGAGGTGTGCTGCTTACTGGGAGCTTGCATTCAGGATGTGACTGAGAGGCTTACCAAACTGATCAAACCTTCAGATCGCTACCCCTTCCTGCTTCTCCATGTGGGAACTAACGATATGGCCAAGAATGACCTTGAGCAGGTTACTGTGGATTATGTAGTGCTGGGAAGAAGGATCCAAGAATTTGGAGTGCAAGTGGTGTTCTCGTCCATCCTCCCTGTTGAAGGGAAAGGACTGGGCAGGGATCGTCAAATTGAGGACGAATTGTGGTTGCGCAGGTGGTGTCGCAGAGAGGGCTTTGGTTTCTTTAACCATGGGGCTCTGTTCCGGGCACAAGGATTGTTAGGAAGAGATGGGATCCACCTAACCAAGAAAGGAAGGAGCATCTTCACGGGCAGGCTTGCAAACCTAGTGAGGAGGGCTTTAAACTAGGTTCGTCGGGGGACGGTGACCAAAACCCTGAGGGGAGTGGGAAAGTCGGATACCGGGAAGAAATGCAAAGAGAAACGAGCAAGAAAGGAGGACCCCTGATTCGAATGGAGAAGATAGGGCGATCAGCTGGTTATCTGAGGTGTTTGTACACTAATGCGAGAAGCCTGGGCAACAAACAAGAAGAACTGGAGGCCCTGGCCCAGTCCAAGAAATATGATTTAATTGGGATAACAGAGACTTGGTGGGATGACTCGCATGACTGGAGCGCTGCCATGGAAGGGTATAGACTGTTCAGGAAGAACAGGCCAGGGAGAAAAGGAGGAGGAGTTGCACTATATGTAAGAGAGCACTATGATTGCTCTGAACTCCAGTATAAAGAGGGAGAAAAACCTGTTGAGAGTCTAAGGGTTAAGTTTAAAGGAGCAAACAACAGCAGTGATGTTGTGGTTGGTGTCTGCTATAGGCTACCGAATCAGGTGGATGAGGTAGATGAGGCTTTCTTCGGACAACTGAGCGAAGCTTCCAGATCGCAGGCCCTGGTTCTTGTAGGGGACTTCAATCACCCTGATATCTGTTGGGAGACCAATACAGCAGTACACAGACAATCCAGGAAGTTTTTGGAGAATGTTGGGGATAACTTCTTGGTACAAGTGCTGAAAGATCCGACCAGGGGCCGTGCGCAGATTGACCTTCTGCTCACAAACAGGGAGGAACTAACAGGGGAAGTAGAAGTGGATGACAACCTGGGAAGCAGTGATCATGAGACGGTAAATTTCAGGATCCTGATCAAAGGAAGAAAATAGAGTAGTAAAATACACACCTTGGACTTCACAAAAGCAGATTTTGACTCCCTCAGACACCTGATGGGCAGAATCCCCTGGGATGCTAACATGAAGGGGAAAGGAGTCCAGGACAGCTGGCAGTATTTTAAAGAAGCCTTATTGAAGGCACAGAAAGAAAACATCCCAACGCGTAGCAAGAGAGGCAAACCTGGTAGGAGACCGGATTGGCTTACAGGGGAAATCCTTGGTGAACTGAAGCACAAAAAGGAAGCTTACAAAAAGTGGAAACTTGGACAAATGACCAGGGAGGGGTTTAAATGTATAGCTCGAGAATGCCGGGGGGTTAGCAGGAAGGCGAAAGCGCAAATGGAATTGCGACTGGCTAAGGATGTGAAGGATAACAAGAAGGGTTTCTACAGGCATGTTAACAAGAAGAAGGTGATCAGAGAGGGTGTGCGGGCCCTACTGGATGAAGCGGGTAACCTAGTGACAGATGATGTGGGGAAAGCTGAAGTACTCAATGCTTTCTTTGCCTCTGTATTCACGGACAAGGTGGGCTCCCAGACTAATGCGCTAAGTGACGCAAGATGGGATGAAGACGGACAGCCCGTGGTGGGTAAAGAACAGGTTAGGAACTATTTAGAAAAGCTAAACATACATAAATCCATGGGTCCGGACTTAATGCATCTGAGGGTACTGAGGGAGTTGGCAAATGTCATTGAGGAGCCTTTGGCCATTATCTCTGAAAAGTCGTGGAGATCGGGAGAGATCCCGGATGATTGGAAAAAGGCAAATGTAGTGCCCATCTTCAACAAAGGGAAGAAGGACGATCCAGGGAACTATAGGCCGGTCAGTCTTACCTCGGTTCCTGGAAAAATCATGGAAGGGATCCTTAAGGAATCCATTTTGAGGCACTTGGAAGAGAGGAAAGTGATTAGGAATAGTCAGCATGGATTCACAAAGGACAAGTCGTGCCTGACCAATCTGATTAGCTTCTATGATGAGGTAACTGGCTCGGTGAACATGGGGAGTCAGTGGATGTGATATACCTTGACTTTAGCAAGGCTTTTGATACGGTCTCCCACAATATTCTTGCCAGCAAGTTAAGGGAATGTGGATTGTATAATGGACGGTAAGATGGCTAGAAAGATGGCTAGAAGACTGGGCCCAGCGGGTAGTGATCAACGGCTCGATGTCAGGATGGCGGTTAGTTTTAAACCTGCTACCCATTAATTTCATTTGGTCAGCTTCGGGCTGGGTGTATGTCAGGGGTGTCCGTTGTCGGGCCAGCTGTATGCTCTGGCAATCGAGCCCTTCCTCTGTCTACTCTGCCGGAGGTTGACGGGATTGGTGCTCTGAGAGACGGAGCTGCGGCTGGTCCTGTCGGCGTATGCCGACGACGTGCTCCTCCTGGTCCAGGACCCGGGAGACCTGGCGCGGGTGGAGGCTTGCCAAGCCGTTTACTCGGCGGCCTCCTCCGCCCCCGTCAACTGGGTCAAGAGCTCTGGCCTGGTGGTAGGGGCCGGGTGGCAGGCGGGCTCCCTCCCACCCGCGCTTCAAGCCGTCCGGTGGAGCGCGGGTCCACTGCTCTATCTCGGCGTTTTTCTCTCTGCCACGCATCCCTCTCCGCCGGAGAACTGGCAAGGTTTAGAGGCCAGGGTGGTTGAGCGGTTGCAGAGGTGGACGGGATTGCTCCGGTGCCTCTCCCTGCGTGGGAGGGCACTAGTACTTAACCAATTGGTCCTGTCCATGCTCTGGCACTGTCTCAGGACCCTGGTCCCGCCCCCGGGTTTCCTGGCCCGTATCCAGCAGCTGATGCTGCGGTTCTTCTGGCCAGGACTGCATTGGGTCCCTGCAGGGGTTCTCCATCTCCCCCTGGAGGAGGGAGGTCAGGGCAGGGCCTGACGTGTTTGCGCACGCGGGTTCACGTCCTCCGCCTCCGGGCCCTGCAGAGACTCCTCTTTGATGCAGGTAGTCCGGCGTGGAGCACGTTTGCGCATGCCTTCCTTCGCCGCTTCCGAGGGCACCCCGACGTACCCCCCGCCCAAAGCTGACCGGCTCGGTCAGGGTCCAGTTGAGCCTGACCAGACACTTCGCGAGGGCGTACAGCACCCGGAGAAAACCCACAAAACGGGGCCCGAAGCCGAAGGCCTGCAGGGTGCCCAGGAGATACCCGTGGTCCATCCTGTCGAACGCCTTCTCCTGGTCCAGGGACAGGAGGGCGAACGACAAGCCGTCCCTACACCCGAGCTCTAAGAGATCCCGGACCAAATACAAGTTATCAAATATACTACGGCCCGGGACGGTGTAGGTCTGGTCGGGATGGATCACGTCCGCCAGCACGGACCGCAGTCGCAGCGAGATGGCTTTTGCTACGACCTTGTAGTCTTTGCTGAGGAGCGAGACGGGACGCCAATTCCGAAGGTCGTGGAGGTCCCCGCTCTTCGGTAGCAATGTCGTGCAGGCGAGCCATGCTCACCGAGGGAGGACCCCGCTCTCCAAAGACTTGGCCCAGACGGTGACGAGGTCCGGGCCAAGGACGTCCCAGAACACGCGGTAAAACTCCACGGTCAGCCCGTCTATGCCCGTGGTTTTATTGTTGGGCATGAAACGGAGGGCTTCCGAGAACTCAGCCAGACTGAGAGGCGTCTCCAGCCAGACTTGGTCGCCCGCGCTGACCGTCGGGTGCTCGGTCCAGAGCGCCTTGCAGGCGTCGGCTTCGGTCAGATCCGGGGAGAACAAACTGGCGTAGAAGGCCCTGGCCCTTCCACGCATCTCCGCCGGATCCGTGAGGGGGGTGCCGTCCTCCGCCAAGAGGCAGGTGACGTGCTTTTTCACCCCCCTCCTTTTCTCCAGGGCGTAGAAGAAGCGGGAGCCACGATCCAGCTCCCTAAGGAGATGGATGTGAGATCGAACAAAGGCGCCCCGGGCCCTGTGATCTTCCAAGGCCCGGAGCTCCTCCCGCTTCTCCCGGTACGCCTCGCGGAGGGGTGGATCCTCGGGGGCAGACGCCAGATGCCTCTCAAGCTTCAAGACCTCCCGTTCCAGCTGCTCTATTGCCGCATCCCTCCGCCGGCTGGCACCCTGGGAGTAGTCGCGGCAGAAGAGCCGGGCGCGCACCTTCCCCACATCCCACCATCGCCGCGCCGAGGGAAAGGCGGGCCGCTGCCCCCGCCAGGCCTGCCAGAACTCCTGGAAGGACTCCACGAAGCCCACATCCTCCATCAAGCTATTACTGAAATGCCAATAGGCCAGCCCCAGCCTCTCAGAACTAAGAGAGGCTTTCACGGCCACCAAATGGTGGTGAACGGGGCCGGCCGAATGCTGGAGGAGTGGGCTCGTGCCAGATGGAAACGGGAAAGGTAGATGCGATCCAACCGGGAGTGGCTCGACCGATCGTCCTCCACCCGGACGTAGGTGAAGGTGGTATTGTCGTCCGGGTGGTGGTTTTGCCAGACGTCCACCAGGGAGTGATGGTCCACGATCTTCCTGAGGACGCCTGCTGCGGCCTGGCAGTTTGCGCATCCTGCACGGTCCCGGTCATCAAGGGTGGTGTTAAAGTCCCCGCCCAGGACCAGACACTCGCGAGGATCTACAGTGCCGAGGAAGGTGGCCGCCTGCCAATAAAAGGTGACCTGGTCTGGGCCCGCGTTCGGGGCATAGACGTTGACCAAGTTCAACGTCAGCCCCTCTATGTGGGCCCGAACATGCAGCAGGTGGACCGGGACACCCTCGGTGGTCCCCAGCACCTCGGGCCTTAGGGCAGGGGAGAAGAGGGTGGCCACCCCGGCCGAGCGAGCGCCGAGGTGGCTAAAGTACACCCCGATCCCCCAATCCAGCCGCCAGCCAGCCTCGATGGCTGGAGTCGTGTGGGTCTTCTGCAGGAAAGCCACCGAGTACCCCCCCAAAGGAGGGAGAGCACCCAGCTCCTGCGGAGACCCGCCCTACAGCCCCGGGCGTTCAACATCGCAATGGTTGTATATTTCATGATGAGGGCTGGGATGGATCCTCACAGGCAGGGTGATCGTCGGCCTCCCGCAGGTCCCGCAACAGGCCACTCCCCGACCCAAAGGCGAGGAGAGCATCGTGGAATTTACGGGCCCGCCGGTAGGCTACAATGTCCCACCCCTTGGTCCCTCTCCCCTCCTGCAAGAGGGCCCTTGTGGCCCCCAAGATGGAATGGAAGTCCCCCCAGCACTGAAGGGTGAGCTCCACCTTTCCCTTAGCCCCACGCGTATCTGTGAGGAATTGGCGGAGCTTGGCCCCCAGCGCCGAGGGGGCGCTAGACGTTTCCTCCATCTGGGCCCCCGGAAAGACCTCACGGGCCACAGAGATGGGCAAACCGGGAGATCGTGGATGAGGTCCACGATGTCTGCACTAGCCCAGGCAGGTGCCCACCTCTTGCGGTCCCGGGCAAGCTCCCGGGAGCCGCCAGCCTGGTCCCGGGAAGAGGCGGAGGGCTGGGGGGCATCGGGTGGGTGGCTCGATCCGTGCCAGGTGCAGGGTCTGCTGGCTGGGTGCTGGCAGGCTTGCACCTGGCACGGGCACCGTAGCCAGCCCGTGCCCCTTTAAGGGCTCCGGGGCCAGGAGGGGGGCAAAAGAGTTTCCCTGGTGTTGGCCAAAGTGGCCACCAGGGAAAGCTGGGGAGGTCCAGCCTCCCACTAGTTCGAATTAAGGAGCCACACACCCCTTAATTCGAACTAGCTAGTTCGAACTAGACTTAATCCTCGTACAATGAGGTTTTCCTAGTTCGAACTAAGCGCTCCACTAGTTCGAATTAAATTCGAACTAATGGAGCGCTAGTGTAGCGCCTAGGAAAGTTAGTTCGAACTAATGTCCGTTAGTTCGAACTAACTTTGTAGTGTAGACATACCCTAAGGAGCCCCAAAAGTTGAGCAATTCGCCCTGAGCGGACGCCCTCAGCTGTGCCGGGCCGTGTCTGGGTCCGTCACACCCTCTGCAGTGTCCTTTTATAGACAGGTACAAACAACTTACATCACTTCTTTACATACCAGGTTGCCACCCTCTGTTGCCTAGATACCCCCCCTCACCTTATGGTGTCAATTCCTTCATGCTGTCAATTCCGACCCGGTCCTGAACCTAGGTCGGTATGTGCATTAGTTTTTGGAGAGTGTTTGTACCAAGACATTTCTTATTAAGATGTTCCGCTACTCCCCTTTAGCTTACAGTCTGTTCCTGGTGCCTCCCTGTGTCCTTACACAATCATCAATAGGGCCTCTTTCTTGGCTCCTGTTACTTGATGGAGAATTTAATCCGAGGGTTCGGATGGGGGCCCAAACCCCCTACCAAATCAATTCCAGACACCCTTCTTAAGCAACCAGCTTTATTCAGGAATGCATTCCAGGGCAAAAACCTCCAGGATACTCAGGAGAAAAAAAAGTTTCTGCAAAGTTTCTGCAACTGCCCAAACAAAAGGCAAGGTCTTTTGTACTTTCTTACATGGTAATTACCCCTCTTTCACTGACCACTTACAATTGCATACATATACAGGTCATGCCCCTTTGCACCAAATTCCCTCCAATCATCCTTTGTCCCATCACAGTCCTTTTGCAGCCGTAACAACAGGTTCAAACCAGTTTCACCTGTCCCCTCCTTTTGTATACCTGTGTTCAAGCACATACCTCTTTACAAAGACCAGACTTAACATCCAGGTCACAGCAGGGGTCATACTGACAACAGTTAAGTTGATCCTTCATACTGAACCAAAGTCTTGCTCACTAGATTGCAGGCCTGTTGCTGTTTTCATGTTACAGGCCTTAGGCCTGCTGACTCCATGTTACTGACCCTCAACTTACTAGAAGAGGAAGAGGCATAAATTTGGCCATACAGCTTCACTAACCTTTGGCTGTCTATTACACTCAGGTTTGGTGGGCCCGTCTGCCAATTCACTGGTGGTTGAACTTTCATTCTGTTTCATGCCACCTACACCCACCATCGCAGGGCCTGAAGAAGGGAGCCTTGCTCTGAAATCATTTGGACATTAATATTCACATTTAAGAGAGCATGGCAAGGGGTTTAAAGCAATGGCAAACTTACAGGACTCTGAACCAACAGCCCAACCATCATGAGCAAGCTCTCCAAGCCTGCTGTCTGGTTGTCGCTTTTTTTCTGTGTCACAGGGAACAGCATAGAGTGAAATATCCCTGTGCCTTAAGCAATTTTTCTAGTTTATGGCAAAGAACAGTCACTGCTGATATATATATGTGTATGTCTACACTAGCCCCCTAGTTCGAACTAGGGAGGCTAATGTAGGCAGTCAAAATTGCAAATCAAGCCCGGGATTTAAATATCCCAGGCTTTATTTGCATCTTCCCATCCGGTCACAATTTTGAAATTCCACTAGTCTGAGGTAAATGCCTGCGGTTACACGCTGCAGTGAAATGGTAATTCGAACTAAGTCCTTAGTTCGAGTTAACTGTTCCACCTCATTCCAGGAGGAGTAACAGTTAATTTGAACTAAGGACTTAGTTCGAATTACCATTTCACTGCCGCGTGTAGCCGCGGGCAGTTACTTTGGACTAGTGGAATTTCAAAATGGTTACCGGATGGGAAGATGCAAATAAAGCCTGGGATATTTAAATCCCGGGCTTCATTTGCAATTTTGACTGCCTACATTAGCCTCCCTAGTTTGAACTAGGTGGCTAGTGTAGACATACCCAATGGCCTGTTCCCTTGACAATTCCCCTTCCCTTCAAATTCCACCTGAACTCCTTTAAATACAGCCCAATTTTGTTGGCTTGCTCCTCAAAGAGATCTGTGAGCCAAATCTGGATTCTGGATGCATAAAACGGCCCCCACTATGTGGGGGCCATTTTAAGATTGGCATGGCTCCCAGTGGCAGCCTTGCAGGCATTCATGGAATCATAGAACCTGTTACCTACCAGCCCTGTGCTTTTGGGAGCCAGGGAGTGACATTCATGGAAAACGATCCCTCCCCCCCTTCCCCAAAGCCTTTGCTGGAATCAGACAAAGCAATGAAAAGGCCAAGGAAGACACACCTAAACTAATTAAGGAAACACCCCAGCCTCATCTGCATTGAAGATAGAACTCATTAACATACAGAATGGAGAGCAGCTCTTCCAAGGCAGGAACCGCAGTGAACTATGGGATACCAAAAGCAGAGAAGCAGTGCCTGATGGGAAATCTCTACTCCAGATGCTAATGAACCCAGGCCTGCTCACACCCAAATTAGTCATTATGGGTATGTCTACACTACAAAGTTAATTCGAACTAACGGACATTAGTTCGAATTAACTTTGATAGGCGCTACACTAGCGCCCCACTAGTTCGAACTTAATTTGAACTAGCGGAGCACTTAGTTTGAACTAGGTAAACCTCATTGCACGAGGACTAAGCCTAGTTCGAATTTACTAGTTCGAATTAAGGGGTGTGTAGCTCCTTAATTCGAACTAGTGGGAGGCTAGCCCTCCCCAGCTTTCCCTGGTGGCCACTCTGGGCACCACCAGGGAAACTCGTCTGCCCCCTCCCGGCCCCGGAGCCCTTAAAGGGGCACGGGCTGGCTACGGTGCCCGTGCCAGGTGCAAGCCTGCCAGCACCCAGCCAGCAGACCCTGCACCTGGCACGCCATGAGCCAGCCACCCGATGCCCCCCCAGCCCTCCGCCTCTTCCCAGGACCAGGCTGGTGGCTCTCAGGAGCCTGGCCAGGACCGCAAGAGGCGGGCACCCGCCTGGTTTAGTGCGGACATCGTGGACCTCGTCCACGATCTCCGCACTAGGCACAGGAAAGTGGCCATCTAGGGCAGGAGAGCTGCCAGCCTGGCCACCCAGGAGCAGGTGTGCATGAAAATCAGGGTGGTCCACTGAGACCCCCAACCCTGAGCCCAGAATGGCCGTACTGGGTCAGACCAAAGGTCCACCTAGTCCAGTAGCCTGTCTGCCAACAGCAGCCAACCCTAGGTACCCTGGAGGGGAGGGACCAAAGACAGTGACCTAGCCATTTGTCTCGTGCCATCCATCTTCAGTCTTCCACAAACTTTGGGCAGGGACACCATTTCTACCCCCTGGCTAATACCACTCCATGGACCCAGCCTCCATGACTTTATCTCACTTCTCTTTAAACTCTGTTCTAGTTCTAGCCTGCACAGCCTCCTGCAGCAAGAAGTTCCACAGGTTGACTATTTGCTTTGTGAAGAACAACTTTCTGTTACTAGTTTGAAGCCTGCTACCCATTCCTTTCCTTTGGTGTCCTCTAGTCCTTCTTTATGGGAACTAATGAAGAACTTTTCTTGATGCACCCTCTCCACACCACTCTTGCCTTTATAGACCTCTATCATATCCCCCCTCCGTCTCCTCTTTTCTAAGCTGAGAAGTCCCAGTCTCTTTAGCCTCTCTTCATATGGGACCTGTTCCAAACCCCTGATCATTTTAGTTGCCCTCCCCTCTCCCACCCTCTCTCTTCCCCTCTCCCACCTCCTTTTCCCAGTCTCCCCCAGTTTTGTTCAATAAAGAGAGATTCTATTTTTGACCACATGTTTTCTTTATTTTGTACATCAGGAAGGGGGGCTAGGGAAGGGTAAGTGGAAGTGTGACAGGGCGGCCCCGCCCCGCACTCAAGCCCAGGGAAACCACCTGGGGCCGGGGGCGGAGAAGGCCCCACCCACACAGCCCTACTGGGCATGCTCCAAAGGGAGCAGAGGTACAAAAGGCTGCTGGCCTGCTCAGAAGGGGCAGACTGCGACCCGAGCAGGAGCTAGTGACCACGGGCCAGAGACGGAGTCACCAAGGGAGCTGAGCGTGCTGCTGCCAGGCCTCTGCTGGGCTCGGCCCCAACGCTGGAGCCGCCGACCGACCGACCACCCGCGACCCGAGCGCCGGACCGGACTCCGCCAATGCTGCGGCTGCCAGGGGGAGGACTACTACAGCCCATCGACCGACGCCAACAGGTGGGACCGCGGCCGGCTGCGAGCAGGGGGTAGGAAGCGACCCAGGGCAGGGAGCTGTAGAAGCCCCTGAGGGCTCGGGGCGTTGCGGGGAGGAGCCCCTGCCGAGCCAGTGGAGGGAACCACCCGAAGCTACTAGGGCCCTGGGTCGGGGTCCGGTGGAGAGGGAGGGCCTGGACCCCCCTACCCCTGCTGCCCGAGACCCTGGCAAGTGGGGAGCAGGGTAACAAACCCTGAACTGAGGACAAGGCCGCTGGGCCTGCAAACTGAGGGCTAGGCCTCTGGGCCGTATTTCCCCTAAGAGAGGGGCATTGTACTTTGGACCGAGGCCAGGGGTCCGTATTTCCCCTAAGAGAGGGGCATTGTACTTTGAAACTAGGCCAGTGGGCCGTATTTCCCCTAAGAGAAGGGCATTGTACTTTGAAACTAGGCCCGTGGGCCGTATTTCCCCTAAGAGAGGGGCATTGTACTTTGAAAGTAGGCCAGTGGGCCGTATTTCCCCTAAAAGGGGGGCAGTGTACTTTGAGGGCTAGGCCCAGACGGGCCGAATTAGGCCACGGATGGGGGTGGCAACCCCAAGACAGGGGCGAGCCCCCCGACAGGAAGGAGGTAAGGGAGGAATGGGGTACAAGCCCCCGATGGGGAGGACTGGGCTGGCTCTGCGGGCTCCTCAGGGTGGAAGCTCTCCTGCAGCCCCCTGATTTCCCCCTCCCCCCGGATGGCAGCCTGTGGCAAGTGCAGCCGGGGTGATGGCCGAGTGCTGCGATGTTCCACGTGTGGGCACTCAGGGCACTCCGAGCCAGGACTGCTTTGCAAGCAGGGAACCCTGAGAACTGTCTCTCCGGGGTGGGGGTCGGGTCCCTTTAAGCACAGCCCTCGGCTAGCCTGAGACAGCAGCTCCACGCTCTACGTCCTCATCTCATGCCCTGCCGGCACTGCTTCCGGCCATCCTTAACCTCTGTTCAGGGTCCACTCTGTGTGGACGTGCTAGTTCGAATTAGCAAAACACTAATTCGAACTAGTTTAAGTCTAGCTGCACTAATTCGAATTAGCTTAGTTCGAATTAACTAAGTTAGTTCGAATTAGCGCTGTAGTGTAGACATACCCTATCAGACCAATTCTAGTAACGATCCTATTGACATCTAAAAACTGAAACTGCCTAGTTGCATTGTGAGCTTGTTCAAGGAACATCCCCCATAACCAGGGGTGATCAGTCTCTATTGTCTCTCCTCTTTCTCTTTGAGCTATCCCTGTAGAAACTCCTATACTTGCCCCAAGAAAAACTGTTCTGATACCTGGACTTAATGGAAATGATACAGTTTGAGACTTCTTCATCTCCTGTCTGATCGTGCTGGGGGCTCTGTTCTGCTTGTCTCCTGCCCTCTGGACCCCCCCCCCCGCTACCACCACCACCACCACCATCATCATCATCATCTGGGAACCCCGATCAGTGCAAGCTCCATGGAGTGGTGAGGTCTCTCTCCCTCCCTCCCATCAACTCACAAGGAAGAAACCAGAAGGGAACACCATCTACTGGAAGGCATAGGATGCGTAGTCCTACGGATGGGGGTTCCACGGCCACCACACCCAAAAGGAAACGACGGGTGGTGGTGGTCGGGGACTCCCTCCTAAGAGGGACTGAGCCATCCCTCTGCCGTCCGGACCTGGAATCTCGAGAGGTGTGCTGCTTACCGGGAGCTCGCATTCAGGATGTCACTGGGAACTAATGATACGGCCAAGAATGATCTTGAGCGTGTTACTGCGGATTATGTAGCGCTGGGAAGAAGGATCCAAGAATTTGGAGCACAAGTGGTATTCTCCTCCATCCTCCCTGTTGAAGGGAAAGGACTGGGCAGGGATCGTCAAATTGAGGACGTAAATGCGTGGTTACGCAGATGGTGTCGCAGAGAGGGCTTTGGCTTCTTCGACCATGGGACTCTGTTCCGGGTGCAAGGATTGTTAGGAAGAGATGGGATCCACCTAACAAAGAGAGGAAAGAGCATCTTCGCGGGCAGGCTTGCAAACCTAGTGAGGAGGGCTTTAAACTAGGTTCGTCGGGGGACGGTGACCAAAACCCTGAGGGGAGTGGGAAAGTTGGATTCCGGGAAGAAATGCAGAGAGGCAGGGGCAAGAAAGGAGGACCCATGTTTCGAATGGAGAAGATAGGACGATCAACTGGTTACCTGAAGTGTTTGTACACTAATGCGAGAAGCCTGGACAACAAACAGGAAGAACTGGAGGCCCTGGCCCAGACCAAGAAATATGATTTAATTGGGATAACAGAGACTTGGTGGGATGACTCGCATGACTGGAGCGCTGTCATGGAAGGGTATAGACTGTTCAGGAACAACAGGCAGGGGAGAAAAGGAGGAGGAGTTGCACTGTATGTAAGAGAGCACTACGATTGCTCTGAACTCCAGTATAAAGAGGGAGAAAAACCTGTTGAGAGTCTATGGGTTAAGTTTAAAGGAGCAAACAACAGCAGTGATGTTGTGGTTGGTGTTTGCTACAGGCCACCGAATCAGGTGGATGAGGTAGACGAGGCTTTCTTCGGACAACTGAGCGAAGCTTCCAGATCGCAGGCCCTGGTTCTCGTGGGGGACTTTAATCACCCTGACATCTGCTGGGAAACCAATACGGCAGTACACAGACAATCCAGGAAGTTTTTGGAGAATGTTGGGGATAACTTCTTGACACAGGTGCTGAAGGATCCGACCAGGGGCCGTGCGCAGCTTGACCTTCTGCTCACAGACAGGGAGGAACTAATAGGGGAAGTGGAGGTGGGTGACAACCTGAGAAGCAGTGATCATGAGATGGTAGATTTCAGGATCCTGACCAAAGGAAGAAAAGAGAGTAGTAAAATACACACCTTGGACTTCACAAAAGCAGATTTTGACTCCCTCAGAGACCTGATGGGCAGAATCCCCTGGGATGTTAACATGAAGGGGAAAGGAGTCCAGGACAGCTGGCAGTATTTTAAAGAAGCCTTATTGAAGGCACAGAAAGAAACCATCCCGACGCGTAGCAAGAGAGGCAAACCTGGTAGGAGACCGGATTGGCTTACAGGGGAAATCCTTGGTGAACTTAAGCACAAAAAGGAAGCTTACAAAGAGTGGAAACTTGGACAAATGACCAGGGAAGAGTTTAAATGTATAGCTCGAGAATGCCGGGGGGTTATCAGGAAGGCGAAAGCGCAAATGGAATTGCGACTGGCTAAGGATGTGAAGGATAACAAGAAAGGTTTCTACAGGCATGTCAACAAGAAGAAGGTGACCAGAGAGGGTGTGCGGCTCCTAATGGATGAAGGAGGTAACCTAGTGACAGATGATGTGGGGAAAGCTGAAGTACTCAATGCTTTCTTTGCCTCTGTATTCACGGACAAGGTCGGCTCCTGGACTTCTGCGCTAAGTGACGCAAGATGAGATGAAGATGGACAGCCCGTGGTGGGTAAAGAACAGGTTAGAAACTATTTAGAAAAGCTAAACATACACAAATCCATGGGTCCGGACTTAGTGCATCCGAGGGTACTGAGGGAGTTGGCAAATGTCATTGTGGAGCCTTTGGCTATTATCTTTGAAAAGTCGTGGCGATCGGGAGAAATCCCTGATGACTGTAAAAAGGCAAATGTAGTGCCCATCTTCAAAAAAGGGAAGAAGGATGATCCAGGGAACTATAGGCCGGTCAGTCTTACCTCGGTTCCTGGAAAAATCATGGAAGGGATCCTTAAGGAATCCATACTGAGGCACTTGGATGAGAGGAAAGTGATCAGGAATAGTCAACATGGATTCACAAAGGGCAAGTCGTGCCTGACCAATCTGATTAGCTTCTATGATGAGGTAACTGGCTCGGTGGACATGGGGAAGTCAGTGGATGTTATATACCTTGACTTTAGCAAGGCTTTTGATACGGTCTCCCACAATATTCTTGCCAGCAAGTTAAGGGATTGTGGATTGGTGTGACGGGGCAAGCCCGCACCCCGCGGGGACAGCCCCCCGGGAGGCGTTGTGGGGCGGGAGGCCAGGCAGCCACCGGCGTTGCCCCGGTTGCTCGGCAGCCGCGCAAGCTGCCCCCAGCCCCAGCGCACCGGGTGACGTCAGCAGGAGCGCGCCGCGGCGCCGGCCGCGTTGCCGGGGCAACGGACCGACGTCCGGGCGGAGCGTCGGGGACGCCGAGACGCACTGGCGCCGACATCCCGGCACCAAATTTAAAAGGCCGGAGCAGGGAGCAGGAAAGGGGGGGAACGCACCGGAACGGAGGCAGGCGGCCCGTCAAGGAGCCGGCGGACCCACCCCCGGCAGTTCCTCCGAGCGAGCCCCGAGAGGGGACAGTGAGTCACCCGGTTGCGGGAAGGGAAGGAAGTGGCCCAGGGCAGAGTCCGGAGTGACTGGTGGGCTGACCAGTTAAGGGGGTACACCCCGTCAGCCGGGGTGGGTCGAGCTGAACCCGCACCCTTAGGGCCCTGGGCTGGGGCCCGTGAGAGTGGGTGGGCCCGGGCCCCCCTTCCCCTCCCATTGTGCCTGGGAGAGGGAAACCGAAGACAAAGCCGGATAAAAGAAAGACTAGGAGCACTGGTGTGGGGACACAGCACCGGAAAACTTGGGGCAACGCCGCGGGGCAGCGGCGGGGCTTCACAGGTGGTGGAGAATGTGGGCATTTAAAAACTGATCCCGCCCCTGGGGTAAGGGGCTAGAGAAAAAAGAAAAAAAAAACACCCCGAGGGGGATTATTCAGGAAGGTTTTTTTTTTTTTTGCTTGCACGGGTATTGTTGAAAAGGGACTTTTGCCCAAGAGGCATGGACCCCGCCCAGTTTATGGAGTGGGTGAAGGAAAGCCAAAGGCAGAATCAGCAGCAACAGACGGCCCTAATACAGCAGTTAGCCGCCCAACAGCAAGAACAACAGAAGCAACTAATTAAGGAAGTTGCCGAACAAATGAAAGCACAGCAGGAGCAATGGATACGCCAGTTTACGCCCCTGGTACAACCGCCCGTAAGTCTGAGCGGACCGGGGGAGGAGGAGGCATCGGAGGAAGGAGGATCACCCCGGCTCCCCATCCGTTTGACCAAAATGGGACCGACCGACGATCCCGAAGCGTATCTCGCTACGTTTGAGTGGGTGGCGATGGTGGCCCGGTGGCCGGAAACCCATTGGGCCACTCTATTGGCCCCATATTTGACCGGAGACGCCCAGAGAGCTTACCGGAGCTTGAGCGATCGCGAGGCCCTGCATTATTACAAACTAAAAGAGGCCATACTCGATCAGATGGGGATTACCCCAGAAACCTACCGACAGAAGTTCCGGACGGAACCCTATAGACCCGACACTCGCCCAAGAGCCGTTGCACAAAGGTTGAGGGAAGCGGCCTGGCGTTGGCTAGAACCTGAGCAGCGCACGGGGCCTCAGGTGGCAGAACAGATTGTCCTTGAGCAATTTATCAACATCTTGCCGGCCGGTGGCCAACGCTGGGTCCGACGGCATCATCCCTCCACCCTTGCGGAAGCTGTAGAGCTGATGAGCGACTATGAAGCCGCCGAGAGAAGGGATGGGCGAGAGCAGGGAAGAAAGACCCTCCCGCAGCCGCGCCTGGACCCAGGCAAGGGGTTCCGCGTAAAGGAGAGACCCGAGGAGGAATTGAGACGTAGGCCCCCACCGCCGACATGGCCAGGCGCCCCACGGGAGACCCCCCCCGAGACCCCCAGTGGCCACCAGGAACCTCCCGGCGGGAAGACAACAAGGGGGTACCGTCCCGAGGGGCCTGTTTCTGCTGTGGTCAAGAGGGCCACTTCATCAAAGACTGCCCCTATATGGATTGCTCGTACGCCCAAGCCCTATCGGGAGTGGGGACCGCCCCGAGCGACGAGGAAGGTAAGATCCTCAGGACGGTAAAAATAGGGGACAGAACGGTGGTGGCACTGGTGGACTCAGGGTGCAGTCAGACAATTGTTAGGGCGGACCTGGTGCCGGGAGAAGGCCCCCGGGGCCCACCAGTTTGGGTGCAGTGCGTCCACGGGGACATGCACCGGTATACCACAACCTGGGTGCAGATTACCGACGCCACCCGGCAGAACTGGTGCTACGTAGTGGTCGCCCCGAGACTCATGTACCCGGTACTACTGGGGCGAGACTGGGCGGGCTTCCGGAAGGCGTTGCATACGTGGGGGGAAGAGGAGACCCCCCAGGGGGGCAGAAGGCATGCTAGGACTCCAGCGGGGCGGCGACCCCGACGCGGGGACCAGGGAGGGCCAGGCGTTGGAACTCTTTGACGGGGACTTCCTCCAGGAACAACGAGAGGATCCCTCACTGTGACACGCTTGGAATTCAGCCCGAGAACCACCGGAGGAGGGGGAGCCCGAGACCGTATCCCCCACCGGGCCACACTTTGAGGTATGCGCCGACCGGTTATACCGAGTAGAGGAAGGTGGGGAGGGGCTACCCGAAGTGAGGCAGTCGTTGGTCCCGAGGCGATACTGGCCCAGGCTCATGGAGCTCGCCCACGCAAATCCCTGGGCAGGACACCTGGGGTCTGAAAAGACTGTGCAGCGCTTGACGCGCCGGTTTTATTGGCCCGGGATATTCCGGGAGGTGCAGGAGTTTTGTGCCTCCTGCCCCGAGTGCCAGAAAGTGGGGCCCCGAGGAGTTCCCAAGGCACCCCTCGTGCCCCTACCGGTCATGGGGGTACCCTTTTCACGGATAGCTATGGACATAGTTGGTCCACTGGAAAAGTCCCGTGCGGGCTGTCAGTATACAGGCAGTCCCCGGGTTACGTACAAGATAGGGACTGTAGGTTTGTTCTTAAGTTGAATTTGTATGTAAGTCGGAACTGGTACATATTGTAGGGGAAACTCTAGCCAAACATTTTTTTTAGTTTTGGATAGCATAGGGAAAGGTTAACTCCCCTCTAATGTTTGTTTTGCTGTCTGTTCCCCTGTTCAGAAGATTTCACATCTATTTCTGTCCCTGTGACAAACTCAGGACTAAAGGAGTAACTCATCAAATACCAAACAGCTCTGCACCATGCTTTGAGCTAATAGCTTTATTTCCACACACCACCCAGGGTTCTAGGAGGAGGGTCCTTTTTTTGCTAACACAATGAGGCCAGCACTTTGTTTGTTTTGGTGGAGTCTTTGTTTGCCCAGGGAGCCCAGCATGTATAGGGGGAGGAGGGGCGGAGAGGCTGCTTTTGTCTGCTGTTCGGCAGCCTGTTGCTCAGGGGAGGGGGCAGCCTGTTGCTGGCAGGGGGGGAGGGGGGAGGCGTGCAGGATGCGAGGCCGCGGAGGGGGGGGCAGCAGGCGTGGGGAGGCACTTTTCCTCTGCCCGGCAGCTCTGCGGGATCCCTGTCCCTGTGGCCAGCTGCTGCAGGCAGAGGCCAGTTGGAGCCGGCCGAAGAGGAGGAGGAGGTGGATTCTAGGACCCAGGTGAGCGAGCCCCGGGGACGGGGACGCTGCTGCGCTCCGGGAGCCCGGCATGTATAGAGGGGAGGAGGGGCAGAGAGGCTGCTTTTGTCTGTTCGGCAGCCTGTTGCTCAGGGGAGGGGGCAGCCTGTTGCTGGCAGGGGGTGGGGGGGGGCAGCGGGTGTGGGGAGGCACTTTTCCTCTGCCCGGCAGCTCTGCGGGACCCCAGTCGGAGCCGGCCCGAGGAGGAGGAGGATCCTAGGACCCAGGTGAGCGAGCCCCGGGAATGCTGCTGCGCATGTGCGGGAGTTGCCTCACCCCGTTCGTATCTAGGGATCCCACGTAAGTCGGATCCACGTAAGTCGGGGACTGCCTGTATTTTGGTACTCCTGGACTACGCAACACGGTACCCCGAGGCGGTGCCCCTCTGTAATGTGCATGCGGCAACGCTGGCCGCTGAGTTGATAAAGATTTTTTCCCGTGTTGGGCTCCCCGAGGAAATCCTAATGGACCAGGGGACGAACTTTACCTCGAAGTTAATGAATGAGTTGTGTAAATTGTTACGCATTGGACGGTTAAAAACGGCGGTCTATCACCCGCAGACTGACAGGTTGGTAGAACGTTTTAACAGGACCTTAAAAGAGATGTTGCGGAAATTCGTGGAGCAAGAACCGAGGGACTGGGACACGTTGTTGCCCGCTCTGTTGTTCGCGGTACGGGAGGTCCCACAATCCTCCACAGGGTTCTCCCCCTTCGAGTTAGTGTTCGGGAGACACCCCCGGGGGATACTGGACGTAATACAAGAGAACTGGGAGGAACAGGGGACCCGAGTAAAAGGGACCGTGCAGTATATACTGGAACTGAGGGAGAGATTACACAGGTTGGGGGAATTCGCAAGGGCCAACCTACAACATGTGCAAGAGGTACAGGCCCGATATTACAACAGGGGGGCACGGTTAAGGGTTTTTGAACCCGGACAGCGGGTGCTGGTGTTACTCCCCACCCCAGGCTCGAAATTGGTGGCGAGGTGGCAAGAGCCCTTCGAAGTGCTGGAAAGAGTGGGGGAGGTGGACTATAAGGTAAAGCTGTCCGGACGGCGTCGAGACACCCGGGTGTACCATGTTAACCTTTTGAAAGCATGGAAATATCGGGAGGCCCTCCTAGTCAGCCCCATACCCCCTGAGTCGGAGTGGGGTCCCGGGGAGGGACCCGAAAACCCCCACCGCGGCTTTCAAACAGGGGACGAGCTGAACGAAAGACAGCGAAAGGACCTGGAGGCATTACTCCATACCTTCGTGGACGTCCTCACGGAAAAACCGGGGCGAACGACCCTTATCCACCACCACATTGAAACGGAACCCCAGAAGAAAGTACGCGACCAGGTACGTCCCGTGCCCCGGCGGATGTGGGGGACAGTACGGGAAGAGTTGCAGAAAATGCTCCAGTGGGGGGTGGTGGAGGAGTCCTTCAGCGAGTGGCGCAGCCCTATAGTGCTCATCCCGAAGCCAGATGGGTCCACACGTTTTTGCATTGACTTCCGCAAGGTTAATGCCCTTTCACGGTTCGACGCCTACCCTATGCCACGGGTGGACGAGTTGTTAGACCGCCTGGGGGGCGCCCAATACCTATCTACCCTCGATCTGACCCGTGGGTACTGGCAGATCCCACTCTCACCGACCTCGCAGGAGAAAACGGCCTTTTCGACCCCGTTTGGGTTGTACCACTTTACCCGAATGCCTTTCGGCCTCCATGGAGCCGCCGCCACCTTTCAACGCCTCATGGATCGGGTGCTCAGGGAGCAAGGCCGGTGGGCGGCCGCCTACATCGACGATATAGTCGTGTACAGCCAGTCCTGGGAAGAACATGTACAACATGTGGAAGCCGTCCTCCAAGCACTTCGAGAGGCCGGGCTTACCGCGAATCCCCGAAAGTGTCGGTTTGGGCAAAAAGAGGTGGCATACCTGGGGTACATCGTGGGCCGGGGGCAACTGCGGCCACTAGTAGAAAAAGTGGAAGCCCTGCGAAACCACCGTACCCCGACAACCAAAAAACAGGTGCGCCAGTTTCTGGGACTGGCAGGGTACTACCGCCGATTTATACCAAACTTCGCGGCCATAGCCGCGCCTCTCACGGACCTTACCCGGGCCGCACTGCCCCAAAAAGTGTGCTGGACAACGGAATGCGAGAAAACGTTCCAGTGGTTGAAAGAGAGTCTCAGCCGGGGCCTCGTCCTAGCCCAACCCGATTTTAACCGTACGTTTACTGTCCAAACAGATGCCTCAGAAACAGGGATCGGAGCGGTCCTGTCCCAAGGGGAAGGGGAAGAAGAACACCCGATCGTGTACATCAGCCGGAAACTATTTCCCCGGGAGCGCCGCTACTCGACCATCGAAAAGGAGGCGCTGGCCGTGAAATGGGCGCTGGACATGTTACGGTATTACCTCCTAGGAGACCGGTTCCGCGTGATCACCGACCACACCCCCCTGCGTTGGCTACAGAATATGAAGGACTCTAACGCCCGGATGATGCAGTGGTACCTAGCACTACAGCCTTACGCTTTCGAGGTGGCGCATCGACCCGGCTTGCAACACCAGAACGCGGACTTCTTTTCCCGGCAACATGAGAGCGAACAAGGGGAAGAGGGAAGTAAGTTAAAAGGGGGGGGTGTGATGGGGCAAGCCCGCACCCCGCGGGGACAGCCCCCCGGGAGGCGTTGTGGGGCGGGAGGCCAGGCAGCCACCGGCGTTGCCCCGGTTGCTCGGCAGCCGCGCAAGCTGCCCCCAGCCCCAGCGCGCCGGGTGACGTCAGCGGGAGCGCGCCGCGGCGCTGGCCGCGTTGCCGGGGCAACGGACCGACGTCCGGGCGGAGCGTCGGGGACGCCGAGACGCACTGGCGCCAGGACGTCGGCGCCAGATTTAAAAGGCCGGAGCAGGGAGCAGGAAAGGGGGGGAACACACCGGAACGGAGGCAGGCGGCCCGTCAAGGAGCCAGCGGACCCACCCCCGGCAGTTCCTCCAAGCGAGCCCCGAGAGGGGACGGTGAGTCACCCGGTTGCGGGAAGAGAAGGAAGTGGCCCAGGGCAGAGTCCGGAGTGACTGGTGGGCTGACGAGTTAAGGGGGTACACCCCGTCAGCCGGGGTGGGTCGAGCCGAACCCGCACCCTTAGGGCCCTGGGCTGGGGCCCGTGAGAGTGGGGGGGCCCGGGCCCCCCTTCCCCTCCCATCGTGCCTGGGAGAGGGAAACCGAAGACAAAGCCGGATAAAAGAAAGATTAGGAGCACTGGTGCGGGGACACAGCACCGGAAAACTTGGGGCGACGCCGCGGGGCGGCGGCGGGGCTTCACAATTGGATAAATGGACGGTAAGATGGATAGAAAGATGGATAGAAAGGTGGCTAGAAGGCCGGGCCCAGCGGGTAGTGATCAACGGCTCGATGTCAGGATGGCGGTCGGTTTCTAGCGGAGTGCCCCAAGGTTCGGTTCTAGGACCGGTTTTGTTCAACATCTTTATTAATGATCTGGATGAGGGGATGGATTGCACCCTCAGCAAGTTTGCGGATGACACTAAGCTAGGGGGAGAGGTAGATACGCTTGAGGGCAGAGATAGGGTCCAGAGTGACTTAGACAAATTGGAGGATTGGGCCACAAGAAATCTGATGAGGTTCAACAAGGACAAGTGTAGAGTCCTGCATTTGGGATGGAAGAATCCCAAGCATAGTTACAAGCTGGGGACCAACCAGTTAAGTAGTAGTTCTGCAGAAAGAGACCTGGGGGTTACAGTGGATGAGAAGCTGGATATGAGTCAACAGTGTGCCCTTGTAGCCAAGAAGGCTAATGGCATATTAGGGTTCATTAGGAGGAGCATTGCCAGCAGATCCAGAGATGTCATTATTCCCCTTTATTCGGCTTTGGTGAGGCCACATCTGGAGTATTGTGTCCAGTTCTGGGCCCCCCACTACAAAAAGGATGTGGACGCATTGGAGAGGGTCCAGCGAAGGGCAACCAAAATGATTAGGGGGCTGGAGCATATGACTTATGAGGAGAGGCTGAGGGAGTTGGGTCTGTTTAGTCTGCAGAAGCGAAGAGTGAGGGGGGATTTGATAGCAGCCTTCAACTTCCTGAAAGAGGTTCCAAAGAGGATGGAGAGAGGCTGTTCTCAGTAGTGACAAATGGCAGAACAAGGAGCAATGGTCTCAAGTTGTGGTGGGAGAGGTCCAGGTTGGATATTAGGAAAAACTATTTCACTAGCAGAGTGGTGAAGCACTGGAATGGGTTACCTAGGGAAGTAGTGGCGTCTCCATCCCTAGAGGTGTTTAAGTCTCGGCTTGACAAAGCCCTGGCTGGGTTGATTTAGTTGGAATTGGTCCTGCCTAGAGCAGGGGGCTGGACTTGATGACCTTCTGAGGTCTCTTCCAGTTCTATGATTCTATGATTCTATGAAGAGGGTCGCCATCGCAGTGTGGAAGCTGGCCACCCCGGACAGCTACCGATCGGTGGCACACCAGTTCAGGGTGGGCAGATCCACCGTCGGTGTCATCGTCATGGAGGTAAGTCCCAGGGGGAGTGGGGTCGGTGGAGGGTGCTGCACTCCATACCCAGGGGCAGCCAAGACTCCGGGCTGGGTCACCCAGGGGTTTGGGCCGTCCCTCCCTTGCACAGGCCTGCTGGTGGGGGGGAGGCCGTAGGGCGAGGGGGCTGTGGTGTGTGTGTGTGTGCATGTACATGTGTGCGTGCATGAGGACAGAGGGAATCATGGGGGGGGGGGCCAAGGGAGTGCACACTCACCCCTGCCTTATGTGATGTGTTCCCTTGTGTTTCTCTGCACCCTTCTGCAGGTCGTCCATGCCATCAACGACGTCCTGCTCCCAAGAGTCATCCGCCTGCGCGATGTGGACGCTACTCTGGCCAGCTTCGCTGCCCTCGGGTTCCCCAAGTGCAGGGGAGCCCTGGACGCAACCCACATCCCCATCCGGGCCCCGGAGCATCGAGCAGCCCATTTCACGAACAGGAAGGGGTACTGCTCGATTGTTCTCCAGGCCCTTGTGGACCACCGGGGCCGCTTCCTGGACATCTACGGAGGCTGATCCAGCCGGGCACACGACACCCGCATCCTCTGCAACTCCGGACTCTTTCGCAGGTTGGAGGCGGGCACCTACTTCCCCTGGCGGGAGTTGACTGTCGGGGATGTGCCTATGCCCATCTATAGCATCGGGGACGCGGCCTACCCCCTGCTGCCCTGGCTAATGCGGCCCTACACGGGGCGGCCGGACCAGAACCGGGCCCGGTTCAACGACTGCCTCAACCGGGTCCGGAATGAAGTGGAGTGCGCCTTCGGACGCTTAAAAGCCCACTTCCGCTGTTTGCTCACCCGTCTCGAGATGGGTGAGCGGAATGCAACGGAGGTACTGGCCGCGTGCTGCGTGCTCCACAACATTGTGGAGCGCAGTGGGGAGGCCTTCCTCTCTGCATGGATGGCAGCCGAGGCACAGACGTTCGACCAGCCCCACACAGCTGCCGTCCGCCAGGCGCGCCAGGATGGGGTGCGCATCAGAGAGGCCCTGACGGACATGTTCGCACAGGCTCCATAGTAGGGTCGCCTCGGTCTCCCCAGACGACTCCCTCCCATCCCCTCCCCTTCCCCCTCCCCTCCCCTTACCTCCCAATAAACACCAACACAGTTTTGTTTTCAACAGAAAAACGTGTATATTTTTGTTTACAAGGGGGAGAGGGGAAGGAGACCTTGAACTGGGAGGGGGAGGGGGAGGACACCTTCAACTGGGACGGGGAGGAGCTACTCCTGGGAGAAGTGGCCCCTGCGACCGCTCCTGCGGGGGCGGACCTGCACATGGAGGGCAGGCCGCGTCGGGGCAGGCTTCACAGGGAGGTGGGCATGAGGGGCAGGAGCAGGAGCAGGGGCAGGGGCAGGAGGGGCAGGAGGGGCCATTGCAGGAGGGGCAGGAGCAGGGGCAGGAGGGGCCATTGCAGGAGGGGCGAGGGGCAGTGCTAGGGGAGGGCTGGTGGGGGCGTGGGGCAAGGCGATGCCATAGTGGACGGCATGGCCAATGCGGGCGGTGAGGGTTGCGATGGAATCCGCCATGCGGACGCACTGGGGCTGGAAGGCGCCCCAGGCCTCCTGGTGCCACTGCAGGTCCACCTCCACGCGCTGAGTGCTGGCTGCCTCGACGCGCTCGACGGCCTGCACATGGCGCTGAAGGAGCTGGTCCTGGTGGCAGAGCCGCTGCCTCGGTGGTTGGGCGGCTGGGGGTGCCGCTGCTGCTGCTTCCACAGGGCTGGAGGGTCCCCGGCTTGTGCTTGGTCCCGCTGCAGGGAAGAGAAGAAAGGATGTCAGGCAGGCAGGCCGGCCACTGTCCCCACACCTCATGCCCTCCACCCCTGAGCCCAGGTGACCCCACAGTAGTGTGGCTTGGGCCCACTCAGTTACCCCCCTGCCCCCCGTCTTGTATGTTGGCAAGGAGGACTGCCCCGGAGTAGGGTCCTCCTCCATGTGTTGTAACCACCGGTCTGTGTCCTGGCCCCGTGGAGGGCGGGAGGGCGCTTGTGTTGTGTTCACCTGTGGAACTCCCTGCCGGTGGAGGCTGTGAGGCTTTGGGCTAATCACTGGTGTTTGACAGGGAGCGAGATGCATCCCCACACAGTGCCTGGGAGCACATCTGGCAGACGTGGTCTGGGCTCTCAGATCCCCATCGCGTGGGATGTCTCCTGGACGGAACCAGGGGTGACTGGGGAGTGTCCCATCCTTGCAGCAAAACTCAGGTGGCCTTAGGGGTGGCCCAAGCGCTCCCCCCCCCCCCCCCACTCCCGCTAGCCCTCACACATGTAGCCCAGGGACATGTGCGGCCGCAGTGGGGACTTCCCTCGGGGAGCCAGCCAAGGCACCGGGAGCAGGCGAGGGGCTCGGTGGAGGCCACGCTCACAGGGCTGTGACGCTGCGGTTTTCCCAGGAGCAGCTGGCTGCGCCTCACAGCCAGGCATGGGACAGTGTTGCCGTTCTGCGTGCTGCACCCTTGCGGAGGTGCGGGCTCTGGGCTGAGTCCCTGGGGCCCTGGCTGGTTCCAGCCGGCATCCACCCTTCCCCCTGGTCCCGCCGCATGTGTGTGAGCAGCACGGTCCCAGGCGTGCCCTGCAGCTGCCTGCCGCGGCCACGTGCCGCTCGGTCACCAGGCTACACGTGCTGCTTGCTGCCTAATGCTACACAACGTGCAGCTCACGTGGCCTGAGTGACATGTTCTCCCCCTCCCCGCTCCAGGCGCCTGGCTCCCCGCCCCCCCGCCCTTGTGAGTGCAAAGTGCAACACTCACCGGTGGATCCTTCCCTGGCCTCCAAGGATGCGCGGGAGATGTCGGGGCTGCCAGAGGGGGCCTGCAGGGTGGCAGTGCCGGCCTCATCCTCCGACCTGCTGCTGCTGTCTCCTTCCCCTGTCTCGGTGGTCCTGGTGACGGGGGGCGGGGGGGGGGGCGCATGCTGCTGTCAATGGGGACGTCCGGTCTCTGCGGTGCTGGCTGGCCCAGGATGGCGTGGAGCTGATGGTAATGGGGGCAGGTGTTGGCTCCTGCCCCCTGGCCCTCGCTGGCCCTCACGTAGCCCAGGCGCAGCTCCTTTACTTTCGCCTGGACTTGTTCGAGGGTCCGGGCTGGATGGCCCTGCTGGGCGAGCGCCTGGGCCATGCGGGCAAAGATCTCGGCGTTGCGGCGCTGGGACCGGGTGTCGTGGAGGGCCTCCTCCTCCTGCCACAAGTCCAGCAGGGTCTCCAGCTCCCCTGAGGACCAGGATGGGGCTCGTCGTTTTCGGCCCCTTGGGGCCTCCTGTGCTGGGGGTGCGGGTGGCTGATCCCCCCCCCCCCCCCCGGAGCTGCCATCCTGCTGCGGGGTGTCTGCTGGACAGCAGGGGCCACGTGGCAGACCTCTGTCCATAGGTCTGAGATGGTCTCCTGCGTCTGCTTTAAGGGGGCTTGTGACGGACCGGGCCGTTTCTGGGCACAGCTGAGGGCGTCCGCTCAGGGCGAATTGCTCAAATCCGGGGCTCCTTGCAGCCCCCAGACTGGTGACCTCTCCAAACAGACCACAAACCAGTCCCACAGAGCGCTTCAGCAACCTGCCTGAAGCCTCACGAGCAAAACCCCTCTGACACCCCAGCAATATCCGTGCCTCAGATGGCCCCGGGCCTCATACACAGGTGGGGGGTCCTAGCACCCAATCCCACCTACCCCGAACAAATTCTATCCGGTTCCAAGAAACCAGCCACAGATCCCTGGTCAATTTACCCTCTGAACCTTACCCACAAATCACGCTGGGCCAATCCTTTAGAATCTATATCTAAAGGTTTATTATTACAAGAAAGAAAAGCATGAGAGTAAGGTTATTAAAGTACAGTACGTTACATGCACCGAATCTCCCAGTCCTCGATGCAGGCTCTAGCAGAGATGTTGCAGCTGCTGGTTTAAAAGTTCTTATTGCGCATCCTACGATCAGGATGGGTCCACAGGTCTTCCGGGCTCTTCGATCACTGCAATGCTGCCCCTGGGATGAAGTGCCGAGCTGAAGACAAAATGGCATCGACCACATGGCCTCTTTATACCCCCTTCCTGGCCTCTTCTGGTCTCGGCCGGTCACCTGGTCCTCAGCCTCTCTCTGCTGGCAGCTCTTGGGTCTCCGCCCTCCTGCTTTAGGTGTGTCCTTGGGCCATCAAGTGCCATTGTTCCACAGGGCTTCGCTACTCAGCCTGTCCATAGCCATGCTTAACCACATTCCGAGACGGTTTACAAGCAATTAGAAACACTATCCCAGAGGACACTACTGCCAACCTGATAGCAGACCTATGTAACTTTGTTCTCACCCACAATTATTTCCGGTTTGAGAACAACTTATACCTCCAGATCAGCGGCACAGCCATGGGTACACGCATGGCCCCACAGTATGCTAACATCTTTATGGCTGACCTAGAACAACGTTTCCTCAACTCCCGTCCCCTTTCACCCCTCCTCTACCTACGGTACATCGATGACATCTTTATGATCTGGACACATGGCCAAGAAACACTGGAGATATTCCACAGAGATTTCAACAACCTACACCCCACCATCAACCTCAGCCTGGACCATTCTACACGAGAGATCCACTTCCTGGACACCACCGTACAAATCAACAATGGAAAATTAGACACCACTCTCTACAGAAAACCCACTGACTCATACAGTTACCTACATGCATCCAGCTCCCATCCAGAACACACCACACGATCCATCGTCTATAGCCAAGCCCTTCGATACAACCGCATCTGCTCTAACCCCACTGACAGAGACCAGAAGCTTCAGGATCTCTACCAAGCATTTATAAATCTCAACTACCCACCCAGAGAAACAAAAAAGCAAATTGAAAGAGCCAGACGAATACCTAGAAACCATCTACTTCAAGACAGACCCAAGAAAACCAACAATAGAACACCACTTGTCATCACCTACAACCCCCAACTTAAACCTGTCCAACACATTATCAATAAACTACAGCCTATATTGGAACAGGATACCATACTCAAAGAGGCTCTGGGAGACAGACCCATAGTCTCCTATAGACAACCACCTAACCTCAAGATGATTCTTACCAACCACCACAGGACATACCACACTAATACCAACCCTGGTACCTTCCCTTGCAACAAACCCCGTTGCCAGCTTTGTCCACATATTCATTCTGCTGATACCATTATTGGACCTAACCAAGTGAGTTATAAGATCAAGAACACATATTCCTGCGCATCCAGAAATATAATCTACGCTATCATGTGCCGAAAGTGTCCGTCTGCTATGTACATTGGACAAACATCTCAGACACTTCGCCAAAGGATTAATGCCCACAAAACAGATATCAGACAAGATCACAAAGAAAAAACAGTTTCTTGCCACTTTAACCAGAAAGGACACTCTCTAAATGACTTAGCCACCTGCATTCTGCTACAAAGACCTTTTACATCTGCACTTGAAAGGGAATCCTCTGAACTGTCATTCATGTTAAAATTCGACACTTACCAACAAGGACTTAACAAGTCTTTGAACTTTCTCACCCATTACCAAGACAGTTTCCCCAATTATCACCTGTAATACCATTAACTCACAAACATCCCACTCTCCCTACCTTTAATATCAGCAATTCACAGACACTTACCTTCCTTCCTCCCCCTTCCCACCCCCCCGCATCCCCCTTCTGTTCTGCAATGTGATTTGTCCTTTTCATATTTGTTCATTTTTTTAAATTGTATCCTTTGGTATATATGGTTGTGACTACTTTCTTCTACTATTTGATCTGAGGAAGTGGGTCTGGCCCACGAAAGCTCATCATCTAATAAACCATCTTGTTAGTCTTTAAAGTGCTACATTGTCCTGCATTTTGCGAGAAATATTCAGCTTCCACACAGATTACAGATTCCTATCTACACACACAGACATTATACACTCACATAAATAGCGTACACAGGATCAGCAAACAACAAGCTCCCATTCAATACCCCACATGGCTCCCTTTTATACCAATTTCTGGGGCCAACACCCCCACCTAGGGGTGCAGCAGCGATCTGGCTGCTTCCCTCCAATTCGGTAATGTGACAGGGCTCAGGTTACAGGAAGTCCAGGGAGCTGACTGTGGCTACGGAGTCTGCAAGTATCCATAGGGCTTTTTTCTGTTTAGCCTGCTTTTGCGCAAAACGTCTTAGCTGCCTGTCTACACTGGCCCTTTTGCGCAAAATCATTTCTGCAAGAGGGCTTTTTCCCGAGCGGGAGCGTCAGAGTATTTGCGCAAGAAGCACTGATTTCGCATAGTAGAACATCAGTGCTCTTGCGCAAATTCTCGCGGCCAGTCTAGAAGCAGCCAAGGAGATGCTAGTGAAGGCTAGGCAGTTCCAACCTGGAGCTCAACCCAGGCAGACCTCTGGGCTGACTGGGAACACCAGCACCTTGGACAGCTCCGAGTGGGTGCTGGGCCTGTGCAGCTAAGCGGAGCTAGATCCTTTGGCACAAGGCTAGCCAGCAACAACTCTGAGGAACCCTGGACAAGGGGAACTTTGCAACTAGGCCCTAGAGAAGGGCTAGGATGAGGTGGCATCCTAGGGAAGCGGCCCAGGGATACGATCAGAACTGTGGACTTTGAAACCTGGCAGGTAACTGCTCCTTATAGGGTCCCTGGGCTGGGACCCAGAGGAGTGGGCAGGCCTGGGTCCCCCCCACCACAAGCTACACCTAAATGAGGGGGTAAAGAGGAGGCCTGAACCTTGGCCACAAAGTGGACTGTGCTTCACTTGCAAACAGGCGAGGTAACTATTACGTGACCCCCCCCCCCCCGCCCCCCGCCCTCAGCCACTAAGGGGTGTGCACAGACAGGACTGAACCTATTACAGGGGCTCAGAAAACAGCTGCATGGCCACACAACTTACAGGGAACTTTCCTAGGTGTAACTGATTTTGTGCCTTAATCTGTCTGATTCTATCCCTGCATTTCTTCTGTACTCTTCCTTAGCAATTTGTTCATGTCTCCACTTTGTGAAGGTTTCCTTTGTGATTATTTTTTAAGGCCATTAAAGAGCTCCTAATGAAGCCACAATGGCTTCTTGCTATTCTTTCTAATTTTCCTTCACATAGGGATAGTATTTCTCTTGGAGAAACTGCCAACACTCTCAAACTGCTTCACTCCCACCCCAGCGATTTTCTTCCCATTGTCCATATTCTGCTGCTCTCACTCCTTCCTTGTCTTAGAAAAGTAATATGACAAAATATAAAACTCCCAGGGTATGTCTACACTACAAAGTTAGTTCAAACTAACTTTCATAGGGTATGTCTACATTACAAAGTTAGTTCGAACTAACGGATGTTAGTTCGAACTAACTTTCCTAGGCGCTACACTAGCGCTCCGCTAGTTCGAACTTAATTCGAACTAGCGGAGCGCTTACTTCGAACTAGGAAAACCTCATTTTACGAGGATTAAGCCTAGTTCGAACTAGCTAGTTCGAATTAAGGGCTGTGTAGCCACTTAATTCAAACTAGTGGGAGGCTAGCCCTCCCCAGCTTGCCCTGGTGGCCACTCTGGCCAACACCAGGGAAACTCTATTGCCCCCCTCCCGGCCCCGGACCCCTTAAAGGGGCACGGGCTGGCTACGGTGCCCATGCCAGGTGCAAGCCTGCCAGCACCCAGCCAGCAGACCCTGCACCTGGCACGGATCGAGCCACCCACCCGATGCCCCCCAGCCCTCCCCCTCTTCCCGGGACCAGGCTGGCGGCTCCCGGGAGCTTGCCCGGGACCGCAAGAGGCGGGCACCCGCCTGGGCTAGTGCGGACATCGTGGACCTCGTCCACGATCTCTGCACTAGGCACAGGAAAGTGGCCATCTAGGGCAGGAGAGCTGCCAGCCTGGCCACCCAGGAGCAGGTGTGCAAGAGAATCAAGGGGGTCCAGTGAGACCCCCGACCCTGAGCCCTGAGCTTACAGTGGACGTCCTGGGTCAGACCAAAGGTCCATCTAGCACAGTAGCCTGTCTGCCGACAGCGGCCAACCCTAGGGACCCTGGAGGGGATGGACCGAAGACAGTGACCAAGCCATTTGTCTCGTGCCATCCATCTCCAGCCTTCCACAAACCTTGGGCAGGGACACCACTCCTACCCCCTGGCTAATACCACTCCATGGACCCAGCCTCCATGACTTGATCTCATTTCCCTTTAAACTGTGTTCTAGTTGTAGCCTTCACAGCCTCCTGCAGCAAGGAGTTCCACAGGTTGACTCTTTGCTTTGTGAAGAAGAACTTTCTGTTACTAGTTTGAAGCCTGCTACCCATTCCTTTCCTTTGGTGTCCTCTAGTCCTTCTTTATGGGAACTAATGAAGAACTTTTCTGTATGCACCTTCTCCACCCCACTCCTGCTTTTAGAGACCTCTATCCTGTCCCCCCTCCGTCTCCTCTTTTCTAAGCTGAGAAGTCCCAGTCTCTTTAGCCTCTCTTCATATGGGACCTGTTCCCAACCCCTGATCATTTTAGTTGCCCTCCCCTCTCCCAGCCTCTCTCTTCCCCTCTCCCACCTCCTTTTCCCAGTCTCCCCAGCTACGTCTACACTGGCATGAATATCCGGAAATGCTTAAAACGGAATACTATTCCGTTTTCATTTTTTCTGGAAAAGGAACGTCTACATTGGCCGTGGAGTTTTCGTGATAACAATGCGCTTTTCCGGAAAAGCAAAAGCCCGGAACCATTTTGAAGAGGGCAAAGGCCACCAGACCATTCCGGGGGCGGGGCCGGAGCGCCGTCCAGACGTGTGGTTAAAGGGGTCTCGCCGGGCAGCCGTTGGTCTCGTGCTCCCGTGCCTTGGGGCCTCTGCCAGGGACTGGCACCCTTCGCGGGGTCGGTAGTTGCCCTGTGAGTTTTGGGGACACCACCCTTTGGCCCCCCAACAGCTTTTCCCGGCATTTTGTTTTGTCTGCCCTGCTCTCTGCCATGGAGCCGTGGGTGGCCATGTACCTGCTCGGGCCCCTGTTGGAGCTGTACAGGTGCCTGGAGCTCGTGCTGCAGGCTGGTGCCCTGGTGTTCATGTACCAGGAGGCAGAGATCGCCTTGGACTCCCTCACCAGGGAGGTCCTGGCAACCGTGTGGCATCAGCACCCCACTGTGGAGAGGCCCATCTGGACTTTGGAGACCAGCACCGACTGGTGGGACCGGGTGGTCCTCGGACGATGGGACGACCACCAGTGGATCAGGAATTTCTGGATGAGAAAGCGGACCTTCTTGACGCTGTGCACCTGGCTCACCCCCGCGCTGCAGAGAGCCACCACCCGGCTGCGGGCGCCCATCCCCGTTGAGAAGAGGGTCGCCATCACGCTCTGGAAGCTGGCCACACCGGACAGCTACCGCTCGGTGGCACACCAGTTCGGGGTGGGAAGATCCACCGTTGGAGTGATTGTCATCGAGGTAAGTCCCAGGGGGAGTGGGATGGGGGGAGGGTGCTGCACTCCATGCCCAGGGGCAGCCAAGACTCCAGGCTGGCTCGCCCAGGGGTTTGGGCCGTCCCTCCCTTGCACAGGCCTGCTGGTGGGGGGGGGGGCGTGGGGGGCCCTGGGGTGTGTGTGTGTGTGTGTGTGTGAGGACAGAGGAAATCAAGGGGGGGGACCCAAGGGAGCGCACACTCACCCCTGGCTGTATGTGATGTGTTCCCTTGTGTTTCTCTGCACCCTTCTGCAGGTCGTCCATGCCATCAATGATGTCCTGCTCCCACGAATCATCCGCCTGCGCGACGTGGACGCTACGCTGGCCGGCTTCGCTGCCCTCGGGTTCCCCAACTGCGGGGGAGCCCTGGACGCAACCCACATCCCCGTCCGGGCCCCGGAGCATCGAGCAGCCCATTTCACAAACAGGAAGGGGTACTGCTCCATCGTTCTGCAGGCCCTCATGGACCACCGGGGCCGCTTCCTGGACATCTTCGGGGGCTGGTCCGGCCGGGCACATGACGCCCGCATCCTCTGCAACTCTGGACTCTTTCGCAGGTTGGAGACGGGCACCTACTTCCCCTGGCGGGAGTTGACTGTCGGGGATGTGCCTATGCCCATCTGCGTCGTCGGGGACGCGGCCTACCCCCTGCTGCCCTGGCTAATGCGGCCCTACACGGGGCAGCCGGACCAGAACCGGGCCCGGTTCAACGACCGCCTCAACCGGGCCTGAAATCAGGTGGAGCTCGCCTTCGGACGCTTAAAAGCCCACTTCTGGTGTTTGCTCACCCGTCTTGACATGGGTGAGCGGAATGCCACGGAGGTACTGGCCGCGTGCTGCGTGCTCCACAACATTGTGGAGCGCAGTGGGGAGGCCTTCCTCCCTGCATGGATGGCAGCCGAGGCACAGACCTTGGACCAGCCCGACACAGCTGCCATCCGCCAGGCGCGCCAGGAGGCGGTGCGCATTAGAGAGGCCCTGGTGGACATGTTTGCCCAAGCCCCATAGTAGGGTCGCCAGGGTCACCTCAGACTACTCCGTCCCATCTCCTACCCTTCCCCACCTTACCTCCCCCCCCCACCAATAGTAAAGCGTCAGGTCACAGCACATCGGCCGTCATCGTGTCTGTTCGTCGGGTGCGTCGGGCTTAGTTAGGGTTTTTCTTTTAAGTTAGGCGATGGTGGCCTAAACCCTAGCCTGTCCTGAAGAACAGCCAACAGGATTTGGGACTTGTGCGGAAGGCTCACGTCAGTGCCATCTTCGACGGATCTCCTGGCTCTTCCTCTCCTGAGGCCCGGAAGGCCCAAAGGATTGAGGTGGCCAGCTTCACCGTCATCGTCCATCGAGGGATCTCCTGGCTCTTCCTCTCCTGAGGCCCGGAAGGCCCAAAGGATTGAGGTGGCCAGCTTCGCTGTCATCGTCCGTCGAGGGATCTCCTGGCTCTTCCTCTCCTGAGGCCCAGAAGGACCAAAGGATTGAGGTGGCCAGCAACACCACAATCATCCTCCCTGCGCCTAGACTATGTTTTAGAATCTGTACTGTGCATCTTTTAACCATTTGTGCTTCTTTGTTGCTATGTAAATATAGTTTGTGGTTTACATCTTTACTGAAAAGTCTCAGTATTTCTTTATGCGCCGCAAACCAATGACCACTGAAAAAGGCCCCCCCCCCCCCGGTGATAGAGTCATGAATTTGTTGTCCACAGTTTGTAACCCTGTTAAATTGAAGTGGCTAATTGGCATCTCACATAATTTCTGTACAGTTACTGAACACGATAACCACACAAGATTCAAGTGAAAACAGAACTTTTTATTTACAAAGGAGGGGGGGGACCTTTAACTGGGAGACGGAGGGGGGGGGGACCTTTAACTGGGAGACGGAGGGGGGGGCAGTTACTGGGATGGGTGGCCCCTGTGAGTGCCCCTCCGGGGGCGGCCCTGCCCACACTGGGCAGACCGCGTCGGGGCAGGCTGCACGGTGAGGTGGCCACGAGTAGGAGCACGAGTAGGATCAGGGGCAGGAGCAGGGGCAGGAGCAGGGGCAGGGGCAGGGAGAGGAGCAGGGATAGGAGGGGGCATGGGCTGTGCTCCGGGAGGGATGGCGGGGGCATGCAGTCCGGCCATGCCATAGTGGATGGCATGCACTAAATGGGCCGTCAGCGTGCCCATTGTGGTGCGCATCCCTCGGCATTCCTCCAAGAATGCAGCCCAGCCCTCCTGCCGCCAGTCCTGGTCCCCCTGCACCCGCTCCTCAATTGACGTCTGGATTGCCTCCACCGCGGTGACGTGATGGCGGAGCAGCTGGTCCCAGTGTCGGAGCCTCGGGCTCCGGGCTTGGGCAGCTGGGGGCGCCGCTGCTGCTGGAGTCGCGGGTCTGGTGCTGGGTCCCGCTGCAGGGAAGAGAACAAAGGATGGGTCAGTCAAACAGGCCGGCCACTGTCCCCACACCGCATGCCCTCCACCCCGGAGCCCAGGTGACCGCACAGTAGTGTGGCTTGGGCCCACTCGGTTCCCCTCCTGCTCCCGTGTTGTATGTTTGCAAGGAGGACCGCCCCGGAGTAGGGTCCTCCTCTAGTATTGTAAGCACCGGTCTGTGTCCTGGCCCTGTGGAGGGCGGGAGGGCGCTTGTGCTGCGTTCACCTGTGGAACTCCCTGCTGGTGGAGACTGTGAAAAGCTTTGGGCTAATCACTGGTGTTTGACAGGGAGCGAGATGCATCCCCACACAGTGCCTGGGAGCACACTTGTCAGTGGCGGTCTGGGCTCTCAGATCCCATCGCGTGGGATATCTCCTGGACGGAACCAGAAGAGTGACTGGGTGGGGGTATGTCCCATCCTTGCAGCAAAACTCAGGGGCCCTTCTCCCTCCCACTATCCCTCCCGCAAGCCCGGTAGCCCAGGGACAGGTGTGGCCACAGTGGGGACTTCCCTCGGGGAACCTGCCAAGGCACCGGGAGCAGGCGAGGGGCTCGGTGGGGGTCCACAGTCACAGGATTGTGACACTGCGCTTATCCGAAGAGCAGCTGGCTGTGCCTCACAGCCAGGCATGGGACAGTGTTGCCGTTCTCTGTGCTGCACCCTTGCGGAGGTGCGGGCTCTGGGCTGAGTCCCTGGGGCCCTGGCTGGTTCCAGCCGGCATCCACCCTTCTCCCTGGTCCCGCCAAATGTGTGTGAGCAGCACGGTCCCAGGCGTCCCCTGCAGCTGCCTGCCGCGGCCACGTGCTGCTCGGTCACCAGGCTGCACGTGGTTGCACGTGCTGCTTGCTGCCTAATGCTACGCAGCGTGCAGCTCACGTGGCCTGAGTGACATGCTCTCCCGCTCCCCCCTCCGGGCACCTGGCTCTCCCTCCCCCCCGCCCTCTGCCCCCCGCCCTTTGGGAGTGTAACCTGCAAAGACTCACCAGTGGGTTCCTCCCCAGCCTCAGAGGAGCTGCTGGAGGGGGCCTGCTGGGTGGCAACGCTGGCCTCCTCTCCTGACGCGCCGCCACTGTCATCTCCCTCCTCCGGCTCGGTGGGACGGTTGATGGGGGGGGGCGGGTGCTGGCAGGTGTCCACAGGGACAGCTGGGGCTTGCGGGGCTGGCTGGCCCAGAAATGAATTCAGCCGCTCAAAATAGTGGCAGGCATTGGGTCCTGCTCCCCTCCCCTCCCCTCCGTGGCCCGCACGTACCCCAGCCGCAGTTCCTTCACCTTCGACCGCACCTGCTCGCAGTTGCGGCTGGGGTGTCCTTGCTGGGTCAGGTTCCGTGCCAGACGGCTGTAGATGTCGGCGTTCCGGCAGCGGGACTGCAGGTCATGGAGACCCTCCTTCTCCTCCCACAAGTCCAGGAGGGTCTCCAGCTCCCTGGGGGTCCAGGATGGGGCCCTGCGTTTGCAGCCCCTGGGGGCTTCCTCCCCTGCCCCAGGTGACGGTGGCTGATGACCACCCGGAGCTGCCAAGCCTGCGCTGTGAGGTGGCTGGGCAGCACAGTTGGCACGTGGCAGAGCTGGGAAGGGTGGCCTCCTGCAGGCTCCTGCCACGTGCGGCCAGTAGTATGCGCGCTCTTTAAGTCCTCGGGTTACCCGGAAGTCCGCGGCTTCTACGGGGTCTCCCACCGTCCAAACCGCTTTTTTCCGTTTCTTCTGCTTTTCCGGAAAAGCGGTCTACACTGGCCCTTTTCCGGAAAAGCTTTTCCGGAAAAAGGACTTTTGCCCGAGCGGGAGCAGCGTAGCGTTTCCGGAAAAGTGGCTGATTTTGTACAGTACAGCATCGTTGCTTTTCCAGAAATTCAAGCGGCCAGTGTAGACAGCTCGCAGCTTATTCTGGAAAGGCGGCTGCTTTTCCGGAATAAGTGGCCCAGTGTAGACACACACCCCAGTTTTGTTCAATAAAGACAGATTCCATTTTGGAAGACACGTTATCTTTATTTTGTACATCAGGAAGGGGGGCTAGGGAAGGGTAAGTGGAAGGAGGTGAGGGAGGAATGGGGTACGAGCCCCCGATGGGGAGGACTGGGCTGGCTCTGCGGGCTTCTGGGGGTGGAAGCTCTCCTGCAGCCCCACGATTGCCCCCTCTCCCCAGATGGCAGCCTGCGGCAAGTGCAGCCGGGCTGATGGCCGAGTGCTGTGATGTGCCCAGTGTGGGTAGTCCGGGCACTCCAAGCCAGGACTGCTTTGCAAGCGGGGCACCCTGAGAACTGTCTGTCCGGGGTGGGGGTCGGGACCCTTTAAGCACAGTCCTCGGCTAGCCTGAGACAGCAGCTCCACGCTCTAAGTCCTCCTCTGATGCCCTGCCGGCACTGCTTCTGGCCATCCTTAAGCCCGGTTCAGGGTCCACTCAATGTGGACATGCTAGTTCGAATTAGCAAAACGCTAATGCGAACTAGTTTTTAGTTCTAGACGCGTTAGTTCGAATTCGCTTAGTTCGAATTAACTCTGTAGTGTAGACATACTCTCTGAGGCTTGTGCTTAAAGGGATCCCCCTGTACAGTCGGTTCTCAGCTTTTTCGCTTGCTTGCCTACCTCGCCGAGGGACAGCAAAGTGTTTTCCTCTCCGCCTGCCTGTGTCGGTGGTTCCCATTGGGGACACCGCCACAGTTGGCACCATGGAGCCAGAGCTCACCCTGGGCATTCTGCTCCAGTTTTTGGACTTGCTGCTGCAAGCCTGCCAGCAATGGGTGGAGGCTGCCTGGCACCATCTGGTGCACGTCAGCCCCCTGCCCCTCCCCCTGGCCTCCCTCCTTCCCCTTCCCCTCCCTAACTCCCCTTCCTAATGTCAAATAATGACACCTGTTTGGACAAAAAAAATCTTTTATTTTACATAACTGGGGTGCGGGGAGGGAGGAATGGGGGTGGGGGAGGGGAGGGGGAAACCTGGGATCTGGAAGGGGGAGGAAAGGAAGGGAAATCTCAGGGTTCAGGGTCTTGCTGGCTCTCCCGTCTCGCAGCACTGCAGGTGTGGGGTGGGGGGGAGTGGGTGTGGAGGGTGGGGCAGGAGGGACGGGGGGTGTGGAGGATGCAGGAGGGGGAGCAAGGGTGGGAGGAGGAGCGAGAGCTGGGGTGGCCACAGGGGTTGGAGCAGGAGGAGGCAGGAACCTGTCCACCAGGGTCTGGAGGTGACCTCTGAGGGCACGGCCCTGATCCTCCAGCACCTCCAAGCTCTGCTACAGCAGCCGCAGGCCCTCCTGGACCCTGGGTGCGGAGCTGCTGCCCCAGTAGCTGCAGGTGGCACTGCTGGTAGTCCTCCAGGTTCCTGGTGCACGTGCTGGCCTGGGTGCGGGTGGCTGTTCCAGGCAGGGTGGTGCGCCCTGCAGTCCCAGGTGCTGCGGCTGTGGTGAAACAAGAGCAGTGGTCAGTTCTCCCTGGGTACACAGTGTGTGAAACCCAGCCCCCCTCTGCAAGGCGAGGTCGGCGTGTGGGGAACAGGCCAGGGCCCCTGCATGACACTCAGCTGCTGCTCCATGGTGGGCAAGGCCCAGGAGCACGGTCCCTGGGCTCCCTCTCCACCCCCCTCCCCATACACATAAGGGGACCATGATGGCACTCACATGTGGAGCCCTCCCCAGCCTCAAATGACACAGCAGATGTGCTCTGTGGGATGACTCGGGGGTCCTGGGTCCTGGGCAGGCTCCCTGCAGGCTTCTACAGCTCCTGGCTCTCAGTGTCCTTCTCTTCCTTCGTTTCTGCCCCGGGGTCGACCGCCACCCGGGGGGCATGGACTGCGTGAGCCCCCAGGATGCGGTCCAGGGCCTTAAAGTGAGGGCAGGCCTCTGGGTCGGTGTCATGTTACTGAATTTGAGGGGAGCAGCCAGATTGCTGCTGCACCCATAGGTGGGGGTGTTGGCCCCAGAAATGGTATAAAAGGGGGCCATGTGAGGTGTTGACTAGAAGCTTACTGTCTGATAGTCCTATGTACGCTAGTCATGTGTTTGTAGAATGTCTGTGTGCAATTATTAGCATGTACTTGTATGGATACTGAATATTTCCCTGCATGTGGTTGAGCATTGGGCAGGGCCGAGCCTGTGGACATGCTAATTAGTGAGGCCCTGTGGGAGAATGGCTCTCAATGGGCCAAGGACACACCTAAAGAATGAGGGCTGTCACCTGAGAGCTGCCAGCAGGGAGCACAGAGATTGGCCGCTGGCCAGGTGACCTGCTGCGGCCAAGAAGAGATCAGGAAGGAGGTATAAAGAGGCCATGTGACTGATGCCATCTTGTTCTCAGCTCAGCACTTCATCCCAGAGGCAGCACTGCAGGGATCGAAGAGCCCGGAAGACCTGTGAACCCGTTCTGATACTAGGATGTGCAACAAGGACTCTTAAACCAGCAGCTGTAACATCTCTGCTAGAGCCTGCATCGAGGACTGGGAGATTCGGTGCATGTAACGTACTATTCTTTAACAACCTTACTCTCAGGCTTTTCTTTCTTGTAATAATAAACCTTTAGATATAGATTCTAAAGGATTGGCCCAGCGTGATTTGTGGGTAAGGTCCAGAGGGTAAATTGACCAGGGATCTGTGGCTGGTTTCTTGGAACTGGACAGGACTTGTTCGGGGTAGGTGGGATTGGGTGCTAGGACCCCTCACCTGTGTATGAGGCCCAGGGCCACTGGGGCACGGATGTTGCTGGGGTGTCGGAGGGGTTTTGCTCGTGAGGCTTCAGGCAGCTGAAGCGCTCGGTGGGACTGGTTTGTGGCCTGTTTAGAGAGGTCACCAGTCTGGGGGCTGTAAGGAGCCCCAAAATTGAGCAATTTGCTCTGAGCGGACGCCCTCGGCTGTGCCCAGACATGGCCCGGTCCGTCAGTTGGCCCCTGGTTGGGAGGCCCTAGAGTAGGACTGCCGCAGGTCCTTAATTTTGTAGCGGACCTGCTCCTGGGTCTGCATGTGGCCTTTGGTGGCCGGGCTGGCAGCCATGCGGCTGTAGATGGCCACATTCCTGTACCTAGTACCAAGATCGTGCAAGTTGGAGGCCTCCCCCCAAACCTCGATGAGGTCCAAAATCTCTGCACTAGACCAGGCGGGCGCCCACCTTTTGCAGCCCCAGGCAGGCTCCTGGGAGCCACCAGCCTCGTCCTGGGAAGAGGTGGAGGGCTGGGTGGCAGCAGGTGGCTGGCTCATCCTGTGCCAGGTACAGGATCTGCTGGCTGGATGCTGGCAGGCTTGCAACTGGCACAGGCACTGTAGCCAGACCGTGCCCCTTTAAGGGCTTCGGGGCTGGGAGGGAGGCAGAAGAGTTTCCCTGGCTTGGCCCAGAGTGGCCACCAGGGCAACCTGGGAAGGGCTAGCCTCCAGCTAGTTTGAATTAAGTGGCTACACAGCCCTTAATTCAAACTACTTAATTCGAACCGGGCATTACTCCTCATAGAATGAGGTTTACCTAGTTCAAATTAAGAGCTCTGCTATTTCAAATTAAATTCGAACTAGCGGTTTGTATGTGTAGCAGTTATGAAAGTTAATTCCAACTAACAGCTGTTAGTTTGAATTAACTTTGTAGTGTAGACATACCCTGTGAGAATAAAGTAGGGGATTCAGTATAGCCTTGGGGCAATCTAGTCCAAGTGTACTGAAGATTTTGATAGGTGAAAGCAAACAAACTGGCTATCTGAATCAATTGGGATAGAGAAAAAGGCAGAACACAGATCTACAACCATAAAACGGGTGGCAGTGGCAGGGATACAAGACAAAATAGCAGGGTTAGGGACGACTGGAAAGGTGGGCAAAACAGCAGCATTAACAGCTCTAAGATATTGGACAAAGCGATAGGTATTTTTCCCAGGTTTTTTAACAGGCAAAATTGGAGTATTATGTGGGCTTCAGGTGGGTACAATAATGCCCTGCTCCAAAAGTGACTCAGTGACAGGGTGGATTCCTTCTGCTGCTTCTCTAGAAATAGGGTACTGGGGAACACAGGGAAGGGTTTTGGATGGATTCAGGGTAATACGCACAGGCTCAGCACTGAGCATATGACCGACCTCGTTTGTATGGGAAGACCAAAGCTGAGAGGGCACTTGGTTAAGAATTTCCTGTTGCATAATAGAAAAAGACGGGTCAGTCTTAGGGTGTGTCTAGACTACAGGGTTTTGTCGACAAAAGTGGACTTTTGTTGACAAAACTATACCTGAGTCCACACTGCCTTTGAGTTATGTTGACATAACGTCGACAAAACTCAGCAGTTTTGTCGACGTATGTAAACCTCATCCTACGAGGGATAAAGCCTTTTGTCGGCAGAGTTCTGTCGATAGAAGGCATTATTTCATCTACACTGTCCTCTGCGTCAACACTGTTATGTCAACAAAGTGGCTTGCTTTGTCGACAGAACTGGATGTAGTCTAGACGCTCTGTTGACATAAGTTTTGTCGACAGATTCTGTTGACAACTTATGTTGACGTAAGCCTGTAGTCTAGACATACCCTCAGAGTCCTTACCTTGGTCTTGTAGCAGAGCTAAAATCTCACTTTCACACTGTGCAGGAACATCCAAGAATATGCCATCCGTAGAACAATAGATTGTGCATCCTAATTTACAAAGCAAGTCCTTTCCAAATAGATTAACAGGAGTTGTTGGACTTAAGAGGAAGGTGTGTTGTTTAGAGATGGGCCCTATAGATATACTTAGAGGAGGTGACAGGATGCAGAATGGGCTGGCCTGTGATGCCAAGAGCATTGACAACCTCTGAAGACAACCTCTGAAGTGGGACATTAGAGAAATCAGGGGCACGTAAAGTAGAGCGAGAAGCACCTGTATCTACTTGACAAGAAATCAGTTTTCCAGCAACAGAACATTGAACATAGGGACCATCCTGGTCAAGAGGTATGACAGGTGCGATGAGGTCACTATCCCTCAGGCTGTCCTATTTTGGGGGAAAACGTTCGGGGGGCCCAAAAGGTCCATAGGAGGTTGGATCAGTAGTAGGGTCTTCAGGCCGTCGTCGCGGCCGGTATGGGCATTCGGACTTCCAATGTTCCAGCTGCTTGCAGTAGTGGCACTCGCTGCTTGAAGGGGGGGGGGGGGAGGGGGTCTCGTAGGGTTCCCTAAGTGATCCCTACCATGATTATTACTAGGGAGAGGGGGAGGGCACGAGGGTCCCCAGGATCCAGGGCAGCCTCTTCCCTTCCCTTTTGATGGACCTCCCTGAAGCTGCTGGATTTGGAGGGTCATAAGTTTAGTCTCGTTCCGATCCTTTGGTTTTTTTTTTGTTGTTGTTGTTTTTTTTAATTTTTGGCTTAGCAGTGTTGGGCTGCCCCTAGAACATCCTCTAGGGACTTGACCTCCCAGCCTATAACAGTTTGAATGCTTTCAGAAATGTTAGGGTCTAACCCTTGCATGAACGCAGTGGCAATGGCCTGTTGAGCATTTGTTACAGGGTTGTCCATTCCTGCATGTCTCTGAAAGACTTGCTTTAATCTTTCCAAATAGTCTGCAGGGGTTTCATCCTTATTTTGCTTACTGTGAAAGGGATGTGTTGAGACTTACCTAGAATATGTCAAATGAGCACTAGTTTAATTGTAAGTAGAAAGGAAAAGCAGCATTGTCAAATACAGGAGATAAAAATAAAAACAAAATTTGATTGGTTGACCAACAATAACCCTGCTTTTAGGGAAGTAAGTAACTCAGACAGCAGTATGCAACAAAGTGCTGATTACCCCAAATGGAGCAGACGAAAGTTTTTTGTAAGGGCAGAATGAGACAACAAAAATCTAACGTCAGCAATTGTCAGGCGAGTGGAGGATACCAAAATACTGAAACAGGGTATATAAGGTTGGCTGAAACAGACCATGAGCGGACGGGTTGCAAATCCGAAAAGCCAGGTCTGATCAACCAAAGCTCCCTCCCCGGTGCTGAATCTCGCTGCTGTAAATAAGCTCCGAAAGGGGAACAAAAGCTCCGAAAGGGGAACAACACCGGTCGTAAGTTGCAACACAAAATCCAAAGAAAGGAAAAACATAAAGAAAAGAATATCTCCTGAATCTAAGCAATGCTTCTATCTTTCTTTACATGAGTAGTATATATTTGACTCCATAAATTGTTTAAAAGTAAATCAGGAGGGTATATCTGTAGGAGGAGTTATTATTTCTTGGTTTTTTTACTGTACTGTTTTTCTATTTTGTATATTGTCTTAAAAGAATCAAATAGTGAATTGATTTAAATGGAAAATTAATTATAAAGTAAATAGAAAAAATAAAAAAAAATATTTGACCCTAAAGAAGTATTCCTCTGTCTGTGGTTTCAAATCCTTTAAAGAACCAAACCCAGTTACTGAAACATACAAGCATAAATTTTAGTCCAGTCGGCTTTTCTTGGACATATGTCTAGCACTGTCTTTACTAGGTTTGTGTGATGTCTATCTAGTCTGGCTTGGGTGTCAGGTTCATCAGTTGGCCATTGGGCGGATGTAAATAGGCGGTTCAGGGTTTTGCGGGGCAGTACAGATTTTAAAAGTTGGTTTAGGTCTTCCCAGGTGGGGTTATAGCAGCTGATCACGGTCTCTAATTCTTCCTTAAATTTGACCGGATCTTCACAAATTCTTGGAAATTTTTGCACAAGATTATATAGGTCACCCGGGGTCCATGGTGCATGAACAGTGATATTATTGGTAGGGTTAATACTGGGCATTTGTCTTAAGGGATATTGCTGGACATCGTTTCCTAGTCCCAAACTCCTAAGGGCGTATGGGGGTCTTTGAAATAGGGAGGAGATCATGCCCATGCCAGGGGAAGGGAAATACCCCTGTCCTGAATTATTTTGATGGTCTGTAGAAGGGGCTGAAGCCCCACTTCATTCGGGGCTGTTAGTGGAATCTGGTTCCACATGACGGTTATAAGGCAGGGGATTGGCAAGCACTGGATGCAATCCAGATTCTAAAATATCCTCTGATTCGTTTGGTCGGGGTTCCGCCTTAACTGGGTACAAAGGGCTAGGGGTAGAATTTAGAGGAGCAGCCAATTTTTCTTGCATTTCCTTCAATTGTAATTTAAGTTTTTCCTGTGAGTCTCTTAAACTTCTGGTTTGAGACTCAGTTTTTCTCTTGGATGCCTCCTCATACCAGCTAAAAAAGGCATCCCATTGAACCTGGGATACCTTGGATCCTCTGAATTCCAAGGCACCCCTTAAGTGCACTATTTTATTTAAATCAAAGCTACCTTCAGTAGGAAACTGTCTAGACAGATCATCCTGGGTATAAAAATTCCATTTGTCTAGAAACTCTCAAATTTTTAGAGAGTAATGCACATACATATAGTATGCTGGAGTTCCCTTAGGGGGGGCTGGGATCTCCTTTGACTGTCCAGTACCCATTGTTTTTCAAACGCACAGGGAGACAAAGGTAAAATATTAAGGGATCTGCACCGCACAGGTATTAGCCCGCAACCTTCATCGCCAAGGTGATTCCTGACCTGATAGTGGTACGCTTATTTAATGGGATACAGGTAAGGAAGAAAGACAACACACAAGGGGTCCGCTAAAGTCACAGAAGCCCTCGCCACGAGCCTACCGTTCTTGGCCGAGGTCAGGTTCAGTCAGTGTGACGGACCGGGCCGTGTCTGGGCACAGCTGAGGGCGTCCGCTCAGGGCGAATTGCTCGAATCCGGGGCTCCTTACAGCCCCCCTGACTGGTGACCTCTCCAAACAGGCCACAAACCAGTCCCACAGAGCGCTTCAGCTGCCTGCCTGAAGCCTCACGAGCAAAACCCCTCCGACACCCCAGCAATATCCGTGCCTCAGATGGCCCTGGGCCTCATACACAGGTGGGGGGTCCTAGCACCCAATCCCACCTACCCCGAACAAGTTCTGTCCGGTTCCAAGAAACCAGCCACAGATCCCTGGCCAATTTACCCTCTGGACCTTACCCACAAATCACGTTGGGCCAATCTAAAGGTTTATTATTACAAGAAAGAAAAGCCTGAGAGTAAGGTTATTAAAGTACAGTACGTTACATGCCTGCATCGAGGACTGGGAGATTCAGTGCTCTAGCAGATGTTGCAGCTGCTGGTTTAAAAGTTCTTGTTGCACATCCTAAGATCAGGATGGGTTCACAGGTCTTCCGGGCTCTTTGATCCCTGCAATGCTGCCTCTGGGATGAAGTGCTGAGCTGAGAACAAAATGGCATCGGCCGCATGGCCTCTTTATACCTCCTTCCTGGCCTCTTCTTGTATGCAGCGAGTCACCTGGTCAGAGGCCAATCTCTATATTCCCTGCTGGCTGCTCTCAGGTGACAAACCCCATTCTTTGGGTGTGTCTATAGCCCATTGAGAGCCATTGTTCCACAGGGCTTTGCTACTCAGCCTGTCCATAGCCATGCTTAACCACATTCAGAGAAATATTCAGCTTCCACACAGATTAGATTCCTACCTACACACACAGACATTATACACTCACATAAATAGCATACATAAGATCAACAAACAATAAGCTCCCATTCAATACCCCACATGGCTCCCTTTATACCAATTTCTGGGGCCAACACCCCCACCTAGGGGTGCAGCAGCAATCTGGCTGCTTCCCTCTAATTCGGTAATGTGACAGTCAGGCAATGGATCTGTGGCTCATGCAGGAACCAGAGACAGGGAAGGGCAAATGACGTCACTCATCACTGAACTCATACCATCTGAGACTTTAACTGCTAGAATTGGTCACTCCTTCACAGCGGGCAGCCAGGGTGGCTGATGGATGCCCCAGGAATCAGAGCCAGGAAGGCAACAAGATTCAACTCTCAGTTCTCAGTCATACACTCGCTCAGGTACATTCACACACTCATAACCGGACTTATAAACCAGACTCTCCTTATTCATTAAGCATGAGAACATTCTTATTCCAAAAAAAAATTCAAACAATTACCTTTAGCTGGTTTTTCGGTTCTGGACTGACCTGGTTTCAAAAGTTCGGATCCAGAAATCCTGCCAGACCGGGAGCCTACAGTAATCCTCCACCGAGCCCCAAATAGGGATTTTAAAAGGTCCCTTACCTTCTTGTGTGGCGCCTGGGGTTCGGAGGGGAATGGCCTGCGGTATTCCCAGCCGAAGCGTGATGTGTGGATCTGAGTCACGGCACCAGAATTGTCACGGAATAAACAAGCAGTCTGACTTACAGATTCAGGTCAGGCAGAAGCGTTTATTTACTGTGGCCACAGGAGAGCATGCACCAGAGTGTCAGAAGCTCTGCTTTTACGTACTCTGTCTAACAACAGAAATCTCAAAGTTTATATACCTTTGTAATTCCCATGAGCACATAATGGAGTTTAGCAGAAAACTAGAACCATATGTACTTAAGTGGTTACATCTGTTAGTTCTCGATGAGTACATTTTTTTTCTTTTTTGCAAACCTTGCAGTTTCTTTGTCTGCAACTTAGCTTGCTCAGAAAGCTCGCTTCTGACGCAGCGCACATAGGCCCAGTCCGTTGACCAAACTTTCAAGCCTTGTATGGCCTGCGTCCACAGCCTGTATTTCCTTTGCTTTGTCTCTCCACCAGTTGTTTTTAAGGACGCTAATTCTTCATTAGACTTTGGCCTTGGCAAGCTTATAATCATGTTTCTTCTGCTGAGATGAGGAGTTGCTATTCCTAACTTGGAATGCTCTACGTTTAACATCAATTAGGTTCTGGATCTCCTTATCATTAGTATCAAACCAATCCTGGTTCCTTTGCTTGATGTATCCAAGGGTTTCACTACAGGTTTCCAGGACAGCGGTTTTCAGAAAGGACCATGCCTGGAGACAATCCTCTGGTGGATCCTGGTTACGTTGCTTGTTGCTAAGGCTTTGTTGGAAGACAATCCTAATCTCAGGATCTTTTAAACCCTCTGTGTTGATCTTCTTGTGGTGGTTTTTTTTTTTGGGGGGGGGGGGGGGGTGAAAACATGCCTTGGTGCTAGTTTGAGCGACATAATGGAACATATTAGTCTAGTCCAGTCCAGCAGTCATCAGCGTTGATCATAGCTCAAGTAATGCGGACCTCAGTATGGTCCCAAGACTGGTCGAGGACAGAATCAAGCAGGTGCCAGTGTCCCAATTGTGGGTGTTGCCAGAAGGACTTGAAACGGTTCTTCTGCTGGAACAGAGTGTGCGTTATAACAAGACTCTGGTCAGCACAGAGTATAAGAAGGTGACCATTAGAGTTCACTTTTCCTGCACCTTCCCTCCCAATGATACTATTCTACAGGTGGTAGTCAGCACCTATTCTGGCATTGAAATCCCAGAGAAGTACAAGCTTATCCTCTCTAAGGACACCTCTGAGGATGCTATCGAGGTATGTGTAGAAGCATTCCTTAGTATCTTCCTCGGCTTATTAGATTGGTGTGTAAGAACTGACTACTGTTGCGAACTGGTTGTTAGCCAGCCTAAGACGTAGAGTCATTAGACGTGCGCTGACACCAGTAGGGTGTTCACTGAGGCTACATATTAGGCTATTCTTAATAGCAAAGCCAACACCATGCATGAGGTGCTTGTCTTCATGTTTACCTCTCCAAACAAAGATATAGCCACCACCGCTTTCTTTAATCTGACCCTCATTGGCTGGCTGGGTCTCACTCAAAGCAGCAACGTCAACATTGAACCTCCTCAGCTCTCGGGCAATGAGAGCTGTTCAGCGCTCAAGACAGTCAGATTTGGAACCTGGAATGTCAGGACACTGATGGACAGCGACGAGTCAAAGGCTGCATCTAGACTGGCATGATTTCGTGCAAATACTTTTAATGGAAAAATGTTTCCATTAAAAGTATTTGTGCAAGAGAGCGTCTACACTGGCATGGATGCTTTTGCGCAAAAGACTGCTTTTGCGCAAAAGCATCCTTGCCAGTGTAGACGCTCTCTTGTGCAAGAAAGCTCCGATGGCCATTTTAGCCATTGGGCTTTCTTGAGCAAGACATTAACTTGCCTGTCTACACTGGCCCTCTTGCACAAGAATACTTGCGCAAGAGGGCTTATCCCTGAGCGGTAGCGTCAAAGTATTTACACAAGAACCACTGACTTTTGTACAGTACAAAGTCAGTGCTCTTGCGCAAATATTCGCAGCCAGTGTAGACAGGCGGCAAGATTTTGCGCAAAAGCACCTGCTTTTGCGCAAAATCTTGCCACTCTAGACACATCCAAAGTGTAAATGGTTTTTTCTTGTTGCCCCTGCAACAGGAAAGGTGTTCTTCTTGGCTGCAGTTACCAGGAAGGTTGGGATGAGACAGACTATTTTTAGGGCAACTTTTCTAGCCCCTTCCCATTCGGGGTGAGCAGAGTGAATCCTAGATAGGGCTGCTCAGTCACAACTACAGCTGCCGGGGCAAACTTCTGCCTCATCCAAGTGTGCAACGACCATCTTGCAGCTGCCGCCTCCATGCCAGGTTGTGACTAGAGGCTTCCGGCCATACAAGCCTGCCCTCATTGTCACTGTGGGTATGTCTACACTACAAAGTTAGTTTGAACTAAAACATTAGTTCGAACTAACTTTCATAGGCGCTACACTAGCGCTCCGTTAATTCGAATTTAATAACGGAGCACTTAGTTTGAACTAGGAAAACCTCATTTACAAGGATTAAGCCTAATTCGAACTAGCTAGTTCGAATTAAGGGGTGTGTAGCCCCTTAATTCAAACTAGTGGGAGGCTAGCCCTCCCCAGGTTTCCCTGGTGGCCACTCTGGCCAACACCAGGGAAACTCTTCTGGCCCCCTCCCAGCCCCGGACCCCTTAGAGGGGCACTGACTGGCTACGGTGCCCGTGCCAGGTGCAAGCCTGCCAGCACCCAGCCAGCAGACCCTGCACCTGGCACAGCTCGAGCAACCCACCCGATGCCCCCCAGCCCTCCCCCTCTTCCTGAGAGGATGGAAGTATGGGTCAGATCAGATGGGACACAATCAAATGAAAAAGAGTGTAATGCATCAGGGAATGGCAGACAGATAAATAGTAACACATTTTTAAAGTGATTATACAATAATGCTAGAAGTCTAAATAATAAGATGGGTGAACTAGAGTGCCTCATATTAAAGGAGGATATTGATATAACAGGTATCACTGAAACTTGGTGGAATGAGGACAATCAATGGGACACAGTCATACCAGGGTACAAAATATATTGGAAGGACAGAACAGGTTGTGCTGGTGGGGGAGTGGCACTAGACATGTGCAGTGTAAGCCATAGGTAGGCCTGCAGGGGTTAAATTTGTACTCCTCTAGGCCAGCCTTGAGGACTGCTAGCGAAAACACCAGGTGTTCTTTATCAGATGGCCTTCACCAGCCAAAACTCCCCTTGCTTGCTAGCTGAGAACCTCATATGGGATAAATAACATGACCTCGGCTCGCAGCCCCATGGGAACATTGAGTGTGGCATTTGGGCCAACTTGCACGCAGTGGGTAAACAGCTCGGCTGCGTCTAGACTGGCAAGCTTTTCCGCAAAAGCAAGTGCTTTTGTGCAAAAACTTGCCAGCTGTCTACACTGGCTGCTTGAATTTCCGCAAGAACACTGACGCTCTACTGTCCGAAATCAGTGCTTCTTGCGGAAATGCTTTGACGTTCCCATTCGGGCAAAAGCCCTTTTCCGGAAATGCTTTTGTGCAAAAGGGCCAGTGTAGACAGGCAGCTAAGACGTTTTGCGCAAAAGCAGGTTAAACAGAAAAAAGCCCTATGGGCTCTCTGAGGCTCCGTAGCCAGGCTCAGCTTCCCGGACTTCCTGCTAATGCGAGCCTCCTTAAAGCAGACGCAGGCTGCTGAGGTCACCAGGCAGAGCCCTTATTCGGACCTCAGGGCTGAGGTCTTCCACGCGGCCCCTGCGTCCTCAGCAGCCACCCCACAGCAGGCTGGCAGCTCCAGGGGGGCACCAGCCACCCACACCCCCAGCACAGGAGGCCCCCAGGGGCCGCAAACAAAGGGCCCCATCCTGGTCCTCAGGGGAGCTGGACAGCCTGCTCGACCTCTGGCAGGAGGAGGAGGAGGAGGGCCTCCATGAGACGGGCTCCCGGCGCCAGAACGTCGACTGCTTCTCCCGCATGGCCCAGGCGCTCGCCCAGCAGGGCCATCCAGCCCGGACCCTCGAGCAAGTCCGGGCTAAAGTCAAGGAGCTGCACCTGGGCTACGTGAGGGCCAGAAAGGGCCAGGGGGCAGGAGCAGACACCTGCCCCCGTTACAACCGGCTCCATGCCAGCCAGCCCCGCAGGCCCCGGACGTGCCCGTTGACACCAGCGGGTGCACCCCCGTCACCAGGACCACCGAGTCGGGGGAAGGAGACGACAGCAGTGCATCGGAGGATGAGGCCGGCACTGCCACCCTGCAGACACCTCCAGCAGCCCTGACGTCTCCCGCGCATCCTCCGAGGCCGGGGAAGGATCCACCGGTGAGTCTTGCACTTTGCACTCACAAGGCCGGTGGGGGGGAGCCAGGTGCCCGGAGGGGGAGAGCATGTTATGGCATGGCCTTACCCCATGCCCCCACCATCCCTCCCCTAGCACTGCCCATGCCCCCTCCTGCCCCTGCAATGCCCCCTCCTGCAATAGCCCCTCCTGCCCACCTCCCTGTGCAGCCTGCCCTGATGCAGCCTGCCCCCCATGTCCAGGTCCGCCCCCGCAGGAGCGGTCACAGGGGCCACCCCTCCTAGGAGTAGCCCCTCCCCCTCCCAGTTGAAGGTCTCCTCCCCCTCCCCCTTGTAAATAAAAATAGACAATGTTTCAGTTGATTATTGTGTTGGTTATTGTGTTACTCGAGGTAACTGTAAGAAATGATTTGAGATGCCAATTAGCCACCTAAATTTAAGAGGATTACAAAATGCGGACACCAAATTCTATATCTATCACCGGTCGTTCCTTTAATTGGTCATTGGTTTGTGGCGCATAAATAAATACTGACAACTTTTAAGTAAAATTTAAACCACAACTATATTAACAGATAAGCAAGAAAGGTTAAAAGACGCACACAAAAGATTATGTAACATAGTCTAGATGCAGGGGATGATTGTAGTGTTGCTGGCAGCCTCAGTCCTTTGGTCCTTCTGGGCCTTGGGAGAGGAGCAGCCAGGAGATCCCTCGAAGACGACTGGAATCGGGTACGCTGACTTGAGCCTTCCACACGAAACACGAATCCTCTTCCCTGTTCTTTGGGACAGGCGATGGTGGCCTAAACCCTAGCCTAAACTAAAAGGAAAAACCCTAACTGCGCCCGACGAATGTTCACGATGACGGCCAATGTGCTTGGAACCAACGCTGCATGACAAAGTGTCAGGTTTCTTCTATGCAGTACATTTACAACTGGGGGGGGTAAGGGGAGGGGGTGGGGAAGGGGAGGGGATGGGAGGGAGTCGTATGGGGAGATCCAGGCGACCCTACTACAGGGCTTGGGCGAACATGTCCGTCAGGGCCTCCCTGATGCGCACCCCATCCTAGCGCGCGGCAGCTGTGTGGGGCTGGTTGAACGTCTGTGCCTTGGCTGCCATCCATGCGGGGAGGAAGGCCTCCCCACTGCGCTCCACAATGTTGTGGAGCACACAGCACGCGGCCAGTACCTCCGTTGCATTCTGCTCACCCATCTCGAGACGGGCGAGCAAACAACGGAAGTGGGCTTTTAAGCGTCCGAAGGCGCACTCCACTTGATTCTGGGCCCGGTTGAGGTGGTCGTTGAATCGGGCCCGGTTCTGGTCCGGCCACCCTGTGTAGGGCCGCATTAGCCAGGGCAGCAGGGGGTAGGCCATGTCCCCGATGGGCATAGGCACATCCCCAACAGTAAACTCCTGCTGGGGGAAGTAGGTGCCTGCCTCCAGTCTGCAAAACAGTCCGGAGTTGAGGAGGATTCGGGCATCGTGTGCCCTGCCGGACCAGGCCGCATAGACGTCCAAGCAGCAGCCGCCCCAGTTGTCCACGAGGGCCTGGAGAACAATGGAGCAGTACCCCTTCCTGTTTGTGAAATGGGCTGCTCGATGCTCCGGGGCCCGGATGGGGATGTGGGTTGCATCTAGGGCTCCCCTGCAGTTGGGGAACCCAAGGGCAGCGAAGCTGGCCAGCGTAGCGTCCACGTCGCTCAGGTGGATCACTCTCGGGAGCAGGACGTCTTGATGGCGTGAACGACCTGCAGAAGGGTGCAGAGAAACACAAGGGAACACATCACATAAGGTAGGGGTGAGTGTGCGCTCCCTTGCCCCCCCCCCCGTGATTCCCTCTGTCCTCACGCGCACACATGCACGCACGCACACACACCAGGGCCCCCTGGCCCCACGGCCCCCTCGCCCCACGACCCCCCCCCCCCCCCACCAGCAGGCCTGTGCGAGGGAGGGACGGCCCAAAGCCCTGGGTGACCCAGCCTGGAGTCTTGGCTGCCCCTGAGCATGGAGTGCATCACCCTCCACCCCACTCCTCATGCCCCCTGGGACTTATCTCCATGACGATCACACCGACGGTGGATCTTCCCTCCCCGAATTGCTGTGCCACCGATCGGTAGCTGTCCGGGGTGGCCAGCTTCCACAGCGCGATGGCGACCCTCTTGTTGACGGGGATGGGTGCCCGCAGCCAGGTGGTAGCTCTCTGGAGCACAGGGGCAAGCCAGGCACACAACTACAGGAACGTCCGCTTTCACATGCGGAAATTCCGGAGCCATTGCTGGTCGCCCCATTGCCCAAGGACCAGCCGGTCCCACCAGTCCGTACTGGTGTCCAGTCTCCACATGGTGGGGATGCCACAGGGACTCCATGGCCTCCCTGGTGAGGGAGTCCAAAGCGATCTGTGCCTCCTGGTCCTGGAACACGAGGGCACCAGCCTGGAGCACCAGCTGCAGGCACTCCAAAATGGCCAACTGCTGCCAGAGCAGGCACGTGGCCACCTCTGGCTCCATGGCAGACAAAGCAAGGCACAAGAAACCAAAATCAGGAAAAAGCACTAGGTGGCAAAAGGGTGGTGGCAAGAGGTCCTAAACCACGGAGCAGGAGACAAACGGCTGTCCGGCGAGACCCCTTTAAGCACGTGTCTGAATGGAGCTCCAGCCCCGCCCCTGGAAAGGTCTGGTGGCCTTTTGCCCTCTTCAAAATGGTTCCGGGTTTCTGCTTTTGCACAAAAGCGAGCTGCCAATCTAGACACTTTTCCACAAAAGCGCATTGTTATAACAACTCCAGGACCAATCTAGATGCTCTTTTGCAGAAATACTTTTAACAGAAAAACTTTTCCGTTAAAAGTATTTCCAGAACATCATACCAGTCTAGACGCAGCCCTAAAGTATACGATCACTGGGATTCCCACCCCTCTGGGAGTCTCACCAGAGACCTAGAGCTTGGAGGGTGCCCTGGATCCCCCAGCTGGAGCCATGTCCACTGCAGCCTGGTGCGAGGTGACTGGAATGGGACTCCCCACAGACAGAAGGGGCGTAATCATTTCCAAGTGCCTGGTGCTCACTTATATGCATTGCTTTGCCTGTTTATTTTTTATTACTTTGCAGTAGCTGTGTAACCATTTTTTGCCCCCCTTTTTTCTCCAGGGCGTAGAAGAAGCGGGAGCTGTGATCCATCTCCCGAAGGAGAGGGATGCAGGATTGAACAAAGGTGCCCTGAGCCCGGTGGTCCTCGAGGGCCCAGAGTTCCTCCTGCTTCTCCCAGGATGCCTTGCGGAGGGGCAGATTCTCGGGGTTGGATACCAGGCGCCTCAAGCTTCAAAACCTCCCACTCCAACTGCTCTATCACCGCGTCCCTCTGCCGGCTGGCGCCCCAGGAGTAGTTGCGGCAGAAGAGCCGGGCATGCACCTTCCCCACGTCCCACCATCTCTGCACTGAGGGAAAGGCGGGCTGCTGCCCCCACCAGGCCAGCCAGAATGCCCAGAAGGACCCCAGGAAGCCCACGTCCTCCAGCAGACTATTGTTGAAGTGCCAATAGGCCAGCCCTAGCCTCTCCACACTAAGGGTATGTCTCCACTAGCTCGTTAGTTCAAGCTAGGTAGGGTAATGAGTGCAAGCGGAGTTGCAAATGAAGCCCGGGATTTAAATATCCCGTGCTTCATTTGCGTGTTCCCGGGTGCTGCCATTTTGCCCTTAGTCTGAACTCCATGCCCGCGGCTACTCCACGAGGAGTAACGGTAGTTCGAATTAGGCTCTTTAATTCAAACTACCTACTCCATGCCACGTGTAGCCGCGGGCACGGAGTTCAGACTAAGGGCGATTTTTAAAATGGCAGCACCCGGGATCACGCACATGAAGCCCGGGATATTTAAATCCCGGGCTTCATTTGCAACTCCGCTTGCACTCATGTCAGCCGACGGTCAGGGCAGTGTGTGTAGGTATGTCTCCCAAGTCTTTGACTGCTGAGACACGAAGTCTTGTCGCAGCGGGCAGCCCAGAAGGCTGAAAGGAGCCCCGAAAGTTAACATCCGTGTCTTTACTGCTAGGACCGGGGTCCCGTCGCAGAGGGTGGCCAGCAGGCCAACAGATGCCCCGTTATATAGGAAGAGCTTTACACCTTAGATTTTAACTGCTAGAACACAAAGTTCCTTTGCAGCAGGCAGCCTGGGAAAGGCTGAAAAGGTGCCCCAACGGATCTTGTCACCTGGGAGTGACACAGATCCAAATGCCCAAGCTCTCCCTATGTCTGTCCCTTTGTGACCGGCTGAAGTTCTTTTAAATTGTGCTTGGTTCTGTTACAGCAACTGAAGGAGTCAGGTTAAAGCTTAAACAGTTACAGGTTTATTAAAAGACTTATAAAAGCATATGGTTACAATGGCTATTGCTCTCAACTGTTAAATACAGATTTTAAAAATGGTTACAAAGAAAATAAAGATAGAAAATAGAAATAACGGTTCTAAGTGACAGCTTAGAATCATAGGACTGGAAGGGACCTCAAGAGGTCATCAAGTCCAGCCCCCCGCCCTCAAGGCAGGATCAAGCTCCGTCTACACCATCCCTGACAGATGTCTATCTAACCTGTTCTTAAATATCTCCAGAGAGGGAGATTCCACCACCTCCCTTGGCAATTTATTCCAATATTTGGCCACCCTGACAGTTAGGAATTTTTTCCTAATGTCCAATCTAAACCTCCCCTGCTGCACTTTAAGCCCATTACTCCTTGTCCTGTCCTCAGAAACCAAGAGGAACAAATTTTCACCTTCCTCCTTGTGACACCCTTTTAGATATTTGAAAACCGCTATCATATCCCCCCTTAATCTTCTTTTTTCCAAACTAAACAAGCCCAGTTCATGAAGCCTGGCTTCATAGGTCATGTTCTCTAAACCTTTAATCACTCTTGTCGCTCTTCTCTGTACCCTTTCCAATTTCTCCACATCTTTCTTGAAATGTGGCGCCCAGAACTGGACACAGTACTCCAGCTGAGGCCTAACTAGTGCAGAGTAGAGCAGCAGAATGACTTCACGAGTTTTGCTTACAACACACCTGTTGATACAACCTAGAATCATACAACCTAGAATCATATTTGCTTTTTCTGCAACAGCATCACCCAGAGCGGCGCTACTGGAGCAACCCAGCAGCACCCCAGGTGCTCTGCCCCAAGCGTCCGCAAGTCAGCTGCTGCTGAAACTGACCAGCGCTGACTACAGGAAGCCCGAGGCAGAGTTGCTCTGCCCCGGGCTTCCTGGAATCAGCCGCTGATCAGTTTCAGCAGCAGCTGACTTGGGGTTCTTAAGTTGATTCTGTATGTAAGTCGGAACTGGCGGTCAGTTTCAGCAGTGGCTGAATCTGGACACCAGTTCCGACTTACATACCAATTCAACTTGAGAACAAACCTACAGTCCCTATCTTGTACGTAACCCGGGGACTGCCTGTACTAGAGATTTTTTTACTGGGCGAGAGATTCCTCCCCCCATGGATGGATGTGTGTTCGTATCAATATGGGTTTGAGTCAAGGGCACTCCTTGGCAGCCTCTTGGTCAGCAATTGGCATATCTCCATTTACAGCCATTCACCGTCACACAGCCTGGGCCTTCTGCTCTGTGTGCCCTGTATGCTCCAGGCAAGCAGGACTGGATGTTACAAGGGGGGTTCCTGTCTGGCTACAACTCATTACCCTACCTATCTCAAACTAACGAGCTAGTGGAGACATACCCTTAGTAGGGAGAGGCTTTCATGGCCACTGTCAGGGGGTTCACACCCCTCAGTGCCCCCTGACTGTCCTCATATAGCCCCTCTCCGGGCAAGTTACAGTCTGTACAGGTTGCTCATCATAGGCATCAGGGTTGTCTCAACTGCCTGCTTACCTAGGCTGCATCACGGTCTGCCTCCAAACCAGGGCTTTGCCTCCAGCCCCTAGCCAGGGTAGTCTTGGCTGGCCCTCCGCCAGCTATTGCTGGCTATCCCCAGCTTGTCTCCCTCCAAGGAGCTCCTGCCACCTCTGCAGTCAACTCTCCACTGGCTCTCCCCCCAGCAAACTGTGCTTCCCCTTTTATAGCTGACAGCTGGGCTCGCCTAGCCACCCGGGCTTCCCGGATCTCTGACAGCTGGGGCTAATTAGCCTACCTGCTTCAGCTGGGTTCTTCCAGCCACCCTCAGGCTCAAGGCCTGAGCCTTGGGCTTAAAGGCCCAGTGCAGGGCAGGCGCCCTGTCACAGCCACCAAATGGTGGACCATGAACAGGGCCGGCCGCACGATGGAGGAGTGGGCTAGTGCCAGATGGAATTGGGATAAATAGATATGGTCCAACTGGGAGTGGCTCCACCGACTGTCCCCCACCCAGACAAATGTGAAGGTGGTGGCATTGTCCTGGCGGTGGTCATGACAGATGTCCACCAGGCAGTGGTGGTTCACAATCTCCCTGAGGATGCCTGCTGCAGCCTGGCAGTTCTTGACTCCTGCACAGTCCTGGTCCTCGAGGGTCATGTTGATGTGGCAGCCCAGGACCAGGCATTCGTGAGGATCCAGGGTGCCAAGGAAGGCGGCTGCCTGCTGATAAAAGGTAATCCGGTCCAGGCCCACGTTCGGGGCATAGACGTTGACCAAGTTCAAAGTCAGCCCCTCCACGTGGGCCCGGATGTGCAGCAGGCAGCCAGCGACGACCTCAGTGACCCCCAGCACCTCAGGCCATAGGGCAGGAGAGAACAGGGTGACCACCCCAGCCACATGAGCGCTGAAGTGGCTGAAGTGCACCCCATCCCCCCACTCCTGCCACCAGCAAGCCTCAACGGCTGGAGTCGTGTGGGTCTCCTGCAGGAATAGCACCGAATACCCTCCCCCGGAAGAAGGAGAGCACCCGGCTCCTGCTGAGACCCACCCTACAGCCCTGGGTGTTTAATGTCCCTATTGTGGTGTACTTCATAGTGAGAGCTGGGGTGGATCCTTGCGGGCATGGTAATCATCGGCCTCCTGCAGGCCCTACAACAGACCGCTCCCTGACCCGAAGGTCAGGAGAGGATCACGAAATTTGCGGGTCCGGCAGTAGGCAGCGATGTCCTGCTGTTTGGTCCCTCTCCCCGCCTGCAGGAGGGCTCTCATGGCCCAGACGACTGAGTGAAAGTCCTCCCAGCACTGAAGGGTGAGCTGCACCTTGCCTTTGGCCCCACGGCTGTCTGCGAGGAACTGGCATAGCTCGGCCCCCAATGCCGAGGGGGTCGAGGTGGAGGGGTTCTCCTCTGGCTGGGCCCTGAGATGGACCTCGCGGGCCATGGAGATGGGCAAACAGGGTTCAGAGCCCCTGCACAGCACCAAAAGCTGCGGCGCCGTGCTGCCCGTCCCGTTCCCCAGCGAGGGATGGGGTGGAGGAGGGAACAGGGTAGCCCCTAGAGAAATGGTAATGGGAGACACAAAAACCACCCCCTGAGGGCCGCTCATAGATAGTGGGAATGAGACAGCCCCAATAGGGGTGGCAATGACAGTGGGATGGGGGGGGGGGCGATGGAGGGGGAGCAGGCATTGTGGTGGGGATGGGAAGAGGGGTAGGATTGGGGCCGGATGATAGGTCGGGAACAGAGGTGGGGATGAGTGTAGCGGTGGGAGAGGGGTCAGGAGAGGGAGTGGACTTGGGGCTGGAGATGGGTTCATGTAGTGGGGTTTTATTTGAAAACATGGTAAGGTGGGCGAGAGGGACAACTGGACCCATGTCCAACTAGTCACAGGGGACAAATAATGACAAAAGGATCAAGGAGTGCGGGTCACTGGTTCAAAGTAAGGGAACCAAATGGGGACACCGAGCAGAGAACCCCGGACAGCGCCCACTGCTCCTCAAAGCTGTCGATGGAGCCAGTTGACGCCGCCCAGAGGAACTCTGCCCCGATACGTGATACAAGGGAAGAACGGAAATAGGCCCCACAGTCGCAGAGAACCCCCTCGTCCAGCATCCTCCTCCTGGTATTGTAGATGGCAGCTTTCGCTAAGGCCAGGAGGAGGTTGACGAGGAGGTCTTGCGACTTTGTGGGGCCACGGATTGGGTGTGCATATATAAAAAGGTGAGGGGAAAAGTGCAGCCAGAACCTCAATAAGAGGTTCTGGAGGAGCTGAAATAGGGGCTGCAACCTGGCGCATTCGAGGTAGGCGTGCGCCAGGTTCTCTCACACACCGCAGAAGGGGCAGGCATCCGGGATGGGGGTAAACCGCGCCAAGTACACGCCCGTGCTCACAGCTCCGTGGAGGAGCCGCCAACTGATGTCCCTGATGGGCCATGGAACTAGGGTGGAATATACGCTGGCCCATCGGGGTCCCCCACCCTCAACGGATCTTACATTGTCCCGCCACTTAGTATCAGGGCGGGACACGAGGGTGGGGAAATGTAGAGTATGGAGCACGAGCATGTACAGATGTTCTCTAGGCGCGGTTCCAAAACAAACCGGCTGCAGCTCTTGCAGCCGGCTGGGGATCCACGGATGGGGAGGCTGGCGGTCCCGTGGAACAGAGGCCCAAGACGAAGGGATGGAGGCTTTTCAGGAAGGGAGGGGCGGGGCGTACATTCTCGCAGGGCTCTCTGTAGGAGGTCGAGAGCGGGCCGCGACAAAGCCACCTTCACCTCCTGGAGTAGGCGCAGAGGGGTTCAGGGGGTGGAGAGCCCCATGCGCCGAGCAAGCGCTCGGGGATCCACCCAGTCCCCCCTGTCGTAGTCCAGGAGGTCTCCAACCTTGGTGGTTTCTGCCAGGATCAGCCTCCGGCGCACCGAGGGAGACTCCGCCACCTGCACACACAAGGCTGGATTTTGGAGCAGGGGCTCCGCGAGGAGGTCTCCTCCCTCGGAGGCCACAATGGACCTGGTCGCCAAAAACAGCTTCCAGGTCTGGAGGAGGTCCTGGTAGAATTCCGGCAGCTCTGAGAGGTCTCGCGGAAGGCCCCTTGGGTGGATAAAAAAGAGCTGCCGGTCGTATCGGAGCCCTCGGAGGCGGCGGCGGAAGGCGCACGCCAAGGTGCCCCATGCCGGACTACCTGCACTGAAGAGGAGTCTCTGCAGGGCCTGGATGCGGAAGGTCCGGACCTGGCTACGCACGCAGACCAGGCCCTGGCCCCCGTCCTCCAGGGGGAGAGACAGGACCCCTGCAGAGATGCAGTGCAGTCCTGGCCAAAAGAACTCCAGAGATGTCCTCTGGAGCTTGGCCAGGACCTCCGGGGCCGGGCGCAGGGTGTTGAGCCAGTGCCAGAGCATGGACAGGACCAGCTGATTTAGCACCAGCGCGCTCCCTCAAAGGGAGAAACACCGGAGCAGTCCTGTCCATCTCCACAGCCGCTCACCCACCCTGGCCTCCAAACCTTGCCAGTTTTCCGGCGGAGAAGGATGCGTGGCGGATAAATAGACGCCCAGATAGAGCAGCGGACCCGCGCTCCACCTGATGGCCTGAAGCGCGGGTGGGAGGGAGCCGGCCCGCCACCCGTCCCCGACCACCAGGCCAGAGCTCTTGACCCAGTTGACCCGGGCGGAGGAGGCTGCCGAGTAGACGGCTTGGCAGGCCTCCACCCGCGCCAGGTCGCCCGGGTCCCGGACCACGAGGAGCACGTCATCGGCGTACGCCGACAGGACCGGCCGCAGCTCCGGCTCCCGAAGCACCAACCCCGTCAACCTCCTACGGAGGAGACAGAGGAAGGGCTCGATCGCCAGAGCGTACAGCTGGCCCGACAGCGGACACCCCTGACGCACCCCCCGCCCGAAGCTGACCGGCTCGGTCAGGGTCCAGTTGAGCCTGACCAAACACTCCGCGAGGGCGTACAGCACCCGGAGAAAACCCACAAACCGGGGCCCGAAGCCGAAGGCCTGCAGGGTGCCCAGGAGATACCCGTGGTCCATCCTGTCGAACGCCTTCTCCTGGTCCAGGGACAGGAGGGCGAACGACAGACTGTCCCTACACCCAAGCTCCAAGAGATCCCGGACCAAATCCTAGTGATGAGGACTGGGCCGAGGACGTCCCAGAACACGCGGTAGAACTCCACGGTCAGCCCGTCCATGCCCGGGGTTTTATTATTGGGCATGAGACGGAGGGCTTCCAAGAACTCGGCCAGAGTGAGAGGCAACTCCAGCCGGTCTCGGTCGCCCGCGCTGACCGTCGGGAGCTCGGTCCAGAGCGCCCTGCAGGCGTCGGCTTCGGTCGGATCCGGGGAGAACAAACTGGCGTAGAAGGCCCTGGCCCTTCCACGCATCTCCACCGGATCCGTGAGGGGGGTGCCGTCCTCCGCCAAGAGGCAGGTGACGTGCTTTTTGGCCCCCCTCCTTTTCTCCAGGGCATAGAAGAAGCAGGAGCCGCGATCCATCTCCCGAAGGAGATGGATGTGAGATCGAAAGAAGGCACCCCAGGCCCAGAGCTCCTCCCTCTTCTCCCGGTACGCCTCACGGAGGGGTGGGTCCTCGGGGGCGGACGCCAGGCGCCCCTCAAGCTTCAAGACCTCCCGTTCCAGCTGCTTTATCGCCGCATCCCTCCGCTGGCTGGCGCCCCAGGAGTACTTGTAGCAGAAGAGCCGGGCGCGCACCTTCCCCACGTCCAACCATCGCCGCGCCGAGGGAAAGGCGGGCCCCTGCCCCCGCCAGGCCTGCCAGAACTCCCGGAAGGATGCCACGAAGCCCACGTCCTCCAGCAGGCTATTGTTAAAGTGCCAATAGGCCGGCCCCAGCCTCTCCGAAGTCAGAGAGGCTTTCATGGCCACCAGATGGTGGTCCGTGAACAGGGCCGGCCAAATGCTGGAGGAGTGGGCCCGTGCCAGATGGAAACGGGAGAGGTAAATGCGGTCCAACCGGGAGTGGCTCGACCGATCGTCCTCCACCCAGACGTAGGTGAAGGTGGTACTGTCGTCTGGGTGGTGGTCTCGCCAGACGTCCACCAGGGAGTGATGGTCCACGATCTCCCTGAGGACACCTGCTGTGGCCTGGCAGTTCGCATGTCCTACACAGTCCCGGTCACTGAGGGTGGTGTTAAAGTCCCCGCCCAGGACCAGACACTCGTGAGGATCCAGAGTGCCGAGGAAGGTGGCTGCCTGCCGATAAAAGGTGACCTGGTCCGGACCCACGTGCAGGGCATAGACATTGACCAGGTTCAACGTCCGCCCCTCCACACAGACCCGGTCATGCAGCAGGCGGCCTGGGACAACCTCGGCGGTCCCCAGCACCTCGGGCTGTAGGGCAGGGGAGAACAGGGTGACCACCCTGTACGAGCGAATGCCGAGGTGGCTAAAATACACCCCATCCTCCCACTCCAGCTGCCAGCCAGCCTCGAGGGCTGGAGTCGTGTGGGTCTCCTGCAGGAAAACCACCAAGTACCCCCCATCCCGAAGGAAGGAGAGCACCCGGCTCCTGCGAAGACCCTCCCTACAGCCCTACAGCCCTTGGCGTTCTTGGCAGCGCTGGCCCCCCTCGGGATCTTTCGGAGGGGGACCTTCCCACCTTCCTCAGCGGAGGGGGGAAATTGAACATAATATAAGAACATAAGAACGGCCGTACTGGGTCAGACCAAAGGTCCATCTAGCCCTGTGTCCTGTCTACCGACAGTGGCCAGCACCAGGTGCCCCAGAGAGGGTGGACCGAAGACAATGATCAAGCGATTTGTCTCCTGCCATCCCTCTCCAGCCTCTGAAAAACAGAGGCCAAGGACACCATTTTATCCCCTGGCTAATAGCCTTTTATGAACCTAACCTCCATGAAATTATCTAGCTTCTCTTTAAACTCTATTACAGTCCTAGCCTTCACAGCCTCCTCTGGCAAGGAGTTCCACAGGTTGACTACATGCTGTGTGAAGAAGAACTTTCTTTTATTCGTTTTAAACCTGCTACCCATTGATTTCATTTGGTGTCCTCTAGTTCTTCTATTTAGGGAACTAATACATAACTTTTCTTTATGCACCCTCTCCACACCACTCATGATTTTATAGACCTCTGTCATATCCCCCCTCAGTCTCCTCTTTTCTAAACTGAAAAGTCCCAGTTGCTTTAGCCTCTCCTCATATGGGACCCGTTCCAAACCCCTAATCATTTTAGTTGCCCTTTTCTGAACCCTTTCCAAGGCCAAAATATCTTTTTTGAGGTGAGGAGACCACATCTGTACACAGTATTCAAGATGTGGGCGTAACGTAGTTTTATACAGGGGCAGTAAGATATTCTGGGTCTTATTTTCTAAACCCCTCTTCCCTACACCATCGTCTCATCCACGCATTGAGACTCTGAAGCTCTGCCTGCCTACCTGGCCCTGCGCGTGGAACTGGAAGCATTTTCGAAAATGCCACCATAGAGGTCCTGGATTTCAGTCTCTTTCCTAGCAGCCTAAATTTGGCCTCCAGGACATCTCTCCTACCCTTCCCTATGTCATTGGTACCTACATGTACCATGACCACCGGCTCCTCCCCAGCACTACACATAAGTCTGTCTAGATGCCTCGAGAGATCTGCAACCTTTGCACCAGGCAGGCAAGTGACCATACGGTTCTCCCGGTCATCACAAACCCAACTATCTATGTTTCTAACGATCGAATCACCCACTACTAACACCTGCCTCTTCCTAACTGGCATTCCCTCCCCCTCAGAGGTATCCTCAGTGCGAGAGGATACCGCAACATCCTCTGGGAGGAGGGTCCCAACTACGGGATGGTTTCCCTCTGCTCCCATTGAATGCTCTGTTCCCTTGAGACTTTCATCCTCCTTAAGAGCACTGGGGCTCTCAGCCTGGAGGTGGGACAGTACTACAGTCTCCTGGAAAGTCTCATCAACATAGCTCTCTACCGCCCTTAGCTCCTCCAGTTCAGCCACCCTGGCCTCCAAAGCCCGAACTCGGTCTCTGAGGGTCAGGAGCTCCTTGCAACGTGTGCACACATACGCCACCCGCCCACAGGGCAGGTAATCATACATGTTACACTCGACGCAATAAACAGGATAGCCCCCACTCTGCTGCTGGGCTTCTGTCTGCATTTTTCTAATGAATAAGTTTAAGTGTAAACTGGGATTCTCTTTAAACCTCTGGAATATAGATTTTAAGAGTTATGTTTTTAAAAAGGTCCGAAGTCACTAGTGCCCTCTAACCTCCCCCTCTAAACTCCCTCTCCAAACTCTCCTGTTACGGCGGGCTCTGCGCTTCCCCCGGGACGAGCATCCAGCCCTCCGAGATGGAGGTGGAGGGCTGGTCAGCAGGGGCAAGGCCAGGGGGCGCAGTTGTTCTTCGGGGGGGTCGTTGAGGCAGGGGAGGGAAAGGGGAGGGCGGGGAAACCTCCATCTGGGGGGGGCCCTCTCCCTCACCCGGCAGCAATTGCGCCACCCTCCCCTCCTCGGGCCCCGTAGAGACGGATGGAGTAGAGGCGGGGCCCGCCTGCTTGCTTGGGCATGCCAGAGGGGACACCTCCGGCTCCCGAGCAGAGCCGTCGGTTGGAGGAGGAGCAGCCGCGGAGGCCAGACTACCAGGGGGACCGGCGATGTTGGGGTTGACACCCTCCCGGGCCCCGGGGGACCCAGACGCCTCCCCCGACCGGGCCAAGGGACAGTCCCTCCGAACGTGCCCCATCGCCCGGCAGAGGAAGCACCAGACCTCACCCGTTGAGTAGTGGACCCGGTAGAGGACCCCCTGGGAGGGCACCATAAAGGACCCCTCTAGTGCCACCCCACCACGCGCCGCCGGCAGCAGCTGCAGCTGTACCTGCCGGTGGAAGGACAAGACGTGGTGGAGGGCGGGGTCCTTACAGCCCAGCGGGAGAGGGCTGATAGTTCAAATAGGCATCTCCAAGGTGGAGAGGGCAGGCAGCAGGGCAGCATTAGGGAGGAAGGGCGGGACGGAGGTGAGGACCACCCGTACGCCCAGGTCCTCCAGTGGTTCGAGGGGTACATGCACGCCCCCCACCGCCAGGCCCCTCTCCACCGCCTCCTGGGCCGAGGCCCCCACCACCCTTGCCAACACCTGCACGAACTTTTCGACGTGGGGCAAGGCGGCGACCAGGAGGCAACGGACTCCATGCCTCCTGGTCATGGTGGGAAAGGGGCCTTGGCCACCAGGGATGGAGCTGGAGGCGGCGGTCGGGGCTGATGACGCGGCGGCATGCTGGGGGGGCGGCAGTGGCCACCTGGGCATATGCTCTGGGGGCCGGAGGTGGATCACCCCCAGAGCCGGTGGGGGGAACAGCAGGGGAGGGAGGGGCTGCGGCAGATGGCTGGGCTGCAGTGGGCGGGGTGGCCTCGGCTGCGGGAGCTTCAATTTTCCAGGCTGGGCCTTTGCCCTTCTTCCCCTCTCGGCCTTTTTTTCTGGCTGAGGTAGAGGGTCTACCCATATCAGGGGGGACATCGGCCGTGGCAGGCGTGGTACCCAGGTTAGGGGTCGGGAGGTCAGCCGCAGTGATTGACGGGGTCAGTGGCAACAAGGGGACCTTTGGGGCCTGTGAGGTTAAGGGAGGGGGCCGGAACCTCCGTCATAGTGGAGGGGGGCAAGCGCTGGGGGAGGTGGGAATTGTGGGGAGGGGGTAGGGGAACTCCTCCCCGCCTTTCAGTCGGCAGGGGAGGAGTGGGAACCAGTAAGGGAAACTGGGGAAGGCGGAACATCCGCTCCTCTTGGGTGGGATAAAGGCGGGGGGGGGGTGTGCTCAATTGGAAGGGAAGGGTCGAGGAGAGATGCCAGCCACTTCTCCCCACTAAGATGGAAGCTGGGGAGGAGGGCTTTAAACTTGTGGGGAGTGGGGGGACCAGGAAGCGTGGGGTGGCAGCCGCTACTCCTCGCCGGCTGTAGGCGAAGGAGGAGGGCGCAAAGCAAGGGGCGGGGGGGGGGGGAGGGGAAGGGAAGGGTGAGAGACAACCACCCCCTCCCGCCGAGTTATTGGCAGGGAGGGAGGGCGCTGACAGAGGGTGGGCACTTGTGGGGAAACTGAAAAAGGGACTAGCAGCCACTCCTCCCTGTAAAGATACTGTGTGGGAGGGGGCACTAGAGGGAATGGTAAGGACGCAAAGGTGGGGGGGGGAAGCAGCCGCTCCCTCCCACTTGACTATTTGCGGGGAGGGAGGGCACTGACAGGGATAGGGCACAAGCAGGGGAACCGAGAGGGTTTGAGGCCAGCAACCACTCCTCCCCGCAAGGCTGGGAGCAGAGGAGGAGGGTGCTGGCAGGGCACACAGGGGGTCGGGTAACAGGTGCAGGACAGGGGCCGGCTCCTCCGGCTGCACTGGGATACAAAGGGGGGCTATGGGGCCATCAGGTGTGTGTGTGTGTGTGCAATGTGCATTGGGGCTAACTAAAAAGGAGGGGGAAGGAAGGGGTGCAAGTGCTCGGGGCAGGGACCGGAGTTCTGGGTGGGGCCAGAGGACTACTGGGAGGCTGGGGTCAGGTACTGGGTAAGCAAGGCAGGACAGGGCAAAGCTAGGGCTGGGAAGTAGGACACAAACTGTGGTAAGCTAGAGGCGGGCGGGGCAGGTGAAACAAACTGAGGCTGGGTGGGGCTAGTCAACAAACTGAGGGAAGGAGGGCAGGAGCGAGGGGAAGACAGGACTGGCTAGCGGGGCGGAATGGGCAAGGCTTCTGCAGTGGGGGCAGGGCAGGGAGAAAAGGGGTGAAAGGCCCCCCAACCAAACACTGCTGGGGGGGGGGTCGGGTCCAAAGGGAGGGGGGTGGGAGCACACCCAGGAGCGCTTGTGGGAGGCTCAGTCCTCGCCCGCTGCTGCAGCAGAGCAGTCCCAGCTGGCAAAAGGGCGAGGTTGGTAGCTTGCCCCACTGAGGGGCGAGTCCAGGTGATACAAGGTTGGTGGAGGGGGTTGTGGGGGTGGTGGTATGGGGGGGGGCAGCTGGACTGGGGGAAGGGCTCTGCACCTCTCCCCCAGCCCCCCCCCTTGGTGTCTCTGTCCACCACCACCCCGAGAGCAGATGAAAGGCTCAGTCCCAACAAACAACCCCCCTCCACAGTCCAACTAGCGGTCCTCCTCTCCCTCACCGGGGTGCAGGTGGTAAGGCAGCAGCAGCAGGCAGCTAGCAGCCAGATGGGGAAGCCTCCGGATGGTGGGTGCTGGTGGGGTCCTCCTCCTCTGGGGCAGAGGAGGGGAGAGGGGGGAACAGCCAGCAGGCCCCCCCCACTCAGGCAACAGGAGCAGCTGGTGGCAATGGTAAGTGGCAGCAGCAGCATTGTCCGGGGGAGCAGCCCAGCAGCTTGAGGCCTCCACAGGCAGATGGTGAGTGGCTGGGGAGGGCTCCAGCTGGTACAAGAACAGGGGCGTGGGAAGAGGAGGAAGAGAGCAGCAGCTGCACCCTTCTCCTCCTCCTTTTCTGGAGTGGGGCACTGGAGGGGATGGCCACTGAGCCAGAGGAGGAACCCATCCATGAGCCCTCTTGGGCAGAGTCTGGCCCCACCCACTCACCTGACCAGAAGTCAGGAGGTGAGGCCAGGACTATAAGAACCCAGCCCAGGTGCTCAGTTATGCCCTAGCCACCAGAGAAACCAGATGCCTGTTCTCTACGCCCAAGCTTGGAGGTGGAGGACTGGTCTGGACTCCTGGGACCCCTGTTGGAGTTGTTGAGCTCAGAGAGGAGAGGAGAGGAGAGGAGAGGAGAGATACGATATGATACGATACGATACGATACCCTCTTCATACACATATAAATCTACTTGGATCAACCTTGCTGATTGTTATTTTCTGGATGCCAGGTAGATGCTGCTGCACATTCTTTCTAGCATACACATGGCAAGTAGGAGTATGTCTACACTAGAGCGCTAATTCGAACTAACTTAGTTCGAATTAGTTAATTCGAACTAAGCTAATTCAAACTAACAGATCCAGACTAAAAAACTATTTTGAATTAGCGTTTTGCTAATTCGAACTAGCATGTCCACACAGAGTGGACCCTGAACCGGGGTTAAGGATGGCCGGAAGCAGTGCCGGCAGGGCATCAGATGAGGAGTTAGAGCGTGGAGCTGCTGTCTCAGGCTAGCCGAGGGCTGTGCTTAAAGGGACCCGACCCCCACCCTGGACAGACAATTCTCAGGGGTGCCCCGCTTGCAAAGCAGTCCTGGCTTGGATTGCCCGGACTACCCACACTGGGCACATCACAGCACTCGGCCATCAGCCCGGCTGCACTTGCCGCAGGCTGCCATCTGGGGAGAGGGGACAATTGGGGGGCTTCAGGAGAGCTTCCACCCCCAGAAGCCCACAGAGCCAGCCCAGTCCTCCCCATCAGTGGCTCGTACCCCATTCCTCCCTCACCTCCTTCCACTTACCCTTCCCTAGCCCCCCTTCCTGATGTACAAAATAAAGATAACATTTCTTCCAACATTGACTCTGTCTTTATTGAACAAAACTGGGGGAGACTGGGAAAAGGAGGTGGGAGAGGGGAAGAGAGGCTGGGAGAGGGGAGGGCAACTACAATGATCAGGGGTTGGGAACAGGTCCCATATGAAGAGAGGCTAAAGAGACTGGGACTTTTCAGCTTAGAAAAGAGGAGATGGAGGGGGGATATGATAGAGGTCTATAAAAGCACGAGTGGGGTGGAGAGGGTGCATACAGAAAAGTTCTTCATTAGTTCCCATAAAGAAGGACTAGAGGACACCAAAGGAAAGGAATGGGTAGCAGGCTTCAACCTAGTAACAGAAAGTTGTTCTTCACAAAGCAAAGAGTCAACCTGTGGAACTCCTTGCTGCAGGAGGCTGTGAAGGCTAGAACTAGAACAGAGTTTAAAGGGAAGTGAGATCAAGTCATGGAGGTTGGGTCCATGGAGTAGTCTTAGCCAGGGGGTAGGAGTGGTGTCCCTGCCCAAAGTTTGTGGAAGGCTGGAGAGGGATGGCACGAGACAAATGGCTTGGTCACTGTCTTCGGTCCATCCCCTCCAGGGTCCCTAGGGTTGGCCGCTGTCGGCAGACAGGCTACTGGGCTAGATGGACCTTTGGTCTGACCCAGTACGGCCATTGTAAGCTCAGGGCTCAGGGTCGGGGGTCTCAGTGGACCACCTTGATTTTCATGCACACCTGCTCCTGGGTGGCCAGGCTGGCAGCTCTCCTGCCCTAGACGGCCACTTTCCTGTGCCTAGTGCGGAGATCGTGGATGAGGTCCACGATGTCCGCACTAGCCCAGGCAGGTGCCCACCTCTTGCGGTCCCGGGCAAGCTCCCGGGAGCCGCCAGCCTGGTCCCAGGAAGAGGCGGAGGGCTGGGGGGCATCGGGTGGCTGGCTCGATCCGTGCCAGGTGCAGGGTCTGCTGGCTGGGTGCTGGCAGGCTTGCACCTGGCACGGACACCGTAGCCAGCCCGTGCCCCTTTAAGGGCTCCGGGGCCGGGAGGGGGGCAATAGAGTTTCCCTGGTGTTGGCCAGAGTGGCCACCAGGGAAAGCTGGGGAGGGCTAGCCTCCCACTAGTTCGAATTAAGGGTCTACACAGCCCTTAATTCGAACTAGCTAGTTCGAACTAGGCTTAATCCTCGTAAAATGAGGTTTACCTAGTTCGAACTAAGCGCTCCGCTAGTTCAAATTAAATTCGAACTAGCGGAGCACTAGTGTAGCGCCTATTAAAGTTAGTTCGAACTAATGTCCGTTAGTTCGAACTAACTTTGTAGTGTAGACATACCCCAAGTTATTAGCGCACAAATAAACATACAAACATTCTCCTTTATATATTAGATACGTCAATTCATTGCCATGGGCCTTTTGTGGTATCTATCATATGCTGTGTCCAACCCAATTACTCAGCTTGGCCTGAACTGGTTATTCCAGAACTTTCCATGTAATGATGCATCTGCAGGGTCTGAGGGTATTTTTCCTTCCATCACCCATTTTTGCTATCTGGGTGAAAGGTCCCAGACATAAGTTCCCCTTTTCAGCCCAGGGAAGCATGAATAAGCCATGACCTGTGTCTGGGTGTCCAAGCCTGGTCTCAACTATGGAAATTTGCTAACCTTAGCTTCAGCTGATCTTGCAAATGGCCTGTTATGACCTTTTATAGATGTCTTGTGTTACAGCTCTTAACTATTACCTTTATACTAAATCTACCCATTAATATATTTGGGTATGTCTACACTACAAACTTAATTCGAACTAACAGACGTTAGTTCGAATTAACTTTGATAGGCACTACACTAGCGCTCCGCTAGTTGGAACTTAATTTGAACTAGCGGAGCGCTTAATTCGAACTAGGTAAACCTCATTCTACGAGGACTAATGCCTAGTTCAAATTAAGGGCTGTGTAGCCCCTTAATTCAAACTAGTGGGAGGCTAGCCCTCCCCAGCTTTCCCTGGTGGCCACTCTGGCCAACACCAGGGAAACTCTTCTGCCCCCATCCCGGCCCCGGAGCCCTTAAAGGGGCACGGGCTGGCTACCGTGCCCGTGCCAGGTGCAAGCCTGCCAGCACCCAGCCAGCAGACCCTGCACCTGGCATGGCACGAACCAGCTACCCGCTGCCACCCAGCCCTCCACCTCTTCCCGGGACCAGGCTGGCGGCTCTCAGGAGCCTGCCCGGGGCCGCACGAGGCGGGCACCCGCCTGGTCTAGTGCGGACATCGTGGACCTTGTCCACGACCTCCGCACTAGGCACAGGAAAGTGGCCATGTAGGGCAGGATAGCTGCCAGCCTGGCCACCCAGGAGCAGGTTTGCATGAAAATCAAGGTGGTCCACTGAGACCCCCGAGCCCTGAGCTTAGAACGGCTGTACTGGGTCAGACCAAAGGTCCATCTAGCCCAGTAACCTGTCTGCCGACAGCGGCCAACACCAGCTATCCCGGAGAGGATGGACCGAAGACAATGACCAAGCCATTTGTCTCGTGCCATCCATCTCCAGCCTTCCACAGACAGAGGCCAGGGACACCATTTCTACCCCCTGGCTAATACCACTCCATGGACTCAACCTCCATGACTTTATCTCACTTCTCTTTAAACTCTGTTCTAGTTGTAGCCTTCACAGCCTCCTGCAGCAAGGAGTTCCACAGGTTGACTATTTGCTTTGTGAAGAACAACTTTCTGTTATTAGTTTGAAGCCTGCTACCCATTCCTTTCCTTTGGTGTCCTCTAGTCCTTCTATTATGGGAACTAATGAAGAACTTTTCTGTATGCACCCTCTCCACCCCACTCATGCTTTTATAGACCTCTATCATATCCCCTCTCAGTCTCCTCTTTTCTAAGCTGAGAAGTCCCAGTCTCTTTAGCCTCTCTTCATATGGGACCTGTTCCCAACCCCTGATCATTTTAGTTGCCCTCCCCTCTCCCAGCCTCTCTCTTCCCCTCTCCCACCTCCTTTTCCCAGTCTCCCCGAGTTTTGTTCAATAAAGAGAGTTTCTATTTTTGAACACACGTGTCCTTTATTTTGTACATCAGGAAGGGGGGCTAGGGAGGGTGTGACAGACCGGGCCGTGTCTGGGCACAGCTGAGGGCGCCCGCTCAGGGCGAATTGCTCAAATCTGGGGCTCCTTACAGTCCCCAGACTGGTGACCTCTCCAAACAGGCCACAAACCAGTCCCACAGAGCGCTTCAGCAACCTGCCTGAAGCCTCCCAAGCAAAACCCCTCCGACACCCCAGCAATATCTGTGCCCCAGATGGCCCCGGGCCTATACACAGGTGGGGGGTCCTAGCACCCAATCCCACCTACCCCGAACAAGTTCTGTCTGGTTCCAAGAAACCAGCCACAGATCCCTGGTCAATTTACCCTCTGGACCTTACCCACAAATCACGCTGGGCCAATCCTTTAGAATCTATATCTAAAGGTTTATTATTACAATAAAGAAAAGCATGAGAGTAAGGTTGTTAAAGGATAGTACGTTACATGCACCGAATCTCCCAGTTCTCGATGCAGGCTCTAGCAGAGATGTTACAGCTGCTGGTTTAAAAGTTCTTGTTGCACATCCTATCATCAGGATGGGTTCACAGGTCTTCCGGGCTCTTCGATCCCTGCAATGCTGCCTCTGGGATGAAGTGCTGAGCTGAGAACAAAATGGCATCGACCACATGGCCTCTTTATACCTCCTTCCTGGCCTCTTCTGGTCTCAGCCGGTCACCTGGTCCTCAGCCTCTCTGTGTTCCCTGCTGGCTGCTCTCAGGTGACAGCCCCCATTCTTTGGGTGTGTCCTTGGCCCATTGAGAGCCATTGTTCCACAGGTAATTAGCATGTCCACAGGCTCCACAGGCTGGGCCCTGCCCAATGCTTAACCACATGCAGGGAAATCTTCAGTGTCCATACAAGTACATGCTAATAATTGCACACACAGACATTATACAAACACATGAACAGCGTACATAGGATTATCAGATAATAAGCTTCTATTCAATACCTCACATGGCTCCCTTCTATACCATTTTTGGGGCCAACACCCCCACCTATGGGTGCATCAGTGATCTGGCTGCTCCCCTCAAGATCCAGCAACGTGACAGAGGGGTAAGTGGAAGGAGGTGAGGGAGGAATGGGGTACGAGCCCCCGATGGGGAGGACTGGGCTGGCTCTGCGGGCTCCTCAGGGTGGAAGATCTCCTGAAGCCCCTTGATTGACCCCCCCTCTGGATGGCAGCCTGCGGCAAGTGCAGCCGGGCTGATGGCCGAGTGCTGTGATGTGCCGAGTGTGGGCACTCAGGGCACTCCAAGACAGGACTGCTTTGCAAGCGGGGAACCCCTGAGAACTGTCTATCCGGGGTGGGGGTCGGGTCCCTTTAAGCACTGCCCTCGGCTAGCCTGAGACAGCAGCTCCACGCTCTAAGTCCTAATCTGATGCCCTGCCGGCACTGCTTCCGGCCAGCCTTAACCTCGGTTCAGGGTCCACTCAGTGTGGACATGCTAGTTCGAATTAGCAAAACGCTAATTCGAACTAGTTTTGAAGTCTAGATGCGCTAATTCGAATTAGCTTAGTTCGAATTAATAACTACTCTCTGAGTACGGTTATCCAGCCAGTTATGCACCCACCTTATAGTAGCCCCATCTAAGTTGTATTTCCTAGTTTATTGATATGAGGATCATGCGAGACCGTATCAAATACTTTACTAAAGTCTAGGTTTACCACGTCCACTGCTTCTCCCTTAGCCACAAGACTCGTTATCCTATCAAAGAAAGCTATCAGATTGGTTTGACATGATTTGTTCTTTACAAATCCATGCTGGCTGTTCCCTATCACCTTATTTTCTTCCAGATGTTTGCAGATGAATTCCTTATTACTTGCTGCATTATCTTTCCTGGCACAGAAGTTAAACTGACTGGTCTGTATTTTCCTGGGTTGTTCTTGTTTCCCTTTTCATAGATTGACACTAGATTTGCCCCTTTTCAGTCTTCTGGAATCTCTCCCAACTTCCATGATTTTTCAAAGGTGATAGCTAAAGGCTCAGATACCTCTTAATCCTAGCCCTAATCTCTGAGCCAACACCAAAGTCTTGGTTCTGATGATGGCGATTTGCTTGGAGCAAGGCCATCTGTTGCCTAGACAGTGGGTACTTTTCTGCAGGGGCGTGGACGTCCCAATGGAGCCTCACTACCCCCACAGCCTGGGGACAAGCAGGGATAGGAAGGTGCAGGCCAGGCCAAGAGCCTGCAGGTAGGAGTGGGGACGTGGTGGCTTGGCTTCCTACTGTGTCCAGCACACGCCGGGTCCAGCGGTGGTGGTGTCTTGTAGAGAGAGAACTTCTATCCCTGCCCATGGGAGGAGAGGGGGAGGGTGATGGGAGGTGTGTGTGAGTGGCAGATGCCGCTTGCCAGTGAGTGCTACTGGAGTCCCCACCTCTTCCTCCCCCTGGCAGGTTCCCTTGCAGGGGATCGGGCTCCTCCACCTCACCATACTTGACTGGGAGCGGATGCTGCCCGAGAGTGTGGGTATGACCCTGTGTGGCATTGCTGTGTGTTTCCAAGACCCCAGCCTCCTTAGTGGTGGCTTGTCGTGGGAAGGTGTCCCACCACGGAGTCTGGAGTAAGGTAAGCTTCTCCAGGAACCTTGTGAGAAGGAGCAAGGGGTTCTTGTGTGAAAGCGTCATGGGCTGAGTGCTCCAAACTGGCGCTCCACGTGCACAGGCTGTTGTGTGACTCCCAGGCTGAGAAGGCCCCTGGGTGTGGCTAGGGAAAGTGATGGAAAACACCTGACCTACTCCCTCCTCCTCCACAGCCCCACCCCCATGGAGGCTGACAACAGGCATGTCCTGTCTGGAGTCAACAACGAGGAGGGGGAGGTGACCGGCCCCCCTCCCAGGATGGCATACAGCTGCTTGTAGTAGTGGCAGGTGTGAGGTGCCACCCCACAGCAGGAACTTTGTTCCCTGGCCTTTGTGTAGCCCTGATGCAGTTCTTTAATTTTTATCCACACCTGGCCATGGGTGCAGCTGTGCTCCTTCTGGGCCAGGCTGGTGACCATCTGGCCGTACACATCAGCATTGCAGTGTCTGGAGTGGAGATCCTGAATATTGGTCTCCTCCCCTCAGACCTTGATGAGATCCAGGATCGCCCCAACAGTTCAGGCTGATGCTCTTTTGCCCCTGGGAGGGGCTTCTGAGGTGGCTACCGAAGTGCTGACAGCTGTGGAGGGCTCGAAGGGAGCACTGGGGTCAGGCATGGCTCCACAAAAGGAGGCTGCTGTGTGGCACAGGGCTAGCAGGGCTCTCCTGGTGCCACAAGCCCTTTCCCTTGTGCCCGCAGCTTTAAACCCTGCAGGAGAAGGGAAACTGTAGAGTTTTCAGGGGTGTGGCCAGTGTGGTCACAAGTGCAGCTGAGAGAGACTTTGGAGGCCACTTTTTTTGAAATAACAGCTGAGCATCCACACTAACACCATTTCAAAATAACCATTTCAAAATAGGCATTGTTCCTCCTGAAAAGTAGGGGTTATTATTTTGAAATAACAAGAATGTTATTTTGAAATATCAGGCTTGGTAGTGTGGATGTTTGCCTTATTTCAAAATATCACCCCAGTGTAGATGTGCCCATGGCGTGCTCTATGTTGTGTGTCAGTGGGTGTGCATCTCACACCAGACCCACTCAGACAAACCACCAGGTTTTATTCTGTAAAGAACATAGAACAGGATCACAGTTCAGCAGCTGCTCCTCTCTGCCTGCTGCTTCCAGCTCAGTCCCTGCTGAAACCCTGCTGGGGGCAGAGGGCACACCCTGGCAGGAACCAGGAAGTTCTCCCAACATGCCACAGTTTGTAGTCCACAACTTGTAGTTCCCAGGGCTGCTGCTGAAACATACTGGACCTTGAGCTACAGTTTTAAAAATGTGCAAATGCAAGCCATCAAGGGTGTTTCCCTCAAGGTCTGGGTGATCACCTGTAAACAGCTTCTTTTCTCTGTTGAGTCTAAGTAGGGGCTGGTCTTAGGAAATCATGTGCCCACCCCAACTGGTAGGGCCTGACCAGGTAATTTTCCACAGAAGGGTGCAATGTAGAGAGCGAATTCCTGCCTAAAAGGAAGGCTATTTAAGATGAAAAGTTTTCAGGCCCTTGGTCTTTGGCTGGCATGACACTCCGAAGAGAATCAACCAGGGACCCCAAGGAAAAAAGATCTTCCCTGGCTTGGAGTTTTAGCTGAAATATGAACAGTTTTAGGGTAAGTTTGTGATAAGATTTAATGTGTTACAACTAGCTGAGCATATTCTATTATTTTAAATTTATAATTTACTTTGTTCTGTTTTCACTTGCAACTAGGGTTGCCAGGTGTCTGGTATTTTTGCCTCCTGTCCGGTAAAAAAAAATTCAGAAAATACCGGACACCTAAAATGTCCTGTATTTTCTGATTTTTTTCCCAGCCAGGAGGTGAAAATACTGGACACCTGGCAACCCTACGACACACTCAGCAACTGGGCCCAACCTCTGGGCCCCGGCCCGGCCCCTGAACCCAGAGCCCCTGCTTACCTGGTTCCGCAGGGAAGCGCCCTTCTGGCTTGACCAAGAAAACAAGATGACCACCGTCAAAAAACCTAAAGACCTGAGCAAGGGGAAGCAATGACTTCCCTGGGTCTTAGTGCTCAACCTTCCTCTTCCTAGCACCTATTCTGTTGCTGCACGCAAAGGGGCCATGCTGTTTTATTTTACTTTTTTTTTTTTGCTTAATAACTCTTGGGGTCTTCCCCCTTTTTTCCCCCTTCCACAGAATTTTTTCCCCAGTGTTTTTTTTTGGGGGGGGGGGTCTGTATTTTTGTTGAAACCATCTGGCAACCCTACTTGCAACCACTTAAATCCTACTGCTTGTACTTAATATAATCACTTTTACTTACTATCAAGCTGTAGCCAGACAGGAACCCCCCTTGTAACATCCATTTTTGCTTGCCTGGAGCATGCAGGGCACACAGAGCAGAAGGCCCAGGCTGCTGTGACCGTGAATGGCTGTAAACAGAGATACGCCAATTGCTGACCAAGAGGCTGCCAAGGAGTGTCCTTGACTTAACCCATATTGATACGAACACACAGCCGTCCGCGGGGGGAGGAATCTCTCGCCCAGTAAAAAAAATGTCTAGTACTCACAATTTAGTTCTCTCTCTTGCAAGTGTAAATTAACTTGAAACTTGCTTGTAAGAACTGGCGCCACAAAACGGACCAGTACAATTTGGCCTCTTAGATAAGAAAGAGGATACGGGCCCCCAGGGGTATAAAGATGGGTCCAGCAGCACATTTTCTCTGAGTGTCAATCTACCATCTATCTGCTGGTCGGGTTAGGTGTTTGATCTCCCGAGGTTCCAAGGGGACCTCGTATTCGTCTTTCCTAGGAATTGAGAGACCGGCCCTGGCCTGACACGCTGGAGTCGAGAGGCACAGAAGGGGGTAAAAATTGTACCTGGATGTGGTCCTTTGTTTAAGTATATATACACATAGTGTTAGAGCTCTTTAAAGATTAAGCTGTCACTTGGTACCAAGTCCAGCTCCTGGCCTTCACGTGCGGTTTAGCTTGTAAACCCGGCGGAACTGTTTTAACTGACAGGAGAAGGGGCGCAGGCGGGTCACTGGCGCCTTATAACCAGTTGCTTCGGGGAGATGATACTCGTCAGCCTAGAAGGCAGTTCATCTAGGGGAAGGAAAACCCTGATTTTAAACCTCCGCTGCCTTGCGGCTATATTCTTCCATGGAAAAGGCTTCAGGAGTAAACCTCGAGGAAAAATCCGGAGTCGGAGTCCCTAAGACAGTTCGACGCTGCTTGCAGCCTCGCTCTGGCAACTCCTGCGACGGCGCCGATGCCAAACTGTAGCAGCCCTGCTGTTCCTTTGGATCCATCGACGACGTGGAGAGGGGGGACCCGCTACGTGGGCAATAGCCTGTTCCTCCATATTACATCGCCCTGGCTAGTATCCGACTACCAACATATCTCGCAACCCTGGAGAGGACACTCCAGCCTCGCTAGCGCTACTAGCGCGGAAACAACACGGGGAGCAACAGTTTACCGGTTATAAGCCACAGCTCAATTGGCGTAGAGCATGGCGCCAGGGGTTGTTCCCGACGGTGGGAGGGATCTTCGGGTCTCACTGGGCAGTTACCGCCCGCCTCAAGCTGGGCAGCCCCCAGACAGTCAGGTACTGCCCCGCCACAGTCTGCTTTCCTCACTGGGTGCATGGGGATTAGGAATATTCCGAACGGCAGGCTGCAACCATCGCACCAGGCAACAAAACACTGAGAAAGAGACCACCTCTTAAACTGGGATGTTGGAATGTCCGTACAATGTTGACGGGCCTCTCCGAAGACGTACGGGACATTGACGACCTACGAAAGACAGCAGTCATCAACAACGAACTTCTGAGGCTGAACGTAGACATCGCCGCCCTACAGGAAACACGACTGGCAGACTCAGGCATTCTGAAAGAAAAAGACTACACCTTCTACTGGCAGGGAAAGGCCCCAGACGAGCCCAGACAGCATGGCGTAGCTTTCGCGGTGAAAAATAGCCTACTGAGTATGGTAGAACCAGGCAGTAATGGCTCAGAACGACTCCTCACCCTTCGTCTCAACACCACCACGGGCCCTATCACCCTCGTCAGCGTATACGCCCCAACTCTGAACGCAACATTGGAAACTAAAGACCGGTTCTATGAGAACCTAACATCTGTCATCAACAGCATCCCCGACAAGGAACAACTCATCCTTCTGGGTGACTTCAATGCCAGAGTAGGTGCGGACAATGACTCATGGCCTTCGTGCCTCGGAAAATTTGGCGTCGGCAAAATGAACGAGAACGGCCAACGCCTGCTCGAGCTCTGCACTTTCTACAACCTGTGCATCACCAACTCATACTTTCAGACCAAGCCCCAGCATAAGGTCTCCTGGCGACATCCGCGCTCGAAACACTGGCACCAGTTGGACCTTATACTAGTTCGCCGCTCAGCTATCAATTGCGTCCTGCACGTACGCTCTTATCATAGCGCTGACTGCGACACAGACCACTCCTTAGTGTACTGCAAGATCAGGCTGAACCCGAAGAGGTTTTATCGTTCAAGGAAACAAGGAAATCCTCGCATCGACGTCAGCAAGATGTCGCAGCCTGACCTGACGCAGAAATTCGCAGAAGCGCTTGAGAAGGAACTTGACGCCACACAGACAGGAGACTCTGCCATGGAAAAGTGGGAAACACTGCGGAACATAATGCACTGCACTGCCCTGGCAACCTTTGGAAAAAGGACCACAAAGACGCACGACTGGTTTGAAGCAAAGTCCTCTGTGATGATTCCAGTCATAGAAGCCAAGCACGCCGCCCTGGCAGAATACAAGCGGTCACCAAGCCAGAGGAACCTACAAATTCTCAGGGCTACTAGGAGCAAGGCTCAACAGGTTGCCAGACACTGTGCGAACGAATATTGGCAGCAGCTCAGCAACGACATCCAGAAAGCAGCCATATCAGGGAACACAAGAGGCATGTACGACGGCATCAAGAAAGCGCTGGGCCCTACCAAGAGCAAAACAGCACCCCTCAAGTCATCTACTGGAGAAATAATCTCCGACAAGCAACAACAGTTGGGGAGATGGGTGGAACACTACTCTGACCTCTACTCCAGACGGCATACGGTGACCTCCGCAGCATTAGATGCCATTGAATGCCTGCCAATAATGGAAGAACTTGATGCAGAGCCAACAGTAGAAGAGCTCAGCAAGGCTGTTGATAAACTGGCCTCAAGAAAAGCCCCCGGCAGCGACGGGATTCCTCCAGACCTGCTGAAACAGTGCAAGTGTTCCCTACTGCACCCTCTTCACAAAGTGCTCTGTCAGTGCTGGAAAGAAGGAGCCGTACCGCAGGATATGCGGGATGCTAAGATCGTCACCCTCTACAAGAATAAGGGCGAGAGAAGTGATTGCAACAACTACAGAGGCATCTCCCTTCTTAGCATCGTAGGCAAAGTATTTGCTAAGGTCATCTTGACCCGACTGCAGAAGCTGGCTGAACGTGTCTACCCGGAGTCACAGTGTGGTTTCCACGCAGAACGGTCAACCGTAGACATGATTTTCTCCCTACGACAACTCCAGGAGAAGTGTAGAGAACAGCAGATGCCCCTGTACGTCTCCTTCATTGATCTCACCAAAGCCTTTGACCTGGTCAGCAGAGACGGACTCTTCAAAATCCTTCACAAGATCGGCTGCCCACCAAAACTGCAGAGTTTGATTGAATCCTTCCACACAGACATGAAGGGAACAGTGCAGTTTAACGGCAGTTGCTCCGAGCCTTTCAGCATCAGCAGCGGCGTCAAGCAAGGCTGCGTTCTTGCCCCCACATTGTTTGGGATCTTCTTTGCCCTGCTCCTCAAGCATGCCTTCGGCTCAGCAACGGAAGGAATCTACCTCCGCACCAGATCGGACGGCAAGCTATTCAATCTCTCTCGCCTCAAAGCCAAGACGAAGATACGCGAGACGCTGATCAGGGACATGATATTTGCCGACGACGCAGCAGTCGTCACACACACCCAGGAAGAACTACAGTCGCTGATGAGCCGTTTTTCCATGGCCTGCAAAGACTTTGGGCTGACTATCAGTTTGAAAAAAACAAACGTCCTAAGCCAGGACACTGTCACTCCTCCAGCCATCACAGTAGACGACTACCAGCTTGACGTCGTCCACCAGTTCACGTACTTGGGCTCCACCATCACCGATAATCTCTCCCTTGACGCTGAGCTCGACAAGAGGATCGGGAAGGCAGCCTCTACTTTAGCCCGCCTGACAACCCGAGTGTGGACCAACCCCAGGCTGACAACCGCAACAAAGATGGCAGTGTACAACGCCTGCGTCATCAGCACCCTGCTGTACGGGAGCGAGACATGGACCACATACGCGAGACAAGAGCGGAGACTGAACGCCTTCCATCTACGAGGTCTGCGCCGCATCCTGGGTATTACCTGGCAAGACAAAGTCTCCAACCTCGAAGTTCTGACTCGAGCCGGCCTCCCCAGCATGTACACCATGCTCCGACAACGTCGCCTGCGTTGGCTTGGCCATGTACGCCGCATGGAGGATGGGAGGATCCCAAAGGACATCCTCTACGGGGAACTGGCATCTGGGAAGAGAACCACAGGGCGCCCGAACCTGCGATTTAAAGATGTCGTGAAGAGGGACATGAAAGCCATCGACATAAACACGCAGTCCTGGGAAGACCTCGCAGCAGACCGCCCAAAGTGGAGGGGCACCCTGACCACACAGCTCAAGTCAGGCGAAACGAACATGATGCGTGCATCAGAAGAAAAGCGGGCCCGCAGGAAGTTACGCACCAACAACAGCCAGGGAACCACCTATAGCTGCGACTTCTGCGGCAAAGAATGCCTGTCCCGGATTGGCCTTTTCAGCCACCAACGACGCTGTCCCCAACGCTGTCCCAGACAATTCGACACGAACCAAGACGAGAACTAGGATACGTCATCCATGGTCAACTGACCGACGGAGGCCAACTCTTTGGTACCATTATTTCTATTTTCTATCTTTACCTTTTCCCTGTAATCATTTTTAAAATCTATATTTATATTTGCTAGCATTTAAGAAATAGAGCAATAGCCATTGTAACCATATGCTTTTATAAGTCTTTTAATAAACCTGTAACTGTTTAAGCTTTAACCTGACTCCTTCAGTTGCTGTAACAGAACCAAGCACAATTTAAAAGAACTTCAGCCGGTCACAAAGGGACAGACATAGGGAGAGCTTGGGCGTTTGGATCTGTGTCACTCCCAGGTGACAAGATCCGTTGGGGCACCTTTTCAGCCTTTCCTAGGCTGCCCGCTGCGAAGGAACCCCTGTGTTCTAGCAGCTAAAATCTAAGGTGTAATAAGCTCTTCCTATATAACGGGGCATCTGTTGGCCTGCTGGCCACCCTCTGCGACGGGACCCCGGTCCTAGCAGTAAAGACACGGACGTTAAACCTTTTCTCGGAAACATACACACACACACACTGCCCTGACCGTCGGCTGACACAAGCCCAGTGTGAGTAATTGTTACCTGGGGGAGCAATCAGTGTGCACACTCCCCCTTTCATTGTTACAGGGGGCCTACCTAAATAATTCATTTGGGGTTCTGATCCCATTTAGGGTTTGGTTACCTGGTAGCTGGTGTAGTAAGTTGAGGGTAAGTAACGTGGAGTCAACAAGCCTGAATAGAGGCCTGTAACATGAAAGCAGCAACAGGTCTAGAATCTAGTAAGCAAGACTTTGGTTCAGGAACACGGGAGCCAAGAAAGAGGCCCTACTTATAACTGTATAAGTTAGGTGGAGCATGGAAGGATACAGGGAAGCACCACGTACAGACTGTAAGCTAAAAGGGTATGTCTACACTAGCTCGTTAATTCGAGCTAGGTAGGCAAATCAGGCAACTGGCGTTGCAAATGAAGCCTGGGATTTAAATATCCCGGGCTTTATTTGCAAGTTCCCATCTGGCCGCCATTTTTAAATCCCCCTTAGTCCGAACGAGCAACAAGGGAGGACCCCGGATTCGGATGGAGAAGGCAGGGTGATCAAGTGGTTATCTAAGGTGTTTGTACACCAATGCGAGAAGCCTGGGAAACAAACAGGAAGATTTAGAAGCCCTGGCCCAGTCAAAGGGCTATGATTTGATTGGAATAACGGAGACTTGGTGGGATGACTCACATGACTGGAGCGCTGTCATGGAAGGGTATAAACTCTTCAGGAAGAACAGGCGGGGGAGAAAAGGAGGAGGAGTTGCACTGTATGTAAGAGAGCACTATGATTGCTCGGAGCTCCAGTATTTAGAGGGAGAAAAGACTGTTGAGAGTCTATGGGTTAAGTTTAGAGGTGGAAGCAACAGGGATGATGTTGTGGTTGGTGTTTGCTATAGCCTGCCGGATCAGGTGGATGAGGTAGATGAGGCTTTCTTCAGACAACTGAGAGAAGCTTCCAGATCGCAGGCCCTGGTTCTCATGGGGGACTTTAATCACCCTGACATGTGTTGGGAGACCAATACGGCAGTACACAGACAATCCAGGAAGTTGCTGGAGAATGTTGGGGATAACTTCTTGGTACAAGTGCTGAAGGAAGCGACCAGGGGCCGCGCGCATCTTGACCTGCTGCTCACAAACAGGGAGGAACTAGTAGGGGAAGTAGAGGTGGGTGACAAACTGGGAAGCAGTGATCATGAGATGGTAGATTTCAGGATCCTGACCAAAGGAAGAAAGAAGAGTAGTAAAATACACACCCTGGACTTCAGAAAAGCAGACTTTGACTCCCTCAGAGAACTGATGGGCAGGATTCCCTGGGATATTTACATGAAGGGGAAAGGAGTCCAGGACAGCTGGCAATACTTTAAAGAAGCCTTATTAAAGGCACAGGAAGAAACCATCCCGATGTGCAGCAAGAAAAGCAAATATGGTGACAGATGATGTGGGAAAAGTTGAAGTACTCAATGATTTCTTTGCATCTGTCTTTACAGACAAGGTCAGCTCCCAGACAAATGCACTAGGCAATGCAGTATGGGAAGGAGGGGGGTAGCCCTTGGTGGGGAAAGAACAGGTTAGGAACTATTTAGAAAAGCTAAACATACACAAATCCATGGGTCCGGATTTAATGCAGCCGAGGGTACTGAGGGAGTTGGCAAATGTCATTGCAGAGCCTTTGGCCATTATCTTTGAAAACTCGTGGAGATTGGGAGAGATCGCGGATGACTGGAAAAAGGCAAATGTAGTGCCCATCTTCAAAAAAGGGAAGAAGGACGATCCAGGGAACTACAGACCAGTCAGCCTCACCTCAGTCCCTGGAAAAATCATGGAGAGGATCCTCAAGGAATCCATTTTGAAGCCCTTGGAAGATGGGAAAGTGATCAGGAATAGTCAACATTGATTCACCAAGGGCAAGTCGTGCCTGACCAATCTGATTAGCTTCTATGATGAGGTAACTGGCTCGGTGGACATGGGAAAGTCAGTGGTTGTGATATACCTTGACTTTAGCAAGGCTTTTGATACGGTCTCCCACAATATTCTTGCCAGAAAGTTAAGGGAGTATGGATTGGATAAATGGACGGTAAGATGGATAGAAAGCTGGCTAGACTGTCGGGCCCAGCGGGTAGTGATCAACGGCTCGGTGTCAGGATGGCGGTCGGTTTCTAGCGGAGTGCCCCAAGGATCTGTTCTAGGAACAGTTTTGTTCAACATCTTTATTAATGACCTGGATGAGGGGATGGATTGCACCCTCAGCAAGTTTGTGGATGACACTAAGCTAGGGGGAGAGGTAGACACGCTGGAGGGCAGGGAGAGGGTCCAGAGTGACCTAGACAGATTAAAGGATTGGGCCACAAGAAATCTGATGAGGTTCAACAAGGACAAGTGTAGAGTCCTGCACTTGGGACGGAAGAATCCCAAGTATTGTTACAGGCTGGGGAGCAACTGGCTAAGTAGCAGTTCTGCAGAAAAGGACCTGGGGATTACAGTGGATGAGAAGCTGGATATATTAGGAAAAACTATTTCCCTAGGAGGGCGATGAAGCACTGGAATGGGTTACCTAGGGAAGTAGTGGAGTCTCCATCCCTAGAGGTGTTTAAGTCTCGGCTTGACAAAGCCCTGGCCGGGTTGATTTAATTGGGATTGGTCCTGCCTAGAGCAGGGGCTGGACTCAATGACCTCCTGAGGTCTCTTCCAGCCCTAGGATTCTATGATTCTATCAATCAGCCTTGACACAAGCAAACAAAGCATCTTCAAATAGTCTTCCAATAGGAAGGGGATATTGACTTGTTTTACTCACTCTTGCATAGCCCAAAAATATCTGAAGAAATTTTAAGAAAACTTTTACCATCTCTGCGATGGGGTGCGATCACAGATGACCTCTCGGGGGTGCCCCCTCGAGTGCTGACGCGGCCACTTCCACTCGCCTTCCCGCTCTCTGGGGCTTCTCACTGCTGGGCTAGGTCCCTGGTCTCCCCCAGCCAAGGCCCTGAGCTGAGATCCCTGCTCCCCTACCCCACCCCGAGAAGCAGCACAGACACCGAACCACTTCAGGTCCAAGGAGAGTGCACTTTAGGGCCCTTCTTCCTGGGATACCACTCCCCAGATGGGATCAAACCCTGAGGATTAAGTAAGGGTAAGCCCCCTTTAACAATGAAAGGGGGAGTGTGCACACCGGTTGCCCCCCAGGTAACAATTACTTACACTGGGCTTGATAGTAAGTAAAAGTGATTCTATGAAGCACAAGCAGTAGGGTTTAAGTGGTGATAAGTGAGAACAGGCAGAGCAAAGTAGGTTACAAATCAAACGAAACAAAACCACTTGGCTAATTCTCCACTGAAACCTCAGTGCAAACTTACTCAAACTCACCCTAAAACCTCTTTTCCAGCTGCCCCTCCAAACCGGGGCTTTCTCCCCCTCCCTGGGGCCTTTGGCTCCTTCCTCCAGGTGCAGCCCAGCCAAAAGACCAAAACTCCTCCCTTCCTATTCTTTTTAAAGAATTCCCTTATTGTCTGGGGAGTCACCTGGCCCCTCCCTACCAACCACTGCTAAGCCTTAAGGACAGAAGGCTATTTGCATATGAGTGCCCAGACACTGAGCCTCCCTTGATGGCTTTCCATTCACACATTTAACAATCGTAAAGTATTCCCCACTCCATACATCTAATTTTACATGCAAGAATGATACACACACCAGAGTAAGATACGCAGAACCAGCGGATCATGGCATGAAGATTGATGGGTTACATGAAATAATTTGCTCAAAGTACCTGAGTTATGTGTATTCATGTCCATGGGGGGGGGGGGGGGTGCGGTTTGTCACAATCCCCTTTCCCAAAAATCATCATCTGAGGCAAAGCTCAACAGTGGAAATTTCAGCAGCAGAGGAGAATTTTCAGAACATTATAAGTAAAGGGAACAGCAAAGGATGATTTTGTTGTTAAGGCTTTGGCATGGGAATCAGAAGATCCTGGTCCAGTGCCTGTTATATAAGAAGCCATGTGCATGGCCTGCAGCCCAGAGGGCTGGAATGGAGGTTTCCATCCTTAGAGTACACAGCCTATTACCTCCTTGTTCCCTGCAAACGCAAACACCAGATGGCCCTTAGCGGCCACAGCCCATGCACCTGAGCTGGGAATGTAGTGAGGAATAAATCACGTTGACCTCAATTTCAGTTTCACGAGAATGTTAAGAGTGGCGTGGGGCCAGTACGTGCACACCCGGTAAACAACTGTAATATAAATAGTGTGGGGAGTCCTGTGCCTGGTGAGTTTCACCAGGGACCTAGACCTTGAAGAGTGCCCTGGATTCTGCCCCCCCCCCCCCAGCTGGAGCCATGTTGACTGCGGCCCTTAAAGCGAGGATCAGGGACAGGACTCCCCACAGTAAAAGGGACATAAGTATTCCAAGTATCAGAGGGGTAGCCGTGTTAGTCTGAATCTGCAAAAGCGACGAAGAGTCCTGTGGCACCTTATAGACTAACTGAAGTGTAGGAGCATAAGCTTTCGTGGGCAAAGACCCACTTCGTCAGATGCATGTAGTGGAAATTTCCAGAGGCAGGAATAAATATGCAGGCCAGGATCAGGCTGGAGATGACCAGGTGGATCCAATCAAGGAGGATGAGGCCCACTTCTAGCAGCTGATCTGGAGGTGTGAATTCCAAGAGAATAGAAGCTGCTTTTGTAGTTAGCGAGCCATTCACAGTCTTTGTTTAATCCAGAGTTGATTGTGTCAAACTTAAAGATGAACTGTAGCTCAGCAGTTTCTCTTTGAAGTCTGGTCCTGAAGTTTTTTTGCTGCAGGATGGCTACTTTTAGATCTGCAATTGTGTGTCCAGGAAGATTGAAGTGTTCCCCTACAGGTTTTTGTATGTTGCCATTCCTAATATCAGATTTGTGTCCATTGATTCTTTTACGTAGGGACTGTCCAGTTTGGCCGATGTATATAGCAGTGGGGCATTGTTGGCACATGATGGCATATATTACGTTGGTGGATGTGCAGGAGAATGTACCAGTGACAGTATGGCTGATCTGGTTAGGTCCTGTGATGGTGTTGCTGGTGTATATATGTGGGCAGAGTTGGCACCGAGGTTTGTTGCAAGGATTGGTTCCTGAGTTCGAGTTATTATGGTGCGGTGTGTAGTTGCTGGTGAGAATATGCTTCAGGTTGGCGGGTTGTCTGTGGGCAAGGACTGGCCTACCTCCCAAGGCCTGTGAGAGCGAGGGATCATTGTCCAGGATGGGCTGAAGATCACTAATGATGCGTTGGAGAGGTTTTAGCTGGGGACTATAGGTGATGGCCAGTGGTGTTCTGTTGGTTTCTTTCTTGGGCTTGTCCCGTAGCAGGAGTCTTCTGGGTACACGTCTGGCTCTGTCAATCTGTCTCCTCACTTCCTCGTGTGGGTATCGCAGTTTACAGAATGCTTGTTGAAGGTCTTGTAGGTGTAGGTCTCTGTCTGAGGGGTTGGAGCATATGCGGTTGTACCTCAGTGCTTGGCTGTAAACAATGGATCGTGTGGTGTGTCCGGGATGGAAACTGGAGGCATGCAGGTAAGTATAGCGGTCGGTAGGTTTTCTGTATAGGGTGGTATTGATATGACCGTCACTTATTTGTATCATGGTGTCCAGGAAATGGACCTCCCGTGTAGATTGGTCCATGCTGAGGTTGATGGTGGGGTGGAAGCTGTTGAAATCATGGTGAAATTCTTCCAGAGTCTCCTTCCCATGGGTCCAGATGATGAAGATGTCATCGATGTAGCGTAGGTAGAGAAGGGGTGTAAGTGGACGAGAGCTGAGGAAGCGTTGTTCCAGGTCAGCCATAAAAATGTTGGCGTATTGTGGGGCCATGCGGGTGCCCATAGCAGTGCCACTGGTCTGGAGGTATATGTTGTCACCAAATCTGAAATAGTTGTGTGTGAGGATAAATTCACAGAGTTCAGCCACCAGTTGTGCTGTGGCATCATCAGGGATACTGTTCCTGACAGCTTGTACTCCATCTGCATGTGGGATGTTTGTGTAGAGAGCCTCTACATCCATGGTGGCTAGGATGGTGTTTTCTGGAAACACTTCCTGGTGTTTTCTGGCTAGGATGGTGTTTTCTGGAAACACTTCCTGGTGTTTTCTGGAAGATCACCTATTCCAAGTGCCTTTTACTGTTATATGCATTACTCTGTAGAGCTTGCTGATGTGCAGTCTGTCAGTCTGTCACAATTCAGCAACATTATCTGTGTCTTGCTTTCCCACCTGTTCAAACCTCTATCTGTCATTTGTTTAGACTGGAAACTCTTTTGGGACTGCAATTCAAAGGTGCTTAACACCCATTGGAATCACTGGGGATTAGGCGCTGAAACATGTTTGAAGATCTGGGTCTGACATTTCTTCAGTGCCTGGTACTATAGGCAAAATGCAGGACAATGTAGCACTTTAAAGACTAACAAGATGGTTTATTAGATGATGAGCTTTCGTGGGCCAGACCCACTTCCTCAGATCAAAAAAACCTGAGGAAGTGGGTCTGGCCCACGAAAGCTCATCATCTAATAAACCATCTTGTTAGTCTTTAAAGTGCTACATTGTCCTGCATTTTGCTTCAGCTACCCCAGACTAACACGGCTACATTTCTATTACTATGGTACTATAGGCATTATTGTGGTATATAAGGGTACGTCTACACTACAGCGCTAGTTCGAACTAACTTAGTTCGAATTAGTTAATTCGAACTAAGCTAGTTCGAACTAACGCATCTAGAACTAAAAACTAGTTCGAACTAGCGTTTTGCTAGTTCGAACTAGTAAGTCCACATTGAGTGGACTCTGAACAGGGCTTAATGATGGCCGGAAGCAGTGCCGGCAGGGCATAAAAGGAGGACTTAGAGCATGGAGATACTGTCTCAGGCTAGCCGAGGGCTGCGCTTAAAGGGTCCCGACCCCCACCCCGGACACACAGTTCTAAGGGGTGCCCCGCTTGCAAAGAAGTTCTGGCTTGGAGTGCCCTGAGTGCCCACACTGGGCACATCACACCACTCGGCCATCAGCCCGGCTGCACTTGCCGCAGGCTGCCATCTGGGGAGAGGGAGTAATTGGGGGGCTGCAGGAGAGCTTCCACCCCCAGAAGCCCGCAGAGCCAGCCCAGTCCTCCCCATCGGGGGCTCGTACCCCATTCCTCCCTCACCTCCTTCCACTTGCCCTTCCCTAGCCCCCCTTCTTCTTGATGTACAAAATAAAGATAACGTTTCTTCCAACATTGACTCTGTCTTTATTGAAAAAAACTGGGGGAGACTGGGAAAAGGAGGTGGGAGAGGGGAAGAGAAAGGCTGGGAGAGGGGAGGGCAACTAACATGATCAGGGGTTGGGAACAGGTCCCAGATGAAGAGAGGCTACAGAGACTGGGACTGTTCAGCTTAGAAAAGAGGAGACGGAGGGGGGACAGCATAGAGGTCTGTAAAAGCAGGGGTTGGGTGGAGAGGGTGCATTCAGAAAAGTTCTTCATGAGTTCCCATAAAGAAGGACTAGAGGACACCAAAGGAAAGGAATGGGTAGCAGGCTTGAAACTAGTAAGAGAAAGTTGTTGTTCTTGACAAAGCAAATAGTTAACCTGTGGAACTCCTTGCTGCAGGAGGCTGTGAAGGCTACAACTAGAACAGAGTTGAAAGGGAAGTGAGATCAAGTGATGGAGGTTGGGTCCATGGAGTCCTATTAGCCAGAGGGTAGGAGTGGTGTCCCTGCCCAAAGTTTGTGGAAGGCTGGAGAGGGATGGCACGAGACAAATGGCTTGGTCATTGTCTTCGGTCCATCCCCTCCAGGGTCCCTAGGGTTGGCCGCTGTGGGCAGACAGGCTACTGGGCTAGATGGACCTTTGGTCTGACCCAGTACGGCCATTGTAAGCTCAGGGCTCAGTGTCGGGGGTCTCAGTGGACCCCCTTGATTTTCATGCACACCTGGTCCTGGGTGGCCAGGCTGGCAGCTCTCCTGCCCTAGACGGCCACTTTCCTGTGCCTAGTGCGGAGATCGTGGACGAGGTCCACGATGTCCGCACTAGCCCAGGAAGGTGCCCGCCTCTTGCGGTCCAGGGCAAGCTCCCGGGAGCCGCCAGCCTGGTCCCGGCAAGAGGGGGTGGGCTGGGGGGCATCGGGTGGGTGGCTCTGTGCCGTGCCAGGTGCAGGGTCTGCTAGCTGGGTGCTGGCAGGCTTGCACCTGGCACGGGCACCGTAGCCAGCCCGTGCCCCTTTAAGGGGTCCGGGGCCGGGAGGGGGGCATAGAGTTTCCCTGGTGTTGGCCAGAGTGGCCACCAGGGAAACCTGGGGAGGGCTAGCCTCCCACTAGTTCGAACTAAAGGGCTACACAGCCCTTAGTTCGAACTAGCTAGTTCGAACTAGGCGTTAGTCCTCGTAAAATGAGGTTTACCTAGTTCGAACTAAGCGCTCCGCTAGTTCGATTCAAATTCGAACTAGCGGAGCGCTAGTGTAGCGCATAGGAAAGTTAGTTCGAACTAACGTCCGTTAGTTCGAACTAACTTTCTAGTGTAGACATACCCTAACAGAGTTCGGCTTGATGTCCAATTTCCCTCAATTTTAATAGGGACTGGACACCCAAAATCTTAGCCACAGGAGCAACTGTACTAATAAAAGGGGTGTCTGTTTATAATGAAAGGCCTAATGCTACTTCTTGACTACACCAGGCACTACCACTGCCCTGCAGGGATAAAGGATTGGGAATGCCAGTGGCAATCAGTGGCGCTACTATCCTAGGGTATGTCTACACTACAAAGTTAATTCGAACTAACGGAGCGCTTAGTTCGAACTAGGTAAACCTCATTCTACGAGGACTAACGCCTAGTTCGAACTTACTAGTTTGAATTAAGGGCTGTGTAGCCCCTTAATTCGAACTAGTGGGAGGCTAGCCCTCCCCAGCTTTCCCTGGTGGCCACTCTGGCCAACACCAGGGAAACTCTATTGCCCCCCTCCCGGCCCCGGACCCCTTAAAGGGGCACGGGCTGGCTACGGTGTCCGTGCCAGGTGCAAGCCTGCCAGCACCCAACCAGAAGACCCTGCACCTGGCACGGCTCGAGCCAGCCACCCAATGCCCCCCAGCCCACCCCCTCTTCCCGGGACCAGGCTGGCGGCTCCCGGGAGCTTGCCCGGGACCGCAAGAGGCAGGCACCCGCCTGGTCTAGTGCAGACATCGTGGACCTCATCCACGATCTCCGCACTAGGCACAGGAAAGTGGCCGTCTAGGGCAGGAGAGCTGCCAGCCTGGCCACCCAGGAGCAGGTGTGCATGAAAATCAAGGTGGTCCACTGAGACCCCCGACCCTGAGCTCTGAGCTTACAATGGCCGTCCTGGGTCAGACCAAAGGTCCATCTAGCCCAGTAGCCTGTCTGCCGACAGCAGCCAACCCTAGGGACCCTGGAGGGGATGGACCGAAGACAGTGACCAAGCCATTTGTCTCGTGCCATCCCTCTCCAGCCTTCCACAAACTTTGGGCAGGGACACCACTCCTACCCCCTGGCTAAGACTACTCCATGGACCCAACCTCCATGACTTGATCTCACTTCCCTTTAAACTCTGTTCTAGTTCTAGCCTTCACAGCCTCCTGCAGCAAGGAGTTCCACAGGTTAACTATTTGCTTTGTGAAGAACAACTTTCTGTTACTAGGTTGAAGCCTGCTACCCATTCCTTTCCTTTGGTATCCTCTAGTCCTTCTATTATGGGAACTAATGAAGAACTTTTCTGTATGCACCCTCTCCACCCCACTCGTGCTTTTATAGACCTCTATCATATCCCCCCTCCATCTCCTCTTTTCTAAGCTGAAAAGTCCCAGTCTCTTTAGCCTCTCTTCATATGGGACCTGTTCCCAACCCCTGATCATTGTAGTTGCCCTCCCCTCTCCCACCCTCTCTCTTCCCCTCTCCCACCTCCTTTTCCCAGTCTCCCCCAGTTTTGTTCAATAAAGACAGAGTCAATGTTGGAAGAAATGTTATCTTTATTTTGTACATCAGGAAGGGGGGCTAGGGAAGGGTAAGTGGAAGGAGGTGAGGGAGGAATGGGGTACGAGCCACTGATGGGGAGGACTGGGCTGGCTCTGTGGGCTTCTGGGGGTGGAAGCTCTCCTGAAGCCCCCCAATTGTCCCCTCTCCCCAGATGGCAGCCTGCGGCAAGTGCAGCCGGGCTGATGGCCGAGTGCTGTGATGTGCCCAGTGTGGGTACTCCGGGCAATCCAAGCCAGGACTGCTTTGCAAGCGGGGCACCCCTGAGAACTGTCTGTCCGGGGTGGGGGTCGGGACCCTTTAAGCACAGCCCTCGGCTAGCCTGAGACAGCAGCTCCACGCTCTAACTCCTCATCTGATGCCCTGCCGGCACTGCTTCCGGCCATCCTTAACCCCGGTTCAGGGTCCACTCTGTGTGGACATGCTAGTTCGAATTAGCAAAACGCTAATTCAAAATAGTTTTTGGATCCGTTAGTTCGAATTAGCTTAGTTCGAATTAACTAATTCGAACTAAATTAGTTCGAATTAGCGCTGTAGTGTAGACATACCCTTGGACACTATGACACTATGGCTACGTCTAGACTGGCATGATTTTCCGGAAATGCTTTTAACGGAAAAGTTTTCAGAAAAGAGCATCTAGATTGGCACGGAAAAGCGTCCGTGGCCAATCTCGACGCGCTTTTGCGCAAAAAAGCCCCGATCGCCATTTTAGCCATCGGGGCGTTTTTGCGCAAAACAGTACTGTGCTGTTTACACTGGCCCTCTTGCGCAAATGATATGCGCAAGAGGGCTTTTGCCCGAACGGGAGCAGCATAGTATTTCCGCAAGAACACTGACAATCTTACATGAGATCATCACTGTTCTTGCGCAAATTCAAGTGGACAGTGTAGACAGCTGGCAAGTTTTTCTGCAAAAGCAGATGATTTTGCGGAAAAACTTGCCAGTCTAGACACAGCCTATAAGAGCTACCACAACCAAACTTTGCATGGGATAACCTTCTCCTGGAGGAAAGGTTTTCAGGTACTTTTGGACCCGATTGGGCCCGAGCTCAAGCTGTCAAAATAAAAAAGTAATCCACCGTACTGTGCTGCAGGGGCTGCCCCGCCCACCCTAGGTCCTGTGCCTGCAGCCTGCAGCCCCCAGCGCTGTCCGGGACTCACCCCCTCCTGCCCGCGAGGTTACATAAGGGCCCCCCCCCCGGCGCCAGCACGCAGTGCCCCGACCCCCATGCACACAATGGCTTGGGCAACCACTCTGCTCCACCCCGGTACCTGCAGCCCCGGGCGCGAGCTGGGGCACCCTCCCGCATGTAACCTCCCCTCCACCTGGGGTTGCCCGCGGGGATGACGTGGACCTATATTTTAATCCCTATAGAAATCAGTGCAACTTTTCTACCATTCAAAAAAAAAAATGGACTACCGTTTTTCTACATTTTGTTCCTCCAGTTTCCCGAGCAACGCCGGTTAACTCCAGCTAGTATGATAATAAGTTGAGAGCAATGATACATTGACCTATAGGAAAAGAACACTTCAACATTAGACACATCCCCTGCTGAATACGCATCAAACAACACTGTCAGTGTAACATATTATGAAAGTGGCATTCCAGCCTAGGGGCAGTAGGAGAAGAAGATGTATTCATTCCAGTGCTTCACCACCCTCCTAGTAAAATAGTGTCATACCTGCATGAGCATGGCCCTAACAGTCAATCTCCCCACACTGAACTGATTCCCAATGGAGTGGTTAGCTGTCTGGTGTGGCAAGCTTCCATAGTGTGATGGTGATGCACTTCCTGAGGGGGATGGCAGGTCTCATGCCAGTGTCCCATCGCTGGAGGGCAGAGGTGAGCCACCCACAGAGCTCCAGGAAGGTGGCCTTCCACATGCGGAAGTTCTGGAGCCCCTGCTTGTCATCCCACTGCTCCATGATGAGCTGGTCCAACCAGTCGGAACTGGTGTCCCAGGGCCAGAAGGAGGTAGGCAATAGAGAAGAGGAGTGTGAGACACAGCTGTAGAGGGGAGCCCCTTTAAGCACAAGACTCAGCTAGCCTCAGGCAGCAGCTCCAGGAAGTGACTGCTGTCCTCATGCCCTACCCGGAGTGCTTCCGGGGGGCTTTAAATGCAATTCAGCCTCCAACCGGCATGGATGTGCTATTTTGATATAGCGCTGCACTATTTCAATGGGGACTTGTAGTGTGGATGCGCTATTTCAAAATAGTTATTTTGAGGGTTATTATTTTGAAATAAGTGCGTAGAGTAGACATAGCCTAAGGAGCCTCAGGCCTAGTCTCCCAGGCTGTGTCTACATTGGCCCCTATTCCGTAATAGGGATGCAAATGTAGCACTTTGGAATAGGCATATCCACGGGGGATTTAAATATCCCCCGCGGGATTTGCATTAACATGGCTGCCGCTTTTTTCCGGCTTGTAGATAAGCCGGAGAAAAGCGCCAGTCTGGACGCGATCCTCCGGAAAATAAGCTCTTTTCCAGAGGATCTCTTATTCCTACTTGAAAGTAGGAATAAGAGATCCTCCGGAAAAGGGCTTATTTTCCGGAGGATCGCGTCCAGACTGGCGCTTTTCTCCGGCTTATCTACAAGCCGGAAAAAAGCAGCAGCCATGTTAATGCAAATGCCGCGGGGGATATTTAAATCCCCCGTGGATTTGCCTATTCCAAAGTGCTACATTTGCATCCCTATTACGGAATAGGGGCCAATGTAGACACAGCCCCAGAGTTGTGTAAAAAGTCACAAGGCTTCCCCTATGTTGAATAACATCATGCTGGGCTAGTGAACAGGAGGGGCTCCAAAACCATAAAGCATTTCATACTCCATAAATCTAACTTTACACACAAGAATGATACACACACCAAAATAAGAGAAACAGACCTAGCGGACTGAGACATTAAAATTGACAGGTTACATGAGGCAATTTGTCCAAAGCATCTTTGAGTTATGCATTATTATAGCCATAAGTCAATTTAATAAAGCATGGGGGGTTCTGTGTCACACCTGTTGTCAGTAGTCTAAATGCAATATAGAAGTAGATACAAAACTTGAAAATATTATTGCAGAAGTATTGGGCAGACAACTAAAATACCCAGTCAGACAGCATAAACAATTATGGCATAATCACAAATTCAGCATAAAGCAGGTCATGCATTTTCCAAAGGAACAGATTTCCACTGAGAAATGTTGATTCCACAAAACTGAAAAGTTTTGCAGGAAGGTATCAATTTCATGACAATTTTTGCAGAAAATTATTGAAATATTTTGTTTTAACTTCATCATTTTACTTTTAGGTGTATAACATAGAGTATAAAAGTTGAAATGATCCAGTCAATATGAAACATTTCAACAAGGTCAATATGAAACCTTTTTGGTATATTTTGTTTCACAAAAATTCTGAGCTGCTAACATTTTTGTCCTGACGCTGGATGAAATCGAATTTTGCAATCTCAGAATTTCCTGCAGAAGGGGAATTCCACATTTTGACTGACTTACTCAGTATGAATGGCTCTCAACTCTGCCCCATGCCCCAGCCCCACCCCAAAAAAGCGGGGGGATCCTTTCTCCGTGAGTTCAGAGATAGAGGACAGGCTCAGCAATTCCTTAGAGCAAAGAAGGGAAGGCACAATTGATGTTCACACCTGGCTGGGGAGAGCTGGTTCTTTCTAAAGGAAGGAGCATAGGGTAGTGGGAAGAAGGCAGGGAGGAGAGCTGGGGTGGAGGTAACCTGTGAGCTTTTTGTCTTTGGCTAAAGCCAGAAGCAGAAAACCTTAAGACAGAAAGAAGTGTACAAACAGTGAAGCCTGGGGCCAGAGGTGAGTTGTCCTGGCCTAGGAGGCAGTCCGAGGCAATGGTGATAAAGCTGAAGGGGCATTTGGACTGAACTGGTGGTTGTGGTGAAAGAGGGAAGAACAACTCTGCAATGGCTTCCTGGGTGTCAGAGTGGAGAGACCTGTGGGGAGCTGAAGGATTCTTATGGGGTGAGGAGGAAGCCTGGGGAGAGAGGGCCCAGTGTGGAGAGAGGGCCTGGGTTCCCCTACTAGCCAGTAGGCAGATGTCACAAAGCCACTGACCTCATGAGCAAGGCTAATTTAAACTCTGAGTAAAGGATGAAAGGTTTGTGGAAGTGTAACACTGACAGGCAGAATCAAACCTGGAACTACCAGGCTACGTCTACACTGGCATGATTTTCCGGAAATGCTTTTAACGGAAAAAGTTTTCCGTTAAATGTATTTCCGGAAAAGCGTCCTGCCAATCTAGACGCGCTTTTCCGCAAAAAAGCCCCGATCGTCATTTTCGCGCTCGGGGCTTTTTTGCGGAAAACAGTACTGTGCTGTTGTGACGGGCTGGCCCCGTCACTAGCGCCGGACCCAGAAGCGCCGGCAGCTCGCACTGTGAGCAGAGAGCCGGAGGAGCGCCGGCTGTATTGCCGCGCATGCGCAGCAAGCCGGCGTCCGCTTTTAAATGCGGCGCCGGCACACCTGGGGGGGGGGCCTACCCGCGGGCGGAAGACAGCCGCCGCCGGCGGAAGACTGGGGCAGGAGACGCCGAGGAGGGGGCGTGGAGGCCACGGGAGCGGCCGACGAACTGCGTTGGGAGGTCCGCGGCAGACGGACTCAGGAGCGTCCCAACAACCTCCCGAGGCTCGGAGGAGCGAACCGAGGGCCGCTGGGGAGAACTCGCACCTGAGCTGGCCTGACCCCAACCGCCGAGGAGCCAACAGGTGACGTGGGACCCCAGGGTGGGGAGCCCGCCGGAGGAGGGCCCACCGGACCAGGGGGAGCTGGACTTGGCAGACCGCGGGGACTGGGAGTTTGGAGGGCCCCAGGGTCTAAGTAGGAGGGTTCCAGCCATAACGGGGCGACCCCGGCATAAGGGAACCCTACTACGCCCTATTAGCTGAGAGTAAAGGGGCAAGGGGTAGCGGGGAGCCCCTCCGTGGATTGAACGTGGGCGCGCCCTACCCCACAAACCTTTCGGGACTAGGGAGGGGGTGGATGTGTCCCCCCCCCTTTACAGCTGTCTACACTGGCCCTTTTCCGGAACAGTTTTCCGGAAAAAGACTTTTGCCCAAACGGGAGCAGCATAGTTTTTCCGGAAAAGCACTGATGATTTTACATGAGATCGTCAGTGCTTTTCCGGAAATTCAAGCGGCCAGTGTAGACAGCTGGCAAGTTTTTCCGGAAAAGTGACTGATTTTCCGGAATAACTTGCCAGTGTAGACACAGCCCTAGAGTTTAGTGCATAGTGGCACCTGAACAAGGACAGTACAGCACAGCCAGTAGGGGTGTGGGTTACAGGACAGCAGATTATCTGTTGGACTCTGTTTCCATTGAAGGAGTAGAACTAAGAGGTGACCTTGCAAGAGCAGACCACTGTGTGACGGATGTGACTATCAGCAGGGGCTGCTCAAGAGCTGCTATGCTATGGCCTGCCAGGAGGGGGTGCACTAACACTGAGTCAACTCAGAGGGATTAAGCACTTGTATAATAGTATGGCTAGTGGAGATAGTTAGCACTTTTAAGGTACGTCTACAGAGCAGGGCTAAATTCAGAATAAGCTACACAACTTAGCTATGTCAATTGCGTAGTTGAAGTTGAACTAGCGTAACTCAGCTTTTGGCTCTGTCTACACAGCAGGAATTCAAAGGAAGAACACTCTTCCTCCAACTTCCCTTACTCCTCGCACGCACAATGAGGGTTACAGGAGTCAGAGGAAGAAGTCCTCCAGTTTGACAGTATTTTGAAATAAAGGCTTGTAGAGTAGACGTGCACTATGTTATTTCGGAATAACATTAGTTATTCCAAAATAATACTGCTGTGTAGAAATACCCTTGTAGAAACCTACAAATAAAGATCACAAATTGCTGTGTGACACTAGTTAGTTTTAAACCTAAAAGATCCCTGTGAGGTAGGGAACGGATTTACAGATGCTGTCCCCTCCCCCACTGAAATGCAGCCCACTCTGGGGTGGAACACAGCAGCCACTGAACAGCAACATGACACAACAGTTTAGGTCACACTCTTATATGTCTGGTCTCAGAATCACACTCCAAAGCAATAGATAGGCGATGTTGGTCAGGTTAACTACAAGGAAGTTTCTCTTTGTAGCTGGGTCGGTCGTTCACTGGTCCTGGGGCACCCCCAGTTCGTGGGCCCTTGCCGCGATGGGTCCTGAGCTGCCCCTGTTCCCGGCCTCTACCTCTCCGCTCCCACGGTCCTCTCTCTGCTGTCGGCTCCCACCGAGCTCGCTACTTCGCTGTCCACTCTGGTCGTCTCCCGGATTGCGGGGCTGCCATCCCCCAACTGTCCGCCCGGCAACCGCCACCGGCCCGGGACCGCTCCATTCCGTCCCGCTCCTCACTGGTCCAGCCGTCCGCCTTGGGTGCTGGGAGCCTGGCTCTGGGTACCGCACTGCCTCCTGCGGAGTCCCTTGCGTGCCCTGCGGAGGAGACTGCGAGCAGAAACTCCCCTGCTCTCCCCAGTCCTCCCGCTCCTCTCCTGTTCCTCCGGCCGCCCTTTTGAATTCCCCACTCGGCGTCCGGCTCGCCCCTCCGTGGGCCGCCCTGCCGCCCCGGGGTCCTAGCGCCCGCCGGCTATAACCCGGGCCGCCCTGCGCATGCGCGCCGGCCGCGCTGGTTTCCCCCGGCTCCTCCGCCTGTGCCGTCGTGCCGCGCCAGACTCCCAGCGCCAGCTGATCAGCCGCACGGGGTGCGGGGCCGAGAGTGCGGGGGTGAGTCCCCCCGTCACACCCCTCCCCCCTGGTTTCTTTTGTCTCCTCCCCTGCCTCCTCCCGCTCCGCGCACCTGGACAGAAAGTCTACGTTAGTATGTTCCCGTCCCGCCCGGTGCGCTATTTTAAACGAATACTGCTGCAAAAACAGGTACCATCTCATTATACGGGGATTAGCTTCTCTCATGTTATGCATCCATGTTAATGGTGCATGGTCTGTCACTAAGAGGAACGTATTGCCCAGGAGGTAGTATCTCAATGCTTCTACGGCCCACCTAATGGCCAGGGCTTCCTTTTCTATGGTGGAATAGCGTTGCTCTCGTGGCAGTAGTTTGCGGCTCAGGTATATAATGGGCCTATCGCCTCCTCCTTGTTCTTGGGCTAAGACTGCCCCCAACCCTATATTTGATGCGTCTGTCTGTACAATGAAGGGTTTGGTAAAGTCCGGCTGCGTCAATACTGGTGCTGTGACCAGGCTCTGTTTTAGCTGCTGGAACGCCTCCTCGCGTTGCGCCATCCACTTCACCTTTTCCGGGTAGCCCTTTCTCGTTAGGTCTGTTAGGGGGGCCACTCTCGTGGCGAACTGCGGGATGAACCTGCGGTAGTATCCAGCCAAGCCCAGGAACTGCCACACTTGCTTCTTTGTGGACGGTGCCCGGTACTTCTGTACCGCTTCCACCTTGTTCACTTGTGGTTTCAGGCAGCCCCTTCCTACCACATACCCCAGGTACGTCACCTCTGCTTGGCCGAATGTGCATTTGCTAGGGTTAGCTGTCAGCCGCGCCTCCTCTAATGCCTGGAGAACGGCTCGGACGTGGTTTAGATGTTCTTCCCATGATACGCTAAAGATAATAATATCATCAATGTAGGCGGCGGCGTATGCCTGGTGGTTTCTCAGCACCTTGTCCATTACCCTCTGGAAGGTGGCCGCCGCTCCATTCAACCCAAAGGGCATCATGAGGAAGTGGTATAGTCCTGACGGGGTGGCGAAGGCGGTCTTCGCCTGCGACGCGGGTGTGAGTGGGATCTGCCAATGTCCTTTGGTCAGATCTAATGTTGACAGAAACTGCGCCCGCCCCAGCCTCTCCAGTAACTCCTCTACCCAGGGCATCGGGTAGGCATCCATTCGGGAGATGGCATTAACCTTTCTAAAATCGATGCAGAATCGCAGGGTCCCGTCCCGCTTGGGGACGAGCACAATGGGGCTTCGCCAGCCGCTCCTGGATTCTTGTATGACCCCCATCCGTAACATCTTGTTTACCTCATCTCGCACTGGGTCCCACATCTTTCATGGTAATGGTCGGAGCGGCTCTCGAACCTTCTGTCCGGGCGAAGTCTGGATATGGTGGTAGCCCACCATCGTTTTCCCCGGCTGGGTTGACAGTACGGCTACAAACTCCCGCAGCAGGTTCCTCATCCCCTCCTTCTGGGGCTCTGTCAGTCCCACTTCCAGGGCCGCCTCCGTCCCGACGTCTTCGATATCGCCGCCCCAGGGTCCCAATTCCGGCTCCAACCTTTGCAAGCTGACCATGAGGCCTTCTCGTTCTTTCCATTCTTTTAACAAGTTCACATGATAGATTTGGGCCCCCTTTCGCTGGTCGGGGAGTTTGATCTCATAGTTGACTGGGCCCACTTGCTGAATGACTTCATAGGGGCCTTGCCATTACGCTAGTAGTTTCGATTCTGCTGACGGTAGCAGCAGCAGGACCCTGTCTCCCGGGGCGAAGGCCCGCAATCGCGCCTCTCGGTTGTAGTAGCGAGCTTGTCTTGCTTGGGCCTTGCGGAGGTTTTCCTGGGCAAGCTCTCCGACCGCCTTCAGTTTCTCTCGCAGTTCCAAAATATATGGGACCGTCCCTTGTACTCTGGAGGCCTGCTCTTCCCACTCCTCCTTGATTAGGTCTAATATCCCCCAGGGCTGCCTCCCGTAGAGCAACTCAAACGGGGAAAACCCGGTAGAGGCCTGGGGTACCTCCCGTACTGCAAACAGGAGGGCCGGAAGGAACTGGTCCCAGTCCCGGGGGTCTATTTCTACAAACTTCCTGAGCATGGTCTTAAGTGTCCTATTAAAACGCTCCACCAACCCATCCGTTTGGGGGTGGTATACGGAGGTGCGGAGCCGTTTCACCTTTAGCAGGCGGTAAAGTTCTGTCATGACCCGCCCCGTGAGGTTCGTTCCCTGGTCCATTAGTATCTCTTGGGGTAACCCTACCCGGGAGAACACCCTAACCAGTTCCTCGGCCAAGACCGGGGCCTTCGTGCTGCGGAGCGGGACCGCCTCCGGGTAGCGGGTGGCATAGTCTATCAATACCAAAATATGGCGATTGCCCCTCCACGACTGCTCTAGGGGCCCCACTAGGTCTAATGCTATCCTTCTAAATGGTACGTCCACCACTGGCAAGGGTACGAGGGGGGCCCGCGCCACGTTCTTCCCGGCCACTCGTTGGCACTCAGGGCACGAACTGCAAAAGTCCTTGGCCTCTTTGTGAACACCTGGCCAGTAAAACCGCTGCAGTATACGCTGCAGTGTCTTTTCGGTCCCTAAGTGCCCTGCCCAGGGATTGGCATGAGCTGCTTCCAGCACCTGCCACCACCGCTGGGTTGGTACCAGCAGCTGCCGCACCTCCTCTTGTTGGCCTGGCTGGGGGACTACCCGATATAGTCGTTTGCCTCTTACCTCAAAACGAGGTCCTTGCTCGCCTGTCCTGGCAGGATCTGGTGCGGCCCCCGCTTGCTCCCAGGCGTGCTTTAGGGATTCATCCTCGCACTGCTCCCGCACGAAGTCTGGGCTGTCCGCAGGGTGCTCTCTCCCAGCTCCGTCGCTCGACGTGTCCCCGGTCCGGGCCTCCCACGTGTGCTGATCTCCGTTGCGCCCCGTCTCCTCGCCCTCCGGCTGGGCGTGGCGGGCCTTCCCCGATTCTTGGATAAGTTGTGATAGCCCCAGCCAGTCTCACCCTAGCACTACGGGGTAAGCCAGGCTAGGGGCCACAGCGACCTGGCACCTTTGTGGCCGGCCCCCGACTGTAATCGGGACCCACCGCGTCGGGTAGTGCTTCATGTCCCCGTGAATGCACTGCATCGCCACTGTAGGGCCCGCAGCCCCTTCCCAGGGCAGCAACTCCTCCCGTACCATTGTCTGGTTGCACCCTGTGTCGACCAGGGCCCATACCGCTTTGTCCGCAACGCCTACCTGGACGGTAATCTTGCCATCGTCACGACCCCTTGCCCGCTGGGCTGCCATCAAGGCCCTTCCGTAAGAACAGTCCATGAACGGGCAGTCTGTACGGAAGTGCCCCTCCTGTCCACACTCGAAGCAGGCGCCGCGAGACAGTGCCCACCACCCTTTGGCGAAATGTCACGCTAGGCGTGTAGTTAGTTTCTTAAGTATGATGCTGTGCAATTCGAGTCCTTCACTGGTTGCCTTGCCGGCGCCTCAGACGAGGGGGGTAGGGGGGCTTGGGCTCACCCCCACTCCAAGCCCTGACCCAGGGCCCTAAGAACCGAAGGAATCTCTCTCCTATGGTTCGGTTGGTGGGGGGTAATTACCCGTAACGCACCAACCCACGGGCATCCGCTGCCGTGCCCTGGGTCACTTCCTACTTCCCTCGGTCAGCCATCTACTCCTCAGATGTAACATGGTCCAGCGTCCTCGGGAGCCTCTTCCTCCGCCTCCTCTCCTCCAGCCAGTGATGTCCTTTTGAGCCGTCCTGCCGGCTCAGCGTCTGACGGAGGAGGGGCAGGGCAGCCACGCGTTCAATCCCCAGCTGCTACTGGGTGGGTGCGTCCAAGACGGGCAAACGCAGCCGTCCTGTCCCCCGGCTTCCCCACGTCGGCTCCACTCCTCCCCCCCTGCCCGGCGCAGCCTGCCAATGCCGCGTCCCGTGTGTAGGGGGGCAGAGCTTCCGGCGTTCTGCCCGGCACGGCCTGGATGCAGGCATGGCAGAGCTGGGGACACGGCAGGAGAGCCGTCTCTCCCCATAGTGCCGGGGACGGCGCGGCTCCGTAGCGGGATGCCGGAGCGTACCCATTACAGGGGGATTGCAGCTCCTGTTGGCCGCAGATCTCCATTCATTGCCAACGGGAGCTGGGATTGCCTGTACCTGCAGAGGCGCAGATAAATATAGCGGTAGCAGCCCATCAGGGGCTAACCCTGGTGAACTGCAGCCGTTTTATTGCCCACCAGTTCCCTCTAAGCTGCGGGGCAGCCCAGTTTCACAGGTGATTAATCAGCCCCACCCAGTCAGAGGCTCAGGGCTCTGTGCACAGAGCTGACTGACTGGGCCATCATCATCGTCCTTCATGCCCACTGGTGTATAGGGCAGTAACAAAGGTCCTCCACTTCTGTCTGTCTTTGACCAGCCTCTCAATAGTGCCCCAAGTGTAATTCATGCTCTTCATTTCTAACTTCAATGGTCTGGCGCCATGTTGTCTTGGGTTGTCCTTGTTTCCACTTCCCTTCAGGGGTCCAGTGCACAGCAATCTTTGTGATGGAGCTTCCATCTTTCCTGAGCATGTGCCCAATCCATCTCCAGCATCTTTTCATCATGATGGTAGCCATGTCATCTTGTTTACCCCGCGTAGGTCCTGATTTGAAATTATTCTTGGCCAAAAAATACGGAGGATCCTCCGAAGACTTCTGGTGTGAAAAGTCGACAATTTATCGAGGTCGTATTCTGTCATCCGCCAGCATTCTGATCCATATAATAGTGTTGATAAAACTTCAGTTTGGTATGGATGCTGTACTGTGATGACTTCCTCTGCCATTCAATGCTTTGCTCAATGATGTTACGCAGTACAAAAATTTGATATACACACCCCCTCCCTTTACAAAAGCCAGCTTGTTCTTTCCTCAGTGATTTATGAACAGCATCTACAATCTGCTGAATAATGATCTTAGCAAGGATCTTGCTTGGCACTGATAGGAGACTGATGCCGTGTCAGTTGTTACAGTCATTGAGTGCTCCCTTCTTGGGTATCTTAACAATAATTCCATTTGTCCATTCCTCTGGCACCTGCTTCCCTCCCCATATTGCTGTAAAGAACGGTTGGAGAATAGTGGCTGCAAGTTCTGGGTCTGCCTTGAACAATTCAGCATTGAGATTATCATGTCCTGGAGCTTTACCATTCTTTAAGGATCTTATTGCCATGCTAATTTCTTCTATTTTTGGTGGAGCAGTATTTATGTCAAGGTCTGTTTCTGCTTCTAGAATATCGGCTGCTTCTTCTGGTGGTGGTCTGTTTAGAACTTCCTGAAAATATTCTGCCCAATGAGCCTCTTGTTCCCGCTCCGTTGTAAGTAGATTTCCTTGTTTGTCCATGATAGGGACACTTGTACTGGCATGATATTTACCACAAACAAGCTTGGTGATTTTAAAAACATTTCCTTGCTCTCTTCGAGTAGCTGCTTCTTCAGCTTGTGCTGCTAGTTCCTCAATATGAGCTATCTTATCAGCTCTCACCAATTTCATAACTTGCTGGTCTGATTCTTTGTATTGCTGCTGGTATCTTTCTTTCAGTCTTCCTGATTTAGCATCTGTGAGTTTCTTCTTTAAGGTACATCTATTATCAGTTGCCTTCCATGTGTCTGGCATGATCCATACTTTTTTCTTCTGTTTCTGTTTGAAACCTAGACAGTCCTCACTGCTCTTTACGTATATTGTTGTAATTTGTTCCCATTTCGTATGAATTACTTCTATGCCGTGAGTTTCTTCTTCAAGATCTTGTAGCACTTGAAACCTATTTTTTACCTTAAGGACAAAAGCATTCTTAACTTTGGGGTCTTGTAGCTTCTCTACATCAAAGTGTTTCTGCATGGGTATCTTGTGACCAGTGCTTCTTAGCTTAAGCTTTATGAGTGCTGTCACAAGACGGTGATCACTGCCGACATCAGCCCCTCTTTTCACCTTGACATCTAGTAACGAGCATCTCCATGTTCCATTGATCATCAGATGGTCGATCTGGTTAATGTCCCTACCATTTGGTGAGCGCCATGTTAACTTGTGAATTTCGCGGTGAGGAAAGAGCATACCTCCGATGACAATATTGTGTAAAGTACAGAGTTCCACTAACCTCTCTCCATTCTCGTTCATGGTACCACACCCATGTTTCCCCCATGGTTCTATCGTGCGTATTAGCCCTCCCAACTTTAGCATTCAAGTCCCCCATGACTATTATAAGATTATGACATAATGCTGTTTTGATTTTAGCTTGAAGCTGTTCATAGAATCTATCTTTCTTTTCTTCTTCACTTTCATTTGTTGGGGCATAACACTGGATTAATGTAATGTTTACATATCTACCTTTTCATTCTGACTCTCATCAGTCTGTTGTTGATTGGTTTCCATTCCAGCAAACATTTCTCTATTCCTTTCTTCAGAATGATAGCTACTCCCTCACGGTGTTGGTCATCATCCCTTCTGGAAAAAAGGACTGTTTCACCAGTACTAGTTTTCATTCTTCTGGATCCAATCCATCTGCTCTCACTGATACTAAGAATATGTAGTTTGTAGTGTCTCATTTCATTTGTAATCTGCGCAAGCTTACCCATTTCATACATGGTATGTACATTCCAGAACCCAATTCTGGTCTTAATCTTGGCGCTCAGGACTTCTATCTTCATTTCAATAGCTTCATTTCTTCTTTCACCACTGGCAGTCATACAAGTCACTGTAAGTGACTCTGGAAGGCCATCACACACAGCTGAGAAGGAATTCTTTGTTGCTGTTTCTGTAACACAAGCCTTTTCTAGGTCAGGGTTGTTATCCCTCAGCGAAACCCCCAATCCTGGAGGACCGGTGTGCATGCTTAGTCTGGCTCCTCCCCCCTTGACCGTGCCGGCTTGGTTGAACCTACCAGGAGCACTAAGCTCCCACTGGCATAGCTCCTGGGATCATAAGAACACGCAAGCTGCCCCGCCCCAAAAAGGTGCATGCACAAGGGGCAGGACTGACTGGGTGGGGCTGATTAATCACCTGTGAAGCTGTGCTGCCCCGCAGCTTAGGGGGACACTGTTGCCCACCCCTGCTGTAGAGTCAATAAGACCATTACTGAAGTGATAGTGGTGCAAGCTCTTTCTGATTTTTAGCAGGATTCTTGAGATTACTGGTGTTGTCAAGAACACCGCAGATTCTGGAGTAGTGTGAATGTGAGAGGACTCTCACTATTTAAAATATGAAAATGAAGTTTCTAGCCCCCCCCCCCCCCATGGCTGCAGAGAAAAGCTTGAACATGTCACCTGAATGTGCTCTAAAAGCTCAGAAACCAAAGGCAAAGGGGGAAAAAAATCCTCAATTAACTTTTTAAAAAAAATTCTAACAAGCTAATCTCATGATATTGGGGGGGGATGCATGGCTTTGAAAGTTTGGGGGGGGGTAGTTCAATCCTACAGAGTGTTTTAGCTTTTATTCTGGAGCAGCACCCATGCTGACTCAGCCACAGTGATACACTGCAGTGCATCATGGGAAATGTGGAGCCTATTCCCCATCCTGACTACAAGAGAGAATGGGCACATGGGGAACCCAGAACTACTACCATGAAGCATCCTGGTAGCTCAGGTAAAGTGGAACATTAACCCGAGATGAAGCAAAGATTCATTCATTCATTCATTCAGCATGAATTTGCCAAGGATAAATTGCATTAAATGAACCTAGTAGCTTTCCTTGCCAGGGTAACAAGCCTAGTGGATAGGGGAGAAGCAGTAGATATAGTATACCTAGATTTTAGTAAGGCTTTTGATACTGTCTCACAAACTAGGCAAATACAAACTAGATGGAGCTACTCTGAGGTGGGTGCATAACTGGTTTACTCTCTGGGAACAGTTTTCAGATATCCATGGTTCACAGTCATGCTGGAAGGGCATAACGAGTTGGGTCCCACAAGGATCGGTTCTGGGTCTGGTTCTGTTCAGCATCTTCATCAGTGATTTAGATATTGTCATAGAGAATACGCTTGTAACATTTGTGGATGATACCAAGCAACTGCTTGGGAGGATAGGCTTAAAATTCAAAATGATCTGGACAAACTGGAGAAATGGTCAGAGGTAAATAGGATGAAGTTTAATAAGGACAAATGCAAAGTGCTCCACTTAGAGAGGAACAATCAGTTTCACACATACAGATTAGGAAGCGACTGTTTAGGAAGGAGTACGGCAGAAAGGGATCTAGGGGTCAGAGTGGACCACAAGCTTAATATGAGCCAACAGCGTGACGCTGTTGCAGAAAGAGCAAACATGATTCTGAGATGCATTAACAGGAGTGTTGTAAGACACGAGAAGTCATTCTTCCGCTCTACTCTGCGCTGACTAGGCCTCAGTTGGAGTATTGTGTCCAGTTCTGAGCACCACATTTCAAGAAAGATGTGGAGAAATTGGAGAATGTCCAGAGAAGAGCAACAAGAATGATTAAAGGTCTAGAGAACTTAGAAGATGGAAAAATTGGCCTTGTTTAATGTGAAGAAGAGAAGCCTGGGATAGGGTATAACAATTTTCAAGAAGATCCAAGGTTGTTAAAAGGAGATAGCATGGGGTATAAGGCACTGCTCAAAGCGAGAGCATGGCTTTAACCCTGGATTTTAAACTGCAAACTCTCAGGGTAAGGATAAGGTTGCCAACTTCCTAATTGCACAAAGCTGAACACCCTTGTCTCTCCCCCTGCCTCCTCTCCCTTCTGAAGCCTCATCCCCCACTCACTCCAGTCCCCCACCCTCCATCACTTGGGGTACGTCTACACAGCAACATTATTTTGAAATGACTTAGTCCACGTCTACACAGCAGGTAGTTATTTTGAAATAGTGTCGAAATACTGTCAAGCTGGAGGACTTCTTACTCCAACTCCTGTGACCCTCATTGTACAAGGAGTAAGGGAAGTTGGAGGAAGAGTGCTCTATTTCGAAATAAGCTCTGTGTAGATGCTTCCTATTGTAACCCCTTATGTTGGCTAGCCCAGTGTGAGGTTATTCAGCATAGGGGAAGCTTGTGACTTCTTACACCACTGTGGGGGGAGGGCTAGGCCTGAGGCTGCTTGGTGTGCTCTGCGTTGTGTATGTGTGAGTGCACCTCAGACCAGACCCACTCCGACAAATCACCAGGAACAGGCTTTATTCTGTAAAAAACATAGAAGAGGAAAACAGTTCAGCAGCCCCTTCTCTCAGCATGCAGCCTGTGTGCTGCTTCTAGCACAGTCCTTGCTGAGACCCTGCTGGGGGCAGAGGGCACATCCTGGCAGGAACCAGGAAGTTCTCCCAACATGCCGCAGTTTGTAGTCCACAACTTGTAGTTCCCAGGGCTGCTGCTGAAACACACTGGACCTTGGGCTACACTATTTTGAAATAAGCTACGCAATTGACATAACTCCATTTGCATAGCTTATTTCGAGTTAAGCCCTGCTGTGTAGATGGACTCTTGCTGTCCTCCAATCATTCAGGGTACATCTACACAGCACCCTAAATTCGAAATAAGATATGCAATTTCCACTGTGCAAATTGCGTATCTTATTTCAAATCTATTTCAAAATAGCTTATTTTGAAATTTGGCATGTCTACACAGCAGCAAATTTTGAAATAACGCGCTATTTTGAGACATCCCTTATCCCTCATGGAATGAGGAGTACAGGGATGCCGGAATAGCGTGCCTGTTATTTCAAAAATGATGGGCAGCTTGTTAAGACGTGGGGTAGCTATTTGGGGATACCTCTGGTATCCCGAAATAGCGGCACAGTGTAGACATATCCTCACTTTCATACTGCTGGGGTGGGGCGTTCAGCTGTGAGAGTGGGTGAGGACTCCAGGGTGGGGCCAGAAATGAGGAGTTCAGTGTGTGTGTGGGGGGGGGGGCTCTGAGAGGGAGTTTGGGTGTGGGAGGGGGTTTGACCTGGGGCACAGAGTTGGGGTGCAGGGTCTGGATATGGGAGGGAGTTAGGGTATGGGAGGGGGCTCAGGGCTGGGGCAGGAGTTTGGGGTGTCAGGGCTGTTCCCTACTCTTGGACTCCAAGTGCAGAAGGTGGGGCCTGCAAGAGCGCTTCAAAACCTTGCCTCTACAGGCACTGGTTACAAAAACTTCCCAGAGTCACAGATTCCCTGGCTCTGAGAAATAAACAAACAAACATCAAGTGATTTTTATCCCTAAAACCAGGGGTGAACACTTGAACCCAGCCCCAGGGGTACCCCAAGCTCTTTTGCCCCAAAAGAGCTTGAAAAGAGAAAAGCAAGCTGCAGTCTGTGGTAGCTGACCCCTCAGTCAGAGGCATGCAGATACCCACAGACAGACCTTCCAGGACACAAGAATCAAATCCTCACCTTAAAAAAGATAAACTTGAGAAAGCATACTTGGTTGCTAGATGTTACAGAGCAACTGAGGAAAACAAATTAAAACAGAGAGAAAAGTCTCTGAGCACAATGCTAGATGGTAAATGGGGAGGGGAGGCATAGATTCACACAGAGCAGTTCAAACCAAACCACCAAATAAAGAAAAAAATACCCTGAACACGACTAGATTCACTTTTCCTTTTACTTTCAGTCTCCTCTTTGTAGGCTGTGTCTAGACTACAGAGTTTTGTCGACAAAAGTGGACTTTTGTCGACAAAACTACACCTGCGTCTACACTACCACTGAGTTCTGTTGACATAACGTCGACAGAACTCAGCAGTTTTGTCGACGCTGGTAAACCTCATTTTACGAGGCATAACGCCTTCTGTCGACAGAGTTCTGTCGACAGAAGGTGTTATTGCATGTAGGGTTGTGTCTAGACTACAGGGTTTTGTCGACAAAGCAGCTTGATTTGTCGACAGAACTGAATGTAGTGTAGACGCTCCTTGTCGACAGAAGCTTTGTCGACAGTATCTGTCGACAAAACCCTGTAGTCTAGACGTACCCTGTACAGTCCACTCCCATGCTCCAAATTCCTTGGAGGCATGGTAGTCCTGCCTGGGTTTAAATGATTCTGTCTCTCTCAACTCCTGGTTTTACTCTCCCCTGCAAAGAAAGCAGGCAAGGAATCTATATCCAATTCAAATTTCAACCCTCTATCTCGATTGGTTCTCCCGGTCCCCTGGCCAACACCTTTGCTAGGTACCTGAGTTTAACCCCTTAGGGTATATCTACACTACAAAGTTAGTTCGAACTAACAGACGTTAGTTCGAACTAACTTTCATAGGCGCTACACTAGCGCTCCGTTAGTTCGAATTTAATTCGAACTAACGGAGCGCTTAGTTCGAACTAGGTAATCCTCATTCCACGAGGATTAAGCCTAGTTCGAACTAGCTAGTTCGAATTAAGGGCTGTGTAGCCCCTTAATTCGAACTAGTGGGAGGCTAGCCCTCCCCAGGTTTCCCTGGTGGCCACTCTGGCCAACACCAGGGAAACTCATCTGCCCCCCTCCCGGCCCCAGACCCCTTAAAGGGGCACGGGCTGGCTACAGTGCCCGTGCCAGGTGCAAGCCTCCCAGCACCCAGCCAGCAGACCCTGCACTTGGCACGGATCGAGCCACCCACCCGATGCCCCCCAGCCCTCCCCCTCTTCCCGGGACCAGGCTGGCGGCTCCCGGGAGCTTGCCCGGGACCGCAAGAGGCGGCCACCCGCCTGGGCTAGTGCGGACATCGTGGACCTTGTCCACGATGTCCGCACTAGGCACAGGAAAGTGGCCGTCTAGGGCAGGAGAGCTGCCAGCCTGGCCACCCAGGAGCAGGTGTGCAAGAGAATCAAGGGGGTCCAGTGAGACCCCCGACCCTGAGCCCTGAGCTTACAATGGCCATCCTGGGTCAGACCAAAGGTCCACCTAGCCCAGTAGCCTGTCTGCCGACAGCAGCCAACCCTAGGGACCCTGGAGGGGATGGACCAAAGACAGTGACCAAGCCATTTGTCTCGTGCCATCCCTCTCCAGCCTTCCACAAACCTTGGGCAGGGACACCACTCCTCCCCCCTGGCTAATACCACTCCATGGACCCAACCTCCATGACTTGATCTCACTTCCCTTTAAACTCTGTTCTAGTTGTAGCCTTCACAGCCTCCTGCAGCAAGGTGTTCCACAGGTTGACTCTTTGCTTTGTGAAGAAGAACTTTCTGTTACTAGGTTGAAGCCTGCTACCCATTCCTTTCCTTTGGTGTCCTCTAGTCCTTCTTTATGGGAACTAATGAAGAATTTTTCTGTATGCACCGTCTCCACAGAACTCCTGCTTTTAGAGACCTCTATCCTGTCCCCCCTCCGTCTCCTCTTTTCTAAGCTGAAAAGTCCCAGTCTCTTTAGCCTCTCTTCATATGGGACCTGTTCCCAACCCCTGATCATTGTAGTTGCCCTCCCCTCTCCCAGCCTCTCTCTTCCCCTCTCCCACCTCCTTTTCCCAGTCTCCCCCAGTTTTGTTCAATAAAGACAGATTCCATTTTGGAAGACATGTTATCTTTATTTTGTACATCAAGAAGAGGGGCTAGGGAAGGGTAAGTGGAAGGAGGTGAGGGAGGAATGGGGTACGAGCCCCCGATGGGGAGGACTGGGCTGGCTCTGCGGGCTTCTGGGTGTGGAAGCTCTCCTGCAGCCCCCCAATTGCCCCCTCTCCCCAGATGGCAGCCTGCGGCAAGTGCAGCCGGGCTGATGGCCGAGTGCTGTGATGTGCCCAGTGTGGGCACTCAGGGCACTCCAAGCCAGGACTGCTTTGCAAGCGGGGCACCCCTGAGAACTGTCTGTCCGGGGTGGGGGTCGGGACCCTTTAAGCACAGCCCTCGGCTAGCCTGAGACAGTATCTCCACACTCTAAGTCCTCCTCTGATGCCCTGCCGGCACTGCTTCCGGCCAGCCTTAACCCCGGTTCAGGGTCCACTTAATGGGGACGCGCTAGTTCGAATTAGCAAAACACTAATTCAAACTAGTTTTTAGTTCTCGATGCGTTAGTTCGAATTAGCTTAGTTCGAATTAACTAATTCGAACTAAGTTAGTTCGAATTAGCGCTGTAGTGTAGACATACCCTTAGTCACCGGGTGCTGGTCAGCACTCCTCCTCCAATACAGGGTGTAGAATAGGGTTTGGGTCTGGGAGGGAGCTAGACTGCAGGGCTACATCTGGACTGCAGGCTTCTTTAGGAAGAAGCTTTTCTGGAAGAGATCTTCCGGAAAAACTTTTTTCAAAATAGCGCGTCTACACAGCAAAAGTGCATCAAAAAAGCAATTTTCTATTTCGAAAGATAGCATTCACATTGATTGGACACTATCTCACATACAAGGCCACCTGGAACCAGTTCAGGCAGGGCATTAGGTCAGCAGTTGCTTCCGGGTGCTCCTGTCTAAGGCTAGCTGAGACACGTGCTTAAAGGGACCCCTCTGGACAGCCGTTTCTCAGTTTCTGCTGCCTGCTTGCTACCTCTCCGAGGGACAGCAAAGCTTTAGTAGTGTGTGCTCTGGTTGTCCAGCTTTTGGACACCACAGCACTCCTTGCCATGGAGCTGGTGTAATGTCGATAGCTCCTACTTTATAGGAATGTGCTACAGGTAGCACTTTCTTATTGGTACGATCGTAAGGAAGTGCTACTGTAGGAAACAGCTGCTAGGGTGGCACAATCCTACATGCAGCAGTTCCCAACATTGCTGTCTTGAAAACAGCTCCCTGTAGGATTGTGCTCCTGGGGGCAGTTTCTGATTTATAGAACTAAGAAATTGCTACTGTAAGAAACTCCTACTGGAAGTATCACTTTCATCTTTGAACCCCAGTCTTCCATGGAACACCATTTTGGAAATACTGATCTAAAAACAATGTAGGAGTCCACCAACCGTTGTTTACAAAGGATTACTCTAGACCAGTGTGGTGTATGAAGGCACGGACTCCAGCCGGTGCAAGCACGAAATCATTTTATTGCAAGATCACAACTACCTTTATACCCTTAAAAGTTTACAAACTGCTTTTTCACAAACTGCTTTTTCCCAGTCACAAACACAGCACTCTCGAAGGTCATTGACTCAGGCAGATGTTGTTATTGTTGGCTCAGGACTCTTGCTTGGTTTCGTCCTTGGGACGCTCTGTCATGCGGCCAAAGCACTATGCTTGCTGATTCTCTACATCTCCCCCTCTTTTATACAAAGCAATACCATTAATAAGTAACATTGTCATTACACGAGCCTCAACTTTCTGAGCAGAACGAATACAAGAAAAAAGTAAAGAAAGAATTATAAAAAGCACAATAAGAAGCCCACTAGCAAGTCCAATAAACACCCACATGCGCAAATTTAATCCAGAAAACCACGTAGTAGGATTAAGCCAAGATAAGTCAGATTGCAATGTAGCAAAAACCTTTTGTGTGGTTAATTCTTGCAATTGCTGAATTTGGTTCTTTAATTGAGCATGCAAAGAATTAACATGAGAACGTAAAGAAACGTCAAAGGCACCCTGTAAATGGTGTTTAACAAGGTTCCAATCATGAACTGATGAATTCCAGGGGAGGGATGTCACACAGAGACCTCCAGCAGTGTGCTCCCAATCACAATGCAGAGACAACCTAGTCTTTAAGGCTGCATGCCTATCACCAAGCCAAATGACTGCGGCTTCTAGGGCCTCAAGCCGCACCAATATCTCTTCATCAATGGTCTCCTGCGTTTGGAACTCCCGTGTAACGTTTATTAGAGCTTCCCCTACCATTTTCGCAGTCTTAACTGACTGAGTTAAAGAGGCAATAGCAGCAGTGGCAGAAGCAAGAATAATAATTGCCGACACGAGAGCAAAAATCAGCCACCCCAAAAATCGCTTCGTACGTCTACGAGTGTTAGTAATCTCCTCCTGCAGCAACCTTGTAAGATGGCCAAAACCACTATCTCCTTCCCAGTCTCGTGTGAGATTAACAGGAATCCATAACTCAGGGCGTCGTCGAAGAGGGAACACAAAGGTTACATTATCACTCATGGAGATGCAGGTCTTATATCGCACCTCAGACAACATAAGAGAATAACAAGAATGGGAAAATTTACATCTCCTAAAATTTGCATTTTGTGCCAAGGCAAAAACATATGGATGCGAAGTACAAACCATAACACTATTATCTTGCTGCTTAATATAGTTAGATGTATAATTCTCTAAAATCAAACTCCCTAAACTATAACCCATAAATGCTAACCCTATCCGCCACACCCCCTTATGTAACATGGAGGCCGTGGCGTTATCCCCATTAGTAATAAATTGTAACACCGGACCGGCAGAGCCTCCCCCATGCCATGAAAGGCTATGATTATACCGGCTGAAGGGGACAGTGCGATTGTCCACTTTGTCCCACAGCATACCGTGAGGGCCCCAATCCACAACCGTGCCGAATTCGCCCCGGAGTACCAGGGGGCTGCGTCCACGACATGCCTGCCAAACCGGTGCCGCGTCCGCTGATATCCTCTTTATCATGCAGTGGGGCAAATCAGGGGCGTATGGCTCCCAAGAGTCATTGCCGCTTCCGTGCATCCCGGGAATGCTCAGTAAGGTATAGTTAACTCTTCCGTCATGCTCCCGCGCCACTAGATGCAACTGTGGCTGCGCGGGCACACAACCTGAGTCATAAAGGGTAGAAAAGCAAAGCGGTGGGAGGTCAGTGACAAAGGTGACATTGGTAACATTAACGACCTCGGTTTCTTGCTCCGCTGTAGGGGGTATCCACACCCCTCCCACCCAATCAGTACCATTGTTACTGATGGGCGGTGAGGGATCCCACCACGTCACAGGCCTGAATACAGGGGGATCAATGATGTGCGCCCAATACAAATGTGCTGTCGCAGTATGCACACAGAAACCGCTCCACAGGAACCACAAAAATGCAGCGGTGACCGTCATGGATTTGTCGCTATGGATCGGCAGCGGTCCCTTCATAGAATCATAGAATCATAGAATAATAGGACTGGAAGGGACCTCGAGAGGTCATCGAGTCCAGCCCCCCGCCCTCAAGGCAGGACCAAGCTCCGTCTACACCATCCCTGACAGATGTCTATCTAACCTGTTCTTAAATATCTCCAGAGAGGGAGATTCCACCACCTCCCTTGGCAATTTATTCCAATATTTGACCACCCTGACAGTTAGGAATTTTTTCCTAATGTCCAATCTAAACCTCCCCTGCTGCACTTTAAGCCCATTACTCCTTGTCCTGTCCTCAGAAACCAAGAGGAACAAATTTTCTCCTTCCTCCTTGTGACACCCTTTTAGATATTTGAAAACCGCTATCATGTCCCCCCTTAATCTTCTTTTTTCCAAACTAAACAAGCCCAGTTCATGAAGCCTGGCTTCATAGGTCATGTTCTCTAGACCTTTAATCATTCTTGTCGCTCTTCTCTGTACCCTTTCCAATTTCTCCACATCTTTCTTGAAATGTGGCGCCCAGAACTGGACACAGTACTCCAGCTGAGGCCTAACTAGTGCAGAGTAGAGCGGCAGAATGACTTCACGAGTTTTGCTTACAACACACCTGTTGATACAACCTAGAATCATATTTGCTTTCTTTGCAACAGCATCACACTGTTGACTCATATTCAACTTGTGGTCCACTATGACCCCTAGATCCCTTTCCGCCATGCTCCTTCCTAGACAGTCGCTTCCCATCTTGTATGTATGGAACTGATTGTTCCTTCCTAAGTGGAGCACTTTGCATTTCTCTTTATTAAACCTCATCCTGTTTACCTCTGACCATTTCTCTAACTTGCTAAGGTCATTTTGAATTATGTCCCTATCCTCCAAAGAAGTTGCAATCCCACCCAGTTTGGTATCATCTGCAAACTTAATAAGCGTACTCTCTATCCCAATATCTACATCATCGATGAAGATATTGAACAGTACGGGTCCCAAAACAGACCCTTGAGGAACTCCACTTGTTATCCCTTTCCAGCAGGATTTAGAACCGTTAACAACAACTCTCTGACTACGGTTATCCAGCCAATTATGCACCCACCTTATCGTGGCCCTATCTAAGTTATATTTGCCTAGTTTATCAATAAGAATATCATGCGAGACCGTATCAAATGCCTTACTAAAGTCTAGGTATATGACATCCACCGCTTCTCCCTTATCCACAAGGCTCGTTATCTTATCAAAGAAAGCTATCAAATTAGTTTGGCATGACTTGTTCTTCACAAACCCATGCTGGCTATTCCCTATCACTTTATTACCTTCCAAGTGTTTGCATATGATTTCCTTAATTACCTGCTCCATCATCTTCCCTGGGACAGACGTTAAACTGACCGGTCTGTAGTTTCCTGGGTTGTTCTTATTCCCCTTTTTATAGATGGGCACAATATTTGCCCTTTTCCAGTCTTCTGGAATCTCCCCTGTCTGCCATGATTTTTCAAAGATCATAGCTAAAGGCTTCATTCTCGAGTTGAATCTCTTACGCCGATGGCGTACCAATCCTGGCTGGCTTAACAAATCACACAGGAAGCCAATAGGGACCTGAGGGAAGAGAAACACAGGCATACCCACGTCCCCACGTGATTAATGGAACGGGACCTTGCCACTGTCCGGATTCTAGGTGTCTGTAGTAAACCTGTGGCCGCTCCGGCCACGCAGAGTCTCGCCCAAAGTGGCGCTGTGCTGCCGTGAAAGACAAATCAGAAAGATTAAAAAAGTTTAACACATACATAGCTTTGTCCAAACGCTCCTGTGGGGTCATTCCCACTGGATTCCCCCTTTTTTGTTTATCAAGAAGGGTCTTGAGAGTGCGGTGCGTGCGTTCAACAATCGCCTGGCCCGTGGGGGAGTGTGGAATGCCTGTGGTGTGGCTTACACCCCAATCCTGCAAAAAGGACTGAACTTTGTGGGAGATATAAGCGGGACCATTATCAGTTTTAACGGAAACTGGAACACCCATAACAGCAAAACAATGTAACCAATGCCGAACAACATCACGAGCCTTTTCTCCTGCATGGGCAGTAGCAACAATAAGGTGGGAAAAGGTATCAACAGTAACATGTACATAGCGCAATCTGCCAAATTCGGAAAAATGGGTCACATCAGACTGCCAAAGTTCATTGGCCCGTAGGCCTCGCGGGTTAACACCGCTAGGTACCGGTATGGCGGATAGACGCTGGCAATCCGGACAGGCGCGAACTATATCTTGCGCCTGCTGTTTAGTAAGGGAAAATTGCTGAGCTAATGATCTAGCATTCTGGTGAAAAAAATCATGTGAAAGTCGTGCTTATCATAACACATTTGAACCATATAGGTTATAACTGCTAGATATTAAAAACAAGATTAAGCATAAGCTCAACATGAATTGTTTGTCCAGCCTCATGCTGGCTGTTCTTCAGGACTTCGTAGTTTGCTTCACCTATCGCTGGCAGGTTTTTCTGGGCCGCAGCTGGTACCTTAGCCTTGGTCTCTCAGGTTCGTCTGCTTCTGGGCCTGGATTGCCGGTACCAAGCCTGCATTGATCTCTGTCTACTTCTGGACCTGGGTCTCCGGTACCAGGTCTGCAGTGATCCTTGTTGGGGCAAACCTCTGTAGGCGCTGGAACCAGTTGGCAGTGAGAGGCGTGAATCCAAGTGGGGAATCCCTTGCACTTTACAGCAGTATGTGTGGTCAGAAGGACTTGGTAGGGACCCTTTCACCTGGGTTCCAGGGCAGTCTTTCATTGGTGAACTTTCACGCAAACCCAGTCTCCTGGTTGTAGTTTATGGCACGGCTCAGTTGGGGCCTCCTGGAAGGCGTCCTTAACCTGTGAATGATAAGACTGTACACACCTCATAAGTTCCTGGCAATACTTGACTAGGCTTCTTTTAACAAGTGTGGCATCAGCCAGGTTAATTTTGGGTTGCTTAACAATTTCATAGGTCGGCCACATGCAATTTCATGTGGACTGAGTCCAGTTTTCCGATTAGGAGTGGCTCTCATGCTCATTAGGGCAATCGGGAGTGCTTCTACCCATGTGTCAGCCGACGGTCAGGGCAGTGTGTGTGTGTGTGCTGAGAAAAGGTTTAACGTCCGTGACTTTACTGCTAGGACCGGGGTCCTGTTGCAGAGGGCAGGCAGAGTTTGCACACAGGCCAGAGTTCTCACATATTTTAGTAAGTTTGTTCTCTAAAATCCTGTTTCATCTTTTTACTGCTTCTGCGCTCTCCGGGTGTCGCGCACAGTGCAGTGCTTGTCTGGTAGAGTAGTGCTTTGCCAGTTTTTGAACAATTTGTCCAGTAAAGTGGGTACCTTTATCACTGGAGATCACAAGGTGTATTCCCCATGATGGGATGTAATAATTTAGAAGTTTCTTTGCCACTGTGATGGCATCAGTTTTCCTGCAGGGATAAGCTTCTACTCATCTCAAAAATAAGCAAACAATCACCAGCACATTATTCAAAAAAATTGACATTTAGGCAATTGAATAAAGTCCATTTGTAAATTCAGAAATGGTCCCAAAGGCGGAGGTCTGGTTGCCGGGACTGTCTTTACAGGTTTACCCACGTTGTGGGCTTGGCAGACAGGGCAAGCCAAACAGTAATCTTTGACTGCTTGGGAGAATTTGGGAGCAAACCAATTTTGTTTTACGTTTGCCAACGTGCGACAATCCATGGAGCACGGGGGCAAGGTGAGGTAGCAAGACCACTGGGGCAACAATGTGGCCATCAGAGCTGCACCAGTAGTGCTCTGGGTGCAAGGTGCACCCTGCCAGTCTCCACTCCTGCTTTCCCGATTCTGGGGCTTGGTCTTGCAGGAGGGCCAGTTCCGAAAGAGATGGCAAAGGAGCTGGCGATCGTAGGAGAGAAGGGAAAAACAGCAGGTAGAGGAGCAGATTTCACTACATCCCAGACAGTACAAACTGCATAGCCTGCTACTAAAACTCCACTAGAATTATAAAAGCAAAAAAACCATCTGTGTAAAGCACAAAGTTAAGATTATTCAAGGGACTTAAATTATTCTTTCATTAAAACAACAATATTGTACACACAACGTTTGAAATACATATATCACAAACAAGACACACAAGACAAATCTGGACAGAACACAAACTTATTATGTCATGACACAGAACCATGGTTTTTTGTTATTGTTGTTTGTTGTTTTGCTTCAGCTGGCACCAGCGCTTTCTGATGATCTGAAAGACAAGAAAACATTTCTACCCCCATTGGGGTGGTGCATTATATTTTAGAACACTTTTTCTTTACAGATTTTTGCTACTTTTTGATCAGCCTGCTGTTACCCAATGGTATGCTTTTATTTTGAACACCAGCTTGAGAGGGTTTGAGTAAATTACTTTATTGTTTAATTATTAAGTTAAAGGTGGCATGCCTCAGTTTCCCTCTTGTACTGCAGACCAGGCTTTTTTTACTGCCACAGAAACTCTCTCAGAACAAGGTGCTTGCTAATTACTATTCCAACAAGCAAAAGGTTTTCTTTTCCTGAAAAGAATCACATGCAATGTTACAGGCTTACTTATGGGGGACAGTGCCCCCCCCCTTCCAGAACAGACAGTTAGTTTGCAGACACACACAACCTTGGATTTGAAAGCAAGCCAAGAGTGATATCAACTCAGCCTTGAAAAGAAACACAGTGAAGTTTCAGAGTTTGGATTCTTAAAACAATAATTAGTTTCCTTGGAAGACACATTTAACCCTTAGGGTGCAGGTTTTACAAATTTATCAATTCTGAAAGAGTTTTCGCCTTGTTACGCAGGGGGTCCATGTTGTACCAAATAAAAGCAAGCAGGATCTTATGAGGGGGATAAGGCAAAAAGCCACATTTATTGTAAAGATAATAATAAAAAATAAAGAAAAGATAGAAGCAAACAACGTTGTTTAACTACTTATTCCTAACACTACTTAACCCTTATACACTTATATATATATATAAACCATTCATTCATACATCCATTCATTCAAGTTCTGTGTATAGTTACCAGCCTGGAAGTTGCTTGTGACAGGATACTGGCCAGGTACTCTGTACACAAGTGATGGTAGTGGGGAGCGAAGTCCTGATCAGATGCGCATCTGAAGCTCCTGGTAGGCTGGCAGCAGAACCTTGGACTCTGATTCCATAGTTTTTTAGTCCAGTTCTTATAGGAATTTCTTCCTATGCCAGTCTATGGAAATTGCTGTATCATGCTGATGTCTCCAGGGTGGCTGCCAGGTGCTCATCAGTGATCTCATCGGGTGGACCTCCAGTTTCTCCACTTGACACCTTTTGGTTGCACTGGCACCTGACGCCTTCTTCAGCCCTTTGTTGCTGTATTCTCAGGCTGGCACCTCTCAGAACCATTCACTCATCATCCAAGCACTCTCTCATACATTCATACAGTATTTTGTATAATAATAAAAGTTGTAGTTACAGAAAGTTTCTGGGTGGTATTGCTTAAAACATTCTCTGAGTGCTGAATAAAGTTACAATGTTTTAAAGAGAACAGGCCTCAATTAAGTAACAATGCCCTTAAGTCAATTACAGGGCTTGGCTCCCATAGCAGAGTTAGTGGCTTGACAATGCATTGTTACAATGTATCTCTGCAATGTCAATTTCAAGCAGCCCCTTGCACAAGCTTGAGTATGCCCTGGAGCGCAGGGGGGGGGGGGGGGGGGGGGGGGCTGTTTCTGGCTACATAGGATTATATTCTTAACAGTTAGGATTATATTTTTAACAGTTCTAAGTTACATGACCTAATATATTATATTCTAAAGGGACAATAATAATAATAAATCTAAACATTTAACAATCTTAACAAATAATAATAATAATAATAAGAAGAAGAATTAATAATAAATCTAAACACTAAGTTGTGGGGAACAAATTATGGGGAGTCACTTCCATTTGGAGGAATCATTTTCAATACATTAATATGTTATCCCTACATACTCCCCCTTTTGACACTACGATATCTGGTATACTCGTAGTGTCACTTTCTATTTAATTTGTTTAAGAGAAGGTATTGTGAGGCAACATGTGTTTGTGATTGTAATGTAACAAATATTCTTTTTTATCCAGGTTAGGTGACTTTGCCCAGAGCGAGAGAAAATAGTGATTTTATCCAGGGCAGCTTGGGCAACAGTTTGAAACCCAATTAACAGTGCATGAATGTATGTGCTCTTATCCCACATAGTGTAGGCATCTTTGCATTTAGCCCTGAAAACAAAATTGGTGGTGTGCCTCAGTTTCCCTTTTTACATCACACACCAATTTTGGAATTCCCCTTTCTTAGGTGAGAAGCTCCAACACTAATTACAAGTATGAACAGTAAAATACCAGTGTACAAGGCTTTTGAACATACAATGTGCTCTTGGGTACAATTTTTTTTTTAACCATTTCCAGGGTTTTGGTATAAAATCCTGCACATTGAACATTGTTACATTTTTAGTAACTGCAGTACAGTGGTTATGAAAGTTAGCATAAGTAGCAGGAACAAATCCATCCCAAGTGTACGCTGACAATTTTGGGTTTTTAGGTTGAAAAATTTGCAGCCTTCCTTGGCCACATAGGTCTTGCCCCATTGCCCTGTTGTTTTAAATGCAAAGCTCCCTCTTTCAAAGACAAAAGGCCTGGCTGGGTGTGCCTCCCCTGGGAACACTCCTGTCCCAAACACACTGACTGCCCAGCAAGCTGGTCATACCCAGTTACTTGGTTGCCAGACTGCTCCAAATCCCTGGCTGATTCTGCCTCTTCTGAAACAACCCTCAGTTCCTTTGAGATCTCTCCACAGCCATCCACACTGGGTTTCTCTAAATGCAGTTAAAATGTTTAATGCTTATTGAACCTTTCCTGCCTAATGCAGATTATCTTTAACACAGTATACTAGCTAGTCAGACAGACAGACACGAGACAAACACAAAACATAAAACAATCTTTGTTGCAACAATACATCCATGGTGTTGTAGGGTATTTAGCTGGTACCAGCTTGTCCTGATTTTCTGAAAGACAAAACAAGAACATACTTCTACCCCTTTGGGGGTGGCATTATTATTTACATACTTTCTCTTTTTATTTTACAAATATGCTTTCATGTCTCTTTGCTTACAATTACTCCTATAGTTAAATATTTTTGTTTTGTAGCAAAACAGGTTTCAATGGTTTTTACCCCTTCTTGTGGGTGAATTACCCCACTGTGTAATTATTAAATTTAGGAGGTGTACTTTAGTTTTCCTCTTATACAGCAGACTAAGTTAGTAAGTTTCTGCTGTGTTAGGTTTATGAATAGAGAGTAGCCAAGAAGCATTATTACTATAATGCTGGGAGGGTTTTAAGTGTGAGATGTGTTTCCAATGATTATTTTAACATTTTAAAGGTTTTTCTTTTTTTAAAAAAAAGAAAATCATGTACATATTACAGGGTTAATTATGAACATTAGCATTAAATAACAAGTAGCCCTGTGGATCTTACCAATAGGTGTTTAAGTATCCTGTGATAGCATGCCTTTTATTTAGACAACTTAGCTTTGAGACCAGTGTGTTTAAAACCATCTTGAAATTTTTCCATATGCAGACCCCTTTTTGTTCTGGTCTCAGGTAGTTTGCTAATCAAACTATTTATTTACCTGCAAACATTTTTTTTTGTTTGTTTTTGTTTGTGCTGCCAGCTAGGGCATTTGCACCACAGACACTTTCTGGCTTGCTTTTAGATTAAAAGCTGTTTGTAGCTTTGTCTTAAAAAGGGACACAATAACTTTTGCCAGAGATTTACAGTTTTGAGTTTTTACTTTAAGTTCTGCTTTCTCACACAGCAACCTGAAAAGGAAATTACATCCTGTTGTGGCTCCTGAAGCCTTCACAGGATTTTGATTTGTTTCCAGTTTTTACCCCTTCTACAGTACACATTGCATGTTACAGGAAAATGTGCATTCTTTGTTTATAATGTTAGACATATTAATTTTTGCATTGGGTGTAACTATTTCTTTTATGCTCACTGAGTTTTCCTATACTTTTATTAAACAACTTGGTATGAAATGGCTTTACTAAAAACAAAACAAACCAATTTGTTTTAAGCATACAAAACAGTTTACTAACCTACAAAACAGGAGTTCTGGATCTTAAAAACCTTACCTACTATTTACACTGTATTTACACACAGATACATGCATATATTCTCTGAATATTTCTAACACTATTTTTACATACCTGTACAAAGATTACATTCACTTTTATTCATTTGGGGGTAGTTAAGTTCCCAATAGTACCCTCTTGAAGTTTTTTTAGTTAAATTTGCCTGGATTATTTACAGACACTCTTTTGGAAAAGGGCCCATTTTTCCTTCAGAATGGCTGCAAAGAAACCAAGAAATCTTTTCCTATAACATTTTAGCATTTTTACAACTGCTCAATTTCCTTCCATACTCTGTAGAGTTAACTTTTTTGTGTTTTTTTTTTCTTTCTTAAAACACTTTCTTATTTCTTAAAATGAAAACTGGCCTTGCTTCAGATATTACTCCTTGTAAGTATTATTTTAAGAATTTAGATTTTCAGTGCCTGTACTTACTGCTTTTTCCCAGTTTTACCACAAGGCCTTTAATCTATCTTTTGCCTGCCTGCTTGTCTGGGCCTGATCCTGTTTTTCTTGCTGAATGGCCCTTTTCCATGGACACAGGCTTTGTCCCATTACCAGTTTAGCAAAGAGGGTGGCCTTGTTCACTAAACCCCACACCTCCTGGTTCTTTTCCTTAAGCATATCCCTGAAAACTTTGAGAGTGCTACTTTAACTCTCAGTACCCATCCTTAAGGGACTCTAACTGTGTCTGGGTACTGAGGGACAGACATTTCCAACTTTTTGCTTTTGCAGCAGAGGCTTTTACATTTTGCAGTTTCCTATTTGAATTTTTATAATTAGTTAATTTGAGGAACACCTCATTACAGGTTTCATAGGAGCCAAATTGAAGTTGTGGGGTTTTTTTCCCCTTTTTCTTTTGGGTTTAGCTTTTTCTGCAGAGAGAGATTTTTTTTTCTTTGCAGGTAGCTAAGTGGAGGTAACTGTTATTACATGCCTCCCATAATCGTTAAATTGCTGCTGCATATCCTTTGGCAGCATTAGAAGGTTTGTACATGAGGATATACTGTGCCAATCTATCCTCTAGGTCCAAAACATTACAAACATTTTCGAGGGCTTGTCCAAGGACTGTGCCCATATCTCTGAAGGATTTGTTTAAAGGGTGTTATTTCTTTATGAAAGGTGAGGTTAGAGCTCCTTCAAACTCTATTCCTCCCTCTGAGACTGCTTTTCCTGGACTTTTCTTAAACATCTTTAATACTTGTGTAGTTTCCTTTATCACCCCTGAACCCTTGCAGCGAGTGACACAGCCTAGACTATTAATTAATAATCGTAGCTTCTTTTTACAGCCTAAATTATTTTAATAATTGTAGCTTCTAGTTACACAGCCTAGATTATTCCAATGAATAATCGTAGCTTCTTACACAGCCTAGATTATTCCAATAATAGTCGTAGCTTCTATTTACAGCCTAAATTATTTCAATAATTGTAGCTTCTAGTTACACAGCCTAGATTATTCCAATGAATAATCGTAGCTTCTTACACAGCCTAGATTATTTCAATGAATAACCATAGCTTCTATTTACAGCCTAAATTATTTCAATAATTGTAGCTTCTTTTTACTATGAGCTCTTTTGTGAAGCCTCTACCCTCTGGAGGTCAGCAGGCTTTGGTTAACCAAACTAAAAAGAAAGAAAAAAAAATAGAACTGCTCTTTGTAGAGTCAGCTGCGTGCACACTAATGTTCACAATACCTGAGGCTTTTTACCAATATTCCCCCTTTCGCATTCTCCACCAAAATGTTGTACCAAATAAAAGCAAGCAGGATCTTATGAGGGGGATAAGGCAAAAAGCCACATTTATTGTAAAGATAATAATAAAAAATAAAGAAAAGATAGAAGCAAACAACGTTGTTTAACTACTTATTCCTAACACTACTTAACCCTTATACACTTATATATATATATAAACCATTCATTCATACATCCATTCATTCAAGTTCTGTGTATAGTTACCAGCCTGGAAGTTGCTTGTGACAGGATACTGGCCAGGTACTCTGTACACAAGTGATGGTAGTGGGGAGCGAAGTCCTGATCAGATGCGCATCTGAAGCTCCTGGTAGGCTGGCAGCAGAACCTTGGACTCTGATTCCATAGTTTTTTAGTCCAGTTCTTATAGGAATTTCTTCCTATGCCAGTCTATGGAAATTGCTGTATCATGCTGATGTCTCCAGGGTGGCTGCCAGGTGCTCATCAGTGATCTCATCGGGTGGACCTCCAGTTTCTCCACTTGACACCTTTTGGTTGCACTGGCACCTGACGCCTTCTTCAGCCCTTTGTTGCTGTATTCTCAGGCTGGCACCTCTCAGAACCATTCACTCATCATCCAAGCACTCTCTCATACATTCATACAGTATTTTGTATAATAATAAAAGTTGTAGTTACAGAAAGTTTCTGGGTGGTATTGCTTAAAACATTCTCTGAGTGCTGAATAAAGTTACAATGTTTTAAAGAGAACAGGCCTCAATTAAGTAACAATGCCCTTAAGTCAATTACAGGGCTTGGCTCCCATAGCAGAGTTAGTGGCTTGACAATGCATTGTTACAATGTATCTCTGCAATGTCAATTTCAAGCAGCCCCTTGCACAAGCTTGAGTATGCCCTGGAGCGCAGGGGGGGGGGGGGGGGGCTGTTTCTGGCTACATAGGATTATATTCTTAACAGTTAGGATTATATTTTTAACAGTTCTAAGTTACATGACCTAATATATTATATTCTAAAGGGACAATAATAATAATAAATCTAAACATTTAACAATCTTAACAAATAATAATAATAATAATAAGAAGAAGAATTAATAATAAATCTAAACACTAAGTTGTGGGGAACAAATTATGGGGAGTCACTTCCATTTGGAGGAATCATTTTCAATACATTAATATGTTATCCCTACATCCAAAGCCTTCCTGCAGTCTATATTAGTGTTTTCAATAGCCAATTGAAACAGCAACAGGTGCTGAGCCTCCTCTGAGTCTACTTGTCATTGTATGGTGGTTTGGAGCCTATCCAAAAATGACACATAGGGTTCCTGGCGGACCGTAGCAAAAGATGTGTCCCTTTGGCCCGCATCAGGGACCTGTCATAAGGCTCGAAGGGTCAGCGATGTGGCTTGCGTAAATACCAAGCGATTCATCTGAGCCTGGGGAGTAGCATATTGGCCCTGCCCTATAAGTTCATCTATGCCAACGTTTACCCCATTGGTAATATTATCCATAACTTGCGACGTAACACCGTCACGATACTCGGTGTCCCAAACTGCATACTGCGCCAGGCTAAGTAGCAGGCGTAATAGCGCGCGCCAATCATGCGGGGCCATAACATATGACTCCGAAATAGCCACAACCAAATTTATCGTATAAGACGACTGTAATCCATAATCCTTCACAGATTTGCGCAACTCTTTTACAAGTTCATATGGCAAAGCCTCATGTCGGGCGGGCCGTTGGGGCGCATATACAATTGGAAAAGCCTGTAGAAGCTGCACATCTCCTCGCCGAAGAGCCTCACATCGGCATTCAGATAAAACCCCTGCCTGTTCATTATGCGAGGGCGCCGCCAAGGGGGGCCCATATGGAGCGACCGTGTGGCTTGCGGACCTGTATGAAGAAGCGGGAGCTAATGCTGGGGCAAATGGCGGAGGGGCTACAATCGAGGACCGAGAAACAGCTCGTAGCCTCTGAGTCTGTAAAATTTGCTCCGCCGTCGGCGCAGATGCCGCCAGGGCCTTGACGGGCTCGAGCGGTGGGTACGAGTCAGGCCCTACGCCGACCGCCGCCGTCCCTGTGTCAAAGGGGTCCTCGGTCCCGCCGTCCTCAGATTCACTGTCCTCAGGGCCGAGGCACAAGTCGTCAGGCTCCGGGGAGACCGGGACCGTGGTGTACACTGGCTCACAATCCTCCCCGGGGGTTTCGGGGGAGGGGACGAGGGATCCTCTGGGTCCTGATATGGCCTGGGATCAAATGTTGCCGACGCTTCCTTCAGGACCCACTCGGCGGGATGCAATGCCCGTATGGCTGTATAAACAGTTCGCCACGTTACTATGATCCCTTTTGGGAGGGATAATGCAAGATGTTCAGAGGTTCTCAATTCCTTGCCCACCTTCTCCCAGAAGATCAAATCATAAGAACCCCCTTCCGGGAACCACGGGCAATGGTCTCGTATCCAAACCAACAGCTGAACCAGCTGTACAGGGGGAACCTTAAACCCCTGTTCCTTCACAATGCGCTGCAAGATCTCAAGCTGCAGTTTTTGCTCTTTCGTGGCAGACTGCCCCATACTGTTATTCTGTCCGCGGCTGCTCACCTGTTCGTCCTGCGAATGGTGATGTCAGTAATTTCAGGAGCTCCTCTCAACAACTTATCCTCCGTCCAGCCGCGGGTACATCACCGGTTTGAATCACTCGTTCACTTCAAGCCCTGTATCAGGTGCCATTTGTGGTGTATGAAGGCACGGACTCGGGCCGGTGCAAGCACGAAATCGTTTTATTGCAAGATCACAACTATCTTTATACCCTTAAAAGTTTACAAACTGCTTTTTCACAAACTGCTTTTACCCAGTACCAAACACAGCATTCTCGAAGGTCATTGACTCGGGCAGATGTTGTTATTGTTGGCTCAGGACTCTTGCTTGGTTTCGTCCTTGGGACGCTCTGTCATGCGGCCAAAGCACTATGCTTGCTGATTCTCTACAGACCAGTGTTTCTAAACCTTTTTTATAAAGTACCCCTTTTCCAAAAAAAGTATAAGTACCCCCTTTTTAAAAAAAATTAGAAGTACCGCCAGTACCTACAGTTTTCAGACAGACAATTTTTTTCTACCATTGCAACACATTTGTTAAACAACTTAATTGTAGCCAGGTAGGAGATGACATTTTTTTCGTGTAAAAAGTACAAAAATAATAAAATGCTGTAAAATTTAAAACATAAATTCAGTTTTCTCCAAATTTCAGTTGTGCTGAAGTACCTCCCAGATATACCACTGGTTGAGAAACACAGCTCTAAACAAATAACACAAGTGCATTTATAAATGCTTTTAATGAAAGTGTAAAAGGCTCTGTAAAAGTCCTCCAAAAAAGCAAATGTCATTGTTGGTCTAAACTCCAGGAATTTGCTAGACCTGAATCAGCCTTAGGCTCCGTCTACACTGCGCATTGTTGCACAAGAAGATATGCAAATGAGGGGTGGCAATGAATATCGCCGCAATTCATTTGCATACCTGAGCCGTCATTTTTGCGGAAGGGGCTTTTGCGCAAGAAGGAGCTGTCTACACTACTCCTTGCTCAAAAAAACCCTTCTTGTGCAGGAGCCGTTCTGCTGCTTATTTTCAGGCAGAACGGCTCCTGCGCAAGAGGGTTTTTTTGTGTAAGAAGGAGTAGTTAGTGTAAACAGCTCCTTCTTGTGCAAAACCCCCTTCCACAAAATTGTGGCTCATTAGGTATGCAAATGAGGTGTGCACCTCATTTGCATATCTTCTTGCACAACAATGCACAGTATAGACGTAGCCTTAGGGTTTGAGAGGGTAGCAGTTTCTTATACTGCAGACTAACTAACTGTTCCCCATAGGAATGTCCTACCTCCACTAGGACTTTCTTACTGGTCCCTGTAGGAAAGTGATACTTCCAGTATTTTCTTACAGGAGCAGTTTCTTCTGCCCTCTTTAAATCCATTTTTTAAATTTTGATGTTCTCCTGCCTCACACTCCTTATAACATTGTTCTCCAACCTTATTAACTGCAAGATCACGTTTCCAATGTAAGTGCAATGTAAGATGTTCCTCAAACCTGTGCCCCACTTCATTTCAGCCCCTCTTTGAGGCCCTGCCCTGCCTCTGCCCCTTCTCTGAGGCCTCACCATGCTCACTGCAGCCCTCTTCTTCCTGTGCTTGTGCCTATGGGTTTGGAGTGTAGGAGGGGCTCTGGTCTTAGCCCAGGGTAGGACAATGGGGTCTAGGAGGGCCTTCAGGTTGCAACTCTGGCACTGAGTTTGGGTGCAGGGGGACTCATATCTGTGGCAAGAGGTTGGGTGTAGGAGGAGGTTCAGGGCTTGGACAGGGGTTCAGGAAGCAGGCTCTGGCTGGGCTCTGTTTAACTGTGATGGCTTCCGGTGTTTCACCAGTGGAGTTAAGGCAGGCTTACTTCGGCCCGGGCCCTGCCCCACTCCTGAAAGCCACTGGCATGATGCCATTTGGTGCCCCTCCTCTACAAGCACTGAGCCCACAGCTTCTACTGGCCATGGTTCCCCATTACTGATCAATGGGAACTGCAGGAGTGGTGTCTGCAGCAAGAACAGTGTATGGAGACCCCCAGAAGTGACTTTCTCTGGGGCCGCAGGGACATGCCAGCCACTTCCAGGAGCAGCAGTTACCATAGAGTGCCAGAGAGTGTCATTCCTAAGCTCCCCCCAGCCCCTTCTCTCTGTGTGGTGATAGGGTACAGGAGTGTGGTGAGGAGGGAAACCCTGACATCAGCACCCCCCTCTTGTACCTCCCACACCTTGTACAGCAAACAGGAGGCTGCAAGGGGGGCAGCTCCAAGGCAGAGTCCAGGAGCAGCAGGACAAAATGGGCTGGTCATAGAACCATAGAGCTGGAAGAAACCTCAGGAGTCATCAAGTCCAGCCCCCTGCTCTAGGCAGGACCAATCCCAATTAAATCAACCCAGCCAGGGCTTTGTCAAGCCGAGACTTAAACACCTCTAGGGATGGAGATTCCACCACTTCCCTAGGTAACCCATCCCAGGGCTTCCCCACCCGCCTAGTGAAATAGTTTTTCCTAATATCCAACCTAGACCGTTCCCACCTGCTCCAGTGATGTGTAGAAGACGGGGCAAGAAACCTTGAAGCCACTCCACCACGTGGCAAGAGCACTAGTGTCAAGTTGCCTTGTTACAGGGGAAAGGAGGGAATCCAAAGCATGGCAGTCTACAGGCAATTGTTTCTCAATCCCTGCCTTAAAGGGACCTCATAATTCAATTAGCCATGTTCAGTATTTTTGAAATAGTTATAGGACTTTTTTCTAGAATTGGCCTGATACTTAAAGACCTGGGTGTAGGTAGACGAGGGATCACTAGCATCAGGAGCAGGGATTTGCCATCAGGAAGTGCTTCCGTGCTTTTTGTGTCAATGATTTCATTGCAGTTCTGCTGTAGGACGTTCTGTTCTCCATTCAATATATGAATGGAGCAATGAGCATGAGGACAGGGGAGCTGTCAGGATGGTTTAGGTGTGTCTAGCACCCCACCACAACCGTCTGATGATACACGTGGTTCAAGCAGAGACTAGTGGGAGGGCGGTGGGATGCTTTTTTATTAGGCGTTCAGGCTGTATATTATGACCTCCAGAATGCAGTACTAGAACACTAAAATTAAAGGATAGAAAGTGCTATATGATAATCATAGCAGGAATTGCTAGGTACAGATAGATACTTCCTTAGAATTCTCAAGTCCCATTGCTGGAGATTTGAACTTGACTCGACTACATTATTTTTGTGATACTGTGACTTCTTCATCAAGTAGTGTCCCCGTGGGTGCTCCACTCGAGGTGTTGGGCTTGTCCCGATGCCGCAATCCGGAGAATCTTCATTAGCAGTAGCCCTGCCGTAACCCCTCTTGCACAATGCTGTTGTGCCAATTATTTTCAGGAACCTTTGTTCGATCCTGCATCCCTCTCCTTCTTCTATGCCCTGGAGAAAAAGAGGGGAGCAAAAAAGCACGTCACCTGCCTTTTGGCAGAGGACAGCACCCCCCTCACGGATCCGGAGGAGATGCATGAAAGGGCCAGGGCCTTCTATGCCAGTTTGTTCTCCCCAGATCTGACTGAAGCCGACGCCCGGAGGGTGCTCTGAACCGAGCTCCTGACGGTCAGCGCGGGCAACTGGGACTGGCTAGAGCTGCCTCTCACTCTGGCTGAATTCTCGGAAGCCCTCCGTCTCATGCCCATCAACAAAAAGCCAGGTATGGATGGGCTGACCGTGGAGTTCTACCGCGTGTTCTGGGACGTCCTCGGCCCACACCTCGTCACCGTCTGGGCCGAGCCCTTGGAGAGCGGGGTCCTCCCTCTGTCGTGTAGGCGAGCCATGCTTGCCTTATTGCCAAAGAAGGGGGACCTCCATGACCTTCGGCATTGGCGTCCCGTCTCGCTCCTCAACACGGACTACAAGGTCGTAGCAAAAGCCATCTCGCTGCGACTGCGGTCCGTGCTGGTGGATGTGATCCACCCCGACGAGACTTACACTGTCCTGGGCCATAGCATCTTCGATAATCTGTACTTGGCCCGGGATCTCTTGGAGCTTGGGTGTAGGGACAGCTTGTCGTTCACCTGCAGGTCGAGTGTGCGGTTCAGGTGCCTCTTGACCCACCTGAACGCGGGGGAGCACAACATCCCCGAGGTGGTCATGGCATGTCCAGCCTCGAGAAGCGTCGCTCCACCGTGGGGTGCAGTTGCAAGGGCCTTGCTCCCGCACACAGGCAGAGGGTCTCAAATATGAGCTCGGAGTCGAGCTGGGACAGGACCATGAAGGCAGCCTGCACAAAGTGCTGCAGAAACTTCAGCATGGCCGTGTGGGGCCATTGCATGCCCAGAGGCGGCTCCGGTGTATAAGTGATACCTGTAGCACATTCCCGTAAAGTAGGAGCTTTCAACATGACACCGGCCGAATGCTGGAGGAGTGGGCTCGCGCCAGATGGAAACGTGATAAATAAATGAGATCCAACCGGGAGATGCTCGACCAATAGTCCCCCACCCGGACATAGGTAAAGGTGTTGGTGTCGTCCGGGTGGTGGTCTCGCCAGATGTCCACCAGGGAGTGATGGTCTATGATCTCCCTGAGGATGCCTGCTGTGGCCTGGAAGTTCATGAATCCTGCATGGTCCCGGTTCTCGAGGGTGGTGTTGAAATCCCCGCCCAGGACCAGGCATTCATGAGGATCCAGGGTGCTGAGGAAGGTGGCTGCCCACTGGTAAAAGGTGACCCGGTCCGGGCCCACATTCTGGGCGTAAACATTGACCAGGTTTAACATCAGCCCCTCCACGTGGGCCCAGACGTGCAGCAGGTGGCCCGGGACGACCTCGGCAATCCCCAGCACCTCGGGCCATAGGGCAGGGGAGAACAGGGTGACCACTCCAGCCGCGCGAGCGCTGAGGTGGCTAAAATACACCCCGTCCCCCAACTCCAGCCACCAGCCAGCCTCCACGGCTGGAGTCAGTTGGTCTCCTGCAGGAAAACCACCGAGTACTCCCACTCCCTGAGGAAGGAGAGCACCTGGCTCCTGCGGAGACCTGCCCTACAGTCCCAGGCATTTAAAGTGGCGATGGTTGTATATTTCATGATGAGGGCTGGGGTGGATCCTCATGGTTAGGGTGATCGTCGGCCCCCCGCAGGACCTGCAGAGCCCTCCTCCTCCTCCTCCGTCTCCAGGAGCGGGCCCTCTGCCCCGGGGTCAATCACGTCCCGGGGGGCAGGGACGGCATGAGCCCCCAGGAGGCGGTCCAGGGCATGGAAGTGGGGGCAGGCCTCTGGGTCGGCCCCTGGCTGGCAGGCCCAAGAGTAGGACTGCCGCAGGTCTTTGACCTTGCAGCGGACCTGCTCCCGGCTGCGCTGGTGGCCCCTGGCGGCCAGGCTGGCAGCCATGCGGCCGTAGATGGCTGCGTTCCTGTGGCTAGTGCGGAGATCATGGACATTGGAGGCTTCCCCCAAACCTCAATGAGGTCCACGATCTCCGCACTTGACCAAGCGGGCGCCCGCCTTTTGCGCCCCCGGGCAGGCTCTTGGGAGCCGCCAGGCTGGTCCTGGGGAGCAGTGGAGGGCTGGGAGTCCTTGGGTGGCTGGCTCATCGTGTGGCAGGTGCAGGGTCTGCTGGCACGGGTGCTTGCAGCCTTGCAACTGGCACAAACTGTGTAGCCAGCCCGTGGCCCTTTAAGGGCTCCGGGGCCGGGAGGGGGGCAATAGAGTTTGCCTGGTGTTGGCCAGAGTGGCCACCAGGGAAACCTGGGAAGCCTTAGCCTCCCACTAGTTCGAATTAAGGGGCTACACACCCCTTAATTCGAACTAGTAAGTTCGAACTAGGCTTAATCCTCGTAAAATGAGGTTTATCTAGTTCGAACTAAGCGCTCCGTTAGTTTGAATTAAGTTCGAACTAACAGAGCGCTAGTGTAGCGCCTAGGAAAGTTAGTTCGAACTAACATCCGTTAGTTCGAACTAACTTTGTAGTGTAGACATACCCTCCGACACCCCAGCAATAGCCGTGCCCCAGATGGCCCCGGGCCTCATACACAGGTGGGGGGTCCTAGCACCCAATCCCACCTACCCTGAACAAGTTCTGTCCGGTCCCAAGAAACCAGCCACAGATCCCTGGTCAATTTACCCTCTGGACCTTACCCAGAAATCACGCTGGGCCAATTCTTTAGCATCTAACGACTAAAGGTTTATTATCACAAGAAAGAAAAGCATGAGAGTAAGGTATGATTCTTTAGCAACATTACATGCATCGAATCTCCCAGTTCTCGATGCAGGCTCTAGCAGAGATGTTACAGCTGCTGGTTTAAAAGTTCTTGTTGAACATCCTAGAATCAGGATGGGTTCATAGTTCTTCCTGGCTCTTCAACCCCTGCAATGCTGCCTCTGGGATGAAGTGCTGAGCTGAGAACAAGATGGCGTCGACCACATGGCCTATTTATACCTCCTTCCTGGTCCCTTCTTGGCTGTAGCAGGTCACCTGGCCAGAGGCCAATCTCTGTGTTCCCTGCTGGCAGCTCTCGGGTGATAGCCCCCATTCTTTAGGTGTGTCCTTGGCCCATTGAGAGCCATTGTCCCACAGGGCCTCGCTAATTAGCATGTCCACAGGCACGGCCCTGCCCAATGCTCAACCACATGCAGGGAAATATTCAGTATCCATACAATTACATGCTAATAATTGCACACACAGACATTATACAAACACATGAACAGCGTACATAGGATTAGCAGACAGTAAGCTTCTATTCAATACCCCACATGGCCCCCTTCTATACCATTTTTGGGGCCAACACCCCCACCTGTGGGTGCATCAGTGATCTGGCTGTTCCCCTCAAGATCCAGTAACATGACAGCGGGGCAAACCACAGCACGCTAACCTGGGGCAGGGGTGGGGCAGACAAGGAACAAACTTTCTGGAGCTGGGTGGGGCAAGCGAGCAAACTCAGGGAGGGAGGGAGAAACAAACAGGCAGCAGGGAGGGAGGCAAACTGCTGTGGTGGGGGGCAGGGCAGGATAAGCAGGGGTGAGGGTCCCCCTGTGATGGCATGCTGGGGTCCCCCGTCTCCTGCACCCCCAAAATGGCACGAACAGACTCCCCCAGCCAGTAGAATGGAGGTAGTTTATTGCTTCTCCAGCATATAGCATAGCACAGATGTAATCTGGTTACAGGAACTGGGGCTAAGAGGCCTCAGTGCCCCCCTTGAGATGGGGGAGTCCCAGCCCCCTCCCCAGCTCCTTCTCTCCTGCTTTCCAGACAGGAACTAACCCACTCTCCTCCAGCCCTGCCCCCCAGCCAGGGCAGCATTCACCTTCCTTTGTTCCTCCCCATGGGGGGTGGCTGGTCAGACCAGTTTGGAGCCACCTTTGCATGACTCCCCCCCCTTCCCTGCTGGGTCTTGCTACAGACAGCAGAGGTCACCACAGCCCTAGCAAGGTCGTCACAGCCCCAGCAAGGCACCCCCACTACGTCACACCCCCCCCATCCAAATGTAGCTCCCCGCACTTCTCCCAGGGTCGGGCTCATTGGAAAAACACTGATAATGTTCAATAGTGTTTAAATTTAATGAAATCAAGACAGCTGAGGGTATCAGTCTCTGAAATACTCACACTGTGCTGACCTGCCCAGGGTAGAAAAGGATGCTGCATATATCACAGAAAGGCTGGAATTTCTGGTTCATCCAGGGCTCCTAGTATTTGTTCCTAGGCTTAGATATTGAGCCTTTAAACGTATATTGGACCACAGAGCAGAGCTGTTAGGCTTTATCGCTATCACTGATCATGTTGTATGTGTTGATACATAAACAGCTAGATCCAATTTCATAAGGGAAAAATGTACATAGGCAAAAAATAGGCATTAATCACCTAACTTCAACTGGCTTTGGAAAATCATCCCCTATGGCCTGGGAAATCCAAAACAGTGGAACAATCAGTATTTCAAATAAACAGAATTCATTTCTATACCAATTTTAGCAAAAAGGCTGAACTGAAATGGGGATAATTTAGGTTATTGTTTACGCACATAAAGGTGAAAGGACAGTTAGAAATTTGGCTCGCTTGGAGCATCTTATTTTGCCCAGTGGACAGGGCCAACTCATCTGATTTTGTAAAAGCCTGAGATAATGAAATAATCATGGCTACCCATCTTTCCTGCTCCTGCCTCTCTCCTCTTTGTCCAAGTAATACCCTGCAAGGGAGTTGCTCCAGGTTAGTTCAAGTCTAGCCTATTTAGATAACCTTCTGGTTGGTCTATAGAGAGTAGAATATCCCTGCTGGAGGATCCCACAACAAATGAGCCAATTCCCCTAATCTCCTTATCATTGTAGGCCTCAGCCTCCAGGCCTGGTTATCTAGGCGGATATTAAAAAAAAAGGGACACTGCACAGCACCTATCCCAGTGGAGACCCCTCCCCTTTAATCCTAGCCGAGTTGTTTCTCCCTTTATCCCAGTATTGAAAATCCCTGGTGAGAATTACCCCTCTCCCCTCCCAGTTCATTCACTCCTGACCAGGGAGTCAGAAAAGATGCAACCAGGCCAGTTTTGCTGTTATCATCAACACCTGGAGTGTGAAAGGAGACGTGGGGGGCATTGGAAATCCCTGTCCCAGTTGGAAGGCTTAGAGGGGGAAGTCAGTCAGCTTCCATACCCCTTTGGAACGCCTGTAATGCCAGCCAGATAAACACTCTAATCATTAAAGCTACAGCACTCCCCCAGGGAGCAGGCTAAGCCTATGAATTCCTGTTTCACACAATTAAGGCTCTCTCTCTTTCTCAGTCTTACATTTTCACCCTTCCCCCCCCCTTCACCTTTTATTTATTCCCATCCCTCCTCCATTTTGGTTTCTTTCAACATCCTGATTTGCTTTTTTCTTCTCTTATTTGGTTCCCCTGTCTGCAAATTCAGCTCTTTCTTTTTGTCTTCCTATTTTCCCCTACTTCCTTCCCTTTCATTCCTTTTCTCTACTTTCCAGACTCTATTTTTCTTCATATTTGTTTTTTCTTTCCACCTAGCTTGCTTCATTCTTCCCCCTTTCCATCCCTTATTCTTTTGCCCATGGGTTCCTTCTCACTCCCATTTCTTCTTTGTCAATCAGACTTCTACCCCTCGCCCTCTCTCTGCCTTTAATTTCTGATTAATATGTTCTTAGCCAAGGAAAAAGCGGGGGGTGAGATGGGGGAAAGAGAAAGAATCTTCTAAATAAATCATTTAGTCATGTGAGAAGCTAATCTCCAAGTGACTGCCGGTGTTTATCTAGTTTTTAGCAGTGCATGTTACATAGTGATAGGGGACTTTTTTTTTTTTTGTTTGTTTTTTGCATGCTGGAGCTGCTGTGAAGGGATTTTTAACTTCATTTCCCAGGAAGAAAAATGGTGAAAGCAAAGATAAGGCCCCTGAGCAGCTTTTCTCATGAACTGCTAGCCAGTGCAATTAAACAACAAGGACCAGAAAGGGGCAGGAGAACATACGTTGCCAATTATTGACAAGCTTCCCCTGCACGGGACTGCAGTGCACTCCTTTGAGGTCTGCCCCCCTTGCCCACACCCCACTGCACAACTTGTCTCCCTTCTGGCACACCTTCTGTTTCGCTTCCAATTCAGTGGGCCTGATGAATATCCTTTTTCCAGCTCACTTCTTCCAAGCTTCTTTACTCTTCCAAGCTCTTTCTAGTGCCTGTGACCAGTCTTGGAAGAAAGGGGTTGGCTTGGAACTCAAGAGACCGGCATTCACCCCCTGCCTTGGTCACTCCTTTGCTTGTAACTTCAAAAATCTGTCCCTCAGAGGCTACATCCACACTGTAGCATTTTGTTGGCAGAGGAAATGCAAATGAAGTGCTCATTAGCATTTCTCACACTCATTTGCATAGTTTCTACCGATCCGTTTTGCGGAAGAGGTTTTTGTGGAAGAGAACACACTGTAGACGGGGCCATTTTGCGCAAAAAAACCCCTTTTGTGCAAGATCACTTATCCCTCAAAAAAGGAAGTATACAGGAGCTTGCGCAAAAGGGTTTTTTTGCGCAAAATGGCCTTGTGTACAGCGTGTTTTTTCCCGCAAAAACCTCTTCCGCAAAACGGATCGGAAGAGACTATGCAGATGAGATCACGAGAAATGCTAATGAGCACTTCATTTGCATTTCCTCTGCCGACAAAATGCTACAGTGTAGACATAGCCGAAGAGATTTGCACAAAGGTGTTTATGTGCTTTGGAAAACACCACGAGACACCTACCTGCAGCTTCTGACGCCTAATTGCTCAACTCTCTACTGTTAGTGGGGGGTATGGATCAACTTTCACATCACACTCCCCATCAGTATCTGGGCCAGGGAAGCTAATGATCCAAACAGTGGACCAACTTTGGCGATGAACCCTGGTGACAGGCCACCTGAGCTGCATTGCACATCTGCTAAAATGGCAATAATTATGTGCTAGATGCGTTTCATAGAATCCTAAGGCTGGAAGAGACCTCAGAAGGTCATCAAGTCCAGCCCCCTGCCCAAGACAGAACCAATCCAAATTAAATCAACCCAGCCAGGGCTTTGTCAAGCCCAGAGTTAAAAACCTCTAGGGATGGAGATTCCACCCCCTCCCTAGGTAACCCATTCCAGTGCTTCACCACACTCCTAGGGAAATAGTTCTTCCTAATATCCAACCTAGACCTCCCCCACTGTAACTTGAGACCATTGTTCCTTGTTCTGCCACCTGTCACTACTGAGAACAGCCTCTCTCCATCCTCTTTGGAACCTCCCTTCAGGAAGTTGAAGGCTGCTGTCAAATCCCCCCTCACTCTTTGCTTCTGCAGACTAAATAAGCCCAAATTCCTCAGTCTCTCCACATAGGGGGCTGGAGCACATGACCTAATCATTTTGGTCGCCCTCCGCTGGACCCTCTCCAGTGTGTCCACATCCTTGTTGTAGTGGGGGGCCCAGAACTGGACACAATACTCCAGATGTGCCCTCACCAGAGCCGAATAAAGGGGAATGATGACATCTCTGGATCTGCTGGCAATGCTCCTCCTAATGCAACCTAATATTCCAATTGCCTTCTTGGCTACAAGGGCACACTGTTAACTCGTATCCAGCTTCTCATCCACTGTAACCCCCAGGTCCTTTTCTGCAGAGCTGTACTTAGCCAGTCGGTCCCCAGCCTGTAACAATACTTGGGATTCTTCCCTCCCAAGTGCAGGACTCTACACTTGTCCTTGTTGAACCTCATCAGATTTCTTTTGGCCCAATCCTCTAACCTGTCCAGGTCGCTCTGGACCCTCTCCCTGCCCTCCAATATATCTACCTCTCCCCCTAGCTTAGTGTCATCTGCACCCTCAGCAAGTTTGCGATCCATCCCCTCATCCAGGTCATTAATAAAGATGTTAAACAAAACCGGCCCTAGAACCGATCCTTGGGGCACTCTGCTAGAAACCGACTGCCAACCTGACATCGAGCCATTGATCACTCCCTTTTGGGCCCAAAAGTCTAGCCAGCTTTCTATCCATCTTACAGTCCATTTATTCAATCTACACTCCCTTAACTTGCTGCCAAGAATATTGTGGGAGACCGTATCAGAAGCTTTGCTAAAGTCAAGATATATCACATCCGCTGACTTTCCCATATCCGCAGAGTCAGTTACCTTATCATAGAAGCTAATCAGATTGGTCAGGAATGACTTGCCCTTGGTGAATCCATTTTGACTATTCCTGATCACTTTCCCCTCTTCCAAGTCCTTCAGAATGGATTCCTTAAGGATCCCCTCCATGACTTTTCCAGGAACTGAGGTAAGTCTGACCGGCCTATAGTTCCCTGGATCGTCCTTCTTCCCTTTTCTGAAGATGGGCACTACATTTGCCTTTTTCCAATCATCCGGGATCTCTCCCGATCTCCACGAGTTTTCAGATAATGGCCAAAGGCTCTGCAATGACATTTGCCAACTCCCTCAGTACCCTTGGATGCATTAAATCCGGGCCCATGGATTTGTGTATGTTTAGCTTTTCTAAATAGTTCCTAAGCTTTTCTTTCTCCACCAAGGGCTACCCACCTTCTTCCCATACTGCACTGCCTAGTGCATTTGTCTAGGAGCTGACCTTGTCCGTGAAGACAGAGGCAAAGAAATCATCGAGTACTTCAGCTTTCCCCACATCATCTGTCACTAGGTTACCTCCCTCCTCCAGTAAGGGCCCCACACCCTCTCTGATCACTCTTATTGCTAACATGCCTGTAGAAGCCTTTCTTGTTCCCCTTCACATCCCTTGCTAGCTGCAATTCCAATTGTGCTTTCGCCTTCCTGATAACTCCCCTGCATTCTCGAGCAATAGATTTATACTCCTCCCTAGTCATCTGTCCAAGTTTCCACTTCTTGTAAGCTTCCTTTTTGTGTTTAAGCTCACCAAGGATTTCCCTGGTAAGCCAATCTGGTCGCCAACCATATTTGATTTTCTTGCTGTGTGCCAGGATGGTTTCTTCCTTTCCCTTTAATAAGGCTTCTGTAAAATACTGCCAGCTGTCCCTGATTTTAAGAGGAATAAGGGACCTTTCGGAAAAGGCTTTATTTTCCGAAAGATCCCTGTCTAGACTGGCGCTTTTTGCCAGCAAAGCCCCGAGCCAGAAAAAAGCGGCAGCCATGTTTATACAAATGAAGCGGGGAAAATTTAAATCCCCGCTTCATTTGCAATTCCGACTTGTCTCATCTGCATCCCTTTTCTGGAAAAGGGGTGCAGTGTAGACACAGCCTAGGTGTTTGTCTCTGGGACTGGAGCAAATCCGGTTGTATCTTAGAGCCTGGCTGTAAACAGTTGATCATATGATGTGTCCTGGATGGAAGCTGGAGGCATGTAGGTAAGAATAATGGTCAGTAGGTTTCCAGTATAAGGTGGTGACAATGTTTTTCTACTGTGGGCTTCGTAGGTCCTCTGCTGCTACAGGTTGAACCTTTCTAGTCTGGCACAGTCTGGTCTGGCAACATCCTTGGTCTGGCATGATTTCAGTTAGATGGATGTCCATTTATCATGGGTGTGGCCAAGTTTCCTATGGTCCCATAAATTTTCTTTACAGCCACCAGTCCTGGTTCTGTGTTCTGTGCTGTTCTTTAGCTCTGATTTATCCCAAAATGTCCTCTAAGAACCCATGAAGCACTGGAAGTGTTGGTAATGCTGGTAGACAATATTGACCTCCCGTGGTCTGGCAAAAGTTCTGGTTTGGAACTGGTCAGGTCCTGAGGTTGCTGGACTAGACAGGTTCAACCTGTAATAGATAACGATTTGCCTTTAGCCTTAGTGTTTGGGTGGCAGGTGCTTCTTAGAGGTGGAAATTCTGTCCCTGTGGCTACACTGAAGTTTCCAGTGGTGATGCTCTGCAGGGGGTCCTTGGGAAGCACCAATTCATTGTCATGTACTGTAGGGAACAATCTTTCATGATACTGGGAGGATGGATTTAGATGACTTCCAGGTCAGTTCCATCTCGTTATGACCCAATTCAGCTGTGGCAGCCTATTGTGAAAGACTGCAACAATCTTGGAGGGCCAACCTACCCTGGCAAAAATATCTATTAGTACCTGGCACACGCTCTTGGCTGTGCTGTTCCCTAGAGCTACTGCTTCAGGCCATCGGGTGGCAAAAATCCATGAAAGTCAGGGTGTATTGTTTTCCTCTGAGTGTCCTTTTAAGGAAAGGACCCAGAATATCCACAGCCACACACTGGAATAGAACCTCTGTTATGGTGAGTGGCTGGAGAGGTGCCTTGACCGGTCCTTGGGGCTTTCCCACACGCTGGCACACCTCACAAGACTGGACATACCTAGACACATCCTTACCCATCTCCTCCCAGTGGAATGACTTTCCCAGTCGGTCTTTGGTCCTGTTTAGCTTAGCCCACGATCACCCTAGTGACCATGCTGGGGTAAAGAGCTTTTACCGGTACTTAGTTGCAGCTACCAACTGTCTGAGCATGCCAGTCTTCCTTGTGCCCACCAGAAAGTGTCTCTTGGTATAAAAGTCCTCTTTCTACCACAAACCTGGACCTGTTAGCAGAGCTGAGAGGCGGTGGCTCGCTCCAGGCCGCCAGCCAAGCTCCCTTGAGGTTCTCATCTGCTTCCTGCTCTGCCTGGAACTGCTCCCTTGATGCTGGAGACATCAGCTCTGTGGCCGGCAAGAGTAAGTCTCAGGCCTGACACTGGGTTCTCCAAGTACAAAAACACGCTGCACAAGTATCTGTCTGTCAAACACAAGCAGTTTATTTCCTGACAGTTTTCAGCTGTGCCCCTTAACTAAAAGAACAACATGATAGGAAAAGCAACATCTTACGGCCCTTCTGCAAGCTGGGAACCCCGTTTCAGCTGCGGACAAGTGGGAGGTCATCTAGGCTTCCGAGGCACCGGTACCAGAGTCTATTGGTGAGGTTCAAATTGCTATGCTGTGGTGCAGCTTTAAATACAGTGTCTCTACCCTGTTTTGCAGTTTGGAAGTTTCTGGGGGTTACTCATCGCTTGTTACAGTATGGCTCAGCCGTACTGCTTGTCCTTTGACCTTGTTTGCATGACTAGTACATCTGGTTAAGCAAAACTGTTATGTGTTCTTGTTCTTGTCCCCTACTCTTATCTATAACTTGTTCTTGCTACAATGGCACCACTGCTTATCTTAAATGGCATGTGTTCCTAGAGGCTTGCTTCGGGCTCATCAGATACAGGGGAAGGAGGGGGAATGCAGGCCTCACCACCCCAATACTTCACACATACAGAGTTCTTCTGCAATTAACCCCTACAAGCTCTAAGCTGGGTTGTAAACTTGTGTTGGCTCCTTCTGGAAGCGATGCAGGTGATGTGGGTGTCTCTGCTGGCTGTGAACCGCTCTCTGCTGGTGCAGTTGCTGCTGTAGGCTCCATGGTGCTCTCTGAAGTTGGCCTTCACATGCCCCAGCTCATTACATTTAAAACATTGCCCAGCTGGCCTGTCACTGGAGCGAGGTGGATTGCTAGAGAAAGGGGTTGCAGGATGAGAGGGTGTCTGTGGCCTCCCTTGGGGTGCAGAGAGCTCTTCCCTGCGAGGTAGGCCCTTGGATTGCCCTTGGTAGTGAAATGCCATCTCTGGGTGCCCCTTGTTGTACCCCCTCAAAGGGCTTTCAGTTTTGTTCCCCTTCATCACCTCCAGCCACCCAGCTTTGATTTTCCCTGCCTCTGTTATGGTTTTGGGCTTCCCATCTCGGATGTATCTCTGGAGCTGTGTAGGAAAGTCCCCTAGAAACTGTTCCATTTGTATCAGGAAAACTACCTCTTCCCTACTCTTAGCACCTGATCTCCAAGCCTCACTACTTTTTTTTAATCTCATAGGCATAGTGGGGCACTGCTATACCCAGTTTTCACCTTACAGATATGAAACAGGATGGGGCTCACCACTGAACATGCCCACTGCTAATTCTGGACTTTTGTTTAAAAAGATCAGTCATTCATGTGTTCCCTAGGCATTTCAACTGCCTGCCTTAAGGACAGTCTCTCACCCTGAAGACAGGGGTAGGGGAGGGGCATGGCTGTCAGCCTCTGCTCCTGACCCCACAAGGTTACTTCCCCCTGGCCTCACAGGGACATCCTCCCTGTGATAGCTGACCTCTCAGTCTTAGACATGCATACACAGGTCTCTGTTACCTGCTGGGACACAAGAATCAAATCATTGCCTTAAAAAAGGTGATTTTATTATCAAAACAAATAGATATACTTGGTTGCTAGGTGTTTTATAGCAAGTGAGAAAAGAACCAATTAACACAGAGAATTTCATCCCTTACAGCGTATTTGGGGGGGGGGGGGGGCGCACATGGACTTAGCTCAGAGAAGTTTAACCAAACAACAAAACAAAGACAATAGATATTTTCCCTATCTACTTACAATCTGTGCTTCTAAGGTCCAGTCCATTTCCATGCCCAGTATTCCTTGTAGGCATGGTAGTTCTGCCTGGTTTAATTCATCGTGTTTCCCCAAGCTCCTGGCTTAAACTCAGAGAGAGAGAACAGCAAGCAGGTATAACTTTCAATTCTAATTTCAACACCCTCTCCCATTGGCTCTCCTGGCTCCCTGCCAATATCCCCATGCCACCCGAGTTTAACCCTTTAGTTACTGAATGCTGGCCAGCACTCCTATCCATCACAGCAGCACAGTGCTGTGATTGCTCTACATATTCTGCCTGACAGCAGAGAGGGGTGGAGACAGCACCAATAATGCTGTTAAAGAAAAGCCATCCCTCAGTGTTTTGAGCCTAGCTATGGAAGTGACAACCACAGGTGGTGTTGGAACAATGTGTATAGTGAGCCTGTGTAGGATGGAAACCGCTTCAAGCCAGGGGGTGACAGCCCCCTCCCTGCGCACCTAGTTCCAGCACCCCAAGCACCCAGAAATGTCCCTGGGTATTGTAGCAGGCCTGAACTACTTGAGAAGTGTCTGCTCATGACTCTCAAGTGAAAGGCTCTGGGAGCCAACAGGTGAGGCAGTGACCAGAACAATGATGAGGCCAACATAGGGGTCTTAATTCTGGGTTCAGTGGGGCTCAAGGAGAGGAAATAGACCCTCCCTAGAATTAAACCCAGAGATCCAGAAGCTGCAGCAGAATGATGCAGAAGTGAAATTACCACTCACTGGCTCTCTCTACCTTTTGAACAGATTGGTTTAGACCTGGTTGGGCCATTAGAGAAGAGTAAGACAGGGAACAAGTTCATTCTGGTGATTGTAGACTATGCAAGCTGGTATCCAGAAGCTGTCCCACTTTGAGTAGCAACAGCAAAGCAAGGAAATCTTGACCGACCAAGGTACTAATGTCTCATCTAAACCGATTGGAGAATTGTGCCGACTCACGCACATTTGAATTCTCTGGACATCGGTGTATCACCCTCAGACAGATGGACTTGTGAAACAATTTAACGGTACACTCAAATTCATGTTACACAAGTTTGCAGAAGACGGCCCACAGTATTGGGACACACTCCTACCAGCCCTCCTCTTTGCCATAAGGGAAGTCCCTATAAGCTGGTTAGGCTGCTGAAGAGGTTCCTTCACTTCAAGGTCAGTGGGCAGCCAATCCGTCCCACTACACAAACCCCCAAAATAAACCCTTAAGTCAACAGCTTCAAACACCCAGCCTGCTCCAGGTCAGGACAAGAAGCAAAGAGTCCTGAGTCCAGCCTTACTTGAGGTCTGGGCCAACAGTAAGGAGTTAACTATAGTTTCTCAGTCACAACGCCCTGGCCCTGTGGCAGGGCAGGCAACAACCTGAGTCTGTTCAGGAAGCCTGGGCCCTTGGTCAGGGTGGGGCAACAAACACTCAAATATCAGGTCCAGAGCCCAGGCCTGGTTCCAGGCGGGGCTACAAATAAACAGTTTACCGGCTCAGGAGCCCTGGCCCTATGGCAGGGTGGGGCAACAAACAAGCACAGTCAGCGCAGCTAAGGGAAAGCCAGGCCCTGGTCCAGGGCATGGAAGTAAACACACACAGATTTGGGAGCTCCTTGTTCAGGAGGGTTGCAGGCGGCCCACCCACAGTGGTGGTGAGGGGGAGACTGCCACCCAGTAGGTGGGTGGCGGGGGGGGGGGGGGGCGCACAGGCCCACCCACTCCACTGTGCCCTGGCTCAGGGCCCTAGAAGCAGAAGAGCAGCTGCTGCTGGCTCAGTGGGGGGCTCCAGCCTGCAACACACTGGCCTAGGGCCTTTACCAGCCCATACTATCCCCTGGGCCACTTCCTTTCTCCCCCTCAGCAGGTACCTGAGTCTCTGACAGGTCACACAGAGGGTCAAGGGTGGTGTCGTCCCACACAGGTCCCAGCAGCCCAATCCAGGCCTTGGCTGCTTGTAGGTCCAGGGCCTCCAGCCAGTCCTCAGGGTCCCAGGGTAGAGGTGAGTGTCAGTGCTCAGGCAGGTCCTCAGGGTCTGGCTGGTCCCCCGGGTACAGGCTGGCATCATGGTTCAGGCAGGCCCTCCAGGTCAGTCAGCCTCAGAGGCCCGGGCCACACCCCAGTCTCCCCAGCAGGGAGCACTTGACATGCCTCTGGTTCTGAGGGTAGGCTGGTTGACGGGTCCAGCCAGGTCTCGGCCTCCCCAGCAGGGAGTTAGGTGTGAGTCTCAGTATCACAGGCAGTTCAAGGCCCAAACCAGGTCTCAGCCTCCCAGGCAGGAAGCTCTCTGCAGGCCTCTGGCTCCTCCTCAGTCTTTTTAAAGCCCTAGCCACGCCCCCCCGCTTCCCATCAGGTGACGTGGAAGGGCTGGGCCGCACCCAAAATGGCTCCCGGAGGGGTTCCTCTGCCTCCCGCTCAAGAGGCAGCCACTCTGCGCCCCACTCCAGAGAAGGAGAAAAGGGAGCAGGTGCCACTCTTTCTCCTCTCCCCCTGTTCCTGTTCCCTGCACCAGCTGGAGCCCTCCCCGCCTGCCTGCCGAGGCCTCAACGCTGTTGGGCTGCTCCCCCTGGACGACGACGACGCTGCTGCTGCCGCCTACAGCCACCACCAGCTGCTCCTGCTGCCTGGGGGGGGCCTACCAGCTGCTCCACTCCTCTGCTCCAGAGGAAGAGGACCCCCCCCCCACCAACCTTGTACCACCTGGACTTGCCCCTCAGTGGGGCAAGCTACTAACCCTCCTTTTTATCAGCTAGGACTGTTCCGCTGCAGCAGTGGGCGAGGACTGAGCCCCCCACAAGAGCTCGTGGATGTGCTCCCACCCCCCTTGGACTTGGCCCCCCTCCCTCAGTAGTGTTTGGTTGAGGGGCCCCTTCACCCCTGTTCTCCCTGCCCTGTCCCCCACTGCAGAAGCCTTGCCCACCCTGCCCTGTTAGCCAGTTCTGTTTCTCCCTCCCTCCCTGAGTTTTCTGACCAGCCCCACCCAGCCTCAGTTTGTTTTACCTGCCCCGCCCGCCTTTAGCTTGCTGCACTGTGCATCCTGCTTCCCGGCCCCTACTCTGCCCCACCCTACTCACCCAGTGCCCCGCCCCCACCAGCATCACAGTTGTCCTCTGGCCCCACCCAGAGTACCAGTCCCCGCCCCAAGCACTTGTGCCCCCCCCCCTCCGCCTTTTTAATTAGCCCCCCTGCACATTGCACCTCCTGCCCCATTGACGGCCCCATAGTCCCCTTTTGTACCCCAGTGCAGCTGGAGGAACCGGCCCCTGCCCTGCACCTGTTACCTGGCCCCCTGCCTGCCCTGCCAGCACCCTCCTCCTCTGCCTCCAGCCTTGCAGGGAGGAGTGGTTGCTGGCCTCAAATCCCCTTGGTTCCCCTGGTTGCGACCTATCCCTGTTAGCACCCTCCCTCCCTGCAAATAGTCAAGCGGGAGGGAGTGGCTGCCCTCCCCGCACCTAATTGCAACCCCCCCACACCCTCGTGTCCCTACCCTTTCCTCTAGCACCCCTTCCCATGCAGTATCCTTACGGGGAGGAGTGGCTGCTAGTTCCCCTTCTTCAGTTTCCCTACAAGTGCCCACCCTCTGCCAGCGCCCTCCCTCCCTCAGCAGGAGGGGGTGGCTGCCCCCCCGCTCCTTAAGCTCCTCACCCTTACCCTCCCCTTCCCCCGCTCCTTGCTTTGCGCCCTCCTCCTCTGCCTACAGCCGGCGAGGAGTAGCGGCCGCCACTCCTCCTTCCTGGTTCCCCCACTCTCCACAAGTTTAAAGCCCTCCTCCCCAGCTTCCATCTTAGCAGGGAGGAGTGGCTGGCACTTCCCGTTGACCCCTCCCTCCCCCGCCTCTATTACACCCGAGAGGCGTTGATGTCTCGCCTTCCCCAGTTTTCCTTACTGGTTCCCACAGCCCCCCTCTGCTGGCTGATAGGCGGTGAGGAGTTCCCCTACACCTTCCCCACAATTTCCACCTCCTCCAACACCTGCCCAACACATGGAAACGTACGTGCGGGCGTTAGCGAGGGTGGTGGGGGCCTCGGCCGTGGTGGCGGCCTCCAAAATGTACAGCAAGGTGATGTTCCTCCTTGCCTCGGAGGCCGCCGCCCAGGAGGTGGTGGAGAGGGGCCTGGCGGTGGGGGGCGTGCACATGCCCCTCGAACCACTGGAGGACCTGGGCGTATGGGTGGTCCTCACCTCCGTCCCGCCTTTCCTCCCTAATGCCGCCCTGTTGCCTCTCCTCCCCACCTTCGGGCGGCCCATTTCCACCATCAGCCCTCTCCCGTTGGGCTGTAAGGACCCCACCCTCCACCTCGTCCTGTCCTTCTGCTGGCAGGTACAGCTGCAGCATGGCGGGGGGGCACTCGAGGGGTCCTTCCAGGTGCCCTACCAGGGGGCCCTTTACCAGGTCCATTATTCTACAGGGGAGACCCGGTGCTTCCTCTGCCGGGCGATGGGTCACGTCCGGAGGGACTGTCCCTTGGCCCGGTTTGGAGGAGGCATCTGGGCCCCCCGGGGCCCGGGAGGGCACCAGCCCCAGCACCGCCGGCCCCCCTGGTAGTCCGGCCTCCGCGGCTGCCCCTCCTCCAACCAACGTCTCTGCTCGGGGGCCGGCGGCGCCCCCCTGCGGGGCCCGAGGAGGAGAGGGTGGTGCGGTCGCTGCCGGGTGAGGGAGAGGGCCCCCCCAGGTGGAGGTTTCCCTCCCACCCCTGCTCTCCCCCCCGAAGATCGACTGCACCCCCGGCCTTGCCCCTGCTGACCAGTCCTCCACCTCCACGGGCTGGACGCTCGTCCGGGGGCAGTGCAGAGCCCACCATTCACGGTCTCAATCTCCCCCCTCTGACGAGGAGGGTGGGAAGGCCCCCCTCCGTAAAATCCTGAGGTGGGCCAGCGCTGCCGAGAACGGCCCCAGTGAGCACCAGCAGGAGGCGCCAGCCGAGGAAGCCGTGGCAGAGAGGGGGGACATCGTCCCCCCTGAGGAGCCCTTTCACGAGGAGGCCTCAGGTGGAGCCCCCCCGGCTCCAGTATCAACTGCACTCCCCGCCATCACCGCCGAGGTAATTGTTGCCTCGGCGACTGTCGGGAAAGTCTCCGGGGCTGAGGGGATGGAGTTGAGCTCCATCTTTGAGGAGATCGAGGCCCTGGGTCTGACCCCGCTCACCCAGGGGGAGGACAACCCTCCGCCAGCGGGCCTCGGTCTGGGCGGCGACTCTGTGGCGCTGCACCCTGCTCTCCCTAACCCTATATCCCAGGTGGCCGACCCCATCCTCACACTCGGGGCACCCATTGGTGCTACCTACTGCCCCGGTCGACTCGAGCGCTGGAGCCGAAGCTGCCATGCTCTCAGGGGCGACGGCCGGCACTGAGCGACCGGGTTGAGATCCTGAGGGTGCCCCCTCTCCCGCTAGCTGTGGGTGGCCCTCAGGGGGTGGTATTCGTATCCCTGGTTCCCAGTCCCTTAGGGGCTGCCGTGTTCCTTCCGCCGCCCCCTCCCATGCCTGGGTTGGGGACGGGCAGCGGGTTGGATCCCTGCTTGCCGGTCTCCGTGGCCCGTGAGCTCCACCTGGGGGCCCGGACAGAGGAGAACCCCAGTACCGCCTCCGTGCTGAGGGTCGAGCTGCGCCAGTTCCTCGTAGAAAACTGCGGGGCCAAGGGCAAGGTGCAGCTTGCCCTTCAGTGCTGGGGGGACTGTCATTCGATCCTCCAGGCCACCAGAGCCCTTTTGCAGGAGGGGAGAGGGACCAATAGGCAGGACAGCGTGGCCTACCGCCGGGCCCGCAGATTCTGAGACGCTCTTCTGATCTTTGGGTTGGAGAGCGGTCTGCTGCGGGGCCTGCAGGAGGCCAACGATTCCCCTGCCCGTGAAGATCCACCCCAGCCCTCATCATGAAGTACACTACATTCGCACCATTGAATGCCCCGGGGCTGTAGGGAGGATCTCCCCAGGAGCCGGGTGCTCTCCTTCCTTCGGGAGGTGGGGTACTCGGTGATTTTCCTGCAGGAGGCTGGCTGGCGGCTGGAGTCGGGGGGCAGGGTGTATTTTAGCCACCTTGGCGCTCACTCATCTGGGGTGGTCACCCTGTTCTCCCCTGCCCTATGGCCCGAGGTGCTGGGGAGCGCCGAGGTTGTCCCGGGCCGCCTGCTGCACGTCCGGGCCCGTGTGGAGCGGCTGACATTGAACTTGGTCAACGTCTATGTCCCGTACACGAGCCTGGACCAGGTCACCTTTTATCAGCAGGCGGCCACCTCCCTTAGCACCCTGGATCCTCGTGAGTCTCTGGTCCTGGGCGGGGACTTCAACACCACCCTCGATGACCGGGACCGTGTAGGACTCGTGAACTGTCAGGCCGCAGCAGGCGTCCTCAGGGAGATTGTGGACCATCACTCCCTGGTGGACATCTGGCGGGACCACCACCCGGATGACGACACCACCTTTACCTATGTCCGGGTGGGGGACCATCGGTTGAGAAACTCCCAGTTGGATCGCCTTTATCTATCCCATTTCCACTCCTCCAGCATCTGGCCAGCCCCGTTCATGGACCACCATTTGGTGGCTGTAAGAGCCTCTCTGACTTTGGAGAGGCTGGGGCCGGCCTATTGGCACTTTAACAATAGCTTGCTGGAGGACGTGGGCTTCGTGGCGTCCTTCCGGGAGTTCTGGCAGGTGCGGCGATGGTGGGACGTGGGGAAGGTGCGCGCCCAGCTCTTCTGCTGTGACTACTCCCCGGGCGCCAGCTGGCGGAGGGATGCAGCGATAGAGCAGCTGGAAAAGGAGGTCTTGAAGCTTGAGAGGCGAATGGTATCGGGCCCCGAGGACACACTGCTCCGCGAGGCATACCGGGAGAAGCGGGAGGAGCTCCGGGCCCTGGAAGGTCACAGGGCCTGGCGTGCCTTAGTTCAATCTCGCATCCAGCTCCTTCAGGAGATAGATCGCGGCTCCCGCTTCTTCTATGCCCTGCAGAAAAAGAGGGGGGCCAAAAAGCACGTCACCTGCCTTCTGGCAGAGGACGGCACCCCCCTCACGGATCCGGCAGAGATGCGTGGAAGGGCCAGGGCCTTCTATGCCTTCTATCCCCAATCATGAACCCCTTTCCCCCGTGCCCTTCTCCTCTGCCACAATATCAACAGGGAGGAGTGGCTGCTAATCCCCCACTTCCTCGGTTGCCCTTCCCTGAATCCAGTACCCTCCCTTTCTCCACCTCTCTCCCCCTCGTTGACGCCCTCCTCCCCTGCCTGCTGTTTGGTGCGGGGGAGCGGTTAACCCTTGCCCCCCCCCCCCCATCTGTGCCTCCTTCCAGCCTCTCCCCATGATCATAGAATCATAGGACTGGAAGGGACCTCGAGAGGTCATCAAGTCCAGCCCCCCGCCCTCAAGGCAGGATCAAGCTCCGTCTACACCATCCCTGACAGATGTCTATCTAACCTGTTCTTAAATATCTCCAGAGAGGGAGATTCCACCACCTCCCTTGGCAATTTATTCCAATATTTGACCACCCTGACAGTTAGGAATTTTTTCCTAATGTCCAATCTAAACCTCCCTTGCTGCACTTTAAGCCCATTGCTCCTTGTCCTGTCCTCAGAAACCAAGAGGAACAAATTTTCTTCTTCCTCCTTGTGACACCCTTTTAGATATTTGAAAACCGCTATCATGTCCCCCCCTTAATCTTCTTTTTTCCAAACTAAACAAGCCCAGTTCATGAAGCCTGGCTTCATAGGTCATGTTCTCTAGACCTTTAATCATTCTTGTCGCTCTTCTCTGTACCCTTTCCAATTTCTCCACATCTTTCTTGAAATGTGGAGCCCAGAACTGGACACAGTACTCCAGCTGAGGCCTAATTAGTGCAGAGTAGAGCGGCTTACAACACACCTGTTGCTGTTTGCTTACAACACACCTGTTGATACAACCTAGAATCATATTTGCTTTCTTTGCAACAGCATCACACTGTTGACTCATATTCAACTTGTGGTCCACTATGACCCCTAGATCCCTTTCCGCCATGCTCCTTCCTAGACAGTCGCTTCCCATCTTGTATGTATGGAACTGATTGTTCCTTCCTAAGTGGAGCACTTTGCATTTCTCTTTATTAAACCTCATCCTGTTTACCTCTGACCATTTCTCTAACTTGCTAAGGTCATTTTGAATTATGTCCCTATCCTCCAAAGAAGTCGCAACCCCACCCAGTTTGGTATCATCTGCAAACTTAATAAGCGTACTCTCTATCCCAATATCTACATCATTGATGAAGATATTGAACAGTACGGGTCCCAAAACAGACCCTTGAGGAACTCCACTTGTTATCCCTTTCCAGCAGGATTTAGAACCGTTAACAACAACTCTCTGACTACGGTTATCCAGCCAATTATGCACCCTCCTTATCGTGGCCCTATCTAAGTTATATTTGCCTAGTTTATCAATAAGAATATCATGCGAGACCGTATCAAATGCCTTACTAAAGTCTAGGTATATGACATCCACCGCTTCTCCCTTATCCACAAGGCTCGTTATCTTATCAAAGAAAGCTATCAGATTAGTTTGGCATGACTTGTTCTTCACAAACCCATGCTGGCTATTCCCTATCACTTTATTACCTTCCAAGTGTTTGCATATGATTTCCTTAATTACCTGCTCCATTATATTCCCTGGGACAGACGTTAAACTGACCGGTCTATAGTTTCCTGGGTTGTTCTTATTCCCCTTTTTATAGATGGGCACAATATTTGCCCTTTTCCAGTCTTCTGGAATCTCCCCTGTCTGCCATGATTTTTCAAAGATCATAGCTAAAGGCTCAGATACCTCCTCTATCAGCTCCTTGAGTATCCTGGGATGCATTTCATCAGGACCTGGTGACTTGCTGACATCTAACTTTCCTAAGTGATTTTTAACTTGTTCTTTGTGTATCCTATCTTCTAAACCTACCCTCTCTCTGCTTGTATTCACTACGTTAGGCACACCTCCAGGACACTCTTCCCCCTGTTGACCCCATGGTCCCCCCCCCATTGCCACCAACCCCCAAAATTGCTGCGGCTGACCTCCCGAGCTCCGCCGCTGTCACGGACGACGCTCCCTCAGATTCGGGAGCAGCCTCCACCTTGGCCGGAAAAAAGGACCAGGGGAAGAAAAAGGGCAAAGGCCCGGCCCGGAAGGCCAAACCCTCCGTGGCCAAGGCCCCCCACCCACTGCGGCTCCGCCATCTGCCCAGCCCCTCCTTCCCCTGTTGCTCCCCCCACCGGCTCTGGGGGCGATCCACCCACAGCCCCCAGAGCGTATGCTCAGGTGGCCGCTGCCGTCCCGCTGCATGCTGCCGCATCATCTGCCCCGACTGCCACCTCCAGCTCCATCCCGGGTGGTTGGGGCCCCTTCTCCACCCTGACCAGGAAGCATGACGTCCGCTGCCTCCTGGTTGCCTCCTCGCCCCACGTTAAGACATATGTGCGGGCATTGGTGAGGGTGGTGGGGTCCTCGGCCATGGTGGCAAGGTGGTGCTCTTCCTTGCCTTGGAGGCCGCTGCCCAGGAGGTGGTGGAGAGGGGCCTGGCGGTGGGGGTCATGCATATGCCCCTCGAGCCATTAGAAGACCTGGGCGCACAGGTGGTCCTTACCTCCATCCCATCCTTCCTCCCAAATGCCACCCTGCTGCCTGCCTGCTCCACCTTGGGGAGGCCTATCACTTGTTGGGCTGTAAGGACCCTGCCCTTCGCCACGTGCTGTCTTTCTGCCGGCAGGTGCAGGTTCACATGCTGCTGGCGGCGTGTGGCGGGGTGGCGCTAGAGGAGTCCTTCATGGTGCCCTACCAGGGGGCCCTCTACCAGGTCCATTATCAATGGGGGAGACCTGGTGCTTCCTCTGCCGGGTGATGGGGCACGTCTGGAGGGACTGTCCCTTGGCCCGGTCAGAGGAGGCGTCCGGGCCCGCCAGGGCCCGAGAGGGCGCCGGCCCTAACACCGCCGGCCCCCCTGGTAGTCCGGCCTCCGCGGCTGCCCCTCCTCCAACCGACGGCTCTGCTTGGGAGCCAGAGGCACCCCCTCCGGCGTGCTTGGGTGAGCAGGCGGGCCCCGCCTCCATTCAACAGTTTCTGGGGGGCCAGAGGAGGAGAGGGTGGAGTGGTCGCTGCTGGGCGAGGGAGAAGGCTCCCCCCGGGGGAGGTTTCCCTACCCCCTTCTCTCCGTCCCTTGCCACAACGTCCCTCCCGAACAACAACAGTGCCCCCTGGCCTCGCCCCTGCTGACCAGCCCTCCACCTCCACCTCAGAGGGCTGGACGCTCGTCGGGGGGAAGCGCTGAGCCCGCGCTTTGCGGGCTCAATCTCCCCCCTCTGATGAAGAGGGTGGGAAGGCCCCCCTCCGAAAAATCCTGAGGGGGGTGAGCGCTGCCGAAAATTCCCCCAGCAAACGTCAGCAGGAGGCGCCAGGCAAGGAACCCATGGCAGCGAAGGGAGACGACGCCGTCCCCCTGCGGAGCCCATTCCGGAGGTGGCCTTGGGTGGAGCGCCCCCGGCCACCACCGCTGAGGTAACTGTTGCCTTGCTGGCTGGCGAGGAGGGCTCTGGGGCCGTGGGGATGGAGCTCAGATCCATTTTTGAGGAGATCGAGGCCCTGGGTCTGACCCCACTCACCTAGTGGAAGGATGACCCTCTGCCAGCGGGCCTCGGTCTGGGCGGCAATTCTGCTGCGCTGCCCTCTCCTCCCCCCAACCCTATGCCCCAGGTGGCCACCCCCGTTCTCACACTTGAGGTGCCCCTAGTGTTGCCCATCATCCCAGCCGACTCGGGCGCTGCAAGTGAGGACGCCGAGCCTTCAGGGGTGATGGCTGGTGCCGAGCGGCCGGTTCCTGGGCTTGAGGGTGCCCCTGCCTCCATCCTTGAGGCAGGGCGGTCACCTTCCCTCCCTGTTGGGGGCCCGACGACGAACATCCCTGTAGCCGATGCCGAGGTGGCAGATATGCATTCTGCTTCTCCACCTGAGCCCGGCATCTGCGCGGGCCCCTTTCCAATCCCTCCCCCTCCGAGTTCCCATTCAGGAGGTGCCGCAGCACGGTAGTGCAGACCTGAGGGGTCTTCCCCCAGACCCTGCCCAAAGTTCTGGTCTCCTTCCCTGTCCCGATCCTCCCATCACCCCCGTTCATGCCCTTGGTCCCGATCCCACCCTCTATGAACCAATTTCCAGCCCCGAGTCCTCCCCCGTCCCCGATCCCTCTCCTACCATTACCATGACCCCCCTCTCTGCCACGGACCTTCCTGTGCCCACCCTTGGTCCCGCCGTTGCAATGATGCCCACTCCCCCACCACCATCCCCCCATCCTCCCCCATCTCCTGCCCCTACTGTGATGCCTGCTCCCCCTTCCCCCACCCCAGCGTCCCCACATCCCGCTGCCATTGGTGCCCCCACGGGGGCCGTCTCATCCTCCTTATCTGCGGATGGCCTTCAGGGAGTGGTATTTGTCCCCCCAGGCCCTAGTCCATTAGGGGCTGCCTTGTTTCCTCCGCCACCCCCTCCCCCACCGTGGTTGGGGCTGGGCAGTGCAGTGCCATCATTCTTGGCACCGTGCCGGGGATCAGATCCCTGTTTGCCCATCCCCGTGGCCCGCAAGGTTCGTCCCAGGGCCCAGCGGCAGGAACAGCTTTGTACCCCCTCAGCGCTGGGGGCTGAGCTCCGCCAATTCCTCGCGGACACCCGTGGGGCTAAGGGGAAGGTGGAGCTCGCCCTTCAGTGCTGGGGGGATTTCCATTCCCTCTTGGGCTGTGGGGGTGATGCAGTCCTTGGCCCTGCCCCTTTCACCCAAGGCCCCACCCTTTCCGAGGGAGTGGAGCCACCCCACACCTTGCCCTGGGGCTTGCTCAGTAGCACTACTGATGCCGCTGTCCTCACTCTGCCCCGGCCCTTGGCAGCAGGCACAATGGCCTCCCTACCAAAATAGCTTATTTTGAAATAAGGGTACATCTACACAGCAGGGCTGAAGTCAAATTGAGCTATGCAATTGATGTAGCTGAAGTTGAAATAGCTTAAATTGGCTTTTGGTGCTGTCTACACAGCAGGAATTCAAAGGAAGAACACTCTTCCTCCAACTTCCCTTACTCCTCGCACGCACAATGAGGGTTACAGGAGTCAGAGTAAGAAGCCCTCCAGCTTGACAGTATTTTGAAATAAAGGCTTGCTCTGTGGACGTACCCTGTCAGGGCTGTTCCCCACTCATGAGCTCTTTACGGGCCCCCATCTTCTGCACGCGGAGAGCCAAAGGGAAAAAAACCTTGTCTCTACAGACACTGGTTACAAAAAACTTGCCCCCAGAATCACAATACACAGATTTTGGTGGATTGCTGCCACCATCAAATGATTTTTATCCCTAAAAACCAGGGGTGAACACTTGAACCTGCCCCCCAGGGGTACCCCAAGCTCTTTTGCTCTGTGCACAGATGCTCAAAGGCCCGTCTTTCCCGGGCGGCCTCTGCCCCACACCCCAGAAGGAAGGCCTTCTCCTTCCTCTCCGTGATGTTGTGGAGAACACAACATGCGGCAATCACCTGGGGGAACGCTGTGCTCCCCCACATCGAGGCGCGTCAGGAGGCACCTGAACCACGCCTTCAAGCGTCCGATGCCACATTCGGCCTGAATGCAGGCCCTGCCCAGACGACCATTGAAGTGGTTCTTGCTTGGGTCTAGGTAGCCGGTGTAGGCCACGGCATGAGGGGGTAGGCCGCATCCCCCATGATGCACAGTGGCATCTCAATGTCCCCGACCCTGATGTTGTGCTCGGGGAAGAACGTGCCAGCCTCCAGCTTGTGGTAGAGGCTGGAGTTGCGGAAGACATGGGTGTTGTGTGCCTTCCCCGACTAGCCTACGAAAAGGTCCATGAACTGTCTGCGGTGGTCAACCAGGGCCTGCAGGACCATCGGAAAGTAGCCCTTCCGATTTATATATTGTGCGGCCCGGTGCTCGGGGGCACGGATGGGGATGTAGGTTGGGGAAGCCCAGGGCAGGAAATCCGGCCACAATGGGGTCCAGGTCTCCCCGGGTATGTCTACACTACAAAGTTAATTCGAACTAACAGACGTTAGTTCGAAATAACTTTGATAGGCGCTACACATGCAAACCGCTAGTTCCAACTTAATTCGAACTAGCGGAACGCTTAATTCGAATTAGGTAAACCTCATTGTACGAGGACTAACGCCTAGTTCGAATTAACAGTCTCTTTAGCCTCTCTTCATATGGGACCTGTTCCAAACCCCTGATCATTTTAGTTGTCCTCCCCTCTCCCACCTTCTCTCTTCCCCTCTCCCACCTTCTTTTCCCAGTCTCCCCGAGTTTTGTTCAATAAAGAGAGTTTCTATTTTTGAACACGTGTCCTTTATCTTGTACATCAGGAAGGGGGGCTAGGGAGGGGTAAGTGGAAGGAGGTGAGGGAGGAATGGGGTACGAGCCCCCGATGGGGAGGACTGGGCTGGCTCTGCGGGCTCCTCGGGGTGGAAACTCTCCTGAATCCCCTGGATTGACCCCCCCTCCGGATGGCAGCCTGTGGCAAGTGCAGCCGGGCTGATGGCTGAGTGCTGTGAAGTGCCGAGTGTGGGTACTCAGGGCACTCCAAGCCAGGACTGCTTTGCAAGCGGGGAACCCCTGAGAACTGTCTGTCCGGGGTGGGGGTCGGGTCCCTTTAAGCAGAGCCCTCGGCTAACCTGAGAGAGCAGCTCCACACTCTGAGGGTATGTCTACACTACAAAGTTAGTTCGAACTAACGGATGTTAGTTCGAACTAACTTTCCTAGGCGCTACACTAGAGCTCCATTAGTTCGAACTTAATTCGAACTAACGGAGCGCTTAGTTCAAACTAGGTAAACCTCATTTTACGAGGATTAAGCCTAGTTCGAACTTACTAGTTCGAATTAAGGGGTGTGTAGCCCCTTAATTCGAACTAGTGGGAGGCTAGCCCTCCCCAGCTTTCCCTGGTGGCCACTCTGGCCAACACCAGGGAAACTCTATTGCCCCCCTCCCGGCCCCAGAGCCCTTAAAGGGCCACGGGCTGGCTACACAGTTTGTGCCAGTTGCAAGGCTGCAAGCACCCGTGCCAGCAGACCCTGCACCTGCCACACAATGAGCCAGCCACCCGAGGACTCCCAGCCCTCCACTGCTCCCCAGGACCAGCCTGGCGGCTCCCAAGAGCCTGCCCGGGGGCGCAAAAGGCGGGCGCCCGCTTGGTCAAGTGCGGAGATCGTGGACCTCATCGAGGTTTGGGGGGAAGCCTCCAATGTCCACGATCTCCGCACTAGCCACAGGAACGCGGCCATCTACGGCCGCATGGCTGCCAGCCTGGCCGCCAGGGGCCACCAGCGCAGCCGGGAGCAGGTCCGCTGCAAGGTCAAAGACCTGCGGCAGTCCTACTCCCGGGCCTGCCAGCCAGGGGCCGACCCAGAGGCCTGCCCCCACTTCCATGCCCTGGACCGCCTCCTGGGGGCTCATGCCGTCCCTGCCCCCCGGGACGTGATTGACCCCGGAGCAGAGGGCCCACTCCTGGAGACGGAGGAGGAGGGCTCTGAGAGCCAGGAGCCTGCCGCCAGCCTGCCCGGGACCCGGGACCCCCGAGGCACCCCACAGAGCCGCTCGCCTGTGTCGTCTGAGGCCGGGGAGGCGTCCACCTGTGAGTACCATCGTGTTCCCCTTATGTGTACGGGGGGCTGGGGCTAGAGGGAGCCCCGGGACCGTGCGCCTGGGCCTTGCCCACCAAGGAGCAGCAGCTGGGGATCCTGCAGGGGCTCTGGCCTTGCAGAGGGGAGCTGGGTTTCACACACCTGGGCCCCTGGGGTAATTGACCGCTGGTCTTGTTGCACCACAGCTGCAGCACCTGGGCCTGCAGGGCGCACCACACCGCCTGCAGCAGCTGCCCGTGCCCGGGCAAGCAGGAGAGCCAGGAACGAGAAGGAGTTCCAAAGGCGGCACCTCCGGTTCATGGACCACCAGCTCCACACCCAGGACCACTGGGTCCAGGAGGACCTGAGGCTGCGCCGGAAGAGTCTGGAGGCCCTGGAGGAACAGGGCCGTGCCCTGTGAGGCCACCTCCAGAGCCTGCTCGACCGCTTCCCATTTCCTCCTCCTGCTGCTCCCCCTGCTCCTCCTGCTCCTCATGCTCCCCCTGCTCCCCCTCCTGCTCCCGCTCCTGCTTCCGCTCCTGCTTCCTCCACACCCCCTGTCCCTCCTGCCCCCCCCTCCACAACCATTTCCCACCGACGCCCCCGGACCCGCAGTGTGGCGAGACGGGAGAGGCAGCCGGACTCCCACCCCTGAGCTTTCCTTTCCCTTCCTCCCTTCCCTCCCCTTCCAGCTCCCTCGTCCCAGGTTTCCCCCTCCCCTCTCCCACCCTCATTCCTCCCTTCCACCACCCACTTATGTGAAATAAACAGACATTTTGGTTTCAAAAACAGGTGTCTTTATTTGACAGTAGGTAGGGAGGGGAAAGGGGAAGGGGGGTAGGGTGGAAGAAGGCCCCAGTGGGGCATGCAGGGAGAGGTCAGTCCTCCTCCTCTACCAGGAAGCTCTCCCGCAGGGCTTCCCGGATCCGGACGGCCCCCCGCTGGCCTTCCCGGATGGCGGCGGTGCGGGGCTGACCATAGTGTCCAGCCATGCGGTCAGCCTCAGCCATCCAGGCTGGCAGGAAAGCCTCCCCCTTCCGCTCACACAAATTGTGGAGCACACAACATGCTGCCACCACGGGAGGGATGTTGTGCTCGGCCAGGTCCAGACGGGTGAGGAGGCATCGAAAGCGGGCTTTCAGTCGCCCGAAGGCCCCCTCCACCACGATGCGGGCCCTGGTCAGCCTGGCATTGAAGGCCTGGCGGGAGGGATTGAGGTGCCCCGTGATTCCAGATGCAGCCATGGGAGGGACAGTGAGCCAGGAAGGATTGCTGACCCATCCTGACATAGGATGTACACCAGAGACTTTTAAGCTGGCAGTTTGTAACATCTCTGCTAAGAGCCTGCATCAAGAACTTGGTGACTGATGTATGTGATGTATTCGTCTTAACAATTTTACTCACCGTGCTCTTGTGGGTAAGATCTAAAGTGTAAATTGACCGTGGATCTGTGGCCGGTCCTTTGGGACCGGGAGGACCCGTTCGGGGTAGGTGAGATTGGGTTTTATAACCTCTCACCTGTGTGTAAGGCCCAGGGCTGATTGTGGCACAGGGAGAGCTGGGGTGTCTGAGGGGTTTTGCTGGTGAGGCTTCCTGCTGGCCAGATTGTCAGCTGAAGCGCTCGGTGTGACTGGTTTGTGACCTATTTGGGAAAGGTCTCCAGTCAAGGGCTGTAAGTAATCCTGGTTTTGAGCAATTTGCCCTAAGCTGACGCCCTCAACAGTGCCCAGACCCGGCCTGGTTCGTCACAGCAAGCAGGCAGCAGAACCTGAGAAACGGCTGTCCAGGGGGTCCCTTTAAGCATGCATCTCAACTAGCCTTAGGCAACAGCACCCAGAAGCAACTGCCAACCTAATGCCCTGCCTGAACTGGTTCTGGGTGGCCTTAAATGTGAGAGAGTGTCCAATCAACGTGGACCTATGACAACATGAAACAACATGAAACAACTTTTGAGGTGCATAAACTATGACCAACATCAGTGGCAGCTTTGTGGCGATTTGAAGGTTGTTGCTCTCTTGCTTGGTCTGCAGACTGGATACACAAAGTACTGCTGTTTTCTCTGCGAATGGGATAGTCGTGCAAGAGATTCCCACTACATCAAGATAGATTGGCCACTCTGACAGTCATTGGAGCCTGGGAGGAAAAGTGTTCAGCATCCACCACTTGTTGAATCAAGGAAGATTTTGTTACCACCCTTACACATCAGGCTGGGTCTGATGAAGAACTTTGTCAAGGCCATGGTCAAAACACAAACAGCTTTCATGTACCTCTGTGGAAAATTTCCAAGGTTAAGTGAAGCTAAGATAAAGGAAGGTGTCTTTGTTGGTCCTCAGATTCGTGAACTTCTCTGAGATGATGCATTTGACCATGCACTGCGTGGCAAGGAAAAGACGGCATGGAAAGCCTTCCAGTTAGTGGCAATACATTTTCTCGGAAACAACAAGGCAGACAACTACAGGTTGTTGGTGGAAAACCTCCTCAAGGTATACAAAAGCCTTGGTTGCAACATGTCACCAAAGATACATTTTTTGCACTCTCCTTGGGGCAGAGCAGCTGGGGTGCTGCCGGGTTGGTCCCGCAGCGCCGAGGGGCAGCGCTACAAGACCAACCCAGCAGCACCCCAGCTGCTTTGCCCCAGGCGTTGGGATTCAGCCGCTGCTGAAACTGACCAGCAGCGTCAGTTTCACCAGCAGGCTGAATCCAGACGCCTGGGGCAAAGCAGCTGGGGTGCTGCCCCTCGGTGCTGCAGGACCAACCCAGCAGGACCCCAGCTGCTCTGCCCCAAGGGTCCCCAAGTCAGCCGCTGCTGAAACAGATCAGCGGCTGATTCCAGGAAGCCCGGGGCACAGCAGCTCTGCCCCGGGCTTCCTGGAATCAGCCGCTGATCTGTTTCAGCAGCGGCTGAATCGGGGACCCCTGGGGCAGAGCAGCTGGGGTCCTGCTGGGTTGGTCCCGCAGCGCCGTCCTTTGGCACTGCGGGACCAACCCGGCAGCACTCCAGCTGCTCTGCCCCAGGCGTCCCCAAGAGCAGCTGGGGTGCTGCCGGGTTGGTCCCGCAGCCCCGAGGGGCAGCGCTATGGGACCAACCGGGCAGTACCCCAGATGCTCTGTCCCAGGCGTCCCCAAGAGCAGCTGGAGTGCTGCTGGGTTGGTGCCGTAGCGCTGCCCCTCGGCGCTGCGGGACCAACCCGGCAGCATCCCAGCTGCTCTATTGCAGGCATCCCCGATTCAGCTGCTGCTGAAACTGACCAGCAGTGGCTGAATGAGGGACTCCTGGGGCAGAGCCTGACTATCGTAAGGGGGGGCTATGAGGGGTCTGGGGTGGCATCCCCTCCCACCCCACTCCAGACCCCTCATAGCCCCCCCTTCTGATAGTCCAGCAAATCTGATAATCCGGCACCCCCTGGGTCCTAAAAGTGCCGGATTATCGGAAGTTTACTGTAATTGACACGGATGAAATTAGTGCTTCCTGCTATGTTGGACAGATAAACTTTGCTGAATATTCATTTTGCACAAAGAAAATGACATATGCTTGGTCCTCACCCTTTATCTGGATGGACCAGGGAGATGCTGAGGGTGTGGGGGAAGGGGAAGCAAGCCTTCACAGGAGAAGCATCCATAAGAATTACTTTTATCTATTCTTCCACAAGAAGACAACAGAAAATAAGGTGGGGGGCGGGGGGTGGGGTGGATAAAGAAAAGGCTGGCAAAGACCTGTATTGCTAGTAGGATGCATTGTTGGTATGTGGTGGGGGTAGGGAAAGGTCTGTTCATGTTACTGATCTGACAATTGCAGCATTTGGGAAGATAACTGGTTTTTCAGGGCCCCACAATGGGTCATGCATCCCTAAGGAAGAGCTGAAGGAAGCATGCATTTCTGAGAATATCTTCTCTACCCTCACTCCATCTCTACATTAGCAAAATGTTAGATTCCATGCCATGGATTGTGTCAGGTATTCTATTGCTGAGACATGTTGTTTTCACCCTGTGTGGCCTTGAACTTCATGGGGGGAAAGCACCATATGAAAATACTCTGCCAATGTGTTGCAACTAAAAGAAACTTAAACACAGTTTTTCCCTTTGTGTCCCGTCACTAATGCTGAGCTGCTGGAACTAGCTGCAACACTGCAGCTGCAGCGCCTACAGCTCCTGGCCACCTCTGCACTGAAGCAGCGTGGAGTGCATTACGGCAGGTGTGAGACTGGGTCTAAGATGGCACATGCTTAGCAATGCTAGCAAGATGTCCACAATGCACAGGTACATTTCTGCATGTGGAGGTGAGGTATTTTGTAAGTGGTGCATGCTGTCCATGTTGCAAGCAGCAGAGATGGCACACTCTTTTTCCTCCAATGGAAGAATCCTGAGGTTATTCCAATGAGCCAACCCTCCTCTGCTATTATTGATTTCAATGTATTAAAAATGCTACATATGGAAGTGAATAGGATGATGCAGTTAGGACCATGCTGATGTGCTCTGTTGCATTGGAGGCAGAGTATCAGTGCTTGTAGGTTGAGCCTTTAGTTAGCATTTTGATTTCTTAGTTTCATTGAAGTAATCATTTCCCACCCTTTTAGCAAAGGGTTGCCCTCTTTGCTGATTGCTCCCTTAAAGCAAAGCACTTCAGCAGGTGCTTAACTGTAAGTGCAGGAGTAATCCCATTCCTTTTCAGCAAAAGGTTTTGCCTTAAACACTGAATTCATTGTGATTTAAGCATGGGCTTAAAATGCTTTGCCAAATTGGGGCCCAAATGATCAATATCATCTCAGCTGAAGGACTAACTCTGTCCATTGTATGGGCCTTTGACATGCAACTAATCCCCAAGACAATGTGTTTTCTGCCTTTGTTAAATCATAATAATATTTTAAAGCAGGTGGATTGGTGATAAGTGTTTTTAACTGCTTGGATGCCTTCCTATGCCTGGCTTCATATGCCACCAATTCCCTACAGAGTTTATTGACCCCAGATAGATTTGGGATGTATCATGCTGTGGCGGGGTAGCCCCGCCCCTCCCGGGAGTCGCCGGCACGCCGCAGAGAGGGGGGAGGACTCAACCCCCGGGACGGCACAGCCCGCCGCCGGCGGCTTCAGCGCAGGGAAGCCGGCGCCCCGGCCGGGGAACGAGCCGGGGCGGGCGGGGGCGAGGGAAGCCGCCGCGGCACGGGGCAGGAGCGGGGGAACCGGCACCCCGGCCGGGTGACGAGCCGGGGCCGGCAGTTAGCGCCGGAGGGGGACGAGGGCGGGGTGACGTCAGGGGGACGTCACCTGACGCTCTACCCTGGGAGGGGCCGCAGGCAGACGAAGGCGCTGACGTCATCTGCCTGCGACCGGCGGCCCATTCAAAAGCGGCCGGGCGGCAAGCAAAAGGGGGAGACGCCGAGGAGACGTTTCCCCCGCAAAGACCAGCGAGCGTAAGCTGGTGTTGGAGGCCCTGGGTGGGGGCTGAGGGAACACCCAGGTGAACCGCTTGGTTCCGGGGGGGAAGAAGTGGCCCAGGGCAGGGATGTGGACCCTGAGAGCAGGGGAGTTTAGGGGTCTCGACCCCCCCTGTTAGGTGGGGAGTTTTTCCCTCACCTTAGGGCCCTGGGCTGGGGTCCGGAGCGAGGGCGGGCCCGGACCCCCTTCCCCCAACCGCCGCGGGGCGCACACCGAGTAAGTTGCGTGCAGCGGCAAACAACGCTTGGGTGACTGAGGGGGCGGACATAAGCCCCCCCGGGGGTCAATCCCCTACACATGCCAAATCATTTGTAATCCACAATAATCGCTTTCTCTTTCCACTTTGCATTGTGTGGGCATTTCAGCAATTGCTTTTATTTTAACTGAATCAGCTTTTCTCAACGTATACCTGTAACCCTTCTGCTAGGCCGAGTAAATAGTAGCAAGGGCCGGGTTCAGTACCTAGGGGTCTCCTCCCAACGAGGTAATACAACACCGGCTCGAGCCCCCACCCAGTGACCTGGGAAATCTTACACACACCCCTGGGTGCCTCAAAAGAGGCAATTCTTCCCCTCTCGCAAGCACAGAGCCTCAGTATAGCAGCAAATCTTTAATAACATGAGGTAACGGACATCTGCATTAAATTGGGGAAACACCACAACTCAGATTTACCGACCAAACAATGAGCAAAGGCCCTCCCCCCAGCCACAATTCTCCCCAATGTCCCAAAAGTCCAACACCCCAAAAGTCTCTGCCCCGGGTTCATGCCACCCCAGGGTTCAAAAGTTCACCCGGCAGGGTTTTACCATCCCAACCTGGAGGGGCGGGGATTGATACACCTTATGTGGTTCGCCGATGGCTCCGCCTCTCCGTGGGGTTCTGCCGCCGCCGCCGCCGTCGACACGAGTCACTCCGCCAGCCGTCTCAGTCCATGCCCCTGGCTTCCAGCTGGTTGCTCCTGCCGCTGCTCCACTGGTTGTCTGCTGCCACTCCTCCCAGCCACAGGTTGTCCCCGCCCGCTGCTCTGCTGCCTGCCCACACCCACGGATCATCCCCACCAACTGCTGTGCTGTCTGTCTGCACTTGCTCCTTGCAAGCTGCTCTACTAGTAACCCAGCAGCTTAGTGCCAGGCTCCCCTCAGGAACAGCAATTTCATACTCCATCCACAGTATAGCACCAGGCTCCTCCAAAACAATTTCAGCTCAGAACAGAGAAGCCTCAGTGCTAGTGTTTTACAGTGAACTTAACTCCACAGCTCACAACTAGACTCCTAATAGAATCTAAATTAATTCTGATATTCTACAGTGGGGAGAAAGAAGGAAGCACAATGAGTGTTGTTTAGACCTTCAGACAGGACCCAAATACAAAAACCTATCCCCAACCTTTCTCAATTTGACTGGGTTTGGAACCCATGCCCCTTGTCTAGCGAGTGCTACTTAATTTATGGTGAATCCCTCTGTCATAAACAGTTCCACCATTCCATTGTCCTTGATTCGCATAATCAGGGTAACAACACTTTTATCCCCTCTGCCTCAATAACAGAGAGACTGGGGGTCCCACAGTGGCCAAAGTGACGATTTGGGCTGCTGTGGCACATACTAGACAGGGTGGGTGTGTCTATGCAAATTGGGATCAGCCCCTGAAGTCTCTTTGCACCACTTGCCACAGTTCACCACCAGATGTCAGGGTAGAGTTTACCCTGACCCTGCTTACATACCAATTACAGAAAACTTCTGTTAGACCAATATTTGCTTTGATAGCTCTGGATTAGGTGTCTTCTTTCATCTCTGTGATGAGTAGGAGGAGTGATGGCCTTTTCTGAACATCCCAGCATTCAGTAACCAAAGGGTTAAGCTCAGATAGCTAGGAGGCATTGGCAGGGAGCCAGGAGAGCCAATGGGGGAAGGTGTTGAGATTTGAATTGGAAGATATACCTGACTGCTGTTTTCTTTGTGTGAGTTTTAAGCCAGGAGTTGGGAGGGAAGAAGATGAATTCAACCAGGCAGAGCTACCATGCCTACAAAGAATACCGGGCATAGAAATGGACTGGACCTTGAAGCATGGATCTGTGAGTAGATAGGGAATGTCTATTTGGATGCAATCAGGTTATTTTATTTGTTTTGTTGTTTGGTTAAACTTCTTTGTACTAAGTGCATGTGCCCCCCACCTCTACACTGTACTTTAAGATATATCCCAGGGATGGATTTTTCTCTGTGCTTTTAAATTGTTCTTTTCTCAGTTGCTTTAAAACACCTAGCAACCAAGTATGCTTTACCAAGTATATTTTTTTGTTTTTGTTAATAAAATCCCTTTTTTAAGGCAATGATTTGATTCTTGTGTCCTGGAAGGTAACAGGAGGTCTGTGTATGCATGTCTAAGTCTGAGAGGTCAGCTATCAGAGATTGCAGTTTGGTTTCTCTTTTTATTCAAGCTTTCTTGTGTTAGAAGAGTGAGCGTAGGGTACCCCTCTGGAAGAAGTTCCAAGTGCTTCTTCCTGGGTTCAAGAAGAAAGCATTTTTCACTGGGTGGTGGCAGCCTACCTCCCAAGGCCAGGGGATCTGTGTCCTTGGGGAGCTTTTAAGCAGAAGCCTATAGAGGCAAGGTATTTAAGGTCTCTTGTGGGCCCCCACCTTCTGCACTCGAGTGCCAGAGTGGGAACAGCCTTGACATGGTGGCAGAGCAGTGGGATCATTTTGAACCAGGAACGGAGACCTCAGGATTTTAAAAGGATACTTTTTTCTTCTCTGTTTTGCTGTCTGGAAGTTTTGGGACTTGTTTCCCCCTCTTTTGCTGATTGAAGGGGGAAAGGCACACAGCAGGTTAAATCTGCACAGCCAGAGAGTCCAAACCAAACAGTGTTTTGTTTTCTTTTTCTAGCTTTCAGGGCAGCAGGATAGCTAGGCTAGAATAGGGCAGGGAAGGAGCCCAGTACATGCTTTTGCAGTCGGGCAGAGTAGCCCTAGAGCAACCAACCCTTCCTAAATGACACCCCGAGGTGAAAACAGCCTCAGATCAGGGTGAGATATCAACCGCTGAGGAAGACTCATACAATGAGGTGGAGGGACAGGAGAATGTCCCTGTGAGGCCAAGGGGAAGTAACCTTGTGGGGGCAGGAGCAGAGGCTGACAGCCATGCCCCTCCCCTACCCCTGTCTTCAGGGTGAGAGACTGTCCTTAAGGCAGACAGACCTCTAACTAAGGATGAGATGGAGTTCTACCTGCACATGAAGCATTTGGGAGTGGAAGTGGAGACAAAGAGCTTAGAGGAGAGGGAAAAGCAGAGGTGCTTTGAGCTGGAGAAAGCTAAGAAGCTGGGTACTCCAGCTACACTGACTAACCACCCTGATCCAATTAATTCTCCCCAGCCCAAGAAATACCCAGTGTACAAGGTAGGAGATGATGCAGAGGCCTTCTTAGTGAATTCTGAAAGAGCCTCTTTTGGGTACAACATCCCCAAAGACCAGTACATGGTGGAGCTGATGTGTAAAAGGGAAGTCAAATCCCCCGGAGCCATTGATTCCCCTATGAGGGGCACGTACAATATACATACATTGCTAATGCTTAGATATATTTGCTATTTGTATAGGAGTAAGACATGACAAAGGTCAAGGCCTGTCACAGGTAATAACTTATAATAAGGAGACGAGGGGAGGTGAAACCAGTCTTCTGTTAAGTAGAGATATGGATAGATTCCACATCCTTTAAACTTGTGACCGGCTCAAGCAGGAAAGGGAAAAGGGAAGTATGGCTTGCCCATTGTTCAGCAAGAGTGAATGAATGTAATACAGCTGTAACCGCAAAGTCAGCAAGTAGGCACTGTATTTAACCTCGTTTGGAAAATTAACCTGACCTATAGGAATGCTAAACGTCAAAAAATGAAGTAACCTATCATGTTAAGGCACCTAAACCAGGAAGGATGTGAACCCTATAAAAACCCCTGCATATGAGATGTTGGGGGTCGGCTCTGATTTGAACATTGAGTTCCTTAGCCGTACCGTGGTTGCAACCAATAAACTTGAGTTGGACCCAGCCTGAAAGTGTGACTCTCTTCTTGGGGTAAATCAGACTAGCCTCCAAGGGGACGAAACCTTGCAATTTATGCAACAGAGCTGAGACCACAACTCAGTGGACCCTTAGCAGAAGTGGCAGTTGAAATGCCTGGGGAGCACATGAATGATTCTTAACTTTTTAAACAAGAGGCCAGGATTAGGATGGGGCTCACTGCCGAACATGCCTGTCACCATTTCAGAGCCCTATGGTGGAAACCAGATGTGACATTGCCTCAACATGCCTACCAAGTTAAAAAAACTGGGATGCATGGATATCAGGAGCAAATGCTAAGACTGTGGAAGGGCTATCTCTCCTGATGGGAATGGAACAGTTCCTAGAGGACATTCCTCAAGAGCTCCAAAGATACATCCAAGATGGGAAGCCCAAAACCATAACAGAGATGGGGAAAACTGGGTATAGCAGTGCCCCACTATGCCTATGAGATTAAAAAAAAGTAGTGAGGCTTGGAGATCAGGTGCTAAGAGTAGGGAAGAGGTAGTTTTCCTGATACAAATGGAACAGTTTCTAGGGGACTTTCCTACACAGCTCCAGAGATACATCCGAGATGGGAAGCCCAAAACCATAACAGAGGCAGGGAAAATCAAAGCTGGGTGGCTGGAGGTGATGAAGGGGAACAAAACTGAAAGCCCTTTGAGGGGGTACAACAAGGGGCACCCAGAGATGGCATCTCACTACCAAGGGCAATCCAAGGGCCTACCTCGCAGGGAAGAGCTCTCTGCACCCCAAGGGAGGCCACAGACACCCTCTCATCCTGCAACCCCTTTCTCTAGCAATCCACCTCGCTCCAGTGACAGGCCAGCTGGGCAATGTTTTAAATGTAATGAGCTGGGGCATGTGAAGGCCAACTTCAGAGAGCACCATGGAGCCTACAGCAGCAACTGCACCAGCAGAGAGCGGTTCACAGCCAGCAGAGACACCCACATCACCTGCATCGCTTCCAGAAGGAGCCAACACAAGTTTACAACCCAGCTTAGAGCTTGTAGGGGTTAATTGCAGAAGAACTCTGTATGTGTGAAGTATTGGGGTGGTGAGGCCTGCATTCCCCCTCCTTCCCCTGTATCTGATGAGCCCGAAGCAAGCCTCTAGGAACACATGCCATTTAAGATAAGCAGTGGTGCCATTGTAGCAAGAACAAGTTATAGATAAGAGTAGGGGACAAGAACAAGAACACATAACAGTTTTGCTTAACCAGATGTACTAGTCATGCAAACAAGGTCAAAGGACAAGCAGTACGGCTGAGCCATACTGTAACAAGCGATGAGTAACCCCCAGAAACTTCCAAACTGCAAAACAGGGTAGAGACACTGTATTTAAAGCTGCACCACAGCATAGCAATTTGAACCTCACCAATAGACTCTGGTACCGGTGCCTCGGAAGCCTAGATGACCTCCCACTTGTCCGCAGCTGAAACGGGGTTCCCAGCTTGCAGAAGGGCCGTAAGATGTTGCTTTTCCTATCATGTTGTTCTTTTAGTTAAGGGGCACAGCTGAAAACTGTCAGGAAATAAACTGCTTGTGTTTGACAGACAGATACTTGTGCAGCGTGTTTTTGTACTTGGAGAACCCAGTGTCAGGCCTGAGACTTACTCTTGCCGGCCACAGAGCTGATGTCTCCAGCATCAAGGGAGCAGTTCCAGGCAGAGCAGGAAGCAGATGAGAACCTCAAGGGAGCTTGGCTGGCGGCCTGGAGCGAGCCACCACCTCCAGGCAGGACCAATCCCAACTAAATCAACCCAGCCAGGGCTTTGTCAAGCTGAGACTTAAACACCTCTAGGGATGGAGACTCCACTTCATGTTTAATTCTTTGTGTATTCAGCAGTAAATGTAGCATGTGCATGTATATTATTAACTGGTGGGCATAGGGGGTTGGGGGTTCCCTGAGGGGGAAGACCCCAGAGTGTGGGGCACTGCAGCAGAGCAGTACCCAGAGGGGAAGATGCCACAGTCTGGGAGGGACATGGGTCCTAACACAAGGTGGTGGAGCCATTAACAGGTAACAGCTGGTGTGACACCAGCTGAAAGGGGATGTTCCAGAGCTGAAGAACTGAGTCCCCAAGTGTCCAGCAGGAGGCACCATGGCAGTATGTTGGGCCATGTTACACGTGGGTTTAACCCTTTGATTTCTGAATGCTGGGATGCTCAGAAAAGGCCAGCACTCCTCCTACTCATCACAAAACCCAATCTGTTCTGCTTTTCACTTAAACTCAGTTTTTCCATATTATCAAGTTTAATTTTTACAGTATCTGTTAAGGCAAATGGTGTTTTTCTTATTGGATGGATTGTAGCAGTTTCTGATTTGTCTTATTTAATATGTTGTTTTCCTTTTGCACATACCAGGCCTTGAAAGACACCCAAGAAGTCTCCTTAGTATGCTGCCTGTGTTCTCTGTGTGCAATATTGTGGTGTTGATAGCAGACAATTTTTAAAAATAACTTCTTCTTCGAGTGCTTGTTCGTGTCTATTCCAATTAGGTGTGTGCACATGCATGTGCATGGTGGCAGAAAGATTTTCCCATAGCAGCGCCTGTAGGGTCGAGCTGGGCACCCACTGGAGTCAGGCATTCATGGAACACAATATAGAGCCCCACTGACCTGCCCCCTTCTCCAGTCCTTCTTACAGTGATGGTAGGCTGGAACATCCCATGGCTCTTGCTTTTGCAAGCATGCCAACTTTCCTAGGGGTATGTCTACACAGCAAAGTTAATTTGGAATAATGGCTGTTATTCTGAAATAACTATGCGAGCATCTACACAGCAATTGCATTATTTCAAAATAACGGGCGGCTTATTTTGGCATTGGTAAACCTCATTCTATGAGGAATAAGGCCTTTTCAGATATAGCTATTTCAAAATAGTGCCTGTGTAGACAGGGCAGCTGCAGTTATTTCGAAATAAGGGGCCTCCAGCCCTTCCCAAGGTGCCCTGCTGGCCACTCTGTCCACACTCAGCCAAACTCTATTCCCCCCACTTACCCTGGAGCCCTTAAAGCTGCAGCCTCCGGGGATAGGACTTGTGGCAGGCGGGAGGCCCTGACAGCCCTGAGCCACACAGCAGCTGCCAATGCCTCAAATTTTGGCAAAATGAGCCAGTCTGCTGCTCCCAGCCAGCCCTCCACTGCTCCCAGGGAGCAGTCAGATGGCTCCCAGGAACCTGGCCAGGACCAAAAGAGGCGTGCGCCTCCCTGGTCTGGTGCAGAGATCCTGGACCTCACTGAGGTCTGGGGTGAGGAAGCAAACCTCCAGGATCTCCACACCAGGTGCAGGAACACGGATGTCGATGGCTGAGAGCCTGGCCACCAAAAGACACATCCGCACACAGGAGCAGGTGCAGATGAAAGTCAAAGAGCTCCGCCAGGCCTATACCAGGGCCCAAGAACACAGCCCCCACTCTGGGGTAGAACCCCACACCTGCCCCTACTTTGGTGACCTGGACCACATCCTGGGGAGCAGGGCAGTCCCACCCTGCCCACGGTAGCGGACTTGTGGCTTGAGACACCCATTGTCGCCCTCCTGGGGGACGGAGACAAGGAAGAAGAGCAGGAGCCGGACAAGGCCAGCACCGTCACCGCCACCCTCCTAACCCTGGAGCCGGTACCCCATGGTCTGGACGTGTCCCAGGCATCGTCCAAGGCTGGGGAAGCCACATCAAGTGAGTGCCATCATGTTCTATATGCACACATGGTGAAGGGGGCGGAAGGTGAAAGACTGGGGCATGCTCCTTGCTCGGCCTTTGTGGCCTGGGGATTGCGCAGCAGCATGTGCACATGGGTGCGCGTGAAGCAATAGTGCAGGGCACACAGCCCCAGCAGGCTGCACCAGAGGACCCTTGGGCTATTGGCCACAGAGTGTCTGGAGAGGCCTGCCATGCTCCTGACACCGGGGTGGGACACCCTCCGGTGGGACACCCTCCCTTCACCAGCCACCGCTAGAAGGAGGCTGGGGACATGGACACACTCACCCTCTGCAGTGCCGCACAAGGCACACGAGCACTCTTGGGGCAGCATCCACTCCTGGGGACAGCATGGTAAGGTGCAGGAGCATCTGCTGCTCATACACACTTCCCCCAGCACCCTGCCCCCCTTTCCCCCCTCCCCCAGCGGGCAGAGATACAAGTTCTCTCCCTGTGGTACGCTGGCATGTGCGTGGCACAGAGGGAAGCCCAGCCGCCCTGTGCCCCCCTCCCGCCTGCAGGATCACAGTCTGGCCGGCACCTTTCCATGCCTGCTTGTCCCCAGGCTGGGGTTTAGTGAGGTTCTCCCCCCCACCATTCCCGGGGACATCTGGGCCCCTGCAGACAAGGGCTCACTGTCCAGCGCGCATGTGGCCTTGCTCCAAGCACGTCACCTTCGACTGAGCCGAGAACTGTCACTCTTGGCTCACAGATGAGGGCAAGGCTTCAGGCACAGTGTCCCCTGGGATGTCTGACCATCTCTCTTTATTCTCCACAGCCGGACCAGCTGTGAGAGGGGAGCAGGGGCAGCCTCCCGGACCCGAGGGACCCGCAGGCGCAGGAGACCCATGGACGAGTTCCAGAGGGAGCCCCTCGCGGCTCTCCGATCCCTGGAGCAGACCATCGACTGCAGGCTCTAGGAAGACATCCAGCTGTGGCGAGACACCTGGCGGGAGCTGCTGGAGCAGGGCTTCTCCAAGTGCACCGATGTGCACTCCCTGGTCGCCAGCATGATGCCTGCGATTGCTCCTGCTCCCGCTTCCATTCCCACTCCTCCTGCTTCTCCCCCAACCCCCCTCCCCATGGCCACCAAGGCCCCGCATCCGTGGTGGTGGGATCACCAGAACCAGGCGCCACTCCCAGCCCCAGCCCTGAGCCTCTCCTCACCCCTCCTCCCACTTCCAGCTCCCTCCTCCCACCTCCAAGGTTCTCAGGAAGTAACTGCTGACCTGATGCTCTGCCTGAAGTGGTTCCAGATAGCCTTAAATGCAAGTTAGTGTCCAGTCAGTGTGAATGCTCTATTTCGAAATAGCTCAGCAGTATTTCTATGGGCATTTGGCGTGTAGATGCGCTATTTCAAAATAAGCTATTCTGGAATATTCCTTCCAAAATTGCTTATTCCAAAATAAATGTGCAGTGTAGACGTAGTCCTAGTTATTTAATTTTGTACAGCTTCTCTCCAGTTGTACTGTTAGCAAGTTCTAGCATTATTAGTGATATAGTTAATGGGAGCAAGCCCTCCTCTTCTTAGGAGTCTCCAGGGTTCAAAAATTGTGTGCTCTGCATGAGGCACATGCCAAAAAGTGACCCTCACTCCTCCTGCCTAAGGTACCTAGGTGAGGGTCATCAATGTGATCGCTGCTGCATTTGCCATGAGTTCTGCTGCAGAACTCTAAGGGTATGTCTACAGTAGCCCCCTAGTTCAAACTAGGGAGGCTAATGTAGGCAGACAAAATTGCAAATCAAGCCCGGGATTTAAATATCCCGTGCTTGATTTTCATCTTCCCGGCCGGTCGCCATTTTTGAAATTTACAAGTCCGGACTAACTGCCCACGTCTACACGCGGCAGGGACCCGGTAGTTCGAATTAAAGCCCTAGTTCGAACTACCTGTTATTCCTCCTGGAATGGGGTTTAACATTGCCAGATTCCACTGGTTTCCATCTGAGTAGTTCTTTTTCCTACTGGTATTACTTAAGTGACATGCACATAAAAGCAAGGGAATGTGAAGTGAGGTGTGTGCTGATTGAACACAACATTGACTGTGAGAGCCGTGTGCTCCCTCTGCAGCTAATGACAGTACTGCTACTGTTCAATTGGCACATCCTGCAAATTCTAGGTACACAAGGGCAGTTGGCAAAATTACCCTATTCCCTAGAGCCGTGGTCACCAACCAGTTGATCATGATCGACTGGTCGATCGCGGGGCCACTGCCAGTCAATCGCAAGGTGTTCCCAGCCCCCCTTGCTTTCCCCCTCCCAACGAGAAGCCTACGCTGGCGCGACAGCCTCCCACAAAAATAGAACTAGCTCCGGCTTCCTGCGGTGTGTGTGTGGGGGGGGGGGGGGGAGTCCCGTGGCTCCGTGCCAGATCCAGAGCCAGAGCCAGATCTGGCGCGGAGCCTTGGGACTTACCCCGCACACCACAGGAAGGAATGAAGGCAGCAAGGGGAAGGAAAGGAAAAGAAGAAAGCACACGCTCCTCTCCTGACAAACAACAGTGCACACACTTTCTTGTCTTCCTTTCTTTCCCCCTGCTCCAGGGAGGTGAGGGGAGGGGAGGTAGTTAAGATGGCAGCCCAGGATCCGGAGCAGCTGGATTTCTTAAAGGAGCTTCATGTGCGCTTCTTCCAGCGCTGCCTGCAGATCCTGCCCCAGAGATCCTTGACCCTGGAGACCCTCAGGTACCGGCTGAGCTGCCCCTGCCCAGACCAGCACTCTACTCCTGCTCCCTGACCAGACCCACACCAGCACCCTGCTCCTGCCCAGACACCATTCAGCCCCCTGTCCCCATGCCAGATCCCCACCAGCACCCTGCCCCCTGGACAAACCCCTACCAGCACCCTGGCCCCAGGCCAGACACCCACCAGGACCCTGCTGCTGCTCCCTGCCCAGACCCCCACCAGCAACCTGCTCCTGGCCCCTTGCTCCTGACCAGACACCTACCCCCATCTTGCTCCTGTACCCTACTTTCTACCCAGATTCTGCACCCCCTTCCCTATCCCACTCACTGGCAGTCCTGTCCCACACACTGGATCCCTCATTTTTGGCCCCACCTCAGAGCGTAGAGGGGCCCACAAAATCCACTAACCCTGAAACCCCAGAAGAGTTAATCTGACCTGAGGCCTTGAACCTTAGTCCTACCTACCCTCCTCCCACATGGGGCTGGAGTGCCAGGGGAGTGAGATGTCTCAGTTGGGGCCACATCAGTGAGGGTTGGGTGTTTTTTGGAGGGGTTGTTCTTTTGCATCTCGCTTGTGTGGTCCCCAACTGATTTTTCTGTGGGACAGTGGCCCCTGACCCAAAAAAAGTTCCCCACCCCTGCCATCAATAAAGATAATGCTGAAATGTTTTGTGTTAGACATAATATTTTATTTGAAATGAAGCCTGGCCAACAAGCCTACAATTGGGGCCAAGCCCCCATCTGGTTGCAGCATAACACTCTTGCACCCCCCGCAGACCCCAACTCTGAAACCCCCCTGCCCTGAGCCCCTCACATCCCCAAACTCCTACACTCCCACATCCCCAGTCTTGTGCCATAACACTCCTGTACCATCCACATACCACAAATCTGTGCCCTGAGCCCATCATACACCCAACCCCCCCTGCCCTGAGCCCCTCATACACCCCAACCCAAACTCCTGCACCCTCACATCCACAAGCCCTGGCTTGCTCAGCACCCCAACATTCCACCTGACCACAACACTCTCCAGCCTGGAGCCCCCTCCCTGAGCCAGCATCCCCTTCTCCACCTCCTGCACCCAAATTCCCTCCCAGAGCTTGCACCTCTCACCCCTTCCCACATTCAAATCCCTCATTCCCACCCCAGAGCCTGCACCTCCTGTCTCAACCCAGGGAGAGTGAGTAAGGGCTGGGGATAGCAACTTCTGGAGAGGCGGGGAAAGGAGAGGGCGGGGCCTCAAGGAAGGGGTGGGGTAGATCCTGGATTGCCCTGACATTTAAAAAGTGATCTTGGGTGTAAAAAGGTTGGAGACCACTGCCCTAGAGACCGTCTTGTATACAACAAATTTGTAGCCCACTGGGATGAGAGGGTCACTCATGTGGCCCACTCACTAGCCCAGGTTGCCCACATTCTTTCCATAGTGAGGGGCTCAAACTGGACAATACTCCAAATGTGGCCACAACAGTGCTGAACACAGGGGCACAATCACTTCCCTAGATCTGCTGGCAATGCTCCTACTAATGGAGCATAATATGCCATTATCCTTTTTAGCAGCAAGGGCACTGTGAGGGGTTCAGGGTGCGATCACCCCCTCTCCGCCTGTGAGGGGGGATCTGTGGACCCTCTTGCCCTCTCTCGGTCTCTCTTCGACTCCCGGGTCCCCACTATGGGGCCCACGATTTTGGGTGCGATCACCCCCTCCCGGGAGGAAGGGGGAGTCAGCGAACCCTATGGTAGTTACCCGTCCCTGCGGGGTGGGGGCCAAGGCCCCTGGTCTGGGTTTTCCCCCTTTGTGGGGTTCCGCCTTGTGTCTCTCCCTTGTTACGGTCATTGGGAGCGGGATGCTCCTTTAGGGGAGGGAGGAGGACCCGGTCCCACCCTCTCTCCGGGTCCCAGCCCGGGGCCCTGAGCATCAGGGCTTGCTAATGCCCTGACGTGTTGGACGGGGGGGGTCAATCCCTCCGAAACTCGTCCACCCACGGACACCAAAAGTGTCCTGCCCCGGGCTCCTTCCTCCCTCCTGGCGGCTCTTGGTGGTGCCGCCTCCAACCCCATAACTTACCGTGGCTCGGTCGCTCGGCTCCGGGGTCGTCCGGGGGAAGTCGCCGGGGAGAGCTCCCTTGGCCGGGTCCACCCTCGGCTTGGCCGTTCCCTCCGGGCCTGGCGCGATGGGGTCCGGCCCTCGTCAGAGGAGGAACTTGCCGACTGCCGGTGGCGACGGCTGTCCCTATGGCCCCGAGGCCAAGGTCTGGCCGCCCGCTGGCCTGGGTGCCGCTCGGGGTCCGTCCTCGGGGGGGGGGGGGGGCGTTCCTCCACCGCTGAGGGGAGGTTTCCCCTGACTGTGTCGGCGGCGAGCCTTTTCAAAATAGCCCGCCGCGCCGGCCGCTGCCCGGGGCCCCGCCCCTTCCTGCAGCGTGCCGGCCTCCGCCCCCGCTGCACGCTCGCCACACTTCGCCCCGCCCCCTCCCCACGGGGCTCCGAGGGAGGGGCCAACGCTCCCCTGTCGGCGCAAGCGCGGCGGCAAGTGGGCCTGCCGGCTCCTCCAGCTTGCGCCGAGGTAACACCGGGGGGCTCGGGGCTGACCGATGGTCCTCGGTGGGGGGTGGCTCCGGCCAGCCTCCCCCCGTGGCAGTGACGGCCCGTCACAGGCACACTGCTGACTCATATCCATCTTCTCATCCACTGTAACCCCCAGGTCCTTCTCTGCCAAACTGCTGCCTAGCCAGTCAGTCTCCAGCCTGTAACAATGCTTGGGATTCTTCCGTCCCAAGTGCAGGGCCCTATTCCTACCCTACACAGTTTAGTGTCATCTGCGAACTTGCTGAGGGTGCAATCCATCCCCTCATCCAGATCATCAATGAAGAGGTTGAATAAAACCGGCTCCAGGACAACTCTGCTTTATATTGGCTGCCAACTAGACATCAACTCATTGAGCCTGATGATCTAGCCAGCTTTCTATTCACTTTAGAGTCCATTCATCAAAGCCATACTTCTTTAACTTGCTGGCAATAATATTGTGAGTGACCGTATCAAAAGCCTTGCTAAAGTCAAGGTATATCACAACCACTGACTTTCCCACGTCCACAGAGCCAGTTACCTCATCATATAAGCTAATCAGATTGGTCAGGCACGACTTGTCCTTTGTGAATCCATGTTGACTATTTCTGATCACTTTCCTCTCCTCCAAGTGTTTCAAAATGGATTCTTTGAAGACTTGCTCCATGATTTTCCCAGGGATTGATGTGAGGCTGACTATCTAGCTTCAGGTGTGGAGTATGTGTCCATCTCTTTATGTCAGTCCTTCACTTTACTGGGATGAAAACTCATCTTGCACACAGATCACATGGTACTTGCTCCTTGCCTTCTGGCCAATGCTGTCATATGAATCATTGTACTGCCTGCAGCACCTCATCTTGTATGGTGCTTTGTTGGCTTGCTTGGCGCCTCCCTTCAGACAGGGGAAGGTGTTGTAGCATGTTGATAGACTCTGTCTTCTAGCCCACAGAACCAGCTGTGTGGTACTCTGGAAAGTACACCCAGCTCATTGCGTCTGGGCAGTGAGTTTCCTGGGTGGTCCATTATCCTCCCATTGCAGCACTGGAATCTCCATAACACCTGATGTAGTTGCTTGGGTGTGCTCAGCAACAGCTTTTCCATGATGCTTTCTAATAGCTTTTTATCAGGCTGCATGCCCACCTGGTGCCCAGAGGGGACTGGATGGAATTGTGCCATCCCACCCAACAGAGCCAGAAGTCCCTATAGAGCATGCCAGGGCTGTTCCCCATTTTGGCACTCCGAGTGCAGAAGGTGGGGGCCCACAAGAGACCTTAAATCCCTTGCCTCTATAGGCTTCTGCTTAAAAAACTCCCCAAGGTCACAGATTCCCTGGCCTTGGGAAGTAGCTGCCACCATCAAGTGTAAAAAAACCCTTCTTCTGAAACCCAGGAAGAAGCACTTGAACTTCTTCCAGAGGAGTTGCCACCCCGCCACCTGCTGCCCAAGCTCTGTTACTACAAGAGAGCTTGAGAAAAAACAGAAACCAAACTACAATCTCTGATATCTGACCTCTTAGTCTTAGGCATTCATACACAGACCTCCTGGTACCTTCCAGGACACAAGAATCAAATCATGGCCTTAAAAAAGGTGATTTTATTAACAAAACAAAAAGTATACTTAATAAAGCATACTTGGTTGCTAGGCGTTACAGACCAACTGAGTAAAAACAAAGTAAAACACAGAGAAACATAATATCTCTGGGTGCAGCTTAGATATAGCGAATGGGGGGGGGGTGTAAGCTGGTTAGACCTCCCGGGGCGGTTCCTCTGCCTCCAGGTAAGTGGGCAGCCACTCTGCCACCACTGCAGAGACACTTAAAATAAACCCCCAAGTCAATAGTTCAAGCCCGAGTCTGGGGCGGCACCAACAAAGAGAGGTCAAATGATAGTCCAGCCTTGGTTCAGGGTGGGGTGAGAGGCAAATAGTTCAGGAGCCCTAGCCCTGGTGCAGGGTGGGCAGGAAACAAACCCAGATAGTCTGGGTGCCCTGGACCTAGGGCAGGGCTATAAGCAAACAGTTTGACAGTTTAGGGGCCCAGGCCTTATTTCAGGCAGGGACAATAAACCCTTAGTCCAGGAGGCCCTGTCCCTGGTTCAGGGCAGAAAGTAACAGTTTGGCAGTTTTAAAGGCCCTGGCCTTGGTTCAGGCAGGGCAGCAAACAAGCAGTTCAGTTCAGTCACTGGTTTCTTTCCTTGCTCAGGAGGGATGTAGGCAGTTCACCTGTGGTGGTGGAGAGGGGGAGACTACCACCTGATAGGTGGCAGGGGGGATGCAGGCCCACCCACTCTACTGTGCCCCAGCCCATGGCCCTAATTGTAGCAGCTCAGTCAGCTGTAGAGTCAGCGAGGGCTCCAGCTCACTACATGCTGATGTGAGGCCTTTAAGGGTGTGTCTAAACTACATGGCTCCATTAATGGAGCCATGTAGATTAGGCTGATCGGCAAAGGGAAATGAAGCCGCAATTTAAATAATCGCGGCTTCATTTAAATTTAAATGGCTGCCGCGCTGAGCCAACAAACAGCTGATGAGCTGTTTGTCGGCTCAGCATGCTAGTCTGGACGCTCCGCACCAACCTGAAAGCCCTTTATCAACCTCCCCATTATGCCTCGTAGGATGAGGTTTACCAGGGAGGTCGATAAAGGGCTTTGATGTCGGCAGGGGAGCGTCCAGACTAGCGCGCTGAGCCGACAAACAGCTGATCAGCAGTTTGTCGGCTGAGCGCGGCAGCCATTTAAATTTAAATGAAGCGGCAATTATTTAAATCGCGGCTTCATTTCCCTTTGCCGAACAAACAAATCTACATGGCTCCGTCAACGGAGCCATGTAGTTTAGACATACCCTAACAGTCCTTGCTATTCCCTGGGCCAATTCCCTTCTCCCCCTTGGCAGGTACCTGGATATCCAGCAGTGTAAACCGACCGCCAACCTGACATCAAGCCGTTGATCACTACCCGTTGGGCCCGACAGTTTAGCCAGCTTTCTATCCATCTTACAGTCCATTTATCCAATCCATACTCCCTTAACTTGCTGGCAAGAATATTGTGGGAGACCGTATCAAAAGCTTTGCTAAAGTCAAGGTATATCACATCCACTGACTTTCCCACATCCACAGAGCCAGTTACCTCATCATAGAAGCTAATCAGATTGGTCAGGCACAACTTGCCCTTTGTGAATCCATGCTGACTATTCCTAATCACTTTCCCCTCTTCCAAGTGCTTAAAAATAGATTCCTTGAGGATCCCTTCCATGATTTTTCCGGGGACTGAGGTAAGGCTGATGGGTCTGTAGTTCCCTGGATCGTCCTTCTTCCCTTTTTTGAAGATGGGCACTACATCTGCCTTTTTCCAATCATCTGGGATCTCTCCTGATCGCCACGATTTTTCAAAGCTAATGGCCAAAGGCTCCGCAATGACATTTGCCAACTCCCTCAGTACCCTCGGGTGCATTAAATCCAGACCCATGGATTTGTGTATGTTCAGCTTTTCTAAATAGTTCCTGACCTGTTCTTTCCCCACCAAGGGCTGTCCACCTCCTTCCCATACTGCGTTGCCTAGTGCATTAGTCTGGGAGCTGACCTTGTCTGTGAAGACAGAGGCAAAGAAAGCATTGAGTACTTCAGCTTTTCCCACATCATCTGTCACTAGGTTACCCCCCTCATCCAGTAAGGGCCCCACACCCTCTCTGATCACCCTCTTATTGCTAACATGCCTGTAGAAACCTTTCTTGTTCCCCTTCACATCCCTTGCTAGCTGCAATTCCAATTGCGCTTTCGCCTTCCTGAGAACTCCCCTGCATTCTCGAGCAATAGATTTATACTCCTCCCTAGTCATCTGTCCAAGTTTCCACTTATTGTAAGCTTCCTTTTTGTGTTTAAGCTCCCCAAGGATGTCCCTGGTAAGCCAATCTGGTCGCCTAGCATATTTGCTTTTCTTGCTGCGCGTTGGGATGGTTCCTTCCTGTGCCTTCAATAAGGCTTCTTTAAAATACTGCCAGTTCCCCTGGACTCCTTTCCCCTTCATGTTAGCATCCCAGGGGATCCTGCCCATCAGTTCTCTCAGGGAGTCAGGGGGAGGTTTCCCTACCCCCGCCTTGCCTCCCCGACCCCCCCCCCAAAAAAACATCTCTGCCCCCTGGCCTTGCCCCTGCTGACCAGCCCTCCACCTCTACCTCGGAGGGCTGGACGCTCATTCAGGGGAAGCACAGAACCCGCGGCCCACGGGCTCAGTATCCCCTCTCCAACGAGGACGGCGGGAAGTCCCCTCTCTGCAAAATACCGAGAGGGGTCAGTGCTGCCGAGAACGCCCCCAACGAATGCCAGCAGGAGGTGCCGGCCGAGGAAGCCGTGGCAGCGAGGGGGGATGGCGTTGTCCCCCCTGCGGAGCCCACCCCTGAGAAGGCCTCAGGTGGATTTTGGCTCCACCTTTGAGGAGATTGAGGCCCTGGGTCTGACCCCGCTCACTCAGGGGGAGGACGACCCTCTGCCAATGGGCCTCGGTCTGGGCGGCGACTCTGTTGCGCCCCCCCCCTCCACTGTCCCCCACATCCCAGGCGGCCACCTCCGTCCTCACCCTCGGGGCACTCCTAGTGTTGCCTGTCTGCCCGACCATCTCAGGCACCACGTCTGATGCCACAGAGTCATCAGGGTGACGGCTGGCACCGAGCGGCTGGGTCCCGGGCTTGTGGGCTCCCCCTCCTCCATCTTTGAGGCAGAGCAGTCGCCTTCCCTCCCTGTTGGGGGCCCAGCGTCCACCCTAACTGACACCGTGGAACCGAACAACAGTTCCGTCCAGGCGTCGGAGCCCAGCGTGGGCGGGGGCCCCCTTCCCACCTCCGTCTCCTCGGTCCTTGACCCCATTCGGGAGGTGCTGCAACCCGGTGTCCCAGGCCTAGGGGACTGTTCCTTAGCCCCCCTTGCAAGTTTTGGTCCCCTTCTCTGTCCTGACCCATCCCCCGTTCCCGCCCATGCTACCAGCCCTGATCCCACCGCTATTCATGGTCCCAGCCCCAGCCCTGCCTCCATTCCCATTCCTGATCATTCTCCCACCATTCCCCCACCCCCATTCCCAATATATCAGACCCTGACCCTACTTCGCCTTCCGTTCCCATTTTACTTCCACCCTCCCCCCATCCCACTTTTATTGCCACCCCCACTGTCTGCAAGCGGCCCTCAGGGGTGGTTTTCATGTCCCCTGTTCCCAGTTCCCTAAGGGCTGCACTGTTCCCTCCGTCGCCCCCTCCCTCACTGGGGATGGGGATAGGCGGCCCGGAATCACAGCCTTTAGCACTGCACAGGGGATCAGAACCCTGCTTGCCCATCTTTGTGGCCCGCAAGGTCCATCTGGGGGTCCATCTGGAGGAGAACCCCTCTACCCTGACCCCCTTGGTGCTGAGGGCCGAGCTCTACCAGCTCCTTGCAGACACCAGCGGGGCTAAGGGCAAGGTGCAGCTTTCCCTTCAGCATGGGGGGGACTTTCACTCAATCCTCCAGGCTACAAGAGCCCTCTTGCAGGAGGGGAGAGGGACCAAAATGCAGGACATTATGGCCTACTGCCGGACCTGCAAATTTCGTGACGCTCTCCTGATCTTCAGGTCGGGGGAGCGGTCTGTAACGGGGCCTTCGGGAGGCCAACGATCACTCTGCCCGCGAGGATCCACCCCAGCCTTCACCATGAACTCCAGCACCATAGCAACGCTAAACACCCGAGGCTGTAGGGCGGGTCTCTGCAGGAGCCGGGTGCTCTCCTTCCTTCAGGAGCGGAGGTACTCAGTCGTTTTCCTGCAGGAGACCCACATGACTCGAGCCATTGAGGCTGGCTGGCAGCTGGAGTGGGTGGACGGGGTATATTTTAGCCACCTCAGTGCCAATGCAGCTAGGGTGGTCACCCTGTTCACCCCTGACCTACAGCCCGAGGTGCTGGGGGTTGCCGACGTCGTCCTGGGCCGCCTGCTGCATGTCCGGGCCCACGTAGAGGGGCTGACGTTGAACTTGGCGGCCACCTTCCTCAGCACCCTGGATCTTTGCAAATGCCTGGTCCTGGGCAGGGACTTTAACACCACCCCCAAGGACCAGGACAGTTCAGGAGTCGAGAACTCCCAGGCCTCAGCGTCCTCAGGAAGATCATGGACCAGCACTCCCTGGGGGTATGTCTCCACTAGCCCCCTAGTTCGAACTAGGGTGGCTAATGTAAGCATTAGAACTTGCAAATGAAGCCCAGGATTTAAATATCCCGGTCTTCATTTGCATGTTCCTGGGCGGGCGCCATTTTTAAATCCCCTTAGTTCGAACTGACTGCCCGCGGCTACACGCGGCAGTCAGAAGTTAATCTGAACTAAGTCCTTAGTTCGGAGTAACTGTTACTAGATGTAACAGTTAATCCGAACTAAGGACTTAGGGTATGTCTACACTACCACCCTAGTTTGAACTAGGGTGGTCGTGTAGACATACCCTTACTTCGGATTAACTTATGACTGCCGCGTGTAGCCTTGGGCAGTCAGTTCGAACTAAGGGGATTTAAAAATGGCGCCCGCCCGGGAACATGCAAATGAAGACCGAGATATTTAAATCCCGGGTTTCATTATCAACTCCAGTCGCCTCATTTGCCTACCTAGCTCGAATTAATGAGCTAGTGTAGACAGGGGCAGATGATTGTTTTGCGGGGCCCCGGGCAGCATACCTCCGCGGGGCCCCCCCTTTGCCTCGGCGCATGCGCCGTGACGCCATGCGCATGCGCGGTGGCGCCATAGCGCATGCGCGGGGCTTTTTTAAACGCGGGGCCCGGGGCGGCCGCCCCGTTCACCCTGCCCTATATCCGCCCCTGAGTGTAGACATACCCTGGTGGACATCTGGCATGACCACCACCCAGACAACAACACCATTTTCACACACGTCTGGGTGGGGGACGATCGGTCGAGCCACTCCCTGTTGGACTGCATTTATCTCTCATGTTTTCACCTAGCACGGGCCTACTCTTCCAGCATCCGGCCGGCCCCATTCACAGACCACCATTTTGTGGCCGTGAAAACCTCTTTCAGTGCGGAGAGGTTGGGGCCGGCCTATTGGCACTGTTGGAGGATGTGGGCTTCGTGGCATCCTTCTGGGAGTTGTGGCTGGCCTGGCGGGGGCAGCGGTCCGCCTTTTCTTTGGTGCGGCGAAGGTGAGATGTGGGGAAGGTGCGCGCCCGGCTCTTCTGCCATGATTACTCCTGGGGCGCCAGCCGGCGGAGGGATGCGGTGATAGAGGAGCTGGAGCGGGAGGTCTTGAAGCTTGAAAGGCGCCTGGTATCTGACCCCAAGGATCCAACCCTCCGCGAGGCGTACCGCGAGAAGAGGAAGGAGCTCTGGGCCCTCGAGGATGACTGGGCCTGGGATGCCTTTGTTCGATCCCGCATCCGTCTCCTTCAGGAGAAGGATCAAGGCTCCTGTTTCTTCTACACCCTGGAAAAAAAGAGGGGGGCTAAAAAGCACGACACCTGCCTCTTGGCGGAGGACGGCACCCCCCTCACGGATCCGGCGGAGATGTGTGGAAGGGCCAGGGCCTTCTATGCCAGTTTGTTCTCTCCGGATCCGACCGAAGCCAACGCCTGCAGGGCGCTCTGGACCAAGCTCCCGACGGTCAGCGCGGGCGACCGAGACCGGCTGGAGCTGCCTCTCACTCTGGCCGAGTTCTCGGCAGCCCTCCGTCTCATGCCCAACAATAAAACCCCGGGCATGGACGGGCTGACCGTGGAGTTCTACCGCGTGTTCTGGGACGTCCTCAGCCCAGACCTTGTTACCGTCTGGGCCGAGCCCTTGGAGAGCGGGGTCCTCCCTCTGCAGGCCTTTGGCTTCGGGCCACATTTTGTGGGTTTTCTCCGGGTGCTGTACGCCCTCGCAGAGTGTTTGGTCAGGCTCGACTGGACCCTGACCAAGCCGGTCAGCTTTGGGCGGGGAATACTTCAGGGGTATCCAGTGTCAGGCCAGCTGTACGCTCTGGCGATCAAGCCCTTCCTCTGTCTCCTCCGTCAGAGGTTGACGGGGTTGGTGCACCCAGAGCCGGGGCTGCGGCTGGTCCTTTCAGCGTACACCGATGTTGTGCTCCTCGCAGTCCAGGACCCGGGGACCTGGAGTGGGTGGAGGCCTGCCAAACAGTGTACTCAGCGGCCTCCTCGGCCCAGGTTAACTGGGTCCAGAGCTCTGGTCTGGTGGTCGGGGACGGGTGGCGGGCCGGCTCCCTCCCACCCACGCTTCAGGCCATCAGGTGGAGCGCGGGTCCGCTGCTCTATCTGGGCATCTTTTTATCCACCACGCATCCTTATCTGCCAGAGAACTGGCAGGGTTTGGAGGCCAGGGTGGGTGAGCGGCTGCGGAGATGGACGGGACTGCTCCGGTGTCTCTCCCTTCGCGGGAGAGCGCTGGTACTCAATCAGCTGGTCCTGTCCATGCTCTGGCACCAGCTCAACACCCTGCGCCCGGCCCCGGAGGTCCTGGCCAAGTTCCAGAGGACAGCTCTGGAGTTCTTTTGGCCGGGACTGCACTGGGTCTCTGCAGGGGTCCTGTCTCTCCGCCTGGAGGAGGGGGGCCAGGGCCTGGTCTGCGTGTGCAGCCAGGTACGAACTTTCTGCCTCCAGGTACTGCAGAGACGCCTCTATAGTGCAGGTAGTTCAGCGTGGAGCCTTTTGGTGCACATCTTCCCCCGCCACCTCCGAGGGCTCCGATACGACCGGCAGCTCTTTTTTATCCACCCGAGGGGTCTTCCGCGAGACCTCTCAGAGCTGCCGGAATTCTACCAGGACCTCCTCCAGACCTGGAAGCTGTTCTCGGCGACCAGGTCCGTTGTGGCCTCCGAGTGGGCAGACCTCCTCGCGGAGCCCCTGCTCCACAATCCAGCCTTGTGCGTGCAGGTGGTGGAGTCTCTCTCGGTGCGCCGGAGGCTGATCCTGGCAGAAACCACCAAGGTCATGGACTATGACAGCAGGAACTGGGTGGGTCCCCGAGCGCTCGCTCAGCGCATGGGGCTTTTCACCCCACGAACCCCCTACGCCTACTCCAGGAGGTAAAGGGTCTTTGTCGTAGCCCGCTCTCGATTTCCTGCAGAGAGCCCTGCGAGAGGGTATGCCCCGCTGCCCCCCCCCCCAGCAATCCGGCCCTTTTTCTTGGGCCCCTCTTCCACGAGTCCCGTCTGCTTCCACATCCCTGGACCCCCAGCTGGCTGCCAGATTTGCAGCCGGTCTGTTTTCGAACCACGCCAAGAGAACATCTGTACATGCTCATGCTCCACACATTACACTTCCTCACCCTTGTCTCCCGCCCCGATACCAAGTGGAGGGACTACCTACAATCAGTTAAGGGTGGGGAACCCCGATGGGCCAGCGTATATTCCACCTTGATCTCATGGCCCATCGGGGACATCAGTTGGCGGCTGCTGCATGGAGCCGTGAGCACGGGTGTGTACTTGGCGGGGTTCACCGATTTCCCAGACACTCCCCACCCCACAGCCCAGCCCAACCCAGCCCAGCTCCCCAGACCTCCCCACTCTGCAACCCAGCTGAGCTCAATTTCCCTGCACCTTCCCCCAAACCATGTAGACATTCTGAGCCAGTGCTGATTCCCTGCCCCTGCCTTCCTCCCTCCCCTTGGCTGTGTCTACACTGGCACGATCTTGCGCCAAAGTGGCCGCTCTTGTGCAAAAATTTGCTGCTTGTCTACACTGGCCGTGTGTTCTTGCACAAGTACGCTGACGTTCTCATGTATGAAATCAGGGCTTCTTGCGCAAGAACTATGATGCTCCTGCTCAGGAATAAGCCCTTTTGCGCAACTATTCTTGTGGAAGAGGCCAGTGTAGACAGGCAACATGAATTTCTTGCGCAAGAAAGCCCTATGGCTAAAATGGCCATCGGCACTTTCTTGGGCAAGACAGCGTCCACATTGCCATAGATGCTCTTGTGCAAAAGCACAGCTTGCACATGGCAGTGTGGACGTGTTCTTGCACAAGAAACAACCAGTGTAGACATAGCCTAAGAGTTTCCTCACATGAGCAAAATGAATTTTGTGTTGTGAACCAGTATTGAGTTCATGTGGATTGTTTGGATGTGCCACCCAAGTTATTAATACATATTTGTAAACCTTTACCTTTTCTCTCTGCTGCCATGTCTCCCCTTGCTCCATCAGCTCCCCTGGTGCCTGTTGCCCCCCAACCTCACCCTCCTCTGCTGTCCTGACTCCTGCTCTTCTGACTGTCCTCAGCCCTCCTGAAACCTGCCCCCTCCACCAGCCCTTCTCTCCCCCATGCTCACTCCTCCAGTAGCCCCACTCTGCTCATGTGAGCTACCCCTCCTCATCCCCTCTTCCAACACCTCCCTCTACACACCTGCCCTGCCTCTCTCCTCTGGTGCTGGTCCCTCCCCTGCAGGTGTCTGCCCTTCAGCTTCACCCCAGAATCCCCTGGCACCTGCACCTTCCCTTAGCCCTGCACCCTCCTGGTTCCTCCCCCTTCCCTCACTTCCCCTGCCTCCTTTGCCCCCTTTTTCCCTGATGCCCACCCCCTCACCACCCTCTGCCCCCATTCCCCTCATGCCCCTGTGCCCTCACACATGACTTGCTCCATCCCCACCTTCCTCATGCCCACCCCTTCTTTCAAGCCTTCTCCCAGCACCTCCCCTCACCCCTCTAGCCCCCAATGCCCTTACCCTCTCCCCTCCCAGCATTACCATGTCCCCCACCCACTGACACCTCCCCTCCTGCCTTTTTCCTCACTGTCTGCACTTGCCCCCCTGGCATTTGTCTCTCCTCCACCCCTGTCCCTTTGGTGCCTTCCCCTTCCCCTCCCCCTCGGCCTCTGCACAAGCCCCTTCCCTCCCTCTCCCGTACCTTCTGCCTTCCACTTTGCGGGGCCGGCGTCTGTGCTCTGTCCCTGGACTCCGAACCCGCAACTCAGCCATGCAGCACAACACAGCACCCAGCAGGTTTAAAATCCCGGGCCGTGACGTTACGTCATGTCTGGGCGTCTTGCCACCCACTGGTTTGAGCACGCCGTGCAGGACAGTAGCAGCCAGAAAGGGGGAGCTTAGTGAAGGTTGCGCACGGCAGGGATGGGACCGGGATGGGGGAGAGACGCTCTGGGGCTGGGGTGGGAGGACGCACAGGGGTGGGGGGGTCGGGACCTGCTCCAGCTCCAAATATGGCTGTAGCATGAGCACCACGAGCCCACACAACTCGCCGCCCATGCCTCTGCTGGCTATCCGGCTCTCTCTCTCCTTCAGAGGGGGCGGGGGAGCGCCGGCTCCTCGCGGAACCCCTAGTTTTGCTTCGCGGAACCCCAGGGTTCCCCAGAGCACCAATTGGGAATCACTGCTCTAAGGCATCTTGCAGTCAACATGGGAGCATTGATCCGGCTCCAACCCACCCCACCTAACTGATCTGGCCAGCAGTTAGGTGGAACAGCTATTGGTAAAAACAAGACATGGGGGCTGTGCGCGCGCGCTGTATTATATGCATATGTGTTGACTGCTATATGTGTGTATTATCAATAAATGTGGCATTTTGCCTGTTCCCCAAAAAAGATCCCATGCAGTAATTTTAAGTACAACACAACCATCCCTGCCCCAGACAGCCCCCCCAGTAGCCCCCATCCCAAAGGCACTCAGCCTCTTCCCCTGAGCCAGCCCCCCCACAGAGCCATCCCAATACACTCACCTCCCCCCTGCCCCAAAGCCAGCCCCACCATGCACTTCCCCCTCCTCCCCCCAGAGCAAGGCACCCCCAGTGCCGGGGGGAGCACTCTGTCAATCAAATCCTCCCCCCCCCCAGCCAGGCACGGAGGAACGTACCCTTCTTCAGAGCACTGCTCCTCCCACCCAGCTGGCTGCTTTGGCTTGCACTTTGGAGAGAGCGGTGCCGGCAGCCACAGCAGCACTTAGCCGGCAGCTCGCAAGAGCAGCGTGTGCCCAGCTCGTTCCCACACCAGCCCGGCGCCCCCATAGCGTGGCGCCTGGGGGCAATTGCCCCCCCCGCCCCCCCCTTCGCTACGCCTCTGTCGCTCAGGGTGCACATGGTGCTGCAGTCTGTGCACGTGCAACCACATGCAGTGGGAGGGTGCAGCACGCGGACACAGCAGTCAGCCCCTCAACACGCTCAGGGTCCTGTTGCCAAGCTAAGGGGAGCACACACATGTCCTGCCCCCTGGGGGAGGTGGGGGCTGGGGGACCCACCTGGCTGGAAGCAGGCTAGCCACAAGGGCACAGGCATGACCCCAGACACACCCAGGAGTGCTGCACACAGGCATGCCTGCACGTGTGAGGCAGCAGCCACTCCCCCAGACAGCCCAGCGAGCTGCAGCTGAGTGTGCAGACCCCAGGGAGGACCAGGCTGCTCCCGGCTCCTCTGCCACCCATGAGGGGATCCCACTGTGGCTGGACACTTCCCATGCCTGCCTGTCCATGCTGTGTGTGGTGGTGGGCAAGTGGGCAGCTTGGTCCTCTGAGTGCATTGTGGCCAGGGCCAGACGGAGGCATGGGCGAGCCACGCAGCTGCCCAGGGCGTCAACTGATGGGGGGGCGCCTGATGGCAGCTGTAAGGAGCGCGCGGCGTCCCTTATAGCTTCCATCAGACGCCGCGCACCTGGCTCCCGCAGCGCTGGCCCACCCTCATCCCCGCGGCGCCGGCCAGCAACACCCTTCCCCCCACGGCCGTGAGGCTCTACACGGCCTGGTGCGCGCGCCAGCAGCAACAGCCGGGACAGACTGGGCCACGCTTGTGCCGTGCACCCTAGGGGTGGGCCCCGGGCTGCATGCCAGTGGCTGTAGCCGGGCCGCGCATGCACCGTGCACCCTGGGGGTGGGCCTGCACACCCTAGGGGGGTGGACCCACTCCCCACGGGCAGGCCTGTGCATGTGCCGTGCGCCCAGGGGCGGTGCTGCGCACCTGTGCCTGGGGCACCAGAATACCTTGGGCCGGCCCTGATTGTGGCCCCCTGTGAGACAGGGTGTGCTGTGCAGGCCACGCTTGGCCTGGCACCCGGGACATCCCCCTCCTGTTGGGTGCGGACTGGTGCGGTTGACGCTCACACAGGAGGGCACGGCCTCAGGGAATGTTTGTGCAGGGAGGACTGACCGCCCCTCCCTCTTGTGTGTTCTCCACAGCTGGAGCAGCCAGGACAGAGGGCCGTGCCACGCCACCGCAGCCACCTGGCACAGTCCGGGGGACCCGCAGATGAGCCAGGGGGCAGGAGGACCTGATGCGCCAGCCCTTTGTGGCTCCCAGACCCACACAACCCTGACAAGGTCCCCGCACCTGAGGTGGGACTTCGAGCCGCCCCGCTCTCCCTCCCAGTCCTGATCCCCCTCCCCCTGCCTACCTTTGCTGAATGTTGGATAAAAAAAGACTAATTTTGTTCTGAAACCAAACAGGTGTGTTTATTGGGCGGTCAGGGAAGCGACAAGGGGAGGGGTTGAAAGGGGGAAGGGATAGAGCAACAAGGCAGAGGCCCTTGTTGGGGAGGCCCTGGGGAGAGTTAATGGGGTGCTTGAGGGAACCGCTGTCTGGCGAATGGCAGTTGTCCACGGCTGCTCAAAGGCACGGCCCTTGTGGCCAGCGTCTACCCCCCACCCCGGGAGCAAGGCCTTCCCCTTCTGCTCCACAACATCGTGGAGGGCGCAACATGCCACCATCACCTCGGGGATGTTGTGCTCCCCTATGTCCAGGTGGGTGAGGAGGCACCAGAAACATGCCTTGAGGCGGCCAAAGGCGCACTCCACCTGGATCCTGGTTCAGTTCAGGTGGGCATTAAACAGGTCCCTGCTGGGATCCAGGTGGCCGGTGTATGGCTTCATGAGCCATGGCATGGTATGCCGCATCTCTCACTATGCACAGAGACGTGTGAACATCCCCAACCGCAAAGTCCCGGTGGGGGAAGAATGTGCCTGCCTCCAGCTTCCTGTACAGGCTGGAGTTCCAAAAGACTCAGGCTTCATGTGCCTTGCCCGACCACCCGACGAAAATGTCAGTAAATTGTCCCCGGTGGTCAACCAGGGTCTGCAGGAAAACGGAAAAGTAGCCCTTCCAATTGATGTACTGGGCAGCTCAATGGTCCGGTGCTCGGATGGGGATGTGTGTCCCATCTATGGCTCCCCCACAGTTGGGGAACCCCAGGGCGGCAAATCCAGCCACGGTCGTGTCCAGGTCCCTGAGACGGACAACCCTCCACAGCAGGATCAAGTTGATGGCCCTCATCACCTGCAGAAGGAGACACAAAAACACACAAAACAGAGAATGAGAGAGGGGGTGACTGAGCCCATGGGAGGTGCCTGTACACCTTCCCTCCTGTGCCCCCCCAACCCCCCCAGGATCCACCTCCTATGAGCCCACTCCCCCCCAGCAGCAGCAGGGCTATGTGAGGGCAAGATGGCGCAAGCCCCCTGGGGACAGGGCTTTCCCCCCATCCCCTACAGTCTCCAGCCCCACTCTCCCGAGGGTCCCCCTTAGACAACACTCCCCCCCATCCATGCAGGGACTGCAGCCCAAGAGCTCCTTACCTCCATCAGGAGGGACCCGATGGTGGACTTGCCCACCCCAAACTGGTTGCCCACCGACCGGTAGCTGTCGGGGGTGGTGAGCTTCCACAGGGCTATTGCGACCAGCTTCTGCAAGGGGATGGCGTGTCTCTGGAGGGAGGGTGCCAGCCAGGCACAGAGGTCTAGGAAGGTGGCCTTGTGCATTCTAAAGTTCTGCACCCACTGCTGGTTGTCCCACCGCTCCAGGACCAGCTGGTCCCACCAGTCCGAGCTGGTCTCCAGCCTCCAGAACCTTCTGCGTCTAGTGGGGTGTGGTTGCCACAGTGGAGCAGCCGCAGCCATTGAGAGGGTCCCCAGAAGGAGCTCAGGGTCCACGTCCAGGCCCTCCAGGAAGAGGAAGGCAGCTGGCAGCAAATACTGCACAAACTGCAGCATGGCCGTGTGGGGCCATCGCCTGTCCAGAGGCAGCTCCAGCTCCATGACACACAAGAGAAAAAAGCTGTGGTCTCCCCAAGAACCACAGGGCAACCACAGCAGGCACTGCTGTAGCTTTGCTGTCCCTTGAAGAGGTAGCAAGCAGGCAGCAGCAGCAGAGAAACGGCTGTCCAGGGGGGTCCCTTTAAGCGTGTGTCTCTGCAAGGCTCTGGCACCAGCCCTCGGAAGCAACTGGTAACCTTCTGCCCTGCCTGAAGTGGTTCTGGGTGGCCTTTTATGTGAGAGAGTGTCCATGCAGTCTGGACACTCTCTTCCACAAAACGGCATCACTTTTTCGATGCGCTTTTGCAGTGTGAACGCTCTCTTGCACAAGAAGTTTTTGCAGAAGAAGATCTCTTCTGCAAAAAGCTTCTAGCGCAAGAAGTCTGTAGTCTAGACGTAGCCTGACTGAGGGGTCAGCTACCAGAGACTTCAGCTTGTTTTTCGCTTTTCTTTTTTGCAAGCTCTTTTGGGGCAAAAGAACTTCGGGTACCCCGGGGGTGATTTCAAGTGTTCACCCCTGGCTCTAGGGAAAAAGCACTTGATGGTGGTAGCGATTCCCCAAAATCTGTGTATTGTGATTCTGGGGGAAGTTTTTGTAATCAGTGCCTGTAGAGGCAAGGCTTTGAAGCTCTCTTGCCAGCCCCCACCTTCTGCACTTGGAGTGGGGAACAGCCCTGATAGAGCTACACCAGTGGCGGATCTGCCCCCAGTGCATTAGTTAAGAATTGAGTAAAGGGGACATGATAACCACCTAACAAATATTTCTGGGGGATGTAAACCCAAAGGAGGGAGAGTAATTGTTTGGGGCTAATGAAAGGAATAATGAGCTACACTGAATGAAGGGAAATTTTAGATGAATTTTTTGATGGGGGGGGGACAGAGGGAGGCTCTCTCAGCAGGTGGCCCTTGACTGTGGAATTTGCACCTATCAGAGAACTGAACCCCTATCTTACTGGTACCCTTGCAGAGGGTGCAAGACTCATCTCTGTGCTGGCATTTCCTTAAGAGACTTTTGGGCTGCGTCTAGACTGGCAAGATTTTGCGCAAAAGCTTGCCGCCTGTCTACACTGGCCGCAAGTATTTGCGCAAGAACACTGACTTTGTACTGTACAAAATCACTGCTTCTTGCGCAAATATTCTGATGCTCCCGCTCAGGGATAAGCCCTCCTGTGCAAGTATTCTTGTGCAAGAGGGCCAGTGTAGACAGCAACGTTAATTTCTTGAGCAAGAAAGCCCAATGGCTAAAATGGCCATCGGAGCTTTCTTGCACAAGAGAGCATCTACACTGGCACGGATGCTTTTGCGCAAAAGCATCCGTGCCAGTGTAGACGCTCTCTTGTGCAAATACTTTTAACAGAAAAACGTTTCCGTTAAAAGTATTTGCGCAAAATCATGCCAGTCTAGACGCATCCTTGGAGTCACCAGGACACTGTTCCCTTAGTTTCCACCTGGATCTGATAACTTCTTACTGTCTAAATCTATTTTGAATTAATTTATTTCTAATTAGTTAATTCAAAATAAGCTAATTTGAAATAACTCATCTAGACACAAAAACTAATTTGAATTAGCGTTTTGCTATTTTGAAATAGCGCGTCCACACTGATTGGACGTTGGATCGCATTTAAGGGCAGCTGAAACCGGTTCTGGCAGGGCATCAGGTCAGTAGTTGCGTTGTGTGGCTGCTGTCTGAGGCTATCTGAGGCTTGTGCTTAAAGGGACCCCCCTGGACAGTCGGTTCTTAGCTTTCCCACTTGCTTGCCTACCTCGCCGAGGGACAGGAAAGCGTTTTCCTCTCCGCCTGCTTCAATCGCTCTCGTTTGGGACGCCGCAGCACTCGGCACCATGGAGCCCGAGCCGCCCCATGGCACTCTGGTGCTCATGTTGAACGTCTTTCTGCAAGCCTGGCAGCAATTGCAGGAGGCTGACTGGCACCTTCTGCTGCAGGCCAGCCCCCTGGCCCTCCCCCTGCCCCCGCTGGGGGCCCTGGAGGAGTGGCGCCCGGACGCCAGCGTGCCCCGCAATATATGCTCTCAAGTCAGCATAGTCACAAAGCACCTATAATTTTGATTCATGCATTTATTGGATAGTGAAAGAGAAAGGAGGGGAATTAGTGTAGATAAATGTTCAAATTAAAAAAAAAAGCCTGAAGGAATTAGGACTGGGCTCCTACATCTCACGTTCAGAACTGACTAGGACACTTATGACCAGATTTTCAAAGGTGTGTAAAGATCAGATAGGGTATGTCTACACTACCCCGCTAGTTCGAACTAGGAGGGTAATGTAGGCATACCGCACTTGCAAATGAAGCCCGGGATTTGAATTTCCCAGGCTTCATTTGCATAAGCGGGGAGCCGCCATTTTTAAAACCCCGCTGGTTCAAACCCCGTGCAGCGCGGCTACACGCGGCACGAACTAGGTAGTTCGAACTAGGCTTCCTAGTTCGAACTACCGTTACTCCTCATTTCAAGAGGAGTAACGGTAGTTCGGACTAGGAAGCCTAGTTCGAACTACCTAGTTCGTGGCCCGTGTAGCCGCGCTGCACGGGGTTCGAACCAGCGGGGTTTTAAAAATGGCGGCTCCCCGCTTATGCAAATGAAACCCGGGAAATTCAAATCCTGGGCTTCATTTGCAAGTGCGGTATGCCTACATTACCCTCCTAGTTCGAACTAGAGGGGTAGTGTAGACATACCCTTAGATATCTTTGAAGATCTGAGTTGGCAACTGTCTCTTCAGGAGCTTAATTACCTTTGAAAATCTGAGCTTAGATTTCCAAGTCCAATTTTCAAAAATGACTTTAGTCACTCAAGTGCTTTTGAAAATTTTAACTGGGGGCCTAAAGAGACAAAAATAGACAAAAGGCAGGAGATATGGGATTCCTTTTAAAACCGCGTGACATCTATTTTTAACTACATTTTATATTATTTTTCTCCCAGGGGCAACTGACCCCTCCGGGCCCCTCGCTATGCCACTGCCCCCCCTCCTGCAGATCTATCATCTTATGCACGTGCAAGATCTGTGAGAGCCGTCCCATGAATCTGCGGTTAGTGTCTGTGGCTCCTGCTTCTGGGTGGTGTCTCAATGCTGCCACATTCACCTCCAAAGAGGGGGCTTCCCAGAGCAGGCCCTTGCTGCTGACCCCCAAGGCATCCACAGGTGCAGTCTCCTTTCAATGGGCCCACTTCCCAGGGCTCATTGATCTTGGATCTGGCTTCCATCCCCTCTCCAACCTTTGCAACTGCCCAGAGGTGTCACCTTCCGCCTTATCCATTCCCACCTCATTCACCCCACAGGGACAGTCTCTGCCTCACTTGTCCCAGGGACTATTCTACCAAGACTTAATACAAAGTTTCCATGTAAAAGGACTCACTACAAAGCTAAAAACTTCAATGAGAGAATGATTAATACAGAGACGTGTCTACATCTGCCGCAGGGAGACACCTCTGCCTGCCTCCGCCCCCTTCCCCCAGAGTCCACAGCCCCATTGCAAAGCGGGGGAGGGGAAGGAAAGAGGCTGAAGCCCATCCAATGGGACTGAAGCAGTCATGAGCAAGCCATGCCTGGGAGCCATTCTCCTGTCCATTGCTGGTGCAGTGTTGCTTCAGGCACGCTGAAATGCAGTCACCTCTAGGGTGGGCTGGACAGCTGTTTAACACCTGCACAAGGTTTCGGGCAGGGGGCAGTGCAGGCTGCCTTCCTGCAGAGCCCAGATCAGAACTACCGTGCCCTCCTGGCTTAGGAAAAGAATAAACAGGAGGATTGGAAATTAACCCGCCCAGTCTCACGTCCCCTAGGCAGGGAATGAGCCATCTACATTAGGCCCCAGCTGGAGTATCATGTCCAGTTCTGGGCTCCACATTTCAGGAAATGAGGAGAAACTGGAGAAAGTCCAGAGAAGATCAACACAAATGATGAAAGGTCTAGAGAACATGAGGTATGAGGCAAGGCTGAAGGAATTGGCCTTGTTTACCTTGGAAAAGAGAAGACCGAAAAGGGACATGAAAGCGGCTTTCAAGTATCTAAGGCAGTGGTCTCCAACCTTTTTACACCCAAGATCACTTTTTAAATCTCAGAACAGGTGAAGATCTACCGCCCCGCCCCTTCCTTGAAGCCCCGCCCTCTCTATTCTCCTCCTGTCCATCACTTGCTATTCCCAACCCTTACTTACACACTCTGATAAACAGTTTATTTTTAAATTATGCGATGTATATGTAACCCTTCTGCTGGGTAGGCCTGGCAGTATCCAGGGCTGGGTTCAATATCTTGGGGTCAATCTCACAAAGAACCGGCTCGAGCCCCCACCCAGTGATCTGGGAAATTCACGCACCCCTGGGCACCTTTGAGAGGCAATGCTTCCCCACTCACAAGCACTGAGTCTGAGTGTAGGAAAAGAACATTTAGGCTACGTCTACACTGGCCCCTTTTCCGGAAGGGGCATGTAAATTTCACTAGTCGTCGTAGGGAAATCCGCGGGGGATTTAAATATCCCCCGCGGCATTTAAATAAAAATGTCCGCCGCTTTTTTCCGGCTTTTAAAAAAGCCGGAAAAGAGCGTCTAGACTGGCCCCGATCCTCCGGAAAAAGTGCCCTTTTCCGGAGGCTCTTATTCTTACTTCAAAGTAGGAATAAGACCCTCCGGAAAAGGGCACTTTTTCCGGAGGATCGGGGCCAGTCTAGACGCTCTTCTCCGGCTTTTCTAAAAGCCGGAAAAAAGCGGCGGACATTTTTATTTAAATGCCGCGGGGGATATTTAAATCCCCCGCGGATTTCCCTACGACGACTGCTGAAATTTACATGCCCCTTCCGGAAAAGGGGCCAGTGTAGACGTAGCCTTAATGAAACAGAGAGAGAATTCATATGGCATTAGCTTGGGAAAAACACCAAACAGAGTTCATAACCCAAACATGAGCCAAGCCCCCACCCCAGCCAAGAATCGCCCAAAGTCCACAGAATCTGACTCCCCAAAAGTCTCTGTCCCCACAAGTCTCTCTGCCACCCAGAGTCCCAAAGTTCACCCACAGGGTTTCACCTCCCAACCAGGGTAGAAATGGGGGTGGGGGGAAAGATAGGGGGCACCTTATACAAAACTCCACCACACTTCACCAGCTGTCTTGTCCCACACCTCTGGACACTCTGCTGGGCACCTGTCGCCGCTTCTTGCCTGCCACTGCTCCACGCCACGCCACTGACGGCCACGCCTCAGCCATCGTCGCTCCACGCCACACCGCTGATGACTGTTCTTCGCCTGCCGCTGCTCCATGCCAGGCCACTGATTGCTACCACTTTACCAGCTGCAATGGGCCCAGCTCTCAGCCAAACCAGTGATTTCAACGCTTTAGCTACCAGCTGGACTGGCAAAGGAATCCAGCTTTCACTGGACTAACAAAAAGACTCCTCAGGGAGTCTGCTTTAGGTCTGTCCTTAAAACAAAGGGGGAAAGGGGCAGGCTGGGCCAGTCTTATAGCTCACACCTAGCAGGTGTGAAGCAGGCTGACTCAAGCCCTTTAACCCTTTCCCCCAGCTCTGTTCACTCACCTCTGGAAGGGGGGAGGCTTGTTCCTCGGAGACCTCTTACCATGATGGTGGTGTCTCTCCTGCAAGCACTGGTGGCATGTTTTACAGTTCCCACATTTAGGGGTAGCATGATTAGTGACCCCCCACAACAGCCCCAAATTAGTTACAATTCTTCACATTCCATTCCAGCACTGACCCTCCATCAGCCCTGTCTGAATGGGATTTACATAGTCACACCTCGGATTCTCTCCTGACCGGTATTTACATGTCAACAGTTAACAGTTAACAGTTAATTACCTTGCAGAGCTAAACAATTGTAGTGGGCACACCCACCCCTCCTTTTAGCCAGCTGATAGCAAGCAGCAGTTCAGCCCCTGCTTACATATAAAATTAAAATCAGGTGTTTATAGTTATGTAATAAATGGTCTATTTTTTATTCATGCTATTTAAATCTACAATGAAGTATTTATAATTATACATTTTGTGGGGACAGAGCTCTGCGGCTGGGGGCAGGGGAGAGGGAACAGGGTGCTGGGAGGGCAGAGGACAGGGTTCTGCAGCAGGGGACAGGGTGCCAGTGGGGAAAGAGTTCGGGGAGTGGGGATGGGAATAGGGACAGAGTTCTGTAACTGGGGACAGGGGAGTAGGGTCTGGGGAGTGGGGACAGGGTGCCAGTGGCAGCAGAGAGTCCCCTGCATCTGCCTCGTCCCAGGATTCTCCCCCCCCCCCCCCCCGAGGGAAGCCAGCACATGCCTCCTCCGGGCCCGACTCCCCCTTCTCCCCCCGCGGGGCAGGGAAACCCCTCGCATTCCTGCCCCGGGACAAACCCCCCCTCCCGCGGCGGGGCCAAACCCCCGCGGGAGGCTGCCCCAGGGATAACAGTCCCCCCCATGGCAGGGCCAAACCTCCACGGGCACCTGCCCCGGGGCCAACCCCCACTTCCACGGCGTGGCCCGGCCCATCCCCTTTCCTCCCGCAGGGCGGCCAACCCACACGGGCACCTTCCCCGGGGACAAACCCCCCTCCTGCGCCGCAGCGCGGCCCGGCCCGGCCAAACCCCGCCGGCCAACCCCCGCCCTCGCCTCCCGCAGCATGGCCAACCCCCGCGGGCACCTGCCCCGGGGCCAAACCCCCCTCCCGCGGCACGGCGCAGCCCAGCCCAGCCCAGCCCAGCCAAACTCTGGGGCCAAACCCTGCTCCCACGGCGCAGGGAAACCCCTGCGCTCAACTCACCCCTCTGGCGCTGGCAGCTCAGAGAAGCCTCCGCACTCTTCCTCCGGGGCCGATGCCCCCTCCCCCAGCACGCAACAGAGCTGTGGGAGGGGAGCAGCCCGCGCACTTCCGGAACTCCCGGAAGTGACGCAGGCTTCAAACAGGACTTCTGTCCACCCCGCGAGAAGCCGGCACTACACTAGAGGTAGGTAGTGGGGCTTCTCGGGGGTGGGGGGAAAATGGGGGGTGGGGTTGCCCGAATGCCTCACGATCGACTGGTCGAGGCCTTGCGATCGACCGGTCGATTGCGATCGACGGGTTGGTGACCACGGCCCTAAGGGTATGGCTACACTACAGCGCTAATTCGAACTAACTTACTTCGAATTAGTTAATTCGAAATAAGCTAATTCGAAATAACGCATCTAGACCCAAAAACTAATTCGAATTAGCGTTTTGCATCCACACTGATTGGACGCCAGGTCGCATTTAAGGGCAGATGAAACCAGTTCCGGCAGGGCATCAGGTCAGTAGTTGCTTTGTGTGGCTGCTGTCTGAGGCTATCTGAGGCTGATACTTAAAGGGACCCCCCTGGACAGCGGATTCTCAGCTTTTCCGCTTACTTGCCTACCTCGCCGAGAGACAGCAAAGCGTTTTCCTCTCTGCCTGTCTGTGTCGGTGGTTCCCATTGGGGACGCAGCCACAGTTGGCAACATGGAGTCAGAGCTCGCCCATGGCATTCTGCTCCAGTTTTTGGACTTGCTGCTGCAAGCCTGCCAGCAATGGCTGGAGGCTGCCTGGCACCATCTGGTGCACGTCAGCCCCCTGCCCCTCCCCTTGGCCTCCCTGGCGGCCATGGAGGAGCCGCAGCAGCGTCCGGACGCCGGCGTTCCCCACCGCATCTGGCGTCTGGACACCAGCAGCGACTGGTGGGACCGCATCGTCCTGGAGCACTGGGGAGACAGACAGTGGACCCAGAACTTCAGGATGAACCCAGAACTTCCTGTAGCTCTGCGAGTGGCTCGCCCCTGCTCTGTGGCAACAGGACACTCGCATGAGGCTCACCATCATCCTCCATAAGCGTGTGGCCATCGCCCTGTGGAAGCTCTCCATGCCAGACAGCTACAGATCCGTCGGGAACCAGTTCAGCGTGGGGAAATCCATCGTTGGAGCAGTGCTCATGCAGGTACGGCACTCGCCGGCCACTGGGCCAGGGGGGAGGGGGGCTGCAAGGAGGGGATGGGCCACCCCAGGGAAAACGGGGGGGGGGGGGAGTAAGCTAAAGTGCCCCACACGGGAGGGTTCGGTCTGTCCCGTCCGTACTACATGTCGCCCACAGCGGCCAGGATCGCAGCGGGGGTTGCTTCTGCAAGTGGGGCGTGGGGCAGTGCCAGGGAACGAAAACTCCCAGCCACCCGAGCGCCCCAGTGATTTACAGTTTGGTGTGTCTCTCTGCAGGTGGTCAAGGCCATCAACCAGGTGCTGCTCTGCAGGGTGGTCCGCCTCACCGACCCGGACGCGGTCATACAGGGGTTTGGCGCCCTCGGCTTCCCCAACTGCAGGAGGGCCATCAATGGGACGCACATCCCCAACCGTGCTCCGGAACACCAGGCCTCCCAGTACATCAACCACAAGGGATACTTCTCCGTGATCCTGCAGGCTGTGTCTGACCACCGGGGCCAGTTCACGGACATTAATGTGGGCTGGTCCAGCAAGGCAGACGATGCCAGGGTGTTCCGGAACTCCTCCATGTGCCGGAGGCTGCATGCCGGGACCTTCTTCCCTGACCACCACATCAGGGTCGGGGACGTGGACATGCCCGTCTGCCTGGTGGGGGATGCGGCCTACCCCCTACAGCCCTGGCTGATGAAGCCCTATATGGGGCACCTCAACCCCTCCCGGCAGGACTTCAATGCCAGGCTCACCAGGATCCGCATTGTGGTCGAGGGGGCCTTTGGCCGACTGAAAGCACGATTTAGGTGCCTTCTCACCCGCCTCAACCTCGCCGAGCACAGTATCCCTCCCGTGGTGGCCGCATGTTGTGTGCTGCACAATGTATGTGAACGGAAGGGGGAGGCTTTCCTGCCAGCCTGGATGGCTGAGGCTGACCGCATGGCTGGCCAGTACGTGCAGCCCCGCACTGCCGCCATCTGGGAGGCCCAGCGGGGGGCCGTCCAGATCCGGGAAGCCCTGCGGGAGAGCTTCCACGTGGAGGAGGACTGAACTCTCCCTGCATGCCCCACTGGGGCCTTCTTGCACCCTCACTTCCTTTCCCTTTCCCCTCCCTAACCCCCCTTCCCAATGTAAAATAAAAACACCTGTTTTGCCAAAAAAAAACCCTCTCTTTATTGTACATAACTGGGGTGGGGGGAGGGAGGAATGAGGGTAGGAGAGGGGAGGGGGAAACCTGGGAGGAGGGATCTGGAAGGGGGAGAAAGGGGAGGAAGGGAAGGGAAAGCTCAGGGTTGGGGGTCCTGCTGGCTCTCCCGTCTCGCAGCACTGAGGGAGTGGGTGTGGAGGGTGGGGCAGGAGGGACGGGGGGTGCGGAGGATGCGGGAGGGGGAGCAGGGGTGGTAGGAGGAGCGAGAGCTGGGGCGGCCGCAGGGGCTGGAGCAGGAGGAGGCAGGAACCTGTCCACCAAGATCTGGAGGTGGCTGCGGAGGGCACGGCCCTGCTCCTCCAGCGCCTCCAAGCTCCGCTGCCGCAGCCGCAGGTCCTCCCAGACCCAGTGGTCCTGGGTGCAGAGCTGGTGCTCCAGTAGCCGCAGGTGCTGCCGCTGATAGTCCTCCAGGTTGCGGGTGCGCCTGCTGGCCCAGGTGCAGGTGGCTGTTGCAGGCGGGGTGGTGCGCCCTGCAGTCTCAGGTGCTGCATCTGTGGTGAAACAAGAGCAGTGGTCAGTTCTCCCTGGGGACACAGTTGGTGAAACCCAGCCCCCCTCTGCAAGGCAAGGTCGGTATGTGGGGAATGGGCCATGGCCCCTGCATGACACTCAGCTGCTGCTCCATGGTGGGCAAGGCCCAGGAGCATGGTCCCTGGGCTCCCTCTCCTCCCACGCTCCCCATACACATAAGGGGAGCATGATGGCACTCACATGTGGAGCCCTCCCCGGCCTCGGACGACACAGCCAATGTGCTCTGTGGGATGCCTTGGGGGTCCTGGGCAGGCTCCCTGCAGGCTCCTGGATCTCGGCATCCTCCTCCTCCTCCTCCGTGTCAGGGACAGGGCCCTCTTCCCCGGGGTCGATCACCACCCGGGGGGCATGGACTGCATGAGCCCCCAAGATGCGGTCCAGTGCCTCATAATGAGGGCATGCCTCTGGGTTGGCCCCTGGCTGGGAGGCCCTGTAGTAGGCCTGCCACAGGTCCTTTATTTTGCAGCGGACCTGCTCCAGGGTCCAAATGTGGCCTCTGATGGCCAGGCTGGCAGCCATGTGGCTGTAGACGGCCGCATTCCTGTGCTTAGTGCAGAGATTGTGGACGTTGGAGGCCTCCCCCCAAACCTCAATGAGGTCCACGATCTCCGCACTAGACCAGGCAGGCACCCGCCTCTTGTGGCCCCGGGCAGGCTCCTGGGAGCCACCGGCCTGGTCCTGGGAAGAGGTGGAGGGCTGGGTGGCAGAGGGTGGCTGGCTCATGCTCTTCCAGGTGCAGGGTCTGCCGGCTGGGTGCTGGCAGGCTTGCACCTGGCACGGGCACCGTAGCCAGACCGTGGCCCTCTAAGGGCTCCGGGGCCGGGAGGGAGGCAGAAGAGTTTCCCTGGTTTGGCCCAGAGTGGCCACCAGGGCAAGCTGGGGAGGGCTAGCCTCCCACTAGTTCGAATTAAGTGGCCACACAGCCCTTAATTCGAACTACTCAATTCGAATTAGGTGTTAGTCCTCGTAGAATGAGGTTTACCTAGTTCGAATTAAGTGCTCCGCTATTGCGAATTTAATTAGGCTCATCACAAGCATGCCTGGGTTCTTTTTCTGGCTCTGTTCCACTGTGTGACCTGAGGCAAGTCATCTCCCCTCCTTTGTCTATTTAGATTGTAAACTCTTTGGGGCTGTGTGCTTTCACAATGCCTAGCACTATGAGGCTCTGATCTCAGATGGAACCTGAAGGTGCTGCCATCATAGAAGTAACTGTCAAATGCTGAGGGCACCCCCATCAATGCTGGTACTCTTCACTGTCGTAAGGACTAAGGGAAGTCGATGGGGGCATTTCTCCCATTGACCTCCCGCTGTGGAGATGGCAACAAGCTATGTTATTTATGTAGACTGCATCTATGTTGTTTACATAGCTGAAGTTGCCTACCTTAAGCTGACCTTCTGGGTGTAGTGTAGACCTGGCCTCAGCAAGGACATGCACAAAAGAATGCCAGGAGGATCGAAGAACAGGTTGAAACCCCTGTCCTGCATCATCTCAAAGCTCTATTTGTTTATTTTCTCATGCATTTTGATTTACTAACTGTGGCTCTCCATAGGCTAAATATTCAGGAGCAATTACAGATTCTACCCAGTTACTGTCACTTTCCTAATCAGTTAACCCATCAGTATCAATAGCCAACACATACCCATGTGAACCAGTCTCCTGCAAAGGCTTGGAGAACAGGTAGGCCTTGCAGGTGCCCTGAAAATCAACACATTCTGTCTGATGGGGTATGTCTACACTGCAAAGTTAGTTCGAACTAACTTTCCTAGGCGCTACACTAGCGCTCCGTTAGTTCGAACTTAATTCGAACTAACGGAGCGCTTAGTTCGAACTAGGTAATCCTCATTTTACGAGGATTAAGCCTAGTTCGAACTAGCTAGTTCGAATTAAGGGCTGTGTAGACCCTTAATTCGAACTAGTGGGAGGCTAAGGCTTCCCAGGTTTCCCTGGTGGCCACTCTGGCCAACACCAGGGAAACTCTATTGCCCCCCTCCCGGCCCCGGAGCCCTTAAAGGGCCACGGGCTGGCTACACAGTTTGTGCCAGTTGCAAGGCTGCAAGCACCCGTGCCAGCAGACCCTGCACCTGCCACACGATGAGCCAGCCACCCGATGACACCCAGCCCTCCACTGCTCCCCAGGACCAGCCTGGCGGCTCCCAGGAGCCTGCCCGGGGGCGCAAAAGGCGGGCGCCCACCTGGTCAAGTGCGGAGATCGTGGACCTCATCGAGGTTTGGGGGGAAGCCTCCAATGTCTACGATCTCCGCACTAGCCACCAGAACGCGGCCGTCTACGGCCGCATGGCTGCCAGCCTGGCCGCCAGGGGCCACCAGCGCAGCCGGGAGCAGGTGCGCTGGAAAATTAAAGACTTGCGGCAGTCCTATTCCCGGGCCTGCCACCCAGGGGCTGACCCGGAGGCCTGCCCCCACTTCCATGCCCTGGACCGCCTCCTGGGGGCTCATGTCGTCCCTGCCCCCCGGGACGTGATAGAACCCGGGGCAGAAGGACCGCTCCTGGACACAGAGGAGGAGGAAGAGGGCTCTGAGAGCCAGGAGCCTGCTGGCAGCCTGCCTAGGACCTGGGACCCCCGAGGCACGCCACAGAGCCGCTCGCCTGCGTCGTCTGAGACCGGGGAGGCGTCCACCTGTGAGTACCCTCGTGTTCCCCTTATGTGTACGGGGGGCTGGGGCGAGAGGGAGCCCCCGGACCGTGCGCCTGGGCCTTGCCCACCACGGAGCAGCAGCTGGGGATCCTGCAGGGGCCCTGGCCTTGCAGAGGGGAGCTGGGTTTCACACACCTGGGCACCTGGGGTAATTGACCGCTGGTCTTCTTGCACCACAGCCGCAGCACCTGGGGCTGCAGGGCACACCACCCCGCCTGCAGCAGCCGCCCGCGCCCGGGCAAGCAGGACAGCCAGGAACCAGGAGGACTACCAGAGGCGGCACCTCTGGTTCCTGGATCGACAGCTCCGTCTCCAGGACCACTGGGTCCAGGAGGACCTCAGGCTGCGCCGGAGGAGTCTGGAGGCCCTGGAGGTGCAGGGCTGTGCCCTGCGAGGCCACCTCCAGAGCCTGCTGGACCGCTTCCCATTTCCTTCTCCCCCTGCTCCCCCTCTTGCTCCCCCTCTTGCTCCCCCTGCTCCCCCCGCTCCCGCTCCTGCTTCCTCCACACCCCCTGTCCCTCCTGCCCCCCCCCCCACAACCATTTCCCACCGACGCCCCCGGACCCGCAGTGTGGCGAGACGGGAGAGGCAGCCGGACTCCCACCCCTGAGCTTTCCTTTCCCTTCCTCCCTTCTCTCCCCTTCCCTTCCAGCTCCCTTGTCCCAGGTTTCCCCCTCCCCTCTCCCATCCTCATTCCTCCCTTCCCGCACCCAATTATGTTCAATAAACAGACGTTTTTGTTTCAAAAACAGGTGTCTTTATTGTACAGTAGGTAGGGAGGGGAAAGGGGAAGGGGGGTAGGGTGGAAGAAGGCCCCAGTGGGGCATGCAGGGAGAGGTCAGTCCTCCTCCTCCTCCACCAGGAAGCTCTCCCGCAGGGCTTCCCAGATCCGGACGGCCCCCCGCTGGGCTTCCCGGATGGCGGCGGTGCGGGGCTGACCGTAGTGTCCAGCCATGCGGTCAGCCTCAGCCATCCAGGCTGGCAGGAAAGCCTCTCCCTTTCGCTCACACAAATTGTGGAGCACACAACATGCCGCCACCACGGGAGGGATGTTTTGCTCGGCCAGGTCCAGACGGGTGAGGAGGCATCGAAAGCGGGCTTTCAGTCGCCCGAAGGCCCCCTCCACCACGATGCGGGCCCTGGTCAGCCTGGCGTTGAAGGCCTGGCGGGAGGGATTGAGGTGCCCCGTGTAGGGCTTCATGAGCCAGGGCTGCAGTGGGTAGGCGGCATCCCGCACCAGGCACACGGGCATGTCCACGTCCCCGACCCTGATGTGGCGGTCGGGGAAGAAGGTCCCGTCCTGCAGCCGCTGGCACACGGAGGAGTTGCGGTACACCCGGGCGTCGTGTGCTTTGCCGGACCAGCCCACATTAATGTCCGTGAACTGTCCCCGGTGGTCACACATGGCCTGCAGGATCACGGAGAAGTACCCCTTTCTGTTGACGTACCGGGACGCCTGGTGTTCCAGGGCACGGATGGGGATGTGCATCCCGTCGATGGCCCCCCCGCAGTTGGGGAAGCCGAGGGCGCCGAATCCCCGGATGACGGCATCCGGGTCGGCGAGGCGGACCACCCTGCGGAGCAGCACCCGGTTGATGGCCTTGACCACCTGCGGAGAGAGACACAGCAAAGCGCCAATCAGTGGGGCGCCCGGGTGGCTGGGAGCGTGCGTGCCCTGGTAGTGCCCCACGCCCCACTCCCGGAAGCAACCCCCCTGGCGGCGTGTAGTACGGCCGGGACAGCCCGACCCCTCCGGTGCGGGGCGCTTTCGCCTCCTCCCGCCCCCCCTTTGTCCCTGGGGCGGCCCATCCCCTCCTCGCAGCCCCCCTCCCCCCCGGCTCGGTGGCCGACGAGTGCCGTACCTGCATGAGCACCGCTCCGACGGTGGATCTCCCCACGCCGAACTGGTTCCCGACGGATCGGTAGCTGTCCGGCGTGGAGAGCTTCCAGAGGGCGATGGCCACCCGCTTCTGGAGGGGGATGGCGGGTCTCATGCGAGTGTCCCTTCTTTGCAGGGCAGGGGCGAGCCACTCGCAGAGCTCCAGGAAGGTGTCCCTCCTCATCCTGAAGTTCTGGGTCCACTGTCGGTCGTCCCAGCGCTCCAGGACGATGCGGTCCCACCAGTCGCTGCTGGTGTCCAGACGCCAGACGTGGCGGGGCACGCCGGTGCCGGGGCGCCGACGCGGCTCCTCCACAGCCCCCAGGGCGGCCAGGCGGAGAGGCAGGGGGCTGACGTTCACCAGGTGGTGCCAGGCAGCCTCGAGCCATTGCTGGCAGGCTTGCAGCAGCAAGTCCAGAAAGTGCACCAGAAGGTGCAGGGCGAGCTGTGGCTCCATGTTGCCACCTGCGGCGGCCCCCCCGAAGGGAAGCACCGACACAGACGGGCACAGAGACCAACGCTTTGCTGTCCCTCGGCGAGGTTGGCAAGCAAGCAGGAAAAGCTGAGAACCGGCTGTCCGGGGGGGTCCCTTTAAGCTCGAGCCTCAGATAGCCTCAGACAGCAGCCACACAAAGCAACTACTGACCTGATGCCCTGCCAGAACCGGTTTCAGCTGCCCTTAAATGCCCCCCTGCGTCCAATCAGTGTGGACGCGCTAGTTCGAATTAGCAAAACGCTAATTCGAACTAGTTTTTAGTTCTAGATGTGTTAGTTCGAATTAGCTTAGTTCGAATTAACTAATTCGAACTAAGTTAGTTCGAATTAGCGCTGTAGTGTAGACATACCCTTGTTGATCAAGGGAAGGGGAAGCAAATGCTAGATTCAAGAGCCCTGCACTGAAAGGGTTCTTCCACTAGGCCAGGGGTTCCCAAACTTTTTGACACGGGGACCAGTAAATCCATTCACGAGCTTTTGGAGGACCGGTAACATTCATTTCCATATTTGCATATTCATTAAGCAAATGATGCATATTCAAATAAGTTGTTTCGGGTCCTCCCAAAGCCCCCAGTGCTAGCTTTAGCAAGGCTTTTGATACGGTCACCCACAATATTCTTGCCAGCAAGTTAAGGAATATGGATTGGAGAAATGGACTGTAAGATGGATAGAAAGCTGGCTAGACCAGGGTTTCCCAAACTTTTTTCTTTAGTTGGAACCCGTTTTTTTTTCAGACCTGTTTTTTGCAGCCCAAAAATAGAAACGCATATAAAAAAAGAATGAAAAATGAATAAATTTTCAGTGTTTCACCCAGCTGCATCCTCCGCCCAGCCTGGGCCAGGGCTTGGGGGACGCGGCGCCGCACAGGCAATCCAGGAGGCGGGAGCAGGAGCAGATTGGGGGTAGGGTATCTGGCTAGGAGGGAGGGTGCAAGGAGGGGTAGGGTTGCCAGGTGTCCGGTTTTGTACCGAAAGTCTGGTATTTGAGGGTTCAGTCCGGGAAACAAATTGAGAAATTACCAGACATATAAAATGTCCGGTATTTTCTAATTAGGTAAGTTTTATTATAATTAGGTGTATCAGTCCATAGCTGCGAACTGCCTGGCTGGTAGATGTGCTGACGCTGCGTGAGTGTGTCTAACAGCCAGGCAGTTCGCAACTACTCGAGGGAGGGTACTGGGGTGGGGGGGGGGAGCGCAAAATGGAATCCCCGGGACTGGACTCACTCCTGTGCCCGGGTCAGTCCCGCTTCCCGCCGGCCGATTCGCTCCCCCCCACCCCCCCGCTTCTCCTCCCGATCTCCCCTGGCCAGCCCTGCTGCCCCCATCCAGCCCTGCTTCCGGAGGCTGGTTTTCCCATCCTCCTCCTGATCTGCCCCGGCCAGCACGTCCGCCGCCCGTCCCTGCCCCCCGTCCAGCCCTGCTTCTGTTTGTCAGAGGCTGGAGAAGGATGGCTGGAGACAAATCGCTTGATCATTGTCTTCAGTCCAGCCTCTCTGGGGCACCTGGTGCTGGCCACTGTCGGCAGACAGGACACAGGGCTAGATGGACCTTTGGTCTGACCCAGTACGGCCGTTCTTACGTTCTTATGCTTCCGCCGGCCGCCTGCCCGGCTCCCCCCCATCTCCACCGGACAGCCCCGCTGCCCCCAACCCTGCTTCCTGGCGGCTGGTTTCCCCCACACACACCCCTCCTCCCAGCCCGCCCCGCCCTGCTCCCCTCCTGGAAGCCACGCTGAGGCCCGGTATTTTTTTCCCGTGGCCTGGTACCAGGCCCATAGTTTGGGAAACGCTGATATAGGCCATGTTCTGCCTTCTTTGCACAAGACAAATTTCACCTTCCATGAAAGTGTGAAAGGAAGGTATTGAGGCCTACCCAGAATATGTCAAATGAGCACCAGTTTAATTGTAAGTGGAAAGGAAAGGCAGCACTCTCAGATACAGGAGATAAAAATAAAAACAAAATTTGATTGGTTGACCAACAATAACCCTGCTTTTAGGGAAGTAAGTAACTCAGACAGCAGTATGCAACAAAGTGCTGATTACCCCAAATGGAGCAGACGAAAGTTTTTTGTAAGGGCAGAATGAGACAACAAAAATCTAACGTCAGCAATTGTCAGGCGAGTGGAGGATACCAAAATACCGAAACAGGGTATATAAGGTTGGCTGAAACAGACCACGAGCGGACGGGTTGCGAATCCAAAAAGCTGGGTCTTATCAACCAGGGCTCCCTCCCCGGCGCTGAATCTCGCTGCCGCACATAAGCTCCGAAAGGGGAACAAATAAGCTCCGAAAGGGGAACGAATACCGGTCGTAAGTTGCAACGAAAAATCCAAAGAAAGGAAAAACATAAAGAAAAGAATATCTCCTGAATCTAAGCAATGCTTCTATCTTTCTTAACGTGAGTATTATATAACTGTTAACTCCATAAATTTTTTAAAGGTAACTCAGGAGGGTATATCAGTAGGAGAAGTTATTATTTCTTGTTATTTTTAACTGTACTGTTTCTACTTTTTCTTTGTATATTATATTGTCTTAAAAGAATCAAAAATAATGAATTGATTTAAATGGAAAATTGATTATAAAGTAAATAGAAAAAATAAATAATCTTTGTTTGACCCTAAAAAGAAGTATTCCTCTCTCTGTGGTTTCAAATCCTTTAAAGAACCAAACCCGGTTACCGAAGGAAAGGAAATTGTCTCTCAACTCCTGTCCCCAGCCTTTCCTCTGGGTCATTTGGTGCCTCTTTGGATGTTATGTTTGAACTGCCGGGTGAGTACCTGGGTAAGGGGATAGGACGAAAATCTTATTTAAATAGGTATAAGCCACCATCACTCCATTTGCTGCAGCTTGGATTGGGGGGTAGTAGTAAATTCCTTCAGAAATTTTCCCCCAGTGCAACAGTGGTGTGTCTCCAGGCTTACCCAAGAGAAAGCTAGGCTTCTGACACAGGAAGCAACTGAACCCCCATCTTCTAATACTCAGGCCCATTTCTTAAGCAATGTTACAGGAGTTGGAGCTGAAGGCCACAAAGGGCCACCAGATCATCCAATCTGATTTCCTGCCTATAATAGGACACTAAATCTCACCCAGTTACCTCTGATTTGAGCCCAATCTCCTGGCTTAAAGAACAGCATCACACCCCTCTTGACCACATGAGGTTTCCCTAATAGCAATGCATGCTGGAGCTAGAGGAAAGTCCTGTGCCCAGATTTAGATTTTTCTGAAGATTAAAGGACTTTGCATAGGAGGCAGGATCCCCTCTGGAGGAAGAGCAATATTGTCTGTAGAACTCAAGAGCATTTTGTGGATGATGTTCATATATCCCAACCATCCTCCAGCCCCTTACACCATTCACGTTGTGGAGGGGACATTGTGAATCACTCTGTCTGTGGCTGTTGCCATGGTCCTCCCAGTCTGTGCAGATATTTCAAGACTGAGCCAATCACCCCTTCCCCTCCTCTCTGCTTAATATACGGGAAGACAACCAACTAGAAAAAGCCATCCGAGCTTTGGCAAGCTCCGTTCCTGCCATTGCCAAGCCTCGAACCCCGAGTCCAAGGCTGCTTGGCTCTGAGGCTCAGTGGCGCTCCTCACCCTTTGACGAATCCTGGCATTTGCAAAGTTATTATACCTCATTATGAATTGGATTTTATCTACTGTAAATAGTCCTACCATTATAGTGTCATAAGAAGCAATTAGCCCCCGCCTTGCTTATATGCACAAGGGGCAGGCTTTAATATCACTCAACAGCAAGGCCTTGCTGTGGCTCCAGCATACATATGTGAAATAAGAGGTTTCACTATTGAGATTAACCCTCTCAGTGCTGTTAACATTTGCCCCTACCCTAAAATTTCCCACGTCAATGTTACTAGGAGAACACCAAAGCAACATGACTATCTTTGGGCTGCTGGGCTTCCTTCTGACTCAGGGATCTGTTTGGCTGTGTGCTGCAGCAATGCGGGCAGTCTTCCTCTCTCTGGTGGATGCAGTTCAAGCAGTTGATAAATTGTGGCTTGTCCTGTATTGCCTTTAACCTGGTGTCAAGAGGCCGCCCGTCCGGGCCGCCGCCTCTCCTGTTGCCCCTAGGCCGCGCTCAGGATACCACTTGACTCTGGGTCACCGGGCGGAGTGGGGGGTCCGGGCCCACCCTCTCTCCGGACCCCAACCCAGGGCCCTGACACTGAGAGGAGCCCTCTCAGTGGTAGCAGGGGGGGCCGGTACCCCAAAACGCCCCTGCTCTCGGGTTACACAGCCCGCCCTGGGTCTTGCTCCACTCCGCCGACCCTCACTGCTCCGGGTACCCGCCTGTCTCTGCGGGCTCCCCGCTGCCTTGGCTGCCTCCTTGCCTGGCTCCCGTGGCTCGTTCCTCCCCCGCTCGGGCCCCTCCTCCGGCTGGCTTGGCTGCCGCAGGTCTCACCCCCGCCGCCGCTGGCTCCTGCCCCGCCGCCGCTGGCTCCTGCCCCGCCGCCGCTGGCTCCTGCCCAGTCGGGTCCGCTGGCCCCGCCGGTTCCGCCCCCCTTCCCCTGGCCTCCCCGGCTCCTTTTATCCCCCCTCCCCTTGCCGTCCCTGGCGTTGCGCTCCCGACGTCATCACCGGCGCGCCCCGGCGCCGCGTGATGACGTGTCCCTCCGCCCCCGCTCGGGCCTGCCGCGCTGATTGCCGGCTCCGCGGCGGCCCCGTCTGCCTCGCTCAAGTGGCGGGGTTGCTCCACCCCGTCACACACCTCCCCCCTTTGCAAAGTTCCTACACCCCCCGGTTGCTCGTCACCCGGCAACCGTGAGAGGCAGTCTGCATTCCCATTGTCCTTGCCGGGTCTGTGTTTGACTTCGAAACGAAAAGGTTGTAAACTTAAATACCACCGCATTATCCGCGCGTTATTGTCCTTCATGGTCTGCATCCACTTCAGGGGTTCGTGGTCCGTCACCAGCGTGAAGGCATTGCCTGTAAGGAAATAGCGCAGAGAATCTATGGCCCATTTGACGGCTAACGCTTCCTTTTCAATCACTGCGTAGTTTTTTTCCCTAGGGAACAGCTTGCGGCTCAGGTAGGCTATGGGGTACTCCGTGCCCTCTTCCTCCTGCGCGAGAACCGCTCCGAGCCCCACTTCGGAGGCATCGGTTTGTAATATGAACGGTTTTTCGAAATCAGGTGGCCGTAACACTGGCCCTGACATCAGGCACTGGCGGAGCGCCTCAAAGGCCCGCACCCCTTGGGGCGTCCACACCACCCTTTGAGGGTGATCTTTCTTTGTAAGGTCTGTTAGCGGGGCCGCCAGTGAGGCAAAGTGGTTTATAAACCGCCGGTAATACCCCGCGAGGCCTAAAAACTGGCGGACTTGTCGCTTGGTGTGGGGCTGAGGGTAGTCTCTAATGGCTTGTACCTTGTCCAGCAGTGGTTTTAACCGCCCCCTCCCCACCGTGTATCCCAGGTACGATACTTCCCTGTTTCCGAATTGGCACTTCTTGGGGTTTGCCGTGAGTCCTGCTCGTTGGAGCGCCCGCAGGACAGCTTCCAGCTGTTGCAGATGGTCCTCCCAAGTCCTACTAAAGACGACAATGTCGTCTATATATGCCGTGGCGTATTCGCGGTGGTCTTCTAATATCTCGTCCATCATCCGCTGGAATGTAGCTGCCGCGCCGTGCAGCCCGAATGGCATGGTGACGACTTGGAAAAGCCCAAACGGGGTAGCGAACGCTGTCTTCTCTCGGGCTGCCGGTGCTAAGGGTATTTGCCAATACCCCTTTGTGAGGTCGATTGTCGACAAATACTCTGCCTGCCCCAACCGTTCCAGCAGCTCGTCTACTCTGGGCATGGGGTACGCGTCAAACTTAGACACGGCGTTCAGCTTACGGAAGTCAATGCAGAAACGTGTCGCTCCGTCCTTTTTTGGCACTAGCACGATGGGGCTCCGCCACTCACTCCGCGATTTCTCCACTACTCCCCACCGTGTCATGTCCTGCAGTTCCCTTTGGACTGTGTCCCACAACTTCCGGGGGATGGGGCGCACGGGGTCTCGAACCTTTTTTCCCGGCTCCGTGGTGATTTCGTGTTGTACTAGGCTCGTTCTCCCAGGTCGGCTCGTTAGGCTGGCCGCTGCCCGTTGCAACACTGCCCGGAGTTGGCCCTGCTGAACCTGATTTAGCTCTTTCCCCACAGGGCTAGCTGCCCAGGTGACCTCTTCCTCGCCCCAGGGCCCAAACTCGATCTCTGTACTCAAGGCCTCTGCTAGGGGCTCTTCCCGTGGTACCCACCGTTTTAATAGGTTAATGTGGTACACCTGGCTTTGACGGTGCCTACCCCCCACTTGGACTTCATAGTCTACCTCTCCGATCTTTTTAATGACCTGGTACGGCCCTTGCCACTTGGCTAACAGCTTGGACTCCCCTGTTGGCAGCAGCACCAAGACCGGGTCACCCGGACTGAGGGTCCTCGGCCGTGTCCCCCTATCGTAGTGGCGGGCTTGGGTTTCTTGAGCTTTCTCCAGGTTTTCCCGTGCCCACCTCCCTATGGTCCTCATACGGTCCCGTAGCTTAATTACGTATTGGACGGCCCCCAGTGCGGAGGACGTCTGCTCCTCCCACCCTTCCCGCACTAAGTCTAGTATACCCCGCGGCCGCCGGCCGTACAATAGTTCAAACGGCGAGAACCCCACCGATGACTGTGGTACCTCCCGTACCGCGAAGAGCAGGGGCGGTAGCAGCTTGTCCCAATCGTGTGGATCATCCTCCACCAATCGCCGTAGCATCGCCTTCAAAGTTTGATTAAATCGCTCGACGAGGCCGTCCGTCTGGGGGTGGTAGGCCGCGGTGCGGATCTTCTTCACCTGCAGCCAGTTGCATAGCTCCTTCATTAGCCGCGACACCAGATTCGTGCCCTGGTCGGTCAAAATCTCCTTTGGGAGTCCAACACGGGCGAACATCTTTACGAGCTCGTCGGCTATCGCGGCTGCAGTGGTCTTGCGTAGGGGCACGGCCTCCGGATAGCGCGTCGCGTAGTCAACTACAACCAAAATGTACTGATGCCCCCTCCGGGTGCGCTCCAGGGGTCCTATCAGGTCCATGCCTATTCGCTCGAAAGGTTCCGATACCAGCGGCATGGGCACTAGGGCGGCTCGGGGTACCCGGGCCCCAGAGGTCCGTTGGCATTGCGGGCACGACCGGCAGAAATCCTTAATGTTCTGGTACACCCCTGGCCAATAAAACCTCTGGAGCACCCGTTGCTGCGTTTTCTCGGTCCCCAGGTGCCCTGCCCAATGATTGTTATGGGCCATCTCCATCACCCGCCACCGATACGCCTTCGGCACGACCAATTGGGTTGCCCCATCTCCTAGCCCCGGGACCCGATACAGCCGATCCCCCTGGATCTTGAAATATGGGCCTTGCCCGGGCCTCTGCTCGGCCTCTTCGCCCTCCCCCGGGGTGCTCAGTGCGTTCTCCCATGCGTGCTGTAGCGTCGGGTCTTCCCGCTGCAGGACTAGAAAATCGCCCTTATCGATATCTAGGGCTGCCAATGACTCTCCCCTCCCCGGTTCCTGCGGGGGCAGCGGCCCCGCGTCCTCCTCCTGGGTGGCCCATGCCTCGTGCGTGCCTCCCTGGTCGCGGGGGTCCCATTCCCCCAGGAGCCGCCGCAGTCCGGGCCAGTCTCTGCCCAGTAACACGGGGCAGGGTAGCCGGGGTGTTATTGCTACTCGCAGATCCCCGCCCTGTTGCCCGTCGTGTATCTTCACCCAGGTCGTGGGGTACGACCTAGTGTCCCCATGCACGCATTTAATCCACACCGGGGTTCGGGTGCGCACCCCTTTCCCTAGCGCGTCTCGCCGCACTAGCGTCTGCCCGCACCCCGAGTCCAGTACGGCCTCCACTGCCTCCCCATTTAGGCGTACCTGCCCTGTTATACGGGCCCGGCTTACCTCCGATCGCGGCCCTCTCTGGGGTTTGGGCTGTCCGAACGTGCAGTCCATCATGGGGCATTCCCGGCGGAAGTGGCCCTCCTGGCCGCACTGGAAGCACGTCGGTTTTACTTGGGGGCCCGGTGCTTCTTCCGTGCCCCTTTCGGCCCCGGTCCGTGTTTCCACTCTCTCGCGGTGCTCGGCCCCGCGCCACACTGGGGCTAATCGCCGTTCCGGCCCTCGGGTTGGGGGGCTTCTGGCCCTGGGCCCTGTGTTGCCCCGCCCTTCCTTCCCTCTGGGGCTAGGGTCTCCCCGACCCGCCGGGTTGGTCACGGACCCTATCTTGCCGTGTCCTACTGGTGCCTCGGCCGCCATGAAGTGCTCCATGAGCGTCACGGCTTCTTCCATAGTCCCGGGCAGGTGTCGGCGTACCCATTGCTGGCCCTCCGCGGGGAGCACCTGCAAGTACTGCTCAAGTACCACCAGGTCCGCCACCTGGGCTGCTGTCTTATTAGATGGCTCCAGCCACCGCAGCCCGGCTTCCCGGATCCGCTGGGCGACCGCTCGGGGGCGCTCCCCCGCTCCGTACTTTGCTGCTCGAAACCGCTGCCTGTACGTCTCTGGGGAAATGCCCATCTGGTCGAGGATCGCCTCCTTGACCTTGTAATAGCACAACGCGTCGCGGTCCGATAAGCTGCGGTAGGCGAGCTGCGCCGGGCCGGACAGGTAGGGGGCGAGTATCGTAGCCCAGTGCTCCTGGGGCCAACGGGCTGCTATGGCCACCCGCTCGAACGTCACTAGAAACGCTTCGGTATCGTCCTCCTCCCCCAATTTGGCGAGCCTGATGGGTAGTCGTACTGGGCCCGTCATGTCCTCCTCCCCCTCGTCGGTGGGTCCCGCCGGCCTTGTCCCATCCCTCAGCTCCCGAACTAGCTGTTTCTGCTGCTCCCTAAATTCGGCTGTCAGTTGCCGCAATGCCTCTGTCTGTTGCCTCTGTAATTGACGCTGGCTATCCACCAGCCACTCCACGATTTTGTCCCCATCCATGGTGCCTCAACCTATTCGGGGTGGCAATGGAAATGGAAGAGGGGGAAGGGACCAAGACCGAAAGAAAAACGAGGCCCCTCTCCTCCTGTGCCCTCCGTTACAGGGCCGCCACTGCCCACGTTCTCCACCACGTGTCAAGAGGCCGCCCGTCCGGGCCGCCGCCTCTCCTGTTGCCCCTAGGCCGCGCTCAGGATACCACTTGACTCTGGGTCACCGGGCGGAGTGGGGGGTCCGGGCCCGCCCTCTCTCCGGACCCCAACCCAGGGCCCTGACACTGAGAGGAGCCCTCTCAGTGGTAGCAGGGGGGGCCGGTACCCCAAAACGCCCCTGCTCTCGGGTTACACAGCCCGCCCTGGGTCTTGCTCCACTCCGCCGACCCTCACTGCTCCGGGTACCCGCCTGTCTCTGCGGGCTCCCCGCTGCCTTGGCTGCCTCCTTGCCTGGCTCCCGTGGCTCGTTCCTCCCTCGCTCGGGCCCCTCCTCCGGCTGGCTTGGCTGCCGCAGGTCTCACCCCCGCCGCCGCTGGCTCCTGCCCCGCTGCCGCTGGCTCCTGCCCCGCCGCCGCTGGCTCCTGCCCAGTCGGGTCCGCTGGCCCCGCCGGTTCCGCCCCCCTTCCCCTGGCCTCCCCGGCTCCTTTTATCCCCCCTCCCCTTGCCGTCCCTGGCGTTGCGCTCCCGACGTCATCACCGGCGCGCCCCAGCGCCGCGTGATGACGTGTCCCTCCGCCCCCGCTCGGGACTGCCGCGCTGATTGCCGGCTCCGCGGCGGCCCCGTCTGCCTCGCTCAAGTGGCGGGGTTGCTCCACCCCGTCACACCTGGCCACAAAGGGGATTATCAGCTGGAGGGGTGAGAGGCATCTGGAGGTCAGTCTCTTGGTTGCTGCTCCAGGCCTCGGGGCAATTATTTCCAATCTCAATGAAGCTTTCCTTCTTTGTGGCCGGAAGGAAATTCCTGGCTGATGCTGGTGTGCTGCATATGGTTATAAATGAACCCTTCCCTGTCTCGGTGACTGAGTCAGCTGAAGCTCGAGAGAGGGAGCTGGTAGGGGTATGTCAGGCATTACTGTGAAATGCTACATTATTAATAGCAAACCACTCTGATAGGGTTTGCATGTCCCTCAAGCAGCTGAGAAATGGAATTCACCCCCCCAAAACATTGTGCCAGAAAGCCAAACCATTCCCCCTTGTACTAGGGTAGAGACTAAACACCCATTGTGCTAGGAACAGCACACACATTGGCAAACAGTCCCTGCCTCAAGACCCTGCAATCCAAATGGACTCATGGCACGTCTATGAACTGGGGGCATGAATCCTGGCTCGAGAAGTGTTCATGCTCGCTCTGATCAAGCCAGTGTACTTGAACCAAAGCCTCTCCAGAAGGGGTGCTAGCCACTGCGGCACCATCCTGTCTGAAGCCAACACTGCATTTATTTGCTCCCTCATTTGAGCAGAACTCGCGTGGATACATCTCCTTGAGCTGGAATTCATGCCTTGAGCTTGACCTGCAGATGTGCCTTAAGAGCAAGAGGGGAGATGATGTACCCAAGGTCACACAGGAGAGCCAACAATGGATCCAGATCCAGGGGTTCTGAAAGAATTTGTATACAGGGGGTGCTGAGAGCCATGAACCAAACTGTAAACCTTGTGCACGCTGGAAAACACTTCTGTCCTAGTTCCAGCACCTTTGTCCACATCTACCAGTTCCCAAGTCAGCGGCCACACCACTAACCCAGTCTTCCCAGGTGCCTACTTTCTTTCTACAAGTGAGTTTGGGTATGTCTACAGTACAGTGTTATTTCAAAATAAGCTATTTCAAAATAGTTAATTCAAAATAGCTTATTTTGAAATAACACATCTACACACAAAATGAATTTCAAAATAGCAGTTTGGCTGTGTAGACGCTAGGAAAGTTATTTCGAAATAAGGGCTGTTATTTCAAAATAACTTTTCTGTGTAGACATACCCTTTTAATGCAAACAACCAGACACTGAACTGCTCTTGTGCCCACAATGGCAAAGAGGTGCCAGATGGTAGCCACATTACTTAATGCACTACAAGAAGGTGCTCGGACACTGTGGCAATGTGTGTCCTAGGAGAACCTATCTGGAGCAGAATGCAAACGTCTCACTGCACCAGCACTGCCAGTGCTTCTCAAACCTGCCCAGGAGGGGAAAGGCAATGGGTTCAGGCAGCCTTTTTTCCCCTCCTTGAGTCATTCAATCTCTACCCATGTGAAGAGCCACACTGAAATCAACTTGCAAAGGATCAGGCTCCAGTATCTTCCCAGTCCATTATCTCACACATCAAAGACAATCAGGTAGCCTTTTTCATTAACTGAAACTTCTTATGGGCAGTTGTGCCAGCTGTTGTCATCCTAACTTGTGCTTGGAGGTACCTGAAAAATAGCCAAATCCTGCAACAAAGCCTCAAGACTCAGCTACACTTCAGCACTGTAGTAGTGCCATTGTGGCACTTAGTGCTATGTTGATGGGAGGGATTCTTCCATGGACACAGCTACTACCTCCTCTTGGGGAAAGGAGAGTACTTATGCCAATGGGAGAAGCTTTCCCATCAGAGTAGGTCATGTCTTCACTGTCTACACCAGGGTTAGGTTGATATAACTACATCACTTGGAGGGTTGGGGAACCAAGCCTTAGGCCAGGGATGGGCAAAAATTTTGATGGGGGGGGGTGCCACTCCAAGATTTTGGGAAGAGGTCAAGGGCCGCACTCTTCCATGATATTAATGGAGGAGGTGCAGGGTCTGGGATGGAGGTTGGGTGCAGAAGGGAGCTTGGGGTAAGGGGCTGGGGTGCAGAAGGGTGTGTGGGGTCTGGGAAGGAGTTTGGGTGAAGGAGACAGTTGTGACCTGGGGCACAGGACTGGGGTGCAGGAGGGGTACAGGGGTTTGGGTTGTAACCTAAAGCAGGAGGGGGTTGCGACCTGAGGCAGGGGACAGGGGTGCAGGAGGGGTATATGAGTTTGGGATGTAAGCTAGGGCAGGAGGGGTTGTGACCTGGGGCAGGGGAATGTGGTGCAGGGTCTAGGAGGGGGTATGGGTTCAGGAGGGGGGCAAAGAGTTGGGGGGGGGAGAGGCTGGGGTGCCAGAGGCAGGCTCTGGCTGGGAGACTTACCTGGGTGACTCCCGACCAGCAGCCCAGCACGTTTCTCAGTCAGGCTCCCTGCCTGCTCCGTCCCTGCACAGGCTGAGGGGAGGGGGAAGGGGTGCTTCGTGTGCTGCCTGTTCGTCAAACAGCAGCTCCCATTGGATAGAAACCTGCCAATGGGATTGTGTTTGGTGCTGGGGCAGCACATGAAGCCTCCTCCAGCCCCTGCTCGCAGCTGTGAAACACAAACGGCCCAGCAGCCGCTTTTCTGAGTGGCATGCAGGGGTGGGTGGGGCAAGCAGGGAGTTTGCGTGAAGCTCCCTGCTGTGTCCACAGGCCAAATCCAGTGGCTTGGCGGGCCAGAGCTGGCCTGTGGGCCGTATTTTGCCCAGCCCTGACATGGCCATTGCTGGCCATTCTGTCAACTTTCAACTCTGTAGGTTCTCAGAACATCTTTCATTCTTAGGAGATCCTGGGAAACAAGGATGCTGAAGGAAGGGGAATCTTCCTTTTAAAAACTCCTCTCTCTCCCACCTTGTTGGTGAGAGAAAGGTCAGAATTTAATTAGGGTAGGAGGGGCAGCAGCCGTGCACTCCAGTATGTGGCTTGCTTTTTATCCCGTTCCCCGGATGCTAAGGGAGTGAAGGGAAAGTATTTGCATTCCGTGCATGCCTCTCTCACCTGGCTGGTGAGCTCCCTTCACTTTCCCCTCACTCCCTTAGGGTGTGGAGAATGGGATGAAAAACAGGCCATATCCTGGAGTGCACGGCTGCTGCCTCCCTACCCTCCCAAGACTCCGCCCTTGGGTGAGAGCTCCTGGGTAGTGTTTAGCAGCGCTGTGCCTCTGTCCTGGAACAGGGAAGAGCGTTGGGGTTTTTCTCCAAGTTTGTCTTTGTTTTAATTTTAGCTGAGAGATATTGGCTTGAGTTTCAGTGTACGGGGCCGGGGAGAGGGGGAGGGAGGTGAGACAAATTTTCCAAGTAAACTTCCCGACAGTGTCAGTTCCTCAGCTGGTGTAAATGAGTGGAGGGCCAATTAAGTTAGTTACACCAGCTGAGAACCTGGTCCAATATCTTTTAGAAAAGAGCAAACTGGAAAATGACTCTCAGATAAAGGCTGCTGTTATTATACCACAAGGCTATTTATCAGCTTGAGCGCTAGTTTTCCACATGGACTTTGGAGGTGACTCCCCTATGGCTGGGCCGCCCCCTCCCTACTGCCTACCCCTCACCCAATCTCTTGTCTTTTTTTCACCCCCACCTCCCCCAGGGGCATTCAGCCAGTGAAAATGGTCCCCCGGCAGCAATCATGAAGGTGGATGCGTGATTGATTCTCTTGCCTCTACCTCCCCCACCCCTCCCCGCTTTCCATGCCCTTCTGGCAGAAAATTAAAAGGCTATTTGTTAAAGGGTGAAAGCCCTCAGGTGCGGCCCCCGGCTGGACAATTTGTCTCCATGAAAAGGATGCTATTATGAGAGAGCCTGGCTGCAGGAGGAGGGCTGGGGGAGTTTGCCAGGATTGAGAGGAGAGGAGAGGGAGAGAAGGCTGCCACAGGAGACAATGGCCTTGGTGTGGGGAGGGGGTAGCAGCCCCATGATTGCAGAGACTTTCCCTCTCTCTGGGACAGTCTGTCATCTCTGTCATCTGGAGGGGTGTGTATGTGTGAGAGCCATGTGTTCTGACGAGTGGAGCCAGATCTCTTTAAGGCCTGCCATGCAGAAGAAGCTGTCCTGCCAATCCCTGTCTCTCCCCTGCAGCAATGCTGCAAACTAGCCCTGTGAAAGAACAAGCTCTGTTCAGGAAGGCTGCAGCTGGGGAATGGGCGGGGAGGGGGAAAGCAGTCTTGCCTTGCCCATCCCTGTCACATTACCGAATTGGAGGGAAGCAGCCAGATCGCTGCTGCACCCCTAGGTGGGGGTGTTGGCCCCAGAAATTGGTATGAAAGGGAGCCATGTGGGGTATTGAATGGGAGCTTGTTGTTTGTTAATCTTATGTACGCTATTTATGTGAGTGTATAATGTCTATGTGTGTAGGTAGGAATCTGTAATCTGTGTGGAAGCTGAATATTTCTGTGAATGTGGTTAAGCATGGCTATGGACAGGCTGAGTAGCAAAGCCCTGTGGAACAATGGCTCTCAATAGGCTATGGACACACCCAAAGAATGGGATTTGTCACCTGAGGGCAGCCAGCAGGGAACACAGAGATTGGCCTCTGACCAGGTGACTTGCTGCATACAAGAAGAGGCCAGGGAGGAGGTATAAAGAGGCCATGTGGTCGATGCCATTTTGTTCTCAGCTCAGCACTTCATCCCAGAGGCAGCACTGCAGGGATTGAAGAGCCCGGAAGACCTGGGAACCCATCCTGATCGTAGGATGTGCAATAAGAACTTTTAAACCAGCAGCTGTAACATCTCTGCTAGAGCCTGCATCGAGAACTGGGAGATTCGGTGCATGTAACGTACTGTACTTTAATAACCTTACTCTCAGGCTTTTCTTTCTTGTAATAATAAACCTTTAGATATAGATTCTAAAGGACTGGCCCAGCGTGATTTGTGGGCAAGGTCCAGAGGGTAAATTGACCAGGAATCTGTGGCTGGTTTCTTGGAACCGGACAGAACTTGTTCGGGGTAGGTGGGATTGGGTGCTAGGACCCCCCACCTGTGTATAGGCCCGGGGCCATCTGGGGCACGGATATTGCTGGGGTGTCGGAGGGGTTTTGCTCGGGAGGCTTCAGGCAGGCTGCTGAAGCGCTCTGTGGGACTGGTTTGTGGCCTGTGTGGAAAGGTCACCAGTCGGGGGCTGTAAGAAGCCCCGGATTCGAGCAATTCGCCCTGAGCGGACGCCCTCAGCTGTGCCCAGACACGGCCCGGTCCGTCACAATCCCACACCCTTTTCATGGGGTTCAGTCATGTTGCATAAAAAGCCTCCGCCTGAGCCTGCTTGATTTTACACATGCATTTTCTGGAAATACACTAAACTGTAAGATCTAAGGGTATGTCTACACTACAAAGTTAGTTGGAACTAACGGACGTTAGTTCGAACTAACTTTCCTAGGTGCTACACTAGCGCTCCGTTAGTTCGAACTTAATTCGAACTAACGGAGCACTTAGTTCGAACTAGGTAAACCTCATTCTACAAGGATTAAGCCTAGTTCGAACTAGCTAGTTCGAATTAAGGGCTGTGTAGACCCTTAATTCGAACTAGTGGGAGGCTAGCCCTCCCCAGGTTTCCCTGGTGGCCACTCTGGCCAACATCAGGGAAACTCGTCTGCCCCCCTCCCGGCCCCGGACCCCTTAAAGGGCCACGGGCTGGCTACACAGTTTGTGCCAGTTGCAAGGCTGCAAGCACCCGTGCCAGCAGACCCTGCACCTGCCACACGATGAGCCAGCCACCCGATGACACCCAGCCCTCCACTGCTCCCCAGGACCAGCCTGGCAGCTCCCAGGAGCCTGCCCGGGGGCGCAAAAGGCGGGCGCCCGCTTGGTCAAGTGCGGAGATCGTGGACCTCATCGAGGTTTGGGGGGAAGCCTCCAATGTCCACGATCTCCGCACTAGCCACAGGAACGCGGCCATCTACGGCCGCATGGCTGCCAGCCTGGCCGCCAGGGGCCACCAGCACAGCCGGGAGCAGGTCCGGTGCAAAATTAAGGACTTGCGGCAGTCCTACTCCCGGGCCTGCCAGCCAGGGGCCGACCCGGAGGCCTGCCTCCAGTTCCACGCCCTGGACCGCCTCCTGGGGGCTCATGCCGTCCCTGCCCCCCGGGACGTGATTGACCCCGGGGCAGAGGGCCCGCTCCTGGAGACGGAGGAGGAGGAGGAGGGCTCTGAGAGCCAGGAGCCTGCCGCCAGCCTGCCCAGGACCCGGGACCCCCGAGGCACCCCACAGAGCCGCTCGCCTGTGTCGTCTGAGGCCGGGGAGGCGTCCACCTGTGAGTATCATCATGCTCCCCTTATGTGTACGGGGGGCTGGGGCGAGAGGGAGCCCCGAGACCGTGCGCCTGGGCCTTGCCCACCAAGGAGCAGCAGCTGGGGATCCTGCAGGGGCCCTGGCCTTGCAGAGGGGAGCTGGGTTTCACACACCTGGGCCCCTGGGGTAATTGACTGCTGGTCTTGTTGCACCACAGCTGCAGCACCTGGGCCTGCAGGACGCACCACACCGCCTGCAGCAGCTGCCCGTGCCCGGGCAAGCAGGAGAGCCAGGAACGAGGAGGAGTACCAAAGGCGGCACCTCCGGTTCATAGACCACCAGCTCCGCACCCAGGACCACTGGGTCCAGGAGGACCTGAGGCTGCGCCGGAAGAGTCTGGAGGCCCTGGAGGAGCAGGGCCGTGCCCTGCGAGGCCACCTCCAGAGCCTGCTCGACCGCTTCCCATTTCCTCCTCCCCCTGCTCCCCCTGCTCCCCCTCCTGCTCCCGCTCCTGCTTCCGCTCCTGCTTCCTCCACACACCCTGCCCCTCCTGCCCCCCCCTCCACAACCATTTCCCACCGATGCCCCCGGACCCGCAGTGTGGCGAGACGGGAGAGGCAGCCGGACTCCCACCCCTGAGCTTTCCTTTCCCTTCCTCCCTTCCCTCCCCTCCCCTCCCCTTCCAGCTCCCTCGTCCCAGGTTTCCCCCTCCCCTCTCCCACCCTCATTCCTCCCTTCCACCACCCACTTATGTGAAATAAACAGACATTTTTGTTTCAAAAACAGGTGTCTTTATTTTACAGTAGGTAGGGAGGGGAAAGGGGAAGGGGGGTAGGGTGGAAGAAGGCCCCAGTGGGGCATGCAGGGAGAGGTCAGTCCTCCTCCTCCACCAGGAAGCTCTCCCGCAGGGCTTCCCGGATCCGGACGGCCCCCCGCTGGGCTTCCCGGATGGCGGCGGTGCGGGGCTGACCGTAGTGTCCAGCCATGCGGTCAGCCTCAGCCATCCAGGCTGGCAGGAAAGCCTCCCCCTTTCGCTCACACAAATTGTGGAGCACACAACATGCTGCCACCACGGGAGGGATGTTTTGCTCGGCCAGGTCCAGACGGGTGAAGAGACATCGAAAGTGGGCTTTCAGTCGTCCGAAGGCCCCCTCCACCACGATGCGGGCCCTGGTCAGCCTGGCGTTGAAGGCCTGGCGGGAGGGATTGAGGTGCCCCGTGTAGGGCTTCATGAGGCAGGGCTGCAGTGGGTAGGCGGCATCCCCCACCAGGCACACGGGCATGTCCACGTCCCCGACCCTGATGTGGCGGTCGGGGAAGAAGGTCCCAGCCTGCAGCCGCTGGCACACGGAGGAGTTGCGGTACACCCGGGCGTCGTGTGCTTTGCCGGACCAGCCCACATTAATGTCCGTGAACTGGCCCCGGTGGTCACACACGGCCTGCAGGATCACGGAGAAGTACCCCTTGCGGTTCACGTAACGGGACGCCTGGTGTTCCGTGGCACGGATGGGGATGTGCGTCCCGTCGATGGCCCCACCGCAGTTGGGGAAGCCGAGGGCGCCGAAGCCCCGGATGACGGCGTCCGGGTCGGCGAGGCGGACCACCCTGCGGAGCAGCACCCGGTTGATGGCCTTGACCACCTTCGGAGAGAGACACAGCAAAGCGCCAATCAGTGGGGCGCCCGGGTGGCTGGGAGCGTTCGTGCCCTGGCAGTGCCCCGTGCCCCACTCCCGCTAGCAACCCCCCCGGTGGTGTGTAGTACGGCCGGGACAGCCCGACCCCTCCGGTGCGGGGCGCTTTCACCTCCTCCCGCCCCCCACTTTGTCCCTGGGGCGGCCCATCCCCTCCTCGCAGCCCCCCTCCCCCCCGGCTCGGTGGCTGACAAGTGCCGTACCTGCATGAGCACCGCTCCGACGGTGGATCTCCCCACGCCGAACTGGTTCCCGACGGATCGGTAGCTGTCCGGAGTGGAGAGCTTCCAGAGGGCGATGGCCACCCGCTTCTGGAGGGGGATGGCGGGCCTCATGCGAGTGTCCCTTCTTTGCAGGGCAGGGGCGAGCCACTCGCAGAGCTCCAGGAAGGTGTCCCTCCTCATCCTGAAGTTCTGGGTCCACTGTCGGTCCTCCCAGCGCTCCAGGACGATGCGGTCCCACCAGTCGCTGCTGGTGTCCAGACGCCAGACGCGGCGGGGCACGCCGGTGCCCGGGCGCTGCCGCGGCTCCTCCACAGCCCCCAGGGCGGCCAGGCGGAGAGGCAGGGGGCTGATGTTCACCAGGTGGTGCCAGGCAGCCTCGAGCCATTGCTGGCAGGCTTGCAGCAGCAAGTCCAGAAAGTGCAGCAGAAGGTGCAGGGCGAGCTGTGGCTCCATGTTGCCACCTGCGGCGGCCCCCCGAAGGGAAGCACCGACACAGACGGGCACAGAGACCAACGCTTTGCTGTCCCTCGGCGAGGTTGGCAAGCAAGCAGGAAAAGCTGAGAATCGGCTGTCCAGGGGGGGTCCCTTTAAGCTCGAGCCTCAGATAGCCTCAGACAGCAGCCACACAAAGCAACTACTGACCTGATGCCCTGCCAGAACCGGTTTCAGCTGCCCTTAAATGCCCCCCTGCGTCCAATCAGTGTGGACGCGCTAGTTCGAATTAGCAAAACGCTAATTCGAACTAGTTTTTAGTTCTAGATGCGTTAGTTCGAATTAGCTTAGTTCGAATTAACTAATTTTAACTAAGTTAGTTCGAATTAGCGCTGTAGTGTAGACGTACCCTAAGGTTTTAAACTGCAACTCATTGTAACCTTTGTGAAACCTTGCAACTTGCTGTAATCTTTTTTGATCTGAGGAAGTGGGTCTGGCCCACAAAAGCTCATCACCTAATAAACCATCTTGTTAGTCTTTAAAGTGCTGCATAGTCCTGTTTTTTGTTTCTGCTGTAATCTTTGTAACTCTCAGCCACCTTGCTTTAAACTGCATTCTCCCCTGAGTGAATGAAGAGAGGTGTGTGTGTGTGTGTGTGTGTGTGTGTGTGTGTGTGTGTGTGTGTGTGTGTTTGAAGTTGCAATGCTGAGGCTGGAGCACATGGTGACGAGTCATCAGAGACCGTTGCTTTGCTGGATAAAGAGCAGTCTGGGCATGCTCCCTGGTGACAAGGTGAATGAGTCACAGGGGCCATACAGACACAATAAAAGGAGAGGGAGCTCATGTGAGACTCTATCTTTCTTCCCCTGCTCCTGAGAAACTCATCTCTACAGCCAAGTCTCTTTCCTGACCAGCTCCCCAGCCATGATGAGCAGACAGACCCTCCAGGATCTACATGCCTTGGCTCCTTCTGCAACTAGGGAGGCTAATGTAGGCATTTAAAGTTGCAAATCAAGCCTGGGATTTAAATATCCCGCACTTGATTTGCATCTTCCCGGCCGGTCGCCATTTTTGAAATTTACAAGTCCGGACTAACTGCCCACGTCTACACGCGGCAGGGACCTGGTATTTCGAATTAAAGCCCTAGTTCGAACTACCTGTTATTCCTCCTGGAATGAGGTTTAACAGGTAGTTCAGCATTTCTGATGCTAACGATTTACAATACTGACATTCAACACTTAACAGCCAAAGAGGCACTTGGCCACTGAAAGCAGTTGCAGGGAGCACAAAGAGAATGTGATAATATCTTCAGCATGTAAAAACTACAAATCACCCACACAACAAAATAAAGGACATAATATATTAAGTAGATGTTTCCACTTACGTGTATTGGCTACTACCACAAATAGGGTACGTCTAGACTACAGGCTTTTGTTGACAGAGACTTTGTCGACAGATACTGCCAACAGGGCCGGATTAAGGCATGGGCTAGCCGGGCAGCTGCCTGGGGCGCCAACCTATGGGGGGCGCCTGATGGCAGCTGTAAGGGGCATGCAGAGCCCCTTATAGCTGTCATCAGGCGCCACGCACCCAGATCGCTGGCTGCAGCAACTCCCAGAGGCCACCCTGCAGCGGCTGCCCAGGGCAGGGGCTACGTTAACCCCTGCAGCGCTGGCCAGAAGTGCCCTTCCCCCCGCGGCCACGGGGCCCTGCACGGCCAGGCTCGGCCCACCCCGGGCGGCCCCAGGCTGCGCGCCAGTGGCGGTAGCCGGGCTGGGCCGGGCATGTGCATCCTGCTGCTGCCAGATTTGCGTGCCCTCCCCCCACCTGCTGGGTGGGGGCAGGGCCGCGCAGGCACCCTCCCCCAACCCAGGGCGCAATTAACCTGTCTGCCCGGGGCGCCAGAATGGCTTGGTCCGGCCCTGACTGCCGACAAAGCTTCTGTCGACAAAAAGCATCTAGACTGCATAACGTGGATCGACAAAGCGATCCACTTTGTCAACAAAGAGTGTCCAGACTGCGGGACACTGTCGACAAAAGAAGGCACCTGGAAGTGCTTCTGCCAGGGCATGGGGGCAGCATGTACTTCCTGGTGCTGCTGCTTGCCCTTTGCAGAGACACGTGCTTAAAGGGACCCCCTGATCAGCCGTTGCCCTGCTCCTGCAGCGGCCTTGCTTACCTCCTAGAGGGACAGTAAAGGTTTTGCAGTGCTTGCTGTGAGTGCCCTGCTTCCTCAGACAGCACAGTAGTTTGGGTTTTTTTTTTTTTTTAAGGTTTTTCTGATCCCTTTTTTTGCCATGGAGCCAGAGCTGCCCCTGGGCAAGCGCTGGCCCCACTCCACAGTGCTTCAAGTGCTGCTGCAATTGCATGAGACCTTCATGGTGTTAATGCCCGGTCCGGATTCTGAACCCAGCCTGGAGCCCCTCCTTCAGGATGCCGCAGCACTGTTCTTGCCACCGAACTTTTTCCAGGAGAGGCCATTTTGGAGGCTGGAGACAAGTTCAGACTGGTGGGACCGGCTCATAATGGAGCAGTGGGATGACCAGGCTTGGCTCCAAAACTTCTGGATGAGGAAGTCCACCTTCCAGGAGCTCTGTACCCAGCTTGCCCCCACCCTGCAATGACAGTACACCCACCTGCACCCTGCCATCCTGCTGAAGAAGAGGGTAGCTATTGCCCTCTGGAAGCTGGCCACTCCTGACAGCTACTGGTCAGTGGGACACAAGTTTGGTGTGGGGAGATCTACTGTTGGCACCATGTTGATGGATGTAAGTCCCTCGGGGGGGGGCAGTCCATGAGGGGTAGGGGGACTGTAACAGGAGAGGGGGTGTGTGCAATGGAGGGGAGGTGGTGGAGGGCTCCTGGCCTTACTCCACCATACTGCTGGGAGCAATCACCGGTGGGGGGACTCCTGGGGTCTTGCCGGGGAGGGAGGGGGGGACCTTCCAAGGACTTGGGCAACCCCTCTAACTTCCTATTGCATGTGTTTGTATGTGTCTATTTCTGCAGGTGGTGAGGGCCATAAACTCAGAGCTGCTGAACAGGATTGTCCACCTCGGAGACCTAGACACCATCATGGCCGGTTTTGCTGGGCTGGGATTCCCAAACTGCAGAGGCGCGCTCGATGGAACGCACATTCCCATCCGTGCACTGCCCCATCGAGCAGCCTGTTATATTAACTGAAAAGGGTACTTCTCCATTGTGCTGCAAGCCCTGGTTGACCACCGTGGACTATTCACGGACATTTGTGTGGGGTGGTCGGGCCAGGCACATGATGCTTGGATCTTCTGCAATTCCTACCTTTGCCAAAGGCTGCAGGCCGGAACCTTCTTCCCCCAGTGAAACTTTGCTGTTGGGGACGTGGAGATGCCGGTCTGCATTGTGGCCAATGCGGCGTGCCCCCTCATGCCCTGGCTCATGAAATCATACACTGGGCATCTGAACCCGAGCCGGGAAGTCTTTAACGCGCACCTGACACGCGCACGTTTACAGGTGGAATGCACGTTTGGCCGGCTGAAGGGAAGGTTTAGGTGCCTGCTCACTTGCCTCGACATGGGGGAACGCAAAATCCCAGAGGTGGTGGCTGAATGTTGTGTCCTCCACAACCTGGTGGAGAGCAAAGGGGAGACCTTCCTGCCAGGCTGGGGGCCAATGGCTGAAGTGGAGGGGAGGCGGTTTGCGCAGCCTCGGACAGCTGCTGTTCGCCAAGCCCATCAGGTGAGGGTCCGCATCCAGGAGGCTCTGCATGAGCACTTCTCAGCTGGAGCCCAATGACTCCGCAAGGTATCCCCAATGGGGCCTGTGGGCCTGGGCCCCCCGTCCCAAAACCTTCCCTCCCACAATCCATCCCTGCACCAGCCTCCAGACAGTTAAGACACACACACCATGTTAAATCTCAAAAATATAATGTTTATTAACAATTAACGTTAAAATAAAAAATTGTGTTTAAAAAAAATAGAACTGTTCAACAAGTATTAAAAAATAAATTGTTTTTTGAATGCTAAAACTGTTTTTAAAACTGGGGGAGGAGGGGGGATGTCAATGTGGAGGGAGGGAGGGAGAGAGGGCGGTCAGGCAGCTTAAGGATAATGGTGGTATCACCTGGGCCACAAGGCTTTGCCACCTCTTGTCTGCGGACCCTGCCATCCTTGGGCTCGAGTTGGGGCTGTGCCAGTGGAGGGGGCTGCAGATGGCTCTGCTCTAGCGGGGGGGGGGGGGGGGCAGGGCTGGAGGGGTGGCAGGGGCTGAGGGAGAGGAAGGGGGGTCAGAGGGGGCTGGAGCTGGATGAGCAGGAGGAATCCCCAGGGGGAGAGGACCTGTCACAGCCAGGGCCTCCTGGACACTGGCACACATCGCTCACCACAGGGGAAGGAAATCGTCCAGGAGCCGAGTATGCCAGTGAGCCTCCTCCCTTGTCCTTTCGGCCATGGTCTCCTCCATTCTTGCAATGGTGCCCTCCATTTTTTCCATCACCGCCACATGCCTCCTCAGGAGGTCATTATAGGCCCACCAATGCCTGCGGGTGCTGTGGGACTGGGTGGGTGGTGGCACAGGTGTTGCCCAGCATTCAGCAGCAGCAGGTCTGGCTGTGGAGGAGAAGAGAGAGAACCGATCAGTGTTAGGAATTCACACACAAGTCCTTACAACAAGGGGTGGGAATGTTGTTACTGCAAGGCCACGTCTGGCCCTGCCAGCTGCCCCAGCCTCACAGGGGCCCCGTTGTAGCTAGGGCAATGTCCACCTCCACCCCCTACATCCTCCCCCGCTCCACCATGGCTGTACAGGCCAGGGAAGTGTGCAGCCACAGTGGGACAGGGGCCTGGAGCACCTTGGGTCTCCCAGGGCCCCCACCCACATACCCACCGCCCACCCACCTGCTTGCACATGCACAGAGAGATGTAAGCTGTACAGGAAGACCAAGACATGTGCACATTGCTCTGCATCCTCTCTGCTCCCACCTCCCCCGTTCTATGTCTGTGACCCTGACTGAACTCACCTGATGTTTGCTCACCAGCGTTGGAGGATGCCTGCGAGGCCTCCTGGCTCTCAGGGACAAGCTGCAAGGTCAGGGTTAGGGTGTCTCCAGTGTGCTCCTCCTCGTCCTCCTCTGCCTCATCTTCTCAGGGAACCTCCTGCTGGCACCCTGTCTGTAAGAGCACCGGGGCAGACATTGGTTCCTGACCTCCCAGGATGCAGTCGAGCTCATGATAATAGGTGCAGTGCACCGGGGCTGCACTTGACGTGGAGCTGCACTCTTGGGCCTTGACATAGCCCTGCCTAAGCTCCTTCACTTTGGCCCGTACCTGCTGGAATGTACTGGGGTGGTGCCCTTTTTCTGCCAGTCCCTGAGCCATGCGGTCGTAGATATTGGCATTTCTGCAGCGGGTGTGCAGGGCCTGGAGCGCTTCCTCCTCCCCCCACAGTTCTAGCAGTGTCAGGACCTCTGGCCCTGACCAGGTTGGGGATCTCTTTTTTTCAGCAGAGGGCACCCGAGATGGCTCCCTCGAAGGTCCTTGGGGGCCTCGGGGATCTTGTGCTGCACACATGGCCACGTGACAGGGAGGCAGGGAAAGCTGTGTGCTGACAGGCTTGCTTTGTGGCCAGCTTCCTGTCAGAATGGCTGCCAGGGGTGTCTGTGCCTTTAAAATATGGCTACAGACAGGAACAATAGAGGTTTTCCCTGAAGAAGGACTGTCCAGCAGGGGGTTTCCTTGGAGGTCTTATTTTGTCGACAAAAGAAACACCCTCATCCACACTGCCCTTTTTGTCGACAGAACTCTGTCGACAAAGGCGTTATTCCTTGTAGAATGAGGTTTACTGCCATCGACAAAACTGCCGCGTTCTATTGACTTACTGTCGACAGAACTTGGCGGTAGTGTAGACACAGGTATAGTTTTGTTGACAAAAGTCCACTTTTGTCAACAAAACCCTGTAGTCTAGAAACACCCATGCAGAGCTAACACACCTGTAGGTCAGGGTGTTTATGTCTTTATAGCTTAACATAATACATATACATATCTTTAGAAAGAATCATAGAATCATAGAATACTAGGACTGGAAGGGACCTCGAGAGTCATCGAGTCCAGTCCCCTGCCCCCATGGCAGGACCCAGTACTGTCTAGACCATCCCTGAGAGACATTTATCTAACCTGCTCTTAAATATCTCCAGAGATGGGGATTCCACAACCTCCCTGGGCAATTTATTCCAGTGTCTGACCACCCTGACAGTTAGGAACTTTTTCCTAATGTCCAACCTAAACCTCCCTTGCTGCAGTGTAAGCCCCTTGCTTCTTGTTCTATCCTCAGAGGCCAAGATGAACAAGTTTTCTCCCTCCTCCTCGTGACACCCTTTTAGAAACCTGAAAACTGCTATCATGTCCCCCCACAATTTTCTCTTTTCTAAACTAAACAAACCCAATTCCTTCAGTCTTCCCTCATAGGTCATGTTCTCTAGACCTTTAATCATTCTTGTTGCTCTTCTCTGGACCCTCTCCAATTTCTCCACATCTTTCTTGAAATGTGGTGCCCAGAACAGAACACAATACTCCAATTGAGGTCTAACCAGCACAGAGTAGAGCGGAAGAATGACTTCTCTTGTCTTGCTCACAACACACCTGTTAATAAAGATCTATTTAATGTATAAGACTTTTTTAGATAATAGTGTGACGGGGCACAGTCACAGAAGACCCCTTGGGGGTGCTTCCCAGAGTGCTGACAAAGCCACTGACACTCACCTTCCCACTCTCTGGGGCTTCTCACTGCCCAGTCCTGCCGGGCCAGATCTCCTGGTCTCCCCCAGCCAAGGCACAGAGCTGAGATCATGCCCCCCCCCCCCCCCCCCCGCCCCTGAGGAGCAGTACAAACACTGAAACTCTTCAGGTCCAAATAAAATGAAGTTTTGGGCCCAGCTTCCCAGGATACCACTCTGAAAATGGGATCAGAACCCCAAAGGAATTATTTAGGTAATTGCTAAAGGGCGATCAAAGGGGGAATGTACACACTGTCCCCCCCCCCCCCCCCCCCCCGGTAAAATTATTTACACTGGGCTTGATAGTAATTAACAGTGATTCTATGAAGTACAAGCAGTAGGATTTAAGTGGTTTTAAGTGAGAACAGGCAGAGCAAAGTAGATTACAGATTTAATACAACAAAAACCACTTGGCTAATTCTAACATTCACTCAAGCTTATTGCAAACTCACCCTAAAATTGTTTTTTATTCCAGCTAAGTCTCCAAAACCAAGGAGGCTTCCCTGGTGTCTTTAGTTATGTTCCTGGGTGTGTCATGCCAGCCAAAGACAAAGAAACTGCTAGCTTCCCATTGTTTTATAGATTCCCACTTTGGGCAGGAATTCTGTTTCTACAATAACTTGGTCAGCCCCTACTAGTTGGGGTGGCCATGTGACTTCCTAAGACCAACCACTGCCTGGACTCAAAGGACAAAGGAGGTTGCTTCCCTCAATGTCTGGGTGATCACCTATAAACACCCTTGATGGCTTGCATTTGCACTTTTAAAACCATAAACCATTCCATACTCCATATATCTAACTTTGTACATAAGAATGATACATGCACCAGAATAGGATAAACAGACCCAGCAGATTATGATGTGAAGATTGACAGGTTACATGAGACAATTTGTCCCAAGCATCTTTGAGTTATGCATATTTGTGTCCATAAGTGCATTTCATAAAGCATGGGGGGAAGGGGTCCGTCATGAATAGTACATATGTAATACTTTACTGTGAGCTTCAAGGGAAGAAATCTATCTTGTGGGCTATTAAAAAACTACATGCAGTATTTTCAATACCAGAATGCACGTATGACTCTCCAGCACCCAAAGCCGAACACGGGAATCTCTCAGCTTTTGAATTGCCACAAAACTAATCCACAGTTCAGCTCCTATCCCAAGTCCATGCAGGACTGCCTAATGTGAAAGCTAAACATCTGAACCCAAACCGGAATCTGCAACACCATGATTTTTCAGCAGGGCATGCTCAGGAATTTAAATTTCATTGCTTTTGGAGGAGCTGGCATGTGCCCCCATCATGGCCCCAGTGCTCATGGACCTCCATGTGTGCCAGTTAATGGGGAGACCTATGACCTTGCTTGCCCCACCTTGTGCACACCCTTGCTCTCCAGTGACCACATCTGACATGCATCTCCAAGCTAACATGAAACCTTGCTTTCCAACCTCTGAAACTCACAACTCTCTTCAGAGTCCAGATGTGATGACGTTGCATCAGAAATGTTCCTTGAGTCTTTTGAATGCAGTCTCATTCTTTTACACCTAAGGGACCAGAATGTACAAGGCCAAGGACAGTGACCCTGTCCCTTTCAATACTAATCTGGCTTTGTTAAAATGTTTCTTTTGTTCAGCTGTAGCTAGACTTGATCCCTTATTCTTGCTATGAGATCGCTAGCGTGTCCCTGATTCCAAGGATCTTTTGCTCCCTGTCAGCACCTCTCCCCCTAATTGAACTGACGCGATTGGAGAGGGATGTTCAAACAGCCCAGATCCCAAAGTCTCTTTGACCCAGTGGTGGATTTAGAGTTAGTGGAGCCCTGTGCTCAGCTTCATTTTTGGGCCACCCCGTGGACCCATCCAAGAAAAAGAACATTCACTCTTGCTGCCCCTCCCATTTTCATTCTTTTTTCTTCATCCTTCTCCTATATTATGCGTAATAAGAAGTAAATGAGGTACCTTGATAGTTTTTGTAGTCTGACTTTTTTTCCACAGACCGCTTGAAAATTGCTGAGGGTCTTGGTGGACCACTTAATGATCTTTCCAAATATTGTTTGTACCATGAGCTCACTATTGAGAAGTGATTTGGATAAGAACGCTTCATAAAAAAAACATCATAACCTTTCCTCAGCCCACCTGAATGTAGTTCTCAGAGCACAGTTTGAGAACGTCTGGTCTAGATGAAAGCTTGTATTTGCATGAAGCTAACATGAAAAAAGTGTACAAATGAAATGTATAGATGCCGCATGACTGGCAAAATAAAAGTTAACTTCCTCTGAAGAAACTTATTTGAAAAAAATATTTATTCATACATCTTGCTTTCTATACTTTCTTTACAAAATTGTCAATTAAGTCAATGTCAGTAATATTTTGTGAGAGGTAGATACGCCTCCCCTTTCGTCTCGCATAAATTGTGGAGCACACAGCACGCTGCCACCATGGGAGGGATATTGTGCTGGGAGAGGTTGAGGCGGGTGAAGAGGCACCTAAACCGTGCTTTCCGTCGGCCGAAGGCCCCCTCAACCACGATGTGGGCCCTGCTGAGCCTGGCATTGAAGGCCTGCCAGGAGGGGCTGAGGTGTCCCGTGTAGGGCTTCATCAGCCATGGCTGTAGGGGGTAGGCCACATCTTCCAGCAGGCACACTGGCATGTCCACGACCCTGACCCTGATGTGGCGGTCGGGGAAGAAAGTCCCGGCGTGCAGCCTCTGGCACACGGAGGAGTTGCGGTACACCCGGGCGTCGTGTGCCTTGCCGGACCAGCCCACATTGATGTCCGTGAACTGGTCCCGGTGGTCACACACGGCCTGCAGGATCACTGAGAAGTACCCCTTCCTGTTGATGAAGAGGGAGGCCTGGTGGTCCGGGACACAGATGGGGATGTGCGTCCCGTCGATTGCCCCCCCACAGTCGGGGAAGCCCAGGGCGCCAAACCCCTGGATGACTGCATCCAGGTCGGTGAGGCGGACGACTCTGGGGAGCAGCACCCTGTTGATGGCCTTCACCACCTGCAGAGAGACACACAAAACCGCGTGTCACTAGGGTGCCCAGGTGGCTGGGAGTGTTCGTTCCCCGCCACTGCCCCGCGCCCCACTCCCAGGAGCAACCCCCCCTGCAATCCTGGCCGCCACGGGTGGTCTGTAGCACAGCCAGGACAGACTGAACCCTCCTGGGGAAGGCACTTACACCACTTCCCCGCCGTTTTCCCTGGGCCAGCCCATGTCCTCCTTGCAGCCCCCCCTCCTGGCCCAGTGGCCGGTGAGTGCCGTACCTGCATGAGCACCGCTCCGACGGTGGATCTCCCCACGCTGAACTGGTTCCCCATGGATCGGTGTGGAGAGCTTCCAGAGGGCGATGGCCACCTGCTTGTGGAGGGGAATGGCGGGAGTATTGTGTCCAGTTCTGGGCCCCCCACTACAAAAAGGATGTGGACACATTGGAGAGGGTCCAGCGGAGGGCAACCAAAATGATTAGGAGGCTGAGGGTGTTGGGTCTGTTTAGTCTGCAGAAGCGAAGAGTGAGGGGGGATTTGATAGCAGCCTTCAACTTCCTGAAGGGAGGTTCCAAAGAGGATGGAGAGAGGCTGTTCTCAGTAGTGACAGATGGCAGAACAAGGAGCAATGGTCTCAGGTTGTGGTGGGAGAGGTCCAGGTTGGATATTAGGAAAAACTATTTCCCTAGGAGAGTGGTGAAGCACTGGAATGGGTTACCTAGGGAAGTAGTGGAGTCTCCATCCCTAGAGGTGTTTAAGTCTCAGCTTGACAAAGCCCTGGCTGGGTTGATTTAGTTGGGATTGGTCCTGCCTAGGGCAGGGGGCTGGACTTGATGACCTTCTGAGGTCTCTTCCAGCTCTATGGTTCTATGATTCTATGATCCCAGCCCGCACTCTTCCTGATTGTTCCCTCCCCCAGCCTCCCATCAGCCCCCTGCCTACTGCCCAGTGTGCCCTGGCCCCCTCCCCATTTAGTTAGTACCCCCACCCCGTTCACTGCACCCCCCTTTAATGTTGTCATAGACCCCCCCCCTTTCCCAGTGCAGCCAGAGGAGCCAGCATCCCCGACCTGCACCTGTAGCCTCACCCCAGTCCTGTCCCGCCAGCGCCCTCCTCCTCTGCCTCCAGCCTTGCAGGGAGGAGTGGTTGCTTTTCCCACCTTCCCCCTCGGTTACTCCTTTGCGCCCTTCCCCTGCCAGCACCCTCCCTCCCTGCAAACAATCCAGCTGGAGGGAGCGGTTGCTTTCCCCATCCCCTTTCCCCCAATTGCGACCCCCCCCTTCCCTCGCGTCCCTGCCCTTCCCTCTAGCACCCTCTTCCTCTGCCTTCAGCCCTCCAGGGAGAAGTGGTCACTTTCCCCACCTTCCTGGTCATGCCCCCTCCCTCCTCCCACTCGTCCCTTCCCGTTTCTCTAGCATCCTCCTCCTCTGCATCCAGCTAAGCAGGGAGGAGTGGTTGATGCTCCTTTTCCTCGGTTGCCCCCTGCTCCCCTTGGTTCCCACCCCCTCACTCATCACCCTCCTCCTAAGCCCTTGTTTCGATAGGGAAGAGTGGTTAACCCATTCCCCTCTCCCTCCACCTCTTCCCTTCTATTTATGCCCTCCTCCCCTGCCTACTGCTTGGTGGGGAGGAGTGGTTGACCCTTGCCCCCTCCCTGCCATCTCTGCCTCCTCCAACCCCTCCCCGGTGAGGGAGGAGACCCTTGCCCCTGGTCCCATTGCCCCCACGATCTCTCCATTGCCACTGGCCCCGAAGACTGCTGTGGCTAACCTCCCGACCCCTGGTCCGGGCTCCGCTGCTGCCATGGCCCACCCCTCCATCTCGACCGGTAAAAAGGGTCAGGGGAGAAAAAGGGCAAAGGCCCAGCCCAGAAGGCCAAACCCTCTGTGGCCGAGGCCACCTCGCACGCTGCGGCCCCGCCACCTGCCACAGCCCCTCCTTCCCCTGTCGTTCCCCCCACCGGCTCTGGGGGCGATCCACCTGCAGCCTCCAGAGTGTATGCCTAGGTGGCCACTGCTGCCTCTTCGCGTGCCGCTGCGTCATCCGCCCCGCCCACTGCCTCCAGCTCCATCCCTGGTGGCTGGGGCCCCTTTCCCACCATGACCAGGAGGCATGGCGTCCACTGCCTCCTGGTCGCCGCCTTGCCCCACATCGAAACCTACATGCGGGCGATGGCGAGGGTGGTGGGGGCCTCGGCTGTGGTGGGGGCCTCCAAGATGTACGGCAAGGCGGTGTTCTTCCTTGCCTCGGAGGCCGCCGCCCAGGAGGCGGTGGAGAGGGGCCTGGCGGTGGGGGGTTGCACGTGCCCCGCGTGCCGCTAGAGGACCTGGGCGTATGGGTGGTCCTCACCTCCGTTCTACCCTTCCTCCCCAATGCTGCCCTGTTGCCTGCCCTCTCTACCCTGGGGAAACATATTTCCACCATCAGACCTCTCCCGTTGGGCTGCAAGGATCCCGCCCTTCGCCACGTTTTGTCCTTCCACGGGCAGGTGCAGCTGCAAATGCCACGGGTAGCACGTGGCGGGGAGGCACTAGAGAGGTCCTTTTTGGTGCCCTACCAGTAGGCCCGTACCGGGTCCATTACTCATTGGGGGAGACCCGGTGTTTCCTCTGCCGGGCGATGGGACATGTCCAGAGGGACTGCCCCTTGGCCGGGTCTGAGGAGGCATCCAAGCGCCCAAGGCCTGAGAGAGGGCCAGCCCCAACATCACCGGCCCCCCTGGTAGTCCGGTCTCCGTGGCTGCCCCTCCTCCTACTGCCAATGGCTCTGCTCAGGAGGCAGGGTTCTCCTCCCCCCGCCCGGCGCATCCAGGCGAGCAGGAGGGCCCCACCTCTGTCCAACCTGATTTGGTGGGGCCCGAGGAGGAGAGGGCGGTTCAGTTATCGCTAGGCGAGGGAGAGGGCTCACCCCAGGGGGAGGTTTCCTTGCCCCCCTGTTGTTCCTCCCTTGCCTCCCAGACTTCCCTCCGCCCCCCCCCCCCCCCCCCGAGTACCATCTGCGCCCCCTGGCCCTGCCCCTGCTGACCAGCCCTCCGCCTCCATCTCAGAGGGCTGGATGTTCGTTCGGGGGAATCGCAGAGCCTGTGGCCCGTGGGCTCAATCTCCTCCCTCCAACGAGGAGGGCAGGAAAGCCCCCCACAAAATATTGAGGGGAGCGACCACTGTTGACATCACCCTTGACGAGCATCAGCAGGAGGTGCTGGCCCAGGTTGCCATGGCAGCGGAGTGGGACACCTCTATCTCCCTCGTAGAGTTCATCCCCGAGGAGGCCTCGGATGGAGCTTCCCCGACCACCTTACCACCTGTACCCCCGTCGTCACCACAGAGGCAATTGCTGCTTCGGTGGCCAGCGAGGAGGATTTTGGGGCCGTGGAGATGGACTTTAGCTTCATCTTCAAGGAGATTGAGGCCCTGGGTCTGACCCCTCTTGCCCAGGGGGAGGATGACCCCTTGCCAACGGGCCTCAGTCTGGGTGGCGACTCAGTTGCACAGCCCCCCTCCTCCTCCTCCCTCTCCCATGCCCCAGGCAGCCATCCCCATCCTCAGCCTCAGGGCGCCCCTAATACTGCTCGCCAGCTGGCCACCGTAGGCACCTCGACTGAGGCCAATGAGCCCTTAGGGGCGCTGAGCAGCCGGGTCCCAGGATTGTGGGCGTCCCCTCCACCTTTGAGGCGGAGTGGTTGCCTTCCCTCCCTGCTGCGGGCCCAGCAATTGACATTGATGTAACCGATGCCGTGGCTTCGGACACAAGCTCCACCCAGCCATCTGAGCCTGGCGTCAGCGCAGGCCCCTCCCCACCTCCATCGCCTTGGTCCCCGACCCCTTTCAGGAGGCGACGGAGGAGGCGGCACATACCTGGGGAACTGTCCCCTTGCCTCCTTTGCAAGCTCTGGTCCCTTTCCCTGTCCCGATCCTTCCCCAATTCCCGTCCATACCCCCAGTCCTGACCCCACCCCTATTAATGGTCCCAGCCCCAACCCCACCCCCATTCCTAGTCCAGCCCCTACCATTACCCTCATCCCCACTCCCGGCCCAACGTCCGACCCCAACCCTATCCCCCCTTCTCTCCCTACCGCAGCTCCTGTTCCCCCTCCACCTTCCCCTGTCCAGTTCCTTAGGGGCTGCCCTGTTCCCTCCGCCACCCCCTCCCTCGCCGGGGATGGAGACAGGCAGAGCGGTGCTGCCGATCCCAACGCTGAGCCAGTGATTGGATCCCTGCTTGCCTGTTTCTGTGGCCCGTGAAGTCTATCCAGGGGCCCAGCCAGAGGAAGACCCCCTCTACCACAGTCCCCTCAGTGGTGAGGGCCGAGCTGCGCCAGTTCCTCTCGGACACCTGCAGGGCTAAGGACAAGGTGCAGCTTGATGTTCGGTGCTGGAGGGATTTTCACTGCATCCTCTGGGCCACAAGGGCCCTCTTGCAGGAGGGGAGAGGAACCAAAAGACAGGACATCGTGGCCTACTGCCGGACCCACAAATTCCATGACGCTCTCCTGGCCTTCGGGTCAGGGAACGGTCTGTTGTGGGACCTGCGGGAGGCCGACGATCACCCTACCCATGAGGATCCACCCCAGCTCTCACTATGAAATACACTATCATAGCGATGTGAAATGCCAGGGGCTGTAGGGCGGGTCTCCGCAGGATCCAGGTACTCTCCTTCCTTCGGAACAGGGGGTAGGAAAGTAGGAATAAGAGACCTGAAAGTAGGAATAAGAGATCCTCCGGAAAAGGGCTTTATTCCGGAGGATCGCGCCAGTCTAGACGCTTTTTTCCGGCTTTTCCCCAAGCCGGAAAAAAAGCGGCGGACATGTTTATTTAAATCCACGGGGGATATTTAAATCCCCCGCGGATTTCCCTATTCTGACTTACCTGCTTTGCATGCCTTTTCCGGAATTTGGGGCCAGTGCAGACGTAGCCACATTGTTCTGAATTCCAGGCCAATAGAAATTCCTCCTTTGTAGGCCACTTAGGAGTACAGAGGACTTATGATAGGCTAAGGGGCTATCATGAGCAATGAGCAACAGTTCTCGGTATTGGCTGGGTACAATCAACTGCTTAAAAGGTTACCCAGGGCCTCTGTCTGCTCCCATGGGAGCCTCCCTATACAGCCTCCCATTCCCCTAAAAAAAACCTTCTGTCCCCCTTCCTGTGGGAATTTCCCCCAGGGCACTCTTCCTTATGCTCTCCAGGGAGGGGTCAGTCTGTTGCCTAGCAACAAACTCCTGGCAGCCAATCCGGGGTAAGATTCTCAGTCAGGGGCCTGTCCCCCACCCCCAGCCCTGGGGTGCTGTCACTTTCAGTAGGGCAGAGGCCCAGCTCTGCCTCTTCTCCATTTGGAAGCACGTTTCTACCCTGCCTTGCAGTGTTACTAGAGCCCCCGCTTACTTCCTCTGCGGATTCTAAGGTCCTCGGCCCACTGCTCTCTGGGTCTGTCGCTAGGTCAGCAGAGTCAGTGCTGCAGTTGCCAATTGGGGCAGCCTTCTCCCTGGCAGGCAAAGCCTTCCCCTCCTCCTCCTTCATGCTGCGGGTTACACCACCCGCATAACTGTTACTCCTCATTCCACGAGGGTAAGGCCATTGGGAGCTAGAGGGGGGAGGGGGAGGTGCTGGGAGAAGGCTTGAAAGAAGGGGTGGGCATGAGGAAGGCGGGGATGGAGCAAGTCATGTGTGAGGGCACAGGGGCATGAGAGGAATGGGGGCAGAGGGTGGTGAGGGGTGGGCATCAGGGAAAAAGAGGGCAAAGGGGGCAGGGGCAATGGGGGAAGGGGGGGCACCAGGAGGGTGCAGGGCTAAGGGAAGGTGCAGGTGCCAGGGGATTCCGGGGGTGAAGCAGAAAGGCAGACACCTGCAGGGGAGGGACCAGCACCAGAGGAGAGACGCAGGGCAGGTGTGTAGAGGGAGGTGTTAGGAGAGGAGATGAGGAGGGGTAATGCACATGATCAGAGTGGGGCTACCAGAGTAGTGGGCACAGGGGGGCAGAGAAGGGCTGGTGGAGGAGGACAGGTTGCAGGAGGGCTGAGAGCAGTGAGAAGGGCAGGAGTCAGGACAGCAGAGGAGGGTGAGGGGTTGGGGGGCAGCAGGCACCAGAGGAGCTGATGGAGCAAGGGGAGGAGACATGGCAGCAGAGGGAAAAGGGAAAGGTTTATAAAATATTTATTAATGACTTGGGTGACACAGTTGCACATCGAAACAAGCCACATGAACTCAGTACTGGTGCACAGCACAAAATCCATTCTGCTCATGGGAGGAAACTCTTAGAGGGAACACTTCCCCCCCCCCAGCCTCTCCACCCCCTCTGCCCCCGAGTTAATGTCACACACATGTTGGGTTAATGCAATTGCAGGATAGTTGCATGCGGGGGGTTTGGTGGGGGCCAAACTAATCCCTATTGGTAGGAGGATGGTGGGAAAAGTCCTTAGAGGGGTCACATGACACCTTTTACTTCTGGTCATGTGTCCATCTCGCCCCGAGAGTCAGGGGGTGTGGCTAATGGAGGTCAGGGGTGTGGCTAACGAGGGTCAAAAAGTAAATTTTAAAAAAATTCTTTGATGTGAAAAAGTGGGCCATTCTCAACCCATTTCCCCTGGCCTATTTTGATTGCCAGTCCACCCCTGCCTGGTGTCCAAGGTAAGTCACCCTGTTTAGGCCAATTTGACATTTTTTGGCCTTAGCTGTTAGCCCTGACTCCCTTATGCATTGGAAGACAGCTTGGAGGTGTTCTAGATGTTCTGCCCATGAATCAGAGAATACGGCCATATCAGGCCAGTGCAAATTCCTCAAATCCAGCTAGTAGATTGCCCACAAGCCTTTGGAAGGTTGCAGGTGCATTGTTCAGCCCAAAAGGGAGAAAATTAAACTCATACAGACCTGCATGTGTAATGAACGCTGACTTCTCCTTGGCTGCTTCCTCCAGAGGTACCTGCCAGTACCCCTTGGTTAAGTCTAGGGTGGAGATGAACTGGGCACACCCCAGTTTCTCCAATAGCTCATCTGTGCGTGGCATTGGATAGTTTTCTGGGTGAGTTACAATGTTTAGCTTATGGTAGTCCTCACAAAAATGGATTTCTCCATCCGGTTTGGGAACTAGGACTACCGGAGAAGCCCATGCACTCTCCAAAGGGCCAATTACACCCATCTCTAGCTTGTCCTTGATCTCCTTCTCTATTAGCCGCCTTGGCTGAAGTAGCCATTTGGTTGGGTTGGGCCCTGACTGGGCGAGCATCTCCTGTGTCAATGGAGTGAAACACCCATTCGGTCCATCCCAAGGTGGCTGAGAACATTGGGGTTGACTTGGTGCACAGCTGCATGATCTGCTGTTGCTGCTCATGGTCGAGGCTCATGAAGAGGCTTACCTCTTCTACTCCATCCTTGCCTTTCCTGTCGTAGTAGGCTCCCTCGGGCCACTCCGCATTCTCCTTCTCCTGGGAAGTAACCTGAAGAACCTTGAATTCTTGGGAATAAAAGGGCTTCAGAGAGTTAACATGCTATACCTTAGGCCAGTGGTCCCCAACGCGGTGCCCGGGGGGGCCATGGCACCCGCTGGGCTATTTCTGTGAACCTGCCAAGTACTCGGGGCCGGCCCCACCCCGGGCGTGTGGCGCATGGGCGGCCCCGCCCCTGGGCGTGAGGTGTATGGATGGTGCCAGCCCCTGGGTGCGCGGCACAGGGGCGGCGCCAACCCCGGGGGCGCAGTGCATGGGCTGTGCCGGCCCCGGGCGCACGGTGTACGGGTGTCCCCACCCTATGGCAAGCAGCACAGGAGCAGCGCCAGCCCCGGGCGCGTGGCGTATGGGCAGCCCCACCCCTGGGCGTGTGGCACAGGAGCGGCACTGGCCCCAGGAGTGCGGCGCATGGGTGGCGCTGGCACTGGGCATGCGGCGCGTGTGCGGCTCCGCCCCCGGGTGCCCGGCAGCCCCAAAAGGTTGGGGACCACTGCCTTTGGTTTAAGGTCAGGGTCAGGAAATGCTATGAGGTAATTAACCGCTCTTGGAAGCATCCTGGGATGAACCGTTCACAGTCCATCTTATTGGCCTGGAGCACCTTCAAGACCATGACTTGCTCACCTACCTTGAAGGACCACTCTCTGGCATGCTTATCATACCAGGCCTTTTGCTCTTGATGAGCATCCTGCAAGTTCTTTTGCTTGAGAGTTAGAGAGTCTCTAATGGTATTTTGGAGGTTGTGTACAAAATCCAAAATGTTGGTTCCTGGAGAAGGGTTAGTCCCTTCCCATTGCTGTTTTACCAGATGTAAGGGACCCTTAACTTCATGGCCATACATCAGTTCAAAGGGTGAGAATCCCAAACTGGGATGTGGGACATCTCTACAGGCAAACAGTAACTGCTGCAAAGCCAGGTCCCAGTCATTGGAGCGTTGGTTCACAAATTTGCATATCATGGCTCTCAAAGTCCCATTAAATCTTTCCACCAGGCCATTTGTTTGATGGTGGTAGGGGGTAGCAACTAGATGCTCTACCTTGTGAGCTTCCCAGAGGCGTTTCATTGTCTCTGCCAGGAAATTAGTCCCTGAATCCGTGAGTATATCTGAGGGCAAATCTCCCCTGGCAACGATATCTGTTAGTACCTGTTAGTGCCTGACACACATTCCTGGCTGTAGTGCTCCCTAGAGCCACTGCTTCAGGCCATCGGGTGGCAAAATCCACAAGAGTCACTATGAATTGTTTCCCTCTGGAGGTCTTTTTAGGGAAAGGACCCATAATATCCACAGCTACACGCGTGAATGGGACCTCTATTATGGGGAGGGGCTGGAGAGGTTCTTCCCCACCTGCTGGCACACCTTACAAGTCCAGACATAGCCAGTTACCTCCTTGCCCACTCCCTCCCAGTAGAATGACCTTCCCAACTGGTCTTTGGTTCTGTTCACCCCAGCATGGTCACTAGGGTGAATGTGGGCTAAGCTCAAGGGCTTTTCCCAGTACTTACCTGGAGCTACCAACTGTCTCTGAGGGTGCCAGTCCTCCTTGTGCCCCCCTCCCCCAAAAGAGACTCTTGGTATAAAAGTCCTCTTTCTACCGCAAACCTAGATCTGTTCGAAGAGCTGACAGGTGGTGGTTCACTGCTGGCTGCCATCCAAGCTCCCTTGAGGCTCTCATCTGCTTCCTGTTCTGCCTGGAACTGCTTTCTCGATGCTGGAGACGTTGGTTCCTCGCTGGGTTGTGGACCTGGGCTTGGTCCCCCTGGAAGCGATGCAGGTGAGGTAGGTATCTTGGCGGGTTGGGAACCACTTTCTGCTGGTGCACTGGGTTGCGTTGCAGGCTCAGGCGGGGCCTCTTGCACAGATTTGGCTGTTGCTGCAGGGTCCGTGGTGCCTTCTGCGGCTGGTTCTGATCCTGGCACTGGCTGCTCCACCAGTTCTGGCTCTTGGGCTGGTTCCACCTGGAGTTCAGGAACTGGATCCACTGCTGCTGTTGTAGTCACAGGTTTGGCTCAGTCACCTCTGTCTGGGTCTCCAGTGCCAGGGTGTCTGGGTGCACAGACTGGTCCCTGGTAGGAGGCTCAAGAATGGTTTTCAGAGTGGCAGCCTGCTTAGCCCTGCTGCAGGTGACCACTCCCACCCTCTTAGCCTGTCTCACATGGTTGGCTAAGTCCTCTCCCACCAGCATAGGAATGGGACAAACATCATAGACTGCAAAAGTCCAAATTCCTGACCAGCCCTTGTACTTAACTGGTAACTCGGTGGTAGGCACGTCAAAAGGGTCTGCCTTGAAGGGTTGAATGGTGACTTGGGCCTCTGGGTCAATGAGTTTGGTGTCCACTAGGGATTGGTGGATCACAGACACCTGTGCTCCAGTGTCCCTCCACGCAACAACCTCCCTGTGACGGACCCAGCAGGGTCCGCACTAGGAGCGGGGGAGGCCCCCCCGCTCCGGCAGAAAGCGGCGGCCAGGGACGGCCAGAAGCCGCTCGGCGCGGCGCCACCGGCTCCGCAGCGGCTAAAGGCGGGGGCAGGCGCGCGCCAGAGGGGACGGGGGAAACACCGGGGGCCCGGGAGGCGTCCGGCGCGGGCGCCCCGGTTCGTGCCCCGGGCGGAAGCCGCGGGCACGCTTCGGCCGGAGCCGCGCGGGGACCCGCTGGAGGGGGCGGGGCTGACGCCCCTGACGTCACCCGGCTGCGCCCATAACAGGACGCCCGAGGAGGGGGAAGCGAGCGGGCAGCCACCCTGGCTTCCCGGCACCCCAAGCACCCGGCTTTCCGGGCGACCAAGGGAGACGACCCCGGCAATTGGAGGCTCGCCCTGGGACGAACCCGGCGTCTACGACGGGGTAAGTGACTTGACTCTGCACCGGCCCGGGGGGCCGGCGCAGCGGGAGTGGAAGGGGTCCGAGGCGGGGCCGTTCTGGCGCCCGTGGGCAGGCGAGTTTCGGGCGGCTGCCCCGCCTGCCGTGAGGGGAGCGCTTTAAAGCACCCATCTCACTTAGGGCCTCGGGCTGGGACCCGGTGGTGAGGGCGGGCCCGGGTCCCCCACTCCCCCACGCCCCGACCTCAGCGTAAGCCCAAAAGGCGGCGACGGTCGAACACAACACCCCCCCCCCCCTTCCCCGCAGAGAGGGGCAACAAGGCGAGGGGGCAAAGAGTAGAGGGACGGCTCAAGAACCCCGGTCGGGCCCCCGGCCGGGGGCCACCCGGGAAGATACAGGTCCGGGTCCGCTGAGCCCCCTCGGCCCCACAAGGGGCGAGGGGTGATCGCACCCGGGGCCAGACTCGCCCGTGAACCCCGGAGGGCGGGGCAACTGGGCATTTGGAAGGCGGTGGGTCCGCGGAGCCCCACCCCACCCCGCTGGCTCAGCCCGGGGGATTTCGGGGGTGCGGGGCTCGCACCCTTAAAACCCGCCACACTCCCTTATGCCCACACTCAGTTTCCCTTTGCAGCTCATCACACCGGGGTCACACCAAGAAACCTCAGGCCCAGATGCCTCACGGATCCCCCCAGAGCAGTCTGTTGGTGCTCTTGGGACAGTTGGCCTTTACATGCCCCGGTTCATTACATTTAAAGCATCGCACAACTGGTGTATCACTGGAGCGAGGTGGGTTGCCGGAGGATGGGCTAGGGGGACGAGAGGGTGTCTGTGGTCTCCCTTGAGGTGTATAGGGCCCATCCCTGCGAGGTGGGTGTTTGGAGGGCCCCTTGTGGGATGCCCCTTCTGGACATCCCTTCTGCTTCCCCCATAGGCTGCTTTCCGTGCTGCTTTTCCCTCTTAGCTCTACCCATATGGCACCAAGCACTCCTGCCTCTCAAAGGGTATGTCTACACTAGCCCCCTAGTTCAAACTAGGGAGGCTAATGAGGGCAACCAAAATTGCAAATGAAGTGCGGGATATGGAATGAGGTTTAACTGGTAATTCGAAGTAAGGGGTTTATTTCAGAATCGCCCTTCTCTGCCGTGTGTAGACGCGGGCAGTTCTTCCGGGCTAGTCAATTTCCAAAATGGCAACCGCCCAGGAACATGCTAATGAAGCGTGGGATATTTAAATCCCGGGCTTCATTTGCAATTTCGGTTGCCCTCATTAGCCTCCCTAGTTTGAACTAGGGGGCTAGTGTAGACATACCCTTAGGCTATGTCTAGACTGCAAGCCTCTTTCGAAAGAGAGCGTCTAGACTGCACGCGGAATTTCAAAAAAGCAAGCCGCTTTTTCGAAAGAAAGCACCCAGTGAGTCTGGATGCTCTCTTTCTAAAAAGCCTGTTTGCTTTCAAGAACGCCTTCTTTCGAAAGAGCACTTTCGAAAGAGGGCGTTCTTCCTCGTGGAATGAGGTTTACCGCCGTCAAAAGAAAAGCCGCATTCTTTCGATTTAATTTCGAAAGAACGCGGCTGCAGTCTAGACGCAGGTGAAGTTTTTTCGAAAAAAGGCTACTTTTTTCGAAAAAACCCCTGAGTCTGGACACAGCCTTAGGGACTGAGGCTTCCCATCTATGATATACCCTCTAATCTCTCCAGGAACACCCTCTAGGAACTGCATCAGGAGAGAGAACTCTTCCCAGGTCTCGGCCTTCTCCCCTGACATCCATGTTTCCCAGCTTTTGGCTACATGACTGGCATGTTCGGGAAATAGTGTTCCCTGAGTCCACTTTAGGCCTCTGAACCGACACCGGTCCTGTTTGGGAGTGAGGCCCATCATCAGTCTAGCCACTTGCTTAAACAGTCCATAATTGTTCAAGGTATCCTCTGACATGTCAGTTGCCACCCTTAGTAAGGGATTAGTGATTTGAGATCTTAATTATGCCATGTACTGATTGGTGGGGATGAGGTACGCCTGACAGGCCCTCTCAAAGTTTAGGAAGAAGTCCTTTGCATTATCTCCCATCTGGTACATGGGGAATTTCCTGGGGTGTGGGACAGTGATTGAAGCAGGGCTGTTGAGTGGTGCAAACTTGGGCCTCTGCTTCAGCACACGTCGCCTGTGCTTCCATTTCCACTCACCTCACCTCAGCTTCCTTTTCTGCTTCCTTGTCCTTCATCTTTAGGCGGAAATCCATCTCTTTCTCAGTTAGAGATCTGCCTGCCTTAAGGGCACTCTCCCATAAAGAAGACAGTGGTGTGGGAGGGGCATGGCTGCCATTCGCTGCTCCTGCCCCCACAAGGTTACTTCCCCCTGGCCTCACAGGGACATGCTTCTGTCCCTCCTCAGGGTACGAGTCTTCCCCAGAGGTGGACATCTTGCCCTGATCTGAGGCTGCTTTTCACTCTGCAATTTGTGTAGCTTTTTCCAATTGCTTTTCCGGAAAAGGCTTTTCTGCCATTTGGCCCCATCTAGAACGAGGTATACAGGGCTCCCCGAAAGAACACGTCTGCTCTTCTGTGAAAAAAAGTGGAAGAGCAAATGCATTCCCTGGATGCGGCAGGGTTTTTCCGGGATACCTTCAGTATCCCGAACCCCCCCCCCCCCCCGCAGTCTAGACATACCCTAAGTTGCAAGTCCCGCATTCTCTGCCCCAAAGACTTTCCACTCTAAATAAATTGGGATTGAATTTGCTTCCTTTACTATCTGCAAGAAGCATGTCTGCAGGAGCCCAGAGGAACCCCTTTGCCATGAGATTCCATGCTGCACCATGGGCAGGGGTAGCAGAAGGTGGAGAGGCATGGTTTTCGGGGGGGGACGTTGAGGTAGGGGAGGGAGAGAAGAGGGTAGGGAGACCTCCACCTGGGGGGAGCCCTCTCCCTCGCCCGGCAGCAACCGCGCCACCCTCTCCTCCTCGGGCCCCACAGAGACGGATGGAGTAGAGGCGGGGCCCGCCTGCTCACTTGGGTGCGCCAGAGGGGGTGCCTCTGGCACCTGAGCAGAGCCACTGGTTGGAGGAGGGGCAAGCGCGAAGGCCGGCCTCCCAGGGTGGCTGGTGGTGCTGGGGCCGGCGCCCTCCAGGGCCCCGGAAACCTCCTCCGACTGGGCCAAGGGACAGTCCCTCTGAATGTGCCCCGTTGCCCGGCAAAGGAAGCACCGGCTCTCCCCCATAGAATAATGGACCTGGTAAAGGGCCCCCTGGAAGGACCCCTCGAGCGCCTCCCCGCCACATGCCGCTGGCAGCAGCTGCAGTTGTACCTGCCGGCGGAAGGCCAGGACGTGGCGGAGGGCGGGGTCCTTAAAGCCCAACGGGAGAGGGCTGATGGTTGAAATGGGTTTCCCCAGGGTGGAGAGGGAAGGCAGCAGGGCGGCATTAGGGAGGAAGGGCGGGACTGAGGTGAGGACCACCCATACGCCCAGGTCCTCCAATGGCTTGAGGGGCACGTGCACGCCCCCCACCGCCAGACCCCTCTCCACTTCCCCCGGATGAGCATCCAGCCCTCTGAGGTGGAGGTGGAAGGCTGGTCAGCAGGGGCGAGGCCAGGGGGCGCAGCTGATTTTCGGGGGGGGGGCGTTGAGGCAGGGGAGGGAGAGAGGAGGGTAGGGAAACCTCCACCGGGGGGGGGGGTCCTTTCCCTCGCCCATCAGCGACCGCGCCACCCTCTTCTCCTCGGGCCCCGCAGTGCCGGATGGAGTGGAAGCGGGGCCCGCCTGCTCTCTCGGGCACACCAGAGGGGACGCCTCCGGCTCTCGAGCCAAGCCGTCAGTTGGAGGAGGGGCAGCCATGGAGGCCGGACTACCGGGATGGCCAGCGTGGTAGGGCCGGCGCCCTCCCAGGTCCCAGGGGGGCCCAACACCTCCCCCGACCGGGCCAAGGGGCAGTCCCTCCGAACGTGCCCCATCGCCCATCATAGGAAGCACCAGGCCTCACCTGTCGAGTAATGGACCCGGTAGAGGGCCCCCTGGTAGGGCACCATAAAGGACCCCTCTAGCGCCACCCCGCCATGCGCTGCCGGCGGCATTTGCAGTTGCACCTGCCGGCGGAATGATAACACGTGGGGGAGGGCGGGGTCCTTACAGCCCAACGGGAGAGGGCTAATGATAGAAATGGGTTTCCCCAGAGTGGAGAGGGAGGGCAACAGGGCAGCATTAGGGATGAAGGGCGGGACAGAGGTGAGAACCACCCATACGCCCAGGTCCTCCAGTGGCTCGAGGTGCACGTGCACGCCCCCCACCGCCAGGCCCCTCTCCACCGCCTCCTGGGCGGCGGCCTCCGAGGCAAGGAAGAAGACCGCCTTGCCGTACATTTTGGAGGCCGCCACCACGGCCGAGGCCCCCACCACCCTCGCCATCGCCCGCACGTACGTTTCCACGTGGGGCGAGGCGGCGACCAGGAGGCAGCGAACGCCGTGCCTCCTGGTCAAGGTGGGAAAGGGGCCCCGGCCACTCGGGATGGAGCTGGAGGCGGCAGTCGGGGTGGATGACACAGCACGTGGGGGGATGGCAGCGGCCACCTGGGCGTACGCTCTTTGGGCCGTGGTCAGTTCGCCCCCGGAGCTGGTGGGGGGAACAGCAGGGGAAGGAGGGGCTGCGGCGGATGTTGGGGCCACAGTGGGCAGGGCAGCCTCGGCCATGGGAGGTTTGGCCTTCGGGGCCGGGCCTTTGCCCTTCTTCCCCCCCCCCCCCCCCGGCCCTTTTTCCTGGCTGAGGTGGAGGCTTCTCCCAGTCCTGGGGGAGCGTCGGCCGTGGCAGCGGCGGAGCTTGGGCCAGGGGTCGGGAGGTCGGCCACAGCGTTCTTTGGGCCCGGTGGCGACGGGGGATCGACAGGGGCAGGGGCTTCCTCCATCGTGAAGGGAAGGAGTCACAGATGGCAGGGGGGCTGGGAGGGGTAGGAACTAACCGCTCCTCCCCACCGAACAACAGGCAGGGGAGGAGGGTGTCAGTGAGGGGAAGAGGGGGAGAGAGGAAGGGTACAGGTTTCAGGGAGGGGCAACTGAGGAAAGGGTGGGGGGTTAGCAGCCACTCCTCCCTGCTGGGGCTGTGGCATAGGAGGAGGGCGCTATTGCGGGGGGAGGGACACGTGAGGGAAGGGGGTGTACAATTGGGGAGGGAGGGAAGAAAAGGAGGGGGGCAACCACTCCCTCCCGCTGACTGATTGCAGGGAGGGAGGGTTCTACCAGTGATGGATATGAACAGGGAACTGAGGGGCCAGCGACCACTCCTCCCTGCTGAGGCTGTGGCAGAGGAGGAGGGTGCTATTGTGGGGGGGGGATGTGGGAAAAGGGGAGGGTGCAATTGGGGGGGGAGGGGAAGGCAACCACTCCCTCCCGCTGACTATTGCAGGGAGGGAAGGCACCAGGAAAGGTGGGATGAAAATGGGACACCGAGGGGCCAGCAGTCGCTCCTCCCTGTAAGGCTGGAGACAGAGGAGGAGGGCGCAGGCAGGGCAGGCAGGGGGCAAGGCAATAGGTGCAGGGCGGGGGCCGGCTCCTCTGGCTGCACTGGGATATTGAGGGGATTATAGGTCAGTGAGAAGGGTGCAGTGTACTGGGGGGGGCTAACTAAAGGGGGGGGGAGACAAGCGCTCGGGGTGGAACCTGGGCACTTGGGGCAACAGCAGGGGACTATTGGGAGGCTGGGGGAGGATACAGACACTATATGGCTGCGTCTACACTGGCATGATTTTCCGAAAATGCTTTTAACGGAAAAGTTTTCCGTTAAAAGCATTTTCGGAAAAGCACATCTAGATTGGCAGGATGCTTTTCTGCAAAAGCACTTTTTGCGGAGAAGGGTCCGTGGCCAATCTAGTCGCGCTTTTCCGCAAAAAAGCCCCGATTGCCATTTTCGCGATCGAGGCTTTTTTGCAGAAAACAAATCTCAGCTGTCTACACTGGCCCTTTTGCACAAATGATTTGCGCAAGAGGGCTTTTGCCTGAACAGGAGCAGCACAGTATTTCCACAAGAACACTGACGATCTTACATGAGATTGTCAGTGCTCTTGCGGAAATTCAAGCGGCCAGTGTAGACAGCTGGCAAGTTTTTCCGCAAAAGCAGATGATTTTGCAGAAAAACTTGCCAGTCTAGACACAGCCGAAGGAAGCTAGGGGCAGGAAGAGGCAGGCTACAACTGGGAGGGGCAGGGCACACACAACAGGCTAGCTTGATGAGGGTGTGGCAGGTAAGAAGCTCTGGGGCTGGTGTGGTGGGTAAGGAACCCTAGGGAGGAAGGGGAAACCAAACTGGGCTAGTAGGGCAGGGCAGGCTGCTAAGGTAGGACGGGGCAAGCAGGGGTGGGGTGGAGTGGAGTGGAGTGGAGTGGGGCAAGCAGGGGTGGGAGGGCCCCCTCAGCCAAACGTAGCTGAGGGAGGGGGCACGCCCACGAGCACTTGTGGGGCTCAACCTTGCCCACCGCTGCATCAAACAGTCCCAGGTGGAGAGCAGGCTGCAAACCCCGCCAAGGGGAGAAGAGGCAGTTCAGATGGTAAAGGGCGGTGGAGGGGGCGTTGGGGGTGGTGGCAGCAGGGGGGACAGCTGGACTAGGGGGAGGACTCTGAGCCCCTCCCCCTGCCCCCCTTTTTAGTGGCTCAGTTCTCCACCACCCCTGGAGCAGGTGAAAAAAGCTCAGTCTGGTGAACAAACCCCCTCCACAGTTCTGGATGGTGGTGCTCCTCTTCTCCTCCTCGGCGGGGCGCAGCAGCAGTCAGTGGGGAAAGGCCTCTGGGTGGTGGGTTCTGGTGGGGTCCTCCTTCTCTGGAGCGGTGGAGGGGAGAGGGAGGGCGGCCGGCAGGTCCCCCCTCTCCCCTCAGGCTGCAGCAGGAGCTGCCGGTGGTGGAAGGCGGCGGTGTCCGGGGGGAGCAGGTGCAGCAGCACGGAGGCTTCAGGTGGTGGCTGGGTAGGGCTCCAGCCGGTGCAGGAGCAGGGGGGAGAAGAGAGAGAGAGCAGCCCCTGCACCCTGCTGCCTCTCCTCCTTCTCTGGAATGGGGTGGGGCACTGAGTGGCCGCCCACTGTCCCTGAAGGGGAGGCGCCCCTCCCTGAGCCATGGTGGGTGCACCTGGATGACTCATCTGGGAGGAAGGCAGGGACAGGGATATTAAAGGACTGCCTGCAAGGCCAGTCAGGGCCCTGCCAGAGAGGGATCCAAAAGCCTTCTCTCCCCAGCCAGCAAGGGAGCCAAAGGTCTTCACGTCCCAGACAGCTGGGGAGCCAGAAGCCTCCCCGATCCCACCTGCTGAGGAGCCAGAGCTGAAGGGGAAACCCAGGGACAACTGGCCTGGGCCTCCAAGCCCACTGCTGGACAACTACCAAGCAGGCTTGCTGTTGTGGCCGGAGGTTCCCAACCCGTGTGGCCTGGAGGACCTGCCACGGAGCCAGGTACGGAGGGGAGAATTGGAGCTAGCACAGGGATAGCCGACCTTGGTCTGGCCGAGGGTCAGTGGGCTGCAGTGTGGTCCCCCACTGACCCCGTCATAACAGGCCAGTGAGTTTTGGAACTGGATCCCTGCTGACCTAGCAGCTGACTGCTGGCTGCTATTAGGGCCCTGGGCTGGGGTGCGGTGGTGTAGGGAGGGCCCGCGTCCCCCCTGCCACCCCTTGAGTGGGTGGCAGTCTCCCCTCCTGTGATTTGCAGCCACAGGCAAAGTGCCTGAATCCCTTTTGAACAAGGAGACAGACTACTTACTGGGGCTCACTGGTTGTGAACCGGTCGGTTGGTTTGCTTGGTGTGAAGCCCTTGCCCTGCCCTAGGGCTGAGCCTCTAGCTGTTTAATTTCTGACTGTTTAACTGTACTAGCCTCCCCTGCGTTTGGGTCAGGCTACCTACCTGTTTAATGACTGCAGCCCCTACCCTCTTATTGCTAACATGCCTGTAGAAACCTTTCTTGTTCCCCTTCACATCCCTTGCTAGCTGCAATTCCAATTGCGCTTTCGCCTTCCTGATAACTCCCCTGCATTCTCGAGCAATAGATTTATACTCCTCCCTAGTCATCTGTCCAAGTTTCCACTTCTTGTAAGCTTCCTTTTTGTGTTTAAGCTCCCTGGTAAGCCAATCTGGTCTCCTACCATATTTAACTTTCTTTCTGCGCATCGGGATGGTTTGTTCCTGTGCTTTAATAAGGCTTCTTTAAAATACTGCCAGCTGTCCTGGACTCCTTTCCCCTTCATGTAAACATCCCAGGGAATCCTGCCCATCAGTTCTCTGAGGGAGTCAGTCTGCTTTTCTGAAGTCCAGGGTGTGTATTTTACTACTCTTCTTTCTTCCTTTGGTCAGGATCCTGAAATCTACCATCTCGTGATCACTGCTTCCCAGGTTGTCACCCACTTCTACGTCCCCTATTAACTCCTCCCTGTTTGTGAGCAGCAGGTCAAGCTGCGTGCGGCCCCTGGTCGGTTCCTTCAGCACTTGTACCAAGAAGTTATCCCCAACATTCTCCAAAAACTTCCTGGATTGTCTGTGTACTGCCGTATTGGTCTCCCAACACATGTCAGGGTGATTGAAGTCCCCCACGAGAACCAGGGCCTGCGATCTGGAAGCTTCGCTCAGTTGTCTGAAGAAAGCCTCGTCTACCTCATCCACCTGATCCGGCAGGCTATAGCAGACACCAACCACAACATCATCCCTGTTGTTTGCACCTCTAAACTTAACCCAAAGACTCTCAACAGTCTTTTCTCCCTCTAAATACTGGAGCTCCGAGCAATCATACTGGTCTCTTACATACAGTGCAACTCCTCCTCCTTTTCTCCCCCGCCTGTTCTTCCTGAACAGTTTATACCCTTCCATGACAGTGCTCTAGTCATGCGAGTCATCCCACCAAGTCTCTGTTATCCCAATTAAATCATAGCTCTTTGACTGGGCCAGGGCCTCTAATTCTTCCTGTTTGTTTCCCAGGCTTCTCGTATTTTTGTAGAAACAGCTTAGGTAGCCAGTTGATCGCCCTGCCTTCTCCATTCGAATCAGGGGTCCTCCTTTCTTGCTTGTTCCTCCTTGTGTTTCTTCCCAGTATCCGACTTTCCCACTTACCTCAGGGCTTTGGTCACCATCCCCCCAACGAACCTAGTTTAAAGCCCTCCTCACTAGGGCATCTCGAGCCCCAAGTCCACAACCAGGGGGGTGAAGGGACAGCCCTGCCCTCCAGGATGCGGTCCAGGTCTTTGAAGTAAGAGCAGGTGTGGGGTTCTGCCCTGGAGTGGGAGCTGCCTTCCCTGGCCCTGGCATATGCCTGGCGGAGCTCTTTGACTTCCATCCTCACCGACTTCTGGGTGCAGATGTGTCCTTTTATGCCCAGGCTGTCAGCCATCTGGCCATAGACGTCCGTGTTCCTGCCTCTGGTGAGGAGATGCTGGAGGTTGTTGTCATCACCCCAAACCTCAATAAGGTCAAGGATCTCTGCACCGGACCAGGAAGGCGTGCATCTTTTTTGGCCCCTGGCAGACTTCTGGGAGCAGCAGACTGGCTCATTTTGGGGTAAAAGCAATGCAGGTGCAGCTGCAGGGTGTCTCCGCTCTCAGGGCCTCCTGTGTGCCTCAAGCCCTTTCTGAAGAGGCTGCAGCTTTAAGGGCTCCAGGGTAAGTGGGGGGAATAGAGTTTGGCTGAGTGTGGACAGAGCGGCCAGCAGGGCACCTTGCGAAGGGCTGGAGGCCCCTTATTTCGAAATAACTGCAGCTGCCCTGTCTACACAGGCACTCTTCTGAAATAACTGTTTTGGAATAGGCATTATTCTTCATAGACTGCGGTTTACAGAACTCAGAATAAGGCTCCCGTCATTTCGAAATTATTTTGAAATAATGGAATTGCTGTGTACACGCTCACATAGTTATTTCGGAATAATGGCCATTATTCCTGAAATAACTTTGCTGTGTAAGCACACCCTTTGTGAACAGCAGAAATGCAAATATGACTGGGATATTCAAAGGAGTTAGAGAGTTGGGTACCTAAATCCCAATGAATTCAGTAGGAGTTGGGCACTATTTAGGCTTCTTCAATAACCCTGTTCATGCCAAAGTTAGAATGTGCCCTTGCATGTTCTGTAGTCTCAGTGAAGTGAAGGGATAAAAACCCCAGAAAGTTTTCTCCTATTTTTAATGAGTGTGTCAGTGGTGAAATAAAACCCTTGTCAGATGTCTGACCAGAAGAACATCTCAGAGGCTCGTGGTTAGAAGAGGACAGGAACGGGACAATGCCCAGTCAGGGTCACACACATATGCACACAGTCTGAGCAACCACTCTGGTCTGATTTTCTGCAACTGCAGTACTACATTTCTAGGAGTCTGCTGCTTGATGCCATTTTGCAAGGAGGAACTAATGGAGGATGGTACAGAATTGTTGCATGCTGTACTCTCGCTTGGAACCTTTGCTTCTGTTCTTTCTTAGTCATTTCCCTTAATCTGGAATGTAACTCATTGAGTCTGAAATTATACAGTTGCTATGTGTGTCTGGAAAAGCACAAATGTTACAGGCTGAACTAGACCTACTTGGCATTTTCAAACAGGCTGCAAAGACATGCACGTCACTGGATGAGGGAGGTAACCTAGTGACAGATGATGTGGGAAAAGCTGAAGTACTCAATGCTTTCTTTGCCTCTGTATTCGTGGACAAGGTCAGCTCGCAGACAAATGCACTAGACAACGCAGTATGGGAAGGAGGTGGACAGCCCTTGGTGGGGAAAGAACAGGTTAGGAACTATTTAGAAAAGCTAGACATAAAGAAATCCATGGGTCCGGATTTAATGCATCCGAGGGTACTGAGGGAGTTGGCAAATGTCATTGCAGAGCCTTTGGTCATTATCTTTGAAAACTCAGGGGGTATGTCTACACTACAAAGTTAGTTCGAACTAACGGACGTTAGTTCGAACTAACTTTCCTAGGCGCTACACTAGCGCTCCGTTAGTTCAAACTTAATTCGAATTAACGGAGCGCTTAGTTCGAACTAGGTAAACCTCATTCCATGAGGATTAAGCCTAGCTCGAACTAGCTAGTTCGAATTAAGGGCTGTGTAGACCCTTAATTCGAACTAGTGGGAGGCTAGCCCTTCCCAGCTTGCCCTGGTGGCCACTCTGGCCAACACCAGGCAAACTCTATTGCCCCCCTCCCGGCCCCAGAGCCCTTAAAGGGCCACGGGCTGGCTACACAGTTTGTGCCAGTTGCAAGGCTGCAAGCACCCGTGCCAGCAGACCCTGCACCTGCCACACGATGAGCCAGCCACCCGATGACACCCAGCCCTCCACTGCTCCCCAGGACCAGCCTGGCGGCTCCCAGGAGCCTGCCCGGGGGCGCAAAAGGTGGGCGCCCGCTTGGTCAAGTGCGGAGATCGTGGACCTCATCCAGGTTTGGGGGGAAGCCTCCAATGTCCACGATCTCCGCACTAGCCACAGGAACGCGGCCGTCTACGGCCGCATGGCTGCCAGCCTGGCCGCCAGGGGCCACCAGCGCAGCCGGGAGCAGGTGCGCTGAAAGATCAAAGACCTGTGGCAGTCCTACTCCCGGGCCTGCCTGCCAGGGGCCGACCCGGAGGCCGGCCCCCACTTCCACGCCCTGGACCGCCTCCTGGGGGCTCATGCCGTCCCTAAGGACCGCTCCAGGAGATGGAGGAGGAGGAGGAGGAGGAGGGCTCCGAGAGCCAGGAGCCTGCTGGCAGCCTGCCCAGGACCTGGGACCCCCGAGGCACCCCACAGAGCCGCTCGCCTGTGTCGTCCGAGGCTGGGGAGGCGTCCACCTGTGAGTACCATCGTGCTCCCCTTATGTGTACGGGGGGCTGGGGCGAGAGGGAGCCCCGGGACCGTGCGCCTGGGACTTGCCCACCACGGAGCAGCAGCTGGGGATCCTGCAGGGGCCCTGGCCTTGCAGAGGGGAGCTGGGTTTCACACACCTGGGCCCCTGGGGTAATTGACCGCTGGTCTTGTTGCACCACAGCTGCAGCACCTGGGCCTGCAGGGCGCACCACACCGCCTGCAGCAGCTGCCCGCGCCCGGGCAAGCAGGAGAGCCAGGAACCAGGAGGACTACAAGAGGCGGCACCTCCAGTTCCTGGAGCAACAGCTCCATCTCCAGGACCACTGGGCCCAGGAGGACCTGAGGCTGCGCCGGAGGAGTTTGGAGGCCCTGGAGGAGCAGGGCCGTGCCCTGTGAGGCCACCTCCAGAGCCTGCTCGACCGCTTCCCAATTCCCCCTGCTGCTCCCCCTGCTCCCCCAGCTCCCCCTCCTGCTTCCTCCACACCCCCCGTCCCTCCTGCCCCACCCTCTACAACCATTCCCCACCGATGCCCCCGGACCCGCAGTGTGGCGAGACAAGAGAGGCAGCCGGACTCCCACCCCTGAGCGTTCCTTTCCCTTCCTCCCTTCCCTCCCCTTCCAGCTCCCTCGTGCCAGGTTTCCCCCTCCCCTCTCCCACCCTCATTCCTCCCTTCCACCACCCACTTATGTGAAATAAACATACGTTTTGGTTTCAAAAACAGGTGTCTTTATTGGACAGTAGGTAGGGAGGGGAAAGGGGAAGGGGGGTAGGGTGGAAGAAGGCCCCAGTGGGGCATGCAAGGGAGAGGTCAGTCCTCCTCCTCCACCAGGAAGCTCTCCCGCAAGGCTTCCCGGATCCGGACGGCCCCCCGCTGGCCTTCCCGGATGGCGGCGGTGTGGGGCTGACCGTAGTGTCCAGCCATGCGGTCAGCCTCAGCCATCCAGGCTGGCAGGAAAGCCTCCCCCTTTCGCTCACACAAATTGTGGAGCACACAACATGCTGCCACCACGGGAGGGATGTTGTGCTCGGCCAGGTCCAGACGGGTGAGGAGGCATCGAAAGCGGGCTTTCAGTCGCCCGAAGGCCCCCTCCACCACGATGCGGGCCCTGGTCAGCCTGGCATTGAAGGCCTGGCGGGAGGGATTGAGGTGCCCCGTGTACGGCTTCGTCAGCCACGGCTGCAGTGGGTAGGTGGCATCCCCCACCAGGCACACGGGCATGTCCACGTCCCCAACCCTGATGTGGCGGTCGGGGAAGAAGGTCCCGTCCTGCAGCCGCTGGCACACGGAGGAGTTGCGGTACACCCGGGCGTCGTGTGCTTTGCCAGACCAGCCCACATTAATGTCCGCGAACTGTCCCCGGTGGTCACACACGGCCTGCAGGATCACGGAGAAGTACCCCTTGCGGTTCACGTAACGGGACGCCTGGTGTTCCGGGGCACGGATTGGGATGTGCGTCCCGTTGATGGCTCCCCCGCAGTTGGGGAAGCCGAGGGCGCCGAATCCCCGGATGACAGCGTCCGGGTCGGCGAGGCGGACCACCCTGTGGAGCAGCACCCGGTTAATGGCCTTGACCACCTGCGGAGAGACACACAGCAAAGCGCCAATCAGTGGGGCGCCCGGGTGGCTGGGAGCGTTCGTGCCCTGGCAGTGCCCCGCGCCCCACTCTCGGAAGCAACCCCCCTGGCGGCGTCTAGTACGGCCGGGACAGACCGACCCCTCCGGTGCGGGGCTCGTTCGCCTCCTCCCGCCCCCCCCCTTGTCCCTGGGGCGGCCCATCCCCTCCTCGCAGCCCCCCTCCCCCCCGGCGCGGTCGCCGACGAGTGCCATACCTGCATGAGCACCGCTCCGACGGTGGATCTCCCCACGCCGAACTGGTTCCCGACGGATCGGTAGCTGTCCGGCGTGGAGAGCTTCCAGAGGGCGATGGCCACGCGCTTCTGGAGGGGGATGGCGGGCCTCATGCGAGTGTCCCTTCTGCGCAGAGCAGGGGCGAGCCACTCGCAGAGCTCCAGGAAGGTGTCCCTCCTCATCCTGAAGTTCTGGGTCCACTGTCGGTCCTCCCAGCGCTCCAGGACGATGCGGTCCCACTAGTCGGTGCTGGTGTCCAGACGCCAGACGCGGCGGGGTACGCCGGTGCCGGCGCGCCGCCGCGGCTACTCCACGGCCCCCAGGGCGGCCAGACGGAGAGGCAGGGGGCTGACGTGCACCAGGAGGTACCAGGCAGCCTCGAGCCATTGCTGGCAGGCTTGCAGCAGCAAGTCCAGAAAATGCACCAGAAGGTGCAGGGCGAGCTCTGGCTCCATGTTGCCACCTGCGGCGGCATCCCCGAAGGGAAGCACCGACACAGACGGGCACAGAGACCAACGCTTTGCTGTCCCTCGGCGAGGTTGGCAAGCAAGCAGGAAAAGCTGAGAACCGGCTGTCCGGGGGGGTCCCTTTAAGCACGAGCCTCAGATAGCCTCAGACAGCAGCCACACAAAGCAACTACTGACCTGATGCCCTGCCAGAACCGGTTTCAGGTGCCCTTAAATGCGCCCCTGCGTCCAATCAGTGTGGACGCGCTAGTTCGAATTAGCAAAACGCTAATTCGAACTAGTTTTTAAGTTATTTCGAATTAGCGCTGTAGTGTAGACGTACCCCTGGAGATCGGGAGAGGTGCCAGATGATTGGAAAAAGGCAAATGTAGTGCCCATCTATAAAAAAGGGAAGAAGGACAATCCAGGGACCCAGAGACCAGTCAGCCTTACCTCAGTCCCCAGAAAAATCATGGAGGGGATCCTCCAGAATTCCATCTTCACAGTCACAGGGTGGATGCTACAGGCAGTGGACCAGTTCACTTACCTCGGCAGTACTCTTTCTCATGCAGCTAAGGTTGACATAGAAGTCACATGCAGAATAGCGAAGGCAAGTTCTGCTTTTGGTAGACTGTGCCCCACTGTATGGGAACGTCGAGGAATCAGCCAAGCAACAAAATTGAAGGTCTACAGGTCACCCTCCTGTATGCCTGTGAAACATGGACTGTGTATCGGAGGCACGCAAGACAGCTTAATCACTTCCACATGACTTGTCTTCGCAGAATATTATGCATCAGATGGCAAGACAAAATACCAGACACTGAGGTTCTCTCTAGAGCAAGTTTACCATCAGTCCACACTCTGCTGATGAGTGCACAGATTAGATGGGCAGGTCATGTCATTCGTATGCCAGACGAACGTATACCTAAGCAGCTCCTTTTTGGGGAACTCTCTACTGGTAAACGCTCGTGTGGTGGACAGAGGAAACGTTACAAAGACACACTCAAGGCCTCCCTGAAGTCGTTCGGAATTGATACAACCACCTGGGAATCGCTGGCACACAACCGCCCTGCCTGGTGCAGTCTCATTCACAAGGGATGCCAAATTCTCGAAACAAGGCGCATCTCTGAAGCACAACACAAGCGCGTGCTGCGCAAGTCCAAAGCTACCAGTGCAACTATTGCAATGCCTACACATGTCTGCCCAACATTTTCCAGGACATTTGGTGCCCGAATTGGCCTGATAAGTCATCTTCGGACACACTGTATCCAGTCTCAAAGCACTTAGTGGTGTTGAGGTCTTCATCAACCACGATGGACGAACAACACTACACTCCCCTGCATTCTCAAACAATATATTTATATTCCTCCCTAGTCGTCTGTCCAAGTTTCCACTTCTTGTAAGCTTCCTTTTTGTGTTTAAGATCACCAAGGATGTCCCCGGTAAGCCAAGCTGGTCTCCTACCATATTTGCTTTTCTTGCTGCGCATCGGGACGGTTTCTTCCTTTCCCTTTAATAAGGCTTCTTAAAAACTAGCCAATTAGCTCATCATAAGACGGGATTTTCAGGTCTCTCCTCCACATCAGTCTTCTCTCCTGAGCCTCCGGTCTCTCGCTCCATGTCTCTTTCTCACTCTCTCTCCTCCTCCTCCTACTGCCTCCCCCTCTCTCTCAGCTCTCCTCCGCCTTCTGCCTCTCTCTCCGTCTCTCTCTTTCTCTTCTCCCCTTCCTGCCTCTCACTCTCTCCGCTCTCCTCTGTCTCTGTCGGGGATGCATGCTCATCCAGGCCCCGCCCCCGGCCATGTACGTCACCACCCCGCCCCCCTTCACCTCCCACTATGGCGCTCGGCTGACTTCTGCGTCGCTCTGCCGGGCCGCCACAGGGGAGCAAGCGGAGCAAGTGGCCATTTGGGCTCTGCCACGGCAGCCCACCTGAGCGGCGCATAAGTCAGCTGAGCGCCACAGCGGGAGGTGAAGGGGGGCGGGAAAGGGGGCGGAAAAGGGGGCGGAGCGGTGATGTACACAGCCAGGCCCCACCCCCTGGCCATGTACGTCACCTCCCCGTCCCCTTCCCCTCCTGCCGTGGCGCTCGGCTGACTTCTGCGCCGTTCAGCCAGGTCGTCACGGATTCTGCATGGGGACCGTGGCACCCAAACGGCCGCTTGCTCCCCCGTGGCAGCCTACGGTGCAGAAGTCAGCCGAGCGCCACGGTGAGAGGCAAACGACATGACTCAGGCAACAGCGCCGCTGTGACGGGACGCGCCGCCCCCACACCCCACATGGCGGCCCGCCCCGCACTCAGCCCGCGGTTGCTCTGGCTCTCCTGGGCGCCACCCAGAGAGCACGGCAGCACTGCAGGGCCTGCTCCTCTGCTGCGGCCTGGATAACGGACGGCGCGGCGGGGGCGGGGCGACGTCCGGACGTCGACGCACGGCGGGAGAGGAGCCCGGTGACGTGACGTGGCGTCCGGCGTCACCAGGACCGGACGCACGGCGGGGGAGGAGCCTGGTGACGTGGCGTCCGACGTCACCAGGACCAGACGCCGGCGGGGGATTTGAAAAGGAGGTCGGGGAAGCCAGAAGAGGGGGGGGGAGCGGTAGGAGGACGGAGGAGCAAGGCGGAGGAAGGAGGGGGACGGAGAGAGAACGGAGCTAAGCAGAGCGGAGGAGGAGGAAAGAGTGGAGGAGGAGGCGAGGCACAAAACACAGAAGGAGAGGCACGCAGCACGGGAAGAGGGGAAGTGGGGTAACACAAGTGGTAAGGGGGACCACTCAAAGGGGGAAGACCAGAGACGACGGGGAGCACGACGGGGAGCACGACGGGGCTCCCGCGTTACACGGTGTGGAGAATGTGGGCACTTGAACTCTAGCTAAAGACACAGAACCCCAACAACAACCACAACAACACAAAAAAAAAAAGGAAAAAAAAAAAAAACCCCACGGGTGGAAAAGGTGACGGTGTGCCAGGACGGGCAGCCCAGCAAGGCTTTGACCGAGCGCAACGCGGAGCCATGGACGCTGCCGACATGTTCAAATGGCTGACGGACAACCAACACCAGCAGCAACAACAGCAGACGGCCCTCCTTCAGCAGATGGCCACACAGCATCGGGAGCAGCAGGCCCAACTGCTGCGCGATGTAACCGAGCAGTTCCAGGCGCAACAGGACCACTGGGTGAGACAGTGGGAGAATGCGGGCCGGGGGCCAACCCCGGCGGTCGTGGGGGAAGGGGCGGAAGGCGGGGCCTTAGCTCAGCTCCCCGTAAGATTGACTAAAATGGGCCCTGCCGATGACCCCGAGGCCTTTTTGGTCACTTTTGAGAGGGTAGCCACAGCCGCCCGGTGGCCAGAGCAACATTGGGCCACGCTGCTAGCTCCGTACCTCACGGGCCCAGCTCAGCTGGCCTATCGGAGTCTAGATCCGCGAGACGCCCTACATTATTTTAAAGTAAAAGAGGCAATCCTGGACCAGTTAGGGGTCACCCCAGAGACCTATAGACAGCGGTTCCGGCAGGAAAAATATGCCCCGGGGGCCCGCCCGCGAGCCGTGGCGCAGCGGCTCAGAGAGGCGGGTTGGCGCTGGCTAGAGCCCGAGCAGCAGTCAGGGCCCCAGGTAGCGGAGAAGGTGGTTTTGGAGCAGTTCATACACATCCTTCCGGGGGAAGGACAGCGGTGGGTGAGACGGCACCACCCTACGTCTCTAGCCGACGCGGTAACCCTGATGGAGGACTACATGTCAGCCGAGGGAGGCAGGGAAGGAGTCGGGTCCCGGGGGGAACACTCCAGCGGGGCATCGAGGGAGACCCGACCCCCACCCCGGCAAGGGGAGGCACGGGGCCCGGGCGCCCCCCTCAGCCCTGGCCGCGTTGGGGGCAGACGCCTAGCACCGGTGTGGAGCCAACGCACGAGGGAAGACCCAGCCTCCCGCCCCGCCGCCCTGGAGGAGCGGAAGACCAATCCCCCCCCAGCACGGGGCCCCGGGGGAGCGTGCTACCAATGCGGCCAAGAAGGACATTTCAAACGGGACTGCCCACTGATGGACTGCTCCTTTACGCAGGTAATGGCGGGGCAGAACGGGTCGGGGCCCCAGGCCGTGGGAAGGATATTGCGAGAGGTGGAAGTAGAGGGCCAGGTAGTCACCGCCCTCGTGGACTCAGGTTGCGGCCAGACTCTGGTCCGAGCCGACCTAGTTGCCCCTAGGGGGCCCCGGGGACCCCCCGTGTTCGTCCAATGCGTGCATGGGCGAGTCGAGCCATACCCCACTGCCTGGGTGCACTTAAAGGATGGGGGTTCGGAAGGGAGGGCCTACGTCGCCCTTGTCCCGGGATTAATATATCCCGTGCTCCTCGGAAGAGACTGGAGCGGGTTCAGGCAGGCCCTCCGGGAGTGGCAGGGGGACCAAGCCGCCTTGGCCACAGAAGATGCAGAGACCCCAATGAGGGAGATGGGAGCCAGGGCCAGGGAGGGCCCGGCTGGCATGGAGGGGGAGTGGTCCCCCGATTTCATCCGGGAACAGAGGGAGGACCCCCTTCTGCAGCAGGCGTGGGGGAATGCGATTACGGGGGCGGAGGGAGAAAGGATTTACCCTCACTTCGAGATCCAGGACGATCGCCTATACAGGGTCACTGAAGGACGGGAGAATGGGGAGGTGGTCACGCAGCTGGTCGTACCGAAGCTGCACCATAGGCGGCTGTTGGACCTGGCTCACAGCAACCCCTGGGGCGGGCACCTGGGGTATGAGAAAACGGTGCAGCGCCTCTTGCAGAGATTTTACTGGCCTGGCATATACCGGGCGGCCAAAGACTTTTGTGAATCTTGCCCGGAATGCCAGAAGATGGGACCAGGGAGGGTGGCCAAGGCCCCGCTAGTGGCGATGCCGGTGATAGATGTCCCATTCCAGAGGATCGCTATGGACCTAGTAGGACCATTGGAGCGGACAAAGAACCGGTACCAGTATATCCTTGTGGTAGTGGACTATGCAACCCGCTACCCCGAGGCAGTACCACTCCGGAACGCAACCGCCCCCACGCTCGCGAACGAGTTGATTAAGATCTTTTCACGAGTAGGCATACTGGGAGAAATCCTCACCGACCAAGGGACGAACTTCACCTCGGTGCTTATGAAGGAACTGTGCCGCCTGCTGCGGGTAAAAACTTTGAGGACCTCGGTCTACCACCCACAAACCGACGGACTCGTGGAGCGATTTAATCGGACGCTCAAGGGGATGCTCCGGAAATTCGTGGAAGAGGAACCTAAAGAATGGGACCGAGCCCTGCCGGCACTCCTGTTTGCAGTAAGAGAAGTACCCCAAGCCTCTACGGGGTTCTCACCGTTCGAGCTCCTGTATGGTAGACAGCCCAGAGGGATCCTAGATATAGTGAGAGAGGCTTGGGAGGTGCAGGAGACCCGAGTACAAGGGACAGTGCAGTATATCCTGAGGCTCAGGGAAAGGCTACGTCGGGTGGGTGAGTTCGCCAAGCGTAATCTGGAGGAGGCGCAGGAGAAGCAGGCCCGCTACTATAACCGAAACGCCCGGTTGCGCACCTTTCAGCCCGGGGATAGGGTCCTCCTCCTGTTGCCAGAACAGTCCTCTAAACTGTTAGCCAGTTGGCAGGGCTCCTTCGAGGTGATCAGGAGGGTCGGGGACGTGAACTATGAGATCAGGATGCCCGGGAAACGGAAGGCAACCAATATTTATCACGTCAACCTGCTAAAAGCATGGCGGTCCCGGGAGGCCCTGGCGGGGTGGGCCTCGGAATCGAGGGAAGAAGAGATGGTCACTGGGCCCCACCTGGGCCCGGACCTCACACCAGGGCAGAGCAGGGGGCTACAGGAAACCTTGTGGAGGTTCTCACAGGTCCTGACAGAGACACCGGGGCGGACTGACTTGATTCAACACCCGATCGTGACCGAACCCGGTCGCCCCGTGAGAGAGCCGGTCAGGCCGCTGCCCAGGAAGCTGTGGAGGACGGTACGCGATGAGGTGGACAAAATGCTGCGGTGGGAGGTGATCGAAGAATCCCGCAGCGCGTGGAGAAGTCCCATCGTACTGGTTCCCAAGAAGGATGGCACCACCCGGTTCTGCATTGATTTCAGGAAGGTCAACGCGGTGTCCGTGTTCGACGCCTACCCGATGCCAAGGATAGACGAATTGTTGGAACGACTGGGGAATGCCCGATACTTGTCCACCATTGACCTGTCGAAGGGGTATTGGCAAATCCCACTGACGGAGGAGGCCCGCGAGAAGACAGCATTCTCCACGCCGTTCGGCCTGTATCAATTCAAGCGGATGCCCTTCGGCCTCCACGGCGCCGCCGCCACATTCCAGAGGCTAATGGACCAAGTGCTCCGGCCCCACGGGACGTACGCGGCGGCCTATATTGATGATATAATCATCTTTAGCGCAACATGGGCCGAGCACCTACAGCAGATAGAAGCGGTATTATCCTCCCTGCAGGAAGCCGGGCTCACCGCTAACCCCGCGAAGTGTCAGTTTGGCCAGCGGGAGGTGTCGTACTTAGGGTACACGGTGGGGGGAGGACAGATACGGCCCCAAATCGGGAAAATGGAGGCTCTACGAGACTATCCCTCCCCCGAGCACGAAGCGCCAGGTCCGGCAGTTTCTGGGGCTCGCCAGTTATTATAGGCGTTTCGTGCCCGATTTCGCGACCGTGGCAGCCCCGCTGACGGATCTAACCAGGAACGCGGCCCCTAAGAGGGTGCGGTGGGACCCCGAGTGCGCCCAGGCCTTTGAGACCCTAAAGCAGCGGCTGACCCAAGCCCCCGTGCTGGCGCAGCCCGACTTTTCTCGCCCATTTATTTTGCAAACGGACGCCTCCGAGCGCGGGCTCGGTGCGGTATTGTCCCAGGGTGAAGGAGAGGAGGAACATCCTATAGTATATGTGAGCCGCAAGCTGCTCCCGCGGGAGCGGCAGTATTCAACAATAGAAAAGGAGGCCTTGGCGGTTAAGTGGGCCATTGATATGTTACGATATTATCTCCTAGGCAGTACGTTCACGGTGGTGACCGACCACGCACCTCTCCGGTGGCTCCTGGCTATGAAGGACGCCAACCCCCGCATCCAGAGGTGGTACCTGGCGCTGCAGCCCTACCGGTTTAAAGTGAGCCACCGGGCAGGGAGAGACCATGGGAATGCGGACTTTTTTTCCAGGATCCCCGAGGAGACCCCAGAGGCACGAGGAGGGGAACAAGCGAACCTGGGGGGGGAGGTGTGTGACGGGACGCGCCGCCCCCACACCCCACACGGCGGCCCGCCCCGCACTCAGCCCGCGGTTGCTCTGGCTCTCCTGGGCGCCACCCAGAGAGCACGGCAGCACTGCAGGGCCTGCTCCTCTGCAGCGGCCCGGATAACGGGCGGCGCGGTGGGGGCGGGGCGACGTCCGGACGTCGACGCACGGCGGGAGAGGAGCCCGGTGACGTGGTGTCCAGCGTCACCAGGACCAGACGCACGGCGGGGGAGGAGCCTGGTGACGTGGCGTCCGACGTCACCAGGACCAGACGCCGGCGGGGGATTTGAAAAGGAGGTCGGGGAAGCCAGAAGAGGGGGGGGAGCGGTAGGAGGACGGAGGAGCAAGGCGGAGGAAGGAGGGGGACGGAGAGAGAACGGAGCTAAGCAGAGCGGAGGAGGAGGAAAGAGTGGAGGAGGAGGCGAGGCACAAAACACAGAAGGAGAGGCACGCAGCACGGGAAGAGGGGAAGTGGGGTAACACAAGTGGTAAGGGGGACAACTCAAAGGGGGAAGACCAGAGACGACGGGGAGCACGACGGGGCTCCCGAGTTACAGCCGCCCAGAGGGAACAGCCAGGGAGGCAACAGCGCCACCCAGAAGGAACAGCCAGCATTTCAGCGTTACAGTGTCATATATATATATATATATATATATATATATATATATATATATATATGATACTGCCAGCTATCCTGGGCTCCCTTCCCCTTCATGTTAGCATCCCAGGGGATTCTGCCCATCAGTTCTCTGAGGGTACGTCTACACTACAACGTTAGTTCGAACTAACTTTGTAGTGTAGACATACCCTGAGGGAGTCAAAGTCTGCTCTTCTGGGGTATGTCTCGACTACATGGCTCCGTCGACGGAGCCATGTAAACTAGTTTACCCAGCATAGGCAAAGAAGCGGGGATTTAAATAATCCCCACCTCATTAAAACAAACATGGCTGCTATGAGGTGCCGACAATCAGCTGATCCAGCACAGCGCGGTAGTCTAGACGCGGATCGGTCAGCTGGGGAAGCCTTTGCTGACCGATCCCTTAGGCCTCGTGGAAGGTAGCTGGAAGGTAGCCCAATGGAGCCCAAAGGGCATAGTTACAAATTGGAAGAGTTCTAGAGGGGTGGCAAATGCTGTTTTTTTCCTGGAGTCCTTTGTGAGTGGTATTTGCCAGTAGCCCTTTGTCAGGTCCAAGGTGATGATGTAGCGTGCCTTCCCAAGCTGGTCTAAGAATTCGTCCACCCGGGTTATGGGGTATGCGTCAAACTGGGAGGCAGCATTCAATGCTCTGAAATCCACACAGAAGCAGACGGTGCCATCAGGTTAAGGGACCAGGACTGCACCAAGGGCTTTGGGACTCCTCAATAACCCCCAAGTGTAACATGGTATGGACCTCTTGTTCTAGGGCACCCCGGAGCTTTTCAGGGACTCTGTATGTCCTGTGTTGGGGCTTAGCTGTCTGGGAGGTTCGGATGTGGTAGGTCACCAGGTAGGTTCGACCAGGTTGTGAGGAGAAGAGATGGTTGAAGTGCTCCAACAGGTTCCTGGTTTACCATTGCAACCGTGGAGGTAGATCGTCAGCAATTGGTACATCTGCCGGACTGGATGGGGATTGCACCCCGGGGCCTAAATCCTCTGATACTTCCTGGGGGGTCTATGAACAGAGCCTCTTGTGCTTTCCAGGGTTTTAGTAGATTAACATGAAAAATTTGTTTCTTCTTTTTCTTATCAGGGCAACGGATTTCATAGTCCACCTCTCGCACCTGCTGTGTAACTTCATAAGGGCCCTGCCATTTGGCCAAGAGTTTATTTTCTGAGCTGGGCAATAGCAGCAAGACTCAGGCTATGTCTAGACTGCAAGCCTCTTTCGAAAGAGAGCATCTAGACTGCACGCGGAACTTTCGAAAAAGCAAGTCGCTTTTTCGAAAGAAAGCAGCGAGTGAGTCTGGATGCTCTCTTTCTAAAAAGCCCTGTTGGCATTCAAGAACGCCTTTTTTCGAAAGAGCACTTTCCAAAAAAGGCATTCTTCCTCGTGGAATGAGGTTTACCGCCGTCGAAAGAAAAGCCACGTTCTTTCGATTTAATTTCGAAAGAACGCGGCTGCAGTCTAGACGCAGGTGAAGTTTTTTCGAAAAAAGGCTACTTTTCCCGAAAAAAAACCCTGAGTCTCGACACAGCCGTCTCCTGGTTGGTAGACCCTTTCCCAGGCTCCTTTATTATAGTAGAGGGCCTGGGTTTGTTGGGCTTTTTCTAAGATTTCTATGGCAAATCTGGCCATTTGGCTCAGCTGCTCACGCATCTGTACTACGTATTGGATCACATTTTGGGACTGGGAGGCTTGCTCCTCCCAGGTTTCTTTAAGTAGGTCCAATATCCCTCAGGGTCGTCGGCCATATAATAACTCAAAGGGCAAAAAGCCTGTTGAGGCCTGGGTACCTCCCATACTGCAAACATCAAGTAAGGCAGCAGCTGGTCCCAATTCCAAGGGGCAGGATTCACAAATTTTCTTAGCGTACTCTTTAGAGTCCTACTAAACCTCTCTACCAGGCCATCCATTTGAGAATGGTAAACGGAGGTTCGAAAAGGTTTTACTTTAGTGAGGGTCCAGACTTCTTTTAGCAGCTTCCATAAAGTTCGTCCCTTGGCCTGTCAGGATTTCAGCTGGAAGGACCACCCGCAAGAAAAGACTCACCAGCTCTGTGGCCACAGCTCGTGCCCTTATCGAGTGCAAAGAGACTGCCTCTGGATAACATGTGGCGTAGTCTACAATGACCAATATGTACTGGTGGCCCCGGACACTCTTCTCTAGGGGACCCACAACATCGACCCCTATTCTTTCAAAAGGTGTACCTATCAGAGGCAAGGGTATCAGGGGAACCCGCCCTGGACCCTTCGGTGCAACCAGCTGACAGTCTGGGCATGATGCACAGAAATCAGCAGCCTCCTTACAGATTCCTGGCCAAAAAAAAAAAATCAAGTCAACAAGCAGTCCAAGGTTTTCTCCCGCCCCAGATGGCTAGCAGAGGGAATTGAATGGGCCAAATGCAGAACCGCTCTTCGGGCCTCCCATGGCACCAAGAGCTGATACCTAAATTCTCCTGTGTTTGGATCCTTGTCGGCTCGATAGAGCAGGTCTTTCCTGACCTCAAAGTGGGGGAATTGCGAGGCTGGAGCTTCCTGAGCAACTACCCCGTCAATGACCGAGATCCGGGAATATGTTTCCCTCAGGGTTTCGTCTTCTTTTTGTCCTTTGACAAAACCATATGAGCTGGTTAACTGTTCCAACTCTAGCTCAGGGAGGGGAACCTCATGCGAAGGTTGCCCTGAGTCGGGGGTTGTGTCCCCTTCTTCAGATGAGGTATCATCCCCTTGCTGAGACAACTCTGCCTCTGGCTCAGTTTCTCCCACTAAATGCGTTTGGAGCCATGTTTTACCCTCTTTCCACTGCTGTTGGCAGGATTTCCCCACCTTCTCAGGGGAAGCTGGTCCTTCCCATAAGTCCGAGTTCACTATGAGGAATAGTTCCTCCACTGTCTGCAGTACTGGTTTCCCTGGTGGAGAGGGCTCGGCTGGTGGAAGGAGCAACAGTGGGAACTGTTGCCAATCCCTACCAATTATCACCTTCCATGGAAGGCGTTTGGCGATGCCGACCTGCATCTTTGCCTCATAGTCCTTCTTCACTTTCAAGTGGACCCACGCTGTGGGGTAGGGGTGTACATCTCCATGTACACAGGTCACTTTCAGGGGGCAGTCATATTGGAAGGTGCTAGGGTCCAGCACTGACTTCAAATCAGAGTTTGGGAGCATCCCGAGTCGACCAGCCCAGGCATCGTGCGCCCTCCCACAGTGACTTGCACCACATAGGCCTTGTGCCTCTGATCAGGTTCTGCACCCAACCCAGTACACGTTTCAGCAAGTCCACAATCTAGAAAATCACACTCCATAATGGGGCAGGAGTGGCTGAAATGTCCAGGCTTCCCACACCGGAAGCATACCAAGGGTCCCTTTGGGTCATCTGGGTTACAACTCAGCAAGGGCTGGGTGGAAGAAGGTCGCCGTGGGGCATGGGGATCATGGGTAACATCTTGGGGAGCTTCATTTCTCAGCAGTTTGGGTCTATTAGGCCCCTCTTTCCTGGCCTAGGCGGGGCCTTCAGCTGCGGGGTTGCGCCAGCTAGACATACTAGGCCCAGTCACCAGAAGAAAGTCTTCAGTAGTCTGGATGGCGGCAGCCAGGGAGTCCGGGTTATGCCATCGCACCCAGGTCTGAACTGGCATAGGAAAGATCTCCAAGTATTGTTCTAAGACTATGGAGTCCATAATCTTGTAGACAGTGTGGCCCTCAGTCTGTAGCCAACGGGAGGTCCAGTCCTTGAGGCACTGAGCCACCGCTCGGGGCCGGGCACCAGCAGGAAAAGGTTTGGTATGAAACCGGTGACAATATGCCTCAGGCCATACCCCCAGGTGATCCAGTATGGCTGCTTTCACAGTCCCATAGTTGGCCACAGCCCTGTCATCCAATGCTTGATAAGCTGCCTGGGCTTCCCCTGAGAGGAACGGAGCCAGGAGAGCAGCCCAGATGGTTGGGTCCCAACCAGTGGTTGTGGCTACACACTCAAAGGTTACTAGGTAGGCTTCGGGATCATCATGTGGCCCAAGCTTGGCTAGTCGTATCCCAAGTCCTGAGTTTACCGGATTAGCCAGACCTGGGGTCACCAGTCGTTGGAGTACTGCCTCCTGAAACTGGTGTTATTGTTATTGCCTCTGCTGTTGGATCTGGAGCACCTCCAGGAGTATGTTCTGTTGCTGTCGGGCTGCTTGCTGAGCCTCTTGCTGGGTTTCCTGCAGGGTCCTCTGTGGCACTGTGCTGCTGCTGGGCCAGCAGCCTCACCAGCTCATCCATTACCCCTTTGGCTACGTCTACACTGGCATGATCTTGCACAAGAACTCTTCCAGAAGAGAGCGTCTACACTGGCATGTGCGTTTGCGCAAGAGCATCCATGCCAGTGTAGACACTCTCTTGCGCAAGAAAGCTCTGATGGCCATTTTAGCCATAGAGCTTTCTTGTGCAAGAAAGTCATGTTGCCTGTCTACACTGGCCTCTTGCGCAAGAACAGTTGTGCAAGAGGGCTTGTTCCTGAGTGGGAGCATCAGAGTTCTTGCGCAAGAAGCCCTGATTTCATACATTAGAACGTCAGTGTACTTGCGCAAGAACTCCCCGCCAGTGTAGACAGGCAGCAAGTTTTTGCGCAAAAGTAGGAAGTAGGAATAAGAGATCCTCCGGAGAAGGGCTTTATTCCGGAGGATCGCGCCAGTCTGGACGCTCTTTTCCGGCTTTTCCCCAAGCCGGAAAAAAAGCGGCGGCCATGTTTATTTAAATCCCGCGGGGGATATTTAAATCCCCCGCCGATTTCCCTATTCCAAAGTTAGAAATTAGCATGCCTCTTCCGAAGAAGGGGCCAGTGTAGACACAGCCAAATGTAGTTTAGACACACCCTTGGATACAGGGGCGGCTCGAGACACCACTCCTGGTACCACTGTAACGGGTCCACCCGCTAGTGAGTGCCCTACTGCAGCCAAGTGGTTCTGTGCAGGGTCCTTGCCTGGTTGTTCAGTCGCCCTCAAAGTCCTGGAACCAGGGCCTGATTAGCCCTGTCCATGGTGCTAGTAAGTCTCTGCAGGTATGTCTACACTGCAGCGCTAATTCGAACTAACTTAGTTCGAATTAGTTAATTCGAACTAAGCTAATTCGAACTAACGCGTCTAGAACTAAAGACTAGTTCGAATTAGCGTTTTGCTAATTCGAACTAGCAAGTCCACATTGAGTGGACCCTGAACAGGGCTTAAGGATGGCCAGAAGCAGTGCCGGCAGGGCATCAAAGGAGGACTTAGAGCGTGGAGATGCTGTCTCAGGCTAGCCGAGGGCTGCGCTTAAAGGGTCCCGACCCCCACCCCGGACAGACAGTTCCAAGGGGTGCCCCGCTTGCAAAGCAGTCCTGGCTTGGATTGCCCGGAGTACCCACACTGAGCACATCACACCACTCGGCCATCAGCCCGGCTGCACTTGCCACAGGCTGCCATCTGGGGAGAGGGGGCAATCGGGGGGCTGCAGGAGAGCTTCCACCCCCAGAAGCCCGCAGAGCCAGCCCAGTCCTCCCCATCGGGGGCTTGTACCCCATTCCTCCCTCACCTCCTTCCACTTACCCTTCCCTAGTCCCCCTTCTTATTGATGTACAAAATAAAGATAACGTTTCTTCCAACATTGACTCTGTCTTTATTGAACAAAACTGGGGGAGAGTGGGAAAAGGAGGTGGGAGAGGGGAAGAGAAAGGCTGGGAGAGGGGAGGGCAACTAACATGATCAGGGGTTGGGAACAGGTCCCAGATGAAGAGAGGCTACAGAGACTGGGACTGTTCAGCTTAGAAAAGAGGAGATGGAGCGGGGACAGAATAGAGGTCTCTAAAAGCAGGGGTTGGGTGGAGAGGGTGCATTCAGAAAAGTTCTTCATGAGTTCCCATAAAGAAGGACTGGAGGACACCAAAGGAAAGGAATGGGTAGCAGGCTTGAAACTAGTAAGAGAAAGTTGTTGTTCACAAAGCAAATAGTTAACCTGTGGAACTCCTTGCTGCAGGAGGCTGTGAAGGCTACAACTAGAACAGAGTTTAAAGGGAAGTGAGATCAAGTCATGGAGGTTGGGTCCATGGAGTAGTCTTAGCCAGGGGGTAGGAGTGGTGTCCCTGCCCAAAGTTTGTGGAAGGCTGGAGAGGGATGGCACGAGACAAATGGCTTGGTCACTGTCTTCGGTCCATCCCCTCCAGGGTCCCTAGGGTTGGCCGCTGTCGGCAGACAGGCTACTGGGCTAGATGGACCTTTGGTCTGACCCAGGACGGCCATTGTAAGCTCAGGGCTCAGGGTCGGGGGTCTCAGTGGACCCCCTTGATTTTCATGCACACCTGCTCCTGGGTGGCCAGGCTGGCAGCTCTCCTGCCCTAGGCGGCCACTTTCCTGTGCCTAGTGCGGAGATCGTGGACGAGGTCCACGATGTCCGCACTAGCCCAGGAAGGTGCCCGCCTCTTGCGGTCCAGGGCAAGCTCCCGGGAGCCGCCAGCCTTGTCCCGGGAAGAGGGGGTGGGCTGGGGGACATCGGGTGGGTGGCTCTGTGCCGTGCCAGGTGCAGGGTCTGCTGGCTGGGTGCTGGCAGGCTTGCACCTGGCACGGGCACCGTAGCCAGCCCTTGCCCCTTTAAGGGGTCCGGGGCCGGGGCATAGAGTTTCCCTGGTGTTGGCCAGAGTGGCCACCAGGGAAAGCTGGGGAGGGCTAGCCTCCCACTAGTTCAAATTAAGGGGCTACACACCCCTTAATTCAAACTAGTAAGTTCAAACTAGGCTTAATCCTCATAAAATGAGGTTTTCCTAGTTTGAACTAAGCGCTCCGCTAGTTCAATTCAAATTCAAACTAGCAGAGCACTAGTGTAGCGCCTATGAATGTTAGTTCAAACTAACATTGTAGTGTAGACATACCCTGCCTGTGGCTGGTCTTTGGCATCTGGGTCTTACTCAGATCTAGGCTCAGCTTACACTGGGAGCAAGCCATAGTGCTGATATCCCAGTCAGGGTCTAGACCAGGCTGGGTCAAGCTCCTGAAGGGAACTGCTAGGCCTCAGCCCTGCAGCTTCTTTTATATCCCTCTGCTGGGTCCTGATTGGCTGCTGCAGAGACAGCCACTCTAGAGTGCCTGGAGGACCTCTTCTCCGCTCCTCCTGCTGGGATGGGGTGCGGCAAGGGTGCTAGCTTCCTGTAGGGGGTGTTGGGGCCTAGTCCAGCCCATCACACATTCCTATTCCTTTGTTTAGTCCTTTGAACATGGGACATGTGCAAGAGCCATGAGCCAATACAACTTTCTAGGTCATGACGGAGAGATTATGCCAGGAATTATTTGGGCTGATTTGCTACTAAGTCAAAGATGAGTTTTGGACCATACACTCAGTTGCACCAAAGTCATGCTTGGTGCAGCTGAGCAATTGGGCTGTGTCTAGACTGGCCAGTTTTTCCAGAAAATCAGCTGCTTTTCCGGAAAAACTTGCCAGCTGTCTACACTGGCCGCTTGAATTTCCGCAAAAGCACTGATGATCTCATGTAAGATTGTCAGTGCTTTTGCGGAAATACTATGCTGCTCCCGCTCGGGCAAAAGTCTTTTTCTGAAAAACTTTTACGCAAAAGGGCCAGTGTAGACAGCAGAGATTTATTTTCTGCAAAAAAGCGCGTCTAGATTGGCCACGGACCCTTCTCCGCAAAAAGTGCTTTTGCGGAAAAGCATCCTGCCAATCTAGATGTGCTTTTCCGAAAATGCTTTTAATGGAAAACTTTTCTGTTAAAAGCATTTCTGGAAAATCATGCCAGTGTAGACATAGCCTTGGAGGAAAATGAGAATGGTTTTATGGCAATTTTCCACCTTGCTTGATTATGGAACAGCGGGGGTCTAAAAGGTCCCCCACTAGGACCTAGAATAGCCAAAGAGTAGAGTGAACCATTGTGTGCACCTGCCCTAATGCTCCTGTCCCTGGCTTGTCCCCCCTGCATCTCTCCATGCTCTCAGCTTGCAGCCTGCACCAGGGGAATCCTTGCTTGCCTCTCGTTAGAGGTGGCCAGAGGCACAAAGGGACCTTAAAAAGCACCAAGCACCTGGGCGTGGGTGCACAAAAGGATGTTAGATATTGTAATGCTGAGCATCACAGCCAGAAGCTTTCAGGCACATGAAAAATCCTTTGTGATTCACAAAGCATGAGTGGCTCCTATAGAATTACTGGGGAAGAGATGGGCACCTGAGATGACCATTCAAAAAAAGCCAGAAAGCTAGGCAGGGAGTTTCCTAAGCTAGCCAGTGCATAATGCCACGAGGGATAGAGAATAAGACAGAAAATATCTTATTGCCTCTATATAAAACCACAGTACGCCCACATCTTGAATACTGCATACAGATGAGGTTGCCTCATCTCAAAAAAGATCTATTGGCATTGGAAAAGGTTCAGAGAAGGGCAACTAAAATGATTAGGGGTTTGGAACGGGTCCCATATAAGGAGAGATTAAAAAGACTGGGACTTTTCAGCTTAGCAAAGAGGAGACTAAGGGGAGATATGATTGAGGTCTATAAAATCATGACTGGTGTGGAAAAAGTGAATAAGGAAAAGTTATTTACTTATTCCCACAATATAAGAACTAGGGGTCACCAAATGAAATTAATAGGCAGCAGGTTTAAAACAAAGAAAAGGAAGTTTTTCTTCACTCAGCACAGTGTCAACCTGTGGAACTCCTTGCCAGAGGAGGCAGTGAAGGCTAGGACTATAACAGGGTTCAAAAAAGAGCTAGACAGATTCATGGAGGTTAGGTCCATCAACGGCTATTAGCCAGAATGGGTAGGAATGGTGTCCCTAGCCTCTGTTGGTCTGGAAATGGATGACAGGGGAAGGATTACCTGATGTGATCCCTCCCTCTGGGGCACCTGGTATTGTCCACCGTGGGCAGACAGGACACTGGGCTAGATGGACCTTTGGTCTGACCCAGTATGGCCGTTCTTATAACATAGAAACCCCTAATCATTTTGAGGAGCCCTGCCCCTCTCATGGAGATAAACACCAGACCATAGAAAGGTGCCAATTTGTGTGTGTGATCCACAATCAGGAGCTCTTTGGGGCTAGACACTGATGCGGCTTTTGCAAGAAGCCATCATGAGGAAGGACAGAACCCCTCATAACATTGAGCCTAATGGTTAGGGTACTCACCTGGGCTGGGGGATATTTAGGGGATTCAAGGCCCCCTAAATGAGAATAGAAATCTGCTACCTCTTGGGTAGGCATCCTACCCACTGGACTATGGGCTACCCCACTGTAGGGCTCCCTCAGCCTCTCCTGTTGCACTTTGTATAGGTGTCTGAAGAGTCATTGGAGCAGGAGGACTGGATCCTGGGTCACCCAGGGGAGTAACCCAACCACCAGCCTATATAGTCAGCATCTCTCTCTTTCCCTTCCTTCCTTCGGGTACGTCTACACTGCATCCCTAGTTCGAACTAGGGATGCAAATGGAGACAACCGAAGTAGTTAATGAAGCGGGGATTTAAATATCCCGCGCTCCATTAACATGATCTCGCCGGCACGCTAGTTCGAATCACAGCTGATTCGAACCAGGAAGTGCGCGCCGGGACGCGTTAGTTCGGACTAAAGCCCTTAGTCCGAACTAATGTTACTCCTCAAAAAATGAGGAGTAACATTAGTTCGGACTAAGGGCTTTAGTCCAAACTAACGCGTCCTGGCGCGCTCTTCCTGGTTCGAATCAGCTGTGATTCGAACTAGCGCGCCGGCGAGATCATGTTAATGGAGCGCGGGATATTTAAATCCCCGCTTCATTAACTACTTCGGTTGTCTCCATTTGCATCCCTAGTTCGAACTAGGGATGCAGTGTAGACGTACCCTTCTTGACTAAGAGAGTGTGTACAAGTATGAGAGACGCTGCAGCCTAGTGGTTAGAACAATCACTTGACAAATGAGCTCCTCAGGGTCTGGTCCCTCAGCTGCTAATCATTTATCCCTAGTGCAACAATTTCAATAGGGGAGCCTCATAGGCCAGTGGTTAGAACACACACCCTGGAGGCTGCTGTTCCCTTTGCAAATCTTTTTCTCCCTTTGGTTTGGGAGGGGATTTGAACCAGGGCTTTCCCACATCCACTGGGCTAAAAGTTTGAGGGTGCTTCTCCCACACCCCTGCCAGCTGTTTTGTGCAAATCCACCTGAGGGTCCTGTTTCAGTCAGCATGCTCAGAAGGCACCTATGGGATCATGTCCCACGTGTGATAGGTGGCTGATTATCAATCTTCCCCTGGCTTGTGGATCACTCTGGAGGGAGGCTGCAGTGAGCATATCCCCAAGGCAGAGGCATGGGAACCTAGGGAACTTTTACTGCAAACAGGCAAGGAGCAAGTTTGGGCACCTACAGGGTTCAGCAGCCTCCAAGAGGGCATTTGTGTATTGCAATGGGGTGATTTCACAGTGATTTAGATGCTAACTCCTTTTGTGCAGCCAGGCCTTTATATTTGCACTAGCCAATTAGCTCGTCATAAGATGGGATTTTCAGGTCTCTCCTCCATGTTCGTCTTCTCTCCTGAGCCTCTGGTCTCTCGCTCCATCTCTCTCTCTCTCTCTCTCCTCTTCCTATTGCCTCCCCCCTCTCTCTCTCAGCTCTCCTCCGCCTTCTACAGGGCTTTGGGAGTACGGGTGAAGGAGTTTGGAGCGCAGGTGGTATTCTCTTCTATCCTTCCTGTCAAAGGTAGGGGCCCGGGCAGAAAGAGGTGCATCCTGGAGGTGAATGCCTGGCTGCGACGATGGTGTCGCCAGGAGGGATTCGGCTTCCTTGATCACGGGGTGCTCTTCCAGGAAGGACTGCTTGGCGGAGATGGAGTTCACCTTTCCAGGAGCGGGAAGGCCTTGTTTGGACACAGACTGGCTAACCTTGTGAGGAGGGCTTTAAACTAGGTTTGTCGGGGGCAGGTGAGCAAAGCCCACAGGTAAGTGCTGAATGTGCGGGACTGGGAGATGGGTTGGAAATGGGGGGGACTACGGCCTATAATGGCAAGGAGAAAGGAGGGTCAGGGCACAACAGGGAGGCAAGATCAAATCAGTATCTTAGATGCCTATATACAAATGCGAGAAGTATGGGTAATAAGCAGGAAGAACTGGAATTGCTAACCAATAAATACAACTATGATATCATTGGTATTACAGAAACCTGGTGGGATGGGACACATGATTGGAATGTTGGTATGGAAGGGTACGGCTTGCTCAGGAAGGACAGACAGGGAAAAAAGGGAGGAGGGGTTGCCTTGTATATTAAAAATGTACACACTTGGACTGAAGTGGAGATGAACGTAGGAGATAGCTGTGTAGAGAGTCTCTGGGTTAAGCTAAAAGGGGTAAAAAACGAGGGTGATATCATGCTAGGAGTCTACTACAGGCCACCTAGCCAGGTGGAAGAGATGGATGAGGCCTTTTTTAAACAATTAACAAAACTATCCAAAGCCCAAGATTTGGTGGTGATGGGGGACTTCAACTATCCAGACATATGTTGGGAAACTAACACAGCGAGGCACAGGCTATCCAATAAGTTTCTGGACTGCATTGGAGACAACTTTCTGTTTCAGAAGGTTGAAAAAGCTACCAGAGGAGAAGCTGTTCTGGATTTGGTTTTAACAAATAGGGAGGAACTAGTTGAGAACTTGAAAGTGGAAGACAGTATAGGGGACAGTGATCACGAAATAATAGAGTTCATGATCTTAAGGAAAGGTAGAAGGGAGACCAGCACAATTGAGGTTATGGATTTCAGGAAGGCAGATTTTGATAAGCTCAGAGAACTTGTAGGTAAGGTCCCATGGGAAGCAAGACTGAAGGGAAAAACAACTGAGGAGAGTTGGAAGTATTTCAAAGGGACGTTGTTAAGGGCCCAAAAGCAAACAATTCCGCTGTGTAGGAAAGATAGAAAATATGGCAAAAGACCAGCTTGGCTTAACAAGGAGATCTTGCATGATCTCAAAATAAAAAAGGAGTCATATAAAAAATGGAAACTAGGACAACTAACAAAGGATGAATATAGGCAAGCAACACGGGAATGCAGGGGCAAGATTAGAAAGGCAAAGGCACAAAATGAGATCAAACTAGCTACAGGCATAAAGGGAAACAAGAAGACCTTTTATAAATACATTAAAAGCAAGAGGAAGACCAAGGACAGGGTAGGCCCACTGCTTAGCGAGGAGGGAGAAGCAGTAACAGGGAACTTGGAAATGGCGGAGATGCTCAATGACTTCTTTGTTTCGGTCTTCACCGAGAAGTCTGGAGGTGTGCCTAACGTAGTGAATACAAGCAGAGAGAGGGTAAGTTTAGAAGATAGGATACACAAAGAACAAGTTAAAAATCACTTAGGAAAGTTAGATGTCAGCAAGTCACCAGGTCCTGATGAAATGCATCCCAGGATACTCAAGGAGCTGATAGAGGAGGTATCTGAGCCTTTAGCTATGATCTTTGAAAAATCATGGCAGACAGGGGAGATTCCAGAAGACTGGAAAAGGGCAAATATTGTGCCCATCTATAAAAAGGGAAATAAGAACAACCCAGGAAATTATAGACCGGTCAGTTTAACGTCTGTCCCAGGGAAGATAATGGAGCAGGTAATTAAGGAAATCGTATGCAAACACTTGGAAAGTAATAAAGTGATAGGGAATAGCCAGCATGGGTTTGTGAAGAACAAGTCATGCCAAACTAATCTGATAGCTTTCTTTGATAAGATAACGAGCCTTGTGGATAAGGGAGAAGCGGTGGATGTCATATACCTAGACTTTAGTAAGGCATTTGATACGGTCTCGCATGATATTCTTATTGATAAACTAGGCAAATATAACTTAGATAGGGCCACGATAAGGTGGGTGCATAATTGGCTGGATAACCGTAGTCAGAGAGTTGTTGTTAACGGTTCTAAATCCTGCTGGAAAGGGATAACAAGTGGAGTTCCTCAAGGGTCTGTTTTGGGACCCGTACTGTTCAATATCTTCATCAATGATGTAGATATTGGGATAGAGAGTACTCTTATTAAGTTTGCAGATGATACCAAACTGGGTGGGGTTGCGACTTCTTTGGAGGATAGGGACATAATTCAAAATGACCTTAGCAAGTTAGAGAAATGGTCAGAGGTAAACAGGATGAGGTTTAATAAGGAGAAATGCAAAGTGCTCCACTTAGGAAGGAACAATCAGTTCCATACATACAAGATGGGAAGCGACTGTCTAGGAAGGAGCATGGCGGAAAGGGATCTAGGGGTCATAGTGGACCACAAGTTGAATATGAGTCAACAGTGTGATGCTGTTGCAAAAAAAGCAAATATGATTCTAGGTTGTATCAACAGGTGTGTTGTAAGCAAAACTCGTGAAGTCATTCTGCCGCTCTATTCTGCACTAGTTAGGCCTCAGCTGGAGTACTGTGTCCAGTTCTGGGCGCCACATTTCAAGAAAGATGTGGAGAAATTGGAAAGGGTACAGAGAAGAGCGACAAGAATGATTAAAGGTCTAGAGAACATGACCTATGAAGCCAGGCTTCATGAACTGGGCTTGTTTAGTTTGGAAAAAAGAAGATTAAGGGGGGACATGATAGCGGTTTTCAAATATCTAAAAGGGTGTCACAAGGAGGAAGGCGAAAATTTGTTCCTCTTGGTTTCTGAGGACAGGACAAGGAGTAATGGGCTTAAAGTGCAGCAGGGGAGGTTTAGATTGGACATTAGGAAAAAATTCCTAACTGTCAGGGTGGTCAAATATTGGAATAAATTGCCAAGGGAGGTGGTGGAATCTCCCTCTCTGGAGATATTTAAGAACAGGTTAGATAGACATCTGTCAGGGATGGTGTAGACGGAGCTTGATCCTGCCTTGAGGGCGGGGGGCTGGACTCGATGACCTCTCGAGGTCCCTTCCAGTCCTATTATTCTATGATTCTATGATTCTATGATTCTGCCTCTCTCCCTGTCTCTCTCTTTCTCTTCTCCTCCTCCTCCTGCCTCTCACTCTCTCTCTGCTCTCCTCTGTCTCTGTCAGGGATGCACGCTCTTCCAGGCCCCGCCCCGGGCATGTCCGTCACCACCCCGCCACTCTTCACTTCCCACCGTGGCGCTCGGCTGAGTTCTGCACCGCTCAGCCGGGCCGCCGCAGGGGCGCAAGTGGAGCAAGCGGCCGTTTGAGCTCCCCCACGGCAGCCTGGCTGAGCGGCGCAGAACTCAGCCGAGCGCCACAGCGGGAGGCGAAGGGGGGTGGGGCGGTGACGTATAGGGTTGGCATGTGTCTGGTTTTTGAGCCCTCTGTCCGGTAAAAAAACATCAGAAAATAGTAGACATGTACAATGTCCAATATTTTCTGGTTCTCCAGCTGGGCGCCAGACGGAAGCCTGGCGGGGGCGGGGCAGTGGCTGGAAGGCTGGGCGCGATCGGCTCTGGGAGCCTCTAGTTGCCTCTGGGAAGCAGGGGAAGTTCTGTCCCTGCTCCTGAGCACTGTTCCAGCGCGTGCTGGAGCTGCAGCTGGACTTGCTTCGCTGGGACCATGAGCGGGGTGGGCAGCACCCTGGGATCTGCATGTGCCCGGCTTAGTCCAGCTCCCCGCCAGCCGATTCCCTCTCCCCGCGTCCCACCAGCCGGTTCCTCCTCCCGATCTCCCACAGCCAGCCTCACTGCCCCCGACTGCCACCCCCGACCAGCTTTACCTTCCACCGGCCGCCCCTCCCCCTTTCTCCCCTGGCCAGCTATGCTGCCTCTGACCCCCCCGCTCCCAGCCAGCCCCGCTCCTCTCCCGGCTGGTCCCTCCCCCCCTCCCACCCCTGATCAAGTGTGTCCAGGTTTTTTTTACCCTACCTGATAACCCTAGTGACGTACACGGCCAGGGGGCGGGGCCGTGTACATCACCACCCCGTCCCCCTTCCCCTCCCGCCGTGGCGTTTGGCTGAGTTCTGTGCTGCTCAGGCGGGCTGCCGCAGGGGAGCAAGCGGAGCAAGCGGCCATTTGGGCTCCCCCGTGGCAGCCCGGCTGAGCAGCGCAGAAGTCAGCTGAGTGCCACGGTGGGAGGCAAAGGGGGGCGGGGCGGTGATGTGTGGTGTGACAGCAGCTCCAGGCCCCACCCCCGGCCGTGAATGTCACCTCTCCGCCCCCCTTCGCCTCCTGCCGTGGTGCTTGGCTGACTTCTGCGCCGCTCAGCTGGGCTGCTGTGGGGGAGCAAGCGGCCGTTTGGGCCCCGCGCTCCCCATGCAGCACCCCCCTGCTGCATGGGGACCGTGGAGCCCAAACGGCTGCTTGCTCCACTTGCTCCCCCGCGGTGTCTTGGCTGAGCGGCGCAGAAGTCAGCCTAGCACCACGGTGGGAGGCGAAGGACGTGACTCAGGCAACAGCGCCGCCCAGAGGGAACAGCCAGCATTTCAGCGTTACAGAGTCACAGGCATTGGGCTACTATATATATGATGGGTGATTTCACCATTGCCATCTAAGCTAAGGGCCAGCTTCTTTCTGGGAGCTGTAATTTGTCCTCCCTGTGTCGGGCTGTCAGTAAACTTGATAACCAGTCTGAGCCCTGATGGGTGGGGGGAATCCCTCAGGGGAGAATGGCCAGTAGAACAACTCTTGAGGTCCCAGATTACCCACCACAGGATCCTCCTGCCAGAGGCTGCATTGGCCGCACCCCTGCCCATGGTATCACTGCTTATTATTTTGCCTATCCCATATCTCCTTGCTGGCCCTTGACAAAGTAGAAGTTGTAGCCACTTTCCGCTGCTACAGCCTTGTCTCCCAGCTGCCTTGTATCAAGGCCTATGCCAGTAGAAGCCAGTGTAGCTCATGGGATGAGCTCAGCCCTATGTCCAAATAGCCTCACTGGGCACTGCTCTCCTCTCTGTTGGCCTCAGGGTCTGTCTGTGTGTAACCCACTGGCTCTGCTGGGCCATGTGGCAGCTGCTGGAGCTGGAGCCCAGGCTGCGGTGTGGCTGCTCCTGGTACGCCCTGGCCCCCAAAGCAGCCTTCAGCTCCAGCAGTCACCCACCACACAGCCTGCCCTGGGAGCAGCCAGGTAGCCACCACATGGCCCTGGCCCTCCACTCTCCCACCAAGCCCATCACCAGCAGCAGCTTACCTTCCACATGCAAGGAAGGAGAGTGCTGCTATGTGAGGAGGTGGGTGGGATTACAATTCTTCATGCACACCTGTGCAGGCATGCACCCAAGAGGGAACTCCCAACAGCTGCCAAAAGAGCCATATTTGGTTCCATCGTGAGCTATATTTGGCTTACAAGCCATAGGTTGCCAACTCCTGATCCAGACAGTGCTTGGAGACAGATTCCCCCATTGCATTCAAGTCTATCTTATTATGCTCCTTAAATCACAGCCATCATCATGGCATCTGAATCAATGTGAGGTGTGTTACTTGGCTTTGTCTACACTGCAGGGTTTTTGTGCAGGAAGCTTTTTGTGGAAGAGATCTTCCGCAAAAACTTCTTGCACAAAAGTGTGTTCAGACCTCAAAAGCGCATTGCAAAAGCACTGTGCTTTTGCACAAGAGAGTGTCGCACTTCATGGACACTCTTGCGCAAGAAAGCTCTGATGGCCATTCACAGAATGCCCATCAGAGCACCTGTGCTTTTTCTGATAGGCTCTTTTTGTGCAAGAAACCCCTGCAGAGTGTCCACACTTGCCTTTTTGCGCTACAGCTCTTGCACAAAAAGGAGTTAGTCCTCGTGTGAAGAGGAATAACTCTACCAGCAAAAGCCCTCTGTCCTATCAATTTACTGTATTTTTTTTTGCACAAAAATGCGCTTGAGGTGTGAACACTCCGCCGTTTTTTGCGCAAAACCAGCCTTTTTTTGTGCAAAAACCTTGTAGACATAGCCTTAACTAGGAGCAAAGTTGGAGTTGAAATACATGGAATAAAATCACGTGCAGAATGGTTGGGAGCTCTCCACATTCCCCCAGCTGATCTTAGGCTTAGACTTAGACTCTCAACAGGTATTTAGGTGCACAGCTGCCATTGATGATAGTGAGACAAGGTGGGGAAAGTCAGAGCTTTCTTTGGACTGACTTTGGTCCCTCTTGCCAACAGAAGTTGGTCCAAAGAAAGATATGACCTCCCCCACCTTGTCCCTCTAATGTCCTGGGACTGAAATGTCTATGACTACCCTGCACCCAGGAATTTGAGTGGAAGTAAGATGCCTTTGAGGATCTGAGTCAGTATGACCATAGCAAGTCAATGACTGTGTAAAATCTTACCTGGGTTGTATATGTAGGACTGTTTGGGAGTGGGGAGGGGATTGTGGAATAGGTTAGCCTCATCTGTAATTCCAGTTCCACGATGAGAGTGGTAATCAGTGTGCTGTTTAATTATTATTTTTATGATTACTGTGAATTAAAAATGAATAGTGCCGTTCACGCACAGCAGAGAGCAGAGTCTTGCCTTAACTGGCTCTGTTTGAACCAATTTAGGCTCAATTATCCCTCTTTCTTTGGCACATACACCTCAATTACACCTCTATGTGTGAGGGAGGTACAATAACCCCCTGGAGCTCTGCAGAGAGCAGGCGGAATAGAGCTGCTCTAGCATGCTGCTTATAGCAGGGTTGTCAAACTCACTTCAATACCCTGCCACAGGTCACAGGCCAGACCCAGCCGGAGTTGCTAAACTAGAACTAGAACAAGATGGGTCATGTTGGGGATTACAGTGAAACCTTTGTTATCCGGCACTCTGTTAACCAGAAAACTTTGTTAACCAGCATTGCCCTCAGCCACAATACTGTCACATCTTCAGGCGCACAGGCCTGGCTTGGTTTACCATGATTGGCTTAACAATTTTTTATTTAAGAAGTACTAATCATCTTTAACTCGACATAGAAATGTGATAGAAATGTAGCCATGTAAGTCCGGTGTAGCTGAAACACTTTACGCCTACGTTTGAATAAAGACTTTAATTATCTTACCCATTACAAATATAACTTCCCCAATTATCACCTCTAATATCATTAGCTCACAGACATTTATCTCCCCCCCATCCCCCTTCTGTTCTGAAATGTGATTTGTCCTTTTCATATGTGTTCATTTTTTTCATTGTATCCTTTGGTATATATGGTTGTGACAATTTTCTTCCACTATTTGATCTGAGGAAGTGGGTCTGGCCCACGAAAGCTAATAAACCATCTTGTTAGTCTTTAAAGTGCTACATAGTCCTGTTTTTTGTTTCAAAATAGAAATGTGAGACCAACTGCCTCACACTACAAAACTACCAATATTAAAAACTTGAGTTTTACTATTATTGTCCATTGGTTTTTCCTAGGTTGATAGCACCCTCAGGTAACCGGAATTTTTAGATAACCGGAACGCCCTAATCCCCAAGCGTGCTGGATAACACAGATTTTACTGTAGTTTGAAACAGGGTCTAGATCAACATCTCTGATTATTTGAGATGGTTGGAAAATAGATTATTTTATCATGGAAAATGTTGATGAAAATCAGGCCATTTTCACTGAAATTTTCCATTATAAAATTTTGACTTTTCATCTCTTTTTTGATTTTCAGAAAATAAATTCCAAACATGTCCATCCCCAAATCACCAAATAAGGAACAATTGGGATAGGACTGAAAATGTCCAATTCTCCAGTTTCCTGATGAAAACATTGACAATTTGAGGAAAGTAGACACTTTCTCCCAAAAACAAACCAATACATCATATTTAGGGTGCATCTAGACAGCACCCTTATGTCTGAATAAGCTATGAAATTTGCGTAGTGCAAATTGTGTAGCTTGTTCCGAGTCTAAGTTGAAAGATCTTATTTTGAAATTTGGCTCCGTCTACACATTGCCAAATTTCAAAATAAGGCACTATTCCAACAAATCCCTTAACACAATTGTTTACAGGGACACCGGAGTAGCACACCCACTATTTTGGGAAATGGTGGGCACTTTTAAAGATGCAGCGTTGCCATTTTGGGATACTTCCAGTATCCCGAAATAGCAACTCAGTCAAGGCATACCCTTAGTCAATCAAAACTCCAATTTCCCACCAAAAATAAAAGTTGTGATAGAATTTTTTTCACTAGCTCTATTGATTATGCTCACAGGACTCAGCCAGTGGTCTATGAAACACAGGATATGATAGGAACATTTCCTCCTCTTAACCACAGGCAGTGATGGGGAGAGAGGAAAAAAATCTTGCAGGGTGGGTGTGGATTCTCCCTCGTAGCCTGCCATGACTCTTCCCCACCATCCATTCAGCTCTCAACTGTCTCGAGTGAGAGTGGGACAGGAACACCTCGGTATTTGGCATTGGTGTGTCCACTGCTGGAATACCGTGTCCACTTCTGGTGCACACAGTTCAAGAGAGGTGTTGGTAAACTGGAGAGTTCAGAAAAACGCTACAACAACTGGAAAATGTGCCTTCTACAGACAGACTCAAGGAGCTCAGTCTACTTACTTTAAGGTGAAGGGGTAACTTGATCACAGCCTATAAGAATGTACATGGGGAAGAAATATTTAGTAATGGGCTCTCAATCTAGCAGGGACAGCTATAACATGGTCCAGTGGCTCTCAGTTGAAGCTAGACAAATTCAGCCTGGAAATTACACTCATTTTTTAAAAATGGTCTAATTAACTGGGACAACTCACCAAAGGTTGTGGCGGATTCTCATTTCTCTAAAAGCTCTGCTCTAGGGTTCTCTATCCTGCATTGTGCAGGGGGTCAGACTAGATAATCACAATGGTCCCTTCTGAACTTGAATCTGCATGAAACTACCATGCAGAAGGGAAGATGAAGTTTTATTTGCTTTCTGCACCCAGTCACCCCACACTGAAGTTGTCCCGGACAGTGATCATACCTGCACATTGGGACTCATTACTCACAAGAGCTGAGTTCGGTTCCCAGCTGTGCCACAAGCTTGCTGGGTAAACTTGGGGCAGTTACATCCCCTTTCTGTGCCTTAATTTCCCCTCTCAGCCTTCATCTTAGCTATTTAAAATGGCAGCTTCTTGGGGCAGGGACTGCCTCTCACTGTGGGTGCACAGTGCCTAGCACTGTGGGGTTCAGATCTCAATTCAGGGTCTCTAGACAAAGGAGTAAGGAACCTAACGCATAGTGCTTAGCTTCTGTACATCCAGACTGAAAGCTGGGTGAGTAGCACTATGCCTATTTCAGGGAGAGGGCAAACTGAGACCAAGGGGGGACATGACTCACATGAGTCACAGTCACCACCTGGGCAAAGACTGAGATGAGGATCTCCAGAGGGTACTGCAGCCACAGCTCCCTCGCTGGGGCTGTACGGTAGGGCCTCCTCTGCAAGGTGGGGACAGAGCAAGCCAGTAACAGCCACTCACTGGTGGGTTACATGCACAATAAACCAGAAGCAGGAACACTTAGAATTACTTAGCTTGCAAGGTCTCTGGGGTCAGGACCATCTCTTTGTTCTATGTTTGCACAACACCTGGCCCAACCAGATTCTAGTCCTTGACTAGGGCTCTATCGTAATACCAGTACATAAAATAGAACCTGCATCTTCTGGTACTCAGTCCATTGGCCCACCCATCACCCCAGCTGCCTTCTTATGGCACCATCCCAATGTAGGAAAAATGAGAAGTCCTGTGGCACCTTATAGACTAAGGGTATGTCTACACTTGCTCCCTAGTTCCAGCTAGGGATGCAAATGTAGGTGACAGAAATTGCTAATTGAAGGGTATGCATGTGCTCATTTTAAACAAAATGTGGTTTGGAAAGTAGATATGCATAAAGAAGCATGCTGTGGCTCACCACCCTAGGAACAGCCTAGAAAAGGCCAAGGGGAGGGGGGTGAACTCAACATGTGGAGTGGAGAAGTACAAGCATGTGACAAACAAAGCCATATATGGAAAGGTTGAATCTGATTGGTTTAGAAGTTTGTGTTATATAACTTGTTATGTAACCTGTAACCATGTGCTATAAAACAGCAAGGGGAGGGGCTCCTTGCTCGAGGGGCTCTGGCTGATTTTAGTACCAGGGGCTCTCCCTTTGTGCACATTGAATAAAGTCTTGTTGAATTGAATTGAAGTATGGAAGACCCTTGATTCTGCCCAGCACCTGACTCTCTGGGAACCACAAAATCCCAACACTAATGAAGCGGGGATTTAAATATTCCACGCTTCATTAGCATGATCTCCTCAAAAAATGAGGAGTAATGTGAGTTCGAACCAAGGGGTTTGGTTCGAACTAACGCATCCCGGCACGCACTTCCTGGTTCGAATCAGCTGTTGAGCAGAGTAACGCGCTGGCGAGATCATGCTACCCTGCTACCCCTCTGATACTTATCCCAATGTAGGAGGAAGCTGCAGGGGTAAGTGGTCAAGTTGCTATATCGTAGGCAAGCAAAGGTTTGATCTGAGAGGGGTCTCATTTGAGCAGAATAAGGTCATCCTATTGCTACCAAGCCCTCACCACCTGCTCGGAAGCCTGGTTTATAGGAGTGCCCCTTTGGCAACTGGGACTGCAGCAGAAAATGGCCGATATTCCTTCTCTAAAGCAAAACAAACAGCCCCCACAGCCTTGAAAACTGGCCACCCCTCTCCCCCCCAACCCTCACACACTTCCCAAGCCCATGCACAAAGCTGCTGACTGGAAGGTGGCACGGGGCTTGGTGCAGGGCTGATTAGATCGCTGTCGCGGGGGAACACAGAGGTTAATTGCCATTCTCTTTGTGTGCTACTCGGAGAGGAGACCGATTTCAGCTCAGTAGCAACAAAGTGTTGCCTGGTTGCTGTGGGTGGGGGCAGGGAAGGCATGCTGGAGTGGGGGGGGGGGGGAATCGGCTGGACTTTGAGCATAGCTGTGTCTTGTCTGGTCCAGCAAAAGAGAAGTGCTTAACAAGTATTAAGAGAGACAAATAATTCTCCTTTTCTCCCCTTGCCCATTCTTTTCTCTCTCTTTGCTTGTAAATCCTGCTTATTGCATCTGAATGGCAGAATGGCTTCATACCGGACCTTTAATCAGGTCCCTGGTAGCCCCTGGAGGGGCAAAGTGGCTGAGGATTACCTTTTATTTTATTTTTTTTAGCTCCCCACCCCTTGCACCTCCCCCCTTCCCTTGTGTTTTTCTTGCTCTGCATTTGTTCTTGAAGTAGTAAGAAGCGAAGGCTTAAAGGGAGGGAGGTGGGGGTTTTCCCCCTACAAATTTAAGGAGATCTAGGCCTATTCAGTCCATAGCCTCGCTGCTTTTGTTCAGCTGCCATTCTTCAGCTGATTTCTTCACTAGTCAAAGCACTTTAATTCCCTTTTTAGATACAGAGAATCTGTCCCCCCTGTTGCCCCCTGCTCTCACCACCCCACATACCCTCTTCCACTTTCTCAGACTCTTTATCCAATGTCCTCCTAACCACCAACAAAGCACCAAGCTCATCTCAAAGTATTTCTTTCAGAGAAAGAGAACAAGAGAGAAGCCGGGGGAGACAGAGCTGATGGGAGGTGGTGAGCGTATGCACTGTTTGCCTGTACTAATGCCTCCGGGTACAGAGTACTTTGCAAGACCCCGTGGGTCATTCTGCCCAGAGAGGAAGGAAGGTTGAAAGAGTCACTATGTGGCAGGTATTTGATAGTTTTGAGGATATGTAAAGCTTCTCTCCCAAAGTCATCAAATACTTGCCACTTAGAAACCCTTTAAACCTACTTTCTTCACTGGGCAGAATGACCCAAAGGACTTTGCAATTAATTTTATACTTGCAGTAGGGTGACCAGATAGAAAGTGTGAAAAATTGGGATGGGGGTGTAATAGGTGCCTATATAAGAAAAAGCCACAAATATTGGAACTGTCCCTATAAAGTTGGGACATCTGGTAAGACTAACTTGGAGCCATGGAGCCAAGGGGCAGCAAATGGGACTTCTCACTTTGTAGACCCATTTTTGGTCAAGGGAAAACTTGAAATCAGAAGCATCAGGAAGGCATTAGTAAAGGGGAACTGTGTGCGTGAACACACACACACAAACACACAGAGTCACTCTAGCAGTCCACTGCCAGTCTGGCTCCAGGAGCTTGGGATACAATACTGGGAATGGTTTCACCCACACAGTTGTGTCTCATGTCACCAGGCCCCCAGGCAAGTTCTGCTCTGTTGACATTTGCGGTAGCTCACATTCATTGACTTTGTCCTGGCATTGGGTTTAATTTTGGAACAAATGCTCTTCTATAGCTGAATGGCATGTTGGTTTGGAAGAACACTTAAACCTTTGGATGCTTAACCCAACAATCTGGTTCAAGAGCACTGGCTGAGCCAAAAGGTGATCACTTTCCACCTGTGTTAGATGATCCTGGAAACATGCTCTCTCAGGGGATTTTGACAGTAACCAGCAATGGTATGTGAGTGTTATTTAAAGCCTCTGCCTGAGCTATTACCCTGTAAATTGGAGCTACTTGATTTACACATACATTTTCTGGAAATGCATGAAACTGTAAGGTCCTGCCAACGCATGACTTAGAGACTGACAAAACGTGAAACGAGGTGTACCGGTAGTTCGGAATAGGCACCCTAGTCCAAACTACCTAGTTCGAGCCCCGTGTAGCCGCGCTACACGGGGTTCGAAGCAGCGGGGATTTAAAAATGGCGGCTCCCCGCTTATGCTAATGAAGCCCGGGAAATTCAAATCCCGGGCTTCATTAGCAAGTGCGGTATGCCTACATTACCCCGCTAGTTCGAACTAGCGGGGTAGTGTAGACATACCCTCACTCTGCAACCCTTGCTTGCCTAAGTGTGTGAGTGCCTGAGGGCATGAATGAGTGTGTGTGTGTGTGTGTGTGTGTGTGTGTGTGAGATAGCTCCTTCCCCTTGAGTTTAACCCTATAGTGGCATTTAATGACAGCTCAGTCCCTTTTAGTTTAACCCTGTAGTGGATTGTTAATTCCTCATTTAATAAATCCATATGGGTATGTCTACAATACCCTCCTAGTTCGAAGTAGGAGGGTAATGTAGGCATACCGCACTTGCAAATGAAGCCCGGGATTTGAATTTCCTGGGCTTCATTTGCATAAGCGGGGAGCCGCCATTTTTAAAACCCCGCTCGTTTGAGGAGTTCGAACTACCTAGTTCGTGCCCCGTGTAGCCGCGCTGCACGGGGTTCGAACGAGCGGGGTTTTAAAAATGGCGGCGCCCCGCTTATGCAAATGAAGCCCGGGAAATTCAAATCCCGGGCTTCATTTGCAAGTGCGGTATGCCTACATTACCCTGCTAGTTCGAACTAGCGGGGTAGTGTAGACATACCCAATGAGTGTAACCCTGGGGTGGTCTCCAGTGAAATTGGGTAACAGTGAGATGGCTCCATGACAGATCATTTGGAGCCTTAAAAGGACTAAGGACTTCAGTATGAGGTTGAGGGGAAGGGGAGAAGTTCTAGGATTGTCCTTGCTCCATTTAAACAAGTTCATGGCACCCATGCTAGCAAATTCCCTAGAGAAGCCTCCATCTACCTACCCCTTGCTCAGGCAACCTCCAGTTAAGTTAGTGAGACACAATCTGAATACAGACTGGGGAAGAACTTTGAGCCAATGGGAGTTAGCATCCCAGCACCTCTCAGCACTTGCTTCATTTACATTAATTACAAGTTTTGCCCAAGTGATCACTGCAGAATGTATCTCTTGGCACTTCATTTTGACCTAGTTAAGGCTGGAGACACATCTACACTTGTGTGAGTTTCTGTCACCCACAAATCGGGTGTTCCAGTCCTGCCTCAGAATAAAACCTATTTTTGCAGCTTGCCTTCCAAGGCACTTTGGCACATTCTCTGCCAGATCCTGCAAAAACCTGGAAGCTCAGAGGTGAGCCAAAAGGAAAAAACAAAACCAGAAGAGTTATTCTAGAATCCTTGGGCATGGTGGATTTGCTGTGACTGATGCTTTTTCCATCCATAGAGGATTGTCCTTCCCCATCATAGCTGGGGATGATCCCAGCTGGCTGAATGTCACCACCTTGCTTCTTTTGGCTGCTTTTTTTCCCTGGGCAGGTTGATGCCTTCAGCACAGTTCCCTGATGCTAACATCAGAGAGCACGGCTCTGCCAACAGCCATTTAAACCAGGAGGCTGGCTTGCAGGCCAGGAATAATGCTAATGGGCAAACACCTTGGGTCACTACCAAAACAATCCAGTCAAATTGTGAATGGCTGCTAGCAATTTCTGTGAGAATTGCCAAGCAGAGAAATGGCAAACCAAGCCAAATCTTTCTACAGGCAAAAATGGACTCCCTCTCCTCTTGGATGGTGTGGAGGTCAGAAAGCTGCTGTACGGGTAAGAAAACAAACAGGAAAAATATGGCAGTGTAATTCAGTGGGGTGAGCGCCAGGTATTCCTAAATTCTAATCCCAGTTCTGACACAGATGTACTGCATGGCCTTAAGGAAGTTGCACAGGACAAGATTTTAAAGTGTACGGCCCCCAGCATTTGAGCCAAATTATTAGCTCAGCACCCTTTAGCCACTTAAATGAGGGCCAGATGTGCAAAAGTGCTCAGCTCCCATTGGGGTGCTCAGCTTTTTTACAGTCTAGCCTCCTGGGACTCCCTTTCCTTATCTATAGGCCCTGGTCTACACTAGGGCTTGATTTCAAAATAAACCCCCTTAAGTCGAATTTATAAGTGGAGCATCCACACTAACAAGCCCGTTATTTGAAATAGGGGGCCACTTATTTCAAAATCTGTACTCCTGCTTTCCTCAGGGAATAACACTAATTTCAAAATTGTTATTTCAAAATAGCTTTAGTGTGGCCACTCCACTGCTGCTATTTTGAAATAACTATGCCCCAGAGTCATTTGAACTAATTACTCCCCAGTGCTTCCTGGGGCTCTGAGTCAAGGTAGTGCATTCACATTAACAGATCTTGCCTTGGACTCATTTCGAGGCTTCCCTGTAGTGGGGACACGCTAGTTCGATTTTGTAAAATCAAGAGTTAAGTCAAATTTAGTTATTTTGAAATAGTTTCCTAGTGTAGGCATGGCCTAGGAGGATAATATTTAACCTACCATTAATATTTTCGTAACAAGTCGGGTTGCCCTGATTTGGGTCATTACGTTATTGCTATTTACAGCTATTCCCACCACATCTGGGCATTTGTCAAAGTGCTCATCAGTCCCCAAAGTTTCACAAATTTTGCCACAAATGATGATTGACCTGGAAATGGGGCACCAGGAAGTGCCTTATGTACTCAGTGTTAGTCCTGGGTTATCTTTCTTCAGGCATCTGAACAGCAACAGCATACCACATGAACACTGCTGGACAAGGGAAACTGTCTATGCTCTGAACACTGTTTGACCAAACTATTTGACAAATGGCACAAATAATAAATCTTTATAAAGAAGAGTATTAGGCTCAGTGGATGAATGATTTGGCCAAGCAACACTGTGACTGGATCTGTGTGAGGGGACACCCAAGTCTGGTCAGAGTTCCCTTGGAACTAGGGGCACTCTGCAAAGGTGCATTTGACCAACAATGGTGAGTGAATCATGGGATCAGGGCCCATGTTTATAACCAAATCTGTCCCCACTTATGTTGGCGTAAATCAGTATTAACTGTCCAGGGATCATTGGCGTGACTGTAATGTGAGTCACAGGGCAATCTGACCAGTTATCTGAAGCAGGTAGTTTATCCAGCCCGCTTAATACCAGTGACTGCTCTAGATTCATTGTCCGGCCCAAAGAGCAAATCAGAGTAATGGTATGATTAGTGCCAATAATGCTAGGTTTTTACAATTCCTCGCTCCACTCCTAATCTCAGATATTAATGACACAGCTTAGGGCACTAGACTAGGTCCGCAGCTGGTGTAAATCAGCAGCACTCCAAGACTCAGGGAACTACACTGATTTACACCAATAGAGGACACAATGTATATCCTGGCAATGACTAATTTTGGTTTCTGATCCCCCTCCCTGCAGGACAGCAAGTCTTTTGGGGGGAAGCCAGGGCATGGCTCCTTCTCAGAGCCCTGAAAACCCTGGCACAACTGCTACAAAATGCAGGGAGGCTGCTGACATAGGCATGGGGATACTGCTTTTACAGATGGCTGGATTTCTCCTGCAGCCACCACGGTGATGTTGGATTAAGCTGCAGGCCAAACACACAAGCAGTTTAATAATGAATGATGCAGGCATTGGCAGCAACTTGTAATTCACGCAACAGCATGTACAGCACAGCTGCTGTGTGAGCACCCAGCTTTCAAAGGGTGAATGAGCATTAAGACTGTTCCATAAAGCCAGCCCTGCAGTTGGAGATGCTTTCTGAAGGGAGGCTGAAACTTGGAGCTAGCATTTTGCAGTAGTTACATGGGAAGATTTGGAATGCATGTTAAATTAGACTGAGACACCAGTGGAGCAGTAGGGAAGACCAGGACAGGCATGGCAGGCAGTGCCAGGCATCAGGATGCAAAGCAGCAAGAAGGAAGCTTGGAAGACAGCACAGAATTTCAGGAGTTTCCATGGGAGTCTCATCTTTGGCTGTTCCAAAGTCCTGGTCAGCAGTGTGGAAGGGACGCCCCCTTTGGCCCCTCTGACATTGCAGTGGGTAGTCAGACAGTGAATATTGAATATCCCCAGAATGACTTGTGGACAAGACAAGCTCTGCACAGCTCTGGCTGCTGGAAGGCTGTCCCTTTGACTTGCCTGGGTAAGCTGCTGTTTACAGACCATGAAAGTGGTGTCTTGGGCCTGTGATTTGGGCCTCCAAGCGGGGGATTCTGCTAACGGGTGAGACCAGGCTAGTGTCTGGCCACATATTTGTGGATGAAACACAGGTATTTCTAGGGTCACTTTGTCTCTGGAGGAGAGACTATCGTTCTCAGCATAGAACCGTAAGGGATCCTGGGCCAATTTCCCATTTTAGAAACTCAGGGTTAGAGTCTCTGGTGGTGTAAATTGCTGCAGTTCTATTGAAATCAGTGGAGCGATGCCAATTTACAGCAGCTGTGGATCTGCCCCTAATAACAAAGGCTGCCTTGTCACAATAAATCATGCTACCTAGTGCAAATGTAGTGCATCTGAGCTGCAGGGTTCCATATGCACATGAACTAAGTTTCCCAGCACCCCTCCCCACTCTACAAAGATAGGCATTATGGACACTTTTTTCACAGAGGAGAAAACTGAGGCAGAGATTCTTGCCCAAAGTCACACTTCTCTAATGTCAGAATCCAAGAGCACCAATTCCCAAGCCTCCTGTGCTGATCACTAGGCAACACTATCTGTCCCTGAGCATAAGAGGTTTAGTGCTATCTTGGCTGGAAATTGCATGCTTTCCTGTTTCCTTCCTCCTGTAGGAATTTTGTCCTTCCTCAACTTGGGATGCCTTGCCCAACCTCCTGTCGTTGAAATACTAGTCAGAGGAAGGGAGAAACGGGAAAAAGAGAAGGGGGGGAGTGATATTTGCCAGCAAATAAAAGACTGGGTGGTTAAATACCGTTCACAGCCTGTCCCCACCCGGCGGTGTTTGCTCAGCAAACAGCACTAATTCACCAGCTTCCCTTGGTTTGATTCAGTCTGCAAAAGCAAACCTTGTTTTCCACATTCCCAGTGACTACCCCTCCCCCTGTACCCAGCCTTGTCACTCATGCCCAAACCACTTCTGAGACTGGTGTTCTTCCTAGGTGACCAGACATCCTGATATTAGGGACTTTGTCTTATATATGCAACAGCACACCCTGCCCTCTGGAAAGAAAAAAAGTGTGTCAATTTTTCACACATGCTATCTGTTCACAAACTTTGTCTAACTACAAGCGGGTTCAGGAAACAGGATGTGAGGTGTGGCATGCTCTCTCTCTGCCTACACGGTGGGGGGGGGGGCGCGGAACAGCTTGTTCAGGTGTTTGCAGATGGAGTCTTGTCTGCACAGCTCCATGAAGCTCTCACATAGGAACTCTTTGATCCTTTTCACAAGGTTCTGGGGAGGCCAGCCTTATGCTGGCTGCCACAGTAGGACACCTTCCCATGCCAAAACACCAGTAAGTGGTCTGGTGTCACTGAACCACAAAACATTGCAGCATAAGGCCCAGGTTTATGGTCACATTATCATAGAATCATAGAATACTAGGACTGGAAGGGACCTCAAGAGGTCATCGAGTCCAGTCCCCTGCCCCCATGGCAGGACCCAGTACTGTCTAGACCATCCCTGATAGACATTTATCTAACTTGCTCTTAAATTCAGTCAGTATTCACTCCCAATCACTCTGTGTGATTCGGAGAAGACACGGGGTGTAGCACTCTCTCTGGGAGGTTTCATGTGCTACACCCCGTCCCCACCCATCCTGCAGGCAGGAAAGAAACCATTGTCTAGGGGAGGCCACGTGTGCCAGACCCAGCATGTTCCAGACAAAGCAGGAAGCCATCCCATCCCTTCCCCCACTCCTGCCCGCAGTCTCCTGTCCTGTCTGAGAAAGTATCAGTCTCCCTGGGGGGCCCCATGTGCTGGACCTGGCGTGTGCCAGTGTCACGTTATTGGATTTTATAATGAGCAGACAGGTCACTGCTGCGCCTGTGGGGGTGGGGGTGTTTGCCCCAAATTCGGTACAAGGGGACCATGTGAGGTGTCAAATGAAAGCTTATGTTCTACTTATTCTATGTATGATACTCATGTACTTGTGTGATGTTTGTATGTGGAGTTATGACTACGGACTCTTTGCTGATACTGTGAATGGACTGCCTGCTGTAAGGAAGGAGTGTCTAATGAATGACTATGCTAACTAGCACGGCTTTAGGGACAATGGCTCTCAGAGAGGCCAATACACATCTGAGGAATTCATCTGGAAACCTGCAACCAGTCAGGGCATAATGGCTGTCGGCATCTGAAACAGAGACAGGTCACTTGACCATGTGACCAGCTCCAGCTTGGGAGACACCAGGAATGGATATAAAATGCCATGAGGCGATCTCCGGCATAGAATCATAGAGCTGGAAGAGACCTCAGGAGGTCATCAAGTCAAGCCCCCTGCTCTAGGCAGGACCAATCCCAACTAAATCAACCCGGCCAGGGCTTTGTCAAGCTGAGACTTAAAAACCTCTAGGGAGGGAGATTCCACTACTTCCCTAGGTAACCCATTCCAGTGCTTCACCACCCTCAGGGTGAAATAGTTTTTCCTAATATCCAACCTGGACCTCTCCCACCACAACTTGAGACCATTGCTCCTTGTTCTGTCATCCATCACTACTGAGAACAGCCTCTCTCCATCCTCTTTGGAACCTCCCTTCAGGAAGTTGAAGGATGGTATCGAATCCCCCCTCACTCTTCTCTTCTGCAGACTAAACGAACCCAAATCCCTCAGTCTCTCCTCATAGGTCTTGTGCTCCAGCCCCCTAATCATTTTGGTCACCCTCCGCTGGACTCTCTCCAATGCGTCCACATCCTTTCTATAGTGGGGGGCCCAGAACTGGACACAATACTCCAGATGTGGTCTCACCAGAGCTGAATAAAGGGGAATAATCACTTCTCTGGATCTGCTGGCAATGCTCCTCCCAATGCACCCTAATATGCCATTAGCCCTCTTGGCTACAAGGGCACACTGTTGACTCATATCCAGCTTCTCATCCACTGTAACCCCCAGGTCCCTTTCTGCAGAACTGCTACTTAGTCAGTCGGTCCCTGTGACGGGGTGGAGCAACCCCGCCACTCGGGCGAGACAAACGGGGCCGCCGCGGAGCCGGCAATCAGCGCGGCAGGCCCGAGCGGGGGTGGAGGGACGCGTCATCACGCGGCGCCGGGGCGCGCCGGTGATGACGTCAAAAGGGCGACGCCAGGGAAGGCGGAAGGGAGGGGGATAAAAGGAGCCGGGGAGGCCGGGGTAAGGGGCGCGGAACCGGCGGAACCGGCTGGACCAGGGGGACCGGAGCCAGCGGCGCCAAAGCCAGCGGCGGCGGGACCAGCGGCCCCAAAGCCAGCGGCGGCGGGACCAGCGGCAGCCAAGCCAACAGAAGCAGGAGCCCAGGAGAGGGAGGAACGAGCCGCGGGAGCCAGGCAAAGAGGCAGCGAAGGCGGCTGGGGGCCTGCAGAGGCCAGCGGGGAACCGACAGAGTGAGGGCCGGCAGAGTGGAGCAAGACCCAGGGCGGGCTGTGGAACCCGGGAGCGGGGGTGTTTTGGGGTGCCAGCCCCCCCCTGCTACCACTGAGAGGGCGCCTCTCAGTGTCAGGGCCCTGGGTCGGGGTCCGGAGAGAGGGCGGGCCCGGACCCCCCACTCCGCCCGGAGATCCAGAACCAAGGGGTACATTGAGCATGGCCTAGTGGCAAACAGGAGGGGCGGCGGCCCGGACTGGTGACCCCGTGACAGTCCCCAGCCTGTAACATTGCAGCGTATCTATCTCTCCCCCTAACTTAGTGTCATCTGCAAAGAAGTTATCCCCAACATTCTCCAAAAACTTCCTGGATTGTCTGTATACTACTGTATTGGTCTCCCAACAGATGTCAGGGTGATTTAAGTCCCCCATGAGATCCAGGGCCTGAGATCTGGAAGCTTCTCTCAGTTGTCCGAAGAAAGCCTCATCTACCTCATCCACCTGATCTGGCAGGCTATAGCAGACACCAACCACAACATCACCCCTGTTGCTTCCACCTCTAAACTTAACCCAAAGGCTCTCAACAGGCTTTTCTCCCTCTAAATACTCTAAATCGTGTCTCCAGTCTTGCTACTGATCCCAGATGCAGCCTTGCGAGGAACAGTGAGCCGGGAAGGATTGCTGACCCATCCCGACATAGGATGTACACCAGAGACTTTTAAGCTAGCAGTTTGGAACAACTCTGCTGAGAGCCTGCATCAAGAACTTGGTGATTTGATGCATGTAATGTATTCTCCTTAACAACCTTACTCTCAACCTTTTTTTTTTATTAATAAACCTTTAGATTTTAGATTCTAAAGGATTGGCTCAGCGTGGTCTTGTGGGTAAGATCTAAAGTGTAAATTGACTGGGAACTGTGGCTGGTTTTTCGGGATCAGGAGAACCCGTTCTGGGTAGGTGAGATTGGGTTCTATAACCCCTCACCTGTGTGCTGATTGTGACACAGGGAGAGCTGAGGGGCTTTGCTCATGAGGCTTCCTGCTGGCCGGATTGTCAGCTGAAGCGCTCTGTGTGACTGGTTTGTGGCCTATTTGGGGACAGTCTCCAGTCGAGGGCTGTAACTAGCCCTGATTTTGAGCAATTTGCTCTGAGTGGAAGCCCTCAGTGGTGCCCAGACCCGGCCCGGTCCATTACAGTGGCATAGTTGGCAGGATCCACAGATTTTGGTCAATTGAGCTTTGGATCAGGACCCCAGGCTGTTCTAAATTTGATTTTGGTGTTGAGAGTTTGTTTGGTTAAAGAGACGCTGCAATGAGTCAGCAACAGTATGAGTATGTCTACACTAGCCCCCTAGTTCGAACTAGGGAGGCTAATGTAGGCATTCGAACTTGCAAATCAAGCCCGGGATTTAAATATCCCGGGCTTTATTTGCATGTTCCCGTCCAGTTGCCATTTTGAAATTCCACTAGTCCAAAGTAACTGCCCGCGGCTACACGCAGCAGTGAAATGGTAATTCGAACTAAGTCCTTAGTTCAAATTAACTGTTGCACCTCATTCCAGGAGGAGTAACAGTTAATTTGAACTAAGGACTTAGTTCAAATTACCATTTCACTGCCGCGTGTAGCCGCGGGCAGTTACTTCGGACTAGTGGAATTTCAAAATGGCGACCGGACGGGAAGATGCAAATAAAGCCCGGGATATTTAAATCCCGGGCTTCATTTGCAACTTTGAATGCCTACATTAGCCTCCCTAGTTCGAACTAGGGGACTAGTGTAGACATACCCTATGAGAGTCTGGACAGAGAGGCTCTGGAAGATTTGTGCTTGGAGAGAGGCATTGCCTTTAGAGAGAAGGCTACTAAGCCAGAGCTGAGATCTTTGCTAATGCTAAATGACCAGCAGGCAAGAGAGCAGCACCCACCCAATGCCACGGATGCTGTTGCAGAAGCAGTTTGAATGCAGCAGGCATTGAAGGGAGTGGAGCTGGAACACGAAAGGGCACTTGCAGCCCTGCGTCGAAAGGAGAAGGAAGAGGCCCACGCCCAGCGAATGGAAGAGCTGGCGGCAGAGGAGAGATCCAGGTGACTCCAGCTGCAGGTGCTTGAGGAGCAGCAAAAGCTACAGTGACCTGAGAGCCCACCCCCACTGGCCAGCAGGAGTTGGGAAAGGATCTGTCCCATCTACAAAGATAAGGAGGACATTGAGGAGTTTTTGGCCACCTTTGAATGTATTTGCAATGTGAACCCGATCCCAGATGACCAGCGCATGCCTGTCCTGATGACCAGACTGACTGGCAAGGCCAGGGAGGTATTTAATGAACTGGGGGAGGAAGAAGCTTTAGACTATGGGCAGTTTAAAGATTATGCACCGAGACGGTTCAAGGTGTTGGGCCCTAGAAAATAGGGCTTAGTGCTAAGGCAGACCAAAAAGAAGCTAACAAAGGTTTCTGGGTAGTCCCTGAGCAGAACTGGAGACGTGGTTCAAGCGAAAGCGCACCCTACATACTTGCTTAGGTTGCAAAGGTACGATAAGTGAAAAATTGCATTCTTGTACCTGCTGTGAGTGGAACAGCTTGTTTTGAGAACTGATAAACTAACTCCCTGTTTCTGTTCTCCCTTGCTGATCTTAACTCCCTGTTTCTGCCCTCCATTTGTTCCTAACTCCCTGTCTCCTTGTTGTCTGGTACCTGTCTTCTGGGCTGATAAGAAAGTTGCTGATACATTATGAATTGCTTAAGGCCACGATGTATAGTTGGCTAGGTATGCATGAGCAGTAGAAGCTTCCAACTAGTTAAGGGGGGTGGGTTGCTTGGGCAAACGTTTTATGACGCAACGGAACTGTCTATATAAACCTACTTGTAACTGTGATCGGGGCTGGTTCTCTTTGGAGACGGGCCGCTCTCTATTGTTGTGTGCACTCTTCAATAAAGAGCTTGTGATTGGACCTTGCTGATGTTGCCTGTCTCTTTACGGTCAGACAATGAACCGAAGCCGTCTGGGTTCGAGTCCCCGACAAAGGTTACCCCTGAATCCCACTGGGTTAAATTTAGGTGCTTTAGAATGTCTAGTGAGTGTACTTACATGGAGTGTGCTCACAAGCTGATGGGCTTTGTTAAAAAGTGGGTTGTGGGGGCGAAAGGAAATGGGGATTGTGAGAAACTGCTGGATTTGATTACCCTGGAGCAGTTTCTGAATATTGTGCCTGACCAGGTCAGGGCAGCTGTGTATGATCGGGAGCCTGAATCAGTCCTACGGGCTGCAGAGTTTGCAGATGCATATACCCAGAATAGGGCCTGAGATGGGTGCAACCCCCCTCACAAGAGTAGCCTCTATTCCCCCCCATCCAGGAGGAGAGAAGGGCTTAAAGGTGGGGTCAGCTCCACTTCTGCTAGAAAAGCTCATGCACCAAACAGCTCCTACACTCAAGGGAGGCAAGTGGTGTGTCACTTGTGTGGGACACCTGGACACCTCAGATGAGAGTGTCCAGGGGTAGTGAGTGGGTCACCAAGCCCAGTCAATGCTAATCCTGTTGTTGCAAACACCCAGGTGAACACCACAGAGCCCAGCACTGGGGCCCTGTGTGCAAATGCTGTTTCTATTGTCGCAAAAGGGCTCAGCTATAAAACTCACCTTAGGGCTGGGTATGGGAACCATAGTTCATCAGTGGCACTGAGGTGAATGGGGTGAGGTGTGAGGCCTGGAGAGAGACTGCCGCAGAGATTACTCTGGTCAGAGCCAGTCTGGTCAGGGAGGAGGATTATTTGCCGGGAGGAGGATTACTATGGTTTCCAGGTGTTCGGTTTTGAATTGGACGGTCCAGTATTTGAGTTTTGTGTTCGGGAAACAAATTGAGAAAATATAAATGAGAAAATAGAACTGTCCAGTATTTTCTAAATAAGATGTAATGTAGATTGTGATGTGATGTCAAGTGTGTCCGGTATTTTTGTTGAAACCATCTGGCAACCCTAAGGATTACTTGCCAGGAGAAGGCCTGACTGTTGCAGCCTTGTCTGAATATGTTGTAACGCAGCCTTTAGCTAGAATCCGACTGGCATGGAAGGGGTTTGAGGGCACCATGGTTGTGGGAGTGAGAGACACAATCCCTAAGGATCTCATGATTGGGAATGATATTAAAGCTGTGTTCAGTCAGAGTGTCCTGACAAGCATGGGGGAAAAACAATCCTGAGCCTTTGTCTGCCAGGGGCAGGGACTCGCCTGGCAAAGGTGACTCTAGGGGTGTGTCTAGACTACATGCCTCCTTCGACGGAGGCATGTAGATTAGCCAGATCGGAAGAGGGAAATGAAGCCGCGATTAAAATAATCGCGGCTTCATTTAAATTTAAATGGCTGCCCCAATCTGCCGATCAGCTGTTTGTCGGCAGATCGGGGCAGTCTGGACGCGACGCGCCGACAAAGAAGCCTTTCTTCATCGGCACAGGTAAACCTGGTTTCACGAGGCTTACCTGTGCCGATGAAGAAAGGCTTCTTTGTCGGCGCGTCGCGTCCAGACTGCCCCGATCTGCCGACAAACAGCTGATCGGCAGATCGGGGCAGCCATTTAAATTTAAATGAAGCCGCGATTATTTTAATCGCGGCTTCATTTCCCTCTTCCGATCTGGCTAATCTACATGCCTCCGTCGAAGGAGGCATGTAGTCTAGACACACCCTAGGTGTTTGCCTGAGGCAGATGGCCATGTGTCTGTGCAGGGGAGCAGTGAGCCTGTGAGTGAGGGTTCCGAGTACCTGTCTGATGCCTCAGAGGTGAGGCTGGAATCAGAAGCAGGACAGGGGGACCCCAGGGATCGGGACAATGCTTCTCTGGAGCAGCTTGCAGTGGATGGCCAGGGTGAAGTCCTGACTGAGGAACAAGATAAAGTTCTGGAGGGTGATGGGTTGTTGGCTGGTGATGCTTGTGAAATTGCACTTGCACAAGCTGGAAGTGAGTTGTGTGAAGAAGCCCTGTGTGTGGAAACTGGCAGTTTGGCTGGTGGGAGTGGCAGTGTGTCAGTGAAAGAAGCTGTCTCAGTTGCTAGCTCTGTGCCTGAGAATAGCCAGGGGAGCTGGGACAGAGGAGAGACTGTCTCTAGTTGTCTGTCTGTGTGTGGCAGCAGCATGCCTGTGGGGAAAGGGTTTCTTCCCAATCCTGTGTCTGAGGAAGGTGCCCCTCCGCCTGTGTTGGCTGAGAGCAGGGCTGTTGTCCCAGAGTTGGGTCTGGATACAGCTGAAGCCCAGAAAGGGGAGGGCCCTAGGTTTGTGTCTGCTGGGGAGAATGATGCTGTGACTGGGGTAGGTCCAGTCAGTCTCCTGCCAGGATCCCAGAGATCAGACAGTTGTGGTGCATGTATTTTACCTGAGGAAGAGAGAATGATTCCTACCCTTGTGCGTGCTTGTGTGTGCTGGGACAGGGAACCTTCAGGGTGCCAGTCTGGAGAGTTGCAAAGGGAAGGAGAAGGTCAGAGACATTTTATCTCAAGATTCTGTCTGTTTGCCTGAAAGGGGATTGTCTAGGAATCCACCTGATGGGCCAGAGATGATTCAGGGAGTAAAGGAATCTCGGGAGGAGTTAGTGGTAGCTGAAGAGAATAAAAGTTACTTGCTTGGGGAAGATCAGGAGAAAGCTCTGCCTGTAAAAGGCAGCAGTTTATTTTATGAGTTCTGTTAACAGTGACTCCACTGACTTGGAGTTAGACAGATCCAGTGTGGATGGTTTGGGAGAGGTTTCAGAGGGGCTGAGGATAGATTCAAATGAGGCAGGAAGAGCCAGAGAGTTGGGACAGTCTTGTGATAACCAAATGACTGTATTTGACCAGCTTGCTGGGAAGTCAGTGTGGTTGGGACAGAAATGTTTCCAGGTTGATTATGAGATTGGACAACATGTGTCTCAGATTCAGGGGAAGGACTATGTAGCTAAGTGCGCAGAGCAGAACAGCTGTGTCGTTGGTCTCTCTAGAATGCAGGAGACGGCAGGTAAACTCCCATCTCTAGACACTGTGGACACTTGTAATCGATCAAGGAACTTAACATCTGATTCCATGTGGAAGCAGAGGTTGGAGGTGGAAGGAGGAGAGATTTGTAAGTCTGCTGCTTGTTATTGTTACCTGACTGACTGGGAAGACACCCCCAGCCAGCCCTTTGTCTTTGTTAAGCCAGAGACTTCAGGTTTTGGATCCACAGGACAAGGGGGAAGGGCAAAACTTGCTTTGGCAAAGGAAAATTGCAGTTTAAACCTGAAGGGCGAAAACTACAAGGGTATGGAGCCAAAGATGTGGCATGACAGAAAGTGTTGTCAATATACACTTGATATGGAGTTGTTCTTTGTGACAGCCTGTCACTGGTCGGGGGGCGGGGTGGCCAGAACCCCGGTCCCCAGGAGACTGACGCCGGGGAACCGGCTCTCCGGCGTTCCCCCAGCTCGGGCGGGCGGCGGCGGCGGGCGGGGGAACTACCCCCGCGCCTGCGCCGGCTGCGCCGTGCTGACTCCTTCCCCGCGTCCCCGCACGGTGGGGGCGGGGGGGGCGGATCAGCTAGGCGGCGGGACGCTGCACGCCGGCGTGCGCGGAAGGGGCGGGGTCCCAGGGAGCGGCGGATACGGCGGGCCAGCTCAAAAGGGCTGGCCGCCAGCGGAGAAGGAGGCAGGCTCCCGGCGGGAGCACAGGAGCCGAGCCGGAGGCAGGACGGAGCCCGGCCGGCATACCCCGTGGCTGCCAGCCCAGCGCTGGGCCCGGGGTCTTCGGGACAGCCACTGCCCCTGGCGGTCCCTCAGCAGATCGGCAGACGGAGGGCGTACCCCACCGCGCCGCGCCCAACAGGAGCGGGACGCACGGAGGCAGAACAGCGCCACAGAGCGATCCCCTGAGGCTACATCGGGAAGTGAGACACCACGAGACCCCGAACCAGGGTAGGTGTGAATGCGGCGGGCCCGATGGGCGGGCGCCGCCCGGGGGGAGGAAGGAGTCCGGGGCGGGGCGCTTCTGGCGACCTTGGGTGGACGAGTTTTGGAGGGATTAGCTCCCTCGTCCACCGCGTCGGGGCATTAGCAAGCCCCGGCGCCTAGGGCCCCGGGCTGGGACCCGGAGAGAGGGCGGGACCGGGTCCCCCTCCCTCCCTGAAGGGAGTATACTACTCCCCGCGGCTTGAGCGGCGAGCCGTTGTAAGTCAAGACCCCGTGAGGGGAAACGCTGAACCAGGGGCCGGCTGCCCCACCCCGCATAGGCGGGTGACTGTCGCCGGGTTCGCTGACCCCCCCTTCCTCCTGGGAGGGGGTGATCGCACCCATTACCGGGAGTTCCCCGTTGGGGGCCCCGAGGCCAACTAGGCACAAAAAGGGGGCACGAGGGTTCGCTGACCCCCCCTCTTGGAGCAAGAGGGGGTGATCGCACCCTGCAACCCCCACATTCTTGTTACTGATTGTGGCGGGGCAGCCCCGCCCCTCCCGGAAACCGCCGCGGCCCCGCGGCAGCGGGGGGAAGGGACCCCCCCGAATGCGGCGAGCACAGCCGACCGTGCCCCACAAGCAAGGGCGGGGACGCACCAGCCGGGTGACGAGCCGGGGCAGGCGGATCTCGGAGGCAGGGGACGGTGGGAGGAGGGGGCGAAGATGACGTCACCGGCACGCCAGTCTGAAGAGTCGCGGGAAGACGACAGGGGCTGCAACGTCATCTGCCTGCGGCCGGCAGGCAGTTCAAAAAGGAGCCCAGTGCCGGCAAGCAGGGAGGACACGCGGGGGACGGGGGCACCACAGCAGAGGGTTGGCGGACCCAGGTACTGGAGGCCCTGGGTAGGGCCGCGCCGCGAAGGCCTCGGGAGTGGGGCGACCTAGGCCTGGGGAAGAAGTGACCCAGGGCGGGGACGTGGACCCCGAGAACAGGGGAGTTTAGGGTTCTCGACCCCCCCCCCCGTTAGGTGAGGATTTTTATCCTGACCTTAGGGCCCTAGGTCGGGGTTCGGAGTGAGGCTGGGCCCGGACCCCCTTCCCCAGCCGGCCGAGCTCGACCGGATCTGAGTGTTTGCAGCTGATAGGTGTTGAAGCGACTAGAGGGGGAGCGGACGTAAGCCCCCTGGGGGGGGAACCCCCACACTGATGTTAACTTTTGTAACCAATGTGCTGTTGTTACCAAGAACTGTAAAAATGTACAATGTGCATACCGTTTTGAAAAAAAACCATTGAACCTGTCAAGAAATGTTCCAAATGACAGACTGTATGGTAAAGGACCCTGTGATAGTTATATGTCACAGTTAATGCCTGTAACTGATCTTGGAACTTCTTACAGGACAAAGAAGATTCCAGCCATAATGTACTGTGTGGAAAGGGAAACTGAGGCACACCACCATGCTGTTTTCATGGCTAAGAGCCAAGATGCCTACACTATGGGGGATGAGAATACCTACATTAACTCAGTGGTAATTGGATTTCAGACAGTTGCCAGAGCTGGCCTGGATAATTTTACTATTTTCTTTAGCTCTGGGCAAGATCACCTGACACACCTGGGGATCATGCTGCAAAAGCAGATCCGATTGGCTATGGTTCTTACCACGTTTTACCTTGGGTTTATAAAACAGTGCAAGGATATTGTTGTCTCTATGACAGACCTTGCAGTAATGAAGCCTATTGTAGGCGAGCCTGGTTTTCATACACTTGTCCAGTTCTGTACTCTTGTTTCTAATATTGGATTAGAACCTGTAATAACACAGAGCCAAAACATGGGGAGGTCTATGATGCCCTCAGTGATGTTACTGGCACCACTTCCTGCATCAATTTTGCATTGGGGGTGTCACGTTATTGGATTTTAGGGGGAACAGCCAGATCACTGCTGCACCCGGGGGGGGGGGGGTTTGCCCCAAAGCCTATACAAAGGAGGCCATGTGATGTGTCAAATGAAAGCTTATGTTCTACTGGTTCTATATATGCTACTCATGTACTTGTATGATGTCGGTATGTGGGGGTATGAGTATGGGCTCTGTGATGATACTATGAATGGACTGCCTGCTGTAAGGAAGGAGTGTCTAATGAATGACTATGCTAACTAGCACGGCTTCAGGGACAATGGCTTTCAGAGAGGCCAATACCCACCTGAGGAAGGCGTCTGGAAACCGGCAAACCAGTCAGGGCATAATGGCTGCCAGCATGTGAAACAGAGACAGGTCACTTGGCCATGTGACCCGCTCCAGCTTGGAAGGTACCAGGGATGGATATAAAGTGCCATGAGGCAGTCTCCATCTTGTCTCCAATCTTGCTACTGATCCCAGATGCAGCCTTGCGAGGGACAGCGAGCCAGGAAGGATTGCTGACCCATCCTGACATAGGATGTACACCAGAGACTTCTAAGCTGGCAGTTTGTAACATCTCTGCTAAGAGCCTGTATCGAGAACTTGGTGATTGGTGCATGTAATGCATTCTCCTTAACAACCTCACTCTCCACCTTTTCTTTCTTTTGTTAATAAACCTTTAGATGTTAGATTCTAAAGGATTGGCCCAGCGTGATCTTGTGGGTATAATCTAACGTATAAATTGACTGGGAATCTGTGGCTGGTTCTTTGGGACTGGGAGAAGCTGTTCCGGGTAGGTGGGATTGGGGTCTATAACCCCTCAACTGTGTGTTAGGCCCGGGGCTGATTGTGGCACGGGGAGAGCTGGGGTGTCTGAGGGGTTTTGCTCGTGAGGCTTCCTGCTGGCCGTATTGGCAGCTGAAGCGCTCGGTGTGACTGGCTTGTGGCCTCTTTGGGAAAGGTCTCCAGTCTGGGGCTGTAAGTAGCCCTGGTTTCGAGCAATTCACCCTGAGTGGACGCCCTCAGTGGTGCCCAGACCTGGCCCGGTCCGTCACAGCCAGACATAGTGGGAATCTGCCCTCTGCCGCCACCCCCCTCCTGCCTGCAGGCTTCTGGCCTGGCAGGCCCCTTACCATGCCCGCCTGCCTCTGGATTGAGTGTGTCCTGATGCTTCCCTGAGACATCTGGGCACCTGCAGTAAAGTGTCTGTTTTACAGCTAACATTTGGCCTTGCATGGAACACTTCTCCATTGTCTTTACAGAGACCTTCAGTGTAGGCCAGGGGTGGCCAACCTGCGTCTCGCGAGCTGCATGCGGCTCTTCACCCCTGAAAGTGTGGCTCGCGAAGCCTCCCCCGCAGCTTGCGAAACCGCCCCATGCACCCCTACAAATGGCCTCCTGTGCTCACTGGGTGCAGGGGAGCCGTCCGGCTTGGCAGAATGGTGTCAGCAAGATGGCGGTGGCTGACAGGAGCCTGATGTGGCCAAAAAGCCTAACCTGTGGTTTTTAAAGGGGCCGCATCTTTTTTTTTTTTTTTTGCTCAACAATTCTGGTGCAGCTCTTCGCATTTTTTCTGCCGCTGCTTCGGCTCTTTTCATTTAATGGATTGGCCACCTCTGGTGTAGGCTAACAGATTAGGGGTAGGCTTCACATAGTGTATCTGCTGTAAAGTCTGCCCTTGTAACTTTTCTTTGCATCTGGGACAGCAGCCAGCTTGGTGCATCCTCCACCTCCTACTGCATCTGCCCACCTGGCTGACATCCGCCATTGCAAATGCACCTGGGAGGAGATGTTCCACGAGCAGATGGACTGCCTGCACACTCTTGTGGCAGAGATCCAGGCAGAGTGGCAGGACCAGATCGCTGAGTGGCAGGAGAGGGGAGATGCCAGGAAGCAGCTCACACACTAGCGCAAGACAATGTTCTCCACCCTTACCACTGTAATGGAGCATGTGGAAATCTGCTTGGAATGGGCCACTGACCAGAACCCTGCCTGCCCTGATGACACCCCCAGTCCCTCTTCCACCAGCCCTGTGGCTTCCACCTCTAGTGTCCCCAGGGGCCGCCGGGGTCCACATTCCCCAGTCACAACCCTCGGTAGCAGTATGTTGTTGATGGCCTTGGCTACTTCTATGAGAAAAAGCCCCTACCGTAGATTTCCCCACCCCAAACTGGTTCCCGACTGACTGGTAGCTCTCTGGCATGGCAAGCTTCCACGGGGCAATTGCCATGAGCCTCTGCATGGTCAGAGCGGGACTCATGTGAGTATCCTGGAGCCTCAAAGCAGGGGCGAGCCATTTGCAGAATTCCAAGAATGTGGCCTTCCGCATGTGGAAATTCTGCAGCCACTGCTGATCGAACCATCTCTACATCACAATGTGGTCCCACCAGTCTGAGCTTGTTTCTTGGAGTTAGAAATAGCATTCCACTGTGTCCAGAGGTTTGACTGACGGGTGTGCTAGCATGAACACCAGGCCTTGCTGGAGCTAGGCCCTCATGCCATGCTGAGCTTCGTCTCCCCCTCTTCCTGGTGGAGCAACATGCAGGCGCTCTTGAAGTACAGTGCCATGAGGCACACCATGACACTCATGAGCATGACAATGCTTTCCAGAACACCGGGCTCCATGCTTGTGCTGCTCTGGTGTCTGCACGGGCAACCAGGGCACAAAAAGGCATGGGCACACTGTGTCCCCTTTATCTCGCATGAGGGGGGCGGTACTAGAGGAGTGCCTTATGGGACGCTGGCGACATGAGCCCCTCTAACCACCCGCTTCCAATTTTTTGACCCAACGGGCACCGTGAGCATAGCCCAGACTTCCAAGCAGTGCCTCCCACGGTGCCTCGCTCTCTGAGTCGATGGCAGGCTCCCTAATGGGGACGCGCTACTTTGGACAACATTCGATTCCTGCCTGTAGTGAGGACACGGCCCTTTGCCTTCTTAACATTGGGTGCCCAGAAAATGACCATAGAAGATTCAACCTTATCTCATAGTGTAGATGTGCCCTGAAAGAGCAAGTGGGGATGGGAAGTCTGTATGTGTGCAGAGACAAAGTGTCCTGCCATGACAATTTCAGAGACAGCTTGTGTGCTAAAGAGAAGAGCTCACAGGAGTGAAGTGCGACAGGGAGCAGCAAAGCCTTTGTCTAAGGGTGCGTCTAGACTACATGGCTTCGTCGAAGGAGTCATGTAAAGTAGTTTACAGGCAGTCCCCGGGTTACGTACAAGATAGGGACTGTAGGTTTGTTCTTAAGTTGAATCTGTATGTAAGTCGGAACTGGCGTCCAGATTCAGACACTGCTGAAACTGACCGCCAGTTCTGACTTACATACAGAATCAACTTAAGAACCCCAGGCGTCCCCAAGTCAGCTGCTGCTGAAACTGATCAGCAGCTGATTCCAGGAAGCCCGGGGCAGAGCAACTCTGCCTCGGGCTTCCTGTAGTCAGCGCTGGTCAGTTTCAGCAGAAGCTGACTTGGGGACGCCTGGGGCAGAGCAGCTGGGGTGCTACTGGACCAACCCAGCAGCACCCCATCTGCTCTGCCCCAGACGTCCTGATTCAGCCGCTGCTGAAACTGACCAGCAGCGGCTGAATCAGGACCTGGGGCAGAGCAGCTGGGGTGCTGCCGGGTTGGTCCAGTAGTGCCCACGGGCGCTGCAGGACCAATCGGCAGCGCCCCAGCTGCTCTGCCCCAGAGTCCAAAACAAAAGCCTGGTCTGCTGGGGGGGGGAGCACACTAGCTGTGCCCCCCCCCCCCCAGCAGACCAGGGACACGGGGAGCAGAGCCGCAGCGGCAGCGGGGTGCCGCGCCTCTGAGGCTTTGCTCTGGCAAAGCCTCAGAGGCGAGGGACCCCGCCACGGCTGCGGCTTCAGTCTGGGTGCCTGTGGTCTGCTGGGGACGGTCCCCAGCAGACCACAGGCACCCTGACTGAAGCCGCAGCCGCGGGGGGGTCCCGCGCCTCTGAGGCTTTGCCAGAGCAAAGCCTCAGAGGCGCGGGGAACCGCCGCTGCTGCCGCTCCAGTCTGGGTGCCTGTGGTCTGCTGGGGACAGTCCCCAGCAGACCACAGGCACCCTGACTGAAGCCGCAGCCGCGGGGGGTCCCGCGCCTCTGAGGCTTTGCCAGAGCAAAGCCTCAGAGGCGCGGGGAACCGCCGCTGCTGCCGCTTCAGTCAAAGCGGCAGCAGCGGCGGTTCCCCGCGCCTCTGAGGCTTTGCTCTGGCAAAGCCTCAGAGGCGCGGGACCCCCCCGCGGCTGCGGCTTCAGTCCGGGCGCCTGTGGTCTGCTGGGGACCGTCCCCAGCAGACCACAGGCACCGGGTCTCAAGGGGCAGCAGCAGCGGTTCCCGCGCTTCTGAGGCTTTGCTCTGGCAAAGCCTCAGAAGCGCGGGAACCCGCCCGGTGCCCCTGGTCTGCTGGAGACGGTCTCCAGCAGACCAGGGGCACCGGAGCAGCTTACGAACGGGGCTTTCTCGCCCCGACTTCCGGGGCGAGAAAGCTCCGTTCGTAAGTGCGGATCCGACATAAGTCGGATCCGCGTAAGTCGGGGACTGGCTGTACTCGACATAGTCAATGAAGCAGGGATTTAAATAATCCCCGCTTCATTAAAATAAAAATGGCCACCGTGCTGTGCCAATAATTAGCTGATCCGGCACAGCGGAGCAGTCTAGACGCGGATCGGTCGACAAGGGAAACCTTTGTCGACCGCTCCAGTATGCTTCCCTTCTCGACCGCGCCGCGTCTAGACTGCCGCGCTGTGCCAGATCAGCTGATTGTCGGCACAGCATGGCGGCCATTTTTATTTTAATGAAGCGGGGATTATTTAAATCCCCTCTTCATTGACTATGCTAAGTAAACTACTTTATATGGCTCTGTCGACGGAGCCATGTAGTCTAGACGCACCCTAAGTGTTGTCAGAGTTTCTCCATACTCTGGCCTATGATAAGGTCACTCTCAACAAAGTTTGGGCACGTCTACTCTATAGTATTATTTCAAAATAAAAAGGCAAGCATCCACACACCAAGCCCATTATTTTGAAATTATTTTGAAATAACAGGCTTCTTATTCCAGAATAAACCCTCAGGGTATGTCTACACTACAGTGCTATTTCAAATTAACTTAATTCGAAATAGTGTGGACGTGCTATTTTGAAATAGCAAAATGCTATTTCGAAATAGTTTTTGTGTATAGATGCGTTATTTCGAATTAGCTTAATTCGAATTAACTGAGTGGACCCTGAACTGAAGTTAAGATTGGCAGGAACCAGTGCTGGCAGGGCATCAGGTTAGAACTTAGTGTGCGGGGCTGCTGCCTGAGGCTAACTGAGCTCCGTGCTTAAAGGAACCCTACCCCCACCCCGGACAGACAGTTCCAGGGTTCCCCGCTTGCTTGTCTACCTCGATGAGGGACAGCAAAGCAGTCCTGTCTTGGAGTGCCCTGAGTCCTGTCTTAGGGTATATCTACACTAGCCTCCTAGTTCGAACTAGGGAGGCTAATGTAGGCATTCGAACTTGCAAATGAAGCCCGGGACTTAAATATCCCGGGCTTTATTTGCATGTTCCCGTCCGGTCGCCATTTTTAAATGCCACTAGTCCGGACTAACTGCTCGTGGCTACACGCAACATTTAAACGGTAATTCGAACTAAGTCCTTAGTTCAAATTACGTGTTACACCTCATTCCAGGAGGAGTAACAGGTAATTCAAACTAAGGACTTAGTTCGAATTACCGTTTAACTGCCGCGTGTAGCCACGAGCAGTTAGTCCGGACTAGTGGCATTTAAAAATGGCGACCGGACGGGAACATGCAAATAAAGCCCGGGATATTTAAGTCCCGGGCTTCATTTGCAAGTTCGAATGCCTACATTAGCCTCCCTAGTTCGAACTAGGGTGGCAGTGTAGACATACCCTTGGAGTGCCCTCAGTGCCCGCACTCGGGACACCACAGCACTCGGCCACATGGAGCCAAAGCTGCCCCTGGGCATGCCATCGTTGCCATGGGCCCGGCTGCACTTGCTGCAGGCTGCCATCCGGGGGGTCCATCGGGGGACTGTCAGGATCCAGGAGGCCCTGAGGGAGAGTGTCCACCCCGAGAAGCCCTCAGAGCCTCCCCGGTCCTCCCCACCGGGGGCTCGTGCCCCATTCCTCCCTCAAGTCCTTCCATTTACCCCTCCCTAGCCCCCCTTCCTGATGTCAAATAAAAGACACGTATGTTCAAAAATACAAACTGGGTTTATTAAACAAAACTCGGGGGGGGGGGGATGAACCTCTGGGGAGACTGGGAAAAGGAGATGGGAGAGGGGAAGAGAGAGGGTGGAAGAGGGGAGGGGGAAACCTGGGAGGAGGGAGCTGGAAGGGGGAAGCAAGAGGAAGAAGGGGGAGGGGAAGCTCAGGGCTCAGGGTTGGGGGTCTTGCTGGACCATCCTGACTTTCATGCTAACCTGCTCCTGGGTTCACATGTGGCCTTTGGTGGCCAGGCTGGCAGCTATCCTGCCATAGATGGCCACATTTCTCTGTCTAGTGCAGAGATCATGGATGTTGGGGGCATCCCCCCCAAACCTGAATAAGGTCCATGATCTCCACCCTGGACCAGGAAGGCACCGGCCTTCTCCAGCCCCTGTCAGGCTCCTGGGAGCTGGCAGACTGCTCCTGGGGAGCGGTGGAGGGCTGGCTGCCAGTGGCTTGCTGGTTCATGTTTTGGGGCCACTGGGTCAGGGGTTACTCCTTGTGGAATGAGGTTTACCAAATTCGAAATAAGGGCTCCACTATTTCCAATTTATTTTGAAATAGCGGTTTGCCTGTGTAGATGCTATTAAAGTTAATTCGAAATAACTGCTGTTATTTTGAATTAACTTTGTAGTATAGACATACCCTCATTTCATAAGGAATAACGCCTGTTTCAAAATAGCTATTTCAAAATAGGGTGTGTGTGGATGGCACAGATGTTATTTTGAAATAATTGGCCTCCAGTGCTTCTCACAGCTGCTCTGGTGGCTACTCTGTCCACACCCCTCAGACCTCTATAGTTTCCCTTCCCCTGCAGCCTTTAAAGCTGCAGCCACAGGGAAAACAGCTCATGGAACAAAGTAGGCCGTGTCAGCCCTGTGCCACACTGCAGGACTCAGTTGTGCTTCCATGAGTGACCCCAGTGCTCTCACTGAGCCCCCCAGGTCTGCTAGTGATCTGGCAGCCAGCTCCCAAGACACTGCCCATGGGCAGAAGAAGAGGGACCATTCCTGGTCTGTTGTGGAGATCCTGGATCTCATTGAGGTCTAGGGAGAGGAGACAAACCTCCAAGATCTTTGAACCAGTCTCAGGAATGCCAATGTACAGGGCTCGCCAAGTGGTGGCGAGCCCCACTTGCCAGCTGCGCGGTTTCGGGCGTTTCTGTGCTCTGCGCATGCACAGATCGCTCTGCGCCGGCTCTTCTGGGTTGTAATCTACTCTCCACGGGCGAGTAGATTACATTATTTGTCGAGCCCTGCCTATGTGTACAGCTGGATAGCCACAAGCCTGGGCCAGAAGGGCCACATGCGCAGCCAGGAGTAGGTGCGCATGAAAATAAAAAAATTGAGGCAGGCCTACACCAAGGCCAGGGAACACAGTTCCCGCTCAGGAGCAGAACCCCAGACCTGACGCTTTTATGAGCAGCTGCACCACACCCTGGGAGGGGGGTTGGTCCCTTCCCACCCCCCTCGTTGTGGACTCCAGCCTGGAGATGCTTGTTGTGAGCCTCCCAGAGGGCTGGGCTGTGCACGAGGAGGAGGAGGAAGATGAGGCCAACCAGGGCACGATGCCCGCCAGCCAGGAGGTCATCCTGTCCCTGGAGCCGGTATCCTCCTCCCAGGATGTCGCCCAGGGTTCAGATGAAGCCAGGGAAGGCCCATCAGGTGAGTTCCATTACTTTCTCTAGACACAGGCTGGGGGAGGCGGTAGGTGATGAGGGGCTGCATGCTCCTCGCTCTCCCTTCTTGGCCTAGGGATCGCACAGTGGCCTGTGTACGTGGGTGCACATGGAGCGCCAGTCCAGAGCAGACAGGCGCATAAGGCTGCCACAAAGAAACCTTTCTCTCCTGCTCACAGGGTTTCTGGAGAAGCCTGCCTTACTCCCGACTCCGTGGTAGTACACCTTCCCACCACAAGCCACCACTAAGGGGGCTGGGGTCATGGATACAAACAGCAGCACCGCACACAGCACAGGCTCATGCCCACACTCCCAGGGCACCATCTGCTTCTGGTCAAGCACGGCAAGGCGGAGGACACCAAGCCCCTGCATGGGAACCTGCTGGGGGGAGGAAGATGGGGGGGGGGGACTGTAAACATGTTCGTCCCTCAGAGTCCACTATGAGCTAATCCTATCACAGAGAGTTAAGCCTGAGCAGTCACCATCAAGGCCGGTGGCCCTTTTATTACGCACGTTCGCGTTTACACCCGAGCCGGATCTGGCGGTCGGCGGAGTAGGGGGGTTCGGGCCCGCCCCCTCTCCGAACCCCGGCCCAGAGCCCTAAAGGCAGGGACCCACGGTCCCTCCCTAGCGGATGGGGGAACGCCCCAAAACACACCCGCTCACGGGCTCCACGACCCCGCCCTGGGCCGCTTCCTACTCCACCAGGCCTCCCGGCCCGTTTCCCTTGACCTCTCTTGCCTCACCTCTCCCTCCTTCTCTCCTCCTCCAGCTCCGTCCACCGCGCCCCCTTGCACCGTGCCAGCCCCGGGTTTAAATCCCCCGCCGGCTCCGTTCTCCCTCCGCGTCACTTCCCCTGCGACGCCTCCCAGCCACCCTTCCCCCGTGACGTCATCCCCCTGCGCCTCCCTGGCCCCTCCCTCTCGGGCCCTGCTGGTCGGCGGCTTCTGCCTCCCGACGCTCCCTGCGCCGGCTGCCGGCGCGTTCCTGCAGCCCGCCGTGGCGGGCTGGGCCGTGCTCTCCACCCCCCGGTGTGTCCGCCCGGCGCCTCCCGGCGCGCTCTCAGTGCGGGGCGCGAGTGCCCCATCACACCGCCCGGCGCCTCCCGGCATGCTCTCAGTGCGGGGCGCGAGTGCCCCGTCCTACCGCCCGGCGCCTCCCGGCGCGCTCTCAGTGCGGGGCGCGAGTGCCCCGTCACAGGGACCCAATAGCAACCTCCCTGGCAACCACCCCTTCATCCCCCTCCCGCTCATAGGCTCCTGGCCTGGCCAGCACCTTCCCATGCCTGTTTGTCCCCGGGATGTGGGGGTAGCGAGGCTCCCCGGGACATTTTTTCTCCTGCAGGACAGTGCCCACTGTCTAGGCCACAGATGGCCTTGCTCGAAGCACATAGCCATCGTCTGAACCAAGACCTTTCAGTGTTGGCTCATAGATGAGGGCTAGGCTTCTTGCACAGTGTCTCCTGGGATGACTGCTCTTGTCACTTTTCTTCACAGCTGGACCAACACCTCCCGTGCCATCCTCCCAACCCCATGACAGCCTCCACTGCAGATGACTCTGTGAGGACCTGGAGCGGGAACACATCGCCTGCCTGCGTACCCTGCAGCGGTGTCTCGAGCGGCTGGAGCAGAGACACCCGCAACTTCCCAAGTACCCCCTGCACCCGCTCCTGCTCCTGCCCTTTCGGTTTCTTCCCCTAGCCCCACGTCTTGGCCGCCGAGGGCCCCACACATGAGGTGGTGGGACCACCCGAGGCATGCACCAGTTCCAGCCCCATCCCTGAACCGCTCCTCCCCCACTCCTCACCCTTCCTCCCCCCCTCCTCCCAGGTTCTTTCCTCAGTCCCTCCCCAGTTACATATTGTGACGGCGCGTTGGGGGTCCCCTGTCTCCTGCACCCCGAAATGGCACAAACAGACTGCACCAGCCGGTGGAATAGAGGAAGTTTATTGCCTCTCCAGGATACAGCACAGCACAGATGTAATCTGGTCACAGAGCTGGGCTAGGATGCCTCAGGCCCCCTTGAGATGGGGGAGACTGGGCCCCTAAACTCCAGCCCCTTTCCCTAGGCTGTCTCCTCCATGCTCCCAGCCAGCAACTAACTAACCTTCTTCCAGCCCTGCCCCCCAGCCAGGGCAGCATCCACCTTCCTTTGTTCCTCTCCATGGGGGGTGTCTGGCCATACTGGTTTGCATAGTGACTCATCCTGTTTTGCTGGGTTGTGGTACCCACGGCAGCCAGTGGGGGTTACCCCAGAGCCAGCAGCATAGAAACCAGCCAGGTACCCCCACTACGTCACACATATATATATATATATATATATATATATATATATATATATATATATATATATATATATATATAAAGTCTGGTTTATTTGATCTGCAGGGGAGGGGAGGGGTGTGGGAGGAAAGGCACAGAGGGGCACTGCAGACGCCCCTTCTGGGGAGGCTCAGGGGAGAGTGTCACAGCTGTCCTTGTCTGAAACTCTCCCTCAGGGTGTCCTGGATGGGCACAGCCGTGTGCGGCTGCTCAAAGGCCCTGGTGAGATGCTCAGCCTCTGCCCCCCACCCTAGCAGTAACATCTCTCCCTTGTTCTTGCACAGGCTGTGCAGGACACAGCAGGACGCCGCCACTTGGGGGAAGTTCCATTCACTGAGGTCCAGGCGGATGAGGAGACACCGGAACCTCCCCTTGAAACAGCTGAAGGTGCCCTCCACAACAATGCGGGCCCTGCTGAGCCTGGCGTTGAACCGTTCCTTGGTGGGGTCCAGGTGTCCCGTGTAGAACTCCATTAGCCAGGGGAGCAAGGGGTAGGCTGCGTAGCCCATGATGCACATGGGCATGTCCACGTCCCCGACCCTGATGATGCAGTCAGGGAAAAAGTGCCAGTGTACATCTTCTGGAACAGGCTGGAGTTCCTAAAGATGCGGGCATCGTGCACCTTCCCCACCCACCCAACATTAATGTCGGTGAAGCGGCCTTGGTGGTCCATGAGGGCCTGCAGCACCATTGAAAAGTACCCCTTCTGGCTGATGTAATCGGAAGCCAGATGGTCGGGGGCCTGGATGGGGATGTGGGTGTTATGCTTAAAAGAAGTACGCGGGATCTTTTATAGTAGAAAAGGCAGTACGCCACATTTATTGAGAATACAACAGTAGCATATGCTTTTCAGTCACACACACGCACACACACACAGTCCCGCCAGTCGATGTTATAGTTACCAGTCCAGAGTCTGAATCAATCTAGTGGCCAGCCAAATTGATCGCAGAGGGGAGCCAGGCTTTGTTGGTTGATCAATCTGATGCTCCTGGAGTTGGTGGCAAGACGAACCCAAAGTTCCATGGCAAAGCACCCTGCTTTTATAATCCTCTTTCCCTGCTGAAATCTATGGATTCTGCTGTGTCAGTCTGTGACTGGTTACTGTTATCTTTTTTATGTTAACATTCCAAAACATCTCCAAGAGGTCATCCTGTCTTGGATTGTTAATCAATTCTCTTTAGGGGTGCCAGATTCACCTTAGGGTTGTCAATTCTGCCAATCCTTGACCATGGGTACTCACTGATGTTTCTTCTGACGCCGATGAGTCTGTCTTCACCCTGCATTCTCCCCCTTCTCTCTTGACCATCTGGCTTTAACGATGGCCTTCACACCTTATCTCTTCCTGAAGCATACATCTCCCATTCACACAAACAGCCTTTCACAGAGACCTTCAAAGGTATGCAAACAGCTGTTTTTTTATATTGGGCAAAAGCAAAACAGCATTGTAAACTAAACCTTACTAAATCTTGTAATCAAAACAGTTCACATCGAAGGCCCGGGCCTTCAATATTTCTAATCTCATTAACATAGGCTTTTAATATTGTGTCTGTCTCTTTACTTACTAAACCTTAAAACAAAGAAATATATATTTAACTAAAGGGCTTAATTGGTAAAATGTTAGATGCGTTCCCCAGGGGGTCACAAGAAAAAAGGATGACTAGCAAAATGAAATTAAATCATACATTACTACATTATTAAACCTGAAATACAAATATAAAATCCCACTCCTACATGGGTGCTGTTAATGCCCCCCCCCCCACACATTTGGGAAAGCCCATGGCAGCAAAGCCAGTGACGATGGGGTCTAGGTTGCCCAGGATGATGACCCTGCACAGCAGGATGGCATTGATGGCCCTCACCACCTGTAAGATTATACAAACAGAATCACAGGGTTGCAAGAGCCCTTGCGATTTCCCCAAGCCCAAATCCCCTTCCCACAGAAGGAGCAATCCCAACTACCCCATCCCTGGCAGGGCTTTGTGAAGGCGGGACTGAAAAACCTCCAGGGAGGGATAGTTCACCACCCCACCTTCCCGAGGGAACCCCATTCCAATGATTCACCACCCTCCAGGACAACAGCAAGAGAGTTATATCTGCACAAGCACAGCCACAACAGTTGATCTCCCCGTGCTGAACTGGTTCCCAATGGAGCGGTAGCTGTGTGGCGTGATGAGCTTCCAGATGGCAATATTATTATTATTATTATTATTTAAATATTTTTACCATGCCTTTCTATTTAAAATATTCAAGGCGGTTTACAAGAACAAACAAAAAAAATACAAATATATATAAAAATTTAAAATATGAGAATTTAAAATATGAGACCTCAGAGGGACATAACCAGCTAAAAACATATAGAGAGGAGGAACACACACATACAGACTCAAACAGTAATAAAAGCACGAGTAAAAAGGGTGGCTTTAGCCTGATGCCAGAACAATGCTAGCATTGGCGCCATGTGAATATCCCGAGGAAGATGGCGACTCTCTTCTGGAGGGGGATGGCGAGTCGCATGTGGGTGTCCCATTGCCGGAGGGCAGAGGTGAGCCACTTGCAGAGTTCCATGAAGGCATCTTTCCACATGCAGAAGTTCTGGAGCTACTGCTGGTTGTCCCACCCCTCCATGATGAGCCGGTCTTACCAATAGGAACTGGTGTCCTGGCACCAGAAGCGGCGGTGCATGGTGTGCAGGAGAGGGTGGGAGGGGTTATGTTGCATGAGCAGCATGTGGAGTGGGGTGAGGAGGTGCCCCAGAGTGAGCTGCTGGTCCAGGTCCTCCAGTGCCATGAGGGCAGCCTGCAGTAACTGCACCAGGAGGTGCAGCATGGGGTCTAAGAGCCGACAAGTGCTTTGCAGCAGGTCTTGCTCCATGGCTGGAGTGCTGTGGTGTCCTCAAGGGCAAACAGAACCCATAGTGAGAAGGGTTTGGTGTCCCTTGAGGAGGTAGGCAATGTAGAGGTGACTGAGACATGGCTGTAGAGGGGTGTCCCTTTAAGCACAAGCCTCATCTAGCCTCAGGCAGCAGCCACAGAAAGTGACTGCTGTCCTCATGCCCTACCCGGAGTGCTTCACGGGGCTTTAAATGCAATTCAGCTTCCAATCAGTGTAGACACACTATTTCAACATAATTCTTCACTATTTTGATGGATATTTGTAGTGTGGATGCGCTATTTTGAAATAGTTATTTTGGGAGTTGTTATTCCGAAATAGCTTATTTAAAAATACGTGACTAGTGTAGACATTCCCTTTATGTGCTCTTGAATGGTTGTTTTAAGTCATTACTACACTTCTGACTCAGGAAGTGTCTTCACTGCAGAGTTAACTTGTACCCAGGCATTTCCCCTACTCCCACTCCTCCCCCACATCCACACACATAGCCCTCTCACCCAAGGGTGTGTCTACTGACGTTGTTTCAAAATAACAATGTGAGCGTCTACACAGCAATTCCGTTATTTCAAAATAATTTGTAAATAACGGGTGGCTTATTCCAACTTCTGTAAACCTCATTCCACGAGGAATAACGCCTCTTCCGAAATTGCTATTTCGAAATAGCTGTCGTGTGGATGCTGCACTGCCACTGTTTCGAAATAGCTCCTCCTCAGGGCCATTCAAAGTAATAACTCCCTAGGGTACATCTACACTGCACACTTATTTCAGAATAAGTTATTCTGGAAGAAATACTCCAAAATAGCTTATTTTGAAATAACATGTCTACACTACAGGGAAGCCTCAAAATTAGTCGGAGGCAGGATTCCCTAATGTGGACATGCTACCTCGACTTAGAACCCCAGGAGGCACTGGGGAGTAAGGCTATGTCTAGACTGCAAGCCTCTTTCGAAAGAGGCTCTTTCGAAAGATACTTTCGAAAGAGCCTCTTTCGAAAGAGAGCGTCTAGACTGCACGTTGAACTTTCGAAAAAGCGGCTTGCTTTTTCGAAAGAAAGCATCCAGTGAGTCTGGATGCTCTCTTTCGAAGAAGCCCTATTTACATTGAAGAACGCCTTCTTTCGAAAGAGGAACTTTCGAAAGAGGGCGTTCTTCCTCGTGAAATGAGGTTTACCGCCATCGAAAGAAAAGCCGCGTTCTTTCGATTTAATTTCGAAAGAACGCGGCTTGAGTCTGGACGTAGGTGAAGTTTTTTCGAAAAAAGGCTACTTTTTTCGAAAAAACCCCTGAGTCTGGACACAGCCTAATTACTTTGAATAGCCCTAGGGCAGAGCTATTTCGAAATAGCAGCAGTGGAGCATCCACACGACAGCTATTTCGAAATAACAATTTCAGAAGAGGTATTATTCCTTGTGGAATGAGGTTTACAGAAGTCAGAATAAGCGGTCTGTTATTTTGAAATTATTTCAAAATAATGGAATTGCTGTGTAGACGCTCGCATTGTTATTTTGAAATAATGTCAGTTATTTCGAAATAACTGTGCTGTGTAGACACACCCTAAGGCCGTGTCCACACTCAGGGGTTCTTTCGAAAAAAGTAGCCTTTTTTCGAAAGAACTTCTCCTGCGTCCAGACTCAAGCCGCGTTCTTTCGAAATTAAATCGAAAGAACGCGGCTTTTCTTTCGACGGCGGTAAACCTCGTTTCACGAGGAAGAACGCCTTTTTCGAGGGAGATCCGTCGAAAGAATGTGAGTCTGGACAGGGGGAGCCCTTTCTTTCGAAATTATTGGCCTCCAGGAACAAGCCCTGGTGGACAATCTGGGCCATGGGTTGCACGTCTGTGGTTCCTGGCTGCAGCCATTCCTTAAAAGGACAGGCGCACCCTCACAGCCACTTGTTGCAGACAAGGAGCCAGAGCACACGGCGACCTTGCTGCAGCATGTCACAGCCCCAAGAGCGTCCTGGCCCTTCCTCCGAGCCTTCTGGGGACCCAGCCAAGGGCTCCAAGCGCCGGGCACCATCCTGGTCCGGCGCAGAGATCAAGAGCCTGCTGGAGCTGTGGGGAGAGGAGGAGGCCTTACAGGCCCTCAAAAGCCGGCGGCGAAATGCCGAAATTTATGGCCGCATGGCTGAAGCCCTGGCCCAGAAGGGCCACTACCCCCGCACCCAGGACCAGGTGCGCTCCAAAGTGAAGGAGCTGCGGCAGGGCTACGCCAAAGCCAGGGAGGAGAGCTCCCGTTCTGGGGCAGCCCCCGACTACTGCCCCTACTACCCAGAGCTGGACCAGATCCTGGGTGGCAGTGCAGAAGCACGCACACCACGGCGGTTCGTCCAGTCTGGATTGGCAGACCCCGTGGTGGACGCTCCCGAGCAGGACCCAGAGCAGTCTGGAGACGGGGACATGGTGCCAGAGGAGGAGGACAGCGAGGAGACGGCGACCCTCACCCTGGAGCCAGTCACCCAGACCTCTGAGGCCTCCCAGGCGTCATCTGGCGCGGGAGAGGAAGCAGCAGGTGAGTACAGTGAGGTTGTGTCACACCCGGGGGGGGGGAGGGGGAGGTAGGTGGGTGGGTGCACAGTGGGTGATGCACAAGGGAAACCTGTCATGCTCAGGCTGATGCCCAGGTCACACACACACACAGTGTGACCTTCAGAATGTCTGCTTCCCCTGTCTCAAGGGAGAGGGCATGCCCTTTTGGACAGCTGTTGCACACATGACTGATTGTGATAGAAATGTAGCCGTGTTACTCTGATCTGAGGAAGTGGGTCTGGCCCTGGAAAGCTCATCCCCTAATAAACCATCCTGTTAGTATTGTAAGTGCTACAGAGTCCAGTTTATAGGACTGATTGTGTCTTCTTTTCCTCCACAGCCGGACCAGCCGTGGAAGAGGGCCGCAGCACCCCAGCCCCACCTCCATCTCCATCTCCACCTCGGAGACATGGGAGCCGCAGACACAGGCGTGTCTACGCCGACATCCTCCGGCAGCACGTCGAGGCTGTGCAGGAGCAGAACGCCATCCTGCTCCAGAGGGCGGAGGCAGAGGAGCGGTGGCGTGATCGGCTCATGAATGAGCTGGTCCTGCAGCGCACGGTGCTGTACGCCACCCTGAGGGAGGTCAGCGGCTTGCCTGCTGCTGTGCCTGGTCCTGCTCCTCCAGCACCCCATGACCCCACCCCACCAAACCCCCCTTCCACAACAGCAGCCCTTTCCCCCCTTGGACCTCCCTCTCCCCCAGCCCCCCCAGCTCCCCAGCCCCTCTCTCCCCCTGGCCCTCCTCTCCCCCAGGCTTCCATGTCCCAAGAGCCCCCCAGCAGCCAGCCAACCGACAGGTGCATCACCCAATCCCGTAGCCGGGGAGCACCCCAAACACGAGGCCCAGCCAGGAAAGGGAAATCTGCCAAGCCCCGTTCAACCTGATCCCCTTCCCCCCTCCAGGTTTCCAGTCCCCTTCCCCCCTCCAGGTTTCAATCACCCCCATCACCCCACTTATTAAGCACAAACAAAGGGTTAAAGGAACTGTTTTTTTATTGTATATAGTTTGGCAACAACAAAAATGAAATTTTTTTTGTTATTTTGCCACATTGTTTGATAATATGTACAAAATTATAAATAAGTAAAGAGAACATTTTATTTTGAAACACACCCTGGTGTAAGTGATGTGTCCAAACTGGGTCAGGAGATGGGTTGTGGAGGGAAGCTTCTATTGGGGGCCAGGGCCCAGTCCCCAGGCAGAAGCCCCTCAGTGCACTCAGTGGCCTCCACTGGAGAATTGCTCCAGGAGGGCCTCCCGGATGCCAACTGCAGACCGGTGAGCCTGGCGGATGGCAGCTGTCCGGGGCTGGGCAAAGAGCCTCTCCTGGGCATCAGCAGCTCTCCCCCACCCTGGTAGGAAGGCCTCCCCTTTCCTCTCCACGAGGTTATGGAGGACGCAACACGCGGCCACCACCTCGGGGATGTTGGTCTCCCCCATGTCGAGGCGTGTGAGCAAGCACCGGAATCTGCCCTTTAAACGGCCAAACGCACATTCCACCTGGTTATGAGCCCGGTTAAGGCGAGCATTAAACTGCTCCTTGCTCGCATCCAGCTGGCCGGTGTAGGGCTTCATCAGCCACGGCATCAGGGGATAGGCGGCATCAGCCACTATGCACACCGGCATGTGCACATCCCCAACCGCAAACTGGCGATGGGGGAAAAATGTTCCTGCCTGAAGCCTCCGGTACAGGTACGAGTTTCTGAAGATGCGGGCATCGTGTGCCCGCCCTGACCACCCAACACAAATGTCCGAAAACTGGCCACGATGGTCGACCAGGGCCTGGAGGACCATAGAAAAGTAGCCCTTTCTATTGATGAATTGGGCTGCTCGATGGGGCGGTGCACGGATGGCAATGTGTCCCCCATCGAGCGCTCCTCCGCAATTGGGGAAGCCGAGGGCAGCAAAGCCGGCCATGACGCTGTCCAGATCCGGTAGACAGATGAGCCTGTTGAGCAGCTCCGAATTGATGGCCCTCACCACCTGCAGAACGAGACAGACAACAAAGTGTTAGAAGGGGTGCCTTATCTCTTAGGAGGAGAACCCACCGCCCACCTTCCCTCTCAAACAAACAGCCCGGGAATCCCCTCCTCAGAACCCCCCCCCCCCACAATTCAGGGTGAGTGGAGGAGCTCCCTCCCACTCCCACTCCCACTCCCACTCCACTTGGCCCTTCCTGACAGTCTCCCTTCCCCCCACCCCAAACTGTGACTGTCCCCAGACAATGACTTACCTCCATCAAGACGGCCCCGACAGTAGATCTCCCCACGCCAAATTGGTGTCCCACGGAGCGGTAGCTGTCGGGGGTTGCCAGCTTCCAGAGGGCAATGGCGACCCTCTTTTCCAGGGGGATGGCGGGCCGCAGGTGGGTGTCTTGCCGTTGCAGAGCAGGGGCGAGCCAGGTACAGAGCTCCTGGAAAGTGGTCTTTCGCATCCGGAAGTTCCGTAGCCAGTCTTGGTCATCCCAGATCTCCATCACGAGCCGGTCCCACCAGTCAGAGCTGGTGTCAAACCTCCAAACACGCCTGTCCACGAAAAAGTTCGGAGGCAAGGGCAGTGCGGCTGCCGGACGGGGGAACCCCTCGTCCCTCTGGTCTGGGTCCAGCTCGGGAAGGAGCCTCATGATTGTCTCAGGAAGATGCAGCAACAGCTGCAGTATGGTGGTGTGGGGCCATCGCCTGCCCAGGGGCAGCTCTGGCTCCATGCCACAAATAAGGGTCTGCAAGCAGAAAAACCTCACAAGAAAAAAGCTGCTGGGGTGTCCCAGGAAGCTGAGCACTCCAAAGCAGCACTGCAATGCCTTGCAAAATTCCTCAAGGGACAGCAAAGGCAGCTGCAGGAGCAGAGCAACGGGTGTTCAGGAGTGTCCCTCTCACCACGCGTCTCTGCAAAGGGCAGGCAGGCAGCACCCGGAAGGAAATGCTGCCCCCATGCCCTGGCAGAAGCAGTTCCGGGTGGCTTTCAATTTTGAAAGAGCGTCCGGCAGTCTGGACGCTCTTTTTCGAAATAGCGGATCGATCTTTCGATCCGCGCATTGTAGTCTAGATGCACTCTTTCGAAAGAAGCCTGCAGTCTAGACACAGCCTATGTGTGCTGGTGCTTTCAACCCAGGCTAGCTGGCCTGGCAGTGGGTGAGTTAGAGCCCAGGTGCTGCTTTCACTAGGGCTGGTGGTAACCCCTCCACTTTGCAGAGAGGCCACAGCTAAATCTCTTAGGGTATGTCTACACTACAATGTTAGTTCGAACTAACAGACGTTAGTTTGAACTAACATTCATAGGCGCTACACTAGCGCTCTGCTAGTTCGAATTTGAATTGAACTAGCGGAGCGCTTAGTTCAAACTAGGAAAACCTCATTTTACGAGGATTAAGCCTAGTTTGAACTTACTAGTTCGAATTAAGGGCTGTGTAGCCCCTTAATTCGAACTAGTGGGAGGCTAGCCCTCCCCAGGTTTCCCTGGTGGCCACTCTGGCCAACACCAGGGAAACTCTATGCCCCCCTCCCGGCCCCGGACCCCTTAAAGGGGCACGGGCTGGCTACGATGCCTGTGCCAGGTGCAAGCCTGCCAGCACCCAGCCAGCAGACCCTGCACCTGGCACGGCACAGAGCCACCCACCCGATGTCCCCCAGCCCACCCCCTCTTCCCGGGACCAGGCTGGCGGCTCCCGGGAGCTTGCCCTGGACCGCAAGAGGCGGGCACCTTCCTGGGCTAGTGCGGACATCGTGGACCTCGTCCACGATCTCCGCACTAGGCACAGGAAAGTGGCTGTCTAGGGCAGGAGAGCTGCCAGCCTGGCCACCCAGGAGCAGGTGTGCATGAAAATCAAGGGGGTCCACTGAGACCCCCGACCCTGAGCCCTGAGCTTACAATGGCCGTCCTGGGTCAGACCAAAGGTCCATCTAGCCCAGTAGCCTGTCTGCCGACAGCGGCCAACCCTAGGGACCCTGGAGGGGATGGACCGAAGACAGTGACCAAGCCATTTGTCTCGTGCCATCCCTCTCCAGCCTTCCACAAACTTTGGGCAGGGACACCACTCCTACCCCCGGCTAAGACTACTCCATGGACCCAACCTCCATGACTTGATCTCACTTCCCTTTAAACTCTGTTCTAGTTGTAGCCTTCACAGCCTCCTGCAGCAAGGAGTTCCACAGGTTAACTATTTGCTTTGTGAAGAAGAACAACTTTCTCTTACTAGTTTCAAGCCTGCTACCCATTCCTTTCCTTTGGTGTCCTCTAGTCCTTCTTTATGGGAACTCAGGAAGAACTTTTCTGAATGCACCCTCTCCACCCAACCCCTGCTTTTAGAGACCTCTATCCTGTCCCCTCTCCGTCTCCTCTTTTCTAAGCTGAACAGTCCCAGTCTCTGTAGCCTTTCTTCATCTGGGACCTGTTCCCAACCCCTGATCATGTTAGTTGCCCTCCCCTCTCCCAGCCTCTCTCTTCCCCTCTCCCACCTCCTTTTCCCAGTCTCCCCCAGTTTTGTTCAATAAAGACAGAGTCAATGTTGGAAGAAACGTTATCTTTATTTTGTACATCAATAAGAAGGGGGGCTAGGGAGGGGTAAGTGGAAGGAGGTGAGGGAGGAATGGGGTACGAGCCCCCGATGGGGAGGACTGGGCTGGCTCTGCAGGCTTCTGGGGGTGGAAGCTCTCCTGCAGCCCCCCGATTGCCCCCTCTCCCCAGATGGCAGCCTGCGGCAAGTGCAGCCAGGCTGATGGCCGAGTGGTGTGATGTGCCCAGTGTGGGTAGTCCGGGCACTCCAAGCCAGGACTGCTTTGCAAGCGGGGCACCCCTGAGAACTGTCTGTCCGGGGTGGGGGTCGGGACCCTTTAAGCACAGCCCTTGGCTAGCCTGAGACAGCATCTCCACGCTCTAAGTCCTCCTCTGATGCCCTGCCGGCACTGCTTCTGGCCATCCTTAAGCCCTGTTCAGGGTCCACTCAATGTGGACTTGCTAGTTCGAATTAGCAAAACGCTAATTCGAACTAGTTTTTAGTTCTAGATGCGTTAGTTCGAATTAGCTTAGTTCGAATTAACTAATTCGAACTAAGTTAGTTCGAATTAGCGCTGTAGTGTAGACGTACCCTTTGTACCAGTAGTCCTCCAATGCTTTCCCACAACCCCTCCAACCCCAGATGCCCAGCAGGACAGATACGTCCCCCCACAATTCACTTGGAAAGAGTCATAGAGTGTCTCAGCTCAGTGCTGCACAAAGAACCAAGGGATGTGTCCTAGAAGCCACAGAAAGGCAGCACAGCACCAGTGAAGACAATGCCTCTGTGATGGATAGGAGGAGTGCTGGCTAGCACTCAGTGACTGAGAGGTTAAACTCAGGTAGCTAGCAAGGGTGTTGGCAGAGGGCCAGAAGAACCAATGGGCTACAGTGCTGAAATGTGAATTGCATTTAGATACCTTGTCTGCTCTTCCTTTGTGGGATTCTAAGTTAAGGGCTAGAGGGAGCAGATGCAGTAATCAGAATTGCAATGCCTATAAGAAATATGGGACATGGGAGTGATCTGGGCCTTGAAGTATGGATCAGCATGGAGTGTAAGTAGAGGGAAAAGTGGATGTAGTTGCGATCAGGGAATTTTTCTTTATTTTGGTTGTCTGGTTTAAACTGCTCTGTGTGAATCTATGCCTTCTCTTCCCCCATTCACTATCTGAGGGTATGTCTACACTACGGAGTTTTGTCGGAAAAACAGCTGTTTTCCTGACAAAACCTGAGTTACGCCCACACTGCAATCACAGTCTTCCGAAAGTAAATCGAAAAAAACAGAGGGTTTTTTTCCGGCGTTGGTAATCCTCTTTCTACGAGGACAAAGCCTTTTTGCGAGAGCTCTTTCGCAAAAAGGCGTGTGTGGATGGGGAAGAGGGAGTTCTTTCGAAAGAAGAGGAAAGAGAAAAAAGCACAGGTACCCTGGTGGCCATTCCACCCATAGTAATCACAGCTTACATGCGAGATAGCGTCCATTCAGTGTGGATGCTATATTTTTAAAAAGCAGATAATTTTTTCAATGCACTTTTGTGTGTGGATGCTCTCTTTCGGAAGAAGTTTTTTCAGAAGATCTCTTCCAGAAAAGGTTCTTCCAAAAGAAGCCTGCAGTCTAGACATAGCCTAAGAGTTGTTCCCAGAGATGTTCTCTGTGTGTTAATTTGTTTTACTCAGTTGCTCTGTAACACCTAGCAACCAAGTCTGCTTTCTCAAGTTTATCTTTTGTTTTGTTAATAAAAATCACTTTTTTAAGGCGATGATTTGATTCTTGTGTCCTGGAAAGTAACAGGAGATCTGTGTGTGTGTCTGCTTGCCTAAGACTGAGCAGTCAGCTACCAGAGACCGCAGCTTGTTTTGTCTTTTCAAACTCTCTTGGGGCAAAAGAGCTTGGGGTACCCCTGTGGAAGGAATTCAAATGTTCCCTCCTGGTTTTTTTTTCAGGATTAAATCACTTGATGGTGGCAGGTTTCCACACTGCAGGTCTGGCTACATTGCAAGCACATAAGCTCGTTCACACAGGAGAGAAGGAAAAGGATTTATCACAGATGGGACAAAATTAAAAGACATAGTAAAAAAAGTTGTTTGTGAGTAATTACTGAATTTTACTTATTATATGAACCAGTGGGGGCATATGTGGCTGACTTAAAGATCACCCTGTGCATGTGATGAACTATGTGACTCCTTAATAAAAATAATTTGTATTTGGCATTCACATGCATAATACATAATGACTATGTGAAAGACAGGCTGCTAAGGGAAACTGCTTTAACCTTAACCTGAGCCAGACAATTGCAAAGCCAGTGAAATTAGCAAAATGCAGATTAAGGCTTTGAGTGACCCGGTAGTGAGCCAGAAACCAGCATTATAGCATCCTTTCAGAAACAGAAAACTATGAGCGACAGACACCAAAATGACCAGCGAAATAAGGGCTTGATTGCACAAACCATATTTACTCTGGCAAGCATTTACTCACTCGAGTATGCCACTCCCATGACATGACCTACAATACAATGCAATGCCTAGCCTAATGGATGGGGGTGGTGTGATGGGGCGCTCCCGCCCCACACTCGAGGGGACCAAGGCGAGGGCCGGAGGAGTCCCTGGGGTGGGGGAAGCCGGCCCATCGTGGGAACCCGGGAGCTGGCCACGGACTCATGGGTTGGCTCCACGGGACGCGGGGAGCACGGCGCGCCGATGGGGAATGCCCCGGGGGGAGGGGCTAGCACGGCGCAAGCGGATGACGTCACGGGGGGGGTGATCTGGGTTGCAGGCGCGGTGACGCTGGGAGCTCCGCCGGTGCAGAGTTTAAAACAACGCCCGGCAGCCAGAAGGAGGAGGACGGCGAGGCGCGGGACAAAGGAGGAGAGGGTGAGGCAAGGGCCCCGGGAGAGAACTGGCCCCTAGGAGGAGCGGAGTAGGATGCAGCCCAGGGTAGGGTCACGTAGCCCATGAGTGGATGTGTTTAGGGGCACTACCCCCATCCGCTAGGCAGAGACTGGCAGTCCCTGATTTAGGGCCCTGGGTCGGGGTTCGGAGTGAGGGAGGGCCCAAACCCCCCTACTCCGTCCGTCGGGGCGTAGCAAAGCGCATCCGTGAGACCAGCTGCCTAGGTCAAAGGTGAAAGTAGAGTGACTCCGGGACCAGGGGGGCGAGGCACAGGACTATTTTGGGGGTGCTTAGCCATAAGAAGTACACAATAAAGAGGGTGACGGGAACCCACCAATTGCGGGGGTAGCGTGATCCTTCTACACGTGGTGGAGAACATGGGCAGGTTCCTGAGCCCCGGGAAGAAGGGGGTCTAGGGAGGAGGGCTTCAAAAAAAAAAAGGAGGCCACTCCTCGTAAATGTTGGCTTATCCGTAAGGTCGAGTATGGAGGTCAATAAATATTGGAATGGCTGGTTGATAACCAGAAGCAGCAACAACAGCAGCAGAACCAGGTGTTGCAACAAATGATGACCCAATTCCAGAAGCAACAATGACAATTATTGAAGGAGATCCATGAAGGGGCTACATCAGGGGTGGTGGCGCAGGGCGAAGGAATCAGCACCCCGGGAATGGGGGAAGGCGGCGCCATCCCTGGCGCCCAATTGCCTCTCCGCCTGGCCAAATTAGGGCCCCAGGACGACCCACAGGTATTTCTGGTGACATTCGAGCGAGTAGCGATGGCGGCGAAGTGGCCACAGGAGCACTGGGCCACCTTACTTGCACCTTTCCTAACGGGCCCGGCCCAGATGGCCTACCGAGGCATGGTGGACAAAGACGCCCTGTGCTACTACAAGATCAAAGAGGCAATCCTGGATCAACTGGGCATATCCCTGGAGATGTATCGGCAGAGATTCCGGGAAACCCGAAATGACCCAAAGGAATGGCCCCGGGTTCTTGGGCAACGGGTAACAGAGGCCGGTATGAGATGGCTGGAAACCGCAAACAAAATGGGATTACAGGTAGCGGAGCAGGTGATACTAAAACAATATATAAGGATCCTGCCCGCGGAAGGACAAAAATGGGTACGCTGGCACCTGCCCGAGTCGCTAGAGGAAGCAACCAACTTGATGGAACGCTTCATAGCTGCCGAAAAGACAGGAGGGAAGCACCCCACATTCACCCCAGCAGGGCCCCAGAGAGGAACTCCCCCCGTCGGTGGGACAGAAGCATCACCTCGCATGGGGATTAGCCGCCGACCACCCTGGGGACCGGCAACCGAGCGGAAGCTGGCACCTGTCTGGAACCAGCCGGGCAGTGGGGGAAGCCAACCAGGGGCGAGCGGGGAAACCGGGGAACCCAATCCCAAAGGCAACACTGCCTCCAGAGGAGCCTGCTATCAGTGTGGCCAGGAGGGGCACTTCAAAAAAGACTGTTCGATGATGGATTGCACCTTCGGGCAGAGGAGACGTGAGGGAACACCGGGTGGGACCCCGCATCAGGCACAGGTAATAAGGCCAATAGGCCTGAATGGGAGACCAGTGAGGGCGGTCGTGGATTCGGGGTGCGGGCAAACGATGGTGTGGGAAGACATGATTCCTCCCTCCCTACCCCGAGGACCCCGAATATGGATGAGGTGCGTGCATGGAGACGTACATCCATATCACACAACCCGGGTATGGATTAACGATGGACGAGTGACTGCTAACTGTGAGGTAACCATATCCCCCACACTCCCCTACCCCGCGTTATTAGGGAGGAATTGGCCAGGGCTGGCCGCTCTATTGCGAGAATGGGGGGAGGGAAAAGGGGTCACGGCGGAGGGGGGTAGAAAGGACCCACCCTGGTGGCCCAAGGAGAAGAAACCTCAGCCCCGCCGGAAACCGAGAGGGAGGCACCGAGGGAACCCACTGCTCCAGTTCGCCTCAACCTGGATGAAGGAGATTTTCTAACACACCAACGAGAGGACCCGACACTGCAACAAGTGTGGGCCCAGGTGCAAGCGGCGATGGGGGAATCCACTGACGACGGGGAACGCTGACGGCAAGGACCACATTTCGAGGTACGGGGGGAACGACTCTATCGGGTTGTAGTGGAAGCAGGGGGGCAAGAGAGTCCGCAATTGTTAGTTGCCCGGCTGTACTGATGGAAGATATTAGAATTGGCCCATGACCACCTCTGAGCGGGGCATTTGGGGAGTGAAAAAACCCAACAACGGATTTTACAATGCTTTTATTGGCCGGGGTATACCAAGAGGTTAAGAACTTCTGCGCATCCTGTCTCCAATGCCAAAGGACGTCAAGTAAGAAGGTGGCCCCCGCGCCTCTAGTTCCCCTTCCTATAGTTGGGGTCCCGTTTGAACGGATAGCCGTGGCCTTGGTGGGGCCCTTGGAAAAGTCGGGGAGGGGACACCTCTACATATTGGTTATTGTAGATTATGCAACCCGGTACCCTGAAGCCATTCCCCTACGAAAAGCCACCGCTAGTGTGATAGCGGAGGAACTGGTCAAGGTGTTTTCAAGGTTAGGACTGCCAAAAGAATTGCTAACGGATCAGGGACCGAACCTGACCTCTCGAGTGATGTCGGAGCTATACAAGTTCTTACGAATCCGGAAGATCCGAACCTCCGTCTATCATCCACAGACGGACGGACTCGTGGAAAGATTCAATAGAACGCTAAAAGGTATGCTAAGGAAGTTCGTTCAGGAAGAACCCCGGGGATGGGACAAACTCCTACCCGCCCTCATGTTTGCGGTTCGGGAGGTACCCCAGGCCTTGGTAGGCTATTCCCCTTTTGAGCTCCTCTACGGGCGCAGGCCTCGGGGGATCCTAGACCTGGTGACGGAAGGCTGGGAAGCACAAGTAACCCCGGCCTTAGGGGCGGTACACTACGTCGCACAACTCCAGCAGAGGCTATGCTCCCTCACCGAGTGGTCCCAGGAGAACCTACAGCAAGCCCAAGAAGGGCAGTGCCGCCAATATAACCAGAAAGCCAAAGTCCAAGAATTTGTACCTGGGGACCACGTACTCCACCTACTACCAGACGGGGAGTCCAAATTGATGGCCCGGTGGCAGGGACCCTTCCGGGTGTTAAGAAAAGTTGGGGAGGTGGATTATGAGGTACAGCTGGACAGACCCCGGCGGGGCACCCAGATCTACCACGTCAACCTCTTAAAGCGATGGGCCCCTCGTGAAGCCTTTTTTATAGAGCCGCAAGAGATGGATGTGAAATTTGGGCAGTGGGGAGACCCGGAGGTAACGGTCAAGGAAGCTTCTCTCAGAGCCGAACTCACAGAAGAGCAGCAACGGGAACTCTGGAGGCGGTTAGAGGATTACCAACAGGAACTAACCAACAAACTGGGACAGACGCACTTAATCCAGCACGAGATGAACACCGAACCAGGGAAGCGGGTGTTGGACAATGTAAGACCCCTCTCCCGCAAGATGTGGGATACCGTGAAGAAGGAGTTAAAGGATATGCTGGACTGGGGGGTAATCGAGGAGTCTCACAGTGGGTGGCAGAGCTCGATCGTGTTGGTCCCCAAAACGGACGGATCACTGAGGTTCTGTATTGACTTCCGTAAGGTGAACATGATCTCACAATTCAACACATACCCTATGCCTCGCATTGACGAACTATTAAGCCGTCTGGGGACAGTGCGGTACCTGTCCACCATCGACCTGACAAAGGGCTACTGGCAGATCCCCCTCGCACCCGTGGCCCGAGAGAAAACCGCCTTCACCACCCCCTTCGGCCTTTACCAATTCCGGACCATGCCGTTCGGTTTGCATGGAGCTGCCGTGACGTTCCAGCGCCTTATGAACACAATCTTGAGGGACCACCATTCCTACGCTGCCGCATATATAGACGACATTATAGTTTTTAGCGGAACCTGGAAACAACACCTGGAACACGTCGTGGCGGTCCTGGGGGCTTTGAGGCAAGCAGGCCTAATGGCCAATCCAAAGAAATGCCATTTCAGCAAGACCGAGGTAACCTATCTGGGGTACACAGTAGGAAAGGGGAGGGTGAAGCCGCTGATAGATAAGATCCAAGCCGTTCGGGATTACCCCACCCCTACCATGAAAAAGCAAGTAAGGCAGTTCTTAGGCCTCGCAGGGTATTATCGCCGGTTTGTGGCCCACTTCGCGTCCATAGCAGCCCCGCTAATGGACCTTACCTGTACTGTAAGGGAAAGCCCCAAAAGGTCCAATGGACAGAGCAGCGTGCACGGGCCTTTGGGGATTTAAAGAATAAACTAGTCCGGGCCCCAGTCTTAGTCCAACCCGACTATACAAAACCCTTTGTGCTCCAGACGGACACCTCCGAGACCGGGTTAGGAGCCGTGTTAACACAGGAAATGGAGGGGGCCGAACACCCCGTCTTGTATTTGAGTTGCAAGCTTTTTCCCCGAGAGAAAGGGTACGCCACCATTGAAAAGGAGGCGTTAGCAATTAAATGGGCCATAGATGCGTTACGCTATTTCCTTGCAGGAGACTGTTTTACACTGGTGACGGACCACGCCCCCCTCAAATGGCTCAACACCATGAAGGATACCAACCCATGAATACTCCAGTGGTACCTGAGTCTGCAGCCCTACAAATTCAAGATTGTGCACCGACCGGGAAGAGATCACCAGAATGCAGAGTGCCTCTCGAACACCCGAAGAAGACACGGGGGATGGGGCGAGTATAGGGGACAAAGTGAAGGGGGAGTGGTGTGACGGGGTGCTCCCGCCCCACACTCGAGGGGACCGAGGCGAGGGCCGGAGGAGTCCCTGGGGTGGGGGAAGCCGGCCCGTCGCGGGAACCCGGGAGCTGGCCGTGGACTCGTGGGCCGGCTCCACAGGACGTGGGGAGCACGGCGCGCCAACGGGGAATGCCCCGGGAGGAGGGGCTAGCGCGGCGTGGGCGGATGACGTCACAGGAGGGGGGGTGACCCGGGTCGCAGGCGTGGTGACGCCGGGAGCTCCGCCGGTGCGGAGTTTAAAACAACGCCCGGCAGCCGGAGAGGGAGGGAGGACGGCGAGGCGCTGGACGAAGGAGAAGAGGGTGAGGAAAGGGCCCCGGGAGAGAACTGGCCCCTAGGAGGAGTGGAGTAGGAGGCGGCCCAGGGCAGGGTTGTGTGGCCCGTGAGCAGGTGTGTTTAGGGGCACTACCCCCATCCGCTAGGCAGGGACCGGCAGTCCCTGCCTTAGGGCCCTGGGCCGGGGTTCGGAGTGAGAGAGGGCCCGAACCCCCCTACTCCGTCCGTCGGGGCATAGCAAAGCGCATCCGTGAGACTGGCTGCCTAGGTCAAAAGCGAAAGTAGAGTGACTCCGGGACCAGGGGGCGAGGCACAGGACTATTTTGGGGGTGCTTAGCCATAAGAAGTACACAATAAAGAGGGTGACAGGAATCCACCAATTGCGGGGGTAGCGTGATCCTTCTACAGGTGGGCAATAATTTTTGATGGGGGCCACTCCAAGATTTTGGAAAGTGGTTGAGGGCCACACTCTTCCATGATATTAATGGAGGAGATGTTGGGTCTGGGATGGAGGTTGGGTACAGAAGGTAGCCTGGGGTAAGGGACTGGGGTGCAGGAGGGGTACAGGGGTTTGGGTTGTGACCTGGGGCAGGGGATAGGGGTGCAGGGTATGGGAGGGGGCATAGATTCAGGAGGGGGCAGAAAGTTGGCAGGGAGGGAGAGGCTGAAATGCCAGAGGCAAGCTCTGGCTGGGAGACTTACCTAGGTGAGTCCCAGCCAGCAGCCCAGCACATTTCTCAGGCAGGCTCCCTGCCTGCCCTGCCCCCGCACAGGCTGCAGGGGCTATTTGCATCTGTGAATAAGAGCCTCGGGGGAGGGGGAAACGATGCTTTGTGCGCTGCCTGTTCTTCAAATAGGGAGCTCCCATTGGCTAGAAACTGGCAAACAGGCTTGTGGTGAGGGTGAGGGCAACACATTAATCCTCTGAAACACAAACATCCCGACAGCCACTTCTCTGAGTGACATGCAGGGGTGGGTGGGACAAGCAGAGATTCTTCCTGATGCTCCCCACTGCATCCATGGGCCAGATCCGGTGGCTTGAGGGGCAGGATCCGGCCTGTGGGCTGTATTTTGCCCAGCCCTGCTGTAATGGACAGGAGGAAGGCTGGCCAGCACCCAGTGACCAAGGGGTTAAACTCAGGTAGCTAGCAAGGGTGTTGGCCAGGGGGCCAGAAGAATCAATGAGGATAGAGTCCTTGAATTTGAATTGGATATACAGGCAGTCCCTGGGTTACGTACAAGATAGGGACTGTAGGTTTGTTCTTAAGTTGAATTTGTATGTAAGTCGGAACTGGTACATATTGTAGGGGAAACTCTAGCCAAACATTTTTTTTAGTTTTGGATAGCATAGGGAAAGGTTAACTCCCCTCTAATGTTTGTTTTGCTGTCTGTTCCCCTGTTCAGAAGATTTCACATCTATTTCTGTCCCTGTGACAAACTCAGGACTAAAGGAGTAACTCATCAAATACCAAACAGCTCTGCACCATGCTTTGAGCTAATAGCTTTATTTCCACACACCACCCAGGGTTCTAGGAGGAGGGTCCTTTTTTTGCTAACACAATGAGGCCAGCACTTTGTTTGTTTTGGTGGAGTCTTTGTTTGCCCAGGGAGCCCAGCATGTATAGGGGGAGGAGGGGCGGAGAGGCTGCTTTTGTCTGCTGTTCGGCAGCCTGTTGCTCAGGGGAGGGGGCAGCCTGTTGCTGGCAGGGGGGGAGGGGGGAGGCGTGCAGGATGCGAGGCCGCGGGGGGGGGGGCAGCGGGCGTGGGGAGGCACTTTTCCTCTGCCCGGCAGCTCTGCGGGATCCCTGTCCCTGTGGCCAGCTGCTGCAGGCAGAGGCCAGTTGGAGCCGGCCGAAGAGGAGGAGGAGGTGGATTCTAGGACCCAGGTGAGCGAGCCCCGGGGACGGGGACGCTGCTGCGCTCCGGGAGCCTGGCATGTATAGAGGGGAGGAGGGGCAGAGAGGCTGCTTTTGTCTGTTCGGCAGCCTGTTGCTCAGGGGAGGGGGCAGCCTGTTGCCGGCAGGGGGTGGGGGGGGCAGCGGGCGTGGGGAGGCACTTTTCCTCTGCCCGGCAGCTCTGCGGGACCCCAGTCGGAGCCGGCCCGAGGAGGAGGAGGATCCTAGGACCCAGGTGAGCGAGCCCCGGGAATGCTGCTGCGCATGTGCGGGAGTTGCCTCACCCCGTTCGTATCTAGGGATCCCACGTAAGTCGGATCCACGTAAGTCGGGGACTGCCTGTAGATTCCTTGCCTGCTTTCTTTGTGTGGGAGAGTTAAACCAAGAGTTGAGACACAGAATGATTTAAACCCAGGCAGGACCATTATGCCTCCATGGAATTCAGGGCATGAAAGTGGACTGAACCAAGAGAAGATCATGAGTAAATAAAGGGAAAAAGTGAATCTAGTCACGAACAGGGTGTTTTTATTTATTTTATCAATCAGTTTGAGAACTGCTCTGTGTGACTCTATGCCTCCTCTTCTCCATTCACCATCTAAGAGTTGTTCCCAGAGATGTTCTCTGTGTTTTAATTTGTTTTCCTTAGTTGCTCTGTAACATCTAGCAACCAAGTATGCTTTCTCAAGTTTATCTTTTAAAGGTGATCATTTGATTCTTGTGTCCTGGAAAGTAACAGTGTGTGTATTTGCCTGACTGAGACTCTGCAGTCAGCTACCAGAGACTGCAGCTTGTTTTTCTCTTTTCAAGCTCTTTTGGGGCAAAAGAGCTTGGGGTACCCCTGGGGGAGAATTCAAGTGTTCCTCCCGGTTTTAGGGATAAATCACTTGATGGTGGCAGCTACCCCAGCTGTCTACACTGGCCACTTGAATTTGCGCAAGAGCACTGACTTTGTAATGTACAAAATCAGTGCTTCTTGTGCAAATACTTTCACGCTCCCGCTCGGGAAAAAGCCCTCTTGTGCAAGAATACTTGCGCAAGAGGGCCAGTGTAGACAGGGAAGAACTGTTTTGTGCAAAAAAGCCCTGATGGCGAAAATGGCCACCGGAGCTTTCTTGTGCAAAATCGCGTCTAGACTGGCCACGGATGCTTTTGCACAAAAGCACTTTTCCGTTAAAAGTATTTCCGCAAAATCATGCCAGTCTAGACACAGCCTAAGGGTATGTCTACACTAGCCCCCTAGTTCGAACTAGGATGGCTAATGTAGGCGTTCGAAGCTGCAAATGAAGCCCGGGATTTAAATATCCTGGGCTTTATTTGCGTCTTCCCATCCAGGCGCCATTTTTAAATCCCCTTAGTCCGAACTAACTGCCCGTGGCTACACGCTGCAGTCAAACGTTAACTCGAACTAAGTCCTTAGTTCGAGTTAACTGTTACACCTTGTAACATACCCTAACACCCCCACCAATGGTCACTCCATTTGCATGGTGGTTTGTCTCTTCCTGCGACACAGCATTCCAGCCTGTCCATGTTTTAGTTCCACCCCTTCCAGGTAACAAAGTTCAACAATGAAGAGTCCAGTGAACTTACAATATGTCTTCAGCCTTGGTTCTGGGTCCCATGCGTCTCACACCCTTGTCTCAGGGTTTACAGTTGTGCTTATCCCCTTCTCAGGGGTTGGTAGCAGAAGCCAGACCCATAATCTACAGTGGGTTTCAGTCCAGGGACCCTGTAACCAGCAGCCACAGTCAGTTCCATTAGAGCAGTGGTCTCCAACCTTTTTACACCCAAGATCACTTTTTAAATCTCAGAACAGGTGAAGACCTACCACCCCGCCCCTCCCTTGAAGCCCCGCCCCTTCCTTGAAGCCCCGCCCTCTCTATTCTTCTCCTCTCCATCACTTGCTATCTGCAGCCCTTACTTACACACTCTGATAAACAGTTTATTTTTAAATTATGCGATGTATAAAATTAAAATAACGTGTTTAGAGTTATGAAATAAATGGTCTGTTTTTTATTCATGCTATTTAAATCTAAAATGAAGCATTTAGAATTATACATTTTGTGGGGACAGAGTTCTGTAGCTGGGGACAGGAGAGTGGGGACAGAGTTCGGGGAGTGGGGACAGGAATGGGGACCGAGTTTTGTGGCTGGGGCCAGGGGAGTGGGGACAGCATTCTGTAGCTGAGGACAGGGGAGTGGCGGCTGGGGAGTGGGGTGCCAGTGGAGGCAGAGAGTCCCCTGCATCTCCCTCCTCCCAGGATTCTCCACCTCCCCCCAGGGAAACCAGTGCGTGCCTGCCCTGGGGACAACCCCCCGCCCCCCGCGCAAGGAAGCCCTGTGCGCGCGCGCCTGCCCAAGGGACCGACCCCCCCGCGCATGCCGGGAAACCCCCTGCGCGCCTCCCCCGGGCTGACTCACCCCTCCTGTGCGGTGCAGGGAGCCGATTCTCCCTCCTGCAGTACACCCGGCTGGCAGAGCAGCTAGCGCACTTCTGGAATCGCCGGAAGTGGCGCTAAGCTGCGGGACTTCTGAAGCCGACACTACCTCCGTTTTCTCTTGAGGTAAGTAGTGGGGCTTCTGGGGGGTGGGAGGGAAATGGGGGCGGGGCGGACAGGATGCCTCACGAGTGACTGGCCAAGACCTCGCAATCGACCAGTAGCTCGCGATCGACCTGTTGGTGACCACGGCATTAGAGTCTGGGTTGGAGTAAAATGCTGTCAGGAAAATTTCCTGGTTCAGGTGAAACTGTGACACTACTTCCAGAAGAAAAGCCGGGATCTTGTTCTTATAGAACATGGTGTAGGGTGGTTCTGATGTTAGGGTCCTCAGTTCAGACAAAACAGAGGTTGGGGTAGGGGGAGAACTTCACCTCAGGGAGGAGATTCCATGTGATAGCTTCCCTGGAAAGGGGCTTATTTTATATTTTTTAATTACACTTGGTGGTGGCAGCAAACCAATCATCTTTCTTTTGGGTCTCAGGGAAACTGAGACTGGACAAGTTTGTCTCTGGGAGTTACAGAGACAGATTCTTACAGAGTTTATTATGCTAGCCGGCCTCCATCTCTATACCTGAAGTGCCAGGTTGGACAACTGAGCCGTGACACACCCTCTGACACTACTTAAATACCACCCATGACCCAAGACCTCGTGGTTCGATTAGAACATCTCTGTCCATCATGGTGTCATTTTACATCCTTTCCTAAACCTGGGTTGGTATTTGTGGGGAGTGTGGGTACCAAGGTCTTTTTTAACAAGATGTTGTTACCATCCTTTTGGCATGTGCTTTCAACTTATGACCAGTACCAATTACTGTTCTACACCTGGGCCTATTACCAATTTGTGTTTTGCCTCTTGCTCACAGCTTAGCTTTGCTTTATATAAGCCAAGTTTTGTCCCTCGTTAGCTAGGCCTCAAACCAGGCCTGTGCTACATGGACTTTTGTTTCAGGCCCTCATCTTACTACACTATGGCCTATGCTCACTCCTGCCTGATCTTGAGGAGCACCCTGTGAATGAGCTGAATAGGTGGAAAAGTGTACAGGAGGGGACCTTTCCAATGTATGAGGAATGCGTCCATGGCTGTGTTTCTGAAAGGAGCAGAACTGCTGGCACTTTCTGTTGTGATGGAACAGTCCATCTGGGGAAAGCCCCACCTCTGTAAAACAGAAATTGCCACATATGGTGGAGTGGCCACTCATGATTGTGGAAGGACCTGTTGAGATGGTCTACCAGCTCATTCTGCCTCCCAGGGAGGTATGACACCTGCAGATATATTGAATGTTTTACACAGAAGTCCCAGAGTTTCAGGGCTTCCTGGCACAGGGGAGAAGACTGCCCCTGCCCAACTCCCCACCCCCCGTTTATTGATATAGACCATTGGTATTTGGCTGTATTGTATTTGGGCACTCCAGCCCAAACTTGATGTGCCCATCACTAGCAGTGGGGATGGCTGTGGGCTGGTGAAGGGGACCCCTGCACATGCCTCCTAGAGGTTGATGCACCAAAGGAGAGACTCTAGTACTGAGTCAGGAAGAGTCATGATTTTGTCCAGTTTGTCTCAGCTAGTTGATACACTGACTCTAACCATGATTGGAGTGGTCAGAGCCTGGAATATGGCCAGTGGGAGCAGGAGGACGCCGTGCCTGGGACACGATGCCTGGGAGTGGCAGGGGGTACAAAGGCAGATAAGTGCCCCCCCTGCCCCTCAAGCCCAGACCCTGAACCCCCACCCCCCTCATGCACACACCCCCACTGAGACCCTGCACCCTCCCCTGCTCCTGCACCGTCCCCTCTGGCCAGACACCCTACCCCACCCTACTTCTGCACCCACCCTGTCTCCTGCCACCTCCTTCCTGGTCACACACTGCACCCTCTCTTGCTCCTGCCCCCTCCCCCGGCCAGACACCCTACTCCCAGCCTGCTTCTGTACCCTACCTCCCACCCAACCTCGCACCCTCATGCCCTCCTGCACCACACCTCCCGCCCATGTCCTGCACCCCCATTCTTATCCCACTCACTGGCAGCCCTGTCCTGCACACTAAACCCCTCATTTTTGGCCCCACTCCAAAGCCTACGGGGGCCCACAAAATCCACTAACCCTGGAACCCCAGAAGAGTAAATCTGGCCTGAGGCCTTGAACCTCAATCCTCTGTGCCCCTCCCCCGCATGGAGCTGGAGCACCAGGGGAGTGAGGTGTCAAATTTGCACCAGCTTCTAGAGTTGATGGGGGTTGGAATGGGAGAGCCACCCTGCTGTGCTGGGGCCCTGTATGACAAGTATTTACACTGCCAAGAGAAAATAACCCCCACCCAGTGCCTGTGCAGTGGCACATATTCCTTCCCTCTCCCTGCCTTCCCTACATTGAGGGTATGTCCATGCTACAAAGTTAATTCAAAATAACAGCAGTTATTTTGAATTAACTTTAATAGCATCTACACAGGCAAACTGCTATTTCAAAATAAATTCGAAATAGTGGAGCCCTTAATTCGAATTTGGTAAACCTCATTGGGTATGTCTACACTACCCTGCTAGTTCGAACTAGCGGGGTAATGTATGCATACCGAACTTGCAAATGAAGCCCAGGATTTGAATTTCCCGGGCTTCATTTGCATAAGCCGGGCGCCGCCATTTTTAAATCCCGGCTAGTTCGAACCCCGTGCCACACGGCTACACACGGCACGGTGTAGCTAGTTCGGATTAGGCTTCCTAATCCGAACTAGCTATACTCCTCATTCCACGAGGAGTACAGCTAGTTCAGATTAGAAGCCTAATCCGAACTAGCTACTCCATGCCGCGTGTAGCCGTGTGGCACGGGGTTCGAACTAGCCGGGATTTAAAAATGGCGGCGCCCGGCTTATGCAAATGAAGCCCGGGAAATTCAAATCCTTGGCTTCATTTGCAAGTGCGGTATGCATACATTACCCCGCTAGTTCGAATTAGGAGGGTAGTGTAGACATACCCATTCTGATGAGGAGTAACACCAAATTCAAAATAGCTATTTCGAATTAAGTGCTGTATAGACACTTAATTCGAAATAGGGGGCCTCCAGCCCTTCCCAGGGAGCCCTGGTGACCATTCTGGGCACAACCAGGAAAACTTACTCTCCTCTCCCCCAGCCCCAGAGCCATTAAAGGGGTAGACCCTGGCCACAGTGCCTGTGCCAGCTCCAAGCCTGCCAGCCCAGAGCCAGCAGTGGCCACCGGGACCCCTGACCCAGTGGCCCCAAAACATGAGCCGGCAAGCCACTGGCAGCCAGCCCTCCACCGCTCCCCAGGAGCAGTCTGCCAGCTCCCAGGAGCCTGACAGGGGCTGGAGAAGGCAGGCGCCTTCCTGGTCCAGGGTGGAGATCATGGACCTTATTCAGGTTTGGGGGGATGCCCCCAACTTCCATGATCTCCGCACTAGACAGAGGAATGCAGCCGTCTATGGCAGGATAGCTGCCAGCCTGGCCACCAAAGGCCACATGTGAACCCAGGAGCAGGTTAGCATGAAAGTCAAGTTGATCTGGTGAGACCTCCAACCCTGAGCCCTGAGCTTCCCCTCCCCCTTCTTCCTCTTGCTTCCCCCTTCCAGCTCCCTCCTCCCAGGTTTCCCCCTCCCCTCTCCCACCCTCTGTCTTCCCCTCTCCCACCTCCTTTTCCCAGTCTCCCCAGAGGTTCATCCCCCCCAGTTTTGTTCAATAAACTCAGTTTCTATTTTTGAACACACGTCTTTCATTTGACATCAGGAAGAAGGGCTAGGGAGGGGTAAGTGGAAGGACGTGAGGGAGGAATGGGGCACAAGCCCCCGGTGGAGAGGACCGGGGAGGCTTTGAGGGCTTCTTGGGGAGGACGCTCTCCCTCAGGGCCTCCTGGATCCTGACGACAGCCCCCCGATAGACCCCCGGATGGCAGCCTGCAGCAACGACCCCATGAGATGCACCGGCGTGCCCAGGGGCAGCTCTGGCTCCATGTGGCCGAGTGCTGTGATGTGCCGAGTGTGGGCACTCAGGGCGCTCCAAGACAGGACTGCTTTTCTGTCCCTCATAGAGGTAGACAATCAAGTGGGGAACCCTGAGAACTGTCTGTCCGGGGTGGGGGTAGGGTCCCTTTAAGCACGGAGCTCAGTTAGCCTCAGGCAGCAGCCCCACACACTAAGTTCTAACCTGATGCCCTGCCAGCACTGGTTCCGGCCAGCCTTAACTTCGGTTCAGGGTCCACTCGGTGTGGACGTGCTATTTCGAAATAGCAAAATGCTATTTCGAAATAGTTTTTGTGTGTAGATGCGTTATTTCGAATTAGCTTAATTTGAATTAACTATTTCGAATTAAGTTAATTTGAAATAGCACTGTAGTGTAGACATACCCTAAGAGTCTTCACAGGAGGCCCATTAAACACTTAGCTGACCTTGGACCCACCTGTTACAGCTGCACATGACAGAGAAGGGGCTTGCGAACAGGGGCTGTGAACAGGGAGTTTGGAGAGGCAGTTGGGAAGGGGGCGAGATACACTTGCCATTCTTTAAATTTTTTTCACTAAACTATGATCAAAACTTCCTGAGGTCAGTTGGGCCTTCAGGGGTTGATTGCATCAGAGGCAAGGCTTTGAGACGAGCCTAGCCTCAGCCTTATGAAAAAGGCAGCCAGAGCGAACACAGAGAGCAATGAACAGGGCAGCAGCCAACAGGGGAGTTTGCCTGGGAATTCACCCTGGGAAACCCCTGTAGTGTTTGGTGCTCTTTTCCTTAAAAAAAAAATTTTTTTTTCCTCTCTCCTGCCCTTCAAGGAGGGCACTAAGTGCAAGCTGGTCACCATTTTGGAAGAAAAAATGAGAGGACTTGAGGCCCAAGTATTGACCCTACGCTCGATCAGAGAGGATGCAGACTTCCTCGATAGAAGGCAGCATTTAATCCTGCAGGCACAGCAGGCTGAAGAGCCAGTGAGGGCAGTACAGGACAAGGAAGAAAACTGGCAGCATGTAACCTCTAGAAGGAGAAGAAGGCCAACTCAGGTATCCCCCATCCCTGTAGAGGTAAGTAACCGCTATCAGTCTCTCTCCACAGGCACTGCGGTGGAGAATGCTTTGGCAGGGACCTCTCAGGGAAGAAATCAGAAGGGAACACCAGCTACCGGAAGGCATGGGATGCGTAGTCCTAGGGATGGGGGTTCCACGACCACCACCCCCAAAAGAAGACAACGGGTGGTGGTGGTCGGGGACTCCCTCCTAAGAAGGACTGAGTCATCCATCTGCCATCCAGACCTGGAATCTCGACAAGTGTGCTGCTTACCAGGAGCTCACGTTCAGGATGTGACCGAGAGTCTTACAAAACTGATCAAACCTTCAGATCACTAACCCTTCCTTCTTCTCCATGTGGGAATTAATGATATGGCCAAGAATGACCTTGAGCAGGTCACTGCAGAGTATGTAGTGCTGGGAAGAAGGATCAAGGTGTGAAAGTAGAAAGAATTATAATGTAAGAGAAAGATGAATTGTGCTGTAATAATTGAATAAGTTGAAGGAATACTGTTTGTCTCTGAACAGGAAGAAGAAAAATATGTTAATGTTGTTTGTAGGTATGCAGATCAATGTGCTAGCCAGAGTTAATAGGAAAAGGAACATTAGGTGTTAGGGAGAAAGCAATTGAGAACCAAGTAGATATGGACAGGAGATTGCTGTGTGCTTGATGTGGAAATGAAGATACTTAACTAAGTCTCACACTAATCATGTGAAGTTTTGCCCCTCCTTTTAATCCTGTTAACTTGACTTTTTTTGACTGTATAAATCAAGGGGTTTGAACATTTTATGGTGCTCACATTTTCTGGATGCATTTTAGCAGAGCTTTGCTGAATAAACAGAGCGGTCTGACAAATCTGTGAGTCCTGTCTAACTTTGACAATTTGGAGGTTCCACCGAGATGGCAACCATCTTCGCTGAGGCTGTGTGATCCCTGACTGTCTTGCAGGATGACCGTGGTAGCCGGCACCTGGGCATTTGGCCCGAGCGGTCCTCTGCCAGAATGGAAAGGTGCACAACCACAGCGAAGTCTACGCCATCGAACCTGTTGGTTCCCGCTCTGTTCTGGTAGGGATCCCGGGATCTAACATCAGGACTCTGGTCAGGTAATTATTTCTATGTTTTGTCCAGACTGAGGACTGTCTTGTCTCTGTGTCTATCCGTCTTCCCTGTGGTGTGAGTGAGTCTGGGAGCCATCCCTGTCCAGGGACTGGCCGACCAAGGGGCTCCTGTCCCCGCGGTCTGTGTGACTGGAATCTGCACAATCGCAGCCGCACCGCATCTTGGATAAAATCCTTGGAGTGAACGCAAGGGCGATTGAGGCAGTAGCCTGTGGGCTTCTTTTGTGTGTTGCACTGGGCACCGCTCTGACGAACCCGAATTTCCTCCTTGTGTGATTGGTGTATGAAGTCCTCCTGTACGGGTAAGCAGACGTCTAAGCAGGGATAGTTCCCTAAAGCGACCCCGGCTCAGTTTATATATTTTAGAAAGGGTCCGGACTCCTGTAAATTTCTGGAAAAATGATCTAGATTGACTCTGGGGGATCCCAAAACTCAGTGGCCACTGTTAGGATCTTGGAACAAAGACCAAGTGAACGTCTTAAAAGACAAACCTGGCCTTCCCAAAACTGAATTGGCTAGAGGAGAGGTAGATAGCTTCATGCAGTGGTGGGACGAGGCAAATCTTAAATGGACTGAATCGAAGCTCGCCTCCCTTAAAATTCTAATTAGAAGTAAAAAGCTTTATTGGAAACCTCCTCTCCCACCACCAGACCGAGTGCTTCCCTTTACCCCGTCCTCCAAGAAGACTCAGACCGGTCCCACTTGGAGCTATAAACCCTGGACCCACACGGAGCTCCACTCAATTGTAAAAGGTTTTCCAAAGCCCCAGGAAAACCCTACCAAATTTGCAGAGGAATTTTTGCTAGTGTGCAATGCCTATGAACCCTCTGAAGCAGACCTCCTGCAACTGTGTAAGCTACTTATAACCCCTAGCGAGCAAAAAAAAAAAAAAAAAGGCTCCTGATAGCAAATTGGCCCACCACTGACCATCCTTCTAATTTGCCAGATACTGGTCCTGATGCTGCCTACTGGAACAAATGTAAGAATCAAGCTAAGTGCCTGCATGAGGCCATTCCCCAAGTATGAACTCCAAAAACCAACTGGACGGCCATACATTGCTGTAAACAGCAACAGAGAAAAAAACCCGGGCAACTATCACACAGACTGACTGATTTTTTTTTTTTTTTTTACAACATTCTGGTATACAGCGACCGGGTGAAAATGGACAGGGCGCCCTGGCGCATGCGTTTGTTAATGGCCTCCTATCTGCTATTAGCAGTATGTTAAAGCAAATAAGTGTTGGATGGGAGGCCAAGACCATGGACAAATTGCAAGCAGTGGCAGAGCATTGCCACTGCACTCTAAGGCTGTGTCCAGACTCCATGCCTCCGTCGACGGAGGCATGTAGATTAGCGAGATCGGAAGAGGGAAATGAAGCCGCGATTAAAATAATCGCGGCTTCATTTAAATTTAAATGGCTGCCCCGATCTGCCGATCAGCTGTTTGTCGGCAGATCGGGAGAGTCTGGACGCGATGCCCCGACAAAGAAGCCTTTCTTCATCGACACAGGTAAGCCTCGTGAAACCAGGTTTACCTGTGTCGATGAAGAAAGGCTTCTTTGTCGGGGCATCGCGTCCAGACTCTCCCGATCTGCCGACAAACAGCTGATCGGCAGATCGGGGCAGCCATTTAAATTTAAATGAAGCCGCGATTATTTTAATCGCGGCTTCATTTCCCTCTTCCGATCTCGCTAATCTACATGCCTCCGTCGACGGAGGCATGGAGTCTGGACACAGCCTAAAAGGAAAGAGAAGCAGTCCTCACAAAAGTTAATGGCTCTGCAAATACAGCATTATTCAGGGCAGGGCAGACAGTACTGGGAATGGGGAGGGCACCAAGAATGGGGATGAGGTCGGAGAAGGGGTCGTGGCGCCGGGTTTTTGGGATTTAAAGGTTTCAGCTCCGGTCATATCCACCCTGTGGGAACAAGACATTATTGTCCCCTGTTCCAGCACTGTAACACCCCTATCCTCCCAGTTCGAAAAGCTGATGGTAAATCCTGGCGGTTTGTTCAGGATCTTCAAGCTATTAACTGCATTTTTGTACCCACCTTTCCTGTAATCCCTAACCCAGCAACTATTCTGGCTTCTATCCTGCCAGATGCAACTCATTTTACTGTTGTTGATCTGTGTTCTGCTTTCTTTTCTGTCCCGGTTCACCCTAAGTCCCAGTATCTTTTTGCCTTTTCTTACAAGGGGCAGCAGTACACATGGACCATGCTTCCCAAGGGGTACACAGAAAGCCCGTCTTACTTTTCCCAAGCATTAGCCAGAGACCTCGTTGACCTGGTCTTCTCCTCTGGGTCCACATTGGTCCAATGTGTAAATGATCTACTCCTCTGTTCCCCTTCATTATCTGCCTCAGAAACCGGCTCTCTAGTGCTTCTCACTGCCCCCACCTTAGGGTTGCCTGACTACTGTAAGCCTTTTACCCTTTTCTGTCACGAGCAATCTGGTTGTGCACTTGGGGTTCTTACTCAGGAGCATGGTGGCAAAAAAAATCGTTCAGTAGCTTATTTCTCTGCCACCTTGGATCCTGTTGCCCAAGGTCTACCCCGTCTGCATGCTGTGGCTGCTGCGGCACGCCTAATTGAAATGTCTGAGTCCCTTGTTCTCCGCTCTCCTGTTTCTCTCATGGTCCCTCACTCTATAGAAACTCTCCTGCTACCACGTAATACAGCTCACCTTTCCTCCGCCCGCCTCACTAGGTACGAACTTTTACTGCTTTCGGCTTCGCATATCACCATAAAGAGCTGTTCTCAGTTGAACCCTGCCACTCTCCTTCCTCTGTCCGATGACGGTGAACCCCACGACTGCCTTGCAGCTGTCTCTGCTGTCACTGTCCCGCGCCCCGACCTTTCTGATGTCCCTCTCTCTAACTCCGACCTTGTGTTATTCACTGACGGTTCCTGCTTTAGAGATAGACAAGGTCGTCTCCTTGCAGGATATGCTGGGGTATCACTCTCTGAAGCCCTAGAAGCTCCGCCGTTACCTTCTGTGACAGCGCAAGTCGCTGAACTAGTTGCCCTAACCCACGCTTGCTTTCTGGCTGAGGGGCGCTCCGCCACCATTTCTACTGATTCTCGTTACGCTTTTGGGGTTGTACATTTCTGCTCTCCTGTATTCAGTTTTACTCCCATCTGCATTAGCTATTGTTAAGTGCCCTGGCCACTCCACAGCAGATACTGATGTTGCTAAGGGTAATGCTGCCATAGAACCTTCCCCAGGTGCGTTTCTCGGTTCCCTTTCTGTTTCTGTACCACCGCCGTCCCTTTCTGACCTCACCCTGCTCCAAGACTCTGCCCCAGAAGCAGAAAAAGACTCCTGGATTGCCCAGGGTTGCTCTCTATACCCCGATTCCCTTTGGTGCTCGCCTACTTGTGCCTTTGTGGCCCCCTTTTCACTCTACCCCTCTCTGGCCGCCCTGCTTCACGGTGTTTCACATGTCGGAAAGGAGGGGATGGTCTCTGCTGTAACTAAGGCAGGATGGTGAGCCCCACATTTCAGCTGTTTTGCAGCCCGCCACTGTGCCGCCTGTACCACTTGCCAAAGCTACAATGTTGACAAACCTGTAAAGGTAGCTCAAGGGTTCTGGGGCCTGCCCCAAGCACTGTTCTTGCATTGGCAGCTTGATTTTGTACAAATGCCTGTGTGTCAACTATATGAATTTATTTTGGTTATGGTATGCTTATTTTCGGGTTGGATTGAAGCCTTTCCTTGTCGCAAAGCTGATTCACTGTCTGTTATGCCTGCCAAAGGAATTCCTGCCACTCTGTCCAGCGACCGGGGTACACATTTTACTGGACAACTTGTTCAGCACCTGGATCATGTATTACATGTCACGCACCTGCTGCACTGTCCCTACCAACCACAGAGCACAGGTGCAGTTGAAAAACGAAGTGGTGTGCAAAAAAATTAAGCTTACAAAAATTTGTGACTTTGCAGGGTTAAGCTGGCCAGCAGCCTTACCGTTGGCCCTTATGGAAATTCAATCCACCTGTGACGGGGCGGCCCCGCCCCGCACTCAAGCCCAGGGAAACCACCTGGAGCCGGGGGTGGAGAGGGCCCCACCCACACAGCCCTACTGGGCATGCTCCTAGGGGAGCCAAGATATAAAAGGCTGCTGGCCTGCTCAGAAGGGGCAGACCATGGCCTGAGTGGGAGCTACCACCCAGCTGCCAGAGAGGGAGTTGCCAGGACTGCTGAATGCACCGCTGCCAGGCCCCAGCTGGGCTTGCCCCCAGTGATGGAGCCGCCAGCTGGCCCCCCGTGACCCAGGCACCAGACCGGACGCTGCCGACGCTGACTGGGGAAGTGTCGCAACAGCCACCTGACCAACGCCGACAGGTGGGACTGCTACGGGCTGGGGGTAGGAAGCGACCCAGGGCAGGGAGCTGGAAAAGCCCCTGAGGACTCGGTGTGTTGCGGGGAGGACCCCCCGCCGAGCCAATGGTGGGAGCCACCTGCCGCTCATAGGGCCCTGGGTTGGGGCCTGGTGGAGAGGGAGGGGCTGGGCCCCCCTACCCCTCCTGCCCAGAACCCCGGCGAGTGGGAAGCTCAGCCTGAGGACTAGGCTGCAGAGCCTGCATAGGCCAGTGGGCCGTATTCCCCTGATACAGGGGCAGCATACTTTGGGACTAGGCCAGTGGGCCGTATTACCCCTAAAAGAGGGGCATTGCACTTTGGGGCTAGACCCAGGTGAGCCGAACTATGCCCTGGAGCCCCCTGACACCACCCCATCCCAAAGACATAAATTAAGTCCTTTTGAAATTGTTATGGGGTGCCCTATGAGAACAATGGCTACCATTACTCCAGTCTCAGACTTGAACTTGACTCACAGTACACTCCTTCAGTACTGCAAGGGACTAATGCAAGCTGTAAGTCACTTCCATTCACAGGTTCAAGCTGCTTGGCTGACGGAACCCACCTCGGATACCTGCCACACTCTCGACAGGTGATTAGGTCTACGTACGACATCACCATCAAACTCGCCTTGGAACCCCGGTGGAAGGGCCCGCATCAGGTGCTGCTCATTACCCAGATGGTTGTTAAGCTATCCGGCATCGCAGCATGGATACAGGCTTCGCAGTGTAAGAAGGCACCACCCCCAGCAGACCAGTCATCGCCTCAGGACCATGCAGAGTCAATTTTGACTCCAGAAGAAGATGTAGAGGAACAGCCTGCAATACCTTACAACCTACATTCACGTAAGGGTTGCCTGAAGCAGACGACAACCAAAAGCAAGGCCCAAGAAGAAGCAGTAGTGAGCCTAGTGCCTGCTGCCTGGTGGACATAAAACCGTGACTGCGGTTCCCTCAGCTGAGGTTGTCAGAACCAAAAAGGGTCTTGCCTCCAGCATGTGCCTCTGGTGGGGCCTGTTCCTCGGCCACTGGTGTCTTAAGGTCTGGGGAATCCACAATGACAATGACAATTCTTTTATCCACCAGCAAGTATGGATTGCTCAGACCCTTAATATCTCTAATTGCTGGGTCTGCAGCCACATCCCAGCCCACTCACAAGCTGGTTCCTGTCTTGGCAATCCTACTTAATTCCCCAGGCCTCACCAGAGGACCTCATCCGTTTAACAAGACATGGAACAGTAATGACACTTGGGAAGCAGTGGGAATAAATGTATCTAAATGGATAAGCGTGGAGGAGGGAAAAGGTCACTGGTGTTGGGTGTGTAATGGGACGGGGCTGAATCTGGGGAGGAGCAGTTGTCTAAGATTGGAGAATGAAATCACTCTCATGCTCCCCCTACAGCCACCCTAGTGAGAACAGTACACTCTTTCAATGCCATGCAAATAACACCACTCCCTGTAAGGAGAATCACCGTATGCCCTTCGGGGGATATTACTCCTCCTTTGTAGACACCTATATGGCAAAGGGGTGCAACCGACCCTTCCCAGCTTTGATAGGGCATCAGTGGGTCTGAGGGACAAAAGCCTATACCACATTACCAGTTAACTGGTCAGGTATCTGTTATCCCGCCCAACTTTTCCCACAATTCTGAGTGTTAAAGTCCTTCCCACAAGAACGCCTCCGTAATTTTAGGCGAAAAAGAAGGGACTTGTCAGATGCCCAATGGTATGTGAATCCCATAAGCCCCTTAACTTGGGAAGAGGCTATTGGTGGTTCCTTTATCCCATTTGGGGGAGTAATACATCATGCAAAAGGCTTCTGAGGTTACAAGCAGTAGTTGAAATCATGGCAAATGAAACTGGAGAAAGTTTAAGGGCCCTGGCCAAAGAAACAGGTGGCCCTCCAAAACTGTCAGGCATTGAATATAGTTCTGGCAGCAAAAGGAGGGACCTGTGCTCTCATTGGCAAAGAATGTTGTGTATATATACCTGACAACGCCAATGATGTAATAGATCGCGCTAGCCACTTGGAACAGATTGCATACCTTCCCAACGAAGAGCCAAGTTCCCTGTGGAAATGGCTAAGTAACTTGTCCCAGTTTCCTATGCCAGAGAAATTGTTGTTTCAGGGAGCCCTGACTATTCTATTTGGGATCTTAATGATTTTTGTATGTTTTCAGTTAATCTCCTGTTGTATCCAAAACTGTGCAAGACATGTCACAGACATGTCCCCTCACCAGAGTGCTAATCTGATTTTAAATATCACTGATGAACAGAGACAAAGAATGGTTAATGTATGGAACCCAGTAATTGTTGGTCATAAGCGTGGCTTGACCAAAAGGAGGGATTGTGAAAGTAGAAAGAATTATAATGTAAGAGAAAGATGAATTGTGCTGTAATAATTGAATAAGTTGAAGGAATACTGTTTGTCTCTGAACAGGAAGAAGAAAAATATGTTAATGTTGTTTGTAGGTATGCAGATCAATGTGCTAGCCAGAGTTAATAGGAAAAGGAACATTAGGTGTTAGGGAGAAAGCAATTGAGAACCAAGTAGATATGGACAGGAGATTGCTGTGTGCTTGATGTGGAAATGAAGATACTTAACTAAGTCTCACACTAATCATGTGAAGTTTTGCCCCTCCTTTTAATCCTGTTAACTTGACTTTTTTTGACTGTATAAATCAAGGGGTTTGAACATTTTATGGTGCTCACATTTTCTGGATGCATTTTAGCAGAGCTTTGCTGAATAAACAGAGCGGTCTGACAAATCTGTGAGTCCTGTCTAACTTTGACAAAGGAATTTGAGGAACCAGTGGTGTTCTCATCCATCCTTCCAGCTGAAGGAAAAGTAAATGCATGGTTGTGCAGGTGATGTCGGAGGGAGGGCTTTTGTTTCTTCAACTATGGGACTCTGTTGCGGGCACAAGGAAAAGATGGGATCCACCTAACCAGGGTATGTCCACACTACAGCACGAATTCGAACTAACTTAATTCGAATTAGTTAATTTGAACTAAGCTAATTCAAATTAGCACATCTAGACCTAAAAACTAGTTCGAATTAGCAAAATGCTAATTCGAACTAGCATGTCCACATTGAGTGGACCCTGAACCGGGGTTAAGGATGGCCGGAAGCAGTGCTGGCAGGGCATCAGGTTAGGACTTAGAGCGTGGAGCTGCTGTCTCAGGCTAGCCGAGGGCTGTGCTTAAAGGGACCCGACCCCCACCCTGGACAGACAGTTCTCAGGGGTGCCCCGCTCGCTTGTATAACTCAATGAGGGACAGGAAAGCAGTCCTGGCTTGGAGTGCCCTGAATGCCCACATTCAGCACATCACAGCACTCGGCCATCAGCCCGGCTGCACTTGCCGCAGGCTGCCATCCGGGAGGGGGTGTTAATTGGGGGGCTGCAGGAGAGCTTCCACCAGGAGGAGCCTGCAGAGCCACCCCAATCCTCCCCATCGGGAGCTCATACCCCATTCCTCCCTCACCTCCTTCCACTTACCCCTCCCTGGTCCCCCTTCCTGATTTACAAAATAAAGGTCACGTGTGTTCAAAAATAGAAACTCTCTTTATTGAACAAAACTCGGGGTGGGGGGGGGGGGATTAACCTCTGGGGAGACTGGGAAAAGGAGGTGGGAGAGGGGAAGAGAGAGGGTGGGAGAGGGGAGGGCAACTAAAATGATCAGGGGTTGGGAACAGGTCCCAGATGAAGAGAGGCTAAAGAGACTGGGACTTTTCAGCTTAGAAAAGAGGAGACTGAGGGGGGATATGATAGAGGTCTATAAAAGCAAGAGTGGTGTGGAGAGGGTGCATAAGAAAAGTTCTTAATTAGTTCCCATAATAGAAGGACTAGAGGACACCAAATGAAATGAATGGGTAGCAGGCTTCAAACTAATAACAGAAAGTTGTTCTTCACAAAGCAAAGAGTCAACCTGTGGAACTCCTTGCTGCAGGAGGCTGTGAAGGCTAGAACTAGAACAGAGTTTAAAGAGAAGTGAGATAAAGTCATGGAGGTTGGGTCCATGGAGTGGTATTAGCCAGGGGATAGAAATGGTGTCCCTGGCCTCTGTTTGTGGAAGGCTGAAGATGGATGGCATGAGACAAATGGCTTGGTCATTGTCTTCGGTCCATCCCTTCCAGGGTCCCTAGGGTTGGCCGCTGTCGGCAGACAGGCTGCTGGGCTAGATGGACCTTTGGTCTGACCCAGTACGGCCATTCTAAGCTCAGGGCTCAGGGTCGGGGACCACCTTGATTTTCATGCAAACCTGCTCCTGGGTGGCCAGGCTGGCAGCTATCCTGCCCTAGATGGCCACTTTCCTGTGCCTAGTGCGGAGATCGTGGACGAGGTCCACGATGTCTGCACTAGACCAAGCGGGTGCCCACCTCTTGTGGACCTGGGCAGGCTCCCGGGAGCCTCCAGCCTGGTCCCGGGAAGAGGCGGAGGGCTGAGTGGCAGCGGGTGGCTGGCTCGAGCCATGCCAGATGCAGGGTCTGCTGGCTGGGTGCTGGCAGGCTTGCACCTGGCACAGGCACCGTAGCCAGCCCGTGCCCCTTTAAGGGCTCCGGGGCTGGGAGGGGGGCAGAAGAGTTTCCCTGGTGGTGCCCAGTGTGGCCACCAGGGCAAGCTGGGGAGGGCTAGCCTCCCACTAGTTCGAATTAAGTGGCTACACACCCCTTAATTCGAACTAGTAAATTCGAACTAGGCGTTAGTCCTCGTGGAATGAGGTTTATCTAGTTCGAATTAAGCGCTCCGCTAGTTCAAATTAAGTTCTAACTAGCGGTTTGTTTGTGTAGCACCTATCAAAGTTAATTCGAACTAACGTTTGTTAGTTCGAATTAACTTTGTCGTGTAGACATACCCCCTGTTAGTATTAACAGTGATCGTGGTACTCATTTTACTGGACAGATTGTAAAAGAATTGTGTACAGCTTTACAGATCCAGCACAGCCTCCACTGTCCCCACCACCCGCAGTCTTCTGGGACAGTGGAATGTCAGAATGGGATTTTGAAAAACAAACTGGCCAAGATTTGTGCAGAAACGAACTTGAAGTGGCCAGATGCCCTTCCATTGGCATTAATGAGCATGAGGGCCAGCCCGAATCGAAACCTGGACTCAGCCCACATGAAATCCTGACAGGGCGGCCGCTGCGATTACCAGCAGCTCAGATGGACATTCATTTAATGGATGATATCATGCTTAAGTATTGCCAGACATTAATGAAGTGTGTTAGGTCCTTTTATTCACAGGTAAAAGAAGCGTTACCCAAGGACCCTGAGCAACTGTGCCATCTGTTGGGACCCGGCGACTAGGTCTACATAAAGGTCCATCACCAAAAGACTGCTCTAGCCCCACGCTGAAAAGGCCCTTACCAGGTCCTGCTGACCACCAACACCGCTGTGAAGTGCCAAGGGCTGCCTACCTGGACCCATGCTTCTCACTGTAAAAGGACCCCTCCACCTCAAGATGACTCGACTTCGACTACTGATGGATTTGTCCCTCTTTCTGGTCCTGTTCCTTGTCCTGCTGAACAGCAGAAAACCAGGGCAAGGTGAAGTGCTAGTAACCTCTCCCTTGCCCACTAACAGAACTACTATACCTCTGGTATATACCAGAAGGACCAAAATGTTACAGGGTGATGTGCTAGTAACCTCTCCCCTGCATGATGCAGAATTACTACTATTTCAAGAAAGAAGAAGAAAAATTCGCTCCCCTGACACTGCCACAGTCCAGAACTTTTTAACAACAAAGGACATTAAGAACTGGCCCTGGTGGAAAAGGCGGAGCATTATACTCTGGCAAGGAGGGACTTGTGGGACTCGCAGTTGGGAGTGTGGTGTTCAGTGGTTTGGTGGGTTTCTTCCAGGAGCTGCAATCTGTGCTTATGGGCAAATACCAGCAGAATGTACTGCACTCCCCAACTGGCTTTCAGACAATGAATACCAAAAACACCTTGATGCCACTGCCCTTACTACCTCCTCCACCTCCACTGCCATTCCGGTAACATACCCAAATACTAATGATACAGTAAAACTCCGGTGGTCCGGCATCCAGTGGTCCGGTACGCCTGATGGTCCGGCACCAACTGCAACCCGGAAGTGCTCCGGCAGCTGCTTCAAGTTGTTAGAGTAATTGATTAACTGCGGCTGGATCCACAGCCGACACGCAGTTAATGTAACTTTCCTCTCTACTGCCGGGAGGAGGGGGGGCAGGGGAAGGTAGGGGTCGGTGGGAGAGGGGGAGGGGGAGGGGGAGGAGGAGGGGGCGAGGGTGTGCCAAAGCAGCCGCATTCAGGACGTTCTGGTCAGTTACAGTCACTCCGGCTGGATCCACAGCCGACACGCAGTTAATGTAACTTTCCTCTCTACTGCCGGGAGGGGGGGGGGGCAGGGGGAGGTAGGGGTTGGTGGGAGAGGGGGAGGGGGAGGAGGAGGGGGCGAGGGTGTGCCAAAGCAGCCGCATTCAGGACGTTCTGGTCAGTTACAGTCACTCCGGCTGGATCCACAGCCGACACGCAGTTAATGTAACTTTCCTCTCTACTGCCGGGAGGGGGGGGGCAGGGGGAGGTAGGGGTTGGTGGGAGAGGGGGAGGGGGAGGAGGAGGGGGCGAGGGTGTGCCAAAGCAGCCGCATTCAGGACGTTCTGGTCAGTTACAGTCACTCCGGCTGGATCCACAGCCGACACGCAGTTAATGTAACTTTCCTCTCTACTGCCGGGAGGAGGGGAGGCAGGGGAAGGTAGGGGTCGGTGGGGTGGGGGTGTGCGGATATATACACTGCTGATATATATACAGTCTGTTAATTATTCACTTAAACACTAAAAAAATGCAAACTTTAACAAACCCCTGAAACTTAAATCTGTAACTTTATTTTGCCATGCTGCACAATTACTCATCATCCGATGAAACCAGTGCTGCTTCATCCCTGTTATCATCCCCCTCTTCAATATCCTCCTCTGCTTCTATGGGAGTGTCAACAACAGTAGGCTCTGGTGGTGGTGGTGGTGAAGAAAAAGGCTGAACTGTCTTCTGTGCCCTTGCAAACATATCCCTGAGATCAGCTTGCTTAGAGGACTGTGACGACTTAGCATAAAAGTTATTCAGAATAATATGAAGGTTCATCACTTCAGCTGCATTATATTGGCTGCAAGACTCTGCAAATTCTACAAATTTGGAAATAAATTAAGTTGCCTCTCGCCAGGTATATTTTGCTCTCTCCATCACTTCCTCTTCTTCTTCTTCTTGAGGTTTTTGTGGATTCAAAACACTTTCAATGATCGTAGCATCACTCCAAATTTCTACAACTGGTTCATCTTTGTCCATGACAAGCCATTGTTCAATGTTATTTTCTGAGAGCTTTGCAACAGCATTCTTCTCAGAGACATTTTCAATTATTTCTTGTATGTTACTAATGTGCTTAGGCCTAACATTAAATCCACAAAATTCCTCTTCATCAGAAGAATCATCAAAAAACATGATGCTAGACCAAAGTTTCCTCCGACATTTTTGTACAGTAACCTTCTTTACGTCTTTCCAAGCCAATGCAGCCGTATACACAGTGTCCTTAAGGTTGAAATCAGATTGAAATTCAGAAACACTGCAGTCTGAGTTTACCAACTTTTGGACAAAAGTCCCCCTGTAGAAACACTTAAAGTTCTGTATCACACCTTGATCCATCGGTTGGATCAAAGACGTCACGTTTGATGGCAAATATGTAGCGAAGATATTTCCACTTACAAGCTCTGAAGCGGGCGGATGTGCTCGACAGTTATCGAGCAAAAGAACAGCTTTACTATCCTCCGGTAGACCCTCCTTTCTAAAATTCTCCTTAACTGCGAGCACAAAATGATTAAAAAACCAGTCCTTAAAGATTTCTGACGTCATCCAAGCATTCCCCTGTGCCTCATAAATCACTGGCAAACTCGTAAGAGTTTTAAATGCCCTTGGTTTTTTGTACTTCCCTATGACAAGAAGCTTAAGTTTATGCGTGCCAGATGCATTTGCGCATACCAGAACTGTAATGCGGTCTTTGTTCATTTTGAAGCCATGAGCAGCCTTTTCACCACCGCCAACTAGAGTAGAGTTTGGCAAACAACGCCATAAGAGCCCAGCTTCATCAGCATTGTACATTTGACAAGGTGACAACCTGTGTTCCTCCACCAACTGCTCAAAAATAGCACTATACTCCTCAGCGGCTACATGATTGGCAGACTTTTGCTCACCACTGATATCTAATTTACGGATCCCATGCCGATCCTTAAAATTACACAACCAACCTTCTGAAAACACACATGATTCGCTAATGTTCATTTGACTGTGAAACTGTTTTGCTTTTTCTGTGAGCACTGGCCCAGTAATGGGCTTACCTTCAGAACGCTTTGCACTAAACCACTTAAACAAAGCTACATCCAACTGTGCCATCTTAGGCATTTTCAGAGTTTGCCGTAGCTCAGTACGTTTAGTAGGTGCTTCACTTTCAGCAACAAATGCTCGCAATTTATCCTTCTGTTTCTTTATGTCATAGATTGTCGAAGATCCAACGTTAAATTTACTCATGATAACGTTCCGATTTATGCCTCTTTCTAGCATCTTTATAATTTCTAATTTCTGGTTCAGTGTCAGGGTTATATGCTTCCTTTTTAAAGTTTTCTTACCACTACTACTAGCACCTTCATTCACTTTTGACTCCATCACTATGTACACTCTGATGGGCAAAAATATTCAAAAGTCAAAACAGCACTCTCCAGTGGGTCACAATGCTAATGGCAGACTGACTCAATGCCTTCCGGTTCACTGGGTTCAACTGCTGCCTCTGGTTTTTTGCGCAAGCTCATTCACTTGATCTTTTGATCCTGGACTATCGGTCTACTGGTAAAAGCAGCAGGGACAGGGAGGGGAGATGATCTCTTGTGAGTTTCAGCAGCAGCCTGTCACCTGCGGATCTACCTGTTCCCACCGCCCCCCCCCCCCCCAGCAGTAGAGAGGAAAGTTACATTAACTGCGTGTCGGCTGTGGATCCAGCTGGAGTGACTGTAACTGACCAGAACGTCCTGAATGCGGCTGCTTTGGCACACCCTCGCCCCCTCCTCCTCCCCCTCTCCCACCAACCCCTACCTTCCCCTGCCCCCCCCCCTCCCGGCAGTAGAGAGGAAAGTTACATTAACTGCGTGTCAGCTGTGGATCCAGCCGGAGTAACTGTAACTGTAACTGACCAGAACGTCCTGAATGCGGCTGCCTGCCTGTCACGGCCTCTCCTCTTCCACCGCTCGCAGGCTCTGCCTCCCTGCAGCAGGAGGGAGGGTTTGGCACACCCCCGCCCCCTCCCCCACTTCCCCTCCGACGAGACCCGCCCCTGCCAGAGTACCTCCTGATAGTCCAGCATTTCTGATAATCCAGCACCACCTGGGTCCCAAGGGTGCCGGATTATCGGAAGTCTACTGTACTATGTATTCTGATGAAATCCAATGGCCAAGGCTGTCACATCTGAGTGACTTAGCTAAGTATTGTCTGGAAAATTTATTTTTCAAGGTTCTAAATTTTTCATTTGAGCGAACAATTGAATGGAAGTCAGATGGATCAGTAGAGATAGGGGTTTATGATATTATTGTACATAAACATGAGCCACAAAATTCTAGCATTGAGGTTAGGGGGTTTTCTGATGGGGTTGACATGATGGCCATTCCCGGGGTTTGTAGTTTGTTGACAGGAAGAGGGCCCTATTGTTATTTGGTTACCCAATTAGCAAATGGCCAAATTCAGACTCAGAGAATGTGTTCGCCTAATGGAAATTTTACCTGTACTAAGATAATTCCCTTAACCGATAATTTTGCCTGCGCTATATTGCAATATACTCCTTCTTATGCTATTGATATTAGTGTTGCTCAAAATTATATTAGAGTTTTTAATCAACAGATGTGGTATGATACTGTGTCTAAAAGAGATGATGTGTTAGGATATCGATGGACCATAGTCAATGCCACACTAGGGACTGTAAAATTTACACTGCCTTTGCCCAGCTTTCAGGTTACCTCTTTGTATCCAAACTGTTCTAAGGGGGCTGCCATTTGGTTAGCACAACAGAGGGCATGGGTCTCCTCTAGGAGGAAAAGGGACGTGGGAGACCGCCTCTGGGACGGTGCCAATAGTGCAGCAGCAGTGTGGAACATATACAGGGGCCAACAACATGAGGAAAGGCTGGGACAGATAGAGGAAGCTACAGGGCTTATTACTGGAGCACAACTAACCCAAGTTCAGGCTGGAATCGATGAATTACACGTTATCTCCACCCTTAGCTCAATGACCCAGGAATTACTGACAAAGATGATACTGGATATCACTGAGGCAGAGAAGGAATTGCAGTGGGATCTGGCTTGTTCGGAAATTCAGGATTTCCTCAATCACCAGCTAATAGCCATTCGGAGTGATCTTGAGCATCAGACCTGGCCCACTGCCCTTGCGGATGCCTCGGGGATACCGTCAGAACTGTGGCCATGGAGACACACTTGGAGATTCTCAGGGTGGAGATGCAGGCACTCACAGTGCTCCTTCCAAGCATACGGGCCGGTTGGAGGGGTGTGGGCCCCCACATACCGAATCCTGCCGGGTCCGTGGGGAGGATGCATGTGGGATTGGGTGGTTCACCGAGACATCAGGGAGATTAAACCGCCTGGTGTGCCCAGCCGTTTCATAGTCCGTGCTCCTGGAATAACACCTGATATTTGGACAGGGAAAGGGAATCAATGGACGCTTTGGCCTTTAGAACCCCCACAGCTTCAGTGTGTACAAAAGGTGAGACCAGGGGAAGTTGTAACTGTGCACGACAGCATTTGCTGGGAAGGTGTGGGACAAGGATACACCCTAACAGGACATTTGCTCTTTCAGGCCAAAGATAGCTGTGTACACGTTAATACCTTCCAAGACATGCACTTTCATCTCACCACTGTTATGGGAAATCATGTCATTTATTGGCCCGCAGACAAGGTCCTACAAACAGCCCTTAGATTCCAAATACCCCTTGACTGGACTACCCTAGTACCCGACCGATTCCAGAATTTACTTTCACTCATACCAGAGGTCCAAAAAATCTCTGAATTACAAGGTCAAATTCATGTTCTCCAAAATACCTATCAAATTGAGGCACATGCTTTCCACACAGTCTATAGAACATCCCTCCTGTGTACTGATTATGATGTACAGGCAGTCCCCGACTTACGTGGATCCGACTTACGTCGGATCCCTAGATACGAACGGGGTGAGGCAACTCCCGCACATGCGCAGCAGCATTCCCGGGGCTCGCTCACCTGGGTCCTAGGATCCTCCTCCTCCTCGGGCCGGCTCCGACTGGGGTCCCGCAGAGCTGCCGGGCAGAGGAAAAGTGCCTCCCCACGCCCGCTGCCCCCCCCACCCCCTGCCGGCAACAGGCTGCCCCCTCCCCTGAGCAACAGGCTGCCGAACAGACAAAAGCAGCCTCTCTGCCCCTCCTCCCCTCTATACATGCCGGGCTCCTGGAGCGCAGCAGCGTCCCCGTCCCCGGGGCTCGCTCACTTGGGTCCTAGAATCCACCTCCTCCTCCTCTTCGGCCGGCTCCAACTGGCCTCTGCCTGCAGCAGCTGGCCACAGGGACAGGGATCCCGCAGAGCTGCCGGGCAGAGGAAAAGTGCCTCCCCACGCCCGCTGCCCCCCTCCGCGGCCTCGCATCCTGCACGCCTCCCCCCTCCCCCCCTGCCAGCAACAGGCTGCCCCCTCCCCTGAGCAACAGGCTGCCGAACAGCAGACAAAAGCAGCCTCTCCGCCCCTCCTCCCCCTATACATGCTGGGCTCCCTGGGCAAACAAAGACTCCACCAAAACAAACAAAGTGCTGGCCTCATTGTGTTAGCAAAAAAAGGACCCTCCTCCTAGAACCCTGGGTGGTGTGTGGAAATAAAGCTATTAGCTCAAAGCATGGTGCAGAGCTGTTTGGTATTTGATGAGTTACTCCTTTAGTCCTGAGTTTGTCACAGGGACAGAAATAGATGTGAAATCTTCTGAACAGGGGAACAGACAGCAAAACAAACATTAGAGGGGAGTTAACCTTTCCCTATGCTATCCAAAACTAAAAAAAATGTTTGGCTAGAGTTTCCCCTACAATATGTACCAGTTCCGACTTACATACAAATTCAACTTAAGAACAAACCTACAGTCCCTATCTTGTACGTAACCCGGGGACTGCCTGTACCGTGTTATGTAACTAAGGCTATGCAGCGACCCCATTATAGAGTTATTGCGGGGATATTAATGATTATATTGCTTTTGCTTATTGTAGGATTATTTTATTGTTGTTATAGAGGATGTACTAATGGAAATAGTTTTCATTTTCATACTAATCATGTATTACCTTTGCAACCAATCCATACCTGTGAGGTCAATCCTCTCAATGTCAAAACAGAAATACAATGTTTAATGAATATAGAGATTTGAAGGAATAGTTGTGCCTAGAGCACAAAAGGGGGGAGTGTGGAAGCAGGACTAAGGGAGAAGGGATTTGAGTGGCCATTTCAGGGTTTGTCAGTAGCAGAGCAAGAGTCTGGTTCACTCTGACTCCTGCTAACGCGAGAGCTAGAAGAGACGCTGCATTCGCCTCTCTGTCTCGCTCTCCAAGATAAGAGTGTAATGCTGACCTCAGTGAGAACCTTGAGATAAGACAGTGTCTCCCACAATATTCTTGCCAGCAAGTTAAGGGAGTATGGATTGGATAAATGGACGGTAAGATGGATAGAAAGCTGGCTAGACTTTCGGGCCCAACAGGTAGTGATCAATGGCTCGATGTCAGGTTGGCGGTTGGTTTCCAGCGGAGTGCCCCACGGATTGGTTGTAGGACCAGTTTTGTTCAACATCTTTATTAATGACCTGGATGAGGGGATGGATTGCACCCTCAGGGTATGTCTACACTACAAAGTTAATTCGAACTAACAGACGTTAGTTCGAATTAACTTTGATAGGCGCTACACTAGCGCTCCGCTAGTTCGAACTTAATTCGAACTAGCGGAGCGCTTAGTTCGAACTAGGTAAACCTCATTCCACGAGGACTAAGCCTAGTTCGAACTTACTAGTTCGAATTAAGGGCTGTGTAGCCCCTTAATTCGAACTAGTGGGAGGCTAGCCCTCCCCAGCTTTCCCTGGTGGCCACTCTGGCCAACACCAGGGAAACTCTATTACCCCCCTCCCGGCCCCGGACCCCTTAAAGGGGCACGGGCTGGCTACGGTGCCCGTGCCAGGTGCAAGCCTGCCAGCACCCAGCCAGCAGACCCTGCACCTGGCACGGCTCGAGCCAGCCACCCGATCCCAGCCCTCCCCCTCTTCCCGGGACCAGGCTGGCGGCTCCCGGGAGCTTGCCCGGGACCGCAAGAGGCGGGCACCCGCCTGGTCTAGTGCGGACATCGTGGATCTCGTCCACGACCTCCGCACTAGGCACAGGAAAGTGGCCGTCTAGGGCAGGAGAGCTGCCAGCCTGGCCACCCAGGAGCAGGTGTGCATGAAAATCAAGGTGGTCCACTGAGACCCCCGACCATGAGCCCTGAGCTTACAATTGCCATACTGGGTCAGACCAAAGGTCCATCTAGCCCAGCAGCCTGTCTGCCGACAGCGGCCAACCCTAGGGACCCTGGAGGGGATGGACCGAAGACAGTGACCAAGCCATTTGTCTCGTGCCATCCCTCTCCAGCATTCCACAAACTTTGGGCAGGGACACCACTCCTACCCCCTGGCTAATACCACTCCATGGACCCAACCTCCATGACTTTATCTCACTTCTCTTTAAACTCTGTTCTAGTTTTAGCCTTCACAGCCTCCTGCAGCAAGGAGTTCCACAGGTTGACTCTTTTCTTTGTGAAGAACAACTTTCTGTTACTAGTTTGAAGCCTGCTACCTATTCATTTTATTTGGTGTCCTCTAGTCCTTCTATTATGGGAACTAATGAAGAACTTTTCTGAATGCACCCAAACGCCCAAGCTCTTCCTATGCCTGTCCCTTTATGACAGGCTGAAGTTCTTTAAATAGTGCTTGGTTCTGTTACAGCAACTGAAGGAGTCAGGTTAAAGCTTAAATAGTTACAGGTTTATTAAAGAAGCTTATAAATCATATGGTTACAATGGCTATTGCTCTATTTCTTAAATGCTAGCAAATATATAGGTCTTAAAAATGGTTACAGGAAAAAAAAGGTAAAGATAGAAAATAGAAATAATGGTACCAAGTGACAGCTTAATCTTTAAAGAGCTCTAACACTATGTGTATATATACTTAAACAAAGGACCACATCCAGGTACAATTTTTACCCCCTTCTGTGCCTCTCGACTCCAGCGTGTCAGGCCAGGGCCAGTCTCTCAATTCCTCGGAAAGACGAATACGAGGTGGGCGTCCCCTCTGGAACCTCGGGAGGTCAAACACCAAACCCGACCAGCAGATAGATGGTAGATTGACGCTTAGAGTAAGTGTGCTGCTGGACCCATCTATATACCCCTGGGGGCCCGTATCCTCTTTCTTATCTAAGAGGCCAAATTTTACTGGTCCGTTTTGTGGCGCCAGTTCTTACAAGCAAGTTTCAAGTTAATTTACACTTGCAAGAGAGATAACTAAATTGTGAGTACTGGACATTTTTTACTGGGCGAGAGATTCCTCCCCCCGCGGACGGCTGTGTGTTCGTATCAATATGGGTTAAGTCAAGGGCACTCCTTGGCAGCCTCTTGGTCAGCAATTCACGGTCACAGCAGCCTGGGCCTTCTGCTCTGTGTGCCCTGCATGCTCCAGGCAAGCAAAAATGGATGTTACAAGGGGGGTTCCTGTCTGGCTACACCTCTCTGGCCAGCTCTCTGCTGTGGCTGTCTGCTGTTGCTGGGCCTCTCCCTCCCTGGATTGCGGCTGCCACCACCCACAACTTGCTGCTGTCTGCCGGGGGACCTGCCGGCTGTCCCCCCCCTCCACCTGGAGGGAGAGGTGAAGAGGACCCCACCAGCACCCACCACCCAGAGGCCTTTCCTGGCTGGCTGTCACCCGCCTGCTGCTGCTGCTGCTGCTGCTGCTGCTACAACACCTCTGCCCTGTTGAGGATGAGGAGAAAGAGGCCCACCACTGGGACTTGTGGAGGGGTGTCACATTACCGAATTGGAGGGAAGCAGCCAGATCGCTGCTGCACCCCTAGGTGGGGGTGTTGGCCCCAGAAATCTGTATGAAAGGGAGCCATGTGGGGTATTGAATGGGAGCTTGTTGTTTTCTGATCCTGTGTACACTGTTTATGTGAGTATATAATGTCTGTGTGTGTAGATCTGTAATCTGTGTGGAAACTGAAGATTTCCCTGCATGTGGTTAAGCATTGGGCAGGGCTGAGCCTGTGGAGCTTGTGGACATGCTAATTACCTGTGGAACAATGGCTCTCAATGGGCCAAAGACACACCCAAAGAATGGGGGCTGTCCTGAGAGCAGCCAGCAGGGAACACAGAGAGGCTGAGGACCAGGTGACCTGCTACATACTAGAAGAGGCCAGGAAGGAGTATAAAGAGGCCATGTGGTCGATGCCATTTGGTTCTCAGCTCAGCACTTCATCCCAGAGGCAGCACTGCAGGGATTGAAGAGCCCGGAAGACCTGTGAACCCATCCTGATCGTAGGATGTGCAATAAGAACTTTTAAACCAGCAGCTGTAACATCTCTGCTAGAGCCTGCATCGAGAACTGGGAGATTCGGTGCATGTAACGTACTGTACTTTAATAACCTTACTCTCAGGCTTTTCTTTCTTGTAATAATAAACCTTTAGATATAGATGCTAAAGGATTGGCCCAGCGTGATTTGTGGGTAAGATCCAGAGGGTAAATTGACCAGGGATCTGTGGCTGGTTTCTTGGAACCGGACAGAACTTGTTCGGGGTAGGTAGGATTGGGTGCTAAGACCCCCCACCTGTGTATAGGCCCGGGGCCATCTGGGGCACGGATATTGCTGGGGTGTCAGAGGGGTTTTGCTCGGGAGGCTTCAGGCAGGTTGCTGAAGCGCTCTGTGAGACTGGTTTGTCGCCTGTTTGGAGAGGTCACCAGTCTGGGGGCTGTAAGAAGCCCCGGATTTGAGTAATTCGCCCTGAGCGGACGCCCTCAGCTGTGCCCAGACACGGCCCGGTCCGTCACAAGGGGGTTTGTTCTTTGGGACTGAGCTTTAACACCTGTGCTCTTGGGGTGGTGGTAAATTGAGTTGTTGTGAGGGGGCCCAGGGGAAAGGCGCAGAGCCCTCCTCCCAGTCCAGCTGCCCCCCCTTCCTACTGCTACCAACCCCCTTGCACCACCTGGACTTGCCCCTTGGCGGGGCTAGCTACTCTCCCCCTTTTTATCCACCTGGGACTGTCTTGCTGCAGCAGTGGGCAAGGACTGAGTCCCCACAGCGCTCGTGGGTGTGCTCCCCCCCCTTGGACTTGGCCCCCTCCCTCAGCTATGTTTGGCTGGGGGGGCCTCCCTTACCCCAGCTCACCCTGCCCTGCCCCCCACCACAGCCGTTTGCCTCTTTCCTTGCTGCCTGCCCTGCCAGCCCAGTTTGTTTTCTCCCTTCCTGTCTGAGTTTGCTCACCTGCCCCACCCAGCCTGAGAGTTTTTTTGTTGCCCCTGCCCCAGCTAGACTCCTGTAGTGTGTGCGCTGTCCCCCAGCTGCTGCTTTGCCTTGCCCACCCTTTACTCACTCTGTATTTCTCTCCTCCCCCAGCCTCCCACTAGCCCTTTGCTACTGCCCTGTGTGCCCTGGCCCCCTCCCCAAGCGCTTGTGTCCCTTCCCTCCCCTTTTAGTTAGCCCCCCCCGTACACTGCACTCCCCTTGATGAGTTCATAGTTCCCCCCTGTACCCCAGTGCAGCCCGAGGAGCTGGTCCCTGCCCTGCACCTGCTACTGCGTCCCCTGCCATATCCCACCAGCGCCCTCCTCCTGTGTCTCCAGCCTTGCAGGGAGGAGTGGTTGCTGGCTCCTGACTCCCTGGGTTCCCCATCTGTGTCCTGCCTCTGTTAGCGCCCTCCCTCCCTGCAAACAGTCCAGCGGGAGGGAGTGGTTGCTTTCCCCACACCCCTGCCTCCCTAATCACAAACCCCCCTTCCCCCGCACCCTTACCCCTTCCTCTGGTGCCTTCCTCCATTGTTTCAGCCTCACAGGGAGAAGTGGCTGCTAGCTTCCCCCTTTCCTCAGTTTCGTATCTGTGCCCTGTCTCCGCTGGTGCCCTCCCTCCCTGCAAATGTCTAGTGGGAGGGAGCAGTTGCTTTCCCCATTCCTCCTCCCCCCCAATTGTGACCCCCCCTTTTTTCCCCTCGCGTCCCTCCCTCTAGCACGCTCCTCTTCTGCCTTTAGCCCTGCGTGGAGGAATGGTCGCTTTCCCCACCTTCCCAGTCATGCCCCACTCCATGTGCCCCTACCCCTCTCTCTAGCACCATCCTCATCTGCATCCAGCTAAGCAGGGAGGAGCGGTTGCTACCCCTTCCCTCAGTTGCCCCTCCTTGAATCTAGTGCCCTCCTCCCCAGCCTTCAATATAGCTGGGAGGAGTGGTTGCTGCCCCTGCTCCCCATATTTCCTCTCCCCGACTCAGTACCCTCCTCCTGATCCCCACTCCTGTAGGGAGGCATGGCTAACTCGTTTCACTAACCCCTCCTCCCCCGCTTGCTGCTTGGTGGGGAGGAGTGGTTGACCCTTGTCCCCCTCCCTCATTTCACGAGGCATAACGGAGCGGTCGACAAAGGCTTCCTTTGTCGACCACGGCACATCCAGACTGCCCCGCTGTGCCGCCAAACAGCTGATCGGCACAGCGCGGTGGCCATTTTGATGTAAATGAAGTGGCGATTATTTAAATCGCCGCTTCATTTTCCTATGTCTAGTAAACTCATCTACATGGCTCCGTCAACGGAGCCATGTAGTCTAGACACACCCAATCTCTCCACTCTGATAAGGAGGGCGGGAAGGCCCCTCCTCTGCAATATACCGAGGGGGGCCTGCGCTGGCGAAAATGCCCCCGACGAACACCAGCAGGAGGTGCCGGCCAAGGAGGAAGCCATAGCAGCGAGAGTGGACATCGCCGTCCCCCCTGAGGAGCCCATCCCCAAGGAGGACTAGGGTGGAGCTCCCCTGTACCATCCGTGCCCCCCGTCATCACTGCCAAGGTAATTGTTGCCTCAGTGGCCAGTGGGGAGGACTCTGGGGCCACGGGGATGGAGATCAGCTTCATCTTGGAGGAGATGGGGGCCCTGAGTCTGACCCCGCTCACTCAGGGGAAGGATGACCCCCTGCCAACGGGCCTCGGTCTAGGCGGTGACTCTGCTGCACCTCCCCCTCCTCACCCCTCCCCAACGCCCCAGGCTGATGACCCCGTCCCCACCCTCAGAGCGCCCCTAGTGTTGCCCGTTGGCCTGGCCATCTTGGGCACCGCGTCTGAGGCCACTGAGCCTTCAGGGGCGACAGCCAGCACCAAGCGGCCGGGTCCCGGGCTGGTGGGCGCCCCTTCCTCCACACCTGAGGTGGAGCGGTCCCCTTCCCTCCCTGTCACCTTCCCTCCCTGTTGGGGGCCCAACAGACAACTTCCCTCCACCCGATGCCATGGCTGCAGACATATGCTCTGCCCAGCCATCTGTGCCCGGCATCGGTGTGGGCCCCCTCCCCACCAGCCCCCAAGCCCGTTTGGGAGGTGCCACAGCCCGCTGGCCTAGACCTGGGGGACCCTCCCCTAACCCCTGTCCAAAGCTCGGGTTCCCCCTCCCTGTCCCGCCCCTCCCGTCGTCCCTGTTCATGCCCTGGGTCCCAATCCCATCCCTTTGTATGAACCCGTATCCAGCCCCAAATCCAGTTCCATTCCAAGCCCCTCTCCCATCACCACCCTCATCCCCACCAATCATCCAGCCCCGATCCTACCCCTCCTCCCATCCCCACTGCGATGCCGGCTCCCCCTACACCGTCTCCCCATCCCCCAGTCATTGCCACCCCCGTGGGGGTCGTCACATTCCTGCTAGCTGTGGGTGACCCTCAGGGGTGGTATTCGTGTCCCCAGTCCCTAGTTCCTTAGGGGCTGCCTTGTTCCCTCCGCCGCCTCCTCCCTCGCCAGGCTCAGGGATGGGCAGCGTGGCACCATTGCTCCTGGTGCTACACCAGGGATCTGATCCCTGTTTGCCCATCTCCGCGGCCCGCGAGGTCCATCAAGGGACCCAGATGGAGGAAAAGCCTGGTGCCCCCTTGGCGCTGGGGGCCAAGAGCAAGGTGCAGCTCGCACTTCAGCACTGGGGGGACTTTCACTCCATCCTCCAGACCACAAGAACCCTCTTTCAGGAGGGGAGACGGACCAAAAGGCAGGACATCGCAGCCAACTGCTGGACCTGCAAGTTTCACGATGCTCTCCTGACCTTCGGGTCAGGGAGAGGTCCCTTGCGGGGCCTGCGGGAGGACGATGAATACCCTGCCCAGGAGGATCCACCCCAGCCCTTACCATGAAATACACCATCATCGTGACTTTAAACTCCCGGGGCTGTAGGACGGGTCTCCGCAGGAGCCCGTTGCTCTCCTTTTGGGGGGCGCAGGGACTCGGTGGTTTTCCTGCAGAGACGCACATGACTCCATCCGTCAAGGCTGGCTGGCGGCTGGAGTGGGGGGGACGGGGTGCACTTCAGCGCTCATGCAGCTGGGGTGGTCACCCTGTTCTCCCCTGCCCTACGGCCCGAGGTGCTTGGGGTCACCGAGGTCGTCCCTGGCCGCCTGCTGCACGTCTGGGCCCACGTGGAAGGGCTGACGTTGAACTTGGTCAATGTCTACACCCCGAATGCGGGCCCAGATCGGGTAACCTTTCATCAGCGGGCGGCCACTTTCCTCGGCACCCTGGATCCTCGTGAATGCCTGATCCTGGGTGGGGATTTCAACACCATCCTGGAGTACCGGGACCATGCAGGAGTCAAGAACTGACAGGCCACAGCAGGCGTCCTGGTGGACATGTGGTGCGACCACCACCTGGACAACACCATCACCTTCACCTATGTCCGGGTGGGGTACGTTCCGGGTGGGGGATGTTCGGTCGCACCATTCCTGGTTGGACCACATTTCTCTCTCGCGCTTCCATCTAGCACGAGCCCACTCCTCCGGTGTGTGGCCAGCCCCGTTCACGGACCACCATTTGGTGGCCGTGAAAGCCTCTCTCGGTGCGGAGAGGCTGGGGCGGGCCTATTGGCACTTTAACAATAGCCTGCTGGAGGATGTGGGCTTCACAGCGTCCTTCCAGGCGTTCTGGCTGGCCTGGCGGGGGCAGCGGCCCGCCTTTCCCTCGGCGCGGCGATGGTGGGACGTGGGGGAGGTGATCACCCAGCTCTTCTGCCGTGACTACTCCCGGGGCGCCAGCCGGTGGAGGGCTGCAGCGATAGAGCAGTTGGAGAGGGAGAAGTGGGAGGAACTCTGAGCCCTCGAGGACCACCGGGACCGGGGTGCCTTTGTTCGATCCCTCTGTGAGGCGGTCACTCACCACCGTAGCAGGGGTCCGTCGTCGGTCCCCGGAATCAGTCCATTCCGCCCGCACAGGCCTCCGCTCACGTGGCGTTTCCCCTCTGGAATCTTCTAGTCGCGTTGCTCTCTTCGCCACACCGCCCTCCGGCAGTGCCCAAGTCACTCGCTCTGAGCCCCCCTTCCGGGGGTTTGGTGTCTCTCCAGCCGGCCTGTCCGCAGGCCTAGCAGGCTGGCCAGTTGGCTGTCCGAGCGCCCTGCCCTAGCCCAGAGAGCGTCCTGCTCCCTCGGCAGCCAGGCTCACAGCCCTGCCGCAGGCCTAGCAGGCTGGCCGGTTGGCTGTCCAAGCGTCCTGGCCCAGCCTGATTCTCTAGCCCTGCCCTAGCTCCAGAGAGCGTCCTGCTCCCTCCACAGCCAGGCTCACAGCCCTGCCGCAGGCCTAGCAGGCTGGCCGGTTGGCTGTCCAAGCGTCCTGGCCCAGCCTGACTCTCTAGCCCTGCCCTAGCTCCAGAGAGCATCCTGCTCCCTCGGCAGCCAGGCTCACACTGCCTTGGCTGAACCAGCCCTGCCCTTTTATAGCCCCCAGCTGGGCCTTAATTGGCCAACGCCGCCCAGCTGGGCTGAGCTCCCCGGGCCTGCTCTAGGCTGGGGTTTGGCTCTTAAGGGGCCAGTACAGGGCAGCTGCCCTGTTACACACCCTCCCCCTTAAATATCTCCCGGGGGGGGTTTCCCGGCTGCCTGCCCTGCTCCACAAGCCTCAGCCCCCATCTTGCTATGAGGCGGGGCCACAGTTCCAGGCGTGTCCATATCAAGTCCTCCTCCCAGAGTGAACCCGGGACGGCCCGGCCGGGGGCGAGGGGGGGGAGGGGGCGCAGGCCCACCCGTCTCACTGCGCCCCGGCCCAGGGACCCTGAGTGCAGCCGCGTCGCTGCGATTGGCTCAGTCCGGGCCTTGCGGGCTGTGGCAGCTCTCCCGCCTGAGCGATCCCTGGGCCCCTTCTTCTCCCCCCCTTCCCGGGTACTTGTACCTCTGAGGGCTCGTCGGGTTGTCGCGCTGTCCCAGTCATCCTAGTAGGGTCCGGGTGGCCCACTCCAGGGGTCCAGGGTTGGGTCCTGCGAGGTCCCGCCGGTGGGTCGGCCGCGGCGTTCCAGCACCCATCGGGGATCTAGCCGGTCCAGCCCATCGGGGTCGTCCTCGGGATCCAGGGGTGCTCCGGCCGCTGGTCTGGGCCAGGTCTCCGTGCCCCCGTCTGGGGCGTTTCGGCTGGCCTCCCGGAGCTCAGCTGGGTGCCGCCTAGCCCGGGCCTCGGCCTCCCCGGGCAGGAGTTTGGGGTCTGCCTCCAGCTCCTCCCGCGGCTGGGCCCTGACTGCCCTCTCCCGCCGTCTTCTTATCCTCCCCGCCCCACCCTCTGGGTTCCGGTCAGGTGACGGGGTGGGGTCCGCCTCCGCCCACCCGGGTGTCCTGAGGGGTTTCTCCTCCTCTGGGTCAGTGGGCGGCCAGTCCGCCCTGCTACTTGCCCTCCCCCACAAATCCAGGTCCCCCACCTCGGGATTGGATCCCGGCTCCTCGGCCAGGCGGGACAATGCGTCCGCATTGGCGTTGGCCTTGCCTGCCCTGTGGCGTATGGAGAACACATAGGGTTGAAGGGCTAAATACCACCTCATGAGGCGGCTATTGGTGTCCCGCATAGTGTGTAGCCACTTTAGCGGGGCATGGTCTGTCCATAGCGTAAACTCCCCCCCTAGCAGGTAGTACCTTAGGGCTTCAACCGCCCATTTGATCGCCAGGGCCTCTCTTTCTATTACGGAGTACTGGCGTTCTCGGGGAAACAGCTTACGGCTGATAAAGACCACCGGATGCTCTTCTCCATCGACCTCCTGGGAGAGTACGGCGCCCAGCCCAGTGGCGGAGGCGTCTGTCTGTAGACAAAAAGGTTTATCGAAGTCTGGGCTAAGCAAAACGGGCTCGCTACACAGGACTTCTTTAAGTTGTTGAAAGGCCGAGTCACACTCTGTGTCCCACCTCACTCTCTGAGGTTTGTCCTTTGTGAGCAGAGAGGTGAGCGGCGCCGCTATGCTAGCAAATTGGGGAACAAATCGGCGGTAATACCCCGCCAGTCCCAGAAATTGTCGGACCTTCCTTTTCGTGGTCGGTGTGGGGTAACTTCGTATGGCCTCTACCTTCCCCACCAGGGGCCGGACTAGCCCACGCCCCAAACGATACCCCAGATAGGTGGTCTCTTGCGCGCCGATTTTACACTTTTTGGGGTTGGCCGTGAGACCCGCGTCGCGGAGCGTCCGTAACACGGCCGCCACTTGGTTTATGTGGTCCTCCCAGTCGCGACCATAGATGACCACGTCATCCAGGTAAGCCGCGGCATATTCCAGATGAGGGGCGAGCAGGCGATCCATCATCCGCTGAAAGGTGGCGGGTGCCCCATGGAGGCCGAATGGCATGCGCACGAAGTGGAAGAGCCCGGACGGGGTGGTGAACGCTGTCTTCTCCTGGGACTCCCGATCCAGCGGGATCTGCCAATAGCCCTTGGTCAAGTCGAGGGTTGTTATGAACTTGGCTTTTCCCAGGCGCTCCAGCAGTTCATCCGTCCGGGGCATCGGATAGGCGTCAAACTTCGATATCGCGTTCACCTTTCGAAAGTCGATGCAAAACCTAATGCTTCCATCTGGCTTAGGGACCAACACGACTGGGCTCCTCCACTCACTTCTGGATCGCTCGATCACTCTCTAGGCCTGCTCTAGGCTGGGGTTTGGCTCTTAAGGGGCCAGTACAGGGCAACTGCCCTGTTACACCCTCATTCATCTCCTTTGGGAGAAGGATCGCGGCTCCTACTACTTCTACACCCTGGAGAAAAAGAGGGGGGCTAAAAGGTACGTCACCTGCCTTTTGGCAGAAGACGGCACCCCCCTCACGGATCCGGAGGAGATGTGTGGAAGGGCCAGGGCCTTCTACGCCAGTTTGTTCTCCCCGGATCCGACCAAAGCTGACTCCTGCAGGGTGCCCTAGACCGAGCTCCCGATGGTCACCACAGACAACCGAGACCGGCTAGAGCTGCCTCTCACTCTGGCCGAGTTCTCGGGAGCCCTCCATCTCATGCCCCCCATCTGGGACGAGTCCTTGGAGAGCGGGGTCCTCCCTCTGTCGTGCAGGTGACCCATGCTCACCTTTCTGCCGAAGAAGGGGGACCTCCGCGACCTTTGGCAGTGACGTCTCGTCTTGCTTTTCAGCACGGACTACAAGGTCATAGTGAAAGCCATTTTGCTGTGGCTGCGGTCCGTGCTGGCAGACCTGATCCACCCTGACCAGATCTACACCGTACCGGGCCGTAGCATCTTTGATCATTTGTACTTGGTCCGGGATCTCCTAGAGCTCGGGTGTAGGGACAGTCTGTCATTTGCCCTCCTGTCCCTGGACCAAGAGAAGGCATTCAACAGGGTGGACCACGGGTATTTCCTGGGCACTCTGCAGGACTTCGGCTTCGGACCCCGTTTTGTGGGTTTTCTCCGGGTGCTGTATGCCCTCACAGAGTGTTTGAGCTGGACCCTGACCGAGTCAGTCAGCTTCAGGCAAGGAGTACGTCAGGGGTGTCCGCTGTCGGGCCAGCTGTACGCCCTGGCGATCAAGCCCTTCCTCTGTCCCCTCTACCAGAGGTTGACAGGGTTGGTGCTCTGAGAGCTGGGGCTGCGGCTGGCCCTTTCAGCGTACGCCGATGATGTGCTCCTGGTGGTACAAGACCCGGGTGACCTGGAGCGGGTGGAGGCAAGAGCTCTGGCCTGCTGGTCGGGGATGGGTGGCATGCAGGCTCCCTCCCACCCACGATTCAGGCCATGAGGTGGAGCGTGGGTCTGCTGCTCTATCTGGGCGTCTTCCTATCCGCTACGCATCCCTCTCTGCCAGAGAACTGGCACTGTTTGGAGGCCAGGGTGGGTGAGCATCTGCGGAGATGGACAGGACTGCTCCGGTGTCTCTCCCTGCATGGGAGGGCACTGTTGCTGAACGAACTGGCCCTGCCCATGTTCTGGCACCGGCTCAACACCCTGAACCCAGCCCCAGAGGTCGTGGCCAGACTCCAGAGGATAGCCCTGTAGTTCTTCTGGATCTGCAGCTGGTCTGCTTTCGAACCGTGCCTAGGAAACATCTGTACATGCTCGTGCTCCATACGATACATTTCCTCGCCTTCGTGTCCCGCCCCAACACTAAGTGGCGGGACTATCTTAGGGTATGTCTACACTACCACCCTAGTTCGAACTAGGGTGGTAATGTAGGCAACCGGAGTTGCAAATGAAGCCCGGGATTTGAATTTCCCGGGCTTCATTTGCATAAAGCCAGGCGCCGCCATTTTTAAATGTCCGCTAGTGTGGACTCCGTGCAGCGCAGCTACACGCGGCACGGACTAGGTAGTTCGGACTAGGCTTCCTAGTCTGAACTACCGTTACTCCTCGTTTCACGGTGAAGACCGAAACAAAGAAGTCATTAAGCAGCTCTGCTATTTCCAAGTTTCCTGTTACTGTTTCTCCCATAAGAACGGCCGTACTGGGTCAGACCAAAGGTCCATCTAGCCCAGTATCCTGTCTACCGACAGTGGCCAGCACCAGGTGCCCCAGAAAGGGTGGACCGAAGACAATGATCAAGCGATTTGTCTCCTGCCATCCCTCTCCAGCCTCTGACAAACAGAGGCCAAGGACACCATTTTATCCCCTGGCTTTTATGGACCTTTTATGGACCTAACCTCCATGAAATTATCTAGCTTCTCTTTAAAATTATCTAGCTTCTCCCTCCTCACTGACCAGTGGGCCTACCCTGTCCTTGGTCTTCCTCTTGCTTCTAATGTATTTATAAAAAGTCTTCTTGTTTCCCTTTATTCCCGTAGCTAGTTTGAGCTCGTTTTGTGCCTTTGCCTTTCTAATCTTGCCCCTGCATACCTGTGTTGTTTTCTTATATTCATCCTTTGTAATTTGTCCTAGTTTCCATTTTTTTATGATTCCTTTTTTATTTTTAGATCATGGAAGATCTCGTAGTTAAGCCAAGGCGGTCTTTTGCCATATTTTCTATCTTTCCTACGCAGCGGAATAGCTTGCTTTTGGGCCCTTAACAATGTCCCTTTTGAAAACTGCCAACTCTCCTCAGTTGTTTTTCCCCTCAGTCTTGATTCCCATGGGACCTTACCTATCAGCTCTCTGAGCTTACCAAAATCCGCCTTCCCAAAATCCATTGTCTCTATTTTGCTGTTCTCACTTCTACCCTTCCTTAGAATTGTGAACTCTATGATTTCATGGTCACTTTCACCCAAGCTGCCTTCTGCTTTCAAATTCTCAACCAGTTCCTCCCTGTTTGTTAGGATCAAATCTAGAACAGCTTTGCCCCTAGTAGCTTTGTCAACCTTCTGAAATAAAAAGTTGTCTCCAATGCAGTCCAAGAACTTATTGGCTAGTCTGTGCCCCACTGTGTTATTTTCCCAACATATATCTGGATAGTTGAAGTCCCCCATCACCACCAAATCTTGGGCTTTGGATGATTTTGTTAGTTGTTTAAAAAAAGCCTCATCCACTTCTTCCACCTGGGTAGGTGGCCTGTAGTAGACTCCTAGCATGACATCACCTTTGTTTTTAACCCCTTTTAGCCTAACCCAGAGACTCTCAACACTTCCGTCTCCTATGTCCATCTCCACCTCACTCCAAGTGTGTTCATTTTTAATATATAAGGCAACACCTCCTCCCTTTTTTCCCATCTATCCTTCCTGAGCAAGCTGTACCCTTCCATACAAACGTTCCAATCGTGTGTATTATCCCACCAAGTTTCTGTGATGCCAACAATATCATAATTGTACTTATTTATTAGCACTTCCAGTTCTACCTGCTTATTACCCATACTTCTCGCATTTGTATATAGGCATCTAAGATACTGATTTGACCTTGCCTCCCAGTTTTGCCCTGACCCTCCTTTCTCTCTGCCATTATAGCCCATGCTCCCTCCCATTTCCGACCCATCTCCCAGGTCTCCATGTTCTCCACTTACCCGTGGGCTTTGCTCACCTGTCCCCGTCGACCCTAGTTTAAAGCCCTCCTCACTAGGTTAGCCAGTCTGTGTCCAAATAGGGTCTTCCCCCTCCTCGAAAGGTGGATGCCATCTCTGCCCAGCAGTCCTTCCTGGAATAGCATCCCATGGTCGAGCAAGCCAAAGCCCTCCTGGCAACACCATCCTCGCAGCCAGGCATTCACCTCCAGGATGCACATGTCTCTGGTCCTTCCTGTTGAAGGTAGGGGCCCGGGCAAAGAGAATACCACCTGCGCTCCAAACTCCTTCACCCGTACTCCCAGAGCCCTGTAGTCACTCTTGATCCGCTCAGTGTCACACCTCCCAGTATCATTAGTGCCCACATGGATGAGTAGCATGGGGTAGTAGTCAGAGGGCCGGATAATCCTCGACAATGCCTCCGTAACATCTCGGATACGGGCCCCCGGCAGACAGCACCTCCCGAGATGAAATGTCAGGGTGAGAGATGGGCACCTCCGTCCCCCTCAGAAGAGAGTCTCCGACCACCACTACCCTACGTTTCCTATTCGCAGTGGTGGCAGCAGACCTCCCAGCCTTGGGGGTACGAGGCTTCTCCTCCTCTGGTGTAGGGGGAGATTCCTTATCTCCTGTATAAAGAAGAGCATAACGGTTTCCTAGTACCACGGCGGGAGGGTTCGGAGTGGGGGTGGAGCAGTGCCTGCTGCCAGAAGTAACCAGCTGCCAGTGTCCACTCTGAGCCGTCTCCTCCTCCACCAGTGGTGTGGCCACAGTCCTGTGTACTGGGACAGCTACCTCAGATGTCTCCTCATGGACATGGTCCAGGAATTGCTCATGGATTTGGGTGCTCCTCAACCTAGCCACCTCCTCCTGTAGCTCTCCCACCTGCTGCCTGAGAGATTCCACCAGCAGGCACCTTTCGCATTGGATGATCTCCCCAGCTTGGATATCAATAAGTGGGAATTGCAAGCCACAGTCCCTGCAAAACCACACCAGGATCTGGGTAGAGGTATCCATGCTCAGGAGCTCTGTCTGGCTACAGGTGCCGGTGGAGGAGACAGGAGCAGTGCTGGCACAGGTGTTGCGGGTCTTCCTGACCATCGTAGGCCTCCCTCTGTCAAACTCCCTCTCAAACTCCTCTGTCTGCAGCCCCCTGTCTGCTTTCGCTCCCTGGTTGCTCTGCCTCTGGCTTTTAAAGCCTGCTAGGTCATCTTGGTGTGTCTAGGGGAGGCCTTCCTACCGAGGTGGGGGGCAGAAGCCAGCCGCGAAGGGAGGGCCTTTGATCAGCCACACACAGCTGCCATCCACCAGGCACATCAGGCAGGGGTAAACATCCGGGAGGCTCTGAGGGTGAGTTTCTCTCAAGGACCCCAGTAACTCTCCCAAGGGCCTCCGCACTAGGGGCCTGTGTCTTAGTCCACTATCCTTTTCCCACCACAACCCCTCCCTTCCCCCAACTCTCAATAAGCACACCTGTTTTGATTTCAACAAAACAAACTTCGTATTTTTTTATAATAAAATCAACTGGGGAGGAGGGGCACTGAGAACCTGGATCGGGGAGGGAGGTGGGGGGCTCAGCGAATTTGGGGTTGCGTGGGGCCTGGGACAACAGGAGGGGGACTGGAGAGGGGTCAGGGATGGCAGGGGGAGGGGGCAGAGGCATCGCTTGGGGCGCGGGGGAATGGGCATAGCAGGGGGGGCAGGAGGATGGGAGGCAGGAGAAGTGACAGCAGCCGGGTGTACCATCATTTCCCACATGATGGCACACATGTTGTCGCCCTGCCGCAGGAGCTGGTCCCACATGCAGCTCTGCCACTCAGCATCCTCCTGGACCTTCTGTACCAGGGTCGGCTGCATGTCATGCAGCATGCCCACATGCTGCCTCAGGAAATCCTCATGCACCCTCTGGCGCTTGCGCCTCCCCCGGGATCAGGCAGCTGCCTCGGCTGGCGTGGATCGCCTCTCTGCTACAGCTGGTCCAGCTGTGGAGAATAAAGAGGGAGAGGCGGTCAGTCATCCATGCACACGCTGTCCCTGAGGCCGTGCCCTCCTCTGTGAGCAGTGACCAACAGTCCTCGGGCCAGAGGAGGGGGATTGTCCTGGGAGCAAGGCCATGTGTGGCCTCCACAGCGGGCCCTGCTTCACAGGGTCCCCGAGGTGCCATGGGGACCATACTTCCCGATTCCCCCCACCCCCCAGCCTACGGACAAGCAGGCAAAGGAAGTGTCCGTCCACACTGGGATCCCATTGGCAGTAGAGGCTCCTGGAGCAGCCTGTCCTTCCATGGGGCCCGCACATACACCTGCTCCTGGCAGCGCTGTCCACGGGAGTGGGTGGTGCCTTGTGTGAGCAGGCATGCCTGTTTGCTGTGTGCAGTACTCCTCAGGCTGTGTGCAACCATGTGTGTGCCCTTGTCCCCAGTCTGCTTCCAGCGGTGGCTGGTGGTGGGAGGGCATCCCCCCAGGGGTCAGACGTGTGTGTGGCCTCCCCTGATCCTGTGAGCAGGATCCCGGGGGTGCTCCGGGGCTGCCTCCTGAGGCTGTGTGGTGCAGACTGGTGCTGCACGTTCTTCTACGTGCACCGACTGCAGCACGACGTCCAGGCCGAGAAGGCCAAGCAACGATCAAACCCCATCCCCTCTGCACCCTCCTCCTTTGCCCTGTGTGTGTGTAAAACTGAGAGCACTCACCTGATGATCCCTCCCCACCGTCAGAGGATGCCTGTGACACGTGCAGGCCCTGGGGTACCAGCTCGAGGGTGAGGGTCACTGTACTGGCCGTGTCCTCCTCCTCTTTCACCTGATGTTCCTCATCCTCCTCCTCACCAGGGAGCTCCAGGTGGGTGACCACGGGTGTCTTGAGCCCCGAGTCCACCACCACGGGGGGGGGGAGGGCTTCCCCAATCCCCAGGATCTGGTGGAGCTCCTGGTAGTAGGGACAAGAGTGGGGTCCTGCCCCAGAGTGAGAGCTGCACTCCCTGGCCCTGGAGGAGCTCTTTCACCTTACTCCAGACTTGTTCTAGCCTGAGCAGCCTGAGCGACACTCGCCCCCTGCCCCCCGCGCACCCACCTCCCCCGCCCTGTGTGTGTGACAAAGTGAGAGCACTCACCTGAAGATCCCTCCCCAGCATCCTAAGAGGCCTGGGAGACATCCTGGCTTACTGGCAATGGCTCCAGGGACAGGGTGACCGTTTCCTCCTCCAGCTGGCCCTGGTCCTCCTGCTCCTCCAACGCCGCTGTGACCTCCGGCTGGGGGACCACGGGAGTCTTGAGGCTGGAGTTGAAAATGGGTGGGGAAGACATTTCCCCACCACCCAGGATTTGGTGCAGCTCCTGGTAATAGGGGCAGGTGTGGGGTCCTGCCCCTGAGCGCGAGCTACGCTCTCTGGCCCAGACATATCCCTGATGGAGCTCTTTCACCTTACTCCGGACCTGTTCCAAGGTCTGGGGTGGGTGTCCGTGCTCCGCCAGGGACTTGGCCATGTGCTTAAATACATCTGTGTTTTGGCACTTGGACTGGAGATCCTGCAAGGTGTCCTCCTCGCCCCATAGCTCGAGGAGGGACAGGCTCTCCAGTCTGGACCAGGAGGGTGCGCGCCTCTTGGTCCCCCTGGGTGGGTCCTGGGACCCCTGGGGCTGCTCCCTGCAAGGGCCAGAGGGGTTGCGGGGGTCTTGTGGCTTGGATATTGCTCCAAATGCCTGTGGCAGGGAGAGCCACACAGTCAGGGTGCTGCTCCAAGGCCGGCTTCCTGCCACAAGGATTGTCCAGGGTGCTTGCAGCTTTAAGAGGAGCCAGGAACTATAGAGTTGTGATTACTTTGGATGGAGTGTCCACCAGGGCGCCTGTGTTATTTCCTGGAGGCCTCTTCTTTTGGAAAAAACCCTTCTCCCCATCCACAAACGCCTTTTCCCGAAAGAGCTTTCGGAAAAAGGCTTCTTCCTCGTAGACAGAGGAGTACCAATGTCAGGAAAAGCCCTCTGTTATTTCCATTTACTTTCGGAAGAATGCGACTGCAGTGTGGACATTCTGCAAGTTTTGTTGGAAAAATGGCCATTTTTCCTACAAAACTCTGTAGTATAGATATACCCTCATCAGAGAGCAACTAAGGAAAACAAATTAAAAGACAGAGAAAATCTCTAGGAGCAATACTTAGATGGTAAATCAGGAGGGGAGACATAGATTCACACAGAGCAGTTCAAAGCAAACCACAGAATAAAGAAAATACCCTGATCGTGGCTAGATTCACATTCCCTGTACTTCCAATCTTGGTTCAGTCTACTTCCATGCCCCGAATTCCTTGGAGGCATGGTAGTCCTGCCTGGGTTTAAATCATTCCATGTCTCTCGTCTCCTGGTTTAACCTCCCCCTGCAAGAGGCTCCTGGTTTAACCCCCCCCCCCCAAGAGACTACACCCCCCCCCCAAGAGGCTACACACCAAGTGGGAGGCTAGCCCTTCCCAGCTTGCCCTGCTGGCCACTCTGGCCAACACCAGGCAAACTCTATTGCCCCCCTCCCGGCCCCGGACCCCTTAAAGGGCCACGGGCTGGCTACAGGGTTTGTGCCAGTTGCAAGCCTGCCAGCACGCTGCCAGCAGACTGTGCACCGCACACCCCCATGAGCCAGCCACCCAATGCACCCCAGCCCTCCCCCTCTTCCCGGGACCAGCCTGGCGGCTCCCAGGAGCCTGCCCGGGGATGCAAGAGGCAGGCGCCCACCTGGTCTAGTGCGGAGATCGTGGACCTCATTGAGGTTTGGGGGGAAGCCTCCAATGTCCACGATCTCCGCACTAGCCACAGGAACGCGGCCGTCTACGGCCGCATGGCTGCCAGCCTGGCCGCCAGAGGCCACCACCGCAGCAGGGAGCAGGTCCGCTGCAAGATAAAGGACCTGCGGCAGTCCTACTCCCGGGCCTGCCAGCCAGGGGCCGACCCGGAGACCTGCCCCCACTTTCTGGCTCTGGACCACATCCTGGGGGCTCATGCCATCCCTGCCCCCCGGGTGGTGATTGACCCCGGGGCAGAGGGACCACTCCCTGACACCGAGGAGGAGGACGCAGAGAGCCAGGAGCCTGCCGGCAGCCTGCCCAGGACCCCTGAGGCACCCCACTGAGCCGCTCGCCTGTGTCGTCAGAGGCCGGGGAGGCCTCCACATGTGAGTACCATCGTGCTCCCCTTATGTGTACGGGGGGGCTGGGGGGAGAGGGAGCCCAGGGACCGTGCGCCTGGGCTTTGCCCACCATGGAGCAGCATCTGGGTGTCATGCAGGGGCCCTGGCCTTGCAGAGTGGGGCGGGGTTTCACACACCTGGGCCCCAGGGAGAATTGACCGCTGGTCTTGTTTCCACCACAGCCGCACCACCTGGGCCTGCAGGGCGCACCACACCGCGTGCAGCAGCCACCCGCGCCCGGGCCAGCAGGAGAACCAGGAACCAGGAGGACTACCAGCGGCAGCACCTCCGCTTCCTGGATCACCAGCTCCGCACCCAGGACCACTGGGTCCAGGAGGACCTTTGGCTGCGGCAGCGGAGCTTGGAGGCACTGGAGGAGCAGGGCCGTGCCCTCAGAGGCCACCTCCAGAGCCTCCTCGACCGGTTCCCGCTTCCTCGACCGGTTCCCGCTTCCTCCTGCTCCTGCTCCCCCTGCTCCTGCTTCCTCCGCAGCCCCCGTCCCTCCTGCCCCAACCTCCACACCCATTCCCCCCCGACGCCCCCTCACCTGCAGTGTTGCAAGACGGTAGAGGCAGCTGGACCCCCACCCCTGAGATTTCCTTTCCCTTCCAGCTCCCTCGTCCCAGGTTTCCCCCTCCCCTCTCCCACCCTCACTCCTCCATCCCCCCACCCCACTTCCCACTTATGTTAAATAAAAAGAGATGCTGTTTGCCAAAACAGGTGTCTTTATTTGACATTAGGAAGGGTGGTTAGGAAGGGGAAAGGGGAAGATGGGGAGGGTGGAAGAAGGCCCCCCTGGGGCATGCAGGGAGAGTTCAGTCCTCCTCCTCCACCAGGAAGCTCTCCCGCAGGGCTTCCTGGATCCGGACAGCCTCCCGGTGGGCTTCCCGGACAGCGGTGGTGCAGGGCTGAGCGTAGTGGCCAGCCATGCGGTCAGCCTCAGCTATCCAGGCTGGCAGGAAAGCCTCCCCCTTTCTCTCACACAAATTGTGCAGCACAGAACATGCTGCCACTACAGGAGGTATATTGTGCTCGGCGAGGTCCAGGCGGGTGAGGAGGCATCGAAAGCGGGCTTTCAGTCGCCCGAAGGCCCCCTCCACCACGATGCGGGCCCTGGTGAGCCTGGCATTGAAGGCCTGGCGGGAGGGATTGAGGTGCCCCGTGTAGGGCTTCATCAGCCACGGCTGTAGGGGGTAGGCGGCATCCCCCACCAGGCACACGGGCAGGTCCACGTCCCCGACCCTGATGTGGCGGTCGGGGAAGAAGGTCCCGGCCTGCAGCCTCTGGCACACGGAGGAGTTGCGGTACACCCGGGCGTCGTGTGCCTTGCCGAACCAGCCCACATTAATGTCCATGAACTGTCCCTGGTGGTCACACACGGCCTGCAGGATCACGGAGAAGTACCCCTTGCGGTTGATGTACCGGGACGCCTGGTGTTCTGGGGCACGGATGGGGATATGCGTCCCGTCGATGGCCCCGCCGCAGTTGGGGAAGCCGAGGGCGCCGAACCCCCGGATGACGGCGTCCGGGTCGGCGAGGCGGACCACCCTGCGGAGCAGCACCTGGTTGATGGCCCTGACCACCTGCAGAGAGACACAGCAAAGCGCAAATCAGTGGGGCGCCCGGGTGGCTGGGAGTGTTCGTACCCTGGCAGTGCCCCGTGCCCCACTCCCGGAAGCAACCCCCCCCCGGGCGGTGTGTACTATGGCCGGGAGAGACCGGTGCAGGGCACTTTTGCCTCCTCCCCCCCCCCCTTTTTCCCTGGGGCGGCCCATCCCCTCCTTGCAGCCCCCCTCCCCCCGGTCCAGTGGCCAATGAGTGCCGTACCTGCATGAGCACTGCTCCGACGGTGGATCTCCCCACGCCGAACTGGTTCCTGATGGATCGGTAGCTGTCCGGCGTGGAGAGCTTCCAGAGGGCGATGACCACACTCTTCTGGAGGGGGATGGCAGGCCTCATGCGAGTGTCCCTTCTTTGCAGGGCAGGGGCGAGCCACTCGCAGAGCTCCAGGAAGGTGTCCCTCCCCATCCTGAAATTCTGGGTCCACTGTCGGCCCTCCCAGCGCTCCAGGACGATGTGGTCCCACCAGTCGCTGCTGGTGTCCAGACGCCAGATGCGGCGGGGCACGCCGGCGTCCGGGTGCCGCTGCAGCTCCTCCATGGTCCCCAGGGCGGCCAGGCGGAGAGGCAGGGGGCTGACGTTCACCAGGTGGTGCCAGGCAGCCTCCAGCCATTGCTGGCAGGCTTGCAGCAGCAAGTCCAGAAAGTGCACCAGAAGGTGCAGGGCGAGCCGTGGCTCCATGTTGCCACCTGCGGCGGCATCCCCGAAGGGAAGCACCGACACAGACGGGCACAGAGACCAACGCTTTGCTGTCCCTCGGCGAGGTTGGCAAGCAAGCAGGAAAAGCTGAGAACCGGCTGTCCAGGGGGGTCCCTTTAAGCTCGAGCCTCAGATAGCCTCAGACAGCAGCCACACAAAGCAACTACTGACCTGATGCCCTGCTGGAACCGGTTTCAGCCGCCCTTAAATGCGCCCCTGCGTCCAATCAGTGTGGACGCGCTAGTTCGAATTAGCAAAACGCTAATTCGAACTAGTTTTTAGTTCTAGACGCGCTAGTTCGAATTAGCTTAGTTCGAATTAGTGCTGCAGTGTAGACATACCCCTAGGCAGGAGGGCTACTCTGAGGGAATCCACTGCTTGAGCTTCTCTATATAGCAACTAGCCAATAGCCCGTCATAAGACGGGATTTTTGGGTCTCTCCTCCACGTCCGTTTCTCTCTCTCTCCTCCTTCTACTGCCTCCCTGACGCTCTCTCTCTCTCTCTCTCTCAGCTCTCCTCCACCTCTTGCCTCTCTCTCTTTCCCTTCTCCTCCCCCTCCTGCCTCTCACTTGGGGGACTGCGGAGCCCAAACAGCTGTTTGGGCTCCACGCTCCCCGTGCTGCATGGGGAGTACGGAGCCCAAACGGTCACTTGCGCCACTTGCTCCCACGCGGCGGCCCGGCTGAGCAGCGCAGAAGTCAGGTGAGTGCCACGGCTGGAGGTGAAGGGGGGCAGGGCAGTGATGTTCATGGCCAGGGGGCAGGACCTGGAGCCGCTGTCATGTCACGCGTCACCACCCCACCCCCCTTCGCCTCCCGCCATGGCGCTCGGCTGAGTTCTACGCCACTCAGCCAGGCCGCTGCAAGGGAGCAAGTGGAGCAAGCGGCTGTTTGGGCTCCCCCGCAGCAGCCCGGCTGAGCAGCGCAGAAGTCAGCTGAGCGCCATGGCGGGAGGCGAAGGGGGGTGGGGCGGTGACGTGCGGCATGACAGCAGCTCCAGGCCCCGCCCCCTGGCCGTGTACATCACCGCCCCACCCCCCTTCTCCTACCACCGTGTTGCTCGCCTGACTTCTGCGCTGCTCAGCCGGGCCGCCGCGTGGGAGCAAGTGGCGCAAGTGACCGTTTGGGCTCCATACTCCCCATGCAGCACGGGGAGCGTGGAGCCCAAACAGCTGTTTGGTCTCCACAGGGGAGCAAGCAGCCGTTTGGGGTCCGTTTGGGGTCCGTGCTCCCCATGCAGCACCTGTATGCTGCATGGGGAGCGCGGACCCCAAACGGCTGCTCGTGTCGCTTGCTCCCCCGGGGCAGCCCAGCTGAGCTGCGCAGAAGTCAGCTGAGCGCCACGGAGGGAGGCAACAACGCCGCCCAGAGGGAACAGCCAGCATTTCAGCGTTAGAGTCACAGACATTGGGCTACAATATATGGGTATGTCTACACTACCACCCTAGTTCGAACTAGGGTGGTAATGTAGGCAACCAGAGTTGCAAATGAAGCCCGGGATTTGAATTTCCCGGGCTTCATTTGCATCTCGCCGGGCGCCGCCATTTTTAAATGTCCGCTAGTGCGGACTCCGTGCCGCGCGGCTACATGTGGCACGGACTAGGTAGTTCAGACTAGGCTTCCTAGTCCGAACTACCATTACTACACGTTTCACCGTTATACCTCTATTTTCCGGAGAATCGCGTCTACACTGGTGCTTTTCTCCAGCTTATCCCCAAGCCAGAAAAAAGCGGCAGCCATGTAAATGCAAATGCCGCGGGGGATATTTAAATCCCCCGCGAATTTGCAATTCCGAAGTGTCTAATCGGCATCCCTTTTCCGGAAAAGGGGTGCAGTGTAGACACAGTCTCTGTGTCTCTCAACCCCTGGTTCTCCCACAAAGAAAGCAGGCAAGGAATCTATATCCAATTCAAATTTCAACCCGCTATCTCGATTGGCTCTCCCGGCCCTGTGGCTAACACCTTTGCTAGCTACCTGAGTTAACACCTTAGTCATCGGGTGCTGGTCAGCACTCCTGTTCATGACAGGCTTTGTACTCCAACATCACTGCTTGCAAAAGTAGCTGTGGAGCTGGAGAGGGGAAATGGTACCATGTGACCCAGTGTCCTACAAAAGTCCCAGCACAGAAAAATAGGAGAAACCCCATTCCAGTGTTAATCAGGAGACAGAATGCTCATGCCAGTGGCCTGCCCTGGTGTAAGAAAGTGGGGAATCTGGGTCAGTGGAATAAAATTCCCCCGCCTTGCACCCCCTCCTGTGTGGATCTGTACTGCAGTTTGCAGAAGGGGAGGGAGGGCTCCAAGCAGGTAAAGCGAGGTGGTTGCTTGTGGCAAGCAAAGTTGGATGAGCAGTGGCCGAGAGGAAAGAGTCCTCTGACAGTCAGGACAGGGAGAGACAGCCATATACAGGGAGGGAGAGAGAAATGACAGATACCAGCCAAACTGGTCTTGGCCCACTCCCTGCTTCAGTGCTCCCGCCTCTGTACATGGAGAGGGCTTTCTTGCGCCTTTGTTTGGCAGCTCAGAAGTGGGGTTGTGACAATGGCCGAGGTGAAAAGGGTTAATTCATGGTACAGAGGTAGGATGTGAGGATGGCAGAGTGGAACAATGGGCAGCCTTCCTCCTTTGTCAGTACCGCCATTGTGCTGCGTGTGAAAAATGAAATCTGTTTCATTTCACTCCCAGATGCAATCAGCTGACTATTTAGAAACCATCAAAAAAGCAATCTAAGTGCCGAGAGGCGGGGCTGGAGAGAGAGGAGCCCCCATTATTTATTTATTTAGGATTTTAACATTTATTTTCCTTTAACCTACTCTCTGCCTCTGGCGCTCAAGATACTGAAACAGGATTCAAGCCAGAGAGAGCTGCCCATTCTTGGCAGGGCTCCTGCCCCATGCTGTATGGACAGACTGCTGCAGGGCACATTGACAGAACCAGTGCTCCTGCCCTGGGTTGTAGACACAGGCTGCTGCAGGGGAGTTTCCCCAGAGTCAGCCCTCCTGCCCCATCATATATATAGTAGCCCAATGTCTGTGACTAACACTGGAACACTGGCTGTTCCCTCTGGGTGGCACTGTTGTCTCCCGCCGTGGTGCTCAGGTGACTTCTGCACCGCTCAGCTGGGCTGCCACGGGGGAGCCCAAATGGCCGCTTGCTCCCCCGTGACGGAAAAAATGGAGCAAGCGGCTGTTTGGGCGCCCCCACGGTGGCCCAGCTGAGCAGAGCAGAAGTCAGCCGAGCACCACGGTGGGAGATAACAGCACTGCCCAGAGGGAACAGGCAGGAGTTGGGGCCTGTACGAGCGTGCGTCTCTGACATCAGGAAAGGGTGCCGGATTCAAAAGGAGGAAAGCAGAGCAGACACAAAGGACATGGAGGAGACAGAGAGGAGAATGGAGGAGGTGGAGGACAGTGAGAGACACAGCAGGAGGAGGAGAAGAGAAACAGAGTGAGAGGCGGGAGGGGGAGAAGAGAAAGAGAGAGAGACGGAGAGGGAGAGAGGCAGGAGGCGGACGAGAGCTGAGAGAGAGAGAGGGCAAGGCAGTAGGAGGAGAGAGAGAGAGGCCGCTGCGCCGCATGCTCCCACGCGGCGGCCCAGCTGAGCGGTGCAGAAGTCATCCAAGCACCACGGCGGGAGGCGAAGGGGGGCGGGGCGGTGACATACACACCCAGGGGGCAGGGCCTGGACAAGCGTGCATCCCCGATGGAGACCGAGGAGAGCGAAGAGAGAGTGAGAGGCAGGAGGGGGAGAAGAGAAAGAGAGAGACAGAGAGAAAGGCAGAAGGCAGAGGAGAGCTGAGGGGGGGGGAGGCAGTAGGAGGAGAGGAGAGAGAGAGAGAGCGAGAGACCGGAGGCTCAGGAGAGAAGATCGACGTGGAGGAGAGACCTGAAAATCCCATCTTATGACGGGCTAATTGGCTAGTCATATAGGGTATGTCTACACTACCACCCTAGTTCGAACTAGGGTGGTAATGTAGGCAACCGGAGTTGCAAATGAAGCCCGGGATTTGAATTTCCCGGGCTTCATTTGCATCTCGCCGGGCGCCGCCATTTTTAAATGTCCGCTAGTGCGGACTCCGTGCCCTGCGGCTACACGCGGCACGGACTAGGTAGTTCGGACTAGGAAGCCTAGTCCGAACTACCGTTACTCCTCGTGAAACTTTCAAGTAGGAATAAGAAATCCTCTGGAAAAGGGCTTATTTTCCGGAGAATCGCATCTAGACTGGCGCTTTTCTCCGGCTTATCCCCAAGCCAGAAAAAAGCGGCAGCCATGTAAATGCAAATGCTGTGGGGATATTTAAATCCCCCGCGGATTTGCAATTCCGACTCGTCTCATTAGCATCCCTTTTCCGGAAAGGATGCCAATGTAGACGTAGCCAGAATGATTTAAACCCAGGCAGAACTACCCGCCCCCCCACCCCCCCATGGAATTCAGGAGCAGACTGAACAAATAGAAAAATTAGGAGTGAGGCCCAAGGAAATATGAGTCGAATTACGTTCAGAGTAATTTCTCTTTATTTTGTGGTTTGGTTTCAACTAGTCTGTGTGAATATATGCCTCCCCTCCACCTTTACCATCTAAGTATTGTGCTGAGATTTTTCTCTGTAACACCTAGCAACCAAAGGGGTCAGCTACCACAGACTGCAGCTTGTTTTTCCTCTTTTCTTTTTTCAAGTTCTTTTGGGGTACCCCTGGGGGTGGGTTCAAGTGTCCACCCTGTCACATAAAAAGTCATATGTGGGTCCTGCAGCTTAGCAGGTCCATAGCCTAGGACCCTGCAAGTGCAAACAGCAGCTGGCCCTTATCAGCTTTAACCCATGCCTCGGGCTGGGAAACTACTAAGCAGTAAACAAGTTTGACCTTGGTTTCCACTCATAAGAGTGATAAGAATGGCATTGAGCCAAGAATGCGCACATCCGGTAAACAACTGTAGTATGACAGGTTAGGAACTATTTAGAAAAGCTAAATGTACATAAATCCATGGGTCCAGACTTAGTGCATCCGAGGGTACTGAGGGAGTTGGCAAATGTCATTGTGGAGCCTTTGGCCATTATCTTTGAAAAGTCATGGAGATCAGGAGAAATCCCGGATGACTGGAAAAAGGCAAATGTAGTGCCCATCTTCAAAAAAAGGGAAGAAGGACAATCCAGGGAACTATAGGCCAGTCAGTCTTACCTCGGTTCCTGGAAAAATCATGGAAGGGATCCTTAAGGAATCCATTTTGAGGCACTTGGATGAGAGAAAAGTGATTGTGAATACATGCTGACTATTTCTAAAGGGCAAGTCGTGCCTGACTGTGACAGGGCCTATTTGAAAGCATGGGATGGTGGGCGGGCGGAGCCCGCCCACCTTCTAAAAGCCCCTCCCCAACCTTATGGGAGGGACACTGGACCCATGTTCAATTGATTTCTTGGGACAAATAATGACTAAAGGATCAAGAAGTGCGGGCTAGAGGTTCAAAATAAGGGAGCCGGATGGGGACACCGAGCAGAGAACCCCGGACAGCGCCCACTGCTCCTCAAAGCTGTCGATGGAGCCAGTGGACGCCGCCCAGAGGAACTCTGCCCGGATTCGTGACACGAGGGAGGAGCGGAAATAGGCCCCACAGTCGCAGAGAACCCCCTCGTCTAGCATCCTCCTCCTGCTGTTGTAGATGGCAGCTTTCGCCAAGGCCAGGAGGAGGTTGACGAGGAGGTCTCGCGACTTTGTGGGGCCACGGATTGGGTGTGCATAAATAAAAAGGTGAGGGGAAAAGTGCAGCCAGAACCTCAATAAGAGGTTCTGGAGGAGCCGGAATAGGGGCTGCAACCTGGCGCATTCAAGGTAGGCGTGCGCCAGGTTCTCCCTCACGCCGCAAAAGGGGCAGGTGTCTGGGATAGGGGTGAACCGCGCCAAGTACACGCCCGTGCTCACGGCTCCGTGGAGGAGCCGCCAACTGATCTCCCCGACGGGCCGCGGAATTAAGGTCGAATAAACGCTGGCCCATCGGGGTTCCCCACCCTCTATAGGTCTGAGGTAGTCCCGCCACTTTGTATCGGGGCGGGACACGAGGGTGGGGAAATGCAAAGCGTGGAGCACGAGCGTGTACAGCTGTTCCCTGGGCGCGGTCCGGAAACAGACCGGCTGCAGATTTTGCAGCCGGCTGGGGGTCCAAGGGTGGGGAGGCCGGGGGGGCCCGCGGGGCAGGGGCCCAATAAAGAGGGACGGAGGCTTTGCAGGAGGGGAGGGGCGGAGCGTTCCCTCTCGCAGGGCTCTCTGTAGGAGATCGCGAGCGGGCTGCGACAAAGCCGCCTTCACCTCCTGGAGTAGGCGCAGGGGGGTTCGAAGGGTGGAGAGCCCCATGCGTTGAGCGAGCGCTCGGGGATCCACCCAGTCCCCCCTGTCGTAGTCCAGGAGGTCCCCGACCATGGTGGTTTCTGCCAGGATCAGCCTCCGGCGCACCGAGGGAGACTCCGCCACCTGCACGCACAAGGCTGGATTGTGGAGCAGGGGCTCCGCGAGGAGGTCTGCTCCCTCGGAGGCCACAACGGACCTGGTCGCCAAGAAGAGCTTCCAGGTCTGGAGGAGGTCCTGGTAGAATTCCGGCAGTTCTGAGAGGTCTCGCGGAAGACCCCTCGGGTGGATAAAAAAGAGCTGCCGGTCGTATCGGAGCCCTCGGAGGCGGCGGAGGAAGGCGTGCCCCAAAATGCTCCATGCCGGACTACCTGCACTAAAGAGGAGTCTCTGCAGGGCCTGGAGGCGGAAGGTCCGGACCTGGCTGCGCACGCAGACCAGGCCCTGGCCCCCCTCCTCCAGGGGGAGAGACAAAACCCCTGCAGAGACCCAGTGCAGTCCCGGCCAAAGGAACCCCAAAGCTGCCCTCTGGAGCTTGGCCGGGACCTCCGGGTGCGGGCGCAGGGTGTTGAGCCGGTGCCAGAGCATGGACAGGACCAGCTGATTGAGCACCAGCGCCCTCCCACGAAGGGAGAGGCACCGGAGCAGTCCTGTCCATCTCCGCAGCCGCTCACCCACCCTGGCCTCCAAACCTTGCCAGTTTTCCGGCGGAGAAGGATGCGTGGCGGATAAATAGACGCCCAGATAGAGCAGCGGACCCGCGCTCCACCTGATGGCCTGAAGCGCGGGTGGGAGGGAGCTGGCCCGCCACCCGTCCCCGACCACCAGGCCAGAGCTCTTGACCCAGTTGACCCGGGCGGAGGAGGCTGCCGAGTAGACGGCTTGGCAAGCCTCCACCCGCGCCAGGTCGCCCGGGTCCTGGACCACGAGGAGCACGTCATCGGCCTGACTGTGACAGGGCGCCTGCCCTGCACTGGGCCTTTAAGCTCCAGGCTCAGGCCCCAAGCCTAAGGGAAGCTGGAAGACCAGCTGAGATGGTTAGGCTAATGAGCCCAGCTGCCAGCTATAAAAGGAGAGGCCCAGTCCCTGGAAGGGGGAGGGCAGGGCTGACTGCAGAGGCAGCAAGAGCTCCTGGGAGGGGTACAGCTGCAGGAGATGGACTGGAGAGGGAAGCTCTCCCTCAGCAGTTGCCGGGGACGCCAGGAGAGGCCTGGAGGAAGGCAGAGGCGAGTTGGTGTCACCTGGGGACTACCTGCCGAGGGGACGCCGGCCTGGAGTTCGCAGCCAGCTGGGCAAGGCTAGGTAGGAAGTGGCCCAGGGCAGGAGTGGGAGGCGCCCCTCTTGGCCCGAGAGCCTCGGTGGGTTTCGGCTAGCTAGCCCCACCGAGGGAGTGACCCTATACCCGGTTGCTCACAGGGCCCTGGGCCGGGACCCGGTGGAGTAGGGTGGGCCCGGGTCCCCCTACTGGGGGGGTGCCCAGCTACGATGAGAATCTGTGTGTGGACTCGGCCTGTTTAAAGGGCCAGTATAAACTGCTGTGAAGCCGATGATGAGCAACCCATACAGACTGTAACTCGCCCTGAGATGGGCCATGTGAAGACAGTCAGGGGGCACTGAGGCTACTGGGGGGCATGCGCCCCGTGACAGATGGTGGAGAACGTGGGTATCACCCCAACCCCAAGGTAAAAGAGGGGTCTTTGTGAACAAATAGTGGTCCGTCGGCCACGGGATTAGAACGGGGAGCTGGAAAAAAAAATTTTCTTTTTCTCCTTATGAGAATGAATAAGTATTGGAGGGCCTGGGAGGCCCTACAGGCTTGGCCATGGAAAAAGGGGAGCCGGCCACGGAAAAGGGTTGACCCTGGACTCCATAATAAACCAGGCCCCAAGAGTTGGGGGCAAGGGCCGAGCCTGAAAACGTGTTTTGCCTGTGGGCGCAAGGGACATGTGAGGAGGGAGTGCCCCTATGGGGTGGGAGCCAGGAGGCCCCACCCAACTAATAGGAACAAAGGGAGAGCAGCCCCGGTGAAGACAACCGGGGAGGCACGGATATGCTGGGCCTGTGGGGAGCCCGGCCACCTACGGAGGGCATGTCCGAGGAGGACCGGGGAAGCCCCAGCCTGCCCGAGGGGAAGGATGAAGAGCCAAAGCCCCGGGAGGAGGCCGGGGGACCATAAGCCCTTGAGGTTAAGGGGAACCGAAGGGCGAACAGAAGGTGGTTTGGACCCAGGTGGAATCAAGGAGCAAGGGAGCTCAAGCGGGAAGCCCTCACAGAGGTCGTACGGGCCGGTACCAATAGGACCCCGGCAGGCCGGCGACGCCCCTACCGAGGGTGTGTATGGCCAGGTGATGGCTGCAGACCTCCAGGCGAGACCACAGGATAGGACAAAGATTACCCTACAGGTAAAGCTGGAGGGGAAGCCAGTGACCGCTCTGGTGGACTCTGGGTGCAGCCAGACAATGGTACGGACAGAGCTGGTCCCAGAGTGGGAGGCAGCAGGGGGAAACATCTCCATGCAATGCATACATGGAGATGTCCGGACCTACCCCACGGGGTGGGTTCGCCTGTCAGATGGGGTGGACGAAGCGATCTGCCGGGTAGCGTTAGCCCCGAAACTGGTATACCCGGTACTACTGGGCCGAGACTGGCCGGGGTTCAGACGCATCCTGCATGAATGGGATGCGCAGGAGCAACCGTCACCAGCGGGGGTGGCGAACTCGACAAGGGGCACGTCCCAAGGGCCAAGGGAGGAGCCCGAACCGGAGAAAACCCTCGCTTCAGAGGAGGTAGGAGGGGGAGAGGACTTCCAAAGAGACCAACGAGAAGACCCCTCCTTAACCCACGCCTGGGAACAAGCGGCTGGAGAGAACGGAGACCCCGACGGGACAGCGCCCCGACCAACCCCGCGGTTCGAGGTAAGAGCCGACCGATTATATCGGGTCGCGCGGATGGCTGAAGGGCAGACGGAGGTTACCCAGCTATTGGTCCCGGCAAGATTCCGAAGGCGGGTATTAGACCTTGCGCATGCTAATCCCTGGGCAGGCCATTTGGGGCTTGAAAAAACCCTACAGCGCATAACACAGAGGTTCTTTTGGCCGGGGATTTATAAGGAAGTCCGAGACTTTTGTGAGTCCTGCCCAGACTGCCAGAAGACGGGACAGGGAGGGGTGCCAAAAGCCCCTTTAGTTCCCCTCCCCGTGGTAGAGGTACCATTCGACCGGGTGGCTTTAGACCTAGTAGGACCTCTGGAGAGGTCCCGAAGAGGACATCAATATATACTGGTTATAATTGACTATGCCACCCGATACCCGGAGGCTGTCCCTCTTAAGAATACGACCGCGTCAATGCTGGCACAGGAATTGGTGCAAGTATTCTCCCGGGTGGGAATCCCGAGGGAAATATTAACAGACCAAGGGACCAATGTGACCTCTAAGCTGATGGCAGAACTTTGCCGCCTATTAAACATTAAGGCATTGCGGACCTCAGTTTACCATCCCCAGACAGATGGGCTTGTCGAACGCTTTAACAAGACACTAAAGGGGATGTTGCGGCGGTTTGTGGAGCTAGACCCAAAGGACTGGGACCGGTTATTACCGGCCTTATTATTCGCAGTCCGGGAGGTACCCCAGGCCTCCACGGGATTTTCCCCATTTGAATTGCTGTATGGCCGACAACCCCGGGGGATATTGGACTTAGTGCGGGAGGCATGGGAGGAACAGGATTCAAGGGTGAAGGGTACGGTACCGTATATTTTGGACTTACAAAAAACGACTCCGAACCGTAGGCGAACTGGCTAAAGAGAATCTTCTCCAAGCCCAAAATAGGCAGGCCCAATATTATAATCGAGGGGCCAAATCCAGAACATTTCAACCAGGTGACAGGGTACTCCTGCTGTTACCCACACCAGACTCGAAACTATTGGCCAAATGGCAAGGGCCCTTCGAGGTCATACGGCAGGTGGGGCCGGTTGATTACGAGATCAGATTATCAGGAAAACGGAAAGACAAGCAGATTTATCATGTCAATTTACTAAAGAAGTGGAATGCACGGGAGGGTATGCTTGTCACCTTACAGCAACCAGAGCCGGAGCTTGGACCCTGGGGAGGCGACTTGGAGGCAGAAGGGGCAACGCATATCGGGGCAGAGTTGACGGAGGCACAACGCCGAGAGATGAACGCCCTTCTGCGGGAATACAAACAGGTCTTAACTACACAACCGGGAAAGACTGCCTTGACGAGCCACCATATCGCGACAACCCCAGGTAAAAAGATCCGGGACCACATACGGCCCCTCCCAAGGAAAATGTGGGAGCCTGTTCGGGAAGAGCTGCAACGGATGTTGCAAATGGGGGTGGTCAGGGAGTCGAGAAGCGAGTGGCCTAGTCCCATCGTATTGGTGCCTAAGCCCGACGGCACGATGCGCTTCTGCATAGACTTCCGGAAAGTCAACGCAATTTCGCGATTCGACGCTTATCCTATGCCCAGAGTAAATGAACTGTTGGAACGGTTGGGTAAAGCACATTACATCTCTACGCTCGACCTCACTAAGGGGTATTGGCAGATTCCCCTGACGCCAGCCTCGGAGGATAAGACCGCATTTGCCACACCATTTGGCCTGTTCCAGTTCATCACAATGCCATTTGGATTGAACGGGGCAGCAGCAACGTTCCAGAGGTTAATGTACAAGGTATTGTACAAACATCAGGAATATGCTGCTGCCTATATTGATGACATTGTCATTTATAGTGAAACCTGGCGGGAACATCTGCAACATCTAAAGGCGGTCCTTGGAGCCCTGGCCGACGCCAAACTCACGGCTAACCCCGGTAAGTGCCACTTTGGACAAAGGGAAGTATCCTACTTAGGTTATGTGGTGGGGCGGGGAAGGATAAAACCGCAGGTAGACAAGGTAGAGGCCCTACGAAGCTACAAAGCCCCCACCACAAAAAGGCAAGTCCATCAGTTCCTGGGATTAGCCAGTTACTATCGGCGGTTCATCCCCGATTTTGCCACGATTGCGGCGCCCTTGACAGACTTGACCCAAAATGCACGACCCCAAAGGGTCCAGTGGACCGCGCAATGTGAGAAAGCGTTCCAAACGTTAAAGCACCGATTGATGCAGACACCGGTTCTCCATCAACCTGACTTTACTAAACCATTTATAGTACAGACAGATGCGTCAGACCGAGGACTAGGAGCCGTCCTCTCGCAGGAGCAGGAAGGGGAGGAACACCCCATCCTGTATTTGAGCAGGAAATTACTACCCCGGGAGGTACAATATGCCACGATCGAGAAAGAGGCCCTGGCAGCTAAGTGGGCAATAGAGGCACTCCGCTATTATCTGTTAGGGGGGACCTTCACCTTGATAACAGACCACGCACCATTACGATGGATCCAGACGATGAAGGAAACCAATCCTCGGGTCATGAGATGGTACTTGGCCTTGCAGCCTTATAAATTTGAGGTCTGTCATAGGCCGGGGAGAACCCATAACAATGCAGATTTTTTTTCTAGGTCCCTAGCCAATAGCGAGGCGGCGGAAGGGGATGGAACCCTGGGAGAAGGGGCGAGAGAGGGGGCAGTGGGGTCCCATACCAGCATTGGTGGGGTGACCCTCTGGGGAGCACGCCTGCCGACCCGCCAACATTGCGGCGCATGCTCAGAGGCCGCGAGGGCGAGCCCGAAGGCAGTTAAGGCCTCCAGGGGATACCAGGCCCCGAGGGAAGGGATAAGAGAGGCCTGGCTGGGACTGGCGGAAGAAGGGAAGCACGAGCCGAAGGGGAAGGTGTGTGACAGGGCGCCTGCCCTGCACTGGGCCTTTAAGCTCCAGGCTCAGGCCCCGAGCCTGAGGGAAGCTGGAAGACCAGCTGAGATGGTTAGGCTAATGAGCCCAGCTGCCAGCTATAAAAGGAGAGGCCCAGTTGCTGGAAGGGGGAGGGCAGGGCTGACTGCAGAGGCAGCAAGAGCTCCTGGGAGGGGTACAGCTGCAGGAGACGGACTGGAGAGGGAAGCTCTCCCTCAGCAGTTGCTGGGGACGCCAGGAGAGGCCTGGAGGAAGGCAGAGGCGAGTTGGTGTCACCTGGGGACTACCTGCCGAGGGGACGCTGGCCTGGAGTTCGCAGCCAGCTGGGCAAGGCCAGGTAGGAAGTGGCCCAGGGCAGGAGCGGGAGGCGCCCCTCTTGGCCCGAGAGCCTCGGTGGGTTTCGGCTAGCTAGCCCCACCGAGGGAGTGACCCTATACCCGGTCGCTCACAGGGCCCTGGGCCGGGACCCGGTGGAGTAGGGTGGGCCCGGGTCCCCCTACCGGGGGGGTGCCCAGCTACGACGAGAATCTGTGTGTGGACTCGGCCTGTTTAAAGGGCCAGTATAAACTGCTGTGAAGCCGATGATGAGCAACCCATACAGACTGTAACTCGCCCTGAGATGGGCCATGTGAAGACAGTCAGGGGGCACTGAGGCTACTGGGGGGCGTGCGCCCCGTGACACTGACCAATCTGATTAGCTTCTATGATGAGGTAACTGGCTCGGTGGACATGGGGAAGTCAGTGGATGTTATATACCTTGACTTTAGCAAGGCTTTTGATACGGTCTCCCACAATATTCTTGCCAGCAAGTTAAGGGAAATGTGGATTGGATAAATGGACGGTAAGATGGCTAGAAAGCTGGCTAGAAGGCCGGGCCCAGTGGGTAGTGATCAACGGCTCGATGTCAGGATGGCGGTCGGTTTCTAGCGGAGTGCCCCAAGGGTCGGTTCTAGGACGGGTTTTGTCCAATATCTTTATTAATGACCTGGATGAGGGGATGGATTGCACCCTCAGCAAGTTTGCAGATGACACAAAGCTGGGGGGGAAGAGGTAGATACGCTTAAGGGCAGAGATAGGGTCCAGAATGACTTAGACAAATTGGAGGATTGGACCACAAGAAATCTGATGAGGTTCAACAAGGACAAGTGTAGAGTCCTGCACTTGGGACGGAAGAATCCCAAGCATAGTTACAAGCTGGGGACCAACCAGTTAAGTAGTAGTTCTGCAGAAAGAGACCTGGGGGTTACAGTGGATGAGAAGCTGGATATGAGTCAACAGTGTGCCCTTGTAGCCAAGAAGGCTAGTGGCATATTAGGTTGCATTAAGAGGAGCATTGCCAGCAGATCCAGAGATGTCATTATTCCCCTTTATTCAGATTTGGTGAGGCCACATCTGGAGTATTGTGTCCAGTTCTGGGCCCCCCACTACAAAAAGGATGTGGACGCATTGGAGAGGGTCCAGCGGAGGGCAACCAAAATGATTAGGGGGCTGGAGCATATGACTTATGAGGAGAGGCTGAGGGACTTGGGTCTGTTTAGTCTGCAGAAGCGAAGAGTGAGGGGGGGATTTGATAGCAGCCTTCAACTTCCTGAAGGGAGGTTCCAAAGAGGATGGAGAGAGGCTGTTCTCAGTAGTGACAGATGGCAGAACAAGGAGCAATGGTCTCAAGTTGTGGTGGGAGAGGTCCAGGTTGGATATTAGGAAAAGCTATTTCACTAGGAGGGTGGTGAAGCACTGGAATGGGTTACCTGGGGAAGTAGTGGAGTCTCCATCCCTAGGGGTGTTTAAGTCTCAGCTTGACAAAGCCCTGGCTGGGTTGATTTAGTTGGAATTGGTCCTGCCTAGAGCAGGGGGCTGGACTTGATGTCCTTCTGAGGTCTCTTCCAGTTCTATGATTCTATGACTAGTGTAGGGAGTCCCGTGCCCGGTGAGTCTCATCAGGGACCTAGACCTTGGAGGGTGCCCTGGAGTCCCCCAGCTGGAACCATGTCCACTGCGGCCTGGTGCGAGGTGACAGGAACGGGACTCCCCACAGACTGAAGGGGTGTAAGCATTTCTAAGTGCCTGTCGCTCTTTTATGCATTCCTCTGCCTATGCTTATTGATGTGTCACTTTGCAGTAGCTGTGTAACCATTTGGCAGTATTAAGCCTGTAATAGTAGTGACATAGTGAGATTAATAAAAGCAACTATCCCTAACTGACTCTGGTGTGAAGTGAATCCGTAATCCTGTTTGGCCATGACCCCCCTGAGTTGACACACCCCTGTTTGTTCTTTTTTGGGGAGAGGACTGTGATGGGGCACTCTCTCTAGACCCCACCAAGGGGCCCGGAAAGACCCCAAGTCCACAACTCCCTGCACTGTCTAGCCTTTCAGAGGCAGGCTCACACGCCTGAGTCCATAAACACAGTAGCCACCCATACAGTTTAGGCTGGCCCCTTAAGGCAAGGTCCACGGGCCTGAGTCCATGGCAGAGTCCACGGGCAAAGTCGCCCAAATGCAGTCTAAGGAGGGCCCTGTAAGGCTAGACCCCCCCCCCTGGCCTGAGTCAATAAGCAAAGTCTTTTAACAACCGCAGTTCTAGGATGGCCCCTTAAGGCTAGGCCCATCAGCCTGAGTCCATGAACACAGCCTCCATGCGGCCCTTTAAGGCAAGGCCGGCACTGGCAGAACAGGGTTATAGTGGGGGGTGCACCCCAGGTAGGGGGACCAGGGCCCACCCTACTCCACCAGGTCCTAGCCCAGGGCCCTGTGAGTGACAGGATGGCGTGCCACTCCCTCAGTGGGGAAGTCCTGCCAAAACACGCCAAGGTTCCCAGGGTGGGAGAGGTGGCTCCCTCTCCTGCCCTGGGCCACTTCAGCTACTCCCCATGTACTTGTCAGGCTTTCAGTCCTCCCTGGGGCAACATCTCCACAGCGGGCAGCCTCTGTGATGCCCCAACTCGCCTCTGTTTCCGCTGGCTTCTTCTGGGGTCTTGGGTCACTGCTGGTCAGGAGCTCCCCAGGCTTTTATAGTTGAGCTGCAGCCTGGGCATGCTTGGTAGGGCTCTGGGGGAGGGGCCTCTGCAGCCAGGTAACCCTGGCTGGGCCCTGTGGATTCAGTGCGGGGCTGCCTCGCCCCGTCACAGGGACCAAAAAGCACTTGATGGTGGCAGCGAATTCCCCAAAATCTGGGTATTAGGATTTTGTAACCAGTGCCTGTAGAGACAAAATTTTGGAGGTCTCTTGTGCCCCCTCCCCCTTCTGCATTTGTTGCCCCAGAGTGGAGAACAGCCTTGACAAAGACAGTGCTGGGTCGTGCCATCAATGGGATCTCTTAGCTCCATGTGCAGAGAAGAAGTTGGCATCCCCATTTCCATGGACCTGGTCATCTAGACTGTTCCCAGCACAAATGCAGATAGAAAGATAAAGAGAAATGTCCTCGAACCACTTTAGGTTACCACTCAGACCCAAAAGCTTTTTAGCTCAAGTACAGTTACCTCTGCGATGGTCAAGGGTTACATTTTCATTAAGCCAAAGCAAAATTATTCTGTAACATCATACGCAGGGGAGTCAGGTTGTGTCTCTGATCATTAGGTCTGTCTGTAGCATCTTGCATGGAACCTAAAGGGAGGAGCACAGGTTGCAAGAGTTTGGAGGACGCACTAAGCCAGTCTGTGTGCACATCGCTGTAATGCTAGCTGCAGCACTTCTGTACGTTATTTCATAATAAAGAACAAGGGAGCCCATAGTGAGACCCACTACAAGTGCTGAAGGATCCGACCAGGGGCCGTGCGCAGCTTGACCTGCTGCTCACAAACAGGGAGGAACTAGTAGGGGAAGTAGAGGTGGGTGACAACCTGGGAAGCAGTGATCATGAGATGGCAGATTTCAGGGTCCTGACCAAAGGAAGAAAAGAGAGGAACAAAATACACACCTTGGACTTCAGAAAAGCAGACTTTGACTCCCTCAGAGAATTGATGGGCAGGATTCCCTGGGATGCTAACATGAAGGGGAAAGGAGTCCAGGACAGCTGGCAGTATTTTAAAGAAGCCTTATTGAAGGCACAGGAAGAAACCATCCTGAGGCGCAGCAAGAGAAGCAAATATGGTAGGAGACCAGACTGGCTCACTGGGGACATCTTTGGTGAGCTTAAACAGAAAAGAGAACCTTATAAGGAGTGGAAACTTGGACAGATGACTAGGGAGGAGTATAAATCTATTGCTCGAGAATGCAGGGGAGTTATCAGGAAGGCGAAAGCACAATTGGAATTGCAGCTAGCAAGGGATGTGAAGGGGAACAAGAAAGGTTTCTACAGGCATGTTAGCAATAAGAGGGTGATCAGAGAGGGTGTGGGGCCCTTACTGGGTGAGGGGGGTAACCTAGTGACAGATGATGTGGGAAAAGCTGAAGTACTCAATGCTTTCTTTGCCTCTGTCTTCACAGACAAGGTCAGCTCCCAGACTAATGCACTAGGCAACTAGGGAAGGAGGTGGGCAGCCCTCGGTGGAGAAATAACAGGTTAGGAATTATTTAGAAAAGCTAAACATACACAAATCCAATGCATCCAAGTGTACTGAGGGAGTTGGCACATGTGACTGCAGAGACTTTGGCTATTATCTTTGAAAATTCTTGGTGATTGGGGGAGGTCCTGGATGATTGGAAGAAAGCAAATGTAGTGCCCATCTTCAAAAAAGGGAAGGAGGACAAGCCAGGGAACTACAGACCAGTCAGCCTCACCTCAGTCCCCGGAAAAATCATGGAGGGGATCCTCAAGGAATCTATTTTGAAGCACTTGGAAGAGGGGAAAGTGATCAGGAATAGTCAACATGGATTCAGAAAGGGCAAGTCGGGCCTGACCAATCTGATTAGCTTCTATGATGAGGTAACTGGCTCTGTAGGTATGAGAAAGTCAGTGGATGTGATATACCTTGACTTTAGCAAAGCTTTTGATGTGGTCTCCCACAATATTCTTGCCAGCAAGTTAAGGGAGTATGGATTGGATAAATGGACTGTAAGATGGCTAGAAAGTAGATGAATTCAAACTGGAACAGGTACATAAGAACGGCCGTACTGGGTCAAACCAAAGGTCCATCTAGCGCAGTATCCTGTCTGCTGACAGTGACCAGCACCAGGTGCCCCAGAGAGGGTGGACCGAAGACAATGATCAAGCGATTTGTCTCCTGCCATCCCCCTCCAGCCTCTGACAAACAGAGGCCAGGGACACCATTTTATCCCCTGGCTAATAGCCTTTTATGGACCTAACCTCCAGGAAATTATCTAGCTTCTCTTTAAACTCTATTATAGTCCTAGCCTTCACAGCCTCCTCTGGCAAGGAGTTCCACAGGTTGACTACACGCTGTGTGAAGAAGAACTTTTTTATTAGTTTTAAACCTGCTACCCATTAATTTCATTTGGTGTCCTCTAGTTCTTCTATTATGGGAACTAATAAATAACTTTTCTTTATCGGCCCTCTCCACCCCACTCATGATTTTATAGACCTCTATCATATCCCCCCTCAGTCTCCTCTTTTCTAAACTGAAAAGTCCCAGTCGCTTTAACCTCTCCTCATATGGGACCCGTTCCAAACCCCTAATCATTTTAGTTGCCCTTTTCTGAACCCTTTTCAAAGCTAAAATATCTTTTTTTGAGGTGAGGAGACCACATCTGTACACAGTATTCAAGATGTGGGCGTACCATAGTTTTATACAGGGGCAGTAAGATGTTCTGGGTCTTATTTTCTATCCCTTTCTTAATAATTCCTAGCATCCTATTTGCCTTTTTGACCGCCGCTGCACACTGTGTGGAAGTTTTCAGAGAACTGTCCACGATAACTCCAAGATCTCTTTCCTGATTTGTCGTAGCCAAATTAGCCCCCATCATACTGTACATATAGTTGGGGTTATTTTTCCCGATGTGCATTACTTTACACTTATCCACATGAAATTTCATTTGCCATTTTGTTGCCCAATCACTCAGTTTGGTGAGATCTTCTTGGAGTCCCTCGCAGTCTGCTTCTGTCTTGACTATCCTAAACAGTTTGGTATCATCTGCAAACTTTACCACCTCACTGCTTACCCCTTTCTCCAGATCATTTATGAATAAGTTGAATAGGATTGGTCCCAGGACTGACCCTTGAGGTACACCACTAGTTACCCCTCTCCAATCTGAAAATTTACCATTTTCAAGGTGATCAATTTTGGCTCTTTTGGGTTGAAATTCACTTAAGACTTGGCACTGGGAGAATGAAATGTTGTTATCCATATTGTATGATTAAAAGACTTGAACTTAATATGACCTGGCTTAGGGTCTACCATAACTTGAACACTAAGCAGAGGATAGTGAGTCACATCTAGCTGGAAGTCACAGAAGATGGAAACAGGTTTTATTTCTGGTGGTGTAGAGTCTATTTGGGAGTCCTCAATTATATCTGACACTTTACATCCAGTGTTTAAAGGCAGAGCTGACTAGAATCAATTGAGAGTCCTTGCCTTGTCTCAGTGATCGCTTGAGCAAAAATCATTGATAAAATCTTGTGTAGACTGACCTTGGACTCAACATGCAGGCAGTGTGTTGAAGGGCAGTGCAAGGAGGCAATGGTGGGGAGGTACCATATTACCTAGTGAAATCATTGGTGCTGAAATCACTAAGGACTGGAATTTGACCACAGAACTGACACTTTCTTAACAAAGACTCCATTTTTGCTATTTAAAAAGTAAATCAATGTAACAGAAAACTGCGACGCTCTCTGGTAACTTTTTAAAAATCAAACTTTAAACTTTATTGAAAAGATTGGATAGTTTGCAATTGAAAATATTTGACCTACACTTAAGGCAACTGATTTAATTTTGTGTTAAATTTTGCATAATAAAGGATGGCATTTTTTTGAAAATGTTCAACTATATCAATATACATTTCGATCAGATCTACTTCTGATGTGATATTTGTGTGCATGGTTGTGGTTTGTGTGGTGTTACTTTTGGGGGGGGGGAATTTGGGTAGGTGGTTCAAATTGGGCCCCGCACTTCCTAAAGCCGGCCCTGGGTTTATGTATTGGGCCGCTCGATTTGGTGCATGGATTGGAATGTGGGTTCCATCAATCGCTCCCCCGCAGTTAGGGAACCCCAGGGCAGCAAATCCTGCAACGATCAGGTCCAGGCCTCCCAGGCGGAGGATAGAGAAACAGAGAATGAAAGAGTGTCTGAGCCCTTGGTAGGTGTCCATCCCCCTCCCCTACCCCCTCCTCAAACACCCCAGGAGCCACCCCCTATGAGGACACTCCCTACCAGGGTTGTGTCAGGGCAGGATGGCACAACCCCCGGGGATGGGACTTCCCCCTACCCTCAGCCCACCCAAGCACCTCCACCCCTCTTTCCCTAGGGTCCCTGTCATGGGGCTCCTAGTCCCCCCCAGAGTCTAGCTACCACAGCTGCTGAGCAGCCTGTGGTTACTTGCCCTTTACACGCCTTTAATTCCGTGCCCCTCCAGGGTACCCCTGGGGCTGGGTTCAAGTGTTCACCCCTGGTTGTTTAGGGCTCAAAAAGCACTTGATGGTAGCAGCAATTCCCCAAAATCTGTGTATTAGTATTCCGGGGGGAAGGTTTTATAACTAGTGTCTGTAGAGGCAAAGAGCTTCAAAAAGAAAGAAAACCTCTTGTAGGCCCCCACCTTCTGCACTCAGGCTATGTCTGCACTACAGGGTTTTTGCAGGATACCGGTGGTATCTCGGGGAAAACTCTGCCGCATTCAGGGAACGTGTCTGCTCTTCCGCTTTTTTTTGCGGAAGAGCAGACGCGCTCTTTCGGAAGCCCTGTCTTCCTCCTCCCACGAGGAAGAAGGGCTCTTCTGAAAGAGGAGGCTTTTCCAAAATTTGGCCCAGTGTAGATGGGCCAAATTTCAGAAAAGCCTCTTCTGAAAAAACTATTGGAAAAAGGTATACAAATTGCAGAGTGCAATTTGTATACCGTTCCCTGATAGATCAGTGTAGTCTAGACATAGCCTCAGAGTGGGGAACTGCCCTGACACTCTCTCTGGGTATGTCTAGACTATATGCCTCTGTTGCCAGAGGCATATAGATTAGGCTACCCAGCATAGGCAAAGAAGCGGGGATTTAAATAATCCCCGCTTCATTAAAATAAACATGGCCGCCACACTGTGCCGACGATCAGCTGATCCGGCACAACATGGTAGTCTAGACGCGGATCGGTCAGCTGGGGAAGCCTTTACCGACCAATCCTGTAAACCTCATTTCACGAGGCATAAGAGATCGGTCGGCAAAGGCTTCCCCAGCCGACCGATCCGCGTCTAGACTACTGCGCTGTGCCAGATCAGCTGATCGTCGGCACAGCGCGGTGGCCATGTTTATTTTAATGAAACGGGGATTATTTAAATCCCCACTTCTTTGCCTATGCCGGGTAGCCTAATCTACATGCCTCTGTCATCAGAGGCATGTACTCTAGACATACCCTCTGAATTTAGCCCTTCTGTATGATGGCCATTATGTGGAGTGCTGTTAGAGAAGGGAGGAGGCATATCATCAGAGGAGCGGAGAGAGGAGCAAACACAGGTCCATTAATCTGCAGTTAGTCTGCCTTTTCTGTTAGGAAGATGAACTTGATGAGTTAATTAAGCCACAGCCTGTAAAACCAGTTTATTTGCTTAGCAAACTCCTGTGCCAGTGTGCTGTGAGCAAGCATGTACGGGCAGACAATTCTAGGGAAATTACAGCCTCATTAATATGCTAATCTGGTTGCAGGCCTGGAAAGAGTTTTGGGTTTGTGGTGCTTGGGGGTGGTGGGTGTTTGGCTGCCTAGCAACCCTTTTCTCCAGGTAACCCTTCTCTGGCTTGCCCTTGATATCACCAAAGGATTGCAACGTGGAAAAGAGGTACGCTGGAAAAGAAGCATTCTGTTGTCACAGAGTGAGCAGAGTAAAAGGCAAACACGCAGAGGCCAGGGTGCATGAACGTGTGAGTACATGCGCGCGTGCACACACACAGCATTGTGTGTGCACGGGTATGCAACGGACACATGCATTTTGTATATATCAGTATACACTGTAGCTGCCTCTCTATATATACAATCAGCATACATACACAATGACCCCATCTCCCACAGATAACCATTCACCATGCCTATACCCAAAACATGCCCCAGGCACACCCCAGTTTTCATATGCTGGTTACATTCACAAGTCTTAATGAGGCAAATTGTGTTCACACAGGAGGCAAATTCCCAGAATCTTACACCCCACCACACCTCACCTAGTGCATCTGTGGAGGGATCCCTGTGTTATACTGTGCTTGCCTGTAGCTGCAAACACACACCTCCCTCTTTTCCAGTCCCTCCTCCTGAACAGCAAGGATCTCCATCCTCCCTCCCTCTTTACCCAGTTGCTTCATATTTTACTGCATTCATGTGCAGTTGCCCTGTTTCCCCATCCTCTCTCCTCCCCTGGGGGATGTAATTGTCCTTTCTCCCAACCTCTGTTATCTCCCCACATTTCCTGCGCACACGCTTCCCTGCCCAGCTATGCCTACCTGGATATCATGGAAGGCTGCCCTCTCTTCTGTCCCTCCCACAGTCCTCCTGCAACACACACATCCTGATCCAGAGAGGACATGAATGTGTCCTGGCTCCAGCTATGGAGTCTTGGCGCTTTTCTTTCTTAGGGGAGGGACACCCTATTGAGACTGTATGAGCAGCTACAGCTTTAGTTGAGCAGCCAGACTTATGAATGGGCTAGAACAGAGTCCTACCTTGTGCAGATCAGGCCCAAAGTGGTACCTGTAATGCTCACTCAGCAGTGGGTTACACCAGCACTTATACCATATCAGTCCAGCTACCAGTTTGTGCCCTAACTCTTGTTAATAGTTCCCATGTGGGTGCCCTCCATGGTCAAGCACTAAGGGGAACCATGACAAGTTACTCATGTGCAAATGGCTTCCTTTCTCAAAAGATCTTTGCTTTCCTGAACATTAGATCATCCACTCCCCTCTCTTACCAGGGCACCCACCTCATTTGGCATCCAGCTTCCCATCTCATACAGCTCCATGTCCCAAAGCCATTCAAACCTTTATTGGGACAACTGACTAAACAGCAATGCTTTGTGTGAACAGATAGAAACTTTCACTCTGGAGCAATTGTCAGTTCCTCTATAATGAGGCCAGGTACATGCTGGGATGTTAAGATCATGCACACAGAGCAATTGGATAAAAATAAGTATTCTTGTGGAAAGGCTGCAATGTAACCCTACCTTACTTCTGGGAATTCAGAATGACAACACACAAGAATCCAGAAACAGAGAAACCAGGCAGAGAGGCACAACACACCACACTTTGATTTAAGCTTTCTTTCTAGACTGACTTAGCTATAGAGTGATCGTTTCAGGACATGTGTGTCATTGTGACGGGGTGTATCAATCCCGCAATGGCCAGGGAGGGGTTAACCAGGCCTACTAGGCTGGGAGGGCCCTTCCCCCACAACCCTTCTGGGCATGCTCCAACTCCAGGGGCAGTATAAGGGCTGCAGGAGCAACCCTGAGAGGGGAGCAATTCTAGCAAGCAATAGAGACTTGGCCGCTGGGCCATATTTACCCCAGATAGGGGGCGCTGGAACTCATGGGTCGGAGAAGCGGATCGATCCGCTCCTGCAGGGGGTACGGACAGAGCCACCCTGTGACAGCCATACTGAGGACAGTGTTGGAATTTAAACCTAGTTGTGAGAGGTCTAAATGGGTGCAATCTGGTAGTTGTTATATCCTAACCTTGCTCCAGCTGCACAGATGGAAAAACAGGGGAAGCACAAAGTCAGGATGCATTGAGGGTCATACTGAACAGGAGGCTCTTTGAGTAGTCCAAATCATTTGATATCTAGGCACCATTCAACTTCCCTATACCATACTGGGCATTCAGCGACTACAGTGAATTGACTGAGATATTCTTCATAATCTACACATACAGCATGGCTGTCCATCGTATTTCCTAGTGTCTAAATCTAATATACGAATCCCCTACAAAATCTCCTGAGGCTGTTCGTTTCCTTTTTAGGAAGATGGCTGTTATCTGTGGGGTCCTGTGGCAAAGACCTCTTCATATCAGAAGAAATGCTGCCTTTCAGTCCTCTTTATATTGACAGTTGGCTTGGTTCTACACTGTGTGAAAACTGTTGCAAATAAGCATTGTCTGCACTCCAGTTTATCCAGGTGGGTTGGACACAAGACACTGAATTAGCTAAAATGTGAAGTAGTAAGTCTATACAGTGCCATTTATGTGCACTCATCAAGATGTATGTGTGTGTTCCTCCCCTTGATGCTTTTAGCAGGTTTTATGTCCTTCTGGGGTCTTGTATTTTAAATTTTTATATATATATATATATTTGTATTGTGTTTAAAAAAAATTTGTAAGTCACCTCGAATATTTTAAATAGGCGGGATAAAAATATTTTAAATAAACGCATTTCCCAGTTTGGAGGGGAAAAACCACACATTCTGGGACTATATGGGAAGAAAATCAAAGAATAGCCACAAAAAGAATGAAGAGGTTGGAGGGACTAATGTAAGAAGGCCAACTGTAAGCTCTAAAAATACTAGGTCAGGCCTTTAACTGGTATAAATTAGTGTGACTTGATCGAAGTCCATGGGGCTTGTCATGAACAGGAGTGCTGACCAGCACCCGGTGACTAAGAGGTTAACTCGGGTACCTAGCAAAGGTGTCGACCAGGGGGCCAGGAGAACCAGTTGAGATAGAGGCTTGGAATTTGAATTGGATATAGATTCCTTGCCTGCTTTCTTTGTGTGCGAGAGAGAAACCAGGAGTCCAGACACACAGAATGATTTAAACCCAGGCAGGACCACCATGCCACCACAGAATTCAGAGCATGACAGTGGACTGAACCAAGAGAAAATTATAAGTAAGTACAGGGAAATGTGAGTCCAGTCACATTCAGGGTCATTTTTCTGTATTTTGTGGTTTGGTTTGAACTGCTCTGTGTGATTTCTATGCCTCCTTACCCCCTTTACCATCTAACATTGTACCAGAATTTTTATTCTCTTGTTTTAATTTGTTTTCTTTAGTTGCTCTGTAACATCTAGCAACCAAGTATGCTTTCTCAAGTTTATCTTTTGTTTTGGAATAAAAATCACTTCTTTTTAGGTGATGATTTGATTCTTGTGTCCTGGAAGGTCTGTCTATCTGCATGCCTCTGAGGCTACGTCTAGACTGCAGAGTTTTTGTGCAAAAACTTGCAGAGCATCCACACCTCAAGTGAGTTTTTGCGCAATAAAATCGACAGAACGGAGAGGGTTTTGCGCAAGAGTTATTCCTCTTTCTATGAGGAATAACTCCTTTTTGTACGAGAGTTCTTGCACACAAAGTTGTGTGTGGACAGGAAACAGGGTTTTTTGCGCAAGAATTGGCCTCCAGGAAAAAAAACAGGTGGCCTCTTGGCCACTCAGTCCAAGGTAATCACAACTCTATAGTTCCTGTATGCTGGCCCCTCTTAAAGCTGCAGGCACCCTGGGCAAGCCTTGTGGCAGGAAGCTTACGGAGAGCAGGCCCCTCACAGCACGGGTCTGTCTTGCGACTCCATAGCCACAGATGGCAGAGCAGCAAGCCCCCCGACACCCCCCCCCCCGGCCTTTCCAGGGAGCAGCCCCAGGGGTCCCAGGACCCCCCAGGGAGACAAAGGCACACCCCGACCTGGTCTGGCCTGGATATAGCGACCCTCCTAGAGTTGTGGGGCAAGGAGGAGTCCCTGCAGGATCCCTGGGCCAAGCGGTGGAACACGGAGATTTTTAGCCGCATGGCCATATCCCTGGTGGAGCAAGGTCACCCTGCCCCGACCATGGAGCAAGTCCGGGCAAAGGTGAAGGAGCTCTGTCAGGGGTACGTGAGGGCCACCGAGTGCAGGGTGCACTCAGGGGCAGGACCCCACACCTGCCCCTATTTTCAGGAGCTCCACCACATCTTGGGTGGGGGGAACCTCTTCCCCACACATTGTGGTGGACTCCAGCCTGGACACCCTGGTTGTCGTTCACCCGGAGGTCATCCCCGAGGACAAGCCGGATGGCCAGGGCCAGCCCCAGCCGGAGGAGCAGGAGACAGAGACTGTCACTCTGTCCCTGGAGCTGGTGAGTGCCAGCCAGGATGTCTCCCAGGCCTCCTCGAAAGCCTGGGAGGGATCTTGAGGTGAGTTCTCTCTCTCTCACACACACACACGGAGAGCGCACTAGAAGCAGGGGGCAAGTGTCGCTTGGCAGAGGCATAGCGAGGATGTTTCGTGCCTGGGGGCAAAGCCCAAATTTGTGCCACCCCCCCAATCATTTGTTCCCCCCCCAATCATTTGTTCCTGTGGCCTCACATTCCTTCCCCGAGACTCTCCTCTCCCCCCCCCCTCCTTCCCCGAGACCACCCCCCCACCTTCCGTGAGGCCTCATCTGCTCTGTTCCCCTCCTCTCCATCACTTGCTATCCCCAGCTCTTATACCTGTCTCAACCTAGTGAGAGTGAGGTGTGGGGTGGGAATGAGGGATTTGGGTGTGGGAAGGGGTGAGAAGTACAAGCTCTGGGAGGGAATTTGGATGCAGGAGAAGGGGCTGTTGACTCAGGGAGGGGGCTCTAGGCTGGGGAGTGTTGGGTTCGGGTGGAAGGTTGGGGTGCTGAGCAAGCCAGGGCTTGTGGATGTGAGGGTGCAGGAGTTTGGGCTGGATATGTGAGAGACTCAGGGCAAGAAGGTTGTGAGTATGATGGGCTCAGGACACAGATTTGTGATGTGTGGATGGTGGAGGAATGTTGTGGCAGAAGACTGAGGATGTGGGGATGCAGGAGTTTGGGGATGTAAGAGGCTCAGGACGGGGGTTCCAGTGTATGATAGGCTCAGATTTGGGGTCAGGTGGTGCTGGAGTGTTATGACGCTGCAGTGAGATGGGGGTTTGGTCCCAATTGGGGTCTTGTTGGCCTGGCTTCATTTTTAAATAAAATGTCAAACTCAAAAGGTTTTAGCATTGTCTTTATATATGAGAGGGGTGAGGAACCTGTTTTGAGTCAAAGGTCACTGACCCACAGAAAAGTCAGTTGGGGCCACACAAGTGAGATGCAAAAAACAAAACAAAAACCCTCCAAAAAAACCCCAAGCCTCACTAATGTGGTCCCAAATGTGCTGGTGGGGGTAGGGGACAGTGTGCTAGTGGGTGCTGGGGCGAGGGTGCTGTTGGGTGGAAGGATGCTGGCTCAGGTGGCAGGGTGCTGGGGTCAGGGACATGGTCCTGCTGGGCACTAGGGTGACTGGCAGGGTGCTGGGACAAGGAACAGGGTGCTGCTGGGTGCTAGCGTGGATGGCAGGGTGCTGGGGCCAGGGCGGTGCCGAGTCTTGGGGTGTGAGGCAAGGTGCTGGGGCCAGGGCGGTGCTAGGTGCTAGGGTGGATGGCAGGGTGGAGCGGGATAGGGATAGGGTGCAGGATCTGGGAAGGAGGTGGGGGGGCAGAAGGGGTCACGGTCTGGGTGGTAGGTAGGGTGCAGAAGCAGGCTGGATGTAGGGTGTCTGGCGAGGGGGAGGGAGCAGGAGCAGATTGGGGATAGGGTGTCTGGCTACGAGGGAGGGTGCAAGGAGGGGACTTGGGTAGGAGTTGGACCTCCCTGATCTCGCACCCTCTGGACCTGACTGGTCCCAGATGAGGGATTTTGGACCAGGGGAGGTCATTTCAGGGCTCCTGGTTTCCCCCCCCCCGTGCCCCCTAGGCTTCTTTGCACCTCTATCCCCTGCAACCTAACTGAGCTGCCCACCCCTGCTGGTTCCCTGCACTTCCCCCAAAACCATCCCTCACAATCCAAGGGAGTGCAGCACCAGTTCCCTGCAGCCCCTCACAGCCCAGCTGAGCTGCCCGTCTGTTCCATACGCCCTCCCCCATCCACCTCAGCCCAGCTGAGCCCTGCACTGGTTCCCTGCATGTCTCCCCCACAGCACAGCTGAGCCCTGTTTCCCTGCACCTCCTCCAAGCCCTGCAAAACTGCTGAGCCAAGAGCCGATTCCCTGCCCCTCCCTCCCCTTGAGTCTAGCCCCGGTTCACGGCACCTCCCTCCTCCTGCAGCCAAACTGAGCTCTGAGCTCCACACACACACATGCTTTTGTGGCATGAGGGAAAACATAGTGCACGCATATCTGGAAAGCGCCCTGTTGCAGCCTCTATTCCGGATTCTCCAGAACCTCTTACTGAGGTTCTGACCACTTTTCCCCTCCATCTTTTTATCGCTATGGGTAACAACTTTTTTCAATGCTCTGTTTTGCAGTTTTGAATCAGTGCAGAGCCTCAGTTTACCTGAGAGTTTTCTCTTAGTTAAGATGCTACTGACCTACTCTGTGCTAGTTTCCACAGGTGCGCTGATGCCCCTTTACAGACTTTCTGGGTCCTCCTCCAGGAACTCCACCATGGCGATGGAACTGCATTAGTCTCATGGGCTGCAAGTAGAGGTCTGTTGCTGACTTCAACCTGCCCTCGCGGAGTCCATTTCCTTGAAATACATTCTTATATTCTGCTGGACAGGGCCCATGCTAAGAGTTCTCCCTCCTCTCCCATGCTGAAGGTACGGTACTGTTGTTCTGCGATTAAAATCATGGCTTGTATTGCCCTGCTGCCCAGCAGTGGGGGCTTCTCTGTGGCAACTCCTCTAAACTACAACATCTCATGTTTAGTAGGTTTCTTATTGGCAGTCTGCATTTGCTCACTGGCCTCAGGATGTTTTTATTGTACATTTAAAGCCCCTAATTCGAATTAGCTGGTAAACCTCATTGCAGGACAATTACCAGCTAATTCGAGTTAGGGCTTTAAATCGGAATCCCGTTTCACTGCCGTGTGTAGACGCGGGCAGTTACTTCGGACTAGTCAATTTCTAAAATGGCGACCAGACGGGAACATGCAAATCAAGCACGGGATATTTAAATCCCGGGATTGATTTGCAATTCCAGTCACCCTCATTAGCCTACACTAGCCCCCTAGATCGATCTAGGGAGACGTACCCTAAGAGATATGGAGTATGGAATACTGGTTTTAAAAGTGCAAATGCAAGACATCAAGGGTGTGTTAGGATTTTGTGGTTCCCAGAGAGTCAGGTGCTGGGTAGAATCAAGGGTCTTCCATACTTCAATTCAATTCAACAAGACTTTATTCAATGTGCACAAAGGGAGAGCCCCTGGTACTAAAATCAGCCAGAGCCCCTCGAGCAAGGAGCCCCTCCCCTTGCTGTTTTATAGCACATAACAGGTTACATAAGTTATATAACACAAACTTCTAAACCAATCAGATTCAACCTTTCCATATATGGCTTTGTCTGTCACATGCTTGTACTTCTCCACTCCACATGTTGAGTTCACCCCCCTCCCCTTGGCCTTTTCTAGACTGTTCCTAGGGTGGTGAGCCACTGCATGCTTCTTTATGCATATCTACTTTCCAAACCACATTTTGTTTAAAATGAGCACATGCATACCCTTCAGCTGTTACCTTCAATGTCTAGATGACCTGTAAACAGCCTTCTTTGTCCTTTAAGTCTAAGCAGTGGTTGGTCCTAGGAAGTCATGTGACGCCCCCAGCTGGTAGGGACTGACCACCTGTGATTTTTCCATGTAAGGGTGGAATGTAGAAAAAGAATTCCTGCCCAAAGGTGGTATCTATAAAACAATAGGAAGCTAGCAGTTTCTTTGTCTTTGGCTGGCATGGCACTCCCAGGAGAATGAACCAGAGCCCCCAGGGAAATGAACTTCCCTGGTTTGGAGGCTTAGCTGGAATAAGAACAATTTTAGAGTGAGTTTGTAATAAGTTTGTACTGAGGTTTTATTGTGTGGTAGGGTCAGGCCAGAGAGCTGCTGCAGAGGGGGGAAAAGGCAGCTCAAAAAGGGTAAAAACCTGTGTGATGGACTGGGCTGGGTCTGGGCACCGCTGATGGCGTCCGCTCAGGGCAAATTGCTCGAAACCAGGGCTCCCTACAGCCCCCAGACTGGCGACCTTTCCCAAATAGGCCACAAACCAGTCACACCGAGCGCTTCAGCTGCTAATCTGGTCAGCAGGAAGCCTCACGAGCAAAACCCCTCAGACACCCCAGCTCTCCCTGTGCTACAATCAGCCCTGGGCCTACACACAGGTGAGGGGTTATAGACCCCAATCCCACCTACCCGGAACAGCTTCTCCCAGTCCCAAAGAACCAGCCACAGATCCACGTGCAATTTACACTTTGGATCTTACCCACAAGATCACGCTGGGCCAATCCTTTAGAAGCTAAAATCTAAACATGTATTAATACAGGAAAGAAAAGGTGGAGAGTGAGGTTGTTAAGGAGAATACATTACATGCACCAATCACCAAATTCTCGATACAGGCTCTTAGCAGAGATGTTACAAACTGCCAGCTTAGAAGTCTCTGGTGTACATCCTATGTCAGGATGGGTCAGCAATCCTTCCTGGCTCGCTGTCCCTCACAAAACTGCATGTGGGATCAGGAGCAGAATTGCAGACAAGATGGAGTTTGCCTCATGGCATTTTATATCCCTCCTGGTACCTTCCAAGCTGGAGTGGGTCACATGGACAAGTGACCTATCACTGTGTCCCATGTCAGTGGCCATTAGATACTGACTGGTTTGCAGATTTCCAGATGCATTCCTCAGGTGTGTATTGGGTACCTTGAGAGCCATTGCCCTTGGGGCCCTGCTAATTAGCATAGTGATTGACTGAACAATTGTTCTCTACAACAGGCAGCCCAGGTGCACTACTCTGTCTCAGGCAGAGAACATTCACAGTAGAAGCACAGAGTCCATATTCATAACTACACATACAGATGTCACACAAGTACATGAGTAGCATATGTAGAACAGAAGCTTTCATTTGACACCTCACATGGCCCCCTTTGTATAGGCTTTGCCCCCCCCCCCCCCCCCCATGGGTGCAACAGTGATCTGGCTGCTCCCCTTAAAATCCAATAATGTGACAACCTGTAACTACAAGCAGAGGGCTGCAGCACAATTAGATGCAGCTGGGAGGGAGCTGGCTCAGGCAGATTGGGGGCCAGCTGACTCTGCTGGCTGGCTGAATGCCTTTAAAAGCCTCAGCAGTTGGAAGCTGGGGGGGGGGGGGGGGACGACAGTGAGAGGATGGAAAGGAAGTGAAGGAGAGACAGGGAGCAAAAGGTTAGAGAGTGATTCATACCAGTACTAGAACAGAAACAGAAACAGCCAGGGAGGGAGTGAGTCTGAGGAGGTGTGGCTGGGCTCCCTACCACAGAGACCTGCTGCAAACCCCAAGCTCTGGGGTTGGGAGCAAGAGGCTAGCCCCAGCGGTGGCCAGGGTAAGAGGGGCCCTTGCCACACATGGTGTCAGGGGTGGGAAGCTCTGCTGTGAGGCCTCACAGCGGCCATAAAGCTGGTCAACTTGACCCCTCTTAAAGGAGAAGTACTTATGGAAGACCTGGTGAAGGCACTGGTACAGGCCATGGCCGCCCAGCAGTAGGCTACCCGGGTGCAAGTGGTCTCCCAGCAGGAGTCGGTGCGGCTCCAACATGAAACCAACCAGTTGCTGATGAGCCAGGCAGCCCAGGACAGAGCCACCCTGCAGGAGGTGGTGAACCAGCTGAAAGGTCCAGGTACATAGTCAAGATGGGGCCTGACCATTACGGGCCAATTGCTACTTACAAAAGATGGCAAGAGATGATGATGTGGAGGCCTACCTTTTGGCCTTTGAAAGGACAGCTTTGCGGGAGGCCTGGCCTCAAGCTCAGTGGGCCAGCATTTTAGCCCCTTTCCTGAGTGGGGAAGCCCAGAAGGTGTACCTTAATATGACAGAGGAAGCTGCGTCCAGCTACCCCTAGTTGAAAGCTGAGGCCCTAGCATGGGCGGGGGTCACATCCGTGGTGAGAGCCCAGAGATTCCATAAATGGAAATATCAGGATGACCAAGCACCCAGAACTCAATTATTTGACTTGTTCCATCTGGCCCGGAAATGGCTGTGACCCGACATCCACAGCCCCAAGAAAATTATCGAGATGATTGTCCTTGACAGGTATATGAGGGGGTTACCTCCAGACCTACGGGAGTGGGTTGGCCAGAATGACCCCGCAACGTTCAATGAGTTGGTGGCTCTTGTGGAGAGAAGGCTGACTACCAAGGAACTTTCCCAAAGCCCCAGGGACGAGGTGCGTTGGAACAGGAGGTGAACCCTCACCCAGAGGACCCGTGCCCCTGATGCCTCAGACCGAGTGCAGGCAGGGAGAAAGGAGATGGAAGAGCGACCAGAGCTTGCAAAGGAACTCAGGGGCTGGGCTGGAGAGGGCCAGGGTGCAAGACCCAACAGCCCAAAGAGAAGGGGGGTGTCCCACCCAGGGTATAGATGTTATGCCTGTGGGGAAATAGGGCAGATAGTGGCTCAATGCCCCAACTTAGAAGAGCCCATGCAATGTGACCTGGGGAACCTACAAGACCCTTGTACCCTGATCAACCTTTCAGGCGTGACAATGGCCCTCCCATCAGTACACCCGACCAGTGAAAATGAATGGGGCGGAAACCACAGCATTAGTAGATTCCGGGAGCGCAGTTACGTTGGTCTCAGGGAAGCTAGTGTGGCAGGAACAGCTGACCCAAGCCAAACGCACTGGGATATCATGTGTACACAGAGACATTAATTATTACCCCATCATCCCCCTGAAATTAGAAGTACAAGGGCTGGTCACAAGTGTGACTGTGGGGGTGGTCCCAAGGCTCCCGTACCCAGTGGTCATAGGACAAGACTTCACAGAATCATCGAATCAGAGCTGGAAGAGACCTCAGGAGGTCATCAAGTCCAGCCCCCTGCTCTAGGCAGGACCAATCCCAACTAAATCAACCCAGCCAGGGCTTTGTCAAGCCGAGACTTAAAAACCTCTAGGGATGGAGATTCCACCACCTCCCTAGGTAACCCATTCCAGTGCTTCCCTGGATTTAATGACCTGCTGCCATGGGACTGGGTCAGAGAAGATAGCTCCCTCCCGGCCTTCCATGAATTCTCCCAGGACCTGTTCTCAGTGACCGGGAAACCCCGGAAGACCAAGTGGGAGAGGAGGGCAGCTAAGAGGTTGGGGACAAGGATTTTGGCCCAGAATTGGAAGCAGGCACTTGGGGGGGGGGGGGAGCCTACCCAACTACTAGGACGGAAACCCCAGAACGCGGTGAGCCCAAGGCAGGACTCCGCTCATCAGGGGAGGAAACTGGGGTAGGTTCCCTGGAGCTTGGACAGGTTGGATCCCCAAGGGAGACCTTTGGGCAGGATCAAGCCAATGACCCAGTTTATCAAAATGTCCATAAGGATGTGGTTGAAGTTAATGGGGTCCCAGTGGAGGGAAGGAACAAAGGCACTGGGCCCTACTATATAATTAAGGGGGACCTACGATATAGAGTAGCCCATATACAGCACCAAGAGGTGGAACATCTCTTGGTACCTCGAAAGCACCACAGGGCAGTACTGGAGTTAACACACTATCATTTGTTTGGAGGACATCTGGGGGTGGGCAAGACCCTGGACTGCATTCTCCGGAGGTTCTTTTGGCCAAGGGTCTATGTGGAAGTCCAGAGATATTGTGCTTCCTGCCCTGAATGTCAGTTACATGGGCCCCGACCACATCTGAGGGCCCCACTGGTACCCCTACCCATCATAGAAGTCCCCTTCGAAAGGATTGCTATGGACATAATTGGCACACTAGAGAAGTCTGCATGGGGCCATCAGAGCATATTAGTTGTTGTGGACTATGCCACCTGGTACCCAGAGGCAGTGCCCCTACGCAATACCCTATCCAAGACAATTGCTAGGGAGCTAATTCAAGGGACACCCTTTGTGTCCAAGCTCATGAAGGACTTGTGTGCCGTGCTCCGCATACGGTCCCTGAGGATGTCGGTTTATCAGCCCCAAACCGACGGTCTTGATGAGCGGTTTAACAGGACCCTGAAAAAATATGCTAAAGAAAGTGGTAATCCAGGATGGCAAAGATTGGGATACGCTGCTGCCATACCTCATGTTCGTGGTAGGGAAGTCCCTCAAACTTCTACTGGGTTCTCCCCATTTGAGCTTTTGTATGGGTGTAACCCATGGGGCATACTGGACCTTGCTCAAGAAGCCTGGGAGGAGCAGCCCAACCCTGGGAGAAACATCGGACAGGGGGCTGCAGACAGGGGAGTTTAAGAGGGAGAGCAAGAGATCCCACCGCTGAACAAGCTACCAGGTAAGAGTAAGAGTACTAGCTGTTGGTGGAGTGAGTTTGCTCGACTGTTTGAATTTTAATTTTGATTCTGATTTCAGGTGACTTCAGTTTCAGCTGCTGTGGCAGTTGGGACTGAGTGCCTGACCTTTGTTCACTTGATTGTTCCCTTGATTGCATCTGGTCAGCCTTCCCCTGTGTGACTGACAAGGGGGCAGGCCTGACCTAGGTGAGTAGGCTTTAAAAGCCAGAGGCAGAGCGTCCAGGGGAGCGAGACAGACAGGGGAGTTTGAGAGGGAGTTTGACAGAGGGAGGCCTACGATGGTCACGAAGACCCGCAACACCTGTGCCAGCACTGCTCCTGTCTCCTCCGCCTGCGCCTATAGCCAGACAGAGCGCCTGAGCATGGATGCCTCTACCCAGATCCTGGTGTGGTTTTGCATGGACTGTGGCTTGCAATTCCCACTTACTGATATCCAGGCTGGGGGGACCATCTAATGTGAAAGGTGCCTGCTGGTGGAATCTCTCAGGCAGCAGGTGGGAGAGCTACAGGAGGAGGTGGCTAGGTTGAGGAAGAGAAGCCTCATACCCCCAAGGCTGGGAGGTCTGCTACCACCACTGCGAATAGGAAACGTAGGGTAGTGGTGGTCAGAGACTCTCTTCTGAGGGGGATGGAGGCGCCCATCTGTCGCCCTGACATGTCATCTCAGGAGGTATGCTGTCTGCCGGGGGCCCGTATCTGAGATGTTATGGAGGCATTGCCGAGGATTATCCGGCCCTCTGACTACTACCCCATGCTACTCATCCATGTGGGCACTAATGATACTGCGAGGTGTGACACTGAGCGGATCAAGAGTGACTACAGGGCTCTGGGAGTACGGGTGAAGGAGTTTGGAGCGCAGGTGGTATTCTCTTCAGTCCTTCCTGTCAAAGGCAGGGGCCCGGGCAGAGACAGGTGCATCCTGGAGGTGAATGCCTGGCTGCGAGGATGGTGTCGCCAGGAGGGCTTTGGATTCCTCGACCACGGGATGCTATTCCAGGAAGGTCTGCTAAGGAGAGATGGCGTTCACCTTTCAAGGAGCGAGAAAACCCTATATGGACACAGACTGGATAACCTAGTGAGGAGGCTTTAAACTAGGTTCAACGGGGACAGGTGAGCAAAGCCCACAGGTAAGTGAAGAACATAGAGACCTGGGAGATGGGTCAGAACTGGGAGGGAGTGTGGGCTATAATGGCAGAGAGAGAAGAGGGTCAGGGCAAAACTGGGAGGCAAGATCAAATCAGTATCTGAGGGTATGTCTATACTACCACCCTAGTTCGAACTAGGGTGGTTAATGTAGGCAACCAAAGTTGCAAATGAAGCCCGGGATTTAAATATTTGCATCATTTGCATCTTACCGGGCGCCGCCATTTTTAAAGCCCTGGTAGTTCGGACTCCGTGCCCGCAGCTACACGGGGTGTACCGGTAGTTCGGATTAGAGAGCCTAATCCGAACTACCTACTCCGTGCCGCGTGTAGCCGCGGGCACGGAGTCCGAACTACCGGGGCTTTAAAAATGGCGGCGCCCGGTAAGATGCAAATGATGCAAATGTTTAAATCCCAGGCTTCATTTGCAACTTTGGTTGCCTACATTAACCACCCTAATTCGAACTAGGGTGGTAGTGTAGACATACCCTTAGATGCCTATATACAAATGCGAGAAGTATGGGTAATAAGCAGGTAGAACTGGAAGTGCTAATAAATAAATACAACTATGACATTGTTGGCATCACAGAAACTTGGTGGGATAATACACACGATTGGAATGTTGGGATGGAAGGGTACAGCTTGCTCAGGAAGGACAGACAGGGAAAAAAGGGAGGAGGTGTTGCCTTATATATTAAAAATTTACACACTTGGACTGAGGTGGAGATGGACATAGGAGACGGAAGTGCTGAGAGTCTCTGGGTTAGACTAAAAGAGGTAAAAAACAAGGGTGATGTCATGCTAGGAGTCTACTACAGGCCACCTACCCAGGTGGAAGAAGTGGATGAGGCTTTTTTTAAACAACTAACAATATCATCCAAAGCCCAAGATTTGGTGGTGATGGGGGACTTCAACTATCCAGATATATGTTGGGAAAATAACACAGCGGGGCACAGACTATTCAATAAAAATATGCTAAAGAAAGTGGTATAAAAAGGGAAATAAAAAGGGAAATAAGAACAACCCAGGAAACTACAGACCAGTTAGTTTAATTTCTGTGCCAGGGAAGATAATGGAGCAAGTAATTAAGGAAATCATCTGTAAACACTTGGAAGGTGGCAAGGTGATAGGGAACAGCCAGCATGGATTTGTAAAGAACAAATCATGTCAAACCAACTGAAAGCTTTCTTTGATTGGCTAATGAGTCTTGTGGATAAGGGAGAAGCGGTGGATGTGGTATACCTAGACTTTACTAAGGCATTTGATACGGTCTCGCATGATCTTCTTATCAATAAACTAGGCAAATACAACTTAAATGGGGCTACTATAAGGTGGGTGCATAACTGGCTGGATAACCGTACTCAGAGAGTAGTTATTAATGGTTCACAATCCTGCTGGAAAGGCATAACAAGTGGGGTTCCACAGGAGTCTGTTTGGGACCGGCTCTGTTCAATATCTTCATCAACGATTTAGATATTGGCATAGAAAGTATGTTTATTAAGTTTGCAGATGATACCAAGTTGGGAGGGGTTGCGACTACTTTGGAGGATAGGGTCATAATTCAAAATGATCTGGACAAACTGGAGAAATGGTCTGAGGTAAACAGGATGAAGTTTAATAAAGACAAATACAAAGTGTTCCACTTAGGAAGGAACAATCAGTTTCACACATACAGAATGGGAAGCGACTGTCTAGGAAGGAGTACGGCAGAAAGGGATCTAGGGGTTATAGTGGACCTCAAGCTGAATATGAGTCAGCAGTGTGATGCTGTTGCAAAAAAAGCAAACATGATTCTGGGATGCATGAACAGGTGTGTTGTGAGCAAGACAAGAGAAGTCATTCTTCCACTCTACTCTGCGCTGGTTAGGCCTCAGTTGGAGTATTGTGTCCAGTTCTGAGCACCGCATTTCAAGAAAGATGTGGAGAAATGGGAGAGGGTCCAGAGAAGAGCAACAAGAATGATGAAAGGTCTAGAAAACATGACCTATGAGGGAAGGCTGAAAGAATTGGGTTTGTTTAGCTTAGAAAAGAGAAGATTGAGGGGGGACATGATAGCAGTTTTCAGATATCTAAAAGGGTGTCATAAGGAGGAGGGAGAAAACTTGTTCATCTTGGCCTCTGAGGCTAGAACAAGAAGCAAGGGGCTTAAACTGCAGCAAGGGAGGTTTAGGTTGGACATTAGGGAAAAGTTCCTAACTGTCAGGGTGGTCAGACACTGGAATAAATTGCCCAGGGAGGTTGTGGAATCCCCATCTCTGGAGATATTTAAGAGTAGGTTAGATAAATGTCTATCAGGGATGGTCTAGACAGTATTTGGTCCTGCCACGAGGGCAGGGGACTGGACTCGATGACCTCTCGAGGTCCCTTCCAGTCCTAGTATTCTGTGATTCTATGATTGTTGATCATGTGCTCCAGATGAGGGACAGTATAGCCAGAGTCACCCCCATAATGCGGGAACATTTAGAGAAGGTGCAGGAGGCCCAACAGGCCTATTACAACCAGTGAGCAACATCCCGGAAGTTCCAGGCGGGAGACCGGGTGATGGCGCTAGTACCAACAGCGGAGAGTAAGCTCCTAGCCTTGTGGCACGGTCCATATGAAATAATAGAAGCTGTTGGAGAGGTAAACTATAAGCTTTGCCAGCCTGACCAGCGAAAGCCCAAGCAAATATATCACATCAATCTGTTGAAACCCTGGCAAGACAGAGAAGTGTCATTGGTTTCTCTGGGGTCACAACCCCAAGGGGAAAGCCCACAAAGGCAAGTGGGAATATCCCTTGAGCTGGCCCCGGAGCAACAGGCAGAAGTAGCTGACATGATTGAGTGAAATCATGATGTATTTTCGACAAAGCCTAGCAGGACTACGGAGATTTACTTGACATCGTCACCGATCCCAGGGTGAAGGTGAATATTAAGCCATACTGAATACCCAAGGCAAAACAAGGGGAGATCCGAGCTGAAGTCAAGAAAATGCTGAAACTCAGAGTAATTGAAGAGTCACATAGCCAGTGGTCTAGTCCTATTGTTATGGTGCCCAAGCCTGATGGAAGCCTTTGATTTTGCAATGACTTCCGAAAGTTAAAGGAGGTGTCCAAATTTGATACCTATCCCATGCCACAGGTAGACAAACTCATTGACCAACTGGGCAAGCACCGATTTCTATCCACCCTTGACTTGACCAAGGTCTACTAGCAGATCCCTCTAGCCCCAGGAGCCAAAGAAAAGACGGCCTTTTCAACTCTGGAGGGTATCTTCCAGTATACAGTCCTCCCTTTTGGCTTGGATGGGGCTCCTGAGACATTCCAAAGGCTTTATGGACAAGCTATTACAGCCACATGCCAAGTACGGAGCTGCCTATTTGGACAATGTTGTTGTCCACAGTCCTGACTGGGACACATACCTCGAGAAAGTAGAGGCTGTGTTGGAAACCCTAAGGAGAGCTGGACTTACGGCGAACCCCGCAAAGTGTGCAATCGGGCTAGCCGAGGCCAAATATCTTGGGTATATTGTGGGAAGGGGTGTAGTGAGGCCCCAACTCAACAAAGTGGAAGCAATACAAAATTGGCCCCAACCAGCCCGAAAGAAGCAGGTCAGGGCATTTCTGGGATTGGCTGGATATTACCACAGATTCATCCCCAACTTCGCTTCCAGGGCATACCCTTTGACTGACCTGACCAGAGCTCGGGGTCCCGACATTGTAAAATGGACCACTGTGGTGAACAGGGGCAGCAAACAGGGAGTTTTGAGAAAGAGTGCTCCAGGTAAAGGAGGAGCAAATACGGGACCCTTGAGGTAAGTGGCTGTCTGTAGTGTGTGTTTGTGTTTGGGGTTTACTTCCTGTGTGCTGAGCTTGTGTTTGTTTGTTTGTTGGAAGGAGCGTGTGCTGTGGCCGGCAGTTGGAAGTTGTGAGCTTCTAAAGGTTTGAAATCTAGAAGCCTCTGTTCATTGGCCGAGCCTTAGTAAGGGGCAGAGCTATCAGGAAGGCCAGGGCTTTATAAAGCAGAGAGTCAGCGACCAGAGGCAGCAAACAGGGAGTTTTGAGAGGGAGTTTGGAAGGGGAGTGGGAAGAGGCCGAGGTACATTTGACATTCTTTAAAACCTTTAAACTAAACTATAATCAAAACTTCCTGATTTAAATAAAAACCCTTTCAATAACCTAGGTAGCTGTAGGAGAGAATGCAGGCAGAAGCCCAGCAGCAGAGTGGGGGCTATCCTGTTCATTGCACCCAGTGTAGCACGTATGATTACCTGCCCAGGTGATGTATGCGTGCATTCGGTACAAGGAGCTCCTGGCCCTCAGAGACCTTTCATCCTCCTTAACAGAGCATGGGCTGTGTGACTGGAGGTGGGACAGTTCTACAGTGTCCCGGAAAGCCTCATCAACATACCTCTCTGCCTCCCTCAGCTTCTCCAGTTCAGCCATCCTGGCCTCCAAATCCCGGAAGCTGAGGGAGGCAGAGAGGTACATAGATGAGGCTTTCTGGGACACTGTAGAATTGTCCCACCTCCAGTCAGACAGCCCCTGCGCTGTTAAGGAGGATGAAAGGCTCAGGGAAGGAGAGCAGCCAACGGAAGCAGAGGGAAACCTTCCCATAGTTGGGACCCTCCTTCCAGATGTTGGGATGTCCTCTCGCACTGAGGTTACCTCTCCGGGGGAGGGAACTCCAGTCATTAGGAAAAGGCAGGTGTTAGTAATGGGAGATTTGATCCTTAGAAACATTGATATCTGGGTTTGAGATGACCGGGAGAACCGTATGGTGACTTGCCTGCCTGGTGCGAAGGTTGCGGATCTCTCGAGACATCTAGATAGACTTATGTGTAGTGCTGGGGAGGAGCCGGTGGTCGTGGTACATGTAGGTACCAATGACATAGGGAAGGGTAGGAGAGATGTCCTGGAGGCCAAATTTAGGCTGCTAGGAAAGAGACTGAAATCCAGGACCTCTATGGCAGCATTCTCTGAAATGCTTCAAGTTCCGCGCGCAGGGCCAGGTAGGCAGGCAGAGCTTCAGAGTCTCAATGCGTGGATGAGACGATGGTGTAGAGAACAGGGGTTTAGATTTATTAGGAACTGGGGACACTTTTGGGATAGGGGGAGCCTATACAGGAAGGATGGGCTTCACCTAAACCAAAGTGGATCCAGACTGCTGGCACTTGACATTAAAAAGGTCGCAGAGCAGTTTTTAAACTAAGAGATGGTGGAAAGCCGATTGGTGCGGAGGAGCACGTGGATCGGACTGAGACGTCTTTTAGAGGAGAGTCTATTGATAGAGATTCTCTCGGTTTTAGTCAGGAAGAGAGGATAGAAGAAGATAAAGTATGGGCCAGATCGGAAGAAAAACAGTCACATAAAGAATCTGACACATCAGAAAAGGGCAGACAAATAAACAGAGACAAGTTTTTAAAGTGCTTGTACACAAATGCTAGAAGTCTAAATAATAAGATGGGTGAACTAGAGTGCCTCGTGTTAAAGGAGGATACTGATATAATAGTGTAAGGCGCCCCAGCGGAGAAGGGGGGGGACCCCTCCCCTCGATAACCCTCCTCTCTGGTCTCCCCTCTCGTCCCAATATAACTCCAATTACGCCTGGTATCGTTGCGCCTCTCAAGGCCCAGGCCACACACCAACCTACCCGGCTGGTTGGGGGGAAGGGGGTCCGGGCCCGCCCTCGCTCCGGACCCCGACCCAGGGCCCTAGAGTCAGGACGCCTGTCCTCACTCAAAACGGGGGGGGGGTCTGGGAACCCTAAACTCCCCCGCTCATGGGTTCCGTGGCCCCACCCTGGGCCGCTTCTTCCCCCCCAGCCAGAGTCTACCTCTAGCCCTAACCCCCTGGGTTAAACTGCACCCAGGGCCGCCAGTACCTGGTTCCGTCCGCCTCCGCCGGGGCCGCTCCTCCCTTCCCCAGGCCTCCCCCATTTCCTGGCCCGGAGTCCATTTTTAAATTCCCCGCTGGGCATGGGGAGATGATGGGCCGCCCCACGTCATCGGCCTGCGTCCTGCCCCCGGGGCGCGCTGGTGACGTCACCCCCGGCACCGTCCCGAACGGGCGCCCGCCCCCCCCGGAGTCCCCGCGTCCGGGTCCGGGTGCCGCTATCGCCCGTCCTGGCTCGGCCGGGGCTTCCCGCCCTGGTACGGCTCCGGCTCCGCACCCGGGTTGCCGCGGGCCCGCGGCGGTTTCCAGGGGTGGTGGGGCTACCCCGCCACACACCTTCCCCCTCAAGTCTTGTGCTCTCCTTACCATATCTTCCCCCGGAGTCTCGGCTATTCGTGACAGGCAGTCCGCATTGCCATTCGCGGTTCCTGCCCGATGCGTCACCTGAAATTGGTAAGGTTGTAGGCTGAGGTACCATCGCAAGATCCGAGGGTTCGTCTCTTTCATGTTCTGCATCCATTGTAGGGGAGCGTGGTCCGTCACCACGGTAAATTTACCCCCTAAAAGAAAATATCGTAATGAATCGATTGCCCACTTCAGGGCCAGGGCCTCCTTCTCGATTGTCGCGTACCCCTTTTCCCGGGGAAAGAGTTTGCGACTCAGATATAAGATAGGGTGACCGTCACCTCCCTCCTCCTGTGTCAGTACGGCCCCCAGTCCCGCCTCTGATGCATCGGTCTGTAAGATAAAAGGTTTATCGAAGTCTGGCTGCGATAACACTAGAGCGCATACCAACCGATTTTTCAGCTCTTGGAAGGCTGCCTCACAGGCCGGCGTCCATCTTACTTTCTCGGGTTGTCCCTTCCGGGTGAGATCTGTGAGGGGGGGCGGCTAACGATGAAAAGTTAGCTATGAACCGCCTATAATAGCCCGCCAAGCCGAGGAACTGCCTTACCTTCCTTTTTGTGTTTGGGGTGGGCTACTCCCGTACGGCCCACACCTTATCTACCAAGGGTCGGAGCTTCCCTCTCCCCACTGTGTACCCCGAGTATGAAACTTCTGTTTTCCCAAACTGGCATTTTTTTGGGTTGGCCGTTAGCCCTGCCTGTCTTAGGGCTTCCAGTATCGCAGTCAGATGTTCTAAGTGCTTTTCCCAGGATTCGCTGAATATTATGATGTCGTCAATATACGCGGCCGCGTAGTCCTGATGGTCTCTTAAAATTCGGTTCATGAGTCTTTGAAATGTAGCTGCGGCCCCATGTAGTCCAAATGGCATATTTCTAACCTGGTACAGCCCGAAGGGAGTGGCAAAAGCCGTTTTCGCTTGTGCTTCTGATGACAACGGGATTTGCCAGTAACCCTTTGTCAGGTCGAGAGTCGACAGATAGGTGGCTCTTCCAAGGTGGCCCAGCAATTCGTCTATTCGCGGCATGGGATATGCGTCAAAGCGGGAGATGGCATTCACCTTTCTAAAGTCTATGCAGAACCTCGTCGACCCATCGGATTTGGGTACTAGGACAATGGGGCTTCGCTATTCACTATGGGATTCTCGTATCACTCCCCACCCCAACATGGCTCGGAGCTCCTCCTTTACAGTATCCCACAGCGTCCGGGGGAGCGGGCGCATGTTATCCCGCGCTACTTTGCCGGGTTCCATCTCTATCTCGTGTTGTATCAGGGTGGTCTGCCCGGGTCGACTTGTCAACACCTCTCTAAACCACTCAAGAAGGCGGTATAACTGTTCCTGTTTTGGGTGGGGGAGCTCCTCTCCGACCCTTATCCCTTCCACCCTGACCTCCAGCTCCCCCCATGGGCCGAATTCAATGTCTGTTGTCCGTGGGTCGACTAAGAGGGCCTCCCGTGGGTTCCACTTCTTTAATAGGTTCATGTGATAGATCTGCATTTCCCCCCTACTCCTATTCACCCGCACCTCGTAGTCTACGGGCCCTACCTTTCTTAATACCCGAAAGGGTCCTTGCCAGTGGGCTAGCAATTTAGAGTCCCCGCTGGGCAGTAACAGGAGGACCTGGTCACCTGGCTCAAATTCCCGCATCTGGGCCTTCCTATCATAGTACTCCTTCTGCCCTTCCTGTGCTCTTTTCAGGTTCCCTTGAGCCCACCCCGCCAATTCGTGCAGGGTTTTCTTTAGCTTACTCACGTACTGGGCGGTCCCTAGGGCGGTGGAAGTGGTGGCTTCCCACCCTTCTCTCACGAGGTCCAGAATTCCTTGAGGTCGCCGTCCGTATAGTAATTCGAATGGGGAGTATCCCAGGGACGCCTGGGGTAATTCCCGCACAGCAAACATCAGGGCCGGGAGTAGCTTGTCCCATTCGCGAGGGTCGTCCTGTGCGAACTTCCGCAACATCCCCTTTAGGGTGCGATTAAAACGTTCCACTAATCCGTCCGTTTGAGGGTGGTACACTGATGTCCGAAGTTTTCTGATCTGCAAAACCTTACATAAATCTGTCATCACCTTGGACGTTAGGTTTGTCCCTTGGTCTGTTAATAATTCTTTGGGTAACCTGACCCATGAGAACAGTTTTATCAGTGCCTCTGCTATTATAGGGGCCGTGGCTTTCTTCAAGGGAATCGCTTCCAGCCAGCGCGTGGCATAGTCCACGATAACTAAGATGTAGCTATGCCCCCGCCCTGATCTATCAAGGGGCCCCACCAGGTCCAATGCGACCCGTTCGAATGGGGTCCCGACCACGGGGAGAGGGACCAACGGGGCCGGGGGTGTTCGACTCGTGGACATCTTCTGGCACTGTGGGCAGGAGGTGCAGAAGCTTTTAATTTCTTGGTATACCCCGGGCCAGTAAAACCGCTGTAATACCTTCTGTTGAGTCTTTTCCGTCCCTAAATGCCCAGACCACGGGTGTTCATGGGCTAATTCCAGGACCTTCCATTGGTACGGCCGCGGGACCAGGAGCTGCCACCTTTCTTCCCCGGGAAGGTCTCCCCGCGACACCCGGTACAGGCGGTCCTCCCTTACCTCGAACCGGGGCCCCCCGGGTTGGTTTGACGGCTCTTCCCGTTGGGGCTCATCCGTCGTTGGAATCTGAGCCCAGGCGGCCCGCAGGGTGGGGTCTTCCTGCTGCTGTGTAAGGAAATCTCCCTCTTCCACTTCCAGGCGTGTGAACGCCGGGGTTCCTTCAGTTATTGGTTGTGGGCCCGGAGCTTCCCGTTCCTCTTCTCCCTGCGCTACCAGTGTTCCCTGTTCGGGTTCCCCATTCCTCGCAGCGGTGTTTGCCCCGCCCCACTGGCTTAAGAGTCTCTTTAAACCTGGCCAGTCTCGCCCCAGCAGGAGTGGGTATGTCAGTTTGGGGCCCACCACTACCACGCATTCCTCCTCTAGCTCCCCATCCCTTATCCGTACTCGCGTCGTGGGGTAATAATGAACGTCCCCATGGACGCACCGCAGAGCTATGGGGGTGCCCCTCGCTCAAACCGGGTATATTACATCCCTCCTGACGATGGTCTGCCCGCACCCCGAGTCTAATATAGTCTCTACGGGGTTCCCATTGACCCATATTTTCCTTGTTACCTGTGCGGGGCTCGCTGCTCCTCTGTCCGGTCCACCCCCTCGCCTCTGGCCGAAGGTGCAATCCATCAGGGTACAATCTCTTTTGTAGTGTCCCTCCTGGCCACATTGGTAGCAAACCACCTTTGGTGCTCCTTCCTGTGTGGAGACCCCCTGTCCGGTATCGGTCGCTCGGTCTACCCTGGCTTCGCCTGATGGCCGGCTCCACCGGGGTGCCAACCTCCTTTCTGGGAGGGGTCCTAAGGGGCCTCGCCGCCCTTCTCCACCGCGCATGGGTCCGACGGGTTTCGGTGTGGCTGGCTCACCCTTCCTGGGCTCCCGCTGAAGGCCGCCGGTCACCTTTCCTTCCACCCCTTCCGCAGCTAGGAAGTGCTCCATCAGGGTTATGGCTTCGTCCAGGGTCTCCGGTAGGTGACGGCGTACCCATAGCTGCCCTTCCGTGGGGAGGATATGGATATATTGCTCCAGGATGACCAGGTCGGCTACCTGGGTCCCTGTCTTGTTCTCGGGTTTGAGCCACCACGTGCCTGCTTCCTTCACCCGCTGAGCCACGGCCCGCGGTCGCTCTTGTAGGTCGTATCTAGCTTCGTGGAATCTCCGTCGATGTGTCTCCGGGGTGACCCCTAGCTGGTCGAGGACCGCCTCTTTAACTTTATAGTAACATAATGCGTCGCAGGTCGACATCCCCCGGTATGCCAGCTGGGCCGGTCCCGACAGATAGGGTGCGAGGAGGGTCGCCCAATGTTCCTGTGGCCATTTGGCCGCGGTGGCCACCCGCTCAAAAGTAACCAAAAATGCCTCTGGGTCATCTTCCGGTCCCAGCTTAGTCAGGCGTATGGGCAACTGCGCCCCAATCTCCTCGCCCGCTCCCGGCGACCCGGTTACGACCCCGACTGGTGCTCCCCGCAACTCCCTCGCCGCCTGGTCCTGTCGCTCTTGGAATTGGGTCAGGAGCTGCTGCAGGGCCTGCATCTGTTGTTGCTGCTGCACCTTTTGGGTCTCCGTCCACCATTCCAGAATCTTATTGGGTTCCATGTTCCCCTAGAAACCAGGGCTACGTTAACCCTCACTACCTTCCCCCTGGACCCCTATTTCGGGGTCTTTCCTACCCACATTCTCCACCACGTGTAAGGCGCCCCAGCGGAGAAGGGGGGGGAACCCCCTCCCCTCGATAACCCTCCTCTCTGGTCGCCCCTCTCGTCCCAATATAACTCCAATTATGCCTGGTATCGTTGCGCCTCTCAAGGCCCAGGCCGCGCACCAACCTACCCGGCTGGTTGGGGGGAAGGGGGTCCGGGCCCGCCCTCGCTCCGGACCCCGACCCAGGGCCCTAGAGTCAGGATGCCTGTCCTCACTCAAAACGGGGGGGGGGGGTCTGGGAACCCTAAACTCCCCCGCTCACGGGTTCCGCGGCACCGTCCTGGGCCGCTTCTTCCCCCCCAGCCAGAGTCTACCTCTAGCCCTGACCCCCCGGGTTAAACTGCACCCAGGGCCGCCAGTACCTGGTTCCGTCCGCCTTCGCCAGGGCCGCTCCTCCCTTCCCCAGGCCTTCCCCTTTTCCTGGCCCAGAGTCCATTTTTAAATTCCCCGCTGGGCGCTGGGAGATGATGGGCTGCCCCACGTCATCGGCCTGCATCCTGCCCCCGGGGCGCGCTGGTGACGTCACCCCCGGCGCCATCCCGAACAGGCGCCCGCCCCCCCCCGGAGTCCCCGCGTCCGGGTCCGGGTGCCGCTATCGCCCGTCCTGGCTCGGCCGGGGCTTCCCGCCCTGGTACGGCTCCGGCTCCGCACCCGGGTTGCCACGGGCCCGCGGCGGTTTCCGGGGGTGGTGGGGCTACCCCGCCAGAAATAGGTACACAGAAACCTGGTGGAGTGAGGGCAATCAATGGGACACAATCATTCCGGGGTACAAAATATATCGGAAGGACAGAACAGGTCGTGCGGGTGGGGGAGGGGCACTATATGTGAAAGAAAATTTAGAATCAAATGAAGTAAAAATCTGAAATGAATCAACATGTTCCATAGAATCGCTATGGATAGTAATTCCCTGCTCTAATGCTGTTCGTCCATCGAGGTCGATGAGGACCACCCGGTGTCATCAGTTTAGTTGTGGGTGGGTTCGGAGATGGCTGATTAGTCCAATCCGAGCCCGAAATTGACGGTTACAGTGGGGACATGGAAGATCGGACTGCCGACCGGAGCAAGAGAAGATACCAGCCCTGGACTTGCGAAGAAGACGTTTCTCTGCAGCATAACACAGTCTCTTTTGTTTGTGGGCTATTGCACCATCATGTATTTGTCTGCGCCAGGCGGAACGATCATCAGCAATACTCTCCCAGTTTCCAGGATCTATGTTACAGTTCTTAAGGGAGGCCTTAAGGGTGTCTTTGAATCTCTTCTTTTGACCTCCAAGAGATCGGTTGCCGTGTTGTAATTCACCATAGAGCATCTTCTTGGGCGATCGATCATCGGACATGCGCACAACATGGCCAGCCCATCTGAGTTGTGCCTTGCAAAGCATGGTGTGAATGCTTGTCATATTAGCCTGTAGAAGAACATCAGTATCTGGAACTTTATGCTGCCATCTTATCTTCAGCAGTTTCCATAGACAGTTCAGGTGGAAGTGATTCAGCTTTTTCGCATGACAACTATATACAGTCCAGGTCTCACAAGCATAGAGGAGGGTGGGCAAGACAACCACCGAGTAGACTTTTAGCTTGGTCTCAGTCTTAATGCCTCTTCGATTCCAAACATTAAGTTGAAGCCTTCCAAAAGCTGCACTGGCTCTGGCGATTCTAGTATTCACCTCCTCGTCGATGTTGGCTGCCTTCGATAGAGTGCTGCCAAGATATGTAAACCTGTCCACGTTATCGAGCTTCTGGCCATTGACAGTGATGGATGGCTCAGTGTAGTCACAGCCAGTCCTATTCAACTTGTTCATAAATGATCTGGAGAAAGGGGTAAGCAGTGAGGTGGCAAAGTTTGCAGACGATACTAAACTGCTCAAGGCAGTTAAGACCAAAGCAGACTGTGAAGAACTTCAAGAAGATCTCACCAAACTAAGTGATTGGGCAACAAAATGGCAAATGAAATTTAATGTGGATAAATGTAAACTAATGCACATTGGAAAAAATAACTCCAACTATACATATAATATGATGGGAGCTAATTTAGGAATCTTACATTAGATTGTCAGTGCTCTTGCGCAAATTCAAGCGGCCAGTGTAGACAGCTGGCAAGTTTTTCCACAAAAGCAGCCACTTTTGCAGAAAAACTTGCGAGTCTAGATGCAGCTTGTCTGTACTGCTCCTCAGGGGGGGCAGTGATCTCAGCTCTGTGCCTTGGGTGGGGGAGAAGAGGGAGCTGGCCCAGCAGGACAGGGTGGCAAGAAGCCCCAGAGCAAGCCAGCGGGCAAGTGTCAGTGGCCATGTCAGTGTAACCGCCACCAGGCACATTTGAACCTGTGCCCTCTGGAGCTGAGTAGAGGAGCCACTACCCTCTGGGCTTGACAGTCTAAGCCAGCTTTCTCATAGACTCATAGACTTTTAGGTCAGAAGGGACCATTATGATCATCTAGTCTGACCCCCTGCACAGTGCAGGCCACAGAATCTCACCCACCCCCTCCTAGAATAATCCTCTCGCCTATATCTCAGACATTGAAGTCCTCAAATGGTTTAAAGACCCCAAGATGCAGAGAATCCTCCAGCTGTGATCCGTGCCCCATGCTACAGAGGAAGGCGAAAAACCTCCAGGGCCTCTGCCAATCTACCCTGGAGGAAAATTCCTTCCAGACCCCAAATATGGCGATCAGCTAAACCCTGAGCATGTGGGCAAGACTCACCAGCCAGACACCCAGAAAGTTCTCTATAGTAACTCCTATCATCCCTCCATTGGCCTATTTCCCACTGATAATGAATGGTCAATTAGTTACCAAGATCATGTTATCTCATCAAACCATCCCCTTCATAAACCCATCTAGCTTAATCTTGAAGCCAGATAGGTCTTTTGCCCCCACTACTTCCCTTGGAAGGCCGTTCCAGAACCTCACTCCTCTAATGGTTAGAAACCTTCGTCTAATTTCAAGTCTAAACTTCCTACTAGCCAGTTTATATCCATTTGTTCTTGTGTCCACATTGGTATTAAGCTTAAATAATTCCTCTCCCTCCCTGGTATTTATCCCTCTAATATATTTAAAGAGTGCAATCATGTCCCCCCTCAGCCTTCTTTTGGTTAAGGTAAACAAGGCAAGCTCCTTGAGTCTCCTTTCATAAGACAGGTTTTCCATTCCTCGGATCATCCTAGTGGCCCTTCTTTGTACAGAAGCAGACTGTGAGGGGCTCCAAGAAGATCTCACCAAACTGAGTGATTGGGCAACAAAATGGCAAATGAAATTTAATGTGGATAAGTGTAAAGTAATGCACATCGGGAAAAATAACCCCAACTATACGTACAGTATGATGGGGGCTAATTTGGCTACGACAAATCAGGAAAGATCTTGGAGTTATCGTGGACAGTTCTCTGAAAACTTCCACACAGAGTGCAGCGGCGGTCAAAAAGGCAAATAGGATGCTAGGAATTATTAAGAAAGGGATAGAAAATAAGACCCAGAATATCTTACTGCCCCTGTATAAAACTATGGTACGCCCTGTCACGTTACTGAATTTGAGGAAAGCAGCCAGATCACTGCTGCACTCACAGGTGGGGGTGTTGGCCCCAGAAATGGTATAAAAGGGGGCCGTGTGAGGTGTTGAATAGAAGGAATGGTCCCAAAGGCGGAGGTCTGGTTGCCGGGACTGTCTTTACAGGTTTACCCACGTTGTGGGCTTGGCAGACAGGGCAAGCCAGACAGTAATCTTTGGCTGCTTGGGAGAATTTGGGAGCAAACCAATTTTGTTTTAGGGTTGCCACCATCCCCCCTTTGCCAACGTGCGACAATCCATGGAGCACGGGGGCAAGGTGAGGTAGCAAGACCACTGGGGCAACAATGCAGCCATCAGAGCTGCACCACAAGTGGTCCGGGTGCAAGGTGCACCCTGCCAGTCTCCACTCCTGCTTTTCCGATTCTGGGGCTTGGTCCTGCAGGAGGGCCAGTTCCGACAGAGACGGCATAGGAGCTGGCGGTGGTGTGAGAGAAGGGTATAATGTTTCAGCCCGAGGAGGACATAGGGCGGCTGCCTTAGCAGCCCGATCGGCCATATCGTTCCCTAATGCAACTTCATTAGAGGAAGAGGAATGAGCTTCTCACTTAACAATAGCAAGAGCCGAGGGTAACAGAACTGCATCGAGTAAAGCAGCTACATAAGGTCCATTCTTTATAGAGTGGCCAGAGGAGGTAAGAAAACCTCGCTGCTTCCAGAGTGTACCAAAATCATGAACTACGCCAAAGGCATGCCGGGAGTCAGTGTGAATAGTAGCAGAAGTTCCCGCAGCAATATGACAGGCCCTTTTAAGAGCCATCAATTCAGCTACCTGTGCGGAAGAAACAGCAGGTAAAGGGGCAGATTCCACTGCATCCCAGACAGTACAAACTGCATAGCCTGCTACTAGAACTCCACCACTGTGTCTACATAGCATCCCTTTTCCGGAAAAGGGTGCCAAACGAGACAAGTCGGAATTGCAAATGCCGCAGGGGATTTAAATATCCCCCGCGGCATTTGCATGAACATGGCTGCCGCTTTTTTCCGGCTCGGGGCTTTGCCAGAGAAAAGCGCCAGTCTAGACGGGATCTTGCGGAAAATTAAGAGGAATAAGGGATCTTCCAGAAAAGGCGCTATTTTCCAAAAGATCCCGTCTAGACTGGTGCTTTTCTCCGGCAAAGCCCCGAGCCAGAAAAAAGCGGCAGCCATGTTCATGCAAATGCTGCGGGGGATATTTAAATCCCCTGCGGCATTTGCAATTCCGACTTGTCTCGTTAGCATCCCTTTTCCGGAAAAGGGTGCCAGTGTAGACACAGCCCACTAGAATTATAAAGGCAAAAACCATCTGTGTAAAGCACAAAGTCAGGATTATCCAAGGGATTTAAATTATTCTTTCGTTAAAACAACAATATTGTACACACAACAATGTTTGAAATACATATATCACAATTAAGACACACAAGACAAATTTGGACAGAACACAAACTTTATTATGTCATGACACAGAACCATGGTTTTTCTTTAGTCGATTTTCTTCAGTTAATTTTCAGCTGATATTAGCGCTTTCTGATGATCTGAAAGACAAAGAAAACATTTCTACCCCTAGTGGGGTGACACATTGGGGCTGTCTCTACACTGGGCCACTTATTCTAGAAAATCAGCCGCTTTTCTGGAATAAGTTGCGAGCTGTCTACACTGGCCCTTGAATTTCCGGAAAAGCAACGATGCTCTACTGTACAAAATCAGCCGCTATTCCAGAAACACTATTCTGCTCCCGCTCGGGCATAAGTCCTTATTCCGGAACACTGTTCCGGAAAAGGGCCAGTGTAGACAGCCCAGTAGTCTTTTCCGGAAAAGCGCGTCTACATTGGCCACAGACGCTTTTCCGGAAAAAGGGCTTTTCCGGAAAAGCAGCCTGCCAATGTAGACGCTCCTTTTCCGGAAAAACTGAAAACGGAATAGTATTCCGTTTTAAGCATTTCCAGAAATTCATGCCAGCGTAGACACAGCCATTATGTCTTAGAATACTTTTCCTTTACAGATGTTCTTGCTAATTTTTGAGCAGCCTGCTGTTACCCACTGTTATGCTTTTATTTTGCACACCAGCTTCAGAGGGTTTGAGTAAATTACTTCATTGTTCAATTATTAAGTTAAAGGTGGCATGCCTCAGTTTCCCTTTTGTACTGCAGACCAGGCTTTTTTTAGTGTGTGAAGCTTCCAATGATTCACTGCCACAGAAACTCTTTCTTAGAACAAGGCGCTTGCTAGTTACTATTCCAGCAAGCAAAAAAGGTTTTCTTTTCTTGAAAAGAATCATATACAATGTTACAGGCTTACTTATGGGGGACAGTGCCCCCCCTCCCCTTCTCCAGAACAGACGGGCAGACCTTGGATCTGAAAGCAAGCCAAAAGTGCTATCAACTCAGCCTTGAGCAGAGACACAGTGAAGTTTCTGGGCTTGGATTTTTAAAACAATAATTTGTTTCCTTGGAAGGCAAATTTAACCCTTAGGGTGCAGCTTTTACAAATTTACAATGTATAGATTTTATGATTTTATGCAGTTAACCAATTAAGTTTCAGTAGAATTCCTTATTTTCCCTGTAATAGATTCAACAAAGTATCTGTAGCCAAATGTTGAAACTTGATTGTTTCTTTGCCTAGAAGATTAAAAGAGGCTGCAAGAAACAAGGAGTCGTTTTTAAAGCAGGTTTTCCTTCTTACGCATTACAATATTGATTAATTTCTTTTCCTTAGAATTTGGAGGACACTTCCCTTAAGCTGTTAAACTTATTTTAAACTTGGTGTTTCACTTTGGATCAGGCAAGTTTGTTACAGGAGCCCGTGTTCTTAAAAGGGAAGAGCTAATTCCTTTCAGTTATTTTTTGTTTCCTCTCTATTTGTGTATGCGTCATAAAGAGGGGTAGAGGGGTGATCTTGTGCCGAATTCCCCCCTAAGCTTGGGAGAGGCGGCGCAGTTGATACGGACGCGCCAACTGAGAAATCCTTTTCTCTCACCTCTTATGCATTCTTTTGGCACAGAGGCACTGCAGCTGCTTGTAAGTTACATTTCTCACTGCAGGGTGGATTTTTGCTTTTCTTTCATCCCTCAGGGCTTTAATTTTTCCTTTTTTTTCCAATTTGTTAAATGCTTACAGGTCCTTGGATCATTATGCACATACATGTAGTACACAGGGGTGCCTTTTGGCAGAGTGGGGGGTGTTTAGACTAACCCCCACCTAAACTAACTCTACACACTCCAAAGAAAGAGTCTGCTGGGTCTAGAGTGTTAGACCTTAGCAGCTCATGAAATAAGGGGAGTCGTCACTCCCTCACATATCCGCTGGGTCTCGAGGTTCAGCTGACCCTCCCCCTTTGCGTTCAGAGCTCCCTTGTGGGAGAGCCCTGGTGCAGCTGGGATCAGATCAAGTCTCAGACCTATGCAGCAGCATTCATACTCCACTCATTACATTCATACTCATTTTCCACACCATTTTTTTTCTTTTTTACATTTTTTTCCCTACAGTTTCCACATTTAGATGCATCTTTCTTTACTGTCCAGTTCCCATGGGTTTCTATTAAGTGGCACTGCCCTAAGACACCCGGCACTTAATATCAGACTTCATTAGGATCCTATACCAGGGAAAACCAGGGCACTGGAATTCCTCTAGACTGACCTACCCCCATTTTCTGCACGCTTTGAAAGACTCTGTGAGGCACCGAACCAAGAGTTCTCCTGCTCACACTATTTTCTCCTGCAGGTCACCGAACCAAAGTTTGCCTGCTTGCAAGATCCCCCGCCTTTGTTTCTGAGGCACTGGACCCAAAGTCCACCTGGCTCGCAGGGGTTTCCGGCACCTGCCCCAGCCCAGCAGAACACCACGTCCTGGCGCCTGGAGACAGCCTGGCGGAACGGGGAAATACTATGGCCTGGGGTTAGCGTTAAAGGTTAGTATTACGTCCGCAAGTGACAGAGATAACAAAGCTTTCCCACAGTTCCGTGTGCCGAGAGAGAGTAATGGCACCACACCAGCTTTTAGCGTCCGAACACAGAGGGTCCAGCGCATGGCTGCCTCACTAGAGACACCGGTGTGCACTTTTGGAACTGACACACATAAGACAGGCCTAATAGACAAAGACAGACATAGACAGATGTCGTGGAATAAACACACACTAGCTTTAGGTTTCAAGTCAGACAAAACCACTTTAATAGCCCGGGGGCGGGGGGGGGGGTTGTCGCAGATGGCAGGGAGTCAGCCCTTACCGATACGAGGCCCCCCTTTACACTCAAAAGTCTGAGGGTATGTCTACACTACCCCGCTAGTTCAAACTAGGAGGGTAATGTAGGCATACCGCACTTGCAAATGAAGCCCGGGATTTGAATTTCCCGGGCTTCATTTGCATAAGCGGGGAGCCGCCATTTTTAAAACCCCGTTGGTTCGAACCCCGTGCAGCGCGGCTACACGGGGCACGAACTAGGTAGTTCGGACTAGGCTTCCTAGTTCGAACTACCATTACTCCTCGTGGAATGAGGAGTAACAGTAGTTCGAACTAGGAAGCCTAATGTAGGCAAGTGCGGTATGCCTACATTACCCCGCTAGTTCGAACTAGCGGGGTAGTGCAGACATAAACTGAGTCTTCTCACAAAGACACAGTGGAAATTTACAGGGAAAAGAGGAGGTAAGGTACTTTACCCTTAAATGGTGACAACTGCTTGACCTGTTAACCTATTGCAAGCAGTGCGGTTTTTTGCTTAATGGCATTGTAGTTACTTGCTCAACTTGCGTAAGAAGCTCGCTTCTGACGCAGGACGCACTGCGTAATGTTCAGTCTTTTTGGCCAAGCTGGTGAGGCCTCAGGGCTACCTCCACATTCCCCCCTTTGAGACTTTATAGTCTCACACTTTCATCAGTCCAAGAGTGCAGTAGACAAGCCGCAGACGTCCCCCTCGTGACTCTTCATCCGAAGATCAATCACTGAATAGCCCATGCTGTCTCATCACCTGCTTTTGTCTCTTAGGATTGTCCATTTACCAGCATTAGGCTTTGTATTTCTTTGTCAATGTCTTCTTCTTTTTGCCGCATTTCCAGATACATAAGTTGAATTTCTCGTGACATCGTAGGGCTAAGTGCCTTTGCAGTGGTTGTACATAATTTGGTTATTAAAGCTTTAAACAGATGAATAACAACAATAATTACACAAAGAATTCCTACCCCCCATAATATCCATTGTAACAGTTTCTGTCCCCATGAGCTTATGTTGGCCATGGCCCACTCCCATAATGACCAACTACGGAGGTTATTTACCTCTTGGGCGGTTTTTCTAATGCTCTTAATGATGCTGGTCAAGTTACCAGAGTTGTTGGGAATATATGTACAGCAAGGTCCTCCTTTAATTAAGGCACGTATGCCTCCTTGTTCAGCCAGCAAATAATCTAATGCTAGTCGTTTTCTAATGTCATTTCCCGATTTTGTTTAGCCTCTTGCTTAATGAGTTCAAATCCTTGAGCCATGTAATTTGCCACTGTTTCTAATGCAAGTGCTAACTGGTTTATTTGGGCCTTGAGTTTAAATGGTGCAGCGGGAGACAGATTAATAAAAACATTCCCTAAGTTTCTTATCCAAGGTGTAATTTGGAGCTCCCGCTTTTTTCATGGGCCCACTGCTGGGGCAGTTCTTTTGTTCTAAATATTGCGCTGGGCATTAATAGAGCACTTCCAACTGCACACCAACCATGCCAATATTTTGGCAGGCTGGTATGGCCCTGGGGCCCGCACAATAGGAGATGCCCTGGCCTAGTGTGTCTAACGGTTGTAAATCCTCTATGATCCCAGTGACTGGCATATTTCCCACAGAGATGGCCTCGGCCTTTTGCACCGGTTATGTTCCAACCCCATCCCTGTATTCCTCTAAGCAATGGACCAAGCAAACACCAATGATAGGGAACACTAGAGAGGTTTTTTGTGGTAGGGTCCCAAGGTAGAAATGCAGAATAAGTTTCATTGGTGATTTGGGAAGCATTATAAGTAGTTCCATTTTTAAAAATTAAATGGGTTGCATTAATGGTAAGGTTACAATTTAGCTGTAGCCCAACAAATATTGACTGGTTATTATAATTATTTTTTGACTTTTCCCAACAAAATTGCGCTTGAGTTAAGGGATTATCTAAATTCACATGATAGTCTGAGGGATAAGGGTGCCAGGAAGGATCTTTATCAGCCGCCTCACTTCCCCAGCTTTGTAAATCAGAATAGTTTGCTTCTATAGCAGTGATGGGGTATGGAGATTGGGATGTTGATAGAGAGTTTCGTCCACACAACCAACACTTAGGTAAATTCAAAGGTTTGGCTATAGCTACAGTTGCATGAATATAAGAATTTTTAGTCCAAGCAACATCAGAGATTAGCAGAGAATTACGCCATTCAGCAAAGGTGCAGGAAGAAAGGAGAACAATTAGAATAAAACGTAACATACTTAAAAATTAGGCTTCCAACATAAAATTAGTAACAAAAAACTAACTATACCTAAAAGAAAAAACAACAACCCCTGGGGCTTTTCTAGATCCCAATAGTTGTCAATCTCTGTCCAAGGGTCCCAGATGGTAGAATTCATTTAAAAAAATGGGAGGTTTACCACCCCTTTCCCCCCCGATATATATATCTCCAATAACAAACTCCTATAATTCCCAGAACTGTGAAAATGACAAATCCTGTACCAAACAATTCAGTCGTGGGGATCATTAAGTCCTTTTTCCCTCATGACCATAAGTTATATCGTGGAAACTCTGTCTCTGTAGAATGTGTAACTGGTTCTGCTGCAACTGGAGGTGCAGTAGCTGAGAACGGATGTAGATCAGCCGGGGGAGGTACCTTTTTGCAGTGCGATGCGTGTACCCAGCTCTGGAGTCCTTCACATTTTACAGCAGTGTGAGTGGTTAGCAGAACTTGGTAAGACCCTTTCCAGTGAGGTTGGAGGGCATTTTTCCGCTGGTGTGCCTTGATGTAGACCCAGTCTCCAGGCTCTAAAGGATGACACGGCTCCGACGCAGGTTCGGGAAGGGCTTCCTTGACCTGCGTGTGAATAGACCCTACACATTTCATTAAGGCTTGACAATAACTTAACATTGTCGGGGACTCTAACCCAGATGGCCTTGGTTCGTTGTCTGACCGCGAAGAGACAGGCAACACCAGCAAGGTCCAATCACAAGCTCTTTATTGAAGAGTGCACACAACAATAGAGAGCGGCCCGTCTCCAAAGAGAACCAGCCCCGATCACAGTTACAAGTAGGTTTATATAGACAGTTCCGTTGCGTCACAGACTACTCGATTAAGCAGCCCACCCCCCTTTGTCGGTTAGAAGCTTCTAGTATTCATGCTTACCTAGCCAACTATACAATGTGGCCTTAAACAATTCATAATGCATCAGCAACTCTCTTATCAATCACAGAAGACAAGTACCAGGAACAAACAGAGGGCAAAACAGGGAGTTAAGATCAGAGGGAAAATAGAAACAGGGAGTTCCTTGATCAGTTCTCAGAACAAGCGGTTCTGCTCCACCTCAAGTACAAGAATGCAATTTTTCACTTAGTTTACTTCTGCTCCAGTTCTGCTCAGGGATTACCCAGAAACCTTTGTTAGCTTCTTTTTGGTTTTCCTTAGGCCCTCTTTTCTAGGGCCTAACAGTCCCCCCTTTGTCCCTAGAGTACCACGAAGGGGACTCGTGGGACATACGTACAGCAGTGAGTGATGGACAAATTACTGCTTAGAGGAGCACATCTTGGTGCCCATCCAACACCCACAGTGGATCATAACATAAAGAACCACTAGGCCACAAATAATAATGACAGCAGTGCAAAGCAAATTATGGAGCCAACCACCTATATTTGGGAACCAGCTAAACAGATCACTCCACCAAGAATCCTTTCTTTCTCCTCCATGATCTTTTGCTACTTGCACAAGGTGGTTTGCTCTGTCCCAGGTGGCATTATAAACATCAGGGACATACACCCAACATTCTTGCCCGATCAAAGCACATGTCCCTCCCTGAGAGGCTAACAAAATATCTAATGCCAAGCGATTTTGAAGAACCATCTACCTCAATTTCTTTTTCTCAGTTGCCAAATCCATCAGAGCATCAGCAGTGGTATTTGCCATTATCTCCAAGACCCCCTGGCGCCTCATTAATCCTTCTCCTATTCGCCAAGTGGCCCCTCCACAGGCAAAATGGAATCCTGCACAAGCACCTGTCCAAACATTCATAGCTCGCCATGTAAGAGGGCGAGATTCCTTAGCATCCGTCTCAGTGTCTCTTACACTTCTAATCTTTCCACTGGGAAGGTGGGGGCAATAAACCACAGGTGGTTCTAACCATGCCAAATAGCAGGATCCGCTTCCGGAGGGAAGAAGAACTATGTATGCCTTATTACCACACACCCAATATACTCCAAAAAGAGTTGGGAAGGCTTTGGACCAGGTAGTATTGAAAACCTAACCTTAGAGGTATGTGCAGAGCATAGGCACATAGTGTGATTCGGCCAGTGATATTGAAGCGTGCAATTAAAGACATAGGCTGCGTCTAGACTGGCAAGTTTTTCCGCAAAAGCACTTGCTTTTGCGGAAAAACTTGCCAGCTGTCTACACTGGCCACTTGATTTTGCGCAAAAGCACTGACGCTCTACTGTCCGAAATCAGTGCTTCTTGTGGAAATGCTTTGACGTTCCCATTCGGGCAAAAGCCCTTTTCCGGAAATGCTTTTGTGCAAAAGGGCCAGTGTAGACAGGCAGCTAAGACGTTTTGCGCAAAAGCAGGCTAAACAGAAAAAACCCCTAGTGGACGCTTGCAGACTTCGTAGCCGCAGTCAGCTCCCTGGACTTCCTGTAACCTGAGCCCCCTTAAAGCAGACACAGGCTGCTGAGCTCACACGGCAGGACCCTTCCTCAGACCTCTGGCCACAGCTCTGCCATGTGGCCCCTGCCGTCCAGCAGACACCCCCGCCCAAGCACAATGGCAGCTCCAGGGGGGGGGATCAGCCACCCGCACCTCCAGCACAGGAGGCCCCCAGGGCCAGAAAAAGAAGGGCCCCATCCTTGTCCTCGGGGGAGCTGGAGACACTGCTGGACCTCTGGCAGGAGGAGGAGGCCCTCCACGACACCCGGTCCCAGCACCGCAACGCCGAGATCTTTGCCCACATGGCCCAGGCGCTCGCCCAGCAGGGCCATCCAGCCCGGACCCTCGAACAAGTCTGGGCGAAGGTAAAGGAGCTGCGCCTGGGCTACGTGAGGGCCAGCGAGGGCCAGGGGGCAGGAGCCAACAGCTGCCCCCATTACGACCAGCTCCACGCCATCCTCAGCCAGCCAGCACCGCAAGCCCCGGACGTCCCGGTGGACAGCAGTGTGCCCCCCCCCCCCCCCGTCACCAGGACCACCGTGGCGGGGGAAGGAGACAGCAGTGCGTCGGAGGATGAGGCCGGCACTGCCACCCTGCAGGCCCCCTCCGGCAGTCCTGACGTCTCCCGCGCATCCTCGGAGGCTGGGGAAGGATCCCCCGGTTTGTCTTGCACTTTGCACTCACAAGGGCGGGGGGTGGGGGGAGAGCACGTCACTCAGGCCACGTGAGCTGCACGCTGCGTAGCATTAGGCAGCAAGCAGCACGTGCAACCACGTGCAGCCTGGTGACCGAGCGGCACGTGGCCGCGGCAGGCAGCTGCAGGGCACGCCTGGGACCGTGCTGCTCACACACATCCGGCAGGACCAGGGAGAAGGGTGGATGCCGGCTGGAACCAGGCAGGGCCCCAGGGACTCAGCCCAGAGCCCGCACCTCCGCAAGGGTGCAGCACGCAGAACGGCAACACTGTCCCATGCCTCGCTGTGAGGCACAGTCCGCTGCTCCTGGGAAAACCGCAGCGTCACAGCCCTGTGAGCGTGGCCTCCACCGAGCCCCTCGCCTGCTCCCGGTGCCTTGGCTGGCTCCCCGAGGGAAGTCCCCACTGCGGCCGCACATGTCCCTGGGCTACGTGTGTGAGGGATAATGGGGGGGGGGGGGGGAGGGGAGGCGCTCAGGCCGGCCCTAGGGCCGCCTGAGTTTTGCTGCAAGGATGGGACACTCCCCAGTCACTCTCCTGGTTCTGTCCAGGAGACATCCCACGTGATGGGGATCTGAGAGCCCAGACCACGTCTGCCAGATGTGCTCCCAGGCACTGTGTGGGGATGCATCTCGCTCCCTGTCAAACACCAGTGATTAGCCCAAGGCCTCACAGCCTCCACCGGCAGGGAGGTCCACAGGTGAACACAACACAAGCACCCTCCCACCCCCCACGGGGCCAGGACACAGACCGGTGCTTACAATACTGGAGGAGGACCCTACTCCGGGGCAGTCCTCCTTGCAAACATACAACACAGGGGGCAGGGGGGTAACTGAGTGGGCCCAAGCCACACTACTGTGGGGTCACCTGGGCTCAGGGGTGGAGGGCATGAGGTGTGGGGACAGTGGCCGGCCTGCCTGCCTGACCCATCCTTTCTTCTCTTCCCTGCAGCGGGACCAAGCACAAGCCGGGGACCGTCTAGTCCTGCAGCAGCAGTGGCAGCGGCAGCAGCGGCACCCCCAGCCGCCCAACCACCGAGGCGGCGGCTCCGCCACCAGGACCAGCTCCTTCAGCGCCATGTGCAGGCTGTCGAGCGCGTCGAGGCAGCCATTATGCACTGCGGGGAGGTGGACCTGCAGTGGCGCCAGGAGGCCTGGGGCTCCTTCCAGGCTCAGTGCGTCCGCATGGCGGATTCGATCGCCACCCTCGCCGCCCACATTGGCCATGCCGTCCACTATGGCATCGCCTTGCCCCACGCCCCCACCATCCCTCCCCTAGCACTGCCCCTCGCCCCTCCTGCAATGGCCCCTCCTGCCCCTGCTCCTGCTCACCTCCCCGTGCAGCCTGCCCCAATGCGGCCTGCCCCCCATGTGCAGGTCCGCCCCCACAGGAGCGGTTGCAGGGGCCACCCCTCCAAGGACTAGCCCCTCCCCCTCCCAGTTGAAGGTCTCCTCCCCCTCCCCCTCCCAGTTCAAGGTCTCCTCCCCCTCTCCCCCTTGTAAATAAAAACATACACGTTTTTCTGTTGAAAACAAAACTGTGTTGTTTATTGTGTTACTCGAGGTAACTTAAATAATTGATTTGAGATGCCAATTAGCCAACTAAATTTAAGAAGATTACAAAATGTGGACACCAAATACCGTATCTATCACCGGTCGTTCCTTTAATCGGTCATTGGTTTGTGGCGCAAAAATAAATACTGACACTTTAAGTAAAATTTAAACCACAAACTATATTAACATAGATAACAAACCAGCAAGAAAGGTTAAAACACGAACACAAAGAATATTTACATAGTCTAGACACAGGGACGATTGTAGTGTTGTTGGCGACCTCAGTCCTTTGGTCCTTCCGGGCCTCGGGAGAGGAACAGCCAGGAGATCCCTCGAAGACGACTGGAATCGGGTACGCTGACTCGAGCCTTCCGCACGAACCACGAATCCTCTTCCTGTTCTTCGGGACAGCTCGGACAGGCGATGGTGGCCTAAACCCTAGCCTAAACTAAAAGAAAAACCCGAACTACGTCTGACGCACCCGACAAACATGCACAATGACGGCCGATATGCTTCAAACTGACGCTGCCTGACAAACAGTCATGATGACGATAGCTAATTTAACTAAACCTAACTCTGGATCCAATTTAAATTGGTAGGTGCAAATCTTCCGCTTGACCTGACCTGACAGACAAGACTACCAGGAGTCTTCGTACCCAACAAAAAAAGAACTAACCGAACCGAACCCAAATCACCCCGGTGTGACACAGGCTTATATAGGTGAGACTCATGCATTATTCATGAGCGTTCTTTTGAATTGATTGGGTGTTGAGAGGATGCATTTACATAAACATGAGCATGGTTTAAACTGATTGGTTCCATGTGTGGCGAGGTAGCCCCGCCCCTCCCTAGAACCCCGGTGTCTCCACGGGAAGCAGGGGCGCCCCAGTGCAGCCACAACGCGGGGGAGCACACCGGCAGGGGCGGGAGGTCAGCTGGGATGGCGTCGGCCGTGACGTCACCAGCACGACGCCCAGGGGCGTCGCCGGGTGATGACGCTGGGGGAAGCGTCATCCTCCCGCGTCCGGCGGGAAATTCAAAAGGGGACTACAGGCCAGAGGAAGGGGGAGAGCCCTGCAGCGGAGGAATGTCACAGCCAGGACTTCCTGGACCCGACTACTGGAGACCCTGGGTGAGTCTTAACCCGGGGCCCCCAGGCTAGCGGCAGCTCACTGCCAGGGAAGAAGACACCCAGGGCGGGGGCGTGGACCCCGAGAGCGGGGGAGTTTAGGGGTTTTTTAACCCCCTCCGCTAGGCAGGAACGTGCGTCCTGACCTTAGGGCCCTGGGTCGGGGTTCGGAGCGAGGGTGGGCCCGGACCCCCTTCCCCGGCAAGCAAGGGGACAGCCGAGCGCCTCCTGGCAATTGTAAAAGCGCATAATTCAATAAACTAAAAGGCACGCCATACACAGAAAGGGGGTGTTACTTGGGGGTTGGGGGAGCACGGACGCGGTTGATCCCCCACACGTGGTGGAGAATGTGGGCACACTAGACCCCGAAATAGGGGTCGCCCGGACGGAGCGGGTGAGGTTAACGGATTGTTGATCAGTAGGGGAAGATGGAAGTCAATAAGATTTTGGAGCGGTTGATGGAAAACCAGAAGTTGCAGCAGCAACAGCAGACCCAGACGCTGCAACAGCTCCTCTCCCAGTTCCAAGATCGCCAGGATCAAATGTTGAGGGAACTCAGGGGAGCGCCGGCAGGGGTAGTAACCGGGGGGATCGGGACCCCGGGAGACGGAGAAGGAATGGGGCCTCAGTTACCCATACGATTGACTAAGCTTGGGCCAGAGGACGACCCCGAGGCCTTCCTGATTACGTTCGAAAGGGTGGCCACGGCGGCGAAGTGGCCCCAGGAGCACTGGGCGACCCTCCTGGCCCCCTATCTATCGGGACAGGCCCAGCTCGCGTACCGAGGGATGTCGGCCTGAGACGCACTCTGCTATTTCAAGGTCAAGGAAGCAATCCTCGACCAGTTAGGAGTCACCCCAGAGACCCACCACCGACGATTCCGCGAAGCCCGGTATAACCCTCAAGAACGGCCGCGGGCCGTGGCTCAGCGTGTGAAAGAAGCCGGAATGAGGTGGCTGGAACCGGAAAATAAGACCGGGGTCCAAGTGGCTGACCTGGTTATCCTGGAGCAGTACGTGCGGATCCTCCCTGCCGAAGGTCAGCTATGGGTGCGACGACACTTACCGGAGACCCTTGACGAAGCCGTCACACTAATGGAGCACTTCTTGGCGGCGGAAGGAGTGGAAGGGAAGGGAGCTTCCGGAACCCAGAGGGATCCCAAGAAGGGCGAAGCTGCCCCACCGAAACCTACGGGCTTACCATCCGGCAGGGAGGGGCGGAAAGCCTCCTTAGGCCCTCTCCCGGAGCAGAGGCTGGCGCCCCGTTGGAGCAGACCAACCGGCGAGGCCAGTACGGATCGGGGTACGGAAATGGGACCGGGGATGCCCCCGCAAGGAGGAGCCCAAAAAGGGGCCTGTTATCAGTGCGGCCAAGAGGGGCACTACAAAAAGGACTGCCCTCTGATGGATTGCACCTTCGGACAGAGACGAGGCCGAGGCGCAGAGGGAGGAGAGACGAGCCGTGCGCAGGTGATGAAGGTACTATGGGTTAACGGGAAACGGGTAAAGGCAATACTAGACTCCGGGTGCGGGCAGACTATTGTTCGGGAAGACGTTATATACCCAGCCTGGGCAAGGGGCCCCCCGATAGCCCTCCGGTGTGTCCACGGGGATGTGCATTATTACCCCACGACACGAGTACGGATAAGAGACGGGGACCTGGAAAGGGAGCGCGTAGTCGCCGTCGGCCCAAAGCTGGCGTATCCCCTCCTGCTAGGGCGGGACTGGCCAGGGCTAAGGAGACTACTAGGACAGTGGGGAGGGGCCCGCGCCGCGGGGCAGGCCGAGGAACCCGAACAAGGGACGTTGGTAGCCCAAGGTGAGGAGGACAGGGGAGAACCTCTGACCACAGAACCCGGGCAAGATAGGCCACCGGCGTTCACCCATCTGGAGATAGATGAGGGAGACTTCCTCACGCTGCAGCGAGAGGACCCTACAGTGCGAGCGGCTTGGGACCAAATCCAAGGAGCAGGTGAAGATCGGGAGGGGGACCCGCCGAACCAGACCGTGGGGCCCCGGTTTGAGGTAAGGGATGACCACTTATATCGGGTGTTACACGAGGACCTCCCCGGGGAAGAGAGATGGCAGCTGTTGGTCCCGCGGCCCTATCGGTGGAAAGTCCTCGAGCTAGCCCATGAACACCTGTGGGCCAGGCACTTGGGAACCGAGAAAACCCAACAGAAGGTGCTGCAACGGTTCTACTGGCCTGGGGTGTATCAGGAAATTAAAAACTTCTGCACCTCCTGCCCTCAGTGCCAGAAAACATCCGCAACCCGGGTGCCGCCAGCTTCTTTGGTCCCCCTACCCGTGGTCGGCACCCCGTTCGAACGGGTGGCGCTGGATCTGGTGGGACCCCTCGAGAAATCAGGGCGGGGTCACAGCTATATCTTAGTCATTGTGGACTATGCCACGCGCTGCCCAGAGGCCATCCCCTTAAAAAGGGCCACAGCCCCAGTGATAGCAGAAGCACTAGTAAAGCTATTTTCGTGGTTCGGCCTGCCCAAAGAGCTACTAACTGACCAGGGGACAAATTTAACCTCGAAAGTCATGCCAGATTTATGCGGAGTTTTGCAGATCAAGAAACTCTGAACCTCGGTATACCACCCCCAAACGGACGGATTGGTAGAAAGGTTCAACCGCACCCTGAAGGGAATGCTACGGAAGTTCGCCCAAGATGACCCTCGCGACTGGGACAAGCTGCTCCCGGCCCTGATGTTCGCCATACGAGAGGTACCGCAAGCATCCCTGGGGTATTCACCCTTCGAATTATTATATGGACGACACCCTCGGGGGATCTTAGACCTAGTAAAAGAAGGGTGGGAAGAACATTTGGACCATATAACGACAGTGTTAGAAGCCCTACGCCAAGCAGGGCTGACAGGCAACCCCAAAAAATGTCAGTTTGGGAGGGCGGAAGTTTCATATCTGGGATACACGGTGGGGAGGGGGAAGCTCAAACCCCTGGTAGATAAGGTCCAAGCCGTGCGTGACTACCCCCCCCCCCCCGACTACGAAAAGGAAGGTACGCCAGTTCCTCGGGCTAGCGGGTTATTATAGGCGGTTTATAGCTAACTTCTCTTCTCTAGCCGCCCCTCTTACAGACCTAACCCAGAAAGGACAACCTGAGAAGGTAAGATGGACGCCAGCGTGCGACGTGGCCTTCTGGAAACTCAAAGACCGGCTGGTGCACGCCCCAGTGCTGGCCCAGCCAGATTTTACTAAGCCCTTCACTCTGCAAACGGACGCCTCAGAGGTGGGGCTGGGGGCCGTATTGATGCAGGAGGAGGAAGGCAGGGAACACCCCGTTTTGTATTTAAGCCGCAAACTCTTCCCACGGGAAAGGGGGTACGCGACGATTGAAAAGGAGGCATTGGCCTTAAAATGGGCTATTGACGCCTTACAATACTTTCTTTTAGGGGATAAATTTACCGTGGTGACAGACCATGCCCCTCTACAATGGATAAAAAACATGAAGGACACGAACCCACGGATTTTGCGGTGGTACCTCAGCCTGCAGCCGTACCAATTCCAAGTGATACATCGGGCGGGGTAACCAACGGTAACGTGGACTGTCTATCATGAACGGCAGAGACTCGGGGGAAAGCATGGCGAGTATACTACGAGACTCGAGGGGAAAGGTGTGTGGCGGGGTAGCCCCACCCCTCCCTAGAACCCCGGTGTCTCCACAGGGAGCAGGGGCGCCCCAGCGCGGCCACAACGCGGGGGAGCACACCGGCGGGGGCGGGAGGTCAGCTGGGATGGCGTCGGCCGTGACGTCACCAGCACGGCGCCCAGGGGCGTCGCCGGGTGATGACGCTGGGGGAAGCGTCATCCTCCCGCGTCCGGCGGGAAATTCAAAAGGGGACTACAGGCCAGAGGAAGGGGGAGAGCCCTGCAGCGGAGGAACGTCACAGCCAGGACCTCCCGGACCCAACTACTGGAGACCCTGGGTGAGTCTTAACCCGGGGCCCCCAGGCTAGCGGCAGCTCACTGCCGGGGAAGAAGTGACCCAGGGCGGGGGCGTGGACCCTGAGAGCGGGGGAGTTTAGGGGTTTTTTAACCCCCTCCGCTAGGCAGGAACGTGTGTCCTGACCTTAGGGCCCTGGGTCGGGGTTCGGAGCGAGGGTGGGCCCGGACCCCCTTCCCCGGCAAGCAAGGGGACAGCCGAGCGCCTCCTGCAAATTGTAAAAGCGCATAATTCAATAAACTAAAAGGCACGCCATACACAGAAAGGGGGTGTTACTTGGGGGTTGGGGGAGCACGGACGCGGTTGATCCCCCACACATGACATGACATACATGAATATTCATGCCTAACCGATCCTCATTTACAAAGAAAACAAAAACAAGACAGTTAATGATGTCATTGAGAATGCCCTTCAGATCTGAGTGGATCATCATAGATCTTATTGCCTCCAAATTAGGACCCAATGAAATTGGAGTTACAGTATCGATGATGGCGTACTCAACAGTAATGTCTTCATATGATGCATCGATAAATGCCAAATTAAGGTCGCATCCTTTGATCTCAAAGACCTTGTGTAGAAGGATCACGCTACCCCAGCAGTTGGTGGGTTCCCATCACCCTCTTTATTGTGTACTTCTTATGGCTAAGCACCCCCAAAATAGTCCCGTGCCTCGCCCCCTGGTCCCAGAGTCACTCTACTTTCGCTGGGGACCTGGGCAGCCAGTCTCACGGATGCGCTTTGCTACGTCCCGGTGGGCAGAGTAGGGGGGTTCGGGCCCTCTCTCACTCCGAACCCCGGCCCAGGGCCCTAAGGCAGGGACTGCCGGTCCCTGCCTAGCGGATGGGGGTAGTGCCCCTAAACACACCTGCTCACGGGCCACACAACCCTGCCCTGGGCCGCCTCCTACTCCACTCCTCCTAGGGGCCAGTTCTCCCGGGTGCCCTTTCCTCACCCTCTTCTCCTTCGTCCAGCGCCTCGCCGTCCTCCCTCCCTCTCCGGCTGCCGGGCGTTGTTTTAAACTCCGCACCGGCGGAGCTCCCGGCGTCACCACGCCTGCGACCCGGGTCACCCCCCCCTCCTGTGACGTCATCCGCCCGCGCCGCGCTAGCCCCTCCTCCCGGGGCATTCCCCGTTGGCGCGCCGTGCTCCCTGCGTCCTGTGGAGCCGGCCCACGAGTCCACGGCCAGCTCCCGGGTTCCCGCGACGGGCCGGCTTCCCCCACCCCAGGGACTCCTCCGGCCCTCGCCTCGGTCCCCTCGAGTGTGGGGCGGGAGCACCCCGTCACACCACTCCCCCTTCACTTTGTCCCCTATACTCGCCCCATCCCCCGTGTCTTCTTCGGGTGTTCGAGAGGCACTCTGCATTCTGGTGATCTCTTCCCGGTCGGTGCACAATCTTGAATTTGTAGGGCTGCAGACTCAGGTACCACTGGAGTATTCATGGGTTGGTATCCTTCATGGTGTTGAGCCATTTGAGGGGGGCGTGGTCCGTCACCAGTGTAAAACAGTCTCCTGCAAGGAAATAGCGTAACGCATCTATGGCCCATTTAATTGCTAACGCCTCCTTTTCAATGGTGGCGTACCCTTTCTCTCGGGGAAAAAGCTTGCAACTCAAATACAAGACGGGGTGTTCGGCCCCCTCCATTTCCTGTGTTAACACGGCTCCTAACCCGGTCTCGGAGGTGTCCGTCTGGAGCACAAAGGGTTTTGTATAGTCGGGTTGGACTAAGACTGGGGCCCGGACTAGTTTATTCTTTAAATCCCCAAAGGCCCGTGCACGCTGCTCTGTCCATTGGACCTTTTGGGGCTTTCCCTTACAGTACAGGTAAGGTCCATTAGCGGGGCTGCTATGGACGCGAAGTGGGCCACAAACCGGCGATAATACCCTGCGAGGCCTAAGAACTGCCTTACTTGCTTTTTCATGGTAGGTGTGGGGTAATCCCGAACGGCTTGGATCTTATCTATCAGCGGCTTCACCCTCCCCTTTCCTACTGTGTACCCCAGATAGGTTACCTCGGTCTTGCTGAAATGGCATTTCTTTGGATTGGCCATTAGGCCTGCTTGCCTCAAAGCCCCCAGGACCGCCACGACGTGTTCCAGGTGTTGTTTCCAGGTTCCGCTAAAAACTATAATGTCGTCTATATATGCGGCAGCGTAGGAATGGTGGTCCCTCAAGATTGTGTTCATAAGGCGCTGGAACGTCACGGCAGCTCCATGCAAACCGAACGGCATGGTCCGGAATTGGTAAAGGCCGAAGGGGGTGGTGAAGGCGGTTTTCTCTCGGGCTGCGGGTGCGAGGGGGATCTGCCAGTAGCCCTTTGTCAGGTCGATGGTGGACAGGTACTGCACCGTCCCCATACGGCTCAACAGTTCGTCAATGCGAGGCATAGGGTATGTGTCGAATTGTGAGATCGTGTGGGAGAAAAATCAAATAACTCCAATTGTGTCTAAGGGGGGGACTGTGAAGGAAATCAAAACTCTCTAAAGAAAACTGCTGTAAGGGAGGCCTCTCTCCCTGTAACAGAGAGAAATCAAATTAACTCTAATCAAGACCCTTACAATGCCTCCTATCTCAACTTCATGGAGACTCCTAGTCTGTCACAAATTGCCATGTAAACTCTTATCTTTGTCACAGTTTGCCTTGTAGGCTCCTCACTCAGGTTCTCATGTGCCTTTGTTCTGTAAACTTACTTCTAGCACTCCTGGGGTGAACAGAAACGTCTCAGAGTACTTCTGCTGAGACTTTGATATGTTGAAGAAAACAATCAACAACTAAACTGTCTGAGCATACTGTATAAAGGATCCCTGAACCTGTCTCTCAGGGCTGCTGCTCTCACTCTGGTAGCTGTCAGCCTGCATGCATGCATAATAAAGTTTTCCTTCTAGGTTTCTCTCCTGCCTCACTGATTTGACCTCCAGCCTCGGACCCTTCTGGGGGCTCTGTACCCCAGGGGAGCGAGATTTCCCCCCACAATTTGGTGTCAAAGTGGGATGGCTTGGCACTCCAGTTGGAAAGGCTGATGACAGGGAATGGGAACGGACTACAGCACACATCTGAAGGGTAAGGGATCCATTTAAAATCCCCCAGTCCGCCTCCCTGTTCTCATCACCAGCTGGACCGGCTGGCGGTAAGAGTCATCTTTTGCTCCAAAATTTTCTTTAAGAGGCTTGAGGGAGATTTAAAACGAAAACGCTGGGTATAGCCAAATAGGGGTTGGATTTTGTTGTTGTTGTTGTGCTGACCGATTGGTGGAGAGTCCAAGCGCATGGTTTTGAGTGAGTGAAGTCCGGAGGGGGACCGCAGCCGCACCGGTGCTGTCAGTGTCACTGCACAGCTGCTGAAAGCAAGGACGGTTTCCCCCGGCACATAAGGAGTGTGAGTGAAGCTGACAGTTTGTGTGGACTCCCACACTATCCTTGGAGAGGGTAGTACTGTTGGGCTCCTGCGCTGTCCTTGGACAGGACAGTGCTAACATGGGTGGGATTGCTCTCTCAAGTCTGTCTCCGACTGAGGGAAAAGGTTTCTCACAGCCTGGGACTCCCTTGTCTCAGATGATAAGAATTTACAGTCAGCTAAGTAAATTGCCAGCAGGTTTGAAACTAAGGAGACTTAAGGAATTATTGAGCATTTGGAATGGCTATACTCAGGGGAATTCCCAGAAAAAATGGCAACTAGAGCTTTGACTTACAAAAGCTTGCTTATCTTAGAGTTTTCCTCGAGGAAAAACATCCTAACCAGATGGAATATTGGTGCCTCTGGGAGGATGTGGCAGTAAAAAAAAGAATCAGAGCATTATGGCTAGCCAAAAAGATTCTATTGAAAAGCTGCAGCAAGAATTGGCTACTCTAAAGAAACAGCTTGATTCCCCAGATGTGCCATCTGCACCCCCACCCCCTTTGGACCCTTGTCAGCTGAACATTCTTTCCTGTTATCTCCCTGTTCTCCCGTAAACCTTATGGGACCTGACTTGTTGTGTAAATTGGGTGCAAACCTTCTCTGTAGAGAGGAAGGGATATTTGTTGACCTTCCCCCCTATCAGGCTCCAAATTAACATAAGAACATAAGAACGGCCGTACTGGGTCAGACCAAAGGTCCATCTAGCCCAGTGTCCTGTCTACCGACAGTGGCCAGCACCAGGTGCCCCAGAGAGGGTGGACCGAAGACAATGATCAAGCGATTTGTCTACTGCCATCCCTCTCCAGCCTCTGACAAACAGAGGCCAGGGACACCATTTTATCCCCTGGCTAATAGCCTTTTATGGACCTAACCTCCAGGAAATTATCTAGCCTCCATGAAATTTGATGGCATTACAACTCTCAGAGGAATCTGATGAGACCTCAGGACATGCACCCCTCCTGGACCTCTCAGATGTCCCAGAGACATTGTGGGCAGCCCATGTGAATGAAGTGGGGTTGCTAGCCTCTGCAACACCAGTGCAAATAACATACAGACACAACAAGCCTTTCCCGAGGGTACCCCTGTATCTATTGTCTAGGGAGGCACAATCCCTGTAATCTCTCCCTCCTTAAACAAGGGATACTTGTTTATACAACTTCACCATGTAATACACCTATACTACCTGTGAAAAAGGAGGGAAAATTTGACAGCCTGTGTAAGCAAATCTATAGATTTGTACAAGACCTAAGAGCCATTAATAAGTTTGTAATCCCTAGATTTCCAGTAGTACCTAACCCTGCTACTATTCTTTCCTCTATTCCACCCACTTCTAAATGGTTTTCTGTAATAGATTTATGTTCTGCCTTCTTTTCTATTCCAGTGCATAAGAATTCCCAATTTCTCTTTGCCTTTTCCTTTCAGGGTCATCAATTAACCTGGACATGTTTTCCCCAAGGTTATTGTGAAAGCCCCACTCTGTTTTCCAAGTTTTTAAAAGCTGACCTTAATTCTATCCCTCTTCCCTGCAGCTCTGTGTTGGTTCAGTATGTTGATAATGTGTTAATTGCTAGCAAAACTGAGAGGGTGTAAAACTGATACCTTGTATTTGTTAAAGTGTCATGCTGGATAGGATCACAAGCTTATCCCTTTAACTTGTGCTTGCCTTTTAGCTTCCGGACAGTCTGCTGCCATTTATACTGACTCAAAGTATGTTTTCTCTGTCTGTCATGCCACAGGACAAATTTGGAAAGAACAAGGTTTCCTTACCTCTTCTGGCTCTACTATCTCTCATGGTCCCCTTATCTCCCAACTCCTTGATGCCATTCAGCTACCCACATCCCTCTCTATTACCCATTGCCCGGCCCACACAGGTGCCACTGATCCTGTTTCTCTGGGTAATGGGAGTGCTGATGCAGCGGCCAGACATGCAGCAGCACATGGACCTCTGGCTCCCTTTCAGATTCTGGTCTCTCTTTCTCTCCCTGTTTCTTTGCAGGACCTGATAGAACTACATCAAGCTGCTCAACCTACAGAGAAAAACCTTTGGGAGAAAGCAGGCTGCTCCTTATCCCCAGCTGGGATAATGGTTGCGCCTGATGGCCGCCAAGTCGCCCCAAGATCTCTCACACGGCAGCTTGCTCAGGTGTCTCATCAGATGACACACATGAGCAAAAGGGGGGTGGCCTCACAGATCCCAAAACAATGGTACGCCCCAGGCGTGCACCTAGAAGCTGTCAAGAATATCTAATTCATGTGTGATTTGTAAGCAGTTAATGTTGCAGGAAGCCCACAGGCTAGCAGCCACACAGAAAGAAGAAACCTAGACATAAAATGACGGTTAGGAGAGCTTGCACCTGCAGGTGAAGGAAGCCCTCCCAGTACCTACTGATGTACCGTGCCACAACATCCAACCAAGCGACTACGTGTTCATGAAGGAACATCGCAGAAAGAATTCCCTGACAGCCCGGTGGAAAGGATGGTTCCAGTTGCTGCTCATCACCCACACAGCAGTAAACGTGAAGGAGCGCCCCTCGTGGATCCACGCAAGTCATGTATGCCGAACTGCAGATCCAACAGAGCTGACTGACTCCTCCCCGGAGGAATCACCTGAGGACGAGGTTCAGCAGACCGAGGCGGCAGACTCTCAAACCAGACTGTTACCAAACCGGCCTCCACCAGGAGCTTCGAGGTACAACCTGAGAGGTAGGGTGTGACGGACCAGGCCGTGTCTGGGCACAACTGAGGGCGTCCGCTCAGGGCGAATTGCTCAAATCCGAGGCTCCTTACAGCCCCCAGACTGGTGACCTCTCCAAACAGACCACAAACCGGTCTCACAGAGCGCTTCAGCTGCCTGCCTGAAGCCTCACGAGCAAAATCCCTCCGACACCCCAGCAATATCCGTGCCCCAGATGGCCCCGGGCCTCATACACAGGTGGGGGGTCCTAGCACCCAATACCACCTACCCCGAACAAGTCCTGTCCGGTTCCAAGAAACTAGCCACAGATCCCTGGCCAATTTACCCTCTGGATCTCACCCACAAATCACACTGGGCCAATCCTTTAGAATCTATACCTAAAGGTTTATTATCACAAGAAAGAAAAGCCTGAGAGTAAGGTTGTTAAAGAATAGTACGTTACATGCACCGAATCTCTCAGTCCTCGATGCAGGCTCTAGCAGAGATGTTACAGCTGCTGGTTTAAAAGTTCTTGTTGCACATCCTAGCATCAGGATGGGTTCACAGGTCTTCCAGGCTCTTCGATCCCTGCAATGCTGCCTCTGGGATGAAGTGCTGAGCTGAGAACAAAATGGCATCGACCACATGGCCTCTTTATACCTCCTTCCTGGCCTCTTCTTGTATGCAGCAGGTCACCTGGTCAGAGGCCCATCTCTGTGTTTCCTGCTGGCTGCTCTCAGGTGACAGCCCCCATTCTTTGGGTGTGTCTTTGGCCCATCAAGTGCCATTGTCCCACAGGGCCTGGCTAATCAGCCTGTCCATAGCAATGCTTAACCACATTCAGAGAAATATTCAGCTTCCACACAGATTACAGATTCCTACCTACACACACAGGCTACGTCTACACTGGCCCCTTTTCCGGAAGGGGCATGTAAATTTCACTAGTCATCGTAGGGAAATCCGCGGGGGATTTAAATATCCCCCGCGGCATTTAAATGAAAATGTCCGCCGCTTTTTTCCGGCTTTTAAAAAAGCCGGAAAAGAGCGTCTACACTGGCCCCGATCCTCCGGAAAAAGTGCCCTTTTCCGGAGGCTCTTATTCTTACTTCAAAGTAAGAATAAGAGCCTCCGGAAAAGGGCACTTTTTCCGGAGGATCGGGGCCAGTCTAGACGCTCTTTTCCGGCTTTTTTAAAAGCCGGAAAAAAGCGGCGGACATTTTTATTTAAATGCCGCGGGGGATATTTAAATCCCCCGCGGATTTCCCTACGACGACTAGTGAAATTTACATGCCCCTTCCGGAAAAGGGGCCAGTGTAGACGTAGCCACAGACATTATACACTCACATAAATAGCGTACATAAGATCAGCAAACAATAAGCTCCCATTCAATACCCCACATGGCTCCCTTTTATACCAATTTCTGGGGCCAACACCCCCACCTAGGGGTGCAGCAGCAATCTGGCTGCTTCCCTCCAATTCGGTAATGTGACATAGGGCTGTACCAGCAAAGACCTACAGGTGAGCCTGGCGCCCTGTAGCTCTCACAAAGGGGAATCCTTTCCTGTATTGAGTGAACTAAGGGTACGTCTAGAATACATGCCTCTGTCGCCAGAGGCATGTAGATTAGGCTACCAGATATAGTAAAATGAAGCGGCGATTTAAATAATCGCGGCTTCATTTAAATTTACATGGCTGCCGTGCTGAGCCGACAAACAGCTGATCAGCTGTTTGTCGGCTCAGCGCGATAGTCTGGACACGCGGGTGTCGACATCAAAGGTATTTGTCGACCACCCAGGTATGCCTCCTGGCATATTTGTCGACCACCCAGGTATGCAGGAAGTGATGCCAGTAACATCACTGAGGGCATCACAGGCCTCCCCATGCTTTGGCTCTGTGTCATCACACGTTCTATCCAATGGCAGAAACAACAGTACAGAGCTGAATGTTGGTATGAGAACCCAGTGTGCCTGAAATAGGCTTCATTATTGCAAGGTCTGCCCTATTGACAACTATGTCCTTGCACTGCCTCACCAACCCAAGGTAGAACTTGGTAAAAACCACACCTACTTGGATCTGCTCCTGCGGCATGATCCCTAAGTGTGTCAGGTGATTTTGCCCCAAGCTGAAGAAAATAGCGAATTTATCCAGGCCAGCTCTGGCAACTCTCCGAACAACAATTAACATTGTGTGAATGCGGGTATTCTCACCCCAAATTGTGTAGGCATTTTTGCACTTAGCCACGAAAACAAAATGGTGGTGTGCCTCAGTTTCCCTTTTCACACAGGACCTTCTGGCTGGAACCCTTTTTGTCCTGTAAAACGTTCCAAGACTAGTTACAAGCATTAACCATGAACTAGCAACATCACAATGTCCCCTTATATACCGTCTGTCATTTGGTACATCTCCGGACAGATTACATGGTATCAGATCATGCCCATTGTATACCTTTACATTTCTCTGCAACAATAATACATTGGTTACAAGAATTAACATCAGTAACAAGAACAATCCTATACCAGGTGTAAATTGACATTCCCCATTATGCCCCTTCTCTGGCCCCACACCATTGCAGTTTTGGCCCTTCAGGTTCAAACTGCAAATCTTCTTTGCCAAAGCAAGTCCTGCCCCTCCCCCTTGTCCTCTGGGCTCCAGGCCTGAAACCTCCGGCCTGACCAAGACAAAGGGCTGGCTGGGCGTGACTCCCTGGCTCACAATGGCCCTGGAATTCTCCCCCTTCCCCCACTCAGTGGGGTAACAGCAGTAAGCTGTAGACTCCCAAGTCTCTCCTCTGTCCACCTCCAACCTCTGTTTCCACATGGAACCAGATATCAACTTCCCTGATAGACTATGAGTGTCCACCGTGTCCAGAGATGGGAGCATAACTGCCATCTCCTGCATCCTAGGGAGAGTGACCACACAGCTGTTCTGCTCTGCATACTTAGCTACCCAGCCCTTCTCCTGAATCTGAGACACTAACTTCCCACTCTCCTCATTCATCTGGGAACAATCCTGTCCCACACACACTGACTTCCCAGCAAGCTGGTCACATACAGTCACTGGGTTATCAGCCTGCTCCAATTCTCTGGCTGTTCCTGCCTCCTCTGGAACAACCCTCGGTCCCTCTGAGACTTCCCCACAACCCTCCACACTGGGATTCCCTAAACCCAAGTCAGTGGAGTCCCTGCTAACAGACAAGTTCTGTCTGTCAGGCACCAAAACAAGTGCCTCACACAACAAGCTGCTGCCTTTTACAGGCAGAGCTTTCTCCTGAATGCCTTCTCCCAGCAAGGCCCTGTCACCTCCCTCAGTCACAGCAAACTGCTCTCTACAAGCACTGCCAGGACTCTCCTCCCTATGAGCTTCCTTAAGCAGCAGTTCACCCTTCTCTGGCTCTGCAGTAGCATTGCCCTGCTGAGCCCCAACCAATTCCTCCTGCACTTCCCTTACTCCCTGGATCATCTCTGGCCCCTCAGGCGGATTCACAGACAATCCCCTCTCAGGCACACAGACAGACTCACAAGAGACAGGGTCAGAGGCACCTTCTCTCCCTTTGCAGCGCTCTAGATGGCCGTAAACGTCCACACCATCATTAGGCTCCAGAGTTAACAGTCCCTCATTCTCTCCTTGTGCCCGGGTTAAGGGGTCACCCTGGTCCCACAGAGTCACTTCCCCCTCTTCCAGAAACACAGCAGCATCAGTCACAATATCAAGGTCACCACTGTCTGATCTCTGGGGTTCTGGCAAAACACTGACTGGATCTACCTGAATCACCTCATCCTTCTCCCCAGCAGACACAAACCTTGGGCCACCCCCTTCCTGGGCCTTAGCCATATCCAGACCCAACTCTGGGACAACCACACTGCTCTCAGCCTTCACAGGCTGTGGGGCACCTTCCTCAGACACAGGAAGAAACTCTTCCCCACACACAGAGACAACCAGAGACAGCTTCTCCCTTGTCCCCACACCCCTGGCTAATCCCAGGCATACAGCTAGCCACTGGGACAGCTTCCTTTACTGCCCCCTTGCTACTTCCACCAGCCAAATTGCCAGCTTGCACCCACTGTGCTTCACACAAATCACTTTCAGCTTGTGCAGGTTCAATTCCACAAACCTCACCAGCCACCAGCTCCTCAACTAAAACTTCACTCTGGCCAGCCACTCCAGGCTGCCCCAGAGAAACATTTCCCTGACTTCTGGGCCCTTCCTGCCCTGGTTCTGATTCCAGCCTCACCTCTGAGGCATCAGACGGGCCCTCACCCACAGGCTCACTGCCCCCCTGCACAGACACACAGCCGTCTGCCACAGGCACACATGTAGAGACACTTTCCCCTTGGTTACAGGGAGACTGACCAGCTCCAGGAAACTTTCCATACCCACATGCACCCCCTTCCCAAACCTCCCTGTTAGCTACAGGTAACACAAAAGGTTTGCGTTCATACATGCTTTGGGGTTGGGTCATCACATCAGCTGGGTAAAATACGTCTGCCATATCATAAGCACACCGCATACCCACAGAGTTACACATCGAACCTTCAGGAGGATACAGTCTCTCTTGTTCTTTTAGTCTCTTAAGCTGGAGGTCAAGTCTAGCATGTTCCTCCTTGGCTAGGGCCATCTTCTTTGCATGCTCTGCCATTCTCTCTGCATGTTCTGCTTTTCTCATCTCAAGTTCCCGATCCATCTCCTGCTTTCTCTTAGCAATTTCTTCATCTGCCTTCCGCCTTCTTTCAGCAGCTTCCTTGGCTCGCTTCTACTCCTTTTCATCCACATCTCTGGTTAGTAACAACACTACCAGATCTAGTTTAGAAGCCCTTTTCCTAAAGGCAATGCCTCTCCCCGAGCACAAGTCCTTCAGAGCCTCTCTATTTAGGCTCTCATACTGCCACTGACTCATTTCGGCTGCCCTTTACCCAACCAAACTCACAGTACTAAAAATCAAATTTAGACAGAGTGGGGTCCTGATCCCAAAGCTCAATTGACCAAGATCTGTGGATCCTGCCGACTACGCCACTGTGACGGACCGGGCCGTGTCTGGGCACAGCTGAGGGCGTCCGCTCAGGGCGAATTGCTTAAATCCGGGGCTCCTTACAGCTCCCAGACTGGTGACCTCTCCAAACAGGCCACAAACCAATCCCACAGAGCGCTTCAGCTGCCTGCCTGAAGCCTCACGAGCAAAACCCCTCCGACACCCCAGCAATATCCGTGCCCCAGATGGCCCCGGGCCTCATACACAGGTGGGGGGTCCTAGCACCCAATACCACCTACCCCGAACAAGTTCTGTCCGGTTCCAAGAAACCAGCCACAGATCCCTGGTCAATTTACCCTCTGGATCTTACCCACAAATCACGCTGGGCCAATTCTTTAGAATCTATATCTAAAGGTTTATTATTACAATAAAGAAAAGCATGAGAGTAAGGTTGTTAAAGGATAGTACGTTACATGCACCGAATCTCCCAGTCCTCGATGCAGGCTCTAGCAGAGATGTTACAGCTGCTGGTTTAAAAGTTCTTGTTGCACATCCTAGCATCAGGATGGGTTCACAGGTCTTCCAGGCTCTTCAGTCCCTGCAATGCTGCCTCTGGGATGAAGTGCTGAGCTGAGAACAAAATGGCATCGACCACATGGCCTCTTTATACCTCCTTCCTGGCCTCTTCTTGTATGCAGCAGGTCACCTGGTCAGAGGCCAATCTCTGTTTCCTGCTGGCTGCTCTCAGGTGACAGCCCCCATTCTTTGGGTGTGCCCTTGGCCCATCAAGTGCCATTGTCCCACAGGGCCTGGCTAATCAGCCTGTCCATAGCAATGCTTAACCACATTCAGAGAAATATTCAGCTTCCACACAGATTACAGATTCCTACCTACACACACAGACATTATACACTCACATAAATAGCGTACATAAGATCAGCAAACAATAAGCTCCCATTCAATACCCCACATGGCTCCATTTTATACCAATTTCTGGGGCCAACACCCCCACCTAGGGGTGCAGCAGCGATCTGGCTGCTTCCCTCCAATTCGGTAATGTGACATAGGGCTGTACCAGCAAAGACCTACAGGTGAGCCTGGCGCCCTGTAGCTCTCACAAAGGGGAATCCTTTCCTGTATTGAGTGAACTAAGGGTACGTCTAGAATACATGCCTCTGTCGTCAGAGGCATGTAGATTAGGCTACCAGACATAGTAAAATGAAGCGGCGATTTGACCATGATTTGACCATGCTTTCCTTCTGTAAACTTACTTCTAGCACTCCTGGTGTGAACAGACACATCTCAGAGTACTTCTGCTGAGACTTTGATATGTTAAAGAAAACAATCAACAGCTAAACTGAGCATACTGTATAAAGGATCCCTGAACCTGTCTCTCAGGGCAGCTGCTGCTGCTGCTCACTCTGGTAGCTGTCAGCCTGCATGCATGCATAATAAAGTTTTCCTTCTAGATTTCTCTCCTGCCTCACTGCTTTGACCTCCAGCCTCGGACCCTTCTGGGGGCTCTGTACCCCAGGGGAGCGAGATTTCCCCAACAATCGCGTTCACCTTACAGAAGTCAATACAGAACCTCAGCGATCCGTCCGTTATGGGGACCAACACGATCGAGCTCCGCCACCCGCTGTGCAGCTCCTCGATTAGCAGCATTGGAGCGAAGCGGACAGGGGACTGCAGACAGGGGAGTTGAAGAGGGAGAGCAAAGCGACCCCACCGCCGAAGAGGCTACCCGGTGAGAGTACAAGCTGTGGTGTGAGTGTGTGTGTGTGCCTGACTGTTTGAATTTTACAGTTTGAAGTGTGAATTGAGAGTCTGATTCCAGGTGAGTGCTAGCAGTTTCAGTTTCAGCTTCTGTGGCAGTTGGGACTGAGAGCCTGCCATTGTTCCCTTGATTGCCTCTGATTAGCCTCAGGCTCAGCCTTCCCCTGTGTGACTCAGAAGGGGGCAGGCCTGACCTAGGCAAGCAGGCTTTAAAAAGCCAGAGCAGTGCGACCAGGCGACTGCAGACAGGGGAGTTGAAGAGGGAGTTGAGCAGAGGGAGTGACTGATGGTGATGAAGACCCGAAGCGCTTGTGCCAGTACTTCTCCTGTCTCCTCCACCTGTGCCTGTATCCAGACAGAGAACCTGATCATGGATGCCTCTACCCAGGTCCTGGTGTGGCCTTGCAGTATTTGTGGCTTGCAATTCCCACTGAGTGATCTCCAGGCTGGGGGAGACAACCGTTGTGAAAGGTGCCTGCTGGTGGAATCTCTCAGGCAGCAGGTGGGAGAGCTACAGGAGGAGGTGGCCAGGCTGAGGAGCAATCGAGGCCATGAGGAATTCCTGGACAGTATTCCTGTGGAGTCCACTGAGGTCACTGTCCTAGGATGTGGGACTGTTGACCAGCCACTTATGGAGGAGGCGGTGGTGCAGGGTGAGCACTGGCAGCTGGTTACTTCCGGCAGCAGGCAGTGTTCCACCCATGCTCCTAACCCTCCCACTGTGTTGTTACATAACCGTTACACTTTACTTTCTGCAGGAGACAAGGAGTCACCCCCCACAGTGGAGGAGACCAGGCCTTGCACCACCAAGGTTGAGCAGTCCACTGCCACCACTGCGAGGAAGAAACGTAGGGTAGTGGTGGTTGGAGACTCTCTTCTGAGGGGAACGGAGGCGCCCATCTGTCGCCCTGACAGTTCATCTCGAGAGGTATGCTGTCTGCCAGGGGCCCGTATCCGAGATGTTACGGAGGCATTGTCGAGGATTATCCGGCCCTCTGACTACTACCCCATGCTACTCATCCACGTGGGCACAAATGATACTGCCAGGTGTGACACTGAGCGGATCAAGCGTGACTACAGGGCTTTGGGAGTACGGGTGAAGGAGTTTGGGGTGCAGGTGGTATTCTCTTCGATCCTTCCTGTCAAAGGTAGGGGCCCGGGCAGAGAGAGGTGCATCCTGGAGGTGAATGCCTGGCTGCGAAGATGGTGTTGCCAAGAGGGATTCGGCTTCCTTGATCACGGGGTGCTCTTCCAGGAAGGACTGCTTGGCGGAGATGGAGTTCACCTTTCCAGGAGCGGGAAGGCCTTGTTTGGACACAGACTGGCTAACCTTGTGAGGAGGGCTTTAAACTAGGTTCGACGGGGACAGGTGAGCAAAGCCCACAGGTAAGTGCTGAATGTGCGGGACTGGGAGATGGGTTGGAAATGGGGGGGGACTACGGCCTATAATGGCAAGGAGAAAGGAGGGTCAGGGCACAACAGGGAGGCAAGATCAAATCAGTATCTTAGATGCCTATATACAAATGCAAGAAGTATGGGTAATAAGCAGGAAGAACTGGAATTGCTAACCAATAAATACAACTATGATATCATTGGTATTACAGAAACCTGGTGGGATGGGACGCACGATTGGAATGTTGGTACGGAAGGGTATGGCTTGCTGAGGAAGGACAGACAGGGAAAAAAGGGAGGAGGGGTTGCCTTGTATATTAAAAATGTACACACTTGGACTGAAGTGGAGATGAACGTAGGAGATAGCTGTGTAGAGAGTCTCTGGGTTAAGCTAAAAGGGGTAAAAAACGAGGGTGATATCATGCTAGGAGTCTACTACAGGCCACCTAGCCAGGTGGAAGAGGTGGATGAGGCCTTTTTTAAACAATTAACAAAACTATCCAAAGCCCAAGATTTGGTGGTGATGGGGGACTTCAACTCTCCAGACATATGTTGGGAAACTAACACAGCGGGGCACAGGCTATCCAATAAGTTTCTGGACTGCATTGGAGACAACTTTCTGTTTCAGAAGGTTGAAAAAGCTACCAGAGGAGAAGCTGTTCTGGATTTGGTTTTAACAAATAGGGAGGAACTAGTTGAGAACTTGAAAGTGGAAGACAGTATAGGGGACAGTGATCACAAAATAATAGAGTTCATGATCTTAAGGAAAGGTAGAAGGGAGACCAGCACAAATGAGGTAATGGATTTCAGGAAGGCAGATTTTGATAAGCTCAGAGAACTTGTAGGTAAGGTCCCATGGGAAGCAAGACTGAAGGGAAAAACAACTGAGGAGAGTTGGAAGTATTTCAAAGGGACGTTGTTAAGGGCCCAAAAGCAAACAATTCCGCTGTGTAGGAAAGATAGAAAATATGGCAAAAGACCGGCTTGGCTTAACAAGGAGATCTTGCACGATCTCAAAATAAAAAAGGAGTCCTATAAAAAATGGAAACTAGGACAAATAACAAAGGATGAATATAGGCAAGCAACACAGGAATGCAGGGGCAAGATTAGCAAGGCAAAGGCACAAAATGAGATCAAACTAGCTACAGGCATAAAGGGAAACAAGAAGACCTTTTATAAATACATTAGAAGCAAGAGGAAGACCAAGGACAGGGTAGGCCCACTGCTTAGTGAGGAGGGAGAAGCAGTAACAGGAAACTTGGAAATGGCAGAGATGCTCAATGACTTCTTTGTTTCGGTCTTCACCGAGAAGTCTGGAGGTGTGCCTAACGTAGTGAATACGAGCAGAGAGAGGGTAAGTTTAGAAGACAGGATACACAAAGAACAAGTTAAAAATCACTTAGGAAAGTTAGATGTCAGCAAGTCACCAGGTCCTGATGAAATGCATCCCAGGATACTCAAGGAGCTATCTGAGCCTTTAGCTATGATCTTTGAAAAAATCATGGCAGACAGGGGAGATTCCAGAAGACTGGAAAAGGGCAAATCTAGTGCCCATCTATAAAAAGGGGAATAAGAACAACCCAGGAAACTACAGACCGGTCAGTTTAACGTCTGTCCCAGGGAAGATAATGGAGCAGGTAATTAAGGAAATCATATGCAAACACTTGGAAGGTAATAAAGTGATAGGGAATAGCCAGCATGGGTTTGTGAAGAACAAGTCATGCCAAACTAATCTGATAGCTTTCTTTGATAAGATAACGAGCCTTGTGGATAAGGGAGAAGCGGTGGATGTCATATACCTAGACTTTAGTAAGGCATTTGATACGGTCTCGCATGATATTCTTATTGATAAACTAGGCAAATATAACTTAGATAGGGCCACGATAAGGTGGGTGCATAATTGGCTGGATAACCGTAGTCAGAGTTGTTGTTAATGGTTCTAAATCCTGCTGGAAAGGGATAACAAGTGGAGTTCCTCAAGGGTCTGTTTTGGGACCCGTACTGTTCAATATCTTCATCAATGATGTAGATATTGGGATAGAGAGTACGCTTATTAAGTTTGCAGATGATACCAAACTGGGTGGGGTTGCGACTTCTTCGGAGGATAGGGACATAATTCAAAATGACCTTAGCAAGTTAGAGAAATGGTCAGAGGTAAACAGGATGAGGTTTAATAAAGAGAAATGCAAAGTGCTCCACTTAGGAAGGAACAATCAGTTCCATACATACAAGATGGGAAGCGACTGTCTAGGAAGGAGCATGGCAGAAAGGGATCTAGGGGTCATAGTGGACCACAAGTTGAATATGAGCCAACAGTGTGATGCTGTTGCAAAAAAAGCAAATATGATTCTAGGTTGTATCAACAGGTGTGTTGTAAGCAAAACTCGTGAAGTCATTCTGCCGCTCTACTCTGCACTAGTTAGGCCTCAGCTGGAGTACTGTGTCCAGTTCTGGGTGCCACATTTCAAGAAAGATGTGGAGAAATTGGAGAGGGTACAGAGAAGAGCGACAAGAATGATTAAAGGTTTAGAGAACATGACCTATGAAGCCAGGCTTCATGAACTGGGCTTGTTTAGTTTGGAAAAAAGAAGATTAAGGGGGGACATGATAGCAGTTTTCAAATATCTAAAAGGGTGTCACAAGGAGGAAGGAGAAAATTTGTTCCTCTTGGTTTCTGAGGACAGGACAAGGAGTAATGGGCTTAAAGTGCAGCAGGGGAGGTTTAGATTGGACATTAGGAAAAAATTCCTAACTGTCAGGGTGGTCAAATATTGGAATAAATTGCCAAGGGAGGTGGTGGAATCTCCCTCTCTGGAGATATTTAAGAACAGGTTAGATAGACATCTGTCAGGGATGGTGTAGACGGAGCTTGGTCCTGCCTTGAGGGTGGGGGGCTGGACTCGATGAACTCTTGAGGTCCCTTCCAGTCCTATGATTCTATGATTCTATATCCTTTAACTCCTTCTTCACGGTATCCCACATCTTGCGGGAGAGGGGTCTTACATTATCCAACACCCGCTTCCCTGGTTCGGTGTTGATCTCGTGCTGGATTAAGTGCGTCTGTCCTAGTTTGTTGGTTAGTTCCTGTTGGTAATCCTCTAACCGCCTCCAGAGTTCCCGTTGCTGCTCCTCTGTGAGTTCGGCTCTGAGAGAAGCTTCCTTGATCGTCACCTCCGGGTCTCCCCACGGCCCAAATTCCACATCCATCTCTTGCGGCTCTATAAAAAAAACTTCCCAAGAGGTCCATCGCTTTAAGAGGTTGACGTGGTAGATCTGGGTGCCCCGCCGGGGTTCGTCCAGCTGGACCTCATAATCCACCTCCCCAACCTTTCTTAATACCTGGAAGGGTCCCTGCCACCGGGCCATCAACTTGGACTCCCCATCTGGTAGTAGGTGGATGTAGTGGGGTCTATTTGAAAACATGGGATGGTGGGCGGGCAAAGCCCGCCCACCTTCTAAAAGCCCCTCCCCAGCCTTATGGGAGGGACACTGGACCCATGTCCAACTAATTGCTTGGGACAAATAATGAATAGAGGATCAGGGAGTGAGGGTTAGAGGTTCAAAATAAGGGAGCCGGATGGGGACACCGAGCAGAGAACCCCGGACAGCGCCCACTGCTCCTCCGCCAAGAGGCAGGTGACGTGCTTTTTTGCCCCCCTCCTTTTCTCCAGGGCATAGAAGAAGCGGGAGCCGCGATCCATCTCCCGAAGGAGGTGGATGCGGGATCGAACAAAAGCGCCCCGGGCCCTGTGATCTTCCAGGGCTCGGAGCTCCTCCCGCTTCTCCCGGCACGCCTCGCGGAGGAGTGGATCCTCGGGGGCGGACGCCAGGCGCCTCTCAAGCTTCAAGACCTCCCGCTCCAGCTGCTCTATCGCCGCATCCCTCCGCCGGCTGGCGCCCCGGGAGTAGTCACGGCAGAAGAGCCGGGCGCGCACCTTCCCCACGTCCCACCATCGCCGCGCCGAGGGAAAGGCGGGCCGCTGCCCCCGCCAGGCCTGCCAGAACTCCCGGAAGGACGCCACGAAGCCCACGTCCTCCAGCAAGCTATTGTTAAAATGCCAATAGGCCGGCCCCAGCCTCTCCGAAGTCAGAGAGGCCTTCACGGACACCAAATGGTGGTCCGTGAACGGGTCCGGCCGGATGCTGGAGGAGTGGGCTCGTGCCAGATGGAATCGTGATAGGTAAATGCGATCCAACCGGGAGTGGCTCGACCGTGTTTTCCCCACCCGGACGTAGGTGAAGGTGGTACTGTCGTCCGGGTGGTGGTCTCGCCAGACGTCCACCAGGGAGTGATGGTCCACGATCTCCCTGAGGACGTCCGCCGCGGCCTGGCAGTTCGCGAGTCCTACACGGTCCCGGTCATCGAGGGTGGTGTTGAAGTCCCCGCCCAGGACCAGGCCCTCGCGAGGATCCAGAGTGCCGAGGAAGGTGGCCGCCTGCCGATAAAAGGTGACCTGGTCCGGGCCCGCGTTCGGGGCATAGACGTTGACCAGGTTCAACGTCCGCCCCTCCACGCGGGCCCGGACGTGCAGCAGGCGGCCCGGGACAACCTCGGTGGTCCCCAGCACCTCGGGCCGTAGGGCAGGGGAGAACAGGGTGGCCACCCCGGCCGAGTGGGCGCCGAGGTGGCTAAAATACACCCCGTCCCCCCACTCCAGCCGCCAGCCAGCCTCGACGGCTGGAGTCGTGTGGGTCTCCTGCAGGAAAACCACCGAGTACCCCCCCTCCCGAAGGAAGGAGAGCACCCGGTTCCTGCGGAGACCCGCTCTACAGCCCCGGGCATTCAATGTTGCGAAGATGGTACAATTCATAGTGAGGGCTGGGGTAGATCCTCGCGGACAGGCGAGTCGGCGGCCTCACGCAGGCCCCGCAGCAGACCGCTCCCCGACCCGAAGGTCAGGAGAGCGTCCTGAAACCTGCGGGTCTGACGGTAGGCCGCGTCGTCCTGCCTACTGGTCCCTCTCCCCTCCTGCAACAAGGCTCTAGTGGCCTGGAGGATGGAGTGGAAGTCCCCCCAGCGCTGGAGGGTGAGCTGCACCTTTCCTTTCGCCCCGCGGTTATCCGCGAGGAATTGGCGCAGCTCGCCCTTCAGCACCGAGGGGGAACCAGGATTCTCCTCCGTCCGGGCCCCCGGATGAAGCTCACGGGCCACGGAGACGGACAAACAGGGATCCGATCCCCGACGCGGCGCCGTTACTGCTGGCGCCGCGCTGCCCGCCCCCGACCCCGGCAGGGAAGGAGGCGGCGGAGGGAACAAGGCAGCCCCCAACGGGTTGGGGACCGGGGATACAAAAACGACCCCCGAAGGGCCGCCCGCAGCTAGCGGGAACGAGACGGCCCTCGCGGGGGTGGCACTGGCGGATGTTTGGGGGGGCAGTAGGGACGGATCGGGCAACATGACGGGGACCAGGATGGGAAAAGAAGGGGGGGACGGCAAGGGAGGGGTTACCTCCACGGCAGAGTCGGGGGGAGGGGTAGGTTCAGGGCCGGACAGTGGGTCGGGGACAGGGAATGGGGCAGAGGTAGGGGTAGGGAAGGGATCGGGAACAGGGGAGGACTCGGGGCTGGAGATGGGTTCGTAAAGGGCAGAAGCGGGAGTAGGGGGAGGATCGGGACGTGGGAGGGAATTGGGATCCTGGACGGGGTCTGGGAAGGGGTCCCCCGTAGCAATCCCACTGAGCTGCGGCGCCTCCCGAGTGGGGACTTGGGGGTCGGGGACAGGAAGGGGGCCCGCGCCGACGCCGGGCTCGGGTGGAGAGGCAGGTGTTAATGCCTCGGCGTCGGCCTGGATGGCATTTTCCGCTGGGCCCCCAACGGGAAAGGGGGATGACTGCCCCGCCTCGGTAGCTGGAGAGGGGGCACCCCCAACCCCGGGACCCGGCCGCTCGGCGCCAGCCGTCGCCCCAGAGGGCTCGGCGGCATCCGTTCCGGCGCTCGAGTCGGCCGGGCCAGTGGGTAATATCAGGGGCGCCCCGAGCGTGAGGACGGGGTCAGCCACCTGGGACACGGGATCGGGGAGAGGAGGGGGCGGCGCCATAGAGTCACCGCCCAGACCGAGGCCCGCTGGCGGAGGGTCGTCCTCCCCCTGGGTGAGCGGGGTCAGACCCAGGGCCTCGATCTCCTCGAAGATGGAGCTAAGCTCCATCCCCTCGGCCCCAGAGCCGGCCCCGGAGCCTTCCCCTCCGGCCGCCAAGGCACCAATTACCTCGGCGGGGACGGAGGGGGGCTCAGTTGAACCCAGGGCCGGGGGGGCTCCATCAGAGGCCTCCTCGCGGATAGGCTCCTCAGGGGGGACTTCATCGTCCCCCCTCGCTGCCACGGCTTCCTCGGCCGGCGCCTCCTGCTGACGCTCGCCGGGGGGGATCATGACAGCGCTGGCCCCCCTCGGGATCTTTCGGGGGGCCTTCCCGCCCTCCGTATCGGAGGGGGGAGAGGAAGCCCGCGAACGGCGGGCTTTGCGCTTCCCCCGGACGAGCGTCCAGTCCTCCGAGGTGGAGGTGGAGGGCTGGTCAGCAGGGGCAAGGCCGGGGGGCACGTTTGATTTTCGGGGAGGGCGTTGTGGCAAAGGAGGGAAGGAGGGGGATACCTCCACCTGGGGAGGGCCCTCTCCCTTGCCCGGCGGCAGCCGCGCCACCCTCTCCTCCTCGGGCCCCGCAGAGACAGATCGTGTAGAGGCGGGGCCCGCCTGCCCGCTCGGGCACGTCGGAGGGGGCGCCTCCGGCTCCCGAGCAGGGCCGTCGGTTGGAGGAGGGGCGGCCGCGGAGGCCAGACTACCAGGGGGGCTGGCGGTGGTGGGGCCAATGTCCTCACGGGCCCCGGAGGTCCCGGACGCCTCCCCCGACCGGGCCATGGGACAGTCCCTCCGGACGTGCCCCATTGCCCGGCAGAGGAAGCACCGGGTCTCCCCCGAGTAGTGGACTCGGTAGAGAGCCCCCTGGTAGGGCACCATGAAGGACCCCTCGAGCGCCTCCCCGCCACGCGCCGCCGGCGGCAGCTGCAGCTGTACCTGTACCTGCCGGCGGAAGGATAGGACGTGGCGGAGGGCGGGGTCCTTACAGCCCAGCGGGAGAGGGCTGATGGTCGAGATGGGCTTCCCCAGGGTGGAGAGGGAAGGTAACAGGGCGGCATTAGGGAGGAAGGGCGGGACGGAGGTGAGCACCACCCGTACGCCCAGGTCCTCCAGAGGTTCGAAGGGCACGTGCACGCCTCCCACCGCCAGGCCCCTCTCCACCGCCTCCTGGGCGGCGGCCTCCGAGGCAAGGAAGAACACCGCCTTGCCGTACATCTTGGAGGCCGCCACCACCCTCGCCATCGCCCGCACGTAGGTTTCCATGTGGGGCGAGGCGGCAACCAGGAGGCAGCGGACGCCGTGCCTCCTGGTCATGGTGGGAAAGGGGCCCCGGCCGCCAGGGATGGAGCTGGAGGCGGCAGTCGGGGCTGATGACGGGGCACGTGGGGGGGCGGCAGCGGCCACCTGGGCGTACGCTCTGGGGGTCTTGATTGTGTCACCCCCAGAGCTGGTGGAGGGGACAGCAGGGGAAGGAGGGGCTGTGGAGGGCGGGGCGGCTTTGGCCGTGGTGGATTTGGCCTTTGGGGCTGGGCTTTTGCCCTTTTTCTTCCCCCCGCCCTTTTTTCCGGCCGAGGTGGTGGTTGCTCCCGTGTCTGAGGGAGCGGCGGCCGTGGCGGCGGCGGAGCTCAGGCCTAGGGTCGGGAGGTCAGCCGCAGCGGTTGTCGGGCCTGGTGGTAGCGAGGGGGCCATGGTAGTGACTGCCTCCATCATGGAAGGGGGGGTAGGAAGGAGGCACAGATAACAGGAAGGGGAGCAAGGGTTCACCGCTCCTCCCCACCAGACAGCAGGTGAGGGAGGAGGGTGTCTGAAATGGAGGGGGTGGGAGAGAGGGAGGGTGCTGGTTTTGGGGAGGGCAACTGAAGATAGGGGGGGGAGTTAGCAGCCTCACCTCCCTGCTGAGACTGTAGCAGAGGAGGAGGGCGCTAATACAGGGGCGGGGGCACGCAAGGGAAGGGGAGGGTGGGGGGGGGGGCGTATAATTGGGAAGGAAGGGGAAAAGGGGAAAAAGGGGGGGCAACTACTCCCTCCCGCCGACTGGTTGCTGGGAGGGAGAGAACCAAAAGGGGCGGATAGAGCAGGGGAACCGAGGGGCCAGCAACCACTCCTCCCCGCAAGGCTGGAGCGGAGGAGGAGGGTGCCGGCAGGGCAGGCAGGGGGCAAGGTAACGGGTACAGGGTGGGGGCCGGCTCCTCCGGCTGCACTGGGATACAAGGGGGGGGGGTTATGGGGCCGTTGGGGAGGTGCAGTGAACAAGGGGGCTAACTAAAAGGGGGGCACAAGCGCTCAGGGCAGGGAGGGGGCGAGGCAAATCAGGTGGTGCTCAAGGGCTGGGGGGTGGTTGGGGGGTGGGGAGGGATAAAATAGAGGCAAACAGCTGGGTGGGGCGGGGCACACACTCTTGGGCTGGCTGGGGCAGGGGCGTGGCAGATAACTTTGGGAGCAGGTGTGGTGGGTAAGTGGATTTGGGAAGGGAGGGAAGGAACCAAACTAAGCTAACAGGGAGGGGCAGGCGGTGGGGGGAAAAACCAAGCTGCTGGGGTAGGGTGGGTGACCGGGGGTAAGGGTGGCCCCCCAGCCAGATGTAGCTGAGGGAGGGGGGCCAAGTCCAGAAGAGGGGGAGGGAGCACACCCACGAGCCCTGTGTGGGGCTCAACCTCGCCCACCGCTGCAGCAGAGTCCCAGGTGGAAGGCAGGGCAGCAAACCCCACCAGGGGGAGAAGAGACAGTCCAGATGGTAAGGGGGGGTGGAGGGGGCGTTGGGGGTGGTGGCAGCGGGTGGGGTGGGGGGGCAACTGGACTGGGGGAGGGCTCTGAGCCTCTCCCCCAGCCCCCCTTTTAACAGTTCAACTCACCACCACCCCGGAGCGGATTGAAAAAGCTCAGTTTGTGAACAAACCCCCTCCACAGTTCTTGATGGTGATGATCTCTTCTTCTCCCCCTCAGCGGGGTGCAGCAGCAGCAGGCAGGCGGCAGTGGAAGGCCTCCGGGTGGTAGGTGCTGGTGGGGTGGTCCTCCTTCTCTGGAGCAGTGGTGGAGGGGAGAGGGAGGGCAGCCGGCAGGCCCCCCCCTTTCCCCCCAGGCAGCAACAGCAGCAGGTGGTGGTAGCGGTGGTGGTGATGGGGTGCAGTGACGTCCGGGGAGCAGGCCTCAGCAGACGGACAGGGAGGCAGCTGGGTGGGGAGGGCTCCGGCTGGTGCAGGAGCAGGAACCAGCGGGGTGGGGGAGAAGGAAGAGGGCAGTCTCTGCATCCTGCTTCCTCTCCTCCTTCTCACGAGTGTAGAGGGGCGGGGAATGGCACCCATTGAGCCGGAGGCGGAGGAATCCCTCTGGCGGCCATTTTGGGCCCGGCCTAGCCCCGCCCCCTCACCTGACCGGAAGTCAAAGGGCGGGGCTAGGACTATAAGAAGGCTGCCTGGGAGCTCAGTCAGAGGTCAGCCTCTGAAGGAGCTGCAGGCCTGGCTGGAGCTCCTGTCTGGGAAGGCTAAGACCCGGGCTAGGCTGCCCTCTGCCACCTTCGCAGAGGCCGGCCAGGGCCTCCCTGCCCGGGCTACTAGGGTCTGGTCTGACCTGGCCCGCCAGCTGAACCACTCGCGGACCCAGAGGACGGGACCGAGCCGCTGGACCGCCGGTGGGTACGGGAACGCCGGGCCGGACAAGCCCCGCAGGACACTACAGAGCCCTGACCTCTTGACCCCTGGATTGGGTCGCCGGCCCCTGCGGAGACGACGCGGGCTTCAACTCCCCGACAGGCCGCTGGGGCTACAGGTACTGGGGAAGGGGGAGACAAGAAGCGGCCCAGGGGGTAGCATGGGCTGAGAACAGCCCTAGGCCAGCAAGTTGCGGGCTGGAGCCCCTGCTGAGCCCGTAGCAGCTGAACGGCTGCATCCAGGGCCTCTGGGCCGGGGCGCAGTGGAGTGGGTGGGCTTGTGCCCCCTGCCACCCACTAACCGGGTGGCAGTCTCCCACCCCCTTGCCACTGCTGCAGCTGCACTGCCTGCCCCGCTCGTGAACTAGGAGCTCCTACAGACCTGTGGGTTTGTTTGCGGCCCGCCTTGCGTTGGGGCCTGGCCGCCAGTTGCTGCCCTGCCCTGCCCTGCTCGAGGGCCTGGGCGTCCGTATGAGGGTTTGCACCCGGCCACGATCCGGATCGGACCTTTAAAGGGCTAGAACTTGGACTACTGTAAGGCACGGTGGAGCCATAGGATGGACTAGCCATCCACTGTACCAGGGCGGAGGATCCGCCTCCTAAAGGCCTGCCGGCCTACAACGAACTATCCCCCGGAAGGGGACAGCTTAGAGGCTATAGTTGTCACTGCCGGAGGGCAGTGACCAAAAGGGCGACGTGGCGACGAGAGCCACCCGCTACAGTGGAGTACCTGGTTCCTGGGTACAAATTCTCGGGCTTTGGCTTTCTGGTTATATTGGCGGCACTGCCCTTCTTGGGCTTTCTGTAGGTTCTTCTGGGACCACTCGGTGAGGGAGCGTAGGCTCTGCCCCTAAGGCCGGGGTCACCTGCGCTTCCCAACCTTCCCTCACCAGGTCTAGGATCCCCCGAGGCCTGCGCCCGTAGAGGAGCTCAAAAGGGGAACAGCCTACTGAGGCCTGGGGTACCTCCCGAACCGCAAACATGAGGGCAGGTAGGAGCTTATCCCATCCCTGAGGTTCTTCCTGAACGAACTTCCTTAGCATATCTTTTAGCGTTCTATTGAATCTTTCCACGAGTCCGTCCGTCTGTGGATGATAAACAGAGGTTCGGATCTTCCGGATTCGTAAGAACTTGTATAGCTCTGACATCACTCGAGAGGTCAGGTTCGGTCCCTGATCCGTTAGCAATTCTTTTGGCAGTCCTACCCATGAGAACACCTTGACCAGTTCCTCCGCTATCACACTAGCGGTGGCTTTCCGTAGGGGAATGGCTTCAGGGTACTGGGTTGCATAATCTACGATAACCAGTATGTAGATGTGTCCCCTCCCTGACTTTTCCAGGGGCCCCACCAAGGCCATGGCTATCCGTTCAAACGGGACCCCAACTATAGGAAGGGGAACTAGGGGCGCAGGAGCCACCTTCTTACTCAACGTCCTTTGGCATTGGGGGCAGGACGCGCAGAAGTTCTTAACCTCCTGGTATACCCTGGCCAATAAAAGCGTTGTAAAATCTGTTGGGTCTTTTCGCTCCCTAAATGTCCCACCCAAGGGTGGTCATGGGCCAACTCTAATACCCTCCATCAGTACGGCCGGAGAACTTGTCCCCCTGCCTCTACTATGACCCGGTAGAGTCGTTCCCCCCCATACCTCGAAATGTGGTCCTTGCCGTCAGCATTCCCCGTCATCGGTGGATTCCCCCACCACCGCTTGCACCTGTGCCCATGCTTGTTGCAGTGTTGGGTCCTCTCATTGGTGTGTTAGGAAATCTCCTTCCTCCAGGTTGAGGTGAACTGGGGTGGTAAGTTCCCTCGGTACCTCCCTCTCAGTTTCCGGCAGGACTGACGTTTCTTCTCCCTGGGCCACCAGGGTGGGTCCTTTCTGCGCCCCCCCCCCCCCCCCCCCGTCCTGTGGCCTCTTTTCCCTTCCCCCATTCCCGCAACAGAGCGGCCTGCCCTGGCCAATTCCTCCCTAATAACGCGGGGTAGGGGAGTGTGGGGGATATGGCTACCTTACAGTTAGCGGTCACTCGTCCATCGTTAATCCGTACTCAGGTTGTGTGATATGGATGTACGTCTCCATGCACGCACCTCATCCTTATTCGAGGCCCTCAGGGTACGGAGGGAGGAATCATGTCTTCTCGCACCATCGTCTGCCCGCACCCCGAATCCACGATCGTCCTCACCAGTCTCCCATTCAGGCCTATTGGCCTAATTACCTGCTCCTGATTTGGGGGCCCCACCCGGTGTTCCCTCACGTCTCCTCTGCCCGAAGGTGCAATCCATCATCGAACAGTCCTTTTTGAACTGCCCCTCCTGGCTGCACTGATAGCAGGCTCCTCTCGGAGCCTTGGGGTTGGGCTCCTCGGTTTCTCCGCTTGCTGCCCTTGGGGTTGGGTTCCTCTGTTTCTCCGCTCGCCCCTGGTTGGCTTCCCCCACTGCCCGATTGGTTCCAGACCAGTGCCAGCTTCCGCTCGGTTGCCGGTCCCCAGGGTGGTCGGTGGCTAAACCCCATGAGAGGCGATGCCTCTGTCCCGCCGGCGGGGTGAGTTCCTCTCCAGGGCGCGGCCAGGGTGGATGTTGGAAGCTTCCCTCCCGTCTCTTCAGCAGCTATGAAGCGTTCCATCAAGTTGGTTGCTTCCTCTAGCGACTCGGGCAGGTGCCGGCGTACCAATTTCTGTCCTTCCGCAGGCAGGATCCTTATATATTGTTTTATTATCACCTGCACCGTTACCTGTACTCCCGATTTGTTCGTGGGTTCTAGCCATCTCATGCTGGCCTCTCTTACCCGTTGCCCAAGAACCCAGGGCCGTTCCTTTGCATCATATCGGGTTTCCTGGAATCTCTGCCGATACGTCTCCGGGGATATGCCCAGTTGATCCAGGATTGCCTCTTTGATCTTGTAGTAGCACAGGGCGTCTTTGTCCACCATGCCTCGGTAGGCCATCTGGGCAGGGCCCGTCAGGAAAGGTGCAAGTAAGGTGGCCCAGTGCTCCTGTGGCCACTTCGCCGCTGTGGCTACCCGCTCGAATGTCACCAGGAATGCCTCTGGGTCGTCCTGGGGCCCCAATTTGGCCAGGCGGAGAGGCAATTGGGCGCCAGGGATGGCGCCGCTTTCTCCCATCCCCGGGGTGCTGTTTCCTCCGCCCAGCGCCGCCGCTCCTGATGTACCCCCTTCACGGATTTCCTTCAACAATTGGCATTGTTGCTCCTGGAATTGGGTCATCATTTGTTGTAACACCTGGTTCTGCTGCTGCTGCTGTTTCTGGTTATCAACCAGCCATTCCAATATCTTATTGACCTCCATACTCGACCTTTCAGATAAGCCAACAGTTACGGGGATCGGCCCCTTTTCTTTCTCCCCTTTTTTTCCCCTCTCCGAGGCCCTCTTCCCTAGACCCCCTTCTTCCCGGGGCTCAGGGACGTGCCCATTTTCTCCACCACGTGTAGAAGGATCACGCTACCCCAACAGTTGGTGGGTTCCCGGCACCCTCTTTATTGTGTACTACTTATGGCTAAGCAACCCCAAAATAGTCTCGTGCCTCGCCCCCTGGTCCCAGAGTCACTCTACTTTCGCTGGGGACCTGGGCAGTCTGTCTCACCGATGCGCCTTGCTACGCCCCGGTGGGCGGAGTAGGGGGGTTCGGGCCCTCTCTCACTCCGAATCCACGACGGGCCGGCTTCCCCCACCCCAAGGACTCCTCCGGCCATCGCCTCGGTCCCCCCAAGTGCGGGGCGGGAGCGCCCCATCACACCTTGCATAGACATAAGTTCATCAATTTTGGCATGATCACGGTATAAAATCTGTTTACCATGAATTGAGGACATAAACTTCGGATACAAACACATGAATGATCCACTTGTATCACAATAGTATTATTGTTTTTACTCACAATTGGATGGAGCTCGTAATTGCACTCTCCAACCTTCGAATTTAGGCACAAATGACCTTGAGCCCATAAACCAGTCGTACAAGTATAACCAAGGTTGGTTTGTTCAATGCAGTAAATTTACAATTGGGAGGTAAGGGGAGGGGAGGGGGAAGGTTAGGGGATGGGAGGGAGTTGTATGGGGAGACTGAGGCGACCCTACTATGGGGCCTGTGCGAACATGTCCGTCAGGGCCTCTCGGATGCGCACCCCATCCTGACGCGCCTGGCGGATGGCAGCTCTGTGGGGCTGTTCATAAGTCTGTGCCTCGGCTGCCATCCATGCAGGGAGGAAGGCCTCCCCACTGCGCTCCACAACGTTGTGCAGCACGCAGCACGCGGCCAGTACCTCCGTTGCATTCCGTTGTTTGCTCACCCGTCTCGAGATGGGTGAGCGGAAGTGGGCTTTTAAGCGGCCGAAGGCGCACTCCACTTGATTCCGGGCCCGGTTGAGGTGGTCGTTGAACCGGGCCCGGTTCTGGTCCAGCCGCCCCGTGTAGGGCCGCATTAGCCAGGGCATCGGGGGTAGGCCGCGTCCACGATGATGCAGATGGGCATAGGCACATCCCCGACAGTCAACTCCCGCTGGGGGAAGTAGGTGCCCGCCTCCAGCCTGCGAAAGAGTCCGGAGTTGCAGAGGATGCGGGTGTCGTGTGCCCTGCCGGACCAGCCCACATAGACATCCAGGAAGCGGCCCCGGTGGTCCACGAGGGCCTGGAGAACAATTGAGCAGTACCCCTTCCTATTTGTGAAATGGGCTGCTCGATGCTCCGGGCAGCGAAGCTGGCTAGCGTAGCGTCCACATCGCGCAGGCGGATCACTCTTGGGAGCAGGACGTCGTTGGTGGCATGGACGACCTGCAGAAGGGTGCAGAGAAACACAGGGGAACACATCATATAAGGCAGGGGTGAGTGTGCGCTCCCTTGGCCCTCCCCCCCGTGATTCTCTCTGTCCTCACACACACGCATGCACACACACACCAGGGCCCCCACGCCCCCCCCCCCCCACCAGAAGGCCTGTGCAAGGGAGGGACGGCCCAAACCCGTGGGTGACCCAGCCTGGAGTCTTGGCTGCCCCTGGGCATGGAGTGCAGCACCCTCCCCCCACCCCACTCCCCACTCCCCCTGGGACTTACCTCCATAACGATGACACCGACGGTGGATCTGCCCACCCCGAATTGCTGTGCCACCGATCGGTAGCTGTCTGGGGTGGCCAGCTTCCAGACTGCGATAGCGACCCTCTTCTCGACGGGGATGGGTGCCCACAGCCGGGTGGTGGCTCTCTGGAGCGCAGGGGCGAACCAGGCACACAGCTCCAGGAACGTCCGCTTTCGCATGCGGAAATTCCGGACCCATTGCTGGTCGCCCCATTGCCCCAGGACCAGCCGGTCCAACAGTCAGTGCTGGTGTCCAGTCTCCACAGTGGCCTCTCCACTCTGGTGAGGGAGTCCAAAGCGATCTGCACCTCCTGGTCCTGGAACAGGAGGGCACCAGCCTGGAGCATCAGCTGCAGGCACTCGAAAATGGCCAGCAGAGGCCAGAGCAGGCACAAGGCCACCCCTGGCTCCATGGCAGACAAAACAAGGCAAAAGAAAAAAACAGGCAAAAGCACTAGGTGGCAAAAGGCAGTGGTGTCCAAAAGGTAGAGGGCAACCACCAAAACTGCTATGACTGTCAGTCCCTGAAAGAGGTCCTATAGCACGGAGCAGGAGAGAAACAGCTGTCCGGGGAGATCCCTTTAAGCACGGGTCTCAAAGGAGCTCCAGCCCCCGCCCCCGGAAAGGGCTGGTGCCCTTTTGCCCTCTGCAAAATGGTTCCAGGCTTCTGCTTTTGCGCAAAAGCGTCCTGCCAGTGTAGATGCACTTTTGCGCAAAAGCGCATCGTTATAACGATAACTCCGTGCCAATCTAGACGCGCTTTTGCGCAAATACTTTTAACGGAAAAGCTTTTCTGCAAAATCATGCCAGTCTAGACGTAGCCATAATGTTCTACTAACTTATGACCTTTATACAGAAAGTGTTCTTCTCCATGTAAATTGCACCTATGACCTGGAAATTTATACCACTCAAAGGTGCAAGAGGTCACTCCATCCAAGAGGGAGATACCAAGACCTCTCTTACTTCCGAAATGAGTGCCGTTAAAATAGGCTTCACACACGCTGTTACCTATTGCTATTCTTCCCTTTCTCAGGAGGCACCACTGGCCAATTCTTCTCCACACAATGAGATATCTGCTTTTAGAAATGCCAGTATCAGCCCAAGTTATGTTTACCCTTTTGGCTATCTACTGGCATTAAAGAGCATACCCAGCATGAGGTGTTATGTAATGCTGGCATGCGAGCTTTTAATTCATGGGCGAGATGAATAAAGGTATTAGAACTATTAGATTTTACAGCCTCTACATTTCATATCACCAAAAAAAGAAAAACAACAAACAGGTTAAAACATAAGAACCCAGGTCAGAATATGGGGCCATCCTTCCGGGAAAGGACACCACCAATCTAAGGTTTTGTTAGTCGAAGTCAAAAGCTTCAGGTCGCCCAAGGGGGTAGCAGTCCATTTGCCCTGGGTACAGATGTCGTCTGCTTCTGGTTCACCCGGTTCGCAGTGGGGTGAACGTGCGTGGCTCCCTTGAAGTCCGACATCGTCTGCTTCTGGAGAATACGTCTTAAATCCTGCACCATTCTATATACAGGTTTCCCATCAGGGCCAGGCTATGGTTTCTTTACAGCTAGGATGGGGGTGTTACAGGGAGAGACGCACGGCACTAAAATCCCTTTGTTCTTAAAATTCTGTATAAGAGGTTCGAGTCCTTTTATAGCTTCCATTCTAAGAGGGTATTGTCTCTGAGCGGGGGGAGGCACATTGCTCTTCACAACTGGATTTAAGGGTGAGGCAGATTTTACCAAGCCCACATCATGCAATTTACACAGCAAATCTCTTCCCAGTAGGTTCACTGGACCATTCATTAATAGAAAGGAATGCTGAACAGAAATAGGACCCAAGGTAGCCATACAATCATTGGTCATAAAATGCCGTTCAGACTTTCCAGTGACTCCTACTACACATTTCTCTACTTCACCCTTTGGTGCTGCTCCCTCAGGTATAGCTGAATGAGTGGCTCCCGTATCCACTAATAATTCAAAAGTCTTTTGTCCTAATTTAAGAGGAACCACTGGAAATTGTGCATCACATTTAAACTGTACCATTCCGGCCTCATATCCTCAGGACCCCAGGGGAGCTGCGCCTCCCTTCATTCATGATCCACAGAGAACTGACCCACTACCTCAGGCTTGTAATAAGATTTTAGTTTGAAGGGGCATTCTCTTTTCCAGTGTCCTGCCTTACCGCAATACTGGCACTCATTACAACCACGGTCAATGTTACCTCCGTGTCCTCGTCCTCTAGCTACTCCACCTTTTCCTTTTCCGAAGGGTCCTCCTCGATTACTGAGGCTTCACCCGCGACCCCCTTTACCTCCCGACATGGCCACCGCTAATAGCGATACCTGTTCCCTCATATCCTTCTGTTTTTCCTTTCTTCTCTCTCTGGGTATGTCTACACTACAAAGTTAGTTCGAACTAACGGATGTTAGTTCGAACTAACTTTCCTAGGCGCTACACTAGCGCTCCGTTAGTTCGAACTTAATTCGAATTAACGGAGCGCTTAGTTCGAACTAGGTAAACCTCATTCTACGAGGATTAAGCCTAGTTCGAACTTACTAGTTCGAATTAAGGGGTGTGTAGCCCCTTAATTCGAACTAGTGGGAGGCTAGCCCTCCCCAGCTTTCCCTGGTGGCCACTCTGGCCAACACCAGGGAAACTCTATTGCCCCCCTCCCGGCCCCGGAGCCCTTAAAGGGCCACGGGCTGGCTACGGGGTTTGTGCCAGTTGCAAGGCTGCCAGCACCCGTGCCAGCACACCCAGCAGCTGACACCCCATGAGCCAGCGACCCGATACCCCCACCCCTCCCCCTCTTCCCGGGACCAGCCTGGCGGCTCCCAGGAGCCTGCCCGGGGCCACAAGAGGCGGGCACCCGCGTGGTCTAGTGCGGAGATCGTGGACCTCATCGAGGTTTGGGGGGAAGCCGCCAATGTCCATGATCTCTGCACTAGCCACAGGAACGCGGCATTCTACGGCCGCATGGCTGCCAGCCTGGCCGCCGGGGCCACCAGCGCAGCTGGGAGCAGGTGCACTGGAAAATTAAGGACTTGCGGCAGTCCTACTCCCGGGCCTGCCTGCCAGGGGCCGACCCGGAGGCGTGCCCCCACTTCCAGGCTCTGGACTGCATCCTGGGGGCTCATGCCGTCCCTGCCCCCCGGGAGGTGATAGACCCCGGGGCAGAGGGACTGCTCCCAGACACGGAGGAGGAGGAGGGCTCCAAGAGCCAGGAGCCTGCCGGCAGCCTGCCCAGGACCCGGGACCCCCGAGGCACGCCACAGAGCCGCTCGCCTGTGTCGTCCGAGGCCGGGGAGGCGTCCACATGTGAGTACCATCTTGCTCCCCTTATGTGTACGGGGGGCTGGGGCGAGAGGGACCCCCGGGAGCGTGTGCCTAGGCCTTGCCCACCACAGAGCAGCAGCTGGGGATCCTGCAGGGGCCCTGGCCTTGCAGAGGGGAGCTGGGTTTCACCCACCTGGGCCCCTGGGGTAATTGACCGCTGGTCTTGTTTCACCACAGCCGCAGCACCTGGGCCTGCAGGGCGCACCACCCCGCCTGCAGCAGCCGCCCGCGCCCGGGCCAGCAGGAGAGCCAGGAACCAAGCGGACTACCAGAGGCGGCACCTCCGGTTCCTGGAGCACCAGCTCCGCATCCAGGACCACTGGGTCCAGGAGGACCTGAGACTGTGCCAGAGGAGCTTGGAGGCACTGGAGGAGCAGGGCCGTGCCCTGCGAGGCCACCTCCAGAGCCTGCTCGACCGCTTCCCAATTCCTCCTGCTCCTGCTCCTGCTCCTGCTCCCCCTGCTGCTCCTGCTCCTGCTTCCTCCACACCCCCCGTCCCTCCTGCCCCACCCTCCACAACCATTCCCCACCAACGGCCCCGGACCCGCAGTGTTGCAAGACAGGAGAGGCAGCCGGACCCCCACTCCTGAGCTTTCCTTTCCCTTCCTCCCTTCCCTCCCTTTCCAGCTCCCTCGTCCCAGGTTTCCCCCTCCCCTCTCCCACCCTCCTTCCTCCCTCCCCCCACCCCAGTTATGTTAAATAAAAAGATGTTTTTGTTTGAAAAACAGGTGTCTTTATTTGACAGTAGGTATGGAGGGGAAGGGGGTAGGGTGGAAGAAGACCCCAGTGGGGCATGCAAGGGAGAGGTCAGTCCTACTCCTCCACCAGGAAGCTCTCCCGCAGGGCTTCCCAGATCCGGACGGCCCCCCGCTGGGCTTCCTGGATGGCGGCGGTGCGGGGCTGACCGTAGTGGCCAGCCATGCGGTCAGCCTCAGCCATCCAGGCTGGCAGGAAAGCCTCCCCCTTCCGCTCACATAAATTGTGGCGCACACAACATGCTGCCACCACGGGAGGGATGTTTTGCTCGGCCAGCTCCAGACGGGTGAGGAGGCATCGAAAGCGGGCTTTCAGTCACCCGAAGGCCACCTCCACCATGATGCGGGCCCTGGTCAGCCTGGCATTGAAGGCCTGGTGGGAGGGATTGAGGTGCCCCGTGTAGGGCTTCATGAGCCAGGGCTGCAGTGGGTAGGCGGCATCCCGCACCAGGCACACGGGCATGTCCACGTCCCCAACCCTGATGTGGCGGTCGGGGAAGAAGGTCCTGTCCTGCAGCCGCTGGCACACGGAGGAGTTGCGGTACATCCGGGCGTCGTGTGCTTTGCCGGACCAGCCCACATTAATGTCCGTGAACTGGCCCCAGTGGTCACACATGGCCTGCAGGATCACGGAGAAGTACCCCTTGCGGGTCACGTAACGGCACGTCTGGTGTTCCGGGGCACGGATGGGGATGTGCGTCCCGTCGATGGCCCCCCCCGCAGTTGGGGAAGCCGAGGGCGCCGAATCCCCGGATGACGGCGTCTGGGTCGGCGAGGCGGACCACCCTGCGGAGCAGCACCCGGTTGATGGCCTTGACCACCTGCGGAGAGAGACACAGCAAAGTGCCAATCAGTGGGGCGCCCGGGTGGCTGGGAGCATTCGTGCCCTAGCAGTGCCCCGCGCCGCACTCCCGGAAGCAACCCCCCTGGCGGCGTGTAGTACGGCCGGGACAGACCGACTCCTCCGGTGCGGGGCGCTTTCGCCTCCTCCCCCCCCCCTTTGTCCCTGGGGTGGCCCATCCCCTCCTTGCAGCCCCCCTCCCCCCTGGCCCCGTGGCCGACGAGTGCCATACCTGCATGAGCACCGCTCCGGCGGTGGATCTCCCCACGCCGAACTGGTTCCCGACGGATCGGTAGCTGTCCGGCGTGGAGAGCTTCCATAGGGCGATGGCCACCCGCTTCTGGAGGGGGATGGTGGGCCTCATGTGAGTGTCTCTTCTGCACAGAGCAGGGGCGAGCCACTCGCAGAGCTCCAGGAAGGTGTCCCTCCTCATCCTGAAGTTCTGGGTCCACTGTCCGTCTTCCCAGCACTCCAGGACGATGCGGTCCCACCAGTCGCTGCTGGTGTCCAGACGCCAGACGCGGCGGGGCACGCCGGTGCCGGGGCGCTGCCACGGCTCCTCCACGGCCCCCAGGGCGGCCAGGTGGAGAGGCAGGGGGCTGACGTGCACCAGGTGGTGCCAGGCAGCCTCGAGCCATTGCTGGCAGGCTTGCAGCAGCAAGTCCAGAAAGTGCACCACAAGGTGCAGGGTGAGCTGTGGCTCCATGTTGCCACCTGCGGCGGCCCCCCCGAAGGGAAGCACCGACACAGACGGGCACAGAGACCAACGCTTTGCTGTCCCTCGGCGAGGTTGGCAAGCAAGCAGGAAAAGCTGAGAACCGGCTGTCCAGGGCTGGTCCCTTTAAGCACGAGCCTCAGATAGCCTCAGACAGCAGCCACACAACGCAACTACTGACCTGATGCCCTGCCGGAACCGGTTTCAGCCGCCCTTAAATGCGCCCCTGCGTCCAATCAATGTGGACGAGCTAGTTCGAATTAGCAAAACGCTAATTCGAACTAGTTTTTAGTTCTAGATGCGTTAGTTCGAGTTAGCTTAGTTCGAATTAACTAATTCGAACTAAGTTAGTTCGAATTAGCGCTGTAGTGTAGACATACCCTCTCTCTCTTTTTTTTCCTCGCTCCCATTGTAAACCCATGTTGCAATGCTAACCACTTCTGGTAAACTTTTCCCTTGCATCCCATCCGGGTGTTCCCTAAACCTTCTTGCAATATCCTCTGCACACTGCGCCATAAAAACCATTTTTATCATTTCTTTCCCTGAATCTGAGTCAGGATTCAGATTGCTATGTTTTCTAATTCCATTAATCAGTCGCGTACAAAAGTCGGAGGGGTGCTCATTTGGCAGTTGAACACACGCAGTACCCTTGCCCCAATTGGGGGTTACCTCTCCCGCTGCCCTTAATCCATGCAAAATAGCTTGTCGATACCGACTCAAACTCTCCTTGCCCTCATCTGAATTCGGATCCCAATTAGGCTCAGCAGTTTTCTTTAACCTTCTGTCTCTCATCCTCGGTGAGGAGAGTATCCAACAATTGGTTCACATCTGCCCAAGTCGGCAGATGGATGGAAAAAATGGTACGGAATGTTCTTTCTACCACTTCCGGATTATCCCGGAGTTGTGGCATAGAACGCTGCCAATTCAACAAATCGGCTGTCATAAACGGGGCATGAGTATATACCATCTGAGCCGATCCATTACTCTGGGGAACAGGATAGGCTTGTAGAGGACCCAAAAACTCTTCTTTTTGGGGTGCTGGGGATCCTACTCGAGGGGGGCTTGCGATATTCATGTGAAGGGAGGAAACAGCACCACCTCCCCTCCCATGAAGTCTTCCACTTTGTCGCCTTGGAGGACAAAAGGGAATGTAATCATCATCCTCTGGTGGCGTTTCCGGGGCATAGGGTGGGGTGAATTTAACAGACTCCTCCACGCTAACAGCCTTCAGGGCCATCTCTCTCTCCTTTGGCTTATAATTATACCATACAAATTTGACCTGGTCTAAGGTTGACCAATATGTCTCTAAGGGTATTCATTCTTTCTGCGGAAAAAGGTCCCGCAATCTGGCCAGTCATTATTCGGGGACAAATGGGCAGTAAAAGAAGGCCATTGAATCTGACATAAATTTCTCATTTTTGACTTAGCTAAACAGGTTGTTCCAGAAATATCCTTCCAATCTCTCAGGATCAGGCATTTACTGCCAAAGTGTCCCATTTCTAACGGCCAATGAACTCTAACCCCGACCTCTCAATACTGAGCGCTCGCTTACCTTTTCAGGGACTCTAACCCCGACCACTTCAGGGACTCTAACCCCGAAGACCTGGATCCTACTCAACGGGTAGGTTGACGTTGCTGGATTTCTACGGGCTTCGGCTGGTTCACAGGACACGCCTTATCGCCGACGCAGGGATCAGGCCACCGGGCAAGGCTCCTCAAAGCCGGAGGATACGCGCTGCGTTGCTTCGGAGTCTGATCCCGCACCGGAGAGTCAGACGGGTCCCATCTCGGGTGCCAAATTTGTTGGGGACTCTAACCCAGACGGCCTCAGTTCGTTGTCTGACCGCGAAGAGACAGGCAACACCAGCAAGATCCAATCACAAGCTCTTTATTGAAGAGTGCACACAACAATAGAGAGCGGCCCGTCTCCAAAGAGAACCAGCCCCAATCACAGTTACAAGTAGGTTTATATAGACAGTTCCATTGCGTCACAGACTACTCGATTAAGCAGCCCACCCCCCTTTGTCGGTTAGAAGCTTCTAGTATTCATGCTTACCTAGCCAACTATACAATGTGGCCTTAAACAATTCATAATGCATCAGCAACTCTCTTATCAATCACAGAAGACAAGTACCAGGAACAAACAGAGGGCAAAACAGGGAGTTAAGATCAGAGGGAAAATAGAAACAGGGAGTTCCTTGATCAGTTCTCAGAACAAGCGGTTCTGCTCCACCTCAAGTACAAGAATGCAATTTTTCACTTAGTTTACTTCTGCTCCAGTTCTGCTCAGGGATTACCCAGAAACCTTTGTTAGCTTCTTTTTGGTTTTCCTTAGGCCCTCTTTTCTAGGGCCTAACAACATCATCTATTATATGTAGATCAAATTGATGCGGTGCTCTAGGCGGGGTGTGTAATAATTTCATGGGTCTACCAGTTAAAATTTCGTGGGGAGATAGTCCATGTTTCCTATTCCCTGTACCCCTAATATACATTAAAGCCAAAGGTAATGCATCTGGCCAATTAAGGTCAGAGTCCTCACAGATTTTAGCTAATTTGGTCTTTAAGTCAGAGTTTTTTCTTTCTACTGCTCCACTGGACTATGGATGGTATGCACAGTGTAAATGCTGTTGTATTCCTAGAGCAGCACATACCTTTTGAACTACTTGTCCTGTGAAATGAGTTCCCTGGTCACTGTCCAGAGTAAAGAGGCACTTCGAACCGGGGGATTAATTCTCTGAGAAGTTTCTGGGCAACTGTAGTAGCATCGGCATGTTTACAAGGCTAAGCGTCTACCCATCCCGAAAACATATCAATGATTACAAGAATGTACTCATAGCCACAAATTTACAAAGGGTCCCCACGGTGAGGGGTGTGCTGCAATTTTAGTTTTTATCCTCTGTCCAATGTTATGGGATAAACAGATAGAGCAAATACCGCAGTACTGCACCGCCACAGCAGGAAAGTGTGGGGCGAACCAATCCTGTTGCACTACTGAAATCATCCCCCCTTTGCTCGTGTGGGCCACCGAGTGGGTCACACGAGCAAGGTAGGGCAGGAGGGCCTGAGGCGCAACCAGGCGGCCGTCCGGGGAGCACTAGAGCGAGTCGGGGTGCAACAAGCAGCCCCGCCGCAGCCAGTCTGCTTTTTCAGTCTTAGGCGCCTTATCTTGTAGCCCAGCCAATTCTGTGAGGGACACCAACGTCAGCTAGGCTACAGAAGGGCAGACAAGAACATGTTTAGGAGCCTGAGAGCCAGAAAGGGCTGCATTCCTTGCGGATTGATCAGCAAGGGCATTTTCTCGAGTAACCTCATCAGAAGGTGCCGAGTGTGCTTGACACTTAATAATAGCCAAAGAAGATGGTAAAAGGAGAGCACGTAAAAGGGCATCTACATAGTAACCATTTCAAATAGGAGAACCAACGGAGGTAAGGAAGCCATGCTGCTTCCACAATTGCCCAAAATCGTGGACAACGCCAAAAGCATAGTGGGAGTCAGTATAGATATTAGCTGACAATCCTTTAACTAAAATACATGCACGAGTTAATGCAATAAGTTCAGAAACCTGAGCAGATGAGACTCCTGGTAGGAAAAAAGCTTCCAGAGTCTTGTGTGGGGAACAAACCGCATACCCTGCAGCCAAATGGCCTGTGGAATTTTGGAGACAAGACCCATCAACGAAAAACACAACATCGGGGTTTTGAAGTGGAACATCTTGAAGGTCAGGGCGGGGTGACAAAAGCTTATCAGTCAAGATGAGACAATCATGTGGGTCTCTGTCAGAAGGAGATGGAAGCAGGGAAGCAGGGTTTAAAATAGGGCAACGGGTAAGGGTGATGTTTTCTGCAGACAAAAGTTGCTTTTCATATTTGGTCAATCAAGATGAAGAAATATGCTGGGTTTTTCCCTTTAGCAAAAGAGCAGTAACTGAGTGCGGAACAGCAACAACAAGAGGGTGACCCAAAACAAGGGTATCAGTTTTTTCAACTAGTAGAGCGGTAGCAGCGACTGCTCGCAGGCACGGGGGCAATCCAGCTGCCACAGGGTCTAAAGCAGAACTATAATAAGCTATAGGATGGTGTTTATCCCCATGAGATTGGGTCAGGACGCCAAGGGCAAATTTATCCTTTTCATGGCAATAAAGTGTAAACGGCTTGTAGTAATCTGGAAGACCTAGTGCTGGTGCCTGTTTTAATGCAGTAAAAGCAGACTCAGTCTCTGAGGTCCATGGAAGGGGTTCAGGGGGAGATTCAAGAGTAAGATTTTGAAGGGGTTTTGCAAGGGAAGCATACCCTAAGATCCATTGTTGGCAGAAGCCTGTCATCCCTAGGAAGGCACGCATTTGTTTGCGAGTACGGGGTTGGGGAACCTGTAAGATGGCTTGGATTCGATTACGAGAAAGATGTCATTGGCCAGCGGAGATTTCGTGACCTAGGTATGTAACTTTAGGGAGACAAAGTTGGAGTTTGTCTTTAGAGGCTTTGTGGCCCCTATGAGCTAGTGCCGTTAAAAGGACAAGAGAATCCTGTTTGCATGCCTCGAGATGGGGGGGGGGGCAAGCAAAAGGTCATCTACATACTGTACGAGGGTTGAACCACCTGGAAAGGTAACTGACTCTAGGTCTCTCTTAAGGATTTGAGAAAATAAAGTAGGGGATTCAGTATAGCCTTGGGGCAATCTGGTCCAAGTGTACTGGAGGTCTTGATAGGTGAAGGCAAACAGAAACTGACTATCTGGATCAATTGGGATAGAGAAAAAAGCAGAACACAAATCTACAACTGTAAAGTGGGTGGCAGTGGCCAGGATACAAGACAGGATAGTAGCGGGGTTAGGGACGACTGGGAAAGTGGGTAAGATGGCAGCATTAACAGCCCTTAGATCTTGGACAAACCGATAGGTATTTTTCCCAGGCTTTTTAATGGGCAAAATCAGAGTATTACACGGACTTCTGGTGGGTACAATAATACCCTGATCTAAAAGAGACTTAATGACAGGAGGAATCCCTTCTACTGCTTCCTTAGAGATGGGATATTGAGGAATGCAGGGAAGGGGCTTAGACAGATTTAAGGTAATGCATACAGGTTCGGCACTTAGCATATGTCCGACCGCATTTGTATGGGAAGACCAAAGTTGAGAGGGCACTTGATTAAGGATTTCCTGCTGTAAAAGAAGAGAAGACGAGTCCCTACCTTCGTCTTGTAGCAGAGCTAAAAACTCGCCTTCACGTTGTACAGGAACATCCAAGAATATGCCATCCGGAGAGCAGTAAATCGTGCATCCTAATTTACAAAGCAAATCTTTCCCAAGCAGATTAACAGGTGTAGTTGGACTTAAGAGAAAAGCATGGCTGTGTCCAGACTCAGGGGTTTTTTCAAAAAAAGTAGCCTTTTTTCGAAAAAACTTCACCTGTGTCTAGACTGCAGCCGCGTTCTTTCGAAATTAAATCGAAAGAACGCGGCTTTTCTTTCGACGGCGGTAAACCTCATTTCATGAGGAAGAACGCCTTTTTTGGAAAGTGCTCTTTCGAAAAAAGGCGTTCTTGAATGCCAACAGGGCTTTTTAGAAAGAGAGCATCCAGACTCACTCGCTGCTTTCTTTCGAAAAAGCGGCTTGCTTTTTCGAAAGTACTGCTTGCAGTCTAGATGCTCTTTTTCGAAAGAGGCTTTTTCGAAAGATACTTTTGAAAAAGCCTCTTTCGAAAGAGGCTTGCAGTCTAGACATAGCCCATGTTGTTCAGAAATAAGTCCTATAGATACATTTAAAGAAGTGGTGACAGGATGCGGAATGGGCTGTCCCGCTATACCAGGGGTGTCCAAACTTTTTTCAAAGAGGGCCAGATTTGATGAAGTGAACATGCGTGAGGGCCGACCATTTTGCCTGACGTTCTTTGAACCATTAAAATTAAATGCAAATTAACTATTTTATGCAAAGTTTATTGCAAACGGCATACTTTTCATTTCATCACATGGATGACAAATCTAAACAGGTGTTAAATCACTCTGCCTTTCATATCTGAAGGCCAGATGAAAAAAAAATCCAGGAAGCTGAAATATATGTCAGGAACATTGTAAAGTACATTACATATTATTGGAAATAAAGGTTGTCTGTCAACTTTTAAGTTCAAAAAATATGAACAGGAACATAACACCAAGTATACATGTTGTGTCCAAATATATTTATAACTGATTTAGACTAACTGAGATTTTACAATGTATTCATCTCAATACATATGGATTCGTTGGGGGCCATAAAAGATATATATTGCCAAATTACCCGGGGGGCCATATTAAACCGGAACACGGGCCGCAATTGGCCCGCGGGCCGGACTTTGGACATGCCTGCGCTATACCAATGGCATTTACAACCTCTGAAGATAGCGGGACATTGGAGAAATCAGGGGCACGTAGAGTGGACCGAGAAGCACAGGTATCTACTAAGCAAGAAATAAGTTTTCCCACAACAGAACATTGGATGTAAGGACCATTCTGGTCGAGAGGTACGAGAGGTACGATGAGGTCACTATCCCTCAGGCTGTCCTAATTTGAGGAAAACTGTTTAGGGGGACCAAAAGGACCGTAGGAGGACGGGTCAGCAGTGGGACCTTCAGGCCGTTGGTGCTGCAGATATGGGCATTCACTTTTCCGATGTCCCATCTGCTTGCAATAGTGGCAATTGTTGCCCGAAGGTGGAACTCTGGTAGTTTCCCAACTGACCAGGGAGACGGGGGGGGGGGGGGGCACGAGGGGTTCCAAGGTTTACGATAGCCTTGCCCCCTGCCTCTCCCTCTCCCTCTCGATGGACTTTTCTGAAGCTGTTGGATTTGAAGAGCCATCTGCTTAGTTTCATTTCGTTCTTTGGTTTTTTTATTCTTTGTATAAAAATGCTGGGCTGCTCCTAGGACCTTGTCCAGAGACTTAACTTCCCAACCTATAACAACAGTTTGAATGCTTTCAGAGATCTTAGGGTCTAATCCTTGCACGAATGCCTCAGCAATAGCCTGTTGAGCATTCGTTACAGGGTCGTCCATTCCCACATGTCTTTCAAAGACTCGTTTCAATCGTTCTAAATAGTCTGCGGGGTTTTCGTCTTTATTTTGTTTACAAACATAAATTTTTGTCCAATCAGTTTTTCTTGGACAGATGTCTAGTACTGCCTTTACTAGGTTTGTGCGATGTCTATCTAGTTCGGCACGGGTGACCGGATCATTATTCGGCCACTGGGCAGACGTAAATAGACGGTTTAGGGTTTCGCGGGGCAGTACAGATTTCAAAAGTTGATTTAGATCCGCCCATGTGGGATTATAGCAACTAATTACAGTCTCTATTTCTTCCTTAAATGTAACCGGATCTTCACGGATTTTTGGAAACTTTTGTACACGATTATATAAATCGCCCGGGGTCCATGGTGCACACGCTGTGACAATATTATGCGGGGGGTTAATACCAGGCATTTGTCTCAAGGGACATTGCCTGACATCCTCCCCAAGGTTCAAATTTCTACTGCCACTTCTAAGGTCATATGGAAATCCTTGAGATGAAGAGGAGGTTACGTTAGTCCTGGGTGAAGGACTGTATTCCTGGTCTACAGTGAGGGCTGAAGGATCACGCCGCATGGAACTGTTAGAGGGATCACTAATTGTGGAATCCGGATCCTCATGGTCATTATAAGGTGGTGGGTTAGCAAGGAATCCAGATTCTAGAATGTCCTCTGGGGATTCGTTTGGTCACGGTTCTGTTTTAATAACTTGGTACAGAGGGCTGGGGGTAGACTTAAAGGGAGCAGCTAATTTTTCCTGCATCCCTTTTAGTTGCGCTTTAAGTTTTTCCTGTGAATCTTTCAAGCTTCTGGTTTGAGACTCAGTTTTTCTCTTGGATGCCTCCTCATACCAGCTAAAAAAGGCATCCCATTGAACCTGGGATACCTTAGATCCTCTGGATTCCAAGGCACCCTTCAAGTGCACTATTCTATTTAAATCAAAGGTACCTTCTACCGGGAATGACTTCATCATATCTCCACTAGTGTACAAACTCCATTTATCCAGATACTTGCAAGTTTTGGGAGAGTAATGCACATACATATAGTATGCTGGGGTCCCCTCAGGGGGGACGGGGACCTCCTTTGACTGTCCAGTACCCATTATCTCATCCACACAGGGAAACACAGGTACATTAATGGGGAAGTCTGCACCGTCCAGGCATCATCCCGCGAATTTCCTCACCGAGGTGAAACCTGACCCGATAGCAGGTAGTTAGTGGGAGGTGGTGGGAAAAAGACAACACACAAAAGGGGTCCGCTTAAGTCACACGAGCCCTCACTGTGATCCCACAGTATCGGCCGAGGTCAGGTTCAAGCGGGCTAGGGGCTATAGCGGCTCATGCAGGAATCGGAGGGGGGTTCGGGAAGTCGGGGACATACACACTGTTGGGAATCTATTTCATGACGCTCGCCCTGAGCCCCCCTTGCAATCAAGATTTCCTGGTCAACAGGTTTCCCCTAGCAGGAGTCTTGGGACGGCTAGAGCTCGGGCAAGCATAGTTCTTATTCCCAACCATGCACGCACAATCACACACTGGACCTACAACCCAGACTCTTCTACTAGAACGTTCTCATTTCTGAATTCCTGACAGATCTGTTTTTATAAGCGGCACAGTGGTTCCAAACTGACCTGAATTCAAAAGTTTGGATCCAGCAATCCCACCAAGTACTCGCAGCCTATGGTCAACCCTCTATCGAATCTCCAAATAGGGATTTAAAAGGTCCCCTTAACTTATTTGGTGGCGCCTGGAATTTGGTAGGGAGTGGTACGCAGTCCTCTGAGCAAAAGCGAGATGTGTGGATCCGAGTCACGGCACCAGAATTGTTGTGGAATAAACACACGCTAGCTTTAGGGTTCAAGTCAGACAAAACCACTTTAATAACCCAGCGGGGGGGGTGGGGGGTTGTTGCAGACGGCAGGGAGTCAGCCCTTACCGATACGAGGCCCCACCTTACACTCAAAAGTCTGATATATTTATACCTTCTTACAAACACACAATGGAAATTTACAGGGAAAAAGAGGAAGTAAGCCACTTTACCCTTAAATGGTAACATCTGCTTGACCTTTTAACCTATTGCAAGCAGTGTGGTTTTTTGCTTAATGGCATTGTAGTTACTTGCTCAACTTGCTTAAGGAGCTTGCTTCTGACGCAGGATGCACTGCGTAATGTTCAGTCAGGATGGCCAAGCTGGTGAGGCCTGAGGGCTACCTCCACACAGACAAAATGTTAGCCGCTCCACAAAAAGTAGATTCCGTAGCTCCCCTTACCCCGATGGCCGGCCGTCACTCCAAATCTCAAGCCCTCGCCAGGAGATTTCGTAACAAGAATCCCCCTTACCTTCTATTGAGCGCTCTGAGGGTATGTCTACACTACAGAGTTAGTTCGAACTAACGGAGGTTAGTTCGAACTAACTTTCATAGGCACTACACTAGCGCTCCGCTAGTTCGAACTTAATTCGAACTAACAGAGTGCTTAGTTCGAACTAGGTAAACCTCATTCCACGAGGATTAAGCCTAGTTCAAACTAGCTAGTTCGAATTAAGGGGTGTGTAGCCCCTTAATTCGAACTAGTGGGAGGCTAGCCCTTCCCAGCTTTCCCTGGTGGCCACTCTGGCCAACACCAGGGAAACTCTATGCCCCCCTCCCGGCCCTGGACCCCTTAAAGGGGCACGGGCTGGCTACAGTGCCCGTGCCAGGTGCAAGCCTGCCAGCACCCAGCCAGCAGACCCTGCACCTGGCACGGCTCGAGCCAGCCACCCGATGCCCCCCAGCCCTCCCACTCTTCCCGGGACCAGGCTGGCGGCTCCCGGGAGCTTGCCCTGGACCACAAGAGGCGGGCACCCGCCTGGGCTAGTGCGGACATCGTGGACCTCATCCACGATCTCCGCACTAGGCACAGGAAAGTGGCCGGCTTGGGCAGGATAGCTGCCAGCTTGGCCACCCAGGAGCAGGTGTGCAAGAGAATCAAGGGGGTCCACTGAGACCCCCGACCCTGAGCCCTGAGCTTAGAATGGCCATCCTGGGTCAGACCAAAGGTCCATCTAGCCCAGTAGCCTGTCTGCCGACAGCGGCCAACCCTAGGGACCCTGGAGGGGATGGACCAAAGACAGTGACCAAGCCATTTGTCTCGTGCCATCCCTCTCCAGCCTTCCACAAACCTTGGGCAGGGACACCACTCCTACCCCCTGGCTAATACCACTCCATGGACCCAACCTCCATGACTTGATCTCACTTCCCTTTAAACTCTGTTCTAGTTGTAGCCTTCACAGCCTCCTGCAGCAAGGAGTTCCACAGGTTGACTCTTTGCTTTGTGAAGAAGAACTTTCTGTTGTTAGTTTGAAGCCTGCTACCCATTCCTTTCCTTTGGTATCCTCTAGTCCTTCTTTATGGGAACTAATGAAGAACTTTTCTTGATGCACCCTCTCCACCCCACTCCTGCTTTTAGAGACCTCTATCCTGTCCCCCCTCCGTCTCCTCTTTTTTAAGCTGAGAAGTCCCAGTCTCTTTAGCCTCTCTTCATATGGGACCTGTTCCCAACCCCTGATCATTGTAGTTGCCTTCCCCTCTTCCAGCCTCTCTCTTCCCCTCTCCCACCTCCTTTTCCCAGTCTCCCCCAGTTTTGTTCAATAAAGACAGATTCCATTTTTGAACACAATTGTCCTTTATTTTGTACATCAAGAAAAGGGGCTAGGGAGGGGTAAGTGGAAGGAGGTGAGGGAGGAATGGGGCACGAGCCCCCGATGGGGAGGACTGGGCTGGCTCTGCAGTCTTCTGGGGATGGAAGCTCTCCTGCAGCCCCACGATTGCCCCCTCTCCCCAGATGGCAGCCTGCGGCAAGTGCAGCCGGTCTGATGGCCGAGTGGTGTGATGTGCCGAGTGTGGGCACTCAGGGCACTCCAAGCCAGGACTGCTTTGCAAGCGGGGCACCCCTGAGAACTGTCTGTCCGGGGTGGGGGTCGGGACCCTTTAAGCACAGCCCTCGGCTAGCCTGAGACAGCATCTCCACGCTCTAAGTCCTCCTCTGATGCCCTGCCGGCACTGCTTCTGGCCAGCCTTAAGCCTGGTTCAGGGTCCACTCAATGTGGACATGCTAGTTCGAATTAGTAAAACGCTAATTCGAACTAGTTTTTAGTTCTAGACGCGTTAGTTCGAATTAGCTTAGTTCGAATTAACTAATTCGAACTAAGTTAGTTCGAACTAACTCTGTAGTGTAGACATACCCTGAGAGGCTTGGAAGTGGAGTGCCGGTCTGTCTGTAGGGGCAAGTGGCGCGTTTGGAATCTCGGTGGAACCGCCAAATTGTTGAAGCAAATGCTCCTCTCTGGTAAGGCGGCTAATCAAACAGCTTTATTGATCAATAAGGCACAGAGTGAGCCAACCGTGGTCCCAGCAGAGCCGGGTCCAGTAAGGCTGCTAATACAATCAATCCTAGTATCTTTATACCCTTAATCAAACAAGTCTGACGTCAGGGCATCCAATTACAGAAATCATCAATTAAACTCAGAAAGCAAAACTGTTATCAGCAAGATCGAGGGCAGGTAGTAGGGAGTGAAGCTCATTCCTTAACCAGCTCAATTAACACATTCCAATAGCTCATCTTGCAGGCCTCTGTCCTGGGGTAACAGGAAGTTCACTCTGGTATACGTGCAGAAGCAAGAAGCTGAATTGGTTTCTGTTATACAAGATGGCTTCTAGCTAAATATGAAATGGTTTCCACAACTCCCCCCTTTTAGCCTCCCTGCAGGCTCCTGTGGCTCCTGGCTCTCGGCATCCTCCTCTTCCTCCGTTTCTGCCCCGGGGTCATCCACCACCCAGGGGGCATGGACTGCGTGAGCCCCCAGGATGCAGTCCAGGGCCTCAAAGTGAGGGCAGGCCTCTGGGTTGGCCCCTGGTTGGGAGGCCCTGGAGTAGGCCTGCTACAGGTCCTTAATTTTGCAGCGGACCTGCTCCTGGGTCCGCATGTGGCCTCTGGTGGCCAGGCTGGCAGCCATGCAGCTGTAGATGGCCGCATTCCTGTGCCTAGTGCGGAGATCGTGGATGTTGGAGGCCTCCCCCCAAACCTCGATGAGGTCCACGATCTCCGCACTAGACCAGGCGGGCGCCCGCCTCTTGCGGCACTGGGCAGGCTCCCGGGAGCTGCCAGCCTGGTCCTGGGAAGAGGCGGAGGGCTGGGTTGCAGCAGGTGGCTGGCTCATCCCGTGCCAGGTGCAGGGTCTGCTGGCTGGATGCTGGCAGGCTTGCAACTGGCACAAGCATTATAGCCAGACCGTGCCCCTTTAAGGGCTCTGGGGCTGGGAGTGGGGCAGAAGAGTTTCCCTGGTTTGGCCCAGAGTGGCCACCAGGGCAACCTGGGAAGGGCTAGCCTCCAGCTAGTTCGAATTCAGTGGCTACACAGCCCTTAATTCGAACTACTTAATTCGAACTAGGCGTTAGTCCTCGTAGAATGAGGTTTACCTAGTTCAAATTAAGCGCTCCGCTAGTTCGAATTAAATTTGAAATAGTGGTTTGCATGTATAGCCGCCATTAAAGTTAATTCGAACTAACAGCTGTTAGTTCGAATTAGCGCTGTAGTGTAGACATACCCTAAGGCTGTGTCTACATTGGCACCCTTTTCTGGAAAAGGGATGCTAATGAGACAAGTCGGAATTGCAAATGCAGCGGGGGATTTAAATATCCCCCGCGGCATTTGCATGAACATGGCTGCCGCTTTTTTCCGGCTCGGGGTTTTGCCAGAGAAAAGCACCAGTCTAGACGGGATCTTGCGGAAAATAAAGCCTTTTCCGGAAGATCCCTTATTCCTACTTGCAAGTAGGAATAAGGGATCTTGCGGAAAAGGGCTTATTTGCCACAAGATCCCGTCTAGACTGGTGCTTTTCTCCGGCAAAACCCCGAGCCGGAAAAAAGCGGCAGCCATGTTCATGCAAATGCCGCGGGGGATATTTAAATCCCCCGCTGCATTTGCAATTCCGACTTGTCTCATTAGCATCCCTTTTCCGGAAAAGGGTGCCAATGTAGACACAGCCAATGAGTCTAGCAAGAGCCCCAAATTAGTGGTCCTGTTGCTTGTACCTGTCTGTGGGCATATGCTGCTTGCATCCCCCGCCACAGCCAAGCACAAGCCTGTTGGTGCCATGCACTAACTGGGCTGTGGCAGTCCAGATGCCATTAGGCATAGGAGCAGTATGGGTGCAGTACAGCCCAGCCCTAGGCTGTCTGGTGAGTTGGGTTCCCCTGCAGTGCAGTGGCTCCTGCTCTAGGGTATAACCAGATGGTACAGCCTCTGAATGCACTTTCCAGTGAGTGCCATGTCGGCATTACAACCAATTAGAGGGCAGGGTTGCACTTGAATGAAAGAACATACATCAGCTCACAGTCCAGGTCAAGTAATATGTGGTTATATTTTGTCTTTTGTCCATGCTGCAACAGGCCATTTGCAAGATCAGCAGAAGCTAAGGTAGCAGATTTCCATTGTTGAGACATGGTCTCACCCAGATACCGGTCACAGCTTATTTATGGTTTCCTGCAGGGCCGGCATTAGGAAGTGTGGGGCCCAATTCAAACAATTTCGACGGGGCCCCACAGCAATTTTGGTTGAACAACAAAAAAAACAAACACATCACAGCACAAAAAAATCCTCCGCCAACACACACACACACCCTGTGCTAAACTCACAACGCCTGTAGCACAGGCAGCCAATGCACTGCTCCTCCAGGGCCGGCAGATTTCTATAATTTTTGGTGGTGCCCCATTAGCCACGCCCCCTGACCCCCGTTAACCTGACCCCCATTAGCCACACCCCCCGACCCCCATTAGTCACACCCCCTGACCCCCATTAGCCACACCCCCCGACCCCCATTAGCCAGGCCTCTGGAGGTAACACGCTGGGGGCAAGATGGACACATGACCAGAAGTAAAAGGTGCCATGTCACCCCTCTCGAAGGGCTTTTCCCACCATCCTCCTACCAACAGGGATTAGTTTGGCCCCCACCAAACCCCCTCATGCAACTATCCTGCAATTGCATTAACCCAATGTGTGTGACATTAACTCAGGGGCAGAGAGGCTAGGGGAAGTGTTCCCTCTAAGGCTATGTCTACACTCACGGCTTCTTACTCAAGTACAGCCATTCTTGGCAAGAACCCACAGAGCAGTCACACTGCCCGCCTGCTCTTGCGCAAGGGAATTTACAGTCCGGTGTGGTAAAAGAGGGCTTCTTGCGCAAGCGCTACGCTCTTTTCTAACAGGTGTACGCTCTCTTGCGCAAGAGGGCAGTGTGGATGCTCGGCAGGGATTTCTTGCGCAAGAAACCCCTACGGCTAATATGGCCATCAGAGCTTTCTTGCTTAAGAGAGTGTCCACACTGCTATGGATGCTCTTGTGCAAAAGCACAGCTCGCACACGGCAGTGTGGACGTGTTCTTGCGCAAGACTTCTTGTACAAGAACCCTTGCGCAAGATGTTCTTGCACAAGAAGCCGCCAGTGTAGACATAGCCTAAGAGTTTCCTCCCATGAGCAGAATGGATTTTGTGTTGTGCACCTGTACTGAGTTCATGTGGCTTGTTTCGATGTGCCACCAGAGGCGTAGCGAGGGTGTTATGCTCCCGGGGGCAAAGGAAAAATTTGCGCCCCCCCCCCCCGCCATGTGGCACGGCCCTGAACCTGGTGCACAGCTGAGGGGAACTTGTACTGCATTTTCCCCCACCCCCTACAATTTGGAGCTGGGATCCCACATGCACTAACCCTCCAGTGGAGATGGAGGAGGGTCGGGCTTGGAGCAGAGAGGCAGGGAGGAGGCTCCAGCTGCCGGTGGCAGGCGGAGTAGGAGCACGTGAGCTGAGAGATGACGGGGGAGCAGAATGGGATTAACTTGGTGCCTCCCTAGCAAGGTGCCCACGGCAACTGACCCCTCCGGGCCCCTCGCTATGCCACTGCCCCCCTCCTGCAGATCTATCATCTTATGCACGTGCAAGATCTGTGAGAGCCGTCCCATGAATCTGCGGTTAGTGTCTGTGGCTCCTGCTTCTGGGTGGTGTCTCAATGCTGCCACATTCACCTCCAAAGAGGGGGCTTCCCAGAGCAGGCCCTTGCTGCTGACCCCCAAGGCATCCACAGGTGCAGTCTCCTTTCAATGGGCCCACTTCCCAGGGCTCATTGATCTTGGATCTGGCTTCCATCCCCTCTCCAACCTTTGCAACTGCCCAGAGGTGTCACCTTCCGCCTTATCCATTCCCACCTCATTCACCCCACAGGGACAGTCTCTGCCTCACTTGTCCCAGGGACTATTCTACCAAGACTTAATACAAAGTTTCCATGTAAAAGGACTCACTACAAAGCTAAAAACTTCAATGAGAGAATGATTAATACAGAGACGTGTCTACATCTGCCTCTGCCCCCTTCCCCCAGAGTCCACAGCCCCATTGCAAAGCGGGGGAGGGGAAGGAAAGAGGCTGAGGCCCATCCAATGGGACTGAAGCAGTCATGAGCAAGCCATGCCTGGGAGCCATTCTCCTGTCCATTGCTGGTGCAGTGTTGCTTCAGGCACGCTGAAATGCAGTCACCTCTAGGGTGGGCTGGACAGCTGTTTAACACCTGCACAAGGTTTCAGGCAGGGGGCAGTGCAGGCTGCCTTCCTGCAGAGCCCCGATCAGAACTACTGTGCCCTCCTGGCTTAGGAAAGAATAAACAGGAGGATTGGAAATTAACCCGCCCAGTCTCACGTCCCCTAGGCAGGGAATGAGCCATCTACATTAGGCCCCAGCTGGAGTATCATGTCCAGTTCTGGGTGCCACATTTCAGGAAACATGGAGAAACTGCAGAAAGTCCAGAGAAGATCAACACAAAGAATGAAAGGTCTAGAGAACATGAGGTATGAGGCAAGGCTGAAGGAACTGGCCTTGTTTACCTTGGAAAAGAGAAGACCGAAAAGGTACACGAGAGCAGCTTTCAAGTACCTTAAAGAGTATCATAAGGAGGAGGAAAAATTGTTCTCCTTGGCCTCTGAGGTTAGGATGAGAAGCAATGGGATTAATTGCAGCAAGGGAGGTTTAGGTTGGACATTAGGAAAAACGTCCTGCCTGTCAGGGTGGTTAAACACTGGAATAAATTGCCTAGTGAGATTGCGGAATCTCCATCACGGGAGATATTTAAGACCAGGTTAGACAGACACCTGTCAGGGATGAGCGAGGGCAACTCAACTTTGGAAGCCCTGGGGCCACACTGATACTTACAGAACATGCTGAGGGCCTCAACACAAGTGTGGTTGAATATGCAAGCAAATCTATACAAATAGCTTCTCTCACACTGACAGGCATGAATACAAAGATTAAGGCAGGACTACACAACACACAGGCCCCATTTAAGTCAGCTCTGCTGATATTAATAAAATGCAACATTTCCCCGATTTCTACCCATGTGACAGCACTTTTCATGAGCAATGACAGTCCAAGAGTTTAACTACTAAAACACATCAACAGAAGATCATTCCACTGACTACTTTTTTGTTTTGGCTCCCACTCGCCGGCCACGTGTTGATCCCCACATAAACCCAAACTGCACCGCGGGGAGCAAACAAACTGGCCGTGGGCAGCATGCCAAGTTATTAATAAATATTTTATAAACCTTTCCCTTTTCTCTCTACTGCCATGTCTCCTCTCCTTGCTCCATCATCTCCCCTGGTGCCCCCCAACTCCTCACCCTCCTCTGCTGTCCTCACTCCTGCTCTTCTCACAGCCCTCAGCCCTCCTGCAACCTGCCCCCTCCAGCAGCCCTTCACTCCCCCCTGTGCCCACTCCTCCAGTAGCCCCACTCTGCTCATGTGAGCTACCCCTCCTCATCCCCTCTTCCAACACCTCCCTCTGCACACCTGCCCTGCCTCTCTCCTCTGGTGCTGGTCCCTCCCCTGCAGGTGTCTGCCCTTCTGCTTCATCCCCAAATCCCCTGGCACCTGCACCTTCCCTTAGCCCTGCACCCTCCTGGTGCCTCCCCCTTCCCTTACTGCCCCTGCCCCCTTTGTGTTCTTTTTCCCTGGTGTCCACCCCCTCACCACTCTCTGCCCCGTTCCCCTCCTGCCCCTCTGTGCCCTCACACTTGACTTGCTCCATCCCCACCTTTCTCATGCCCACCCCTTCTTTCAAGCCTTCTCCCAGCACCTCCCCCTCCCCCTCTAGCCCCCAATGCCCTTCCCTTCTCCTCTCCTCTCACAGCATCACCCTGTCCCCCCTCCCACTGACACCTCCCCTCCTGCCCTTTTCCTCATTGTCTTCACTTGGCCCCCTGCCATTTGTCTCTCCTCCACCCTGTCTCTTGGGGTATGTCTACACTACCCTCCTAGTTCGAACTAGGAGGGTAATGTAGGCATACCGCACTTGCAAATGAAGCCCAGGATTTGAATTTCCCGGGCTTCATTTGCATAAGCGGGGAGCCGCCATTTTTAAAACCCCGCTGGTTCGAACCCCGTGCCGCGCGGCTACACGGGGCTCGAACTAGGTAGTTCGAACTAGGCTTCCTAGTCCGAACTACCGTTACTCCTCATTTCACGAGGAGTAATGGTAGTTCGGACTAGGAAGCCTAGTTCGAACTACCTAGTTCGTGCCCCGTGTAGCCGCGCGGCACGGGGTTCGAACCAGCGGGGTTTTAAAAATGGCGGCTCCCCGCTTATGCAAATGAAGCCCGGGAAATTCAAATCCCGGGCTTCATTTGCAAGTGCAGTATGCCTACATTACCCCGCTAGTTCGAACTAGGAGGGTAGTGTAGACATACCCCAGGTGCCTTCCCCTTTCTTCCTCCTCCCCCTCCACACAAGCCCCTTCCCTACCTTCTGTCTTCCACTTTGTGGGGCCAGAGTCTGCCCTCAGGCCCCGGAGTCCGAACTTGGAGCCAGCCACGCCCCGCAATGTGGCTCCGACGAGTTTTAAAATCCTGGGCTGTGACGTCACGTCACTCCCGGGTGTCCTCCTCGCCCACCTGCAATGCCGCACATGCCAGCAGCAGCCAGCGAGGGGGAGCCGTGCACAGCAGGGACAGTCTGGGGCTGAGGGGGATGCTCTAGGGGCAGGGTGGGAGGATGGGGGGGGCCGGCAGGGGGGTTCCGGGGACCATTCCAGGCAGAGCTGGGGGAGAGACCCAGCTCCACATATTGCTGGAGCAGGGCCCCCAGCTCTGAAAAGTAACTCACGCCCATGGCCTGGCACACTTCCAGGTTCAGGGGCACAGGGGCTCCTTAGGCACAGGGCCCGATTCGGCTGAATCGGTCGAATCGGCCTAAGGCCGGCCTTGGTTTCCCGGGACTGAAAAAGAGGAACTTAGATCTGGACTTTTCACCCATACAGGATCAGAGGCATAGTGAAGGGGGGGCGGGGGGCCAGTTGCCCCCGGGCGCCACACTAGGGGGGCGCCGGGCTGGTGTGGGACCGAGCGGGGCGCACTCTGCTCTTGTGAGCTGTCGGCTAAGTGCTGCTGCCGGCTCTCTCCAAACTGCCAGCTGGGTGGGAGGAGCAGTGGTTTGAAAAAAGGTATGTTCCTCTGTGCCTGGCTGGGGGGGGGGAGGATTTGATTGACAGAGTGCTCCCCCCGGCACTGGGGGTGCCTTGCTCTGGGGGGAGGAGGGGGAAGTGCATGGTGGGGCTGGCTTTGGGGCAGGGCGGAGGTGAGTGTATTGGGATGGCTCTGTGGGGGGGCTGGCTCAGGGGAAGAGGCTGAGTGCCTTTGGGATGGGGGCTACTGGGGGGGGCTGTCTGGGGCAGGGATGGTTGTGTTGTACTTAAAATTACTGCATGGGATCTTTTTTGGGGAACAGGCAAAATGCCACATTTATTGATAATACACACATATAGCAGTCAACACATATGCATATAATACAGCGCGCGCGCACAGCCCCCATGTCTTGTTTTTACCAATAGCTGTTCCACCTAACTGCTGGCCAGATCAGTTAGGTGGGGTGGGTTGGAGCCGGATCAATGCTCCCATGTTGACTGCAAGATGCCTTAGAGCTGTATAGTGTCTTCCCTCTCATGCAGAGAGTCGTCATATGCATATGCAGTTATTCATCTATGGCACCTTCTTCTGGGTGGGTTTTTTTCAGTGCTCCCCCATTCACCTTCAAAGAGGGAGCTTCCAAAAGCAGGCGCTTGCTGCTTACTCCCAAGGCATCTATAGGTCCAGTCTTCTTTCAATGAGCCCACTTCACAGGTCCCATTGTTCTTATTGTTCTTGAATCTGGCTTCCACCTTTCTCCAACCATTGCAAGTGCCCAGAGGTGCTTTTCTTTCATGCCTTATCCATTCACACCTCATTCACTCAACAGGACAATCAGTTTAGCAAAGTGTGGTACAAAGTCTACAAGATACAAGGTTTCTGTGTAAAAAGGCTTAATACAAAGATTCTATGTTCTGTAAAAGTATACAAAGTTTCTATAAAAGGACATAATACAGCAAACTAAAGACTTATTACAAAACTAAAAGGACTTGATACAAAGTTAAAATAAAAAAATGAGAAAATGATTAATACAGAGATTAATGAGATTTACCTACAGTTGCATTGGTATGGAGGGGGCTGGGGTGCCTGCTCTGGGGAAGGGGTGTTGTATTGGAATGGGGGTGCCAGGCTCTGGGGCAGGGGTGAGTATATTGGGGTTACTTATTTTTTTAAATAAAAGATACTTTATAACAAAAGGAAAAGCCTAAAAAACAATAATCTGGTAGCACTTTAAAGACTAATGTTGGGACCAGGAAAACAAGGCCTGGTCAACATTATGCTAAGGAAAGTTAGCAAAGGCTAATTACGGAGGCCTCTGGGTATTTTGACCAGAAGCAGAAATGTGGTTCAAACAGAGGCGCACCCTCCATGCTGGCTTAGGTTATAAAGGTAAAATGAGTGATAAATTATATATTTGTACCTACTGTAAGTAGAATGGCTTGCTTTGGGAACTGGTCAGTAACTCCCTGTTTTTGTTCCTCTTCGCTAATCTTACCTCCCTATTTTTGCCCTTTGTTTGTACCCGACTCTTTTGTCTCCTTGTTCCTGGTACCTGCCTTTTGTGATTGATAAGAAAGTTACTGATGCATTATGAAGCGCTTTGGCCACAATGTATATAGTTGGCTAAGATATGCATAGATATTAAAAACTTTCTAGAAAGGGGGGTAAGTGGCTTGGGTGAAGAGCTTATGACGCGACGGAACTGTCTTTATAAGCCTACCTGTTACTAAAATCGGGGCTGGTTCTCTTTGGAGACGGGCCGCTCTCTATTGTTGTGTGCACTCTTCAATAAAGAGCTTGTGATTGAACTTTGCTGGTGTTGCCTGTCTCTTTATTGTCAGACAACGAACCAAGGCCGTCTGGGTTAGAGTCCCTGACAAATTTGGCACCCCAGATGGGACTCGTCTGACTCTCCGGTGCGGGATCGGACTCCGATGCAATGCAGCGCGCATCCTCCGGTTTTGAGGAGCCTTGCCCGGTGAACTGATCCCTGCATTGGCGATAAGGCGTGTTCTGTGAACCAGCCAGAGCCCGTAGAAATCCAGCAACGTCGACCTACCCGTTGAGTAGGATCCAGGTCTTCGGGGTTAGAGTCCCTGGAGTGTTCGGGGTTAGAGTCCCTGGACAGGTAAGTGAGCGCTCGGGTTAGAGGGTTAGAGTCCCTTAACCATGGGAAATGGGACAGGCTGGCAGTTCATGCCCCGGGGACGCCCCGTTGTCCCTGATACTCAGAGATTGGAAGGGTATCTCTGGAACAACTGGTTTAGCTAAGTCCAGGATGAAAGATTTATGCCAAATTCAGTGGCCTTCCCTTACCGCTCATTTGTCCCCGGATAATGATTGGCCAGATTGCGGAACCTTTTCCGTAGAAAGAATGAATACCCTTAGGGATATATTGGTTAATCTTAGGCCCGGACAAATGGCGTATCTATTTGTATGGTACAATTATAACCCAAAAGAGAGGGAAGTGGCCTTGCAAGCTGTTAGTATGGGGGGACCTATCAAGCTCCCTCGACCTTATGCCCCTGAGACCTAGTCGGAGGAAGACTGGTATCGTCCGATGCGGATTTCCTACAACTAAGCGGGGTATGCGTGGGTTTATTGGTCCTAGACCCATTGCATACCTCTCAGGACAATTGGATCCGGTGGCAAAGGGACACCCAGGCTGTCTCAGAAACGTAGCAGCGGCTGCACTATTAGTGGAAAAGGCCCAAGAAATTGTCCTAGGACATCTGTCAGGGATGGTGTAGGTGGAGCTTGGTCCTGCCTTGAGGGCGGGGGGCTGGACTCGATGACCTCTTGAGGTCCCTTCCAGTCCTATTATTCTATGATTCTATGATCCTTTAACAGTGCACACTCCACATGCTGTAGCCAGCTTGTTAAATTCTCAGCAGCATAAACATTTGACTAACCAGAGACTGTCCAAGTATGAGGTAACCTTATTAATGACTCATGGGATTACCCTACAGAGGTGTGCAAATTTAAATCCAGCTTCTTTGTTACCTCATGAAGTAAGGCAGGAGCAAATACATGACTGTTTGCAAATTTTGGATCAGGTATCCACTCCTCGACCTGATCTGACAGATGTTCCTTTGTCAAATCCGGAATTAGAACTGTTTGTGGATGGATCTGCTTTCGTTCGAAATGGAATCAGGTATTCTGGGTATGCTGTTACCAGTGGTAACATAGTCTTAATAGGAAAACCTCTGCCACCTGGAACAAGCGCTCAGTCAGCCGAGTTACAAGCGCTTACAGCCGCTTGTCTATTTGACAAAGACAAAAAGGTTAATATTTATACTGATTCCAAATATGCTTTTGGTGTGTGCCATGCTACTGGGGCAATTTGGAAGGAAAGAGGATTTATTACTTCTTCGGGATCACAAATTGCTCATGGGAAAGAGATAGCTGAATTATTGCAAGCTATCCAAGCTCCTAAGGAAATTGCAGTTATGCATTGCAAGGCTCACACCAAGGAAGCTGACTCTGTGTCTGTAGGAAACCGGTTTGCCGACGAGGCTGCTAAAGCTGCTGCTTTACAAGGTACTCAATTAGAATTATGCCCTCCTCTCTTAACCTGGCAACAGCAAGCTCCAGATACTGAGAAAGAAATCTGGGAGAAATGGGGGGCACGTCCCGATTCCTCAGGAATCTGGGAATGTGATAATCGTATGGTTCTGCCTAAAAGTCACCAGAGGGAATTGGTGCAACAGGTTCATAAAAATACCCATTTAGGAGCGACCAAAGTAGCCCAAATTATTTTGAGACAGTTTGTTTCCCCGGGACTCCATGAAGTAGCCAGAAGGGTGGTGGAAAAGTGTGTCCTATGCCAGCAATGTAATTCGAAAGGGGTCATTAAACAAACCCCAGCGCCTGGAGGACGTCGATGGGCTCATAGACCTATGCAGCATTTACAGATTGATTTTACTGATTTACCTCCCTCTGAAGGGAAACGGCATTTTTTAGTTCTAGTGGACCAGCTCACTGGCTGGGTGGAGGCATTTCCTACGGCCCGTGCTACTGCAACTGTGGTATGCAAGGTATTACTTAATGAAGTGATACCACGGTTTGGCCCCCCTGAAATAATTGACTCTGATCAAGGTACTCATTTCACTGCAAAGATTTGTAAAGAACTTACTGAGGCTGTGGGAACTAAGTGGGCCTTTCATGCTCCTTGGCACCCCCAAAGTTCGGGCCAAGTGGAGCGTATGAACGGTACCTTAAAGGGTCTTTTAACAAAGTTATGCCAAGAGCTTAGTCTAAAATGGACTAAAGTCCTCCCTCTCGCTCTCTACATTATCCGGACAACTCCAAGCGTAAGGACTGGGCTGGCACCGTATGAAATCTTGCTGGGACATGTACCACCAACCTTCTCTCCTTTGATCTCAATTCCTCATGACACTGATTTAACAAGCGATACGGAAACCTATGTAAAAAGGTTGCAGCAGCATCTAGTGACATTGCAACAATACTCCGCGCAATCTCAATCCTTACCATTGTGGGAAGCTGTTCATTCTATTTTACCAGGTGATCCTGTGTGGGTAAAAACGTATAAGAAGATTCCGCTTCGACCTCAGTGGTTGGGTCCTTTTGAGACTCTTCTGGTAAGCCCTACTGCCATTCGTGTTAAAGAACTTCCCACCTGGATTCATCATACCAGGGTCAAGAGGAGCACCGCCAGGGAATCTGACCAGGTAAAGGGTTCCTCAGAAGCAGACGACGTCGGACATCGAAGGAGCCGCGCTAGTTCACCCCACCGCGAAACGGGTGAACCAGAAGCAGACGATTTTAGCTCCCAAGGCAAATGGACTGCCACCCCTTTGGGCTTCAGCTGAAAAGGACTTAGATCAGTGGTGCCCCTTTGCTGAAAAATGGCTTGGTTACATTTACGGGGTCCTCTGTGTGTTACTTTGTCTTTTATTTGTTGCCTTGCTCTTTTGGTGGTATGGAATATAAGGGTATCAGAGGCTAATACCTTCCTACGTTTTGCTCATGAAATGAAAACTCGCATGCCTGCATTACATAACTTATCTTGCTGGGTATGCTCCTTAATGCCAACCGATAGTCAAAAGGGCCTTCTCATGATTCCTATTGCCCTTAGCGCAGCAAATATGACTTGGACTCCTTCATGGAAAGATCCCTTAGGCACTCAGAATATAACTTGGGCAAATGCCGGAATCCATACCGGTAACTACCTGTTGGTCTGGCAACGACCCGGTAAATGGTGCCTCCTTCGGGGATCCCCTACATTCAATTCTTTATGGGTTGGTGAAAGTCAGTGTGAAATCTATTATAATACCTCACATATTGGGTACCAATTTAAAAGGATAGAAATACAATACAATACATCTCCCGTCACGGGAATCAGGTTGAAAGAAAGAAATCAAAATATCTGATCCCCAATGGAATCTCTATTTCACTTCTCCCTACATGGATGACAATAGACCCTTCCTTGTGTGTCCCGACTCAGGCAAATTACTCTTATAACTGCTCTCCCTTAAATTGCACTCACTGTGATCAGGGACCTGGTCACCGATTGCTTTGTGCTTGTTATTTTCCTGATAGTCTCCTAGCACCAGTTGCTCCTCGTAGTTGGGCACCATGGAACACTCCCTTATTTGGAGTATACTGGGTGTGTGGAGATAAGGCCTACCTGATTCTCCCCCACTCCTGGACTGGATACTGCTACCAAGCGTGGTTAGAGCCCCCAATAGTATATCGGTCTCACCTCCCCATAGGAAAGATCAGAAACATGCGAGATGCAGAGACCGATGCTAAAGAATCTCGCCCTCTTACTTGGCGAGCATTAAATGATTGGACAGGGGCCTGTGCAGGATTCCCCCTTGCTTGTGGGGGAGCCACCTGGAGGTTAGGAGAGGGAATAATGAGGCTTCAAGGGATTCTGGAAATAATGGCAAATACCACTGCTGATGCGTTAACTGATTTGGCTACTGAACAGAAAAAAATCCGGCAAATGGTTCTCCAGAATCGCTTAGCGCTGGACATTCTGCTAGCCTCTCAGGGAGGAACATGTGCCTTGATAGGACAAGAGTGTTGTGTGTACATTCCTGATGTCTATAATGCGACCTGGGACAGAGCAAAGCACCTTGTGCAAGTGGCGAGGGATCATGGAGGAGAAAAAGGAGATTCCTGGTGGAGTAGCTTATTTAACTGGTTTCCAAACATAGGGGGCTGGCTCCATAATTTGATTCGTAGTGCTGTAGTTATTATTTGTGGGTTACTTGTGCTGTATGTTATGATCCGCTGTGGATGCTGGATTGGTACCAAATTGTGTACTGTTAAAAAGTAGGTACCGATTATTCTGGGTGTCCCAGGAGTCCCATAGGGAACTCCAGGGACAAAGGGGGGATTGTTGGGTTAGAGTCCCTGACACTAACAAACATGTAGATCAGGCATGTCACACTTGAAGCCCTCTGAGGGCCACACAAATGAAAACTGATAGCTTTCAGGGACACCGAAATGGAATGAGGTGTAACAGTTAACTCGAACTAAAGACTTAGTTAATGTCTGAGTGCCTCGTGTAGCCGCGGGCAATTAGTTCGGACCAAGGGGATTTAAAAATGGCGCCCAGACAGGACGATGCAAATAAAGTCCAGGATACTTAAAGCCCGGGCTTCATTTGCAACTTCGAATGCCTACATTAGCCACCCTAGTTCGAACTAGGGGGCTAGTGTAGACATACCCCTAGGGTATGTCTACACTACAGCAGTTATTTCGAATTAACTGTAATAGCTGTCTACACATACAAAACGCTATTTCGAAATAAATTCGAAATAGCAGAGCCCTTATTTCGAATTGGGTAAACCTCATTCTACAAGGAATAACACCGAATTCGAAATAGCCAATTCGAAATAAGTGCTGTGTAGACACTTAATTCAAAATAGGGGGCCTCCAGCCCTTCCCAGGGAGCCCTGGTGGCCACTCTGGGCACAACCAGGAAAACTTACTCTCCTCTCCCCCAGCCCCGGAGCCATTAAAGGGGTAGACCCTGGCCACAGTGCCTGTGCCAGCTCCAAGCCTGCCAGCCCAGAGTCAGCAGTGGCCACCGAGGCCCCCGACCCAGTGGCCCCAAAACATGAGCCAGCAAGACACTGGCAGCCAGCCCTCCACCGCTCCCCAGGAGCAGTCTGCCAGCTCCCAGGAGCCTGGCAGGGGCTGGAGAAGGCAGGCGCCTTCCTGGTCCAGGGTGGAGATCATGGACCTTATTCAGGTTTGGGGGGGATGCCCCCAATGTCCATGATCTCCACACTAGACAGAGGAATGCGGCCGTCTATGGCAGGATAGCTGCCAGCCTGGACACCAAAGGCCACATGCGAACCCAGGAGCAGGTTTGCATGAAAATCAGGTTGGTCCGGCAAGACCCCCAACCCTGGGCCCTGAGCTTCCCCTCCCCCTTCTTCCCCTTGATTGCCCCTTCCAGCTCCCTCCTCCCAGGTTTCCCCCTTCCCTCTTCCACCCTCTCTCTTCCCCTCTCCCACCTCCTTTTCCCAGTCTCCCCAGAGGCTCATCCCCCTCCCCCCCACTTTTGTTCAATAAACCCAGTTTCTATTTTTGAACATACGTGTCTTTTATTTGACATCAGGAAGGGGGGCTAGGGAGGGGTAAGTGGAAGGATGTGAGGGAGGAATGGGGCACGAGCCCCCGGTGGGAAGGACCGGAGTGGCTCTCAGGGCTCCTCGGGGTGGACGGTCTCCCACAGGGCCTCCTGGATACTGACAGCCCCCTGATGGACCCCCCGGATGGCAGCCTGCAGCAAGTGCAGCCGGGCTGAAGGCAACGACCCCACAAGACGCACCGGTGTGCCCAGGGGCAGCTCTGGCTCCATGTGGCCAAGTGCTGTGGTGTCCCGAGTGTGGGCACTCAGGGCACTCCAAGACAGGACTGCTTTGCTGTCCCTCATTGAGGTAGACAAGCAAGCGGGGAACCCTGGAACTGTCTGTCTGGGGTGGGGGTAGGGTCCTTTTAAGCACGGAGCTCAGTTAGCCTCAGGCAGCAGCCCCACACACTAAGTCCTAACCTGATGCCCTGCCGGCACTGGTTCTGGCCAGCCTTAACTTCGGTTCAGGGTCCACTCAGTGTGGACATGCTATTTCGAAATAGCAAAATGCTCATTCGAAATAGTTTTTGTGTATAGATGCATTATTTCGAATTAGCTTAATTCGAATTAAGTTAACTCGAATTAACGCTGTAGTGTAGACATACCCTTACGTTCATATTTATGATGTAGTTTATCGCTGTGTGACAGTGTAACATCCCGCCCCAGGGGGCCGGGGCAATTAGTCACTGTAACGTTCCAGTTAGTCACTAGGGGTACGTCTACACTACAACGTTAATTCAAACTAACTTAGTTCGAATTAGTTAATTTGAACTAAGCTAATTCGAACTAACGGATCCAGACTAAAAAACTAGTTCGAATTAGCGTTTTGCTAATTCGAACTAACATGTCCACATTAAGTGGACCCTGAACCGGGCTTAAGGATGGCCGGAAGCAGTGCCGGCAGGGCATCAGAGGAGGACTTAGAGCATGGAGCTGCTTTCTCAGTCTAGCCGAGGGCTGTGCTTAAAGGGTCCCGACCCCCACCCCGGACAGACAGTTCTCAGGGGTGCCCCGCTTGCAAAGCAGTCCTGGCTTGGATTGCCCGGACTACCCACACTGGGCACATCACAGCACTCGGCCATCAGCCCGGCTGCACTTGCCGCAGGCTGCCATCTGGGGAGAGGGGGCAATTGGGGGGCTGCAGGAGAGCTTCCACCCCCAGAAGCCTGCAGAGCCAGCCCAGTCCTCCCCATTGGGGGCTCGTGCCCCATTCCTCCCTCACCTCCTTCCACTTACCCCTCCCTAGCCCCTCTTCTTGATGTACAAAATAAAGGACCCGTGTCTTCCAAAATGGAATCTGTCTTTATTGAACAAAACTGGGGGAGACCGGGAAAAGGAGGTGGGAGAGGGGAAGAGAGAGGGTGGGAGAGGGGAGGGCAACTAAAATGATAAGGGGGTTTGGAACAGGTCCCATATGAAGAGAGGCTAAAGAGACTGGGACTTTTCATCTTAGAAAAGAGGAGACGGAGGGGGGACAGGATAGAGGTCTCTAAAAGCATGAGTGGGGTGGAGAGGGTGCATACAGAAAAGTGCTTCATTAGTTCCCATAAAGAAGGACTAGAGGACACCAAAGGAAAGGAATGGGTAGCAGGCTTCAAACTAGTAACAGAAAGTTCTTCTTCACAAAGCAAAGAGTCAACCTGTGGAACTCCTTGCTGCAGGAGGCTGTGAAGGCTACAACTAGAACAGAGTTTAAAGGGAAGTGAGATCAAGTCATGGAGGTTGGGTCCATGGAGTGGTATTAGCCAGGGGGTAGGAGTGGTGTCCTTGCCCAAAGTTTGTGGAAGGCTGGAGAGGGATGGCACGAGACAAATGGCTTGGTCACTGTCTTCGGTCCATCCCCTCCAGGGTCCCTAGGGTTGGCCGCTGTCAGCAGACAGGCTACTGGGCTAGATGGACCTTTGGTCTGACCCAGTACGGCCATTGTAATCTCAGGGCTCAGGGTCGGGGGTCTCACTGGACCCCCTTGATTCTCTTGCACACCTGCTCCCGGGTGGCCAGGCTGGCAGCTCTCCTGCCCTAGATGGCCACTTTCCTGTGCCTAGCGCGGAGATCGTGGACGAGGTCTACAATGTCCGCACTAGACCAGGCAGGTGCCCGCCTCTTGCGGTCCCGGACAAGCTCCCGGGAAGAGGGGGAGGGCTGGGGGGCATCGGGTGGGTGGCTCGATCCGTGCCAGGTGCAGGGTCTGCTGGCAGGCTTGCACCTGGCACAGGCACCGTAGCCAGCCCGTGCCCCTTTAAGGGGTCCGGGGCCAGGAGGGGGGCAGACGAGTTTCCCTGGTGTTGGCCAGAGTGGCCACCGGGGAAACCTGGGGAGGGCTAGCCTCCCACTAGTTCGAATTAAGGGTCTACACAGCCCTTAATTCGAACTAGCTAGTTTGAACTAGGCTTAATCCTCGTGGAATGAGGGTTTCCTAGTTCGAACTAAGCGCTCCGCTAGGTTGATTTAAATTCGAACTAACGGAGCGCTAGTGTAGCGCCTATGAAAGTTAGTTCGAACTAACATCCGTTAGTTCGAACTAACTTTGTAGTGTAGACATACCCTAGGTTACCGATCAGGGCGGAGGGGACCTGGGCCCACCCCCTCTCCAGGTCCCAGCCCAGGACCCTAAGGGTGGGCGTCTTGAATGCACCGCCCAACCGGGGGGGCTACGGCCGCAACTCACCGGTCCCCGGGGCTTTCTGACCCCGTCCTGGGCTACTTCCTCCGCCCCTGCGGTTCGGTCCGGCCACGCTTGGTCCGGCGGGGCGCCGGGTGGGACTCACCCTCGCCGGCTGCGTCGTTCTCCCGCCGTCGGTCCTGGAGCTCCGTCCGGTACCGCCGCGTCCTCTGCTCTCCGCGTCGGCCACCTCACCAACCGGGCGAGCCGCCGTCTCTCTTCCCGGGCTCCGGGCTGCCCGGCTTTTGAATCTGGCGCCCCTGGCCGGGGATGCCGTCGCATGCGCCTTGGGCCGCTGGCAGCTCCCAGGGCTCGGGCGCAGGGGAAGTGCCTGCGCCTGCACCTGTGCCCGCGGCCGCCGCCAAGCAGGCGCGGCAGAGCCGCTCCGGCTCTTCGGCGGCAGTTCCCCGCGGCGCCCAAGTGCGGGGCGCGGGGTTGGGGCTCCCGATCCCTGCCGCCCCATCACACACACACCCCCCTTAGGTCTCTTGCCTTTCTCCCTTGGACCTCACTTTCTTGTTCGTCTTTTCTTGAAAAAAAGTCTGCGTTGTTGTGCTTCCGCCCGGGGCGGTACGCTACTTCAAACCTGTAGGGTTGTAAAGTTAAATACCACCTCGTTATTCGGGGGTTTGTCTCTTTCAGTGACTGTAACCACTTAAAGGGGGCATGGTCAGTTATTAGTTTGAACGAACCCCCCCAGTAAGTAGTATCGGAGGGATTCAATCGCCCACTTAACCGCTAAGGCCTCCTTCTCAATAGTGGCATAAGCCTTCTCCCGGGGAAACAGTTTTCGACTTAGATATAAAATGGGGTGTTCTTTCCCGTTCTGTTCCTGGCTCAAGACCGCTCCTAGGCCCATGGCGAAGGCATCCGTCTGGACTATAAATTCTTCTGCGAAATCTGGCTGCGTTAACACCGGCGCGCCCATTAAGGCGGTCCGCAGTCTGTTAAAAGCTCTTTCTGTTTCTTCCGTGCGTATCACCCTTTTTGGTCGGTCTGCCCGCATCAGGTCCGTAAGGGGGGCTGCTATGGTCGCGAAATGTGGAATGAATCTTCGATAGTATCCGGCCAAGCCTAAAAATTGCCGCACCTGCTTCTTGGTCGTCGGGAACGTATAGTCCGCCAGGGCCTTCACCTTGTCCATTAGGGGTCTTATCTTTCCTCTTCCGACAGTATATCCGAGATATGTGTCCTCTCATTGGCCTATATGGCACTTGCTGGGATTGGCCGTGAGCCCAGCGTCCTGCAAGGCCCCCAGCACCGCTCGCAGGTGGCGTGTATGGTCCCCCCAGCTTCGGCTGTATATGACTATGTCGTCGATATAAGCCGCCGCATAGTCTTGGTGGCCTCGTAAGATTCTGTCCATTAATCTCTGAAATGTGGCGGCTGCCCCATGGAGGCCGAACGGCATGGTCTTAAACTGAAACAGTCCGAACGGGGTCGAGAAGGCTGTTTTTTCCTTGGAGGTTGGCGTCAGCGGGATCTGCCAATACCCCTTTGTTAAATCTAAGGTTGAGATATAGCTAGCCTGTCCCAGTCTGTCTAACAGCTCGTCCACGCGGGGCATGGGGTACGCGTCGAACCGGGATATTGCATTTACCTTTCAAAAATCCACACAAAACCGGAGGGACACAATGGTGCTTCTCCACTCGCTTCGCAACTCTTCGATCACGCCAAGTTGCAGCATCTCTTGCACTTCTTTCTGGACCGTATCCCACATCCTCCGGGGGAGGGGTCTTAGTGCATCGCACACCTTCTTCCCTGGGTTCCTCGCGATGTGATGATAGGCGACCGAGGTCCTTCCTGGCATCTTAGTGAGGGTGGTGGCGAACTCCCTTGAGATGGCCTCCATTTCTCGCCGTTGTGTGGTCGAGAGATCGTCTCCCATGCCGGGGTTCCCGGTCTCCACTATCCCTCCGGTCCCGGGACCAAGTTCTGGTTCCTCTAGTTCCGTCGTGATCATGAGGGCCTCGCGGGGCTTCCACTTTTTCAGGAGATTGACGTGATATATCTGCGTCTTAGTCCTCCTCCCTTCCAGCCGGATCTCATAATCGACGGGCCCGACTCTTCGGATTACCTCAAAGGGGCCCTGCCACCGGGCCAGCAGCTTCGACTCCTTTATCGGTAGCAGCAGGAGGACTCGATCCCCGGCTTCGAACTCCCTCATTTTGGTGCCTTGGTTGTAAAAGAACGCCTGTCGTTTCTGGGCTTGTTGTAGATTCCTCTTGGCGAAATCGCCCAGTCGTCTTAGCCTCTCTCTTAGCTTTAAAACATAGTTCACTGTACCCTGGACCCAGGCCTCTTGCGCTTCCCAGGTCTCTTTAACCAGGTCAAGAATGCCCCGCGGCCTCCGTCCGTAGAATAGCTCGAACGGGGAGAATCCAGTTGAGGCGTGCGGTACCTCTCTTATGGCGAATAGCAATGTGGGTAGGGCCTTGTCCCATTCTCGGGGCTCCTCATCCAGGAATTTCCTCAACATCTCCTTCAGGGTCCTGTTAAATCTTTCTACCACCCCGTCCGTCTGGGGGTGGTATACCGAAGTCCGCAGGGTCTTAACCCGTAGTAACCTACATAACTCCTGGATGAGGCGGGATGTTAGGTTGGTTCCCTGATCGGTCAGGATTTCCTTTGGGATCCCCACCCGGGCGAATATCTTAACCAGTTCCCCCGCAATTGTCGCCGCGGTGGTATTCCTTAGAGGGACTGCCTCCGGGTAGCGGGTCGCATAGTCTACCAGGACCATAATGTACTGACAGCCCGACGTGGACTTCTCCACGGGGCCCACCAGGTCCAAACCCACCCGCTCAAAGGGGACGCTCACCACTGGAAGGGGTACCAAGGGGGCCTTCGGGCACAGCTGTAACCGCGTGCGCTGGCAGGTGGGGCAGGACTCACAGAAGTCCCTGACGGCCTTGTAGATGCCTGGCCAAAAGAACCGTTGCACCAGCCGTTGCAGGGTCTTTTCCTGGCCTAAATGTCCAGACCAGGGATTCGCGTGGGCCAGCTCCATCACCCTATTGCGGTAGCGGCCCGGTACCAGCAGTTGCCGGACCCACCCTAGCCCCTCTGCCTCCCATATCAGGCGGTACAGGCAGTCCCCTCGTACCTCGAAGTGGGGTTCCCGCTGGCTTGTCTCATCGTCCGATCCGCCCTCCTTCGCCTGTTCCCAGGCCCGTACCAGGGACGGGTCATTCCTTTGTTCTTCGAGGAAGTCGTGAGCGGTGACCCAGTCTGGTTCGGCTTCCGTCCCCTCCATTGCTTCTTCCTGCTGTCCGGCACCCGGCGGGTTTTCTGCCTGCAAAATTTGCCAGAAGCCAGGCCAGTCCCGCCCCAGGACCACCGGGTAGGCTAGCTGTGGAGCCAGGGCCACTTGACAGATGCCTTCCTCTCCCCGGCACTGCACCCTCACCCAAGCCGTGGGGTAGGGCCGGACCTCCCCATGAATGCACCGTACCCAAATTGTGGCGCCGGCAGGCTCGGGACTCGGGACTAATTCCGGGCGGACCATGGTCTGCCCGCAACCCGAGTCCACTAAGGCCTGCGCCGGTACCCCTTCCACCAAGACTCTGGTGGTTACTATAGCTCTCCGCTCCGGGTTAGGGGTCACCCCCGATGCGACCCCTTGCCTGAATGAGCAGTCCATTAAGGGGCATTCGCGTTTAAAGTGCCCCTCTTGTCCGCACTCGTAACATCGGGTCTGAGAGGGCGTCCCTTCCGCCGCCCCTCCCCCGCTTCCCTCTGGCCGGGGTACCCCCATTCCCAGGTTTTCTGGGGGTCCCTCCTTTTCCATCTCCATCACTCGCCTGGCCATCCCTCGCCCTAGGCCCCAGCGCATCTCTCCCTTCTCCGGGCGTGCTCGGCCTCTTGGCGGCCGCTCCGCTCGGACCTCTCGATCCCCTCTCCCAGGGCCTCCTGGCGCCTCTGCCGCCATATAATTCTCTATCAGGGTGACCGCATCGGTCAGAGCCTGGGGACAGTGTCTGCGTACCCATTTCTGGGCCCCCAGTGGGAGAACCTGCAGGAATTGCTCGAGCACCACTGTGTCTGTTACCTGTGCTCTATCCCTCCTATTGGGCTCCAGCCATCGCCAGGCTAATTCCCTCAATTTCTGCGCCACGGCCCGCGGTCGCGCCCCGTGGGGGTATCGCTCCGTCCTGAACTTCTGCCTATAGGACTCTGGTGTGACCCCCTATCTGGTCCAATATGGCCTCTTTGACCTTATAATATTTCAAGGCGTCCTGCGGGGCCAGGTTCCTGTACGCCAATTGCACCGGCCCCGTGAGGTAGGGGGCCAAGAGCGTGGCCCAATGGTCATCGGGCCAACAGGCCGCTATTGCTACCCTCTCGAAAGTTACTAAGTATGCTTCAGGGTCGTCTAGTGGTCCCATCTTGGTTAGCCTGATGGGCAGGTGGGCTGCCCCGACGGGCCCTTCGATCCCGTCTCCCACTGGCCCGGCTGCTACCCCGCGGCCCACCCCTTGCTGCAGCCATCTGTCCTGATGCTGTGTAATTTCCCTCACTAGCTGGCGCTGCTGCTCTTGGCCCTGTGCGGCCAGCTGTTGTAGCAACTGCACCTGATGCTGTTGCTCCACCTTCTGCTGTTCAGTGAGCCATTTGAATATTTGGGTGGGGTCCATGGCTCTGGCTCTCCTCCCCTTCAGCCCGGGAAGGCGCCCTCCGCCCCTCTTGGGGTTTACCGCCGTTTTGGGCGGCCTCCCTCTCTCCAACCTCTCTCCCTTTTTTTTGTTTTTTTGTTTTTTTGTTTTGTGGGTGCACCCCCCCTTTAGTCTAGGGGTTCACGATGTGCCCACATTCTCCACCATTTGTAACGTCCCGCCCCGGGGGGCCGGGGCAATTAGTCACTGTAACGTCCCAGTTAGTCACTAGGTTACCGATCGGGGCGGAGGGGGACCTGGGCCCACCCCCTCTCCAGGTCCCAGCCCAGGACCCTAAGGGTGGGTGTCTTGAATGCACCGCCCGACCGGGGGGGCTACGGCCGCAACTCACCGGTCCCCGGGGCTTTCCGACCCCGTCCTGGGCTACTTCCTCCGCCCCTGCGGTTCGGTCCGGCCACGCTTGGTCCGGCGGGGCGCCGGGTGGGACTCACCCTCGCCGGCTGCGTCGTTCTCCCGCCGTCGGTCCTGGAGCTCCGTCCGGTACCGCCGCGTCCTCTGCTCTCCGCGTCGGCCACCTCACCAACCGGGCGAGCCGCCGTCTCTCCTCCCGGGCTCCGGGCTGCCCGGCTTTTGAATCCAGCGCCCCTGGCTGGGGATGCCGGCGCATGCGCCTTGGGCCGCCGGCAGCTCCCAGGGCTCGGGCGCAGAGGAAGCGCCTGCGCCTGCACCCGCAGCCGAGCAGGCGCGGCAGAGCCACTCCGGCTCTTCGGCAGCAGTTCCCCGCGGCGCCCAAGTGCGGGGCGTGGGGTTGGGGCTCCCGATCCCTGCCGCCCCGTCACAGACAGTATGAAAAACAACTGGGTTAACTAGTAAGCATTACAGATTGCTTAAAATAAATTTGATATGCTCAATCTTTTTTACCTTTTAGTCATTAAAGCAATGAATTTGCTATAACAGTGGTTTTAAATGCCTGATTGAAATATAGTGATGAAATTCATATTTAGGTTGTATAACATTTATTTCTCTTGTGTTTTATAAAATTTACATATATTAAGAATTTGGCATTTTTAATGTAAAAGACATGAACCTAATGAGACCAGGATATGAACAAATTAAAAAGAAAAAAATTATTCCGCACAATGTGAGCCCCCCAAATTTTATAATTTATATTTTTCTGTAGTTAGTAAAATAAGTAATTCATTAAACAATAAATATTCTAAGATGTGGTTTATTTACAGTGGTGTAGTGAGGAGGGGGCGAGGGGTGCCCCCAGGTGCCCTGCTAGTGGGGTGCCAATTTAATGCCCCTCCACTCCCCAACATTCCTCTGCTTGCCTGCTCCTCCTCTGCCCACCCGCTGCCAGCTGGAGCCGCCTCCCTGCCCCCAGCCTGATCCTCCACCCCTGCCGAAGAGTTAGTGCATGCAGAGGCCTGGCCCCAAACTGGAGGGTGTGGGGTAAGATGCAGTACAAGCTCCACCCCCCCCCCCCACCCCCAGGGTCCGGCTCAGCATGCACCAGGTTTTCGGGGGGCGGGGGGGGGCGCAAACTTTGCCTTTGCCCCTGGGCGCATAACACCCTCGCTACACCTCTGCACCGGAGGGTAGGAAAATACTCTCAGACTCAGCAGATGTATTATTATATAAAAGTCCCAAAATAACTGGTTCAGGCTGAGCTGAGTAATCCGGACACAGCATGACCACAAAGGCCCATGGCAACGAGTTGACGTATATGATAATAAGTTGAGAGCAATGATACATTGACCTATAGGAGAAGGACACTTCAATATTAGACACATCCCCTACTGAATATGCATCAAACGTGTCAGCGTCAGCATCACTTAGTATAAAAGTGGGACCCCAGCCGAGGGGCGAGAGGGAGGAGAAGATGTCGTCCTTGGAAGGACCAGAGTGATGGCCCCTGGTGCTGGGGAAGGCGAAGGTAATGAGAAAGATGATGGGCTAACACCTGAGGGTATGTCTACACTACAAAGTTAGTTCAAACTAACGTCTGTTAGTTCGAACTAACTTTCCTAGGCGCTACACTAGCGCTCCGCTAGTTCGAATTTGAATCGAACTAGCGGAGCACTTAGTTCGAACTAGGTAAAACTCATTTTACGAGGACTAAGCCTAGTTCGAACTAGCTAGTTCTAATTAAGGGCTGTGTAGACCCTTAATTCGAACTAGTGGGAGGCTAAGGCTTCCCAGGTTTCCCTGGTGGCCACTCTGGCCAACACCAGGGAAACTCTATTGCCCCCCTCCCGGCCCCGGAGCCCTTAAAGGGCCACGGGCTGGCTACACAGTTTGTGCCAGTTGCAAGGCTGCAAGCACCCGTGCCAGCAGACCCTGCACCTGCCACACGATGAGCCAGCCACCCGAGGACACTCAGCCCTCCACTGCTCCCCAGGACCAGCCTGGCGGCTCCCAGGAGCCTGCCCGGGGGCGCAAAAGGCGGGCGCCCGCTTGGTCAAGTGCGGAGATCGTGGACCTCATCCAGGTTTGGGGGGAAGCCTCCAATGTCCACGATCTCCGCACTAGCCACAGGAACGCGGCCGTCTACGGCCGCATGGCTGCCAGCCTGGCTGCCAGAGGCCACCAGCGCAGCCGGGAGCAGGTCCGGTGCAAAATTAAGGACCTGCGGCAGTCCTATTCCTGGGCCTGCCAGCCAGGGGCCGACCCGGAGGCCTGCCCCCACTTCCATGCCCTGGATTGCCTCCTGGGGGCTCATGCCATCCCTGCCCCCCGGGACGTGATAGACCCCAGGGCAGAGGGCCCGCTCCTGGAGACGGAGGAGGAGGAGAAGGGCTCTGAGAGCCAGGAGCCTGCCGCCAGCCTGCCCAGGACCCGGGACCCCCGAGGCACCCCACAGAGCCGCTCGCCTGTGTCGTCCGAGGCCGGGGAGGCGTCCACCTGTGAGTACCATCGTGTTCCCCTTATGTGTACGGGGGGCTGGGGCGAGAGGGAGCCCCGGGACCGTGCGCCTGGGCCTTGCCCACCAAGGAGCAGCAGCTGGGGATCCTGCAGGGGCCCTGGCCTTGCAGAGGGGAGCTGGGTTTCACACACCTGGGCCCCTGGGGTAATTGACCGCTGGTCTTCTTGCACCACAGCTGCAGCACCTGGGCCTGCAGGGCGCACCACACCGCCTGCAGCAGCTGCCCGTGCCCGGGCAAGCAGGAGAGCCAGGAACGAGGAGGAGTACCAAAGGCGGCACCTCCGGTTCATGGACCACCAGCTCCACACCCAGGACCACTGGGTCCAGGAGGACCTGAGGCTGCGCCGGAAGAGTCTGGAGGCCCTGGAGGAGCAGGGCCGTGCCCTGCGAGGCCACCTCCAGAGCCTGCTCGACCGCTTCCCATTTCCTCCTCCCCCTGCTCCTCCTGCTCCCGCTCCTGCTTCCGCTCCTGCTTCCTCCACACCCCCCGTCCCTCCTGCCCCCCCCTCCACAACCATTTCCCACCGACGCCCCTGGACCCGCAGTGTGGCGAGACCGGAGAGGCAGCCGGACTCCCATCCCTGAGCTTTCCTTTCCCTTCCTCCCTTCCCTCCCCTTCCAGCTCCCTTGTCCCAGGTTTCCCGCTCCCCTCTCCCACCCTCCCCCCTCCCTCCCCCCACCCCACTTATGTTAAATAAACAGACATTTTTGTTTGAAAAACAGGTGTCTTTATTTTACAGTAGGTAGGGAGGGGAAAGGGGAAGGGGGGTAGGGTGGAAGAAGGCCCCAGTGGGGCATGCAAGGGATCAAACCCCATCCCCTCTGCACCCTCCTCCTTTGCCCTGTGTGTGTGTAAAACTGAGAGCACTCACCTGATGATCCCTCCCCACCGTCAGAGGATGCCTGTGACATGTGCAGGCCCTGGGGTACCAGCTCGAGGGTGAGGGTCACCGTACTGGCCGTGTCCTCCTCCTCTTTCACCTGATGTTCCTCATCCTCCTCCTCACTAGGGAGCTCCAGGTGGGTGACCACGGGTGTCTTGAGCCCCGAGTCCACCACCACGGGGGGGGGGAGGGCTTCCCCAATCCCCAGGATCTGGTGGAGCTCCTGGTAGTAGGGACAAGAGTGGGGTCCTGCCCCAGAGTGAGAACTGCACTCCCTGGCCCTGGAGGAGCTCTTTCACCTTACTCTGGACCTGTTCTAAGGTCCAGTGCACGGTGTCGCCTCTCTGCCAGGGCCTCGGCCATCCAGCCATAGATATCTGCGTTTCTGTGTCAGGAGCGAAGATCCTGCAGGATCTCCTCCTCCCCCCACAGCTTGAGGAGGGACAGGATCTCCACTCCGGACCAGGAGGGTACACGCTGTTTGCTGCCCATGTCTGGGTCCTGGGAGCCCTGGTGTTGCTCCCTGTGAGGGCCAGGGGGATCTCAGGGGGCTTGTGGCTGGGCCATGGGTCCAATTCTGTGTGGCAGGGAGAACCGTGCAGTCAGGTGCTGCTCCCAGGGCCAGCTTCCTTCCACAAGGCTTGTCCAGGGTGCCTGCAGCTTTAAGAGCTGGCAGGAAACAGGAACTATAAAGTTCTGATTACTTTGGACGGCGTGGCCACCAGGGCACCTGTGTTATTTCCTGGAGGCCTCTTCTTTAAAAAAAAAGCATTCTCTGCGTCCACACACGCCTTTTCCTGAAAGAGCTCTTTCGGAAAAAGGCTTCTTCCTTGTAGAAAGCGGTTTACCACTGTCAGAAACACCCCTGCGTTCTTTTGACTTTCTGTGGAAAGAATGCAATAGCAGTGTGGACATAAGTGTAGTTTTTCCAGAAAAACATTTGTTTTTCTGGAAAAACCCTGCAGTGTAGACATACCCTAAGTCACCGGGTGCTGGTCAGCGCTCCTCCTGTTCATGACAGAGGGCCAATCCTGTTTCCAACAAAGTCAAGGGGAGGAATGAGCTGGATTGGGCCTAGGATGTTAAAAGACACCCTCTGATTTAAGCGGGCAGATGAGAGGTTTTCAGGTAGAAGTTGGACTTTGTGATGCTGTCTCTTTAAAATGGCCACCTCCAAAATGGTTGTTTTTTGTTGGCTGGTGTGAGGAGGGCCATTCTGTGTTTTTAAACCTACTACTTCTAGCTGAGCTTCAACAGTGATATTTAATCGCCAGCAGTGCTGGATCTGGGAGGGAGGAGAAGAGAGAGAGGAATTCTTCCTGGCTGCCTGATAATTAGAAATGCCAGTCTTGACTGTCTCCCACACTAAGCAACTTCCTCTAATTCTTGATGTATGATTAAAAAAAGAGAGAGAGAGGATTCACAAAAATGTGCATGGATAAAGGTAACATGACCATAACTCTGTATTCAGCTGTGAACTTTTAAAGTGAAAGTTCCTTTGAACATTGACTGAATTGTATGTGTCTTCTCTTTGGCTATGTCTAGACTGCAGGCTTCTTTCAGAAGAAGCTTTTCAGGAAGATATCTTCCAGAAAAACATCTTGCGAAAGATAGCGTCCACATTGTTTGGACGCTATCTCTCATTTAAGTTATTCTGAACTTGGGATGGAAGAATCCCAAGCATTGTTACAGGCTGGGTACCAACTGGCTAAGTAGCAGTTCAGCAGAAAAGGACCTGGGGGTTACAGTGGATGAGAAGCTGGATATGAGTCAACAGTGTGCCCTTGTAGCCAAGAAGGCTAATGGCATATTAGGGTGCATTAGGAGGAGCATTGCCAGCCGATCCAGAGATGTCATTATTCCTCTTTACTTGGCTCTGGTGAGGCCACATCTGGAGTATTGTGTCCAGTTCTGGGACCCCCACTACAAAAAGGATGTGGACGTTTTGGAAAGGGTCCAGTGGAGGGCAACCAAAATGATTAGGGGGCTGGAGCACATGACCTATGAGGAGAGGCTGAGGGAGTTGGGTCTGTTTAGTCTGCAGAAGCGAAGAGTGAGGGGGGATTTGACAGAAGCCTTCAACTTCCTGAAGGGAGGTTCCAAAGAGGATGGAGAGAGGCTGTTCTCAGTAGTGACAGATGGCAGAACAAGGAGCAATGGTCTCAAGTTGTGGTGGGAGAGGTCCAGGTTGGATATTAGGAAAAACTATTTCACTAGCAGAGTGGTGAAGCACTGGAATGGGTTCACTAGGGAAGTGGTGGAGTCTCCATCCCTAGAGGTCTTTGAGTCCCGGCTTGACAAAGCCCTGGCTGGGTTGATTTAATTGGGATTGGCCCTGCCTTGGGCAGGGGGCTGGACTTGATGGCCTTCTAAGATCTCTTCCAGCTCTATGATTCTAAGTTGTGATTAGTATGGATGGAGTGGACACCACGGCACCTGTGCTTTTTCCTGGAGGCCTTTTCTTTCGAAAAAATACCCTCTTCCCTGTCCACACATGCCTTTTTCCGAAAGAGCTTTTTCGGAAAAAGGCTTCTTCCTCATAGAAAGAAGTTTACCACTGTGAGAAAAACCCCTGCGTTCTTTTGACTTTCTCTTGAAAGAACGCAATTGCAGTGTGGACGGTAGTTTTTCTGGAAAAATGGCCATTTTTCCGGGAAAACTGTGCAGTGTAGACATACCCTTTGACGGATATTCTTTTCTGTGCCCCACCCCCCGCCCACCACCACACACACACACTCACTCTGTTGTTTGAGTGGAAGTGTGAGGAGAAATATTCTATGGGACAAGAATTGTTGGTTTGCCCTGGTTCATGTGGCCCTCCTCAGATCCTTTGAATTTACTTTAATTTGGAATATGCAATTACATTTTCCATAAAGAATAAAAGGCCCTAGAGGCAGTTTTCAAGGAAACTCACTATTCTGTGGGTGAAATCGTTGAGTGATTTTTTTCCCCCAGATTGCCAGGGACAGGCGTTCAGCTGATGGAAGGAGACATACCTCCATGGAGTTCAGTGAATGGCTTAGGTCAGCTGAAGGGCTGGCTTTGAATATTTAATCAACAAATTAATTATTTGATATTTACTTAGATTCTAGAGGCCCCCAATAGACCATGCTAGGGGCTGGGCAAACACAGCATGAAAGATGGTCCTTGCTCCAGAAAACTTACAGTCTGAATAAACAAGGCCGAGAATGGATGAAAAGACACATGGGCACAGAGAGAAGAAGTGACTGCCCAAACAGGGGCTGCAAACAGGGAGTTTCAAGAGGGAGTTAGGAAAGGGAGTGGGAAGGGGACGAGAGACACTTGCAATTCTTTAAAACCTTTTCACTAAACCATTATCAAAACTTCCTGAGGTCAGTTGGGCCTTCAGGGGTTGATTTCATCAGAGTCAAGGCTTTGAGCCACATCTAGCCTCAGCCTTATAAGAAAGGCAGCCAGAGCGAATGCAGAGAGCAGTGAGCAGGGCAGCAGCCAACATGGCAGCTTGCCTGGGAATTCACCATGGGGTCCCCTGTAGTGTTTGGTGCTCTTTTCCTTAAAAAAAACAAATCCCTCTCTCCTGCCCTTCAAGGAGGTATTTAATAACAGCTAAGGAATCTCTCAGAAGGAAGCCAGGTATGCAGGGGTGGCCCGTCCATATACGCGAACTAGGCAGTTGCCTAGGGCGCCAAGTTAAATGGGGTGCCAAATGGTGGTGCAGTATCATTGAGGGGTTTGGAGGTGGGGGCGCCGATTGCATGGTTCACCTAGGGCGCCAGTTGCTGGCAGCTAGTCTAGGGCCATCCCTGCAGGTATGGATAGTGATAGGTCTGCTGTTGTTACCTGCACAGCTTGTGCCATGTTTGTCTTCCTCCCAGAAGACAGAAGGGATTTCACCTGCACTAAGTGCAAGCTGGTCGACATTTTGGAAGAGAAAATTAGAGGACTAGAGGCCCAAGTAACAACCTTACGTTCCATCAGAGAGGATGAAGACTTCCTCGATAGAAGGCAGCATTTAATCCTGCAGGCACAGCAGGCTGAAGAGCCAGTCAGGGCACTACAGGATAAGGAAGAGAACTGGCAGCATGTAACCTCTAGGGGTATGTCTACGCCAGCCCCCTAGTTCGAACTAGGGAGGCTAATGTAGTCATTCGAAGTTTCAAATGAAGCCCGGGATTTAAATATCCTGGGCTTTATTTGCATCTTCCCATCCGGGCGCCATTTTTAAATCCCCTTAGTCTGAACTAACTGCCTGTGGCTACATGCGGCAGTCAAACGTTAACTTGAACTAAGTCCTTAGTTCGAGTTAACTTACACCTCGTGGAACTGGCCCAGGGATGGGTAGGAGTGGATTTTCTACGCAAACAAAGAGAAGACCTCAGCCCGAGCCGGGCCTGGGAGCAGGCGGGCGAAGACCGGGCGAACCAAGACCCAGGAGGACAGAGGAGACAAGGCCCCTATTTCAAGGTACGGGGGGACCGCCTATATCGCATAACAGAGATGGGGGGCATGGGCAGGTGAGGCAGTTATTGGTGCCAAGGCGCTTCCGGAACCGAGTGTTGGAGGTGGCACACACCAACCCGTGGGCCGGGCACCTAGGGAGAGAGAAGACCCTGCAACAGGTCACACAAAGTAATTTTTGGCCCGGAGTACATAGGGAAGGCAGGAGTATTGTAGTTCATGCCCGGAGTGCCAGCTTACGCAGTCCCGAGGAGAGCCGAAGGCCCCTTTAGTCCCCTTGCCCGTGATCGGGGTGCCCTTTGATCGGGTGGCTATGGATTTGATAGGCCCCCTGGAGCGATCCCGGGCAGGCCACCAGTATATACTAGTACTGGTAGATTATGCCACCCGATATCCAGAAGCGGTCCCCTGGAGAAACACCACAGCCCCGACACTAGCGGCGGAGTTGGTGAAGATTTTTGCGAGGGTGGGACTCCCGCGAGAAATACTAACTGATCAGGGGATAAATGTGTCTTCCAAATTGATGGCAGAGTTGTTACGTATTAAGACCTTGCGGACCTCTGTCTACCACCCGCAAACCGGCAGGTTGGTAGAGCGGTTTAATCTCACGCTTAAAAGCATGCTACACCGCTTCATGGAAGAAGACCCCCCCCCAAGATTGGGATAAACTGCTGCTGGCTCTGTTATTCACGGTGGGGGAGGTACCCCAGTCTTCAACGGGGTTCTCCCCATTTGAGCTTCTGTATGGGCGACAGCCAAGGGGCATCTTAGACTTGCTCAGGGGGGCGTGGGAAGAACAAGAGTCCCCGGTACAGGGGAAGGTACCTTATGTCCTATGCTTAAGGGAAAAATTGCGGAGGTTAGGGGATTTTGCCAAGGCTAACCTATTGCAGGCCCAGGATAAGCAGGCTTTTTATTACAACCGAGAAACCAAGCTTAGGGTATTCAAGCCTGGGGATAGGGTACTTCTCTTGTTACCCACAAGGGAATCTAAGCTACTGGATTATTCAGAGGGTAGGGCTGGTGGACTATGAGGTGCGCTTAGTGGGCAAATGACGCGGCACCCAGGTATATCACATCAATCTACTAAAGAAATGGAACCCTCGGGAAGCCTTGTTGATAAGCCCCCTACCGCAGCCTGCAGCCCTGGGGCCCTGGGCCGGAGATATGGGGGGAATGCGTGTAGTGGAAATGGGAGAAGATCTCTCGACGACCCAGGTCGAGGAAGCTCGACAGGTCCTCAGAAGATGTGACTCGGTGCTGAACACATTCCTGGGATGTACGACAATCGTAAGCCACCACATCGCTACTACTCCTGGCTGTAAGGTACGTGACCCGGTGCGGCCTTTACCACGGACGATGTGGGAAACGGTACGGGAAGAGGTGCAGAACATGCTGCGGCTGGGAGTAATCGAGGAATCGCATAGTGACTGGCGCAGTTCGATAGTGCTAGTCCCTAAACCGAACGGCACCATACGGTTCTGTATAGACTTCGAGAAGGTTAATGCGACTTCCCGAGTCGATGCTTACCCCATGCCTAGGATAGACGAGCTCTTAGAAAGGTTAGGCCAGGCCCAATATATTTCCACCTTGGACTTAACGAAAGGGTACTGGCAGATCCCCTTAACGCCTGCCTCCAAGGTGAAAACCGCATTCTCCACCCCTTTCGGGTTATATCAGTTTAGGACAATGCCGTTCGGCCTGCATGGAGCAGCAGTGAAGTTCCAAAGATAAATGGATCGGGTACTGCGGGAACATCAACAATATGCAGCTGTATATATTGATGACATTGTCGTATATAGCAAGACCTGGCCCGAACACCTACAGCACTTACGGGCAGTCTTGGGAGCGTTGCAAGGGGCAGAATTAACAGCAAACCTAGAAAAGTGCCACACAGGGCAGCGAGAAGTAACATACCTGGGTTTCACGGTGGGAAGGGTGAAATTAAAACCCCCGGTGAGTAAAGTCCAGGCCCTTGCAGAGTATCACACCCCTACAACCAAGAAGCAGGTATGCCAGTTTTTGGGCCTAGTGGGTTACTACAGAAGGTTTATACCAAATTTTGCATCCATGGCAGCCCCTTTGACAGACTTAACTAGAGGTAATCAGCCCAAGCGGGTGGCATGGAGTGAGCACTGTGAACAGGCTTTCCAGCAACTAAGATCAAGCCTGATGCAAGCCCCAGTGCTGGTGCAGCCCGACTTTTCTAAGGAATTTATTTTACAGACTGATGCGTCGGCCGTGGGATTGGGAGCTGTGCTGACGCAGGATACCAGCGGCGAAGAGCACCCGGTATTATATCTGAGTAGGAAATTATTTCCGCGTGAACAAGCGTATGCCACAATAGAGAAGGAAGCCTTGGCTGTAAAGTGGGCACTAGAGACCCTAAGGTACTACCTGTCATGATTATGAGGGTTAGCCAGCAGCCTGGGGATTAAGGGGTTAACTACACCTAGCCAGGTGGAGTGACCAGTAGGAATGTAGGTGGGACTTTCAACCTAGGACAAAGGAAAAAAACCCAAATTCCTTTGTCCCAGGTTGAAAGTCCCACCTACATTCCTACTGGTCACTCCACCTGGCTAGGCCCCCACTTCTGCATTTATCATGCCAGAGTGGGGAAGGAGCCATGACATGGTGGCAGAGGTGGGATCTTAGCTCTCTCATGTACTGATCAGGAGGAATGTTGTACCCCTGGCAGGCCCTCTCAAAGTTGAGGAAAAAGCCCTCAACATTATCCCCTACTTGGTACATGGGGAGCTTTCTGGGGGGGCTCAATGATGATGGAGGTGGGAGTGTTGGGTGGGGTACCTGAGGTGTCCGGCTGCCTGGCTTTCTCCAGCGCAACTTGGGCCTCTAGTTCTGCTCGACTCGTCCCTGCTGCTATCTCTGCCAGTTTCACCTCCTGTTGTATATGCCTGGCCTCGTATAGGGAATAGCCAGCATGGGTTTGTGAAGAACAAGTCATGCCAAACTAATCTGATAGCTTTCTTTGATAGGATAACGAGCCTTGTGGATAAGGGAGAAGCGGTGGATGTCATATACCTAGACTTTAGTAAGGCATTTGATACGGTCTCGCATGATATTCTTATTGATAAACTAGGCAAATATAACTTAGATAGGGCCACGATAAGGTGGGTGCATAATTGGCTGGATAACCGTAGTCAGAGAGTTGTTGTTAACGGTTCTAAATCCTGCTGGAAAGGGATAACAAGTGGAGTTCTGCAAGGGTCTGTTTTGGGACCCGTACTGTTCAATATCTTCATCAATGATGTAGATATTGGGATAGAGAGTACGCTTATTAAGTTTGCAGATGATACCAAACTGGGTGGGGTTTCAACTTCTTTGGAGGATAGGGACATAATTCAAAATGACCTTAGCAAGTTAGAGAAATGGTCGGAGGTAAACAGGATGAGGTTTAATAAAGAGAAATGCAAAGTGCTCCACTTAGGAAGGAACAATCAGTTCCATACATACAAGATGGGAAGCGACTGTCTAGGAAGGAGCATGGCGGAAAGGGATCTAGGGGTCATAGTGGACCACAAGTTGAATATGAGTCAGCAGTGTGATGCTGTTGCAAAAAAAGCAAATATGATTCTAGGTTGTATCAACAGGTGTGTTGCAAGCAAAACTCGTGAAGTCATTCTGCCGCTCTACTCTGCACTAGTTAGGCCTCAGCTGGAGTACTGTGTCCAGTTCTGGGCACCACATTTCAAGAAAGATGTGGAGAAATTGGAAAGGGTACAGAGAAGAGCGACAAGAATGATTAAAGGTTTAGAGAACATGACCTATGAAGCCAGGCTTCATGAACTGGGCTTGTTTAGTTTGGAAAAAAGAAGATTAAGGGGGGACATGATAGCAGTTTTCAAATATCTAAAAGGGTGTCACAAGGAGGAAGGAGAAAATTTGTTCCTCTTGGTTTCTGAGGACAGGACAAGGAGTAGTGGGCTTAAAGTGCAGCAGGGGAGGTTTAGATTGGACATTAGGAAAAAATTCCTAACTGTCAGGGTGGTCAAATATTGGAATAAATTGCCAAGGGAGGTGGTGGAATCTCCCTCTCTGGAGATATTTAAGAACAGGTTAGATAGACATCTGTCAGGGATGGTGTAGACGGAGCTTGGTCCTGCCTTGAGGGCGGGGGACTGGACTCGATGACCTCTCGAGGTCCCTTCCAGTCCTATTATTCTATGATTCTATGATTCTATGACACCAGAAGGCGAAAGGCGGTAGGGGCGGAGCATGGGGATGTCCGACGCGGCATGGCCTGGCGCGGGGATTACAAAATGGGACTGCGCCGCGCAGAGAGGAGGCAAGTCAGGTGCTCCGAGCCGAAGAGGGGAGGAGTCAGCCAAAGGAGAAGCCCAGCAAGAATACTGAGGTGAAAAAAGTGCTGTGATGGAAGGAAAGAAGGGACCCAGGACAGGGTAGAGGAGTCAGCAGCTGCCTGTGGGTTGGTGAGTTACGGGGCACCCCCCCACCAACCGGGCAGGGAGGCCTCCTCTCTCCCCTTAGGGTCCTGGGTCGGGACCTGGAGTGAGGGAGGGCCCAGGTCCCCCTACCCTCCGTCGGCGTGGTTGGTCGTTTCGGAGGATCCATAGGATTGTGATCGTGCGCAGTGGACTCAAAGTCTAAATGGTGAGGCACCGAGACTGGGGTAGACATTTGGAGGGTGGGGGTAGAGAGAGAGCACTGGGGTCGGTGAGCGTACACGGGAGGACACAATCCCCCCGATGATGACGCGGGTGTAAATCTGAGGGGAGCTCACGGGGTAACGGCGAGCTTACGGCATAACAGTCTCCCAACAGATGTCAGGGTGATTAAAGTCCCCCATGAGAACCAGGGCCTGCGATCTGGAAGCTTCTCTCAGTTGTCCAAAGAAAGCCTCATCTACTTTATCCACCTGATCCGGTGGTCCATAGCAGCACCAACCACATCATCACCCCTGTTGCTTCCACCTCTAAACTTAACCCATAGACTCTCAACAGGCTTTTCTCCCTCTAAATACTGGAGCTCCGAGCAATCATACTGGTCTCTTACATAAAGTGCAACTCCTCCTCCTTTTCTCCCCCGCCTGTTCTTCCTGAACAGTTTATACCCTTCCATGACAGTGCTCTAGTCACGCGAGTCATCCCACCAAGTCTCCGTTATTCCAATCAAATCATAGCTCTTTGACTGGGCCAGGGCTTCTAATTCTTCCTGTTTGTACACAAATGCAAGAAGCCTGGGAAACAAACACCTTAGATAACCAGTCGATGGCCCTACCGTCTCCATTCGAATCAGGGGTCCTCCTTTGTTGCTCGTTCCTCCTTGTGTTTCTTCCCCGTATCCGACTTATCAGGAAGGCGAAAGCGCAATTGGAATTGCAGCTGGCAAAGGATGTAAAGGGCGACAAGAAAGGTTTCTACAGGCATGTTAGCAAGAAGAGGGTGATCAGAGAGTGTGTGGGGCCCTTACTGGATGGGGGAGGTAACCTAGTGACAGATGATGTGGGAAAAGCTGAAGTACTCAATGCTTTCTTTGCCTCTGTCTTCACGGACAAGGTCAGCTCCCAGACTAATGCACTAGACAACGCAGTATGGGAAGGAGGTGGACAGCCCTTGGTGGGGAAAGAACAGGTTAGGAACTACTTAGAAAAGCTAAACATACACAAATCCATGGGTCCGGATTTAATGCAGCCGAGGGTACCGAGGGAGTTGGCAAATGTCATTGCGGAGCCTTTAGCCATTTTCTTTGAAAACTCGTGGAGATCGGGAGAGATCCCGGATGATTGGAAAAAGGCAGATGTAGTGCCCATCTTCAAAAAAGGGAAGAAGGACGATCCAGGGAACTACAGACCAGTCAGCCTTACCTCAGTCCCCGGAAAAATCATGGAGGGGATCCTCAAGGAATCCATTTTGAAGCACTTGGAAGAGGGGAAAGTGATTAGGAATAGTCAACATGGATTCAGAAAGGGCAAGTCGTGCCTGACCAATCTGATTAGCTTCTATGATGAGGTAACTGGCTCTGTGGACGTGGGAAAGTCAGTGGATGTGATATACCTTGACATTAGCAAGGCTTTTGATACGGTCTCCCACAATATTCTTGCCAGCAAGTTAAGGGAGTATGGATTGGATAAATGGACTGTAAGACGGATAGAAAGCTGGCTAGACTGTCGAGCCCAGCGGGTAGTGATCAACGGCTCGATGTCAGGATGGTGGTCGGTTTCTAGCGGAGTGCCCCAGGTTCGGTTCTAGGACCGGTTTTGTTCAACATCTTTATTAATGACCTGGATGAGGGGATGGATTGCACCCTCAGCAAGTTTGTGGATGACACTAAGCTAGGGGGAGAGGTAGACACGCTGGAGGGCAGGGAGAGGGTCCAGAGTGACCTAGACAGATTAGAGGATTGGGGCAAAAGAAATCTGATGAGGTTCAACAAGGACAAGTGTAGAGTCCTGCACTTGGGACGGAAGAATCCCAAGTATTGTTACAGGCTGGGAACCGACTGGCTAAGTAGCAGTTCTGCGGAAAAGGACCTGGGGGTTACAGTGGATGAGTCAACAGGGTGCCCTTGTAGCCAAGAGGTCTAATGGCATATTAAGGTGCATTAGGAGGAGCATTTCCAGCAGATCCAGAGAAGTGATTATTCCCCTTTATTCAGCTCCGGTGAGGCCACATCTGGGGTATTGTTTCCAGTTCTGGGCCCCCCACTACAAAAAGGATGTGGACTCATTGGAGACGGTCCAGCGGAGGGCGACCAAAGTGATTAGGGGGCTGGAGCATATGACCTATAAGGAGAGACTGAGGGATTTGGGTTCGTTTAGTCTGCAGAAGAGAGGAGTGAGGGGGGATTTGCTAGCAGCCTTCAACTTCCTGAAGGGAGGTTCCAAAGAGGATGGAGAGAGGCTGTTCACAGTAGTGAGATGGCAGAACAAGGAGCAATGGTCTCAAGTTACAGTGGGGGAGGTCCAGGTTGGATATTAGGAAAAACTATTTCCCTAGGAGGGTGGTGAAGCACTGGAATGGGTTACCTAGGGAGGGGGTGGAGTCTCCATCCCTAGAGGTGTTTAAGTCTCAGCTTGACCAAGCCCTGGCCGGGTTGATTTAGTTGAGATTGGTCCTGCCTAGAGCAGGGGGCTGGACTTGATGACTTTCTGAGGTCTCTTCCAGCTCTATGGTTCTGTGATTCTATGAAGGTCAGCCAAGGAGTTGTCAGCCAAGCAGAGTACAGAATCCAGGCTCCTGGGTTCCCTTTCAGTGCCTGACCCACTGGCAGACCATAGAACATTAACACACTGAAACCAACATTTTCAAAGTTGCTTTCATTTTTTTTCTATGAAGACCTCAATCCTCCCAGGTGCTGAGCTTTCTAGCTGTAAGCCAGCTAAGCACTTTCCTTTAAGCAGGTAAGTAAATGTAATGGGATGAGTCATGTGCCTGAAGCACATGCTTTGCTGCATGGCAATCCAAGTACTCAACACCTAAACCCATGTTCTGGTGTGACATACCAGGGTACAGTCCAGACCACTGAGTAACCGTGTCAACTCTGCCCTGTACAATGCCTTTCTGCATTAGCCTCCAGCCTAGACTGCTGACAAACAGCCTCCAGCATTCACGTCACCCCCAGACAGGGCTTCAGAGAGACTTGCTGGGCTCCTGGGCAAGGTGGGAGGGAGGTCCAGCTCCATTCCCCCAGAAAGGGAGAGGCATCTGTCAGAAGGGCAGAGCTTGGGGCCTGCCTCCCTGCCAGCCCTTCAGGGTGCTTGGAGCAATCACATGGGGCTGGATAGTACAAATACACTAAGTCTGTTATTCCTTATTACCCCCAAATGGAGTGGCCCAGGCATTTCAATTGAACACACTGCATTAGATAAAACAAGAAAACAAGTTTATTAACTACAAAGAAATTTCAAGTGAGTACAAGAAACAAGGCAGAAAAGTCAGAAATGGGTACAAGAAAAATAAAGATAAAATGTAACTGGTGCGCAACTTACCAAACTCCATTAGAGTCAAGGCAAAATTTTCTCACCACATGCTTTCAGCAGTCTTACTGACCACTCTCTTTTGGTCAGGACCCTCTCCCCAGAGTCCAACAGCTGCTTTCTTTGTCTCTTCGGGTGCGGTGAATGCAATGTAGTATTTTGGGTGTCTCAACTTTTTTTAAGTCCTGCCCCCCTCCCCTTTGAAAAGCATTTCCAACTGGGAACACAGCAACAGGCAGTCTTTGTGGAAGGAAACTCCATGCTGTATCTTTGCTAAAATGTCAATTTTTTTGCCCTGCCCAATGTCCCTCTAATCTTTTTCATCCATGGGTGGATTTTTTTCATCTATGGGTGGAATAATTTTTATGTGCATCAAGTATGTATGAATGTGCAACACCAGTAGAAACAAAAATCTAGCTGTGGGTTCTCTGCTAATCAACTGGGTGACACCGCTTACAGGGAACACTCCCCTGTCTCCTTATCTGCTAAAGAATGTTCACTTAGCAGGTGAGAGTCTCTCAGCCTTATTTACACCTGGCTGAAGTGTCAGCTTGCCCTTTGTCTCTAAGAAACTCATTTGGCCACGCCCTCATGATTTCAGCTTGTTTATAACCTCATGGATAGTGCTGCTATGTGCATCGTACCATGATGTTACTGATCAGCAAATCATGAGTATTAAATGATACCTCACAAGGCATATGTTGTACAAACATTACTACAATAGTGAACACAGAGGTATATTCTGTCACACCTGGATTTCAACAGGCACTGCAATTGCTCCACTCCTCTGAAAAACAGGCTGATTGTTAAAGTGACTAAGTCTCTAGTGAGATCTTTAACTTTAGGAACTACGCTTGGAAATGCGTTTTTGTTCTGTCTCTTCTTATCCCCCTCCACAGCCAGATGTGTTTTAAAAGGTAGTGTGGAAGAACCCATGTTCCAAAGGATATAGGGCCTGAGTCAAATCATGGGTGCTATTGTCTTCCATGGACTTTGGATCAGGCTCATGAACACAACAGTAAGAGAGAAACTGTTTAAAGTGGTGGTGGGGGGGGGGGGGGGTGTTTGTAACTAAAGCGAATTATATGAAATTAAGCACAATGGTTCCAGTGCAAGCAAATAGCAACTCCGCTGGCTTCTGTCAACTGACATCATGGGCATGAAGACAGAAGGACTACTGCAATAAGTAACTCCTCACATGGTGAATAATATTGACATAATCTGCCCTTGCAGAATATAATTGTCCCACAAAGGACTTAGTTGAAGCCCTTTTGCTAATGCTGTTTGACTGGACAGAGACGTAGAGAAAATACTGTAGTTGGAAGGTATCCTGCGTTGGCAGAGAAATGGACTCGCTGACCTGATAGGTGGTTTCCATCTCCAATTTCTGTGGTTCTGTGATTCATTGCCTTTATTTGAAAGCATGTCATACATGCCATGTCTCACACAGGCAAGGAATTATGCTAAATAATCGTTTTTTTCATTTCCTCTCTTCATTGTCAGAGATGATGAGAGGTGAGGGTATGTCTGCAAGGACAGAATAATGGAATAGGGAGGCAGCCAGGGATCCAGTGGAACATAAGAAAAAGAAGAGGCTATTCACACTAGTGATGCACTCTCAGGCTACTTCTACACTGCACATTTATTTCAGAACAAGCTATTCTGGAAGATATCTTCCGAAATAGCTCAGCAGTATTTTGATGAGATTTTGGTGTGTAGATGAGCTATTTCAAAATAAGCTATGTCGAAATAGAGCATCCACACTGACTGGACGCTAACTCACATTTAAGGCCACTCGGAAGCACTTCAGGCAGGGCATCAAGTCAGCAGTTACTTCCCGTGGCTGCTGCCTGCGGCTCTCTGGGGCTCTTGCTTAAAGGGATGCCCCCGTACAGTGGTGTGTCGGGCTTTTTTCCTTTGCCTACCTCCTCAAGGGACAGCAAAGCCTTTTCTCTGCCTGTTGTGGTTGCCCTTGTGGACACCTCAGCTTGACAGCCATGGAGCCGGAGCTGCCTCTGGGCAGTCGACAGCTATTGCAGTTTGTGCTGCACCTCATGCAGCAGTTTCTGCAGGCTGCCTCCCAGGCCCTGCAGGGACCCAACTCCCAGCTCCTCTGGGAGACCCTCCTTGGATCTCTGCAGGTGCGGCTCGTGCGGCTCGTGCAGCTGTATCTCACCTGCCCTCCCCTGCACACCGTGCACCCCCGCTTCTGGCATCCAGACACCAGTGCCGACTGGTGGGACCGGATTGTCAGGGAGAGGTGGGGCGACCAGCAGTGGCTCCAGAATTTTCAGATGAGGAAAGACACCTTCCTGGAGCTGTGTGAGTGGCTCACCCCTGCCCTCAGGTGATGGGACACTCATATGAGACCTGCCATCCCCCTCCAGAAGCGGGTCACCATCGGCCTCTGCAAGCTCACCACGCCGGACAGCTACCGCTGCGGCGGGAACCAGTTCGGCGTGGGGAGATCAACTGTTGGGGCCCTGGTCATGCAGGTATGGTGCTCTTGGGCTATTGTCCCAGGAGAGGGGTGGACTGCTGGAATGGGGTTCCCTAGGGAAAGGGGGTGTTGTTGCTGTTGGAGGTGGAAGCCCCCTCCATGGGAGGTTTTTTCAGTCCCACCCTCACAAAGCCCTGCCGGGGGATGGGGTAAGTGGGGGGTTGCGCCTGCTGTGGTGGTGGGGGGTTAGGCTCAGGGACCTCCCAAGGGCCCTGGCACCCCTGTGATTCTCCGTTTGTTTGTCTCCTTCTGCAGGTGGTCAGGGCCATCAACACCGCCCTGCTGCACAGGGTCATCAACCTTGGCGACGTGGACGCTATCATCATTGTTTTTTCTGACATGGGCTTCCCCAACTGCGGGGGGGGGCTATTGATGGCACCCACATCCCCATCTGGGCCCCCGACCACCTAGCATCTGTGTACACCAACAAGAAGAGGTATTTCTTGATGGTCGTCACAAACCACCGTGGCCAGTTTACGGACATCTACGTCGGGTGGTCAGGGAAGGCGCACGACACCCGCACCTTCTGCAACTCTAGTGTGTTCCAGAAGCAGCACGTCAGAACTTTTTTTCTCAACCACACCAGCAGGGTCGGGGACATGGACATGCCCATGTGCATGGTGGGGACGCGGCCTACCCTCTCTTGCCCTGGCTCATGAAGCTCTACACCAGCCACCTTGACCACTCCAGGGAACGGTTCAACGCCAGGCTCAGCAGGGCCCGCATGGTCATTGAGGGTGTCTGAAGGCATGGTTCAGATGCCTCTTCACCCGGCTGGACGTCAGGGAGTGGAACATCCCACACATGGTGGCTGCGTGTCGTGTGCTCCACAATATTTGTGAGCAGAAGGGGGAGACGTTCCTGCAAGGGTGGGGGGCAGAGGCTGACTGCATTGGCAGGGCCTTCAAGCAGCCGCACACATCTGCCATCCGGCAGGCCCATCAGGAGGCCTGAGGGAGAATTTCTCATCAGGATCCCAGTGACACGCTCCCCTGGGACTCCCCACTAGGGACTTGTTCATTGCCTCTCTCTGCCTTTCCTCCAACACCCCTCCCTTCCCCTCCCCTTCCCCTGCAGAGACAATAAAAAAGACAGTTTTTTTTTATTTGGAATCAAACACAGAGTTTATGTCAGTGGTCCCCAACCTTCAGAGGCTCCCGGGCGCCCGGGGGCGGGGCTGCGCGTCCTGGGGCATGCCAGGGGCAGGGATGCCCTTGCACCCGGCGCCGGCATGTGCCCCAGGGCCGGGGCCGGGGCCGCCCGAGCGTCTTGTGCCGTGGGCCCGGGGCCGGCGCCGCCACCTGAGCCGTGCGGCTGGGGCCAGCACCGGCGCCGCTCGAGCGCCCGCATGTGCCCCGGGGCTGGGGCCGCCTGAGCGCCGCGCACCAGGCGCCGGTGCGTGTTGCGCGCCTGGGGCCGGCGCCTCCAGTGCGCCGCGCGCCGGGGGCGGGGCCGGCCCAGGTTGTCGGCGGGCGCACACAAATGCCCCGGCGGGCTGGGAGTGGCGCCTGGTTCTGGTGATCCCACCACCACGGATGCGGGGCCTTGGTGGCCATGGGGAGGGGGGTTGGGGGAGAAGCAGGAGGAGTGGGAATGGAAGCGGGAGCAGGAGCAATCGCAGGCATCATGCTGGCGACCAGGGAGTGCACATCGGTGCACTTGGAGAAGCCCTGCTCCAGCAGCTCCCGCCAGGTGTCTCGCCACAGCTGGATGTCTTCCTAGAGCCTGCAGTCGATGGTCTGCTCCAGGGATCGGAGAGCCGCGAGGGGCTCCCTCTGGAACTCGTCCATGGGTCTCCTGCGCCTGCGGGTCCCTCGGGTCCGGGAGGCTGCCCCTGCTCCCCTCTCACAGCTGGTCCGGCTGTGGAGAATAAAGAGAGATGGTCAGACATCCCAGGGGACACTGTGCCTGAAGCCTTGCCCTCATCTGTGAGCCAAGAGTGACAGTTCTCGGCTCAGTCAAAGGTGACGTGCTTGGAGCAAGGCCACATGCGCGCTGGACAGTGAGCCCTTGTCTGCAGGGGCCCAGATGTCCCCGGGAATGGGTGCTGCCCCGAGAGTGTGGGCGTGCCTGTGTGCCATGTGTGGGACTGCTGAGTGTGTCGATGTCCCCAGCCTCCTTCTGGAGGTGACTTGTGGAGGGAGGGTGTCCCACCCCACGGTCACGAGCATGGCAGGCCTCTCCAGACACCCTGTGGCCAATAGCACAAGGGTCCTGTGTCAGCCTCCTGGGGCTGTGTGGCCAGGAGCGGTGCGGCACATGCTCCCACGTGCAGAGGCTGCTGCGTGATCCCCAGGCCGCGAGGGTCAAGCAAGGAGCGCACAGCTACCCCTCGCCACCCACCCCTCCACCCCGTGTGAAGGGAGTGTAATGGCACTCACATGCTGTGCCTTCCCTGGCCTTGGACAACACCTGGGACACGTCCACAGGGCGGGGTACCGGTTTCAGGGTCAGGAGGGTGATCGTGCTGACCTCGTCCGGCTCCTCCTCTACCTCCTTCTCCATGTCTGTGTCCCCCAGGAGGATGACGACGGGGGTCTTGAGCCCCAAGTCCACTACCGGGGAGGTGGGAAGTGACTGCTCCACCCCTCAGGATATGGCTCAGATCCTCAAAGTAGGGGCAGGTGTGGGGTTTTGCTCCAGAGCAGGAGCTGCCCTCCCTGGCCTTGGCATATGGCTGGCGGAGCTCCTTAACTTTCATCCGCACTTGCTCCTGAGTGCAGATGTGCCCCTTGGTGGCCAGGCTCTTGGCCATCTGGCCATTGACATCCACATTCCTGTGTCTGGTGAGGAGATCCTGGAGGTTGGTCTCGTCACCCCAAACCTCAGTAAGGTCCAGGATCTCCGCCAGTGGTCCTGCTAAGCTGAGGGGCAGCACAGCTGCACAGGTGATTAATCAGCCCTGCCCAGTCAGTCAGCTCCATGCACTGAGCCCTGAGCCGCTGACTGGGTGGGGCTGATTCATCACCTGTGAAGCTGGGCTGTTGCATAGCTTAGCAGGAACGCTGGTCTCTGCACCACACCAGGAAGGCGCACGTCTCTTTCAGCCCCAGGCAGACTCCTGGGAGCCATCTGACTGCTCCCTGGGAGCAGTGGAGGGCTGGCTGGGAGCAGCAGACTGGCTCATTTTGCCAAAATTCTCAGAATTGGCAGCTGCTGTGTGGCTCAGGGCTGTCAGGGCCTCCCGCCTGCCACAAGTCCTATCCCCGGAGGCTGCAGCTTTAAGGGCTCCAGGGTAAGTGGGGGGAATAGAGTTTGGCTGAGTGTGGACAGAGCGGCCAGCAGGGCACCTTGCGAAGGGCTGGAGGCCCCTTATTTCGAAATAACTGCAGCTGCCCTGTCTACACAGGCACTCTTCTGAAATAACTGTTTTGGAAGACACGTTATTCCTCGTAGAATGAGGGTTACAGATTTCGGAATACTCTGCCCGTTATTTCGATATTATTTCGAAATAACACTATTGCTGTGTAGAAGCTCGCATTGTTATTTCAGAAGAATGGATGTTATTCCAAAATAACATTGCTGTGTACACATACCCCCAGAGAGCCCACTATTACAGTCTCATCTCAGCCCAGGAGAAGGTACTTAGATACCAAGGGGATAGACCAGGTATGGAGAGACACAAGTACATAGCCATGGCTGGTCATGGCTGAGGTTCACCAGCAGCAGGCAGTTGTGGGGCTATTACTCATTCTATGCTGCTCCACTCCTGAAGGGAGGAAGGATGGGCTCGTGACTGGAACACTAGCTGAGTGATCTGGAAAGCTAGATTTAGTACCCAGCTCCACCGCAGTCCTGTGTAACCTCATGCACATTGTTCCACCTCCCTAGACCTCAGTTCCCATTTGTAAAATGGGGACAGTAATACTTTTCCTGTCTGTATAGATCATAGCTCATCAGCACAGGGGTTATCTTAACATGAGTGTGTTCAGCACCAAAAGTGCAATGGAGCCCTCATCTTGGCTGGAGCTCCTAGGTACTACTGTAATTAGAGTTTATAGCTAATGAAATTTCCCTGACCTAACTTGTATAATACAACAGGAGAATAAACAGGCTGTGATGGTCTGAGTGGGAGGGAAGAACCAGTTTTCTTTTTGTTAAGTTTTGGTTTTAAATCACTATAAACAATACTCTCTGAGCTTCAACTTCAAGCCAACCACTGTTTGTATGCTGGAGGCATGGTTTTTGGAGCAACTCTTCCAGCTCCAGAGATCACTTTTCTGAAGTTCTGGCCTCCTTTCATTGGGGACTTGGTATTCTGCAGGCCCACCAATCAGTTGTGTGGTGACATTTACCAATGCATGTTGCTCATTCATTAGTAAACCCAACCTGCCTATCTCTCTCTGTGCTCATTTTCCTAAACTCCTAAATTATTTGGCTAATAATTTATTTTTCATAAGTGCTCTTCATGCAGACAAATGTCAGTGTATAGATTGTTTGCATATTGTTCACTTGCACCATTCTCTGTTCACTGTTTGTGTTCTATAAGAGATCACATAAGTCACATGATACTGTTTCATTGATGGATAACTGAAACTTTATAAGCAAGGGGCTAATGAACAACAAGTGGCAAATGACAAATACCACACTGGGAGGGATGTTCAGAGGAATATTCTGAGTATTTGTGATAAAGGTTTGGGGATCCATGATCTTGCGTTAAAGTATTTGCTCAAGAGAGTGTCTACACTGGCATGTGCCTTTGCGTAAGATATGTGCTTTTGCGCAAGAGCATCCATACCAGTGTAGACACTCTCTTGCGCAAGAAAGCTCTGATGGCCATTTTAACCATAGGACTTTCTTGTGCAAGGAATTCATGTTGCCTGTCTACACTGGCCTCTTGCGCAAGAACAGTTGCACAAAAGGGCTTATTCCTGAGCGGGAGCATCATAGTTCTTGCGCAAGATGCACTGATTTCACACATTAGAACGTCAGTGTTCTTGCACAAGAACTCCCTGCCAGTGTAGAGTGGCAGCATGTTTTTGCACAAAAGCAGCTGCTTTTGAGCAAAGTCATGCCAATGTAGACCCAGCCTAGCTGTATTACTCAACAAGATCAAGTAAATGTTTGTTTTTACCAGCAATGTCAGCTAAGGAAAGAGTTTGTGGCGTTCTGGTTTTAGAGGGGGACTCTCAGAGTGCGGTTCAGTTCCTCTCTGCAACAGGCTACATACATGCCACACCTGCTAATCACTTGATCTCTTCCTCCCTCTAGTCCCTATGTGATGAGGATCAAGCTACTCTGCCTTATGGGAATATTGTGATGGTGTCACATATTATGCTGATGGAAGCCATGTCTGGGTAGGCTTAAAGATACACAGGGAGCAGATATGTTGAGTAAGTAGGTGCAGTTTTTTTACCTAGCACTTAATCCTGTAATAAATCCACACTAAACAGCCCCATTGATTTCACCATGAATTATGTATAATCTTTCTAACTAAGGCAACTTCTCCATACTTCTCCTTGCTAAAAGAATGCAGTGAGGTGAGGGCTATTCTGGGTTTTTGTATTTTCCAGTACTGGAAGGAAATAAGAGAGAAACTTTATTTTCACTTGTGGATTGGAATTTAAAAAAACTTCATCTGGGGAAATTCTGGGCCTCATCCCAGACAATCAATCAGCAGGACTTCTGTAAGTTACATCATTAGACACAACAGTGGTCATGTTTTATGTTTATCTGTTGAACATGTTTATTTGGTTACTCTTAGGAACCTTTATGAAATATATTTTATTTTTATCTTAGTTTGTGTTTTAACAAATGGCCAATGTTAAGAAAGAAAGAAAGAAAGAAAGAAAGAAAGAAAGAAAGAAAGAAAGAAAGAAAGAAAGAAAGAAAGAAAGAAAGAAAGAAAGAAAGAAAGAAAGTTCTTTGTGAATATTCAGCCCTTGCTACAAAAAGTTACAAATTTTCTGAAACAAATACCTTAGTTATACTGTAAAGCTATTGTCAATGATGCTCAAAACATTTGAGTTCTATATATTTGTGCCCATCACTGTAATTTACAAATAGGTTTTTTAATCTAACTTTTTAATACAATAACATTTGGACTCATGATTCCTTCCTTTTTCATAATCTCTTATCTAAGAGGATGGTTTAAACATTTGTCTGGGAGTAGATAATTCTTTAATCCAGCAGGGGAAAAAACCCCAAATGGTTGAAAGTAAAAGCTAGCCAAATGTAAGCTAGAAATAAGGTACAATGTTTTTAAAACATTGTAAAACATTTAAAACATTCGCCCAATAATGACGGTGGTGCATCTCCTCCTTGGGTCTCAGAAAGGAGCCCTGATTTGAAAGGGGGCGAAGGTTTCTTGTGTCCAGTAGAAACCCTTGGAAGTAGATACTGCTGCGGGTAGTGGATCTAGCCACTTCCTGGAGAGCTTGTTTATGATAATTAATCACAGCTGGTGAGAATAATAGCATACCGATAACCCCATTTCTACCTTCCACCAAGAAATAGAACCGGTGCCTGCAACTGACAATTTACAGTAGAAAAGCAGCGAGTTCGCTCATTGTAATTAATTGAAACAACCAATGGTCTGGTAGCACTTTATAGACTAACAAAACATGTAGATGGGATCCTGAGCTTTCGTGGGTACAACCCACTTCTTCAGATGAATGGAGTCATCTTCAAACTCCGGTCATCTGAAGAAGTGGGCTGTGCCCACGAAAGCTCATGATACCATCGACATGTTTTGTTAGTCTATAAAGTGCTACCAGACCATTGGTTGTTTTTTAAATTTATCCTGTACAGACTAACTCGGCTACCCCCTGAAGCTTATGTAATTAATTAGTTAATGTGTGTACAGCGCGCCGAAGATAATTATATGATCCTATTTTGGAATTGCTTTTCACTGTTATTGCAAATATAGCACTTTGCGAGGAGAGAGAGAGACAGCGGGGAAGATCTGTGCGGGCTCCTGTTTGATTCTGCAGAAGGAAGGGAGAAGTTTGCAAGGACGAATTGCCATTTCCAGGCACCAGGAAGTGTTGCGCGGGGCCAGCTTTCAGCACCCTGGCCAGCTCTCTGGCTCTCAGGCGCTTTGGTGCCCCGCGAATTCGCCATTGTCTTCTAGCTCCAGGATTGCAGGGAGTACAAAGCGGTGTGGGGAGACCCCACTGAGCGCGCTGCTCTCTGGGGACGATGTAGGACTCTCCACCCCTTCGCCAGCCTCTGTTGGGTGGGGTGGGGGGGAGAGAAAAGACCTATAGAAATCGGATTATCTGTTTCTTTAAGGCGCACACTCTGTGGGCCGCTGGGCATAAGACGCACAGGTATTCTACAATATGCCTCTTCCCCTGGTTAGCCTCCATGGAAGGAATAATTAAATCGGTTTCGTATTGGTATTTCAAGACAAACAAGAGATTTAAATTATGGACCAGAAGGACCTTTCTATATATTATTTTCTGTGTCTGTTTTTTTTCTTCTTCTTGCCTGTTCCTTCACCGCCCGGAACATCTAAATAAGCTAACCAAAAAAAAAAATCCAAACATTATTACATATCATTTTAAATTTTATTTTCTTTTTAAAAAAATCTAAAATATATTCTAAAAGCCTAAATTAAATATTGTTAACAGCATTTCAAAATTAAAGCCATTCGCTGGGGGGGGGGGGTTACCTCTTTATTTAACATCCCACAGAGGAGGTTCAAACGTTTTTTCGTTGTAAAGTGAATTACATTTTTAGGGAAAAAAAGTAGAAGTTCATTCCCTCCCCCCCCACCCCCCGCCATGCAAATCGGATTGACAAGTGAGGTGTAGAGATCAATAAGGCAAGAAAAATTTACCTCTTATTTATTTAAAATGAAACCCAGCACTACTGTCTGCTCCTGAATCCTATCCAAAGAAGAAAAGTGGGACATTTCGCATAGGAGGTCAAAGATTATTTGAAAACAACAGCGATCCAAGCAATAAAGTTTAGGGACTAGAGAGATGTTCGCATTTTCTTCATGGACACCCATCTAATTGACGTACTGGAGAGAACCCTTCGAGCCATATAATTTCGCCCCTGTAGAAATTAACAACAGACGCGGCCTCGGGAGTGCGCATGTTACTGTCACAACTCGCACACACCCCAGTCTTTGTCCCCCACCGCAGATTCCAGACCGCAACCCCAGCAGCGGGCCGTAGCGGAGAGCAAAGTCTCTTTTCCTTCAGTGGACATTTGTACAGGGCCGCGTTGGAAACGGGCGCGTGTACGGTCCGCTGAAGGAATCGGGACCAGACAACCAGGACGTTCTGTCGTACGCATCTTTCCAGCGAAGAAAAAGCCTCCCGCGCTTTCATTGTCCTTACACATTGAATAACTGGATCGGAATGTTGCCCTCTCCAGCCCCGGGGGTAGAGGCGGGAGGTAGGGAATTAAGTAAAGTTTCACAAGAGACCGCCCATAGACTCAGTTCACTTCCAAAGACATTGGAAATTACTTTGTAAAAGCCGACTACCCGGGCCTCTGCCTTTCCTTCTCTTCCCCCTGCAGGTCCAGCGCCCTTTGCTAGCTGCCAGGTATGGGGCATCCCCTCCTTGTTTTGAGCTGTAGATGCTGCGAGCTTTCTCATGCAGATTTCCCTGTTAACACCTTCCAAACAAAGGCAAATGAGGGCATTGCATAGCTATATCAACACGCAATCATTAGCGGCAGAGGGGGGGAGAGAGAGAATTTCTCTAGCAAAGTACGAGTCATTCAAAAGGGTAATTAAACTAACAAGGGGGTATAATAGAAAAGGGTTGCAACCAAAATGTGAATCAACAACACTACACAAACCCTCCCCCGTGTTAACAAAGACAGAATAATTATGCCTCGGGATATTTTGCTCCTGCTGCTGAAGTTTTCAAGGGCTAACACTTCTGTTTTTCTTCTCAGCCAGACTTTTTATACTAAGATTACCATCTTTTATTTCACTCTAATACAAATGCTTAAAAAATCCGGAATGGTAAGTGTTCATCCGCCTTTATTGGGTTTCTTTCAAGAACGCTCACACGCGAACGCACGTGCACACGCATACGAAAGGAAAAACAGAAAAACTCAAGCCCAAATCTTCCTTCAAGATCAGATTCAATCATCGAAACAAGATCAAATCAGTTGTCGGCTATATTTCAAATAAAAAGAAACCCATGCTTGGCCACCATGTAACAGGGAGCAGTATTGCTCTCCTCTGGGCTAGGCGCACTTGACAAGAGGAGGGGAAGTAAAAGAATTTGGGCATCGGGAGCTGAACTAGAAGCGAATATTTAATCGAGCTGCTTTGGAAATGAACCTGGAAACTCCTCCCAGGAAGTGCTGGATGAGGGGAAAGTGCAGTTTAGTGCCACGTAAAAAACCTAAGATTGAAAAGAAACTGTTCAGCATGCTGTCCCTTCAAGAAAGCGAGCCGTGCACTGGCTGGAGAATGGGGATCCCAGACAGTTTCTCAGTCCACGGCCTCCTTTGGATTTTCTTCTTGCCTCTCCTTTCCGCTCCAACCTCAGAAGCACTGAAGTTAATGGAAAGATTCCCCTTTGACTAGGCTTCGGATCAGGCCATTTTCACTGCCAGGCTTGGGAAAGGCTCTGTCCCCAAGCCTGCAACCCGTAACCTGGGGGAGCAAGGCGGCAGGGCGCGCTAAGTAAATGTGCCGTTTCCAACGCACGGCGATGGGAGAGAATTATACAAGGGAGCTCTCTCTCTCTCCTTGGGGCTGGAGGGGCAAGGAAGCGCGGGGTGAAACGAAGCCATTGTTCCACGAGCCCTGCCTATTCCTATCCAGGAATGCCAACCCAGGCAGCCTCCCTCCGCGTTTGTACACATCCCAGGGGTGTCCTGTTAGGAGAAGCGGGCGCGTTCCGGCCCTCTTGCTGTCTGACTGCAGCAATCAGAGACCGACTCCGGGTATAAAGAACTCCAGCTCCGTGTACGCGCGCACCCCTTCCTCCCTGCTACCTTGCACAAGCACGGGGAACACGCGTGGGCACATAGCTGCATAATGACCCGAGTCTCAGCATTGCGTGTAATAGACATTTGTCCTCTCGGGGAAAGGCCCCTGGGCAACGGCCGTGCGTTTCTGTCAGTCAGACAGTGTGGCTTGCCTTTGGGGGTGGACAGCGAGAGAACTAGGCGGGAAAGGTCTGGCTCTCGGAGTACAGGCATTGCTCCTGGGCGCGCAAGTGAGTAGCTGAAAATCACCTTGCAGCGTCTTATGTATTCCTGCCCACCCGGCTTCTCCCCAGCCGCCCGCTTAAATCCGGAGCCAGCTACACGAAGCAAGCCGGGGAGCAGAGGTGTCTCTGTGAGATTCTCCTATTTATTCTAAATGGAACCTCGCATTAACATGCGCCCGATTTTTACACCAGCGATAAAACACCAGAACGCAACGGAGCGCTGAGGCTCCGGGCCTCGCCCTTCTCCCTTTCTTCTCTAACCGCCTTGATTTAATTGGTTTTGTTTAAGTCTTTCTCTCCCCCTCGCTAGTAATTCCACCCCGCGCCTTTCAGACTCCGGCTTGGGGCTTAGCTGGTTACCTTAATTTTCCAAATCGTCCCCCGAAACAAACTCCTCGGGGGAGACCGCTGCCACTCGGAGAGAGAGGAAGCTAAAGGGAAGGAAAAATGAACTCCCATCCTTTTTGTCTCGGTAGCACATTCATTCCGTAGGTGAAAGAAGTGCCCACTTAATGAGACAATTAATTATCAGGATTTTACGTACTTGATTCTCCCTCCCCCCCCCCCTCCTTTTCTTGGCACTAGCTAAATTTTAAAAAATACTGAACAATGCCAAGAAAGAAAAGCGGATTGGAATTCATAGGTAGGAGAATAAAGTCTCCCTAACACAGCAGAGATGCCCAGCTCCAAATGGCTAATAGGCTTCGAGATTCTTATCAAATATTAGCCCTGGATGTGTTTGCATTTAGCCTGTAGAGAGAAGCCATTGGAAACTCGCACAGAAACACATGCCAGAGGCTTGACAGAGATCTTACGGAAGTGTGTGCGCGCGTACACACACACAGATGTTTAATTGTAAATCTCTGTTACAATATTTTGCTGTAAATTACTAACCTTAACGCGAGCTTTAGAACTACACATTTCAAAAGACAAAAGCATCGCCTTGTGCAAAAACGTGTGTGTCGCATGCACTATAATGATAAATGATATTGTTTTGTGTTTGCACATGTGTACTTTGCAATTATTGGGGTGGGTAGTGCAGTCATTTTGTTTTGTGTATGCATGCATGTAAGGGTGGGTTATTTTCCTGTGTCTGTGTGGTGTCGTTTTGCTGTATTTGTGCATGAATGGTATGTATGTACAGTTTTTCCTTGTGTATGTGAAAACGTGTTATCTTGCTTTGTTTGTGAGTGTGGCGTAATTCATTTTTTTCTGGGTGCATTCATGTGGTTGTATATTTGTTTTGTGTAAGTTATGTGTAATGTAGTAATACTATGTTTACTTGGTCGTGTGTATGTGGAATTATTTTGTGTATGTACATACAGTATTTGTATGTTTTGTGCATGCATGTGTGAGAGATTCTGCGTGCAATGTTGATATTTTGTATGTGTGTAGTGGAGGAAGGTATGCAGTGCTATTACTTTGGGGGGTGCATGGAGATGAGCGCGTTCTGTTATTTTGGTATTGTGCAGTGGTGTGTGTGTGCGTGCGCGTGTGTAGATGGGGGAGGGATGCAATGAAGTTCCAAATTCCCCAGCTGCCTTCCCTTTAACCTTGGTATTAATTTAGGACAGATCTCTTTAAATGCTCCTTTAGTGCATTCAGATGCTGCTGGGGGTTTATCTTTTTTTGTACCGGGGGTTATATTTACACCCCAAACAAAATAATTACACTTTTGTTGGAGAGAGAGAACTGGTGATTAGACTCTGGCTCTTTGCTGCAAAACCCTTTCTCAGTGGTACACCAGTACAATTTTTCACGGCTGGCTGAAATCAAACGCAGGAGGTAATGAATCCTGTGAGCAATTTAAATTTACAATTTGTAACGCAGCCACTCAGAAAGCGCCTATAGCCCAACCAGGAGATTCTTGCTGGGTTTGTTTAATGTTAAAAACTGCACCGTCCCTTTACCAGGGGAAAGGAGGAGGTTTTAATGATGAAAATCATGCAAAAATGTGTTGCATCTCTAGTGACGAAAGTAGGGAGGGGGAGTGCAAAATATCACCAGCGAACTCAAATGGACCTCACATCACCTTCTTCCACGCTATTATTCCAATGCCTGAGCCAACGCCACTTTTGCAAGAAGGGGCAACTTAAATTTCAACGCAAAAACGGGGGAATCCATCCTTCATTCTTTTAAAAGAATATTTTATATCTTCCAGTTGTGCCAGGGGAGCTGTCTTCAGTATAACACTTCCCTGTACACAATCAACCCATATTTGTTTAAAGTAACACGGTTAAGATAGGCTATTGATGATGATGAAATACAACCAAAATGCTATGAAATATCAACCCATTCGTCTGTGGAGCATCCTAACAGATAGATCATTAATTACAAAACACAAGGGGGAATATGCAAACTGCATATTATAAATTCTACAGGGCTTAACTGATTGGAAACAGATTATTATCTTGTTTGTCTTTTGTCTGTTTTACTTATCCCTCTGCCGTCTGTTGTGCTGTAATGTTGACACACTTTACTCTTGAAGGGGGATTTTTATATAGTAAATTCCATCAACATCTTGTATAAGTGACACTGCTTCTCCATGCATTACCCTGTTAAGACACAATAGGTTTATTAGTTACTTATAGGAGGATATTATGGTGCCTGAACAACCATCTGTCACCACTGTTACCACAGGGTAATGTGCCTAATAGTTCTTGCTGGTGTTTTGGTTTGGTTTTAATATAATATAACTTGGGGGATTTAAGAGAAAGCAACCCCCTTCTCCCCGAGCTAATGGGGAAAAAGGGTTTGCTGAGGGAAGCAGTTGCGGTAGGGGGGCTGATGGAAAGCCACAGAACCAAATGATGTTGTTATCTGCTAGTTGCAGACGCTGATTGCCCAGTCTAGAGCATTAGACCATTACCAGTCAAACTAAATACCAGGTGACATACAGGCAATGGGCCCGGGACCTGTCGAGGATATGTTTGCTGGGGGAGGGGAAGAGAGAGAGAGAGAGAGAGAGAGAGAGAGAGAGAGTGCTATGTGAGGGTGTCACACTAGCACTAGGCCCGTATTTCTGTTTGATTCTTTCTCTGTATTGGTGAATAACCACTTACACAGGCAAAGATCCAAAGGGAATCAACTTAGAGCTAAAATGCTGCGCAGCTAAGGATGTGCGCGTGTTTGTGCACGGAAGGTGCAATAACACAGAACGTGTAGCACAGTGTTTCTCAACCAGTGGTACGGGTACCCTTAGGGGTACTCGAGAGAAGTGTGGGGGGGGGGGGGTACGTCAACGCAACTGAAATTTGGAGAAAACTGAATTTTTGTTTTAAGTTTTACAGCACTTTATTATTTTTGTACTTTTTACACCCAAAAATTTCATCACCCGCCCATCTGCGATTAAGTTGTTTAAAAAAATGTGTTGAAACGGTAGAAAAAAATTGTGTGTGTCTGAAAACTGTAGGTACTGGGGGTACTTATTTTTTTAAAGGGGCACTTTATAAAAAAAAAGGTTGAGAAACACTGGTGTAGCATATGAAACGCAAGTGTACCTCCACAGAGGTCTGTGCCCACTCCTCGGTGTGTTTCACCGGAGGAAAGGAAAGGCACACTTTAACATGAGAGAGAATTCTGAGATGAGCATCCTGACAAACAGAGGCTGAAATGCACCTCAGATACGCGGGGAGGTGGTTACCTATGCGCTTTATACGGCTCTATCCGATCCCTATGCACCTTAAGACCCCGTGGTATTTATGGAGCTAGCGAGCTTCTCCTTTTATACATTAGCAATTTAGACACGGGTCGGTTGTTCTTCCACACACCGCCTCCCTGGTCCAGCCCTGTAGCAGTTTCGGTACCAGCGGTTCCCCTTTCGCAGCAAAGCCTGGTAAGGGATGTGCCAGGCACACACAACGTCCGCTCTGCTCCAGGAGACATTTTCAGCCCTGCCCATTTGTGAATGAGAAACAGAAATCAAACAGCTCCCGCCAATTTGTGTTTTCCTGTCCCTGGATTTGTCCCTAGAAGTTAAAATTCACTGTGTCAGGTGGGCGGAGAGGGTCACCTGGCGCGTACCAAAAACCACCATTATGGTTCTTCCCTGATTCTGTTCCCGTGAGGGGCTGGTGCGGGAAGGGGCCCGATCGGAGCAAAATTCGCGTGAATTATTTCTTGCTAAACGAACGCACTCGTAGACCTGAGCGTATCGTGTACCTCGCGCAGTGTCCACCGCTTAGCTTTAGCTGCCAGTGCTGCTGGCAGTTGTGTGCACACGGTGGCAAAATAAATGATTGCCATACATATCTGGCTAGAGAGCTGAGAAGCTTTCCAGGAGCTGGCTGATGTGGGAAAAGCAGCGGCTGTGTTTTGTTTGATCACAACTGGAGCGGGACTGAGGGACGCGCAGAGATACGCATTCGAATATTCGACGTGTGAAGCTAAATATTAACTGTGATGTTCGCGATCAGTGTGTATGCACGTGTGTATAAATAGGCAACAGCATTGTTTATAGACTATATATGTCTGTAAATTAATAAATGTCTTATGTGTACATAGAAAATAAAGCAAACAGGCCCAGGCATATATATTATATGCAATACATACAGTCCACACATGTGTGTATGTATATATGTGTGTGTGTTACAATATTTTGTGCCACACATTTGACTTGTGTCTCTGGAAGGAACTATTCTATTGGAGAGCCAGCCTTCCCTTTCTTCCTGCTGTTCCAAGATATACTATGATCTAGATTCTAACCATTGTAAAACTATTTTTTCCAATTTTTCTCCCCTCCTCCCTCAAGACAATATCATCCCTTTCATGAATTTCAGTCTCTGCTGTTCGCTTTAGTGCAATGGTCAGTGTGTTTAGGTATTGAACGGAGATTATTAATGGAGATTGACTTTTATTTACCTTACCAGGGGTGCCTCGCTGCTACAATGGGGAATTTTCCTATTGAGATAATAACTAGTGCAAAAGATTCATGAAGTCCCAAGGAGGTGTCAAAAACATTTTTGATCTTCCGACTTTTAAAAAATGCATAAAAAAAACCTACAAGGAATCCCTGTGCACACCAATCGCTCTCAGGCTGCTGACTTGAGAGAAGGTTGGAAAGATTCTAGTGGGTTTTAGTTTACTTTTCCTTTTTGTGACAGCGGGAGGCTCTGGCCAGACTCCAAGGCAGTTACTTTCCCCTCGAAGAGAGCTGTGTAGTAAGTGTGAAAGGGAATTTGTATCGCTCAGACCAGTGGTGCAACTGGCCGAATAGCTTCTCTCCGCACTGCTACTTGGGCTCCCGATGGGAATCGCTTGCTGGCAGTGTTAGGCGCTTGGCAAGATCGTGTTTTATTTATAGCAGGCTTGCTCAAAGCCGCTTTTAAGAGCTGCCCCTCACCCTCGGCTTGGCCCACCACGGCGCCCGGGAAAATGCTGCTCTACACATTGGGGTCTAAGTGTTCTCTTCATTGCCGGAGGTAATGAAACGACTGACTAAACGTTTGTGTACTTTCCATTAACAATCGCTTCCCGAAACACTTACCCGGCCCTCCTCCCCTTCTCGGGTGCTGAGAACAGGGATGGAGGACAGCGCAAAATAACCTTATAACTTAAGCTATTGTGTCAGCATTGACATTGTCCCTCACATGACAAAAGGAGGAGGAAGACGGGGGAATCTGCCCCCCCCCAAAAAAGCGACCTAATCAACAACAACAAGCAAATCCCGCAAATAAACCGCCCCCAGTGTTTAGCACGGCCAGCTGCAGACAGCCTCTCCCACTAAAGCATTGTGGATGGATCCTTTGAAATATCTGTCTCCAAAGCTCGGATTCACATGTTTTAAATGCGCAAAGATTAGATTTATTAGGTTCAACAAGTACATAAATGCACAAATGCTAATTGAAATGTATCTAAAGCTATATATATTTACCTACTTCTGTATCTATCTATCTTTCTATCTACCCACCCACCTCTTGAGTTGATAGATTCATAGATTCCAAGACTGGAAGGGATAATTGTGTTCATGTAGTCTGATCTCCTGCATAACAGCCTAGAGAACTTTCCGAAAAATAATTCCTAGGGGGATCTTTTAGAAAAAAATCTAGCTTGATGTTCTTCACTATTGTTATGCATTTGTATCTATTTAACTGTATTCTTGTCTATCCATCTAATCTATCATCTATTGCCACACCCATCTGTCTATTACTGTTTATTCTTATCTACTAGATATCGATTGATGTACCTTCTCATATGTCTTCCGCATACATTCCCTTCTACCTAACCATCTACATACATTCCTCACTATTGTTATACATTCTTATCTATTTAATTATCTATCTGCCTACCGAGTTAACCTATAGCTACACCTTCTAATATAACTGTTGCTAGCTGGATCATCTATAAATAACATTGTATCATCTAATCTGTTATCTATTGCTATACTTTCTAATTTGTCTAATTGCTAGATAGATCTATTAACATTTTATCGTCTATCGCTGTACTTTCTCATCTATCTGTCTATCTATCTAATCTAATGTAATCTCCCAGAGAAGCCGTTTCAGGCCACAACTTTTATTTCAACTCAAACGTATTTTCAGCTCTAGAACATTTGTTTACAAAGGTTAATTCATTCGAGTCATCACCTTGCGCACAAAGTGAATGGGTAATTTAAAAGTCCGCAGGACCTGAAATTAAAGAGAAAAATCATATACAATAGCACAAGAACAACACGTCTCTCTCTCTCTCTTTCCAAAGGGGTTTTGCTTTCCTGATTCTCCTCCCATCCTTCTCATATTGACTCTAGTTTTAAAGATGCATTCTGTAAACCCTCCTCCCCCCCGTCTGTATAACAAAGGCCAGCTAGCTCGCTAGGGGATCAATTGCCTTCATATCTGAGAAGTACAAAACAGATAACTTTTTATCCCAAGACATTGTCCGAACTTGCCTTCTCCTGGGGGCACTCCTCTCAGCATGCTACTGGCCTAACTACCCCCAGATCGGGGGTCCTTCAGCTTTTCTCTTTTTTCATTTGGATGCATGGAGACCGCTTGACAAAAGAGCAAGAATTTCCACCTTTTCTACTTATGCAAAGAGGCCATTCGCTGCTTTCTGTTGACAGTGAGGAAAACCAGAGCTTGTTTTGCAGGTGCAGTGACCTCCCCGAGGTCTCATTCCCTCCCGCCCCCCCCCATTGCCCCAAGAAGAGAAAGATAAAATATTACCCCCAAACTGCAAAAATAATTTAAATCTGCACCCACCCGCCCCTGCAAACAAAATAAAGGTAAATACTTACTTAGCCCCCGCACCAGGTAAAACCTACTACTCAACAATAGTGGTGCCTTGTTTTTTCCCCCCTCTGTGCCAAGCGCAAGGCTGGAGCCAATTTAGATGTGCTATAAATTAAGAGGTTGCCATGGCCACCGCCTTCTCATTGGCCCTCGGCCTCCCTATGTTCTGCGGGACGTCACCAAATCTGAATAAGGATGCGCGAATTACTAAACTGGGAGACAAAGCTGAAGATGGGAACAGCGTGAAAGTGGAGAAAAGTCCCAACCAGCCATCTGCACGGAGGAACTGGGGGCTCCCGGCTTTGTTGAGGTGGTTATTCTTGTGTTTGATTATTAAGCCTTTTCGTGGACTGGCTGCTTCCACACAGGCGCTGGCTGGGGCTACTGCAGGCCGAGATGCGCCTACACTGAAAGGCGCCGAGAAAGTAATTCCTCCAGGATATCTTTGCTTCGCTTCCCCCGACTGAACCTGCTGGAAGAGGTGGGGAGCAGGAGAAAGAGAAGCATCTGCCTCGGTGGCGGCAGTCTGGAAAGTCCACACAACACTTTTTGCCTGCCCCCAGGACTCCCAGGAGAAGAAGGAAGGAAGCTGAAAGTGTTCTCCGTTTTTCCACCCTTGCGATCGCTTTCGGCCGCCGGGTGGGGGGCTGCACCCTGTGTCATTCGGGTTGTCTCGCCTTCCTCGGCCGAGGTCATGATGGTGCATTGTGCAGGCTGCGAGAGGCCCATTTTGGACAGGTTTCTGCTGAACGTGTTGGACAGGGCCTGGCACATTAAGTGTGTCCAGTGCTGCGAATGCAAGTGCAACCTGACGGAGAAATGCTTCTCAAGGGAAGGCAAGCTTTACTGCAAAAACGACTTTTTCTGGTAAGTTCCCTAAGAAGGAGGCGAACCCCTTCCCCAGCTGCTTGGCTAGCACAGCGATACCCTACTTCTGTGCTTGTCCTAGCGTCCTAGTAGCTTTCCGTAATTGGCGCATTTCTGTAGTCCTCTCCATCGCTCGCTGTCAGATATTCCATTCACACTCCCAAAAGGAGTCCTATATGTTCCTGGGGGGGGGGGGGGGAAGAGGCGGGAATCTCTTTATTAACCGCACACCAGTTCGGTTTAAAGTGACTTTTACAATCCGCAGGCATCGGTTGTACCTATTGTCAATGTCCCCCTTTTTTGCGAGATTCCTCGGCGTTTTCTGCGCGAGAGTTAAGATCCTAGAACTAGGAAAACGTCAGGCGCCTTGTTCGCTGTGTAACCCGATTTCTATGTTTTTATATGTGGATTTATGCACAAAGTTGAGCCAGATCCGAGCTGATCCTATGCCAGGAGAGAAGGCAACGGTTTGTGGGTTACTTTTTAAAATGCATTCTGGGGTTGAGAGGCACACGACATCTCAGAAATAAAAGCCTAATGTTCTAAGGCCCCTGGCTTTAAAAGTAACAAGACTTGTCTTGAGGAGAGGCAGAGCCTCAGTTAGAATCAATTCGAACTAATGTGCGGTGGGAAGAGGTTGGCAGAGAGCGGAATATCGGGGGGATGCTCCCAAACTCCTTTGCCCCAATGTTCCAGCCTGGGCTGGGAATTCTAAAAAGCACCAGTAAAGTTCCTTGCTGGGCTTAGGAGCAAAGCTTTGTGATCTAATTGGCTGTGCGAGCACAGAACAGACTTGTTCCCCCTCCTCCCCTTCTTCTTTTAAACCAACAAATGAACTCATTGAAAATGTAAAATCGCCCTAAATATCGCTTGGCCTTTTGTTTCTGGCTGCAATTGAGGTAAATGTGGTCATTTGTTTAGCTAAAGGGTGAAAAGCTCGGGGGATGATTAATATAGAGTGGGGGGAGAAGGCAGCTTTCCTAGTCGTATAGGCCCTAATAAAGGTGAATTTGAATAGGTTAAGTGTCACACTCGCCTTTACACATGTAAACTACTTTTAATAGCCCCTATGCATTCAGCACCCCTCATGCTGCAACTCCTTAAATGCCTTTAATGATTTTTGATAAGGTGCAGATGAGCCAATTATGCTCCAGGATAAGACCAAAAAATGACTTATGACTTCTAATGCTTTCACTAAATCAACGTCATGGAAAGTGAAGCTCTTAGAAGTTGTGTTGAAACAAGGAAGAAAAACCCCAGTTTTATTTCTCCCTTATCCCCGCTCCGCACATTCCGCTTCCACAAGCGCCCTCAAATCTCTCTGGAGGCAGAATCAACACCTCAAAGTGGAAACTAAATTACCTGCTTTAAAGAACAGGTACGATTCTGCTGCTTGATAGTGATCATTCCCTAGGGGAAAAAAAACCCTGTTTTTGCAATACAAAAAAAAGGGGGGGGGTCTGGAATACAGAACAAAGGGAGATCAAAACTAGACCCATTCTCAGCATCGGTTCATGGCTTGTTTTCACAGGAAAAGGGGACACAATTTTTAGGAGCCTCAAATGTTAGCTAGATCCCCTGTCCCATTTTGAATTCAATAAGCAGCCATCTGTGTTTCTCTTTTGTAACTAACCACCCCTCTAACAACAGAAGTGTCCCCAGTGGATATTTACTAACCGAAATGTGATATTGTTTAAGAGAAGAGGAATATTCATCAGAATTATGACTGTATAGGAAGATCCATTGGTTACCTCCTGTGTCCTCCCGAAATGCAGCCTGAAAAAAGGATGCAAATGTGCTGCAGATTTCTGGTGGACGCAGTGTGGTATCCAAAACCAAAGCGGATGCTTATACTGATGCCAAATAATGGCTGCTTCTTAAAGCAGCCCATCTGAAACCCACGCATTCCGACGCATACAGAGAAACCCGACCCACTCCCCACACCTTATTCTGAGCTGCAATCAATCTGCCCCCAAAACACAGCTCAGCAAATTGCCCCTTCCCCATTGGGGTTTGCCCCTGTGTGCCCCAGAGAGAAGAATTGCTCCCTGCCTCTGCGCTGGCAAGGATTGAATGAAAGCGGTGGGTCGGGAAAGCCAGCTACCTGCCAGAGCTGGGGGAGGGATTTCACTCGCCAACCAAACAAAACAGACACCCCAGAATATTTCCCATGGAGACAGACCTGTTAAAGTGGGGGTGGGGTGTCCATGTCTAGGGAGTCAAACAAGAGCACTCAGGGCTAGGAGATAATTCTCATGTAAATTGAGCCCTCTCTTCGCCTGCTCGAGGCGTGTGTTGCTGGAGACCAAATCCGCCACAAGAGGAATAGTTTTATGCACGCGTTTTGCTGGCATCCAAATCTGCTTTCCTTGGGATATCGGAACCCAGGGCAATTGCTTTAATCGCCTCATCTCCACCATCCACCCTCTCTGCCAAGATGCCTGCGGTTGGGTGTGATGCAGTTATAGGTGGCCGGTGGCAGGGGGGAGGGGGGATGACACTCAGGCCAGGCCACTAAGTGCCCGGGTAGTCCCTTCTGTGTTATCACCCTCCCTTCTCTCTCTCTCTCTCGCTACTGTTCAGGAGGTTCGGTACCAAATGCGCAGGCTGTTCCCAAGGCATCTCTCCGAGTGACCTCGTCCGCAAAGCCCGAAGCAAAGTCTTTCACCTGAACTGTTTCACCTGCATGGTTTGCAACAAGCAGCTCTCCACGGGAGAGGAACTTTATATTATAAATGAAAGCAAATTTGTTTGCAAAGAGGACTATTTGAACTCGCCCAGCTTAAAGGAAGGCAGCCTCAACTCAGGTATGGAGCATCAGCCCCAGGCCAGCAGGCTCTGACCCTGTGTGGCCTGCAGAGGCCTAGGGCTGGTGCACCTTATAAGCATACGGGGACGGTGATTTGAAAACAGTCTCTAAGGTGCTCCATGACTTTGTTGTTTTTAAAGTTTTTGCTAGACTGAGGTTAACGAAACATGTATTGTAGATGGTATCATGAGCTTTTGTGAGTACAACCCACTTCTTCAGATGAAACCTTCTTTCATCTGAAGTGGAGAAGTGGACTAAAGGCTGTGCTGGGAAGGGGAAAAGAGGAGCTGGTGGAGAGGATGCAGGGTCAGAGACAGGATTGGAAGTGGGAAAAGAACAGATTTTTCCATTTTTTAATAATCCAGGCCCCACATTCAGCAGGTGAACATAAGAACAGCCATACTGGGTCAGACCAAAGGTCCATCCAGCCCAGTGTCCTGTCTGCCGACAGTGGCCAATGCCAGGTGCCCCAGAGGGAGGGAACACAACAGGTAACCCTCATGTGATCCCTCTCCTGTCATCCATTTTCAGACCAACACAGGCTAGGGACACCATTCCTACCCATCCTGGCTAATAGCCATTGATGGACCTAACCTCCATGAATCTGTCTAGCTCTTTTTTGAACCCTGTTATAGTCCTAGCCTTCACCACATCCTCTGGCAAGGAGTTCCTCAGGTTGACTGTGCTGAGTGAAGAAAAACTTCCTTTTCTTTGTTTTAAACCTGCTGCCTATTAATTTCATTTAATAGAATCAGAGTACTAGGACTGGAAGGGACTTCGAGAGGTCATTGAGTCCAGTCCCCTGCCCTCATGGCAGGACCCAGTACTGTAGACCATGCCTGATAGACATTTATCCAATCTACCCTTAAATATCTCCAGAGATGGAGATTCCACAACCTCCCTGGGTAATTTATTCCAGTGTTTAACCACCCTGACAGTTAGGAAGTTTTTCCTAATGTCCAAACTAAACCTCCCTTGCTGCAGTTTAAGCCCCTTGCTTCTTGTTCTATCCTCAGAGGCCAAAAAGAACATTTTTTCTCCCTCCTCCTTATGACACCCTTTTAGAAACCTGAAAACTGCTATCATGTTCCCCCTCAATCTTCTCTTTTCCAAACTAAACAAGCCCAATTCTTTCAGTCTTCCTTCATAGATCATGTTCTCTAGACCTTTAATCATTCTTGTTGCTCTTCTCTGGACCCTCTCCAATTTCTCCACATCTTTCTTGAAATGTGGTGCTCAGAACTGGACACAATACTCCAACTGAGGCCTAGTCAGCGCAGAGTAGAGCGGAAGAATGACTTCTCGTGTCTTGCTCACAACACACCTGTTAATGCATCCCAGAATCATGTTTGCTTTTTTTGCAACAGCATCACACTGCTGACTCATATTCAGCTTGTGGTCCACTATAACCCCTAGATCCCTTTCTGCCGTACTTCTTCCCAGACAGTCGCTTCCCATTCTGTATGTGTGAAACTGATTGTTCCTTCCTAAGTGGAGCACTTTGCATTTGTCCTTATTAAACTTCATCCTATTTACCTCAGACCATTTCTCCAGTTCGTCCAGATCATTTTGAATTATGACCCTATCCTTCAGATTAGTCGCAACCCCTCCCAGCTTGGTATCATCTGCAAACTTAATAAGCGTACTTTCTATGCCAATATCTAAATCGTTGATGAAGATATTGAACAGAGCCGGTCCCAAAACAGAGCCCTGCGGAACCCCACTTGTTATGCCTTTCCAGCAGGATTGTGAACCATTAATAACTACTCTCTGAGTACGGTTATCCAGCCAGTTACGCACCCACCTTATAGTAGCCCCATCTAAGTTGTATTTCCCTAGTTTATTGATAAGAAGATCATGCAAGACCTTCTCAAATGCCTTAGTAAAGTCTAGGTATCTGACATCCACCGCTTCTCCATTATCCGCAAGACTCGTTATCCTATCAAAGAAAGCTATCAGATTGGTTTGACATGATTTGTTCTTTACAAATCCATGCTGGCTGTTCCCTATCACCTTGCCACCTTCCAAGTGTTTACAGATGATTTCCTTAATTACTTGCTCCATTATCTTCCCTGGCACAGAAGTAAAACTGACTGGTCTGTAGTTTCCTGGGTTGTTCTTATTTCCCTTTGGTGATCCCTAGTTCTTATATTGTGGGAATAAGTAAATAACTTTTCCTTATTCACTTTCTCCACACAGTCATGATTTTATAGACCTCAATCATATCCCCCCTTAGTCTCCTCTTTGCTAAGCTGAAAAGTCCAAGTTTTTTTTTCTCTCTCTTCATATGGGACCCGTTCCAAACCCCTAATCATTTTTGTTGACCTTTTCTGAACCTTTTCCAGTGCCAAGATATCTTTTTTGAGATAAGGTGACTACATCTGTTCATAGTATTCAAGATGTGGTGTACTGTGGTTTTATATAGAGGCATTATGGTATTTTCTGTTTTATTCTCTATCCCGTTTTTAATGATTCCTAACATTCTATTTGCTTTTCTGACTGCCGCTGCGCATTGAGTGGATGTTTTCAGAGAACTATCCACAATGACTCCAAGATCTCTCTCTTGAGTAGTTGTAGCCAAATTAGTCCCCATCATAGTGTATGTATAGTTGGGATTATTTTTCCAATGCACATTACTTTACATTTATCAGGTGCTGGGGGAAAGTGAACGTTGCCATGTATAGGCCCAGCTGTAAACATGTGACCAGACTGGGAAGGGGGAGGTGGGAGGGGGACAGATGTTTCTCCGGTTCCTGGTTGATTTGGGCTAACACCACCACCTTCCCCTGAGATCTCTGAGATCTAATTACTCCCCTGCCCAACAAGGCCTGGATATTTCCCCCAGATTTCTTATGTGCGAAGAGAATCCAGACAAGGCCCCAAGCTTCCAAGTCAGGGGAACGATCCCTTCTCACCCCTGGGGCTAACAGCATGAGTAAAGGCTGCAGCCTCTGAGACCTTTCACCTTCTTCCTCCACAGATCATCTTCGTGCCTTTCATCACACACAAACACTCAGAATTCCTTCCTCCCTCCCCCCCATCCCTGTGGCATCAGAGCCCTTCATAAACCCTAATGGAGACAATACCCCAGACCCCAATATTTGTCTGTTTGTGCTATGTCTGCACGTGGCATGTACAAGCAGCGGACCCGATCCTTGCCTCTTTAGGCAGAGGTAAAATTCCCATTGAACTTCCTTGGCCGCTGTCTCTGCATCAGAATGGCAGGGTTGGGCTCTTTCAGCACCCGCAAATAGATCTTGCCAGGAGGCTCCCTTGGGTTGCTGCTCTGGGCCAAGTGAGCGGAGGTTACCCCGTGAGTTTCACATTAGGGGCCTGCTGCGGGGAGAAAAGGGGTCAGGCAGCCGACGGATTTCCGATCCCAAGGCCAGGGATTCGCTGGATCTGGGGGCGGGGTGAGGCAGGGCCAAGGCGGTCCCTAGCTTTGTGGCGGTCAGTGGTTCCGGTTCCCACCTTTGTGTCTGATAGGAAAACTCTCAAGCTGACCCAAATGAAAGCGCTTCCTTCCCCAGAGTGGGAGCCTGGGACAGCTCCCTCTCTGCCAGTGCGGTGCAAAACTGCCATCCGGAGCCAGTCACCCTGGTGTAAATCCCATGCGACTCCACCAAAGCCAGAGGTTTTACACCGGAGTCGCACCCTCTTCCTGCTCCAGCGACACAAAAGGCCAGAGGTGTTTTGCGCCCCTGCTGCCACACAGACCGATAAGCCCATTTTGCTGCTAATTCTGACCCCCTCATTAACTCTTCGTTGTGTTCTTTGGGAGTGATTGATTCGTGTTCCCCTAGCGCAGAAAGCTGGGGGCGGGGGCGGATCTGGCCTCCAGAAAGCAGCGCGTGGGACAGTGGGGTGGGGATCCCAGCTCAGCTCAGAGCCATCCCTCTCCTGTCTGCCTCTCCCTTGCAGTGTCCTCCTGTACAGACAGAAGTTTGTCCCCGGATCTCCAGGATCCCATGCAGGATGATACAAAGGAAACGGACAACTCCACCTCCTCGGACAAAGAGACCACCAACAACGAAAACGAGGAACAGAACTCGGGCACCAAGAGAAGAGGACCTCGGACTACAATTAAAGCCAAGCAGCTGGAGACTCTCAAGGCTGCTTTTGCTGCTACCCCCAAACCTACCAGGCATATCCGGGAACAGCTGGCACAGGAGACAGGGCTCAACATGCGAGTGATCCAGGTACAGGAAAGCTCAGTGGCAATGGGTGCCATAGCAGAGAACAGAAGAAAGGATCAGGGACTAGTGACCTCCCACAATATCACCATCTGCTTAAGCAGGCGGGGAGAGCACTAGTCACCCCTGCTTCCCTCTCTTCTCCATTTTGGATCCATTGGGTTGCAACTCCCAGCCGCCTAATTCTGCTACATGGCAGCCTGTCGCTATGGAGATGACTGTGACGTCCCAAACTCAGCAGTATGACGTCAGGGGAACCGTGGGCTGTGAGAAGCTAGGGAGGGAGAGGAGAGAAAATTCTGCCATTTAGAGAAATCTGGCAGCAGCTAAAAGTGCCGGAGGAAATTGGCATAAAATCCAAGGAGAGACCAAGTAGGTCGTTGCTAGGAAGATTTCCCCTTTGTAAGAATGAGAATTACCCCCTTTGTAAGTCTTTACAAAGGAAATGCGCGTGTTTAGCTCCATTTTACAGATGGGGAAACCGAGGCTGAAAGCCGTGAAGCGAATTGCTCAAGTTCACCCATATGGCTCGTGGTAGAGCTGAGTCTCCAACCTGGACTCCTCAGTCCTCGCCACTGCTCAGTCCATTGGTCCCTTCTGTCCTTCTTTATGTTGTGATGTGGAGACTGCAAGGTTCCTCTCTCCTAAGCAAGAGGACTATTTCCTATTGTCAGAATTATTTTAGCAGTGATCCTAATTGGCCTCCGTTGCTAATAAAGAGGAGGAGGAGGCTCAGGGAGTTTGTGCTGAAAGCTCTCTAGTGATAGAATTGTTTTCTTCATCTGGAGAGTCCTCAGGCGATAGCTAGCACTCAGTCTCAAGTACTGATGTGCCTGCCTAGTGCCTCATCCAAAGCCCACTGAACTTGATGGAAAAGCTCCAGCCCTTTGGCTCTGGCCCTCACACAAGCGGGAATTGATGTGAAGAAGCGCTGACCAGCCCAGCCCTGGAGTGGTGACCCTCAACTTTCTTCAGGGCCCTTTGATTCTCCCCCTCCCCCCCCCCCACGCAGTTTGCGCGGTGCTGTGAGTTACCCAAAGTGGAAAGATCCCATTGATTTCAGCTAGCTTTGGATCAGATTCCAGTTCCCTAAAGAACTTGTCTCAGCTCCTATTGAGGTCAATGAAAAGGCTCCGGTTGACTTCAGTAGGAGCTGAATCCAATGGCAACAGAGCCCACGCTAACCAAGAACAAAAACATCACCAAGACACCTCCACTAGACACCTGGCCTATGTGCTGTATATGATGCTGGCTGCCAAACCCACCACAATGGCTTATTACATCTCCAACCTGCACCTGATGAGCAAGAAGTTCTTAAAAACATGGCATCAGCCTAATGCAGTACCCTCATCTTTCCTTCAGTTTCCTGCTTTCTTGTTCTAAGCCAGTGTTTCTTAAACTTTTTAAGACTGAGGAACACCAAACAATAATTTTTTTTATGAGGAACACCAGAGATTTTTTGTTGAGCAAAAAAAAGAAAAGGTCGCCTGCCCCTTTAAGGGTGTAAGGGTGGCCATTTTGGTTCTCCACGGCACACCTCCAACTGCCTCACGACACACCGGTGTGCCACGGAACACAGTTTAAGAAACACTGTTCTAAGCCTTCTCAGTGCTCTTCTGCAATCTCTTTATCCTGTACTTGCCTGGTGGGACTTTCAGACTGAGCCAGTGAGTGGAAGAAAGTTTAGAGTGTGGCCTCAAAAATGTTTTTTCATGAATCATAAATTTAAAGTTAAAAAAAAAAAACTTTTAAAGCAAAGGGCGTCAAGAGAAGAAATTAACCTCAGTTCTTTAAACCGGTGAAGCTGAGAGTTGCTTCTATCTTGACATTTTGCAACGAGACATATGCACGCTGTTGGTTAAGAGAATCTGCACTTGCATGTTAACGAGGAAATTGGGGAGGGGGATAGAAATAATTCCCAATCCAGAAAAATAGATTGGGATGAAACAGAGAAGTATGTTCAGGTCTTTTGTTACTACTGACGTCATATATTCAAACATGTTTTTGCTGTGCTAGGCGAGTGTGTGAAAAAAATTGTTCTAGACCAAACAAAAGGGAGGAATGAAATGTTCTGTAGTTCATCTATGTAATCTGCAAGATGGGAGAACACCCAAGATTTCCTTTCTTTTTCACACCCCCCCGTAGCATCAGACGCTATACATATTCACATATCTGTGTTATTTATTGCTATGTATTTCTATCTGTCTCTATGAATTCTGTATTGCTCTAGGTTTCTGTCAATGGATGGATGGCTAGATTAGGAAAACAGGCACTCCCACAATAGTTTGTAGTTTGAAAAGTCTCTCTAGTTCCCTTTATGAACATGTCTTCTAGGATTTAGAGGAGGGGGGAGTAGGAAACATACTTTGTTATAAAGCTCTCCAAGGGTGAGCAAAAACCCTTCACCCCTGGATGGTTCTGGGAGTTCATTCCCATCTTTCCTTTTCTTTTTAATTCAAAGCCAGCCAATTTGCTTCATTGGCTAAACTGCAGAGTTTAATCCCCCAGTTGAAAGTTTCTCCTCATTTTTCTTCAGAAACTCTTCGCCAGCCTCTTGTAAAGTGTCCAGTCAGAAGCTGGTCCAAAGAACAGAAAAGTGGATCTTCGGGGAGCTTGCCAACCGGGAGTTGGCAGGGGGAGGATGTGCTATGTTGCGGCCTTCATCTGGAAAATCCTGATGGAAAAATGTGGAACATCTTGGTGCGATCAGTGAAGGGAAACAGTCTCTTAGCTGGCACCCTATTAACAACACCAGCTTCCTGATCTGCCTGTTCACCACAGTAGCTCTGTACCCCTTTGTTACGGAGATCGATCAATATAATAGTAGATTAATCTAGAAACCGAGACCGGTGGCAAACACGTATTGCAAGAGGCAGGCCAAAGGCAGGCAAATCAAAACAAATGAATCAACTTGGTTATTGTTGTCTTGCAAAGTGCCCATGTGGCTTGATGGGGCCTTGGGAGACAGCTGGTGGGAGCTGTGGGTTGGTGTGGATGTTGTCACCACGTTCTTGTTTAATTTGCCTGCAGGTTTGGTTCCAAAATAGAAGGTCCAAGGAGAGGAGAATGAAACAGCTGAGCGCGCTGGGGGCCAGGAGGCATGCCTTCTTCAGGAGTCCTCGGCGCATGCGCCCTCTGGGAGGCAGGCTGGATGAATCTGAAATGTTGGGTTCTACCCCTTACACTTATTATGGAGGTAATGAGCATTTTATGGATCACTTCCTGGATGACCCCCTAACACGCTTTGTATTCAAACATTGTAAAAAACACAACAAATACAGATCCCAGAGCAAACAAATTAAGACTAGAGGAATCAGCCTTTCTTTCTTTTTCTTTCTCACTCATTTGTTCATTTTTATTTGAACATTGTTCATTCTTTCATTCATTCTTCCATTTTTCTTTTTTGTTCTTCTTTTTTCTGGATTTTTTCTTTTGCTTTCCCTTTGTTCATTTGTTCTTTCTTTCTCATTTCCTTGCTTTATTCTTTCTTTGACCATGTCAAATATCTAAAAGGGTGTCACAAGGAGGAAGGAGAAAATTTGTTCCTCTTGGTTTCTGAGGACAGGACAAGGAGTAATGGGCTTAAAGTGCAGCAAGGGAGGTTTAGATTGGACATGAGGAAAAAATTCCTGTCAGGGTGGTCAAATATTGGAATAAATTGCCAAGGGAGGTGGTGGAATCTCCCTCTCTGGAGATATTTAAGAACAGGTTAGATAGACATCTGTCAGGGATGGTGTAGACGGAGCTTGGTCCTGCCTTGAGGGCGGGGGGCTGGACTCGATGACCTCTCGAGGTCCCTTCCAGTCCTATTATTCTATGATTCTATGTTTAGAAATTAAGCCGCGAAAGTTTTAACTCTTGCATTTTGTAGTATTTCATTGTGTCTTTTCAAAAGAGCAAGCTTGCGGCTTGCCTTCTGTGTGAGCTGGCGTCTGCCTGCAAGGAAGGGTCTCAACGACCTTTCACGCCATTTCTTCCCCCCAAAGGATTCAGTTCATTGTTACTGTTTTTCCTAGCTGGGCTGGGGAGAGGGGAGGAATTTTGGGGTCAGGTAAAATTGCAGGTCTCTGAGCCCTGACAAAGTAGTACAGCACAGCTTGCTTTGGCCCACTTCCGCAGCTTCGCAGCCAAGGCAAGTCAGGGGCTGGTATTTCTCTAGGGGTATGTCTACACTAGCTCGTTAATTTGAGCTAGGTAGGAAAATCAGGCAACCGGAGTTGCAAATGTAGCCCGGGATTTAAATATCCCGGGCTTTATTTGCATGTTCCCGTTTGGCCACCATTTTTAAATCCCCCTTAGTTCGAACTAACTGCCCGCAGCTACACGCAGCAGTTTAAAGTTAATCTGAACTAAATCCTTAGTTCGGATTAACTGTTACTCCTTGTGGAATGAGGTCTGCTGAGGGCTGGCTCGGCGGAAGGCCGAATCTCTGCCTCCTACAGTGACCCGCTTCAGGGTTAGATCGCACCCCTGCGCTTCTTGCCAGCCGCCGATGCAATCCGAGAGAACGGAAAGGTTCTGACTCCCGCTACAATTTTACCTGACTCTGGATTGCACGAGGAGCCATTCACAGCAAGTGGGGCACCGTGGGGAATCTCCACTGGGACATACTGTAGGGCACGGCCCCACAAGCTTTGCTCCTGGGAGTGAATTTGCTACTCGGTTGCATGGTCCTGTCTAGGTTACCTTACTCCTGTTCACAGCCATGGGCCAGATTCTGAACTTAGTTACGCCCTGGTGTGAATCCAGACTCACACCAGACTCTGGTGTAACCAACACCAGATTCTGGCTCAATAGGACTTGTCGCCTGGGTATAAGTTTATTCCCAGGAATCAACTCCCCGGATTTAGGCCCATAGTTGGGCCTGTGAACCCGCAGCACAGACAAGAGGAGAAACCCACTGGGGCTGCCTCCTGGCCAGCGGCTAGAAGGAGAGAGCTCGTTGCAGCTCTTTTTGTGACGGTTTGGTTTTGGAGGCAGCAGGGGAGTCCCTTGTCTTCCTGTCCCTCCCCTAGCAATGAAGTGCGTGGCTGCCCCGACAGAGACTGGGGATGTTGTTTAAGAAGAAGTGTCGTTTTTACACAAAGCATGTGACACGCCGGGAGCTGCCCTGGCTCTGCGGCTGCTGCCCAGCACCCAAGCCAGGGATGTTGGTATTTCATTGCAGTGGCTGCTGCGACTCGCGCAGGGAGCTGGGGGCAGGGCAGCCGCAACCCGTAGGTTATAATGGATTCTTGCTGGATGGCAGGTGTTGGAATGCGACATAGAATCATAGAATCCTAGGGCTGTAAGAGACCTTAGAAGTCCATCAAGTCCAGCCCCCTGCCCAAGGCAGGACCAATTCCAATTAAATCAACCCAGCCAGGGCTTTGTCAAGCCGAGACTTAAACACCTCTAGGGATGGAGACTCCACTACTTCCCTAGGTAACCCATTCCAGTGCTTCACCACCCTCCTAGGGAAATAGTTTTCCTAATATCCAACCTAGACCTCTCCCAGCACAACTTGAGACCATTGCTCCTTGTTCTGCCATCTGTCACTACTGAGAACAGCCTCTCTCCATCCTCTTTGGAACCTCCCTTCAGGAAGTTGAAGGCTGCTATCAAATCCCCCCTCACTCTTCGCTTCTGCAGACTAAACAGACCCAAGTCCCTCAGCCTCTCCTCATAAGTCATATGCTCCAGCCCCTAATCATTTTGGTCGCCCTCCGCTGGACCCTCTCCAATGCGTCCACATCCTTTCTATAGTGGGGGGCCCTGAACTGGACACAATACTGCAGATGTGGCCTCATGAGAGCCAAATAAAGGGGAATAATGACATCTCTGGATCTGCTGGCAATGCTCCTCTTAATGCAACCTAATATGCCATTAGCCTTCTTGGCTACAAGGGCGCACTGTTGACTCATATCCAGCTTCTCATCCACTGTAACCCCCAGGTCCTTTTCTGCAGAACTGCTACTTAGCCATTCGGTCCCCAGCCTGTAACAATACTTGGGATTCTTCTGTCCCAAGTGCAGGACTCTACACTTTTGTTGAACAAAACAGATCCTGGGGCACTCCACTAGACACCAACCTCCAACCTGACATCGAGCCGTTGATCACTACCCGCTGGGCCTGACAGTCTAGCCAGCTTTCTATTCATCTTACAGTCCATTTATCCAATCCATACTCCGTGTGGGGGTTCCAGTCCTACCCCCTCTTTCTTGTGCTACCGTGCCCCTTTTCCAAGTGCGTAATTGTCACCAGTCCACACTTCTATTCAGCCGAGATATGTGGGGTGGGGGGTCTGGGCCCACCCTCACTCCCAGACCCCAGCCCAGGGCCCTAAGGACAGTGCCGCAGGGCTCTGTCCCACCGGGGGGGGTCTGCCCCCGAAACCCGCCGGTGCGCCGGCTCCTTGCCCTGCGCTGGGCTACTTCCACCCCACCTGCGCCTCCCTATGCTTCCCGTGCTCTTTCGCCTCCTCGCTCTTTCCCCCTCCTCCCCACGTTTCCCCTGGTTCTCCCCTCTTGTACCCTCCCGCCCCCGTCGACTCCACCCCCTCCCATGACGTCATTTCCGGCTCCCATTTTCTGACGCACTACGTCTGACGTTGCCTCGCAACGTCTCCTGTTCTGCCGCTCACCAGACGCGCGGCCGCGCTACACAGCCAGCATGCGCGTAGTTCGCGTCGGGCGGCCCCCAGCAGCGAGAGGGCAACCGCCGGGTCAGTGCGGGGTGGGCCCGTTTCAGGGGGGGTAGGCGGGCCCCACCCCGTCACACACCTCCCCCCTTACGTCCTGTCCTTGTCCCCTCTGGCTCCCGTGCTCTGCCATCATATTTCTTGAAAAGAAATCTGCATTGCTGTTGGATTTTCCCGCTCGGTGGCTTATCTCGAATCGATAAGGCTGTAACGCCAGATACCAGCACATAATCCGTGCGTTGGAATCCTTCATGGCCTGGAGCCACCGCAGCGGGGCATGGTCAGTCACTACCGTGAACGGGTTACCTAGGAGATAATAGCGCAATAAGTTAACGGCCCATTTTACCGCCAAGGCTTCCTTTTCTATGGTGGAATAATTCTGCTCCCTGGGCAGGAGTTTGCGGCTGATATACACAATGGGGTGTTCCTCCCCACCTTCCCCTTGTGAGAGCACTGCCCCGAGGCCCACCTCCGAGGCGTCCGTTTGCAGAATAAAAGGCCTCGAGAAGTCGGGCTGAGCCAACACCGGGGCCTGGGTGAGGTGACGCTTCAGCTCCCTAAAGGCTTTCTCACATCGGGGGTCCCATCTTACCCGCTTGGGTGCCGCGTCGCATGTCAGGTCTGTCAATGGGGCGGCCACCGTAGCGAAGTCCGGCACGAACCGGCGGTAGTAGCCAGCCAGCCCTAAAAATTGCCGCACCTGCCGCTTGGTATTCGGTGCCGGATAGTCTCGCAGGGCCTCGACCTTCGCCACCTGGGGGCGGATCTTACCCTTGCCCACCGTATACCCCAAATAGGAGACCTCCTGCTGCCCAAAATGGCACTTCGCCGGGTTTGCTGTTAGCCCCGCCTCCTGTAATGAGGTCAGAACTGCCCTTACCCGCTTTACATGCTCAGGCCAGGTCTGGCTATAGATCACTATGTCGTCTATATAAGCGGCCGCATAGTTTTCATGAGGTCGTAACACCCGGTCCATCAGACGTTGAAAAGTGGCTGCGGCGCCTTGAAGCCCGAACGGCATCTTTACAAACTGGTAAAGACCGAAGGGTGTTGAAAAGGCCGTCTTCTCCCGTGATTCCGGCGACAGTGGTATCTGCCAATACCCTTTAGCTAGATCGAGGGTAGACAAATACCTGGCTGTCCCGAGCCGCTCCAACAACTCGTCCACGCGGGGCATGGGATACGCATCAAATTGCGATACCGCGTTGACCTTGCGGAAATCGATACAGAACCGGACGGACCCATCCGACTTGGGAACCAGCACTATGGGGCTCCTCCAGGCGCTATGGGATTCTTCCACTACGCCCCACTGCAACATCTTCTCTACCTCCTCCCGCACTGTCGGCCACAGCTTCCTTGGCAGGGGCCGCACCGGGTGGCGGATTGTACAGCCGGCTTCGGTCAGGATGTGATGACACGCTGCTTTCGTGTATCCGGGTACATCCGTCAGCACCTGTGGGAACTCATTCAAAAGACTACGGATCTCCTCCTGCTGAGCCTCTGTCAACTCCCCTCCTACCTGAAACTTCGCCACCCTCTCACCCTCGAGCCCCACTAAGCCCTCCTGCACCCGCCATTCCTTTAGGAGGTTCACGTGATAAATATTGGTTGTTTTCCTCCTACCGGGCATTCGTACTTCATAGTTCACTTCCCCGACCCTGCAAACGATTTCGAAGGGCCCCTGACACCGGGCCAGTAGTTTAGATGACTGCTCGGGCAACAGCAGGAGCACCCTATCCCCTGGCTGAAAAACTCGTAGCCTCGCCCTGCGGTTGTAATACTGGGCCTGTCGCTCCTGTGCGTCAAGGAGGTTCTGTTTGGCAAACTCCCCCACCCGCTGTAACCTCTCTCTCAACTTGAGGATATAGGGCACCGACCCGGTTGTCTGTGTCACCTGATCCTCCCAGGCCTCCCGAACCACGTCCAAAATCCCCCTGGGTTGGCGCCCATATAAAAGTTCGAACGGGGAGAACCCAGTAGAGGCCTGTGGCACTTCTCTGACAGCAAACATCAGGGCCGGGAGGGCTCGGTCCCACCCGCTGGGATCCTCCTGGGCAAACTTCTTGAGCATACCTTTGAGGGTGCGATTGAATCTTTCCGCTAATCCATCCGTCTGGGGATGGTACACTGACATCCTCAGCGCCCTGACTCGGAACAGTCGGCATAGCTCCTTCATAAGGTTGGACGTAAAATTCGTCCCTTGGTCGGTCAGGATTTCTTCTGGCAACCCCACGCGTGCAAATATCTTCACCAGTTCCTCCGCCACCGTCGAGGCAGTGATGTTCCGCAGTGGCACGGCTTCTGGGTAGCGGGTTGCATAGTCTATCACTACTAAGATGTATGAACACCGGTTCTTTGTGGGTTCCAAAGGCCCCACTAGGTCCATTGCTATCCTTCGAAAGGGGACCTCTACTACGGGGAGAGGCACCAAGGGTGCTTGCGGGACCCGCCCGGGCCTGACCTTCTGACATTCCGGGCAAGATTCACAGAAGTCCCGTGTGGCTCGGTAGATACCGGGCCAGTAGAACCTCTGCAGGAGGCGGCTAATCGTCTTTTCATATCCCAGGTGCCCGGCCCAAGGATTACTATGGGCCAACCTTAGTAGCTGCCGATGGTGCTGTGCCGGCACTAATAGCTGGGTGATAACCTCCCCCGGTTCCTTCTCCTCTGTGACTCTATACAGCCAGTCGCCCTGGATCTCAAATCGGGGAAACATTTGCGCTATCCGCTGTTTCTCTGCCTCCCCTGCATTTCTAGCGGCTTGGTCCCAGGCCTGCTGCAGTAAGGGATCCTCTCTCTGTTCTCTCATAAAGTCTGGTGAACCCACCTCTCCATCCCCAGCGACCCCGGCGGACGTCTCGGGGTCGGCGGCTAATACCACCTTACCTCCTTCCCGCCCCGGCCATTCCCGTAGGGCCTGCTCAAATCCCTTCCAGTCGCGCCCCAGCAGGACGGGGTATATTAACCCTGGAACGAGGGCTACGTAGATCCATCCGGCCTGGGCCCCATCTTTGAGGTGCACCCAGGCTGTGGGGTATGCCTCCACGCGCCCGTGTACACACTGTACGTGGACCGGGGGTCCCCGCGGGCCCCCTTCTTCCACCAGGTCTGCCCTCACTAAGGTCTGCCCAAACCCGGAATCTACCAGGGCCGTGACTTGCCGGCCCTCCACCTCAACCTCCCATAAAATCTTCCCCTGACCTCCTACCTCCCCCGTAGCCGCTTGACTCATTACCTTCCCGTATGAGCAGTCCATAAAGGGGCAGTCTCTTTTGAAGTGCCCCTCTTGTCCACACTGATAGCATGCTCCGGCTGGTCCTCGGGCCGGGGTGGGGTTGTCTGTGCGTCCCTCTCGGGGTGGCAGTCGAGGAGCGGGTTCGATTGCCACTGGCCGATTCCACACGGGGGCTAGTCATCTTCCGTGGTTCCTAATGGGACAAGGGGGGGGGGTCCGCCTCCCGCTCTCTCTCCGAGCCGGGGGGTCACCGGTACGGCGCCTCTCCCGCCCCTACCATGGGGGTCCTTCCGTCCCCTACTGCCCCCCTCACTCCCCTCGGCGGCCATATAATCTTCTACTAGGGTCACCGCCTCTCCTAACGAGGTGGGGTGATGCCGGCGAACCCAATGCTGACTTTCTCCTGGTAAAATGTTTACAAATTGCTCCAACACCACCTTCTCAGCCACCTGGGGACCCGTATGCTGTTCCGGTTCCAGCCAACGCCACCCGGCCTCCCTTAGCCTCTGAGCGACCGCTCGGGGCCGAGCCCCGTGGGGGTACTTCTCCTGCCTGAACCGCTGCCAGTAGGACTCGGGGTTCACTCCCAGCTGGTCCAATATCGCTTCTTTGACCTTAAAGTAATGTAGGGCATCCCTGGGATCTAGACTCCGGTAGGCCAACTGGGCCGGGCCTGTCAGATACGGAGCTAGGATCGTTGCCCAGTGTTGTTCTGGCCACCTGGCGGCTGTGGCCACCCTCTCAAAAGTCACTAGGAAGGCCTCTGGGTCATCGAGGGGCCCCATCTTGGCTAAGCGGACCGGTAGCTGTGCAAGGGCACCCCCTTCCGCCATATCACCCCCCGGCCCTAGGGGTTGCCCTCTTCCCAACCCTCCCCATTGTCTTACCCAGTGTTCCTGGTTAGCTTTATACTGCTCCGCAACCTCCGTGAGGAGCTGCCTCTGTTGGTCCTGGTGCTGGGCCGCGAGTTGCTGGAGGAGGGCTGTCTGCTGCTGATGTTGCTGCCTCTGGTTCTCGGTTAACCACTTGAACATCTCCGCTGCCTCCATATTCCGCTCGACCGAGGGGGCTGATGCCACCCCTCTGTCCTCTCGTTCCCCCGCGTCCTCTGTCAGTCTTTTCCTTTTCCTCTCTTCCAGGTTGGGGTGTGGCTGGATACTCCTCCCAACGCGGCGACCCGCCCCTCCAAATCTCACATAACAAAACAATGAACCCACACACAAAAAAAGAGAACACCCCTGCCCTCCCCCTTTTTTTTTTGTAGCCGCCCCCCGCGGGGCTTCCCGTACCCACATTCTCCACCACGTGTGGGGGTTCCAGTCCTACCCCCTCTTTCTTGTGCTACCGTGCCCCTTTTCCAAGTGCGTAATTGTCACCAGTCCACACTTCTATTCAGCCGAGATATGTGGGGTGGGGGGTCTGGGCCCACCCTCACTCCCAGACCCCAGCCCAGGGCCCTAAGGACAGTGCCGCAGGGCTCTGTCCCACCGGGGGGGGGGTCTGCCCCCGAAACCCGCCGGTGCGCCGGCTCCTTGCCCTGCGCTGGGCTACTTCCACCCCACCTGCGCCTCCCTATGCTTCCCGTGCTCTTTCGCCTCCTCGCTCTTTCCCCCTCCTCCCCACGTTTCCCCTGGTTCTCCCCTCTTGTACCCTCCCGCCCCCTCCCATGACGTCATTTCCAGCTCCCATTTTCTGACGCACTACGTCTGACGTTGCCTCGCAACGTCTCCTGTTCTGCCGCTCACCAGACGCGCGGCCGCGCTACACAGCCAGCATGCGCGTAGTTCGCGTCGGGCGGCCCCCAGCAGCGAGAGGGCAACCACCGGGTCAGTTGTGGGGTGGGCCCGTTTCGGGGGGGGTAGGCGGGCCCCACCCCATCACACTCCCTTAACTTGCTGGCAAGTATATTGTGGGAGACCTTATCAAAAGCTTTGCTGAAGTCAAGGTATATCACAACCACTGACTTTCCCATGTCCACAGAGCCAGTTACCTCATCATAGAAGCTAATCAGATTGGTCAGGCACAACTTGCCCTTTGTGAATCCATGTTGACTATTCCTGATCACTTTCCCCTCTTCCAAGTGCCTCAAAATGGATTCCTTAAGGATCCCTTCCATGATTTTTCCGGGGACTGAGGTGAGGCTGACTGGTCTGTAGTTCCCTGGATCGTCCTTCTTCCCTTTTTTGAAGATGGGCACTACATTTGCCTTTTTCCAATCATCCGGGATCTCTCCCGATCTCCACAAGTTTTCAAAGATAATGGCCAAAGGCTCCACAATGACACTTGCCAACTCCCTCAGTACCCTCGGATGCATTAAATCTTGGCCCATGGATTTGTGTATGTTTAGCTTTTCTAAATAGTTCCTAACCTGTTCTTTCCCCACCAAGGGCTGTCCACCTCCTTCCCATACTGCGTTGCCTAGTGCATTAGTCTGGGAGCTGACCTTGTCCGCGAAGACAGAGGCAAAGAAATCATTGAGTACTTCAGCTTTCCCCACATCATCTGTCCCTAGGTTACCTCCCTCCTCCAGTAAGGGCCCCACACCCTCTCTGATCACCCTCTTATTGCTAACATGCCTGTAGAAACCTTTCTTGTTACAGTAAAACTCCGATGGTCCGGCTGCTGCTAAAACTGACCAGTGGCTGAATCGGGGAAGCCGGGGGCAGAGCAGCTGGGGCGCTGCCGGGTTGGTCCTGTAGCGCTGCCCCTTGGGGCTGCGGGACTAACCCAGCAGCACCCCAGCTGTCCCCGATTCAGCCGCTGCTGAAACTGACCAGTGGCTGACTCCAGGAAGCCCGAGGCAAAGCTGCTCTGCCCCAGCTTCCTGGGGTCAGCCACTGATCAGTTTCAGCAGCAGCTGACTTGGGTACACCTGGGACAGAACAGCTGGGGTCCTGCCGGGTTGGTCTCGCAGCACCAAGGGTTGGTGCTACCAGACCAACCCGGCAGCGCCCCAGCTGCTCTGCCCCAGGCATCCCCAAGAGCAGCTGGGGTGCTGCTGGGTTGGTCTTGTCGCGCCAGGGGTTGGTGCTACCAGACCAACCCCGCAGCACTCCAGCTGCTCTGCTGCAGGCGTCCCCAATTCAGCCGCTGCTGAAACTGACCAGCAGCGGCTGAATCAGGGACGTCTGGGGCAGAGCCGGACTATCGGAAGGGGGGGCTATGAGGGGTCTGGGGTGGCATCGTAGGCCCCCCTTCTGATAGTCCAGCAAATCTGATAATCCGGCACCCCCTGGGTCCTAAAGGTGCCGGATTATCGGAAGTTTACTGTGCCTTTCACATCCCTTGCTAGCTGCAATTCCAATTGTGCTTTTGCCTTCCTGAGAACTCCCCTGCATTCTCGAGCAATAGATTTATACTCCTCCCTAGACATAATCCCAAAGTTCTTTCGTTTCCTCTTCCCCTTCCTCTTCCTTTCCACTTCTAGGTTCCTTTCCCTTTCCTTCCAGCCCACCGGCTCTTTTCCCTGCATCCCCCCCCCCCCGCTCCCTGCTCATGGGCCCGGAGATCCGGGTCACTGGTCCTCCTCGCAGACACTGAGGAGAGATGGCCAAGGCAGCGGGTAGGAGGGGAAGGTGAGGGGCGGTTGCCATGACTTTGCCATCCTTCCTGTGGCATCTATTTGAAGGGTTTCCCCACCCCCCCATCCCCGTACACACCCTCCCTCCCTTGCCCTGAATGTGAGCTCAGCTTGTTGAGATCCCCTCTAATCCCCCTGTTAGAGATTCCGTCCGGTCCTTGGCCAAGTTTGCACCCCTGCCGCAAGTAAGAAAGAGACATTGTGATGAAGCTGTCTGCCTGAACAGAAGCCCTGCGCCCATTCAATCCCGCCACTCCCCCGCTTGTGTTCCCAGGAACAAAGCTCCAGCTGCACCCTTTTGTACCTTTTTCAGACGGCATTTGTTCCAATTACCTCCAAGCTCCTGGAGCATATGGAAGGTCACTATCACAGAGGCCGGGCCCCCGTGTGTTTGCTATTTGTTTTCTCCCCATTGTCAGCTCGTTCCCCCTCCCGCATGTGGCCCCTCAAAATTCGGCCCCTTCACGACAGGCGCAGGGAGGCGGGGGCCAATCACTCCTTAGCTGGCTGGGTGTCGCCAGACTGCTTGGTTGCTGCGTGAGCCGGCCAGTCTGGGGCTTAGCAAAATGACCCCTCACTTGCAAACCTACCATTGCTGAAGGGGGAAAATCCTCGATTTCTTTCCTTCCATGCCAGCTCCATAAGACATTTTTCATACATCTGTCCCCCCCCAAAATCCTCCTGGAAAGAGAAAGTGTGTGCTCCCTCAGGCTGCGCGTGCGGATTTTTATAGGGACCTTGTTTAGTTCTTTTTTAAATGTTTGGTCAATTAAAATTATGTTGACTGTTGGGGTTTTTTCCTGAGTTTGGAAGGAAAGCGAGAGGGTCCAGCCTCTCCCTGACTCTGCTTGCCCATTGGGCAATTGATGTGTCTAATTGTGGAGTAACGTGTCTGATCCCCTCCTGGTTTTATTGGGGTCATTCGGGCAGCTTCATTTTGACACTAGGGGGAACGGGGCAGTAAAAGAAGCAGCCAGAAAATAAATGTGGGCCACCAGCTCTATCTGAGAGTCACTGTTACAGGACCCTCTTCCGTGGTGGAGCAAAAGCCACAGGCCAAGATCCCTGAGCAGGCACAATGCTGAGCGCGCAGTGCTGTGCACGCACTGCCTCCCTAGGGGGTGCGTTAGACAGCAGGGGCGCGCGACAGCAGGTGCGACTGTGGGTACAGAGGCGTCCACCTGTACCTCGGGGGTTGTGTGGTCTTGCGTGTAGGAGGCCGGCCTGGCCAGGGGCTGCTAGCCCCAGGCTCTCCGGCTCAGGGCAGTCCCCGTGCACCCTGCGCTGCTGGTGTCCGGCCTCTGCCTCACCTTCCTCTCTCTCCCCCACTCCAGATTACCAAGGAGACTACTACGGGCCAGGTGGGAACTACGATTTTTTCCCCCACAGGCCTCCCTCGCAAGCCCAGTCCCCCGCAGACTCCAGCTACCTTCCAACCTCAGGGCCCGGCTCCACGCCCTTGGGGCCCCTGGAGCCCCTGCTCCCTGGACACCATGCCTCTGAAAACCAAAGGTACACAGATATGATCTCGCACCCCGACACCCCAAGCCCCGAGCCAGGGCTGCCCGGCTCGCTACACCCCATCCCCAGCGAGGTCTTCAGCGGCGGCCCCAGCCCGCCTTTCTCCTTGTCCAGCAATAGCAGCTACAGCGGGCCCCTCTCGCATCCAAACCAGGAGCTGAACGAGGCAGCGGTGTGGTAGGGCTGACCCAGCCAGCGGAGGTGCAAGCCCTGGGGATACCTGGCTACCTCTGCCCCGGGCAGATCCGGCTTCCTCCCAGCACCGGCTAAGACACCAGGAACCACGACCGGCTTCCTGACACTGATGCCAAAATTCTCCAGAGTTTCTACCAGCGCCCCCGCCCCTAGACCGCTGGGGCTCCCAGCCTCAGTGTCTTTCTCCCTAGCCACGTGTAAGCAGGCATGACTGCCCTGGGCGGGTGCTGAAGAACCTCTGCAACAGCAGTTCTCAAAGTGTGGTCCATGGACCACTAGTGGTCTGTGACAATCTTGCAGGTGGGCCGCAGGCTTGGGGCTCCCCCCACATAGTGGGGAGGCTGTGCTGGTGCTGCAGCCCCACAGACCTCCCTACAAGGTTGGAGCACCAGCGCCGGCTTCCCAATGCGGGGGTGGGGAGCGGGGAGCCTTGTGGGCCGGATCCAGCTTGCAGAGGAAGGAAGTGGCTCTGCGCACTGCCACTCCCCCTCCCCCTGGCTGGGGAAATGGCACTGCAGGAAACCGCTTGCCTGGAGGCTTTCCTTGCTGCTCCCATTGGCTGGAATCATGTCAAATGGAAGCAGCAGGGGGCAGTGCCTGGGAGTGGTGGGAGGCATGGAGCTATGTAAGCACCCCCATCCACCTCATGCCCAGACCTTGCACCCCCATTCCCCTGATGCACCCCCCTCACACTGAGACCACACATCCTCACTCTACTCCTGCACCATCACTCCTGCTTAGACCTCACACCCCCACCTGCACCCCACCTCCTGCCCAGACCCCCCACACTCAGCCCACTCCTGCACCCTGCCTTCTGGCCAGACCCCCCCACTCCAAGCCTGCTCCTACACCCAACCTCCCACCCAGACCTCCCGGTTTCAGCCCACTCCTGCACCCCACCTCCTGGCCAGACCCTGCACCTTCACCCCCTCCTGCACCCATCATGTAGTTGGCTGGTGGTCCAGAGAAAGGTCTGCATTGAGTGGGGTGGGCCAGGGTCCAAAAAGTTTGAGAACCCTTGCTCTACAGGTATCTGAAGCAGCATCTCTTGGACCAAAGCTGAACTAGACTGGATCACAGATCTGCCTAGAATGATTGAACTTCATATTTTTTTTGTGGGGGGGAGGGGGATTTTCTTTCTTTTTTCTTTGCTCCATCCAGGATTGCATTTTTTAAATCTTAATCAGGGAAGGGGGGAAAGCCCTCATAATTAACTTTTTTTAAGTAGAAGGTTTGTTTTGTGATGGTGGAGGTGGGAAAGGGAATTGGTGTGTCTTTCAAAAGAAAACCTCCACTGGTGAAAGGGCGCCCCCTAGTGGTAAATTCTGGCTCAGCTTTTCAGGGCTCCAGGACTTGTTTGGAGAGACTTTATTGGGGTTTGTTTTGTTTTTGTCACTGGGCAGAAATACAACTAAAACTACCAATGAAAAAGTGATTCAAGTCTGATTGTCTGACAAACACCAAGTCAAACCCAAAAGTTTGTTGGAGGGAGACTACACGGTTTGAAGGATGTATTCTAGTTTTTGCTTCTAGTTTCTTTATTTTGTATAAAGAAGAAACAAATAAAAAGTATGCTTTTGTGTTCACAAGTTATTTATTGTACTTTAGTCAACTAATGCTCCACCATTTTTATATTTTTAGGAGGGGGTGGGAGAGGAGTGACAGGAAAGAGCCTTGCCAATAAAAGAATTAAAAAACAAGAATAATTTTTAAAAAGAAAAGAAATTGTTTGTCAAAAGCATTGTGGATTTCCTTTCCCCCACTGCCTCTTGCAGCTGACTAGCTGGTCTTGTTGGATGTGAATAAAAAACTGTTAGTTAACTAACCCTCATTCACCCGGTCCCCTTTTCTTAAGAAAAGGAAAAGAGCAAGTGTGGTTTAAAAAATGCTGCCATGATAGCTTTATCTTCTTTTAATAAGGCCTTCTTTATATTGTTGGGGAAACTAGACGGTGCAACTAAAATATAGTGCTGAGATCATTAATCTTCATAATATATTTTAGTTGCACTGCCTAGGGTCAGAGATATTAATTATTAATTAGTGTTATTATATTCCACATCGAGCATTCTGGAAGAACTGTATATAATGTGAGGGGGTTCACCCTGCAACCCTGACTCCTGAGTAGCCCTTACTCATGGGATCACCCACTTTCTGGAGGCCCATTAAAAGCCTTGGGAGTCAGGGTATGTCTACGCTACAAAGTTAATTCGAACTAACGGACGTTAGTTCGAATTAACTTTGATAGGCGCTACACAGGCAAACCGCTAGTTCGAACTTAATTTGAACTAGCGGAGCGCTTAGTTCGAACTAGGTAAACCTCATTGTACGAGGACTAAGCCTAGTTCGAACTTACTAGTTTGAATTAAGGGGTGTGTAGCCCCTTAATTCGAACTAGTGGGAGGCTAGCCCTCCCCAGCTTTCCCTGGTGGCCACTCTGGCCAACACCAGGGAAACTCTATTGCCCCCCTCCCGGCCCCGGACCCAGCCAGCACCCAGCCAGCAGACCCTGCACCTGGCACGGCTCGAGCCAGCCACCCGCTGCCACCCAGCCCTCCCCCTCTTCCCGGGACCAGGCTGGAGGCTCCCAGGAGCTTGCCCGGGACCGCAAGAGGCGGGCACCCGCCTGGTCTACTGCGGACATCGTGGACCTCGTCCACGACCTCCGCACTAGGCACAGGAAAGTGGCCGTCTAGGGCAGGAGAGCTGCCAGCCTGGCCACCCAGGAGCAGGTGTGCATGAAAATCAAGGTGGTCCACTGAGACCTCCGACCCTGAGCCCTGAGCTTATAATGGCTGTCCTGGGTCAGACCAAAGGTCCATCTAGCCCAGTAGCCTGTCTGCCGACAGCGGCCAACCCTAGGGACCCTGGAGGGGATGGACCAAAGACAGTGACCAAGCCATTTGTCTCGTGCCATCCCTCTCCAGCCTTCCACAAACTTTGGGCAGGGACACCACTCCTTCCCCCCTGGCTAATACCACTCCATGGACCCAACCTCCATGACTTTATCTCACTTCTCTTTAAACTCTGTTCTAGTTGTAGCCTTCACAGCCTCCTGCAGCAAGGAGTTCCACAGGTTGACTCTTTGCTTTGTGAAGAACAACTTTCTGTTACTAGTTTGAAGCCTGCTACCCATTCCTTTCCTTTGGTGTCCTCTAGTCCTTATATTATGGGAACTAATGAAGAACTTTTCTTGATGCACCCTCTCCACCCCACTCATGCTTTTATAGACCTCTATCCTATCCCCCCTCAGTCTCCTCTTTTCTAAGCTGAAAAGTCCCAGTCTCTTTAGCCTCTCTTCATATGGGACCTGTTCCCAACCCCTGATCATTTTAGTTGCCCTCCCCTCTCCCACCCTCTCTCTTCCCCTCTCCCACCTCCTTTTCCCAGTCTCCCCGAGTTTTGTTCAATAAAGAGAGATTCTATTTTTGACCACACGTTTTCTTTATTTTGTACATCAGGAAGGGGGGCTAGGGAAGGGTAAGTGGAAGGAGGTGAGGGAGGAATGGGGTACGAGCCCCCGATGGGGAGGACTGGGCTGGCTCTGCAGGCTTCTGGGGGTGGAAGCTCTCCTGCAGCCCCGCAATTGCCCCCTCTCCCCAGATGGCAGCCTGTGGCAAGTGCAGCCGGTCTGATGGCCGAGTGGTGTGATGTGCCCAGTGTGGGCACTCCGGGCACTCCAAGCCAGGACTGGTTTTCAAGCGGGGCACCCCTGAGAACTGTCTGTCCGGGGTGGGGGTCGGGTCCCTTTACGCACAGCCCTCGGCTAGCCTGAGACAGCATCTCCACGCTCTAAGTCCTCCTCTGATGCCCTGCCGGCACTGCTTCCGGCCATCCTTAAGCCCGGTTCAGGGTCCACTTAATGTGGACATGCTAGTTCGAATTAGCAAAACGCTAATTCCAACTAGTTTTTAGTTCTAGACGCGTTAGTTCGAATTAGCTTAGTTCGAATTAACTAATTCGAACTAAGTTAGTTTGAATTAGCGCTGTAGTGTAGACGTACCCTCAGTGAGTATGGCCAGCTGCAGGCTGGAATGCCAAATCAACTTCCCTCAAAGAATTTGCCATGAGTCCTTCAAACTGCCGCAGTTGTAAGACTGATCCAAAGCTCATCCAAGGGAAAGAAAGACATTCATGGACTTTAGATCATGCCCTGTGAGATTCAAGGGAGGAGCTGTTTTCAGTTTGTTCTTGCCTCCTGAGGTTCATATTAGCTTGAGGTCAATGCGTACACAACACAGGCAAAGAGTGATAATAGATGTTTTGATTAGCTTTTCATCTTCTCTGCAGAACTCCACCCCCCACCCCCAAACAAATCTCCAACCCTATACAGAAACTGGAGCTCTATAGGAATGATTTACCAAGGCTATGTCTATACTGTAGCTATTTCGGGATACCAGAAGTATCCCAAAATCGCTATCTTTAAAGCAGCTCATTATTTCAAAATAGATTTTGAAATAATGGGCATGCTATTCTGGCATCCCTGTAACCCTCGTTCCACGAGGATTAAGGGACGTTTCAGAATAGCACTTTATTTCAAAATGCAAATTGTGTAGTTTATTTTGAGGTAAGGGTGCAGTGTAGACGCACCCTAAGGCCACATCTACACTGCTCATTTATTTTGGAACAAGCTATTCTGGAAGAAATAATCCAAAATATCTTATTTTGAAATAATGCGTCTACACACCAAAATCTCATCAAAATAGCGCGTAGCTATGTTGAAATAGAGCGTCCACACTGACTGGACGCTAACTCACATTTAAGGCCGCTCGGAAGCACTTCAGGCAGGGCATCAAGTCAGCAGTTACTTCCCGTGCCCATCTTTAAAAAAGTCAAGAAGGACAATCCAAGGAACTACAGACCAGTCAGCCTCACCTCAGTCCCTGGATAAATCATGGAGGGGATCCTCAAGGAATCTATTTTGAAGCACTTAGAAGAGGGGGAAAGTGATCAGGAATAGTCAACATGGATTCACGAAGGGCAAGTCATGCCTGACCAATCTGATTAGCTTCTATGATGAGATAACTGGCTCTGTAGACATGGGAAAGTCAGTGGATGCTACTGGCAAAGTGGCAGGGGCCCTTCAAGATTATTCAGAGGGTAGGGCTGGTGAACTATGAGGTGCGCTTAGTGGGCAAATGACGCGGCACAGCTGAGGGCGCCCGCTCAGGGCGAATTGCTCAAATCTGGGGCTCCTTACAGCCCCCAGACTGGTGACCTCTCCAAACAGGCCACAAACCAGTCCCACAGAGCACTTCAGCAACCTGCCTGAAGCCTCCCGAGCAAAACCCCTCCGACACCCCAGCAATATCCGTGCCCCAGATGGCCCCGGGCCTCATACACAGGTGGGGGGTCCTAGCACCCAATCCCACCTACCCCGAACAAGTTCTGTCCGGTTCCAAGAAACCAGCCACAGATCCCTGGTCAATTTACCCTTTGGATCTTACCCACAAATCACGCTAGGCCAATCCTTTAGAATCTATATCTAAAGGTTTATTATTACAAGAAAGAAAAGCATGAGAGTAAGGTTATTAAAATACAGTACGTTACATGCACCGAATCTCCCAGTCCTCGATGCAGGCTCTAGCAGAGATGTTACAGCTGCTGGTTTAAAAGTTCTTGTTGCACATCCTATCATCAGGATGGGTTCACAGGTCTTCCGGGCTCTTCGATCCCTGCAGTGCTGCCTCTGGGATGAAGTGCTGAGCTGAGAACAAAATGGCATCGACCACATGGCCTCTTTATACCCCCTTCCTGGCCTCTTCTGGTCTCAGCCGGTCACCTGGTCCTCAGCCTCTCTCTGCTGGCAGCTCTAGGGTCTCCGCCCTCCTGCTTTAGGTGTGTCCTTGGGCCATCAAGTGCCATTGTTCCACAGGGCTTCGCTACTCAGCCTGTCCATAGCCATGCTTAACCACATTCCGAGAAATATTCAGCTTCCACACAGATTACAGATTCCTATCTACACACAGAGACATTATACACTCACATAAATAGCGTACACAGGATCAGCAAACAACAAGCTCCCATTCAATACCACACATGGCTCCCTTTTATACCAATTTCTGGGGCCAACACCCCCACCTAGGGGTGCAGCAGCGATCTGGCTGCTTCCCTCCAATTCGGTAATGTGACAGGCTAGCCTCCCACTAGTTCGAATTAAGTGGCTACACAGCCCTTAATTTGAACTACTTAATTCGAACTAGGCTTAGTCCTCGTAGAATGAGGTTTACCTAGTTCGAACTAAGTGCTCCGCTAGTTCAATTTAAATTCGAACTAGCGGTTTGTATGTGTAGCGCCTATCAAAGTTAATTCAAACTAACGTTTGTTAGTTCAAATTAACTTTGTAGTGTAGACATACCCTAAGGTACTCTAGACACGACTATTGTCTGTCTTCTGGCCTTTCATTTAAAGAACATCATTCGAGGGCTGGAAAGAGAAGGGATAGTGAGAGAGAACTGTGCCACAGTGCTCACCTTGGTATCCTGTTTGGTGAGGAAATCCACAAATCCAAAGCCAGTGTGTGACCCTGTCCCAGCCATTTTCTTTGGCAAACGGACAGTCTTTGGCTCTTCAAAGGTGCTATGAATAAGAGACGGGGCAAATACTTTGATTAAAAACCCACCTCATTTATGAGCCATGGCAGTGGCATCACCCCTTTCCCGTATGTCTTGCAGATGTTGCAGTTACAGAATGATCACTAAGCAAATGCTGTACCATAACTAACCCATTTCCCTCTAGGCCACATTTAGTGACAGATCTTGGCTGCTAATGGTGCTCCATTTGGATACTTCCCAAAAGAGCAGAAGACATCTTTGCAATACAGGCTAGACCTCCCTGGTCCAGCACCCTCTGGACCTGACCTGTCCCAAATGAGGGAATTTGCTGGATGAGGGGAGGTCCCCTGCCACTGGCCTCCCAGGACACTGCCCATTCCCTGCCTCTGAGCTCCCTTTTTTCCCTTTTCTTTTTAATGTCCAGTTATACATACGTACATGCACAAATTGCAGACCATAAATATTTAATGTGGACTGGGTCTGAATAGATGTGTTATTTATTTGAAATTCTACACATACACAAAGGGGTTGGAGAAGCTAGAATTCCAAAGAGCGATTGGGACTAAACACAGTAAAGGCTGTAAATGCTCTTGTGAAATGATATAAGCTAAATCCAGAGAGTTAACCTGCTGCACTGGCAGCATGACCAGGCATTCATCTATTCAATTTCCTCAGGCAGTGTGTTGTGTAAATGTAGCATTATGAATCCTCAAAATGAATCTGCACGCCTGCTCCTCGTAGCTTTCTCCCACCCTCTGTGAGATGGCGCTAAGGAAACAAACAAACAAACAGAATAAATCAGATGATGAGCTTTCGTGGGCCAGACCCACTTCCTCAGATCAAATAGTCTGGCCCACGAAAGCTCATCATCTAATAAACCATCTTGTTAGTCTTTAAAGTGCTACATTGTCCTGCATTTTGCTTCAACTACCCCAGACTAACACGGCTACATCTCTATCACTAGAATAAATCAGAAGAGACACAAGAGCCTTAGGGTATGTCTACACTACCAAGTTAATTCGAACTAACAGACGTTAGTTCGAATTAACTTTGATAGGTGTTACACTAGCGCTCCGCTAGTTCGAACTTAATTCAAACTAGTGGCGCGCTTAGTTCGAACTAGGTAAACCTCATTTTACGAGGACTAACGCCTAGTTCAAATTAGCTAGTTCGAATTAAGGGCTGTGTAGCCCCTTAATTCGAACTAGTGGGAGGCTAGCCCTCCCCAGCTTGCCCTGGTGGCCACTCTGGGCACAACCAGGAAAACTCCTCTCCTCTCCCCCAGCCCCAGGCCCTTAAAGGGGTAGACTCTGGCCAGACGGCACTGGAGTCAGGCAGCCCTGCCAGCAGTCTCTGGCCCGAACCAGTGGCCCCACGATGAGCCAGGTAGCCAGTGCCAGCCAGCTGTCCCCCGCCCGGTCCACCAGCACCCAGGGGCCATCCAGGGGCCGTAGACGGCACGCGGCCTCCTGGACTAGTGCGGAGGTCATGGACCTCATTGAGGTTTGGGGGCAGGCCCCCAACGTCCATGATCTCCGCACTAGGAGGAGGAACGCGGCCGTCTACGGGCGCATAGCAGCCGCCATGGCCCGAAAGGGACACAGGGGCTCCCGGGAGCAGGTGAGCCTGAAAGTAAAACAGCTGTGGCAGGGGTACGCCAGGGCCACCAGGGGTGGCGCCACAGCAGGGGCTGCCACCTGCCCCTACTTCCCCGCCCTCCACCAACTCTTGGGGGGCAGGGCGGTCCGTGCCAGCCCGGGGGACAGCGAGCCGGGACCAGAGGGCCCTGACCTGGGCGCACCGGAGGGGCCACCGCCAGCTGTTCCAGCAGGGTCGTCCAGGGAGACCGTACCGGGTAAGTAGTTTGAATTAAGTAGTTCGGAGGGGGGGGGGAGGCGGGATGGAGACCAGAGACCGCGCGCGTGGGCCATGCCTTCCACGGATCACGCAAACACCTGTGCACGTGCAAGCACATGCCATGCCACCCTTGGGCAGGTGGCTCCAGCTGCGTGACACCCAGGGGCCATGGCCCAATAGGCACATGATTGTGCGAAGAGACCTGACATGCTCCCGACCCCGGGGCAGGACCCAGCAGGATGATTTCCCTTCACATGTCCCCTCTACACGGAGGCAGGGAACATCTCCCCCTCCCCCCCGCCGCCCCGGCCACACTATACATGGCACAGGGACATGGGTGCGGTCTTGGGGCAGCTCCCAGTCCCGGTGAGAGCCAGACATCCTGACCATGGCCTCTGTACAAGCACAGCGGCTCTGACGGTGCAGGGCATGGTCACCCTCACGTTGCGGGGTGGGGGAGAGGGCTGGGCATCATCCTCTGCGGAGAACTGACCACTTCTCTTCTTTCTCTACAGCTGCACCAGCTGCTCGTGCAGGGTGCACCACCCCGCCCGGGACATGCTCCCGCACCCGCGGCCTGCTCCGGACCGCCAGCACGGAGCAGGAGTACTGGGACCAGCACCTGGGGTCCTTGCGAGCCCTGCACTGCACAGTGGAGGCCTGGATGCGGGCAGACCTCCAGCTCCACCAGGAGCAGCTGGCTGAGCTCCGAGGGCTGGGCACAAACCTGCAGGTCCTGCTGCAGAGCATGGTGCCCCGTGCTGGTCCTGCGCCTGCTGCCCCCCCCAACTGCTGTCCCTCCTCCCACTCCTGCCCCCCCTCCCACCTCTTCCTCCTCAACCCCCACAACCTCTTCCTCAATGTCCACACCCCCCACCTCAACCTCCGCACCCTCCACCCCATCCCCCCGGGGACGCCGAGGCCCCCTCCCTCGCTGTGCTGGGAGACGGTTGGCCCGGCGAGACCCCCACCCCGATCCCTGAGTTTCCCCACCCCCTCCTTTCCCTTGCTTCCTCCTTCCAGCTCCCTCCTCCCAGTTTTCCCCCTCCCCTCTCCCACCCTCTCTCTTCCCCTCTCCCACCTCCTTTTCCCAGTTTCCCCCAGTTTTGTTCAATAAAGAGAGTTTCTATTTTTGAACACGTGTCCTTTATTTTGTACATCAGGAAGGGGGGCTAGGGAGGGGTAAGTGGAAGGAGGTGAGGGAGGAATGGGGTACGAGCCCCCGATGGGGAGGACTGGGGTGGCTCTGTGGGCTCCTCGGGGTGGAAGCTCTCCTGCAGCCCCCCAATTGACCCCCCCCCATATGGTAGCCTGGGGCAAGTGCAGCCGGTCTGATGGCCAAGTGCTGTGATGTTCCGCGTGTGGGCACTCAGGGCACTCCAAGCCAGGACTGCTTTGCAAGCGGGGAACCCTGAGAACTGTCTGTCCGGGGTGGGGGTCGGGTCCCTTTAAGCACAGCCCTTGGCTAGCCTGAGACAGCAGCTCCACGCTCTTAAGTCCTCATCTAATGCCCTGCCGGCACTGCTTCCGGCCAGCCTTAACCTCGGTTCAGGGTCCACTCAGTGTAGACATGCTAGTTTGAATTAGCAAAACGCTAATTCAAAATAGTTTTTAAGTCTAGATGTGTTAGTTCGAATTAGTGCTGTAGTGTAGACGTACCCGCAGAGAGCAGGAGTGCTCAAGTCTAAAAGTAGCAAGAAACATTAAATTGTTTCACTACTGAAAACAATCTCATAAGGCGGCTGGTGGGGGGGTGGGCGGCACAGAAATTGAGATGTTCTTCTTTGGGGATGTCCCCGCAGGTGCTCCACTATGGGTGCTGGGCTTGCCCCAGCGCTGCAGATGGAAGCTTGTGATGAGCAGTGTTTGGCCGGACCACGCATGTGCCGTGGGCTCGCGGCTTTCGCGCTCTTTTCTGTCTCACGCGGTCCAGCCCCCCGCCAGTTCCTCGAGACCGCCTCAGGCTGCAGACACTTGGAACCGCGCTCTTCACCAAATTAGACTATATTCTAGTTTTTTCCCCTTGTACATATACCTTCTCTTTCTCCTTTATTTCCCTCATTTCTTCAAAAAAAAAACCCCATAGAATAACAAAACTTGAACGGGAATAAGAATAAAAGCTGCTTGTTCTTATCTCCAGCTTCTCAGCTGTTTTCCCTTCCGCTCCTTTGTACATAGTTTAAAAAAAAAAAAACCACAAACAGAGAGAAAGAAAGAAACAACAGGAGATAAAGACAACATAATAGAGACATTATCACCACATTATCTCTACCTAGAGATAAGACTCAGCTAGGAGGACCTCAGGGGAACCGGCAAAATATCAGCTGCCGGCTTCAAGAAATGCAGCTCTTGCCGGGAGGCAATGCCAGCCTCCGATGGTCATTCTGGGTATGTCTACACTACAAAGTTAGTTCGAACTAACGGACGTTAGTTCGAACTAACTTTAATAGGCGCTACACTAGCGCTCCGCTAGTTCGAATTTGAATCGAACTAGCGGAGCGCTTAGTTCGAACTAGGAAAACCTCATTTTATGAGGATTAAGCCTAGTTCGAACTAGCTAGTTCGAATTAAGGGGTGTGTAGCCCCTTAATTCGAACTAGTGGGAGGCTAGCCCTCCCCAGCTTTCCCTGATGGCCACTCTGGCCAACACCAGGGAAACTCTATGCCCCCCTCCCGGCCCCGGACCCCTTAAAGGGGCACGGGCTGGCTATGGTGCCCGTGCCAGGTGCAAGCCTGCCAGCACCCAGCCAGCAGACCCTGCACCTGGCACGGCACAGAGCCACCCACCCGATGTCCCCCAGCCCACCCCCTCTTCCCGGGACCAGGCTGGCGGCTCCCGGGAGCTTGCCCTGGACCGCAAGAGGCGGGCACCTTCCTGGGCTAGTGCGGACATCGTGGACCTCATCCACGTTCTCCGCACTAGGCACAGGAACGTGGCCGTCTAGGGCAGGAGAGCTGCCAGCCTGGCCACCCAAGAGCAGGTGTGCATGAAAATCAAGGGGGTCCACTGAGACCCCCGACCCTGAGCCCTGAGCTTACAATGGCCGTCCTGGGTCAGACCAAAGGTCCATCTAGCCCAGTAGCCTGTCTGCCGACCCTAGGGACCCTGGAGGGGATGGACCGAAGACAGTGACCAAGCCATTTGTCTCGTGCCATCCCTCTCCAGCCTTCCACAAACTTTGGGCAGGGACACCACTCCTACCCCTGGCTAAGACTACTCCATGGACCCAACCTCCATGACTTGATCTCACTTCCCTTTAAACTCTGTTCTAGTTGTAGCCTTCACAGCCTCCTGCAGCAAGGAGTTCCACAGGTTAACTATTTGCTTTGTGAAGAAGAACAACTTTCTCTTACTAGTTTCAAGCCTGCTACCCATTCCTTTCCTTTGGTGTCCTCTAGTCCTTCTTTATGGGAACTCAGGAAGAACTTTTCTGAATGCACCCTCTCCGCCCAACCCCTGCTTTTAGAGACCTCTATCCTGTCCCCCCTCCGTCTCCTCTTTTCTAAGCTGAACAGTCCCAGTCTCTGTAGCCTCTCTTCATATGGGACCTGTTCCCAACCCCTGATCATGTTAGTTGCCCTCCCCTCTCCCAGCCTTTCTCTTCCCCTCTCCCACCTCCTTTTCCCAGTCTCCCCCAGTTTTGTTCAATAAAGACAGAGTCAATGTTGGAAGAAACGTTATCTTTATTTTGTACATCAATAAGAAGGGGGGCTAGGGAAGGGTAAGTGGAAGGAGGTGAGGGAGGAATGGGGTACGAGCCCCCGATGGGGAGGACTGGGCTGGCTCTGCGGGCTTCTGGGGGTGGAAGCTCTCCTGCAGCCCCCCAATTGCCCCCTCTCCCCAGATGGCAGCCTGCGGCAAGTGCAGCCGGGCTGATGGCCGAGTGGTGTGATGTGCCCAGTGTGGGTACTCCGGGCAATCCAAGCCAGGACTGCTTTGCAAGCGGGGCACCCCTTAGAACTGTGTGTCCGGGGTGGGGGTCGGGACCCTTTAAGCACAGCCCTCGGCTAGCCTGAGACAGCATCTCCACGCTCTAAGTCCTCCTCTGATGCCCTGCCGGCACTGCTTCCGGCCATCCTTAAGCCCTGCTCAGGGTCCACTCAATGTGGACATGCTAGTTCGAATTAGCAAAATGCTAATTCAAACTAGTTTTTAGTTCTAGATGCGTTAGTTCGAATTAGCTTAGTTCGAATTAACTAATTCGAACTAAGTTAGTTCGAACTAACTCTGTAGTGTAGACGTACCCTCTGAGTGTATCCGGTGTATGGGGGAATCCCATGTCCCCCAAAAATGCACCCACTGCACCAAGCTTACCTCCAGGGCCAGGAAGGACATAGAGAGACATCTTTGGATGCTTCTCTTTGATAGAGCCCTGCAGCCCCAGGAAACAGATCCGGACCAACAGCCTTACAAGCACAGGGCTTCTTCCCCGATTACGGGGCGTAGTTAATGCCTCGATACCTTTCATCACCATGCAATTTTGACAGGTGCCCCGCCCCATGGCGTCACCTGGCCCCACCCCGTGACGTCACCTGGCCCCGCCCCTACCAATCCCGCCCTCTTCCTGACTCCTCCCATGACATCCCCTACACCTGCCCCATGACATCACCTCCCCCCCCCCACCATAACATTACATTACCTATCCCCGCCCCTTTACACGGCACGGGCTCCAAGATGGCAGGGGCAAAATGAGGACCGCAAAAAAAAAAAAAAGATGTGGCAAGCGACCAAGGAGCTTGCGAACAGGTGAGTGCTAACAGGGAGTTTAGAGAGGGAGTTCTCCAGGTGAAGGAGAAGCAGATACAGTACTCTTGAGGGAAGTGTGTGTTGTGTTTGGGGCTTTCTTGCTGTGTGCTGAGCTTGTGTTTCTGAGTGAGGGTTGGTGTGTGTTCTTTTTTGTTTTTTATTTATTTATTTAATTTCCCCCGTGTTTGAGAGTGAGGCTTTTTTTTTCCCCCACCTCCCCTCTGCCCTCCCCCTCCCCTTGATGGAGTTTGTGCTGTGATTGGCTGTGATTGGCAGGTGGAAACTGTTGGCTTCTAATTAAAGTTTGAGTTCTAGAAGCCTCTGCTGATTGGCTGAGCCTTGGTAGGGGGAGGGGCTTTATAAGGCAGTGGGCAAGCGACCAAGGAGCTTGCGAACAGGTGAGTGCTAACAGGGAGTTTAGAGAGGGAAGGGGATGAGGTTCTCTTGCCTTTATTTTTAAATCCCTTTTCCAGGACAGCAGCGATGGTTGGTGATGGGTCTGCTGTTGTTACCTGCACAGCGTGTGCCATGTTTGTCTTCCTCCCGGAAGAAAGAACGGATTTCATCTGCACTAAGTGCAAGCTGGTCGCCATTTTGGAAGAAAAAATTAGAGGACTGGAGGCCCAAGTGTCGACCCTACGCTCGATCAGAGAGGATGAAGACTTCCTCGATAGAAAGCAGCGTTTAATCCTGCAAGCACAGCAGGCAGAAGAGCAAGAGAGGGCAGTACGGGACCAGGAAGAGAACTGGCAGCATGTAACTTCTAGAAGGGGGAAAAGGCCAGCACGGGAATCCCCCAATGCTATAGAGGTAAGTAATCGCTTTCAGGCTCTCTCCACAGTCTCTGCAGTGCTGAATGCTTTGGAAGGGACCTCACAAGGAAGAAACTGGAAGGGAACACCATCTACTGGAAGGCATGGGATGCGTAGTCCTAGGGATGGGGGTTCCACGGCCACCACCCCCAAAAGGAAACGACGGGTGGTGGTGGTCGGGGACTCCCTCCTAAGAGGGACTGAGCCATCCATCTGCCGTCTGGACCTGGAATCTCGAGAGGTGTGCTGCTTACCGGGAGCTCGCATTCAGGATGTCACTGAGAGGCTTACCAAGCTGATCAAACCTTCAGATCGCTACCCCTTCCTGCTTCTCCATGTGGGAACTAATGATACGGCCAAGAATGATCTTGAGCGGGTTACTGCGGATTATGTAGCGCTAGGAAGAAGGATCCAAGAATTCGGAGCACAAGTGGTATTCTCGTCCATCCTCCCTGTTGAAGGGAAAGGACTGGGCAGGGATCGTCGAATTGAGGACGTAAATGCATGGTTGCACAGATGGTGTCGCAGAGAGGGCTTTGGTTTCTTCAACCATGGGACTCTGTTCCGGGCACAAGGATTGTTAGGAAGAGATGGGATCCACCTAACAAAGAGAGGAAAGAGCATCTTCGCGGGCAGGCTTGCGAACCTAGTGAGGAGGGCTTTAAACTAGGTTCGTCGGGGGACGGTGACCAAAACCCTGAGGGGAGTGGGAAAGTCGGATACCGGGAAGAAATGCAGAGAGGAAGGGGCAAGAAAGGAGGACCCCTGATTCGAATGGAGAAGATAGGGCGATCAACTGGTTACCTGAAGTGTTTGTACACTAATGTGAGAAGCCTGGGCAACAAACAGGGAGAACTAGAGGCCCTGGCCCAGACCAAGAAATATGATTTAATTGGGATAACAGAGACTTGGTGGGATGACTCGCATGACTGGAGCGCTGTCATGGAAGGGTATAGACTGTTCGGGAACAACAGGCAGGGGAGAAAAGGAGGAGGAGTTGCACTATATGTAAGAGAGCACTATGATTGCTCTGAACTCCAGTATAAAGAGGGAGAAAAACCTGTTGAGAGTCTATGGGTTAAGTTTAAAGGAGCAAACAACAGCCTTGATGTTGTGGTTGGTGTTTGCTACAGGCCACCGAATCAGGTGGATGAGGTAGATGAGGCTTTCTTCGGACAACTGAGAGAAGCTTCCAGATCGCAGGCCCTGGTTCTCATGGGGGACTTTAATCACCCTGACATCTGCTGGGAAACCAATACGGCAGTACACAGGCAATCCAGGAAGTTTTTGGAGAATGTTGGGGATAACTTCTTGACACAGGTGCTGAAGGATCCGACCAGGGGCCGTGCGCAGCTTGACCTTCTGCTCACAAACAGGGAGGAACTAATACGGGAAGTGGAGGTGGGTGACAACCTGGGAAGCAGTGATCATGAGACGGTAGATTTCAGGATCCTGACCAAAGGAAGTAAAGAGAGTAGTAAAATACACACCTTGGACTTCAAAAAAGCAGATTTTGACTCCCTCCGAGATCTGAGGGGCAGAATCCCCTGGGACGCTAACATGAAGGGGAAAGGAGTCCAGGACAGCTGGCAGTATTTTAAAGAAGCCTTATTGAAGGCACAGAAAGAAACCATCCCGACGCGTAGCAAGAGAGGCAAACATGGTAGGAGACCGGATTGGCTTACAGGGGAAATCCTTGGTGAACTTAAGCACAAAAAGGAAGCTTACAAAGAGTGGAAACTTGGACAAATGACCAGGGAGGGGTTTAAATGTCTAGCTCGAGAATGCCGGGGGGTTAGCAGGAAGGCAAAAGCGCAAATGGAATTGCGACTGGGGGTATGTCTACACTACCCCGCTAGTTCGAACTAGCGGGGTAATGTATGCATACCGCACTTGCTAATGAAGCCCGGGATTTGAATTTCCCGGGCTTCATTAGCATAAGGGGGGAGCCGCCATTTTTAAATCCCCGCTGCTTCGAACCCCGTGTAGCGCGGCTACACGGGGCTCGAACTAGGTAGTTCGGACTAGGGTCCTATTCCGAACTACCGGTACTCCTCGTGAAACGAGGTGTACCGGTAGTTCGGAATAGGCACCCTAGTCCGAACTACCTAGTTCGAGCCCCGTGTAGCCGCGCTACACGGGGTTCGAAGCAGCGGGGATTTAAAAATGGCGGCTCCCCGCTTATGCTAATGAAGCCCGGGAAATTCAAATCCCGGGCTTCATTAGCAAGTGCGGTATGCATACATTACCCTCCTAGTTCGAACTAGGAGGGTAGTGTAGACATACCCTGGCTAAGTGTAACAGGTGAGTTCAGTCTCTCTCCCTGTTTTCTCGGGTCCTTCGGTTATTCCCTAGGTTATAGCGCCCCGAGGCGGGGTAGGGGGGTCCGGGCCCGCCCTCTCTCCTGGACCCCAACCCAGGGCCCTAAGGACAGGTACGCGGAGACCTGTCCCGCTGGTGGGGCGCCTGCCCGAAACGCACCAGCTCGCCGGGTTCCGCCCGCCCTGGGCTCCTTCCTATCCCCTATCCAATACCCCCGTGGCCTCCACGGGTCCGTGCTACCTCCACCCACCCTTCCCGTGCTGTACCTATTTCTCTCCACCCTCCTCCGCTCGTTCCTGCTTCCTCTCCCTTGCCCTCTCGCTCTCCGCTCCTCTCCGCTCCGCTCTGCCCCCCCCTCTCCCCGGCTCCACGGGGCTTTTCAGGTACCACCTCTGGATGCGGGGGTTGGTATCCTTCATGGCCAGGAGCCACCGGAGAGGGGCGTGGTCAGTCACCACCGTGAACGTGTTGTCTAGGGGTATGTCTACACTACAAAGTTAGTTCGAACTAACGGACATTAGTTCGAACTAACTTTAATAGGTGCTACACTAGCGCTCCGCTAGTTCGAATTTGAATCGAACTAGCGGAGCGCTTAGTTCGAACTAGGTAAACCTCATTTTACAAGGACTAACGCCTAGTTCGAACTAGCTAGTTCGAACTAAGGGCTGTGTAGCCCTTTAGTTCGAACTAGTGGGAGGCTAGCCCTCCCCAGGTTTCCCTGGTGGCCACTCTGGCCAACACCAGGGAAACTCTATGCCCCCCTCCCGGCCCCGGATCCCTTAAAGGGGCACGGGCTGGCTACGGTGCCCGTGCCAGGTGCAAGCCTGCCAGCACCCAGCTACCAGACCCTGCACCTGGCACGGCACAGAGCCACCCACCCGATGCCCCCCAGCCCACCCCCTCTTGCCGGGACCAGGCTGGCGGCTCCCGGGAGCTTGCCCTTGACCGCAAGAGGCGGGCACCTTCCTGGGCTAGTGCGGACATCGTGGACCTCGTCCACGATCTCCGCACTAGGCACAGGAAAGTGGCCGTCTAGGGCAGGAGAGCTGCCAGCCTGGCCACCCAGGACCAGGTGTGCATGAAAATCAAGGGGGTCCACTGAGACCCCCGACACTGAGCCCTGAGCTTACAATGGCCGTCCTGGGTCAGACCAAAGGTCCATCTAGCCCAGTAGCCTGTCTGCCGACAGCGGCCAACCCTAGGGACCCTGGAGGGGATGGACCGAAGACAGTGACCAAGCCATTTGTCTCGTGCCATCCCTCTCCAGCCTTCCACAAACTTTGGGCAGGGACACCACTCCTACCCTCTGGCTAATAGGACTCCATGGCCCCAACCTCCATGACTTTATCTCACTTCCCTTTAAACTCTGTTCTAGTTGTAGCCTTCACAGCCTCCTGCAGCAAGGAGTTCCACAGGTTAACTATTTGCTTTGTGAAGAAGAACAACTTTCTCTTACTAGTTTCAAGCCTGCTACCCATTCCTTTCCTTTGGTGTCCTCTAGTCCTTCTTTATGGGAACTCAGGAAGAACTTTTCTGAATGCACCCTCTCCACCCAACCCCTGCTTTTAGAGACCTCTATCCTGTCCCCTCTCCGTCTCCTCTTTTCTAAGCTGAACAGTCCCAGTCTCTGTAGCCTTTCTTCATCTGGGACCTGTTCCCAACCCCTGATCATGTTAGTTGCCCTCCCCTCTCCCAGCCTCTCTCTTCCCCTCTCCCACCTCCTTTTCCCAGTCTCCCCCAGTTTTTTTCAATAAAGACAGAGTCAATGTTGGAAGAAACGTTATCTTTATTTTGTACATCAATAAGAAGGGGGGCTAGGGAAGGGTAAGTGGAAGGAGGTGAGGGAGGAATGGGGTACGAGCCCCCGATGGGGAGGACTGGGCTGGCTCTGCGGGCTTCTGGGGGTGGAAGCTCTCCTGCAGCCCCCCAATTACTCCCTCTCCCCAGATGGCAGCCTGCGGCAAGTGCAGCCGGGCTGATGGCCGAGTGGTGTGATGTGCCCAGTGTGGGCACTCAGGGCACTCCAAGCCAGAACTTCTTTGCAAGCGGGGCACCCCTGAGAACTGTCTGTCCGGGGTGGGGGTCGGGACCCTTTAAGCGCAGCCCTCGGCTAGCCTGAGACAGCATCTCCATGCTCTAAGTCCTCCTTTTATGCCCTGCCGGCACTGCTTCCGGCCATCCTTAAGCCCTGTTCAGAGTCCACTCAATGTGGACTTACTAGTTCGAACTAGCAAAACGCTAGTTCGAACTAGTTTTTAGTTCTAGATGCGTTAGTTCGAACTAGCTTAGTTCGAATTAACTAATTCGAACTAAGTTAGTTCGAACTAGCGCTGTAGTGTAGACGTACCCTAGGAGATAATAGCGTAACATATCAATGGCCCACTTAACCGCTAAGGCTTCCTTTTCTATTGTCGAGTACCTCTGTTCCCGTGGGAGCAGCTTGCGGCTCACATACACAATTGGATGCTCCTCCTCTCCTTCCCCCTGGGACAACACGGCGCCGAGCCCGTGCTCAGAGGCGTCTGTTTGTAAAACAAAGGGGCGAGAAAAATCGGGCTGTGCCAGCATGGGGGCCTGGGTCAGCCGCTGTTTTAGTGTTTCAAAGGCCTTGGCACACTCGGGGTCCCATCGTACCTTTTTGGGGGCCGCGTTTCTGGTTAAGTCCGTCAGTGGGGCCGCCAAGTTTGCAAAGTCTGGCACAAAACGCCTGTAATAACTGGCGAGCCCCAGAAACTGCCGGACCTGGCGCTTCGTGGTCGGGGCTGGATAATCCCGTAAGGCCTCAATTTTCCCGATTTGGGGCTGTATTCGTCCTCCCCCCACCGTGTACCCTAAGTATGAAACTTCCCGTTGGCCAAAATGGCACTTCGCGGGGTTAGCGGTGAGTCCGGCCTCTCGTAACGAGGATAACACCGCCTCTATCTGCTGCAGGTGCTCGGCCCACGTTGTGCTAAAAATAATTGTCATCTATATATGCTGCTGCATACGTCTCATGGGGTCGGAGTACTCGGTCCATCAGTCTCTGGAATGTGGCGGCGGCCCCATGTAGACCGAAGGGCATCCGTTTAAACTGGTATAAGCCAAATGGTGTGGAGAATGCTGTCTTCTCGCGGGCCTCTTCCCTCAGTGGGATCTGCCAGTATCCCTTCGACAGGTCAATGGTAGACAAGTATTGGGCGGCCCCCAGCCTTTCCAGTAATTCGTCTATCCTAGGCATCGGGTAAGCATCGAACACGGACACCGCGTTGACCTTCCTGAAATCGATGCAGAACCGGACGGTGCCATCGCTCTTGGGGACCAGCACGATGGGGCTCCTCCATGCGCTGTGGGATTCTTCTATCACTTCCCATCGCAGCATTTTGTCCAACTCGTCGTACACCGTCCCCCCTAGCTTCCGGGGTAGCGGCCTGACTGGATCTCTTACAGGGCGGCCGGGTTCGGTCACGATTGGGTGTTGGATCAGGTTGGTCCAACCCGGTGTCTCCGTCAGGACTCGTGAAAACCTCTGTAGGGTTTCCTGAAGTTCCCTATTCTGCCCTGGTGTGAGGTCCAGGCCTAGGTGGGGCCCGGTGACCACCCCTCCTTCCCTAGGTTCCGTGGCCCACCCTACCAGGGCCTCCCGGGATCGCCACGCTTTTAGTAAGTTAACGTGGTAAATGTTGGTTGTTTTCCTTTTCCCGGGCATCCTAATCTCATAATTCACCTCTCCGACCCTCTTGATCACCTTGAAGGGGCCCTGCCAACTGGCTAACAGTTTGGAGGACTGTTCTGGCAACAGTAGGAGGACCCTATCCCCTGGGTGAAAGGTACGTAACCGGGTGTTCTGGTTATAGTGACGGGCCTGCCTCTCCTGTGCCTCCTCTAAATTGCGCTTGGCGAATTCCCCCACCTGTCGTAACCTTTCCCTTAGCCTCAGGATGTATTGCACTGTCCCTTGTACCCGGGTCTCTTGCTCCTCCCAGGCCTCCCTCACTATGTCTAGAATCCCTCGGGGTTGCCTACCGTACAGGAGTTCAAATGGTGAGAATCCCGTAGAGGCTTGGGGCACTTCTCTTACTGCGAACAGTAGCGCTGGCAGGGCTCGGTCCCACTCTTTGGGCTCCTCCTCCACGAATTTCCTGAGCATCCCCTTGAGAGTTCGATTAAACCTTTCGACGAGACCGTCGGTCTGGGGGTGGTAAACCGATGTCCTCAAAGTCCTTACACGCAGCAGGTGGCATAGTTCCTTCATAAGTGTCGAGGTGAAGTTTGTCCCTTGGTCTGTGAGGATTTCCTTGGGTGTGCCTACTCGTGAAAAGATTTTAATCAATTCGCTCGCGAGCGTGGGGGCGGTTGCGTTCCGGAGTGGTACCGCCTCGGGGTAGCGAGTCGCATAGTCTACTACCACGAGTATATATTGGTATCGGTTCTTTGTCCGTTCTAATGGACCAACTAGGTCCATAGCTATCCTTTGGAACAGGACATCTATTACCGGCATCGGGACCAGCAGCGCCTTGGCCACCCGCCCCGGCCCCATTCTCTGGCATTCCGGACATGATTCACAAAAGTTCTTGGTTGCCCGATAGATGCCAGGCCAGTAAAACCTCTGTAACAGGCGTTGCACCGTTTTCTCGTACCCCAGGTGCCCGGCCCAGGGGTTACTGTGAGCTAGTTCCATCAGCCGTCTATGATATACCCTCGGCACGACCAGTTGCGTGACTACCTCCCCGTTCTCCTGTCCTTCATTGATTCCATAGAGGCGATCATCCTGAATCTCAAAGTGTGGATAAGCCCTTTCTACCTCTGTCCCCCCGACCGCGTTTTCCCAGGCCCGTTGTAAGAGGGGGTCCTCCCTCTGTTCACGTATAAAATCGGGGGACCATTCCCCTTCTGTCTCGGATAGGTCCTCCCCCGGTCTGTCTGACGTGTTCTGCATCTTCCGCGGCCAAGGCTGCCTTGTCCCCCTGCCACTCGCGAAGGGCCTGTCCGAACCCGCTCCAGTCTCTTCCGAGGAGCACGGGATATACCAACCCCGGGACAAGGGCTACGTAGGCCCACCCTTCCGAGTCTCTGTCTCTTAGGTGTACCCACGCCATGGGGTATGGCTCTACTCGCCCATGTACGCATTGGACGAGTACGGGGGGTCCCCGGGGTCCCCCTGGGGCGATTAGGTCAGCCTGTACCAAGGTCTGGCCGCACTCTGAGTCCACAAGGGCGGTGACTACCTGGCCCTCTACTTCCACCTCTCTCAGTATCCTCCCAGCTGGCGGTGACCCTGACCCACTCTGCCCCGTCATTACCTGAGTAAAGGAGCAGTCCATAAATGGACAGTCGCGTTTAAAATGTCTCTCTTGGCCGCATTGATAGCACGCTCCACCAGGGTTCCTCAATGGGGACGGGTTAGTCTTCCGCTCTTCCAGGGTCGCTGGACGGGGCGTAGGGTCTTCCCTCGTGGGTCTACTCCATACCGGTGCTAAGCGTCTGGTCCCGGTTCGGTTTGGACTGGGAGGGGCGACCGGGTTCCGGGCCTCCCCCTGTCGGGGTGGGGGTCGGGCCTCTCTTGCCGCTCCCCCGGGGTGTTCCCTCCGGGACACGGTCCCTTCCCCGCCTCCTTCGGCGGTCATGTAGTCCTCCATTAAGGTTACCGCGTCGGCTAGCGATGTGGGGCGATGCCGCCTCACCCATCGCTGCCCTTCCCCTGGTAAGATGTGAATGAATTGTTCCAGGACTACCTTCTCCACTACCTGGGGTCCTGACTGCTGTTCTGGCTCTAGCCAGCGCCAACCCGCCTCTCTCAGCCGCTGAGCCACGGCTCGTGGGCGAGCCCCCGGGGTGTATTTTTCCTGCCGGAACCGCTGCCTATACGCCTCTGGTGTGACCCCTAGCTGATCCAGGATCGCTTCCTTTACTTTAAAATAATGTAGGGTGTCCCGCGGGTCTAGACTCCGGTAAGCCAGCTGAGCTGGGCCCGTGAGGTACGGAGCTAGCAGCGTGGCCCAATGCTGTTCTGGCCACCGGGCGGCTGTGGCTACGCTCTCGAAAGTTACCAAAAAGGACTCTGGGTCATCAGTGGGTCCCATTTTGGTCAGCCTCACGGGGAGTTGGGCCAGGGCCCCGCCTTCCGCCCCTTCCCCCCCGGCCGTCAGGGTCAGTCCCCGCCCCGTATTCTCCCATTGTCTCACCCAGTGGTCCTGTTGCGCCCGGAACTGTTCTGTCACATCGCGTAGCAGTTGGGCCTGCTGTTCTCGGTGCTGGGCGGCCAATTGCTGAAGAAGGGCCGTCTGCTGTTGTTGCTGCTGGTGTTGGTTGTCCGACAGCCACTTGAATACATCGGCGGCATCCATCGCTCCGGGGTTGTGTCCGATCGGAGCTCCGCTGGGCCTCCCGCCTTGAATCACCGCCACCCTTTCACCTGTGCCGCCTTTTTTTTTTGGGGGTGTCTGTACCGTTAGTTGGGGTTCAAAAAGCGTACCCACATTCTCCACCACGTGTAACAGGTGAGTCCAGTCTCTCTCCCTGTTTTCTCGGGTCCTTCGGTTATTCCCTAGGTTATAGCGCCCCGAGGCGGGGTAGGGGGGTCCGGGCCCGCCCTCTCTCCCGGACCCCAACCCAGGGCCCTAAGGACAGGTACGCGGAGACCTGTCCCGCTGGTGGGGCGCCTGCCTGAAACGCATCAGCTTGCCGGGTTTCGCCCGCCCTGGGCTCCTTCCTATCCCCTATCCACTACCCCCGTGGCCTCCACGGGTCCGTGCTACCTCCACCCACCCTTCCCGTGCTGTACCTATCCCTCTCCACCCTCCTCCGCTCGTTCCTGCTTCCTCTCCCTTTCCCTCTCGCTCTCCGCTCCGCTCTGCCCCCCCCCTCCCCGACTCCACGGGGCTTTTCAAAAAACCCGCGCTGGCGTCTGGCCATGATGATGTCAGGCGCCGCGCCAACTGGCCCCTCCCCCTTCGCCCGTCCACGCTCTTCTGCCAGCCATACCCCCTGCACGCCGCTCGTCAGCTGGGCCGCGGTGGCGGAGCAGGCACGGCAGCTCATCCCCACTCTCCGGGTGGTTCCCAGGAGAGTCAGGGCGACCGCGGGTTCGGTGCGGGGCGGGCCGGCGTCGGTGGGGAGGAGGCGGCTCGCCCCGTCACACTAAGGATGTGAAGGATAACAAGAAAGGTTTCTACAGGCATGTTAACAAGAAGAAGGTGATCAGAGAGGGTGTGCGGCCCCTACTGGATGAAGGAGGTAACCTAGTGACAGATGATGTGGGGAAAGCTGAAGTACTCAATGCTTTCTTTGCCTCTGTATTCACGGACAATGTCGGCTCCTGGACTTCTGCGCCAAGTGACGCAAGATGGGATGAAGATGGACAGCCCGTGGTGGGTAAAGAACAGGTTAGGAACTATTTAGAAAAGCTAAACGTACATAAATCCATGGGTCCGGACTTAGTGCATCCGAGGGTACTGAGGGAGTTGGCAAATGTCATTGTGGAGCCTTTGGCTATTATCTTTGAAAAGTCGTGGAGATCGGGAGAAATCCCGGATGACTGGAAAAAGGCAAATGTAGTGCCCATCTTCAAAAAAGGGAAGAAGGACGATCCAGGGAACTATAGGCCGGTCAGTCTTACCTCGGTTCCTGGAAAAATCATGGAAGGGATCCTTAAGGAATCCATTTTGAGGCACTTGGATGAGAGGAAAGTGATTAGGAATAGTCAGCATGGATTCACAAAGGGCAAGTCGTGCCTGACCAATCTGATTAGCTTCTATGATGAGGTAACTGGCTCGGTGGACATGGGGAAGTCAGTGGATGTTATATACCTTGACTTTAGCAAGGCTTTTGATACGGTCTCCCACAATATTCTTGCCAGCAAGTTAAGGGATTGTGGATTGGATAAATGGACGGTAAGATGGATAGAAAGCTGGCTAGAAGGCCGGGCCCAGCGGGTAGTGATCAATGGCTCGATGTCAGGATGGCGGTCGGTTTCTAGCGGAGTGCCCCAAGGTTCGGTTCTAGGACCGGTTTTGTTCAATATCTTTATTAATGACAGTGACAGAGATGTAGCCGTGTTAGTCTGGGGTAGCTGAAGCAAAATGCAGGACAATGTAGCACTTTAAAGACTAACAAGATGGTTTATTAGATGATGAGCTTTCGTGGGCCAGACCCACTTCCTCAGATCAAATAGTGGAAGAAAGTAGTCACAACCATATATACCAAAGGATACAATTAAAAAAAATGAACAAATATGAAAAGGACAAATCACATTGCAGAACAGGAGGGGGATGCGGGGGGGGGGGAGGAAGGAAGGTAAGTGTCTGTGAATTGATGATATTAGAGGTAGGGAGAGTGGGATGTTTGAAAAGGGCTACGAGCAGACCTTTACGGACGAAATATTTATCGTAACCGACGTCGTATCGCGGGGGCCGAGACCGGTGTACGCGTTAAAAGATTACAGAGAAGAAAAAGTCAGGGGCTCTTTTTATTCCGAAGAATTACAAAAAGTTAACCCTAATCAGGACCACGTGTATAGGATAGAAAAAATTTTAGCAAAAAAAGGGCAGGGTAAAAACAAGCTTTTTTTAGTAAAATGGAAAGGGTGGCCTGATAAATTTAACAGCTGGGTGAAAGCGGCTCACGTGCTAGACCTTTAATACGGTGGGGAAAAAGATGGCCGAAGGGGGCATTTACGTCACCTTACCCAGCAACACCTCCGCCGCGGTTTTTCCTCAGAACACCAGCTCCAATTTTACAATACAGCTGGCCAAGCCTTCAAATTTGAACGGCTGCTGGGAAGTCGCATTATCTGAAATTCATTATTGTCATTCGTGGAATACCCTGTCTCACGAGACCCCGTTTACGATAGCCTCGGAAAAAGAAATTCAACGTCTTACAATGCAGCCCGGTTATTATTCCTCCATTCAGCATTTAGTAGAGGGCATCAACGAATCCATCAAGAAGCAGTCCGAGAACCAGACCGCGTGTCTCGTTTACGACCCGGTGACCAGGAGGGTTTGGTTAAAAACCGCCGGGGGCACGGCTTATTTTTCCGCCGAGGGGGAGCTGGCAGCGCTCTTGGGCGTGATACCGAGCAGGCCTTGCAAGGTGGCACCACACCCCGCCGACATTACGGGAGGGTTTAACTCTTTATGTGTATACGGACATAGTGGAACATCAGTTAGTGGGAGATCACTACATGCCACTGTTGCGTTGTGTCCCCCCCCAGGATTTTAGGCGGGATTTTCCGCAGCCTTTTTAGAAAAGCCATCCCCCTGCTGAGAAGAGGCTTTGAAATAATTAAGCCCCATATGAAAACCGCCGCCAAAAACATAACCAAGGACGTGGTGAGCCACGTGACCAGCGCCATCATGAACAAAATCAGGCCCCAGGAAGGTTTGGGGCTAGCGGTGGTGAGGCGCAAAAGAACCGCGACGCGCCTCCCGTTCACGGGGCCCCCCAGACCCTTTAAAATAAAAAAGGCGTCGGGGAAACGCCGCGCCCCCAGAACTAAAACACGTCCTAAGATGAAGAGACAGAGCCCCGGGCCCCGCGGTAAAAGGGATATATTTTAAAATGTCTTTTATTCATTGCGGGTCTGAAGAATGCACCAAGTCGGAGCTGGATCTCTTTCAAATAGCCCCCACACAAACCAGCATCGAGAACAGTTACTACGTGGAGATTCCGCCCCTGTCTGCTTTAACGGTTAATGCCCCCCTAGAATTTTTTATTTCCGGACACGGAGATCATTACTTGGATCTCAACAACACCCTGCTGCATGTGTGTTGTCGGTGGTAAAAGCAGACGGCACAGATCTCGATGATGACGAGCAGGTGGCGCTGGCAAATTACCCCATCGCCACCTTTTTAACCAGCTGGACGTCACGCTGGGTGATCGGTTGATTAGCCAGAGCAACAACTGTTACCCTTACAGAGCCATGATAGCGTTGATTTTGAACTACAGCCACGGCACTCTCAAGACGCAGTTTTCTGCAGGCGGGTTTCAGAAAGACATGTTGGGGCTCCACGAAAGCACCGCCCTGGTGGGCGTGCGAAACGAGGGCTTCCAGCGCAGGGCCAAACTAACCAGCAACAGCAGAAAGCTGGATTTGCTGGGGGTTCTACACAGTGATTTGTTTTTTCAAGAAAAGCTTTTGCTAAACGGCGTGGACTTAAAAATTAAACTTACGCGTAGCAAAGACGCGTTTTGCCTCATGAGCGGAAACGTGGCGGAGAATTATAAAGTGCATATTATTTCAGCGGCCCTGTTTGTAAAACGGGTAAAAGTGGTGCCAGGGGTTCGCTTGGGGCACGCGGAGGCGCTCATGACCGCCAATGCTAAGTACCCGGTGGACCGCGTGGGCCTAAAGGTGTTTAGCATACCGGCCGGCAGTCGTGTCAGAAACCAGGAAAAGCTCTTTTTGGATCAGCTGCCCAAGCAGCTCGTGATCGGCTTTGTAGATAACGACGCCTTTAGCGGCAGTTACGTTAAAAACCCCTTTAACTTTAAACATTATAACATTAATTTTGTGGCCTTATATGTGGACGGTGAGCAGGTGCCGGCTAAGCCGTTGCAGCCCGATTTTGAGAACGGGAACTGCGTGAGGGAGTACCTGCAGCTGGTGCAGGCATCGGGGAAGCACGGAAAAGACCTAGCGCTTATAATAGACCGCGAAGAGTTTGCCCGGAGTTACACGCTTTTCGCTTTTGACCTGAGCCTGGATCAGGAGGGCGCCGACCATCATTCCCTGATTAAAACCGGCAACCTGAGAGCGGAAATTTGGTTTGCTACGGCGCTGGACTCCACTATTAACATGATAGTGTACGGCGTGTTCGACAACGTGCTGGAAGTCAACCACAGGAGAAATGTCCTGTTCAACTATATGTAACGATGAACACGGGCCAAATAATACGCTTTTTATCGAAGGACCCTTCATTTTTAGATGTTTTTCCTAGCGATATGCTCCCGGCGGGGCATGTGGTGGAAAGGCCCGTGGGGCTGATCGTTAACACTCACCCCCATCATTTCCCCGGGGAACACTGGTTGGCCCTTTACTTACCAAGGCAGGGGGACGGAGACTTTTTTGATTCTTACGGTTTTCCCCCAAACAGCGGTTTTTTTCCTAAATCTATTATGGCTTTCCCAAACCGGAACGCTAGCCGCACAGTGTTTCAGCAGAGACAACTACAGGACCCGCTAGTCGTGACCTGCAGATATCATTGTATATATTTTTTAAAGCAGCGTGCTAGGGGCTTATCTTTTGATCAAATTTTGAAATTGTACTCTAACGATTTACCAGCAAACGAGCGCATGGTGATGCGGTTTTTAAAAGGAAAAGTGTTGCGGGGTCCCAAGCCTGTGTCGAACGTGTTTCAGCCCGTTCAGACGTGCTTGTCTTGTCATGAGTTTAAAGAGGCGCATTAATAAATCACTAAAATAAAACTGAATCATGGTTGAGTTTTTTATTTTACACCTTTAACCAAGCGATTTTCCACTTTTTAGCGGAGGGCTGGTGAGAAGAGGTTGCTCCCGGCTCTAGCCCCGCTTTAAGGCTATCTAAATATTCTTTATTGGTAACATGACTCACGACGGCGGTCGGGGTGTTTAGCTCCGCCAAGGCTTTCATAAAAGCCTTCCACCCCTGGGAGCTTTCTTGTTAGCGAAAGAATAAGGACCCGTTACCCCCCTCACTAAGTCGAGCATGTGAGATCCGACCACGGGCGTCCCCCGGTACACAAAGCCCCCGTCGGCGGTCCAAGAGGCGATGTCTTTATGCTGGCTGAGTTTATGTAGCAATAGTTCGGCTTTTTTTTTTATAGCGAGGGTTTACCCCCTCCAGCACGTCCCGAACCACAAAGTCCTCGGGGCTTCCGACGGCTTCGGGGGGAGGTTTTTCCTCCGACGCTTCTCTCGTGGGCTCAGGGAGCAAGAGACTTATTTTAGTTTTTTCCGCTTCCCCCTGCCTGTTTAACACCAGGTATCTTTGCAAAACCCTTTCGTAAAGTTTCGCCTTCTCGTAGTCGGGGAGGCCGGTTCTTTGAAGAATGTCTTTCATTTCCGAATCCAAGCACTGAGCGGCGGTGGTTCTGATGTTTTCTTCCCCGCCTTTCAGCTGGTCCAACTGGCGTCTAGGCACCAGATACAGTTTTTCAGCATGCTCCATTCTTTGCTCCTGCCCTGGGGCCGAGGGGTGTTTTATCTGCTGGTTAGCAGGCCCGACAGTAGAGGGAGAGCAAAGCTCAGCAAGGGGCCGATAAAGCCTCCCGACTGCTTGACAAGTAGCTTTTTCTTTTTGAGGGACAGGCTTTTATCGCTCAGTTTTTTGATAGCCCACCAGTTTTTTTTAGCACGCTTATTTGGCGCGGTTTCAGGGGGACGTTGCCCTTTAAAGTGTTGAGCGCTATTTCGGAGATGGCCGCCACCAGGTCGTCAGAGGCCACGCGGAGGATAGCTTTTCTTTGCTGCGGTTTGGCTTTTATGAGAAGCCTTAACAGAGCCAGGTTTCTGTGCACACGCGTGCACAGGATCGCGAGGGCCCCCGCTCTTTTGTAAAAATGGGGGCCCTCGGCACAACCGTCTATTTTTATTAGCTTTTTTAAACACGTATATGTAGGGCCAGTCGGGGGGGGGGAAAGCCCGGTTCTTAACCTGTAGGCTTCAGGCGTTGAAGTGTTTAAATCCACCAGCAGGTACCCGTAAGGTCTTTTGGTAGCGTCCTCAAAGGCCTCCAAAAAGAACTGCGTTTTACCGGGATACATCTGGCGGGCCAGCGTTGTGATTTGCAGCTTATCACGGGGGTTTTTAAAGAGAACCATGTACTTGGTATTTAAATTAATCGTTCTGCTTTTTTTCCCCTGACAAAAAATGTTTTGCACGATGTACATGATGCTCAGGTTTCTGTGGTGTACGTATTTTGTAAAGGCCTTTTCGATTTCACCATTTTCAGCAGCAGACTCCATCAGGTCATCTATAATCACCATATTCGCTTTATTGCTAGGAAAGAGCCGTTCATCATTAAAAGTCTCTGGTAACCCCTCCATAAATGTCACCCGTGGAAATTTTTGCAGCAGCTCTTTATACAGCGGTTGCCAGCAGCTATAGCACCAGACAATATTTTCAGGCATGCGCGATAGCAGTTTATCCCCGTTTTCTAACAGCTGCTTTATAAAAAGGGTTTTTCCAGAGTTTGAAGGCCTGCAAAGCAGACAGGAAAAGGGGTGAACGAAGCGGAGCGAGCTTTGCATTATAATCAGTACCCGTACGGCCAGGTTTTAAAATCCTCCTCGAGAACCCTTTTGTCGTAAACGACCTTTTGGGTCTTTTTTAGAGTTCTTGTTTCTATCAGCCAGTGGTTTTTTACTCTGACTATCCCTGGCTGTCGTACCACGATCTCTTTTGGAGCGTCCCCCGCCGGGTAAGCCCTGACGAGAGCTTTTAAACTTTCAAAATTAATGTTTTTGCTGTTTCCAGCGTTGAGCTTGATACCTTTGACTTTCATGCAGGTGTGCCCGCCGGATAGCTTGTACCCGTACGTTTTAGGACCCGCGGACACAAACTCCACAATGTGCTCTCCCTCCGGGATTTCGCTGGTCAGCTCCTCTAGATAATCCCCCAAGGGCGGGTTCCACTCTCCCTCTTTGCTAACAAATATCACGGAGTCGGTGTCGTGGTAAAGACACCGCAATTGTAAGCGGTCTAAGAGGCGGTAAAGCTCTAGACGGGCGTAGGCGGTGGTGAAGCACGCGATGAACACGTTCGTGTTGCTCGAACGGGTGCAGCGCTCCTTTTCGGACTTCCACGACACCACCGCCGTGTCATCGTCGATAAACTCGCACGATGACACGGCGTAATAAGGTACAAAAACGTACTTGAAGAGCTCGTCCGGGTCCATCACGATGCTGGTGTTAGTCAAATTTGTCCATTGCCCAAATTTTCCCCACAAGGAGTTTAAAAACAGTTTTGAAATCTGTCTTTTTGCGGGGTTGACCTTAATTTTATTTAGGCGCAAGCACACACCTTCTTTTTCCCGGTACTTTTTAACATACTGTATTTTTTTCATTTCATCCGTACACCAGTGAGGGAACCCCGAGGCTTCCTGTTTTTGTCTCAGGTGCATTTTAATATAGTCTGAAAACAGTGTGTCTGATGTGCTGTTAAAGTGCCAAACTTGGTAAATTTCAGCGATCGTGTAGCCCTTGTCTAAAGCCTCCACCAGCTCTATCGTGCACCAAGTACCTGTTAAAGCTCGCTCCTCCCGGCTGTGAGTGCAAGGTGCCTCTTGTTTTGTTTCCGCGCACAGGGCGAAGGTGAGCTTACCGCCGAGCCTGTAGGGTAAAACAGGGAAATAGAGCCCTTTCGGGGGGTACACTTTAACCTTGGCGAGGCCGAAGTGGATAAGGGAGAAGCGGTGGATGTCATATACCTAGACTTTAGTAAGGCATTTGATACGGTCTCGCATGATATTCTTATTGATAAACTAGGCAAATATAACTTAGATAGGGCCACGATAAGGTGGGTGCATAATTGGCTGGATAACCATAGTCAGAGAGTTGTTGTTAACGGTGCTAAATCCTGCTGGAAAGGGATAACAAGTGGAGTTCCTCAAGGGTCTGTTTTGGGACCCGTACTGTTCAATATCTTCATCAATGATGTAGATATTGGGATAGAGAGTACGCTTATTAAGTTTGCAGATGATACCAAACTGGGTGGGGTTTCAACTTCTTTGGAGGATAGGGACATAATTCAAAATGACCTTAGCAAGTTAGAGAAATGGTCAGAGGTAAACAGGATGAAGTTTAATAAAGAGAAATGCAAAGTGCTCCACTTAGGAAGGAACAATCAGTTCCATACATACAAGATGGGAAGCGACTGTCTAGGAAGGAGCATGGCGGAAAGGGATCTAGGGGTCATAGTGGACCACAAGTTGAATATGAGTCAACAGTGTGATGCTGTTGCAAAAAAAGCAAATATGTTTCTAGGTTGTATCAACAGGTGTGTTGTAAGCAAAACTCGTGAAGTCATTCTGCCGCTCTACTCTGCACTAGTTAGGCCACAGCTGGAGTACTGTGTCCAGTTCTGGGCGCCACATTTCAAGAAAGATGTGGAGAAATTGGAAAGGGTACAGAGAAGAGCGACAAGAATGATTAAAGGTTTAGAGAACATGACCTATGAAGCCAGGCTTCATGAACTGGGCTTGTTTAGTTTGGAAAAAAGAAGATTAAAGGGGGACATGATAGCGGTTTTCAAATATCTAAAAGGGTGTCACAAGGAGGAAGGAGAAAATTTGTTCCTCTTGGTTTCTGAGGACAGGACAAGGAGTAATGGGCTTAAAGTGCAGCAGGGGAGGTTTAGATTGGACATTAGGAAAAAATTCCTAACTGTCAGGGTGGTCAAATATTGGAATAAATTGCCAAGGGAGGTGGTGGAATCTCCCTCTCTGGAGATATTTAAGAACAGGTTAGATAGACATCTGTCAGGGATGGTGTAGACGGAGCTTGGTCCTGCCTTGAGGGTGGGGGGCTGGACTCGATGACCTCTCGAGGTCCCTTCCAGTCCTATGATTCTATGAAGTACTGTCTGATGTCCCCAAAATCCTTATACACAATAACCGGATGTCCCACGGGGTAACGCTTAGTTTTGTTAACAAAGGGGTAATGGCTGGTAAAATCGTAGTAATGAATCTGCTCCCCAGGCCGCGGCTTGTAATACAAGCAAATGGCGTTAGTACTTCCATTCGTGTTCCCACAAGGTCCTCACCTCGAAACCCTGTTTTTTCAAAAATTCGGTCTTAATTATCGTTCGGTTGTACAGCTGCCCATAGGTCGCTTCCAGCATAGGGTTGAAATTGTTTTCACAATAGCAGACCGGACAACCGTGAAAAAAACAGCCGTTAAATTCAAAGGCCGTCGGTTTACCCTCTACCTTGGCATAGCCGTCTAAAAAGTAGGAACCCACTTTAAGCTCCCCGCCCTGCAAAGCGTGCTGTATGTAACGGTTTTCTGTGTGAGAGACGTACAGCAACCACTGAATGGCCGGCGTGGAATATCTTTTCTGTTGGTTATGGTAATTGTCTAGCGGCAGAAGGGCTATGGTTCACGGCTGTAAAAAGTTAAACCGGTACATAGCCATGCAGATCGACGCTAGCGTGAGGTACTGAAAGGGGTCTATGCACTTAGTAACCACCTCCTCGTTATCTTGCCCGGGGTTTTTAACTATTTGTTTTTTTGTCATCCTCATGACTTCTTTTCTGAACCAGTCACAGGCCTCTCGCAAAATCTCAACGTCTTTTTGACAATAATAGCTCAGTTCTTTTTGCAGATCGAATTCGTTTTGGCGGTGGTGCCGGTGCCAGTTCAGAAAGTCCTTTTGTTCTTCGGGCATCATGTACTCTACGCCAAAGGCTTCTACACCGGGCATGGGGCCCACGTAGTTCTGATTTTTGGCCTTGTTAAAAAAATGCAGAAAATATCCCTTAACACCCTGGAACCCCATAGCTTTGGGTAACTTGCTAAGTTTCATGGGCAAAAAATTTAAAGAATCTATAAACCTAATGTTTAAGTTCGTCACCGTGACGCACATAAGTTTTACGCCTTGCGTGATGGGACTGACGGGCATTTTTTCCTTAATCAGCTGTCTCAGGATAAAGTAACCATCGTAACCTTTAGCGTTATGCGCGATAAAAGTGTAGTTCTTAAAGCGCTTGTCTATAAAGGTTCGTACAAACTCGCTGACGCATTCTATTCCCTTAAACTCCCAGCTGTCTTTTTTATTCAAGTGTAAGGCATACACATAATTTGGCACATGCACCCCTGTTTCTTGCATACATTCAAAGTCGTAAAAAACATAGTCCTCCCCCTCCTCCGGAGACGAGATGTTACGCATGTAACACTCATGGCCCCCCACGGCCTCTGTCTTTTGGTAACACTGAGGGCACTTTTTGCTTTTACACTTGTGATTTTTAGCAACGTAGAAGCCGCACTTATCGCACAGGCTTCTGGTTTTACAATCAACTTTACCGGCCGCCGCCAGCGCCCTGTGTCTGTCTAAGCAGGCCTCGGAATGGCAAAATAGCTTACAGCTGGGGCAGCGCTTTCTTTCGGTAACCACCTTGCAACACTCGGCGCTGTCACAAGTACGACAGTGACCTTTACAGGCGTGCTGGTGTTTGTGGCTGTACGTGGCGTAACAGTAGCTGTACAGATACGGCACCCCTATAAAGGCTTTAATATTTAGAATGCCGTAATAGTGCTTGTCGTGCAACAATACAAATACGGTTTTGGGGTATCATGCGCCCCCCCGTTGTAAAAAAGCGCCATTTACCCTTTTTGTGACACAGCACGGCGATCGTCATGCCTAAGCGCTCCTCAAAAGAGCCCACGTCTGTAAAACTGATAATTTTTTGGGCCGAAAGCCCCAGCTCCTTGTGAAGACGCCTGGCCCCTTCTAGTAATTGGACATCTGTAAGTTTTTCACTCGATAACAGGCCCAGAACGCTGCTGGCAAAGCACAAGTTATTTCCCGGGTTATGTGGGTCGATTAAATGCTTTCTTTTTTTTCCTATGATTTTACTGTACGTAATGGTTTTTAAGGACCTTGCACCCCCGCCCGCCCTGTTTCTGATAATCGTGACGACTAGTCTTAAAACGCCTGTTCCCACGAGCTCCGCGTTACTCTGCAACACCGAAACAATGTTATTCAAAAAATTTGCGGTGTTTAAATCTTCCCAAGACTTCCTCAAAGAAAAGAGGGGCTGATTGAGGCCCTGGGCGTATAAGCGCAGCTGCACGAAATCCTCGGGCCCCACCTGGGTATTAATATCATCTAGCAAATTTTGAATAGCAGTGTTGATAGCGACCATGGCCTCTGCGAACCCCGCTATTATGTCCAGGTTAGCAAACCAAAATTCCTGGTAATATTCGTAAGCGTTAAAGCCTCTATGCTGTCTTATCCAGTGCCTCACCCGCTCCAAATACACCTGGGGGTGTTCGGGAGCATCTACCTCGTCAGGACTGGGAGTTGGGGGGTTTACGGGCAAATCCCCTTCTGGGCTCGGAAGGGGGGTGGCGCTCGCTTGCCTTTCTGGGCTCGGGAAGGGGGTGGCGCTCCGTTCCCTTTCCGGGTTCGGGGAGCCTTTTTGTAAAAACACTTTGGCTTTTTAAATTTTTTTTACCACAACCCTTCTTAGCCTTTTAGCTTTCTTCCACTTTCCCCCCCCTGCCCATTTTTAGCTTTCATAGTTAGTCACTCACGCCCTCCCCCCGGCATCCAGTTTTCCATCATTTTCACCTCCCGTCTCATAGCTAGCAGCTTTTCAGCTAAATTCCCAATTTCTCCTACAAAGTACTGCTTTTGCATCACTTCAAAAGCCAGCCTGGGAAACTTTTTCTCTGTCAGTGCCCTCATAAACTCATGAATGCTTCTTAGCCTCACGCTAAGATCACATAATTCCATAACGCAGTGCGAAAGATCCTTTAGGTCCCTGTTTTTAGGCTTGTTGTTATTGCCCCCTTTTACAGAGCCCTTCTTTTGCGTGTTGGCCTGTTTGTCTGACACCGGCTCCTTAGGGCTACCCCCCTTACGGCGCTTACCCCCAACCTCCAGTGCGACACCGCTCGCCCTTTTAACCCCCAGCTCGCTTTGCTGGAACCCGGCTTTGGACGTGCCGGGTTGCTCGAGATCCGGGGCTCCGGTCTCTGTGTTGTTCCTCTTGAAAGCGGCTTTCTTGGTCTTTTTCAGGGGTTTCTGCACCCTTTCTTCTCTTTCTAAAAGGGCCGCAGGGATATCTATCAACAAACAAACAGACTGTTTTAACACAGGCCCTTTACTAGCCGTTAAATAATCAAACGGGGGGGGGGGGGGGGGGGGAAGAAAAGGCCTGGGGGTGGGGGGTGGGGCGGAAAAACCGTTTTTTAAAAAGGGCCGTAATGTGCCAATTAAGCAAGCTATCAACAAACAAGCTGTTTTAACACAAACCCTTTACTAGCCATTACAAAAGCAAGCAAAAAAAAGGGGCGGGACGGTAAAGAGGCCAGTTGTAAAAACCGTAATGTAATAAAGTAACACCCCCACCCCCTTCCTCCCTGCACACCCCACCTCGCTCGGCCTCTTGATCAGGAATAGCGGACAAAGCGCCGGGTTGCTCCCCCACCGAATCTAAATAAAACAAAAAAAAGCGCGTCTTTTTGGCTCTTCGATTTTTACAAACCGCGCCTGTAACTTTTGTAAAACAAACCCTCCCCTCTCCACCTCCTCCTTAGGTTTTACCAACTGCAGCTGTAACTTTGTAAAACAAACCCCGGCTTACCAAGATTTAACGCGGCCAGGGCGGCCTCGGACAGTTCCAGTAAAAAGACGTCCTCCTGTTAAAAAGCAGTTATTAGCTTTTAAGTCCTAACAACACAGGGCATAAAATATAACCAAGTTAAAAGCGGTTATTAACTTTTAAGCCCTAAGCATGAAAAACATAGTTGCCCGCGCAAATTAAAAAGCTCTTACCATAGTGTTGCTCTCCATAATCAAATTTTTGAGCCGTCCTAAAGGGTCCCAAAATTTCTCTCTTTTTATACCCCTAAATTTTTTACAAAAAGTCGGGGCGCCTTATGTGTGTGGTAAGTAGTGATAAGGCTTTGTTTATTACCAGGTCGGGGGTTACAAAAACAGCCGTTGCTCATGTCCTCTTTAAAAAACAAGGCATTCATAAGTTTGTGTTCATTTCCTTTCCCTTATGTCTGCTGAAAGTTACGTTCCGTTTATCCCCCCCCCCCCTTCTTTGTTTGGTATTTCTTTCTTTTTTTAAATTTCTAGGCTGCTTCACCCCCGATTTTTTTAAAGCTCGTTGGCGTGATTAAAACGTAAACTTTATACTTTTTTTTTTTAAATCTGCGTGCACAGCCCCGTGTTTATTTTTTCCCCTATTTCTGCTCTGCATGTGTTCTTGTGTGACAGGCCATTTTTAAGCTGGTGCTTATCTTTTTACCGCTGTTGAGAGTTACGTTCTGGCTATCCCTCTTTCCCTCCCCTTTTAACCTAAGGATTTACCCACAAGTTGGTGCTTATCTCCCTTATTTTTGCTTAGAGCCGTGTTTCGGCTATACCTTTTTTCCTTCTTAGCCTGAAAATTACCAACCACTTTAAACGGGTCTGTTGGTACAAAATAAGATTTTTAATTTTTAAAAAAAGTTGGTGTGCCGGGCAAGGGAAAAGGTATGTTCTAATTGGCCAGTTAATCAGCCTGCTAGCCCTCTAATTGGCTAACCCGGACATGGGCTCTAATTGGTCAAACCAAAGTCAGCTGTAATTGGCCATTCCCGGTCAGCTGCTGGAGCTGGGTGAGTAAAGTTTACTTTTTTTCTTTTGTTCCCTGATAAGTTTCCCCCCCTTTTCTTTCTTTGGCGTGGCATGCCTGTGCGTGCTAGGGGTTTTCTTTTCTGCTGCCGTTTGCCTGTTTGGGGGGTGTGTGTGTAACTGCTAGGGGTCCCCCCCCCCTTTTTTTTTTCTTTGGCGTGGCGTGCCTGTGTGTGCTAGGGGTTTTCTTTTCTACTGCCGTTTGCCTGTTTGGGTGTGTGTGTGGAACTGCTAGGGTTTTTTTCCCCTTTTTTCTGCTGCTAGGCTTTTTCTTTTTTCTAGGGGTTTTTCTTTTTTCTAGGGGCTTTTCTTTTTTTCTGCTGCCATTGACCTGCTTGGGTGTATGTGTGGCTACTAGGTGTGTTTTTTTTTTTTTTTTTTTTTGCTGCTAGGTCTTTTTTCCCCCCTTTTATTAAAGGCTCTCCGGCCATTCCCTCTTTCGGCCCCCAGAAAACGACGGCCCCTGCCATCTTGGAGCCTGCACCATGTAAAGGGGCGGGGATAGGTAATGTTATGGGGGGGGGGTGTAGGTGATGTCATGGGGCGGGTGTAGGGGATGTCATGGGAGGAGTCAGGAAGGGGGCGGGGTTGGTAGGGGCGGGTGTAGGTGGCGTCATGGGGCGGGGCACCTGTCAAAATTGCATGGTGATGAAAGGTATCGAGGCATTAACTACTACGGGGCTTCAGAAAAAGCCCAGGATCCCTCCTACAAGATCCCTACCAGCTGCCCTGAACACCAAAGGAAGCCAGCCTGAAAGACCGGGGAATTCTGGCACGGCTAAGCCAGGTCCCCCTGTCTCAATGGCTCCAAAGCCGAAACAACCATGGGAGCCTTCGCATGTGCAGGCTCCCCAGGCAGCATTGCCTCAGCTACCGCCTCTGCCTCCCTTGCAGAGAGCTGAGTCGGCTCCGAGAGCGGACCCGGAGCCGACCATCATGGCACCGGCACCCGCACCGCTTCCAAGCCTCTGTGCGGTGCTGGACTATGCGGCGCCGACCTGCCTCCCTCCTGGCACGGCGCCAGCTGCTGCGGCTGCCTCTGAGCCCCCGGCACTGATTAACACCGCGCCGGCTGTCTCTGCAATAAACGCCGGCAGATCAGGAGCTCCGGGTCCTGCTCATAGACTCATAGACTTTGAGGTCAGAAGGGACCATTATGATCATCTTGTCTGACCCCCTGCACAGTGCAGGCCACAGAATCTCACCCACCCCTCCCAGAATAATCCTCTCACCTATATCTCAGATATTGAAGCCTTCAAATACTTTGAAGACCCCAAGATGCAGAGAATCCTCCAGCTGTGATCTGTGCTCCTTTGATCTCCCCGCGCCGGAGCTCTTCTCACTCCCGCCTTCTATCGCTGGCACCGTCCTCGCCTCTCCCGGTACCTTGCTCTCCACGCCGCTATAGCCATTGGCATGGATCCCCCATGCTTCCTCCAGGCTGCCTTCACCATTCCTGGCTGCTGCACCTTCCCACCGCAGACACCACACCACTACAAGCAGCTCTTTATGTCTCCTGCTTCTTCCAGGGCATCAGACATCCGTTCCTGTTCACCCTGTTCTCCGTACCGATACCGATATTACGCCCGTTCCAACTATCACCACGACTGTTCACTGCGGCATGGCAAAGGTCATCACGTTGACCGCCACTCTCGAGACTCCTGCAGCGGCTGTTCCTATCGATCACGTTCTGCTTACGATTATGTACCACGCAGGCGATCTCCAGCTCCACTTACCCCGCCGCACGATTCAGCATCACCACCTCATCCTCCATCAGAGATGGATCACACCGCCTTCAGGGACCACCTACCGAGGTCTTCCATCTCAGACTCGTCCACACCAGATGAGGCAGTCACACTGGGCGACAGCTCTCCACCAGATGACCTCCGTCAGTTCCAAGAGTTGTTTAAGCGGGTGGCTATCACACAAGAGATCCCGCTACAGGAACTCAAGGACAAGCAACACAAGCTTTTCAGGAATCTCCAACCGCAGCATAGCTCATGCCTGGCCATCCCTCTTGACGAAGGCATCCTGGAACTGGCTGATGAAGTGTGGCGTGCTCCAGCGTCGGCTCTTCCAACCAACAAAAGAGCCGACAGGAAATATTTCGTACCACCGAAGGGCATGGAATTCCTCTTTGCCCATCCACAACCTAACTCCCTAGTAGTCGACGCAGCTCAACAGAGGGCTAGAGCCCCACACCTCAAACAACAGGGCTCCGATAAGGACGTAAAAAGACTTGACCTCCTGGGCAGGAAAGTCTACACTTCAGCCACGCTACTCCTCAGAATCGCCAATTACTCGGCGCATCTCTCCAACCACACTTTTGACACCTTTTCACGCCTCACCCCCCTCATGGATCATCTCCCTGATTCTAAGAAATCGATCCTGAGGTCAATAATCCAGGAGGGCTACACATCAGCAAGAACGTCCCTCCAAATATCCGTGGACGTCGCTGACACCGCTGCTCGCTCTGCTGCTACTGCCATCGTTATGCGGAGAGCTTCTTCCCTTCAAGCGGCGGGAGTTCCGAAGGAACTACAGGCCAAAGTCGAGGACTTACCCTTCGACAAGGATAAGCTCTTTGCAGAAACCACGGACTCAATCTTACACTCTTCTAAAGACTCCCGAACAACCTTGCGAACTCTGGGGATGTACACTCCCCCCTTTAAGAGACTCACCATACCAGTACTCACCATACCAGCCGGTACTCACCATACCAGTGCAGATACGACTACTCCTACATCAGACCTCAGTGGCAGCAGCAACAGAGGCCCTTCGACAACCAACGCTCTTGCCAGAGGCCTCAGCGACACTGAAACCCAAACGGCAGGACGAAAATGCCTCCCAACAACAAGCAACAGGTTTGATGCGTTGGTCGGGGGCGAGCAGACAGTCACAGGCAGCATCACGAATCGTACAACCCAGCTCTTTCACCACCAGCTGAGGCCCTTTCTACATCAATGGGCAAAAATCACTACGGACAGATGGGTCCTCGAGATTGTTCAATCTGGCTACCCTGTCCCTTTCATAGCCATCCCATCAACCACTCCTCCCACCCCGTCCCTCTTCAGGGACCCCTCTCACGAGACCCTCCTCCGACTGGAAGTCGACCGCCTTCTCTCTCTAGGTGCCATAGAGCCAGTCCCAAAGGATTTCAGGAACAGGGGCTTTTACTCACATTATTTCCTCACCCAGAAGAGGTCCGGAGGTTGGTGCCCCATCCTAGATCTCCGCCGTTTGAACAAATATCTCAAGAAACGACGATTCAAAATGACGACTTTAGCTGCCATAATCCCTGCATTAGATCCACAGGACTGGTTTGCCACCCTCGACCTCCAGGACGCCTATTTCCACGTCCCTATCCATCCAGCTCACACGAGGTTCTTGCGCTTCGTCGTGGCAAAGGACCATTTTCAATACAAGGTCCTCCCCTTTGGGCTATCGTCAGCCCCCAGGGTGTTTTCAAAGGTTCTATCCGTGGTCACAGCCTTCCTCTGACACCAAGGGGTACTCATCTTCCCTTACCTGGACGATTGCCTACTCAAGGGCCCTTCTGCACACGAGGTCTCCCAGATGGTTCACCTCACGAGGCAAGTCTTTCAATCGCTCGGACTCCTCCTCAACGAGCAAAAGTCCGTTTTGCGCCCCACTCAGAACATCGAGTTCATCGGGGCCCGCCTGGACTCACTTGCCAGCAGAGCATTCCTACCCTTACAGAGGTTTCAAGCCATACAAGACCTCATTCACACCATCACCGTCAGCCCTACTGTTCCACTCATCACATGCCTCAGACAGATGGGTCATATGGCAGCCACAAAATACGTGGTAAAATACGCCAGACTACATCTGCGCGCCCTTCAGTACTGGCTGACTCTCGTATACGATCACACCAGATACGATCTCCACAGGCCAGTACAACCTGGCGTTCTCCAATCACTCCTATGGTGGACCAGCCACACAAACCTACTGTCAGGTATACCTTTCCATCGGCAGGAGCCACTCCACCAAATCACAACAGATGCCTCCCTACTAGGCTGGGGGGCTCACATGGGCTCCCTCTCAGTCCAAGGCCAATGGTCCCCACAAGAAGCAAGGCTACACATAAACCTTCTAGAGCTACACGCCATTTTCAACAGATGCAAATCCTTCCTCATCTACATTCGAAACACCACGGTGAGGATACTCACGGACAACATCACAGCCATGTATTACGTGAATCGCCAAGGCGGCGCTCACTCCCATTCCCTATGCACGGAAGCCATCCGCTTTTGGAACTGGTGCATTCGCCACGGAATAACACGTACGGCGTCCTACTTACCTGGCACCACAAACGTGACGGCAGATTTCCTGAGCAGACACTTCCATGTGAAGCACTAATGGGAAATGCACGATGGCGTCCTACGCGAGATCTTCCAATGTTGGGGTACTCCCCGAGTGGACCTCTTTGCAACTCCCGTCAATACAAAATGCTGCAAGTACTGCACCAGGGTGGGCCTAGGCTGTGCATCCCTGGGGGACGCCTTCCTTATGACTTGGCATGGACCCCTCCTCTATGCATTCCCCCCCCATCCTCTGATCCCCAAAGTCCTTCAGAAGCTGAAGGCGGACAGGGCAACGCTGATCCTCATAGCCCCGGACTGGCCTCGCCAGCACTGGTTTCCCTTCCTGCACCGTCTCTCCGCGCGGACACCGATCCACCTTCCGCCTCTCCACGATCTCCTCACGCAAGACCGAGGACGCCTGAAACACCCCCAGATACAAATGCTGAACCTAACAGCATGGTTCCTAACTGGCTTGACTCCATTCGAATCTCTCTGCTCCGTTCCAGTCCAACACGTCCTAGTACACAGTAGGCGACAAACCACGAGAGAAACTTACCTTCAAGTGGCGCAGATACTCCTCCTGGTGTACCTCGAACCACCACGATCTGACACGCCCGTCGATCCCCTCCATCCTGGACTATGCGTTGCACCTAAAGAACAAAGGCCTCGCGTTAGCCTCCATCAGGGTGCACCTCGCAGCAATTTCAGCATTCACATCACTGATAGATGGTGTTTCTGTCTTCGCCCATCCTACTACTAAGAGATTTCTCAAGGGCCTTACCAACATGGCCCCTCCGCACGACCCAGTCCCACCGGTGTGGAGCCTGGATGTAGTCCTCGACGCTCTAATGAGGCCGCCGTTCGAGCCTCTGGCGACTGTATCCTTGCATTTCCTCACTTTGACAACCGTTTTCCGGCTTGCCATAACAGCGGCACGCAGAGTGAGCAAGCTTTCCGCCATGATGGCCACGCCACCATATACAATTTTCCGTAAGGATGGAGTAGTCTTTAGACTACACCCAAGATTCATACCCAAAATCGTCTCACATTTCCATGTCAACGAACCAGTGATCCTGCCAACTTTTTTCCCGAAGCCCCATGCCTCACCACGAGAAGCGGCCCTACACTCCTTGGACACCCGCAGGGCCTTAGCATTCTACATAGATCGCACTAAACCTTTCAGGCTTACGGACCACTTATTTGTCTCCTTGGCACACAGGTCAAAGGGTCAACGCCTATCTTCCCAGAGGATTTCCAATCTCGTAACCTCATGCATAGTGTAATCGTATGCAACGAAAGGCTTACCCCTTCCGTCCCAACCACGTGCTCGCTCTACTAGAGCCATGGCCACATCTACAGCGTTTCATAGAGGGGTATCTCTGAAGGACATTTGCAGAACGGCGACCTGGTCCTCACATGAGACCTTCGCCAAACACTATTCTATTTCTCTACTCACTCGCTCAGATGTGGCGACTGCGGTGCTCTCCACAGCGGATAAATAGGGACTCCTTGCCCTCCTTTCATTTTGGCGACTACTGCTATGCAGTCACCCATAGAGGAGCACCCGCGGGGATATCCCCGAAGAAGAAAGCGAAGTTACTCACCGCCGGTGCAGTAACTGTCGTTCTTCGAGGTGGTGTCCCCGCGGGTGCTCCACTACCCGCCCTCCTCCCCGCTTCGGAGTCCTCTCTCTGCTTTTGTCTCTTACAGACTCCGAGGCGGTCTCGAGGAACTGGCGGAGGGGCCGGACCGCACGAGACAGAAAAGAGCGCGAAAGCCGCGAGCCTGCGGCACATGCGCGGTTCGGCCAAACACTGCTCATGACAAGCTTCCGTCTGCGGTGCCGGGGCAAGCCCAGCACCCATAGTGGAGCACCTGCGGGGACACCACCTCGAAGAACGACAGTTACTGCACCGGAGGTGAGTAACTTCGCTATACCACCTCCATCTACTTCTCTATTATTATTTATATTAGAGTGGTGCTTGGGTGAGCTAACCAAGATTGGGGCCCTGCTAGTCTATGCACACACCCTAAGAGATTACAATCTAAAGGGATAAGACAAAGGGTGACAGGGAAAAAAGAAGCAAAGACAGAGAGGAAGTAATTTGCCTATGCCACCCCAGCAGATTAGTGGTCACATGAGAACCCATGTCAAGTCCAGTGGTCTAACCACTAGACAGCATTGTGCCATGCTTCCAGGGAATGTTGTTTCTTTGGTGATACTGCCTGGTATGGAGTATATAAAGAAGATCCTTAAAGGGAGGTATGCACACACAAGAATATTAATAATATCTTGGCCTTATATGATATGCCTTCCACAGGAAGAAATCTCATGTTGTTATGTAAAACCATGATGTGAAGTCCCACAACCCTCATGTGAGACAAGTGAGCATCACCCCCATTTTAACAAAAGGGAAACTGAGGCACAAATGCCCAGATTTTTAGATGTCTTTCTGTGAGATTGAAACACCTAAGAAAGGTGTTGCAATGATGAGAAGAGCAACACTTAAGCTCTCTGTCCCAGATTTTCAAAGATATTTAAGTGACTTGACCCAGGTCACACACAGGCAGTGGCAGAGATGAGAAAAGATCCCTGTTTTTCTGCCTCCCTGTCCAGTGCCTTACCCACAGGAAGCCAGGTAAGAGGATCGAGGAGGGAAACATGAATTGCTTTATTCTGCCACTGGCAGGGTGAGCAGTCTGGGAAGGAACTCCACCTGGAGCTCTCTGTAGTATGGTACTGAGATCAATAAAATCATTAGTACTGGTCCCTGAGTCTTTTTGTTTTGGCAGATGTCCTGGAAAAACATTTCTGTTCAGACTCACCCAAAGTGCAGGACATCAGCAACAGCATGAGGTGAGCATAACCACGACCCAGGCAGCAGGGCAGATTTTACACACCTGTAGGGGCTTCAGGAGAGCAAGTTACACCATCATGGGAACTGAGTAAGTCTGAGTCCCTTGGGCTTAGGGCATGGAGCAAGCTGGAAGGGAAGGGCACCAGCACCACCAGACATGAGCTACTTGTCAGTGGTATCCATGGAGTAGCTGCTGCTATGCTCAGAAGAAGCCACCACATGGCCTTCTTCAGCGAAACACTGTGGGGTGGAAGATGGATATTCACTGTGGCTCCTAACAGAAGCACAGGTGACCCCACTGGGGATAGGGAGAAAAACCAAAAATAAAACACCCCACTGTGTTGATAATTAGCACCACTATTACCATACAAGCAGCTGTGAATGAAATGGAGAGACTGGGCCTTTTAACGTTCCCCTTGGCACCTCGGTGGAGAAACTCTCACGTTGCATATCTGATTTTCTCTTTCATCTAGCTATTTGTTTTAGTATGGGGTGTCGTCAGTCAGGGTTTCAGGGTTGTCCTGGTGCATTCCTGACAGGTCCTCTACTCCATCAGTGATGATAAACTTTCAGCTGTGTGCGCTCCCTCTATCTAAAGAGTTAAACCCCGTGCACTTGGATCAACACAGTAGATCTCTGAGAGTCCCCAGAAATGACAGATTCAGGCAAGGATGAAACCAATCGAGCAGGTTTATTGCCAAATGCGATGCATTAACAGTTGTTAGCAGATTGTCTCAACGCTAAGCCACTGCGCATTCTGCAAGCCTTGATAACGCCGCCACCTACAAAAGTGCATAAAGCACTCACGCAACCAGGGTCGGTCGGCGCTCACACTTTGCGGTGCCCTTTTATAGACATGTACAAACAACTTACATCACTTCTGTTGAAGCAAAGGCTTCTCTCTGTTTCGGCAGCTAATCAAACAGCTTTATTGATCAATAAGGCACAGAGTGAGCCAACCATGGTCCCAGCAGAGCCGGGTCCAGTAAGGCTGCTAATACAATCAATCCTAGTATCTTTATACCCTCAGCCAAACAGTCTGACCTCACGGCATCCAATTACAGAAATCATCAATTAAACTGAGAAAAGCAAAACCTTATCAGCAAGATAGTGGGCAGGTACTAGGGAGTGAGGCTCCTTCCTTAACCAGCTCAATTAACACATTCCAATAGCTCATCTTGCAGGCCTCTGTCCTGGGGTAACAGAAAGTTCACTCACTGGCGTACGTGCAGAAGCAAGAAGCTGAAATGGTTTCTGTTATACAAGATGGCTTCTAGCTAAATATGAAAATGATTTCCACACTTCTTAAGTACCAGGTTGCCACCCTCTGTTACCTAGTTACTGCCCCTTGCCTTGCAGAAGGGGGGTGACACAGACCGGGCTGGGTCTGGGCACTGCTGAAGGCATCCACTCAGGGCAAACTGCTCAAAACCAGGGCCACTTACAGCCCCTGACTGGAGACCATCCTCAAACAGATCACAAACCAGTCACACCAAGCAAAACCCCTCAGACACCCCAGCTCTCCCTGTGCCACAATCAGCCCCAGGCCTAACACACAGGTGAGGGGTTATAGAACCCAATCTCACCTACCCGGAACAGCTTCTCCCAGTCCCAAAGAACCAGCCACAGATCCACGTGCAATTTACACTTTGGATCTTACCCACAAGATCACGCTGGGCCAATCCTTTAGAAGCTAAACTCTAGGGCTACGTCTACATTGGCTACCCTAAGTAGTTCGAATTAAGGGGTGTGTAGCCCCTTAATTCGAACTAGTGGGAGGCTAGCCCTCCCCAGCTTGCCCTGGTGGCCACTCTGGGCACCACCAGGGAAACTCGTCTGCCCCCTCCCGGCCCCGGAGCCCTTAAAGGGGCACGGGCTGGCTACGGTGCCCGTGCCAGGTGCAAGCCTGCCAGCACCCAGCCAGCAGACCCTGCACCTAGCACAGCATGAGCCAGCCACCCGATGCCCCCCAGCCCTCCGCCTCTTCCCAGGACCAGGCCGGTGGCTCCAAGGAGCCTGCCCGGGGCTGCAAGAGGCGGGCGCCCGCCTGGGCTAGTGCGGAGATCGTGGACCTCATTGAGGTTTGAGGGGAGGCTTCCAACGTCCACGATCTCTGCACTAGCCACAGGAATGCGGCCGTCTAGGGAAGAATAGCTGCCAGCCTGGCCACCAAAGGCCACATGCAAACCCAGGAGCAGGTTTGCGTGAAAATCAATGTGGTCCAGTGAGCCCCCCGACCCTGAGCCCTGAGCTTAGAACATAAGAACATAAGAACGGCCGTACTGGGTCAGACCAAAGGTCCATCTAGCCCAGTAGCCTGTCTGCCGACAGCCGCCACCACCAGGTACCCCCGAAGGGGATGGACCAAAGACAATGACCAAGCCATTTGTCTCGTGCCATCCATCTCCAGCCTTCCACAAACAGAAGCCGGGGACACCATTTCTACCCCCTGGCTAATACCACTCCATGGACCCAACCTCCATGACTATCTAACTTCTCTTTAAACTCTGTTATAGTTCTAGCCTTCACAGCCTCCTGCGGCAAGGAGTTCCATAGGTTAACTATGTGCTGTGTGAAGAAGAACTTTCGCTTATTAGTTTTAAACCTGCTGTCCGTTCATTTCATTTGGTGTCCTCTAGTCCTTGTATTATGGGAACTAATGAAGAACTTTTCTGTATGCATCCTCTCCACGCCATTCATGCTTTTATAGACCTCTATCATATCCCCCCTCAGTCTCCTCTTTTCTAAGCTGAAAAGTCCCAGTCTCTTTAGCCTCTCTTCATACGGGACCTGTTTCAAACCCCTCATCATTTTAGTTGCCCTTTTCTGAACCCTTTCTAAGGCCAAAATATCTTTTTTGAGGTGAGGAGACCACATCTGTACACAGTACTGAAGATATGGCGTACCATAGTTTGATACTTCCCCTCCTCCTTCTTCCCCCGGCTTCCCCCTTCCAGCTCCCTCCTCCCAGGTTTCCCTCTTCCATCCTCTCTCTTCCCCTCTCCCACCTCCTTTTCCCAGTCTCCCCAGAGGTTAATCCCCCACACACACTTTTGTTAAATAGTTTCTATTTTTGAACACACGTGTCCTTTATTTTTTACATCAGGAAGGGGGGCTAGGGAGGGGTAAGTGGAAGGATGTGAGGGAGGAATGGGGCACGAGCCCCCGGTGGGGAGGACTGGGGTGGCTCTGTGGGCTCCTCGGGGTGGAAGCTCTCCTGCAGGGCCTCCTGGATCCTGACAGCCCCCCGATTGACCCCCCCCCCCACCCCAGATGGCAGCCTGCGGCAAGTGCAGCCGGGCTGATGGCTGAGTGCTGTGACTTGCCGAGTGTGGGCACTCAGGGCACTCCAAGCCAGGACTGCTTTGCTGTCCCTCATCGAGGTAGACAAGCAAGCGGGGAACCCTGAGAACTGTCTGTCCGGGGTGGGGGTCGGGTCCCTTTAAGCACAGCCCTCGGCTAGCCTGAGACAGCAGCCCCACACTCTAAGTCCTAACCTGATGCCCTGCCGGCACTGCTTCCGGCCAGCCTTAACTTCGGTTCAGGGTCCACTCAGTGTGGACATGCTAGTTCGAATTAGCAAAACGCTAATTCGAACTAGTTTTTAGGTCTAGATGCACTAATTCGAATTAGCTTAGTTCGAATTAACTAATTCGAATTAAATTAGTTCGAATTACTGCTGTAGTGTAGACGTACCCACAGTTCTTGCGCAAGAAGCACTGATTTCACACATTAGAACGTCAGTGTTCTTGCGCAAGAACTCCCTGCCAGTGTAGAGTGGCAGCATGTTTTTGTGCAAAAGCACGCCAATGTAGACACAGCCTAAAGGTTTATTAATAGAGGAAAGAAAAGGTGGAGAGTGAGGTTGTTAAGGAGAATACATTACATGCACCAATCACCAAGTTCTTGATGCAGGCCCTTAGCAGAGATGTTACAAACTGCCAGCTTAGAAGTCTCTGGTGTACATCCTATGTCGGGATGGGTCAGCAATCCTTCCCGGCTCACTGTTCCTCGCAAGGCTGCATCTGGGATCAGGAACAGAATTGCAGACAAGATGGAGATGACCACATGGCATTTATATACCTTCCCTGGCATCTTCCTGGCCAGAGCAGGTCACATGGCCCAGTGATCTATCACTGTGTCCCATGTCAGCGGTCATCAGATAGTGGCTGGTATGCAGGTATCCCGATTTCCAGAGACATTTCTCAGGTGTGTATTTGGCACCTAGAGAGCCATTGTCCCTGGAGCCTTGTTAATTAGCATAGTTACTGGCTGAACATTCTTTGCCCATTGCTCTGTCTCAGACAGAGAATCTTCCAGCATAAGCACAGATGACATATTAATACCTCCACATACAGATGTCACACAAGTACATGAGTAGCATATATAGAATCAGTAGAACAGAAGCTTTCATTTGACACCTCACATGACCCCCTTTGTACAGACTTTTGGGGCAAACACCCCCCCCCCCTTGGGTGCAGCAATGATCTTTAAAATCCAATAACGTGACAGGGGGCTTACTTACTATCCATCATGCTGTCAACTTTGACCCGCCCCTGAACCTAGGTCGGTATGTACGTTAGTTTTTGGGGAGTTGGTTGGTACCAAGATGTTTCTATTGAGATGTTCCGCTACTCCTGTCTGGCTTACAATCTGTACCCGGTGCCTCCCTATGTCCTTCCATGCTTGATCTAACTTACACAATCACACAGTTATCAATAGGGCCTGTTTCTCGGCTGCCGTATTACTGAACCAAAGTCTTGCTCACGAGATTGCAGGCCTGCTGCTGCTTTCATGTTACAGGCCTTTATTCAGGCCTGCTGACTCCATGTTACTGACCCTCAACTTAGTACATGGGGGAGGGGAGACAGAGTGAGGAGGGGAAGAGCCAATTACCCTCTCCAGAATGGACTCATTAGAGAGGGTTGGTGAGGACCCTGGCTGTTGGAGCTACTAACACAAAGTGACGCACCATGTGATCCACACCCTCTTCTCCTCCTCTCAATGTATAAAGGAAAAATAGAAAATGAACCCTTTCTTTATGGGACACTTGTGACCAAGACCAGAGCTCAAAATCTCTGAAGCAGCTAGTGACTAAGCAGAGATGTTAGGAGAGGAATTTGAATTCCCTCATTTGTACTGTGCTACTTACCTGTCCACAGAGCAAAGTTAAAAAAAAAAACCACAAAAACAAAACAAGCAGTGATTCTGGTATTACAATTCAGTGAGTACCAAGGCAGAAGGACTCTCACATACAATGGCTCTGGCCCTAGGAAACATAACTCTGAATAACAGGAGTCATTCCCTAGTGGATTAGTGCCAGATGTAACACTACCTCAGAGTGTGATAGGGCTCTCAGGGCCATGGGTGTGTAACTTCTCACACCATAAAGACGCAGCAGTGACTTTGCTTCAGACTGATCAACATTCACACATGGACAACAGCATGTTCACCCTACTGGAGTGAATCACCTGTATGGATTCAGGATGAGAGAGTCACATACTTCCACTCAATTGCACATTGTGACAGGGTGTGGTCACAGACGACCCCTCAGGGGTGCCTCCCGGGGTGCTGACACGGCCACTGCCACTCACCTTCCTGCTCTCTGGGGCTCCTCACTGCCCGGTCCTGCTGGGCCAGCTCCGCTGGTCTCCCCCAGCCAAGGCCCTGAGCTGAGATCCCTGCTCCCCTACCCCACCCCGAGAAGCAGCACAGACACCGAACCACTTCAGGTCCAAGGAGAGTGCACTTTAGGGCCCTTCTTCCTAGGATACCACTCCCCAGATGGGATCAAACCCTGAGGATTAAGTAAGGGTAAGCCCCCTTTAACAATGAAAGGGGGAGTGTGCACACCGGTTGCCCCCCAGGTAACAATTACTTACACTGGGCTTGATAGTAAGTAAAAGTGATTCTATGAAGCACAAGCAGTAGGGTTTAAGTGGTGATAAGTGAGAACAGGCAGAGCAAAGTAGGTTACAAATCAAACGAAACAAAACCACTTGGCTAATTCTCCACTGAAACCTCAGTGCAAACTTACTCAAACTCACCCTAAAACCTCTTTTCCAGCTGCCCCTCCAAACCGGGGCTTTCTCCCCCTCCCTGGGGCCTTTGGCTCCTTCCTCCAGGTGCAGCCCAGCCAAAAGACCAAAACTCCTCCCTTCCTATTCTTTTTAAAGAATTCCCTTATTGTCTGGGGAGTCACCTGGCCCCTCCCTACCAACCACTGCTAAGCCTTAAGGACAGAAGGCTATTTGCATATGAGTGCCCAGACACTGAGCCTCCCTTGATGGCTTTCCATTCACACATTTAACAATCGTAAAGTATTCCCCACTCCATACATCTAATTTTACATGCAAGAATGATACACACACCAGAGTAAGATACGCAGAACCAGCGGATCATGGCATGAAGATTGATGGGTTACATGAAATAATTTGCTCAAAGTACCTGAGTTATGTGTATTCATGTCCATGGGGGTGGGGACGGGTCTGTCACACACATAACTCTGTATCTGCACCTATACAACCCACAACCTGCAGGATCTCACCAGGCCAAGCCAAAATTTTACAGATGGCAAATGAACAAGATGAGAGGATTTCCTGTCTAACACCCCAGCTAGTATGGCACATCGATGCTTCCACTGTAACGTAAACAGCAGCATGCAGGTTTGCAGACTGTATGGCTTTCTTGGATATCAGTAACATTCTCACCCTGCTGTCAACTCTTCCAGAAATTAGATGAATGTCTTAAGTGGGTGAAGCAGACAGAAGCTGCTGGATTCATCTTTGAGTGGGAACAGGCCAGTGTTCCCTCTAAGCTGCAGGGCAGCACAGCTGCCCAGGTGATTAATCAGCCTCATCCAGTCAGTCAGCTCCATGCACTGAGCCCTGAGCCTCTGACTGGGCAGGGCTGATTAATCACCTGAAAAGCTGGGCTGCCCTGCAGCTTACAGGGAACCCTGGAACAGGTGAGTTGGAAGAAGAAGCCTGTTGACCATGTGAATTTGGGCCTCCCTGGTCCAGCACCCTTGGAACCAGGGAATTTGCCAGACCAGATCATTCCTGGGCTCCCATCTGGGCTGTCAGCATGCTCCCAGCTGCCAGTGCCAGCCACTGGGCTCCGCTCTTGGTCCTGCAGGGTTCCCTGTCACCACCAGACCCCCCTCTGCTGCCACCAGCCCCTCTAACACCTGCCCAGCTGCTGGGCCCTGGACCGGGGCTCCTGGCCACTGGACTCCCAGCCAGCCCCTGCTCCCAGCTGCTGGGGCTCTGTGCTCCGGCAACATCTATGGTCCAGCACCAGAGTGTCCCAGATTTCAGCAATTCAACCTGTATTAAATGGATGGGGATCCTTGGTTTAGTTTGGTGGATAATGAAAAAGCTATGTGGCACCTCTCAGCACAGGAAGGCCCCAGATATTTGGTGTTAGCCCCTGTGCTCCTTTAATGGTGAATATAAAGGTGAAAACAAATAAACATGGCCATTCATGTGCCTCCTCAATATAAACCTTTCTTTGTAGTGCCTGCCACTGTTGTTAATAAGCACCATCCTCCCTGTCACTAAGGCCAGTTACCTAGAGATCATCACAAGCCCCTTCCCTTTCTTTTGCCTTCCACATCCAGGCCATATCTAAATCCTGCCTTCATAACACCTCTAAGGTCCATCATCATCCTCCTGGTCACACTCCAAATCCTTTCTGGGCCCTTATCTCAATTACTGTACTTTCCTCCTCATCCGGAATTCCTTGCCTCTCCCCATCCTTCACTGTCCACACTCTTCACTCCAGCTCTCCGTACCTCCACTGGTGTCCTCACTTTCCACCACATTTAGTTCAAACGTCTGGTCCTGACCATCAAACTCTTTCATATTCCACCTGAATTTATTTACCTGTTCTGGATACGTCTATACTGCAGCACTATTTCTGGATACTGGAGGTATCCCAAAATAGCTATCCCGTGTCTTAACAGTGCACCCTTTATTTCGAAATATAACAGGCTCACTATTATGCTGTCCCTGTAAACCTCATTCCATGAGGCATACGGGATGTTTCAGAATAGTGGGTTATCATATATATAGTAGCCCAATGTCTGTGACTCTGTAACGTTGAAATGTTGACTGTTCCCTCTGGGCGGCGCTGTTGCCTCCCACCGTGGCGTGCTGCTGACCTCTGCGCCGCTCAGCCGGGCCTCCGCGGGGGAGCAAGCGGCCGTTTGGGCGCTGCGGTCCCCATGCAGCACCCCCGTGAGCGGCGCAGAAGTCAGCAGAGCGCCACGGTGGGAGGGGAAGGGGGGCAGGGCGGTGACATACATGGCCACAGGTGGGGCTTGGCCGTGTACGTCACCGCCCTGCCCCCCTTCGCCTCCCACCGTGGCACTCGGCTGACTTCTGCGCCACTTAGCCGGGCCGCCCTGGGGGAGCCCAAACGGCCGCTTGCCCCCCCGCAGCGGCCCGCCTGAGTGGTGCAGAACTCAGCTGAGCACCACGACAGAAGGCGAAAGAGGGCGGGGCGGTGATGTACACGGCCCCGCCCCCTGGCCGTGTATGTCACTAGGGTTACCAGGTAGGGTAAAAAAAAACCACCCAGACACACTTGATCGGTGGCAGGAAGGGGGAGGGACCAGCCGGGATAGGAGCAGGGCTGGCTGGGAGGAGGGGGAGGGCGGGAAGCAGAGCTGGGGGGGGTCAGAGGCAGCATAGCTGGCCAGGGGAGAACGGGGGAGGGGCAGCCAGCGGGAAGCAAAGCTGGTCGGGAGTGCGGGTCAGATGCCGCGGGGCTGGCCAGTGGGAAGCAAAGCTGGTCGGGGGTGGCAGTCAGGGGCAGTGAGGCTGGCCATGGGAGATCGGGAGGAGGAACCGGCTGGCGTAGGGTGGGGAGAGGGAATCGGCTGGCGGGGAGAGGGAATCGGCCGGGCACATGCAGATCCCAGGGTGCTGCCCACCCCGCTCATGGTCCCAGCGAAGCAAGTCCAGCTGCGGCTCCAGCACGCGCTGGAACAGTGCTCAGGAGCAGGGACAGAGCTTCCCCTGCTTCCCAGAGGCAACTAGAGGCTCCCAGAGCCGATCGCGCCCAGCCTTCCAGCCACTGCCCCGCCCCCGCCAGGCTTCAGTGGAGCACCCGCGGGGACACACATCTCAAAGGACCATCGTTACTGCACCAAGGTGAGTAACTACTTCTTCTTCTTCTTCAAGTAGTGTCCCCGTGGGTGCTCCACTGTAGGTGACTGCAGAGCAGTAGTCATACAGATTCGAGGAAGCGCTCCATAATCAGGGTTGATGTGCAGTTGATAGTACTGCTGTAGCCACCGAGGAGTCCTTTGCTAATTTGTGTAAACTTGCGTAATGTCTCATGAAAGTTGCATTGGACGACCATGTGGCTGCACAACGTATATCTTGAAGCGGGACTCCCTTAAGGAATGCCGTAGCCGTGGCTACGGCCTTTGTAGAATGTGCCGTAGGATGTACTGTAAGAGGCTTGTTGCGGATCAAGTAACACGTGGTAATACAGGTTGTTATGAGTTTGGCAACATGTTGGGAGGACAGCGCTTCGCCTTTGGTGTAGTCCGCTATAGAGAGCAATAAATGGTTCGTTTTTCTCCAGCCTTTGGTTCTGTCTATATAAAAGGCAAGCACACGCTGAACGTCCAACCTATGTAACTGGGCTTCCCCCGGTGAAGCATGGGGAGCTGGGTAGAATGAAGAGAGTATAATTGGCTCATTAAGATGGAATGTGGAATGTAGTTTTGGAATAAAGGCCGGATGAGGACTAAGTATGACCTGATCCTTGGTAAAAAGGTGTACGGTGGTGTTGACATAAGTGCCGCTATCTCGCTCACTCTACGGGTGGAGGATATAGCCAGAATAAAAACAATTTTAAGTGTCAGCAACTGAAGGGAGGTGGTGGCCAGGGGTTCAAATGGAGGCTGGATAAGGGTATCCAAGACTAGGTCTAAGTTCCACATTGGTGGGGGGGGGTCTATGCAGTGGATTTAAGTTGGTAAGGCCCTTAAGAAATCTTTACGTAGTTGGATGTGAGAACACTGACGTGCCATCTATGGAGTGACGGAAAGCATTAATTGCGGCAAGGTGAATTTTGAGGGATGGAAGGGAAAGACCCCCGTGGCTGAGGGATAGGATATACTCAAGTATGTGCTGGATAGATGCAGACTCCAGGGTGAGTCCATTAGTAGAACACCATGACGTGAACCTCCACCACTTAAACTGGTAGGTCCTGCGAGTAGTGCCTCTCCTGCTGTGCAGGAGGACGTCGTTCACTTGGTCTGAAGAAGCCTGCTTGGACGGGTTGAACCACTTATGAGCCAAGCAGTCAAATGCAGGGTATGTGGCTGCAGATGGAGAAGGCACCCTTGGTCCTGTGCTAACAGGTGTGATAGGTTTGGTAAGGTATATGGCTTCCGGAGAAACATTCTGTGCAGGAATGGGAACCACGACTGCCTCGCCCAGGCCGGGGCTATGAGAATCACTGTGGCCTTGTCCATCTTGATTTTTGTCAACACCCTGGGTATGAGGACGGTGTGAGGGAATGCGTAAAGAAGGGGACCCCTCAATGCAGAAGGAAGGCATCCCCCAGGATCCTCAACCTATACCTGTTCTGGAGCAAAAGTAGACACATTTCGCATTCTCACATGTGGTGAAGAGGTCTATCCGAGGGCAGCCCCAAGGGTGGAATATACGGTGCAGTACATCTGTAAGAATCTCCCACTCATTGTTGGGTGCAAAATGTCTGCTCAGGGAGTCTGCTGTGAGGTTTGTGCCAGATAAGTATGACGCTATTAAGGTGATGTTGTTTTGAGTGCACCAATTCCAGAGACGGACCACCTCTGTACAAAGGGATAGAGAGCATGCTCCACCTTGGCGATTGACATAGTACATGGTAGCGATGTTGTCGGTAAGTATGCCTATGGTCTTGCGGTTGAAAATGCTTGCAGGCATTGAAAACTGCTCTGAGCTCTAGCAAATTTATGTGGAGGGATACTTCTGCTCGTGACCACTTGCCCTGCATGTGCATATCATTGAGATATGCCCCCCCAGCCAAGCAAAGATGTGTCTGTAGTGATGTGGATGGTAGGGGGAGATTGGCGAAACAGGACTCCAGCTAAGAGGTTGTATGGGTTGGTCCACCATCGGAGGGAGGCTCACACCTTGGAAGAAGGAGAAACCAGCCTGGTGACCTGATGCTTTGTGAGGGTGGTGTTGGGATTTTGTGGTTCCCAGAGAGTCAGGTGCTGGGCAGAATCAAGGGTCTTCCATACTTCAATTCAATTCAACAAGACTTTATTCAATGTGCACAAAGGGCGAGCCCCTGGTACAAAAATCAGCCAGAGCCCCTCGAGCAAGGAGCCCCTCCCCTTGCTGTTTTATAGCACATAACAGGTTACATAAGTTATATAACACAAACTTCTAAACCAATCAGATTCAACCTTTCCATATATGGCTTTGTTTGTCACATGCTTGTACTTCTCCACTCCACATGTTGAGTTCACCCCCCTCCCCTTGGCCTTTTCTAGACTGTTCCTTTATGCATACCTACTTTCCAAACCACATTTTCTTTAAAATCAACACATGCATACTCTTCAGTGACTGTAAGCAGTGTCTGCGGAGGTGGGTAGGGGTTATGAACATGCAGACTGCAGTACAGCCCTGCCAAACACAGCGTCATCCCTGGCCTGCTACGTGACGGCATAATGAGATGTATGCACTGACAACCACATTGCTGCTTGGCAGATGTCCTGGATTGAGACATGCGCAAGGTAAGTGCACGATGAAGCCTGAGCTCTGTTAGTGGACCCTGATCAGCGCTGGTGGCTGGGCCCCTGCTAACTCGTAGCATATACGAATACAGGAAGTGATGCACTTTGAGAGTTTCTGGGAGGAAGTCAGGGAACCCCTACCTCACTCCTCACAGGCCACAAAAAGCTTCTAATTAGAAGGCCAGTGCTCTCCCAACATCCAATGCGTGGAGGCACCTCCCCAGGACGAATGAAGCTTGAGATAAGGCTGGCAAAAAAATGTCCTGGTCCACATGAAAGTCAGAGACCACCTTAGGAAGGAAGGCTGGATGAGGTCACAATTGGACCTTGTCCTTGAAGAACTGGGTATACAGAGCTTCTGATGCCAGGGCTCAGAGCTCAGACACTCTTCTAGACGACGTGACCGCAATCAGGAAGGCAACTTTCAAAGAAAGCAATAACATAGGGCACGTAGTCAGGGGCTCAAACAGCAATCCCACGAGCCGCACCAAGACCAAGTTTAAGTCCCACAGTGGGAGAGGATCTCAGGTCTGGGGGTAGAGCCATTCCAGACCCCTCAGGAACTGGGATATGACATAGTGTGAGAAGACAGAGTGGCCTTGGAGGGGCAGGTGAAATGTGGAAAAGGCCGCAAGGTTGACCCTATGGTGGCCAGAGCAAGCCCTTGCTCTTTCCAGTGGAGCATGTAGTTCAGGATCTCCTGAAGGGAAGCCTCGTACAGGACAACCTGTTACTGCTGCACCCACACCAAGAAGTGAGGCCACTTGGCAACATAGGTAGACCATGTCAAGGGTTTTCGACTCTTGAGGAGGACCCTCTGGACCTCACCTGAACATGCCTGCTCCTAAGGGTTCAACCACGGATGAACCACGTCATCAGGTGAAGCGAGCTGACGTTCGGGTGCAGGATACGCCCGTGGTCCTGAGACAGCAAGTCCAGTCTCAGGGGCAGCCACTTGGGTGCACAGGATATTAGATTCATGAGCGCCCTGAGCCAGTGCTGGTGAGGCCAGGCCAGTGTGATGAGAATCATTGTTGCCTTGTCCCTCTTGACCTGCAAGACCTTGTTGATGAGGAGAAATGGAGGGAAGGTGTAGCGAAGACCCTCCAACCACTGGAAGAGGACTGCATCCGGAAGGGAGCCCTGCTCGAGACCAAACTGGGAACAGAATTTGCTGCATTTCACATTCTTTTTCATTGCAGAGGTCCACTCAGGGAAAGCCCCAATCATGCAAGAGGGGGCAGCCACCTTAGGGTGTAGAGCCCACTCGTGGTGAGAGAACTCTCTGCTGAGATGGTCGCCCATTGCGTTCTGTACCCTTAGAAGGTGATGTGCCTCTAACGCGATGTTGTGAAGGACACAGAACTCCCAGAGCCTCATTGCTTCCCTGCAGAGCTCTGGGGAGTGTCCCCCCTTGCCTGTTTATGTAGTACATGGTGGCATTGTGGTCTGTGAGAATGTGCACCATTATGCCCACAAGGTGAGGGAGAAACACCCCACATGCATTTCTGATTGCCCTGAGCTCCTTTATATTTATATGGAGTGATCTCCCCTGTACGGACCACACCCCTTGAGTTCAAAGGGTCTCCATGTGGGTCAACCACAATCCAAAGTGTCAGTTACTAGTTCCCTCAAGTGTGGTCGAGGATGATATGGGATGCCCAACATGACATGTTCTGTCTTTGTCCACCACTCTATGGCCCTCAAAACATAAGATGGGACTGTTACCACCCTTTTGGAGAGAGTGTTTGGATAGACCTTTGATGAGACAGTCGATCAGGTAAGAGTATACTTGAACCCCTTGATGCCTCAGGTATGCCTCTACCATCAACATGCACTTGGTGAAGACCCTGGGAGCCGTGGACAGGCCGAAGGGCAGGAAAGCAAACTGGTAGTGGTTCTTTCCCACTATAAACCTCAGGAAGCATTTGTGGCCTTCTAAGATTGTAATGTGAAAGTATGCATCCTTGAGGCCAAGGGCGGCATACCAGTCCCCGGGATCCAGTTTGGGAATGATGGAGGCCAGGGAAACCACGAGGAACTTGAAGCAGACCAGGAACTTGTTGAGGCTGCGCAAGTCCAAAATAGGTCTGTGAGGGGGTTCACTCACCACCGTAGCAGGGGTCTGCCGTCTGCCTCCAGAATCAGCTCCTTCTGCTGGCAGAGTACCTTCCCTCTGGTGGCGCTTCCCCTCTTTCTTCCAGGCTGTGTTGTCCTCTTCACCACACTGCCCTCCGGCAGTGCCCAAGTCTGTCTCTGAGCCCCCCTTCTGGGGGTTGTTGTTTCTCCACCGGGCCGTTGTGCAGGCCCTGCAGTCTGGGAGTTTGTTTGGCTAGAGCTCCCCAGCCCTGCCTTGCCTCCCCAGCCCTGCTCTATCTCCAGGGAGCCTCCTGCTTCCCCAGCAGCCAGGCCCTCACTGACCTTTCTCCTGGGAGCCGCCGCCCAGGTTCTTATATCGCCCCCAGCTGGGCCCTCATCCCCTAGTACAGCCCCAGCTGGGACTAAACTCCCCAGCCCTGCTTCAGGCTGGGGTTTGCCCTTAAAGGGCCAGTGCAGGGCAAACGCCCTGTCACACACCCTCCCCCTTAAGTATCTCTCCCGGGGGGGCGCCTTTAGCCACCGGTTGCACCTGCACTGTCAGTCTTTATAGGAGTTCTCCGAGGCGGAGGGGGACCTGGGCCCACCCTCTCTCCAGGTCCCAGCCCAGGACCCTAAGGGTAGGCGTCTGCGACGTGCTGCCCGACCGGGGGGGCCATAGCTGCAACTCACTGGTCCCCGGGTCTCCCCGACCCTGTCCTGGGCTCCTTCCTCCGCCGGGGGGGGCTCACCTCCTCCCACCACTCTGGTCTGCGTGCCTCCACCGGTGTGGGTCCGAGTCCGGGTTCGGGTCCGGAGCCCTGTTGGTCCCGATCCTCCGGCGGCTACGCCCCCTGGCGCTTGAGTGCGGGGATAGTGTCCACTGCCCCGGCCGCCCCGTCACACATCCCCCCCCTTGGGTTTCTTGCCTTTCTTCCGTCCATGGTATATTCCGGCTCGTCCATTCTTGAGAAAAAGTCTGCGTTGTTGTGTTGTCGGCCCGGTCAGTGTGTCACTTCAAACATGTAAGGTTGTAAGGCCAGATACCATCTTGTTATTCTGGGGTTTGTCTCTCTCATAGACTGCAGCCACTTTAGGGGGGCGTGGTCCGTTATTAATTTGAAAGTTTCCGAGCAAGTAATACCATAAAGCCTCGATGGCCCATTTTACAGCAAGTGCCTCTTTCTCTATTGTTTGGCTCAGGTAGAGGATGGGGTGTTCCTCCCCCTCTACCTCCTGGGCCAAGACCGCCCCTAACCCTACTGCTGAGGCGTCTGTCTGTACTATGAACTCCTTCGAGAAGTCCGGTTGTCTTAGTACCGGGGCCCGCATTAATGCTGTTTTTAACTCATTAAATGCTCTTTCTGCCTCTCCCGAGGGTGTTACCCTTTTAGGTTGGTCAGCCCTCGTCAGGTTCGTGAGGGGGGCCGCTATTGTCGCAAATTGGGGAATAAATCTTCTGTAGTACCCTGCCAGGCCTAAGAATTGCTGCACCTGTTTCTTGGTTGTTGGAAACTTATACTCCGCTAGGGCTTTCACTTTATCCAGCAGTGGTCGTAGTTTCCCCCTCCCCACCGTGTACCCTAGGTATGTTACCTCCCGTTGGCCTATATGGCATTTGGTGGGGTTGGCCGTGAGACCCGCGTCCCTTAAGGTTCCTAACACCGCTCGCAGGTGTTGCGTATGGTCCTGCCACGTCTGGCTGTAGATGACTATATCGTCGATATAGGCTGCGGCGTATTCTCGGTGGTCCTGCAAGATTTTATCCATCAATCTTTGGCATGTCGCAGCAGCCCCATGTAGGCCAAACAGCATCGTCCTGAAGTGGAACAATCCAAACGGGGTTGAAAAGGCAGTTCTCTCTCGAGGTTGGGGTGAGCGGGATCTGCCAGTACCCTTTCGTCAAATCTAGCGTCGAGATGTATCTGTCCTGTCCTAGTCTATCCAGCAACTCATCTACGCGTGTCATGGGGTACGCGTCGAATCTGGATATCGCGTTCACCTTCCGGAAATCCACACAGAATCGGAGCGTCCCATCTGGCTTTGGCACTAGTACGATTGCACTCCTCCAGCCGCTCCGGGATTCCTCAATCACGCCAAGCCGTAACATTTCCTGGACCTCTTCCCGCACGGGGTTCCACATTTTCCGGGGTAGGGGCCTTAGCGCGTCACAGACCCTTTTCCCTGAGGTTGTCGAGATGTGGTGGTAAATCGCTGATGTTTTCCCGGGTGTTTTCGTGAGCGTGTCAGCGTATTCCTGCGTGATGGCTTTTACCTCTTGACGTTGGGCCACCATGAGGCCGTCCCCCATCGTTGGGCCTGTGTCGTTCTTCATCTCCCCGGCCCAGGGGCCTACCTCTGGCTCCTCTAGCTCTGTCGTGATCAGGAACGCTTCGCGGGGCTTCCACTTCTTCAAAAGGTTGACATGGTATACTTGTGATCTTGCCCGCTTATCTATCCGTATTTCGTAGTCCACCAGTCCGACTCTCCGTACGACCTCAAAGGGTCCCTGCCACCGGGCTAACAACTTTGATTCCCTTATTGGCAATAGGAGAAGGACTCGGTCTCCGGCCTCAAACTCCCGCATCTTAGCGCCGCGGTTATACGCTAACGCCTGGCGGTCTTGGGCTTGCTGTAAATTTCTTGCCGCAAATTCCCCGAGCTGTTTCAGCCGCTCTCTCAGCTTGAGGACGTAGTTTACACTCCCTTGGACCCTGGACTCCTGCTCTTCCCATGTCTCCTTCACTAAGTCTAGGATACCTTGTGGTTGTCGTCCATACAACAATTCGAACGGCGAAAACCCCGTCGAAGCATGCGGCACCTCTCTGATGGCGAATAGTAGGGCCGGCAGGGCTTTGTCCCACTCACGGGGTTCTTCGTCTATGAATCGCCTCAGCATTTCTTTCACTGTCCGGTTGAATCGTTCCACCACCCCGTCTGTCTGGGGGTGGTAGACAGAAGTCCGCAACATCTTTACTCTTAGAAGCCTGCACAATTCCTGGATCAGGCGGGATGTCACGTTAGTCCCTTGATCCGTCAGGATCTCCTTCGGGATTCCCACCCAGGAGAATATTTTGATTAGCTCCCCGGCTATTGTGGGCGCGGTGGTGTTCCTCAGTGGTACTGCCTCAGGGTAGCGGGTGGCGTAGTCTACCAGGACCATTATATATTGGAACCCCGTCGAGGACTTCTCCACTGGTCCTACCAGGTCCAGGCCCACTCTGGCGAAGGGGACACTTACTACGGGGAGGGGTACCAGCGGAGCCTTGGGGCATAGTTGTAAGCGCGTGCGCTGGCAGGTGGGGCACGAATCACAGAAGTCCCGAACGACTCGGTATATTCCCGGCCAGAAGAAGTGTTGTATAATTTGTTGTAGGGTCTTCTCCCTGCCCAGCTGCCTGGACCAGGGGTTTGCATGGGCCAGCTCCAGTACCTTATGCTGGTAGCGGCGTGGTACTAGCAACTGCCAGACCATCCCCAACCCCTCAGTTTCTCGGGCCACGCGATACAGGCGGTCCCCCCGTACCTTGAAGTATGCCCCTTGTGGGCTCGGTGTGCCGTCTTCCTCCTCTCCTCGGGCCTGCTCCCAGGCATGGGCCAGCATCGGGTCATTTCTTTGCTCGTAGAGGAAGTCGTGCTCAGTGACCCAGTCGGGCTCGATTTCACTGGCCTCCAGCCCTTCCCTCTGGGGTTCCGGGTCGGGTTGGTTCCGTGCCTGTAACATCTGCCAGAAACCTGGCCAATCCCGTCCCAGTACCACTGGGTAGGCGAGCTGAGGTGCCAAGGCTACTTGGCAAATGCCCTCTTCGCCCTCACATTGTAGCTGCACCCAAGTGGTGGCATAGGGCCGTTTGTCTCCATGAATACACCTCACCCACACTGTGGTCCCGGTGGGCTCGGGACTCGGGACCAAATCCTCACAGACCATCGTCTGCCCGCAACCCGAGTCCACCAATGCCTGAACCGGGAACCCCTCCACCAACACTTGGGCGGTTACTGTAGCTCCTCGATTAGGGCGAGAGGACACCCCCAGGGGTACCCCTTGCCCAAAGGAGCAGTCCATAAAGGGGCACTCCCACTTAAAGTGCCCCTCCTGTCCACACTCATAGCAGCGGTTACGGGAGGACCCCCCTTCGGCCTGTCCTTCCCCAGGCGTTTCCTCCTGGGTCCCTCCTATCCCGGGGTTCCCGGGGGGGCCTTCCCGCTCGGCCTCGGGCTGTCTCCTCACCCATCCGCGGCCCAGGCCCCAGCGAGCCTCAGTTCCCCGGCCTCCCCTTTCTGGCTTCCCGTGGCCTTTTAAGGGTTGCTCCCCCCAAGTCTCTCAATCCCCCCTTCCCATTCCTCCCGGGGTTTCAGCCGCCGTATAATTTTCCATGACTGTGACGGCATCGGCCAGCGTTTCGGGGCAATGACGACGTACCTATTGCTGGGCCCCCGTGGGGAGGATTTGGAGGAAATGTTCCAGTACTACAACGTCCGCCAACTGGGGCCTGTCCCGCTTGTTGGGTTCTAGCCATCGCCAGGCCAGTTCCCTTAGCTTCTGGGCCACCGCTCTCGGTTGCGCCCCGTGCGGATATCGCTCGCTTCGGAACCTCTGCCTATAGGTCTCCAGGGTCACGCCTATCTGGTCCAATATTGCCTCTAACTTTATAGTATTTTAGGGCGTCCTGGGCTGCCAAGCTCCTATAGGCGAGCTGCGCCGGCCCTGTGAGATAGGGTGCCAGGAGGGTGGCCCAATATTCCTCGGGCCAACGGGCAGCTTGCGCTACCCGCTCGAAAGTGACCAGGTACGCTTCTGGGTCATCCAGAGGCCCCATCTTCGTTAGCCGTATGGGTAACTGCGGGGGGCCTGCCAGTCCCTCGCTTCCCTCTCCCACCGGCCCAACGCTGGCACCTCGTCCTATTCCGTGTTGCACCCATCTTTCTTGTTGTTGCGTTATTTCCCTAACCAGCTGTCTTTGTTGTTCCTGGCCTTGAGCGGCCAGCTGCTGCAACAACTGCACTTGATGTTGCTGCTGTTGTTTTTGTTGCTCAGTGAGCCAATCAAATATCTGGGCAAGGTCCATTGTCCTGGCCATCCTCCCCTTCACCCCGGGGAGGCGCCTTCCGCCCTTCTTGGGGTTCACCGCCGTTTTGGGCGGGTTGCTCCCCCCCTTTTTTTGTGTACCCCCTTTTAGCCTAGGGGTTCGGGGCTATGCCCCCATTCTCCACCATCTGTCAGGGGGTTCACTCACCACCGTAGCGGGGTGTGACGGACCAGGCCATGTCTGGGCACAGCTGAGGGTGTCCGCTCAGGGCGAATTGCTCAAATCCGGGGCCCCTTACAGCCCCCAGACTGGTGACCTCTCCAAACAGGCCACAAACCAGTCCCACAGAGCGCTTCAGCTGCCTGCCTGAAGCCTCACGAGCAAAACCCCTCTGACACCCCAGCAATATCCGTGCCCCAGATGGCCCTGGGCCTATACACAGGTGGGGGGGTCCTAGCACCCAATCCCACCTACCCCGAACAAGTTCTGTCCGGTCCCAAGAAACCAGCCACAGATCCTTGGTCAATTTACCCTCTGGACCTTACCCACAAATCACACTGGGCCAATCCTTTAGAATCTATATCTAAAGGTTTATTATTACAATAAAGAAAAGCATGAGAGAGATTAGTACGTTACATGCACCAAATCTCCCAGTCCTCGATGCAGGCTCTAGCAGAGATGTTACAGCTGCTGGTTTAAAAGTTCTTGTTGCACATCCTAGCATCAGGATGGGTTCACAGGTCTTCCGGGCTCTTCGATCCCTGCAATGCTGCCTCTGGGATGAAGTGCTGAGCTGAGAACAAAATGGCATCAACCACATGGCCTCTTTATACCTCCTTCCTGGCCTCTTCTAGTATGTAGCCGGTCACCTGGTCAGAGGCCAATCTCTGTGTTCCCTGCTGGCTGCTCTCAGGTGACAGCCCCCATTCTTTAGGTGTGTCCTTGGCCCATTGAGAGCCATTGTTCCACAGTGCCTCGGTAATTAGCATGTCCACAGGCCCAGCCCTGCCCAATGCTTAACCACATGCAGGGAAATCTTCAGTGTCCATACAAGTACATGCTAATAATTGCACACACAGACATTATACAAACACATGAACAGCGTACATAGGATTATCAGATAATAAGCTTCTATTCAATACCTCATATGGTCCCCTCCTATACCATTTTTGGGGCCAACACCCACACCTATGGGTGCATCAGTGATCTGGCTGCTCCCCTCAAGATCCAGCAACGTGACACGGGGATCTGTCGTCTGCCTCCGGAATCAGCTCCTTCTGCTGGCAGAGTACCTTCCCTCTGGTGGGGCTTCTCCTCTTTCTTCCAGGCCGTGTCATCCTCTTCGCCACACTGCCCTTCGGCAGTGCCCAAGTCTGTCTCTGAGCCCCCCTTCCGGGGGTTGTTGTTTCTCCACCGGGCCGTTATGCAGGCCCTGCAGTCTGGGGGGTTTGTTTGGCTAGAGCTCCCCAGCCCTGCTCTATCTCCAGGAAGCCTCCTGCTTCCCCAGCAGCCAGGCCCTCACTGACCTTCCTCCTGGGAGCTGCCGCCCAGGTTCTTATATAGCCCCCAGCTGGGCCCTCATCCCCTAATGCAGCCCCAGCTGGGGCTAAACTCCCCAGCCCTGCTTCAGGCTGGGGTTTGCCCTTAAAGGGCCAGTGCAGGGCGAACGCCCTGTCACAAGGTCATAGACCCCTTTTCACCTTGGGAATTAGGAAATAGCTGGAGTAGAAGCCCTTGGTTTCTGAAACCCGGTGGTACCCATTCCACCGGTCCCACCTGGGGCAACTGGGACAACTCCTGTTCAAGGAGGCGCTCGTGAGAAGGGTCCCTGAAGAGGGATGGAGAAGGGGGATGGGAAGGTGGTGTGGAGGATAGTTGGAGGGTATAGCCATACTGGATAGTGGCTGATGTAATGTCCCTCCATGTCAGGAGGAAGGGGTGGAGTCTGAAGGAAAACAGCCAGGCAGGATCTTGGGAGTCCCATATGCCGCCTTTGGGCGCACCCTCAAAAGGAACGCTTCCGCTGGGGTTTAGTATGGCTAGTCGACTGCTGGCCAGACAGAGGATGGTGGCCCGGTTTCCTTTTGGAGGGCTTCGGGCAGGAATGAGCCGTATCCTGGTGTGGATAATGGCCCTTTGGTTGAGAAGTCTGGGGTTTAAATTTCTTCCTCTCAGTCCCGGGGATATATAAGCCCAGAGTTTTTAGCATTGTACGGGAGTCCTTAAGCCCATGCTACTTAGTGCCCATCTGTTCTGCAAACAGGGTGCTCGTATCGAAGGGGATATGAATTTTGAAGGGGGGATGAATTTCTGTGCCTCTGGAGACAGGCCCAACAGGAGGAGCCAAGCTGCATGCCTCATGGAGATGGCAGAAGCCATGGAGCAAGCCACCAAATCCGCCGCATCTGACGCCTCTTGCAGCGTTGCCAAGGCCACTGAAGACCCCTCAGCCACCAGGGCCTTCAACGCCATTTGAAGCCCATCTGGCAGGGAGGACTCAAACTTGGCCAACCTCGTAGCAAGAGAACAATGCCTGATGATTTGCCACCCACAACTGAAAGTTGGCTGAAGAATAAAGTTTTCTGCCAAACAAGTCCAGGCGTTTAGAGTCTTTATTCTTAGAGGTGGGTGCTGGTGCTCCCTGTGCTTGACTGATTCCACCACAAGGGAGTTGGGTGGGTATACAGGTAGTTGTGGTCCCCCGCCGGGACGAAATAAATCCATTCTGCCCTCTTGGCTATAAGTGGGCTAGAGGAAGGGGTTTGCCACAGAGTCTTGGCAATCACCTTGTGTAGGGGTAAGGCCACCCTGGCGGGGCCCACTTGTCCCAGGACTCTGAACAGCAAGTCTGAGGTCTCCTGCACCTCCTCAGCTTGGAGGCCCAAACCATTAGCCACCTGCCTAAGGAAGTCCTGGTGGGCACTCGAGTCATCTGGGGGCACCACCAGGGAAGAAGCCACTATCTCCTCATCTGGCAATGAGAAAGAGGAGGCCGGAGCTGGCTGACCTTCCTCTCTAGCGGGGGGGAGGGGTGTGCTGGTCACTTGCCCTGACTGCCTGCTGCAGACGGGGTAATGTCCCTGCATCACCTGGTTGCCCACAAGGCACTGGGGGAACCAAAGGGACTTGCGATGCTCCAGCAACTGAACGGGTAAGCAGGGGTTGGACCGGGAAACCCCAGGGAGTCCATCAGCACCACTGCGCTTGCCACTGAGACAGAGGCCATGGCATGCCCTGGGACAGCACCGGTGGTGCTGAGGTGGATAGCGCTGAGAGCTGCACCAACTGCTGTTCTGGAGGGATGGAAGCCAAGTCCGAGGCCACACTGCATGACCACATACTTCCTGATGCCCAAGACAAGGACCTCGTATGGCGAATGCTTTGGTTCTGGGACTCTGCCACCGACAGAGACCTCGGTGACTAGGAGCACCTGGTGTTTCTCCTAGAGCTACAGTGCTCAGAAGATCTACCCCTTGAATCTGGAGACCTGTGTAGAAGAGGGGGGCCTCCATGCTGTGACAGACTGGGACTGACGAGATGACCCTTTACGACCCAGTGCTGGTGAGTATCTACAGCATGGCGAATAGTGCTGAGGCCGTGGGGAGACATCCCTAGGCCAATGTGGCAAGTAGGAAGACCCAGTATCTCTCCGGTGCTGTTGGTGCGGGGGGGGGGGGTTAGTATTTCCGGCAGTCTGTGCACCGACTCCGGTGATGTGGGAAACTGTGTGTCATGCCCCAGCCTCTCTCTGATGGACCTATGGGGACTTCGAGGTATTCTCCTCTCGGACACCAGAGGAGAGTGGGACCGGATGGTACTTGGTGACTGAGGGCCAAATGGTGGCTCCCCCCATGCCGAGGTCCGGTCAGTGCCGGTACTGGCATGGTCTGAATGTCCTGTGCAGCCTGGAAGGTCTCCGGTATGGAGGGAAGACGGATCTCCAGCACCAGGGAAGGCAACCAGGTAAGAGGGCTTGGTGTTGCCTGGGCCTTCTCCTGCCTGTCAGCCGACAGGTCGCCCTTCTTCCCCTTGTCTCTACGTGGGGACTTGTCTCTGCCCGGCTTCTTAGCTTTCTTCGCTGGGGCCGTAGGTGGCCAATTGTGCCGAGGCACTGAGGCCGGTGTTGTGGTACGCACTGATGCACGGGTGCTCGGTGCCGAATCCGACATTTGGTCTTGCAGAGCAAGCACGGACCCCATTAGTAGAATGCTCCTTTATTTAGTGGCTCTGGGTTGGAAGGACATGCAAATTCTACACTTGTCCAAGATGTGTCCTTCCCCCAGGTAGCAAAGACAAGAAGCATGCAGATCGCTGACTGGCATAGGCCTGTGGCATGCGGCACAAACGTTGAAGCCAGGGCCATGCCCTGCCCCCCAAGCAAAGTCTCTAGGAGAATCAAGAGTCCAATTATTTACAGGTACTTAAAGTGATAACACTATTTATGAGACAATAAGAGTAGGGAATGATAGCTGGAGCATGCTGTTCCAAGCGCCATCACTGGCGGTAAGAAGGAACTGAGAATCATAGAATCCTAGGGCTAGAAGAGACCTCAGGAGGTCATTGAATCCAGCCTCTTGCCCAAAGCAGGACCAACCCCTAAATCAACCCAGCCAGGGCTTGTCAAGCCGAGACTTAAAAACCTCTAGGGATCAAGAGTCCACCCCCTCCCTAGGTAACCCATTCCAGTGCTTCACCTCCATCTTAGGGAAATAGTTTTTCCTAATATCCAACCTGGACCTCCCCCACTGTAACTTGAGACCATTGCTCCTTGTTCTGCCATCCGTCACTACTGAGAACAGCCTCTCTCCATCCTCTTTGGAACCTCCCTTCAGGAAGTTGAAAGCTGCTCTCAAATCCCCCCTCACTCTTCACTTCTGCAGACTAAATAACCCAAAATCCATTAGCCTCTCCTCATAGGTCATGTGCTCCAGCCCCCTAATAATTTTGGTTGCCATCCTCTAGACCCTCTCCAATGTGTCCACATCCTTTCTATAGTGGGGGGCCCAGAACTGGACACAATACTCCAGATGTGGCCTCATCAGTGGTGAATAAAGGGGAATAATGACATCTCTGGATCTGCTGGCAATGCTCCTCTTAATGCAACCTAATATGCCATTAGCCTTCTTGGCTACAAGGGCACACTGTTGACTCATATCCAGCTTCTCATCCACTGTAACCCCCAGGTCCTTTTTTGCAGAACTGCTACTTAGCCAGTTGGTCCCCAGCCTGTAACAATACTTGGGATTCTTCCGTCCCAAGTGCAGGACTCTGCAACTTGTCCTTGTTGAACCTCATCAGATTTCTTTTGGACCAATCCTCCAATCTGTCTAGGTCACTCTGGACCCTATCCCTGACCTCCAGCGTATCTACCTCTCTCCCTAGCTTAGTGTCATCCGCAAACTTGCTGAGGGTGCAATCCATCCCCTCATCCAGGTCATTAATAAAGATGTTGAACAAAACTGGCCCTAGAACTGATCCTTGGGGCACTTCGCTAGAAACCGACCACCAGCCGAACATCAAGCTGTTGATCACTACCCATTGGGCCCGACAAGCTAGCCAGCTTTCCAGACACGTTATCCAATCCATACTCCCTTAACTTGCTGGCAAGAATATTGTGGGAGACCGTATCAAAAGCCTTGCTAAAGTCAAGGTATATCACATCCACTGACTTTCCCACGTCCACCGAGCCAGTTACCTCATCATAGAAGCTAATCAGATTGGTCAGGTATGACTTGCTGTAGTCCGGTGGGGTGCATCCCCAGAGGAATGAGGGGTGTCCTCCTTGGGGTCAGTGGGTGGCCACTCCAACCCACTCCAGAGAAGGAAGAGCAGGAGCAGGGTGCAGATGCTGTTCTCCTCCTCCCCCCCCCCCCGCCTCCTGTTTCTGCTGCCCTGCACCAGCCGGAGCTCTCCCCACCCTACCCAGCCACCTCTCCCCCTGCACACCGCTGCTGCTGACCACCACCAGCTGCTGCTGCCTGGGAGGGACTGCCAGCCTGCCCTGCCCCCTGACTCCAGAGAAAGAAGACCCCACCAGCACCTACCACCCAGAGGCCTTCCCTGGCTGGCTGCTACCCACCTACTGCTGCTGCGCCCCACCAAGGAGGAGAAGAGGAGAACCATCACCCAGACCTGTGGAGGGGGTTTGTTCATGAAACTGAGCCTTTTTTCACCTGCTCCTGGGGTGGTGGAGAACTGAGCTGTTAAAAGGGGGCCTGGGGGAGAGGCTCAGAGCCCTCTCCCCAGTCCAGCTGCCCCCCCTTCCTACTGCCACCCCCCTCTCCACCACCTGGACTTTCTCTTCGCCCCTCCATGGGGCTGCTGCTCCACCTGGGACTGAGCTGCAGCAGCAGCGGTGGGTGAGGTTGAGCCCTCACAAGTGCTCGTGGGCGTGCTCCCTCCTGTAGTGTTTTAGATGCTGCTTGTAATTATTAGAACTGGGAGCACTGGCTGTTGGGCGTCTGGAAGCACAGGAAACAGGAAGGAGGGGGGAGGAGATGAGCCAAGGCTGAGTGAGAGCTACAGAAGGGTGCAGCAGCAGCAGCAGCTTTGTAAAGAGGTTTCACTTTTGGTAAATAAAGGCCTGTTGAAGTTTGTTACTACCTTGCTTGCATGATACAACACCTCTCCAGCCCCTTGGACTTGGCCCCCCTCCCTCAGCTACTTTTGGCTGGGGGGCCTCCCTTACCCCTGTGTGACAGGGCGAACAGGCCCCCGCACTGCAGGGCAGGGAGGTAGCCCAAGCCCAGCTGGTGGAGAGGGCCCCACCCTTCCAGCCCTGATGGGCATGCTCCCAGCAGAGGCCGGGTATAAAGGCAGAGGGAGCCCGGCAGGCAGGGAAACCGCTGGGTGAGGGAGGAGACCAGGCCAGGCCAGGCCAGGGTTGGGTTTTTGTAGCCGCTGGGACCGGACTTGCTGCCTGTGCTGGACCCTGACCCCGAGGAAGCAGCCCCTGACCCTGGGAGACCAGAGCATACCCACAACCCCGGCAGGTACTGCCTCAGAGGCAAATGGGCCCCAGGGGAACCGGGCCGTGGTAGGAAGCAGCCCAGGGCAAAGGATATAAAGTTTGGCTGGATTCCCTGCCGAGCTGGCAGGAGCCACAGACCCTGCCTAAAGGGCCTTGGGCTGGGACCTGGTGGAGAGGGAGGGCCTGGGTCTCCCTACCATGCAGCCCCCCCCCCCCCGGATAACCAGGCCTGGGGCCAGGAGAGGCTTCCCCGAGGGACTAGGCCTCTGGTACCATATATCCCCTGAGAGAGGGGCCTGGACTTTGGGGTGCAGGGACTGCCCTTTGGCCTGGTCGGAGGAAGCCCGAGAGGGCACCAGCCCTAACACTGCCGGCCCCCCTGGTAGTCCAGCCTCCACGGCTGCCCCTCCTCCAACCAACGGCTCTGCTCGGGAGCCAGAGGCACCCCCTCTGGCGTGCCCAGGTGGGCCCCGCCTCTATTCAAACTGTCCCTGCAGGGCCTGAGGAGGAGAGGGTGGCGCAGTTGCTGCTGGGTGAGGGAGAGGGCTGCCCCCAGGGGGAGGTTTCCCTACCCCCCCTCTCTCCCTCGCCTCCCCGCCCCGCCCCCCCCCCCCCCGAACACCATCAGCACCCTCTGGCCTCGCCCCTGCTGAACAGCCCTCCACCTCCACCTTGGAGGGCTGGACGCTTGTCCGGTGGAAGCGCTGAGCCCGTGCTCTGCCAAGGAGAGTGGGAAGGCCCCCTTCCAAAAAGTCCAGAGGCAGGCTGGCCCTGCCGAGAACGCCCCCGGCGAGTGTCACCAGGAGGCGCCGGCTCAGGAAGCAGTGGCAGTGAGAGGGGATGATGCCGTCTCCCCTGCGGAGCCCATCCCTGAGGAGGCCTCGGATGGAGCTCCCCCGGCCCCGGTACCATCTGTACCCCCTGTCGCCACCACTGAGGTAGCTGTTGCCTCGGCAGCCGGCGGGGAGGGCTCTGGGGCCGTGGGGATGGAGTTGAGCTCCATCTTTGAGGAGATCGAGGCCCTGGGTCTGACCCCGCTCACCCAGGGGGAGGACGACCTCTTGCCAGCCACGCCCTCCTCCTCCCTCCCCCATGTCCCAGGCGGCCTCCTCTGTCCTCATCCCCAGGGCGCCCCTGGTGTCCGCCGTTGGCCTGGCTGCTTCGGACGCCCCGTTTGAGGCCGCCAAGCCCTCGGGGCAATGGCTGGCGCCAAGTGGCTAGGTCCTGGGCTTGAGGGTGCCCCCTCCTCCTCTGCCTGTGAGGCAGGGTGGTCACCTTCCCTTCCTGTTGGGGGCCCCATCAGTACAGGCCCCCTCCCTGTTCTTGTCCCCCCGGTTCCCGTTCAGGAGGTGCCGCAGCCTGGTGGCCTGGACCCCGGAGACCTTTCCTGTGACCTCACCCAAAGCTCTGACCCCCCTCCCTGTCCCGATCCCTCCCTCGCCCTCGTTCACTCTTGGCCCCGACCCTACCTTTATTTACGAACCCGTTTCCAGCCCTGAATCCTCCCCCTTTCCGGATCCATCTCCCACCACCGTCCTCATCCCCACTTCCGTCCCCGACCTACCCTCCAGCCCTGATCCTTCCCCCCTTCCCACCCCCACCGTGATGTCCGTCCCCCTGCCTTCATCCTTCCATCTGCCCCCTCCTCCTGCCTCCACCGCGACGCCTGTTCTGCCTCCACCGTCCGTCCCCCCCCCCCCCCAAAACCACTGTTATTGCCACCCCCGCAGGGGGCTATGGCGCTCTCGTGAACTGCGGGTGGCCCTCGGGGTGGTATTCGTATCCCCAGTCCCATAGGGGCTGCCTTATTCCCTCCGCTGCCCCTTTCCACGCCAGGGTTGGAGACAGGCAGCTGTTGGTGCTGCGCCACGCCGGGGATCAGATCCCTGCTTGCCCGTCTCCGTGGCCCGTGAGCTCCATCTGGGGGCCTGGATGGAGGAGAACCGCAGTATCCCCTCAGTGCTGGGGGCTGAGCTGCGCCAGTTCCTCGCAGATAACTGCATGACCAAGGGCAAGGTGCAGCTCGCCCTTCAGCGCTGGGGAGACTTTCACTCCATTCTCTGGGCTACAAGAACCCTCTTGCAGGAGGGGAGAGGGACCAATAGGCAGGACATCGCAGCCTACCGCCGGACCCGCAGGTTCCGGGATGTTCTCCTTACCTTCAGGTCGGAGTGCGGTTTGTTGTGGGGCCTGCAGGGGGCCGACAATCACCCTGCCCATGAGGATCCACCCCAGCCCTCATCGTGAAGGACACCGTCATCGCCACCTTAAATGCCCGGGGCTGTAGGGCGGGTCTCCGCAGGATCCAGGTGCTCTCCTTCCTTCGGGAGGGGGGGTACTCGGTGGTTTTCCTGCAGGAGACCCACACGACTCCAGCCATAGAGGCTGGCTGGCAGCTGGAGTGGAGGGATGGGGTGCATTTCAGCCACCTCGGTGCTCGCTCAGCAGGGGTGGTCACCCTGTTCTCCCCTGCCCTACGGCCCGAGGTGCTGCGGGTCACTGAGGTTGTCCCGGGCCACCTGCTGTATGTCTGTGCCCACGTGGAGGGGCTGCCGTTGAACTTAGTCAATGTCTACGCCCTGAACGTGGGACTGGACCACGTTACCTTTTATCGGCAGGCGGCCACCTTCCTCAGCGCCCTGGATCCTTGTGAGTGTCCGGTCCTGGGCGGGGATTTCAACACCACCCTCAAGGACCAGGACAGCTCAGGACTTGGGAACTGCCAGGCTGTGGCAGGCGTCCTCAGGGAGATCGTAGATCACCACTCCCTGGTGGATGTCTGGCACAACCACCACTGGGACGACACCACTACTTTTACATTCGTCCGGGTGAGGGACGATCGGTCTATCTGGCACGGGCCCACTTCTCCAGCGGCCAGCCGGCCCCGTTCACAGACCACCATTTGGTGCTCACGAGAGCCTCTCTTAGTCAGGAGAGGCTGGGGCGGGCCTATTGGCATTTCAACAATAGCTTGCTGGAGGACTTGGGCTTCGTGGCATCATTCTGGGAGTTCTGGCAGGCCTGGCGGGGGCAGTGGCCCGCCTTTCCCTCGTTGCGGGGCGCCAGCCGGCAGAGGGATGCGGCGGTAGAGCAGCTGGAACAGGAGGTTTTGAAGCTTGAGAGGCGCCGGTTGGCGATGAGTACCGGGAGAAGCTGGAGGAACTCCGGGCCCACGAGGACAACCGGGCCTGGGGCGCCTTTGTTCAATCCCGCATCCATCTCTTTTGGGAGATGGATCGTGGCTCCTGCTTCTTCTACACCCTGGAGAAAAAGAGGCAGAGGACGGCACCCCGCCCATGGATCCAGAGAAGATGCATGGAAGGGCCAGGGCCTTCTACGCCAGTTTGTTTTCCCCGGATCTGACCGAAGCCGACGCCTGCAGGGTGCTCTGGACCGAGCTCCCGACGGTCAGCGCGGGCGACCAGGACCGGCTAGAGCTGCCCCTTGCTCTGGCGGAGTTCTTGAAAGCCCTCCGTCTCATGCTCAACAATAAAACCCCGGGCATGGACGGGCTGACCGTGGAGTTCTACCGCGTGTTCTGGGACGTCCTCGGCCCAGACCTTGTCACTCTCTGGGCCAAGTCCATGGAGAGCGGGGTCCTCCCTCTGTCATGCAGGGGAGCCATGCTCTCCTTATTGCCGAAGAAGGGGGACCTCTGCTACCTTCGGAATTGGCGTCCCGTCTTGCTCCTCAACACGGACTATAAAGTCATAACAAAGGCCATCTCGCTGCGACTGCGGTCCGTGCTGGCGGATGTGATCCACCCCAACCAGACCTATACCGTCCCGGGCCGCAGCATCTTTGACAATCTGTACCTGGTCCGGGATCTCTTAGAGCTCGGGTGTAGGGACGGCTTGTCGTTCGCCCTCCTGTCCCTGGACCAGGAGAAGGCGTTCGACAGGATGGACCACGGGTATCTCCTGGGAACCCTGCAGGCCTTCGGCTTCGGGCCCCGGTTTGTGGGTTTTCTCCGGGTGCTGTACGCCCTCGCGGAGTGTTTGGTCAGGCTCAACTGGACCCTGACCGAGCCGGTCAGCTTCGGGCGGGGGGTACGTCAGGGGTGTCCGCTGTTGGGGCAGCTGTACGCTCTGGCGATCGAGCCCTTCCTCTGTCTCCTCCGTAGGAGGTTGACGGGGTTGGTGCTTTGGGAGCCGGGGCTGCGGCCGGTCCTGTCGGCGTACGCCGATGACGTGCTCCTCGTGGTCCAGGACCCGGGCGACCTGGCGCGGGTGGAGGCTTGCCAAGCCGTCTACTCGGCAGCCTCCTCCGCCCGGGTCAACTGGGTCAAGAGCTCTGGCCTGGTGGTCGGGGACGGGTGGCGGGCCGGCTCCCTCCCACCCGCGCTTCAGGCCATCAGGTGGAGCGCGGGTCCGCTGCTCTATCTGGGCGTTTATTTATCCGCCACGCATCCTTCTCCACCGGAAAACTGGCAAGGTTTGGAGGCCAGGGTGGGTGAGCGGCTGCGGAGATGGACGGGACTGCTCCGGTGTCTCTCCCTTCGCGGGAGAGCGCTGGTGCTCAATCAGCTGGTCCTGTCCATGCTCTGGCACCGGCTCAACACCCTGCGCCCGCACCCGGAGGTCCCGGCCAAGCTCCAGAGGGCAGCTTTGGGGTTCCTTTGGCCGGGACTGCACTGGGTCTCTGCAGGGGTCCTGTCTCTCCCCCTGGAGGAGGGGGGCCAGGGCCTGGTCTGTGTGCGCAGCCAGGTCCGGACCTTCCGCCTCCAGGCCCTGCAGAGACTCCTCTTTAGTGCAGGTAGTCCGGCATGGGGCACCTTGGCGCGCGCCTTCCGCCGCCGCCTCCGAGGGCTCCGATACGACCGGCAGCTCTTTTTCATCCACCCGAGGGGTCTTCCGCGAGACCTCTCAGAGCTGCCGGAATTCTACCAGGACCTCCTCCAGACCTGGAAGCTGTTCTCGGCGACCAGGTCCGTTGTGGCCTCCGAGGGAGCAGACCTCCTCGCAGAGCCCCTGCACCACAATCCAGCCTTGTGCGTGCGGGTGGTGGAGTCTCCCTCGGTGCGCCGGAGGCTGATCCTGGCAGAAACCACCATGGTCGGGGACCTCCTGGACTACAACAGGGGGGACTGGGTGGCTCCCCGAGCGCTCGCTCAACTCATGGGGCTCTCCACCCCTCGAACCCCCCTGCGCCTACTCCAGGAGGTGAAGGCGGCTTTGTCGCAGCCCGCTCGCGATCTCCTACAGAGAGCCCTGCGAGAGGGAACGCTCCGCCCCTCCCCTCCTGCAAAGCCTCCGTCCCTCTTTATTGGGCCCCTGTCCCGCGGGCCCCCCCGGCCTCCCCACCCTTGGACCCCCAGCCGGCTGCAAAATCTGCAGCCGGTCTGTTTCCGAACCGCGCCCAGGGAACAGCTGTACACGCTCGTGCTCCACGCTTTGCATTTCCCCACCCTCGTGTCCCGCCCCGATACAAAGTGGCGGGACTACCTCAGACCTATAGAGGGTGGGGAACCCCGATGGGCCAGCGTTTATTCGACCTTAATTCCGCGGCCCGTCGGGGACATCAGTTGGCGGCTCCTCCACGGAGCCGTGAGCACGGGCGTGTACTTGGCGCGGTTCACCCCTATCCCAGACACCTGCCCCTTTTGCGGCGTGAGGGAGAACCTGGCGCACGCCTACCTTGAATGCGCCAGGTTGCAGCCCCTATTCCGGCTCCTCCAGAACCTCTTATTGAGGTTCTGGCTGCACTTTTCCCCTCACCTTTTTATTTACGCACACCCAATCCGTACCACCTGTGCCCCCTTGAGGAGTGAACAGGAGAAGGCACCACCTGGACTTGTGGAGGGGGCTTCTAAAGACAGATTTTTTTTCATCTGTGCTTGGGTTGGTGGTAAGCGGAACTGCTGAGGGGGTTGGGGGAGGGGTACAGAGCCTGCCCCCCCTTCCCACTGCCACCACCCCCAATGCCCCCTCCACCACCTTTAACATCTCTGCCTTTAGCCAGCAGGGAGGAGAGGCTGCCGCTCCCTTCCCTTGGTTTCCCCCCGCACAAGTTCAGTGCTCTCCTCCCCAGCCTCCAATCTAGCAGGGAGGAGTGGCTAGCACTCCCCTCTGACCCCCCCCCCCTCCCCCCAATTGAGCACCCTCCTCCCCTCCCTTGGCCTTAGTTGGGAGGAGCGGTTGGCTCACCCTCCCCAGTCTCCTGCCCCCCCGCACTGGTTCCCACCCCTCCCCTGCCGGCTGGTTGGCAGGTAGGAGAAGTGGATTCCCTAGCCCTTCCCCCAAATCTTCACCTCCTCCAACCCCCCACCCCCGCTACAATGGAGGAGGTCCACGCCCCCTCTCCTGTTCCTGCAGACCCCAAAGGTCCCTCAATGCCACCAACCCCGCAGACCGCTACGGCTGATCTGCATACCCCTGACCCGGGTTCCGCACCTGCTACGGCCAATGCTCTCCCCCGATACAGGTGAGCCCTCCACCTTGGCCAACAAAAAGGGCCAGGGGAGGAAGAAGGGCAAGGGCCTGGCCCCTCCTCCAACCGACAGCTCTTCTCGGGAACCGGAGGTGCCCTCTCCAGCGTGCCCGGGTGAGCAGGCAGGCCCCGCTTCAGCTCAACCTGTCTCTGCGGGACCCGAGGAGGAGAGGGTGGCATGGTCGCTGCCAGGCGAGGGAGAGGGCTCCCCCCAGGGGGAGGCTTCCCTACCCCCCCTCCCTCCCTTGCCTCAATGCCCACCCAGAACAACAACTGTGCCCCCTGGCCTCACCCCTGCTGACCAGCCCTCCGCCTCGGACAGCTGGATGCTCGTCAATGGGAAGTGCAAAGCCCGCCTTCCCCAGGCTAAATCTCCCCCCCTCCAACGAGGAGGGTGGGAAGGCCCTCCTCCGAAAAATACCAAGCGGGGCCAGCGCTACTGAGAAGGTCCCCAACGAGCGCCAGCAGGAGGTGCCGGCCGAGGAAGCCGTGGCAGCGAGGGGGGATGGCGCTGTCCCCCACTGCGGAACCCACTCCTGAGGAGGCCTCGGGTGGAGCTCCCCCGGCACCATCAGTGCCCCCCATTGCCACTGCTGAGGTAATTGTTGCCTTGGCGGCTGGTGTGGAGGGCTCTGGGGCCGAGGGGATGGAGCTTAGCTCTATCTTCAAGGAGATCGAGGCCCTGGGTCTGACCCTGCTCACCCAGGGGGAGGACGACCCTCCGCCAGCGGGCCTCGGTCTGGGTGGTGACTCTGCTGCCCCTATACCAGCTGGAAATCTCCCCACCCTGCCCAGCCACCACCCGCCTGCTGAGGCCCTAGCTGATGGACCTTCTCCCCCTGGACGCCGCTGCTGCTGCTGCCTTCCACCACTGCTGGTGCTGCCGCCATCGTCCCTCCCCCACCTCCCCACTTCAGAGGGAGGAGAGAAGGACCCCATCATCACCAGCACCCACCATCTGGAATCCGCCACCTCGGCTGGCCACCGCTCACCTGCTGCTGCAGCCGCGCCACCTGCGCCCCGTCGAGGAGGTGAAGACAAGACCCCAACACCCGGACTTGGTTTTTTTTTTTTTTTTTTTTTTTTTTTTTCCCACCTGTGCTCCTGGAGTGGTGGTAAGTTGAGCTGCTGAGCTGGGCCAGGGGAGAGGGGCGGAGCCCTCCCCCCCCCCCCCCCAGTCCAGCTGCCCCCTTCCTGGTGTCACCGCCCCCTTCCTGGTGTCACCGCCCCCAACGCCCCCTCCACCACCCCTTAACACCTGGACTTTCTCTTCACCCCTCAATGGGGCTGCTGCTCCACCACTCCACCTGGGACTGAGCTGCTGCAGCAGCAGGCGAGGTTGAGCCCCCACAAGCGCTTGTGGGCGTGCTCCCCTCCCCACCCCCTTGGACTTGGCCCCGCCATCTGCCACACCCCATCCTTCACCTGCAGTTCCCCCCACCGGCTCTGGGGGTGATCCACCTGTGTCCCCCAGAGCATACGCTCAGGTGACCACTGCCGCCCCCCCACATGCCGCCGCATCATCGGCCCCAACCGCCGCCTCCAGCTCCATCCCTGGCACTGGCTGAGGAATCCGTGGCAGTGAGGAGGGATGGCACCATCCTTCCTGTGGAGCCCATTCCCGAGGAGGCCTCGGGTGGAGCTCCCCTGGCCCCAGTACCATCAGTGCCCCCCCGTCGCCACTGCTGAGGTAATTGTTGCCTCAGCGGCCAGCGGGGAGGGCTCTGGGGCTGAGGGGATGGAGCTTAGCTCCATCTTCAAGGAGATCGAGGCCCTGGGTCTGACACCGCTCACCTAGGGGGAGGACGACCCTCCGCCAGCGGGCCTCGGTCTGGGCAGCGACCCTGTCGCGCCGCCCCCTCCTCTCCCCAACCCTACGCCCCAGGTGGCCGACCCTGTCCTCACACTAGGGGTGCCCTTGGTGCTGCCCATCAGCGCGGCTGACTCAGGTGCCATAGCTGAAGCCGCTGAGCCCTCGGGCGACGGCTGGCGCCGAGCGGCCAGGTCCCAGGCTTGAGGGCACCCCCCCTTCCGCAACTCAGGCGGGGCGGTCATCTTCCTTCCCTGTTGGGGGCCCAATAGAGAACATCGCTTCAGTCGATGCCGTTGTTGCAGACTCGTGCTCTGGTCAACCATCTGAGCCCAGCGTCGGAGCGGGCCCCCTTCCTGTTCCTGATCCCCCGGTCCCCACTCGTGTGGCGCCGCAGCCCAGTGGCACAGACCTGGGGGACCTTTCCCGTGACCCCGCCCAAAGCTCTGGTCCCCTTCCCTGTCCCAATCCTCCCCTCACCCCCGTTTGTGCCCTTGGTCCTGATCCCACCCTTTATGAACCCATTTCCAGCCCTGAGTCCACTCCCTTTCCTGACCCCTCTCCTACCAGGACCCTCATCCCGCCATCCGCTCCTGACCTACTGTCCGGCCCTGAGCCAATCTCCCCTCCCGCCCCCATTGCGATACCCACTCCCCTGCCACCGATTTCCCCCATCCTACCCCCCCCTCCTGCCCCCACTGCGATGCCTGCTTCCCCTCCAGCATCCCCACATCCCTGGAGTGGGGGGACGGGGTGTATTTTAGCCACCTCAGCACCCGCTTGGCTGGGACGGTCACCGTTCTCCCCTGCCCTACGGCCCAAGGTGCTGGGGGTCACCAAGGAATTAAACCTCATTCCAGGAGGAATAACAGGTAGTTCGAACTAGGGCTTTATTTTGAGCTACTGGGTCCCTGCTGCGTGTAGACATGGGCAGTTAGTCCGGACTTGTAAATTTCAAAAATGGCCACCGGCCGTGAAGATGCAAATCAAGCACGGGATATTTAAATCCCAGGCTTGATTTGCAACTTTAAATGCCTACATTAGCCTCCCTAGTTCGAACTAGGGGGCTAGTGTAGACATACCCTTAGTCAGGAGAGGCTGGGGCCGGCCTATTGACACTTCTACAATAGCTTGCTGGAGGACGTGGGCTTCGTGGCGTCCTTCCGGGAGTTCTGGCAGGCCTGGCGGGGGCAGGGGCCCGCCTTTCCCTCGGCGCGGCGATGGTGGGATGTGGGGAAGGTGCGCGCCCGGCTCTTCTGCCGTGACTACTCCCGGGGCGCCAGCCGGCGGAGGGATGCGGCGATAGAGCAGTTGGAACGGGAGGTCTTGAAGCTTGAGAGATGCCTGGTATCCAACCCTGAGGATCCGCCCCTCCGTGAGGCATACTGGGAGAAGCGGGAGGAACTCTGGGCCCTTGAAGACCACAGGGCCCAGGGTGCCTTTGTTCGATCCCGCATCCGTCTCCTTCGGGAGATGGATTGCGGCTCCCGCTTCTTTTATGCTCTGGAAAAAAAAGGGGGGGGGGCTAGAAGGCACATCACCTGCCTTTTGGCAGAGGATGGCACCCCCGTCACGGATCCAGAGGAGATGTGTGGAAGGGCCAGGGCCTTCTACGCCGGTTTGTTCTTCCTGGATCCAACCGAAGCCGACGCCTACAGGGTTGTCATGATCATGAGGGGCTAACTACATCTAGCCAGGTGGAGTGGTCAATGGGAATGTAGGTAGGACTTTCAAACTGACAGAAAGGAATTTTTGGTTTTCCCCTCCTTTGTGGGAGTTCCCTCCAGCTACTGAAGGAGACAGACCTGTCTCTCAGAGGTGTAGTGAAGGGGGGGCATTTGCCCCCGGGTGCCACACCAGGGGGGTGCCGGGCTGGGCTGAGAGCGAAGTGCACGCTGCTCTGGCCCACGCGATGCTTTTGAACAGAGACCGGGAGTTGGCTATGTGCTCCCAGCTCTCTACACGCTGCGAGCTGAGGCAGCAGGGCCGGGTGGCAGCAGCGGCCACTTTAAAGGTTAGAATCTCTTACCCGGCTGTCCCATTCCTCCCGTGCCTGGCTCTTAGGATTACCAGGTAGACCCCCCCCCTCTGACGGGGAAGCTGATCCCCACACTCAGCCCAGCTGGCCGGCGGGTGCCGGCAGCGGGCAAGGGCCGGAAGCGGCCACAGCGGGCACCTGGGAGACCGCGGGGGAGAGCCGAACCCCGGCGGCCTTCCAGGGGCCGCCTGGAGTGAGTGCCACCGGCAGCCGCAGACAGTCAGGAGACCAGGCGGGCGGGCACTAGGGCCCAGGAAGCGCTCCCCGACGGAGGGGGTGTAGGAGGGCTGGACGCCGCCCATGACGCCCAAAAGGGCGAATGCGGGATCCGGAGGGGGGAGAGAGTAGGGGCTGGCTGTGCTCTCAAACCCCACAGGTGGAGGCGAGGCACTTGGAGGGCGGATGGATCCACAGGCAACGGCCCACCAAGGCGAAGCCGCGGACACCAGTGGGAAGTGTGGAAGGGATGGGCGGAGCCATGCAGCAACTGACGCCCAACCCAGACGAGCCCGGCGCGGGCTGCTAAGGAGCCAAGGAGCCCCAGGGACGCTGGTGATGTGACCGGAGGATGGCTAGAGTGAGCCGGGGACTGATAGGGAGAGACTGAGAAAGTGGGGGAGCTGCAAGGCAGGACTGATGACCCCGCTACACCCCCCCCCCCAAAAAAACCAGACACAGTTGATCGTGAGCAGGGGGAGGGACCAGCCGGGAGGCGGGGCTGGTGGGGGGTATCAGGGGCCGGGGGGGCTGGACGGGAGGAGGCAGGGCTGGAGGAAGGGGGGCGGGAAGCAGAGCTGGTGGGGGGTGGGGTGCAGCCACTGGCTGCAGCCGGAGTCCAACAGGCCGCACCCGTGGCAGGCACTCCCTCTAGTTCATAGGTTCCCAAATTGGGGGGAGTGCCTCCCCTTGAGGTGTGTGAAGAAGTTCCAGGGGGGGCACAAAGTGACCCAGCCCCCCCAAGAAAAAGCCCACGCTGGCGTTACCTCAAAGTTTATCTTTACCTGTTTGTTTTGCACTGTGGCTTCCCCAGGTCTGTCTCCCTCCCTCCTCCTGGGGCTACAGACAAACAAGCCCCAAAGCCACTTTGAAAAGGTGCTAATTTGGAGCTGACTTTGAAATGGTGCTAATTTCCCTGGGACAATAGGGGCCTTGGAGCTTGGCTCCTTGAATAATCATTGATTTTAAAGAGGCTCCAATGCGGGCAGAGTTGCAAACAGCTCCTAGCTCAGACTCAGGAAGGAACAAGTGGCACACGTGTTTTGAGTCCCCGGACTTGGTTGTGGGACCCCCCAAGCACCAGCTTAGCCGTCCTCTCCCCACATCCAGACCCCCTGAGTGCTGTGCCCTGCCCCCCTGCCCAGACCCCCCCCCCCACAAGTGCCCTGCTCCCCTGCCCAAAACCCCCACTGGTACCTGCCCCCCTGCCCAGACCCCACAAATGCCCTGCCCCCTCGCCCAGACCCCCATGAATACCATGCCCCCCCCCCAGAACCCAAATATCATGCCCCCCTGCCCAGACCTCCACGAGTGCCCTGCCCAGGGCCCCACCTGCCCCCTGCTCAGGGTGCCCCCTGCTTAGGGCCCCACCAGGACTCTGCTCTTGCCACCTACCTCCTGGCCAGACACCTACCCCCAGCTTGTTCCTGTACCCTATTTTCCTTCCAGATTCTGCACCCCCATCCCTATCCTACTCACTGGAAGCCCTGTCCCGCACACTGGATCCTTCATTTTGGCCCCACCTCAGAGTGTAGAGGGGCCCACAAATTCCACTAACCTTCAAACCCCAGAAGAATTAATCTGGCCTGATGCTTTGAGCCTCAGTCCTACCTACCCCCTGTGGAAACCATTTCATATTTAGCTAGAAGCCATCTTGTATATCAGAAACCATTTCAGCTTTTCTCTTTGGCGCACAGACCAGAGTGAACTTTCTGTCACCCCCATGTGCCAGGCCAGACAGATGTGCTATTGGTATGTGTTAATCGAGCTGGTTGGGACAGGAGATGCATTCCCTAGTACCTGCCCACCATCTTGCTGATAAGGTTTTGCTTTTCTAAGTTTAATTGATTATTTCTGTAATTGGATGCCCTGACGTCTGACTGTTTGGCTAAGGGTATAAAGATACTAGGATTGATTGTATTAGCAGCCTTACTGGACCCGGCTCTGCTGGGACCACGGTTGGCTCACTCTGTGCCTTATTGATCAATAAAGCTGTTTGTTAGCTGCCTAAACTGAGAGAGGCCTTTGCTTCACCAATTTGGAGGTTCCACCGAGATTCCTAACGCGCCACTTGCCCGTATGGACGGACCAGCACTCCACTTCCAAGCCTCTCAGAGCGCTCAAGAGAAGGTAAAGGGGATACCTGTTACAAAATCTCCTGGTTGAGGGCTTGGGATTTGGAGTGACGGCCAGCCATTGGGGTAAGGGGAGCTACGGAATTCAATTTTGTGGAGTGGCTAACATTTTGTCTGTCTGTGTGTGTCTTTGTCTATTAGGCCTGTCTTATGTGTGTCAGTTCCAAAAGTGCACACCGGTGTCTCTAGTGAGGCAGCCATGCGCTGGACCCTCTGTGTTCGGACGCTAAAAGCTGGTGTGGTGCCATTACTCTCTCTCGGCACACGGAACTGTGGGAAAGCTTTGTTGTCTCTGTCACTTGCGGACGTAATACTAACCTTTAACGCTAACCCCAGGCCATAGTATTTCCCCGTTCCGCCAGGCTGTCTCCAGGCGCCAGGACATGGTGTTCTGCTGGGCGGGGGCGGGTGCTGGAAACCCCTGCGAGCCAGGTGGACTTTGGTCCAGTGCCTCGCAAACAAAAAGGGGGGGGATCAGTGTGAGCAGGCAAACTCCCGGTTCATTGTCTTACAGAGTTTTTCAAAAGTGCATGCAGAAAAATGGGGGTAGGTCAGTCTACAGGAATTCCAGTGCCTACTAACGGCAGTCCGGCTTTCTTTATGTATACTCGGTATGGTAAAAATACTTGCAAGTTTTTGGATAAGTGGAATTCGTATACCCAAAACGATCCTAAACTGCAGTTTCCATTGGCAGGGACTTCTGATGCAACTAAAATTCTACATTTATGGGACAAGTATCAGAGGGGTAGCCGGGTTAGTCTGAATCTGCAAAAGCGGCGAGGAGTCCTGTGGCACCTTATAGACTAACTGAAGTGTTGGAGCATAAGCTTTTGTGGGCAAAGACCCACTTCATCAGATGCATGTAGTGGAACTTTCCAGAGGCAGGAATAAATATGCAGGCCAGAATCAGGCTGGAGATGACCAGGTGGATCCAATCAGGGAGGATGAGGCCCACTTCTAGCAGCTGATCTGGAGGTGTGCATTCCAAGAGAGGAGAAGCTGCTTTTGTAGTTAGCAAACCATTCACAGTCTTTGTTTAATCCAGAGTTGATTGTGTCAAACTTAAAGATGAACTGTAGCTCAGCAGTTTCTCTTTGAAGTCTGGTCCTGAAGTTTTTTTGCTGCAGGATGGCTACTTTTAGATCTGCAATTGTGTGTCCAGGAAGATTGAAGTGTTCCCCTACAGGTTTTTGTATGTTGCCATTCCTAATATCAGATTTGTGTCCATTGATTCTTTTACGTAGGGACTGTCCAGTTTGGCCGATGTATATAGCAGTGGGGCATTGTTGGCACATGATGGCATATATTACGTTAGTAGATGTGCAGGAGAATGAACCAGTGACAGTATGGCTGATCTTGTTAGGTCCTGTGATGGTGTTGCTGGTGTATATATGTGGGCAGAGTTGGCACCGAGGTTTGTTGCAAGGATTGGTTCCTGAGTTCGAGTTGTTATGGTGCGGTGTGTAGTTGCTGGTGAGAATATGCTTCGGGTTGGCGGGTTGTCTGTGGGCAAGGACTGGCCTGCCTCACAAGGCCTGTGAAAGCGAGGGATCATTGTCCAGGATGGGTTGTAGATCACTAATGATGCGTTGGAGAGGTTTTAGCTGAGGACTGTAGGGGTACGTCTAAACTACATGGCTCCGTCGACGGAGCCATGTAGATTTGTTGTTTTGGCAAAGGCAAATGAAGCCGCGATTTAAATGATCGCGGCTTCATTTAAATTTACATGGCTGCCGCGCTGAGCCGACAAACAGCTGATCAGCTGTTTGTCGGCTCAGCGCGGCAGCCATGTAAATTTAAATGAAGCCGCGATCATTTAAATCGCGGCTTCATTTGCCTTTGCCTATGTGTCTAATCTACATGCCTCTGATGACAGAGGCGTGTAGTCTAGACACAGCCTAGGTGATAGGCAGTGGTGTTCTGTTTGTTTCTTTCTTGGGCTTGTCTTGTAGTAGGAGGCTTCTGGGTACACGTCTGGCTCTGTCAATCTGTCTCCTCACTTCCTCGTGTGGGTATCGCAGTTTACAGAATGCTTGTTGAAGATCTTGTGGGTGTAGGTCTCTGTCTGAGGGGTTGGAGCATATGTGGTTGTACCTCAGTGCTTGGCTGTAAACAATGGATTGTGTGGTGTTTCCGGGATGGAAGCTGGAGGCATGCAGGTAAGTATAGCGGTCGGTAGGCTTTCGGTATAGGGTGGTGTTGATGTGACCGTCACTTAGTTGCACCATGGTGTCCAGGAAATGGACCTCCCGTGTAGACTGGTCCATGCTGAGGTTGATGGTGGGGTGGAAGCTGTTGAAATCGTGGTGAAATTCTTCCAGAGTCTCCTTCCCATGGGTCCAGATGATGAAGATGTCATCGATGTAGCGTAGGTAGAGAAGGGGTGTAAGTGGACGAGAGCTGAGGAAGCGTTGTTCCAGGTCAGCTATAAAAATGTTGGCGTATTGTGGGGCCATGCGGGTGCCCATAGCCGTGCCACTGGTCTGGAGGTATATATTGTCACCAAATCTGAAATAGTTGTGTGTGAGGATAAATTCACAGAGTTCAGCCACCAGTTGTGCTGTGGCATCATCAGGGATACTGATGAACAGTTTTATGGTTTGGGAAATGGGATCTGATGTTTGGCTTTCCTTTGTAACTAAGTTCTAGGCCCATGGAGTTTCCCCATGAGTATATTATTTTGTTACTTTTCCCTCTAGTCATTATGCTCACAACAGGAATATTGTGGTGATAATACAAGTTTTCTCCTTTCTTTTTACTAACCTGGTAGTGGTTAATGGTTGTGTCCTGGTTTGTACTTTAGGGGTGAGATTTCCCAAGTGATCTCTCCCCTGACTTTTCACATCAATACTTGGGTGGTGGCAGTGGAGATTTTATCCCCCCCCCAAAATCTTAAAACCCTAGATTTTGGAAATTTTATACCAAAGCCTGGTAGATAAGGTTTTGGGGTAAGTTTGCTGGCTCCCACTTCTGCATTTATCATGCCAGAGTGGGGAAGGAGCCATGACAAGGGTGCTCTGGACCGAGCTCCCGACGGTCAGCACGGGCGACCAAGACCAGCTAGAGCTGCATAAGAACATAACATAAGAATGGCCATACTGGGTCAGACCAAAGGTCCATCTAGCCCAGTAGCCTGTCTGCCAACGGTAACTAGTGCCAGGTGCCCCAGAGAGGGTGGACCGAAGACAATGATCAAGCGATTTGTCTCCTGCCATCCCTCTCCAGCCTCTGACAAACAGAGGCCAAGGACACCATTTTATCCCCTGGCTAATAGCCTTTTATGGACCTAACCTCCATGAATTTATCTAGCTCTTTTTTTTAAACTCGGTTATAGTCCTAGCCTTCACAGCCTCCTCTGGCAAGGAGTTCCACAGGTTGACTGTGCGTTGTGTGATGAAGAACTTTCTTTTATTAGTTTTAAACCTGCTACCCATTCCTTTCCTTTGGTGTCCTCTAGTTCTTCTATTATGGGAACTAATGAAGAACTTTTCTTTATGCACCCTCTCCACCCCACTCATGATTTTATAGACCTCTATCATATCCCCCTCAGTCTCCTCTCTTCTAAACTGAAAAGTCCCAGTCTCTTTAGCCTCTCCTCATATGGGACCCGTTCCAAACCCCTAATCATTTTAGTTGCCCTTTTCTGAACCCTTTCCAAGGCCAAAATATCTTTTTTGAGGCGAGGAGACCACATCTGTACACAGTATTCAAGATGTGGGCGTACCATAGTTTTATACAGGGGCAGTAAGATATTCTGGGTCTTATTTTCTATCCCTTTCCTAATAATTCCTAGCATCCTATTTGCTTTTTTGACTGCTGCTGCACACTGCACGGATGTTTTCAGAGAACTATCCACGATAACTCCAAGATCTCTTTCCTGATTAGTTGTAGCTAAATTAGCCCCCATCACACTGTACGTATAGTTGGGGTTATTTTTCCCGATGTGCATTACTTTACACTTATCCACATTAAATTTCATTTGCCATTTTGTTGCCCAATCACTCAGTTTGGTGAGATCTTCTTGGAGTCCCTCACAGTCTGCTTCTGTCTTGACTATCCTAAACAGTTTGGTATCATCTGCAAACTTTACCACCTCACTGCTTACCCCTTTCTCTAGTTCGTTTATGAATAAGCTGAAAAGGATTGGTCCCAGGACTGACCCTTGGGGTACACCACTAGTTACCCCTCTCCAATCTGAAAATTTACCATTTATTCCTACCCTTTGTTTCCTGTCTTTTAACCAGTTCTCAATCCATGTAAGGATCTTTCGAAAGCGGACAGGGGAGTTTGAGTGGGACTGCAAGAGATCCCACCGCTGAACAGGCTACCTGGTGAGAATGAGAGTACTCGCTTTTGGTGTGAGTGAGTTTGCTCAACTGTTTTGAACTTTGATTCTGATTTCAGGTGACTGCAGTTTCAGTTTCAGCTGCTGTGGCAGTTGGGACTGAGTGCCTGACCCTTTGTTTCCTCAATTGCTCTCTTGATTGCATCTGGTCAGCCTTCCCCTGTGTGACTCACAAGGAGGCAGGCCTGGCCCAGGCAAGCAGGATTTAAAAGCCAGAGGCAGAGCGACCAGAGAGCGAAAGCAGACAGGGGAGTTTGGGTATGTCTACACTACAAAGTTAATTCGAACTAATGGACGTTAGTTCGAATTAACTTTGATAGGCACTACACTAGCAATTAGTTGAGCCCCAGGTCCAGTCATCCCTCCCGCAAGGCTGGGGGAGGGGCTTTTAGAAGTGGGCTGACACCTGCCCACCTCTGGGATTTCATATTTGCAATATGCTCTTGGTGAATCCATGTTGACTATTCCTGATCACTTTCCCCTCTTCCAAGTGCCTCAAAATGGATTCCTTGAGGATCCCCTCCATGATTTTTCCGGGGACTGAGGTGAGGCTGACTGGGCTGTAGTTCCCTGGATTGTCCTTCCCTTTTCTGAAGATGGGCACTACATTTGCCTTTTTCCAATCATCCGGGATCTCTCCCGATCTCCACGAGTTTTCAAAGATAATGGCCAAAGGCTCCACAATGACACTTGCCAACTCCCTCAGTACCCTCGGATGCATTAAATCCGGACCCATGGATTTGTGTATGTTTAGGTTTTCTAAATAGTTCCTAACCTGTTCTTTCCCCACCAAGGGCTGTCCACCTCCTTCCCATACTGCGTTGTCTAGTGCATTAGTCTGGGAGCTGATCTTGTCTGTAGAGACAGAGGCAAAAAAATCTGAGGAGGGAGGGACCAGAGAGAGTGCCCTATATAGTGCGGCATGTGTGTGCTTTTCCCGTATTTCTTAGGGAAAAACTTGTGGCACTGCGGCACGTGGCAGGAACACACACACCTCTGTTGAATGGACATGAGCAAGCACTCAGGGTCTGTCTACACTACAGCACTAATTCGAACTAGCAATTTGAATAAGCTAATTCGAATTAGTGCATCTAGACCTAAAAACTAATTTGAATTAGCGTTTTGCTAATTCGAACTAGCATGTCCACATTGAGTGGACCCTGAACCGAAGTTAAGGCTGGCCGGAAGCAGTGCCGGCAGGGCATCAGGTTAGGACTTAGAGCGTGGAGATGCTGTCTCAAGCTAGCCGAGGGCTGTGCTTATAGGGACCCAACCCCCAACCCGGACAGACAGTTCTCAGGGTTCCCCGCTTGCTTGTCTACTTCGATGAGGGACAGCAAAGCAGTCCTGTCTTGGAGTGCCCTGAGTGCCCACACTCGGGACACCACAGCACTCGGCCATCAGCCCGGCTGCACTTGCCGCAGGCTGCCATCGGGGGGGGGGGGAATCAATGGGGGGCTGTCAGGATCCCCTGCAGGAGAGCTTCCACCCCGAGGAGCCCGCAGAGCCACCCCAGTCCTCCCCATCGGAGGCTCGTACCCCATTCCTCCCTCACCTCCTTCCACTTACCCCTCCCTAGCCCCCCTTCCTGATGTAAAAAATAAAGAGAGTTTCTATTTTTGAACACGTGTCCTTTATTTAACAAAACTGGGAGGGGGGGATTAACCTCTGGGGAGACTGGGAAAAGGAGGTGAGAGGATGGAAGAGGGAAACCTGGGAGGAGGGAGCTGGAAGGGGGAAGCCGGGGGAAGAAGGAGGAGGGGAAGTATCAAACTATGGTACGCCATATCTTCAGTACTGTGTACAGATGTGGTCTCCTCACCTCAAAAAAGATATTTTGGCCTTGGAAAGGGTTCAGAAAAGGGCAACTAAAATGATCAGGGGTTGGGAACAGGTCCCATATGAAGAGAGGCTAAAGAGACTGGGACTTTTCAGCTTAGAAAAGAGGAGACTGAGGGAGGATATGATAGAGGTCTATAAAAGCATGAGTGGTGTGGAGAGGGTGCATACAGAAAAGTTCTCCATTAGTTCCCATAATAGAAGGACTAGAGGACACCAAATGAAATGAATGGGTAGCAGGCTTCAAACTAATAAAAGAAAGTTCTTCACAAAGCAAATAGTCAACCTGTGGAACTCCTTGCCGCAGGAGGCTGTGAAGGCTAGAACTAGAACAGAGTTTAAAGAGAAGTTAGATAAAGTCATGGAGGTTGGGTCCATGGAGTGCTATTAGCCAGGGGGTAGGAACAGTGTCCCTGGCCTCTGTTTGTGGAAGGCTGGAGAGGGATGGCAGGAGACAAATGGCTTAGTCATTGTCTTCGGTCCATCCCCTCCGGGGTAGCTGGTGTTGGCCACTGTCGGCAGACAGGATACTGTGCTAGATGGACCTTTGGTCTGACCCAGTACGGCTGTTCTTATGTTCTAAGCTCAGGGCTCAGGGTCGGGGGTCTCACTGGACCAACTTGATTTTCATGCACACCTGCTCCTGGGTTCACATGTGGCCTTTGGTGGCCAGGCTGGCAGCTATCCTGCCATAGATGGCCAGTTTCTGGTGGCTAGCACAGAGATTGTGGATGTTGGAGGCCTCCCCTCCCAAACCAGGATGAGGTCCACGATCTCCGCACTAGACCAGGCGGGCGCCCGCCTCTTGCAGCCCCGGGCAGGCTCCTGGGAGCCATCAGCCTGGTCCTGGGAAGAGGCGGAGGGCTGGGTGGCAGCAGGTGGCTGGCTCATGCCATGCCAGGTGCAGGGTCTGCTGGCTGGGTGCTGGCAGGCTTGCACCTGGCACGGGCACCGTAGCCAGCCCGTGCCCCTTTAAGGGCTCTGAGGCCAGGAGGGGGGTAAAAGAGTTTCCCTGGCTTGGCCCAGTCCTCGTACAATGAGGTTTACCTAGTTCAAATTAAGCGCTTCGCTAGTTTGAATTAAGTTCGAACTAGCGGTTTGCCTGTGTAGCGCCTATCAAAGTTAATTCGAACTAATGGCTGTTAGTTCGAATTAACTTTGTAGTGTAGACATACCCTCAGAGAAGAACCTGAGAATTCCTGCTAGGCCAACTTGGACAACTGAGGAAGTGTCTATGCTAGACTTTTTTTATTTCAATCTTCTGAGTTAATTGGTTTCCAATTAACTGCATATACTCATGATGTTTGTAAAGGCTAGTGTGGATGCTCCCTAGATGTTTTTTCTTTACCTGAGGGATCAGCAGCTCTCCCTTATTGTAAAAAAATTATTCTTTATCCACAAAAAGTTTAGGATTCCTACAATCCCCTATTGTTTTAGGAATTAGCTTTTGCTATAATCCAGTCTCCATCCAGCCCAGTGGTGGATATTCAGTACACTGTTATTCACTGACTGCTCAATTTAAAAAAAGGTGCCTGTACCAGCTGTAGTAACTGTTTATGATCAGAAGATAGCACAGTCATAATAATCAAACTCATGCCAGGAAACCAACTGTATTCCAGCTGGTACATAAACATTCCTTGCTTCTCTCTGTGAAACTAGACCTTTCAGTAAAAGTGATGAGACTGCTGAATTCCATGCACTTCCTTTAGCAGCTGCCAATGTCCCTGCCATTTGTCCTTTAAGTTCAACCTCTACCCATGAGCGGGGAAAAATCTCTCCGGTGATGGCTGAAAATGTAAGGCCATGTCTATACTTATGGCACCAGAGATCTATCTTCTGGCATTCAATTTAGTGGGTCGAGTAAAGACCTGCTAAATCGAATGCTGAGGGTACCTCTGGTTGGCGCAGGTACTCTTTGATTCACAAGGAGTAAGGGAAGCTGACGGGAGTGTTTGTTGTCATCAACCTCCCTCTGTGGAGATGGTGCCAAGCTCGGCTTAAGGTAGGTTGACCCCCAGCTACATTATTTACATAGTTGGAGTTGTGTACATTAAGCTGACCTTCCCCCCACAGTGTAGACTGTTACCTGTCTTTGGACCAGGCAAGGGAAAACCTTAGACTAGCTTCAGTGCTGCTCAAGTTCACCCTCTGTCTATTAGTACAGAATCTTAATGGTATGGCAGTACTCACACATCACATTCATGCTGGCAGTTTGGAGGCAGGCTGCAAGAGTTAGTTTCGATTTGCAGAATTCTTCCTTGACCATAAAAGGCAACACATGCTGAACTGCTTTATGAGTGGGTGTTGCTCATTCACACTTCCTCACTCATTCTGTAGGTTACATACATATTCATAAGCATGAATTTAATTAACTCTATTAAATCAATGTGGTTTCTAAGAAAGTTCCTGACCTTATTAGGGCTTTCCACTGTTTCACCATAACAGGAAGCTACTTAAACCTCATTTGTTCAACATAACAGGAAACCTACTTAAATTGTAGCTGAGAGAGCCAGAACCAAGGGAAGGGGGGCGGAAACAGTGGGGTCAACAGGGGGATCATGTCCAGCTGGCTACACTCCTATGGGGGGGGCAGGAAACAAGGAGCAGAGGGTATGGAAATATCAAAGAGAAAAACAGGAAGGCAGAACAGGGAAATTGGTAAGCACCTGAAGATTGGGTAGTTAAAACAAAGCAGATAAGAATCAAAGGCAATAACAGGACTCTATCTGCACATCCTAAACTCAGCACTCCAGTCATCTGAAGAAGTGGGCTGTGCCCACGAAAGCTCATGATCCCATCTACATGTTTTGTTAGTCTGTAAAGTGCTACCAGACCATTGGTTGTTTTTCAAGTTTATTCTATCTATTTTGGTTTCTCAGCAACAAAACTGTTTGGGTTCTATTTGAGATACCTAGCTAGACCTGAAAGGCATTGCCCTTAGCTGAGAGTATGGGAGCGAGAGCAGATCACAGTATCACAATGCAGCTTGCAAACCTTTGCTTACCTGAGATAAAACACTGTAGCCCACAGCAGCTCTCATTCACCATGCCTGTGTATTAGAGCTGTCTAACAAGAGGCACTTTGAGGGCAGAGTCTACCTGACAAATGGCTTAGTGGCAGGAGCGGATGGACTTGTTGACAATGTTGCCACAGCCTGTGACATTCAAGGATGGGCTGTTGGTTTCTGTCTAGCCCAGAGGTTCTCAAATTTTTTGGCCCATGGACCACCTGTCTCAATGTAAGCCTTTCCGTGGACCACCAGGTGCTAGGTTTCCATGTTTGCTTTATTGATGGCAGGGGTGGGGAACCTTTTTCGGGTTGGGGGGGGCCACTGACCTACAGAAAAATCAGTTGGGGACCACAGAAGTGAGAAGCAAAACAAAAAAAACTCTTCCAAAACCAACAACTCTCATTGATGTGGCCCCCAATTGAGCCACCTCACTCCTCTGGTGCTCCAGCCCCGCAAGGTGAGGGGAAGGGATGGGGGGCTGAGGTTCACAGCTTCCCATAGGCCAAATTTACTTTTCCTGGGGTTCCAGAGTTAGTGGATTTTATGGCCTCCCTTAGGCCCTGGGGTGGAGACAAAACTTAGGGGTTCAGTGTGCAGGACAGCGCTGCCAGTGTGTGGAATAGGGATGAGGATGCAGGATCTGGGCGAGAGGTGCAGTGCAGAAGGGGGAGGGTTGCGAGGTTGGGTGGGAGGTAGGGTACAGAAGCAGGCTGGGAGTAGGGTGTCTGGCCAGGGGGAGGGTGCGGAAGCAAGGGAGGGTGCAGTGTGTGGCCAGGAGGGAGGGTGCAAGGAGCAACAGTGGATGCAGGAGCAGGGTGGGGGTAGGTGTCTGGCCATGAGGGAGGGTGCAGGAGAGGACTGGGGGTAGGGTGTCTGACCAGGAGGGAGGGAGTGCCTGGGCAGGAGGGAGGGAGTGCCTGGGGATAGAGCTGGGGGGCAGAGTGGCTGAGGGGGTTCAGGGAGATGGGGGGCAGGGTGACCCTAAGAATAGGGCTGGGGTCAGGGTGGCTTGGGAGGCTGGGCGCAGCGCAGTGAGGCAGGGGCAGGTGAGTGGATGACCTGGGGTGTCCAGCCCTGCTGGGGGCAGGGGCCCAATCCATGGCACCCTCGGGGGGGACCAGCTTTGAGGCAGCTCAGCCCCTCCCCCCAGATGGAGTCCCTGTCAGTGCAAAGCCCCAAAGGGCCCTGTCGATGGTCTGAAAGTCCCCAAGGTTTGGGTCAGTGCTCCCTTTTTGCAGGGTGTAAACAGCCTGTAGGCTCAGTTCCTAGCAAATGTCCCTCTATCAGGGTATATCTGGCCCAGAGGTCAAGTCCCAAGCACAGTTCCCTCTATCACAGGTACTACAGCCTAGAGGCCCAGTCCAAAGGTAAGCCTCCCAAACTGCTAGGGAGCAGGGGTAGGGGGACCCAGGCCCTCCCGCTCCACTGGGTCCCAGCCCAGGGCCCTGTTGGCAGTGACAGGTTCCGCTGCCTGCTCGGCAGGGATTCCTACCGAAACGAGCCAAGTTTCCAGAGGACAATCCTCCACCCTGGGCTACTACCTACCGTTTCTGGAGCTCTGCTCCATTCTCGGGGTGTTGCTTGGCCTGTCATGCCCTCCCAGACAGCCTCACGGGCTGGGGCTGCTGAGGCTGCTCTGGAGCTCGGGCCTGAGCTCCCTCCCCTCTGGCAGTCCACCCCAACTGTGTGGCTCCCTGGGCTTTTATACCCTGTCTCCCCTGGGAGCATGCCCAGCAGGGCTGTGGGGGTGGGGCCTTTTCGGCCAGGGTAACTCCCTGTTCCTTAGTGCGAGGTAGAGCCACCCTGTCACAGGCCCCGAACCCCCACCTGAGTCCTGCGGGCTCCTCAGCCCCAGCGCTGCCTCCTCTCACCGCCACCAAACACTGTGCAGCGTAAATTGTTGCTGGGGAAGGGGGAGGGCGCTGGCCACTCACGCACCCTGAGAGCCCACCCTGCCCGGCTGGGCCCTGTGCAGCCAAACCTGCTTCCTGCCCCGCAGGCGCAACCGAGAGATGTGCCACTCTTACCATGGTGACCGCGAGCTCAGCAGGGCCTAGGCAAGGTGGACACCCAGCAGCAGGTGGGACTTTTCCATGGAGGGGGATGGGGCGGAGCAGCACTCCTCCACCTGTAGCTCTGTGGTTAATCTGTATGAGGAAGTGCCACTGTCTGCCCAGGGTTAATCTTGAGCTGCTTCATACACCACAGCTGTTCTCATGGCTGTCAAAGCTCTTAGTTCTGTGACATCTTTGATATGGTGTTTGACGGGCTAAGAACTAATCCTTGGCCAATGGGCAAGGTTCTTAAGGGTAAAGGGGATGCTATTCAAGGAAAGGTCTTAAACAAACCCCTCAACCTCTTCATCAAACGGTGGCTGGGCCATTAAAGCACCTGAAGCACTATTGGTACTAAATGGCTCAGCACATCTGTCGATAAGCCATTAGCCTCAAAGTCAAGTAGACTAGCTATGACACACAAACACCCAACTACCTTTTTTCATCCAAAATCAATGTTGTATTTATCTTCATTTATCTACAAGGAAACTGAATGTTTAGAATTACAGGGGTGCAGGGGGGAGGATTGTGGGGAGGGTAGGAAAGATACAGAGTCAAAGAAAGAAAATAGCAGATAGCTGAATTAACTAGAGAGTAAAAGCCCAGGGTATAGAAAACATGGATACTGAATAATAAAATGGGGGGGGGGGGGGGGGAGAAATGATACAGCAAGTAAAACAGCAAAAATTACGTATGAATGAACAGTAAATTTAAAAGTAAAAAATAAAATTCATGCCAAAAAGCAGTTCAAGGCAGACTCACACTTAAACATTTGCTTATGGTCTTCATGTACTATAGATAATATATCACAATTTCTTTTTTTTAAAATCAAGCATTAGACATTTTTTGCACTCCTAAAATTCAACTTTGTCTTGTATACTGATTCCAATAAGAACACTGCACGATTAGCATAAGGGGTCCACGGAAAATTGTCCTTGATTGCCAGCGAGCCTGCCCACAGTTCAAAAAGAAAAAAAATTAAATGGTCTGCCACATGGGTACTGTGCCAGTTCCATCTGTTTTTTCCATCTTGAAACATAGGAAACCAAAATCTCCTCCCAGGAGCGTCTCTTTCTCTCCTTGGTGAACTGTCCCTTGTGTTTGTACAAAAAAAAGCAGTCTCTGTTCACATGCCATTTCCATTATGTCTCCAGCGTTGCACTTTTTTTTTTTTAATCTTCCTCCCCCCAACATCCACTAAAGACCTGCCTTCCACTTCTTGCATAGTTGAAGTCTATATGCTGCAACTTTGAGTGTGTATTTCTGACTATGACAAGCATGAGTTGTAAATCATGTTAACAACTAACCAGAGTGGTTCTTGATAAAAAATGGTTTCTAGTCTATGTTAATTTAATATTGGTGTATATTTATATTAACAGAATATTTACAGTTTGTTTTGTTAAACATAAAACAAGTAACAAAAAATCCTCTTAACTTTCTGCATAATATTATAAGGCAAAAACAGCTTTATACATTATTATTAATAATAATATTTTAATATATATCTAACTTTGGTTCCAAGATAAATGATCGATTGGCCTCAGTTAGGGAACCTCACAGTGGCCTGTAAGAAACTACAGTATTTCCATAAATAATACTTTAAGAAACCCTGGGTCATTTTCTTAAATATGCATTTAAAATGCCTCAGCTCCTTAACAAAACAAAAGAGCACAAAATTTTAAAAAAACAAACGAATCCATTAAAATGTTTCTCACATTTGGGAAAAAATGTACAAACTTGACATTTTTAATAACTCCTTTTTGGAACAGAAACAAAAATAAAATAAAAAAGTCAATACCTTTATATTAAATTCCCATTCTTAGCAACTTTCTTGTTCCAAAGTTTTTGAAACCCCTGACCCCATTATTTATGGAACTGTGCTTAATTTCTATAACTTTTACATAACAAAAGGTTACAGCAGTGCATTTTGTAAAATATTTTTGTTGTTCTATATACAGACAAGTTTAAAATTCACCTTGTTGGGGGCTATTGTGCCTCTACTTCTTTGGGGTTCCTAGAGGGGGAATAGTCCCTGGACTCTGAGTTTGTGAGTGGGGTAGTCCTGCGTGGGGAGGCAGGTCTAGTACTGCTTGCTGGTACCAAAGGGGATGGGGCACTCAATGCTGCGGTCGGTGGGTTTCTATTTAAAATTCCATTGTGCATGGCAGTAGATGGACTGAGTCTGGGGTAATGCATCCCGCTTAAGTGAGGCATGAACGATGGCATGTGTGCCAGATGACTTTCGATAGGGGATGAGTGCAGGTGGTGCATTCTGGCATGCTCAAGTTCCTCCCGTAAGTGCAAGCGCTCCCTCTCCTCCGCTTGCCGTAACCGCTCCTGCTCTCGGCGGGCTTCAAGAAGGTTTTCATGGTTATAGTCATGTGGTTCCCTGTCTCTGTAAGAACGCTCATGGTCATAAAATCCAAAGGTGGTAGGTAAGCTATGGATGGGATCTGTCCGGAGCTGAAAATCCATTCGATGATGCAGGTCTAAGCTCCGGTAGGCATCTCGCAACGGGTCCCTCACTGGGTCCCAAGAAAATCCAGGATGTGGCAGTCTCTCCCTTCCTGACAAAGGATTCATGCCCATGAGAGGGGTCGTCATTCTGCTGCAGTCTAGAATACTCATGTTGTTCATCTTGTGAACGCTACTCATGGAGAGAGGCATTGTGGTGGTCACAGAATGGGACAAGGGTAATCCATGCAAAGAAGGTGGTGGCGGCGGATGTTCCACTGTTCTGGAATGCTGTGAAGGTTCAGATACCATCACCAGCACATCACTGTCCTCCTTGCGTTCCTCTTTGACCTTGATGTCATTCTTAATCTTCTGGTGGTCACTTGGAAGCTCTGGCTTTCTATCTATATCTTTGTTCATTAAATTGCTAAGTTTCAAGCTCTCGCTTAGTGCAGGTTTACTGTAGAGAGATACAGACTGAATTACTGGCTTTGTGTTGTCCTCAGCAGGGACATGGCTAGGAGTTTCCTTCACGGGAGAACGACTCTCTTTTATCTTGTGTTCTGTTATGGGTGGCTCTCTCAGTTGGTCAGGGTGCTCTCTCTCTGGTTCTTTGGACCTTTCCCTGTCACCAATGCTAACTTGCCTGATGGGATCGCTGGAGGTCTGGCTGTTGCTGTGGATGAGGTTGCTGATCTGATGGGTCACAGGAGCTGATGCCGGCGAGGATCTATTTGAATGTCTGTTTTTATCCATGAGATCCCTGTGTAAAGAGAAAATACCTTATTGTTGGTGTCTGCTCATGTATGCAAAACACCTATGGCAACAATAAAGAGAACTGCTTTCTGTATTCATATAAAGTATATGTAGCTATTAAAATTGTGAGCCAACATAGAAAATGAGGAACTAGCAGCTGTGTCCAGCAGCAGGTGTAGCACTGTTATACGCTGTACACTTGTAGCCAGCTGTTCCAGCTATGGGCTGCTCATAAGAAAAGAATCCTAAACGTGCACTTGTTTGGTGACTTGCAAAATGGGACATCAAAATGAGAACATCAAAATGATAAGGCCTTACACATGCAGCCTTATCTCAGTTTAAACTTTAGTCTCCTGAAGAGACAAGCTAGTGCATTATTGGAGGGCCAGAAGGGTCAGTGAATTATTTAAAAAAAAATAGTTTTCTAGACTGTGCCAGCCAAGGAAGTAATCATTATGCTATCAATTAATAAATATAATCTATTACCTAAGGCAAAGTAGCAGGCACCAGCAGTCTGTCCTGTCCGAACTCACAGCTGAAGCACAAACAAATTATCCACTCCTTCCCCACCTCACAGCACAAACTCACTCCCCCCTGCCTCCACCTCACCCCAATGCCAACACCTACCCACCCCCCTTTCCCCCACCTACCCCATGCAGTCAGCTCCTTATCTCCCCCTTCCCAGGAGGCTTGAGAGTGCTGAGTTGCTACCTCTCTCCCCTCGCTCAAGAGATTCTCCAAACTCCCCTCCCTTCCCCTCTAACTCCCCTCCCAATTACCCACTCCCTCACTCCTCCTCCCGCTACCTGGCCTCTTATTCTCTCCTTAACTTGCTTTTTATTACCTGCTCTGGGAGCTGCTCCATTTCATGCATGGAGCAGCTCCATTTAGCTGCTTGCTCAGCAAGACAACACCCCACCCCCCTGCCAATCATTTGAGTTCCCTGTCTACATGGGAGCTTTGAACTTCTGACAAGAGCTCAGAAAACAGCTTCATGGGGGAGGAGGGGCGGGCCTGAGCTCCTGCCCTGTGTGCCACTGAAAATCGGCTCACGTGCCACTTATGGCACACGTGCCATAAGTTGCCAACCCCTAACCTAGGGATATTAGCCATTAATTTTCTAAGATCTCCTTTAGTAACCCTGATGGCTGCATTGATTCCATGTGACATGCATCCAAAATAAAGACACTGAATTGGTTGGCAACTTAGTCTCAAGTTTTATGCATATTTCCACTAAATTCTTCATAAAACAAATCCATCTTGAACTCTCCTATCTTGGGGACTGAGCAGCCAGGGTATGAGGTAACATTTGTTTTCCTAGGCAGCAGCAGATCTTGTTTCATTTTATTTGCATATTTATTGAGCAAATAATGATATGCAAATATACAAATAAAATGTTACCAGTCCACCAAAAGCCCCAGCCCCGGCCCCCAGAGCCCCCCACTGCCAGCCCTAACCCCTAGAGCCCCCCCCACCCCTCCACTACTCCCAGCGCCAGCCACTGACCCCAGAGTCCCCCCCAGCACTAGCCTCACCCACCTCATCTAGCCCTGCGCTGCCTCCCAGCTGCCAACTGATTGCAGCTGCCCGGGTTGTGGCTGCACTAGGGTTCCCATGCTGAACTCCATGAGGCCCTCCCGCTGTGCAGGGAAGCGCTCTTCTGCGTCCAGGAAGAGATCCCACCCCTGCCCAGCATTGGTTGGCTAAGAGGCAGGGCAGGACATGCCTCTCCCAACAGCCATGCCTGGAGTGGTGTACCCCAGCCCCAACCCCCAGAGCCACTGCAGCCCAGAAGCCAGAGGTCCACAGCCAGGCAGCGGGCCGTGGACAGGCGGTTGGGAACCACTGATTTAATGCACTGGTGCCGACTAAATGAGGAAGGTCTCTCACACAAGCAGTGATGATATCCAATATTTAGAGTGGGAATGGGAGGCCTGAAAGTGGGGTTGTATTCCCAGCTGTGCCACTGATATATTGTTTGACCTTTGGAAAATCAGTTAACCTCACTGTGCCTCAGTTACTCTGTGTTGTTTTAGATGCGGTTTGTAATTATTAGAACTGGGAGCACTGGCTGTTGGGCATCTGGAAGCACAGGAAACAGGAAGGAGGGGGGAGGAGTAGACTGCTCAGTAGAGTGTAATTGCTACAATGTCTCTGGGGAAGTGTACCCACTTCTAGCAAACACCAGCTCTGCTGAAGTGGGTGATGGCATGGTGTGGAACCACCTACCTGCTGAAGGAGATGCAACTTAGATCAAACACCCATAAAAATAAAACAGTGGCTGAAATGAAAGAACAGAAAGGCAGACATACTACTACAAGTAATGGTGCTACCTGAGCAACTGTAGGTATACAGCTCTGTGTAGAATCATAGAAACCTAGGGCTGGAAGAGACCTCAGGTCATTGAGTCCAGTCCCCTGCCCAAGGCAGGACCAATCCCAACTAAATCATCCCGGCCAGGGCTTGGTCAAGCCGAGACTTAAACATCTCGAGGGCTGGAAATTCCACCCCCTCCCTAGGGAACCCATCCCAGTGCTTCCCCACCCGCCTATGGAAAGAGTTTTTCCTAAACTGGCTCCCAGAGTGAACCTTTCAAAGTACAAACAAGAGTCACTTTCATGTTGTTATGAAGCAACCTTAGGACATTGTAAGCTGGTCAGCTCTGGGAGCGTCTCCCCTTTGAGGTCAATGGGTGGCCACTCCAATCCACTACACCCGGATCAGACTCTGGGGGGAATTAGCACAACAACCAACCAGTCTGGGGTTCCCCCGCCTCAGGGCAGGTGGACAAAAGGTAAATAATAACAAGGGCAGCCTGGGTTTGGGCAGGCCAGTAAATGATAGGCAGAGGCCTGGCCTTCGTTCAGGGTGGGCTGCCAAGTCTATGGTGAAGAGGGCCCAGTCCTAGTCCAGAGTGGGCCATCGGTAAACAGTTTGTAGCCCAGCCTTCGGTCAGGGTGTGCCAGCAGGTAACAGTTTATAAGCCCAGCAGCTAATTAAGGCCTAATAATTGATCAAGGCCCAGCCTTGGTTCAGGGTGGGCCCGCAGGTAAACAGTTCAGAGCCCTGCCTTTGGTCAGGCCCGGGCAGCAGGCACAACAGTTTATGAGCCAGCCCTTGGTCAGGGCAAGGTGGCAGGCAAAGCAGTCTATTAGCCCAAACAGGCAATCAAGGCCTAGCCCTGGTTCAGGGTGGAGCCACAGGAAAGCAGTATGGGTATGTCTACACTACAAAGTTAATTCGAACTAACGGACGTTAGTTCGAATTAACTTTGATAGGCGCTACACTAGCGCTCCGCTAGTTCAAACTTAATTCGAACTAACGGAGCGCTTAGTTCGAACTAGGTAAACCTCATTCCACGAGGACTAAGCCTAGTTCGAACTTACTAGTTCAAATTAAGGGGTGTGTAGCCCCTTAATTCGAACTAGTGGGAGGCTAGCCCTCCCCAGCTTTCCCTGGTGGCCACTCTGGCCAACACCAGGGAAACTCGTCTGCCCCTCTCCCGGCCCCGGACCTCTTAAAGGGGCACGGGCTGGCTACGGTGCCCGTGCCAGGTGCAAGCCTGCCAGCACCCAGCTAGCAGACCCTGCACCTGGAACAGCTCGAGCCAGCCACCCGATGCCCCGCAGCCCTCCCCCTCTTCCCGGGACCAGGCTGGTGGCTCCCGGAAGCTTGCCCAGGACCGCAAGAGGCGGGCACCCGCCTGGTCTAGTGCGGACATCGTGGACCTCGTCCACGACCTCCGCTCTAGGCACAGGAAAGTGGCCGTCTAGGGCAGGAGAGCTGCCAGCCTGGCCACCCAGGAGCAGGTATATGAAAATCAAGGTGGTCCACTGAGACCCCCGATCCTGAGCCCTGAGCTTATAATGGCCGTACTGGGTCAGACCAACGGTCCATCTAGCCCAGTAGCCTGTCTGCTGACAGCGGCCAACCCTAGGGACCCTGGAGGGGATGGACCAAAGACAGTGACCAAGCCATTTGTCTCGTGCCATCCCTCTCCAGCCTTCCACAAACTTTGGGCAGGGACACCACTCCTACCCCCTGGCTAATACCACTCCATGGACCCAACCTCCATGACTTTATCTCACTTCTCTTTAAACTCTGTTCTAGTTGTAGCCTTCACAGCCTCCTGCAGCAAGGAGTTCCACAGGTTGACTCTTTGCTTTGTGACGAACAACTTTCTGTTACTAATTTGAAGCCTGCTACCCATTCCTTTCCTTTGGTGTCCTCTAGTCCTTCTATTATGGGAACTAATGGAGAACTTTTCTGTATGCACCCTCTCCACACCACTCATGCTTTTATAGACCTCTATCCTATCCCCCCCTCAGTCTCCTCTTTTCTAAACTGAAAAGTCCCAGTCTCTTTAGCCTCTCTTCATATGGGACCTGTTCCAAACCTCTGATCATTTTAGTTGCCCTCCCCTCTCCCACCCTCTCTCTTCCCCTCTCCCACCTCCTTTTCCCAGTCTCCCCGAGTTTTGTTCAATAAAGAGAGATTCTATTTTTGACCACACGTTTTCTTTATTTTGTACATCAGGAAGGGGGGCTATGGAGGGGTAAGTGGAAGGAGGTGAGGGAGGAATGGGGTACGAGCCCCCGATGGGGAGGACTGGGCTGGCTCTGCGGGCTTCTGGGGTGGAAGCTCTCCTGCAGCCCCCCAATTGCCCCCTCTCCCCAGATGGCAGCCTGCGGCAAGTGCAGCCGGGCTGATGGCCGAGTGGTGTGATGTGCCCAGTGTGGGCACTGAGGGCACTCCAAGACAGGACTGCTTTGCAAGCGGGGCACCCCTGAGAACTGTCTGTCCGGGGTGGGGGTTGGGTCCCTTTAAGCACAGCCCTCGGCTAGCCTGAGGCAGCAGCTCCACGCTCTAAGTCCTCCTCTGATGTCCTGCCGGCACTGCTTCCGGCCATCCTTAACCCCGGTTCACGGTCCACTTAATGTGGACATGCTAGTTCGAATTAGCAAAACGCTAATTCCAACTAGTTTTTTAGTCTGGATCCGTTAGTTCGAATTAGCTTAGTTCAAATTAGCGCTGTAGTGTAGACATACCCTTTGAAAACAACCTATACAATTGGGTCTCCTTGCTCAGGAGGGTTGCAGGCAGTTCGCCAGCAATGGTGGAGAGGGGGAAGCTACCACCCAAGTGGTGGGTGGCAGGGGGGGACACAGGCCCGCTCACTCCACTGTGCCCCAGCCCAGGGCCCTAGAGGCAGCAGTTTACTGCTGCTGGATCAGCAGGGGCTCCAGCCCGAAACATGCTGACCCAGGCATGTCTATGTCCATGCTGTCCCCTGGGCCACTTTCCTCCTCCCCCTCAGCGTGTACTTGGTAGTCCCGTAGGCCTCCCACGGTGTCAGGGGGGTTGAGATCCATAGGCCACTCCTCAGCAGCTTGCAGGCTGTTCGGGAAGTCCAGGGAAGGCTGGTGTTCCTCCGGGCTGCTGTGGAGCAAGGGCCCCAGCAGTCCATGCCAGGTCTCCACCTCTCCCCACCTTAGGTCCCTTCCTTAAGGTGCAGAGGAGTCCTCTGGCCTCTTCAGTGGTCAGCACCTCACTGACCTGGCTGGCAGGCTTTTTACCTCTCTGGCCCTGCCCCTTGACTTCCAGCCAGGTGGCTCATTAGGGCCAGGTGCAGCCCACCAAGTCTCTGGGAGGGGTGCCTCCCCTTCAGGGTCAGTGGGTGGCCACTCCAACCCATTACACACATTGATGTATTTATCGGGACAGCCAATCTTCAAAAGTACAGTCCAAAGGGCATGGTGATTCACTGAGTCAAAGGCTTGAGGTAGATCAATAAAAGCCATGTACAGTGGTCAGTTTTGCTCCTGACACTTTTCTTGCAGCTGCCATGCAATGAAGATCATATCCACAGTTCCGCAACATGGTCGGAAGCCACTCTGTGACTCCAGTAACATTTCTTCTGACAGGGGCAGAAGACAGGTTGCAAGGACCCATGCCAGAACTTTGCCTGCAACAGCAAGGAGAGAGATAGCACAATAGTTTCCACTGTCCACTTTATCCCCTTTCTTAAAGAGGGTAACAATCAAGGCATTACTCAGTTCACTGGGTATCTCCTCCTTTATCCAGATTTTAAGGATAAGCAGGCTGAGCTGCCAAATTAACTGTGGTCCACCATCTTAAAAGATTTCAGCAGGGATCCCATCTGGACCTGCTGCCTTTCTGTCCTTCATCTGCTTGACAGCATTGAATACCTCATACAAATTGGGAGGTCTCCGAGCTCATCTCTAAAATGTCATTGGGGGATTTGCTCAAGAACTTCATCTGCAACCATGGAATTACGATTAAGAAGATCTTCAAAATGTTCTTTCCAGTGAAAATTAATGGCTTCGTTGTCCTTCAGAAGTGTGGTTCCATCCTTTGACCAAAGGGGGTTCATGCCATGACAAGCTGGCCCATAAACAGCCTTAATGGCACTAAAGAAAACACATGTATTATGGGTAGACACAAAATGTTGGAGTTCTTGCGCTCTCTCAGTCCACCATTTGTTCTTGAGTTCTCTGGTTTTACGTTGGACTTCTGCCTTCTTCTTAGCATGGGCTTCTCTCTTTGTATTGCAGTTTATATCATTCTGCCAAGCACAAAATGCCTTTCTTGTCTCATTGATGAGCTACTCGATTTCAACATCATTCTCATCAAACCAGTCCTGATGCTGTCTGGTGTGGTAGCCAATGGTTCCAGTGTTCCTCTTCCAGAAACTCTGATGGAAACTTTTCTCCTAAGACTGCTTGGAAGTGATCACGCTTAATGGGGTCCTTCAGATCTTGAACCGTCAGCTTGTGCCTAATCTGTTTCTTTTGCAGCCTCCATTTGGGGTCGATCTTAATTTTCATTGTGGATCAAATGAGGCGATGATCAGTCCAGCAGTCATCAGCACTTGTCATTGCTCTTGTGAGAAGTACATCACTACAATCTCAAGCACAAACTATGACATAGTCGAGAAGATGACAGTGCTTTGAGCTTGGGTGTCTCAAAGATGTTTTTGTGGTGTTTTAGATGTAATACTGCATGTAATTATTAGAACTGGGAGCACTGGCTGTTGGGCGTCTGGAAGCACAGGAAACAGGAAGGAGGGGGGAGGAGATGAGCCAAGGCTGAGTGAGAGCTACAGAAGGGTGCAGCAGCAGCAGCTTTGTAAAGAGGTTTCACTTTTGGTAAATAAAGACCTGTTGAAGTTTGTTACTACCTTGCTTGCATGATATAACATTTTAGCGACGAGGATGGATCTTTTGCCTCTGAACCCACCTGCACCCTTTCTGCAAAGCCCAGGTGAGCCTCCAATTGCTTTTACTGCCTGGATCCATATATTTGAGACTTATCTGCTTGTAATTAGTGCTACAGAGATGTCTGAAGTAAGAAAGCATGCTCTGCTAATCCACTGCCTTGGAGCAGAAGGGCAGTGTATATTTTACACTCTTCCCCTTGCAGATGATAAATATGAGACTGCACTCATTGCATTAAAGAACTTTTGTGCCAAAAGTGAATGTAGTAGCTAATCGCTACAGATTTCACCAGTGTGAGCAGAAACCAGGGGAGACTATAATGCAGTATGTTGCTTCTCTGAGGAGTCTGATTGTAACGTGTGACTTTGGGAATATGGCAGTTGAGATGATTAGAGACCAGCTCATTGAGGGTACGTCTAAACTACATGGCTCCATCGACGGAGCCATGTAGATTTGTTTTTTTGGCAAAGGGAAATGAAGCCGCGATTTAAATAATCGCAGCTTCATTTAAATTTACATGGCTGCCGCGCTGAGCCGACAAACAGCTGATCAGCTGTTTGCCGGCTCAGCGCGCTAGTCTGGACGCTCCCCTGTCGAAATGAAAGCCTTTTATCGACATCCCCGTTATGCCTCATCCTACGAGGCATAACGGGGATGTCGATAAAAGGCTTTCATTTCGACAGGGGAGCGTCCAGACTAGCGCGCTGAGCCGGCAAACAGCTGATCAGCTGTTTGTCGGCTCAGCGCGGCAGCCATGTAAATTTAAATGAAGCCGCGATTATTTAAATCGCGGCTTCATTTCCCTTTTTCGAATACACAAATCTACATGCCTCCGTCGACGGAGGCATGTAGTTTAGACGTACCCTAACATACATAGATTTTAACAAACACAAAGTGATTAAGTTTTTAAAACTTTGTCCCTCACTGAATACATCTTGCAATTTTTAAAAACCTGCAATAACCCCCCAGGTTTAAAACCACAAGCCTTTAATCAGGGCCATTTTATAATACTGTAAAACTGTAGCCCATAAATGAGAGATCATAATATGAAATTTCTAGGCTTGATTTAAAACATGAGCAAAGAAATTATTTTTTATTTTTGGTTTTCTTTACCTTTGCAAAGTGTTAAATTGTTTGCAATACAACTTACAACCAGAGTTACCGTAAAGCTACAACGTGTGAATTAGAGATCAGAATTTTTTTATCACACACTTTTTAAATGTAGCCATGCACAAAACATTTTTTTGCTTCAGGAATGTTGGGCATGAAGTGCTGTAATAAACATTTTTGTTATCTGAAGTTGTTTTCCTGTAGTTGTTTTCCTCACTTCTTAGAATGTCCACCCAGAAAAACCTAACTTTGTTATCACCCCCAACCCAGCCATACACCCCAAACCTTTTTTTTTAGCTTTAGGTCTATAAATAGAGAGAGAGATCTTGGCACGTTCCTTTACCAATTTTGCTATTCCAAATTTTGCTATGGAGGGCAAAGAGCTGGGAAGAGAATTTTGATTTGTATGTATTGTTATATTTTTATACCTGTGATGTAATTACTTAAAAGTTAATAACGGCTTTTTAAGAGGATGATGCTGTTTTACTTGACCCATCAGAGGCAGCGCTAGCAGAGTTAAATCTTGGTAAGCTAAGTGATGTTTTACAAAATTACCATTGTATTTTTGAAACAAAATAATTTAAAGGGTATTTTTCTGTTTTACTCTAGGGCAAACTCATCATTTAACAGCTATTCCTGAATTGTTACAAGAGTGTATGACTTGTTCTTTTGGGTCATGCAATGTGAGCGTGCTGGGGACTGTATTTGTTGCTGTTAGTAAAAGGGTTTTGTGTTGAAACATTCTGTTTGTGTGTGTTGTTAGCTATACAAGCCATTCTTTCACAAGAAGAAAGGCCGATGAAAAGGACCAAGAAAACTGTGTCTAAAGCAGAGGCAGCTTCCAAGAGGACAACACCCGCGATTTTGACCAACCCAGCACATCCAGAGCCTGTGTCGTGCCAAACGAGCAACAGTTAAAAAGGGCAAATGATACCGTAGCAACAGCTGTATCCAGGGTCGGGGGTAAGTGTCGCAAGGGGGACAGGTTGGCCGCTCCTGAGCGATGCAAAACCACCAGTGCTCATAAGACAAGTTCTGTAAAAGGGGTAAATAAGCCCACAGCTGCCCCCATGCCCGAGGCCAAATCCCCGGGTTCCAAGCAGCCTGGAGCTGGGGATTTAAATAACATCCCGCCCTACCTCCTTGAATTATTTGATGTTTGTATTAGGATAAATAATGCTTATTCGTCTTTTAGGCGGCTGATATAGAAAAAGTATCCGAAGCTGTTTGAGGTAGTGCAAAAGCAATACTCTCCAGAAGAAAGGAGGGCTTTAGACCAAAAGCTAACTAAAGCAAAAACGTTGCTTGAAAACTTGGAAAATGCAGTGAGAGGGGAGGGTTGTCAGTGACTGAGCATGAATGCTAAAAGTGTAAAAAGGGGCTGGGGACAAAGTGGGAGAGATCTAAAAGACGGAGGGTATGTCTACACTGCCACCCTAGTTCGAACTAGGGAGGCTAATGTAGGCATTTGAACATGCTTTATTTGCATGTTCCCGGGCGCCACCATTTTTAAATGCCCGGTAGTTCGAACCCCCTGCCTGCGGATACACGTGGCACAGGCTAGGTAGTTGGAAGTAAAGCTCCTAATTCGAACTGCTGTTACTCCTCATTGCAGGACTGAGATTGGTTGTTACAATTATCAGAAACAGGGCGGGTGGTGGGGGTGTCAGACCCTTAAAGACTATCACGTACAGTAGAATCATAGGGGGGAAAAAAAGCATTTAATCGATTTAAATAATCAAGGGAAAACTTGTGCTTTGCTGGCATCATCCTGGTCCCAGGCGGGGACTTCCGAGGGAAAGGCGCACCGCAGCCCGCGCCAGGCGAGCCAAAACTCCCGGAAGGAGGCTACGAAGCCCATGTCCTCCAGCAGGCTGTTATTAAAATGCCAGTAGGCCAACCCCGGCCTCTCCGAAGAAAGAGGTCCTCGTCCATGTTCGCCCGCCCTACCATAGTGACAGGGGGCCGGCAGCCTCAGAGGGGTTCTTGTTTTTAGGGGTGGGCGGGGAAGGTCTGGCAGGGGTGTCACTGGACAACCCCTTGTGACGGCGCGTTGGGGGTTCCCCGTCTCCTGCACCCCGAAATGGCACAAACAGACTGCACCAGCCAGTGGAATTGAGGGTGGTTTATTGCTCCTCCAGCACAGCGCAGCACAGATGTAATCTGGTCACAGGAACTGGGCTAGGATGCCTCAGGCCCCCTTGAGATGGGGGAGACTGGGCCCCTAAACTCCAGCCCCTTCTCCTAGGCTCTCCTCCATGCCCTCCGACAGCCAGCAACCAACCCCCTAACTTCCAGCCCTGCCCCCCAGCCAAGGCAGCATTCCACCTTCCTTTGTTCCTCTCCATGGGGGGTGTCTGGCCACTGGTTTGCATAGTGACTCATCCTGTTTTGCTGGGTCGTGGTACCCACGGCAGCCAGTGGGGGTTCCCCCAGAGCCAGCAGCATAGAAACCAGCCAGGTACCCCCACTACGTCACACCCCTCCATTGTGGTTATATGTGGGAAGGAAAGGCAAAAACAAACAAAACAACCAACAAACCAACCAAACCGGGGAGGACCAAAAAACCAAAAAACAAACAAAAAAAAAACCACACACCAGGGGAGGGAACAAGGAGAGAGAGGGAGGGGAGGAAGGAGGTTCACCACTGTCCCCCCACTAGGCTCGAAGTGGGGTGGAGGGCGACGATTCAGAAAGGGGAAGTAGTAAGGAATACAGCTCCCAGCACAGGACGGTAAGAGCGGCTCCTCTGGCTGCATTGGGAATGTGAGAGGGTCAATTATTTGAAAGACATGTGGGAAGTTGTGACAGACCAGGCCGAGTCTGGGCACAGCTGAGGGCCTCCGCTCAGGGTGAATTGCTCAAATTCAGGGCTCCTTACAGCCCCCAGACTGGTGACCTTCCAAACCAGGCCACAAACCAGTCTCACAGAGCGCTTCAGCAACCTGCCTGAAGCCTCCCGAGCAAAACCCCTCCGACACCCCAGCAATATCCGTGCCCCAGATGGCCCCGGGCCTATACACAGGTGGGGGGGGTCCTAGCACCCAATCCCACCTACCCCGAACAAGTTCTATCCGGTCCCAAGAAACCAGCCACAGATCCCTGGTCAATTTACCCTCTGGATCTTACCCACAAATCATGCTGAGCCAATCCTTTAGCATCTAACAACTAAAGGTTTATTACCACAATAAAGAAAAGCATGAGAGTAAGGTTGTTAAAGGATAGTACATTACATGCACCGAATCTCCCAGTCCTCGATGCAGGCTCTAGCAGAGATGTTACAGCTGCTGGTTTAAAAGTCCTTGTTGCGCATCCTAGGATCAGGATGGGTCCACAGTTCTTCCTGGCTCTTCAATCCCTGCAATGCTGCCTCTGGGATGAAGTGCTGAGCTGAGTGCCAAGATGGAGTCCATCACATGGCCTCTTTATACATCCTTCCTGATCTCTTCTTGACTGCAGCAGGTCACCTGGCCAGCGGCCTATCCCTGTACTCCCTGCTGGCAGCCCTCAGGTGTCCGCCCTCATTCTTTAGGTGTGTCCTTGGCCCATTGAGAGCCATTGTCCCACAGGGCCTCGCTAATTAGCATGTCCATAGGCACGGCCCTGCCCAATGCTCAACCACATGCAGAGAAATATTCAGTATCTACACAGATTACAGATTCCTAACTACATACATGTGATTGTATAATGTCTGTGATTAGCGTACATAGGATTAGCAGACAGTAAGCTTCTATTCAACACCCCACATGGCCCCTTTTATACCATTTTTGGGGCCAACACCCCCACCTATGGGTGCAGCAGTGATCTGGCTGCTTCCCTCAAATTCAGTAACGTGACAGAAGTGAAATGGTGTGTGTGTGTGTGGGGGGTAACTAAAGAAGAGTGGGAGGCTCAGGTGCCGAACGAGATGCCAGAGGGGGCATGGGCACACGGGTAGAGGAGAGGGGATGCAGGCTGTGCGAAGGGGCCTACTCAAGAAAGCAGGGAGCCAGCAAGGTACTGCGGGCCGGGGGGGCGGGGGAAGAAGCTAGTGTGCCCACGGGTGCCTGAGTGGCAGGCTCTCTGTACCTGCTGCAGGACCCACCAGAGCAAGGGAGGGGCGGGGAGGCAAGCAGTGGGGCCAAGGAAGGAGATGGCCCCTGCAGCACCTGAGGCTGGGGAGGGAGCAGTAACAGCAGCAGCAGAAATGCAGGGGAGACAGCAGGGAGCAGAGGGAACCACCCCCAGTCCCAGCACCCCCCAGAAGCTGTGCCAGCTGCCACCTAGGGGCCCAGATGGCAAGAGGCCCCTCACCCCCCCCCCCCCCCAAACTTGTGGAGGGGAATTAAGAACCCCAGGAGTTGCTGTAAAGCAGCCCCCTTTCCTCCTCCACTCCAGAGGGAGTAGCAGCTTCAGGAACGGTGAAGTTCAGGCCTGCAACTGTGAAAAAGGGGCCAGGCAGTCCCCAAAAAGATGGAAATTGGGGGTCCCGCTCCCCCCACCATGGTGAGGCAGCAAAGTCCCCCCTGTCCACCCCCACACCCCCAGCAGCTCCTTCAGCCAGCTGAGGGGTGGGGGTGGGGAAAGACTGCCCGCAGACAGAGCAGGAAAAGAGATAAGGGGACCTGGCCCAGAATGTATCCAGGGCCTGCCTGCCACAACCCCAGTGGCCCCCCCACACACCCCTCCCAAAAAGGGGAGGGGAGGGGTGTAGGGGAGGAAAAAGCACAACAAGCCCAGACCAGCTGCCTGCCATGCTCAGTGGAAGAGTGGTTCCTCTCTCCACCTCAACTATTTGGTGTCCGGGAGGTGGGCGGGCCCAGCCTGCGGGAAGGGTCCACAGAACCCGAAAGAACCAACTAATTACTGGGGACAAATAATGAAAAAACAGGTACAGGTGTGAGGGTCAAAGGGTTAAAACAAGGGAACCGGATGGGGATACCGAGCAGAGAACCCCGGACAGCGCCCACTGCCCCCCGAAGGTCTCGAGAGAGCCAGCGGACGCCGCCCATTGGAACTCTGCCCGGATACGTGAGTGGATACAGCAACGGAAATAGGCCCCACAGTCGCAGGCCCCTCCCCCGGCCAACCTCTTCTCCCTGGTTTTATAGATTGCCCATTTGGCCATCGCTAGGAGGAGGTTGACCAGGAGGTCCCGCGACTTTGTGGGGCCACGGATGGGATGTGCGTAAATTAACAAGTGGGGGAAAAGTGCAGCCAGAACCGCAAGAGGAGGTTCTGGAGGAGCCGAAAGAGGGGCTGTAGCCTGGCGCACTCGAGGTAGATGTGCACCAGGGTCTCCCTCACGCCACAGAAGAGGCACATGTCGGGGGTGGGGTTGAACCGCGCCAAGTACACGCCCGTGCTCACCGCGCCGTGCAGGATTCTCCAGCAGATGTCCCCGGTGGGCCGTGGAACCAAGGTCGAATAGAGGCTGGCCCACCGGGGCTCCCCACCCTCCATTGGTGGTAGGAGGTCCCGCCACTTGATGTCTGGGTGGGACACGAGGGTGGGGAAGTGGAGCGTGTGAAGCACGAGTGTGTACAGGTGACTCTTTGACGCGGTTCGGAAGGGGACCGGCTGCATCGCGTGCAGCCGGCTAAGATGACAAGGGGGAGGCAGTCGGGGAGGTACGTGGGGCTTAGGGCCGATGGATAGTTCGGGCGGGCCGGGGGTGAGGGGCGGGCGGGGTGCACCCTCTCACAGGACCTTGTCGAGATAAACCCGAGGGGTGGGTGGTAAAGCGTCCTTCACCTCCTGAAGTTCGCGCCGGGAGTACGTAGGGTGGAGAGCCCCATGCGCTGGGCAAGCGCCCGAGGATCCACCCAGTCTCCCCGGCGGTAGTCCAGGAGGTCTCCGACTCTGGTGGTTTCTGCCAGGACCAACCTCCGGCGCACCGAGGGAGACTCCGCCACCTGCACACGTAGATGGGGATTGTGTAGCAGGGGCTCCGCGAGGAGGTCTGCTCCCAAGGTGGCTCCCAAGGACCTGGTCGCCGCAAGCAGCTTCCAGGTGTGGAGGAGGTCCTGGTAGAAGGCCGGCAGCCCGGAGAGGTCTCACGGAAGACCTCTCAAATAAAAGAGCTGCCGGTCATATCGGAGCCCTCGGAAGCGGCGAAGGAAGGCATGTGCAAACGTGCTCCACGCCGGGCTACCTGCATCAAAGTCTCTGCAGGGCCCGGAGGCGGAGGACGTGAACCCGCGTGCGCAAACACGTCAGGCCCTGCCCTCCCTCCTCCAGGGGGAGATGGAGAACCCCTGCAGAGACCCAATGCAGTCCTGGCCAGAAGAACCGCAGCATCAGCTGCTGGATACGGGCCAGGAAACCCGGGGGCAGGACCAGGGTGCTGAGACGGTGCCAGAGCATGGACAGGACCAATTGGTTAAGTACTAGTGCCCTCCCACGCAGGGAGAGGCACCGGAGCAATCCCGTCCACCTCTGCAACCGCTCAACCACCCTGGCCTCTAAACCTTGCCAGTTCTCCGGCGGAGAGGGATGCGTGGCAGAGAGAAAAACGCTGAGATAGAGCAGCGGACCCGCGCTCCACCGGATGGCTTGAAGCACAGGTGGGAAGGAGCCCGCCTGCCACCCGGCCCCTACCACCAGGCCAGAGCTCTTGACCCAGTTGACCCGGGCGGAGGAGGCCGCCGAGTAAACACCTTGGCAAGCCTCCACCCGCGCCAGGTCTCCCGGGTCCCGGACCACGAGGAGCACGTCCTCGGCATACGCCGACAGGACCAGCCTCGTCTCCGGCTCACGGAGCACCAACCCCGTCAACCTCTTGCGAAGGAGATGGAGGAAGGGCTCCATGGCCAGAGCGTAGAGCTGGCCCAACAGTGGACAGCCTTGACGTACTCCCCGCCCGAAGCTGACCGGTGCGGTCAGGGTCCAGTTGAGCTTGACCAAGCACTCTGCGGAGGCATACAGCACCTGGAGAAACCCCACAAAATGGGGCCCGAAGCCGAAGGCCCGCAGGGTGCCCAGGAGGTACCCGTGGTCCATCCGGTCGAACGCCTTCTCCTGATCCAAGGACAGGAGGGCGAACGACAGACCGTCCCTACACCCGAGCTCTAAGAGATCCCGGACCAGAAAGAGGTTGTCGAAGATGGTTCGGCCCGGGACGGTGTAGGTCTGGTCTGGATGAACCACGTCCGCCAGCACAGACTTTAGCCTTAGGGAGATGGCTTTGGCAACGATTTTATAGTCCGTGCTGAGGAGCGAGACGGAACGCCAGTTCCTCAGATCGCGGAGGTCCCCCTTGTTGGGCAGCAAGGCAAGCACGGCTCGCCTGCACGATAAAGGGAGGACCCCGCTCTCCAAGGACTCGGCCCAGACCTTGGTAAGGTCCGGGCCGAGGACATCCCAGAACACGCGGTAGAACTCCACGGTCAGCCCGTCCATGCCCGGGGATTTATTACTGGGCATGAGACGGAGGGCTTCCGAGAACTCGGCCAGGGAGAGAGGCAGCTCTAGCCGGTCCCGGTCGCCCGCGCTGACCGTCGGGAGTTCGTTCCAGAGAACCCTGCGGGCGTCGGCGTCGGTCGGATCCGGGGAGAAGAGAGAGGCATAGAAGGCACGAGCCCTCTCGCGCATCTCCACCGGATCCGTGAGGGGGGTGCCGTCCTCTGCCAGAAGGCAGACGATGTGTCTTTTAGCCCCCCTCTTTTTCTCCAGGGCATAGAAGAAGCGGAAACCTCGATCCATCTCCCGAAGGAGATGGATACGAGAACGAACAAAGGCACCCCGGGCTCGAAGGTCCTCGAGGGCCCGGAGTTCCTCCCGCTTCTCCCGGTACGCTCCGCAGAGGGACGGATCCTCGGAGCCGGTGGCAAGCCGCCTCTCTAGCTCTAAAACCTCCCGCTCCAACTGTTCTATGGCCGCATCCCTCCGCCGGCTGGCCCCCCGGGTGTAGTCCCGGCAGAAGAGCCACGTGCGCACCTTCCCCACATCCCACCACTGCCGTGCTGAGGGAAAGGCGCACTGCCACCCGCGCCAGGCCAGCCAGAACTCCCGGAAGGACACTACGAAGCCCACATCCTCCAGCAGGCTGTTATTGAAATGCCAGTAGGCCGGCCCCGGCCTCTCCGAAGAAAGAGAGGCCTTCACGGCCACTAAATGGTGGTCCGAGAACGGGGCCGGCCTAATGCCGGAGGAGTGGGCCCGGAAGAGATGATTGCGAGACAGATAAATGCGGTCCAACCGGGATTGGAAAGACCGATGACCCACCACCTGGACATAGGTAAATACCGTTTCCTCACCCAGGTGGAGGTCACGCCAGACATCCACCAGGGAGTGATGGTCTATTATCTCCCTGAGGACGTCCGCGGCGGCCGGGCACTGCTCGGGCCCTGTACGGTCCCGGTCCTCGAGGGTGCAATTGAAGTCCCCGCCCAGAACCAGGCACTCGCCAGGATCCAAAGAGCCGAGGAAGGCAGACGCCCGCTGATAGAAGCGGAGCCTCTCTGAGACGGATGACGGGGCGTAGATGTTGACAAGATTTAATATCAGCCCCTCTATCCAAACCCGGAGATGTAGCAGGCGACCCTGCACAACCTCGGCGGTCCCCAGCACCTCGGGCTGCAAGTTTGGGGAGAACAGGGTAGCCACCCCGGCTTGACGGGCCGACAGGTGGCTGAAATAAACCCTGTCCCCCCACTCCAGCTGCCAGCTAGCCTCTGCGGCCAGAGCCGCGTGGGTCTCCTGGAGGAATACGACAGAGTACCTCCCCTTCCGAAGGAAGGAGAGTACCTGACACCTACGGAGGCTGGACCTGCAGCCCCGGGTGTTCAGAGTGGCAATGATGAGCGCCGGCATCGAGAGGGCTGGGGAAGATCCTTCTTGGCGGGAGTGCCAGCGGCCCCCGTTGGGCCTCGCAGCAAACCGTGACCGTGCCCAAAGGTAAGAAGGGCGTCACGGAAGCTGCGGACCCGCTGGTAAGCCGCGGCCTCCCGCCGCCCGGTCCCTTTACCCTCCCCTAGGAGGGCCCTTACTATTTGTAGGATGAGATGAAAATCTCCCCAGCGCTGAAGGGCGAGAGCGACTTTGTTCTTGGAGCCTCGGATGTCTTCCAAGAAATCACGCATCTCGCCCTTCAGCGCAGGGGAGGAAAAAGCACAACAAGCCCAGACCAGCAGCCTGCCGTGCTCAGTGGAAGAGGGGTTCCTCTCTCCACCTCAAAGTCAGAGACAGAGTGGGGGGGTGCAGCTGGTTCCAGAGCTTGGTGAAAGGGGAGAGGCAGAGAGAGTCAGCAATCCTGGCTAATTAGCAGCAGCTGAGAATGGGGGGGGGGGCTGCAAATCAATTAAGGTTCAGGTGAAGCTGATTGGGGCTGCCCAGGAGACCTCTTTAAGAACCCTCCCTGTGAGGGAGGGTGGAGAGAGTTGAGAAGGAGTGTGGAGAGTAAAGGTGGTGAAAGACAAACAACTGATAAGGTGACCAGTAGAGCTGAGCAGAACAGCATCATCCCTGCTAAAGGCTACAGGGGGAGGTGAGGGGCGTGGGCAGGGAGTGTTTGAAGACTCCCTTTTCCCAAGTGGCTAGAGGAGGACTTACTACTCCACTCCAGCTGGCCCAGGGCATTGGCTACATTGCTCTGTTGTTTTGCTGCAGGACTGAGGGCCAAACGCCAGAACAAGGTGAGTGTGTTTTGTACTGTGGTTCTGAAACTGTGGGATAGTGGGCTGAACAGGGGTCAGGGGCCCAGGAGTGTGACTGACCCTGCCATGTTGTATACATGTGTCATAACCATGAGGGTTGGCCAGCAGCCTAGGGACTAAGGGGTTAACCATGTCCCCTGTACCTAGCCAGGTAGCAGTCAGCCAATAGAAATACAGGTAGGGATTTTAAACTGAGACAAAGGAATTTGGGGGTTTTCCCTCCTTTGTCTCTGAGGCAGTTTTGCTCTCTAGATACTGAGGGAGACAGAAGACATGTGTCTCTCCAAGAAAAAAAAATCTTCATGATGTGTAAGTAGGGTAAAATCTAGATAAATCTGTCAGGTTTTATTTTTTTCTGGTTTGGGAATTTGGATCTGAGGTCTGTGCTGTTAGAAATGGTTTTCCCTCTATTTTGTAACTAAGTTTTGGCCCATGGGGGGAATCTCCCATGAGTATATTAATTGGTGGCTCTTACCACCATCTAGCCATTCCAACTATGCTTGTAACTGGTTTTGTTTTGATGATAAAAGTTGTGTTTCTGATTAACTGATATTGGTTAATTTTTGTGTCCTGGTTTTACTTGAGGGCTGAGACTTCCCAAGTGATCTCTCCCCTGTGTTTGTTTTTTTTTGTGTTTACAAATACCTGGGTGGTGGCAGCGGTTTTTTATTTCCCAAAGTCCGGGTATTAGGATTTTGGGGGAGCTTTTTGTACCAAAGCCTGTAGAGTTCAGGTTTTGGGGTACTTTTGTGGGTCCCCACTTCTGCATTCATCATGCCAGAGGGAGGAACAGCCTTGACAACAAACATGAAGAGTTGAACACCCCCCCCCCCCACACACACACACCCCGTGATGTCTGCGGGAAACGGCTCTATCTTACAAGGCTGATTCGGAATCACTCCCAATATTGCAGCCAATTTGCCTTTTGCGGAAAGAACGCTTTTCATCAAAAGCGTATAACCAAACCCTTCTGATCACTGGGTCGTAAATGAGACACCTCTGGGTTCTCAGCCTCTTCATTGCTGCTCTCTACTACATGTTGAATGGATGAATAACCACTAGGTTGTACACAGTGTTTCTTTTTACGATCTCATAAATGGCGTCTCATAAGAGATTGTTCCACAAATGACAATAATGAATTTCTGACAAAGCCATGTCCTAATATCTATTCACATTTAAAGGGTTGGCCACATGTATTGTAAAATTGGAACTAGTATTTTGAGGAAAAGCCTCCGCAGAGGCGTTGCTAGGTAAGGTAATGTAAAACTCCCCTTCAGTCATTTTTCCTTTATTAAAGGTCTTGTGTATATAAGCTGCTTTAACCCAACTGTTGAATTTTTCAGGCCAGCCTTTCTATTTCACCAAAAAATACTCACTCCTGCCCTGTCTTTTTTTTTTTTTTTTTTGCTAGAATTTTTTTCTCTCCTGTAAATGCAGTCCTCTTTGTAATTCTTCAGGACAAAAAGACCCCGCTACTTCCTCTTCTCCATAATCTTTTAATGTGTACATGGGCCTTTGTCCTCGTAATAAAACACCAGTCACTAATATTTTGTCAGTAAAGGTCTGCTGCTATCCCTTTTCGAAAGCCCCCTTTGTTTTAGAGACCCTCACGTGGTCTCCTTTCTTAAAAATCACTCACGGGGCCTTTATTTTAAAACGATCCCTATCAACCAGGGTCCCTCTAATAGTTCTGTGATAACTTTTGTTGTATCCGTCTACGAAGGCTTGCAACATGTCAATGTATCAAAGTGTTATGTGGTGGTATTTTACAGCCCATCTTTGATTTTGAAGTTCTGTTACACCTCTCCACAACTCTGACCTTGACTTTGTTATTGGTAACAAAATGGTGTACACGGTGTTGCTTTAGTAAAGTCTTTAAAAAAGCTTTCCCTCAATCTGTCTGTAATTTTTGAGGCACGTGCCCTTGTTTAAAAACAGCTTTAAATGCCTTAGCTACTTCTATTTTATTCTTTAGGGATACTGCTCAGGAGTATTTAGACAGAATGTGTATCATCATTAAAATATATTTATGGTCAGCGTTGTGATCAGCATAGTGTCATGTCAATCAAATCCGCTTGCCAGTGCGCGTCCACATCAGACACCATGGTTTTATTTCTTTTAAATGTAATTCTTACCGGTTTATGTAAAGTGTAAGCATCTTGATCAGCTAGCCAGGCAGCAACCTCCTTTTTACTCAAAGTTTTGAGGTGCTTTTAACCGGCCTGAAATAAGGACGTTACTCCCCCCAAAACTTCCAACTTCTCCAGGAGAATAATAAATTCTTTAGCAAGCTGGCCATGTCTAACCCGTCTTACTTGAAAACACAGCTCTCGCTTTTGCTTTATTAAATACAAAATCGGGTATAAACATCTTAGTTTTTAAAAGACAGCCATTTTTGAGGCAAAACCAGCATAATAGAAACAATGTATTTTAATTGATATTCAGCTTAATTTTTTTAACCCCTTAGGTCGAGGGTCTGACGTAAAGTTTTGTGATTGATTTTGCAAACCCTTCTACACGACAAACAACCAATTTTTTGCTGACACCTTGTCTGCCTGATTTATCAGAACCATCACCAGGTCTGAGGTCTCCACTACATCTCTGATCATTTTGGCAACTTCGTGTAACCCTTCTGCCAGGCCGAGTAAATAGCAGCAGCAAGGGCCGGGTTCAGTATCTAGGGGTCTCCTCCCAACGAGGTAATACAACACCGGCTCGAGCCCCCACCCAGTGACCTGGGAAATCTTACGTACACCTCTGGGTGCCTCAAAAGAGGCAATTCTTCCCCTCTCGCAAGCACAGAGCCTCAGTATAGTAGCAAACCTTTAATAACATGAGGTAACGGACATCTGCATTAAATTGGGGAAACACCATAACTCGGATTTACCGACCAAACAATGAGCAAAGGCCCTCCCCCCAGCCACAATTCTCCCCAATGTCCCAAAAGTCCAACACCCCAAGAGTCTCAGCCCTGGGTCAGTGCCGTCCCAGGGTTCAAAAGTCCACCCGGCAGGGTTTCACCATCCTAACCTGGAGGGGTGGGGGATCGATGCACCTTACGTGGCCCGGCGGTGGCTCCGCCTCTCCGTGCCGCCGCCGTCAACGCGAGTCACTCCGCCACACTCCACTTGTCGTCAGGTGAGCCGCCTCCACTGTCCGGCTCCGCAAATCCGCCAACCGTCTCGGTCCACGCTCCGGGCTGCCAGCTGGTTGCTCCTGCCGCTGCTCCGCCGGCTGCCGCTCCTACCAGCCGCAGGCTGCCGTCAGCTGCTCTGCTGTCTGCCCTCAGGTCAACCCCACCAGCTGCATCTACTGTCCGCCTACGCTTGCTGGTTGCCCCTTGCAAACTGCTCTGCTAGCAGCACAGCACCAGGCTCCCCTCAGCAACAGTGATTTCAGCTCTTGCCAGGCTCCCCTCAGCAACAGTGATTTCAGCTCTCATCCGCAACACAGCACACAATGATTTCAGCTCATAACAGAGAAACCTTAGCGCTGGCCCACAGCAAAGTTAGCTCCACAGCTCACAACTAGACTCCTAATAGAATCTAAATTAATGCTGATATTCCACAGTGGAGAGAGGGCAATCAGTGTTGTTTAGACCCTGACACAAGACCCCACCACCAGGTACCAAGACCTGTCTCCAACCTCTCTCAATTTGACTGGGTTTGGAACCCATGCCCCTTGTCTAGCGAGTGCTACTTAGTTTATGGCGAATCCCTCTGTCATAAACAGTTCCACCATTCCATTGTCCTTGATTCGCATAATCAGGGTAACAACACTTTTATCCCCTCTGCCTCAATAACAGAGAGACTGGGGCTCCCACAGTGGCCAAAGTGACGATTTGGGCTGCTGTGGCACATACTAGACAGGGTGGGTGTGTCTATGCAAATTGGGCTCAGCCCCTGAAGTCTCTTTGCACCACTTGCCACAGTTCGCCACTAGATGTCAGGATAGAGTTTACCCTGACCCTGCTTACATCCTCCCCCCAGCCAAGAATTTGTCGTCCCGACAAATCACACCACCTACTATACCCACTCACTGGTTCCCCCCAAAGGGCCTCAGGAAGCCCACTTTAGCTTGTATAAGCCTGTGTGCTAAATGTATGGGCTCCTCACTAATCACCCCAGGTGCATCATAAGTTAACCGTTTTACTGGTCTTATTACCCTGTCTCGTCTATTGAGAATCTTTGTTCCCATGGTGGTGAGTGATGGATGGTGAGGTTACCTCTGCTGGCCCCTCGGCTATTGGCATAGGCCCCTGCGTTTCTAGTTCTAACAGTGCAGGGTCCAGGGTGCCCTGGACATCCTCCCCTTGTATGTCTCCACTTTCCAATAACCTGTGTGTGTCCTCACATGGGGGTCCCACCAGTGGCACAGGGGTGTTAGAAATGGGCATAAATACTTCTGCCATGGGGTTTAGGGTGGCAGAGGTGGGGCTCTCTTTTGGTTCAGCTGATCGATCCTGAGATCTTGTCTCCCTTTCCGGATACACCACGGTTGCGTCCTCCTCCTCAGACTCACTCTCGGGTGCGATGCATAGGGGTAGGTTAGCTGCAGGGGGCTGGCTGTCCATGATGGAGGGTGGCTTTGGCCTAGCACCCTTGTTCTGCTCGGTTGCCCTGTCATTGCCCATCTCACAAGGGGTGCTTACCAATTCCCCCACAGGAAGCAAAAGGTTTCTGTGTACTGTCTTTGTCTGCCCTGGACCCTCTTCAGGTTTGATCTTGTAGACTGGCAGGTCTCCCAGCTGTTCTATCACCAAGTATGGCATCGCCTTCCATCGGTTAGCTATCTTGTGTTTGCCAGCAATACCCAAATTTCGCAGAAAGACTCTGTCCCCAGGCTGGAGTTCTTGTGAACGTACCCTGGCATCGTAGCGATGTTTGTTGCGGTCTGCATTCTTCCGAGCCGCAGCTGTAGCTAAGCGATAAGCATCTTGCAGCTTTTCTCTTAGTTGGGATGCGTATTGCTGATGAGTTTCATAACCATCTCCATCCTCTAATACACCAAAGCACAGGTCTATGGGTAATCTTGGTTCTCGCCCAAACATCAAAAAATATGGTGTGGCTTCCGTAGCATCATTCCTCGTGGCATTGTAGGCATGCACCAGGAATGCGACATGTTGGCTCCAAGTTGCCTTCTGCTCTGGTCGCAAAGTCCCCAACATATCTAACAGGGTTCGGTTGAACCTTTCTGGCTGGGGATCCTCTTGTGGGTGATAGGGCGTCGTCCTAGACTTTTTAATTCCTGCTATCCTCAGTACCTCTTTTAGAAGGTGACTCTCAAAGTCCCGCCCCTGATCTGAGTGTATCCGGGCTGGGAATCCATAAACTGAGAAATATTTTTCCCATAGTACTCGAGCAACAGTGGTGGCCCTCTGATCACGTGTGGGGTATGCCTGTGCATACCGTGTAAAATGGTCGGTCACTACTAGGATGTTCCCAATGTTCCTTCTGTCTACTTCTAGAGACAAGAAATCAATGCATACCAGTTCCAAGGGCTTGTTGCTGGTGATGTTCTTGAGGTATGCGGCCCTCGTGGGCAGTGTTTTCCTTTGAACACATCGAGCGCAAGTCTCACATTTCCTGCGAACATCTGCAGCCATCTGGGGCCAATAGAACCTACTACGAACAAGTTCCAGGGTCCTTTCCATCCCTAAATGTCCAAAGTCATCATGAAGGGCCCTCATGGCCAGGGCTCTGTACTCTTTGGGTAGCACTAGTTGTGTCCGTTGCTTTTGTAAAGGGTCGGTGGTCATTTGGTGCAGCACTCCCCGAATCAGTTTTAGTTTGGTCCATTCTCTCAATAGTAGTTTACCCTCCGGGTTAGGTGGGACAACCGCAACGGGGCTTCGTCCATCCCTTTTGGCAAGTAGCGTATCACAAATGTCTGCATCTTGCAGCTGGGCTTCTTGCCAATCAGCTGCACTGAGCATGGGCAAGTGAGATTGGTTCAGGGCAATATAGTTCACTAACGCAGAGGACACGCATTCAGGGGGCAGGCCCAAAGCTTCTGCAGCACACCCATGGAGGCTCTCAGGGGCCTCCGGTTCTCGGCGACTCACACTGCAGATAGCTCTCACCCCATCCGGGGTTATCACGGCAACTTCGGGTGCCTGGGGACGCCAGGACAATGCATCCGCATCTACATTGCTTCTCCCTGATCGGTATTGAATGCTGAACTCATAGCTAGCCAAGGCGGCCACCCATCGCTGCCCAGTAGCATCCAGCTTAGCACTTGTTAACACATAAGTCAGAGGGTTGTTGTCCGTCCATACCTGAAACTGAGCACCATACAAGTAATCTCGAAATTTCTCAGTGATGGCCCACTTCAAGGCCAAGAACTCCAGCTTGTGGATGAGATAGCGAGATTCACTGTCAGACAGTCCTCGGCTGGCAAAGGCTACAGGGTTACGTTTGCCTTCCATTTCCTGGTACAGCACAGCCCCCAGACCCTCCAAACTGGCATCAGTATGTAGGATAAATGGTCTGCTTGGATCAGCAAAGACTAGGACGGGAGCCTGAGTCAGTCGAGTAATGATTTCCCGAAACGCCCTTTCACAACTCTCATCCCACCGTGGCCCAAGCGGCTCGAAAGGGCCATAGTATCTCTGCATAGGAGGCTTGGGAGGCCTCCTCTTATTTTTGGTCTTAGATTTGTTCTTGCTGGACTGGTATCCCCTGGTAAGATCATTCAGCGGTTTTACAATCGTAGTGTAGTTCTTCACAAATCTGCGGTAGTAGCCACTGAATCCAAGAAAGGTCTTGAGTTCTCTGTAGTTACGTGGACGTGGCCAGGTGGTGAGAGCTTCTATTTTATCGGGATCGGTACTCACACCCTCTTGGGACACGATGTGACCCACATACTTCACTGAGGTTTGGCAGAACTGGCATTTGTCAATTGAAAGCTTCAAACCATATGCCTCCAACCTATCAAGCACTTTAAGAAGTCTTTCCTCATGTTCTTCCAAGGTTCTTCCAAACACAATCAAGTCATCCGAGTAAACTAACACTTGAAGTAGATTCATGTCTCCCACTACTTTCTCCATCAGATGCTGAAATGTGGCCGGGGCTCCAGAAATCCCTTGGGGCATGCGTTGGAACTGGTAGAACCCCAATGGACAGATGAAGGCTGTCTTCTCCTTATCCTCTTCTCCCAGAGGGATCTGGTAGTATCCACTCTGAAGATCCAATACTGAGAACCACTGGCTACCCAACAAACAGTCCAAGGCATCTTGTACTCGGGGCATGGTGTATTGATCAACTGTAGTGCGCCTGTTTAGGGTGCGGTAGTCGAGACACATCCGGATTTTCCCACTCTTCTTACGAACCACCACAATAGGCGAGGCGTAGGGGCTGTGGGACTCGGTAATGATACCGTTCGCGATCAGCTCTTGAAGATGATGGCGTACGTCTTCCATCTCAGAGAGAGCGATCCTCCTAGACCTCTCCCTGAAGGGTCGGGGATCTTGTAGTCTGATGTGGTGTTCCACCCCCTTGGCACATCCAACGTCCCACTCATGTAGTGAGAATACCTTGGGTCTCGCGCAAAGCTTCTTCCTCAGACGATCCTTCCACTCCTCAGGCAACGGTGAGTCCCCGAAGTCAAACTTTGCAGGATCCAACGGCGGAGCTTCAGCTTCACGCTGGGGTCTCACAATGGTTTCAGGCTCAAATATGTCTGCAACCTTCTGCCCTGGTCTTACAAACACTTCACGGCCCGTTTCGTTAGCAATCAATATAGTCACCTCTTCCTGGGTTTCAGCAGGCAGGCTTATGACACCACTGAGGACCAGTACTCCTTCAGGGAGCCCTCCCTCGGTCGGCGGCTCTACCACTGCTAATGTTCCCTTACTGCCTCTCAGGCAGGTACTCAGGACAATCACCTCCTTTTCTGTCATTGCAGGCACTGCTAAGGGGACAGGCCCTGCATACCTCAAAGCTCCCACCGGCAAGTCAGGCATTGCTTTTCTTGTGTTCTCAATTTTTCTATAGGCTGCGGCACAATAGGTGTGAATCACCAGGGTGTTTAGATATTGGTCCCCTGCTCGCTGTCAGCAGTAATCTGCAAGTACCTTAAAAAGGCTGGAGTTGGTCCCTATTAGCACGGACACATCAGAGGCTCCTTTGGGGTCAGGGCATATTAAAGCAGCAGTGTCCACTTCCTGTCTCACCCCAGAAATCTCTTCTGGGAATTCCAGGTGTACTATGATGTATCCCTGATAGGGGTATTCATCCATGCTGAGGCCACACAGTCCAAGCCCTGTCAGGGGCCATATAGGCAGGTGCTTAAGCATCTTCTGATAGAAAGACTGGAATATGATAGTCACTTGGGATCCCGTGTCAAGCACGGCTCTACATTCTGTCCTTTCAACCTTTACAGTGACCTCCGCCCGAGGTCCTATCAGTCCCGATGGGATTTGGGCTGCATGGTTCTTTCCAGAGGAGCCTCCACACACGGCAGGCCTGGGCGGCTCCCTTCCCAGGCCATGGGGCCGTTTCCCGACTGTCCCCAAGTGGTCTTTAGCTTTTGATAAACTAGTGTGGGATTCTCTGCATTGTGACACCTGGCAGCGATGTGCCCACCCTGGCCACACCGGTAGCGGAAGAAGGATTGACCTCTCTCTGGTTGCCTGGATGAGGCAGAGGCTCTAAATGTAGTCTTCCGGACTGTGGTAACAGAGGGTTCCTTGTACCTTGAGATATTGGCTGAATCAACGGTATTCTCTAGTTCGGCCACTTTCTGCGTCAGGGCCTGCAATCGTTGGGTAAGTTCCTCTTGAGGAGTCACCATCAGTGCTGTGGCTGTTTGTATGGGTGTTGCGCCAGTCGCCCGGTGTGGCTGCATATCCCAAACCTCACCAGCTGCTTGCCTCTCTTCTTCCTCTCGGACCTCTTTTATCAGCCGAGAGTAACTGGGTGGATTGTCTTGCCGTTCCCTCAATCGAAGGTGAAGAAGGATCGGGTTATGATATTGAATTCCTCTCACAATCTGAGTCAATCTAGTCCGGTCCATTTGCTCTACGTCTACTGCTCCCCTCATGATGGCTCTCTGTAACAATTTCTCCAACCTCTGGATATAGGCAGAAACCTTCTCTCCCTTTTGTCGCTTGGCACTGAGGAACTTGCAATAAACATCCTCTGAGCCCTCGGTTCTCCCAAAGGCATGATCAAGGGCCTCTAGACAGTCCTTCACCTTGACCCCAGGGTTACCGAGCTTCAGGGTGCGAATCACATCTAGGGCTGGTCCCCTAAGGCACTCTACTAGTCGCCTTCTCTTTTCAGCCTCAGGCCCCGTCCATTCCTGCAGCATCTCAGTGGTGTGTTCCAGCCAGGGTTCAAATGCCTCCTCCCCAGGTATTGGGGTGGGACCCCCAGAAAACAACCTCAGTTTGTGATAGGGGCCTGACTCAGGGTGGGGTGGCACAACCTTTTCTAATGCCTGCCCCAAAACCTTCACCCACTCATCAGGTGGCAGAGTAGCCTCCCGGGGTGGGACTCCCAGGTGAAGGCCCAACAGACCTGGCATATCAGCGAAAGATTTTCCCTCGTTCCCCAAAAAGGTCGACATTTTCTTTAGAAACTCTACATCTGAGGGAGGGGCTGGTAAGGGCTGGCTCCCAGTGGTTATCACTGTCCACTCATTACCTCCCACTGCTATCCTGCCTGGGACCTGTACAGGGTCCACAGCTGAGGACAGCTCACATAGTACAGCAAAAGCTCCCTGCTCCCTCACAAACATGCGCCCACGCATTTTGCACTTACTCAGGTACTCAGTGGAAGCCCTTAACATAGGTTCTATTGAGCCCTCATCGAATGCCTCCGGCACCCCCGGCACCAGAAGACAATTCTTAGGGTTAATGGACATCCCCTTGCACCAGTCCTCCAACAAGTGTAGGGCCATTATACAAACAGTAAATTTCCCGAATCTAACAGATCAAAACACCAACAGGAACTTTGGGTTTTCCCAATTTAATGGATTGCTCGCAATGTGCTTGCGGGGGTACTGACCCAGATGATCCCGGACGAGCTCCCAAAAATGTAACCCTTCTGCCAGGCTGAGTAAATAGCAGCAGCAAGGGCCGGGTTCAGTATCTAGGGGTCTCCTCCCAACGAGGTAATACAACACCGGCTCGAGCCCCCACCCAGTGACCTGGGGAATCTTACATACACCTCTGGGTGCCTCAAAAGAGGCAATTCTTCCCCTCTTGCAAGCACAGAGCCTCAGTATAGTAGCAAACCTTTAATAACATGAGGTAACGGACATCTGCATTAAATTGGGGAAACACCACAACTCGGATTTACCGACCAAACAATGAGCAAAGGCCCTCCCCCCAGCCACAATTCTCCCCAATGTCCCAAAAGTCCAACACCCCAAGAGTCTCAGCCCTGGGTCAGTGCCGTCCCAGGGTTCAAAAGTCCACCCGGCAGGGTTTCACCATCCCAACCTGGAGGGGTGGGGGATCGATGCACCTTACGTGGCCCGGCGGTGGCTCCGCCTCTCCGTGCCGCCGCCGTCAACGCGAGTCACTCCGCCACACTCCACTTGTCGTCAGGTGAGCCGCCTCCACTGTTCGGCTTCGCAAATCCGCCAACCGTCTCGGTCCACGCTCCGGGCTGCCAGCTGGTTGCTCCTGCCGCTGCTCCGCCGGCTGCCGCTCCTACCAACAGCAGGCCTCCGTCAGCCGCTCCGCTGTCTGCCCTCAGGTCACCCCCGCCAGCTGCATCTACTGTCCACGTGCGCTTGCTGGTTGCCCCTTGCAAACTGCTCTGCTAGCAGCACAGCGCCAAGCTCCCCTCAGCAACAGCGATTTCAGCTCTCATCCGCAGCACAGCACCAGGCTCCCCTCAGCAACAGTGATTTCAGCTCTTGTCCGCAGCACAGCACCAGGCTCCCCTCAGCAACAGTGATTTCAGCTCATAACAGAGAAGCCTTAGCGCTGGCCCACAGCAAAGTTAGCTCCACAGCTCACAACTAGACTTCTAATGGAATTGAACTTAACGCTGATATTCCACAGTGGAGAGAGGGCAATCAGTGTTGTTTAGACCCTCACACAAGACCCCACCACCAGGTACCAAGACCTGTCTCCAACCTCTCTCAATTTGACTGGGTTTGGAACCCATGCCCCTTGTCTAGTGAGTGCTACTTAGTTTATGGCGAATCCCTCTGTCATAAACAGTTCCACCATTCCATTGTCCTTGATTCGCATAATCAGGGTAACAACACTTTTATCCCCTCTGCCTCAATAACAGAGAGACTGGGGCTCCCACAGTGGCCAAAGTGACGATTTGGGCTGCTGTGGCACATACTAGACAGGGTGGGTGTGTCTATGCAAATTGGGCTCAGCCCCTGAAGTCTCTTTGCACCACTTGCCACAGTTCGCCACTAGATGTCAGGATAGAGTTTACCCTGACCCTGCTTACATTCGTATACAGTTTCAGTGGTCATGTTAAGCTTTTTCCATTTGTAGCCTTGGGCTATAATTATATTTAGGACCCGTGCAACATTCAGTAGAGAAGAAATATGTCTAAGTTGGTAAAACTCCTCTGAACGATTCCAAAATACATAGTTGAGGCTAAGCGGGTCAGGAAATTTTTCTGCACATGGTGCACAGATTTCAACCATCTGATTTTTTTTTTTTTTTTTCAAGCAGTGGTAAAAGATTTTTACTACAACAGCTGTAATAATATCGGCCATAACATCCTGCTGATCATCCTGTTTGTTTTCTTTGGTCCTTTCTTTTTCTCAGCATGCTTCACGCAAAAGAAGCAGGTGCATATCACGGTTATTTGTGGCTGATCCCCGCTCTCTTCATCCTCTGAAGAGGTCTATCACAAGCAGAGAACCCCATTTTATTTTTTGCTGCAATCATTTACAAAAATAAAGTTAGCATTTTACCTCAATCATACCCTTGTCCGTGTCATAACCATCATCGCTCCCTCCAGTTGTGCCGTCAGGAATCGAGTCAGTAACCTGTTAAGCACAAGGTTTAACTCCGGTCTTCTATATGCGTATTTCATTTCTTTCAAATAATTAAAGTTGCTTTTACCTCCTCCTGCTCTTCTGCCTTTGCAACGGGCACCAGTTTACTATACCCCAGTGTTATGAACCAAACCGAAGCCAAGCAGGTCATTTGCCCCTCAGCCTCCACTGGTTGATTTTCCTCGTATACGTTCTCTTCTTCCATTATTTCCTATAAAAACATGAGTATTTATAATATACTTGCAATTTTCAACCTTTTGCTATAAAATAATACAAAGCAGCTTACCTCTGTCTTTGATTATTCTCCCTCCATAGCGGACATCAGATTTTTTTTTTTTGCATACTGCCCTTCTCTTTTACAGTCAGCGATGCTTCCTGCTTTTTCAGATATGATTCTGTAGCAAAATAAGGGCTAAAGGAAAGCCTCAAATAACGAATACGAGACAGTGGGACAGACCTCAGGATGCCAAAATCCAAATTGGGCTCCTTGGCATCTGTTGAAGTCTTGCGACCGGCCATAGGGTTGTATCGTCTACCCTTAAAACTACCCGTTGCGAAAACGCAAGCTTTTATACACAAGGACAAACGTTCATTGGGTAGCTTTTTTTCCAAATAAACCTGTTTCTGAAACAGAAATCTGAATTCTGTGACATGCTTGTAAAACAGTTTCTAATTGGTCCAGTCGGGGAGCAGGGGCTCCACGCCCTCCTGAGTTCTATAGGCTGGTTCTGTCGAGGAGGTGGATCTCACCAATACGCTCTGCAAAGCCTATTGGCCCATCTTTCACTCGCTGCCCGGCTCTGCAAAACCTATTGGCCCAGCCTGAAGACCGGGTTGGCTCCTGCAGCTCTTCGCCTCAGCCCCTATCATTCCCCTTCCGGCCGCTCTTTGGAAAGAGCTTCGCTCTCTCGGTGCTTGCTAATGCAACCCTTTGTGCCCCAGCTTTTCCATCGTAAGTCTACCCTTTTATTCAGATTTTTTGCTGATTTCTCCTCTTCTATTCATTTTATTTAGTGTTTAATAAACACTCTTTGAAGGATCCTTTCCTTACTGATTTCTCTAGTGGCCAGCCTGCCTTTCTATCCGCTTTTATTCACTGTTTCAGGCCCTTCTCTCCTCTCAAGTATCCGTTTCTTGCTGACTTCTCTTGCAGCTCATTTTATTCAGTTTTATTTACTTTTAATCAATTTCAGACACCTCTGCCACCCTGCCTCTTACCTTCACCCCCACACTTCTTAACACCGCCCTCCACCCATTAGCCCTGCCCTGAAAGCAGCTATGTTGGCTGCCATGTTTCAACATGGCTGCCAACATGACACCAGACCGGAAACAGGGGGCAGCGTACCTGTCAAAAAAACACGGTGATGAAAGCTATCAAGCCATTAACTATTTTCAGCCTTTTCAAAGCACTTTGTGATCTTTAAGTATGAGGTGCACTAAATGCAAAGTACAAGAACTGCGAAACTTAATGATGTGCAAACTTTTTGTTGGGTTACTGTCATGAGCTGAATGATTATCATGGTGAAAACTAGTAGGTGCTGTTGGACTTCTGACTATTTATCTCCATTTGCTTATTTTTTCAGGGCACTGAATTCTGGCAAACACTTGGCATTGGTTCAACAAAAGGTATTAGATACGGCAGTAGACAGAACCTGGTGATGTTTTTAAGGTGAATTAAGCGGATTCACTAATGGCCTGCCTAGATTACAGACTCTATGGCATACTCCCAGGCTATGTCTACATTAGCATCCCTATTACGGAATAGGGGCCAATGTAGCACTTGGGAATAGACAAATCCGCGGGGGGTTTAAATATCCCCCGCGGGATTTGCATTTTCATGGCTGCCGCTTTTTTCCGGCTTGTAGATAAGCCGGAGAAAAGCGCCAGTCTGGACACGATCCTCTGGAAAATAAGCTCTTTTCCGGAGGATCTCTTATTCCTACTTGAAAGTAGGAATAAGAGATCCTCTGGAAAAGAGCTTATTTTCCGGAGGATCGCGTCCAGACTGGCGCTTTTCTCCGGCTTATCTACAAGCCGGAAAAAAGCGGCAGCCATGAAAATGCAAATCCCGCGGGGGATATTTAAACCCCCCACGGATTTGTCTATTCCCAAGTGCTACATTGGCCCCTATTCCGTAATAGGGATGCTAATGTAGACACAGCCCCATAGTGTAGAGACACCTTGCACTGACAAAGGGCTTTTCCATTGGAGCAGGAACACCACCTCCCCAAATAACATTGACACAAACATTCTTTTGTAAGCTGTGTTAGTCTGTAACTGGAAACTTAAACAACGAATGGTCCTGTAGCACCTTAAAGACTAATGAAACATGTAGATGGTGTCATGAGCTTTTGTGGGCACAGCCCACTTCAGATAACTGGAGTATTAAAAGTCCACATCCAAGAATAATTAAGAGGGGGCAGGGGAAGGGGGGGGGAGAAGAAAATAGTGAATTGGTGAACAATTGTGCTTGTGTACCTAGAATTTGTGGGAAATACTGACTAAATCATACCAGTGCTTTGATTGGATGCAGAGGGAGCGCACGACTCTCAGTCAGTGCTGTGTACAATCAGTATGCATCTCACTTCACGTGCCCTTGGTTAACATATGTCACGTTAGCAATACCAGTAGGAAAACATTAATTTATTAGCCACTAGTAAAATATTAATTTATGTCCAACACAAAAGGTTTCCATGTTTGCTTTATTGATGGCAGGGGTGAGGAACCTTTTTTTGGGTTGGGGGCCACTGACCTACAGAAGTGAGAAGCAAAACAAAAAAAACTCTTCCAAAACCAACAACTCTCATTGATGTGGCCCCCAATTGAGCCACCTCACTCCTCTGGTGCTCCAGCCCCGCAAGGTGAGGGGAAGGGATGGGGGGGCTGAGGTTCACAGCTTCCCATAGGCCAAATTTACTTTTCCTGGGGTTCCAGAGTTAGTGGATTTTATGGCCTCCCTTAGCCCCTGGAGTGGAGACAAATTAGGGGTTCAGTGTGCAGGACAGCGCTGCCAGTGTGTGGAATAGGGATGAGGATGCAGGATCTGGGCGAGAGGTGCAGTGCAGAAGGGGGAGGGTTGCGAGGTTGGGTGGGACTCCTCAGCCACAGTGCCACCTCCTCCCACCACTGCCAGGCACGGTGCAGCCTAACCTGCTGCCGGGGAAGGGAGAGGGCACCAGCCACTCGTGCACCACAGGAGCCTGCCCGACCCGGCCAGGTCCTGCGCAGTCCAACCTGCTACCTGCCCCGCAGGAGCAACTGAGGGAAGTGCTGCTGCTACCATGGCAACTGCGGGCTTGGCGGACACCCAGTGGTGGGTGGGAGTTTCCTATGGTGGGGGATGGGGTGGCAGTCCTTCACCTGTAGCTCCATGGTCTGCGTGTGGGACGGTGATTTTGCTTTCTTCATCTCCCTGCTTGTGTCCTCCAGCACCAGCACCAGCTCCAGCTTCCAGCTCACAGCCTTGGGTCTGTGCGCCAACCGTGAGGTTCGAGCAACAGTGCAGGCTTCCTGCTGCGTGAGGGAGGAGGGTGGGGGCTGAGCTCAAGCCGCAGACCACCTGGGAGGTGGCTGTGGACCACTAGTTGTCTGCGGATGATGCTTTGAGAACCACTGGTCTAGCCAAAACATGCCTGTGGCAGTGCTGAATGGAGGGAAAGGCCTGTTGACAGCTTCAGAGAGAATTTGCTCATCTCATTCACCTCACCAGATTTACAGTTATGTCAAAATCAAGGCCACTGGAGGGGGAATAGAAGATACAAGAGTACAAGGAAGTGCCCAAAGCATGCCTGCCACCTACCTCTCTTTGTCTCTGTCATCCTTATTCAGAAAAAGATCTCTCTTCTCCGACTCCCACTCCCGGTCTCTGTCATGGTTGGTCACTGAGGCGCTTCGCTTGGAATCCCCTGGCTTAGGCCACTGTGGAGGTGTCGGGAAGGAAGGTGGGGTTCGATGGAATCTATTCCATGGCTCGTGGGGATTGTTAAAGCTCTGTAGGTTTGGACCATCTTTGTGAACAAATATGCTGTTGTGAGCTAAAGTCACAGGAGAGCAAAAGGGAACACATTTTTCTTTTGAACAAGAGTTAAAAAATTCATACCAAACTATTCTAATGTGCCAATTATAATAACTATCCTTTCAAGACTTCTCATTTTGGGGTCGGGGAAAGCTCTTAGCAGGAGCTTTCAGCCACCTCTGAGAACTGGTGAAAGACACAGCAGCTGTTAAGCCTGTTTGTGGGGGAAACTTTATCTACAGAACTGAGTAACCCCTGCAAGGTAATGAGAACATTAACACCACAAGAGATGATTCAGAATTGCCCAGCTTCTCTTTCTCTCTCCATCAGCATGACCAATACTCACTAGCTCCTGTCACTGCCAAACTAAAAGGTTGCAAGGCAGTTACGGAAAATCAGCTGCCTGCAGTGAGGACTCAGACTCAGAGGTGGTGTGTAGTTGCATTTTTTTTTAAAACCCGAGCTTGGCTGTGGTTCACACATTCCTTTTAGCATGATAAGTCACTTGAATTCTGGATTGGTTTAAAAAAAAAAATCTCCAGGTCTGTATGAGTTGCACATGCATACTTTCCTACATGTGTCTGCCAAGTACATCTCACTTGAAAGTAATTCTGTATGTGGAATTTAAAATTCAAACTGTGGGAGTTGGCAGAGGAGGGTAAGTCTACACAGTGATTTAGGGTATCAATGGCTGTTCTACTGTAAGTCTTTACTGTTGAAGGATGTCACTTTACGTGCCAGTAGGGTAGCAGAGCTCAGTGGAGTTTCACACTCTGACACCTCTAAGAGCACAGAAGGCCACAATCTTGAGCTGTGAAGAGATGCAGAAGCATGACTACTGATAGGCGTGACATGCAGAAAAGCTCCCACCACAGAGACCTGGAAATCTTAGGTGCAGTGTTTTCAGATAGGAGAATGGAGGTTAGGAAATAACTTTTTTTTTTAAATTACCTCCAGCTGCTGTAAATATTAGCATGTGGCCTTTTTGGAAGGGATGTTTTTTCTGCATTAACCCAGCCAGTACTTACTCAGAGCATGACTGCCTAATCTTCCAAAGGCATTGCTGCCTAAGTTCCCAAGGCCGCTGAAGGTGCTTGACCTGCTAAATGGATCTGGAAAGGCAAACAAGGATTTAGCAGGCATTTAGCCAAGAATGTTGGAGAATGAAACACACCCCTCCCCTTCTGAATGCTCTGAATCCAAGCAGGATTAGGTCAGACTTTAAGATGACCCTCCTTATTGCAAAGTTCTTTGCACAGAAATTCCTAACATGTTAAAAAACAGAAGGGATTCAGTGCTTACTACACAGACAGACACTGTAGTAAACTTTTGTATGCCAGAGGGGAGCTGCAAGTGATGTTCTAATAGGAGCTGCTACTCAATTTCAGCTAAGTTGCAATGCTATCCACATGGCAATGAAGAGTTGTAAACTGTCTTCTGGTGCAAGTGGGCCTTGTGATGTGTAAAAGGGAAGTCAATCCCCCGGAGCTATTGATTCCCCTATGAGGGGCACGTACAATATACATACATTGCTAATGCTTAGATATATTTGCTATTTGTATAGGAGTAAGACATGACAAAGGTCAAGGCCTGTCACAGGTAATAACTTATAATAAGGAGACGAGGGGAAGTGAAACCAGTCTTCTGTTAAGTGGAGATATGGATAGATTCCACATCCTTTAAACTTGTGACCGGCTCAAGCAGGAAAGGAAAAAGGGAGATATGGCTCGCCCATTGTTCAGCAAAAGTGAATGAATGTAACACAGCTGTAACCGCAAAGTCAGCAAGTAGGCACTGTATTTAACCTCATTTGGAAAATTAACCTGACTTATAGGAATGCTAAATGTCAAAAATGAAGTAACCTATCATGTTAAGGCACCTAAACCAGGAAGGATGTGAACCCTATAAAAACCCCTGCATATGAGATGTTGGGGGTCGGCTCTGATTTGAACATTGAGTTCCTTAGCCGTACCTTGGTTGCAACCAATAAACTTGAGTTGGACCCAGCCTGAAAGTGTGACTCTCTTCTTGGGGTAAATCAGACTAGCCTCCAAGGGGACGAAACCTAGCAATTTATGCAACACTTGCACAAAACTTTTCAGGACATAAGAGTATCCTTTGATTTGCTCTCCAGCCCCTTTCCCAGCCTACCCTGGGTTCTGCACCATGTCACAGTATAGACATCAATATAAAACAAAGCTGACAAAACGCAGCACCCTTTGTATAAGATAACAAAAGGCTCCTGCATTTGTAAGCCTACACCTGAGAGAGGGTGAGGCCAGACACAGACACCACACACTGCTGCTGCTTGCTGATATTTTGGCAGCATTAGAAAGTGAAGGAACCAGAACACAAAGCCATTCTAACAAGCAGGGGGCCTGACAGCTTTATTACGATGATACTTTTTGATAATGAATTTTCTTTGCTTGTTGTTGTTGTCTTTCAGTTGCCTTGAAATGGGAACTGCAGGCATCTTGGTGAGTGGCCTGAGAGGTCACTTTGTTTCACTATCACTTTTGTGTGCACCTCTGTATTGTCTGCTGTGTAACCTTCTCACAGACATAATCCTAAGTGAATCATTACAGACATCCATTCCTACAGCAACTATGCACCTGGGCTTTTTGCACTAACATTCCTTCTACAGAACCACTGGTCACAGCAACAGTGGGGGCACTAGTGTAGACTAGGGGCTATTGTGTGCCAGCCACCTGGCTATTTAGATCTGCTCCAAGACAGATTAGACAAGCTGTTGGTTAAAGAGCCAGAGAAGGACCTGCACTAGCTCTACAACTATGGCAGTAACCACAGTTGGGAAATTTTAGGGGAAAAAGGCTCAGAGGACATTTTATCCTCACTCACTACTAGTGTAAAAGTAGACCACAGTCTTAAGGCCTTGCTAAGCCAAGGAATTAAGTTCCCTCACTACACTGCTACCATTAAATTCTGTCCAGACCTAACACATCTTAAATTATATATGAGAGCTGGGTGAACAGTACAAATTTTTCCAGAAATACATTAAGTAGAATTTTACACTAATTGACTCTGACTGTGTTTGCACTCTATTCTTGTACTGAATATCAGAGTGACTCATTTGCAGTAGCCATGAATTTTAACTCTGTGTTGGAGAAAATTAAAAGTTACCATGGGGATTTTGCCCTGGAAATCTGATTTAAACAGGTCATCATAGTGCATATTCTGTTCACTGACTGGATGAGTGCAAGAGCTTGATAACACATAATCCACCCCCCCCAAAAAAATCTTAATCTATTTTGGTAGTGGATTACGTGAAAACCAGAAAGATACATACGCTATGTCTATACCTCAGCCTTCTTCCGCCAAAGCTTGTGCAAATGAAGTGTGGAGTAGAATATTGCTGCACTTCATTTGCATAATTAATTAGGGGCTGCTTTTGCACAAGAGGCTTTTGCACAAAAAGGAGCTGTGTAGATTGTTCCTTTTTGTGCAAAAGCCCCCTCTTGCGCAAAAGCCATTCTTCCTCATTTTTTCCATGAAGAACAGCTCTTGCGCAAGAGGAGGGTTTTGCGCAAAAAGGAGCTGTCTACACAGCTCCTTTTTGTGCAAAAGCCTCTTGTGCAAAAGCGGCCCCTAATTAATTATGCAGATGAAGCACGGTGATATTCTACTCCATGCTTCATCTGCATAAGCTTTTGCGGAAGAAGGCTGCAGTATAGACATAGCCATGGTGTTATTCCTGAACACCATCATGCATAGAAAATCCTTTTATCATCAAAACTAACCAACACATCCAGAACTTTGAGTGGTATAATCAACTGCCCATAAGCACTATATTGAACAAGAAAAACTAATTTTGTGTACAATTTAGAATGCAGAGATTTTAGAAAATCAGGGTCTACTTACAGCCAATCAGGGAACAAAAAAGCAAGCAAAGTCTATTAGATAACTGTTCATACAGCTCTAATAAAAAGAAAGTGAGAAGGGATGTGGGAGAAAACCATTTTAAATTATTTGTTGTTTGAGATATAGTTTGCTAATGATTGGAAATGCTAAATTATCCCTTTGTTTTGGTTACCTTTTGATAAGCCACCTAATTATTTACCCATCTAATGAAAAATTCTTATTGTTTCTCTGAGTTCATCACACGTATTTAACTGTACAGAATAGAATAAACCTTCTACATCTAAGATATAAGTGAGTATGCACAGTGGCTTATCATTCATGGAATTCCACCCTTCTGAGGCTATGTCCACACCGTGTCACCACAGCTGCGCCATTGAAAGTTGCACAGTGTAGCCACTATCGCCAAGAGAGAGCTTCCTGGTAACAAAATAAAACCACTTCCAATGAAGGGCAGTAGCTTCATTGCTGGGAGTGTGTCTCCTGCCCACAGAGCTGTGGTTTTCATCATTAAAACTTTTGTCATTCAGGGGGGTGTTTTTTCACACATCTGAGTGACAAAAGTTTTAATGATGGAAGTGCAGCACAGACAAGCCCTAAAATTCTCCATCCATTGGCAGGGAAAGGATCTACTAATCCTGTTGACCTCAGGAACTAAGTTAGAGATGGAAAAACAAAGGGTGTGCTGGGGGAAGATTCCTAGGGTAGCTTGTGTTTCCTGTGGGGCTTTAAGTGCTATGGTATCTCAGACACTGCTGATCAGAGAATTAAATATAACAATAAATGTGATAGCAGAGTTTACTTACAATTACCTGCCAAATGGCTTGTAGGCAGGAAGCTGCTATGATGAGGCGAGGGTCCAAAAGGGGTGGTGGCTGGATGTGCAGAACCTGTGACAACAAGTGAGTGATCTGGTTTTAGTCCAGTGATGGGCGTTTTAATATGAAAAGCCGATGCTCCTGTCCATCAAGTACAATAGGTAGATATATATATGCACACACACACACACACGGCATACTGAAGCACCACGGAAGTGGCAGAACACCACTTGACACTGAACAACAGGCAGACTATGTTTCCCTGTCCCCTAAATCAGGGCAAGGCAAAGAGTGAATGTACAATCCTGCATCAAAGTGTGCCAATTCTCTGTAATAACTCTGGCTTTGATGCCTTTTTATAAAAGATTTGTGTAGCATGATAAAATGGTTACTTACCTTTTGTAACTGTAGTTCTTTGAGATGTGTTGCTCATGTCCATTCCAGTTAGGTGCGTGCACTGCATGCACACATTGTCGGCAGTTTTTTCCCTTAGCAGTACCCGTTGGGCCAGCAGGGGAGCCCCCTGGAGTGATGCCGCTATATCAGCTAATATATACCCTGGCTGGCCCTCCAGCCCCTTGGTTCCTTCTTACCGGACTACTCAGAAGAAGGGGAGGAGGGTGGGATTTGGAATGGACATGAGCAACACATCTCTAAGAACAACAGTTACGAAGGCAAGTAACCATTTTTTCTTCGAGTGCTTGCTCATGTCCATTCCACTTAGGTGACTCCAAAGCAGAAACCCCAGGAGGTAGGGTCAGAGTTCTAACCTTTCAGGGAGTGGAGTACAGCCCTACTGTGGCACAGTGGGGGTGCTGTCTGCTCTGTGACCGGGGGTCCCCCTGTGCCGTGATGGGAGATTCTCACTGACTCTCTCAAATGTGTATTTGCCCAGACGCTCAGGCTCAGCCTCCCAGGGAGGGGGGTGGAAACCAGCACCTGGCTGGGGGGCAGGGCTGGAAGAGAGTTTTAGTTTGTCTGGAATCATGGAGGAAGAAGCCCAAGCAAGGGGGCCTGGGATTTAGGGGCCCAGTCTCCCCCATCTCAAGGGGGGCTGAGGCATCCTGGGCCTGCCCTGGAACCAGATTATTGCTTCTCCAGGACACAGCACAGATGTAAACACCCTCTGTTCTACTGGCTAGTGGAGTCTGTTCGTGCCATTACGGGGGTGCAGGAGTCGGGGAAACCCAAATGCACCATCACACCTACCCAGGGTGAACCAGAGCAAAGGTGTGGATCGAACACCATGTGGCGGCCCTACAGATATCCAGTATAGGAACCTGAGCCACGAAGGCTGTAGAGGAGGCCTGTGTCCTAGTGGAGTGGGCTGTAAGGGAGGGATCTGGCAGACCATAGCACTCCTTGATACAGGAAGTGATCCATGAGGAGATCCTCTGCACAGAGACCGGCTGCCCCTTCAGCCATTCTGCGATCACCACAAACAGCTGTGGGGACTTACAAAAGGGCTTTGTCCTGTCTAAATATAACACTAAAGCTCTTCTAACATCTAGCGTGTTCCTTACCAGAGGCATGGGGCTTGGGGTAAAACACTGGGAGAAAAATGTCCTGGGAGACATGGATATGAGACACCACCTTTGGGAGGAAGGTGGGATGGTGGCGTAGCCTAACCTTGTCCTTGAAGAAAACTATAAGGGGGGTCTGAGATGAGAGCCCTCAGTTTGGACACACACCTGGCCAACGTGATAGCCACCAGGAAGGACACCTTCCAGGAGAGGTGCAGCAGGGAGCAGGTTGCCAGAGGCTCAAAGGGCGGGGCACTGTGAGCTTAGTCAGGACCAGGTTAAGGTCCCATTGAGGAACAGGTTGACAGACATGTGGATAAAGCCTGTCCAGCCCCTTCAGAAACCAATGAACCATGGGGTCCCCAAAGAGTGTCTTGGCCCTGGAGCCCAAGTTAAAAGCAGATAGCTGCTAGGTGCACCATAACTGATGAGGAGTGTCTCAGTAAGTGTGTCTGAGCTGGCACATCATCATCATCATCATCAATATTGGGGGCGCTGAGGTGGCTGGGATGGACGAGAAGCTATATCTGGATGTGTTTGGCATACCATCGGTGCCAAATAAGGGTGTTCCCAGGACCGATGTAACAGAGAGCTCCGCTGCTGTTGTAAATTGCGGTACCAGTGGAGGAGGAGTCAGTATGGGAACTGGCGGGAATTGCGGAGCTGGCGCCTGCCGCTTCATTTGAATCAGTGCTGGTTGCCTTTTGTGCGTTGTTGGTGCCAAGTGTTTAGCCGGTGCCTGTGCTGCTGCTGGAGGTGGAATGGTGCCGAAGCCAAGCGTGGCTTTGTCTGTGCCGCAGTTGGTGCTGACACAGAGGCTTTGTGTTTTGCCTCTGCTAGTGTCTTTGATGAGGCACGCTCCTTGTCCTTGGGGGTTGCGGCTTTTATCGCTGCTGGCTTTGTTGCCTGATTGCTTTTCCAACCCTTTTTCTATTGAGGGTGCGGGGGCAGTCTTCTTGTGGAGAGGATGCTTCCTCGAGAAAGAGTCTGTCCCTGAGGAGGAATAGGACCTCTTTTTTGGCTCTTGAGCCTTTTCACTGTCCTGTGGACTTGACCTAGTGGGAACGCCTCTCTCCGATGCCACTCCAGGGGATGGCTGCCTGTGTGGGGTGGTGGGGTGTGCTCTGGGTCTGAAGCTGGCCGAGTCTTTCTCTCCATCTGTATCATTTTTAATTGGAACTCTCTGGCCTTTCTTGTTCTGGCCATGAGTTTTTTACAGTGAGGGCACTGTTCCGTGGGATGCTCCTCACCCAAACAGCGGACGCACTGTGCGTGTCTGTCAGATATCGAAATGCACTTAAATCCGGATGAGCCAGACATATCCCAGGAAACACAGAAATTTCAGCATTTGTGTTACTATAACCACTAATTCAATTCTCTAAACTATTTCGAGTCTACTAATGCACAGGAAGGGAAAAAATAAACTTTTTTTTAAAACTATTGCTATGGAGGGTAAGATAGACTAATAATTATTAACTAGTAAAGAAACTTCTATAGTAAAACTGTCTAAAACTATGTAACTTCTCAGTGAGGTAAACGGGCAACTGCTGAGCTGCGACCGAAGCTGGCAGTGGTTGAGAAGGAACTGAGGAAGCAGTTGGCTGCGCATGCAGAGTAGTCGCTTCAGATTTTGCATGCCGGCACCCCACGTGCACAGCCAACCGTGGGCACTGCTGTCACAAATCTCCGATCAGAGGTGCAGCAGCGCTCATGCACCCAAGGTGAAGCATCCATGGAGACACTCCTCGAAGAAGAAGAGATGCTTGTTCCCCTTCTGCGATACAAAGTACCTCCGCTCAAGCTTTTTATAAAGGTTTATAAAGCAGAGAGTCAGCGACAAGGGAGCTTGTGAACAGGGACTGTTAACAGGGAGTTTTGAGAAGGAGTTTTCCAGGTGAAGGAGAAGCAACTACAGGACTCTTGAGGGAAGTGGTTGTCTGTAGTGTGTGTTGTGTTTGGGGCTTTCCTGCTGAGTGTTGAGCTTGTGTGTGTTTGTGAGTGTGGTGGTGGTTCCCCCCCCCTTCTCTTCCCTTTCCCTCCCCCCCACGGAGTGTGTGCTGTGATTGGCAGCTGGAAGCTGTTGGCTTCTAATCAAGATTTGAAATCTAGAAGCCTCTGCTGATTGGATGAGCCTTAGCAGGGGGAGGGACTATCAGGCAGTCCAGGACTTTATAAAGCAGTGAGTCAGCAACTAGGGAGCTAGTGACCAGGGACTGCTAACAGGGAGTTTTCAGAGGGAGTTGGGAAGGGGGCAAGGTACACTTCCCATTCTTTAAAATCTTTTCTCTAGGAAAGCAGGTATGGATAGTGATAGGTCTGCTGTTGTTACCTGCACAGCTTGTGCCATGTTTGTCTTCCTCCTGGAAGAAAAAAGGGATTTCATCTACACTAAGTGCAAGTTGGTCACCATTTTGGAAGAAAAATTAAGAGGACTGGAGGCCCAAGTGTTGACCCCACGCTTGATCAGAGAGGATGAAGACTTCCTCGATAGAAGGCAGCATTTAATCCTGCAGACACGGCAGGCAGAAGAGCCAGAGAGAGCAGTGCAGGACAAGGAAGAGAACCAGCAGCATGTAACTTCTAGAAGAAGAAAAAGGCCAACTCAGGTATGACATAGTGGGGGTACTTGCTGGGCTGTGGTGACCTCTGCTGTCTGGAGCAAGACCCAGCAGGGAAAACCTTATTATGCAAAGGTACCATACGGGTTGAACCAGCCAACCCCCCATGGGGAGAAACAAAGGGAGGTGGAATGCTGCCCTGGCTGGGGGCAGGGCTTGGAGAGGGGGAGTTAGTTCCTGTCGGGAAAGCAGGGAAGAAGGAACTGGGGAGGGGGCTGGGATCCCCCCATCTCAAGGGGGCACTGAGGCCTCTTAGCCCCCAGTTCCTGTAACCAGATTACATCTGTGCTATGCTGTATCGTGGAGAAGCAATAAACCACCCTCAATTCCACTGGCTGGTGGAGTCTGTTTGTGCCATTTCAGGGTGCAGGAGACGGGGGACCCCCAACGCGCCGTCACATCAGGTCTCCCCCATTCCTGTAGAGGTAAGTAACCGCTTTCAGGCTCTCTCCACAGGCACTGCGGTGGAGAATGCTTTGCAAAGGACCTCTCTGGAAAGAAATTGGAAGGGAACGCCATCTACCGGAGGGCATGGGATGCATAGTCCTAGGGATGGGTGTTCCATGACCACCACCCCCAAAAGAAGACGCCAGGTGGTGGTGGTTGGGGACTCCCTCCTAAGAGGGACTGAGCCATCCATCTGCCGTCCAAACCTGGAATCTCTAGAGGTGTGCTGCTTACCCGGAGCTCGCATTCAGGATGTGACTGAGAGGCTTACCAAACTGATCAAACCTTCGGATCGCTACCCCTTCCTGCTTCTCCACGTGGGAACTAACGATATGGCCAAGAATGACCTTGAGCGGGTTACTGCGGATTATGTAGCGCTGGGAAGAAGGATCCAAGAATTCGGAGCACAAGTGGTATTCTCGTCCATCCTCCCTGTTGAAGGGAAAGGACTGGGCAGGGATCGTCGAATTGAGGATGTAAATGCGTGGTTGCACAGATGGTGTCACAGAGAGGGCTTTGGTTTCTTCGACCATGGGACTATATTCCGGGCACAAGGATTGTTAGGAAGAGATGGGATCCACCTAACCAAGAGAGGAAGGAGCATCTTCGCGGGCAGGCTTGCAAACCTAGTGAGGAGGGCTTTAAACTAGGTTCGTCGGGGGACGGTGACCAAAACCCTGAGGGAAGTGGGAAAGTTGGATACCGGGAAGAAATGCAAAGAGAAACGAGCAAGAAAGGAGGACCCCTGATTCGAATGGAGAAGATAGGGCGATCAGCTGGTTATCTGAGGTGTTTGTACACTAATGCGAGAAGCCTGGGCAACAAACAGGGAGAACTGGAGGCCCTGGCCCAGTCCAAGAAATATGATTTAATTGGGATAACAGAGACTTGGTGGGATGACTCGCATGACTGGAGGGCTGTCATGGAAGGGTATAGACTGTTCAGGAAGAACAGGCAGGGGAGAAAAGGAGGAGGAGTTGCACTATATGTAAGAGAGCACTACGATTGCTCTGAACTCCAGTATAAAGAGGGAGAAAAACCTGTTGAGAATCTATGGGTTAAGTTTAGAGGTGCAAACAACAGCAGTGATGTTGTGGTTGATGTCTACTACAGGCCACCGAATCAGGTAGATGAGGCTTTCTTCGGACAACTGAGAAAAGCTTCCAGATTTCAGGCACTGGTTCTCATGGGGGACTTCAATCACCCTGACATCTGTTGGGAAACCAATACGGCACTACACAGACAATCCAGGAAGTTTTTGGAGAATGTTGGGGATAACTTCTTGGTACAAGTGATGAAGGATCTGACCAGGGGCCATGCGCAGCTTGACCTTCTGCTCACAAACAGGGAGGAACTAATAGAGGAAGCAGAGGTGGGTGACAACCTGGGAAGCAGTGATCATGAGATGGTAGATTTCAGGATCCTGACCAAAGGAAGAAAAGAGTGTAGTAAAATACACACCTTGGACTTCAGAAAAGCAGATTTTGACTCCCTCAGGGTATGTCTACACTACCACCCTAGTTCGAACTAGGGTGGTAATGTAGGCATACCGCACTTGCAAATGAAGCCCGGGATTTGAATTTCCCGGGCTTCATTTGCATAAGCCGGCCGGCGCCATTTTTAAATGCCGGCTTGTTCGAACCCCGTGCCGCGCGGCTACACGCGGCACGGGCTAGATAGTTCGAACTAGCAAGCCATTCCGAACTATCTGTACACCTCGTTCCACGAGGCGTACAGATAGTTCGGAATGGCTTGCTAGTTCGAACTATCTAGCCCGTACCACGTGTAGCCGCGCGGCACGGGGTTCGAACAAGCCGGCATTTAAAAATGGCGCCGGCCGGCTTATGCAAATGAAGCCCGGGAAATTCAAATCCCGGGCTTCATTTGCAAGTGCGGTATGCCTACATTACCCCGCTAGTTCGAACTAGCGGGGTAGTGTAGACATACCCTCAGACACCTGATGGGCAGAATCTCCAGGGATGCTAACATGAAGGGGAAAGGAGTCCAGGACAGCTGGCAGTATTTTAAAGAAGCCTTATTGAAGGCACAGAAAGAAACCATCCCGATGCGTAGCAAGAGAGGCAAACATGGTAGGAGACCGGATTGGCTTACAGGGGAAACCCTTGGTGAGCTTAAACACAAAAAGGAAGCTTACAAAAAGTGGAAACTTGGACAAATGACCAGGGAGGGGTTTAAATGTATAGCTCGAGAATGCCGGGGAGTTATCAGGAAGGCGAAAGCGCAATTGGAATTGCGACTGGCTAAGGATGTGAAGGATAACAAGAAAGGTTTCTACAGGCATGTTAACAAGAAGAAGGTGATCAGAGAGGGTGTGGGGCCCCTACTGGATGAAGGAGGTAACCTAGTGACAGATGATGTGGGGAAAGCTGAAGTACTCAATGTTTTCTTTGCCTCTGTATTCACGGACAAGGTTGGCTCCCGGACTAATGCGCTAAGTGACGCAAGATGGGATGAAGATGGACAGCCCTTGGTGGGTAAAGAACAGGTTAGGAACTATTTAGAAAAGCTAAACGTACACAAATCCATGGGTCCAGACTTAATGCATCCGAGGGTACTGAGGGAGTTGGCAAATGTCATTGAGGAGCCTTTGGCCATTATCTTTGAAAACTCGTGGAGATCGGGAGAGATCCCGGATGATTGGAAAAAGGCAAATGTAGTGCCCATCTTCAAAAAAGGGAAGAAGGATGATCAGGGAACTATAGGCTGGTCAGTCTTACCTCAGTTCCTGCAAAAATCATGGAAGGCATCCTTAAGGAATCTATTTTGAGGCACTTGGAAGAGAGGAAAGTGATTAGGAATAGTCTGCATGGATTCACCAAGGGCAAGTCGTGCCTGACCAATCTGATTAGCTTCTATGATGAGGTTACTTCCTCTGTGGACATGGGGAAGTCAGTGGATGTGATATACCTTGACTTTAGCAAGGCTTTTGATACGGTCTCCCACAATATTCTTGCCAGCAAGTTAAGGGAATGTGGATTGGATAAACGGACAGTAAGCTGGATAGAAAGCTGGCTAGAAGGCCGGGCCCAGCGAGTAGTGATCAACGGCTCGATGTCAGGATGGCGGTCAGTTTCTAGCGGAGTGCCCCAAGGTTCGGTTCTAGGACCGGTTTTGTTCAATATCTTTATTAATGATCTGGATGAGGGGATGGATTGCACCCTCAGCAAGTTTGCGGATGACACTAAGCTAGGGGGAGAGGTAGATACGTTTGAGGGCAGAGATAGGGTCCAAAGTGACTTAGACAAATTGGAGGATTGGGCCACAAGAAATCTGATGAGGTTCAACAAGGACAAGTGTAGAGTCCTGCCCTTGGGACGGAAGAATCCCAAGCATTGTTACTGGCTGGGGACCGACTGGCTAAGTAGCAGTTCTGCAGAAAAGGACCTGGGGGTTACAGTGGATGAGAAGCTGGATATGAGTCAACAGTGTGCCCTTGTAGCCCAGAAGGCTAATGGCATATTAGGTTGCATTAGGAGGAGCATTGCCAGCAGATCCAGATAAGTGATTATTCCCCTTTATTCGGCTCTGGTGAGGCAACATCTGGAGTATTGTGTCCAGTTCTGGATACCCCACTATAGAAAGGATGTGGACGCATTGGAGAGGGTCCAGCGGAGGGCGACCAAAATGATTAGGGGGCTGGAGCACATGATCTATGAGGAGAGACTGAGGGATTTGGGTCTGTTTAGTCTGCAGAAGAGAAGAGCGAGGGGGGATTTGAAACCATCCTTCAACTTCCTGAAGGGAGGTTCCAAAGAGGATGGAGAGAGGCTGTTCACAATAGTGATGGATGGCAGAAGGAGGAGCAATGGTCTCAAGTTACAGTGTGGGAGGTCTAGGTTCAACATTAGGAGGGTGGGGAAGCACTGGGATGGGTTCCCTAGGGAGGTGGTGGAATCTCTAGCCCTATAGGTGTTTAAGTCTTGGCTTGACAAAGCCCTGGCTGGGTTGATTGAGTTGGGATTGGTCCTGCCTTGGGCAGGGGGCTGGACTTGATGACCTCCTGAGGTCTCTTCCAGCTCTATGATTCTGTGATTTTTTTAATCAATGGTTACCGAAATCTTTTGTTTTCAGAAAACCATGTTTTCAGCAGACAAACCCCCCAAATTTGGGTGAGTATAATGCAGTATAGACAATTTAAAATAGAACAAAAAATTGATCTATTTCAAACCCTCTGCAATGGCAACAACTTTGAATTTTTTTGCAAAATTCTTTTTTGATCATATGCATATGGCATGTAAGAATCTAAACTAAACACCAGCAGGATAGACCCAAAATCAAGAAGCAGTTCCTATCAGAGGTCACTGTAATTTGTCAGCATCTCTTGCTTTGTGGGGTAACCCATAGTTCCATTTGGACTGAAATAGGAAGACCCAGCAGAACAGACGGATCTGTTCTAAAAGTACAGTTTACCAATAATCACTAATATTTTTAAACCAGTCTGAGGACTAACATTGCACTGATTCTCTCCTTACCTGTTGTGGAAAACAGAGGCCTGGCAAGGTCTTGTGGGTAATGGAATCCTGGAAAAACTCCAGGGGCAGGAGGTCTGCTGAACAGGTCAAGTTTACCACCTATGTCTAGCTTGTGGGGATCCAGCTGCATTTGCTGTTAAATGATACAAGAACAATCTCATTATACATTTCCTTTCTGTATGGGGAGAAAAGAGAGAGAGTTCGGGTTTTCTGTTGCTTAGTACAGATTGAACCTCACTTGTCTGGCACCCTCAGGACCGGAGTGGTCCTCAACAGGGTAATTTGACGGACTAGGGGAAGTCAGACATCTGGGCTCTCCTGGGGCTATCCTCCTGGCAGCTGCCCCAAGAGAACCCAGAGACCTGATCTCCTTCAGCTCACCTGCCTGGGTATGTTGTCCTCAGCCCACTGGGGGCAGCAGCTGCTCCTGGGGTTCCCTGCCCTACGTGCAGTAGCTGTTGCTGCTCCCAGGGTTCCCCGGCCCCACACGCGGCGGCTGCTACTCCCGGGGTTTCCCGGCCCCACACGTGGTAACTGCGGCTGCTGCTGCTCCTGGGCTTCCCCAGCCCCACACGCGGCGGCAGCTGCTGCTGCTCCCAGGATTCCCCTGTCCCACGCGGCCTAATGCGTGGTGGCAGCAGCAGCTGCTGCTTCTGCTGGTCCCGGGATTCCCCGGCCCCACGCACTGCGGCTGCTCTTCCCTGGATGCGACGGCAACTGCTGCTCCCCGCAGTTCACCAGCCCCACACGCTTTGACTGCGACTGCTGTTCCCGGGGTTCCCCAGCCCAACGCACAGCAGCAGCTGTTGCTTCTCCCGGGGTACCCTGGCCCTGCGTGCAGTGGCTGCTGCTCCCAGGGTTCCCCAGCCCCATGCGCGGCAGCGGCTACTGCTCCTGGGGTTTCCCAGCCACACACGCCGTGGCCGCTCTTCCCCGGATTCACTGGCCTAATGCGCGGCAGCTGCTTCTCCCACGGTTCCCCGGCCCCATGCACTTTGACTGCAACTGCTGCTCCTGGGGTTCCCTAGGCCAGCACACAGCGGCTGTTGCTGCTCCTGGGGTTCCCCAGCCCCATGCGCCGCGGCTCCTGCTCCGGCTCCCAGGGTTCCCCGGTCCCACGCATTGCGGCGGCGGCAGCTGCTGCTGCTGCTACTGCTCCCGGGGTTCCCCGCAGAGGCGTAGCGAGGGTGTTATGCGCCTGGGGGCAAAGGAAAAATTTGCGCCCCCCCACCGCCATGTGGCACGGCCCTGAACCTGGTGCACAGCTGAGGGGAACTTGTACTGCATCTTTCCCCACCCCCTACAGTTTGGGGCCGGGCTCCCGCATGCACTAACCTGCCGGTGGAGATGGAGGAGGGTCGGGCTTGGAGCAGAGAGGCAGGGAGGAGGCTCCAGCTGCCGGTGGCAGGCGGAGTAGGAGCACGTGAGCTGAGAGATGACGGGGGAGCAGAATGGGATTAACTTGGTGCCTCCCTAGCAAGGTGCCCACGGCAACTGACCCCTCCGGGCCCCTCGCTATGCCACTGCCCCCCCTCCTGCAGATCTATCATCTTATGCACGTGCAAGATCTGTGAGAGCCGTCCCATGAATCTGCGGTTAGTGTCTGTGGCTCCTGCTTCTGGGTGGTGTCTCAATGCTGCCACATTCACCTCCAAAGAGGGGGCTTCCCAGAGCAGGCCCTTGCTGCTGACCCCCAAGGCATCCACAGGTGCAGTCTCCTTTCAATGGGCCCACTTCCCAGGGCTCATTGATCTTGGATCTGGCTTCCATCCCCTCTCCAACCTTTGCAACTGCCCAGAGGTGTCACCTTCCGCCTTATCCATTCCCACCTCATTCACCCCACAGGGACAGTCTCTGCCTCACTTGTCCCAGGGACTATTCTACCAAGACTTAATACAAAGTTTCCATGTAAAAGGACTCACTACAAAGCTAAAAACTTCAATGAGAGAATGATTAATACAGAGACGTGTCTACATCTGCCTCTGCCCCCTTCCCCCAGAGTCCACAGCCCCATTGCAAAGCGGGGGAGGGGAAGGAAAGAGGCTGAAGCCCATCCAATGGGACTGAAGCAGTCATGAGCAAGCCATGCCTGGGAGCCATTCTCCTGTCCATTGCTGGTGCAGTGTTGCTTCAGGCACGCTGAAATGCAGTCACCTCTAGGGTGGGCTGGACAGCTGTTCAACACCTGCACAAGGTTTCAGGCAGGGGGCAGTGCAGGCTGCCTTCCTGCAGAGCCCCGATCAGAACTACTGTGCCCTCCTGGCTTAGGAAAGAATAAACAGGAGGATTGGAAATTAACCCGCCCAGTCTCACGTCCCCTAGGCAGGGAATGAGCCATCTACATTAGGCCCCAGCTGGAGTATCATGTCCAGTTCTGGCGCCACATTTCAGGAAACATGGAGAAACTGCAGAAAGTCCAGAGAAGATCAACACAAATGATGAAAGGTCTAGAGAACATGAGGTATGAGGCAAGGCTGAAGGAATTGGCCTTGTTTACCTTGGAAAAGAGAAGACCGAAAAGGGACATGAGAGCAGCTTTCAAGTATCTAAGGATATGTCTGTGTGTGGTGGGATGAACCCTTCCCTGCGCACATGCCCGAACAGCACCGAGACCTTAGGTGCCAGGAGAGAGGCAGGCGCCCCCCCCCCCTCGGCGGTGCTGCGCATGCGCTAGGACCCGCGCGCTGCGTTTAAAAGGGAAGCGAGATCAGCTGAGGGGGAGGAGGCGGCGCGGAAGTGGCCAGAGACGCGGGAGGCAGCGTGGAAGCGGCCGAGGACGCCGGAGGCGGGGGAAAGCAGCCGAGGACGAGGCAGAAGTGTCCGGAGCCGTGGGAGGAAGGAAAAAAGCAGAGGGGGAGAGCGTGAGGGTGAGGAGAGACGCTGAGAGCTCGGGCAGCGGTGGCCGGCGGACGGGAGGGCCGGCAAGCAGGAGACAGAGGTACCGGGGCAGGGGCTTCTGCGGCCGGGGGTCCCGAGTACCGGCCGGAAGAGTCAGGAGATGTGAGTGCAGGATCAGGGACAACCAGGAACGAGGAGGCCGAGAGAATAGCCACCTGCTGGCACGGACAGATAGCACGAAGCCCTGAATGAGCACAACGCTCATGGCCTGCCCCTCTGTCCATCCAGGGATGGGGCCGATGGTGGAGTGTGTGAGGGTATGTCTACACTACAGCGCTAATTCAAACTAATTTAGTTCGAATTCGTTAATTCAAACTAAGCTAATTTGAATTAGCGCAACTAGACTTAAAAACTAGTTCAAATTAGCGTTTTGCTAATTCGAACTAGCATGTCCACACAGAGTGGACCCTGAACAGAGGTTAAGGATGGCCGGAAGCAGTGCCGGCAGGGCATTAGATGAGGACTTAGAGCGTGGAGATGCTGTCTCAGGCTAGCCAAGGGCTGTGCTTAAAGGGACCCGACCCCCACCCCGGACAGACAGTTCTCAGGGGTGCCCCGCTTGTAAAGCAGTCCTGGCTTGGAGTGCCCTGAGTGCCCACACGCGGAACATCACAGCACTCAGCCATCAGCCCGGCTGCACTTGCCGCAGGCTGCCATCCCGGGGGAGGGGGCAATCGGGGGGCTGCAGGAGAACTTCCACCCCGAGAAGCCGCAGAGCCAGCCCAGTCCTCCCCATCGGGGGCTTGTACCCCATTCCTCTCTCACCTCCTTCCACTTACCCCTCCCTAGCCCCCCTTCCTGATGTACAAAATAAAGAAAACGTGTGGTCAAAAATAGAATCTTTCTTTATTGAACAAAACTGGGGGAGACTGGGAAAAGGAGGTGGGAGAGGGGAAGAGAGGCTGGGAGAGGGGAGGGCAACTAACATGATCAGGGGTTGGGAACAGGTCCCAGATGAAGAGAGGCTAAAGAGACTGGGACTTTTCAGCTTAGAGAAGAGGAGACGGAGGGGGGATATGATAGAGCTCTATAAAAGCAAGAGTGGTGTGGAGAGGGTGCATAAAGAAAAGTTCTCCATTAGTTCCCATAATAGAAGGACTAGAGGACACCAAAGGAAAGGAATGGGTAGCAGGCTTCAAACTAGTAACAGAAAGTTCTTCTTCACAAAGCAGAGTCAACCTGTGGAACTCCTTGCTGCAGGAGGCTGTGAAGGCTAGAACTAGAACAGAGTTTAAAGAGAAGTTAGATCAAGTCATGGAGGTTGGGTCCATGGAGTGGTATAAGCCAGGGGGTAGAAATAGTGTCCCTGCCCAAAGTTTGTGGAAGGCTAGAGATGGATGGCACGAGACAAATGGCTTGGTCACTGTCTTTCGTCCATCCCCTCCAGGGTACCTAGGGTTGGCCGCTGTCGGCAGACAGGCTACTGGGCTAGATGGACCTTTGGTCTGACCCAGTACGGCCATTCTAAGCTCAGGGCTCAGGGTCGGGGGTCTCAGTGGACCACCTTGATTTTCATGCCAACCTGCTCCTGGGTGGCCAGGCTGGCAGCTCTCCTGCCCTAGACGGCCACTTTCCTGTGCCTAGTGCAGAGGTCGTGGACGAGGTCCACGATGTCTGCACTAGACCAGGTGGGTGCCCGCCTCTTGCGGTCCTGGGCAGGCTCCCGAGAGCTGCCAGCCTGGTCCTGGGAAGAGGCGGAGGGCTGGGGGGCATCGGGTGGCTGGCTCGAGCCGTGCCAGGTGCAGGGTCTGCTGGCTGGGTGCTGGCAGGCTTGCACCTGGCACGGGCACTGTAGCCAGCCCGTGCCCCTTTAAGGGCTCCGGGGCTGGGAGGGGGGCAGAAGAGTTTCCCTGGTGTTGCCCAGAGTGGCCACCAGGGAAAGCTGGGGAGGGCTAGCCTCCCACTAGTTCGAATTAAGGGGCTACACAGCCCTTAATTCGAACTAGTAAGTTCGAACTAGGCTTAGTCCTCGTGGAATGAGGTTTACCTAGTTCGAACTAAGCGCTCCGTTAGTTCGAATTAAGTTCGAACTAGCGGAGCGCTAGTGTAGCGCCTATCAAAGTTAATTCGAACTAACATCCGTTAGTTCCAATTAACTTTGTAGTGTAGACATACCCTGAGAGCCTGTAAAGCGCGGGGGGGGGGGGGGATCGTGTGAAGGCGCTCACCCAGATGGCTGGTGACTAGTTCCCAACCCAAAGGAAATACCCGGCTTGCGGGGCGGTAGGTTGGCCTAGTGTACGCGCACCTGCATGGGCTGATACCTAACCCCTTTATGTTACAAGCCCAGAGCAAAAGGTAGGGACTGGGACCTCCGTGACGTTAACGTGAGGACCCACTCCCACATTGTCTCGGGCGAGGGAGGTTAAAGGGGGTGCGTGACAGATGGTGGAGAATGTGGGTACCAGGACCCACCTCCCCGAACTAAGGGGATTTCGAGGTCGTGGAAAGCAATAGGTTTTAGGTAGGGAAAAATGGATGCGGCCCAGCTGTTGGAATGGCTGGCCAAACACCAGCACCAGAGCCATCAACAGCAAACCCAATTGATGCTGCTCAACAACAAGAGCAACAGAGGAAATTGGTTAGGGAATTGACGGACCAACACCAGGCCCAACAGGACCGTTGGTTCCAGAAGTGGGCCTCAAAAGCTCCACAGGAATTACCGCCGCCACAAGTGGGTCAGGCAAGGAAGGGGATTTGGCCCAATTGCCCGTACGCCTAGCGAAAATGGGGCCCGGGGATGACCCAGAAGCTTTTCTAATTACATTTGAGTGGGTGGCTATGGCTGCCCGCTGGCCCAATGAACATTCGGCCACCTTGGTGGCCTCATACTTAACCGGGCCGGCTCAAGCCGCATATAGAAGTCTTCTGGATAGGGAGGCCCTTAATTATTACAAAGTCAAGGAGGCTATCCTTGACCAGACGGGGATCAATCCGGAAACGTATTGCCAACGGTTCCGCACGGAGCAATTTCCTCAGGGGGCCCGTTCCAGAGCGATAGCCCAAAAGTTGCAGGATCTAGGATGGCGGTGGCTTGAACCTGACAAACGAACAGGGGCCCAGGTGGCCGAGACAATAGTCTTGGAACAATTCATTCAGATCCTCCCTGCGGGTGCACAACGGTGGGTGAGACGGCACTGACCCGAGGCACTCGCGGATGCGGTTTCCCTGATGGAGGATTACTTGGCGGCCGAGAGCCCGGGGGAGAAGGAAACCTGGGGAAGGCAAACTCGAGGCCAATCAGAGAAAGAACCAAGGACCCCGCAAGCCCAGAGTAGGGGTGATCAAAGAATAGCTTCACCCTCCAGGAACATACCGGTCCGACGGATCGGACTCGGAAGAGGGGTAAACCCCCACCCAGGGGGAGGAGAAGGGAAAAGATTAGAAGGGGCAGAACGGGCTCCTAAGGTAGTCACCCCACCACAGAATGTATGTTTTGAGTGCGGGCAGGAGGGTCACTTTAGGAGGGATTGTCCGTTTATGGACTGTTTGTACAGCGAGGTATTAGCAGAGGGGCCCAACGAAGGACCCCCACTGTCAGGCCGGATCACGACGGAGATCATGGTCAATGGGGAGGAGGTGACTGCGTTAATGGACTCGGGGTGTAGCCAGACACTATTATGAGCAGAACTGGTGCCCAATCCGCGAGGGTTTGGCCCACCCGTGCAGATGCAATGCATCCATGGAGACGTCCGGACCTACCCCACTATTTGGGTGAGGGTGAGGAATCAGGAAGGGGGCTGCCAATGTAGGGTGGCACTTGTCCCTAAGTTAGTGTACCCCGCGATTCTGGGGAGGGACTGGCCCGGGTTCCAACAGCTACTCCAGGAATGGAGTCAGGTAGGACCCCAGGACAAGAGGGAGGAAAGAGAAGAGACTACAAATAAGGTTGGGGCTCAGGGGGAGGTGGCCGAGGAGTCGTCCCAGGAGATGGGAAACTTGGAAGGGGGAGACTTCTTACAGGAGCAACGCAACGACCACACACTAGGCCGAGCCTGGGAGCAAGCTCGAGGGGCCACGAAGGAGGAAAATCATGAACAAGAGGTCCCGCAAGGGCCCCATTTCGAGGTACGAAACGATCGCCTATACCGAGTAGTCCAAGAGGCACGGGAGGAGGGGTGGTGTCGGCAATTACTGGTCCCCAGCCGCTATAGGCGGCAGGTACTAGAGTTAGCCCACGCAAATCCCTGGGCAGGGCACCTGGGATGAGAGAAAACGGAACAGAGGGTCATACAATGGTTTTTTTGGCCCGGAATTTATCGCGAAATTCGGAACTTCTGCGAGTCCTGTCCAGAGTGTCAGAGGGCCAATTTGAAATTGGGCCTGAAGGCCCCTTTGATACCGTTGCCAATCGTGGGAGTACCTTTTGAATGTATTGGGTTAGACCTGGTTGGACCCTTGGAGAAATCCAAGGCAGGTTCCCAATATATTATGGTAGTCGTAGACTACACAACACGCTACCCCGAGGCAGTGCCGATAAGAAACACCTTAGCCCCCACCCTGGCGACCGAGTTGATAAAGATATTCGAGGGTAGGGATCCCCCAAGAAATCCTTACCGATCAGGGTACAAACGTAACCTCCAGGTTAATGAAGGAATTGTGTAAGTTATTGGAGGTGAAAACCTTACGAACAGCCATCTACCATCCCCAGACTGATGCCTTAGTGGAACGTTTTAACCAGACCTTGAAGGCCATGCTTAGACGTTTTGTAACTTTTGAACCCCGAGAGTGGGATAGACTACTACCGCCTTTATTATTCGCGATCCGCGAGGTACCACAAGCTTCCACCGGATTTTCGCCTTTTGAGCTGTTGTATGGCCCACAGCCAAGGGGGATCCTGGACCTCCTTAAAGAAACCTGGGAGGATCAGGGATCCCGGGCTATGGGGTCCGTCCCCTATATGATACACTTAAGGGAAAAATTGCAATGGCTGGGAGAGTTTGCCAAGGCCAATTTACTGGAAGCCCAGGCCAGGCAAACCCAGTACTATGACCGACCAGCGAGGGCCTGAGAATTTAACCCCGGGGATCGAGTGCTCCTCCTCCTACCAATTCGGGAGTCCAAGTTGTTGGCCCGGTGGCAGGGTCCCTATGAGGTGGTCCGGCGGATAGGCCCTGTGGATTACGAGCTTAAAATGGCAGGGGGAAGACGAGAGACCAAAGTATATCACGTAAATTTATTAAAGAAATGGCACCCCAAGGAAGCATTATTGATTTCGCCACCATCCCAACAATTAGAGCTGGGGCCCTGTTTAGAAGGAACCGGGGTTGCAAATGAGGTAAAAGTAGGGGAAAACCTAACCCTGAGTGTAGTCGGTTTGCCTGTCCGGAGGGGTTCCTCCTCCTCCGGCTCAGTGGGTGGCCATTCCCCCGCACTCCACTCCTGAGAAGGGAGAGAGGCAGCAGGGTGCAGGGGCTGCCCTCTTCCTTCTCCCCCCCGTTCCTGGTCCTGCCGCCTGCACCAGCTGGAGTCTTCCCCACCTCACTGAACCACCACCCACCGCCTGCTGAAACCCCAACGCTGCTGGGCTGCTCCCCCCGGATGACGCTGCCGCTGCTGCTGCTACCTACCACTGCCACCAGCTGCTCCTGTTGCCGCTCCAGAGAAGGAGGACCACCCCACCAGCATCCACCACCTGGAGGCCTTCCCCCGCTGACCACTGCCTGCCCAGCAACTAGTCGGCGGGAGGGAGTGGTTGCCCCCCTGTGACGGACCGGGCCGTGTCTGGGCACAGCTGAGGGCGTCCGCTCAGGGCGAATTGCTCAAATCCGGGGCTCCTTACAGCCCCCAGACTGGTGACCTCTCCAAACAGGCCACAAACCAGTCCCACCGAGCGCTTCAGCAGCCTGCCTGAAGCCTCCCGAGCAAAACCCCTCCGACACCCCAGCAATAGCCGTGCCCCAGATGGCCCTGGGCCTCATACACAGGTGGGGGGTCCTAGCACCCAATCCCACCTACCCCGAACAAGTCCTGTCCGGTTCCAAGAAACCAGCCACAGATCCCTGGTCAATTTACCCTCTGGACCTTACCCACAAATCACGCTGGGCCAGTCCTTTAGAATCTAAAACTAAAGGTTTATTAACACAAGAAAGAAAAGCATGAGAGTAAGGTTGTTAAAGAATATTACGTTACATGCACCGAATCTCCCAGTCCTCGATGCAGGCTCTAGCAGAGATGTTACAGCTGCTGGTTTAAAAGTTCTTGTTGCACATCCTAAGATCAGGATGGGTTCACAGGTCTTCCGGGCTCTTCGATCCCTGCAGTGCTGCCTCTGGGATGAAGTGCTGAGCTGAGAACAAAATGGCATCGACCGCATGGCCTCTTTATACCTCCTCCCTGGCCTCTTCTGGTCTCAGCCGGTCACCTGGTCCTCAGCCTCTCTCTGCTGCAGCTCTTAGGTGTCCGCCCTCATGCTTTAGGTGTGTCCTTGGCCCATTGAGTGCCATTGTCCCACAGGGCCTCGCTAATTAGCATGTCCACAGGCCCGGGCTCTGCCCAATGCTCAGCCACATGCAGAGAAGTATTCAGTATCCACACAGACTACAGATTCCTAACTACACACACAGACATTATACAACCACATAAATAGCTTACATAGGCTTATCAGATAATAAGCTTCTATTCAGCACCCCACATGGCTCCCTTTTATACCATTGTTGGGGGCCAGCACCCCCACCTATGGGTGCAGCCATGATCTGGCTGCTTCCCTCCAATTCGGTAATGTGACACCCCCCTCTTCCCTTTCTCCCCTTCCCTCCCAATTGTACACCCCCCCACCCCCCCTTCCCTCGCGTGCCCCTGCCCCCACAATAGCGCCCTCCTCCTCTGCTACAGCCTCAGCAGGGAGGAGAGGCTGCTAACTCCCCCACACCCTTAGTCGCCCTCCCCGAAACCAGTGCCCTCCCTCTTTCCCACCCCCTCCCTCACGGACACCCTCCTCCCTCACCTGCTGTCTGGTGGGGAGGAGCGGTTAACCTTTGTTCCCCCCTCCTGTCATCTGTGCCTCCTTCCTCCCCGCTTCCATGATGGAGGAAGTCCCTGCCCCTGTCAATCCCACGGCCCCCTCATTACCATCAGGCCCAACGAATGCTGTGGCTGACCTCCCGACCCCAGGTCTGAGCTCCGCCGCTGCCACGACCGACGCTCCCCCAGATTCGGGAGCAGCCACCACCTCGGCCGGAAAAAAGGGCGGGGGGAAGAAAAAGGGCAAAGGCCCAGCCCTGAAAGCCAAATCCACCACGGCCGAGGCCGCCCCGTCCCCTGTGGCCCTATCATCTACCGCAGCCCCTCCTTCCCCTGCTGTTCCCCCCACTAGCTCTGGGGGTGATCCACCTACGGCCCCCAGAGCGTACGCCCAGGTGGCCGCTGCTGCCCCCCCACGTGCCGGGTCATCCGCCCCGACTGCCGCCTCCAGCTCCATCCCTGGTGGCCGGGGCCCCTTTCCCACCTTGACCAGGAGGCACGGCATCCGTTGCCTCCTGGTAGCCGCCTCGCCCCACGTGGAAACCTACGTGCGGGCGTTGGCGAGGGTGGTGGGGGCCTCGGCCGTGGTAGCGGCCTCCAAAATGTACGGCAAGGCGGTGTTCTTCCTTGCCTCGGAGGCCGCCGCCCAGGAGGCGGTGGAGAGGGGCCTGGCGGTGGGGGGCGTGCACGTGCCCCTCGAGCCACTGGAGGACCTGGGCGTACGGGTGGTTCTCACCTCCGTCCCGCCCTTCCTCCCCAATGCCGTCCTGTTGCCTTCCCTCTCCACTCTGGGGAAGCCCATTTCAACAATCAGCCCTCTCCCGTTGGGCTGTAAGGACCCCGCCCTCCGCCACGTCCTATCCTTCTGCTGACAGGTGCAATTACAAATGCCGCCGGCGTGGCGTGGCGGGGTGGCACTAGAGGGGTCCTTTATGGTGCCCTACCAGGGGGTCCTCTACCGAGTCCATTACTCGACGGGTGAGGCCCAGTGCTTCCTCTGCTGGGCGATGGGGCACGTTCGGAGGGACTGCCCCTTGGCCCGGTCAGGGGAGGCGTCCGGGCCCACCGGGGCCCGGGAGGGCGCCAGCCCCGCCACCGCCGAACCCCCTGGTAGTCCGGCCTCCGCGGCCGCCCCTCCTCCAACCGACGGCTCGGCTCGGGAGCTGGAGGCGCCCCCTCCGGCGTACCCCAGCGAGCAGGCGGGCCCCGCTCTTACGCGATCCATTTCTGCGGGGCCGGAGGAGGAGAGGGTGGCGCAGTCGCTGCCGGGCGAGGGAGAGGGCTCCCCCCGGGTGGAAGTACCCCCCCTTTCCCAACCCTTACCACAACACCCTCCCCGAATACCAAAAGTCCCCCCCGGCCTCGCCCCTGCTGACCAGCCCTCCACCTCCACCTCGGAGGGCTGGACGCTCGCTCGGGGGAAGCGCAGAGCCTGCCGTTCGCGGGCTCCCTCTCCCCCCTCCGATGGGGAGGGTTGGAAGGCCCCCTGAAAGATCCCAAGGTGGGCCAGCGCTGTCAAGATTGCCCCCGGTGAGCGTCGGCAGGAGGCGCAAGCCGAGGAAGTCGTGGCGGCGAGGGGGGGACGACGACGTCCTCCCTGCGGAGCCTATCCGCGAGGAGGCCTCTGCTGGACCCCCCCCAGCTCCGGCTCCAACTGAGCCCCCCTCCGTCCCCGCTGAGGTAATTGTTGCCTCGGCGGCCGGAGGGGAAGGCTCTGGGGCCGAGGGGATGGAGCTTAGCTCCATCTTTGAGGAGATCGAGGCCCTGGGTCTGACCCCGCTCAACCAGGGGGAGGACGACCCTCCGCCAGCGGGCCTCGGTCTGGGTGGCGACTCTGTGGTGCCGCCCCCTCCTCTCCCTAACCCCGTGTCCCAGGTGGCTGACCCCGTCCTCACGCTCGGGGCGCCCCTGATGTTACCCACTGGCCCGGCCGACTCGAGCGCCGGAACGGATGCCGCCGAGCCCTTAGGGGCGACGGCTGGCGATGAGCGGCCGGGTCCCTCTTTCCCGCTGGGGGCCCGGCAGAAGACGCCACACTGGCCTACGCCGAGGCACCAATATCTGGTTCTCCATCTGAGCCTGGTGTCGGCGCGGGCCCCCCTCTCCCGATTCCCAGGTCCCCATTCGGGAGGCGCCACAGTCTGGAGGGATGGCCACAGGGGACACCCCCCCCCCCCCCCGCCAGGCCCTGCCCGGGATTCTGATCCGCTCCCACGTCCCAACCCCTCCCTCATCCCCGCTTCCGCCCTTTACGAACCCATCTCCAGCCCCGAGCCCTCCCCTGCTCCCGATCCCTCTCCTATTCCTGCTTCCCCCCCACTTCCTAACCCCGACCCACCGTCTGGCCTAGAGCCCACCCTTTCTCCCGCCCTGACTGTGGAGAACCCCCCCCCCCCCGCTGACATCCCCCCATCCTCCTCCCATACCTGACCCGTCCCAGCTGCCCCCCCAAATGTCTGCTAGTGCCACCCCCGCGAGGGCCGTCTCGTTCCCGCTAGCTGCGAGCGGCTCTCGTGGGGTGGAATTTGTATCCCCGGTCCCTAACCCGTTAGGGGCTGCGTTGTTCCCTCCGCCGCCCCCTCCCTCGCCGGGGTCGGGGACGGGCAGCGCGGTGCCATCTGTGTCGGCGCCGCGTTGGGGATTGGATCCCTGTTTGCCCGTCTCCGTGGCCCGTGAGCTCCACCCGAGGGCCCGGACGGAGGAGAACCCTGGCTCCCCCTTGGCGCTGAGGAGCGAGCTGCGCCAATTCCTCGCGGATAACCGTGGGGCAAAAGGAAAGGTGCAGCTCGCCCTCCAGTGCTGGGGGGACTTCCATCTCATCCTCCAGGCCACTAGAGCTTTGTTGCAGGAGGGGAGAGGGACGAATAGGCAGGACGGCGCGGCCTACCGCCGGACCCACAGGTTTCGAGATGCTCTCCTGACCTTTGGTCGGGGAGCGGTCTGCTGTGGGGCCTGCGGGGGGCCGCCGATACACCTGCCCGCGAGGATCCACCCCAGCCCTCTCAATGCAGTACACAACCATCGCAACGCTGAACACCCAGAGCTATAGGGCGGGTCTCCGCAGGAGACGGGTGCTCTCCTTCCTTCGGGAGGGGGGGTACTCGGTGGTTTTCCTGCAGGAGACCCACACGACTCCAGCCGTCGAGGCTGGCTGGCGGCTGGAGTGGGGGGACGGGGTGCACTTTAGCCACCTCGGCGCTCGCTCGGCCGGGGTGGCCACCCTGTTCTCCCCTGCCCTACGGCCCGAGGTGCTGGGGACTGCGGAGGTTGTCCCGGGCCGCCTGCTGCACGTCCGGGCCCGCATAGAGGGGCAGACGTTGAACCTGGTCAAGGTCTACGCCCCGAACGCGAGCCCGGACCAGGTCACCTTTTATCGGCAGGCGGCCACCTTCCTCGGCACTCTGGATCCTCACGAGTGCCTGGTCCTGGGCGGGGACTTCAACACCACCACCCTTGATGACCGGGACCATGTAGGACTCGCGAACTGCCAGGCCACGGCAGACGTCCTCAGGGAGATCGTGGAACATCACTCCCTGGTGGACGTCTGGCGGGACCACCACCCGGACGAAAGTACCACCTTCACTTACGTCCGGGTGGGGAACGAGTGGTCGAGCCACTCCCGGTTGGATCGCATTTACGTTTCACGATTCCATCTGTCACGAGCCCACTCCTCCAGCATCCGTCCGGCCCCGTTCACGGACCACCATTTGGTGGCCGTGAAAGCCTCTCTAACTTCGGAGAGGCTGGGGCCGGCCTACTGGCATTTTAACAATAGCTTGCTGGAGGACGTGGGCTTCGTGGTGTCCTTCCGGGAGTTCTGGCAGGCCTGGCGGGGGCAGCGGCCCGCCTTTCCCTCGGCGCGGCGATGGTGGGACGTGGGGAAGGTGCGCGCCCGGCTCTTCTGCCGCGACTACTCCTGGGGCGCCAGCCGGCGGAGGGATGCGGCGATAGAGCAGTTGGAACGGGAGGTTTTGAAGCTTGAGAGGTGCCTAGCGTCCGCCCCCGAGGATCCACTCCTCCGCGAGGCGTACCGGGAGAAGCGGGAGGAGCTCTGGGCCCTGGAAGAACACAGGGGCTGGGGCGCTTTTGTTTGATCTCGCATCCATCTCCTTCGGGAGATGGATCCCGGCTTCCGCTTCTTCTATGCCCTGGAGAAAAGGAGGGGGGCTAAAAAGCACGTCACCTGCCTCCTGGCAGAGGACGGCACCCCCCTCACGTATCCGGTGGAGATGCGTGGAAGGGCCAGGGCCTTCTACGCCAGTTTGTTCTCCCCGGATCCTACCGAAGCCGACGCCTGCAGGGCGCTCTGGACCGACCTCCCGACGGTCAGCGCGGGTGACCGAGACCGGCTGGAGCTGCCTCTCACTCTGGCCGAGTTCTCGGAAGCCCTCCGTCTCATGCCCACCAATAAAATCCCGGGCATGGACGGGCTGACCGTGGAGTTCTACCGCGTGTTCTGGGACGTCCTCGGCCCAGACCTCGTCACCGTCTGGGCCGAGTCCTTGGAGAGCGGGGTCCTCCCTCTGTCGTGCAGGCGAGCGGTGCTCGCCCTACTGCCAAAGAAGGGGGACCTCCGCGACCTACGGGACTGGCGTCCCGTCTCGCTCCTCAGCACGGACTACAAGGTCGTAGCGAAATCCATCTCGCTGCGACTGCGGTCCGTGCTGGCGGACGTGATCCATCCCGACCAGACCTACACCGTCCCGGGCCATAGTATATTTGACAACTTGTATTTGGTCCGGGATCTCTTAGAGCTCGGGCGTAGGGATGGCTTGTCGTTCGCCCTCCTGTCCCTGGATCAGGAGAAGGCGTTCGACAGGATGGGCCACGGGTATCTCCTGGCTTCGGGCCCCGTTTTGTGGGTTTTCTCCGGGTGCTGTACGCCCTCGCGGAGTGTTTGGTCAGGCTCAACTGGACCCTGACCGAGCCGGTCAGCTTCGGGCGGGGGGTACGTCAGGGGTGTCCGCTGTCGGGCCAGCTGTACGCTCTGGCGATCGAGGCCTTCCTTGGTCTCCTCCGTAGGAGGTTGACGGGGTTGGTGCTTCGGGAGCCAGAGCTGCGGCTGGTCCTGTCGGCGTACGTCGATGACGTGCTCCTCATGGTCCAGGACCCGGGCGACCTGGCGCGGGTGGAGGCTTGCCAAGCCGTCTACTTGGCAGCCTCCTCCGCCCAGGTCAACTGTGTCAAGAGCTCTGGCCTCGTGGTCGGGGACGGGTGGCGAGCCGGCTCCCTCCCACCCGTGCTTCAGGCCATCAGGTGGTTTGGAGGCCAGGGTGGGTGGGCAGTGGCGGAGATGGGCAGGACTGCTCCGGTGTCTCTCCCTTCGCGGGAGGGCACTGGTGCTAAATCAGCTGGTTCTTTCCATGCTCTGGCACCGGCTCAACACCCTGCGCCCAGCCCCGGAGGTCCTGGCCAAGCTCCAGAGGGCAGCTTTGGAGTTCTTTTGGCCAGGACTGCACTGGGTCTCTGCAGGGGTCTTTTCTCTCCCCCGGACGAGGGGGGCCAGGGCCTGGTCTGCGTGCACAGCCAGGTCCGGACCTTCCGCCTCCAGGCCCTGCAGAGACTCCTCTTTAGTGCAGGTAGTCCGGCATGGGGCACCTTGGCGCGCGCCTTCCTCCGCCACCTCCGAGGGCTCCGATACGACCAGCAGATCTTTTTTATCCACCCGAGGGGTCTTCCGCGAGACCTCTCAGAGCTGCCGGAATTCTACCAGGACCTCCCCCGGACCTGGAAGCTGTTCTCAGCGACCAGGTCCGTTGTGGCCTCCGAGGGAGCAGACCTCCTCGCGGAGCCCCTGCTCCACAATCCAGCCTTGTGCGTGCGGGTGGTGGAGTCTCCCTCGGTGCGCCGGAGGCTGATCCTGGCAGAAACCACCATGGTCGGAGACCTCCTGGACTACGACGGGGGGGACTGGGTGGACCCCCGAGCGCTCGATCAGCGCATGGGGCTCTCCCCCCCCAACCCCCCTGCGCCTACTCCAGGAGGTGAAGGCGGCCTTGCCGCGGCCCGCTCTCGACCTCCTACAGAGAGCCCTGCGAGAGGGGACGCCCCGCCCCTCCCTTCCTGCAAAGCCTCCGTCCATTTTTATTGGGCCCCTGTTCCGTGGGCCCCCCCGGCCTCCCCACCCCTGGACTCCCAGCCGGCTGCAAAATCTGGAGCCGGTCTGTTTCCGGACCGCGCCTAGGGAACAGCTGTACACGCTCGTGCTCCACACCCTGCATTTCCCCACCCTCGTGTCCCGCCCCGATTCTAAGTGGTGGGACTATCTAAGACCCATAGGGTACGTCTACACTACAGCGCTAATTCATAGAATCATAGAATCATAGAATAATAGGACTGGAAGGGACCTCGAGAGGTCATCGAGTCCAGCCCCCCGCCCTCAAGGCAGGACCAAGCTCTGTCTACACCATCCCTGACAGATGTCTATCTAACCTGTTCTTAAATATCTCCAGAGAGGGAGATTCCACCACCTCCCTTGGCAATTTATTCCAATATTTGACCACCCTGACAGTTAGGAATTTTTGTCCAGTCTAAACCTCCCTTGCTGCCCCCGCCAGGCCTGCCAGAACTCCCGGAAGGACGCCACGAAGCCCACGTCCTCCAGCAAGCTATTGTTAAAATGCCAGTAGGCCGGCCCCAGCCTCTCTGAAGTTAGAGAGGCTTTCACGGCCACCAAATGGTGGTCCGTGAACGGGGCCGGACGGATGCTGGAGGAGTGGGCTCGTGACAGATGGAATCGTGAAACGTAAATGCGATCCAACCGGGAGTGGCTCGACCACTCGTTCCCCACCCGGACGTAAGTGAAGGTGGTACTTTCGTCCGGGTGGTGGTCCCGCCAGACGTACACCAGGGAGTGATGGTCCACGATCTCCCTGAGGATGCCTGCTGCGGCCTGGCAGTTCGCGAGTCCTACACGGTCCCGGTCATCAAGGGTGGTGGTGTTGAAGTCCCCGCCCAGGACCAGGCCCTCGCGAGGATCCAGAGTGCCGAGGAAGGTGGCCGCCTGCCGATAAAAGGTGACCTGGTCCGGGCTCGCGTTCGGGGCGTAGACGTTGACCAGGTTCAACGTCTGCCCCTCCATGCGGGCCCGGATGTGCAGCAGGCGGCCCGGGACAACCTCCGCAGTCCCCAGCACCTCGGGCCGTAGGGCAGGGGAGAACAGGGTGGCCACCCCGGCCGAGCGAGCGCCGAGGTGGCTAAAGTGCACCCCGTCCCCCCACTCCAGCCGCCAGCCAGCCTCGACGGCTGGAGTCGTGTGGGTCTCCTGCAGGAAAACCACCGAGTACCCCCCCTCCCGAAGGAAGGAGAGCACCCGTCTCCTGCGGAGACCCGCCCTATAGCTCTGGGTGTTCAGCGTTGCGATGGTTGTGTACTGCATTGAGAGGGCTGGGGTGGATCCTCGCGGGCAGGTGTATCGGCGGCCCCCCGCAGGCCCCACAGCAGACCGCTCCCCGACCAAAGGCTTCATGAACTGGGCTTGTTTAGTTTGGAAAAAAGAAGATTAAGGGGGGACATGATAGCGGTTTTCAAATATCTAAAAGGGTGTCACAAGGAGGAAGGAGAAAATTTGTTCCTCTTGGTTTCTGAGGACAGGACAAGGAGTAACGGGCTTAAAGTGCAGCAGGGGAGGTTTAGATTGGACATTAGGAAAAAATTCCTAACTGTCAGGGTTGTCAAATATTGGAATAAATTGCCAAGGGAGGTGGTGGAATCTCCCTCTCTGGAGATATTTAAGAACAGGTTAGATAGACATCTGTCAGGGATGGTGTAGACGGAGCTTGGTCCTGCCTTGAGGTCGGGGGACTGGACTCGATGACCTCTTGAGGTCCCTTCCAGTCCTATTATTCTATGATTCTATGACTTGCTGACATCTAACTTTCCTAAGTGATTTTTAACTTGTTCTTTGTGTATCCTATCTTCTAAATTTACCCTCTCTCTGCTTGTATTCACTACGTTAGGCACACCTCCAGACTTCTCGGTGAAGACCGAAACAAAGAAGTCATTGAGCATCTCTGCCATTTCCAAGTTTCCTGTTACTGCTTCTCCCTCCTCACTAAGTAGTGGGCCTACCCTGTCCTTGGTCTTCCTCTTGCTTTTAATGTATTTATAAAAGGTCTTCTTGTTTCCCTTTATGCCTGTAGCTAGTTTGATCTCATTTTGTGCCTTTGCCTTTCTAATCTTGCCCCTGCATTCCCGTGTTGTTTGCCTATATTCATCCTTTGTTAGTTGTCCTAGTTTCCATTTTTTATATGACTCCTTTTTTATTTTGAGATCATGCAAGATCTCCTTGTTAAGCCAAGCTGGTCTTTTGCCATATTTTCTATCTTTCACACACAGCAGAATTGTTTGCTTTTGGGCCCTTAACAACGTCCCTTTGAAATACTTCCAACTCTCCTCAGTTGTTTTTCCCTTCAGTCTTGCTTCCCATGGGACCTTACCTACAAGTTCTCTGAGCTTATCAAAATCTGCCTTCCTGAAATCCATTACCTCAATTGTGCTGGTCTCCCTTCTACCTTTCCTTAAGATCATGAACTCTATTATTTCATGATCACTGTCCCCTATACTGTCTTCCACTTTCAAGTTCTCAACTGTCCGGGGTTCTCTGCTCGGTGTCCCCATCTGGTTCCCTAGTTATGAACCTTTAGCCTGCACTCCCTGCCCCTTTTGTCATCATTTGTCCCCAGTAATTAATTGAGCACGGGTCCAGTCGTCCCTCCCACAAGGCTGGGGGAGGGTCTTTTAGAAAGACTCTCCCGTGTCTTCAAATAGGCCCCACTACACCGAGGCAGAAAATGGAGGTTCGACAGTTAGTACATAAATTTGTCCACATCCTCTCAACCCAACCGGGACGCAGTATGTTAACTAGCCATCATATAGCCACTAAACCAGGGCAGAAGGTCTGAGATGCCATCAGGCCCTTGCCCCGGAAAATGTGGGCGCCCGTCCAGCAGGAGCTCCAAATGATGCTACGGTTGGGAGTAGTAGAGGAATCTAAGAGCGAATGGCGTAGTCCCATAGTGTTAGTGCCTAAACCGGGTGGGGCCATCCGCTTTTGCATAGATTTTCGGAAGGTTAATGCGATCTCAAGATTCGATGCCTACCTGATGCCTAGGGTGGATGAGCTACTAGAACGATTGGGACAAGCCCAATACTTGTCCACCCTAGACCTTACAAAAGGGTACTGGCAGATTCCCCTGACCCTGGCTTCCCGGGAGAAAACGGCCTTCCCCACCCCATTTGGACTTTTTCAGTTCACTACAATGCCCTTCGGCCTACATGGGGCGGCGGCCACATTTCAAAGATTGATGGATAAAGTGATGCAGAAACACCTCGCGTATGCGGCAGCCTTCATTGATGACGTTATTATTTACAGTCAGTCATGGGCAGAACACCTGCAACATGTGGGGGCCATCTTGACCGAACTTGGGAAGGCAGGTCTGACAGCCAACCCAAACAAATGCTGCATCGGACAGAACGAAGTGACGTATCTGGGATACACGGTAGGGGGAGGAAAACTGAAGCCCCTGATAGGAAAAATACAAGCCCTACAAGAATACCGAGCGCCGACAACAAAGAAACAGGTTAGGCAATTCCTAGGCCTGGCCAGCTATTACAGGCGGTTTGTGCCAGATTTCGTGACGATAGCAGTGCCGTTAACCGAATTAACGAAGAACAACCAGCCAAAAAGAATTAATTGGTCCGAACCATTTGAAAAGGCATTCCAAACCCTTAAGCAACGGCTGTCCCGAGAGCCGGTACTAACACAACCTGATTTCTCCCAACCTTTTATTTTACAGACCGATGCCTCGGAAGTGGGGCTTAGGGCAGTGTTATCCCAAGAAAAAAGGGGCGTGGAACACCCCATACTGTTCCTAAGTCGCAAGCTATTCCCCAGAGAACAACAATATTCCACGATCAAAAAGGAGGCACTGGCAGTAAGATGGGCCGTCGAGGCCCTATGCTATTATCTGTTGGGGGCCCCGTTTCTTTCAGTGACGGACCATGCCCCGCTACGGTGGCTGAATTCAATGAAGGAGACAAACCCGCGGATAATGCGCTAGTATTTGGCATTACAACCTTACGAATTTGAGGTGGCACACAGGCCCGGTAAGAAGCACGGTAATGCCGACTTTTTCTCTAGAGCAAGCGGGGGAGAGGCAGAAAGAATAGAAGAACTAAACTTAAGGGGAGGGTGTGTGACGGGGTGAACCCGTCCCTGCGCACATGCCCGAATGGCACCGAGACCTTAGGCGCCGGGAGGGAGGCAGGCGGCCCCCCCCAGCGGTGCTGCGCATGCGCTAGGACCCGCACGCTGCGTTTAAGAGGGGCAAGATTAGCTGGGGGGAGGAGGAGGGGCAGAACCGTCCGAGAACGCTGAAGGTGGAGCGGAGGTGGCCGGAGACGCCGAAGGAGAGGCGGAAGTGGCCGGAGACGCGGGAGGCGGCGCGGAAGCGGCTGAAGATGCCAGAGGCGGGGAAAAGCGGCCGGAGATGCCGGGGGCGAGGCGGAAGTGTCCGGAGCCATGGGAGGAAGGAAAGAAGCAGAGGGGGAGAGCGGGAGGAGCGGGAGGGCGAGGAGAGATGCCGGGAGCTCGGGCAGCAGTGGCCGGCGGACTGGAGAGCCGGCGAGCAGGAGACGGAGGTACCGGGGCAGGGGCTTCTGCGGCCGGGGGTCCCGAATACCGGCCGGAAGAGTTGGGAGATGTGAGTGCAGGATCAGGGACAACCAGGAACGAGGAGGCCGAGAGAATAGCCACCTGCTGGCGTGGACAGATAGCACGAAGCCCTGAACGAGCACAACACTCACAGCCTGCCCCTCCATCCATCCAGGGATGGGGCCGACGGTGGAGTGTGAGACCCCGTAAGGGGGGGGGGGCTCGTGCAAAGGCGCTCACCCAGACGGCCAGTGACTAAATCCCAATCCAAAGGAGATACCCGGCTTGCGGGGCGGTAGGTTGGCCTAGTGTACGCGCACCTGCATGGGCTGATACCTAACCCCTTTACGTTACAAGCCCAGAGCAAAAGGTAGGGACTGGGACCTCTGTGACGTTAACATGAGGACCCACTCCCACATGGTCTCGGGCGGGAGGGGTTAAGGGGGGAGTGCGTGACACTACACTACAAAGTTAATTCGAAATAACAACAGTTATTTCGAATTAACTTTAATAGCATCTACACAGGCAAACTGCTATTTCAAAATAAATTCGAAATAGTGGAGCCCTTATTTTGAATTTTGTAAACCTCATTCTACGAGGAGTAACACCTCATTCGAAATAGCTATTTCGAATGAAGTGCTGTGTAGACACTTAATTTGAAATAGGGGGCCCCCAGCCCTTCTCAGGGAGCCCTGGTGGCCACTCTGGGCACAGCCAGGAAAACTTACTATCCAGCCCCGGAGCCATTAAAGGGGTAGACCCTGGCCACAGTGCCTGTGCTAGCTCCAAGCCTGCCAGCCCAGAGCCAGCAGTGGCCACCGAGGCCCCCGACCCAGTGGCCCCAAAACATGAGCCAGCAAGCCACTGGCAGCCAGCCCTCCACCGCTCCCCAGGAGCAGTCTGCCAGCTCCCAGGAGCCTGACAGGGGCTGGAGAAGGCGGGTGCCTTCCTGGTCCAGGGTGGAGATCATGGACCTTATTCAGGTTTGGGGGGGGATGCCCCCAACGTCCATGATCTCCGCACTAGATGGAGAAACCCAGCCGTCTATGGCAGGATAGCTGCCAGCCTGGCCACCAAAGGCCACATGTGAACCCAGGAGCAGGTTAACATGAAAGTCAAGTTGGTCCGGCGAGACCCCGAACCCTGAGCTTCCCCTCCCCCTTCTTCCCCTTGCTTCCCCCTTCCAGCTCCCTCCTCCCACGTTTCCCCCTCCCCTCTCCCACCCTCTCTCTTCCCCTCTCCCACCTCCTTTTCCCAGTCTCCCCAGAGGTTCATCCCCCCCCTCCAGTTTTGTTCAACAAACCCAGTTTCTATTTTTGAACATACGTGTCTTTTATTTGACATCAGGAAGGGGGGCTAGGGAGGGGTAAGTGGAAGGACGTGAGGGAGGAATGGGACACGAGCCCCCAGTGGGGAGGACCGGGGAGGCTCTCCGGGCTCCTTGGGGTGGACGGTCTCCCGCAGGGCCTCCTGGATCCTGACAGCCCCCCGATGGACCCCCTGGATGGCAGCCTGCGGCAAGTTCAGCCGGGCTGATGGCAACGACCCCACAAGATGCACTGGCGTGCCCAGGGGCAGCTCTGGCTCCCTGTGGCCGAGTGCTGTGGTGTCCCGAGTTCGGGCACTCAGGGCACTCCAAGACAGGACTGCTTTGCTGTCCTTCTTCGAGGTAGACAAGCAAGCGGGGAACCCTGAGAACTGTCTGTCTGGGGTGGGGGTAGGGTCCTTTTAAGCACGGAGCTCAGTTAGCCTCAGGCAGCAGCCCCACACACGAAGTCCTAACCTGATGCCCTGCCAGCACTGGTTCCAGCCTGTCTTAACTTCGGTTCAGGGTCCACTCAGTGTGGACGCGCTATTTTGAAATAGCAAAACGCTATTTCGAAATAGTTTTTGTGTATAGATGCGTTATTTCGAATTAGCTTATTTCAAATTAAGTTAATTCGAAATAGCACTGTAGTGTAGACATACCCTAAAAGAGTATCATAAGGAGGAGGAAAAATTGTTCTCCTTGGCCTCTGAGGTTAGGATGAGAAGCAATGGGATTAATTGCAGCAAGGGAGGTTTAGGTTGGACATTAGGAAAAATGTCCTGCCTGTCAGGGTGGTTAAACACTGGAATAAATTGCCTAGTGAGATTGCGGAATCTCCATCACCGGAGATATTTAAGACCAGGTTAGACAGACACCTGTCAGGGATGAGCGAGGGCAACTCAACTTTGGAAGCCCTGGGGCCACACTGATACTTACAGAACATGCTGAGGGCCTCAACACAAGTGTGGTTGAATATGCAAGCAAATCTATACAAATAGCTTCTCTCACACTGACAGGCATGAATACAAAGATTAAGGCAGGACTACACAACACACGGGCCCCATTTAAGTCAGTTCTGCTGATATTAATAAAATGCAACATTTCCCCGATTTCTACCCATGTGACAGCACTTTTCATGAGCAATGACAGTCCAAGAGTTTAACTACTAAAACACATCAACAGAAGATCATTCCACTGACTACTTTTTTGTTTTGGCTCCCACTCGCCGGCCACGTGTTGATCCCCACATAAACCCAAACTGCACCGCGGGGCGCAAACAAACTGGCCGTGGGCAGCATGCGGCCCATAGGCCATGTGTTGAGTAGCCCTGGGTGCTTGGTCCTGCTGTGAGGGCAGGGGACTGGACTCGATGACCTCTCGAGGTCACTTCCAGCTCTAGTGTTCTGTGATTCTATACTGCCCGCATGGGGTTAGATGGGGGCTGGTGCCCCCTAGAAGGGACGGATCCCCAGAGCCCATCCATACCTCCGTGAGCCAGCCTGTGCCCCCTGCCCCAGGACTGAACCGGAACCAGCGCCCCCTAGAGAAGCCCTGTAGCCTCCTAGAGAGGCCCAGTGAGATTTTGGTGCTAGGGCCCTCAAGTGGATCCCTTGCACTGGGGATCAGGTCAGGCCCTGTTTTCTCCCACACTGTGGGGACCCAGGGGCCAGGCCCTGTGGTGCCTCTAGGCTGGTGTTGCAGTGTGAGGGGAGTGAGTTGGCTAGTTCTGAAGCATTCCCCCCATAGGCCTCAGCAAGCCTGGGGGCAGGGCTGAGCAGATGGGAGAAGCGGGGGCAGGAGGTGGCTGCCGGATATCCATCTCTGCCCTTCGCTGTCTCCTTTGAGCAGGGGTGGCTTGATCGCAGCACAAGCTAGACAGGACGTGATTGCTGAAGCCCCACCCTGCGGTTGTTCCCCACATTAATCAGATTGCAGTGATCCAGGTTATGCATGTTGTATATTGGGTTGTAGATGTAGATCTTGTTGTTATGGTAACTGAGTAGGTCACTGGGGTCAGCCCAGCTAGTCTGGGCTTGTTCTAGTGAGTTCTGAGCTATGCAATAAAATGGACACTTGCACCTACTCCAGCTCTCTGCCTTTCCACTGATTTCTTCCTATGCTGTGAAACTCCCCACGACATAACAATGCTGGTCTGTGCTGCACTCACATCTTTGCTACCCATGTAGACAGCCCCTGAACCACTGGAAACTGAGCTTCTAGTCCAGCCTGGTGTGTGACTTCAGGCATGTCACAGCCCCCACTGTGCCTCAGTGTGAAAGCCCTTTGTCAACCTTTCCCCTTATGCCTCGTGGGATGAGGTTTACCGGGGAGGTCGACAAAGGGCTTTCATGTCGACGGGGGAGCATCTAGACTGCCCCGATCTGCCAACAAACAGCTGATCGTCAGCTGGTTGGCAAAGCGCAGCAGCCATTTAAATTTAAATGAAGCTGCAATTATTTAAATTCACAAATGACAAAGCTCTTCTCGCTTCCCCACCAGCCAAGCCATCACTTTACTCTGGGTCTTTAACATATGCTGTCCCTTGCCTTGGCTGGGCACTGCTGCCCAAAACGTGGGGTTGGGGGGCACAAGCACCCAGACCCGTGATCCCCCACCCTGCTGTTCTTGCCCCAAGGTCCCCCACACACACACTGTCCCACCCACTCAAAATGTTCCTGAGCTACCTCTTCCTTTCAAGATCCACCTCCCACTTGTGCTCTCCCCCTGCCATTGCCTGCCCTGACATGCCTCTGGCCCCCCACCCCCTGCTCCATGCCCCTTGGCCCTGGCCTGCCTGACCAGGGGCTGCCGCTGGAGACTGGCAGGTTTTCTACCAGCTGATGCCAGAGCCAGGCACCCCAAGCACCTCCCACAACCAAATCCCCCTCCCTCAGAGACAGGCAAACCCAGAGCCCCCCACCCCCACCAACCAAATCCCCTTCCTTCAGAGACAAGCAACCCCAGAGCCCTCCACTAAATCTCCCTCCTTCAGAGCTAAGCAACCCAGCTCCTCCTCCCCAACCAAATCCCCCTTTGCTATGCTTCTGCTGTAGGATTAAAAAGTCCTAATTACAAATCAAAGTACAAAAATCATAGCAAGTGCTACAATAGACACAGAGCTGGAATTCCTAAAACCAATAACAACTACTTAATTAACATTTTTGGATGATCATTAGCTATTAAAATAAAAAATAAACAACACATGCATTGCAAAGTGATAATACAGATAAAGGACAATGTGTTCGGAGTAATGGAAATAACATTTGTAAAGGTGCAAAACTATAATTAAAATGGTTTACAAGAAGCGAGCGCAATTCAGGAAATCACATCAGCAGATAAAAACCAGATTGGGAACTGTTATGAGAGTTCACGTAGATATACAGTGATAAGAGACTCTCTTAAATTCTCAAAATGTGTGACACAGAGTTTGAGGGAATGTAGGTAAGGGTATGTCTACACTACAAAGTTAATTCGAACTAACAGCCGTTAGTTCAAATTAAGTTCGAACTAGCGGTTTGTATGTGTACTGCCTATGAAACTTAATTCGACCTAGCGGAGCGCTTAATTCGAACTAGGCGTTAGTCCTCGTAGAATGAGGTTTACCTAGTTCGAATTAAGCGCTCCGCTAGATCGAATTAAGTTTCATAGGCAGTACACATACAAACCGCTAGTTCGAACTTAATTTGAACTAACGCCTAGTTCGAATTAAGTAGTTCAAATTAAGGGCTGTGTAGCTAGTTGGAGGCTAGCCCTTCCCAGCTTGCCCTGGTGGCCACTCTGGGCCAAGCCAGGGAAACTCTTCTGCCCCCCTCCCGGCCCCGGAGTCCTTAAAGGGCCACGGTCTGGCTACGGTGACCGTGCCAGGTGAAAGCCTCCCAGCACCCAGCCAGCAGACCTTGCACCTGGCACGGCACGAACCAGCCACCCGCTGCCACCCAGCCCTCCGCCTCTTCCCGGGACCAGGCTGGCGGCTCCTAGGAGCCTGCCCGGGGCCACAAGAGGCGGGCGCCCGCCTGGTCTAGTGCGGAGATCGTGGACCTCATCCACGACCTCTGCACTAGGCACAGGAAAGTGGCCGTCTAGGGCAGGATAGCTGCCAGCCTGGCCACCCAGGAGCAGATTGGCATGAAAATCAAGGTGGTCCAGTGAGACCCCCGACCCTGAGCCCTGATCTTAGAACATAAGAACATAAAAATGGCCGTACTGGGTCAGACCAAAGGTCCATCTAGCCCAGTAGCCTGTCTGCCGACAGCGGCCCACACTAGGTACCCTGGAGGGGATGGACCGAAGACAACGACCAAGCCATTTGTCTCGTGCCATCCACCTCCAGCCTTCCACAAACAGAGGCCAGGGACACCATTTCTACCCCCTGGCTAATACCACTCCTTGGGCCCAACCTCCATGACTTTATCTAACTTCTCTTTAAACTCTGTTCTAGTTCTAGCCTTCACAGCCTCCTGCGGCAAGGAGTTCCACAGGTTGACTATTTGCTTTGTGAAGAACAACTTTCTTTTATTAGTTTTAAGCCTGCTACCCATTCTTTTCATTTGGTGTCCTCTAGTCCTTCTATTATGGGAACTAATGAAGAACTTTTCTTTATGCACCCTCTCCACACCACTCATGCTTTTATAGACCTCTATCATATCCCCCCCCAGTCTCCTCTTTTGGAAGCTCAAAAGTCCCAGTCTCTTTAGCCTCTCTTCATATGGGACCTGTTCCAAACCCCTGATCATTTTAGTTGCCCTTTTCTGAACCCTTTCCAAGGCCAAAATATCTTTTCTGGGGTGAGGAGACCACATCTGTACATAATACTGAAGATATGGCGTACCATAGTTTGATACTTCCCCTCCTCCTTCTTCCCCCGGCTTCCCCCTTCCAGCTCCCTCCTCCCAGGTTTCCTCCTCCCCTTTCCCACCCTCTCTCTTCCCCTCTCCCACCTCCTTTTCCCAGTCTCCCTGAGTTTTGTTCAATAAAGAGAGTTTCTATTTTTGAACACACGTGTCCTTTATTTTGTACATCAGGAAAGAGGGCTAGGGAGGGGTAAGTGGAAGGAGGTGAGGGAGGAATGGGGTACGAGCCCCTGATGGGGAGGACTGGGGTGGCTCTGCGGGCTCCTCGGGGTGGAAGCTCTCCTGCAGCCCCCCGATTGACTCCCACCCCCTCCGGATGGCAGCCTGCGGCAAGTGCAGCCGGGCTGATGGCCGAGTGGTGTGATGTGCCGAGTGTGGGCACTCAGGGCACTCCAAGACAGGACTGCTTTGCAAGCGGGGCACCCCTGAGAACTGTCTGTCCGGGGTGGGGGTCGGGACCCTTTAAGCACAGCCCTCGGCTAGCCTGAAACAGCATCTCCACACTCTAAGTCCTCCTCTGATGCCCTGCCGGCACTGCTTCCGGCCATCCTTAAGCCCGGTTCAGGGTCCACTCAATGTGGACATGCTAGTTCGAATTAGCAAAATGCTAATTAAAACTAGTTTTTAGGTCTAGATGCGTTAGTTCGAATTAGCTTAGTTCCAATTAACTAATTTGAATTAAGTTAGTTCGAAGTAGTGCTGTAGTGTAGACATACCCGCAGTCAGTTTGTAAGCAGTGCCCTTGTACTATGCTGGGTGGAGCAGGGCTGTACCTGCGGTGACATGACGCATTGCCCCTGGCCAGACACTCGCTCTGAGGCAGAGGTCACCAACCAGTAGATAGGGATATACTGGTAGATCTTGTATCCTCTGTCAGGTGATCCTGACTGGTGTGGCCAAGAGGATATCAAGTGCCAGCACTTAGCTGCCCCTCCCCCCACTGCTGTGCATGTCCTGCACTTTGTCTTGCAGCTGATACCACGCCTGGGAGTCTGCTGCTTTGTGTGCACGGCAGGGGAGGAAAAAGAGGGGTGCTGATGTCAGGGTTCCCCATATACCATTCTGTATCCTTTCAACACAGGACCAGGGATGGAGTTTTAGGTAGTGTTACAGGGCAAGGCCATGGGTGAGCCTGCCTTAGGCACACTCCACCACCATCTAGGAGTCACCAGCAGTGCCCAAATGGAGCACACATCCCTAAATCCTACCCCAGGCATGAACCCAGTCCTGTATCCAAGCCCTTATCCTAGCCCTGAGCACCCATGCATCCAAATACCCTGCCAAAGCCTGCACCTAGAACACCACAGTAAATGCATGCTCCAAGAGCTGATCAGAGCCCTTCTCACACTCCAGATCCCTTAAGCAAAGACCAGAGCCTGCGCACCCAACCGTCTGTCCCAGGCTGATGAAAGAGACTGAGGATGGGCAAGAGAGGAAGGATAGAGGGTGCAGGATCTGGGACTTGGAGAAGGGGTAAGAAGGAAGCGGGAAAAGGGTATTTATATATAAGGTACATATTGGATTGCACTTTCAAAACGTTGGAGCCCCCTGCTCTGAGCTTTCTGACCCATGTCCCCATTGACACCGGGAGGAATCACAAAAGTTTCACTTGGCCATGTTGGCGAGGAGTCCTGTGGCACCTTATAGACGAACTGAAGATAGTGCCACAGGACTCCTCAACGATTCTTCATATTCAGACTAACACGGCTACCCCTCCGATACTTGCCCATGTTTGGTGATGAGGATCTGGGATGGAGTTTGGGTGCATGAGGGGTGCTTGCTAGGGGGAGTTTGGGGGACAGGTGCGGGATCTGCCATGGGTCAGGGGATTGCAGTACAGGAGAGGGTGTGGATGGGAGGGACTTTAGCACATCAGCATAGTACACAAGAGAAAGGAGATGCAGTGACTTCAGATAGACATAGAAACAAAGAGAAAACTATTAAATACTCCAAAAGTGAGAGGCAGAGTTTGAGACAGGAACTGTCTGTAGAATATTTCACACTTGTACACATACAGAGGAACGGTGGTGTCTAAGCATTGACCGTCTAGGAATTGGGAGGCCTGTGCCTTTAAGAACTCAAGCCCAGGAGCCCGCCCCCTGCTCGGGGGCTGACAGGCAGCGTCCAGGGAAAAGAAAGAAAAAAGACTTTGCCCCTGGCAAACCGCTATTTACAAGGACATCAGGTGGCTCGTCCTGCAGGGTGACTGTTCCCACCTCTCCCCCTCCCTAAACGGGGGTTTTGTCCATGCACAGGGTCTGGCAGTGTCCCCCCAGCCCGGGCTTAACCAAGGCTACCACCCCCCATGCCCCAATTTTTCAAATTTCGCCCCTCTTCTGCAGCTAAAAAAAGAAGATTGATGCCTCCAGCCAGTAAATTTTTGCCCCCTGATCAGACCATGACACACCCCGTTGAAATTCGCCCCCAATAATCATTTTAAACCCCTCCGAAGAGGAGGAATCAAATCCTACGAAGCACTGAGGGCAGAGAGGGCAGCGGCTACAGCGAGGGATACTGAGTTTGCTCAGTTCGGGTGCGCATGCTCAGTGCACCCAAAGTCACAAATTTGGAGAAGTTAGTGTTTCGGTCGCTGCACCGGCCCTATATGCGATGGTAGTGGCTGCTTCCGGGGATTCCCGGCCCCATGTGTGGAGGTGGCGGCTGCTCCCCAGGTTCCCCGGCCCCACGTGCTTTGCCTGCGACTGCGGCTGCTACTCCTGGGGTTCCCTGGCCCTACGTGTGGTGGTGGCTGCTCCCAGGATTCCCCAGCCCCATGCGCTGTGGCTGCTTCTCCGGGGGTTCCCTGGCCCCACGTGCTGTGGCAACTGCAGCTGCTGCTGCTGCTCCCAGGGTGCCCCAGCCCCATGCACTTTGACTGCGACTTCTGCTCCTGGGGTTCCCTAGGCCAGCACACAACATCGGCTTTTGCTGCTCCCGGGGTTCCCCGGCCCCATGTGCCGCGGCTGCTTCTCCAGCAGTTACCCAGCCCCCACGTACGGCAACTGCTGCTCCCTGGGTTTCCTGGCCCCATGTGCAGCAACTGCTCTTCCCTGGATTCACTGGCCCTACAGCATGGCGGTGGCTGCTGCTGCTCCTGGGGTTCCCAAGTCCCATGCTCGGTGGCGGCAGCAGCTGCTGCGCCTGGGGATTCCCTGGCCCCAGGTCACTGCCCCTGCAGGCTGCCGCCAACCAAACTGGCACCACTCTCAGCTACTCTCAACCTCTGTGGCTGGGCTGTCTGCTCTAGCAGCATCTGTGTTAAAGTTAACAGGGTTCAAAAAAGAGCTAGACAGATTCATGGAGGTTAGGTCCATCAACGGCTATTAGCCAGAATGGGTAGGAATAGTGTCCCTAGCCTCTGTTTCTCTGGAGGTGGGTGACAGGGGAGGGATCTTGTGAGGATTACCTGATGTGATGCCTCCCTCTGGGGCACCTGGCATTGGCCACTGTCAGCAGACAGGATACTGGGCTAGATGGACCTTTTGTTCTGGCCCAGTATGGCTGTTCTTATGTGTTCCTGCTGGACCAAGGATGTTGGTGGACCAGGGAGTCCCGGATGAGAGAGGTTCAACCTGTACTTCCGAGGGGTATGTCTACACTACAGAGTTAGTTCAAACTAACTTAGTTCGAATTAGTTAATTCGAACTAAGCTAATTCGAACTAACGCGTCTAGAACTAAAAACTAGTTTGAATTAGCGTTTTGCTAATTCGAACTAGCAAGTCCACATTAAGTAGACCCTGAACCGGGGTTAAGGATGGCCGGAAGCAGTGCCGGCAGGGCATCACAGGAGGACTTAGAGCGTGGAGATGCTGTGTCAGGCTAGCCGAGGGCTGCGCTTAAAGGGTCCCGACCCCCACCCCGGACAGACAGTTCTCAGGGGTGCCCCGCTTGCAAAGCAGTCCTGGCTTGGATTGCCCGGAGTACCCACACTGGGCACATCACAGCACTCGGCCATCAGCCCGGCTGCACTTGCCGCAGGCTGCCATCTGGGGAGAGGGGGCAATCGGGGGGCTGCAGGAGAGCTTCCACCCCCAGAAGCCCGCAGAGCCAGCCCAGTCCTCCCCATCGGGGGCTCGTACCCCATTCCTCCCTCACCTCCTTCCACTTGCCCTTCCCTAGCCCCTCTTCTTGATGTACAAAATAAAGATAACGTTTCTTCCAACATTGACTCTGTCTTTATTGAACAAAACTGGGGGAGACTGGGAAAAGGAGGTGGGAGAGGAGAAGAGAGAGGCTGGGAGAGGGGAGGGCAACTAACATGATCAGGGGTTGGGAACAGGTCCCAGATGAAGAGAGGCTACAGAGACTGGGACTGTTCACCTTAGAAAAGAGGAGATGGAGCGGGGACAGGATAGAGGTCTCTAAAAGCAGGAGTTGGGTGCAGAGGGTGCATACAGAAAAGTTCTTCATTAGTTCCCATAAAGAAGGACTAGAGGACACCAAAGGAAAGGAATGGGTAGCAGGCTTGAAACTAGTAAGAGAAAGTTGTTCTTCTTCACAAAGCAAATAGTTAACCTGTGGAACTCCTTGCTGCAGGAGGCTGTGAAGGCTAGAACTAGAACAGAGTTTAAAGGGAAGTGAGATCAAGTCATGAAGGTTGGGTCCATGGAGTAGTCTTAGCCAGGGGGTAGGAGTGGTGTCCCTGCCCAAAGTTTGTGGAAGGCTGGAGAGGGACGGCACGAGACAAATGGCTTGGTCACTGTCTTCGGTCCATCCCCTCCAGGGTCCCTAGGGTTGGCCGCTGTTGGCAGACAGGCTACTGGGCTAGATGGACCTTTGGTCTGACCCAGGACAGCCATTGTAAGCTCAGGGCTCAGGGTCGGGAGTCTCAGTGGACCCCCTTGATTTTCATGCACACCTGCTCCTGGGTGGCCAGGCTGGCAGCTCTCCTGCCCTAGACGGCCACTTTCCTGTGCCTAGTGCGGAGATCGTGGACGAGGTCCACGATGTCCGCACTAGCCCAGGAAGGTGCCCGCCTCTTGCGGTCCCGGGCAAGCTCCCGGGAGCCGCCAGCCTGGTCCCGGGAAGAGGGGGTGGGCTGGGGGACATCGGGTGGGTGGCTCTGTGCCGTGCCAGGTGCAGGGTCTGCTGACTGGGTGCTGGGAGGCTTGCACCTGGCACGGGCACCGTAGCCAGCCCGTGCCCCTTTAAGGGGTCCGGGGCTGGGAGGGGGGCAGAAGAGTTTCCCTGGTGTTGGCCAGAGTGGCCACCAGGGAAACCTGGGGAGGGCTAGCCTCCCACTAGTTCGAATTAAGGGGCTACACACCCCTTAATTCGAACTAGTAAGTTCGAACTAGGCTTAATCCTCGTAAAATGAGGTTTTCCTAGTTCGAACTAAGCGCTCCGCTAGGTCGATTTAAATTCGAACTAGTGGAGCGCTAGTGTAGCGGCTATGAATGTTAGTTTGAACTAACGTCCGTTAGTTCGAACTAACATTGTAGTGTAGACATACCCAGGGAGAGTTAGAGTGTGTGACAGTAGTGTCTCTGGTCACATACCATAGTCATGCTCTGAGATTTCTAAGGCCATTTCACTTCACAGCTTCTCAGCTGCCCATAGCATACACAGCAGAATATGCAACATGACACACTGAGTGCACTGCAACCTAGGATCAGTGTGCAGTCTTGACCTGACAAAATACATTCCATAGGCAAAAAGCTACAGCCAAAACCAGAAGCCTTAAGAGTCAACAGAGTTCTGTGTTTTGTTGCTCCAGTTTAGAGAGAGACACTTTCACAAACTATTCCATTTCTACAGCTAGTAAGCATCAAATGAAAGGGGTAGGAAGAGAGGTGAGATGTGGAGGAAAGGAGAAAACTGCCTCAGACTCTGGCTGAGATTTTGAACCTCAAAAGCTGTGCCTAGTAGCAGTGGGAGGAGGCGGCACTGGGGCTGAGGAGCCCACACAAGCAGTGGTTCTCAAACTTTTTGACCTGTGGCCCACCTGGCTCACTGTAAACCTTTCTGCGGACCACCAGTTGCTAATGGAAACTCACCATTAATTACATAATTACGTTAATTACATAAATTATTGAACAGATTTAGCGTTTAAACTTTCTTGTGTTAGTTTATCAAACTTCATTTTAAATAAAGTAAAAGGGGTGAGGAACCTTTTTTGGGTTGGGGCCACTGACCCACAGAAAAATCAGGTGGGGGCCACACAAGTGAGAAGCAAAAAAACTCCTCAAAAAAACCTGCAACCCTCACTGAGGTGGCCCCCAATTGAGACACCTCACTCCTCTGGTGCTCCAGCCCTAACGGATGAGGGGAAAGGACAGGGAGGACTGAGGCTCAGGGTTTCCCATAGGCCAGATTTACTTTTCCGGAGTTCTGGAGTTAGTGGATTTTATGGACCCCCTTAGTCCCTGGGGTGTTATCTTATTCACAATGATTCAGTGTGCCAGACAGAGCTGCCAGTGAGTGGAATAGGGATGGGGTACAGCATCTGAGAGGGAGGCAGGGTGCAGAAGGGGGAGAGGTTGCAAGGTTGGGTGGGAGGTAGGGTACAGAAGCAGGCTGGGAGTAGGGTGTCTGGCCAGGGGGAGGGAGCAGGAGCAAGGGAGGGTGCAGTGTGTGGCCAGGAGGGAGGGTGCAAGGAGCAACAGTGGATGCAGGAGCAGGGTGGGGGTAGGTGTCTGGCCATGAGGGAGGGTGCAGGAGAGGACTGGGGGTAGGGTGTCTGGCCAGGGGCAGGGAGTGCCTGGGGATAAAGCTGGGAGACAGAGTGGCTGAGGGGGTTAAGGGAGATGGGCGTCAGGGTGCCCCTGGGAATAGGGCTGGGGTCAGGGTGGCTTGGGAGGGGTTCAGGGAATTGGCAGGTGGGGTGCCCCTGGGGGAGGGGGCAGGGAAGCTAGGTGTGGTGGGGGTGGGCGACCCCGGGGTGTTCAGCCCTACTGGGGGCAGGGTCCCATGGGAGTCCAATTCATAGCACCCTCTGGGGGCGGGCACTGAGGTGGCTCAGCCTCTACCCCCAGACCGAGTCTCTGTGGGTGCAAAGTCCCAAAGGGCCGCAAGCCCCCACCTGTGTCCTGCATTTGCGGGCTCCTCAGTCCCAATGCTGCTTCCTCCCACCGCCATCAGGCACCGCGCAGCCTAACCTGCTGCCGGGGAAGCGGGAGGGTGCCAGCTGCTCGCGCACCACAAGAACCCGCCTAGTCCAGCCGGGCCCCGTGCAGTCCAACCTGCTGTCTACCCTGTGGGAGCAACCAAGGGTAGCACCTCTGTTACCATGGGAACTGCAAGCTCGGTGGGGCCTAGGCAAGGCGGATGCCCAGCAGCTAGTGGGACTTTCCCATGGAGGTGGGTGAGGTGGCGCTCCTCCACCTGAAGCTCCACGGTCCGAGCAGGGGGTGGGTGTGTTTGCTTTCTTCACCTCCCCCCGCCCGCCCCCATGCACCCTCTGCTCTAGAGTAATCCAGGCTATTGGCAAATAGCCAGACTACTACTTTGACAAACTTCACCTATGCTGAGAAAATAAGTCTTTCACTTATTAAAATTTACATTTGCCATTTTAATAACATTAATATTTACTACTTTCATTTGGAACTTTTAAATTAATTATAAACTGAACAAAAACTACAGTGGGAGCCATGAAAAAAATCAGTACGGAAATTGTTTTACTGTGGTAGTTGCTATTCTAAGGGTATGTCTATACTGACACCCTAGTTCGAACTAGGGTTGCTAATGTAGGCATTCGAACTTGCAAATGAAGCCCAGGATTTAAATATCCCAGGCTTCATTTGCATCTTCCTGGGTGCCGCCATTTTTAAATCCCCGTTAGTGCGGACTCCGTGCCCACGGCTACATGGGCCTAATTCGAACTACCTACTCCATGCCGTGTGTAGCCATGGGCACTGAGTCCGCACTACCAGGGATTTAAAAATGGCGGCGCCCAGCAAGATGCAAATGAAGCCCGGGATATTTAAATCCTGGGCTTCATTTGCCAGTTCGAATGTCTACATTAGCCTCCCTAGTTCGAACTAGGGTGGCAGTGTAGACATACCCTAAGTGTAGGCACCTGTCATGTGGAACATTGAGTTTGTAATGGCACCCAGCTTACCTAATCTTCTTGCTTCTTCAGTTTTTAAATTCCCTCCCATCCCCCCACAAAATCAAAGAAGAAAACCCAACAACCTCTAACACTGTAACTATCATTCTACTCACCTGCTCTATGTTTTGTAAAATGTCCTTCACTGTATCAGTCATTTCATTCTGAATAGGATAACATTCTATTTTCCACAGGAGGTATTAGTGCAGAAGGGAAATGATATTAAACACGTATGCTTCATAAAACGTTAGCTCTTGAGCAAAATTACCATCCCCCTCCCCCTCTTCTGAGCTTCCTCTGGCTTCATACTTAGGGTACGTCTACACTGCACACATATTTTGAAATAAGCTATTCTGGAATACTTATTCCACAATTGTTTATTTCAAAATAACACGTCTACACTGCAGGGGTACGTCTACACTACAGCATTAATTTGAGTTAACTTAATTCGAATTAACGCATCTACACACAAAACCTATTTTGAAATAGCACGTCCACACTGAGTGGACCCTGAACCGAAGTTAAGGCTGGCCGGAACCAGTGTCGGCAGGGCATCAGGTTAGGACTTAGTGTGTGGGGCTGCTGCCTGAGGATAACTGAGCTCCATGCTTAAAGGGACCCTACCCCCACCCTGGACAGACAGTTCTCAGGGTTCCCCGCTTGCTTGTCTAACTCAATGAGGGACAGCAAAGCAGTCCTGTCTTGGAGTGCCCTGAGTGCCCACACTCGGGACACCACAGCACTCAGCCACATGGAGCCAGAGCTGCCCCTGGGCACACCGGTGCGTCTTGTGGGGTCGTTGTCATCAGCCCGGCTGCACTTGCTGCAGGCTGCCATCCGAGGGGTCCTTGGGGGGCTGTCAGGATCCAGGAGGCCCTGCAAGAGAGCGTCCACCACGAGGAGCCCTGAGAGCCACCCCAGTCCTCCCCACCAGGGGCTCGTGCCCCATTCCTCCCTCACCTCCTTCCACTTACCCCTCCCTAGCCCCCCTTCCTGATGTCAAACAAAAGACACGTATGTTCAAAAATAGAAACTGGGTTTATTGAACAAAACGGGGGGGGGGGGGATGAACCTCTGGGGAGACTGGGAAAAGGAGATGGGAGAGGGGAAGAGAGAGGGTGGGAGAGGGGAGGGGGAAACCTGGGAGGAGGGAGCTGGAAGGGGGAAGCAAGGGGAAGAAGGGGGAGAGGAAGCTCAGGGCCCAGGGTTGGGGGTCTCGCCGAACCAAATTGATTGTCATGCAAACCTGCTCCTGGGTTCACATGTGGCCTTTGGTGGCCAAGCTGGCAGCTATCCTACCACAGACGGCCGCGTTCCTCCGTCTAGTGTGGAGATCATGGAAGTTGGGGGCATCCCCCCCAAACCTGAATAAGGTCCATGATCTCCACCCTGGACCAGGAAGGCACCCGCCTTCTCCAGCCCCTGTCAGGCTCCTGGGAGCTGGCAGACTGCTCCTGGGGAGCGGTGGAGGGCTGGCTGCCAGTGGCTTGCTGGCTCATGTTTTGGGGCCACTGGGTCAGCGGTCCCAGTGGCCACTGCTGGCTCTGGGCTGGCAGGCTTGGAGCTGGCACAGGCACTGTGGCCAGGGTCTACCCTTTTAATGGCTCTGGGGCTGGGGGAGAGGAGAGTAAGTTTTCCTGGTTGTGCTCAGAGTGGCCACCAGGGCTCCCTGGGAAGGGCTGGAGGCCCCCTATTTCGAATTAAGTGTCTACACAGCACTTAAATCGAAATAGCTATTTCGAATTTGGTGTTACTCCTCCTAGAATGAGGTTTACCAAATTTGAATTAAGCGCTCCGCTATTTTGAATTTATTTCAAAATAGCGGTTTGCATGTATAGACGATATTAAAGTTAATTCGAAATAACGGCTGTTATTTCGAATTAACTTTGCAGTGTAGACATACCCCAGGGAAGCCTCAAAATTAGTCCGAGGCAGGCTCCCCGAATATAGATGTACTATCTCGATTTAGAGCCCCAGAAGGCACTGGGGAGGAATAACTTAGCCCCTCACCAGGGCCATTCTATTTCGAAATAGCAGCAGTGGAGCATCTACACACGCCTTCTTTTGAGATAGCTATTTTGGAATAGGACTTATTCCCAGTAGAATGAGGTTTACAGATTTTGGAATAAGCCATCCATTATTTTAAAATTATTTTCAAATGACAGAATGGCTGTGTAGACACATTGTTATTTCGAAATAACGCTAGTTATCATATATACAGTAGCCCAATGTCTGTGACTCTGTAATGCTGAGACTCTGGCTGTTCCCTCTGGGAGGCACTGTTGCCTCCCGCCGCGGTGCTAGGCTGACTTCTGCTCCCCCGCGGTGGCCTGGCTCAGCAGCGCAGAAGTCAGCTGAGCGCCACGGCGGGAGGTGAAGGGAGGCGGGGTGGTGACATGCGATGTGACAGCGGCTCCAGGCCCTGCCCCAAGGCCATGAACGTCACCGCCCCGTCCCCTTTCGCCTCCCGCCATGGTGCTCAGCTGACTTCTGCACCGCTCAGCCAGGCCGCCATGTGGGAGCAAGTGGCGCAAGCGACCGTTTGGGCTCCATGCTCCCCTGAGTAAGAGGCAGGAGGGGGAGGAGAAAAGAAAGAGAGAGACAGAGAGAGAGGCAGGAGGCGGAGGAGAGCTGAGAGAGAGAGCGGGGGAGGCAGGAGGAGGAGGAGAGAGAGACCGGAGGCTCAGAAGAGAAGACCAACGTGGAGGAGAGACCTGAAAAATCCCATCTTATGACGGGCTAATTGGCTAGTCTTGAAATAACGGTGCAGTGTAGATGCACCCTTAATATCTGGTGTGTGTTTTTGCTGCCATTCAACCCAACTTCCTTGCCCTCAGACAAACTTAACAATTTCTGCCACAGATGTTAAAAGTTTGACAGTCTTAGTTAATCTATACATCACAAGCTGAAGCATCATCACTAGTATTCTGCTTCCTGATCATTAGTCACTAGAATTTAGCTTATAGTAAGCCAGAAGACTTTGCTTCATTGACTAAACTGGCTCTGTTACCTTTATCTTCTGCTGGTGATGGTAGATCTGCCAGGCAATCTGTACGTGAACTGCACACCACTTCCCAGACTTCTGCAATCAAAAGGATAAGAATGTAGATTAGTTTAGTGCTAACAGTGTACAAAGCCACCTGATATAACCACTCATTTCCCTTTCTTTAAAATAGTTAAGAAATGAGAGAGACTAAAACCTCAGTTGGCAGAGGGAGGTGACCAACATTTTTTGGTGACATGACATTGACTACATGTATTGTTTTTAAATAAAGGGGAATTGAGAAGCAAGATGCAACTTTTGTCCATTTTCCCTACCAACTCCAATTGGAGTGGTAGGCATTAGCATTCAGAGTCTGAGATCCATGCTTTGTTCTTTCTCACTTACGTACTACCCTTATAAGGCACAATAAAGGGCATAAAGACTACTACAATATTTATGCAAAAGACGATTGAGTTTTAACCTGAATTATATTCCTGAGATGTAGCTGGGAGCTATTACATGTTTCTTCAGGTAAAGGATGAACACAAGACTTATGCTGTGCATATTGGCTGTGTCTAGACTGGCAAGTTTTTCTGCAAAAGCAGCTGCTTTTGCAGAAAAACTTGCCAGCTGTCTACACTGGCCGCTTGAATTTCCACAAGAACACTGACTTCCTACTGTCTGAAATCAGTGCTTCTTGCGGAAATACTATGCTGCTCCCGTTCGGGCAAAAGGGCCAGTGTAGACAGCTCAGATTTGTTTTGCGCAAAAAACCCCGATGGCGAAAAAGCATCCGTGCCAATCTAGATGCTCTTTTCCGCAAATGCTTTTAATGGAAAACTTTTCTGTTAAAAGCATTTGTGGAAAATCATGCCAGTCTAGATGTAGCCATTAAGTTTAAAAAGCAGTACTTAATATAAATCCCCTGCAACCCTTACTTACTCTTACAGGTGGTCTATAGGGGTTGGTCACCTATGAAGAAAGTGGAAATAAAAATGAGAGATTTTTCTGAATTTGGCCAATATAAAGAAAGGTAGGGAACTTCCTTTCTTGAACAAACAAAAACATAGAAGGCATCGTTTTAGAGAAGTCTCTGACACAGGAAACCCAAAAGGCTTAATGAAACTCCTCCCTTAAAAACTTGTCTCTTTCACTTCTTGCACCAAACACAACCGGATTTTATGACAGATAAAACACTTGCATGCCAGCAACCAAATGGCGCCAAGGCTTTTCAGAACCAAGTAATCCTCCTACAATGAGCCCACAATGTTTAAACGAGCCCATAAATCCCCCTGCACTCATGAACTGCTGGAGGTTATTGCCATAACAGCACATTGGCAAAGGCTAGTTCTCTCTTGAGTTGTGTTCTCTTTATTATAAACAATCAAATGGTTCACTGGAATGAAAGGACAAGTAAAAGAGAGGCTGCAAATTGTTGCCGTACCCCTGAAGTCTTCTGCAGAAGGGTGTGGTGAACTGTGCCATGTCTACCTGCTACATTAATTGGATTTGAAGTCTAAAAGGAAAGAAAATAGCATGAATAATGCCATACTGTACCAGCAGCGCACTTCATACCTCAAGCTGTAGTAAATGGCATTACAGTAAAACTCCAGGGGTCCGGCATCCAATGGTCCGGCACTCCTGATGGTCTGTCAGCATCTGGAACCCAGAAGTGCTGGACAATTGGAGCTGCTCTGCCCCCGCCTTCCCCAATTCAGCCACTGCTGAAACTGACCAGCGGCTGACTCCAGGAAGCCCGGGGCAGAGCACCCCAGCTGCTCTGACCCGGGCTTCCCGGAGTCAGCCGCTGGTCAGTTTCAGCAGCAGCTGACTTGGGGAAGGCTGGGGCAGAGCAGCTGGGATGCTGCCGGGTTGGTCCCGCAGCGCCGAGGGGCGCAACCCCCCCACTCCAACCCAGACCCCTCGTAGCCCCCCCCTTCCAATAGCCCGACATATTTGATAATCCGGCAGCCCCTGGGTCCTAAAGGTGCCAGATTATCAGAAGTTTACTGTAATTAGTCAATGTTTGTACTGTGCTTTGAACATACATATTGGGCTACGTCTAGACTGGCATGATTTTCCGGAAATGCTTTTGACGGAAAAGTTTTCCTTTAAAAGCATTTTTGGAAAAGAGCATCTAGATTGGCACGGATGCTTTTCCGCAAAAGCAGTTTTTGCGGAAAAGCGCCCGTGGCCAATCTAGACGCGCTTTTGCACAAAAAAGCCCCGATCGCCATTTTCGTGATCAGGGCTTTTTTGTGCAAAACAAATCTCTGCTGTCTACACTGGCCCTTTTGCGCAAAAGGGACTTTTGCCCGAACGGGAGCAGAATAGTATTTCTGCAAGAAGCACTGATTTCTTACAGTAGGAAGTCAGTGCTTTTGTGGAAATTCAAGCGGCCAGTATAGACAGCTGGCAAGTTTTTCCGGAAAAGTGGCTGATTTTCCGGAAAAACCGGCCAGTCTAGACACAGCCTTGCTGTTTTAGTGCTAATTGAGATCCCTCATTGGGACCCAACTATGTTTAATCACATAGGGTATGTCTACACTACAGAGTTAGTTCGAACTAACAGACATTAGTTCGAACTAACTTTCCTAGGCGCTACACTAGCGCTCCGCTAGTTCGAATTTAATTCGAACTAGCGGAGCGCTTAGTTCGAACTAGGAAAACCTCATTTTATGAGGATTAAGCCTAGTTCGAACTAGCTAGTTCGAATTAAGGGGTGTGTAGCCCCTTAATTCGAACTAGTGGGAGGCTAGCCCTCCCCAGCTTTCCCTGGTGGCCAATCTGGCCAACACCAGGGAAACTCTTCTGCCCCCCTCCCGGCCCTGGAGCCCTTAAAGGAGCACGGGCTGGGTACGGTGCCCATGCCAGGTGCAAGCCTGCCAGCACCCAGCCAGCAGACCCTGCACCTGGCACGGCACAGAGCCACCCACCCGATGCCCCCCAGCCCTCCCCCTCTTCCCGAGACCAGGCTGGCGGCTCCCGGGAGCTTGCCCGGGACCGCAAGAGACGGGCACCCGCCTGGGCTAGTGCAGACATCGTGGACCTCGTCCACGATCTCCGCACTAGGCACAGGAAAGTGGCCGGCTTCGGCAGGAGAGCTGCCAGCCTGGCCACCCAGGAGCAGGTGTGCAAGAGAATCAAGGGGGTCCAGTGAGACCCCCGACCCTGAGCCCTGAGCTTACAATGGCCGTCCTGGGTCAGACCAAAGGTCCATCTAGCCCAGTAGCCTGTCTGCCGACAGCGGCCAACCCTAGGGACCCTGGAGGGGATGGACCGAAGACAGTGACCAAGCCATTTGTCTCGTGCCATCCCTCTCCAGCCTTCCACAAACCTTGGGCAGGGACACCACTCCTACCCCCTGGCTAATAGCACTCCATGGACCCAGCCTCCATGACTTGATCTCACTTCCCTTTAAACTCTGTTCTAGTTCTAGCCTTCACAGCCTCCTGCAGCAAGGAGTTCCACAGGTTGACTATTTGCTTTGTGAAGAACTTTCTGTTGTTAGTTTGAAGCCTGCTACCCATTCCTTTCCTTTGGTGTCCTCTAGTCCTTCTTTATGGGAACTAATGAAGAACTTTTCTGTATGCACCCTCTCCACCCCACTCATGCTTTTAGAGACCTCTATCCTGTCCCCCCTCCGTCTCCTCTTTTCTAAGCTGAGAAGTCCCAGTCTCTTTAGCCTCTCTTCATATGGGACCTGTTCCCAACCCCTGATCATTTTAGTTGCCCTCCCCTCTCCCAGCCTCTCTCTTCCCCTCTCCCACCTCCTTTTCCCAGTCTCCCCCAGTTTTGTTCAATAAAGACAGATTCCATTTTGGAAGACACGTTATCTTTATTTTGTACATCAAGAAGAGGGGCTAGGGAAGGGTAAGTGGAAGGAGGTGAGGGAGGAATGGGGCACGAGCCCCCGATGGGGAGGACTGGGCTGGCTCTGCGGGCTTCTGGGGGTGGAAGCTCTCCTGCAGCCCCCCGATTGCCCCCTCTCCCCAGATGGCAGCCTGCGGCAAGTGCAGCCGGGCTGATGGCCGAGTGCTGTGATGTGCCCAGTGTGGGTACTCCGGGCAATCCAAGCCAGGACTGCTTTGCAAGCGGGGCACCCCTGAGAACTGTCTGTCCGGGGTGGGGGTCGGGACCCTTTAAGCACAGCCCTCGGCTAGCCTGAGACAGCATCTCCACGCTCTAAGTCCTCCTCTGATGCCCTGCCGGCACTGCTTCCGGCCATCCTTAAGCCCTGTTCAGGGTCTACTTAATGTGGACATGCTAGTTCAAATTAGCAAAACGCTAATTCAAACTAGTTTTTTAGTCTGGATCCGTTAGTTCGAATCAGCTTAGTTCGAATCAGCTAAGTTAGTTCGAATTAACGTTGTAGTGTAGACATACCCCAAGCCACCTATTAGCATTTGGCAGTGGTTGTGCCTACCGACCCCACTAAGATCATGACTCTATTGTGCCAGATGCTGTACAATTACATAGTAAAAGCCCTTAACCCAAAGAGCATACAGTCTAAACTAGGCAAAAGCTGGGAGAGGAAACAGGCATGAAGAGGTGAAGTGACATGCCCAAAGTCACAAACAGCTTTTCAGTTTCATAGCCAGGAATGGAAGCCAGGTTTCCCAAATCCTAGTCTAGTGTTCTGTCCAGTAGATCAGCCTGCCTTCTCTGAGCCGCTAGAAGATATAACAGCTAAAATGCAGACAGCCCATCTGCACTGGCATCGCTACGGGGAGAAATGTCCTAGTGAGCAATTTTAAGAAAAAGAGCCTAGTGTAGACATAGCTTTAGAGGTAGGAATGGTAAACCCTAGAGCAGGGGTCGGCAACCTTTTCTAACCAAAGAGCCAAACTACATCAAAATTCAGAACAAGTGGTCAATGAAGAGCCATATAAGCATGCCCATTTGCCTGAATAAAAATATACAACTTAATATAACTAATAATTGACATGATGATTAATAATAGCACAAATGAAACATTGTACTCAAGGACTTTATTTAACGGAACTTCTGCTGTTGCATCTTTTCACACAGTTCTGGTCAAATTCAGCTTAATGCAGGCATTCATGCTGTCTTCTGTCAATCTTGAGAGCAAATTACCTTTGATGTGATTCAAATGAGAGAAAGCCTGCTCACACATATAGGTGGAGCCAAATATTGAAAGTAAGGCCAAGCTGACATTCTGCATGGTGCTGTATGTGACAGGAAGTTCTTTTCAAATTTCCAGAATGAGATTATCATCGTGCTCCAATTTCTTCATATCAGCTGTAGTGAGCGGGGTGGCTGCTCACTGACCCCAAGGGGGAAGAACCCCTTTCTGAGCTTGGGTGGGCTAAGCCGGGTCCTGCCCCTTTAACTCCCCGGAAGCCAAGGGTCAGGGCGAGTAGGATAAAAGCCCAGCCCAGGAGTTCAGTAGGGCCCCAGCTGCCGGAGGAAGCAGAGGCCTGCCCTGAGCTCCCAATCCAGGAGGGCCCTGAGGACCTTGCAGAGGCTGAGGACTGGCCCGGACCACCAGGCCCTTGCTCCGAAGAGGAGACCTTCTACACCCTGCACGAGGGTTCAGACTACCACAACCCCAAGAATCAGCAGCTGGCGTGGAGCCAGGTAGATGCCGACAGGGAGTTAGGCAGTGGCCAAGGGGAAGCCGACAACTGTCAGGCTGATCTGATAACACTTTAGAGTGCATCAGTGTGTGGAAGAAAACATTGTCCTCACTCTGCATTTGTAAGCAACAAGTAGCCAGAGGCAGTTTTATTACGAGCTGCAGCAAGGGAAAAACTGGTTCAGACGGGGGGAGGGGGGAGAAGCCCCCCCGAGGCAGATCTTCGACTACAAGCAATTATGAAGCAGTTTATATACTGTCTATTAGATATAATAACAATAACAATTAGTCTCCTTCCCATTACAAACACCAATGGCTAACAGTTATTTAGTTCCACCCAGATGCTCCTTATCTCAAGGTCCCTGCCAGAGTCAGCGTTCTACCCTTATCTCCGTATGGAGGCGAGAGGCGAAGGCAGCGTCTAATTACAGATCTCGCGTTGTCAGGCCACAGACTTAGCCTGACTCTTGCTCTCTTGCTAACAAGACCAAGATTGCTGCTCACAAATTCCCTTATTCCCTTTTCCTGCCTCCACAAGTGTGTTGTGGGCCGGATCCTTGCTGATCCTTAGTGCCCTGGGCCGGGACATGGTGGAGTAAGAAGGACCCACATCCCCCCTGCCACCCCACATACTGGGTGGCAGTCTCCCCCTCCCCTCTCTGGCCCATGGAACTGTGTTTGTTTGCTGCCCTGCCCTGAGCCAGGGCCTGGGCCATGTTAACGTTGGGAGTGCTTTGCTCTGCTGCCCACCCTGAACCAGGGCTTGGGGCTTAGTGACTGTGGGACAGTATTCATATCGCTGCCTGCCCTGCTCTCAGGGCCCCCAGTTTGGACGGAGCCACTTACAGGTCAGAACACGTCAGGGACCTAGGACTCAAGCGGCCGGCTTACACAGCCCATTTGTGCAGTTTTGCCAATACAGGCAGTCCCCGGGTTACGTACAAGATAGGGACTGTAGGTTTGTTCTTAAGTTGAATTTGTATGTAAGTCGGAACTGGTACATATTGTAGGGGAAACTCTAGCCAAACATTTTTTTTAGTTTTGGATAGCATAGGGAAAGGTTAACTCCCCTCTAATGTTTGTTTTGCTGTCTGTTCCCCTGTTCAGAAGATTTCACATCTATTTCTGTCCCTGTGACAAACTCAGGACTAAAGGAGTAACTCATCAAATACCAAACAGCTCTGCACCATGCTTTGAGCTAATAGCTTTATTTCCACACACCACCCAGGGTTCTAGGAGGAGGGTCCTTTTTTTGCTAACACAATGAGGCCAGCACTTTGTTTGTTTTGGTGGAGTCTTTGTTTGCCCAGGGAGCCCAGCATGTATAGGGGGAGGAGGGGCGGAGAGGCTGCTTTTGTCTGCTGTTCGGCAGCCTGTTGCTCAGGGGAGGGGGCAGCCTGTTGCTGGCAGGGGGGGAGGGGGAGGTGTGCAGGATGCGAGGCTGCGGGGGGGGGGGGCAGCGGGCGTGGGGAGGCACTTTTCCTCTGCCCGGCAGCTCTGCGGGATCCCTGTCCCTGTGGCCAGCTGCTGCAGGCAGAGGCCAGTTGGAGCCGGCCGAAGAGGAGGAGGAGGTGGATTCTAGGACCCAGGTGAGCGAGCCCCGGGACGCTGCTGCGCTCCGGGAGCCTGGCATGTATAGAGGGGAGGAGGGGCAGAGAGGCTGCTTTTGTCTGTTCGGCAGCCTGTTGCTCAGGGGAGGGGGCAGCCTGTTGCTGGCAGGGGGAGGCACTTTTCCTCTGCCCGGCAGCTCTCCGGGACCCCAGTCGGAGCCGGCCCGAGGAGGAGGAGGATCCTAGGACCCAGGTGAGCGAGCCCCGGGAATGCTGCTGCGCATGTGCGGGAGTTGCCTCACCCCGTTCGTATCTAGGGATCCGACGTAAGTCGGATCCACGTAAGTCGGGGACTGCCTGTACTGCATGTTGTCGAGCAAGGCGTTCTCAATCAGAATTCAGCTTGACGAATTTTTCCACCCAGATATCCGACTCCTTGAAATTTGCTATTTCCATTTCCAAATAGCTGACTGAGATGCCTGGAAAGACTGTCAAATTCAGTTCTTTAACAAAGGCTTTATGTGGACGAATCAAACTTAAACAGAGCACTGTGTTTTCAGAAGTCAAAAAACCAAGACATGAATGCCATCAGAGTTCAGAAATAAACTCTTCAGGCTGCTGCAAATCTAGGCTGTTATATGTGTAAGCAGGGGCTGAACTGCTGCTTGCTATCAGCTGGCTAAAAGGAGGGGTGGGTGTGCCCACTACAATTGTTTAGCTCTGCAAGGTAATTAACTGTTAACTGTTAACTGTTGACATGTAAATACCGGTCAGGAGAGAATCTGAGGTGTGACTATGTAAATCCCATTCAGACAGGGCTGATGGAGGGTCAGTGCTGGAATGGAATGTGGAGAATTGTAAATAATTTGGGGCTGTTGTGGGGGTCACTAATCATAAGAACATAAGAACGGCCGTACTGGGTCAGACCAAAGGTCCATCTAGCCCAGTGTCCTGTCTACCGACAGTGGCCAGCACCAGGTGCCCTAGAGAGGGTGGACCGAAGACAATGATCAAGCGATTTGTCTCCTGCCATCCCTCTCCAGCCTCTGACAAACAGAGGCCAAGGACACCATTTTATCCCCTGGCTAATAGCCTTTTATGAACCTAACCTCCATGAAATTATCTAGCTTCTCTTTAAACTCTATTACAGTCCTAGCCTTCACAGCCTCCTCTGGCAAGGAGTTCCACAGGTTGACTACACGCTGTGTGAAGAAGAACTTTCTTTTATTAGTTTTAAACCTGCTCCCCATTAATTTCATTTGGTGTCCTCTAGTTCTTCTATTTAGGGAACTAATAAATAACTTTTCTTTATGCACCCTCTCCACACCACCCATGATTTTATAGACCTCTATCATATCCCCCCTCAGTCTCCTCTTTTCTAAACTGAAAAGTCCCAGTCGCTTTAACCTCTCCTCATATGGGACCCGTTCCAAACCCCTAATCATTTTAGTTGCCCTTTTCTGAACCCTTTCCAAGGCCAAAATATCTTTTTTGAGGTGAGGAGACCACATCTGTACACAGTATTCAAGATGTGGGCGTACCATAGTTTTATACAGGGGCAGTAAGATATTCTGGGTCTTATTTTCTATCCCTTTACTAATAATTCCTAGCATCCTATTTGCCTTTTTGACCGCCGCTGCACACTGTGTGGAACTTTTCAGAGAACTGTCCACGATAACTCCAAGATCTCTTTCCTGATTTGTCGTAGCCAAATTAGCCCCCATCACACTGTACGTATAGTTGGGGTATTTTTCCCGATGTGCATTACTTTACACTTATCCACATTAAATTTCATTTGCCATTTTGTTGCCCAATCACTCAGTTTGGTGAGATCTTCTTGGAGTCCCTCACAGTCTGCTTCTGTCTTGACTATCCTAAACAGTTTGGTATCATCTGCAAACTTTACCACCTCACTGCTTACCCCTTTCTCCCGATCATTTATGAATAAGTTGCACAGGGCAGGTAATCATACATGTTACACTCGACGCAATAAACAGGATAGCCCCCACTCTGCTGCTGGGCTTCTGTCTGCATTTTTCTAATGAATAAGTTTAAGTATAAACTGGGATTCTTTTTACACCTCTGGAATATGGATTATTCTAAGAGTTATGTTTAAAGAAGGTCAGAAGTCACTAGTGCCCTCTAAACTCCCTCTCCAAACTACCTGTTAGCTGCTCCTGTTCCCAAGCTCCCTGGTTGCTGAGTCACAGGCTTATATAGCTCTGGTAGCCCCGCCCCCTGACTGAAGCTCAGCCAATTAACAGAGGCTTCTAGATTTCAAACCTTTTAGAAGCTCCTTCAAACAAACAAACAAATGTAGGAACTGTAAAACATGCCACCAGTGCTTGCAGGAGAGACACCACCATCATGGTAAGAGGTCTCGGAAGAACAAGCCTCCCCGCTTCCAGAGTTGAGTGAACTGAGCTGGGGGGGGAGGGTTAAAGGGCTTGAGTCAGCCTGCTTCACACCTGGCAGGTGTGAGCTGTAAGACTGGCCCAGCCTGCCCCTTTCCCCCCTGGCTGCGTCTAGACTGGCAAGTTTTTCCACAAAAGCAGCTGCTTTTGCGGAAAAACTTGCCAGCTGTCTACACTGGCCGCTTGAATTTCCGCAAGAACACTGGCGATCTAATGTAAGATTGTCAGTGTTCTTGCGCAAATACTGTGCTGCTCCTGTTCGGGCGAAAGCCTTTTTCCAGAAATGCTTTTGAGCAAAAGGGCCAGTGTAGACAGCTGAAAACTGTTTTGTGCAAAAAAGCCCCGTGCCAATCTAGACGCTCTTTTCCGCAAATACTTTTAACGGAAAAACTTTTCCGTTAAAAGCATTTGTGGAAAATCATGCCAGTCTAGACGTAGCCCCTTTGTTTTAAGGACAGACCTAAAGCAGACTCCCTGAGAAGTCTTTTCTTTTGCTAGTCCAGTGGAAGCTGGATTCCTTTGCCAGTCCAGCTGGTGGCTAAAGAGTTGAAATCACTGAGAGCTGAAATCACTGGTTTGGCTGAGAGCCAGACCCATTGCAGCCAGTGGAGTGGCGACAACCAGCAGAGTGGCTGGTGGAAATCACTGGCTGGTGGCGTAACGTGGCGCGGAGTGGTGGCAGGCGAGGAGCGACGACCAGCGGCGTGGAGCGGTGGCAGGGGAGGAGCAGTGGCCAGCGGTGGCAGCAGGCGAGGAGTGGCAGCAGGCGACCAGCGGAGCGTCCGGTGGCGTGGGACGAGACAGCTGGTGGAGCATGACGGAGTGTCATAAGGTGCCCCCATCTATCCCGCCACCCCCATTTCTACACAGGTTGGGAGGTGAAACCCTGCGGGTGAACTTTGGGACTCTGGGTGGCACGGACCAGGGACAGAGACTTTTGGACTTCAAGTGATTCTTTGGGGGGGGGGGGGGGGGGGGGGGCTTAGCTCATGTTTGGGTTATGAACTCTGTTTGGTGTTTTCCCCAAGTTAATGCCGTTTGACTTCTCTCTCTGTTTCATTAAATGTTTCTTTCCTACACTCAGACTCAGTGCTTGCGAGTGGGGAAGCATTGCCTCTCAGAGGCACCCAGGGGTGTGTGAATTTCCCAGATTACTGGGTGGGGGCTCGAGCCGGTTCTATGTGAGATGGACCCCAAGATATTGAACCCAGCCCTGGTTACTGCCAGGCCTACCCAGCAGAAGGGTTACATATGGATTCTCTCTGGGTATGTCTACACTACAAAGTTAGTTCGAACTAACGGACGTTAGTTCGAACTAACTTTCCTAGGCGCTACACTAGCGCTCCGTTAGTTCGAACTTAATTCGAACTAACGGAGCGCTTAGTTCGAACTAGGTAAACCTCATTTTACGAGGATTAAGCCTAGTTCGAACTAGCTAGTTCTAATTAAGGGCTGTGTAGCCCCTTAATTCGAACTAGTGGGAGGCTAGCCCTTCCCAGCTTGCCCTGGTGGCCACGCTGGCCAACACCAGGCAAACTTGTCTGCCCCCCTCCCAGCCCCAGAGCTCTTAAAGGGCCACGGGCTGGCTACACAGTTTGTGCCAGTTGCAAGGCTGCCAGCACCCGTGCCAGCACACCCTGCACCTGACACCCATGAGCCAGCCACCCGAGGACACCCAGCCCTCCCACTCTTCCCGGGACCAGCCTGGCGGCTCCCAGGAGTCTGCCCGGGGCCGCAAGAGGCGGGCGCCCGCTTGGTCTAGTGCGGAGATAGTGGACCTCATCGAGGTTTGGGGGGAAGCCTCCAATGTCCACGATCTCCGCACTAGCCACAGGAACGCGGCCGTCTACGGCCGCATGGCTGCCAGCCTGGCCGCCAGGGGCCACCAGCGCAGCCGGGAGCATGTGCGCTGCAAGATCAAAGACCTGTGGCAGTCCTACTCCCAGGCCTGCCTGCCAGGGGCCGACCCGGAGGCCTGCCCCCACTTTCACGCCCTGGACCGCCTCCTGGGGGCTCATGCCGTCCCTGCCCCCCGGGACGTGATAGACCCTGGGGCAGGGGGACCGCTCCAGGAGACGGAGGAGGAGGAGGAGGGCTCTGAGAGCCAGGAGCCTGCCGCCAGCCTGCCCGGGACCCGGGACCCCCGAGGCACGCCACAGAGCCGCTCGCCTGTGTCGTCCGAGGCCGGGGAGGCGTCCACCTGTGAGTACCATCGTGCTCCCCTTATGTGTACGGGCGGCTGGGGCGAGAGGGAGCCCCGGGACCGTGCGCCTGGGCCTTGCCCACCACGGAGCAGCAGCTGGGAATCCTGCAGGGGCCCTGGCCTTGCAGAGGGGACCTGGGTTTCACACACCTGGGCCCCTGGGGTAATTGACCGCTGGTCTTGTTGCACCACAGCCGCAGCACCTGGGACTGCAGGGCGCACCACCCCGCCTGCAGCAGCCGCCCGTGCCAGGGCCAGCAGGAGAGCCAGGAACCAGGAGGACTACCAGAGGCGGCACCTCCGGTTCATGGAGCAACAGCTCCGTCTCCAGGACCACTGGGTCCAGGAGGACCAGAGGCTGCGCCGGAGGAGTTTGGAGGCCCTGGAGGAGCAGGGCCGTACCCTGCGAGGCTACCTCCAGAGCCTGCTGGACCGCTTCCCAATTCCTCCTGCTCCTGCTCCTGCTCCCCCTGCTGCTCCCCCTGCTCCCCCTCCTGCTCCCGCTCCTGCTTCCTCCCCACCCCCCGTCCCTCCTGCCCCACCCTCCACAACCATTTCCCACCAACGCCCCCGGACCCGCAGTGTGGCGAGACGGGAGAGGCAGCCGGACTCCCACCCCTGAGCTTTCCTTTCCCTTCCTCCCTTCCCTCCCCTTCCAGCTCCCTCGTCCCAGGTTTCCCGCTCCCCTCTCCCACCCTCATTCCTCCCTCCCCCCACCCCAGTTAAGTGAAATTAACAGACGTTTTTGTTTGAAAAACAGGTGTCTTTATTTTACAGTAGGTAGGGAGGGGAAAGGGGAAGGGGGGTTGGGTGGAAGAAGGCCCCAGTGGGGCATGCAAGGGAGAGGTCAGTCCTCCTCCTCCACCTGGAAGCTCTCCTGCAGGGCTTCCCGGATCCGGACGGCCCCCCGCTGGGCTTCCCGGACGGCGGCAGTGCGGGGCTGACCGTAGTGGCCAGCCATGCGGTCAGCCTCAGCCATCCAGGCTGGCAGGAAAGCCTCCCCCTTCCGCTCACACAAATTGTGGAGCACACAACATGCTGCCACCACGGGAGGGATGTTGTGCTCGGCCAGGTCCAGACGGGTGAGGAGGCATCGAAAGCGGGCTTTCAGTCGCCCGAAGGCCCCCTCCACCACGATGCGGGCCCTGGTCAGCCTGGCATTGAAGGCCTGGCGGGAAGGATTGAGGTGCCCCATGTAGGGCTTCATCAGCCACGGCTGCAGTGGGTAGGCGGCATCCCCCACCAGGCACACGGGCATGTCCACGTCCCCGACCCTGATGTGGCGGTCAGGGAAGAAGGTCCCGTCCTGCAGCCGCTGGCACACGGAGGAGTTGCGGTACACCCGGGCGTCGTGTGCTTTGCCAGACCAGCCCACATTAATGTCCGTGAACTGTCCCCGACGGTCACATACGGCCTGCAGGATCACGGAGAAGTACCCCTTGCGGTTGACGTACCGGGAGGCCTGGTGTTCCGGGGCACGGATGGGGATGTGCGTCCCGTCGATGGCCCCCCCACAGTTGGGGAAGCCGAGGGCGCCGAATCCCCGGATGACGGCGTCCGGGTCGGCGAGGCGGACCACCCTGCGGAGCAGCACCCAGTTGATGGCCTTGACCACCTGCGGAGAGAGACACAGCAAAGCGCCAATCAGTGGGGCACCCGGGTGGCTGGGAGCGTTCGTGCCCTGGCAGTGCCCCGCGCCCCACTCCTGGAAGCAACCCCCCGGCGGCGTGTAGTACGGCCGGGACAGACAGACCCCTCTGGTGCGGGGCGCTTTTGCCTCCTCCCGCCCCCCCTTTGTCCCTGGGGCGGCCCATCCCCTCCTCGCAGCCCCCCTCCCCCCCGGCTCGGTGGCCGACGAGTGCCATACCTGCATGAGCACCGCTCCGACGGTGGATCTCCCCACGCCGAACTGGTTCCCGACGGATCGGTAGCTGTCCGGCGTGGAGAGCTTCCAGAGGGCGATGGCCACCCGCTTCTGGAGGGGGATGGCGGGCCTCATGCGAGTGTCCCTTCTTTGCAGGGCAGGGGCGAGCCACTCGCAGAGCTCCAGGAAGGTGTCCCTCCTCACCCTGAAGTTCTGGGTCCACCGTTGTTCCTCCCAGTGCTCCAGGACGATGCGGTCCCACCAGTCGGTGCTGGTGTCCAGACGCCAGACGCGGCAGGGCACGCCGGTGCCGGGGCGCCGCCGCGGCTCCTCCACGGCCCCCAGGGCGGCCAGGCGGAGAGGCAGGGGGCTGACGTGCACCAGGAGGTGCCAGGCAGCCTCGAGCCATTGCTGGCAGGCTTGCAGCAGCAAGTCCAGAAAGTGCACCAGAGGGTGCAGGGCGAGCTCTGGCTCCATGTTGCCACTTGCAGTGGCGTCCCCGAAGGGAAGCACGGACGCAGACGGGCACAGAGACCAACGCTTTGCTGTCCCTCGGCGAGGTTGGCAAGCAAGCAGGAAAAGCTGAGAACCGGCTGTCCAGGGCTGGTCCCTTTAAGCTCGAGCCTCAGATAGCCTCAGACAGCAGCCACACAAAGCAACTACTGACCTGATGCCCTGCCAGAACCGGTTTCAGCCGCCCTTAAATGCCCCCCTGTGTCCAATCAGTGTGGACGCGCTAGTTCGAATTAGCAAAACGCTAATTCGAACTAGTTTTTAAGTCTAGCTGCGCTAGTTCGAATTAGCTTAGTTCGAATTAACTAATTTGAACTAAGTTAGTTCGAATTAGCGCTGTAGTGTAGACATACCCTCTCTGATACGAATCACAAAACATTTGTAATCTTTCAAAATGTGCCAGTGTGCCCATCTCAATATCTTTGATGAAGACAGTCAATTTTGACTCAAATCCATACACTGCCTGCTGCAAACTCAGGAGTATATTTCCTTGCCCTTGTAGCTTAAGGTTCAACTAATTCAAATAACGAGTAATGTTGACAACATAGTAAAACCTGAGCAACCAGTCATAGTGTGAAAGCTCAGTGTGTTTGACACCCTTCATATCCAAAAATGACTTAATCTTATTAATGCAGGCGGCAAAACGAGACAAAACTTTGCCACGAGATAACCAGCAAACATTGTGCATTAATAGAACGGGGTAGTCGGAATCGACTGCCTCGAGCAGTGATTGAAATTGATGGTGATTAAGGGCTTGGCCAAGAATCCAATTAACAGTGCGAACCACCAGTCCCATTACATTTCTGAGTTTGGTTCCACAAGATTGTGCACAAAGTGTCTCCTGATGCACAATGCAAGGAAAGTTCAAAAGCAGGCTGTGGAGCTGTTCTGACAAGAGTAAGGAATCCCCTGTATTTGCCAACCATGCGAGGTGCACTGTCCGTACACACAGACACAAGATTATCCAACTGCATTTCTTTCTCATTTACAGTTTTAAGGATGTCTTCGCCCCTTGTTTGATTTTTCATTGGTAATCGTTTCTTCATGCACAGCATTTCCACAAATATATCATCCCAGAATACACAACAGATTAACATTACATATGTCGGTTGTCTTGTCCAAAGCAAACGAAAAATAAGTTGCTGTACTCAAATTCTGCATTTGTTCCTTGCTGATTTGATGGGCCATTTTCACAGCTCTGTCATGAACTGCTTTTGCTGATTGTAGCCGGTTTGGCTTCCCAGAGGGGTTCCTCCGCCCCACTATACTGGCCCTTTAAACCACAACCCGCAGGGTATGTCTACACTACAACGTTAATTCGAACTAACTTAGTTCGAATTAGTTAATTCGAACTAAGCTAATTTGAACTAACGCATCCAGACTAAAAAACTAGTTGGAATTAGCGTTTTGCTAATTCAAACTAGCATGTCCACATTAAGTGGACCCTGAACTGAGGTTAAGGATGGCCGGAAGCAGTGCCGGCAGGGCATCAGAGGAGGACATAGAGCATGGAGATGCTGTGTCAGGTTAGCCGAGGGCTGTGCTTAAAGGGTCCCGACCCCCACCCCGGACAGACAGTTCTCAGGGGTGCCCTGCTTGCAAAGCAGTCCTGGCTTGGAGTGCCCTGAGTGCCCACACTGGGCACATCACAGCACTCAGCCATCAGCCCGGCTGCACTTGCCACAGGCTGCCCTCTGGGGAGAGGGGGCAATTGGGGGGCTGCAGGAGAGGTTCCACCCCCAGAAGCCCGCAGAGCCAGCCCAGTCCTCCCCATCGGAGGCTCGTACCCCATTCCTCCCTCACCTCCTTCCACTTACCCCTCCCTAGCCCCTCTTCTTGATGTACAAAATAAAGGACAATTGTGTTCAAAAATAGAATCTCTCTTTATTGAACAAAACTGGGGGAGACTGGGAAAAGGAGGTGAGAGAGGGGAAGAGAGAGGCTGGGAGAGGGGAGGGCAACTAAAATGATCAGGGGTTGGGAACAGGTCCCATATGAAGAGAGGCTAAAGAGACTGGGACTTTTCAGCTTAGAAAAGAGGAGACGGAGGGGGGACAGGATAGAGGTCTCTAAAAGCATGAGTGGGGTGGAGAGAGTGCATACAGAAAAGTTCTTCATTAGTTCCCATAAAGAAGGACTAGAGGACACCAAAGGAAAGGAATGGGTAGCAGGCTTCAAACTAGTAACAGAAAGTTGTTCTTCACAAAGCAAAGAGTCAACCTGTGGAACTCCTTGCTGTAGGAGGCTGTGAAGGCTACAACTAGAACAGAGTTTAAAGGGAAGTGAGATCAAGTCATGGAGGTTGGGTCCATGGAGTGCTATTAGCCAGGGGGTAGGAGTGGTGTCCCTGCCCAAGGTTTGTGGAAGGCTGGAGAGGGATGGCACGAGACAAATGGCTTGGTCACTGTCTTCGGTCCATCCCCTCCAGGGTCCCTAGGGTTGGCCGCTGTTGGCAGACAGGCTACTGGGCTAGATGGACCTTTGGTCTCACCCAGTATGGCCATTGTAAGCTCAGGGTCGGGGGTCTCAGTGGACCTCCTTGATTTTCTTGCACTCCTGCTCCTGGGTGGCCAGGCTGGCAGCTCTCCTGCCCTAGACGGCCACTTTCCTGTGCCTAGTGCGGAGGTCGTGGACGAGGTCCACAATGTCCGCACTAGCCCTGGCGGGTGCCCGCCTCTTGCGGTCCCGGGCAAGCTCCCGGGAGCCGCCAGCCTGGTCCCGGGAAGAGGGGGAGGGCTGGGGGGCATCGGGTGGCAGGCTCGAGCCGTGCCAGGTGCAGGGTCTGCTGGCTGGGTGCTGGCAGGCTTGCACCTGGCACGGGCACCGTAGCCAGCTCGTGCCCCTTTAAGGGGTCCGGGGCCGGGAGAGGGGCAGACAAGTTTCCCTGGTGTTGGCCAGAGTGGCCACCAGGGAAAGCTGGGGAGGGCTAGCCTCCCACTAGTTTGAATTAAGGGGCTACACACCCCTTAATTCGAACTAGCTAGTTCGAACTAGGCTTAATCCTCGTAAAATGAGGTTTTCCTAGTTCGAACTAAGTGCTCCGTTAGTTTGAATTAAGTTCGAACTAGCGGAGCGCTAGTGTAGCGCCTAGGAAAGTTAGTTCGAACTAACGTACGTTAGTTCGAACTAACTTTGTAGTGTAGACATACCCCCAGTCACTAGTCCATGCACGGCCTTCCTTCATGCGAGGTAGCAAACAGTACAACAGCCAGGCCCTAGTTCAAGGCGGGCCCGTGACAAACACAGGCAGTTTAGACGTGAAGGCCAGGCCCTGGTTCAGGGCGGGCCAACAACATAGTTAGTGCAGGTTTCCAGCCTTGGTTCAGAGTGGGGCAACAAATAAACATTTAACAGTCAGGAGGGCCTGGGCCTTGCTTCAGGCCGGGCAGCAAACAGCCACAGTCAGTTCACCAGGCATGGCCAGGCCCTGGTTCAAGGCGGTCTTCTTCCTTGCCTCGGAGGCCGCCGCCCAGGAGGCGGTGGAGAGGGGCCTGGCGGTGGGGGGCGTGCACGTGCCCCTCGAACTGCTGGAGGACCTGGGCGTACGGGTGGTCCTCACCTCCGTCCCGCCCTTCCTCCCTAATGCTGCCCTGCTACCTTCCCTCTCCACCCTGGGGAAACCGATTTCAACCATCAGCCCTCTCCCGTTGGGCTGTAAGGACCCCGCCCTCCGTCACGTTTTATCATTCTGCCGGCAGGTACAGCTGCAGCTGCTGCCGGCGGCACATGGCGGGGGGGCGCTCGAAGGGTCCTTCTTGGTGCCCTACCAGGGGGCCCTCTACCGGGTCCATTACTCTTCGGGGGAGACCCGGTGCTTCCGGAGGGATTGTCCCTTAGCCCGGTCGGAGGAGGCGTCCAGGCCCCCACGGGGTCCGGGGGGGGGGGGGGGGAGGCGCTGGCCCCACCACCACCGGCCCCCCCCGGTAGTCCGGCCTCTGCGGCCGCTCCTCCTCCAACCGACGGCCCTGCTCGGGAGCCGGAGGCATCCCTGCCGGCGTGCCCAAGCAGGCAGGCGGGCCCCGCCTCTATTCAATCTGTCTCTGCAGGGCCCGAGGAGGAGAGGGTGGCGCGGCTGTTGCCGGGCGAGGGAGAGGGCTCCCCCGAGGTGGAGGTCTCCCTCCCTCTTCCCCTCCAACCCTTACCGCAACGCCCTCCCCGAAAACCAAAAGTGCCCCCCTGGCCTTGCCCCTGCTGACCAGCCCTCCACCTCTACCTCGGAGGGCTGGACGCTTGTTCGGGGGAAGCGCAGAGCCCGCCGTTCGCGGGCTCCCTCTCCCCCCCTCCGCTGGGGAGGGTGGGAAGGCCCCCCGAAAGATCCTGAGGGGGCCAGCGCTGTCAAGATCGCCCCTGGAGAGTGTCAGCAGGAGGCGCCGGCCGAGGAAGCCGTGGCGGCGAGGGGGGACGACGACGCCCCCCCTGCGGAGCTTCTGCATGAGGAGGCCTCTGGTGGAGCCCCCCCGGCCCTGGGTTCAACTGAGCCCCCCTCCGTCCCCGCTGAGGTAATTGTTGCCTCGGCGGCCGGAGGGGAAGGCTCCGGGGCCGAGGGGATGGAGCTTAGCTCCATCTTTGAGGAGATCGAGGCCCTGGGTCTGACCCCGCTCACCCAGGGGGAGGACGACCCTCTGCCAGTGGGCCTCGGTCTGGGCGGCGACTCTATGGCGCCGCCCCATCCTCTCCCCGATCCCGTGTCCCAGGTGGCTGACCCCGTCCTCACACTCGGGGCGCCCCTGATACTGCCCACAGGCCCGGCCGACTCGAGCGCCGGAGCTGATGCCGCCGAGCCCTCCGGGGCGACGACTGGCACCGAGTGGCCGGGTCCCAGGTCTGGGGTTTCCCCCTCTCCTGCAATCGAGGCGGGGCAGTCATCTCCCCTTCCCGCTGGGTGCCCAGCAGAAGATACCACTCTGGCCGACACCGAGGTACCAACACCTGTCTCTCTACCTGAGCCCGGCGTCGGTGCGGGCCCCCCTCCTGTTCCCGACTCCCAGGTCCCCATTCGGGAGGCGCCGCAGCCTGGTGGAATGGCCACAGGGGACCCCCCCCCAAGACCCCGCCCGGGATTCTGATCCCCTCCCACGTCCCGATCCTCCCCCTACCTCTGTTTCCGTCCTCTATGAACCCATTTCCAGCCCCGAGCCCTTCCCTGTTCCCAATTCCTCTCCTACCCTCTCTCTTCCCCATTCCCTAACCCCGACCCACCGTCCGGCCTAGAGCCCACCCTTCCTCCCTCCCCTATCGTGGAGAATACCCCTCTGCCACCGTCCCCCCCTCCTTTTCCCATCCCGGTCCTGGTTGTGACACCTGATCCGTCCCTACCGCCACCCCAAATGTCCGCTAGTGCCACCCCCACAAGGGCTATCTCGTTCCCGCTAGCTGTGGGCGGCCATCAGGGGGTTGTACTTGTATCCCCGGTCCCCAACCCGTTGGGGGCTGCCTTGTTCCCTCCGCTGCCCCCTCCCTCGCCGGGGTTGGGGATGGGCAGCACGGCGCCGCGTTGGGGATCGGATCCCTGTTTGCCCATCTCCGTGGCCCGTGAGCTCCATCCAGGGACGGAGGAGAATCCTGGTTCTCCCTCGACGCTGAAGAGCGAGTTGCGCCAATTCCTCGCGGATAACCGCGGGGCAAGAGGAAAGGTGCAGCTCGCCCTCCAGCGCTGGGGGGACTTCCACTCCATCCTCCAGGCCACTAGAGCCTTGTTGCAGGAGGGGAGGGGGACCAGTAGGCAGGACGACGCGGCCTACCGTCAGACCCGCAGGTTTCGGGACGCTCTCCTGACCTTCGGGTCGGGGAGCGGTCTGCTGCGGGGCCTGCGTGAGGCCGCCGACTCGCCTGTCTGCGAGGATCTACCCCAGCCCTCACTATGAATTGTACCACCTTTGCGACACTGAACGCCCGGGGCTGTAGGGCGGGTCTCCGCAGGAGCCGGGTGCTCTCCTTCCTTCGGGAGGGGGGGTACTCGGTGGTTTTCCTGCAGGAGACCCACACGACTCCAGCCGTCGAGGCTGGCTGGCGGCTGGAGTGGGGGGACGGGGTGCACTTTAGCCACCTCGGCGCTCACTCAGCCGGGGTGGCCACCCTGTTCTCCCCTGCCCTACGGCCCAAGGTGCTGGGGACTGCCGAGGTTGTCCCGGGCTGCCTGCTGCACGTCCGGGCCCGCATGGAGGGGCGGACATTGAACTTGGTCCAATGGGTGGAGAGGATGGATGGTTGTTAAAATGAACAGTTAAAGATGAAATAAAGAAAAAAAATCATTTTGACATGAGTAATTACATATTTTAAAATTTTGAATTAATTTTTCATTTTAATTTAAAAAGTTGCATGTATTTTGGGAATGACAAAAGAGCCATATTTGTTTCCGTGCTGAGCCATATTTGGCTCTAGAGCCATAGGTTTCAGACCCCTACCCTAGAGTGTGCTTAGTAGCTACTTTACAACACTACTTTCCCCACTTCTATTGTTTCTGCAAGGAAGATTAAACTCTTGGCCCTGGTCTACACTAGGGCTTTATTTAGAAATAACCCCCCTTAGGTCGAATTTATAAGCGGTGCGGCCACACTAGCAAGCCCATTATTTCGAAATAAGGGCTGGTTATTTTGAAGTCTGTACTCCTGCTTTTCTCGGGGAATAATGCTAATTTTGAAATAGTTATTTCCAACTAGCATTAGTGTGGATGCTCCAGTGCCACTATTTTGAAATAACTACTCCCCAGGGTAATTCAAACTAATTACTCCCCAGTGCTTCCTGGGGCTCTGAGTCAAGGTAGTGCATTCACATTAACAGATCTTGCCTTGGACTCATTTCGAGGCTTCCCTGTAGTGGGGACACGCTAGTTCGATTTTGTAAAATCAAGAGTTAAGTCAAATTTAGTTATTTCAAAATAGTTTCCTAGTGTAGGCATGGCCTAGGAGTGTACAATCCCAGTTACTATTCCTTCATGCTGCCATTTGGATTTTCTTGATTCTACACTAGCTCAGACAGCCCTCCCTTGGCTGGCTGGGATTGAAGTCCAGGATTTGGAATTATATATAAAAAATGTCTTTGACTCTCCAAAAAATGGCACCTGCTGTTCCCAAAAAGCTGAGTACAGAGAGCGGAGGACTAATTCGCTGGTTGGTTGTTTTATTTGGAGTTTAGGTCATGTGACTGTGGATTCAAAACAGCCAGGTTTTATGAGCAATCAGTAAATGTAGTGGAGCGGTGGGGTATTTTTGGTAGTTTTAACAACTAGATCTGAGAAAAATAAACTAAATAAATGCACGCTCCCTTGACAGACCTGCATTCAAAGGGCTCTTAGGGTCTCTGTCACCTGAGGTTTAGGGAGGAAACAAAAGTCACAGCTATGATACAGTCAAGAATCTTGAGATCACATTTATGATGGAGTATCATTCTGTCCTCCTTTCCCATGAGGACACATGTGATTGCTTCCTCCAGCAAAGGAAATTGAATACTTTTGACTTTTTCAAGTTCTTAGCTTGCGAGAACAGCTTTTGGGAAATTTACTGAGAAGTTTATAGTCAGCCTGGATTTATGTGGGTGGCTTTCCACACCAGGCCTAAGGCAGGTGTCATGGGAGGGATGGGGAGAAGGGGGGGAAAAGAGGGACAAAAGAAAACCCTTTGCTTTTCAGGACAGGGAATGCTGAATTCATCGTACCAGAATTAATCCACTGTCTGTCTTAATCATCTAGAATTTAATCAAAAAGCTTGGGAGGAAAAGACGGGGGGGGGGGGGAGTTTACAGTAACTTGTGGGGCATTACCCATGGGTTCAGCTCTGTCTCCTCTAGGGAACTGGAAAAGAGTTTGACAAGTTGCAGATCAATTTTTCATCTCATTCATGCCTCTCCAGATGTTAGCTTCTATGTAAATAGAGTACAGCCCATTGCCCACATCGTGTTACTGATTAACCACTGCAGCAGACTGGGATCTTGTGCAGTTTAACCTTGAACTAGTCACTGTTCCATGTATTTATCTCTTAAAATAAATTAAAACCTAATTACATAGTACTTGGAACTGCTTAGAAACATAAAAGACCTGTGCTCACTCTTTCCTTCTTACTGCAGAACAGTTTATCTGTAGATCTCATGGTATTTTACAGCAAGATGGTATTATAGTTTTATAATTAAGATGGTTAAACACTGGAATAAATTGCCTACGGTGGTTGTGGAATCTCCATCACTGGTGATATTTAAGAGCAGGTTAGACAGACACCTGTCAGGGATGATCTAGATGGTGCTGGGTCCTGCCATGAGGGCAGGGGACTGGACTCGATGGCCTCTCGAGGTCCCTTCCAGTTCTAGTGTTCTATGATTTTATGGAAACCAGAAGAGCACACTATCAGTGTATCAGAGGTCATCCCATTACAGGAAGCCTTGTAGCAAAACTGCACTATCAGAGATATTCTACAACACTGACAGTTCCATAGGGTTTGTCCATCTATTTCAGATGAGATGTAAAACCGAGGCCCTGACCACTTGTGGCCATTAGAGATCCTTTGAAGTTCTTTGCAAGAATAGGAACATTAGGCAGAAAGATGGGCAGGGGGTGGAATTTAGGAAGAAAGTTTGGAATTCTGCCAAAACACCATGATTAGAGTCAACTGGACAACTTATTCTTCCATTCCTCTACTCAATTTGTGCAGTGCTGTAGTTGAGATGGGTAATTTATTATGGATTCCACACTATTTGCAAAGAAAGGATCACAGAGCCTTGATAAATCACTGAAAAGCTCCTTTAGCTTCCATTAAAAAATACTGTCAAGTCCTTAATCACAGTGGTAAATAGTTACTCCCATCAACTTCAGTGGGATTGGTCATGTGAGGAACTGCTCACCAATGTGAGTGATGCATACCCTGGCCCAAAGTTTCTTGCTGGTTTGGTTGCGAAAGTGATCTTTCGCATCCACACAGTAAATCTGAAGCTCTTCAATAAATAGTAATTCTACAGATCATTTCACATCTCTCTGCAGAGATGTGTTTAGAAATGACAGGAGATATATAACACCACATCACTTAGGAAGGTAATAAACATGTTTTATCACAACGTCATTGTGGCGGTTCACCTTAGTCCAAAGCCCCTACCCATGCATCCAGGCAGGGCCCCCTGCCAACTGCTGCCTTAACATCCCCCAAATTCCCATACGCTAGTCATTACCCAACTGTCCCAAGTCCAATAGCCCCATATGCAGGGTTGGTTGACCCCCGCCCACGTAAGGATTACCGTCACCCTCCGGTTACGAAGGGGGGGGGGAGGGGCACCCGGGCCCTCCCTCTCCACTGGGCCCCAGCTCGGGGCCCTAAGGTGTAGGGACGCATAGCTCCCTACCCGGCTGACGGGGTGCTTGCCCGAAACTCGTCAGCCCACGGGCGCCAGTATCGCCCTGCCCCAGGCTGCTTCCTTCCCCCCCTCACTGTCCTTGTCCTGCTGCTCACCGAGCAGGGTTCCTACCAGAGTCCCTGGAGCTTCCTCCTTCTTATCGTTGCCGCGGTCCTCTCGTGGCAGCTGCCGTTCTGCTCTGGCCCTGGTTCGGGTTGTCTCCCAGTCCCTTTCTGGACTCTGCAGTCCTCTGAGGCTGCTCCCGTTCCTCTGGCCGCCGCCCTTTTGAATGGGCCCGCCGCTGGACGTGCCAGCCCGACGTTCTGCCGTGCCGGCATCCAGGTATTCTGCCACATTGCCTTCCCCCTAGCTCAGCCCACCCCTGCCCGTCACCGGCGTATGCGGGCTGCCCAGCTTTTGCTGGCAGCGCGGCTTTTCTTTCTCCTCGCTGCCTCCCCCACCCTCCCGCAAAGCGGCAGAGGCTTTGCCAGACCCAGTGTGGGTCCCCGCGGACCCGTCAAAGTAATCAATAATCTCTGTGCACTATGGATTGTTTCTCTATTGGAATGGATGTAGCATTTTCGCTACACTTTCTAAATTTAAAAAACCAACATTAAGTTTGAAAAAAGTATGTGTCTCAGAGGTTTTTTTAATATTACAATGGCAAAATTTGCAAATATTGCCAATCAGCATGAGTTAGAATAATACTTTGCAGTTGTACTTTGTCTTTCATCTAAGCATCTGAAAGTACTTTACAAACACTGCATGGTATATGTAATTACCCTCATTTTATAGATGAAGAAGCGGAGCCACAGAGAGGTAAGTGACTTGCTGGAGGTCAGAAAGGGAATCAGTGGCAGACCTGGGAACTGAATGCCTCACTCCTGCTCTAACCACAGAAAAACACTCCCTCTCTATTGTTCCTGTGCTTTGATAGTCAGTTTCACCTCCACAGCTGGCTGCTATCTAGTTGGACAATGACCCCTGTGTACCAGTCTAATTTGCACAGCTCTCTGGAATGCATCAGGCTGTATTAGAACTAAATCATTTATTTGACCCCGAGTTTCTGCTTAGCTAAGCTTTGACTTTGGGCATGTCTACACTACAAAATTACATTGACCTAAGTTACGTTGGCAATCAGCTGCCACAGTAATTAAATTGCTTGTGCCTGTCCACACTATGCTCCTTGTTTCAGTGGTGTGAGTCCTCACCAGCAGCACTTGTACAGATTGAATTGTCAGCACTGAGCACTGGGGAATGGCTTCCAAAAAGCCAGGAACAGTTAATGTAAGCAGCTCAGTGTGCATACTGACATGCATTGACCTTACTACATCGACACTGGCTCTATGTCTCTCACGGAGGTGGAATTATTAAATTGGTGTAGCAGGCCAGTTACATCAGCAAGAGCAAATTTTTAGTGTAGATGCTTATTTAGTTAGGGCAACATAAGCTGCCTTGTGTCGACCTAACTCTAGTGTAGACCAGACCGTAGACTTCTGTTAGAGAAAAGAAACTGCCCCCCAGTAAAAAAGTTTGGCCAGGCCGCTCTTGACTCCTTGAGAGAAACCGGCCACACCCTTCCTGCATACCATTGCCTTTAGAAAAGGGGAAGGTGTGAAAAGGGGAAAATAGCCTGAGACTCTCCCACCCGTCACCTTGGCGTGAGAACTGCGAGGCTTACCTGATCGCATGAAACCTGCACAGTTTCGGCCCAACCCCTGGGACACCGACCCCCCCACTTGGTAACCATTGGGCCACATATGGTAATATGCAAGCGCAGGGAAGTGATGTGCAGATTTGGGGATAAATACCCATCGCACAGTTCGCTCTAGGAGGTCTTCGCAACACACGTACCACCATGCGTGCGCCTTCTCGTATACTTCAAAGCGCTGCCGGCCTGATCAACCGACCAGCCACCTCCCCCGACTCTCGGGCGTAACCAAGGCCTTCGCAACCGAACCGATATCTGTGAAATGTTCTGTGTGCTGTGTAAGTTGGTATGTAGGATTTGATTTTTTCCTGTTGTATAAGCTTAGTGTTGTAGTTGTTTTGGGTAGTACATAGAGTTTGTAGTTATCACCGTTATTTAATTAGTGTAGCTGGATATTTTAAGATTAGGGACTATTCCCCTTGCCATTCCCATCCTTATATCTCTGACACGTTTAACTAGAAATCATAGAATAAATATAATAAATACTGTAAATTCATTATTAACACGGTCTATTAAAAATCTTAGAATAAATACTATAAATTCACCATTGTCATAAATAAATATTTTTTATTTGATAAAACTGTCCACCTGGTTCTGTCCTTCCCCCCTTGGGTATTTATCATTGGACCTGTGATTCTTGCGACAACTTCCATGTTACTTCTGCACATTCCTCTCCAAAGAACAATCCCAGGGCCCCAAAAGCAGCAGAGCTAGTCAAAAAGGTAATTCATATGATCCCCATTAGCACAATTCCAGTCATAGTCTCCCACTGAAAGAATGAAGCCTGTGCTAATGCAATAATAAAAAAATGTGTACCTTCGGTTGAAATGCTCCCTGAAGAGACCCAAAAGGACCTGAATGTGGAAGCGTAGGTGGCATTCCAGGCATTGCTGGAGGATAGGTTGGAAAGAACTACAAAAGACGACAACATGAACAACAGCCATGGCAGAAGTGAAACCTCTCCAAGATCATGATGAAATTTTTAAAAGCCAAAATAAAACTTGAAAATTTGCCAATCTTATGCACTTTATTGTTAATTTCAAACATGTTGGACTACCAAATTTGCTATATTTTTGAAACAAAGGATCACCTCCCCCCTGTTTTCTAGAAATGGAAAAAAAACCAACCCTGTGTTGCTTGACTTTAGTTATAGATTTACTAATTCTGTTTAAAAATCCTATGTAGGGATGTGTGAAATCACTTCATTTTACAAAGCAAATATCAACCCTGTATATATATGCTGCTATTACAGACTAGCTGCACAACATGTACTTATCTTGGGGAAAGAATTGTATTGAGATTTGCTTGGGCCTCTCCAGTGTTCCTTCAGATTTTCCATCCATGAGCAGAGTGAGTTTTGTGAGTGCACCAGTATTGAGTTTATGTGCGCTTGTTTGGATGTGTGCCACTGTGGCACCCAAGGGGTATGTCTAAACTACATGCCTCAGTCGGCAGAGGCATGTAGATTTGTTTTTTTGGCAAAGGCAAATGAAGCCGCGATTTAAATGATCGCGGCTTCATTTACATTTACATGGCTGCCGTGCTGAGCCGACAAACAGCTGATCAGCTGTTTGTCGGCTCAGCGCGGCAGCCATGTAAATGTAAATGAAGCCGCGATCATTTAAATCGCGGCTTCATTTGCCTTTGCCTATGTGTCTAATCTACATGCCTCTGCCGACAGAGGCATGTAGTCTAGAGACAGCCTCTGCTACCATGTCTCCCACCCTCCCCTCGCCCCATCTGCTCCCCTGGTGCCTGCTGCTCCCTCTCACCCCTCACCCTCCTCTTCTGTCCTAGCTCCTGCCCTTCTCACTCCCCTCAGCCCTCCAGGGACCTGCCCCCCTCCCCATCCTCTCTGACCCCTGCACCCGCCCTTCCACCTTGTGCCCACTCCTCCTCTAGCCCCTTCCCCATCCTCTCTCCTAACACCTCCCTCTACCTACCTGCCCTGCCTCTCTCCTCTGCCCTCTGGTGTCCTCCCCTCCCTTCCCCTCCATGTGTCTGCCCTTCTGCTTCAACCCCACAATCCCCTGGCACCTGCACCTTACCTTACCCCTGTACCTTCCTGTTGCCTCCCCTTCCCTTACTGCCCCTGCCCCCTTTGCCCTCTTTCTCCCTGGTGCCCACCTCCTCACCACCCTCTGGCCCAGTTCTCCTTAAACCCCTTACGGTCCCAGCCCCAGCAGCCACCATTGCCCCAGTTGCTCCCAGGGGCTGGGCCACGCAGTGGGCAGCTGCCCCATGTGCTGGGACTGGAGCTGGGGTCACGGTGCTATATTTAGTATTGTGGCCCAGGCTCCAGCTCCAGCAGCTGCCACTCAGGCTGCGTGGTGGCTGCCCAGCTGCTCCTGGGGTGGGCAGTCACCTGCCACGCAGCCCCACCCCCAGGAGCATCTGGGGCCACAGCTGTGTGGCTCTGCTGAGGGGGTGGGCAGGAATGAAATTCTTGGTGCGTGCCTGTGCAGGTGTGCACCTTGCAGGGAACCCTGGGCCTCTCCTGAACAGACTGTAACAAGTACCAAAAGTGGATGCAGCTTTGGTGCTGTGGCGAAATGAGCAGGATGAGGCCACTAGTCTCACTTTGGGTACATCTACACTGCAATAAAAAACTCACAGTACTGAGTCTCATGCTAGAGCCTGGGTTCTGAGACTCATGCTCCAGCCTGAGGCTACATCTAAACTACAAGCCTCTTTCGAAAGAGAGCGTCTAGACTGCAACCACTTCTTTTGAAAAAGCAAGCTGCTTTTCCAAAGAGAGCACCCAGGCAGTCTGGATGCTGTCTTTTGAAAAAGCCCTGTTTGCATTCAAGAGTACCTTTTTTCGAAAGAGCACTTCCGAAAAAAGGGGGTAGTCCTCGTAAAATGAGGTTTACCACGGTTGAAAAAACTGCTGCGTTCTTTCAATTTAATGATCTTTAAATTATTAAATCGAAAGGATGCAGTGGCGGCCATTTTTTTCAAAAAAACCTTGTAGTCTAGACACACCCTGAGAGAGACTGAAGATCTATGCTGCAATTTTTAGCCCTGCCACCTGAGCCCTGTGAGCCTGAATCAGCTGGGCCAGCCACTGCTGCGTCCCAGATCTTTTATTGCCATGTAGATGTACCCTTTGTCTTGGTCCTTTCATAACATTTTGATCAGGTCACATGTCCTCTGATTGCAATAATCAACTCTCTTAGGGTATGTCTACACTAGCCCCCTAGTTCGAACTAGGGAGGCTAATGTAGGCGTTCGAACTTGCAAATGAAGCCCGGGAATGAGGTGTAACAGTTAACTTGAACTAAGGATTTAGTTCGAGTTAACATTTGACTGCCGCGTGTAGCCGCGGGCAGTTAGTTCGGACTAAGGGGATTTAAAAATGGCGCCCGGACGGGAAGATGAAAATAAAGCCCGGGATATTTAAATCCTGGGCTTCATTTGCGACTTCGAATGCCTACATTAGCCTCCCTAGTTCGAACTAGGGGGCTAGTGTAGACATACTCTTAGAAATCTCTCCCCACCGACCCAGGTTCAGCAATCTAAAGGTACAGCAACAACAATGCAGAATGCAAAGTTGAAAAGTACCAAGATTTTACATTTAAAAAACATTCAGACAAGAACAGGAACACTTTATGAACAGATGAATCTAAACTCCTGTCTGTATTAAAGACATTCAAGAAATGCAGTGGCAAGCAGAAGCATAAACAGCAGAATGGCCTAGAAACATGAGCACTCACATTGGAATGTCGAAAGTAAGGGTTGTCTAATTTGGGAGCGTACTTGTCAAACTGGAAATAGAAGAGAAAAGAAAAGCTGAGTTTGAGTTTCACAGCACATAATGAACACAGATTTCAACAGGCAAAACATGGCCCTTTTGTACAGCATCTAACAGAACAAGGGAGCCTGACTATTCCATACTCATTCAGGAGGGAGTGACCAGTGCTCTCAAAGCTGTTGATTCCCAGCAATAAAGATGCAGCACCTTGTTGTATACCAGCCCCTGAAGTGACCCTCTGAGGAGCAAAACTGGCACAAATGGGTCCCCTCATTGTCACTGAGGCTACATCTAGACTGCAGGCTTCTTTTGGAAGAAGCTTTTCCGGAAGAGATCTTCTGAAAAAACTTCTTCTGAAAGAGAGTGTCCACACTGCAAAAGCACATTGAAAAAGCAATCTGCTTTTTTGAAAGATAGCATCCACACTGAATGGACACCATCTCGCATGTAAGCTGTGATTACTATGGATGGAGTGGCCACCAGGGCACCTGTGCTTTTTCCTCTTTCCTCTTCTTGAGAAAGAACTCCCTCTGCCCCAAAGGCAAAAAGCCTTCTTCCTCGTAGAATGAGGTTTACCAATGTCGGAAAAACCCTTTTGTTCTTTCAATTTTTTTTTCAAAAGAACATGACTGCAGCATGGACATAAGTTAAGTTTTTCAAAAAAAAAAACTCTGTAGTGTAGACATAGCCTGAGAGAGAGCTCTGAACTAGAACACACACACCACCAAAAAAAAAAGTAGGGAAGTTGTTCCCAGATCCAAATCTGGTGTCTCTCTCTACGCGCTGAATTGGAGAAGTTAGAAAGCTGGGGCTTCTAATCCACATTTTACTTCTGCAACTTAGGCCCAACTCTAATAATCAAGCTAATACAAAGCCAAAATACAAAGTACAAAATAACCAATGAAGTCAGCAATTTTCCCACACCTGTTGAATAGTGCCAATATGGGTAAGATAGCTTTTAGGAAAGGGACCCAAGGAATCCATACACAGAGATCATGATATTATGCCCCCGCCCCCCCGCCCCGCTCCCAAAAATGGATAGTTCAGAGCTCCTTGGATAAAGCTAGGCTCTGAACTCCCCTAGCTTCCCAGTACTGGGCTTCAACATCTCCATGCATGTGACCTGGGTCTCATATGTATTCTCACCAGCATTGGCTCTGAATACCTGTTTAAGGAAATAATGCATGTTTCATCTTTGAACAATAAGTATTTTGGTGGGGGGGGGGGGAGGCAAGGTGGGCCAGGGACTATGAATGCTACTCATTTGTCAAGTTGGTTGCTATTACACACTATCCTACGTTCAGGAGAGCAGATTTATAATTTTATTAATTACAGTTATTACTGGAGCCATGTACCCGCCAGTGTAAATACGATAAATTACTAAACACACGCAGCTGGAGATTTCAACATTCCTCTCTGGCATTAGAGTTAATAAACCTGATCTGGTGAAATATAAGACGTGAGTAAAATACAACAAGAGAGATTTGCAAGCTGTTTTCACTAGAAAGTCTGACATCCACAGGGCATGGATGGGCGGGTAGGGAGCGGTCAGCGGGATCAGATATCAAGGAGCTCAAATAGCATACCAGTTTCAAGGAATGTTTAGAGGGCTGTTTTTACACAGCAGAAGAAAAGCGAAGAAGGTATTTGCATGAGGCTATGTTGTGTAAGCACCTGGAACTCAATTTGGGGTGGGAGATATTACTTCCATTGTTCTGTCATTAAGCGGATTATCACTGAACAATGTTGTCATGCAACTCACAACAGGAAAGAAAAGTAGAAGACGATTGAATACATTTTGGATGTGGCATGCAACAGAGGAAGAAAAAGCTAAATCCTGTTTTTTTAACCTAACAAAATAAGTGCCAGGGACGTAGGGAGAGTGGGTGTGTCTAGACTACAGGGTTTTGTCGACAAAAGTGGACTTCTGTCAACAAAACTATACCTGAGTCTACACTACAGCCGTGTTCTGTCGACATAACGTCAACAGAACTCGGCAGTTTTGTCGACAGCGGTAAACTTCATTCTACGAGGAATAACGCTTTTGTCGATGGAGTTCTGTCGACAGAAGGCGTTATTGCATCTACACTGTCCTTTGCGTCTACACTCTCATGTCGACAAAGCGGCTTGCTTTGTCAACAGAACTGGATGCAGTCTAAGCGCTCTTTGTCGACAGAAGCTTTGTCAACAGTATCTGTCGACAAAACTTCTGTCGACAAAAGGCTGTAGTCTAGACGTACCCAGTGTGCTTAAAAAAACTGACAAAGGTGGTTTATGCTAGATACCCTAAGATTTTGTTAACAGCAGCAGCAAAGCCCCATTGTGCTACAAGCCCTGTCAGGGTATGTGTACACAGCAGTGTTATTTCAGAATAACTGACGTTATTTTGAAATAACAAAGAGCGTGTCTACACAGCAAGCTGTTATTTCAAAATAATGTTGAGCTGGAGGACTTCTTACTCCAACTCCTGTAACACTCATTTTACAAGGAGTAAGGAAAGTTGAAGGAAGAGTGTTCTTCCTGCAACTTCCTGCTGTGTAGACAGAGCCTAAAGCCGAATTAAGCTATTTCAACTTCAGCTATGCAATTGACATAACTGAAGTTACGTAGCTTAAGTCGACTTTTGCCCTGATGTGTAGACGTGCCCTCAGTGAAGAAATGTGAAAGCTTCTTTCATGGCCAGAAGGTTTTGTCCTGTAAAAAGAGCCAGACACATATAAATTAGTGTTTGTTGACCGAATCAAATAATGGGAGCCCAAATTGTCTAACAGACACAATTTGGGGAAATAGGAAAAAATCCATATAGGGACAACACTAAACTCAAAGGCTTTGTCTAGACTGGCCAGTTTTTCGGGAAAATCAGCCGCTTTTCCAGAAAACCTTGCCAGCTGTCTACACTGGCCGCTTGAATTTCCGCAAAAGCACTGACTTCCTACTGTAAGAAATCAGTGCTTTTTGCGGAAATACTATGCTGCTGCCGTTCGGCCAGTGTAGACAGCTGAGATTTGTTTTGCGCAAAAAAGCCCCGATCGCGAAAATGGCGATCGGGGCTTTTTTGCGCAAAAGCGCGTCTAGATTGGCCACGGGCGCTTTTCCGCAAAAAGTGCTTTTGTGGAAAAGTGTCCGTGCCAATCTAGACACTCTTTTCCGAAAATGCTTTTAACGGAAAACTTTTCCGTTAAAAGCATTTCCGGAAAATCATGCCAGTCTAGATGTAGCCAAACAGTGCAAGTGCTGTATTACAGTAAGAACTGCAAACAGACATGCATTATATGGTCCAGTTTATTCCACAAAACCTTTCTTGACATTTTTATTTTATATTAGAAAACTCTATTCTTTTGTGCGTGTTTGTGTGTGTGTATGTCAAGGAGCTGAGCCAGTTGATGCAGTTAAGGGTTGTTAATCTAAAAAAAAGTACAGAGCTGACTGTGGTTCTCAGGCCCCTTTATCTCTCTCCTTCATGGTAAACAAACGGTGTTTCTGTTTATTGGTAGGAGCACAAGGGAACTGTGGTGATAAATGTTTGTGGTTCTGAATGGGAAGGAGAACATCCTTCAAGAGTGGAGGGACTAAAGTCAGGAGTGGGGCTTCTTGGCAGATGGGGGAGAGAGAAACCTAGGTGAAATAAACAGGACTGATTCTGGTACAGTGTGTTTAGGTCTTTGACCCAAGATTCTTTACTTATTCTCACACCATGGGAGGTGCAGAGGGTGGCATGAGCGGCATCTGGGGTAAGCTGGATGGAAAAGGAGTGAATGTGTGCTGGTGGGTGTGTTGGTGCTGGTGAAACTCCGCCCTCAGCAGTGCCACTGGGCCAAGAGAGGTACTGGCCTGGCCCAAACTCTGAACCAAAAACCAGTTGTTCAGCTCTTGCCTGAGCAGTTCATGAGAGAGAGAGAGAGGGAGAGAGAGGGAGAGAGAGAGACAAAAGCCCATTGGCCTGTGAGTTCCACAAAGACATAGAAGGAAGAGAGTCAGATATTCACCTGGCATTCCCTGTTTCTGCAGGTCATGCTGTGGTGGTTTTCTACGTGAGGACTCATTGGTGGAGGTAAGAGAGATGCCTGTGACAAAGTACCAATCAGAATCCCTGAATGAGGCTGGCAATACATGATTGGTTGGTTGAATGATATCAACAGACTGGTATCTAAAGACAAGAGAGAACACCATGAGTCATCACAGCAGAAAACACAGTGGGGCTTCATAAAGCATAAACAATCTTGCCCCACCCTCCTCCCCTAACCCAGCCACAAATAGCCACAAATACTGAGGTTAGGACACTTTAAAAGGAACACTATAAAGTTAAAAAACAAAACTGGAATGAATACTTTTACTCCCAACCCACAACAGATTCCGCTTCCTAGACTGTAACCCCACTTTACATGATCAACACTGAAAGAATTCTAAACATCTCTTCTTTTATTGTTTTTGGTGCATTAGCCTCAGCTGCGACAGTGCGAATAAACTAGTCAGTGTCACATCCAGGTTTTCCTGTACTAGCAAAGGGGTGTGATGTTTGTGTTGGGAGCACTGCAGGGCTGTGTCTACACTGGCAAGTTTTTCCAGAAAATCAGCCGCTTTTCCGGAAAAACTTGCCAGCTGTCTACACTGGCCGCTTGATTTTCCGGAAAAGCACTGACGATCTACTGTGCGAAATCAGCTGCTTTTCCGGAAAAGCTTTGCCGCTCCCGTTTGGGCAAAAGTTCTTTTTCCAGAAAACTGTTGCGCAAAAGGGCCAGTGTAGACAGCTAGCTAACGCTTTTCCGAAAAAGCAGAAGAAATGGAAAAAAGCGGTTTGGATGCCTGGAGACCCCGTAGGAGCCCTGGACTTCCTGGTAACCCAAGCTCTTAAAGCAGACGCAGGCTGCTGAGCGCACGTGGCAGGAGCGTGCCTCAGCCCTGCGGCCTGAGGTCTGCCACGGCACCCCTGTCCTTCCCAGCCAGCATATCACAGCCAGCCATGGCAGCTCCGGGTGGTGAGCCACCTGCACCCCCAGCTCAGGAGGCCCCCAGGGGCTGCAAAAGGCGGGCTCCCTCCTGGACCCCCAGAGAGCTGGAGACCCTCCTGGACCTCTGGCAGGAGGAGGAGGGTCTCCATGACATCCGGTCCAAGCGCCGGAATGTCGACATCTTTGTCCAGATGGCCGAGGATCTGAGCCAACAGGGACACCCTGCCCGGAACAGTGAGCAGGTCCGGGCAAAAGTGAAAGAGCTCCGGCTGGGGTACGTGCGGGCCAGCAAGGGCAAGGGGGCAGGACCAGACACCTGCCCCCACTACGACCGGCTGCACTCCATCCTGGGCCAGCCAGCCCCGCAAGGCCCGAACGTGCCCGTGGACACCTGCCAGCGCCCCCCTGTCATCCGAACCACCGAGGTGGGGGAGGGAGAGCACAGCAGTGGCGCTTTGGGAGAGGAGGCCAGCGTTGCCATCCAGCAGGCCCCCTCCAGCAGCCCCTCCGAGGCCGGGGAAGGATCCACTGGTGAGTCTTGCACTTTGCACTCACAAGGGCGGGGGGTGGGGGGAGAGCACGTCACTCAGGCCACGTGAGCTGCACGCTGCGTAGCATTAGGCAGCAAGCAGCACGTGTAACCACGTGCAGCCTGGTGACCGAGCAGCACGTGGCTGCAGCAGGCAGCTGCAGGGCACGCCTGGGACCGTGCTGCTCACACACATTTCGGCAGGACCAGGGGGAAGGGTGGATGCCGGCTGGAACCAGCCAGGGCCCCAGGGACTCAGCCCAGAGCCCGCACCTCCGCAAGGGTGCAGCACGCAGAACGGCAACACTGTCCCATGCCTGGCTGTGAGGCACAGCCAGCTGCTCTTGGGTAAACTGCAGCATCACAGCCCTGTGAGCGTGGCCCCCACCGAGCCCCTCGCCTGCTCCCGGTGCTTTGGCTGGCTCCCTGAGGGAAGTCCCCACTGCGGACACACATGTCCCTGGGCTACCGGGGTTGTGGGAAGGATAGTGGAAGGGAGAAGGCCCGCCCTGAGTTTTGCTGCAAGGATGGGACACTCCCCAGTCACTCTCCTGGTTCCGTCCAGGAGATGTCCCATGCAATGGGATCTGAGAGCCCAGACCACGTCTGCCAGATGTGCTCCCAGGCACTGTGTGGGGATGCATCTCGCTCCCTGTCAAACACCAGTGATTAGCCCAAGGCCTCACAGCCTCCACCGGCAGGGAGTTCCACAGGTTAACACAACACAAGCGCCCTCCCGCCCTCCACGGGGCCAGGACACAGACCGGTGCTTACAATACTGGAGGAGGACCCTACTCCGGGGCAGTCCTCCTTGCAAACATACAACACGGGGGGCAGGGGGGGAACCGAGTGGGCCCAAGCCACACTACTGTGGTGTCACCTGGGCTCAGGGGTGGAGGGCATGAGGTGTGGGGACAGTGTCCAGCCTGCCTGCCTGACCCATCCTTTCTTCTCTTCCCTGCAGCGGGACCAAGCACAAGACCCTGCAGTCCGGCAGCAGCGGCGCCCCCAGCTGGCCAACCCCGGAGGCGCAGGCTCTGACACCGGGACCAGCTGCTTCGCCGGCACGTTGTAGCGGTGGAGGCAATCCAGGGCTCCATTAGGGAACGCGTGCAGGGGGACCTGCAGTGGCGGCAGGAGGCCTGGGCCACCTTCCAGGCACAATGCACAAGGATGGCCGACTCCATGGCCACCCTCACGACACACTTTGTGCACGCCGTCCACTATGGCATGGCCGTACCCCATGCCCCCGCCATCCCTCCCGTAGCACTGCCCATGCCCCGTCCTGCCCCTGCAATGGCCCCTGCTCCTATCCCAGCTCCTGCCCCTGCCGCCCCTGCTCCTATGCCCTCAGCTCCTGCCCACCTCCCCGTGCAGCCTGCCCCGATGCGGCCTGCCCCACATGTGCAGGTCCGCCCCCGAAGGAGCGCTCGCAGGGGCCACCCGTCCCAGTAGCACCTCCCCCTTCCCGTCCCAGTTGAAGGTCTCCTCCCCCTCCCCCTTGTAAATAAAAAGTCTATTGTTCAGTTGATTCTTGTGTTGGTTATTGTGTTACTCGAGGTAACTGTAATAAATGATTTGAGATGCCAATTAGCCACCTAAATTTAAAAGGGTTACAAACTGCGGACACCAAATTCTGTATCTATCACTGGGGGTCCCTTTGTAAGTGGTCATTGGTTTGTGGCGCATAAATAAATACTGAGACTTTTCAGTAAAATTTAAACCACAAACTATATTAACATAGACAACAAACAAGCAAGAAAGGTTAAAAGACGCACACTAAAGATTATGTAACATAGTCTAGACGCAGGGGACGATTGTAGGGTTGCTGGCAGCCTCAATCCTTTGGTCCTTCCGGGCCCCGGGAGAGGAACAGCCAGGAGATCCCTCGAAGACGACTGGAATTGGGTACGCTGACTTGAGCCTTCCACACGAACCACGAATCCTCTTCCTGTTCTTCGGGACAGGCGATGGTGCCCTAAACCCTAGCCTAAACTAAAAAGAAAAACCCTAACTAAGCCCGACGCACCCGACGAACAGTCACGATGACGGCCGATGTGCTTGGAACCGACACTTTACAATTGGGGGGAGGTAAGGGGAGGGGGTGGGGAAGGGTAGGGGATGGGAGGGAGTCGTATGGGGAGACCCAGGCGACCCTACTATGGGGCCTGTGCGAACATGTCCGTCAGGGCCTCTCTGATGCGCACCCCATCCTGGTGCGCCTGGCGGGCGGCAGCTGTGTGGGGCTGGTCGAACGTCTGTGCCTCGGCTGCCATCCATGCAGGGAGAAAGGCCTCCCCACTGCGCTCCACAATGTTGTGGAGCACGCAGCACGCGGCCAGTACCTCCGTTGCATTCCGCTCACCCATCTCGAGACGGGTGAGCAAACAACGGAAGTGGGCTTTCAAGCGTCCGAAGGCGAGCTCCACCTGATTTCGGGCCCGGTTGAGGCGGTCGTTGAACCGGGCCCGGTTCTGGTCCGGCTGCCCCGTGTAGGGCCGCATTAGCCATGGCAGCAGGGGGTAGGCCGCGTCCCCGATGCTATAGATGGGCATAGGCACATCCCCGACAGTCAACTCCCGCCGGGGGAAGTAGGTGCCCGCCTCCAACCTGCAAAAGAGTCCGGAGTTGCGGAGGATGCGGGTGTCATGTGCCCTGCCGGACCAGCCCCCGTAGATGTCCAGGAAGCGGCCCCGGTGGTCCACGAGGGCCTGGAGAACAATGGAGCAGTACCCCTTCCTGTTCATGAAATGGGCTGCTCGATGCTCTGGGGCCCGGACGGGGATGTGGGTTGCATCCAGGGCTCCCCTGCAGTTTGGGAACCCAAGGGCAGCGAAGCCGGCCATGGTCTCATCCACGTCGCGCAGGCGGATGACTCTTGGGAGCAGGATGTCGTTGATGGCATGGACGACCTGCAGAAGGGTGCAGAGAAACACAAGGGAACACATCACATAAGGCAGGGGTGAGTGTGCGCTCCCTTGGGCCCCCCCCCTTGATTCCCTCTGTCCTCACGCACGTACACACACACACACACACACACACACACACACACACACACACCAGGGCCCCCCTCGCCCCACGCCCCCCCCCCCCCACCACCAGCGGGCCTATGCAAGGGAGGGACGGCCCAAACCCCTGGGCGACCCAGCCTGGAGTCTTGGCTGCCCCTGGGCATGGAGTGCAGCACCCTCCCCCCACCCCACTCCCCACTCCCCCTGGGACTTACCTCCATCACGACGACACCGACGGTGGATCTGCCCACCCCGAATTGCTGTGCCACCGATCGGTAGCTGTCCAGGGTGGCCAGCTTCCACAGCGCGATGGCGACCCTCTTGTCAACGGGGATGGGTGCCCACAGCCGGGTGGTGGCTCTCTGGAGCGCAGGGGTGAGCCAGGCGCACAGCTCCAGGAACGTCCACTTTCTCATGCGGAAATTCTGGAGCCATTGCTGGTCGCCCCATTGCCCCAGGACCAGCCGGTCCCACCAGTCCGTACTGGTGTCCAGTCTCCATAGCGGCCTCTCCGCGGTGGGGTGCTGATGCCACAGGGCCGCCATGGCCTCCCTGGTGAGGGAGTCGAATGCGATCTCTGCCTCCTGGTCCATGAACAGCAGGGCACCAGCCTGCAGCACGAGCTGCAGGCACTTGCACACGTCCAACAGGGGCCCAAGCAGGCACATGGCCACCCACGGCTCCATGGCAGACAGGGCAGGGCAGAAGAATGAAAACGCAGGAAAAAGCAGTTGGGGGCCAAAGGGTGGTGTCCCCAAAAGGTAGAGGGCAACCACCAAACCTGCTAAGGGTGTCAGTCCCTGCCAGAGGTCCTAACGCACGGAGCAGGAGACAAACGGCTGTCCGGAGAGACCCCTTTAAGCACGTGTCTGAACGGCGCTCCGGCCCCGCCACCGGAAAGGTCTGGTGGCCTTTGCCCTCTTCAAAATGGTTCTGGGCTTCTGATTTTGCGAAAAAGCGTCCTGCCAATCTAGACGCACTTTTCCGCAAAAGCGCATCGTTATAACGATAACTCCGGGACCAATCTAGATGCGCTTTTCCGGAAATACTTTTAATGGAAAACCTTTTCCGTTAAAAGCATTTCTGGAAAATCATGCTAGTGTAGACGTAGCCCAGAAGAGTATTGGTTGGTTTTAAAATAAGCAAGACAAACCTGCTCCCATTGAAATAAAAAAAAAAATGGGAATATTTGCATTGGTTTAAATGTGTTAAATTCTCCTTTCTGGCCAAATTTGACTTGGTGTCCCTTTGAAAAAGGCATTCCCTTCCACCTGCACCATTCTCGCTAACTTCTCTTCATCTTCCTTGATGATAACTATATCATCTGCGAACCTCAAGTTGTTAATTCTCATCCTGTGCACCGATATCCCTTCTACCTCTTCCTTGATCTTGTCCATCGCTCTCTCTAGGTGTGTGAGGAAGATACTCGGTGGTATTGGATCTCTTTGTCTCATACCTCTACTTGTTCTAAACCAACTTCCCAACTCTCTGCACATATATGACAGCATATACACTTCACCATCCCTCCAAGGAAAACAAGGACTAACTCACAGAGATACACGATAACAGTCTGACATGACTGGCTTCACTGAGTTGTGTGTAAATGTGAAGCAGCCAGGTTAGTGCCTGATCACAGGAGAGCATTTTTAAGTGGCTCTTTTTGCTGCAGCTGTAACTTAAAGGCTGACCCACAAATCTATTATCGGGTCTCTCTGATTTTGGCCTAGTCTGGTGAAAACTGAAATAAAGATCATAAGGATCCCACTATTTTCCTGTCAGCCCCCTGTCTGCAAGACCTTGTGGAAACCATTCAACCTCCAGCCAGGAGGCAACTCCACAGGTCTCACTTCAGGTGGCAGGATTTGATACATACAGTGAGCCTCAAACTCTGGTCTGCGGCTGAGCTTGCTGCTTTCACTTCACTCCCTGGCCTGGGAGCAGACAGACAAAGCTCAGGAATAGAACTATGGCATACCATGTGACTAATGGTAAGCATCAGCCAACAAGGCTGGACCAAAAATACCACAAAACTTACACACTTCACTAGTGGATATGTACAGTATTATTTAAGCACCTCAGCCTGTGAATTCAGACTTTTCCACAGTAGCATTCATGGGCTTGGACGTGCTCTCCTCCTTTTGATATAACCAGTGTGTGTGTGTGGCGGGGGGCGGGGGAGAGATGCACGGGGCACCTGAGAATACTTGTGATGAGAACACTGAACCCTCAGTTACCTCTTCCAAATAATGTACCAGTTCTAGGAGAGGCTCAACACCTTTAATACTACATATCTAAACACTCCATCTCTTTTATCAGAAAGTAATTGACATTTCTCTCTCCTCTGCCTCCAATTTATTCTCCCATACGAAAAATGGTGCGGGGTGGAAGAGGAGAGGTAGAAGGAAGAGGAAGAGAGACACATTTCATTTCTCTGGCTCAAGATCTGAAGAAGGTTGCAGCTACTATAAAAAGAAAAATGTTCTATCATCTGATACAGGGTCTCCCTTCAGTGTCAACATGAGAGGGTAACTGGCCCTTGATCCCCAGATGGGGACAGATTTTCCATAGTGCTAAGCACTCCATTGGCTGAGCTCTTCTTCTGGAAATCAGGCCCTTAGCCAGGCATGACATTTTTGTTGTTCATTGTAACAGTTGTGTCCCCCTTTTCCAGCTAACACCCCTTTTGTAAAGAGACCCTGACATAGTGATTGATCCCATGAGGTGCAGAGTACCTTACACTCCCATTCATTCCAATACAACAGCAGTGGGGAACCTAAAGCCCGGATATGACCCCTGGCTTGCCTTGATATGGCCCCCGGCTTGCCTGGATCCAGCCCCCGAGGCTTGCCCCGCCCCCAACATTGGGGAGTGTGCACTGCACTCCAGCCCCCCTCTGCCCCTCCACAGGGCTGGAGCACAGAGAATCTACTAACCTAGGCCCCTCTAGGCTCTGGTGTGCAAGGGGAATGTGAGGAGTGTCTTTCTCCTTTTCATTTGGGGGCCATGTCAGTGAGGGGTTGTTTTTCAGTGGGTCAGTGACTCCCAACCCAAAAAAGGTTCCCACCCCTGCAATACAAGGCAGGCCCATAATAAGTTAGTTACAAGAAGGCCCCTCCACCTGGAATGGAATAGATGTCTATAGCTTTTAAGCTGCATTGAATAGCTAGTTTCTTGAGAGGGCACTTGTAAATGACCCCTTATCTAGGTGTATGATGTTTCTTAGTTGTAATTACTTTGGGCTATGCACACATCATGAACTAGATTTTTTGGTTGAGACTCAGTAGGTGAAATTCGCAAGGCCTATGGAGTGCTTATGTCCCCTGAAATCTTCAGTGCCAGATTAACATGGCTCTCTGCAAAGGAATGAATTTCACCCACTATGGAAATTTTAGTAGCTTCTCCTCAAACCTTTGAAGTGGTCTGGATATGGGTGGGACATAATAGGTAGAGCCCTGCAAAACCATATATATTTGCCCTATATCTGCAGGTATCCACATCTGTGGATGCAGCTACAGATGCAAATACAAATCTTTTATCTAGAACCCTGCAAATTTGCAAATATCTGCTTTATATCTGTGGGTATCTGCATCTGTGGATGTCAATGTGGATCTCTGTGGCTCATTTTTTGGGGATGCGAATACAAATTTTGTATCCACTCAAGGCTCTAGTGATAGGGAGTTTAGCTTATCTTCATTTCTTGGGAAATTTCTTTATGCATTTGTAACACGCTTCCTTTTCCACAATGTGCATATGATATTAACATTATCCCAAATGTTTAATCTCTTCATCTGAAAAGTCTGTGGAGCAGTTTTCATGGAACAAATGGCTTTACATGAAACAGGTTCAACAATACTCAATTTGTAATGAATAACTCAATTAAATCTTCACCATTAATCCAGGAGATTCCTGATTATTTATTTAAATGTTGTCTAGAATTGTAGAGACCTGGTGGGGAGAGAATACCTTTTATTATTTAGTATCATCCATAATTCTTTTGGTGAAAGAGACACACTTTCAGAGCTCTTCTTTGGGTCTTTTATAATTATGGAAGATACTGACGTTATAAATCATCTGTAGTAAATAAAATAATGAGAGCAAGTATCCTCTTCACCTGCTATATGTTATGTTTGACTACACATATTATAATTATTCATTATTTCCATTGCATTAGCACCTGAGAGCCCTGGTAATGAATCAGGACTCCATTGTGCTAGGTGTTGTACACGTAGGGTGTGTCTAGACTACATGGCTCCATCGACGGAGCCATGTAGATGAGGCAGGACGACAAAGAGAAATGAAGCTGTGATTTAAATAATCGCCGCTTCATTTAAATCAAAATGGCCACCGCGCTGTGCCGATCAGCTCTTTGTCAGCACAGCGCAGCATTCTAGACGGGGATCTGCTGACCCCAGAACCCTTTGTTGTCAGATCCTGTAAGTCTCGTTTCATTATTTAAATCGCAGCTTCATTTCCCTTTGTCGTCCTGCCTCATCTACATGGCTCCGTTGACGGAGTCTAGACACACCCACACAGAACAGCTGCTGTTCTATTATCAATATTATTAAGTATGCTGATACAAACACATATATGCTGTTGAGGATACTTGTGTCCTGACATTCTAGTGAGGTCAAGAAAACATCCCATTTAAGTTGCAGCATAATCAGAGAATGAATCATCTAGGCAAGGTGCTGCTGATGATACTAACGGAGAGATTGAGATCGCTGATAGAAGAACATCTAGCGCAGTGGTTCCCAAACTTTTTGGCATCACGCCCCCTTTTTGATTTTTGAAAAACCCTCACCCCCCCCCCCAAAACTTATTGAGCAAAAAAAAAAAAAAAGGAACTGACTGGGGTAGCAACACTTGATGGGGCACACACCCCAGTTTGGGAACCCATGATCTAGCAGATGAGCAAGCGGGATTCAGGAAAGATAGAAGTACCATACAGGAGATATTGGCACTAAGATATAGGGTACGTCTACACTACAGCGCTAATTCAAACTAACTTAGTTCGAATTAGTTAATTCGAACTAAGCTAATTCGAACTAACGGATCCAGACTAAAAAACTAGTTCGATTTAGCGTTTTGCTAATTCGAACTAGCATGTCCACATTAAGTGGACCCTGAACCGGGCTTAAGGATGGCCGGAAGCAGTGCCGGCAGGGCATCAGAGGAGGACTTAGAGCGTGGAGATGCTGTCTCAGGCTAGCCGAGGGCTGCGCTTAAAGGGACCCGACCCCCACCCCGGACAGACAGTTCTCAGGGGTGCCCCGCTTGCAAAGCAGTCCTGTCTTGGAGTGCCCGGACTGCCCACACTGGGCACATCACACCACTCGGCCATCAGACCGGCTGCACTTGCCGCAGGCTGCCATCTGGGGAGAGGGGGCAATTGGGGGGCTGCAGGAGAGCTTCCACCCCCAGAAGCCCGCAGAGCCAGCCCAGTCCTCCCCATTGGGGGCTCGTGCCCCATTCCTCCCTCACCTCCTTCCACTTACCCTTCCCTAGCCCCTCTTCTTGATGTACAAAATAAAGATAACGTGTGGACAAAACTAGAAACTCTTTATTTAACAAAACTCGGGGAAACTGGGAAAAGGAGGTGGGAGAGGGGAAGAGAGAGGGTGGGAGAGGGGAGGGGGAAAACTGGGAGGAGGGAGCTGAAAGGGGAAAGCAAGGGAAAGGAGGGGGTGGGGAAACTGAAGGATAAGGGGTGGGGGTCTCGCCGGGCCAACCGCCTCCCAGCACGGTGAGGGAGGGGGCCTCAGCGTCCCCGGGGGGATGGGGTGGAGGGTGCGGAGGTTGAGGTGGGGGGTGTGGACATTGAGGAAGAGGTTGTGGGGGTTGAGGAGGAAGAGGTGGGAGGGGGGGCAGGAGTGGGAGGAGGGACAGCAGTTGGGGGGGCAGCAGGTGTAGGACCAGCACGGGGCACCATGCTCTGCAGCAGGAGCTGCAGGCTGGTGCTCAGCCCTCGGAGCTCAGCCAGCAGCTCGTGGCGGACCTGCAGGTCTTCCCGCATCCAGGCCTGTAGTGTGTGGTGCACGGCTCGCAGGGCCCCCAGGTGCTGGTCCCGGTACTCCTGCTCCGTGCTGGCGGTCCGGAGCAGGCCGCGGGTGCGGGAGCATGTCCCGGGCGGGGTGGTGCACCCTGCACGAGCAGCTGGTGCAGCTGTAGAGAAAGAAGAGAAGTGGTCAGTTCTCCGCAGAGGATGATGCCCAGCCCTCTCCCCCACCCCGCAACGTGAGGGTGACCATGCCCTGCACCGTCAGAGCCGCTGTGCTTGTACAGAGGCCATGGTCAGGATGTCTGGCTCTCACCGGGACTGGGAGCTGCCCCAAGACTGCACCCATGTCCCTGTGCCATGTATAGTGTGGCCGGGGCGGCGGGGGGGAGGGGGAGATGTTCCCTGCCTCCGTGTAGAGGGGACATGTGAAGGGAAAGCATCCTGCTGGGTCCTGCCCCGGGGTCAGGAGCATGTCAGGTCTCTTCGCACAATCATGTGCCTATTGGGCCATGGCCCCTGGGTGTCACGCAGCTGGAGCCACCTGCCCAAGGGTGGCATGGCATGTGCTCGCACGTGCACAGGTGTTTGCGTGATCCGTGGAAGGCATGGCCCACGCGTGCGGTCTCTGGTCTCCCTCCCGGCTCCCCCCCCCGAACTACTTAATTCGAACTACTTACCCGGTACGGTCTCCCTGGACGACCCTGCTGGAACAGCTGGCGGTGGCCCCTCCGGTGCACCCAGGTCAGGGCCCTCTGGTCCCGGCTCGCTGTCCCCCGGGCTGGCACGGACCGCCCTGCCCCCCAAGAGTTGGTGGAGGGCAGCGAAGTAGGGGCAGGTGGCAGCCCCTGCAGCGGCGCCGCCCCTTGTGGCCCTGGCGTACCCCTGCCGCAGCTGCTTCAACTTAATTCGCACCTGCTCTTGCGTGCGCCTGTGTCCCCTGCTGGCCATGGCGGCTGCTATGCGCCCATAGACGGCCGCGTTCCTCCTCCTAGTGCGGAGATCATGGACGTTGGGGGCCTGCCCCCAAACCTCAATGAGGTCCATGACCTCCGCACTAGTCCAGGAGGCCGCGTGCCGTCTACGGCCCCTGGATGGCCCCTGGGTGCTCGGGGACTGGGCAGGGGACGGCTCACTGCCACTGGCTACCTGGCTCATTGTGGGGCCACTGGCTCAGCGGCAGAGACTGCTGGCAGGGCTGCCTGACTCCAGTGCCGTCTGGCCAGAGTCTACCCCTTTAAGGGCCCGGGGCTGGGGGAGAGGAGAAAAGTTTTCCTGGTTGTGCCCAGAGAGGCCACCGGGGGAACCTGGGAAGGGCTAGCCTCCCACTAGTTCGAATTAAGGGGCTACACAGCCCTTAATTCAAACTAGCTAGTTTGAACTAGGCTTAATCCTCGTAAAATGAGGTTTACCTAGTTCGAACTAAGCGCTCCGTTAGTTCGAATTAAGTTTGAACTAGCGGAGCGCTAGTGTAGCGGCTATGAATGTTAGTTCGAACTAATGTCCGTTAGTTCGAACTAACTTTGTAGTGTAGACATACCCATATAGTGGAGAAAGCTCGGCGAAAGAACAAGAACATCTACAATTGCTTTGTTGATTTTCAGAAGGCATTTGACAGTATAGTGACTTGGGCGGTGTTGGAGTCATACGGAGTGGATAGCAGACTGATACGGTTGTTGAAGGATATCAGTGATAGTGTGGCGGCAGCAGTGAGAACGTGCGGAGAGTTGAAGTTGGTTTAGAATGAATAGAGGTATGAGACAAGGAGATCCGATATCACTGAGTATCTTCCTCACACACCCAGAGAGAGCAATGGACAGGATCAAGGAAGCGGTGTAGATGGGATTGAACTAGAGAACGTAGAGAAGTTCACGTATTTGGGGAGTGTGACGGGGCGGCATGGCCCCGCACTTGTGCACCAGGCGGTGGAGAGCCCACTGCGCAGGCCCAATCAGCTGTCTGGCGGCCGGCGCCGGATGGGGGGCTGGAACGGCTACGCCCGTGCCAGACGTGAAAGGCCCGGAGGGGCGGACCCGGTGGGAGGAATGTCCTGTGACGTCATTAATAGTAGCCCCGCGGCTGGCAGCGGGGACGATAAGAAGCGGAATGATGCCCGGGGGGAGGAGGAAGAGGGAGCAGACTCCAAGGGGGCGAGGCAGGCGCCTCCTTTTCTCCCTAGGGCGAAGATTGGACCTAGAGGACAGCGACGGACCAAGAGTGTGGCGTAACACCTTGGGTGAGCTGAAAGAGCCGGTGAAGTGACGCTCACAGAGGGTCAACAGGGAAGGAAGTAGCTCAGGACAGGCGTGGAAAGCCCGAGGGCTGGTGAGTTTCAGGCAGCAGCCCCGTCAGTCAGGACAAGGGACCGAGTGTTCCCCCGCCCTAGGGTCCTGGGCTGGGGTTTGGAGAGTGGGAGGGCCCAGACCCCCCTTCCCCGCTAACTGACGATCAACTCAGGTTAGAGAGAGTGCACAGGGAAGCAGGGGCACCGCGCAGTGGTGACTCCGGAGTGAGCGTCCCTAGTAAGAATCACAACTGGGGACCCGCAGGGGCCAGAGGAACCCCGGGGCCTGGTCTGGGAATTGGAGCCCTGACTGTAGTGGGGTGCTCCTGCGAACGGGCCCCAGTACAGGGAGCAACATGACGTATGATCTAGACTGTAAGAAGGAAATAGCGACTAGAATAGCGAAAGCAAGAGCAAGTTTGAAGGCGATGGATAAGATCTGGAAAAGTAAAGTGATTAGCTTAGGAATGAAGCTGAGCATCTTGAAACCGTGTGTATTTAGCAGCATGTTGTATGGATGTGAGACATGGGTGATAACGAAAGATTCGAAGAGAAGGATATTGGCGTTCGAGAGGAGTTGTTATAGAAAGACCCTGAGAACAGGATGGATGCAGAAGGTCACCAACGAGGAATTCTATAGGAAGATACAGCCAAAAGAGAATCTACTGCAGAAGTATCAGAGGGGTAGCCGTGTTAGTCTGAATATGCAAAAGCAGCGAGGAGTCCTGTGGCACCTTACAGACTAACCGAAGTGTTGGAGCATAAGCTTTCGTGGGCAAAGACCCACTTGATCAGATGAATCTGACGAAGTGGGTCTTTGCCCACGAAAGCTTATGCTCCAACACTTCGGTTAGTCTATAAGGGTATGTCTACACTACAAAGTTAATTCGAACTAACAGTCATTAGTTCGAATTAACTTTGATAGGCGCTACACATGCAAACCGCTAGTTCGAACTTAATTCGAACTAGCGGAGCACTTAGTTCGAACTAGGTAAACCTCATTCCACGAGGACTAAGCCTAGTTCGAATTAACTAGTTCGAATTAAGGGGTGTGTAGCCACTTAATTCGAACTAGTGGGAGGCTAGCCCTCCCCAGCTTTCCCTGGTGGCCACTCTGGGCACCACCAGGGAAACTCTTCTGCCCCCCTCCCAGCCCCGGACCCCTTAAAGGGGCACGAGCTGGCTACGGTGCCCATACCAGGTGCAAGCCTGCCAGCACCCAGCTAGCAGACCCTGCACCTGGCACGGCTTGAGCCAGCCACCCGCTGTCACCCAGCCCTCCCCCTCTTCCCGGGACCAGGCTGGCGGCTCCCGGGAGCCTGCCCTGGACCGGAAGAGGCGGGCACCCGCCTGGGCTGGTGCGGACATCGTGGACCTCATCCACGACCTCCGCACTAGGCACAGGAAAGTGGCCGTCTAGGGCAGGAGAGCTGCCAGCCTGGCCACCCAGGAGCAGGTTTGCATGAAAATCAGGGTGGTCCAGTGAGACCCCCAACCCTGAGCCCTGAGCTTAGAATGGCCGTCCTGGGTCAGACCAAAGGTCCATCTAGCCCAGTAGCCTGTCTGCCGACAGCAGCCAACCCTAGGGACCCTGGAGGGGATGGACCAAAGACAGTGACCAAGCCATTTGTCTCGTGCCATCCCTCTCCAGCCTTCCACAAACAGAGGCCAGGGACACCATTTCTACCCCCTGGCTAATACCACTCCATGGACCCAACCTCCATGACTTTATCTAACTTCTCTTTAAACTCTATTATAGTTCTAGCCTTCACAGCCTCCTGCTGCAAGGAGTTCCACAGGTTGACTCTTTGCTTTGTGAAGAACAACTTTCTGTTACTAGTTTGAAGCCTGCTACCCATTCATTTCATTTGGTGTCCTCTAGTCCTTCTATTATGGGAACTAATGAAGAACTTTTCTTGATGCACCCTCTCCACACCACTCATGCTTTTATAGACCTCTATCATATCCCCCCTCCGTCTCCTCTTTTCTAAGCTGAGAAGTCCCAGTCTCTTTAGCCTCTCTTCATATGGGACCTGTTCCAAACCCCTGATCATTTTAGTTGCCCTCCCCTCTCCCACCCTCTCTCTTCCCCTCTCTCACCTCCTTTTCCCAGTCTCCCCGAGTTTTGTTCAATAAAGAGAGATTCTATTTTTGAACACACGTGTCCTTTATTTTGTACATCAGGAAGGGGGGCTAGGGAGAGGTAAGTGGAAGGAGGTGAGGGAGGAATGGGGTACGAGCCCCCGATGGGGAGGACTGGGCTGGCTCTGCGGGCTCCTCGGGGTGGAAGCTCCTCTGCAGCCCCCCGATTGACCCCCCCCCCCCGGATGGCAGCCTGCGGCAAGTGCAGCTGGGCTGATGGCCGAGTGCTGCGATGTGCCGAGTGTGGGCACTCAGGGCACTCCAAGCCAGGACTGCTTTGCTGTCCCTCATCGAGGTAGACAAGCGAGCAGGGAACCCCTGAGAACTGTCTGTCTGGGGTGCAGGTCGGGTCCCTTTAAGCACAGCCCTTGGCTAGCCTAAGACAGCAGCTCCACTCGCTAAGTCCTAATCTGATGCCCTGCCGGCACTGCTTCCGGCCATCCTTAACCCCGGTTCAGGGTCCACTCAATGTGGACATGCTAGTTCGAATTAGCAAAACGCTAATTCGAACTAGTTTTTAGGTCTAGATGCACTAGTTCGAATTAGCTTAGTTCGAATTAACTAATTCGAATTAAGTTAGTTCGAATTAGTGCTGTAGTGTAGACATACCCTAAGGTGCCACAGGACTCCTCACCACTACTGCAGAAGGTTATACAATGGAAGTTACAGCTATTCGGGCATATCTGCAGAATGAACGACGAGTGAAAAGTTCAGACCCTGGTATTTGGCATAATGGATGGTACCAATAGGAGAGGCAGACCCCACAGAGAATGGGGAGATGATACAGTAGATTGGTGTGGAGCTAGTCTACAGAAACTAAGCCACTCCGCACTGGACAGGGAAAGATGGAAGGAAATAGTGAGGGAGGCATCGGACACCAACGGGCGTTGAGCCTATGGTTGTTGATGATGGTGATGAAGAATCAGAGAGGGGAAAATGAACTTTTTGAAGACCTTGCTCATCTGTAAGGGTAAAATGTTCACAAGTACCCATAAGGGTATGTCTACACTACAAAGTTAATTCGAAATAACAGCAGTTACTTCGAATTAACTTTAATAGCATCTACACAGGCAAACTGCTATTTCAAAATAAATTTGAAATAGTGGAGCCCTTATTTCAAATTTAGTAAACCTCATTCTACGAGGAGTAACGCCAAATTCCAAATAGCTATTTCGAATTAAGTGCTGTGTAGACACTTAATTTGAAATAGGGGGCCTCCAGCCCTTCCCAGGGAGCCCTGGTGGCCACTCTGGGCACAACCAGGAAAGCTTACTCTCCTCTCCCCCAGCCCGGAGACATTAAAGGGGTAGACCCTGGCCACAGTGCCTGTGCCAGCTCCAAGCCTGCCAGCCCAGAGCCAGCAGTGGCCACCGGAGTCCCTGACCCAGTGGCCCCAAAACATGAGCCAGCAAGACACTGGCAGCCAGCCCTCCACCGCTCCCCAGGAGCAGTCTGCCAGTTCCCAGGAGCCTGACAGGGGCTGGAGAAGGCAGGTGCCTTCCTGGTCCAGGGTGGAGATCATGGACCTTATTCAGGTTTGGGGGGGATGCCCCCAACTTCCATGATCTCCACACTAGACGGAGGAACGCGGCCGTCTGTGGTAGGATAGCTGCCAGCTTGGCCACCAAAGGCCACACGTGAACCCAGGAGCAGGTTTGCATGAAAGTCAAGTTGGTCTGGCAAGACACCCAACCCTGAGCCCTGAGCTTCCCCATCCCCTTCTTCCCCTGGCTTCCCCCTTCCAGCTCCCTCCTCCCAGGTTTCCTCCTCCCCTCTCCCACCCTCTCTCTTCCCCTCTCCCATCTCCTTTTCCCAGTCTCCCCAGAGGTTCATTTCCCCCCCCCCAGTTTTGTTCAATAAACCCAGTTTCTATTTTTGAACATACGTGTCTTTTATTTGACATCAGGAAGGGGGGCTAGGGAGGGGTAAGTGGAAGGATGTGAGGGAGGAATGGGGCACGAGCCCCCGGTGGGGAGGACTGGGTAGGCTCTGAGGGCTCCTTGGGGTAGAAGTTCTCCTGCAGGGCCTCCTGGATCCTGACAGCCCCCCGATGGACCCCCTCGGATGGCAGCCTGCAGCAAATCCAGCCGGGCTGATGGCAACGACCCCACAAGACGCACCGGTGTGCCCAGGGGCAGCTCTGGCTCCATGTGGCCGAGTGCTGTGGTGTCCCGAGTTCGGGCACTCAGGGCGCTCCAAGACAGGACTGCTTTGCTGTCCCTCATCGAGGTAGACAAGCAAGCGGAAAACCCTGAGAACTGTCTGTCCGGGGTGGGGGTAGGGTCCCTTTAAGCACGGAGCTCAGTTAGCCTCAGGCAGCAGCCCCACACACTAAGTCCTAACCTGATGCCCTGCCTGCACTGGATCCGGCCAGCCTTACCTTCAGTTCAGGGTCCACTCAGTGTGGACGTGCTATTTCGAAATAGCAAAACGCTATTTCAAAATAGTTTTTGTGTATAGATGACTTATTTCGAATTAGCTTAATTCGAATTAACTATTTCGAATTAAGTTAATTTGAAATAGTGCTGTAGTGTAGATATACCCTAAGGGTACGTCTAGACTGTATGCATCTGGCGACAGAGGCATGTAGATTAGGCTACCCGGCATAGGAAAATGAAGCGGCGATTTAAATAATCGCCGCTTCATTTAAATTTAAATGGCTGCCGTGCTGAGCCGATCAGCTGTTTGTCGGCTCAGCACGGTAGTCTGAACGCTCCGCGGTCGACATCAAAGGCATTTGTCGACCTCCTAGGTATGCCTCCTGGGATGAGGTTTACCTGGGAGGTCAACAAATGCCTTTGATTTAAATATCCTGTGCCGAATTTGCATAAAAATGGCCACCGCGCTTTGCCAACTCAGCACTTTTTCAGCAAAATGAGGTAGTCTAGAGGGGGATCTGCTGAGAAAGAAATCCTTTTTCGACAGATCCTGTAAACCTCCTTGCAGGAGGCATAAGGGATCTGTCGAAAAAGGCATTCTTTCTCAACAGATCCCCCTCTAGACTGCCGCTTTTTGCTGAAAAAGTGCTGAGTCGGCAAAGCGCGGTGTCCATTTTTATGCAAATTCGGCACAGGATATTTAAATCCCTGCTTCATTTGCAATACCCTAAGGTGCCACAAGACTACTCATTTTTAAACTGAGGACAGAAAGCTTTGGCTAGCATACATCAGGGTCATCCATGGAGCTCTTGACAAGCAACCCATGTGGGGGTCACTAGTAAGTTACTGTTGCATAAAAAAGCCCCCTCCTGAGCCTGCTTGATTTTACACATGCATTTTCTGGAAATACACTAAACTGTAAGATCTAAGGTTTTAAACTGCAACTCATTGTAACCTTTGTGAAACCTTGCAACTTGCTGTAATCTTTGCAACTCTCAGCCACCTTGCTTTAAACTGCATTCTCCCCTGAGTGAATGAAGAGAGGTGTGTGTGTGTGTGTGTGTGTGTGTGTGTGTGTGTGTGTGTGTTTGAAGTTGCAATGCTGAGGCTGGAGCACATGGTGACGAGTCATCAGAGACCGCTGCTTTGCTGGATAAAGAGCAGTCTGGGCATGCTCCCTGGTGACAAGGTGAATGAGTCACAGGGGCCATACAGACACAATAAAAGGAGAGGGAGCTCATGTGAGACTCTATCTTTCTTCCCCTGCTCCTGAGAAACTCATCTCTACAGCCAAGTCTCTTTCCTGACCAGCTCCCCAGCCATGATGAGCAGACAGACCCTCCAGGATCTACATGCCTTGGCTCCTTCTGCAACCCATATGCCTGTGTGGGTATGTCTACACTACCACCCTAGTTCGAACTAGGGTGGTTAATGTAGTCATACGAACTTGCAAATGAAGCCCAGGATTTGAATTTCCCGGGCTTCATTTGCATGTTGCCGGGAGCCGCCATTTTTAAATGTCCGCTAGTGCGGACTCCGTGCCCGCGGCTACACGGGGCACGAACTAGGTAGTTCGGACTAGGCTTCCTATTCCGAACTATCTGTACGCCTTGTGGAACATATCTGGCAAAACCAGAGCAATGGTGGAAATGTATCATTGGACAATTTGCCCCCTCTAGAAAGTAACTAATTTTTAGCAAAACATCCTAAATCTTATTACAAAGAGCACGTGCTCCCTTCCCCACATGGGGTAACAAGAACAGCAATAGTAACACAGACTGCAATGTGTTGAAATTAGAACATGAATTTAGACTGGGAGTTTCAAGAGTGCTTAAACTCCATGGAAAATCCCAGCTGTAATAATAGTTTTACCTCCTCTCCCCTTCTTCCTTTTGTCAGAGAATGAGGAATATACAATTGTCCTGCAGGTTAACCTCAGCTCAGCATGCAGGGCTAATTCAGTATCTCTCACCAGTTACACTGCTCTTGACAGTTTCAGGAGACTATTCTGAAGGGGATGTTTGTGTTGTTTTTTGCCTGCCCAACCCCTAGAACCACTGTAAACACTGTGCATGCACTGGAGGCCAGAATTGGTGAAAAGCAGACGACCTACCTGCTGGGTGTCCTGGTATCACAAGGCTGTTGGTGAGTAATGCTGGTGGTGGTGGGAGCGTGGGTGGAGTGGCGAACATGGCTGGATGGTGCTGGTGTTGAGTCTGCGATCTTAGAGGGAAGTGTGAGGTAGCAAGATTAGAGATGGAGAGAGGCAGGGCTAGGCCAGAAGAATGGTGAAGAGGGATCTGGGGGGAGAGGGGAAGGTGTTCAGGGAGGCAGATGCCTGTTGCACTACTGGCGCTTCTGTTCCTGCTGTGGAGAAGAGAGAAAAAAGGCCTGTTACAATACGAGAGTCATAACCGTGCAGTGTCAGAGGGTATGTCTACACTACAATGTTAATTCGAACTAAGCTAATTCGAACTAACGCATCCAGACTAAAAAACTGGTTGGAATTAGCGTTTTGCTAATTCGAACTAGCATGTCCACATTAAGTGGACCCTGAACCGGGGTTAAGGATGGCCGGAAGCAGTGCCGGCAGGGCATCAGAGGAGGACTTAGAGCGTGGAGCTGCTGCCTCAGGCTAGCCGAGGGCTGTGCTTAAAGGGTCCCGACCCCCACCCCGGACAGACAGTTCTCAGGGGTGCCCCGCTTGCAAAGCAGTCCTGTCTTGGAGTGCCCTGAGTGCCCACACTGGGCACATCACACCACTCGGCCATCAGCCCGGCTGCACTTGCTGCAGGCTACCATCTGGGGAGAGGAGGCAATTGGGGGGCTGCAGGAGAGCTTCCACCCCAAGGAGCCTGCAGAGCCACCCCAGTCCTCCCCATCGGGGGCTCGTACCCCATTCCTCCCTCACCTCCTTCCACTTACCCCTCCCTAGCCCCTTTTCTTGATGTACAAAATAAAGGACAATTGTGTTCAAAAATGGAATCTCTCTTTATTGAACAAAACTGGGGGAGACTGGGAAAAGGAGGTGGGAGAGGGGAAGAGAGAGGCTGGGAGAGGGGAGGGCAACTAAAATGATCAGGGGTTGGGAACAGGTCCCATATGAAGAGAGGCTAAAGAGACTGGGACTTTTCAGCTTAGAAAAGAGGAGACGGAGGGGGGACAGGATAGAGGTCTCTAAAAGCAGGAGTGGGGTGGAGAGGGTGCATACAGAAAAGTTCTTCATTAGTTCCCATAAAGAAGGACTAGAGGACACCAAAGGAAAGGAATGGGTAGCAGGCTTCAAACTAGTAACAGAAAGCTGTTCTTCACAAAGCAAAGAGTCAACCTGTGGAACTCCTTGCTGCAGGAGGCTGTGAAGGCTACAACTAGAACAGAGTTTAAAGGGAAGTGAGATCAAGTCATGGAGGTTGGGTCCATGGAGTGGTATTAGCCAGGGGGTAGGAGTGGTGTCCCTGCCCAAGGTTTGTGGAAGGCTGGAGAGGGATGGCACGAGACAAATGGGTTGGTCACTGTCTTCGGTCCATCCCCTTCAGGGTCCCTAGGGTTGGCCGCTGTCGGCAGACAGGCTACTGGGCTAGATGGACCTTTGGTCTCACCCAGTACGGCCATTGTAAGCTCAGGGCTCAGGGTCGGGGGTCTCAGTGGACCCCCTTGAGTTTCATGCAGACCTGCTCCTGGGTGGCCAGGCTGGCCCCACACCATTGCAGTTTTGGCCCTTCAGGTTCAACCTGCAAATCTTTGTCAAAGCAGGTCCTGCCCCTCCCCCTTGTCCTCTGGGCTCCAGGCCTGAAACCTCCGGCCTGACCAAGACAAAGGGCTGGCTGGGTGTGACTCCCTGGCTCACAATGGCCCTGGAATTCTCCCCCTTCCCCCACTCAGTGGGGTAACAGCAGTAAGCTGTAGACTCCCAAGTCTCTCCTCTGTCCCTCTCTAACCTCTGTTTCCACATGGAACCAGATATCAAACTCCCTGATTGAGTATGAGTGTCCACCATGTCCAGAGATGGGAGCATAACTGCCATCTCCTGCATCCTAGGGAGAGTGACCATACAGCTGTTCTGCTCTGCATACTTGGCTACACAGTCCTTCTCCTGAATCTGAGACACTAACTTCCCACTCTCCTCCTTCACCTGGGAACAATCCTGTCCCACACACACTGACTTCCCAGCAAGCTGGTCACATACAGTCACTGGGTTATCAGCCTGCTCCAATTCTCTGGATGTTCCTGCCTCCTCTGGAACAACCCTCGGTCCCTCTGAGACTTCCCCACAACCCTCCACACTGGATTTGTCTATATCCAAGTCAGTGGAGTCACTGCTAATGGACAAATTCTGTCCCTCAGGCACTACAACAAGTGCCTCACACAAGAAGCTGCTGCCTTTTACAGGCAGAGCTTTCTCCTGAATGCCTTCTCTAAGCCAAATGCAGGACAATGTAGCACTTTAAAGACTAACAAGATGGTTTATTAGATGATGAGCTTTCGTGGGCCAGACCCACTTCCTCAGATCAAATAGTGGAAGAAAGTAGTCACAACCATATATACCAAAGGATACAATTAAAAAAAATGAACAAATATGAAAAGGACAAATCACATTGCAGAACAGGAGGGGGATGCGGGGGGGAGGGGGAAGGAAGGAAGGTAAGTGTCTGTGAATTGATGATATTAAAGGTAGGGAGAGTGGGATGTTTGTGAGTTAATGGTATTAGAGGTGATAATTGGGGAAACTGTCTTGGTAATGGGTGAGATAGTTCAAATGTTTGTTAAGTCCTTGTTGGCAAGTGTCGAATTTTAACATGAATGACAGTTCAGAGGATTCCCTTTCAAGTGCAGATGTAAAAGGTCTTTGTAGCAGAATGCAGGTGGTCAAGTCATTTAGAGAGTGTCCTTTCTGGTTAAAATGGCAAGAAACTGTTTTCTCTTTGTGATCTTGTCTGATATCTGTTTTGTGGGCATTAATCCTTTGGCGAAGTGTCTGAGATGTTTGTCCAGTGTACATAGCAGACGGACACTTTCGGCACATGATAGCATAGATTATATTTCTGGATGCGCAGGAATATGTGTTCTTGATCTTATAACTCACTTGGTTAGGTCCAATAATGGTATCAGCAGAATGAATATGTGGACAAAGCTGGCAACGGGGTTTGTTGCAAGGGAAGGTACCAGGGTTGGTATTAGTGTGGTATGTCCTGTGGTTGTTGGTAAGAATCATCTTGAGGTTAGGTGGTTGTCTATAGGAGACTATGGGTCTGTCTCCCAGAGCCTCTTTGAGTATGGTATCCTGTTCCAGTATAGGCTGTAGTTTATTGATAATGTGTTGGACAGGTTTAAGTTGGGGGTTGTAGGTGATGACAAGTGGTGTTCTATTGTTGGTTTTCTTGGGTCTGTCTTGAAGTAGATGGTTTCTAGGTATTCGTCTGGCTCTTTCAATTTGCTTTCTTATTTCTCTGGGTGGGTAGTTGAGATTTATAAATGCTTGGTAGAGATCCTGAAGCTTCTGGTCTCTGTCAGTGGGATTAGAGCAGATGCGGTTGTATCGAAGGGCTTGGCTATAGACGATGGATCGCGTGGTGTGTTCTGGATGGGAGCTGGATGCATGTAGGTAACTGTATGAGTCAGTGGGTTTTCTGTAGAGAGTGGTGTCTAATTTTCCATTGTTGATTTGTACGGTGGTGTCCAGGAAGTGGATCTCTCGTGTAGAATGGTCCAGGCTGAGGTTGATGGTGGGGTGTAGGTTGTTGAAATCTCTGTGGAATATCTCCAGTGTTTCTTGGCCATGCGTCCAGATCATAAAGATGTCATCGATGTACCGTAGGTAGAGGAGGGGTGAAAGGGGACGGGAGTTGAGGAAACGTTGTTCTAGGTCAGCCATAAAGATGTTAGCATACTGCCCCAGAGAAACACTTCCCTGACTTCTGGGCTCTTCCTGCCCTGGTTCTGATTCCAGCCTCACCTCTGAGGCATCAGACGGGCCCTCACCCACAGGCTCACTGCCCCCCTGCACAGACACACAGCCGTCTGCCACAGGCACACATGTAGAGACACTTTCCCCTTGGTTACAGGGAGACTGACCAGCTCCAGGAAACTTTCCATACCCACATGCACCCCCTTCCCAAACCTCCCTGTTAGCTACAGGTAACACAAAAGGTTTGCGTTCATACATGCTTTGGGGTTGGGTCATCACATCAGCTGGGTAAAATACGTCTGCCATATCATAAGCACACCGCATACCCACAGCGTTATACATTGAACCTTCAGGAGAATACAGTCTCTCTTGTTCTTTTAGTCTCTTAAGCTGGAGGTCAAGTCTAGCATTTTCCTCCTTGGCTAGGGCCATCTTCTCTGCATGCTCTGCCATTCTCTCTGCATGTTCTGCTTTTCTCATCTCGAGTTCCTGATCCATCTCCTGCTTTCTCTTAGCAATTTCTTCATCTGCCTTCCGCCTTCTTTCAGCAGCCTCCTTGGCTCGCTTCTGCTCCTTTTCATCCACATCTCTGGTTAGTAACAACATTACCAGATCTAGTTTAGAAGCCCTTTTCCTAAAGGCAATGCCTCTCCCTGAGCACAAATCCTTCAGAGCCTCTTTACTTAGGCTCTCATACTGGCACTGACTCATTTCGACTGCCCTTTACCCAACCAAACTCTCAGTACTAAATATCAAATTTAGACAGCGTGGGGTCCTGATCCCAAAGCTCAATTGACCAAGATCTGTGGATCCTGCCGACTACGCCACTGTGACGGACCGGGCCGTGTCTGGGCACAGCTGAGGGCGTCCGCTCAGGGCGAATTGCTCAAATCCGGGGCTCCTTACAGCCCCCAGACTGGTGACCTCTCCAAACAGGCCACAAACCAGTCCCACAGAGCGCTTCAGCAACCTGCCTGAAGCCTCCCAAGCAAAACCCCTCCGACACCCCAGCAATATCCATGCCCCAGATGGCCCCGGGCCTATACACAGGTGGGGGGTCCTAGCACCCAATCCCACCTACCCCGAACAAGTTCTGTCCGGTTCCAGGAAACCAGCCACAAATCTCTGGTCAATTTACCCTCTGGATCTTACCCACAAATCACGCTGGGCCAATCCTTTATAGAATCTATATCTAAAGGTTTATTATTACAATAAAGAAAAGCCTGAGAGTAAGGTTATTAAAGTACAGTACGTTACATGCACCGAATCTCCCAGTCCTCGATGCAGGCTCTAGCAGAGATGTTACAGCTGCTGGTTTAAAAGTTCTTGTTGCACATCCTATCATCAGGATGGGTTCACAGGTCTTCCAGGCTCTTCGATCCCTGCAATGCTGCCTCTGGGATGAAGTGCTGAGCTGAGAACAAAATGGCATCGACCACATGGCCTCTTTATACCTCCTTCCTGGCCTCTTCTGGTCTCAGCCGGTCACCTGGTCCTCAGCCTCTCTCTGCTGGCAGCTCTTGGGTCTCCGCCCTCCTGCTTTAGGTGTGTCTTTGGCCCATCAAGTGCCATTGTTCCACAGGGCTTCGCTACTCAGCCTGTCCATAGCAATGCTTAACCACATTCCAAGAAATATTCAGCTTCCACACAGATTCCTATCTACACACAGAGACATTATACACTCACATAAACAGTGTACACAGGATCAGCAAACAACAAGCTCCCATTCAATACCCCACATGGCCCCCTTCTATATCATTGTTGGGGCCAGCACCCCCACCTATGGGTGCAGCAGCGATCTGGCTGCTTCCCTCCAATTCGGTAATGTGACATGGGGGTTAATGATCACAATGACTTTCCTTAACAGGGCAGGGTTTGGCTTGGGTCTGACTGGACCCATTCCCTTTTCATGACCGAACAAGCTGCAGCTCACAGAGCTGTGTGCGAGTGAATGTTGAGGTGCTGTAATGGCATCTGTATTTGCACCTTTACTTAACCTGTGACAACCTTGCATTGGAATGTGTTCCCTCGTGATCATAGAACTCGATGGCTGTAATTCCCTTTTTCAGTTACTCTGTACATTCAGAGTGCTGCAGTCTGAGCTATTGCGATTATATTATGCTTTTTTACAGTGGTGCTACACATAATCAATATGATTCAGGGGGTAGCTGAGGGTACGTCTACACTACAGCGCTAATTCGAACTAACTTAGTTCGAATTAGTTAATTCGAACTAAACTAATTCGAACTAACGCATCTAGAACTAAAAACTAGTTCGAATTAGCGTTTTGCTAATTCGAACTAGCGCGTCCACACTGATTGGACGCAGGGGGGCATTTAAGGGCGGCTGAAACCGGTTCTGGCAGGGCATCAGGTCAGTAGTTGCTTTGTGTGGCTGCTGTCTGAGGCTATCTGAGGCTCGTGCTTAAAGGGACCCCCCTGGACAGCCGGTTCTCAGCTTTTCCTGCTTCCTTGCCAACCTCACCGAGGGACAGCAAAGCGTCGGTCTCTGTGCCCGTCTGTGTCCGTGCTTCCCTTCGGAGGGGGGCCGCCGCAGGTGGCAACATGGAGCCACGGCTCGCCCTGCACCTTCTGGACTTGCTGCTGCAAGCCTGCCAGCAATGGCTCGAGGCTGCCTGGCACCACCTGGGGAACCCTGCCTCTCCACCTGGCCGCCCTGGGGGCCATGGAGGAGCCGCGGCGGCGCCCCGGCACCGGTGTGCCCCGCCGCGTCTGGCGTCTGGACACCAGCAGCGACTGGTGGGACCGCATCGTCCTGGAGCGCTGGGACGACCGACAGTGGACCCAGAACTTCAGGATGAGGAGGGACACCTTCCTGGAGCTCTGCGAGTGGCTCGCCCCTGCCCTGCAAAGAAGGGACACTCGCATGAGACCCGTCATCCCCCTCCAGAAGCGGGTGGCCATCGCCCTCTGGAAGCTCTCCACGCCGGACAGCTACCAATCCGTCGGGAACCAGTTCGGCGTGGGGAGATCCACCGTCGGAGCGGTGCTCATGCAGGTAAGGCGCTCGTCGGCCACCGAGCCGGGGGGGAGGGGGGCTGCGAGGAGGGGATGGGCCGCCCCAGGGACAAAGGGGGGGGGCCGGGAGGAGGCGAAAGCGCCCCGCACCGGAGGGGTCGGGCTGTCCCGGCCGTACTACACGCCGCCAGGGGGGTTGCTTCCGGGAGTGGGGCGCGGGGCACTGCCAGGACACGCACGCTCCCAGCCACCCGGGCGCCCTACTGATTGGCGCTTTGCTGTGTCTCTCTCCGCAGGTGGTCAAGGCCATCAACCGGGTGCTGCTCCGCAGGGTGGTCCACCTCGCCGACCCGGACGCCGTCATCCAGGGATTCGGCGCCCTCGGCTTCCCCAACTGCGGGGGGGCCATCGACGGGACGCACATCCCCATCCGTGCCCCGGAACACCAGGCGTCCCGGTACGTCAACAGAAAGGGGTACTTCTCCGTCATCCTGCAGGCCGTGTGTGACCACCGGGGACAGTTCACGGTCATTAATGTGGGCTGGTTCGGCAAAGCACACGACGCCCGGGTGTACCGCAACTCCTCCGTGTGCCAGCGGCTGCAGGACGGGACCTTCTTCCCCGACCGCCACATCAGGGTCGGGGACGTGGACATGCCCGTGTGCCTGGTGGGGGATGCCACCTACCCACTGCAGCCCTGGCTCATGAAGCCCTACACGGGGCACCTCAATCCCTCCCGCCAGGCCTTCAATGCCAGGCTGACCAGGGCCCGCATCGTGGTGGAGGGGGCCTTCGGGCGACTGAAAGCCCGCTTTCGATGTCTCTTCACCCGTCTGGACCTGGTCGAGCAAAACATCCCTCCCGTGGTGGCAGCATGTTGTGTGCTCCACAATTTGTGTGAGCGGAAGGGGGAGGCTTTCCTGCCAGCCTGGATGGCTGAGGCTGACCGCATGGCTGGACACTACGGTCAGCCCCGCACCGCCGCCGTCCGGGAAGCCCAACGGGGGGCCGTCCGGATCCGGGAAGCCCTGCGGGAGAGCTTCCAGGTGGAGGAGGAGGAGGACTGACCTCTCCCTTGCATGCCCCACTGGGGCCTTCTTCCACCCTACCCCCCCTCCTTCCCCTTTCCCCTCCCTACCTACTGTAAAATAAAGACACCTGTTTTTCAAACAAAAACGTCTGTTTATTTCACAGAACTGGGGTGGGGGGAGGGAGGAATGAAGGTGGGAGAAGGGAGGGGGAAACCTGGGATGAGGGAGCTGGAAGGGGAGGGGAGGGAAGGGAGGAAGGGAAAGGAAAGCTCAGGGGTGGGAGTCCGGCTGACTCTCCCGTCTCGCCACACTGCGGGTCCGGGGGCGTTGGTGGGGAATGGTTGTGGAGGGTGGGGCAGGAGGGACGGGGGGTGTGGAGGAAGCAGGAACGGAAGCAGGAGTGGGAGCAGGGGGAGCAGGGGGAGCAAGAGGGGGAGCAGGGGGAGCAAGAGGGGGAGCAGGGGGAGGAGGAAATGGGAAGCGGTCCAGCAGGCTCTGGAGGTGGCCTCGCAGAGCATGGCCCTGCTCCTCCAGGGCCTCCAGACTCCTCCGGCGCAGCCTGAGGTCCTCCTGGACCCAGTGGTCCTGGACACGGAGCTGTCGATCCAGGAACCGGAGGTGCCGCCTCTGGTAGTCCTCCTGGTTCCTGGCTGTCCTGCTTGCCCGGGCGCGGACGGTTGCTGCAGGCGGGGTGGTGCGCCCTGCAGGCCCAGGTGCTGCAGCTGTGGTGCAAGAAGACCAGCGGTCAATTACCCCAGGGGCCCAGGTGTGTGAAACCCAGCTCCCCTCTGCAAGGCCAGGGCCCCTGCAGGATCCCCAGCTGCTGCTCCGTGGTGGGCAAGGCCCAGGCGCACGGTCCCGGGGCTCCCTCTCGCCCCATCCCCCTGTACACATAAGGGGAACACAAGGGTACTCACAGGTGGACGCCTCCCCGGCCTGTGACGATGCAGGCGAGTGGCTCTGTGGCGTGCCTCGGGGGTCCCGGGTCCTGGGCAGGCTGGCGGCAGGCTCCTGGCTCTCAGAGCCCTCTTCCTCCTCCTCCGTGTCCAGGAGCGGGCCCTCTGCCCCGGGGTCAATCACGTCCCGGGGGGCAGGGACGGCATGAGGCTCCAGGATGCGGTCCAGGGCGTGGAAGTGGGGGCAGGCCTCCGGGTCGGCCCCTGGCAGGCAAGCCCGGGAGTAGGACTGCCGCAAGTCCTTTATTTTGCAGCGCACCTGCTCCCGGCTGCGCTGGTGGCCCCTGGCGGCCAGGCTGTCAGCCATGCGTCCGTAGACGGCCGCGTTCCGGTGGCTAGTGCGGAGATCGTGGACATTGGAGGCTTCCCCCCAAACCTCGATGAGGTCCACGATCTCCGCACTTGACCAGGTGGGCGCCTGCCTCTTGCATCCCCGGGCAGGCTCCTGGGAGCCGCCAGGCTGGTCCTGGGGAGCAGTGGAGGGCTGGGAGCCCTCGGATGGCTGGCTCATCCTGTGGAAGGTGCAGGCTGTGCAGGCACGGGTGCTTGCAGCCTTGCAACTGGCACAAAGTGAGTAGCCAGCCCGTGGCCCTTTAAGGGCTCCGGGGCCGGGAGGGGGGCATAGAGTTTCTCTGGTGTTGGCCAGAGTGGCCACCAGGGAAACCTGGGAAGCCTTAGCCTCCCACTAGTTCGAATTAAGGGTCTACACAGCCCTTAATTCGAACTAGCTAGTTCGAACTAGGCATTAGTCCTCGTAAAATGAGGTTTACCTAGTTCGAACTAAGCGCTCCGTTAGTTCGAATTAAGTTCGAACTAACGGAGCGCTAGTGTAGCGCCTAGGAAAGTTAGTTCGAACTAACGTCCGTTAGTTCGAACTAACTTTTCAGTGTAGACATACCCTCAGTAAGTCTGTTACAGAAAAAAACAACCAATGGTCTGGTAGCACTTTACAGACTAACAAAACATGTAGATGGGATCATGAGCTTTCGTGGGCACAGCCCACTTCTTCAGATCTGAAGAAGTCTATAAAGTGCCACCAGACCATTTATAATCAATATGGTACATCAGTATATATTGTATTATTGTAATTGTAGGGTGTGTCTAGACTACAGGGTTTTGTTGACAAAAGTGGACTTTTGTCGACAAAACTATACCTACACTGCCGCTGAGTTCTGTCGACATAACGTCGACAGAACTCGGCAGTTTTGTCAATGGCTGTAAACCTCATTCTAGAAGGAATAACGCCTTTGTCGACAGAGTTCTGTCAACAAAAGGTAAGTGTGGACGCAGGGGAGAAGTTATGTCAACAGTTAAGGCCTCCAGGAAGAAGCCCTGGTGGACACTCCTGCCACTGCTTTCCACTCTATTGTTCCTGCCGGTAGCCATCTTTAAAAGGCACAGGCACCCAGGATCAGCACTCTGGCAGCGAGCCAGCTCCAGAGTGGACCCTGACTGCGCTGCTGTTTTTGGTGAGCCTAGTAGGAGCCATGTCGCAGGGACAAGCCCCCCCTGGCCCTTCCAGAGACATATCACCCCGGGAAGCCAGGGGCACAAAATGCCAGCCACCCTCCTGGTCTGGGCTAGAGATAAAAGCCCTCTTGGGGCTCTGGGCTGAGGAGGAGTCCCTCCAGGCCACGCAGTCCAGCAGGAGGAGGAATGCGGACATTTATGCCTGAATGGCAGAAGGCCTGGCTAAAAAAGGCCACCACCCCCGCACACTGGAGCAGGTCAGGGCAAAGGTCAAGGAGCTGTGGCAGGGGTATGTTAGAGCCCTTGAGAGCAGCTCCCGCTCTGCTGAAGCACTGCACTACTGTGCGTATTATGAGGAGATTGACCAAATCCTGGGGGCAGGGGAACTCCTGCCTCCCGAGCGGCTAGTGGAGTCTGGCCTGGAGACCCCTGGTCAGCAGTGGCCACAACAACAGCCAGGTGGCCAGGAGGAGGAAGAGGAGGAGGAAGACAGCACCCGGAGCACCCAGGAGCCAGGTGCTGATGCTTAGGGGGCCTCGCAGACCACCTCGGACACCGGGGAGGGAACATCAGGTGAGTGCTGTGAGGGTCCCCCACAACATAGGGCAGGGCAGGCGGGAGCAAAGTGGATGGTGCAGTGCTGTGACATGTCATGCTGATCACAGCTGGGGGGGAAGTGGGGCACACCCATGACCGCCCTCAGGGAGGGCCGTCCTACCCCTGCACCCACACGGCTGCTAGGCACTACTTGCTCCTGCAGTCAGTGATGCCAGGTGCAGCCATGGGTCGGGAATGCAGGGATTGCCTCACAGCTGCAGGCCTCTCAGCACTCTGCGGGAACCCCAGCCATGGCCTGACACTTGTCTGTGCTGCTCGGCCATGGGGTGTGTGTGTGGGGGGGGGGGGCAGGATGGTGGCCTGCACACCTTCTGGGCTCCAGGGAGGCCGTGGCTGCAGGCCAGACCACACCATGCCTTACTGAGACACACATGAGCAGCCTCTGACCCTAGGACAAGCACTGCCTGCTGAGAAGGAGGGCATGTCCTCTCAGGGAAAGGGTGAGCATGCATGACTGACGACTTTTCCCTCTTGTCCTCCACAGATGGACCAGCTGACCAGGAGGGGGGCGCCCCACCTGCCCGACCACCCAGACGGCCGCAGGGAACCTGTCGGCACTGGCGCACCTATCTAGAGCTGGTGCGCCAGCACATCTCCATCCTGCAACGGATGCAGGACTCAATGGACAGGAGGATGGAGGCAGAGGCCCAGTGGCGCAGGCGCTTGCTGCAGGAATTTTCCCAGCAGCGCACTGATATTTGCACTGTAATGTGGGAGGCCATAGCCTTCCCCGGTCCTTTGCCTGGTCCTGCCCCCCCCCAGACCCTGCCCCCCCATAACCTCTGCCCCCCAGCCCCTGCCCCCCCTCAACCTCACCCCCCCCCTCAGCCCTTGCCATCCCAGACCCAGGTACAGCCCCACCTCCTGCCCAGCCCCCTACTGCCCCCATTGCACATGCAGCCGTGTGCGAGAAGGCCTCCGCAGCCAGGGGCTCTTCATCCAGGCAGCCCCCTCAGCCCTGAGCCTCCCTCCCCGCTTCCAGGTTGACATTCCCCCTTCCCACCTGTGAGAGTCACTGAGGGAAGTACTTTATTTTTTTTTAAAAGAGTTTATTTTTGCTGAACAAAAGATTATTTTATTTTCGTTTTTCAAAAAACCAACAGTGAAATAAACTGTACAATTTTTTTCACCCACACCTGTCTCTGTTCTCAGTGTGACTGTGGAGCCGGGAGGGGTTTTGGGAAGGAAGGCACCGGGGGCATGGGGCAATCCCACATTTGGAAGGCCCTGGGGAAACTCATTGGCCTCCATGGGAGAATTGCTCCATTAGGGCTTCTCGGATTTGCAATCCCAGCTGGTGGGCTTGCCGGCTGGCAGCTGTCCGGGGCTGCTCAAAGTGCCTCCCCTCCACATCAGCCCGTGTCCCCCACGCAGGGAGGAAGGCCTCCCCTTTCCTCTCCACCAGGTTGTGCAGCACACAGCATGCTGCAACCACATCGGGGATGTTGTGTTCCCCCATGTCCAGAGGAGTGAGCAGGCATCTAAACCTGCCCTTCAGTCGGCCAAAGGCGCACGTCACCTGGTAGCGAGCCCGATTCAGACGGGAGTTAAAGAGTTCCCTGCTCGCATCCAGGTGGCCGGTGTAGGGCTTCATGAGCCAGGGCATAAGGGGATAGGCCGCGTCAGCCACGATGCACGTAGGCATCTGCACATCCCCAGCTGCATAGTTCCTCTCTGGGAAGAATGCCCCAGCCTGCAGCCTGCGGTACAAGTATGAGTTCCGGAATACGCAGGCATCGTGTGCCCAGCCTGACCACCCGACAAAAATGTCTGTGAATTGTCCCCAGTGGTTGACCAGGGCCTGCAGCACCATTGAAAAGTAGCCTTTTCGGTTAATGTACTGTGATGCTCGGTGGGGCGGTGTGCGGATGGGGATGTGAATCCCGTTGAGTGCTTCACTGCAGTTGGGGAATCCTAGTGCCACAAATCCAGCCACAATGGCATCCAGGTTTCCCAGGAGAACAGTCCTGTGAAGCAGCTCTGAGTCGATGGCCGTCACCACCTGCAGAAAGGGACAAATAGAAACACACAGAACAGGACATTAGAGGGCTTGGATCAGCTGATGAGTAGTGCTCCCTCTCCCCCGGACCCCAAGAGCCACCCCCCTCAGGCAACCCCTCCGTGTCCCCCACACCCCCACAGGGTAAGGCCAGGCAGGCTTCCACCACTCCTACCCCATCCCCCATTCCCTGTGCCCGGTCCTGACCGTCCCCCTTCTCCACCCGCCCCCCACCCCAGACTGTCCCCCGAGGGTGACTTACCTCCATCAAGACGGCCCCGACAGTAGACCTCCCCACGCCAAACTGATGTCCCACAGAGTGATAGCTGTTGAGCTTCCACAGGGCAATGTCTATGCGCTTCTCCAGGGGGATGGCGGGCCGCAAGCGGGTGTCCTGGTGTTGCAGAGCAGGGGTGAGCCAGACACAGAGCTCCTGGAAGGTGGCCTTCCGCATCCGGACGTTTCGGACCCACTGGTCATCATCCCACTGCTGCATAATGAGCCAGTCCCACCAGTCAGAATTGGTGTCCAGCCTCCAAAGTCGCCTCTCCATGAATAAGTTGTGGGGCAAGGGCAGCAGGGCTGCAGCCTGAGAGAGGGGCTCAAAGCTGGGCTCTGAATCCAGCTCTGCCGCAAACATCATGATGCTCTCCTGAGCATGCAGGAGAACTTCCAGCAGCATGGTGTGGGGCCATCGCCTGCCCAAGGGCAGCTCAGGCTCCATGGCCAAAAAAGCCAAAAAAACCCAAATACACAAGCCAAAAACCAAACCTGAAAATAAACTGCTGTGATGTCCGAGGAAGCAGGGCAACCAGAGCAAAAACTGCAGCAGCTTTGCTTTCTCTTGAGGACGTAGGCAAGCCAGAAGCACGAGCAGAGCAACAGCTGCCCAGGAGGATCCCTTGAAGCAGCAGTGCCTGGGCTTTAAGGCTGCCCCTGTGACCTTCCAGAAGCACTTCCAGGTGCCTTCTTTTGTCGACAGAGTGTCCTGCAGTCTGGACACTCTTTTTGACAAAGCTTCTGTTGACAGTTTGTTGACAGAAGCTTTGTCGACAAAAGCCTGTAGTCTAGACGTACCCCAAGACACTACCTATCCCTACCCCCACCTCCTTCCTCCATTCCTACAGCCCCATCCTTCTCTAACCCCTCCCCCTTTCCATCCCCACACTGCCCATCCCCCTCACCTCCACCATCCCCCCTTACTGCACTGCCCATCCCCACATACACCCTATCCCCCTTCCTCTCTCCCTACACACACCCTGCCCCCTCCCATGAATTCATTGAGCTGCACGCCCCTCCCCACCAGGAGCACCACCAGGCCAGGCAGCACAGCCCCGGCCACTGCAGCAGGAGCCACAGCCCACCCCCAGCCCAGCCTTTCCACACAAGCCTGTTGGGGCAGCTTTGCTCCATAGTGAGCCCAGAGCCCAGAGCAGCTGCTCCTGAGAGCTGGGGAAGTGGCTGGGGGTGCAGCATAACTGCACCATCCCCAAAGGGCCGGGTGTGCAGCATGGTCAAGACCTGCTCAGCTTGCGGTGGGCCCAGGAGAGCGCGCCTGAGCCAGTGGCCTGGCCTGGGTCACCAGCACATGCTGGAGCCAGTTGCTCTGGGGGAAACCTGAAACGCAGCCCCCAAGCACTGTGGCCAGGCCAGAGATGCACAGAGCAAAGCTGTGTGGCAGATGCATGGGCGGGGCAAACTGAGGGCAAGGCCCAGAGACAGGCAGATGCTGCTCCAGTGGGCATGCAGGGACAGAGCCACCCCCCCCCCCATTTCACAGAGCGGTCATTTGGTCAGGGCTCCTGGGGCAGGGCCACTGGGGAGGGGGAAGGCTGTGCAGCTGAGGGCAGAGGTGGGCAGCAGGACACAGTGATATGATGATGTCACACTGTCATCCCGCAGGATTTTTTTTATACATAGAGATTTGTATTGCAGTAGTACTTAAAGGCCACAAGCAGGAAGGGCCCCCACTGTGCTAGGTGCTAGACAAGCTGGTAGTAAGTGACAGTCCCATATCCTGTTCTTTATGCAGCCAAAGAAGTTATGAAATTGTGAAAATGCTATTCACTGAATTAATGTAATTCAACTGGCCAATTTGGTGATGTGTATTCTGCACCAATGAAGGGACTGCCCAGGTTCCCATTTATTTCTGTAGATTGGCTGGATGGTTGTCTGTGACCCCAAGCTCACCCCCATTTTATTTCTACTCAGTGACCATGAATCTTTGCATCTTACTTACTGGGTGAAAAACAGAGCCTTGTGCTAGCCATACAGCTATGGTGAACAGGTTACTTTGCAATATATTTTTTTGCTCTACATGGAGTCGTACTCTGAGGCAATTGTTAGCTGATGCATCCCCAGTTTGAACTGTGAGCCCTGGTAAAAGGTCAAATGGGGAGTGGAATTTATTTTTTTCCAATAGCCCTTAATCCCAGCTACTTCTGGTGAGCCAATTAAACTGTACCACCGTTATATGGACATATGTGATCATGCCATATCCAAAGATTCCCTATGGCTTTGCAACTAGAGTCCACTGGGGCTACATCTAGACTACATTCCTCTTTTGAAAGAGGAATGTAAATGAAGGACTTCAAAATTGCAAATGAAGTGCTGATTTACAAATTTCATGCTTCATTTGCATAATGGATTCTGATTGTTTTTTCAAAAAAGGATTTTTCGAAAAAAACCCACAATCTAGACATAGTTCTTTCAAAAAAAAAAAAAACCCCTTTCGAAAGAGCCCTAATGCCTGGGAAAAAAAAGAGGTTTACAGGTTCTTTAGAAAAAGGGTTTTTTCCCGAAAGAACTGCCTCTAGACTGCTGCGCTGTGCCAGATCAGCTGATCGTCGGCACAGCGCAGCGGCCATTTTTATTTTAATGAAGCGGGGATTATTTAAATCCCCGCTTCTTAGACTATGCCGAATAAATTATTTTACATGGCTCCGTCGACCGAGCCATGTAGTCTAGACGTAGCCCAGATGTTTTGCCCCACAGCCAAACAACCCCTGTTCATTAGGAAAGCTCTAGTCACAATCTCCTTCCTGCAGCTACCCAACACAGCTGGAAATACATGGCTCACTAGGGAGCCAGCTATGGCTCTTTTGAAGCTCGAACCCAGCCCCCCACCCCCACCCTACCCTGCTCCCCACAGCAGCAGGAAGCCTGCGCTGGCACTACAGCAGGCCTGGGTAAAACAATCCCATCACGGACACAACAGGAAGCCCCCAGGAAGTCTCCCCTGCTTGCCCCATCCCCACACACCACACAGAAAGAAAAGCTGCTGTGGGGTCATTTGTTTTTCACAAACTGTGAGAAGGGAGAGAGAGGGGAGGGGTGTCTCATGGCTGCTCCCGCCCCCAGCACAATCCCATTGGCTGTTTCTGGCAAATGAAAGCTGCCTGTTTCAAGAACAGGCAGCATGCAAAACACCAATCCCCACTCCCTTCAGGCTCTTAGTCACCAATGCACATGACCATGCAGCCTGTTGGGGAGGGGCAGGCTCCTGAGAAATGTGCTGAGCTGCTGGCCTGGACTCTTACTAGAAAGACTCCCACCCAGATCCTGCCTCTAGCACCCCAGCCCCTCCCTACCCCACAGCCATCTGCCCCCCTACTTCTAATACCCTACCCCACAAAAAAAGACAGTTTACCTGTTCTCGTAACTGGTGTTCTTCAAGATGTGTTGTTCACATCCATTCCAATTCAGGTGTACGTACTCCGCATGCATGATTGTCAGAAACTTTTCCCCTAGGAGCTCCCGTAGGGTCAGCTGTGGATACCCCTAGAGTGGCGCCACTATACCAGTGCATATATACCACTGCCAACCCTACCCTCCCTCGGTTCCTTCTTGCCAGCTACTCCACTGTTGGGCATAGGGAACTTACAAATTGTGCACAATTTAAAGCCTGGGGCATTAGGCATGCCCTGGTGCCCTGAGGGGCTGGAGTTCTTGGGCACTTGCCCTCTATCTGTTGTCTCAAGACTCTGCTTACATTGGTGAAGATGACAATTGAAGAGCTAAGGACTAGACACTTGCCAAGGCAAGAGCTAGCTGTAGTTCCAATGTCACCACAGACAGTAAGAAGGAACCGAGGGAGAGTAGGGTTGGCAGTGGTATATATGCGCTAGTATAACGGTGCCACTCTAGGGGTCTCCACAGCTGACCCTACGGGAGCTGCTAAGGGAAAAGTTTCCGATGCTCATGCACGCAACATGCGTACACCTGATTGGAATTGATGTGAACAAGCACTCGAAGAAGAACCTAAACCCTCTGCCCCCTCCTGAGCCCATACCCCCTCCCGAGCCCATACCCCCTCCCACACACTGACCCCCAATCCCCTGCCCCAGATCACAATCCTCTCCTGCCCTAGGTCACTACCCAAACCCTGAACTGTAATCCTCTGCCCTATGTCACAACTGCACCCCAATCCTGTGCCTCAGGTCACAACTGCCTCCTTCACCCAAACACAGTGGGCCCCGACCCAAAAAAGGTTCCCCACTCCTGCCATAAATAAAGACAATGTTAAAACCTTTTGTGTTGGGCATAATGTTTTACTTTGTTTAAAAATGAAGCCTGGCCAACAAGCCTCCAGTTGGGGCTCAGCCCCCATCTGGCCACAGCGTCATAATACTGCTGCACCCCACACACACCAACCCTGAGCCCCTCATACCCCCACATCCCCAGACTCCTGCACCCTCACATCCCCAGCCCCTTGCCATAACACTCCTGCACCCCATACATACCCCAACCTTGTGCCCTGAGCCCATCATACACCTGAACCGCCTGCCCTCAGACCCTCATACCCCCACATCCCCAGTCTCCTGCACCCCCACATCCCTAGCCCTTTGACATAAGATTGACAGAAGACAGCCTGAATGGTTGCATGAAGCTGGATTTGACCAGTTATGATGTAAACTTCAAAGAACTGTGTGAAAAGGGCTACATCTAGACTGCAAGCCTCTTTCGAAAGAGAGCGTCTAGACTACAACCAGTACTTTCAAAAAAGCAAGCCGCTTTTTCGAAAGAGAGCACCTAGGCAGTCTGGATGCTCTCTTTCGAAAAAGCACAGTTTGCATTACATAGCGCCTTTTTTCAAAAGAGCACTTTTGAAAAAAGGCATTCTTCCTCATAAAACGAGGTTTTCCGCAGTTGAAAAAACTGTTGCGTTCTTTCGATTTACTTTCGAAAGAACACAGCAGCAGTCTAGATGCAGGGGAAGTTTTTTTAAAAAAAGGCCACTTTTTTCGAAAAAACCCTGTAGTCTAGACACACCCAAGATGCAGCAGCAGAAGTCCCATTAAATACAATCTGTTAGTACAAGGTTTCATTGAGGCTATTATTAATCATCATGTCAATTATTAGTAATATTAAGTTGTATATTTTCAGTCATGCAAATGGGCATTCTTATACAGCTCTTTGTTGACCACTTGTTCTGAATTTTGATGTAGTTTGGCTCTTTGGTTTGAAAAGGTTGTCGATCCCTGGCCTAGAGGGATACAATGCCTCTCACAAGCAGTGTTCCCTCTAAGCTGAGGGGCAGCACAACTTCACAGGTGATTAATCAGCCCCACCCAGTCAGCCAGCTCTGTGCATGGAGCCCTGAGCCTCTGACTGGGCAGGGCTGATTAGTCACCTGGGAATATGGGCTGTCCCACAGCTTAGAGGGAACCCTGTTCACAAGTAGAGCACCTTACTCAGGAAATGAGAGTCTACAGCCTATTCTACTGAGATTTTAATATCTTTTCAATTACTGGTACCTTGGAAGTAGGGTTTGAGCTATGCAGGCACCTCTTTCCCCTACCTGATATTGAGTCCGTTGTGGGCCACCTGATGATGCACTTGGTAGTTGAGAGAAGGAGGGATATGACTCTGAGGCTGAGTCTGAAGCTCAGGTATTAGCTGAGGCTGAGACTGCGGTTGAGGCTGCAGCTGGGGTGGTGCTGGTGCTGAGATCACTGGCTCCTTCTTCAACAGGGGACTTGCATTGGCACTTGATGTGGGTGCAGAAGATGTGGCAGTCACAATGCCAGCAGCTGGCTGGGGGCTGGGGATAGGCAGCATGAAGGGCACGTCAGTGCTCAGTTCCCGGTTGCGCTCTAGTCCTGACACCTTGGGGATGGTGGCTGCTTTTGCTTCAGGTTTATCATTCAAGGTTGGACCTTACAGAAAGAGGAAGATGATAAGTGACATACTGAAACAACCCTGTTTATTTTCCAATTGTGCAGAATATTTGCCCGGTCAAAACAGTCATTTGTAGCTTGTGGGAGCATCAGCACAACATGTTCACCCGTCAGTCTGTCCAGTACATGGCACTTGTTCAAGTGTGTGTCAAGTATATAGTATACTTAGATTTTCAGAAAGCCTTTGACAAGGTCCCTCACCAAAGGCTCTTGTGTAAATTACATGGCCATGGGATAAGAGGGAAGGTCCTTTCATGGACTGAGAACTGGTTAAAAGACAGGAAACAAAGAGTAGGAATAAATGGTAAATGTTCAGAATGGAGAGGGGTAACTAGTGGTGTCCCCCAAGGGTCAGTCCTGGGACCAATCCTATTCAACTTATTCATAAATGATCTGGAGAAAGGGGTAAGCAGTGAGGTGGTAAAGTTTGCGGATGATACCAAACTGTTTAGGATAGTCAAGACAGAAGCAGACTGTGAGGGACTCCAAGAAGATCTCACCAAACTGAGTGATTGGGCAACAAAATGGCAAATGAAATTTAATGTGGATAAGTGTAAAGTAATGCACATCGGGAAAAATAACCCCAACTATACGTACAGTGTGATGGGGGCTAATTTGGCTACGACAAATCAGGAAAGAGATCTTGGAGTTACCTTGGACAGTTTTCTGAAAACTTCCACACAGTGTGCAGGGGCAGTCAAAAAGGCAAATAGGATGCTAGGAATTATTAGGAAAGGGATAGAAAATAAGACCCAGAATATCTTACTGCCCCTGTATAAAACTATGGTACTCCCACATCTTGAATACTGTGTACAGATGTGGTCTCCTCACCTCAAAAAAGATATTTTAGCCTTGGAAAGGGTTCAGAAAAGGGCAACTAAAATGATTAGGGGTTTGGAACAGGTCTCATATGAGGAGAGGTTAAAGCGACTGGGACTTTTCAGTTTAGAAAAGAGGAGACTGAGGGGGGATATGATAGAGGTATATAAAATCGTGAGTGGTGTGGAGAGGGCCGATAAAGAAAAGTTATTTATTAGTTCCCTAAATAGAAGAATTAGAGGACACCAAAGGAAGTTAATGGGTAGCAGGTTTAAAACTAATTGTAGGGGATCCACCCCCAGGGAGGGGCTTACGTCCGCCCCCTCAGTTTCCAAAGTCGTTTGCAACTCCACGCGACTCACTTCGCTCGTGCCTCTCGGCGGTTGGGGGAAGGGGGTCCGGGCCCGCCCTCGCTCCGGACCCCAGCCCAGGGCCCTAAGGTTAGGGAAAGATCCCCCACCTAGCAGGGGGGGTCGATGCCCCTAAACTCCCCTGCTCTCAGGGTCCACGTCCCCGCCCTGGGCCACTTCTTCCCCCGAGGTTCGCTTGCCTCACCTGGGTTCACTCCCTGGTCCTGCCCAGGGTCTCCAGTATCTGCGCCCGTCCACCGGCTCTTGGGGGAAGTACGCCTCCTCGGTCTCCCCCCCACTTGCCGGCCTCCTGCGCTCCTTTGAACTGCCCGCCGGGCGCAGGCAGATGACGTCACCGCCCTCGTCGGCCTCGGGCCCCTCTCCCGGCCGACCTCCCCGTGACGTCCCTCCTCCCGCCTCCTCCCGCTGCTCATTGGCTGCGGGGCCTGCCAGTCCCGGCTCGTCCCCCGGCCGGCGCGCCGGCCCTGCCGCTCGGGTTAAGCGGGCGTCTCTCCGAGCCGCGGCGGGGTGTGAGCTTCCCCCCCGTGCTCGCGGCGTTCCGGCAGTCTCCAAGAGGGGCGGGGCTACCTCGCCACACTAATAAAAGAAAGTTCTTCTTCACACAGCGTGTAGTCAACCTATGGAACTCCTTGCCAGAGGAGGCTGTGAAGGCTAGGACTATAACAGAGTTTAAAGAGAAGCTAGATAATTTCATGGAGGTTAGGTCCATAAAAGGCTATTAGCCAGGGGATAAAATGGTGTCCCTGGCCTCTGTTTGTCAGAGGCTGGAGAGGGATGGCAGGAGACAAATTGCTTGATCATTGTCTTCGGTCCACCCTCTCTGGGGCACCTGGTGCTGGCCACTGTTGGCAGACAGGCTACTGGGCTAGATGGACCTTTGGTCTGACCCAGTACGGCCGTTCTTATGTTCTTATGTTCTTATGAGACTGGGGGCTGTTTTTTGGGGACTGAGAGCAGAACATGCAGGACTCTGCTAGCTGCAGGAGAGACTGACATGTGGACTGAGGGCCCAGGCCTACTGGCCTGAGAGATCCTTTGCTGTGTTCAAAGCTCAATAAACCCTTCTGTTTTGTGCTGGCTGATAGTTGCTCTGATCTTGTAGCCAGACAGGAAGCCCCCTGTAACATCCATTTTTGCTTGCCTGGAGCATATAGGGCACACAGAGCAGTAAGAGCCTTGAATAGAAGGCCCAGATATGCATGCTGCTGTGACCCTGAATGGCTGTAAACAGAGATACGCCAATTGTTGACCAAGAGGCTGCAGAGGAGTGCCCTTGACTGAAATCTATATTGATACGAACACACACTGTCCAGGGGGAGGAATCTCCCGCCCAGTAAAAAAAATGTCCAGTACTCACAATTTAGTTCTCTCTCTTGCAAGTGTAAATTAAGTTGAAACTTGCTTGTAAGAACTGGCGCCACAAAGACAAACCAACACAATTTGGCATCTTAGATAAGAAAGAGGATACGGGCCCCTATAGGTATAAAGATGGGTCCAGCAGCACATTTACTCTGAGTGTCAAACTATCATCTATCTGCTGGTCGGGTTAGGTGATTGGCCTCCCGAGGTTCCATGGGGACACCCACCTCGTATTCGTCTTCCCTAGGAATTGAGGGACCGGCCCTGGCTTGACCCGCTGGAGTTGAGAGGCACAGAAGGGGGTAAAAATTGTACCTGGATGTGTCCTTTGTCTTAAGTGTACACATAGACTTAGAGCTCTTTAAAGATTAAGCTGTCACTTGGTACCATTATTTCTATTTTCTATCTTTATTTTCTTTGTAACCATTTTTAAGATCTATATTTGCTAGCAGTTAAGAAATAGAGCAATAGCCATTGTAACCATATGATTTATAAGCTTCTTTAATAAACCTGTAAGGGTGTGTCTAAACTACATGGCTCCATCGATGGAGCCATGTGGATTAGGCTGATCGGCAGAGGGAAATGAAACCGCGATGTAAATAATCGCGGCTTCATTTAAATTTAAATGGCTGCCGCTCTGAGCCGACAAACAGATGATAAGCTGTTTGTCGGCTCAGCGCACTAGTCTGGACGCTCCCGCGCCGACCTGAAAGCCCTTTATCGACCTCCCCGTTACGCCTCATAGGATGAGGTTTACCGGGGAGGTCGATAAAGGGCTTTCATGTCGACAGGGGAGCGTCCAGACTGCCCTGATCTGCTGACAAACAGCTGATCAGCAGAGCGGGGCAGCCATTTAAATTTAAATGAAGCCACGATTATTTAAATCGCAGCTTCATTTCCCTTTGCCAAACAAACAAATCTACGTGGCTCCGTCGACGGAGCCATGTAGTCTAGACGTACCGTAACTGTTTAAGCTTTAACCTGACTCCTTCAGTTGCTGTAACAGAACCAAGCACAATTTAAAAGAACTTCAGCCAGTCATAAGGGACAGATATAGGAAGAGCTTGGGCGTTTGGACCGTGTCGCTTCCAGGGGACAGATCCGTAGGGGCATCTCTCAGCCTTCCCTAGGCTGCCCGCTGCGAAGGGATCCTGTATCCTAGCAGTTAAAATCTGAGATGTAATAAGCTCTTCCTATAAACTCTGGGGTGTCTGTCAGCCTGTTGGCTGCCCTCTGCGATGGGACCCCAGTCCTAGCGGTAAAGACACGGACGTTAAACTTCTCGGGGTGCCCTTCAGCCTCCTAGGCTGCCCGCTGCGACGAGACCTTGCGTCTCAGCAGTTGAAGACTTGGGTGTCACACACACACACACACTGCCCTGACCATCGGCTGACAGATCTAGAGAACAGGGTGGCACTATTCCTTCTGGGGGTGGAGGCCCCAGGGGTCCAGAGGGAGTGGACCCCCCAAAGGGGCTCACAGCAGAGGCAGGAGGCTGAAGGCCATGAGAGGTGCTGTCCTGGAGGTGGAGGGGCAAACGCCCCAGGTGAGTGGGCACCCCAAGAGAGGGTTGCTGCACTGGAATGGACTCCCTGAGAAAGGGCTGTCTCACTGCCACTGGAGAGGAGTGGGCTCCCTGAGAAGGGACTGCTGCACTGGAGAGGGGGGTTCCACCCAGGAGCCGAGGGGCCAAGTGTGGGCACGACCTGTGAGCCATGACATCCTGTGCCCACTGAATCTCACCAGGGACCTAGACCTCGAAGGGTGCCCTGGATCCCCCAGCTGGAGCCACGTCCACTGCAGCCTGGTGCGAGGTGTCTGGAACGGGACTCCCCGCAGACCTGAAAGGGCGTAAGCATTTCCAAGTGCCTGTTACTCTTAGATGCATTGCGCTGCCTGTGCTTATTGGCGTATTACTTTGCAGTAGCCGTGTCCTGGAGGCCAAATTTAGGCTGCTAGGAAAGAGACTGAAATCCAGGACCTCTATGGTGGCATTCTCGGAAATGCTTCCAGTTCCACGCGCAGGGCCAGGTAGGCAGGCAGAGCTTCAGAGTCTCAATGCGTGGATTAGACGATGGTGTAGGGAAGAGGGGTTTAGATTTATTAGGAACTGGGGACACTTTTGGGAGAGGGGGAGCCTATACAGGAAGGATGGGCTCCACCTAAACCAGGGTGGAACCAGACTGCTGGCACTAAACATTAAAAAGGCCGTAGAGCAGTTTTTAAACTAAGAGATGGGGGAAAGCCGATTGGTGCGGAGACGCATGTAAATCGGATGGAGACTTCTCTTAGAGGAGAATCCATTGATAGAGATTCTCTAAGCTGTAGTCGGAAAGAGAGGAGGAGAGAGGACAAACAAGGGGCCAGAGCAGACAAACAACCGCATCCAAAGGAATCCAATGCATCAGGGAAGGGCAGACAAATAAGCAGTGGTAAATTTTTAAAGTGTTTGTACACAAATGCTAGGAGTCTGACTAATAAGATGGGTGAACTAGAGTACCTCGTATTAAAGGAGGAGATTGACATAATAGGCATCACTGAAACCTGGTGGAATGAGGAAAATCTGTGGGACACAATCATACCGGGATATAAAATATATCGAAAGGATAGAGCAGGCAGGGTGAGTGGCGGAGTGGCACTGTATGTGAAAGATAATGTAGAATCAAATGAAATAAAAATATTAAGTGAATCAACATGTTTCAGGAGTACAGCATCTTTCAAAAAGGATTTTATTTTCGATCCATGCCCTTCTAAACAGCCGTTTCTTTCGAAAAGTCCCGTTCCAAAAAAAACGCAGCTGCCATTATACAAATGAAGCATGGGAAATTTAAATGCCGGCTTCGTTTGTAATATTTGAAGTGACTAATTTACATCCCTTTTTCGAGAAAAGGGATGTAATCTAGACACAGCCCTAGTGAGATTAATAAAACCAATTATCCCTAATCAACTCTGTCTTGAAGCAAATCCATAATCCTGTTGGGCCCTGGCCCTGTGAGTTGACACACTTCTCTTCTGCAGACTAAATAAGCCCAAATCCCTCAGCCTCTCCTCATAAGTCATATGCTCCAGCCCCCTAATCATTTTGGTTGCCCTCTGCTGGACCCTCTCCAGTGCGTCCACATCCTTTCTATAGTGGGCGGGGGGGCAGAACTGGACACAATACTCCAGATGTGGCCTCACCAGAGCCGAATAAAGGGGAATAATCACTTGTCTGGATCTGCTGGCAATGCTCCTCCTAATGCAACCTAATATTCCATTCACCTTCTGGGCTACAAGGGCACACTGTTGACTCATACCCAGCTTCTCATCCACTGTAACCCCCAGGTCCTTTTCTGCAGAACTGCTACTTAGCTGGTTGGTCCCCAGCCTGTAACAATACTTGGGATTCTTCCGTCCCAAGTGCAGGACTCTACACTTGTCCTTGTTGAACCTCATCAGATTTCTTGTGGCCCAATCCTCCAATCTGTCCAGGTCACTCTGAACCCTATCTCTGCCCTCCAGCGTATCTACCTCTCCCCCTAGCTTAGTGTCATCCACAAACTTGCTGAGGGTGCAATCCATCCCCTCATCCAGGTCATTAAAAAATATGTTGAACAAAACCGGCCCTAGAACCGATCCTTGGGGCACTCCGCTAGACACCGACCACCAACCTGACATCAAGCTGTTAATCACTACCTGTTGGGCCCAACAGTCTAGCCAGCTTTCTATCCATCTTACAGTCCATTTATCCAACCCATACTTCTTTAACTTGCTGGCAAGAATATTGTGGGAGACCATATCAAAAGCCTTGCTAAAGTCAAGGTATATCACATCCACTGACTTTCCCACGTCCACAGAGCCAGTTACCTCATCATAGAAGCTAATCAGATTGGTCAGGCACGACTTGCCCTTCGTGAATCCATGTTGACTATTCCTGATCACTTTCCCCTCTTCCAAGTGCTTCAAAATGGATTCCTTGAGTATCCCCTCCATTATATTTCTGGGGACTGAGGTAAGGCTGATTGGAAAAAGGCAAATGTAGTGCCCATCTTTAAAAAAGGGAAGAAGGACGATCCAGGGAACTACAGACCAATCATCTGGGACCTCTGCCAGTCTCCGTGAGTTTTCAGAGATAATGGCCAAAGGCTCCACAATGTCATTTGCCAACTCCCTCAGTACCCTCGGATGCATTAAATCTGGACCCATGGATTTGTGTAGTTTTAGCTTTTCTAAATAGTTCCTAACCTGTTCTTTCTCCACCGAAGGCTGTCCACCTCCTTCCCATACTGCGTTGTCTAGTGCATTAGTCTGGGAGCTGACCTTGTCCGCGAAGACAGAGCCAAAGAAAGCAGTGGGTACTTCAGCTTTTCCCACATCATCTGTCACTAGGTTACCCCCCCCATCCAGTAAGGGCCCCACACCCTCTCTGATCACCCTCTTATTGCTAACATGCCTGTAGAAACCTTTCTTGTTACCCTTGACATCCCTTGCCAGCTGCAATTCCAATTGCGCTTTCGCCTTCCTGATAACTCCCCTGCATTCTCGAGCAATAGATTTATACTCCTCCCTAGTCATCTGTCCAGGTTTCCACTTCTTGTAAGCTTCTTTTTTGTGTTTAAGCTCCCTGGTAAGCCAATCTGGTCTCCTACCATATTTGCTTTTCTTTCTGCGCATCGGGATCGTTTGTTCCTGTGCTTTAATAAGGCTTCTTTAAAATACTGCCAGCTGTCCTGGACTCCTTTCCCCTTCATGTAAACATCCCAGGGAATCCTGTCCATCAGTTCTCATGATCACTGCTGCCCAGGTAAACACCCACCTCTACTTCCCCTACAAATTCCTCCCTGTTTGTGAGCAGCAGGTCAAGCTGCGTGCGGCCCCTGGTCGGTTCCTTCAGCACTTGTACCAGCAAGTTATCCCCAACATTCTCCAACAACTTCCTGGATTGTCTGTGTACTGCTGTATTGGTCTCCCAACACATGTCAGGGTGATTGAAGTCCCCCATGAGAACCAGGGCCTGCGATCTGGAAGCTTCTCTCAGTTGTCTGAAGAAAGCCTTGTCTACCTCATCCACCTGATCTGGTCTATAGCAGACACCAACCACAACATCATCCCTGTTGCTTCCACGTCTAAACTTAACCCAAAGGCTCTCAACAGGCTTTTCTCCCTCTAAATACTGGAGCGCCGAGCAATCATACTGGTCTCTTACATACAGTGCAACTCCTCCTCCTTTTCTCCCCCGCCTGTTCTTCCTGAACAGTTTATACCCTTCCATGACAGTGCTCTAGTCGTGTGAGTCATCCCACCAAGTCTCCGTTATTCCAATCAAATTGTAGTTCTTTGACTGGGCCAGGGCTTCTAATTCTTCCTGTTTGTTTCCCAGGCTTCTTGCATTCGTGTACAAACACCTTAGATAACCTGTTGATTGCCCTACCTTCTCCATTCAAATCAGGGGTCCTCCTGTGTTGCTCCTTCCTCCTTGTGATTCTTCCCGGTATCCCACTTCTCCACTTATCTCAGGGCTTAGGTCACCATCCCCCATCCCCCCCCCCCCCCGCTAGTTTAAAGCCCTCCTCACCAGGTTTGCAAGCCTGCCCGCGAAGATGCTCTTCCCTGTCTTCATTAGGTGGATCCCATCTCTTCCTAGCAACCCTTGTGCCCAGAACAGAGTCCCATGGTCAAAGAAACCAGCACCAGTTTCCTGGGGAGTGGGGGGGAGGGGGGGGGCGGGAAGCCCCGAGTCTCCCCACTGGCTCCAACATACATGGAACAAGCGGAGCAAAAAATGGCTCTGTGTGCACTGCCATTTTCTTTCCCCTGGTGCACACTTCCAGCAGGCTTCCCCTGAGAATCCTTCCTGGTGAATAGGAGCAGCGGGAGGCTGGGTTACACGTGGCATAAAAGCAAGTAATTGGCCTTCTCAACCCTCATGCCCAGACCCCACACCCCAACCCCCCTCACTCACCCCCCACCAGACAGCCTGCCCCCAGCCTGCTCCTCCCCCTCTCCCCGGCCAGACACCCTACTTCCAGCCTGCTCCTGCACCTTGCCTACCACCAAGACCTTGCACCCTCACCCCCTCCTGTACTCCAACTCCTGCCTATATCCTGAAACCCCATCCCTGTCCCCTTCACTGGCAGCCCTGTCCCGCACACTGAAACCCTCATTTTTGGCCCCAGCCCAGAGCCTACAGGGGCCCACAAAATCCACTAAACCCTGGAACCCCAGAAGAGTAAATCTGGCCTGAGGCCTTGAACCTCAGTCCTCCCTGCCCCTCCCCCCACCATGGGGCTAGAGCACCAGGAGCATGAGATGTTTCATTTGGAGGCCACATACGTGAGGGTTGGGGTTTTTTTGGAGGGCTTTTTTTTGGGGGGGGGGCGGCTTCCCACTTGTGCGGTCCCCGACTGATTTTTGTGTGGGTCAATGGCCCCCAACCCAAAAAAGGTTCCCCACACCTGCTATAAATAAAGACAACGTTGAAACCTTTTGTGTTGGGCATAATGTTTTACTTTGTTTAAAAATGAAGCCTGGCCAACAAGCCTCCAGCCTCCATCTGGCTGCAGCGTCATAACACTCCAGCACCCCCCATACAGCAACCCCGAGCCCATCAAACACCTGAAACCCATACCACCACATGCCCAAACTCATGCATTCCTGCACCCCCAGATCCCTAGTCCCCTGCTATAACACTCCTGCAGCCCCACACAACCAACCTTGTGCCCTGAGTCCATCGTACATGCAAATCCCCTGCCCTGAGCCCCTCATAGATGGCAACCCAGTCTCCTGCACCCCCACATCCCCAGCCCCTTGCCATAAGATTGACAGAAGACAGCCTGAATGGTTGCATGAAGCTGGATTTGACCAGTTATGATGTAAACTTCAAAGAACTGTGCAAAAAGATGCAGCAGCAGAAGTCCCATTAAATCAGTGGTCTCCCAACGTTTTTACACCCAAGATCACTTTTTAAATGTGAAGACAAGCCAGGATCTACCCCATCCCTTCCCCAAGACCCCACCCCTTCCTTGAGGTCCCACCCTCTCCAAACCTTTCTGTGGACTACCTGTTGCTAATGGACACTCACCATTAATTACATAATTGTACTGGAGCCATTTTGCTAGTGCTGCAGCTGGGGAGAAGGGTTTAATTTAAATTAGGAAACAGATTAAGTGCTTTAACTTTCTCATGTTAGTTGATAGAACTTCATTTTAAATAAAGTAAAACATTGTGTCCAGCACAAAAGGTTTTAGTGTTTTCTTTATTGATGGCAGGGGTGGGGAGCCATTTTTGGGTCGGGGGACACTGTGACGTAGTGGGGGTGCTGTTACTTTCAGTCTTCGCTGTACTGGGCTGTGTGTGTACACTGACCTCAGTTCCGCCCGCCCGCCCGCCCGCTTCCCCCCCCCCCCGCCTTTGCAGAACTCTCCGCATGTGGGGAGAGAGGCTGAGCATGACTCAGTCCAGATGTGTATTGGGCCCAGACATGGGAGATAACTCCTAGCCAGGAAGGGACAAAGGACATGCGGGGCTGCACCAGGCTGGGGGGTAGGGCCTGTGAGAAAGGTCAGTCTCTGTGGGCTAGGATGAGTGAGGCATCTGGGAGCAGGAAAAGGGGGCGAAGGGCCCAAGAGCCCCTTTCCCCCCAAGAGGAATAATGCTGCCTATTCTCGGGGCCTGTGCTAACATTGGTCCTAATCCACGCTGTGTCTCTGTGACCTAATAAACCTTCTATTCTACCTGCTGGCTGAGAGTCACATCTGGCTGTGGATGGGGGTGCAGGGTCGGGGACCCCTGAAATGCCGTGACAGCCATTGACCCACAGAAAAATCAGTTGGGGATCACACAACTGAGAAGCAAAAGAACTCCTCCCAAAACCCCAACCCTCACTGATGTGGCCCCCAAGTGAGACACCTCACGCCTCTGCGCTCCAGCTCGTCGCGGTGAGGGGAAGGGAAGGAAAGACTGAGGTTCATGGCTTCCCTAGGCCAGATTTACTTTTCTGGGGTTCCGGAATTAGTGTTTTTCATGGACCCGCTTAGGCTCTGGGGTGGGGACAAAAATGGAGGGGTTCAGTGCGTGTGACGGGGCTGCCAGCAAGTGGAATAGGCATGGGGCACAGGATCTGAGTGGCAGGTGGGGTGCAGGGGCTCGAAGGGAGCAGGGGCTCGAAGGGAGCTGGGCAGCAGGAGAAGGTGTGGGGTGAGGTGGGTGTATGACTGGGAGTATGGGGGCGGGAAGGGGTTGGGGCAGTATAGCTGCCCCGAGAGCTCCTCACGGACCAAGGGACTAACTTTACATCCCAATTGCTCCGACAGGTGTGTGCCATACTGGGGATATGTAAGTTACAAACGTCAGTATACCATCCCCAAACTGACGGGTTAGTGGAACGCTTTAATCGAACTCTAAAGGGGATGCTAAGGCGATTTCCTCCAGCAGAGTTGCAACAGTGGGACCTGCTACTGCCTCCACTGCTGCTTGCGGTCCGGGAGGTGCCCCAAGCATCGACCCACTTTTCCCCATTCAAACTTCTATATGGATATCGTCCCTGTGCAATCCTGGATCTCGTGAGGGAAACGTGGGAGCAGACCCCTTCGACCTCACAGGGCCTCCTGCAGTATGTGTTTCAGCTCCAGGAGCGACTAAGGCAAGCCAGCACCCTGGCGCAGGAAAATCTACAAGCGGCCCAGGCAGCCCAAGAGCTGAACTACAACCGACAAGCCCAGGAAAGAAGTTTTAAACCGGGGGATCGGGTACTTCTACTGCTCCCATCAGAGGAATCAAAATTTCTAGCTCGCTGGAAAGGGCCCTATGAAATCACCCGCCAGGTTGGGCCAGTAAACTATGAAATTTATCAGCCTGACCGGAAAAAGAAAACCCAAGTATTTCACGTAAACTTCCTGAAGCACTGGCAAGAACGGGAAGCCTTGATGATTACCCCTTACCCGTCAGAACCTGCTTTAGGGCCGGAAAACCCCGAACTAGCAGAGGAAAGGGAACCACAGCTGGGAGACACCCTCTCTGCGACCCAGGTGAAACAAGTGCGCCGTCTCATAAGTGCGTTCCAGAAGACCTTTACAACCCGACCCGGACGTACCGGGGTGATAACGCATAGCATTCGGACCCCTCCAGGCCAAGTTGTACGAGAAGGTACTCGTCCTCTCCCTCGCCGGATGCGGGAGGTAGTCGAGAAGGACGTACAGTCTATGCTGCAACTGGGGGTGATAGAGCGCTCCAAGAGCGAGTGGCGTAGCCCAATTGTACTCGTACCAAAGCCGGACGGCAGTGTCCGCTTTTGCATTGATTTTAGACGGGTAAACGCCATCTCAAAATTTGATGCCTACCCCATGCCCCGAACGAATGAACTGCTAGACTGCCTAGGGACTGCCAAATTTATATCCACCCTGGATCTTACAAAGGGATATTGGCAGATCCCCTTGGATCCCGACTCAAGAGAGAAAACTGCTTTTTCAACCCCCTCAGGACTGTTCCAATTTACGAAAATGCCCTTCGGACTTCATGGGGCACCTGCAACCTTTCAGAGAATGATGGACCGCTTGCTAGCCCCCCATACGATGTATGCAGCCGCCTACCTAGATGATGTGGTAATTTATAGCCAAGACTGGGAGGAACATCTTTTGCGGGTAGCAGCCATAATGCGGACCCTTCGAGATGCAGGCCTGACTGCCAATCCAACAAAATGTAAAATTGGATGGCAGGAAACAACTTACCTGGGGTACCAACTGGGAAGGGGCCTAGTCCGGCCTCTAGTAGGGAAGGTGGAGGCGATTCAAAACTACCCAACACCCACCACAAAGAAAAAAGTAAGGCAGTTCTTGGGATTGGCAGGGTACTATCGCCGCTTCGTGCCGCAGTTCGCGACCCTAGCGGCACCCCTCACAGCGCTCCTCGAGAAAGACCGGCCCCAAAGGGTCACGTGGATGGCTGAATGCGAAGCCGCATTTCAGGACCTAAAAGCTGCACTTTGTAGGGAGCCTGTTCTGTTTAGCCCCGACTTCTCCCGACCATTTATTGTCCAGACAGACGCATCGGACTGCGGACTGGGAGCGGTATTGTCCCAGGAAATTGAGGGAGAAGAACACCCAGTGCTGTATATCAGCCGAAAATTGTTTCTTGGGGAGCGCAGTTATGCAGTAATCGAAAAGGAGGCCCTGGCGATAAAATGGGCCATCAAGGCACTGCCGTACTACCTCCTTGGAGACTCTTTTATTCTTTTTACAGATCATGCACCCCTACAATGGTTCCACCGAATGCAGGACACCAACAGCCGTATCATGAGATGGTACCTGTCCCTCCAACCGTATGTATTTACAGTAAAACACCGAGCGGGGAGGGACAATGCAAATGCAGATGCCCTGTCCCGCATAGGGGAAGAGGAAAAGCCCAGTCCCGGAAGCCGGGAACTGAACTTAAGGGGGGAGGAGTGTAGTGGGGTCTATTTGAAGACACGGGAGAGTGGGCGGGCAAAGCCCACCCACTTTCTAAAAGCCCCTCCCCAGCCTTGCGGGAGGGACGACTGGACCCGTGGTTCAATTAATTACTTGGGACAAATAATGACAAAAGGGGCAAGGAGTGCGGGCTAAAGGTTTATAACTAGGGAACCGGATGGGGACACCGAGCAGAGAACCCCGGACAGCGCCCACTGCTCCTCAAAGCTATCGATGGAGCCAGTGGACGCCACCCAGAGGAACTCTGCCCAGATACGTGACACGAGGGAAGAACGGAAATAGCCCCCACAGTCGCAGAGAACCCCCTCGTCCAATATCCTCCTCCTGGTGTTATAGATGACAGCTTTTGCTAAGGCCAGGAGTAGGTTGACGAGGAGGTCTCGCGACTTTGTGGGGCCACGGATTGGGTGTGCGTAAATAAAACGGTGAGGGGAGAAGTGCAGCCAGAACCTCAATAAGAGGTTCTGGAGGAGCCGGAATAGGGGCTGCAACCTGGCGCATTCGACATATGCGTGTGCCAGGTTTTCCCTCACGCCACAAAAGGGGCAGGCTTCCGGGATGGCGGTTAACCGCGCCAAGTAAACGCCCGTGCTCACAGCTCCATGACGGAGCCGCCAACTGATGTCCCCGATGGGCCGCGGGATTAGATCGGAATAGACGCTGGCCCATCGGGGTTCCCCACTCCCTATGGGTCTTAGGTAGTCCCACCACTTGGTATCGGGGCAGGACACGAGGGTGGGGAAATGCAGGGTGTGGAGCACAAGCGTGTACAGATGTTGTCTTGGCACGGCTTGAAAACAGACCGGCTGCATATTTTGCAGCCGGCTGGGGGTCCAAGGATGGGGAGGCCGGGGGGGCCCGCGGAACAGGGGCCCGATAATAAGGGGCGGAGGTTTTGCAGGAAGGGGGGGGGATGGGGCGTACCCTCTCGCAGGGACCGCTGCAGCAAGTCGAGAGCGGGCCGCGGCAAAGCCGCCTTCACCTCCTAGAGTAGGCACAGGGGAGTTCGGGGGGTGGAGAGCCCCATGCGCCGAGCGAGCGCTCGGGGGTCCACCCAGTCCCCCCTGTTGTAGTCCAGGAGGTCTCTGACCATGGTGGTTTCTGCCAGGATCAGCCTCCGGCGCACAGAGGGAGACTCCGCCACCTGCACGCGCAAGGCTGGATTGTGGAGCAGGGGCTCCGCGAGGAGGTCTGCTCCCTCAGAGGCCACAACGGACCTGGTCGCTTAAAACAGCTTCCAGGTCTGGAGGAGGTCCTGGTAGAATTCCGGCAGCTCTGAGAGGTCTCATGGAAGACCCCTCGGGTGAATAAAAAAGAGCTGCCGGTCGTATCGGAGCCCTCGGAGGCGGCGGAGGAAGGCGCGTGCCAAGGTGCCCCATGCCGGACTACCTGCACTAAAGAGGAGTCTCTGCAGGGCCTGGAGGCGGAAGGTTCGGACCTGCCTGCGCACACAGACCAGGCCCTGGCCCCCCCTCCTCCAGGGGGAGAAACAGGACCCCTGCAGAGACCCAGTGCAGTCCTGGCCAAAGGAACTCCAAAGCTGCCCTCTGGAGCTTGGCCAGGACCTCCGGGGCCGGGCGCAGGGTGTTGAGCCGGTGCCAGAGCATGGACAAGACCAGCTGATTTAACACCAGTGCCCTCCTGTGAAGGGAGAGGCACCGGAGCAGTCCTGTCCATCTCCGCAGCCGCTCACCCACCCTGGCCTGCAAACCCTGCCAGTTTTCCGGCGGAGAAGGATGCGTGGTGGATAAATAGACGCCCAGATAGAGCAGCGGACCCACGCTCCACCTGATGGCCTGAAGCGCGGGTGGGAGGGAGCCGGCCCGCCACCCGTCCCCGACCACCAGGCCAGAGCTCTTGACCCAGTTGACCCGGGCGGAGGAGGCTGCCAAGTAGACGGCTTGGCAAGCCTCCACCCGCGCCAGGTCGCCCGGGTCCTGAACCATGAGGAGCACGTCATCGGCGTACGCCGACAGGACCAGCCGCAGCTCCGGCTCCCGAAGCACCAACCCCGTCAACCTCCTACGGAGGAGACAGAGGAAGGGCTCAGTCGCCAGAGCGTACAGCTGGCCCGACAGCGGACACCCCTGACGTACCCCCAGCCCGAAGCTGACCGGCTCGGTCAGGGTCCAGTTGAGCCTGACCAAACACTCCGCGAGGGCGTACAGCACCCGGAGAAAACCCACAAAACGGGGCCTGAAGCCGAAGGCCTGCAGGGTGCCCAGGAGATACCCATGGTCCATCCTGTCGAACGCCTTCTCCTGGTCCAGGGACAGGATGGTGAACGACAAGCCATCCCTACACCCGAGGTCTAGGAGATCCCGGACCAAATACAAGTTATCAAAGATACTGCGGCCCGGGACGGTGTAGGTCTGGTCGGGATGGATCACGTCCGCCAGCACGGACCGCAGTCGCAGCGAGATGGCTTTTGCTACGACCTTGTAGTCCGTGCTGAGGAGCGAGACGGGACGCCACTTCCGTAGGTCACGGAGGTCCCCCTTCTTCGGCAGTAAGGCGAGCACCGCTCACCTGCACGACAGAGGGAGGACCCCGCTTTCCAAGGACTCGGCCCAGACGGTGACGAGGTCTGGGCCGAGGACGTCCCAGAACACGCGGTAGAACTCCACGGTCAGCCCATCCATGCCCGGGGTTTTATTGTTGGGCATGAGACGGAGGGCTTCCGAGAACTCGGCCAGAGTGAGAGGCAGCTCCAGCCGGTCTCGGTCGTCCGCACTGACTGTCGGGAGCTCGGTCCAGAGCGCCCTGCAGGCGTCAGCTTCGGTCGGATCCGGGGAGAACAAACTGGCGTAGAAGGCCCTGGCCCTTCCGTGCATCTCCGCCGGATCCGTGAGGGGGGTGCCGTCCTCTGCCAGGAGGCAGGTGACGTGCTTTTTAGCCCCCCTCCTTTTCTCCAGGGCATAGAAGAAGCGGGAGCCGCGATCCATCTCCCGAAGGAGATGGATGCAAGATCGAACAAAAGCGCCCGGGGCCCTGTGATCTTCCAGGGCCCGGAGCTCCTCCCGCTTCTCCCGGTATGCCTCGCGGAGGGGTGGATCCTCGGGGGCAGACGCCAGGCGCCTCTCAAGCTTCAACACCTCCCGTTCCAACTGCTCTATCGCCGCATCCCTCCGCCGGCTGGCGCCCCGGGAGTAGTCACGGCAGAAGAGCCGGGCGCGCACCTTCCCCATGTCCCACCATCGCCGCGCCGAGGGAAAGGCGGGCCGCTGCCCCCGCCAGGCCTGCCAGAACTCCCGGAAGGATGCCACGAAGCCCACGTCCTCCAGCAAGCTATTGTTAAAGTGCCAATAGGCTGGCCCCAGCCTTTCCGAAGTCAGAGAGGCTTTCACGGCCACCAGATGGTGGTCCGTGAACGGGGCCGGCCGGACGCTGGAGGAGTGGGCTCGTGCCAGATGGAATCGCGAAAGGTAGATGCGATCCAACCGGGAGTGGCTCGACCGCTTGTTCCCCACCCGGACGTAAGTGAAGGTGGTACTGTCGTCCGGGTGGTGGTCCCGCCAGACGTCCACCAGGGAGTGATGTTCCACGATCTCCCTGAGGACGTCTGCCGCGGCCTGGCAGTTCACGAGTCCTACACAGTTCCGGTCATCGAGGGTGGTGTTAAAGTCCCCGCCCAGGACCAGGCACTCGCGAGGATCCAGAGTGCCGAGGAAGGTGGCCGCCTGCCGAAAAAAGGTGACCTGGTCCGGGCCCGCGTTCGGGGCGTAGACGTTGACCAGGTTCAACGTATGCCCCTCCACGCGGGCCCGGACGTGCAGCAGGCGGCCCGGGACAACCTCGGCGGTCCCCAGCACCTCGGGCCGTAGGGCAGGGGAGAACAGGGTGGCCACCCCGGCTGAGTGAGCGCCGAGGTGGCTAAAGTGCACCCCGTCCCCCCACTCCAGCCGCCAGCCAGCCTCGACAGCTGGAGTCGTGTGGGTCTCCTGCAGGAAAACCACCGAGTACCCCCCCTCCCGGAGGAAGGAGAGCACCCGGCTCCTGCGGAGACCTGCCCTACAGCCCCGGGCGCTCAGCGTCGCGATGGTTGTATACTGCATTGAGAGGGCTGGGGTGGATCCTCGCGGGCAGGTGAATCGGCGGCCTCCCGCAGGCCCTGCAGCAGACCGCTCTCCGACCCAAAGGTCAGGAGAACGTCTCGAAACCTGCGGGTCCGGCGGTAGGCCGCGCCGTCCTGCCTATTGGTCCCTCTCCCCTCCTGCAACAAGGCTCTAGTGGCCTGGAGGATGGAGTGAAAGTCCCCCCAGCGCTGGAGAGCGACCTGCACCTTTCCTTTCGCCCCGCGGTTATCCGTGAGGAATTGGCACAGCTCGCTCCTCAGCGCCAAGGGGGAGCCAGGGTTCTCCTCCGTCCGGGCCCCCGGGTGGAGCTCACGGGCCACGGAGACGGGCAGACAGGGGTCCGATCCCCGATGCGGCACTGACACCGCTGGCGCCGCGCCGCCCGCCCCCGACCCCGGCAAGGGAGGGGGTGGCGGAGGGAACAAGGCAGCCCCTAACGGGTTTGGGACCGGGTATACAAATACCACCCCACGAGAGCCGCTCGCAGCTAGCGGGAACGAGACAGCCCTCACGGGGGTGGCACTAGCAGACATTTCGGGGGGCAGTGGGGACGGGTCAGGTAACACGACGGGGACCGGGACGGGAGGAGGACGGGGGGACGGCAGCGGGGGGGGGTCTCCACAGTCAAGGCGGGAGAAGGGGTGGGCTCTAGGCCGGACGGTGGGTCGGGGTTAGGGAGTGGGGGGGAGGGGGCAGGGGTAGGGTAGGGCTCGGGGCTGGAGATGGATTCGTAAAGGGCGGAAGCGGGGGTGGGGGGAGGATCGGTACATGGGAGCAGATAAGAATACCGGGTGGGATCTGGAGGGGCGTCCCCCGTGGCCATCCCATCAGGCTGCGGCGCCTCCCGAATGGGGACCTGGGAATCGAGAACGGGGGGGTGGGCGTGCCGATGCCGGGCTCAGGTGGAAGAACAGGTGTTGGTGCATCAGCCAGAGTGGTGTCTTGTGTGGGGCCCCCAGCAGGAAAGGGGGATGACTGCCCCGCCTCGGTTGCTGGAGAGGGGGCACCCCCAGCCCCGGGACCCGGCCGCTCGGCGCCAGCCATCGCCCCTGAGGGCTCGGCGGCATCAGCCGCCGACTAGTTGCTGGGAGGGAGGGAACCAAAGAGGGCAGGATAGAGGCGGGGGAACCGAGAGGCCAGCAGCCACTCCTCCCTGCAAGGCTGGAGGCGGAGGAGGAGGGTGCTGGCAGGGCAGACAGGGGGCAAGGTAACGGTACAGGGCAGGGGCCAGCTCCTCCGGCTGCACTGGGATACGAGGGGGGGGGGGCTATGGGGCTGTTGGAAAGTGAAGTGAACAGGGGGACTAACTAAAAGGGGAGGGGTGGGACACAAGCGCTCGGGGCAGGGGGACAGGACAGATCGGGCAGTGCTCAAGGACTGACAGGAGGCTGGGGGCGGGAAGGACGAAATGGAAGTGGAACAGCAGCTGGGTGGGGCGGGGCACACACACTTGGGCTAGCTGGGGCAGGGGCGTGGCAGATAACTTTGGGAACAGGTGTGGTGGGTAAGTGATTGGGGAGGGAGGGGGAAAACAACCTAGGCTAGCAGGGGAGGGGCAGGCAGTGGGGAAGGACACAAGCTGCTGGGGTACAGTGGGTGACCAGGGGTGAGGGTGGCCCCCCAGCCAAATGTAGCTGAAGGAGGGGGGTCAAGTCCAAGGAGGTGGGGAGGGAGCACACCCACGAGCACTGTGTGGGGCTCGACCTCACCCACCGCTGCAGCAGAGTCCCAGATGGAGGGTGGGGCAGCGATCCCCGCAAGGGGGAGAAGAGACAATCCAGGTGGTGAGGGGCGGTGGAGGGGGTGTTGGGGGTGGTGGCAGCGGGGGGGGGGGCAGCTGGACTAGGGGGAGGGCTCTGAGCCTCTCCCCCAGCCCCCCTTTCAACAGTTCAGTTCACTACCACCCCTGGAGCAGATGAAAAACTGACACTGGGCTTGGATGGCTGGGTGCACCGTAGGTCCAAAGCCATGGCGTTGGTTAAGATGGTGACAGCTGGTGGGCCCCCAACAGAGAAGGAGGGCAATTGCTCCACCCAAGATGCAGGGGGTGCCCACAGGCCCGGGACCGGCTGCTTGGTGCCAGCTGTTGCCCCTAGGGGCTTGGCGGCCGGGCCAAAGGGTGCCCCAAGGATGAGAGAGCAGAGGCGGCTGCCTGGGGCATGGGGGAGGGAGGAGGAGAGGGCATCGCAAGTGAGTCACCACCCAGATCGAGGACCGTTGGCAAAGGGTCGTCCTCCCCCTGGGCAAGCAGGGTCAGACCCAGGGCCTCGATCTCCTCAAAGATGGAGCTGAAGTCCATCCCCACGGCCCCAGACTCCTCCCCGCTGGCCACCGAAGCAACAATTGCCTCAGTGATAGTGTTGGGTGGCACAGATGGTAGAGGTGCCAGGAGAGCTCCATCTGAGGCCTCCTCGGGGATGGACTCCGCGAGGGGGGCAGGGGCGTCCCCCTCCACTACCATGGCATCCTTGGCTAGTGCCCCCTGCTGATGTTCGTCGGGGGAGATTTCAGCAGCAGTGGCCCTTCTCAGTATTTTGCGGGGGGCCTTCCCACCCACATTGTCGGAGGCGGGAGATTGGGTCCTGCGCTTCTCCTGAGCGAGTGTCCAGTCCTCCAAGGTGGAGGTGGCGGGCTGGTCAGCAGGGGCAGAGCCAGGGGGCACAGATGATGCTCGGGGGGGGGGGGGCAGTATCTAGGAGACAAGGGAGGAACAACAGGGGGCAGGGAAACCTCCCCCTGGGGTGAGTCTTCTCCCTCGCCCGGCAGCGACTGCGCCACCCTCTCCTCTGTGGACCCTGCCAGTTCAGGTTGCGCAAAGGCAGGTCTCGCCTGCTCTCTAGGGCATGCTGGGGAGGGATGCCCCCGGTGCCCTAGTGGAGCTGTTGGCAGGAAGAGGAGGGGCAGCCATGGAGGCCCAACTGCCAGGGGGGCCGGCGGTGTTGGGACCAGAACCCTACTGGGCCCCGGAGATGCCAGACACCTCCTTGGACGGGGACGGGGGCAGTCCCTCCAGAAATGTCCCGTCACCCAGCAGAGGAAGCACCGGGTCTCCCCCAAGGAGTAATGGACCCGGTAAAGGGCCCCCTGGTAGGGCACCAGGAAGGACCCCTCGAGCGCCACTCCATCATGTGCCACCTGTGGAATGACAGAACGTGATGGAGGGCGGAGTCCTTGCAGCACAACAGGAGAAGGCAGATGGTCGAAATGGGTTTCCCCAGGGTGGAGAGGGCAGGCAGCAGGGCAGCACTGGGGAGGAAGGGTGGGACAGAGGTCAGGACCACCTGTACATCTAGGTCTTCCAGTGGCTTGAGGGGCACGTGCACGCCCCCCACCACCAGGCCCCTCTTTATCGCCTCCTGGGCGGCGGCCTCCGAGGCAAGGAAGAACACCGCCTTGCTGTATATTTTGGAGGCCGCCACCACAGCTGAGGACCCCACCACCCTCGCCATCGCCCGCACGCACGTTTCCACGTGGGGCGAGGTGGGGACCAGGAGGTAGACGATTCTGTGTTTTCTGGTCTGTATGGGGAAGGGGCCTCGGCCACCAAGAATGGAACTGGAGGCGGCGGTTGGGGCAGAGGATGAAGCGGCATGTCGGGGGGCAGCGGTGGCTACCTGGGCATACGCTCTGGGGGCTGTAGGTGGAACGCCCCCAGAGCTCGGGAGTGGGGGTGGGGAACGGCAGGCGAAGGAGGGGTTGCAGCAGGTGTCAGGGCCGTGGCGGGCAGTGCAGCCTTGGCTGTGGGGGTTTTGGCTTTCCGGGCCAGGCCTTTGCCCTTCTTCTTCCCTGGTCCCTTTTTATCAGCCGAGGTGGAGGCTCCTCCAGAGTTGGGGGAGTGTCGACCATGGCCGTGGCAGAGTCCAGACTGGGGGTCGGGGGGGTCAGCCGTGGGGATCTTTGGGGCTGTTGGCAATGGGGGGGCTTTGGGGTCAGCAGGGGTGGGGGAAGGGGCAGGGACCACCTCCATCATGGGGGGAGGGGTTGGAGGAGGCACAGATAGCGAGGGAGAGGGTAAAGGTCAACCGCTCCCCCTACCAAGCAGCAGTCGGGGAGGAGGGTGTCAATGGAAGGGAAGGGTAGGAGGGGAAGGGAGGTGGGCTAACCACTCCTCCCCACTGAAAGAGAGGCCAGGGAGGAAGGCAATGAGTGGTGGGGGGGGCAACTGAGGGGAAGGGGGGCACAGGAACCACTCCTCCCTGCTTGGCTGGATGCAGAGGAGGAGGGCGCTAGAGAGAAGGACAGGGACATGAAGGGGTGGTGTGCGTGACTGGGGAGGGGAGGGGGGTGGGGAAAGCAACCACTCCCTCTCACTAGAGTGTATGCTGGGAGAGAGGACGCTGGCAGGGGAAGGGTGCGAATGGGGCAACCAAGGGGAAAGGTGGGAAAGGGAACTACTCCTCCCTGCAACGCTGGAGGCAGAGGAGGAGGACGCTTGTGGGACACAACAGGGGGCGAGGTCACAGGGGCAGGGTGGGGGGCCCGGCTCCTTTGGCTGCACTGGGAAAGGGGAAAACTATGGGAACATCAAGGGGGGGGTGCAGTGAACGGGGTGAGCACTAACTAAGAAGGTAGGGAAGGGACACAAGCGCTCTGTGAGAGGACCAGGGTGCACTGGGCAGGGGGCTAATGGGAGGCTTGGGGGAGGGGCAAACAGGAGCAATAGGAGGATGGGGCTAGTGGAGCACTGGGGAAGGCAATGGCTGGGAGGGTGAGATACCATGGCATTTTCCTGGCGTTGGAGTCTTTCATTGTGCAGCCACTTGAGGGGTGCATGTTCAGTAACTAGTATAAAAGAGTCCCCTAGGAGATAATAGCGTAGGGCCTCAATCATCCACTTAATAGCCAGGGCCTCCTGTTCAATGACTGAATAGTTACACTCTCTAGGGAAGAGTTTCCTCTAATATAGAGGACGGGGTGTTCCTCCCCAGCCACGTCTTGCAAAAGTACTGCCCCCATCCCGACTTCTGAAGCATGTGTCTGCACGATGAAGGGTCTGTCGAAGTAGGGGCTGAACAGGACAGGTTCTTTGCATAGCGAGTCCTTCACTGTCTGGAAGGTTTCTTCACATTCAGGGGACCACCGCACTCGCTGTGGGCTATTCTTGGTCAAGAGCACCGTAAGGGGTGCAGCAATATCTGCAAACTGGGGTATGAAGCGGCAGTAGTAGCCAGCCAGCCCGAGGAACTGCCGTACCTTCCGCTTCGTGGAGGGAGCAGGGTACTTTTGGATGGCCTCTACTTTGCCTATGATGGGTGTGACAGCGCACCGGTGCTCTGCCACTAGGCCGGGGCCGTGGCGGGGAATCGCAGCCGCCAAGCCCCGCCCCCGCGCCCCTGCGGCGCTTGCTTGCGCCAGACACCGGGCACTTTAAACGCCGATGGCACGGCAAAGCAGGGGGGAGGAATGGCGCCCGCGAACCCGGCGGGCGTGGAAGGCGCTAGAGCCAGAGGGGCTCCAACCCCCCTGGCAGCTGCGGAGCAGGGGGAGAGATCCCCGGAGGGATGCCGCATGACCTCTCAGCCAGGGGAAGACCAGCCAGCAGCAGAGCAACTCCCCAGAAAGGTGGCGTCCCCCTCAGAGGTGGCATAGATGCAGGTACACCAACATGAGTAGGGGCGGAGACGCGTAGGAAGTAGCCCAGGGCAGGCCTAGGCCCGCGCGGTTGGAGAGTTTGGGATCGGAATCCCTCTCCAGCCTTAAAGGGTCGACACCGCCGACCCCTAGGGCCCTGGGCTGCGACCCAGAGATGAGGGTGGGCCCGGGTCCCCCTACCTTAGCCCACACTGGATTGGGCGGCAGCTGCCCGTAGCGGGCTAAGGCTGCTCTACTAGAAGCGGACGGACGCTAGCGGGTTGCCCCACTTCCCCCCTCCCAGGGATGGGGGGACTGGACTGGTGACGTGTGACACTTAGAAAGACATGGGGGACGAACTGTGACCCCGCACCGGGTGAGTGGACATGGGATACCCAATCCGGTAGAGATACGCCCCAGGGAGGAGGTGCCAGTGGGCCAGGGCATTGGCTCTCAGAGTTCCCCCTTGAATGGCCCTCCCACGGGCTAGAGCAAACGGGCAGTGTAACCCAAGGGGAGGCCCCTCCTTTCCCCCGGTAAGAGGGCCTCCTGCGGCATGCACCCCGACAATGGGGCACACCAATCCGCGCCCTAGCTGGTACCCCAGGTAGATGGTCTCCTGCCATCTAATGCGGCATTTCTTGGGGTTTGCAGTGAGGACGGTATCCCAGAGTGTCCAAAGGACGGACGCCACTTGTAATAGGTGTTCATTCCAGTCTCGACTGTACATGATCACATCGTCTATATAGGCTGCTGCGGGGCCCCATGAAGGCTGTTGACTCATGTTTAGCTTGTGGTCTACTATGACCCCTAGATCCCTTTCTGCCGTACTCCTTCCTAGACAGTCGCTTCCCATTCTGTATGTATGAAACTGATTGTTCCTTCCTAAGTGGAGCACTTTGTATTTGTCTTTATTAAACGTCATCCTGTTTACCTCAGACCATTTCTCCAATTTGTCCAGATCATTTTGAACTATGACCCTATCCTCCAAAGCAGTCGCAACCCCTCCCAGCTTGGTATCATCTGCAAACTTAATAAGCGTACTCTCTATGCCATCATCTAAATCGTGGATGAAGATATTGAACAGAGCCGGTCCCAAAACAGACCCCTGCAGAACCGCACTTGTTATCCCTTTCCAGCAGGATTGTGGACCGTTAATAACTACTCTCTGAGAACCATTATCCAGCCAGTTATGCACCCACCTTATAGTAGCCCCATCTAAGTTGTATTTCCTAGTTTATTGATATGAGGATCATGCGAGACCGTATCAAATGCTTTACTAAAGCCTAGGTAAACCACGTCCACTGCTTCTCCCTTATCCACAAGACTCGTTATCCTATCAAAGAAAGCTATCAGATTGGTTTGACATGATTTGTTCTTTACAAATCCATGCTGGCTGTTACCTATCACCTTATTTTCTTCCAGATGTTTGCAGATTAATTTCTTAATTACTTGATCCTTTATCTTCCCTGGCACAGAAGTTAAACTAACTGGTCTGTAGTTTCCTGAGTTGTTCTTATTTCCCTTTTTATAGATGGGCACTAGATTTGCCCTTTTCCATTCTTTTGGAATATCTCCCAACTGCCATGATTTTTCAAAGATGATAGCTATAGGCTCAGATACCTCCTCTATCAGCTCCTTGGGTATTATAGGATGCATTTCATCAGGCCCTGGTGACTTGAAGACCTCTAACTTTTCTAATCAATTTTTAACTTGTTCTTTTTTTATTGTATCTTCGAAACCTACCCCATTTCCATTAGCATTCATTGTGTTAGGCATTCCTTCATCATCAGACTTCTTGGTGAAGATCAAACCAAGAAGTCATTAAGTACCTCTGCCATTTACAAGTTTTGTTATTGTTTCTCCCTCCTCACTGAGCAATGGGCCTACCCTGTCCTTGTCTTCCTCTTGCTTCTAATATATTTATAGAATGTCTTCTTGTTACCCTTTATGTCTCTAGCTCGATTGAGCTCATGTTGTGCCTTTGCCTTTCTAATCTTGCCCCTGCATATGTGTGTTGTTTGCTTATAGTCATCTTTTGTAATTTGACCTAATTTCCACTTTTTATATGACTCCTTTTTTATTTTTAGATCATGCAAGATCTCCTGGTTAAGCCAAGGTGTACTTTTGCCTTAGGGTATGTCTACACTACAGCGCTAATTTGAACTAACGCGTCTAGAACTAAAAACTAGTTCGAATTAGCGTTTTGCTAATTCGAACTAGCATGTCCACATTGAGTGGACTCTGAACAGGGCTTAAGGACAGCCGGAAGCAGTGCCGGCAGGGCATCAGAGGAGGACTTAGAGTGTGGAGATGCTGTCTCAGGCTAGCTGAGGGCTGCGCTTAAAGGGTCCCGACCCCCACCCCGGACAGACAGTTCTCAGGGGTGCCCCGCTTGCAAAGCAGTCCTGGCTTGGATTGCCCGGAGTACCCACACTGGGCACATCACACCACTCGGCCATCAGCCCGGCTGCACTTGCCGCAGGCTGCCATCTGGGGAGAGGGGGCAATCGGGGGGCTGCAGGAGAGCTTCCACCCCCAGAAGCCCGCAGAGCCAGCCCAGTCCTCCCCATCGGGGGCTCGTGCCCCATTCCTCCCTCACCTCCTTCCACTTACCCTTCCCTAGCCCCCCTTCCTGATGTACAAAATAAAGATAACGTTTCTTCCAACATTGACTCTGTCTTTATTGAACAAAACTGGTGGAGACTGGGAAAAGGAGGTGGGAGAGGGGAAGAGAAAGGCTGGGAGAGGGGAGGGCAACTAACATGATCAGGGGTTGGGAACAGGTCCCAGATGAAGAGAGGCTACAGAGACTGGGACTGTTCAGCTTAGAAAAGAGGAGACGGAGGGGGGACAGGATAGAGGTCTCTAAAAGCAGGGGTTGGGTGGAGAGGGTGCATTCAGAAAAGTTCTTCATGAGTTCCCATAAAGAAGGACTAGAGGACACCAAAGGAAAGGAATGGGTAGCAGGCTTCAAACTAGTAAGAGACAGTTGTTCTTCACAAAGCAAATAGTTAACCTGTGGAACTCCTTGCTGCAGGAGGCTGTGAAGGCTACAACTAGAACAGAGTTTAAAGGGAAGTGAGATCAAGTCATGGAGGTTGGGTCCATGGAGTAGTCTTAGCCAGGGGGTAGGAGTGGTGTCCCTGCCCAAAGTTTGTGGAAGGCTGGAGAGGGATGGCACGAGACAAATGGCTTGGTCACTGTCTTCGGTCCATCCCCTCCAGGGTCCCTAGTGTTGGCCGCTGTCGGCAGACAGGCTACTGGGCTAGATGGACCTTTGGTCTGACCCAGTACGGCCATTGTAAGCTCAGGGCTCAGGGTCGGGGGTCTCAGTGGACCCCCTTGATTTTCATGCACACCTGCTCCTGGGTGGCCAGGCTGGCAGCTCTCCTGCCCTAGACGGCCACTTTCCTGTGCCTAGTGAGGAGATCGTGGACGGGGTGGGGGTCTGGACCCTTTAAGCGCAGCCCTCGGCTAGCCTGAGACAGCATCTCCACGCTCTAAGTCCTCCTCTGATGCCCTGCCGGCACTGCTTCCGGCCATCCTTAAGCCCGGTTCAGGGTCCACTTAATGTGGACATGCTAGTTCGAATTAGTAAAACGCTAATTCCAACTAGTTTTTAGTTCTAGACGCGTAATTCGAACTAAGTTATTTCGAATTAGCGCTGTAGTGTAGACATACCCTTGGTGACTGGCCATGTTCTGGACTTGACAACGCTCGTCCCTGGGCCAGAGTTGATGGCATGTCTTGCACCTCTCACGCTGGGGATTTCCTCCACGCATGGTCCTGTCTCTGACGGGGACTATGAGGGGATCTGCCCCTGTCTTCTCTCCTGCCTCGCAGTGCTAGTGAGGTGGACCTGTGTCACTGTGCCACGGTCTTCAGTGTCAGGGAACACGGGCGCTGGGAATCCTTTGCCGTACCCGGCTTCTGCACGGCGTCTCTTACAGAACCGGAGCACTCCGCACCAAGGTGGCTCCCGGGGCCAATTTCTCAGCCTGAGGAGGTTTTAGCGCCGCTTCCACCATGAGCTGTTGAAGCCTATACTCCATGTCTTTTCTAGTGTGGGGCTTAAAGCTTCTACAGATTTTGCACTTCACCCAGACAGCGGAGGTATGCGTCGTGTGAGTCGCTGTTGGGCATATGGCACCTGCAAACTGCATACGATTTAAAGCCTGGGGCATTAGATATGCCCCAGCACCCCGAGGGGCTGGAGATCTTGGGCACTTGCCTTCTGTTTGTTGGTTTTGAAGACTTTATTCACACAGAAGGTTAAGGAAGAAGGCAAGAGCTAGCTGTAATTCCAACGTCGCCACAGACATTAAGAAGGAACCGAGGGAGGGGCAGGGTCGGCAGTGGTATATGTGTGCTGATATAGCGGTGCCACTCTAGCGGTCTCCACAGCTGACCCTATGGGAGCTGCTAGGGGAAAAGTTTGACGATTGTGCACATGGAGCACGTACACCTGTTTGGAATTGATGTGAACAAGCACTCGAAGAACACCTCGTTTAGAAACATCTCAGTAGCAATATGCACCCCACAGATAACAGGAACATACCGACCCAGATTCAGGAGAGGGTCTAAACTGACAGCATGATAGATAGTGATCCAACCCCATTGTGACAGGGCGCCTGCCCTGCACTGGCCCTTTAAGCCCCTGACTCAGTCCCTGAGCAAGCGATGGGAACAGAGAGCCCAGCTGAAGCCGTTAGGGCGAGTGAGAGCCCAGCTGACAACTATAAATAGAGAAGCACAGTTTGCTTGGGGGGGGGGGGGGGGAGTCAGTGGAGGGCTGACTGCAGAGGAAGCAGGAGCTCCTAGGAGGGAGACAAGCTGGGGATAGCCAGCAATGGCTGGAAGAGGGCCAGCCAAGACTCCTCCTGGTTAGGGGCTGGAGACAAAACCCTGGTTTGGAGGCAGATCATGATGCAGCCTAGGTAAGCAGGGCAGTTGAGACAACCCCATTGCCAATGATGAGCAACCCATATGGACTGTAACTTGCCCTGAGAGGGGCTAGATGAGGACAGTCAGGGGGCACTGAGGCATGGTGGGGGCTTGCACCCTGACAGATGGTGGAGAATGTGGGCACTGTAACCCCACCCTGAGGTGAAAAGGGGCTATTGTGAGCAAATGGTGGTCGGTAGGCCACAGGACTAGAACAAGGGAGTTGGGGGGGAAAAAAAGAATAAGTATTGGAGGGCCTGGGAGGCCCTACAGGCTCGGCTGTGGGAAAAGGGGAGCCGGCCACTACAAAGGGGTGACCCTGGACTCCATAGTAAACCAGGCTCCAAGAGTTGGGGGCAAGGGCTGAGCCTGAAAACTTGTTTTGCCTGTGGGCACAGGGGACACCTGAGGAGGGAGTGCCCCTACGGGGTGGGAGCCAGGAGGCCCCACCCAGCTAATAGGGACAAAGGGAGAGCAGCCCCTGTGAAGGCAACAGGGGAGGCATGGACATGTTGGACCTGTGGGGAGCCCGGCCACCTACAGAGGGTGTGCCCTAGGAGGACCCGGGGGGCCCCGGCTAGCATGGGGGGAAGGTGGAGGCAACAAAGCGCCAAGAGGAAGACTCGGGACCACCGGCCCTGGATGGGAAGGGAAACCAGAGGGCAGACAGAAGGTGGTTTGGACCCGGGCGAAACCAACGAGCAAGGGAGCTCAGACCGGAGTCCCTCCCCAAGGTATCATGGGCCAGAACAAGTAGGATGCCAGCTAACGGGCAACATCCATACAGAGGGTGCATATGGCCAGGTGATGGCTGCTGACCTCCGGGCGAGACCGCAGGATAGGACAAAGATTACCCTGCAGGTAAGGCTAGAGGGAAAGCCACTGACCGCCCTGGTGGATTCTGGGTGCAGCCAGACAATCGTACGAACAGAGCTGGTCCCAGAGTGGGAGGCGCCCGGGGGAACCATCTCGATGCAATGCATACATGGAGATGTCAGAGCCTACCCCACGGGGTGGGTTCGTCTGTCAGATGGGGTAGACGAGGTGATCTGCAGGGTAGCGTTAGCCCCAAAATTAGTATACCCAGTACTACTGGGCCGGGACTGGCCGGGTTTCAGACGCATCCTGCGGAACTGGGATGAGCAGGGGCAACTGCCACCAGCAGGGATGGAGAACTTGAAAAAGGGAACATCCCAAGGCCCAGAGGAGGAGCCCGACCCTGAGAAAACCCTCGCTTTGGAGGAAGTAGGAGGGGATGAGGACTTCCCAAGAGACCAACGAGGAGACCCCGCCTTAACCCATGCCTGGGAACAGGTGGCAGGAGAGACTGGGGACCCCGACACGGGAGCAGCGGCTCGACCAACCCCGCAATTCGAGGTAAGAGCCAAACGATTATATCGGATTGCCCGGTCGGCCAACGGGCAGACGGAGGTTAGCCAGTTGTTGGTCCCCGCAAGGTACCGGAGGCAGGTATTAGACCTTGCACATGCTAATCCCTGGGCAGGACATTTGGGGCGGGAGAAGACCCTACAACGCATAACGCAAAGATTCTTTTGGCCAGGGATTTATAAGGAGGTCAGAGACTTCTGTGAGTTCTGCCCTGAGTGCCAGAGGACGGGTCAGGGAGGGGTTCCAAAAGCCCCCTTAGTTCCTCTCCCCATGGTAGAAGTGCCATTCGACCGGGTGGCTTTAGATCTAGTGGGACCCCTGGAGAGGTCCCGAAGAGGACACCAGTATATACTGGTCATAATTGACTATGCCACCCGATACCCCGAGGCCGTCCCACTTAAGAATTCGACGGCGTCAACGCTGGCACAGGAGTTGGTGCAAGTATTCTCCCGGGTGGGAATCCCGAGGGAGATATTAACTGACCAAGGGACCAATGTGATGGCAGAACTTTGCCGCCTCTTAAACATTAAGACATTGCGTACCTCAGTTTACCACCCACAAACAGATGGACTTGTCGAACGTTTCAACAAGACATTAAAAGGCATGTTGCGGCGGTTTATTGAGCTAGACCCAAAGGACTGGGACCAATTACTACCGGCACTGTTATTTGCAGTGCGAGAGGTGCCCCAGGCCTCAACGGGATTTGCCCCATTTGAATTACTTTATGGCCGACAACCCTGGGGGATATTGGACTTATTGCCGGAGACATGGGAGGAACAGGACTCAAGGGTGAAGGGTACGGTACCGTATATTTTAGACTTACAACAGCGACTCCGGACAGTAGGGGAGCTGGCTAAAGAGAACCTCCTCCAGGCCCAAAGTAAGCAGGCCCAATATTATAATCGAGGGGCCAAATCCAGAGTGTTTCAACCAGGTGACAGGGTACTCCTGCTGTTACTCGCACCAGACTCGAAATTACTGGCCAAATGGCAAGGGCCCTTTGAGGTCATACGGCAGGTAGGACCAGTTGCTTATGAAATCAAACTGTCAGGAAAACGAAAAGACAAGCAGATCTATCATGTCAATTTACTAAAGAAGTGGAACGCCCGAGAGGGTATGCTTATCACCTTGCAGCCACCAGAACCAGAGCTGGGACCCTGGGGAGGTGACTTGAAGGCCGAAGGGGCAACGCATATCGGGGCAGAGTTGACGGAGGAACAACAAAGAGAGATGAGCGCCCTCCTTCAGGATTTCGAACAGGTCCTAACTACACAACCGGGTAAGACCTTTCTTATGAGTCACCATATAGCGACAACCCCAGGTAAAAGGATCCGGGACCACATACGACCCCTCCCACGGAAAATGTGGGGACCAGTTCAAGAAGAGCTACAACGGATGTTGCAAATGGGGGTGATCAGGGAATCAAGAAGCGAATGGCGCAGTCCCATCGTTTTGGTGCCTAAGCCCGACGGCACAATACGGTTTTGCATAGACTTCCGGAAAGTCAATGCAATTTCGCGATTTGATGCGTATCCTATGCCCAGAGTAAATGAACTGCTGGAACGGTTGGGTAAAGCCCACTACATCTCTACGCTCGACCTCACTAAAGGGTATTGGCAGATTCCCCTGACGCCAGCCTCTGAGGACATGACCGCGTTTGCCACACCATTTGGCCTGTTCCAGTTCATCACAATGCCTTTTGGATTGAACGGGGCGGCAGCGACGTTCCAGAGGCTGATGGACAAGGTATTACACAAACATCGTGAGTATGCTGCTGCATATATTGATGACATTGTCATTTATAGTGAATCATGGCTGGAACATCTGCAACATCTGAAGGCAGTCCTCGGAGCCCTGACTGATGCCAAGCTCACGGCTAACCCCAGTAAGTGCCATTTTGGACAAAGGGAAGTGTCCTATTTAGGTTATGTGGTGGGACGGGGAAGGATAAAACCTCAGGTAGACAAGGTAGAAGCCCTGAGAAAGTATAAGGCTCCCACCACAAAAAGGCAAGTCCGCCAGTTTCTGGGCCTAGCCAGTTACTATCGGCAATTCATACCCGATTTTGCCACGATTGCGGCACCCTTGACGGGCTTGACCCAAAATACGCAACCCCAAAAGGTCCAGTGGAACGCACAGTGCGAGGAAGCGTTCCAAGCGTTAAAGCACCGATTGACGCAGACACCGGTTCTTCATCAACCTGACTTTACAAAACCATTTATAGTGCAGACGGACGCGTCAGACAGAGGTCTAGGAGCCGTCCTCTCACAGGAGCAGGAAGGGGAGGAACACCCTATCCTGTATTTAAGCAGGAAATTACTACCGCGGGAACAGTATGCCACAATTGAGAAAGAGAGGCCCTGGCAGTTAAGTGGGTGATAGAGGCGCTACACTATTACCTGCTAGGGGGAGCCTTCACGTTGATAACAGACCATGCGCCATTACGATGGATTCAGACAATGAAGGAGACCGATCCTCGGATCATGAGGTGGTATTTGGCCTTACAGCCTTATAAATTTGAGGTCTGTCACAGGCCGGGGAGAGCCCATAACAACGCTGATTTTTTTTTCTAGGTCCATAGTTACTAAGGAGATGGCGGAAGGGGATGGAATCTTGGAAAGGGGGGGTGAGTGATGGGGCATTGTCCCCCCACACTAACATCGGTGGGGTGACCCTCTGGGGAGCACGCCTGCCAACCCGCCAACATTGCGGCACATGCTCAGAGGCAGCCAGGGCAAACCTGGCGGTAGCTAAGGCCATAAGGGGAAACCAGATCCCGAGGGAAGGCATAGAGGCCCGGCTGGGGGCCGGCCGAAGAGGGGAAGCTCGATCAAAAGGGGAAGGTGTGTGACAGGGCGCCTGCCCTGCACTGGCCCTTTAAGCCCCTGACTCAGTCCCTGAGCAAAGGATGGGAACAGAGAGGCCAGCTGAAGCTGTTAGGCTAGTGAGAGCCCAGCTGTCAGCTATACAGAGAAGCCTGGGTGGCTTGGAGAGCCCAGCTGAAGCCGTTAGGGCGAGTGAGAGCCCAGCTGACAACTATAAATAGAGAAAGCGAATTTACTCACCTCCGGTGCAGTGACTGTTGTTCTTCGAGGTGGTGTCCCCGCGGGTGCTCCACTATGGGTGCTGGGCTTGCCCCGGCACCGCAGACGGAGACTTGTCATTAGCAATGTCTGGCCGGACCACGCATGTGCCGCAGGCTCGCGGCTTTCGCTCTCTTTCTGTCGCGTGGTCCGGCCCCTCCGTCAGTTCCTCGAAACCGCCTCGGAGTCTGTAAGAGACAAGCAGAGAGAGAGAGAGGACTCCGAAGCGGGGAGGAGGGCGGGTAGTGGAGCACCCGTGGGGACACCACCTCGAAGAACGACAGTTACTGCACCGGCGGTGAGTAACTTCGCTTTCTTCTTCGGGGATATCCCCGCGGGTGCTCCTCTATGGGTGACTGCATAGCAGTAGTCGCCAAAATGGAAGGAGGGCAAGGAGACCCTATTTATCCGCCGTGGAGAGTACCGCAGTCGCCACTGCCCCATCTGAGCGAGAGAGAAAGATAGAATAATGCTTAGCGAAGGTCCCATGAGAGGACCAGGTCGCCGTTCTGCAAATGTCCTTCAGAGATACGCCTCTGTGGAACGCTGTAGATGTGGCCATGGCTCTAATGGAATGAGCGTGTGGTTGGGATGGAAGGGGCAACCCTCTCGTTGCGTATGATTGCACTGTGCATGTGGTTACGAGATTGGAGATTCTCTGGGAAGATAGGCGTTGACCCTTTGACCTGTGTGCCAGGGAGACGAATAAATGGTCCGTAAGCCTGAACGATTTAGTACGATCTATGTAGAATGCTAAGGCCCTGCGGATGTCCAAGGAATGTAGGGCCGCGTCTCGTGGTGAGGCATGGGGCTTCGGGAAAAAGGTTGGCAAGATGACTGGTTCATTAACGTGGAAATCGGAGACAATCTTGGGTAGGAACCTCGGATGTAATCTCAAGACTACCCCATCGCTACGGAAAATCGTATATGGTGGAATGGCCATCATGGCGGAAAGCTCGCTAACCCTGCGTGCAGAGGTTATTGCGAGCAGGAAAACCATTTTCAGAGTGAGGAATTGTAAGGATACGGTCGCCAGAGGCTCGAACGGTGGCCTCATTAGGGCGTCGAGTACCACGTCCAGGCTCCACACAGGAGGGACTGGGTTGCGTGGTGGATCCATATTGATAAGGCCCTTGAGAAATCGTTTAGTCGTAGGATGGGCGAAGATAGAAACGCCATCTATAGGTGGTGTGAATGCTGATATTGCTGCGAGGTGCACCCTGATGGAGGCTAACGCAAGACCCTTGTTTTTTAGGTGCAGTGCATAGTCCAGTACGGAGGAAATGGACGGACGTGTCGGATCGTGGTGGTTTGAGGTACACCAGGAGGAGTATCTGTGCCACTTGTGAAGGTAAGTTTTCCTTGTGGTTTGTCGTCTACTTTGTACTAGGACGTGTTGGACTGCTGCAGAGCAGAGAGATTCACATGGGTTCAGCCAGCTAGGAACCATGCTGTTAGGTTCAGCATTTGTATCTGGGGATGTTTCAGGCGTCCTCGGGCTTGTGTGAGGAGGTCGTGGAGAGGCGGAAGGCGGATCAGTGTCCGCACAGAGAGGTGGTGCAGGAATGGAAACGAGTGCTGGCGAGGCCAATCTGGGGCTATGAGGATTAGTGTAGCCCTGTCCGCCTTCAGCTTCTGAAGGACCTTGGGAATGAGAGGTATGGGGGGAAATGCATAAAGGAGGGGTCCGCGCCAAGTCATGAGGAAGGCATCCCCTAGAGATGCGCGGCCCAGGCCCGCTCTGGTGCAGAACTTGCGGCATTTTGTGTTGGCGGGAGTTGCGAAGAGGTCCACTCGGGGAGTCCCCCAACGTTGGAAGATGTCGCGTAATATGCCATCGTGCATTTCCCATTCGTGTTTCGAGTGGAAGTGCCTGCTCAGGAAGTCTGCCGTCACGTTTGTGGTGCCAGGTAAGTAGGATGCCAAAGGAGTCACCCCGTGGCGAATGCACCAGTTCCAAAAGCGGATAGCTTCCGTGCATAGCGAACGGGAGCGAGCGCCGCCCTGGCGATTTACATAGTACATGGCTGCGATGTTGTCTGTAAGTATTGTCACAGTGGTATTCCGAATGTGGGCGAGGAAGTATTTGCATGCGTTGAAAATAGCACGAAGCTCTAGGAGGTTTATGTGCAACCTTGCTTCTTGTGGGGACCATTGGCCTTGTACCGAGAGGGAACCCATGTGGGCCCCCCAGCCTAGTAGGGAGGCGTCTGTTGTGATTTGGTGGAGAGGCTGCTGCGGGTGAAATGGTACACCCGACAGCAGGTTTGTGTGGCTGGTCCACCATCGGAGTGATTGAAGAACGCCAGGTGGCGGTGTAACGGGCCTGTGGAGATCGTATCTGGTGTGGTGGTATACGAGGGTCAGCCAGTGCTGAAGGGCACGCATGTGTAGTCTGGCGTATTTCACCACGTACGTTGTGGCGACCATGTGGCCCATGAGTCTGAGACATGTGATGAGTGGAACGGTGGGGCTCACGGTGATGGTGCAAATGAGGTCCTGGATGGCCTGAAACCTCTGCAACGGTAGGAACGCTCTGCCGGCAAGTGAGTCCAGACGGGCCCCAATGAACTCGATGTCCTGAGTGGGATGCAAGACGGACTTCTGCTCGTTGAAGAGGAGTCCGAGCGATCGAAAGACTTGCATCGTGAGGTGAACCATGTGGGAGACCTCGTGTGCCGAAGCGCCCTTGAGCAGGCAATCGTCCAGATAAGGTAAGATGAGCACCCCTTGGCGTCGGAGAAAGGCCGTGACCACGGATAGGACCTTTGAGAACACCCTGGGGGCTGAGGATAGCCCGAAGGGGAGGACCTTGTATTGAAAATGGTCCTTCGCCACGACGAAGCGCAAGAACCTTCTGTGAGCAGGGTGGATAGGGACATGGAAATAGGCGTCCTGGAGGTCGAGGGCGGCAAACCAGTCCTGTGGATTTAAAATAGGGATTATGGCAGCTAACGTTGTCATTTTGAATCATTGTTTCCTGAGATATTTGTTCAGACGACGGAGGTCTAGGATAGGGTTCCAGCCTCCGGACCTTTTCTGGGTGAGGAAATAGTGAGAGTAAAAGCCCCTGTTCCTGAAATCCTTCGGAACTGGCTCTATGGCACCCAGAGAGAAGGCGGTCGACCTCTAGTCTGAGGAGGGTTTCGTGCGAGGGGTCCCTGAAGAGGGACGGGGTGGGAGGGGTGGTTGGTGGGATGGCTATGAGAGGGATAGGATAGCCGAACTGAACAATCTCGAGGACCCATTTGTCCGTGGTGATTTTTGCCCATTGATGTAGAAAGGGTCTTAGACGGTAGTGGAATAGCTGGGATGAACGATTCACGGTGCTGCCTGTGGCTGTGTGCTCGCCCTCGACCAACACATCAAATCTGTTGCTTGCTGTTGGAAGGCATGTTCGTTCTGCCGTTCTGGTTTCGGCGTCGTTGAGGCCTCTGGCGAGAACGCTGGTTGTCAAAAGGCCTCTGTTGTTGGTGCTGCTGTTGCCACTGGTGTCTAATGTAGGGGTAATCATATCTGCACTGATAGGGTGAGTACCGATGTCTCTTAAAGGGGGGGCGTATACATCCCCAGCGTTCGCAGGGTTGTCCGAGAGTCTTTAGAGAAGTGCAGGATTGCATCCGTGGTCTCTGCAAAGAGCTTATCCTTGTCGAAGGGTAAGTCCTCAACTTTCGTCTGTAGTTCCTTTGGAACTCCTGCCGCTTGAAGGAAAGAAGCTCTACGCATAACAATAGCCGTAGCGGCAGAGCGAGCAGCAGTATCAGCCACGTCCATGGCCATCTGGAGGGACGTTGTCGCTGATGTGTAGCCCTCTTGGATGACTGATCTCAGGATCAATCTTTTTGAATCGGGGAGATGATCCATGAGAGGAGTGAGGCGTGAAATTGTATCGAAGGAATGATTGGAAAGATGCACCGAGTAATTGGCGATTCTGAGGAGTAAAGACGCTGAGGTGTATACCTTTCTGCCCAGGACGTCAAGCCTCCTTACATCTTTATCAAAGCCCTGGTGTTTGAGGTGAGGGGCTCTAGATCTCTGCTGAGCTGCGTCGACTACTAAAGAGTTAGGCTGTGGATGGGCGAAGAGGAATTCCATGCCCTTTGGTGGCACGAAATATTTCTTGTCGGCTCTTTTGTTGGTGGGAAGGGCCGACGCTGGAGCATGCCACACTTCGTCAGCCAGTTCCAGGATGCCTTCGTAGAGAGGGATGGCGAGGCGTGAACTGTGTCGCGGTTGGAGATTCCTAAAAAGCTTGTATTGCTTATCTTTGAGCTCTTGTAGGGGAATCTCCTGTGTAATCGCTACCCGCTTAAATAATTCTTGGAATTGACGGAGGTCGTCGTCGGGGTTCACTGCATCCTCCGGAGGAGATGAGACCGGAATGGAAGACCCCGAGGCATGGTGCACGAAGGGAGTATGTTCTGGCTCTGAAGAGTGGTGAGATGGTGATGGCGCATGATGCGGAGGAATAAGGGGAGCCGGGGTTGGAGAGTGCCTGCGTGCAGCGTAGTCGGAGACGGATCATGGTCGGTAAGAATGCCGGCTATGGGAATGTTGAGAGTTGCAGTCGTCGTGATGGTAGGCGCCATGACGTGGTGAACAGTCGTCATGGAAGCTGGAGTGACTGCCGTACCGATAATGGTACGGGGAGCAGGGCGAGCAGGAGCGAAGGTGTGATGCCCTGGAGGAGGCAGGAGAGGCAGAGAGATGTCTGTACTGGTGCCTGCGATGGGGAGATGCAGCAGCCAGAAACGGGGAGGGCAGTCTCGACGAGCTGCGCGGAGAGTGGCACCGATGAGAGGACCAGCGTGGGGATCGCAGCACTGGCAGAGGAGAGGACGGTGCTGGGGAGAAGAAGCGGGAGCGGGAGCAGCTGCGGTGGCGTGGGGAATGGAAAGCAGCAGCAGCAGGGCTCCGGGGTGATTGAAGTGCGGTATGCGCTGAAGCGCTAGCCGCTGAATTACTCAGCTCCTGGTGCGGCAGAGCAGGAGCGATCGGCACCACGCTGGCCCCAGAACGGGTTGGCGCCATGTAGTCCGGCACCGTGCAGTGACTCGAAGGCGGTGCCGGGGCCGGTGTCGGGGCTGCTCAACGCTCGGCGCCGGAGGAGGAGGCAGTGGCTGAATTGATGCTGGCTGGGGAGCGGGCATTTTTGCTGGCTCCCGTGGCCGCTTAGCCTTTGAAGCCCCGGAGGCAGGGGGACATGGCTTTGGAATGCCAGAGGTCCCTGGTGTCTGTGCCTGGCTGTCCCTGCCATTAAAGGCAGCTGGCAGGGATCTTGCTGGGGACAATGCCATTTCCTTCTGAAGTCCCACAGTAGGGGAGGAAACCCGGCGCTTAAGAGGCTGCTGATTGAAGTCAGCCTGCTGCGGTTGCAGGGCTGTATCGAAGAGGAGCATACGGAGGCGCCTCTCCCTGTCTTTCCTGGCTCTGGAGGTGAGCCTCAAGCAATGGTGACACTTTTGGGGGATGTGAGACTCCCCCAAGCAACGGATACAGTCCGCATGGCCTAAGGAGGCTGGCATTGCCTCCCGGCAGGAGCCGCATTTTTTAAAGCCAGTCCCTGACATTTGCCAGCAGCCCGCTGCTTCTTATCTCTTGTTGTTTTTGAACAGTAGGTGGTTGTTAAGGCTGATAGCTGGCCAGAGCCATTACCAGGCTATCTTTTGTTCTTGTTATCTTAACAGTCTGTCTGTTTTTTTTTTTTTTTTAAGGTGAACGGAGCTCTGGAGCTCTATACGGAGGAGCTGACAGGAGAACAGCTGAGAGGCGGGAGGTAAGAGCGGTCTCCACTTTCACTCCCGATAGTTCTTGTTTGTCCTTCCTCTCTTGAAAGAATTTTTTTTTTTTACTTTATGGGGAGAGGGAGGAAAAGGATATTTTATATATAGAAAGGGAGAACTAGAAGCTATCTATCTCTGTGGAGAGAGGAGCGCGGTTCCAAGCGTCTGCAGCCTGAGGTGGTGAAGAGGAACTGGCGGAGGGGCCGGACTGCGAGACAGAGCGCGAAAGCCGTGAGCCTGCGGCACATGCGTGGTCCAGCCAGACACTGCTAATGACAAGTCTCCGTCTGCGGCACCGGGGCAAGCCCAGCACCCATAGTGGAGCACCCGCAGGGACATCCCCGACAAAGAAGCACAGTTTGCTTAGAGGGGGGAGTCAGTGGAGGGCTGACTGCAGAGGAAGCAGGAGCTCCTAGGAGGGAGACAAGCTGGGGATAGCCAGCAATGGCTGGAAGAGGGCCAGCCAAGACTCCTCCTGGTTAGGGGCTGGAGACAAAACCCTGGTTTGGAGGCAGATCATGATGCAGCCTAGGTAAGCAGGGCAGTTGAGACAACCCCATTGCCAATGATGAGCAACCCATATGGACTGTAACTTGCCCTGAGAGGGGCTAGATGAGGACAGTCAGGGGGCACTGAGGCACGATAGGGCGCTTGCACCCTGACACCCATGTACAAGGTAATGGGTGGAGCTAGGTAATGTCAGAGGGTGGCAACCTGATATGTCAGGAATGATGTGTAATTTGTTTGTACCTGTTGTATAAAAGTGCACCCCAAAGTGTGGCAGTCAACTGACCATGGGGGCAATGCTGAATCCATAGCATTGATTGGGTGTTAGTCCATTGTCATGGTGTACATATGTATAGTGGCAAAGTGGTGAGTCTGTTTGCTGACAACTATTATTGTACCTCGCTTGGCAATAAACCTACTCGGGTGCTTTCGATCCTTATCTGATTTGTGGTCGCTGGGGGCTCTCCTGGAGTTTGTCATGTTGACTAATTGAGCATGGTTAATGCATAAGACAGGGGAACACACACACACACACACACGCGAAAGTTTATCAAGAGGAGACGGAGGGGGGACAGGATAGAGGTCTCTAAAAGCAGGAGTGGGGTGGAGAGGGTGCATACAGAAAAGTTCTTCATTAATTCCCATAAAGAAGGACTAGAGGACACCAAAGGAAAGGAATGGGTAGCAGGCTTCAAACTAGTAACAGAAAGTTGTTCTTCACAAAGCAAAGAGTCAACCTGTGGAACTCCTTGCTGCAGGAGGCTGTGAAGGCTACAACTAGAACAGAGTTTAAAGGGAAGTGAGATCAAGTCATGGAGGTTGGGTCCATGGAGTGGTATTAGCCAGGGGGTAGGAGTGGTGTCCCTGCCCAAGGTTTGTGGAAGGCTGGAGAGGGATGGCACGAGACAAATGGCTTGGTCACTGTCTTCGGTCCATCCCCTCCAGGGTCCCTAGGGTTGTCCACTGTCGGCAGACAGGCTACTGGGCTAGATGGACCTTTGGTCTGACCCAGGACGGCCATTGTAAGCTCAGGGCTCAGGGTCGGGGGTCTCAGTGGACCCCCTTGATTTTCATGCACACCTGCTCCTGGGTGGCCAGGCTGGCAGCTCTCCTGCCCAAGCCGGCCACTTTCCTGTGCCTAGTGCGGACATCGTGGACAAGGTCCACGATGTCCGCACTAGCCCAGGCGGGTGCCCGCCTCTTGCGGTCCCGGGCAAGCTCCCGGGAGCCGCCAGCCTGGTCCCGGGAAGAGGGGGAGGGCTGGGGGACATCGGGTGGCTGGCTCGATCCGTGCCAGGTGCAGGGTCTGCTGGCTGGGTGCTGGCAGGCTTGCACCTGGCATGGGCACCGTAGCCAGCCCGTGCCCCTTTAAGGGGTCCAGGGCCGGGAGGGGGGCATAGAGTTTCCCTGGTGTTGGCCAGAGTGGCCACCAGGGAAACCTGGGAAGCATTAGCCTCCCACTAGTTCAAATTAAGGGTCTACACAGCCCTTAATTCGAACTAGCTAGTTCGAACTAGGCTTAATCCTCGTAAAATGAGGTTTACCTAGTTGGAACTAAGCGCTCTGCTAGTTCGAATTAAGTGCGAACTAACGGAGCGCTAGTGTAGCGCCTATCAAAGTTAGTTCGAACTAACGTCTGTTAGTTCGAACTAACTTTGTAGTGTAGACATACCCTCCCTGTTTATGTTCTCCTTTGGCCATAACAAACTGTCTCCTTGATGCCCAGTACCTGTCTTTTGGGCTGATAAGAAATTGCTGATGCATTATGAATTGCTTAAGGCCATGATGTATAGTTGACCAGGTGTGCATGGATACTAAAAGTTTCTAACCGATAAAGGGGGGTGGGTCGCTTGGGCAAATAGTCTATGACGCGACGGAACTGTCTATATAAGCCTACCCGTTAATGAAATCGTGGCTGGTTCTCTTTGGAGACAGGCCACTCTCTATTGTAAGTGCGCACTATTCAATAAAGAGCTTGTGATTGGATCTTGCTGATGTTGCCTGTCTCTTTGCGGTCAGACAATGAACAGAGGCCGTCCGGGTTTGAGTCCCCGACAACTTTATTACAGTGAAAACAGATGACAAAAGGGGAAATAAAAGCAAAAACAAAAAACCAACCCCCCAAATTTATTTATTTTCACTCTTTATTACAGTGAAAACAATGCTTTATATTCTATACTTGTCATAGAACCTCTCAACAAAGGATCTCAAAGTACTTTATAAATATTAATTAATTTAGCTATGGCAAGATGGGCAGGCGGGGGTACGGGTCCACCCATCCCCCCTCGGCTCCCACTCGCCCTGCGCCCCTTTCCCCTTCTGTCTCTGTGCAGCAGCTGCTGCTGCCCCCCCTCGGCTTGCTCTCAGCCAGGGCAGGGGAGGGTTCTCAACCCTCTGGTCCACTCACGGGCCGGCGGCCAGGATTTGCCCTCCAGCGGGCTCGGCCCGCGTCGCTCCTCGAGCGGGGGGGACGGGGGCTTCCTCCGTCTGCACCCGTCCCGGGGTTGGGTCGTCCCGCTCTGGGTCTGGGCTGGGGGAGACCCGCACTCGCACTCCGGCGCTCCTCCGCCGCTGGTTGCCTGCAGGGGTAGAGGGAATGCCGCCAGCCCCTACCTCTTCCGGCCCCTCCCCCTTTTGAGCCGGCACGCCGGAGACGTGCAGCTCCACCCCCCGTCTCCCATCCGCCTCCTCCTGGGTCCTACCGCCCGCCGCAGGTAGTGCGCCTACCGCCGTGCGCACCCGCCCGGCTGCCTCCCTGTTCGGCGGGCTCGGCTCCAGCCAGCCGCTTTCCCCGGGGCCCTGCCCGGCCGCACCGCCCAGCGCCTCGGCGGGGGCGCGGATGGCAGTGCGGGGAGCTTCTTCCCCGTCACACACCTCCCCCTCCAGCCCTTTAGTCCCTTCCTCCCTCGCTTCCGCACCCCCACAGCGTGACAAAAAGTCCACGTTGGCGTGCCTTAGTCCTGCCTTGTGCACAACTGAAAACTTATACTGTTGTAAGAACAAATACCACCTGATTGTGCACGGGTTCGCCTCCCGCATATTATGCATCCACTGCAGGGGTGCGTGATCGGTTACTAACTGAAACGTGCCCCCTAACAGGTAGTAGCGGAGCGCTTCCATGGCCCAGCGCACTGCCAGGGCCTCCCTTTCTATAGTGGAGTACATCTGTTCTCGGGGCAGCAGCTTGCGGCTCAGATATAGTATCGGCTTTTTGGCACCCTCCTGTTGTTGGGCTAGGACCGCCCCCAGCCCCACGTCGGAGGCGTCTGTTTGCATTAGGAAGGGTTTTGTAAAGTCCGGCTGTGCTAGCACCGGGGCTCGGGTGAGGGCCTTCTTCAGTTGCCGGAATGCCTCCTCATATTGTGGAGACCAGTGCACCTTCCGGGCGGGTCCGCCCTTTGTCAGATCCGTTAGAGGGGCGGCTATCGTAGCGAAGCGTGGTATAAATCGCCTATAATAGCTCGCCAAGCCCAAGAATTGGCGGACTTGCCTTTTCGTCGTGGGGGCCGGGTGATCTCGAACCGCCTCGACTTTGTCCATGTGGGGCTTTAGTTGCCCGTTTCCCATGACATATCCCAGGTAGGCCACCTCGTTCTATCCAAAAGCACACTTGCCGGGGTTCGCAGTCAGCAGTGCTCCCTCCAGAGTCTCCAGGATTGCCCGAACATGGCCCAAGTGGTCTTTCCAGGATGCACTGTAAGTTACCACGTCATCTATATACACCGCGGCATATGCGCGGTGCCCTTCCAGGAGGTGGTCCATCAACCGCTGGAACGTCGCTGTGGCCCCGTTTAATCCGAAGGGCATGATCAGGAAGTGGTAGAGCCCGAACGGTGTTGCAAACGCGGTCTTTTCCTGGGATGCCGGCGTGAGGGGGATCTGCCAGTAGCCCCTTGTGAGGTCAATGGTTGTCAGGTACCGGGCCTTTCCAGCAGCTCCTCTGTCCGTGGCATAGGGTACGCATCGAATTTGGAAAGGGCATTGACCTTTCGAAAGTCTATGCAGAAGCGTAGGGTCCCGTACCGCTTGGGTACCAGGACTATCGGACTCCGCCACTCACTTCTTGATTTCTGGATCACGCCCATCTGCAACATTTTCTGTAATTCCTCTTGCACCGTTCCCCACAATTTCCGGGGGAGGGGCCGGAGGGGTTCCTGCACCCTCCGGCCGGGTGTCGTCTGTATGTGGTGGTGCGCCACTTCGGTGCGTCCTGGTTGCATCGATAGAACTGCCGCGAAGGACCGGAGCAGGGCCCGCATTTCTTCTTTCTGGGGGTCTGTCAGCGTGGGCCCTAGGCGTGGCTCCCTTCCCGGCTGGCTGAGGTCTATTCCCCATGGTCCCAACTCGGGTTCCGTCGGGTGAGTGGTTACCAGCAGGCTCTCCCGCGCGTTCCACTTCTTTAGAAGATTCATGTGGTAAATTTGGGTGTTTTTGCACTTACCCATCAGCTGGATTTCATAGTCTACAGGTCCCACTTGCCGCCGCACCTCGTAGGGGCCCTGCCATTTCGCCAATAGCTTTGAGTCCGCCGCTGGCAGGAGTAGCAGCACTCGACCGCCCGGTGCGAAGGTCCGGCCGCGGGTCCCTTGGTTGTACCACCGAGCCTGTCGCGCCTGTGCTCTCAGCAGGTTGTCACGGGCGAGCTCGCCGGCCACCTTTAGTCTTTTGCGCAGCTCCAGGATATACTGGATTGTCCCCTTCATGCGGGAGTCCTGCTCCTCCCATCCCTCCTTCAGGAGGTCTAGAATGCCTCTCGGCTGCCTGCCGTACAAAAGCTCAAATGGCGAGAAGCCGGTTGAAGCCTGCGGCACCTCCCGCACCGCGAACAGGAGGGCGGGCAGGAACAGGTCCCACTCCCGGGGATCCACTCCCACAAATTCTCAGCATCGTTTTTAGTGTTTTGTTAAAACGCTCCACGAGCCCGTCGGTCTGGGGGTGGTAGACGGGGGTCCGCAGTTTCTTTACCTGGAGCAATTTACATAGCTCGGTCATGACCCGCCCCGATACATTTGTCCCTTGGTCCATAAGGATCTCCCGCGGTATGCCCACGCGGGCAAAGATCTTGACCAGCTCCGTCGCCAGTCCTGGGGCCTTCGTGTTCTGCAGCGGTACTGCTTCTGGGTAGCGTGTTGCGTAATCTATAAGAACTAGAATATACTGGTTGCCCCTCTTGGATCGTTCTAGAGGGCTCACCAGGTCCAAGGCTACCCATTCAAAGGGGGTATCTACTATGGGGAGTGGTACCAGAGGGGCTCTCGGCACCCCCATGCCCCCGGCCTGCTGGCATTCTGGGCAGGATGTACAAAAGTCCTTGATCTCCTTGTGGACTCCGGGCCAGTAGAACCGTTGTAGGACCCTTTGTGACGTCTTTTCTATCCCCAGGTGGCAGGCCCAGGGATTCACGTGCGCCAGATCTAGCACTTGCCACCTGAACCGAGCCGGCACTAGTAGCTGCCAGTTCTCGCCCCCTTCCCCCGGTTGGGTGGTCACACGATACAGCCAATCTGCTCTTACCTCGAACCGTGGGTTCTGGGCGAGCGGGCGTCCTGCGGGTGTCTCCGCCTGGGCTTGCTCCCACGCGTGGGTAAGGGAGCTGTCCTCTCGCTGCCCTCGCAGAAAGTCCTCTCCTTCCCCGACCCTGCCATCGGGGGCTCCTGGCGGGGTGATTTCGCCTGCCTGGGCTTCGGTTGGCCTGTCCCGGTCCCCGGCATCTGGAGGTACGGGGGGTACCGCCCCGCCTTGGGTCCGCCCCCATTGCTGGATGGCTTGTCGGAAGCCCGGCCAGTCTCGCCCCAGGATCACTGGGTAAGCCAGGCGCGGGGCCACCGCCACTCGTCAGCGGGTTCGGCTCGCCCCTTCGCCAATCTGCACCCACCGGGTCGGGTACCGCCGCACCTCCCCATAGATACACTGGACTGTAACGGGAGGGCCCCCCTCCCCTCCCCTCGGTGCCACCTCTTCGCGAATCAGGGTCTGGTTACAGCCTGAGTCCACCAGGGCCCAGGTTGCCTGCCCGTCAAGGCTTACTTGCAGCGTGATCTGGGGTGGTCCGGTGCGAAGGGGTCGCTTTCCGGTGGTTGCGGCCCGCCTGAATGAACAGTCCATGAATGGGCACTCTCTGCGGAAGTGCTCCTCCTGGCTGCACTCGAAGAATGTGCCACGTTTCCCTGGTTCTGCCGGGCTGGGTGGGGTCCCCCCGGCCCCTCCGGGTGTCATTGCCTCCAGGTTCCCCGACGCCGCGGGTCCGCCTCCACTCTCCAAGTGTGCCCACGGGATGGGGGTCTGGCCCCTGTTCCTCGGCCTTTAGTGGAGCGCGCCCGCCCTGTGGGTGCGGAACCCCGGTTCTGGTTCTTGGTGCCCTGCCCGCGGTCTTCCTCTGCCTCGGCAGCAAGGTAGTTCTCCATGATCGTCACTGCTTCCCCGAGGGTGGTGGGTTGGTGGCGCCGTACCCACGTCCGTCCTTCGGGGGGGAGGATCTGTAAAAACTGGTCCAATACAGTCATGTCCACCACCTGGGCAGCGGTCCGCTGCTCAGGGTCCAGCCTGCGGGTGGCAGCCTCTTTTAATCGTTGGACCACTGCTTGGGGTCGCTCCCCTGGCTGGTACTTCTCGGCCCGAAATTTCTGTCTATGGGTTTTGGGAGTCACCCCTGCCTGATCGAGGATGGCTTCCTTTACTTTGTGGTAGTGTAGGTCATCTCGTGCGGCTAATCCCCTATATGCCCCCTGGGCCGGGCCCATGAGGTAGGGTGCCAGGAGAGTTGCCCACTGTTCCTCTGGCCAACAGGCGGCCGTGGCCACCCTCTCGAACGTGACCAGGAAGGCCTCTGGGTCGTCCTCGGCTGTCATTTTTACGAGCCGTAATGGCAGCGCCAGGGCTGCCCCACTGGCCCCCCCTGGGGCTGTCATGGCCCCTGCCCCCTGGTGCTTCTGCTGCTCTAGACCTCCCGCACCAGCTGTTGCTGATCCGTGAGCTGCTGTATCAGCTGCGTCTGTTGTTGCTGCTGTTGTTGTTGGTTTTCAACCAACCATTTCTACAGTTCCCCCACCTCCATGTTATCTTACTCCCGTGGTCCTAATCCGCCACCCGTTATTATCTCTTTTTTTGTTGTTGTTTTTTTTTGGGGGGGGTCACCCTATTATGAGGGTGCCCACATTCTCCACCAGTGTGGCAAGATGGGCGGGCGGGGGTACGGGTCCACCCATCCCCCCTCGGCTCCCGCTCGCCCTGCGCCCCTTTCCCCTTCTGTCTCTGTGCAGCAGCTGCTGCTGCCCCCCCTCGGCTTGCTCTCAGCCGGGGCGGGTGAGGGTTCTCAACCCTATGGTCCACTCATGGGCCGGCGGCCAGGGTTTGCCCTCCAGCGGGCTCGGCCCGCGTCGCTCCTCGAGCGGGGGGGAAGGGGGCTTCCTCTGTCTGCGCCCGTCCTGGGGTTGGGTTGTCCTGCTCTGGGTCTGGGCTGGGGGAGACCCGCACTCGCACTCCGGCGCTCCTCCGCCGCTGGTTGCCTGCGGGGGTAGAGGGAATGCCGCCAGCCCCTACCTCTTCCGGCCCCTCCCCCTTTTGAGCCAGCACGCCGGAGACATGCAGCTCCACCCCCCGTCTCCCGTCCGCCTCCTCTCGGGTCCTACCGCCCGCCACGGGCGGCGCGCCTGCCGCCGTGCGCACCCGCCTGGCTGCCTCCCTGTTCGGCGGGCTCGGCTCCAGCCAGTCGCTTTCCCCGGGGCCCTGCCCAGCCGCGCCGCCCGGCGCCTCGGCGGGGGCGCGGATGGCAGTGCGGGGAGCTTCTTCCCCGTCACATTAGCCTTCTCTTGTAAGGAGGCAAATGTGATACAGGGAACATTAAAGAAAAGATTCAGTACCTAAGACCTTTTGAGAAGCTGAGCAGCACGGTAAAGTTACATTTTACAACTATTCCAGACATAAAAAAGTTGCCCATCTGTTGGTAAACTAGAATGACACTAATACATTTACTGCACCAAATGCCTCCTCCATGTAATTCTACAGAAGTCAATGCTGTTAAATCATAAATGATTCTGACCTACTGTGTTAAAATAAAAAAAGTCACGTAAAAATGCCAACAATGCAGACAACAGAACTTGATTACTAAAAGATAAACCTCTGGGCTGTGTCTAGACTGGCCACTTTTTCCGGAAAAGTGGCTGCTTTACTGGAAAAACTTGCCAGCTGTCTACACTGGCCGCTTGAATTTCCGCAAAAGCACTGACGATCTCATGTAAGATTGTCAGTGTTCTTGCGGAAATACTATGCTGCTCCCGTTCGGGCAAAAGTCTTTTTCCGAAAAACTTTTGTGCAAAAGGGCCAGTGTAGACAGCTGAGATTAGTTTTCCGCAAAAAAGCCCCAATCGCGAAAATGGCGATCGTGGCTTTTTTGCGGAAAAGCGCGTCTAGATTGGCCACAGACGCTTTTCCGCAAAAAAGTGCTTTTGCGGAAAAGCATCCTGCCAATCTAGACGCGCTTTTCCGAAAATGCTTTTAACGGAAAACTTTTCCGTTAAAAGCATTTCCGGAAAATCATGCCAGTCTAGACGTAGCCCTACAGAATTCTGGATGCTCTCCAACCAGAAAAAACCTGAATGATAATATATTAAAATAAAAACCTTATTGACAATTTGCAAGCAGGGAGGGTATGTCTACACTACAAAGTTAATTCGAACTAATGGACGTTAGTTCGAATTAACTTTGATAGGCGCTACACTAGCGCTCCGCTAGTTCAAACTTAATTCGAACTAACGGAGCGCTTAGTTCGAACTAGGTAAACCTCATTCCACGAGGATTAAGCCTAGTTCGAACTTACTAGTTCGAATTAAGGGCTGTGTAGCCCCTTAATTCGAACTAGTGGGAGGCTAGCCCTCCCCAGCTTTCCCTGGTGGCCACTCTGGCCAACACCAGGGAAACTCTATTGCCCCCCTCCCGGCCCCGGACCCCTTAAAGGGGCACGGGCTGGCTACGGTGCCCGTGCCAGGTGCAAGCCTGCTAGCACCCAGCCAGCAGACCCTGCACCTGGCACGGATCGAGCCACCCACCCAATGCCCCCCAGCCCTCCCCCTCTTCCCGGGACCAGGCTGGCGGCTCCCGGGAGCTTGCCCAGGACCACAAGAGGCGGGCACCCGCCTGGTCTAGTGCGGACATCGTGGACCTCGTCCACGACCTCCGCACTAGGCACAGGAAAGTGGCCGTCTAGGGCAGGAGAGCTGCCAGCCTGGCCACCCAGGAGCAGGTGTGCATGAAAATCAAGGGGGTCCACTGAGACCCCCGACCCTGAGCCCTGAGCTTACAATGGCCGTACTGGGTCAGACCAAAGGTCCATCTAGCCCAGTAGCCTGTCTGCCGACAGCGGCCAACCCTAGGGACCCTGGAGGGGATGGACCGAAGACAGTGACCAAGCCATTTGTCTCGTGCCATCCCTCTCCAGCCTTCCACAAACTTTGGGCAGGGACACCACTCCTACCCCCCGGCTAATACCACTCCATGGACCCAACCTCCATCACTTTATCTCACTTCTCTTTAAACTCTGTTCTAGTTGTAGCCTTCACAGCCTCCTGCAGCAAGGAGTTCCACAGGTTGACTCTTTGCTTTGTGAAGAACAACTTTCTGTTACTAGTTTGAAGCCTGCTACCCATTCCTTTCCTGTGGTGTCCTCTAGTCCTTCTATTATGGGAACTAATGAAGAACTTTTCTTGATGCACCCTCTCCACACCACTCATGCTTTTATAGACCTCTATCCTATCCCCCCTCAGTCTCCTCTTTTCTAAACTGAAAAGTCCCAGTCTCTTTAGCCTCTCTTCATATGGGACCTGTTCCAAACCTCTGATCATTTTAGTTGCCCTCCCCTCTCCCACCCTCTCTCTTCCCCTCTCCCACCTCCTTTTCCCAGTCTCCCCCAGTTTTGTTCAATAAAGAGAGATTCTATTTTTGACCACACGTTTTCTTTATTTTGTACATCAGGAAGGGGGGCTAGGGAAGGGTAAGTGGAAGGAGGTGAGGGAGGAATGGGGTACGAGCCCCCGATGGGGAGGACTGGGCTGGCTCTGCGGGCTTCTGGGGGTGGAACCTCTCCTGCAGCCCCCCAATTGCCCCCTCTCGCCAGATGGCAGCCTGTGGGAAGTGCAGCCGGTCTGATGGCCGAGTGCTGTGATGTGCCCAGTGTGGGCACTCCGGGCACTCCAAGCCAGGGCTGCTTTGCAAGCGGGGCACCCCTGAGAACTGTCTGTCCAGGGTGGGGTTCGGGTCCCTTTAAGCACAGCCCTCGGCTAGCCTGAGGCAGCAGCTCCACGCTCTAAGTCCTCCTCTGATGCCCTGCCGGCACTGCTTCCGGCCAGCCTTAACCTCTGTTCAGGGTCCACTTAATGTGGACATGCTAGTTCGAATTAGCAAAACGCTAATTCCAACTAGTTTTTAGTTCTAGACGCGTTAGTTCGAATTAGCTTAGTTCGAATTAACTAATTCGAACTAAGTTAATTCGAATTAGCGCTGTAGTGTAGACATACCCTGAGTGCCTAAAGTGGTCTGAAAAAAGAGGGTGAATAATCTGAGCATCACAAGTTTTGGCAAAACAATGATTGAAGTGCACCCCCTCCCAGTGAACTGGCTTAATTTTTAATTATTGCTTTTTTGTGGGCCTGCAACCCCTTGCAATCCTCCTTGCCCCTACTTGAAGCACAGATTAGAAGGGCACAATGTGAACCCCTGCAAGAGAAGTATGCACCTGTTGCAACATCTTTGCATGCAAATCAGGCAACAGCATGTTTAACGAATCCTTAGCCTGCACAATTACCACTGCTTTGGGTGCACTCATTGCTCACACCTTTGAAAACTTAGGACTTATATCAACTTTTGTAACTTATTAATAGTGTGGAGGCAGGAAAGGGGAATAAGGGAATTTGTGAGCAGCCATCTTGGTCTTGTTAACAAGAGAGCAAGAGTCAGGCTAAGTCTGTGGCCTGACAACGCGAGATCTGTAATTAGACTCGGCCTTTGCCTCTCGCCTCCATACAGAGATAAGGATAGAACGCTGACTCTGGCAGGGACCTTGAGATAAGGAGCATCTGGGTGGAACTAAATAACTGTTAGCCATTGGTGTTTGTAATGGGAAGGAGACTAATTGTTATTGTTATTATATCTAATAGACAGTATATAAATTGCTTCATAATTGCTTGTATTCAAAGATCTGCCTCGGAGGGGGGGGGGGGGGGCTTCCCCCCTGTCCAAACCAGTTTTTCCCTTGCTGCAGCTCGTAATAAAACTGCCTCTGGCTACTTGTTGCTTACAAACTCAGAGTGAGGACAATGTTTTCTTCCACAATTTGGTGCCGTGACTCGGATGGCAACGCCCGACTGAAGACAGCGACAGCGGCTGCAGACCATCCCCCTTCACCCCCATGGCGCCAAACGAGAGGTAAGCGACCTTTTGAAATCTCTACTGGGGTGTGGAGGAGGACTGCCTGTAGGGTCGTCTGCTTCTTGTGGGCTCACGCCAGCCGAACTTCTTGAATCTGCAACAAGGTCAGACGCAAAACGGTTCTGGGGAGGTTGTTTTGTTACCCCCGAGTAGGCCTAAGTTTACGCAGTGCTGGGAACTGCTGTGGTATTGGTGGTGCCGCCCCGGGTACGGGAAGAAGGTTGTATTGCGTCCGGACATAAGGCACCTAAGTTTATGCAGTGCTGGGAACTGCTGCGGTTCTGGGGGGAAATGTGTTGTTTGCCACCCCTGGGGGGAACAGTGTTGTTTGCCGCCCCAAATATGGACAAGGTCCATAAAGAGAGATGCATCTAAAAGTGGGAAAATTTCTGTGTGAAAAGCATGCTGAGTGTGAATGTAATGAGTGGAGTGTGAATGCCGCTGCCCAGGTCTCTGAGAAGTAAGCTGATTCCAGCCACACCAGGGCTCTCCCACAAGGGAGTTCTGAACGCAAGGGGGGTCAGCCGAACCTTGAGACCGAGCGGATATGTGAGGGAGTGACGACTCCCCTTATTTCATGAGCTGCTGATAAGGTCTGACACTCTAGACCCAGCAGACCCCTTCTTCGGAGTGTGTAGATTTAATTTCCTATAAGCCACTGAACGGATGGGGAGTGGACAGGATGCTCCCCTGAATGACTAAAATGGATGGGGATCAGTCTACGCATACCCCCCCAGACCGCCGAAAGGCACCCCTGCGTACTACATGTACGTGAATCATGGTCCAAGGACCTGTAAGCATTTGACAGATTGACAGAGGAAGAAATTAAAGCCCTGAGGGATGAGATTGAAGCTCAAAAAAAAGCAAAAATCCGTCCTGCAATGAGAAATGTAACTTACAGGCAACTGTACTGCCTCTCCCAAGCTTAGGGGGGAATTTGGCCCAACATTACCCCCTCTACTCCTCTCTATGCCCAGCCCTATATGGGCCCTTACCACACATTACTGAAGATAGAGAGGAGGCACAGAAGATAATTGAAAGTTGTCAGATCTTCCCTCTGGAAGAATGGGCTCTAGTTACAAATCTGCCCGATCCAAAGCAAAACACCGAGTTTTGAAATAGACTTAACAGCTTGTGGGAAGTATTCCTCCAAATTCTCAAGGAAGGAATGCCTGCCGACCATCAAGCCATATTGGCCCTAGGCATTTTGGTTGGAAAGACATACACAGAACACAACGCAGGAGTAGGAAAGGGCTGCCAAGCAACTTCAGGAGACTCTCAAGCCCTTGTTAGCAAATAACTACAGCCTCTCCGGCTGGAATTGCAGGCAACCTATGGATGTTTCACAACGCACAAGTGGGGGCCTGTCAGGGGTTATGCCCCTGACGGGGGTTGCGGTCCCCTTCTACTGGCCCATGTCTCGGTCCAGGCCTTTCTCTCAGGGCATATACAGTACCCAAAGTCCCAAAAGTCTCGGCCCCTCTCTCAGGGCATATATGGTACCCAAAGTCCCAACACAAAAGTCCAGGTCCCTCTATCAGGGTACATACGGCATTAGAGGCCTAGCCACTCGGAGAAGCCTCTCCTGGCCCAGGGTTTGATTATCCAGGGCAGGGAAAATGGGTGGTAGGGGGACCCGGGCCCTCCCTCTCCGCCGGGTCCCAGCCCAGGGCCCTTTAGGCAGGGCCTATGGCTGCTGTCCGCTCGGCAGGGAATCTGGCCGATACACACCGAGCCAAGCTTTGAGTCCTTTGCCCTGGGCTGCTTCCTACCACGCCCCGGTTCCCCTGGGGCCCATTCGCCTCCGAGTCAGTACTTGCCCGGGTTGCGAGCGCGCTCCTGCCTCCCTGGGGTCAGCGGCTGCTTGCTCTGTCTCTGGGTCAGGCACAGGCGGCGACTCGGGTCTCAGATGCCTCAGCAACACTGGCCTGGCCCGGCCTGGTCTACTCCCTCATCCTGTGGTCTCCCCGACTGCAGGGCTCTCTCTGCTTTTATACCCAGCCTCCGCTGGGAGCATGCCCAGCAGGGATGGAGGGGCGGGGCTTTCTCTGCCAGCTGGGCCTGGGCTACCCCCTGTCCGTCAGTGCGGGGCCTGTCCGCCCCGTCACAGGGCCGTCCAGAAAAAATAATAATAAACAGTTAAAACCTTTCCCTCACACGCCGTTATAATAGGCTTGAGGGCGTGGGAGGAGGTAACCTAAAAGCCACCCTACAAGTCAACCGGTAGAAATTGAATTTGAAGATGCAATCACTAGAAGCTAAATCTGCCCTAACAAGGAGACACATTCTGCAACATAAATCTCCTTACAGAGCATGGGCAAGTGATCCACCCCAGAGTCAGCAGCATAGATCAATTGCTGCAGCATGGATGTTATGAAAACCCTATACTGAGAAGTTTAAAATTAGTAATAGCTGACTGCAATAATACACATTTGGATTTACCTATTGAAAAGAATTAGGAGGTGTGGTGGCTAATGGGAAATCCCACCCTCCTTACCAAATTAATACTGGACAAACCTGTGTCATTGAAAAAAAGGTCATTTAGCAGGAATCAGGACGGATCATAAGAAGGAAAAAGCATGTGAAAGGGGAAGGCGAAAGGTTTGGAGCCCTATAGGCATAGTGGAAGGAATAAGGAAAGTAGGACAGACATTGGAAAGTTATTAGGAATGAGAAACGTTTTCTTTGGAAGGACGAATCAAGTGATTAAAGGGTATGTGAAGGTGAGAAGTGGACTCCGTGGGAGTGTAGAAGGAATTAAGCGATTGTTGTAATATATGAAGGGAAACCTGCTTTAAAAAATGACTCCTTGTTTCTTGCAGCCTCTTTCAATAATCCAGACAAAGAAACAATCAAATTTAAACATTTGGCTACAGACTCTTTTGTTAAATCTGCAAAAGGAAAATAAGGAATTCTATTGACACTTAACTGGTTAACTGTATAAAAGAATGAAATCTATACATTCAATCCTTAAGGTTAAATTTACTCTTTAAGAAAACAAATCTTTGTTTTAAGAATCCAAGCCCTGAAACTTCACTGTGTCTCTGTTCAAGGCTGAGTTGATAACACTTTTGGCTTGCTTTAAGATCCAAGGTTGTGTGTGGATGCAGAGTACCTGTCTGCTCAGGAGGTGTAGAACCTGCTGTCCCACCCCCTTGAGTGAGCCTGTAACACCGTATATGATTTTTTTTCAGGAAAAGAATAGCTTTTTGCTTGCTGGAACAGTAACTGGCCAACACCTTGTGCTAAAGAAAAGCATTATAGCCTCACACGTTAAGCCTGATCTGTGGTACAAGAGGGAAACTGAGGCATGCCACCATTAACTTAATAATTGAACAATGAAGTAATCCACTCTTAAGCTGGTGTGCAAAATGAAAGCATATCATTAGGTAACAACAGGCTGATCAAAATTAACAAAACATCTGTAAAAGAAAAGTATTTTAAGTTATAATGTACCACCCCGAAGGGGGTAGAAATGTTTTCTTGTCTTTCAGATCATCAGAAAGTGCTGGTGCCAGCTGAAGAAGAAAAACAACAACAACAACAACAAACCATGGTTCTGTGTCATGACATAAGTTTGTGTTCTGTCCAAGTTTGTCTTGTGTGTCTTAATTGTAATACGTATTGCAAATATTGTTGTGTGTAGGATATTGTTCTAATGAAAGGATAATTTGAGTAAAGCAGAAGCATTAATTTAAACCAACAAAATTAATAATTGGGCCCAATCAATTGGCAACTCTAAACTTAGTTAATTGGCAACTTTAAAATTCATTGAAAGGATAATAGTTTGGAAATTGTTTAGGCTAGGAGAATGTTAACAATGTCTCCACAGGTGAACAAAAATGGAACTGGAAGGAAGCAAGGAGTGTGCCATGTGAACAAAAGGACTGGGAGTGAGGTACCAGCCCTCTCCCCCACCGGATTGGTTTTGCTTTAATGGCTACACAAATGAAATATTTAGCTTCTGTAAATTTGCACACCAACCATAAAAGTGGTTTGGCCAGAGATAATAAGAAATCTATAAGTAACAACACGGGCAAGTGGGACATCAGCATATGTAAGTAAAGATGCCCACAACAATGAGGAAACTAGTAACCTCACCATTGCAATAACAGCTACTTGCCCTGCTACTCATTGGTGCCTGATGCCTTAAAAGGCCTCAAGAATTATGGAATTACATGGGTTCCTATTAACAATTAAACATCTGTGAACCATGCTTGGTCCTATAAGAGAAACAGTGACTCTAGTCAACGTAACCTCCTTCAAGTCACATACCTAGAACAAATACACGCTAACAGCAATGGGGAATACATGGCCTTGGGCCGCCCCTCATGCACACATTTATTTTGTTTATTGTAACAACATGAACACTATGAGGACAAAGAATACACAGTCCTCTGAGTTAAAGTTTGTATGGAATATTGTGGGAAAGAAGCTAAACACTGACATCAGGCCACTGAAGTTGAACCTACTGACTCCCACTGGGGCTTACCACTTAAAGCCCAGACAAAGGTAACCCCTGAGGCATGGCTGTCATTTGTTAAACAATAGCCATTGCTAACTTGCCCTCATTTGGGTATGATTAACCAGGTCCTTAAGGACAAAATAGAGCCTCCCAATTGTGCATCATGCCCTGAACAGACCCCTGTCCCAGAACCAGGACAACTGTCACTGGTCCTTACCTTAGTGATGTTCCACACTGGCATAGACCAGCTGTGCGCTAGACTGGCTAATCGAATTGGCAAGTGCCTGATTAGGCAATGACGGGGCTTAGCAGATACCATCGCAGATTGGTTTAGGCCTGGAAACTCTGTCAGCAACACTTATGTCATAGCCCAGAAATTGTATGAGAATTCAGGCTGGTAGATGCAGTAATATCCAGTGCCTGTAAAGGCCTAGACACCAGCCAAGCCAACCGATTGATGATCCTGAATAGTTTGAAGGATTTGTTCAGCTCTGTGTCCACTTCACTAGACCTAACCAGATATTCGGACCAGAGACTAATTGGATTGTTAATTAATGAAACTAAATTAGGGTATGTCTACACTACAACGTTAATTCGAACTAACTTAGTTCGAATTAGTTAGTTCGAACTAAGCTAATTCGAACTAACAGATCCAGACTAAAAAACTAGTTCGAATTAGCATTTTGCTAATTCGAACTAGCATGTCCACATTAAGTGGACCCTGAACCGGGCTTAAGGATGGCCGGAAGCAGTGCCGGCAGGGCATCAGAGGAGGACTTAGAGCGTGGAGATGCTGTCTCAGGCTAGCCGAGGGCTGTGCTTAAAGGGTCCCGACCCCCACCCCGGACAGACAGTTCTCAGGGGTGCCCCGCTTGCAAAGCAGCCCTGGCTTGGAGTGCCCGGACTACCCACACTGGGCACATCACAGCACTCGGCCATCAGACCGGCTGCACTTGCTGCAGGCTGCCGTCTGGGGAGAGGGGGCAATTGGGGGGCTGCAGGAGAGCTTCCACCCCCAGGAGCCTGCAGAGCCAGCCCAGTCCTCCCCATCGGGGGCTCGTACCCCATTCCTCCCTCACCTCCTTCCACTTACCCTTCCCTAGCCCCTCTTCTTGATGTATAAAATAAAGATAATGTGTCTTCCAAAATGGAATCTGTCTTTATTGAACAAAACTGGGGGAGACTGGGAAAAGGGGGTGGGAGAGGGGAAGAGAGAGGCTGGGAGAGGGGAGGGCAACTAAAATGATCAGGGGTTGGGAACAGGTCCCATATGAAGAGAGGCTAAAGAGACTGGGACTTTTCAGCTTAGAAAAGAGGAGACGGAGGGGGGACAGGATAGAGGTCTCTAAAAGCAGGAGTGGGGTGGAGAGGGTGCATACAGAAAAGTTCTTCATTAGTTCCCATAAAGAAGGACTATAGGACACCAAAGGAAAGGAATGGGTAGCAGGCTTCAAACTAGTAACAGAAAGTTGTTCTTCACAAGCAAAGAGTCAACCTGTGGAACTCCTTGCTGCAGGAGGCTGTGAAGGCTACAACTAGAACAGAGTTTAAAGGGAAGTGAGATCAAGTCATGGAGGTTGGGTCCATGGAGTGGTATTAGCCAGGGGGTAGGAGTGGTGTCCCTGCCCAAAGTTTGTGGAAGGCTGGAGAGGGATGGCATGAGACAAATGGCTTCATCACTGTCTTCGGTCCATCCCCTCCAGAGTCCCTAGGGCTGGCCGCTGTCGGCAGACAAGCTACTGGGCTAGATGGACCTTTGGTCTGACCCAGTACGGCCATTGTAAGCTCAGGGCTCAGGGTCGGGGGTCTCACTGGACCCCTTTAATTTTCTTGCACACTTGCTCCTGGGTGGCCAGGCTGGCAGCTCTCCTGCCCTAGACGGCCACTTTCCTGTGCCTAGTGCGGAGATCGTGGACGAGGTGGCCACCAGGGAAAGCTGGGGAGAGCTAGCCTCCCACTAGTTTGAATTAAGGGGCTACACACCCCTTAATTCGAACTAGCTAGTTCGAACTAGGCTTAATCCTCGTGGAATGAGGTTTTCCTAGTTCGAACTAAGCGCTCCGTTAGTTCGAATTAAATTCGAACTAACGGAGCGCTAGTGTAGCGCCTATGAAAGTTAGTTCGAACTAACGTCGGTTAGTTCGAACTAACTTTGTAGTGTAGACATACCCTCAAAGAATTAGAAGGCCAGTATTGAAGAATAGGATAGCTTTGACCACCCAGCCCTTATGGTGGTGAGTCCCCATCTCCCCCGTGCCTACCCATGGGAGTGGGGAAGTAGAGAATCCATGAGGACCCAAAGGCCCACCTGGACAGGGCATAGTATAACCATTTGTTTTTGGCCCCTCTGGGGATTCCTCACTCAGATCAGAATGGTAACCTCCCTGCCTGTACCAAAGCAGGAGCATATAGATAGAGTTGAGAGCATTGCTTATTCTGAAGGTGTGGGAGCCTCCCTATACCCAGGGATTGTTGCACCCACTTTGATAAGGAAATTTTATGTACCTGCCCATTTAACTTCATGACGAATCTGCCTAGGTTTGATGTGGTTGTCTCAGAGAAACAAAAACATCGAGCTGGTCCAAATGAACGGGACCTACTGGTGTTTGACTACCCAGACAGATCACTCCACCCTGCCCCTCTACATATCTGTCTGTGTGCATAACAGCCCCTCGCCGGATGATCCTGACCGTTGACGGAATGCGGCTCTATCGCACTTCGGCAGTGATGGGTAACCTAACATGAGATCCTGAGTGGCACGGCGGAAGTAAGTACCTAGAGGAGGGTTTACTGGCCCTGCAGGCAAAGATCGAGGAGTTGATGGCCAAAGCCCAAAGATATATCGGGGCTGGCAGTCTGAGGTACACACAGATAGGGAAACACTGTGGACCATGCCAAACACCTACCTCTGCAGCACTCGACCAGGCAGTAGAGGTCAAGTCTATTATCATGGGCAGCACCAGTAAGGCGATGAAATATCTTGGGGATGGATTTGAATAGTGTTTGCCAAATTATGTGGGGAGTTTTGATTATAACATTTATAATAATGCTGGTGCTTTACTGGTACTTCCAGGGTAAATTAAAACCCCTTAAATTGTATTTAACCTGGTGGGTTAAAGAACCCCAAAGTCAAGAGAAAGGAAGTATAGGAGTATATTGAGGCTGTCCGTGGTATCTTGCTGTGAACTGACAAACTCAAATCTGAAAGTATTAGGCCAGCCCTGGGAAGCATACAGTACAGCAGTTACTGTGACCCTGGTTCCCCTGGCAACCACATTCCAAAGGGCCTCACTTTGATAAGGCCGGTACCAAACAACCGAACAACCGCATGGGATTGTTTTTATGGTTTGCTTTATTCCTAGGAAATAACCTTGGTTCCAAAGGAGCCAGCTGGCTTTTAGCTCAGAGAATAGAGACTCGTATGTCCATCAGCGAAAGACTGCTCTAGAAAGACCTTTACCAAGTTTTGCTAACCACCAACACCGCTGTGAAGTGCCAAGAACTGACTGTTGGCCAATGCTTCTCACTGCAAAAAGATCCCTCCATCTCGAAATGATCCTACCCCGACTGCTGACCTCTCTCTCCTTCTGGTCCTGCTTTCCCACCTGCTGGACACCAGAAGAACCAAAATATTACAGGGTGATGTGCTGGAAACCTCTCCCCTGCATGATGCTGAACCATGACTGTTTCAAGGAAAAAAAGAGGAAAAGTCCGCTCCTCTGACACCGCCAAAGCCCAAAGATTCCTGACTACAAAAGGACGTTAAGAACTGACCTTGGTGAAAGAAGCGAAGTATTGTATATTGCCAAGGAGAAACTTGTGGGAGTGGTTTGGGTTTCTCCCTTTGATCTGGACTCTGTGCTTATGGACAGGTACCATCAGCATGTACCTGCCCTCCCCGATTGGTTTTAGATGCAATTAACCCTTAAGTTCCAAATACCCTTTAATTGGATTACCTTAGTACCCGACCGATTCCAAAATCTGCATTCACCAGAGGTCCAAAGAAATCTCTGAATATCCATTTAATCCATAGCACATTTTCTCTGGTGTACTAATTATGATATGTTGTGTTATGTTACTAAAATTATAGAACAGCCCCATCATAGAATTATATTGGGGATATTAATGATTATATTGCTTTTGCTTATTAAAGGTTTCATATTTGATTGTTGTTGTAAAAGATGTAGTAATAGAAATAGCTTTAATGTTTGTACTAATTATGTAATGTTTAATGAAAATAAAGGTTTAGATAGTTGTGCTGTAAGCACAAAAGAGGGGATTGTGGAGGCAGGAAAAGGGAATAAGGGAATTTGTGAGCAGCCATCTTGGTCTTGTTAACAAGAGAGCAAGAGTCAGGCTAAGTCTGTGGCCTGACAACGCGAGATCTGTAATTAGACGCTGCCTTTGCCTCTCGCCTCCATACGGAGATAAGGGTAGAACGCTGACTCTGGCAGGGACCTTGAGATAAGGAGCATCTGGGTGGAACTAAATAACTGTTAGCCATTGGTGTTTGTAATGGGAAGGAGACTAATTGTTATTGTTATTATATCTAATGGACAGTATATAATCTGCTTCATAATTGCTTGTATTCGAAGATCTGCCTCGGAGGGGGGCTTCCCCCCCCCCCCGTCTGAACCAGTTTTTCCCTTGCTGCAGCTCGTAATAAAACTGCCTCTGGCTACTTGTTGCTTACAAACGCAGAGTGAGGACAATGTTTTCTTCCACAATAGGGTTTGAAGTGTCAGTCCTTGAAGATCACCTTCTCTCTGCTCATGGGGCATCATAAAGGCCTCATCATTTAACAGTGACTTTATACCAGAGTTTTCTCTCTCACATATGTAAATTAATCACATAGCAGGCCTTGTAACTTTGCCCAGCATCAGAATTTAGTGCCATTAAAGATTTTCCACAGAGGTCTACCAATGCTACTCAACCTGACCTTGCAACACAGCTACCATGCTATGCCATGCCAATTCTAAGGTAGTCTTGTTTTAATTAAAAAAACAAAACAACCACTTTTATGAACAATTACCGGTTGATCTTTTGTGTCCTTAAAATTAAGTGCCTGGCTGCAGACACATTACTAGAGAGAGAGTACAGGTTCATTGTTCTCCAGGAAGAGTGCTCTTGTTCGATTTCCAGCTCCTTGGGGAAAGGAAGTTGGGGGTTTTGCCCTCAGGGAAGAGATTCCAAGTGATTTCTTTCCTGTAAAAAGGGGGTACAATTTGGACACTTGGTGGTGGCAATACCGAATGGATTTCAGGGGAAACAAATCAGCAAAACATTTTGTTTTGTCTCTGGGAACTGCAGAGACAAGATCCGACAATGGTTTTATTTTACTAGCCAGCCCCATTACCTACACTCGAAGTGCCAGGTTGGGGAATTCAGCCGTGACACACAGTAAGATAAAAAAGGAAAGTGTTCCTCCAAAGCACCTACCTTTATTTACTGCAGGGGAAAACAGCTTCTCAGAGCCTAAGGAACCCTGAAAACAAAACAAACAGAGTTACTGATTCTAAAAATAGAATGCAGGAGTCTCTACTAAAATACACAATCCTTACAAAATGAACTTTAAAACCAAAAAATGGTCTGGTAGCACTTTAAAGACTAACAAAACATGTCGATGGGATCATGAGCGTTCATGGGCACAGCCCACTTCTTCAGATGATCGGAGTGTTGGATGTCCAGAACCAACATCATAAATGCCATTACACATTGCACCTGGAGGGGGCAATGTTGCGCCATTTAAGAATAAGCAGTAGTCAAGCATAGAACCATAGAGCTAGAAGAGACCTCAAGAGGTCATCGAGTCCAGCCCCCTGCCCAAAGCAGAATCAATCCCAACTCAATCAACCCAGCCAGGGCTTTGTCAAGCTGAGACTTAAACACCTCTAGGGATGGAGATTCCACCACATCCCTAGGGAACCCATTCCAGTGCTTCACCACCTGCCTAAGGAAATAGATTTTCCTAATATCCAACCTAGACCTCCCCCACTGTAACTTGAGACCATTGCTCCTTGTTCTGCCACCTGTCACTACTGAGAACAGCCTCTCTCCATCTGCTTTAGAACCTCCCTTCAGGAAGCTGTAGGCTGCTATCAAATCCCCCCTCACTCTTCTCTTCTGCAGACTAAACAGACCCAACTCCCTCAGCCTCTCCTCATAGGTCATGTGCTCCAGCCCCTAATCATTTTGGTTGCCCTCCGCTGGACACTCTCCAATGCGTCCACATCCTTTCTATAGTGGGGGGCCCAGAACTGGACACAATAATCCAGATGTGGCCTCACCAGAGCCAAATAAAGGGGAATAATGACATCTCTGGATCTGCTGGCAATGCTCCTCCTAATGCAACCTAATATGCCATTAGCCTTCTTGGCTACAAGGGCACACTGTTGACTCATATCCAGCTTCTCATCCACTGTAACCCCCAGGTCCTTTTCTGCAGAACTGCTACTTAGCCAGTCGGTCCCCAGCCTGTAACTATGCTTGGGATTCTTCCGTCCCAAGGGCAGGACTCTGCACTTGTCCTTGTTGAACCTCATCAGATTTCTTTTGCCCCAATCCTCTAATCTGTCTAGGTCACTCTGGACCCTCTCCCTGCCCTCCAGCGTGTCTACCTCTCCCCCTAGTTTAGTGCCATCTTCAAACTTGCTGAGGGTGCAACCCATCCCCTCACCCAGGTCATTAATAAAGATGTTGAATAAAACTGGTCCTAGAACAGATCCTTGGGGCACTCCGCTAGAAACCGACTGCCATCCTGACATCAAGCTGTTGATCACTACTTGTGGGGCCCAATAGTCTAGCCAGCTTTCTATCCATCTTACAGTTCATTTATCCAATCCATACTCCCTTAAATTGCTGGCAAGAATATTGTGGGAGACCGTATCAAAAGCCTTGCTAAAGTCAAGGTATATCACAACCACCGACTTTCCCATATCCACAGAGCCAGTTACCTCATCATAGAAGCTAATCAGATTGGTCAGGCACGACTTGCCCTTTGTGAATCCATGTTGACTATTCCTGATCACTTTCCTGTTCTTACTCAAGAACATCCTCCTGTCTCTTACTTCGGCTCCCATGCTATTTTATTCATGATTCTTCATATGAAAATACAAATGAAATGGCTATCAAGCTGAAGTAGCAACGTTGAAAATAAGCCTCCTCTCCTACTGAATACACAAATGTAGTTGTGTAGTGACAGTGAAAGCTGTCTTAAAACTTCTTAAAACTGAAATACCCACCCAGTCAAGTGAAAAACAGATTGACAGAGCCAGACTAGTACCCAGACATCAGCTTCTTCAAGACAGGCCACGAAAAGAAAACAACAGGACAGCATTTGTCATCACCTACAGCCCCCAACTTAAACCCCTCTAGCACATTATCAACAATCTACAACCTATCCTGGAAAATGACCCCCCACTCTCACAGGCCTTGGGGGACAGGCCAATCCTCACCTACAGACAACCCCCTAACCTCAAACAGATTCTTTCCAGTAACCACACAGCAGACCCCCATCATACTCATCCAGGAACCCACCCCTGCAATCAGCCCCAGTGCCAACTCTGCCCACACATCTACACAGGCGATATCATCACAGGACCCAACCACATCAGCCACCAAATCAGAGGCTTGTACAACTGCACATCCACTAATGCAGGGGTCTCCAACCTTTTTAAGCATGAGATCACTTTTTGAATTTAAGTGCAATCTAGGATCTACCTCAAACCCAAACACCCTTGCTCCGCCTCCTTTGTGCCCCTTCTCCGAGGCCCTGCCCCCTGCTCACTCCGTCCTCCCTCCCTTCCCCATTCTCTCTCCCTTTCACCAGGCAAGGGCAGAGGGTTGAGGTGCAGGCTCTGGTCTTGAGATAAGGGATTTGGAGTGTGAGAGGGGCTCTGAGCTGAGCCTGGGGCAGGAGGTTGGGGTGTAGGAGGGGGTTCAGGGTACAGGCTCTGTAAGGGCATTTGGGTCCAGGGGGCTCAGAGCTACGACAGGGGCTTGGGCTTCAGGAGGGGCTTCATGACTGGGGCAGGGGTTTGGAGCTGGCTCAAGCTGGACACTGCTTACCACAGGTGGCTCCTATGTGGTGGTGCAGTGGGGCTAAGGCAGGTTCAATTAAGCCTTTAATTGAAGGCTTACAAAATTTGGCCAGTCCTGCCCCAACACTACAGGGTATGCCAGGCTTGGGGCTACCACCACCTGGCAGTGCTCTCTTCAAGGTCCGGTGGCTAACGACACCTCCATTGTAGGGTACGCCCTCATGTCCCCATGGATGCATTGTAGCTGCACCATCCTGCCCCACTGGTCTGGCCAGGCCACCAGTCCTTCCTGAATCAGGGTCTGGCTACACCCCGAGTCTACCAGCACCATTGTATGCCCCCCATTCACCCTGACGGGGACCACTATTTTGGCAGGATCCCTTTTCCTGGCCTGCGGCCCCGCGACCAACACTCTCCCATAACTACAATCCATAAATGGGCATTCCCTCTTGAAATAGCCATCTTGGACGCACTCGCAACAGCGGGCCCAGTTTTGCCCGACCGGAGTAGGTGATGGGGGGGGGGTCCGTTGTCTTCACATCTGGCTTGCCTCCCCTGGAGCCATGGCATCCCCTCCCGACTCCTTCACTAGGCCTGCTGGGGGTGGTCAAAGTAAGCACAGGCGTGGCAAGGGCATCTTCTCACGCGTCCCCTGGGACCTCTGCTCCTTCCCCTTGCTGGTTGCTCTGGGACCACATGGCTCCTTTCCCGCCCGTGGGGTTTCCTTGGCCACCTCATAGTCCTTCATCAAGGTGACTGCCACAGCCAGGGTCTTGGGGCGGTGGCGTTGCACCCATTCCTTCCTTCTGCGGGGCAGAACCTGCACAAACTGTTCTAGTGCCACCAGTTCCGCCACCTGGGCTGCCAATCCCTGCCCTGGTTCCAGCCACTGCCAGCAATTGTCCCAAACCTGCTGGGCCACCACCCGCGGCCTCTCTCCTGGCATATATTGTTCTTGCCACAATTGCTGGCGCTACGTCTCTGGGCTCACTACGGCTTGATTGAGTATAGTGGCCTTCACTCGGGGGTACTCTCATGCTTCCCAGGGGTCCATCATGCCCTTGGGTTGCTTTTGTCCTTGGGGTGCTTCTTCTAGCCTTCCTCCTCCTTGCCCCTTATTGCGGGGGGGGGGGGGGGAAATGGCTTCAAAGTACCCACATGCTCCACCAGTGTCATGGGGCACTGGCCCCGCACCCCTTGAGGGGGGTCAATATGGCCATCCCGGGGTCACAGGCCCCACGGCCGAGTCTAACTCCCCCCGGTCTGGGGGTCAATATGGCCCAGTGCTCAAGTCTCTAGCTCCCCCCCTGGTCTGGGGGAGTCAATATGGCCCAGTGGCCAAATCTTTAATGCCCTTTATCAGGGCATAAGGGTATGGGGTTAGGGGGGCCCAGGCTCAGGGCCCTATCAGTGGTTGGCGGTTCCCACCACTGGCTCAGCGGGGAGTTCCCCCCAAAATGCGCCGAGTCCGCTGGGGCTGCTTCCTACCCCGCTCCCCTGACTGGCACAGTCCCCACCTGCGTGGGTGGATGCTGGTGCAGCAGCTTCAGTGGCTGGCCTGATGTCGGCATCTGGTGTGGCGGCTGCAGCTGATTTGGCGGCATCTGGCGCGGTGGCCAGCTGCAGTTGGTGTGGCGACTGATGTTGGCGCAGTGGTTGTGGCTGCAGCTCCGGCTGGGGCAGCGGTTTAGACTCCGACAGCAAGGGCAGCTGCTTCTGTGCTCCAGCAAGAGCTCTTTCCCTTCCAGAGGTCGGCCCCAACTGAGCTGCTCCTCTGGCCTTTATACCGGGCCTGCAGTTGGAGCATGCCTGGCAGGGCCGTGGGGGAGGGGCCTTCTCAGCCCAGTAGGCCTGGTTAGCCTCCCCTCAGTCAGTGCGGGGCTGGGACACCCTGTCTAAAAAATGTAGCAGCGCCACACAAATCATAGCGTACTTATCATGCAAGCCTCCCAGGGCACCTTAAAATGAAATCAGTAAAATCCAAAAGGAAAATCAACTTAGTTCAGTCTTGAGTTGAATTAATTATTTTTGAAAACAATGTTGGATTTGTTTTTTAAAATATATTTAGCTTCTACTGCTTTGTTCTCTCTGAATCACATTTGTTCAGTTTGATGCAAACTTGCAGAAGATATTCATAATCATCCCACTGAGACTAGTAACATATTGATAACTCTCACTTGCCCCAAATTAGCTTGTCATTGTCGGTGGACCATTTATTGACCAGAAAATGATGAGCTAGTGACAAACGATAATTTCTTTATACTGAAATAGTTGTGTTTTGATAGCTGAAAAAAAGTAATGAAATTAACCAATAAAAGCTTTATTTACCATGAAGGGATTTTTAAATGTCTTTCATTATCATCATGGCTGCAACACAATGACCCTGATTATCATGAAGCTGTTTACAAGGTTTAGGTTGATTGGATTTCTTAACTACTTTCCAGGGCTGTGAGGAGCACATGTTTGCAAAGAGACAGGCTTCCTATGGAAGGAAGTTGGTTTGTTTCATAGCTAGTTCAGTGCATAGCAGTTATGTTTGCAATTTGGTATGATATATGTAACACCTCTATTTGTGCAGATGCATATAACTGTAGCCTTCACTGGAAAAACTTAAAAACTTAAAAAACAACTAATAGTCTTGCAGCACCTTACAGACTAACAAAACATGTAGATGGGATCATGAGCTTTTGTGGGCACAGCCACTTCTTCAGATGAGTGGAGCTATTAAAGCTCCAGTTTCTAAATAAATAGGGGATGGGGGGGGGGGGGGGAGAGAAAGGGAAAAAAGGGGAGAAAGAAATAGTCAATTAGAGAAGGTGCAAATTGTTCTTAAGTACCCATTTTTTTATGTCATTAGGATATGGAATATAGCAGGCCATCCGGCCAATGTCTTTATCCATACCTCTGTTATAGGAATCAAACCTGTAAATGAAGTTGAGCTCTAAGGCTTCCCTGTGGAGCTGACCTGAGACAATACGGTGACTTGGAGATCCATTAATGAATGCCCGGGCAAGTTAAAATGCTCCCCAACAGGTTTTTGTGTGTTGCCTTTTCGGATATCTGATTTGTGTCCATTAATTCTTTCCCATAGAGACGGTGCAGTTTGTCCAATATACATGACAGAGGGGCATTGCTGGCATAGATCACATCAGTGCAGTGGTCACTCATCAACCAGTAGATCAGGATCTACTGGTAGATCTTGGAGCCTCTGGCAGGTGATCCTGACTGGTTGGGCCAAGAGGCTATCAAGTGCTGGTACTTTGGCTGTCCCTCCCCACCACTGCTGCGCACCTCCTACCCTTTGCCTTGGAGCGCTGCCCCCCCCCTCACCCAGGAGCCTCCTGCTGGCTGCGCAGAGCAGGGAAGGGAAAGGAGGGGGCGCTGATATCAGGGTGTCCCCTCCCACCCTGTATTCTGTCTCCACAGAATGGAGGGGGGGGGGCACAACAGGGCTTGGGATGGAGTTTGCTGGCTGCCATTGGGAGTGGAGCAGGGCCAGGGTAGGGGTTCATCATGATGCCATGGCATGCTTACATGAAGGGGAAAGGAGTCCAGGAGAGCTGGCAGTATTTTAAAGAAGCCTTATTGAAGGCTTACAAGAATATTGTGGTGATAATAAAAGTTCTCTTTTCTTTTTATTAACCTGGTATTGGTTAATTTTTTTGTGTCCTGGTTTTACATTTGGGGGCTGAGATTTCCCAAGTACTGTAGTCTCTCCCTGGTTTCTTTATTATTACTTGGGTGGTGGCAGTGGATCTTTTATCCCCAAAATCTAGGGGTTTTTTTTTAAAGATGGGGGGGGGGAAGCTTCACACCAAAGCCTGGAGAGATAAGGTTTTGGGGTACTTTTGCAGGCCCCCACTTCTGCATTTATCGTGCCAGAGTGGGGAAGGAGCCTTGACAGATGCCTACCTCATGCCCCATGTAGATGAACTGCTGGAACAGATAGGGCAGGCTAAATTAATCTCCACACTCAATCTCACAAAGGGGTATTGGCAGATCCCACTGACCCCCTCAACGTGGGCAAAGACGGCGTTCCCTACCCCCTTCGGGCTGTATCAGTTCATCATGATGCCATTTGGGCTGCATGGAGCCACAGCTACCTTCCAGAGACTGATGAACCAAGTGCTCCACCCGCATAATGAGTATGCCGCAGCATACACTGATGACATTATCGTGTACAGTGCGAGTTGGACCGACCATGTGTACCACCTCAGTCAGGTATTGCGGGCCCTGGGGGAAGCGAACTTTTGACAGCCAACCCGGCAAAATGCCACCTCGGCCTGCAGGAGGTGACCTACCTAGGATACACAGTAGGCCAAGGAAAGTTGTGGCCCTTGGTAGATAAGGTGTGGGCTCTCAGGGACTACCCTACCCCAGTTACGGAGAGACAGGTACGGCAGTTTTTGGGCTGGTGGGGTATTATAGACGGTTTGTCCGTAACTTTGCCACACTAGTGGACCCTTTAACAGACTTGACAAAAAGCCAGCGACCCCGGAAGGTGGACTGGACAGTGGAGTGCGAAACAGGGTTCCGAGCTCTGCGAGACCACCTAATCCAGGAGCTGGTCCTCAGGCAACCAGACATCTTGGAGTCATTCATTCTACAAACTGATGCTTCTGAGGTAGGTTTGGGGGCTGTTCTGTCCCAGGAGATAGGAGGGGAGGAACACCCCATCCTCTAATTCACAAATTGTTCCCCAGGGAAACAAAGTACTCAACTATAGAGCCTGAAGTGCTGGCGGTGAAATGGGCTATTGAGGCCCTCCGATACTACCTCCTAGGGACCCCCTTTTTGTTAGTAACAGACCATGCCCTGCTAAAATGGCTCCACAGCCTGAAGGACTAGAACGCCCAGATTATGCGGTGGTACTTATCGTTACAGCCTTATTCATTCTGGGTAGCACACCGGCCAGGGAAAGCGCATGCAAATGCCGATTTCTTTTCCTGCATTGAGGACAGGGAAGAGAAGCCCCCCCAGGGTCAGGCTAACCAGGCCTACTGGGCTGAGAAGGCCCCTCCCCCATGGCCCTGCTGGGCATGCTCCAACTGTAGGCCCGGTATAAAGGCCAGAGGAGCAGCTCAGTTGGGGCTGACCTCTGGAGGGGAAGGAGCTCCTGCTGGAGCACAGGAGCAGCCACCTTTGCTGTCGGAGTCCGAACCGCCGCCCCAGCCAGAGCTGCAGCCACAACCACCGCGCTGACATCAGCCGCCACGCCAACCATGGCCAGCCGCCGCTCCAGACGCCGCCACACTGGCTGCAGCCACTGCACCAGATGCCGACAGCATGCCAGCGACCACAGCCGCTGCACCAGCATTCGCCCATGCAGGTGGGGACTGTGCCAGTCATGGGAGTGGGGTAGGAAACAGCCCAGGGCAGGGAGCAGGAGGAGCCCTGACAAGGGGCATTAGAGACTCGGCCACTGGGCCATATTGACCCCCAGACCAGGGGGAGCTAGAGACTCGGCTGCAGGGCCTGCGACCCTGGGACAGCCATATTGACCCCCCCCCCCCAAGGGGCGTGAGGCTGGCAACCCCGTGACACAGGGATTCAGAAAGAGACAGTAACAATGCAAGAAGATTTTCAGCGGATATAATAAGAAGGAAGGAAGAGTAATCTCTACCAGTATTATTTCTAAGGAACCCAAAGTCACAGTCTGCAGTGATCATATTGAATGTTATATATGCTATAAAAAGAGAAAGGGAAGACAACAGAATAGAATACCTAGGTTGAGCCTGCCTCACTTCAGCTTTGCTGTGTATGGTTATTGCACTACCCTCTATTAAAATGATCATAAAACCTTTGAGAGATGATGGGCCAAATTCTGCCTTGTATTACCATTGCTGCATCGGTAAAGCTGAGGGCAGACTTTATTCCTTGACTTTGGCTAATTATTTACTGCTACAAAATAATGAAATGGCAGTAGTGTATAAAATAGTATAGAGTCAAATCTGAATTTATTATTATTCTATGATTCCATAGAATCCTAGGGCTGGAAGAAACCTCAGGAGGTCATTGAGTCCAGCCCCCATCCCAAAGCAGGACCAACCCCAAGTACATCAACCCAGCCAGGGCTTTGTCAAGCTGAGACTTAAACACCTCTAGGGATGGAGATTCCACCACCTCCATACGTAACCCATTCCAGTGCTTCACCACCCTCCTAGGGAAATAGTTTTTCCTAATATCCAACCTGGACCTCCCCCACTGCAACTTGAGACCATTGCTCCTTGTTCTGCCATCTGTCACTACTGAGAACAGCCTCTCTCCATCCTCTTTGGAACCTCCCTTCAGGAAGTTGAAGGCTGCTATCAAATCCCCCCTCACTCTTCGCTTCTGCAGACTGAACAGACCCAAGTCCCTCAGCCTCTCCTCATAAGTCATATGCTCCAGCTCCCTAATCATTTTGGTCACCCTCCGCTGGACCCTCTGCAATGTGTCCACATCCTTTCTGTAGTGGGGGGCCCAGAACTGGACACAATACTCCAGATGTGCCCTTACCAGAGCTGAAGAAAGGGGAATAATCACTTCTCTAGATTTGCTGGAAATGCTCCTCCTAATGCAACCTAATATGCCATTAGACCTCTTGGCTACAAGGGCACAGTGTTGACTCATATCCAGCTTCTCATCCACTGTAACCCCCAGGTCCTTTTCTGCAGAACTGCTACTTAGCCAGTCAGTCCCCAGCCTGTAACAATGCTTGGGATTCTTCCGTCCCAAGTGCAGGACTCTACACTTGTCCTTGTTGAACCTCATCAGATTTCTTTTGGCCCAATCCTCCAATTTGTCTAGGTCACGCTGGACCCTATCCTTCCCCTCCAGCATATTTACCTCTCCCCCTAGCTTAGTATCATCCACAAACTTGCTGAGGGTGCAATCCATCCCCTCATCCAGGTCATTAATAAAGGTGTTGAACAAAACTGGCTCTAGAACTGATCCTTGGGGCACTCCGCTAGAAACTGACCGCCATCCTGACATCGAGCCGTTGATCACTACCCATTGGGACTGACAATCTAGCCAGCTTTCCATCCACCTTATAGTCCATTTATCCAATCCATACTTCCTTAACTTGCTGGCAAGAATATTGTGGGAGACTGTATCAAAAGCTTTTCTGAAGTCAAGGTGTATCTCATCCACTGACTTCCCCATGTCTACAGAGCTAGTTATCTCATCATAGAAGCTAATCAGATTGGTCAGGCACGACTTGCCCTTCCTGAATCCATGTTGACTATTCTTGATCACTTCCCCTCTTCCAAGTGCTTCAAAATGGATTCCTTGGGGATCCCCTCCATGATTGTTATCCATTAGTAAGACCTTCTTCCATATATTATGTCAAACAAAGTCCTCCACTATCATAAACAGGAATGTATCTGAACCAAACCCCTGGGTCTATGCACTAGGATGTTTGAAATTTGGGCTGAATATTGCAGCTCAGACACCTCTCCTAAAATCAACTAACATAAATGTAAGAGTTGGCCTCAACACACTTCATACATTTTTGGGCACATAATGTGAGCTGGAGGTGGCTAAATAATATTACTGCACTTTACAAACAGGGAAACTGGCAAAAAGAAGCCAAAGACGGCCAGGCAGTGCCAGAGCTAAGAATCTTGAAGCTCAATTCCCTGCTTGAGTCATAAGAATGGGACCTTTCCACATAATTCATCAAAGAGGATGATATGAATTCACATTGTTTCCAGAAAACATCAAATCATCAGCTAAAGAACTCATCAATATGTCAGAATTTAAGAGAAACAAGATGTTTTAGGGTTAAAGAGTAAGTAAAAGACCACTGGATTAAGACAGGGAGAATGGCAGAGTGAGCATTTACAGAAGAGGGATTTCAGCACCACAGCCACATTTCATAGACATAAACCTTCATACTTAGTGGCTGCGTCTAGACTGGCATGATTTTGCACAAATACTTTTAATGGAAAAGTTTTTCCGTTAAAAGTATTTGCACAAGAGAGCGTCTACACTGGCATGGATGCTTTTGCGCAAAGCACATCTTTGGCCATACATTTCCACCAGAAACATTGTTTAGCAGTAGCCTAGGGTTTCTGAAACACAGCTGTGAAATGCAAACACTGTAGTAATAAGCAGTGTTCCCTCTAACATTTTCCATCCTTGGGCGGGTTGAAATTTTTATGTGCACCGCCAGTTAACAAAAAAAAAAAAAGCCTAGATATAAATATATATTTTAAACAGCTCGGAGGTATGGAAGACAAAACTTTAAAAACAAGGGATAATTAACAAGGAGCAATGCTTATGATTTTTATTTAATATCAAATAAAAAGAAAATTAACACTACCCTGGGACTACATGTATTTTATCATCCTTTCTAACAACTCAAGCTAGTAAACACACCACAATGTGTATTATCCATACATAGCTCAGCTTTAAGATGTTAAAGCAATCTATGAGTCAACTGGAAACAGTCATGCTCTCCTTGTAAATATTAATACAATGTTTACTGACACTGGTAAGGAGAGAAAAAGGCAAGCACCCAGGCTTATAAAGTTTCTCTGGGAGTGTCAACGCTTAATTTGATTAATAGTGCACAAACATAGAACAGTAAAAATAAGTAATAAAGCAACACAGAAAGCAGATAAAGCCACAAAAGTGAAAACAGGAAGAGAAGTAAAACATCAGGTGGTTGGTGATGGGTATTTTAAATGAATGTTTAGGATCACTGCAAGTCAATCAGAGAGCTGTAAACACAGACACAAGTTATCCTTGCTTAAAACTTTCACATTGTGTGTGTCACCAACTCAAAGGCTACGTGTACACTGCCCAGTCTTGCACAAGAACATATGCAAATGAGGCGTGGCAATGAATATCGTTGTGTCTCATTTGCATACTTAATGAGCTGCCATTTTGCGCAAGGGGCTTTTGCACAAGAAGGAGCAGTCTACGCTTATTTTCAGGCAGAACGGCTCTTGCGCAAAAGCCCCTTGTGCAAAATGGCAGCTCATTAAGTATGCAAATGAGGCGAGGCAATATTCATTGCCGTGCCTCATTTGCATATGTTCTTGAGCAAGACTGGGCAGTGTAGACGTAGCCAAAGAGTAGAAGCTCCAAAGCAGCACTTTAACACATGGCTTCAACTTTTTTAGACAGATCTGTTTTTTAAGAGCTTGCAAATACAGTCTTCAACCTACAACACACCTAGCATCACGCCTAGGATGCCCATTGACTCATAAGAGCCAGAACTATACCATATAGAAAAGATCTGGCCTTAACGTCGCTCCCCAAACAAATTCTAAAATGTAATGGAAATCACTTGCCTGGAATCCAACTCTAATTCAAACACCAAACAAACAAACAGGTTCCATAGCAAAGTTCTTCCAGTTTTAACAATTTACCATGTATTAATTAGTAACACTGGATATTTAAAAAAAAATAAAGATCAGAGTCTTCAGATAGCTACAACACTCCAAAAATCTGTTGAAATAAGGGATAAGGAATCTTTCGGAAAAGGCTTTATTTTCCGCAAGATCAGTGTCTAGACTGGCACTTTTTTCCGGCAAAGCTCCATGCTGTTTTTATGCTAATGAAGCGGCAGCCATTTTTATGCTAATGAAGTGCGGGAGATTTAAATCCCCGCTTCATTAGCAATTGCGATACGCCTAATTTACATCCCTTTTACGAAAAAGGGATGTAGTCTAGACGTAGCCCCTGATTCCATCTATTTGCATTACTTTAAAGATGTGCCTCTTACTGAACCCAAACTTCACTTGGTGTGCTATTTGAAAAACCAAATTCCAGTAGGTGGCTGCCTGCCAGCAACGGTGACTTTTGATGATTGCTGTGTAACTGCAGAGTTCTACATTGTCCACAAAGGCACTCCTATCCTTGGCAGAGATTTATTGGCTGCTTTAAACCTCAGGGTAGTTAATGGACGAATTGATCTTCCTCAGCAAAGCACTCTTGCAGTACACACACCAGTTTCAGCTGGGACCCAAGACCTGGTTGAGGAGAAACTTGGCTGTGCTTATGGGTTTGTGCACAAAGTTAAAATGCGACATAATGTGATGCCTGTATGACAGAAGTTACGGTGCTTACCATTTTCAGTCAGGGAAGCTGTTTCAGAGGAACTTAAAAAACTTGTACAAAAGGACATTATTGAAGAGGTTGACTCCTCGGAATGGGTTTCACCTATAGTGGTGACACAGAAGAAGAATGGAGGCATTTGCCTTTGTGTGGACTTAAGGGAGCCAAATAAAGCTATTGTGACTGACAGCCACCCACTGCCTCACATTGAAGAAGTATTTGCAGAACTCCATGGAGCAAAGATGTTTTCTACTCTTGATTTGCAGAGCACGTACCACCAGGTTACGTTGCATGAAGATAGCAGACACCTCACAGCATTTATTACACGAGGGACTATTTTGTTTTAAACGGGTTTGTACTAGAGCGTCCGTGCCCGTCGGGCCCCGGGGTCTTCAGGACACTCCCCGTGTGGGCACGGCGCCCCACAATACCTAGACGTCCCGCCTCATGGCGGGGGATTCGGGCTCCCGGTCGCGTACTTTGTCGTCACGCGGCCGGCCAGCTGGCAATGCACTTCCCCCACTACTGAGGGGGAGGGAAAGGGGGGCCCGGGCCCGCCCTCACTCACGGGCCCCAGCCCAGGGCCCTAAGGATGCGGAACTAGCTGGCTCCGGTCTGGCTGACGGGGCTCCTGCCGCAACTCGTCAGCCCGCCAGCTCAAACGAGCTCTGCCCTGGGCTGCTTCCTTTCCCTCCTCAGGTGTCCCTCCCCCCCCCCTTCCTCGGGGGTCAGTCACCTTAGGTTCGTCAGTCTGGCGGTCATATACACGCTCGCCTGCCCCTTCACGCCGGGGCTGGCTCTGTAGCCTGGATGGCCACCGGGTCTGGACTCCGAGGGGGGGGGTTTCCGCCGACCTCCCCCTCTCTACAAGCTATCCTCCCCTCCTGCTCGCCACCGCTCGCTCTCCCCCTTCCTAGGCGGAAGGGGTTCCTTTTTAAACCTCCCGCCGGGCTTCCGCCCCCTCCCATGTCATCAGGCGGGCATTCCCACCGCCGCCCGTCCGGCCCCCGGGTTGGCTGTCTGCCCCGTCAGTCCGGGCGGGGAAACTCCGCCCGCGCTAACCCCGCGCTGTCCGCCACCTTGCTGCCGCTTGCCGGAGGGGCGGCCCGCCTTCCCAGCCCTGGCGCGGCTTGCGTGCACGCCGCACACTCCGGGCAGGGCCCCCCCCCCAACGCCTATCAATGCCTGCTCGGCGGCGCCCGAGGGACGGGGGGGGGGGTCGCCCCGTCACAGGGTTCCATACGGTCTTGCATCTGCCCCAAGTGCCTTCCAAAAAATGATGTAATTGATTCTGAAGAATCAACATGGAGTTCAGTGCTATCTGGATGATATTATCGTGTTTGGAAAGACTTCTGAGGAGCATGACAATAACCTGCAGTCTACTAAATTGCATCAGCACAGCAGGCCTCAAGCTCAACTTGTCTAAATGCAAATTTAGACAAACAGAACTCTCCTTTCTGGGGCATACAATTTCACCAGCTGGACTAAAACCTGATCCAGATCATATCCTAGCAATTTCAAAGGCTCCTCCTGTAACAGATTTGCAAACCTTACGTTCCTTCTTGGGTCTAACCTCCTGGTATGCAAAATGTATTCCCAATGACGCTTCTGTCATTGAACTGTTACGAGAATTACTACGGAGAAGTTCAACCTTGGTGTGGACAATGGATGCACAAGCTAGTTTGGAAACTGTGAAAGACTTGATTGTACATAGTCCAGTACTTGCACTATTCAGTCCTGCGTTGCCCACAATTGTGACTACTGATGCTTCTGATTATGGACTTGGGGCTGTCCTCACACAACTTCATGAGGACAACACGGAGAGGACTGTTGCATTTGCTTCAAGGACACTGAGTGATGCTGAGAGAAAATATTCTACAGTTGAAAAAGAAGCACTTGCTTGTGTCTGGGCTATTGAAAAATGGAGAACTTACCTGTGGGGCCGCACATTCAAGTTGCGCACAGACCACAGCCCTTTGACAACATTGCTAACCACAAAAGGACTGGGAAGAGCAGGAAATCATATTGCTAGATGGTCTGCAAGACTACTCTCTTTCAATTACGAACTGGAATATAAGCCTGGAAACCAAAATGTGATAGCTGATTGCCTTTCTCACCTGCCTTTGTCTTCACCAGATGGTCCACTGGAGGATGAGGATGAAGTAGTTGCGCTTATTACAAGCACTCTTACTGCAGTTACAAGAGAGCAATTCCAAGCTGCTTGTTTAGCATGTCCAATTCAACAAAAGTTATGGGAATTTCTGACAAAGAGATGGCCCAGTAACCCTAAAAACCTTGACCCAGTTTTGAAGCCTTATTTTAGAGTTCAGTATGAACTTTCTTTGCTTGATGGCTGTGTGCTATGAGGTGCACACTGGCTACTTGTGCCAGAAGAATTACAGTCAAAACTCATACACCTGGCACACGATACTCATTGAGGAATTGTCAGAAGCAAACAATGATTACGAGATCTGTATTGGTGGCCAGGGATGGACTCCCAAACTGAAGCAATCATAAAATCCTTTGTCACTTGCCAAATGCATGATAAGACAGCAGTGACATGTACCCCACCATTACAACCTGTTCCTCTTCCAGATTCTGCATGGAAAAAAGTTGCGATTGATATCGTAGGACCCTTTGATACTGCACCAATTGACTGTCGTTATGCCATCACTTTAATAGACTATTTCAGTAAATGGCCTGAAGTAGCATTTACATCGCAAATCTCTTCTGCTACAGTAATTAAGTGCCTCTATACAGTTTTTAGCAGGGAAGGTAACCTCAAAGAACTGGTTTCAGATAATGGTAGTCAATGTACTTCCCTGGAATTTGAAACTTTTCTAGCAGAGAGGAACATTTTACATAGAAGATCATCCCTGTATTACCCTCAAGCCAATGGGGAAATCGAAAGGATTGTTAAAGGCAAGACCTGATGCACCAAATGAGGATGCTGTGAGAAAAACAGTTGAACAGAACCAAGAAAAGTATAAGGCTTTCACAGACAAACGGTGGGGTGCTAAGGAACTGAAGTTTGAGTGTGGTTCCTTCGTTAGAGTAAGAAAACCTGGAATTCTACGCAATGGGGACCATAAATTCACATCTCCTCTTAAAATCATTTGGAAGAGGGGACCTTGCACCTATTGACTTTCTGATGGGCGTGTATGGAATGCTTCTTATCTTGCACCTGCCTATGCACCAAGAGGAGAAGAGGCCAACACCCAGTCCATGTTGGATGACTTCACCGTAGCACCAACACAACAAGACATTGCACTAGAAATGGGGTTTGAGAGACGGTCTGTCAGACCCAGACGACCACCTGTCTTGCTTTCAGGGTAATATTTCTGCCAACAGTATAGTGGATTGTCCCATATTTGTTGCTATGGTTAGAACAACAATGTTTATTTTATAATTGAGAGCCCTTCTTAAGAGAGGAGGGAATGTGGTGTTTTGGATATAATAGTGCTTGTAATTATTAAAACTGAGAACATTGGCTGTTGGGAGTCTGGAAACAGGAAGGAGGGAAGAGAAGATTAGCTGGGGGGAGGTGGGGGCTGAGTGAGAGCTACAGAGTGGTGTAGCAGTTTTGTAAAGAGGTTTCACTTTTGGTAAATAAAGTTCTGTTGAAGTTTGTTAGTACCTTAGGGTATGTCTACACTACCCCGCTAGTTTGAACTAGGAGGGTAATGTAGGCATACCGCACTTGCAAATGAAGCCCGGGATTTGAATTTCCCGGGCTTCATTTGCATAAGCGGGGAACCGCCATTTTTAAAACCCCGCTGGTTCGAACCCTGTGCAGCGCGGCTACACGGGGCACGAACTCGAGGTGTACCAGTAGTTCAGAATAGGAAGCCTAGTCCGAACTACCTAGTTCGTGCCGTGTGTAGCCGCGCTGCACGGGGTTCGAACCAGCGGGGTTTTAAAAATGGCGGCTCCCCGCTTATGCAAATGAAGCCCGGGAAATTCAAATCCCTGGCTTCATTTGCAAGTGCGGTATGCCTACATTACCCTCCTAGTTCAAACTAGCGGGGTAGTGTAGACATACCCTTGCTTGCATGATACAACACCAGCCCAGCAGACTGGAGAGTGCTGGGTTTCTCACATGAAACTGCAGCCAAACCCAGCTGCTGTAATCACACCAATCCTCTCCTCTCCCAGCCAGGATGCCCCAAACTCCCCCCTCCAATCCCCCCACAGCCACTTATTGCCCCTCCCCTCCTCCTCCTCATGTCCCCTCCCTACCAGCTGGAAGAGGCAAACTCCGTCTCCAGCATGGAACTGTGGCTGCTGCTGCTGCTGCGGAGGAGGTACCCCTCCCCCAGTAAGGCAGCTCCCTGCGAAGCAGCCCCTGAGCTCCTGGGAGGGGCTCATTAAGCAGCTGTGAGGCCACGCTGATGCCCAGCTTACAGGGAACCTGCATGAAGTGTGTGTGTTAACTGTATGTTGACTGAAGATTTAATACACCTGCATTTAACTGATCTTCAGCATTTGCACGTGTATTCTAATAACAACTAGCAAATTATTAAGTGTGCTTTAGCAGTTTTCTTTTCTTATTTTGGAGTCAATTATGATTTTTCTTTAGGCCCTACATTTTTTGTAGGCCCTAGGCACTGTGCCTACTGTACCTAATGGCTAATGTGACCCCGGGCACATGGGCAGGAGAGCGATCCGGCAGGGCTCTCTGCTGAGCAGTAAGAGGGGCATGGGGAGAAGCAGGTCCCCCTTTCCTCCTCTCCCCTCTTGCCAGGGCCCCAGATCCCTTCTGCTTCCTCTCCACTTCCTGCCCCCTCTCCCCAGGGCACCAGTTCTCTTCTCTCCCCTCCCTATGGCACTGGATCCCTCCTGCACACCACAATCCTTCCTGCCCCCTCTCCAGGGCCCTTCATTCCTCTCCTCCACCCCCCCTCCTGTCATTGCCTGCCAACCTGAAAATGTCTGTGAGCTGTAAGCTATGTGTGGTAGTTTCCTTCAAACCGTTTTCTTTATGAATTACCTCTTCAGGAAAAGGAAGTTGTATTTGGAAATCCAAGTCTCTCCCCTGTGGAGAGAAACCCACCATGAAAAAGGGGAGAGACTGAAATCCTTTACAGGTTTAATTTCATAGAAAGAAATATTGCTTCCTTTTTAACTCTTGAACAAACAACTGTAATGGCCTCATCACATGAGAATATCCCTTAGATCACATGCAGATAAGTTGGCATTCTAACATTAGCTCTTGATCCGGGGTGTGTGTGTGTATGTGCAACAAGAGAGAAGCAGTGGCTGGACAACAACTTGGATTCTCTCCATTCCTAGTAGAGGGTTGGGCTCCCTCACATTTGGCTAAGATTGGGTAGCTACCGACACAGAAGGATATAAGATTGGGGTTTGGCAGGAGTCCTTTTAGTTCTTCATCTTTGATCTTGGCCATTGTGATGTAGTGGGGGGCTGTACACTCTTGTGTCCCTGGATCCACTCTGGTTGGGCATTCACTGGTTGCTGTGTTGTGTGTGACCTCTCCTTGCCTAGGCTGGTCTGCAGAGACTCTGTGTGCGTGTGTGTGTGTGTGTGTGTGTGTGTGTGTGTGTGTGTGAGAGAGAGAGAGAGAGAGAGAGGGACCCAGCAGGGGATGGTCCCTGAGGGAAGGCACGTAGGCTTGTCACAGCCACCTGACACCTGGGCTAGGTGGTGGAACCTGAAACAATGCAAGGGGTGTGGCTGCCTGGGGGCTGAGAGAGGAGTTGCTGGGGGTTGGGGCAGCCTTGGCAGAGGGAAGCATGAAGGAAGCAGACTAAGTCTAGGACGGGGCCTGTGACCCCCTTTCCCCCAAGAGGACTAAGGCTGTCTGCCCTGGCTCCTGTGACAACGTTGAGCCTGCACTGCGCTGTATCTCTGAGAGCAAATAAACCTTATATTCTACGGCCTGACTGAGAGTCACATCTGGCTGTGGATGGGGGTGCAGGGTCGGGGACTCCCCGATGTGCTGTCACAGCCATTACTTACCCTCTTGTTGTCTTTCTCTTCTTTAAAGTGCTACACTGGCAGTAAAGAAGAGCAATACCTCTGTACCATAGCTATAGTTTGGGGAAGGAGTTGGGGCTAACCTAATAAAATGCTACAGTTCTCTCCCACCTTCAGTCTTGAACTTCATTATAGCAAACCCAGCTTGCTGCAGCTATGCCCCAGAGGTCATTTCCTAATTAAACTTCTTGACATGTTAATTATTAGACCCCTGCAAATATGCAGATATTCACTGTCTATCTGCAGGTATCTGAGGATGTGGATGCAGATATCCGTGGCTCATTTTTGCAGATGGGGATATCAATTTTGTATCTGTGCAGGGTTCTGTCAATCATAATGTAAAAGATTATACTAAGTGATTTGCTTCATTATATTGGGTTGCTTCCTTCCTGAAAAGAGGACCAGAAAAGTAAAGAGATGTTTAAAGAAAGCAATAAAATAAATCCCCAAGAAATGTGTTTTAGGCCTGGTCTGCAACGCAGTTTTTAAACCTTGTTTACACTGAAAAGTTATGTCAGTATATGTAGTGAGCAGAGGTGGCTGCTCACAGACCCAAGAAGGGGGAAGAACATTTTTCGTAGGCCTGTGATGGGGTGAGCCTCCCCCGCACTAGACCGGAAGGGATTAACTCCCTGTAGCCTACTGGGCATGCTCCAGCTACTCTGGGATAAAAGAGGGCTACACAGGGCAATTGGGGTGGACTACCAGAGGGAAAGGAGTTTGGTTAGGGGCTCTTGATCAGCTACCACTGCCTCCGCCCCAGGAGCAACCGCAGCCGCCCCAGGAGCAGCAGACCCTGCAGCAGCCACAACCGCAGCAGCCGCAGCCTCAACAACAGCCCCAGCTTGGGAGGACGGCTACAAGGCCCCAACTCGCTGAGCCATGCCCCGAGACCGGAACAATGCCGAGGGACAGTAGGAAGGAGCTCAGGGCAGGGGCTTGGCCTCCAGGAGCTCAGCGTGCTTCGGATGGAATCCCTGCTGAGCAGGCAGCGTGCGCTATCGCTGCCAACAGGACCCTGGCCTGGGACCCAGTGGAGTGGGAGGGCCTGGGTCCCCCTACCGCCCTCACACCACAGCAACCCAGCTCCCAGGCTCGTCGGGAGGCCTACCTGCGAGTCAGGCCTGCAAGGGTGTTCGTACCCTGAGGGAGGGGAGCTGTGTTTGTGACTAGGCCGAAGAGGCCATATTTACCCTGATAGGGGTGAGTTAGACTAGGTCAGGGAGGCCGTATTGACCCTAACAGGGGGTGAACCAGATTTGGAACTAAGCCCGAGAGGCTGAGCTAGCTCTGACATTAGGAGGGGAGAGAAGATTAGCCAGGGGGGCTGAGTGAGAGCTACAGAGTGATGCAGCAGTTTTGTAAAGAGGTTTCACTTTTGGTAAATAAGAGTCCTGTTGAAGTTTGTTAGTACCATGCTTGCATGATACAACAATTTTTAACTTGTCCTTTTGTCGAAAAAGCGTGTTTGTGATGAAAAGTTCATGTTCAGCTTGCTTGGTCAGGAGCAGAATTTTATCTGAGTTGCTTTTGCCAACTCCTTTCCTGATTATTCCTTTCCACAGGTCTGAGTCTCATCCAACATGTGCATTGAAATTCCCCAGAAGAATGATGGTTTCCATCTGAGAGTAGAAACCTTGTCACGGGGGGCGGCACAGTCCGCCGCCCCCGGTCTATTAGTTATCCAGTTGTGCACAATGCACCGCTTACTTTCGCACCTCCTCGGCGGAGTGGGGGGTCCGGGCCCGCCCTCACTCCGGACCCCGACCCAGGGCCCTAACACCGAGAGCGTACCTCTCGGTGGTAGCAGGGGGGCTAGCACCCCAAACACACCTGCTCCCGGGATACATGACCCACCCTGGGTCCTTCTCCACTCCGCCGGCCGCTGCTCCGCTTACCCGGTCGCTCCGTCCTCCGCCTTCCCGTCCGAGACCGCTCCTCCCGCGGCTCCTCTGCCCGTGGCCCGCTTCTCCTCCTCCTTGCTTCCCCCCTTGCCACTCTCGCCCCGGCCCCTTTCTACTTCCCCGCACTTCCGGGTTCCCCCCTCCCCCTCCGTTGTCGCGCCCGTGACGTCACCCGCCGCGCTCTCGGGCGCGCCGTGATGACGCGCCACGGCCTCCCCATCCCCGTTCCTCCCGTCCTCCGGCGCTGCGGCGTCTGCGCCCCTCTCTCCGGCAGCCCCAGCTACCGCTAGCGAGTGGCGGGGCGGTTCTGCCCCGTCACACACCTCCCCCCTTCCTACGGTCTGTCCGCCCCCCGGTTGCTCGTCGTCCGGCAGCCGCGAGAGACAGTCCGCGTTCACATTATCTTTACCAGGTCCGTGTTTAATGTCAAAACGGAAAGGTTGCAAGCTCAGGTACCACCGCATTATCCGCGCGTTGTTATCCTTCATGGACTGCATCCATCTCAACGGCGCGTGGTCCGTCACCAGCGTGAAGGTATTGCCTGTAAGGAAGTAGCGTAAAGAATCTATGGCCCATTTAATGGCCAACGCTTCCTTCTCTATCACGGCATAGTTTCTTTCCCTAGGGAACAGTTTCCGGCTTAGGTAGGCCACGGGGTACTCTGCGCCCTCCTCCTCCTGCGCGAGGACTGCCCCGAGCCCCACTTCGGAGGCGTCAGTCTGCAAGAGAAACGGCTTTTCGAAATCAGGGGGCCGTAGCACTGGATCTGACACCAGGCACTGGCGGAGTGTCTCAAACGCCCGCACCCCTTGGGGCGTCCACACCACCCTCTGGGGTTTCTCTTTCTTTGTCAGGTCTGTTAAGGGGGCTGCCAGGGAGGCGAAGTGCTTTATAAACCGCCTATAGTACCCCGCGAGGCCCAGGAACTGGCGTACTTGTCGCTTGGTGTGGGGTCGGGGGTAATCCCTAATGGCCTGTACCTTGTCTAATAGCGGTTTTAGCCGACCCCTCCCCACCGTATACCCAAGGTAGGATACCTCCCTTTTTCCAAACTGGCACTTCTTGGGGTTGGCTGTGAGTCCGGCCCGTTGGAGCGCCCGCAGGACGGCTCCCAGCTGCTGTAAGTGCTCCTCCCATGTCCTGCTGAAGACGACGATGTCGTCTATGTATGCCGTGGCGTAATCCCAATGGTCTTCTAAGATCTCGTCCATCAGCCTCTGGAATGTGGCTGCAGCGCCGTGCAACCCGAACGGCATAGTGACGAATTGGAATAGTCCAAACGGGGTGGCGAACGCTGTCTTCTCTCTGGCTGTCGGCGCCAGGGGTATCTGCCAGTACCCCTTTGTAAGGTCGATCGTTGATAGGTACTCCGCCCGCCCCAGGCGCTCCAGCATCTCGTCCACCCTGGGCATCGGGTACGCATCGAACTTTGATATCGCGTTCAGCTTACGGAAATCAATGCAGAACCGTATGGCCCCGTCCTTCTTCGGGACCAATACAATGGGGCTTCGCCACTCGCTCCGTGATTTTTCTACCACTCCCCACCGTAACATGTCCTGCAGCTCCTTCTGGACCGTGTCCCACAGTTTTCGGGGGATGGGGCGTACCGGGTCCCTTATCCGTTTCCCCGGTTCTGTCGTAATCTCGTGGTGTGCCATGGTCGTCTTCCCTGGTCGGCTCGTCAAGCTGGCTGCCGCCTGTTGTAGCACCGCCCGGAGTTGTGCCTGTTGGACATGGTTTAGTTCCCTCCCCACGGGGCTAGCCGCCCACGTGACCTCTTCCTCGCCCCAGGGTCCGAACTCGATCTCCGTGCTAAGGGCTTCCACTGGGGGCTCCTCCCGGGGTACCCATCGTTTTAACAGATTGACATGGTACACTTGGCCCTGACGGTGCCTACCCCCTACCTGGACTTCGTAGTCCACCTCCCCGATCCTCTTGGTCACCCGGTAGGGCCCCTGCCACTTGGCTAGTAGTTTGGATTCCCCTGCCGGCAACAGTACCAACACCGGGTCGCCCGGGCTGAAGGTCCTTAGCCGCGTCCCTGCGTTGTAGTGGCGGGCCTGGGTTTCTTGGGCCCTTTTTAGGTTTTCTTGCGCCCACCTGCGTATAGTCCGCATGCGGTCCCGTAACTTAATTACGTACTGGACCGCCCCCAGCGCAGTGGACGCCTGCTCTTCCCATCCCTCCCGCACCAGGTCTAGTATACCCCGTGGGCGTCGGCCATACAATAGTTCGAACGGGGAGAACCCGACTGAGGATTGCGGTACCTCACGTATTGCGAAGAGCAGGGGTGGCAGCAGTTTGTCCCAGTCTCGTGGGTCGTCCTGGACCAGCCTCCGCAACATTGCTTTCAGGGTTTTGTTGAACCGTTCCACCAACCCATCCGTCTGGGGGTGGTAGGCTGCGGTGCGAATCTTCTTTATCTGCAGCCATCCGCACAACTCCTTCATTAGGCGCGATACCAGGTTCGTTCCTTGGTCAGTCAGGATCTCTTTCGGGAGCCCGACGCAGGCGAACATTTTCACCAGCTCGTCGGCTATCGTGGCCGCGTTGGTCTTGCGTAGAGGGATAGCTTCCGGGTAGCGGGTGGCGTAATTGACTACCACCAATATATACTGGTGTCCCCTCCGAGTCCGCTCCAAGGGCCCCACGAGGTCCAGGCCTATCCTCTCGAAGGGTTCTGATACTAGCGGCATGGGCACTAGGGCTGCTCGGGGAACCCGGGCCTCCGCCGTCCGTTGGCACTGGGGACATGATCTACAAAAATTCTTGACGTCCTGGTATACCCCTGGCCAATAAAACCGTTGGAGCACCCGTTGCTGGGTCTTTTCGGTTCCCAAGTGCCCGGCCCAGGGGTTGTCGTGGGCCATCTCCATCACCCGCCACCGGTATGCTTTCGGGACGATTAACTGGGCCTCCCCGCCTGCTGTCTCCGGGACCCGATACAGCCGGTCCCCCCGGATCTCGAAGTGGGGGCCCTGTTCGCCTCGCTGCTGGGTCCCCTCGTTCTCTCCCCGGGGTTCTAGCGCGTTCTCCCAGGCGTGCCGTAGTGACGGGTCCTCCCGCTGCAGAGCTAGGAAGTCGCCGGTGTCGACCTCTAGGTTCGCCCGCGCCTCCTCCCCGTCTAACCCCTGCGGGGGCGTCATCCCCTCCTCCTCTTCCTGGGTGGCCCACGCCTCTTGGGTGCCCCTCCGATCGGTAGGGCCCCGTTCGCTTAGCAGCCGCCGCAACCCAGGCCAATCCCTGCCTAGCAACACGGGGTAGGGTAGTCGGGGCGTCACCGCTACCCGCAGTTCCCCGCCCTGCCTCCCGTCGTGTAACGTCACCCGGGTCGTCGGGTACGGCCGGGTGTCCCCGTGCACGCACTTGATCCAAACCGGTGCCCCCATGTGCCCCGCTCTCCCTAACGCGTTTTTCCGCACGAGCGTCTGTCCGCACCCCGAGTCTAGCACGGCCTCCACTACCTCCCCGTTCAGGCGTACCTGCCTTATCATACGGGCTCGGCTTACCTCTTTCCACGGGCCTTTCCGGGGTCTGGGCTGGCCGTAGGTGCAGTCCATCAAGGGGCAATCCCGGCGGATGTGGCCTTCCTGGCCGCATTGGTAGCACGTCGGTTTTGGCTGGGCCCTTGGCGCCTCCTCCACCTTCTTCCCTGTGTCGGCCCGGGGTTCTCCTTTTCCGTGGTCCTCGGTTCCGCGCCATACCGGGGCCAAACGTCGCTCTGGTCCTCGGGCTGGGGGGCTTCCAGCCCTCGGTCCCGCGCTGTCTCACCCTTCCTTCCCTCTGGGGCTAGGGCCTCCTCGACCCACCGGGCTGGTCCCCGTTCCTACCTTGCCGTGTCCTTCCGGCGTCTCGGCAGCCAAGAAGTGCTCCATGAGCGTCACTGCTTCTTCCAGGGTTCCGGGCAGGTGTCGACGTACCCATTGTTGGCCCTCCGCGGGGAGCACTTGCAAGTATTGCTCGAGCACCACCAAATCGGCCACCTGAGCTGCGGTCTTGGTGGACGGTTCCAGCCACCGCAATCCAGCCTCCCGGATCCACTGGGCGACTGCCCGCGGCCGCTCCCCTGCCACATATTTGGCCGCCCGGAACCTCTGCCTGTATGTTTTGGGAGAAATGCCCAGCTGGTCGAGGATCGCCTCCTTGACCTTGTAGTAACATAACGAAGCCCGGTCGGACAGACTCCGATAGGCGAGCTGGGCTGGGCCGGACAGGTAGGGGGCGAGTATGGTAGCCCAGTGTTCTTGGGGCCAGCGGGCCGCCGTGGCCACCCGCTCGAAGGTTACCAAGAACGCCTCTGCGTCGTCCTCGGCCCCCAACTTGGTGAGCCTGATGGGGAGCCGCGCTGGGCCCGCCGCATCCTCCTCCCCTTCACTGGTGGGTCCGATCAGCCCCGTCCCATCCTTCAGCTCCCTCACCAGCTGCTTCTGTTGCTCTCTAAACTCGGAAGTTAGCTGTCGCAATGCTTCCGTCTGTTCTCTCTGGAGCTGGCGCTGGCTATCCACCAGCCATTCTACGATTTTGTCGGCATCCATAGTGCCGTCGCCTGTTTAAGATGGCAGTAAAATAGAGTGGACACCAACACCCACCACCCTTGCACCCTAAGTCACAGGGGCGTAGCCACCCACATTCTCCACCACGTGTCACGGGGGGCGGCACAGTCCGCCGCCCCCGGTCTATTAGTCATCCAGTTGTGCACAATGCACCGCTTACTTTCGCACCTCCTCGGCGGAGTGGGGGGTCCGGGCCCGCCCTCACTCCGGACCCCGACCCAGGGCCCTAACACCGAGAGCGTACCTCTCGGTGGTAGCAGGGGGGCTAGCACCCCAAACACACCTGCTCCCGGGATACATGACCCACCCTGGGTCCTTCTCCACTCCGCCGGCCGCTGCTCCGCTTACCCGGTCGCTCCGTCCTCCGCCTTCCCGTCCGAGACCGCTCCTCCCGCGGCTCCTCTGCCCGTGGCCCGCTTCTCCTCCTCCTTGCTTCCCCCCTTGCCACTCTCGCCCCGGCCCCTTTCTACTTCCCCGCACTTCCGGGTTCCCCCCTCCCCCTCCGTTGTCGCGCCCGTGACGTCACCCGCCGCGCTCTCGGGCGCGCCGTGATGACGCGCCACGGCCTCCCCATCCCCGTTCCTCCCGTCCTCCGGCGCTGCGGCGTCTGCGCCCCTCTCTCCGGCAGCCCCAGCTACTGCTAGCGAGTGGCGGGGCGGTTCTGCCCCGTCACACCTTCCTTTACATCCTCATCAGCGTCCATTGTTGGCACATAGGCGCTCACAGTAGTTACCCGTTGGTTTTTGGTGATCCTCAGAGCACCATAAGCCACTCATTGATGCCTACAGGCAGCTCAGAGAGGCATCTTATGAGCTTGTTCTTATTAGCAAAGCCTGCTCCATACAATCAAGGTTCATCTAAAGATTTTCCCTTCCAGAAGTAGGTGTACCCTCCTTTCTCCTCCCTCACCTGTCCTTCACCAGCTCTTCTTGTTTCAGACAAGGCAGCAACATAGATGTCAAACCAATTCAATTCACGAGCAATGATAGCCGTACGTCGCTCTGGTCAGTCACTGTCTGAGTTGTCCATCAGGGTACGTATGTTCCAGGTTCCAAAGTTGAAAAGTTTCATACATTTTCGACCTCTGGGGTGGTGATCCTGCTGGATGCGTCTATCCAGCCAGGAGGAGAAGAGGGAAGACTATTTTTAGGGCACTTTTTCTAGCCCCCTCCCCACGTGGGGTGAGCAGAGTGGGTCCTAAAGAGGACTGCTCAATCACGGGTGCAGCAGCTGAGATGCTCAACCTGCCTCAGTCCTTGAGCAAGACGACTGAATCACACACCCACTGCTTGTGTGTTGGTCTGTGACTAGGAACTTCCAGATCTCACCGTCCTGTTCCCATTGCCGCTCGCTGATCGCCACCGGACTTTGACTTGTACAGGTGTTGTTTGCCCCAAAACTGGAAGACACCTGTGCAGGACTTCTTTTAAAGTGGGGAGGTTGGTGCACAATAGTCACTACACTGTCCTTGACAGATAGAGGTCTTGAAACCAATGGCATGGGCACCGTGATGATTGGAGATCCTCTATCTGCTGCCTTCATCTGCCTTCACAGGCATGGTAACATTACACAGCTGTTTCACCTCCATTGTGCAGTTCTCCTCCATCTGCTCTGCCCTTGAGGACTTCTTGGATCACACTTTGTCTGGAACCTCGTCCTTGACTGTTCTGCCATGGGTGACCCTAAGGGAGCACATGACTCCAGGCAGCGTCGCTCTCTGGGGTCATTGGAACATGCAAGACTTTCCACCACTACAAGGTGATGATCTATGGAGAGGCCTATCTCCTAAACTTTATATGGGAGATTTTTCAAAGCCCTAATACAAGTCAGGTACCCAGCTCCCACTGGTTTTCAATAGGAGTTGGGCAACTAATTGCCCTTCGTGCCTTTGAAAACTCTCCTTCATTAACAATATTTTTCACTTACAACATCTTACCGCTGTAGAAAAGTCAATAAGGCCTAGTGTTTGTACTTTGAGAGGAATGACAAGGGGTGTCCCAGGCACTAGGACACCCCGTGACAAGGCCCTACATTTTTCTTGGGTCCTAGGCACTGTGCCTACTATGCGTAATGGATAATCTGGCCCTGATTGTCTCTACATGTGACCATAGAAACTATGCAATATGTAAACCAGACATATGTTTTAATCTTGAAACATGGTGAAATAAGCAGAACCAGTCTCTCTCAGGTACATATACGATATCTATATAATCTTCTTATCTACCATGCAGGTCAATAAGCAACAGACATTTCACTTGCTTGTATGTTACTCAGTCTTTACTCTTTAAAAGGCCTTTGATCTAAATGACACAGTCTCTTTCATGAACAGAAGTTGATCCAATAAAACATATTACCTTACCCAACTTATCTTGTTAATATTCTAGGACCAACAGGACTGCAGTTCAAACACAAATATCCTGGCCACTAGAGGCACTTGGATATTATAGTGCCCAGGACTGCAATTAGAAACCTACTAAAAAAGACAGAAAAGATGAGAAACTTTTGAAAAAGAGAAAAGGCCAGAAAATGTACAGTAGGGGTGGCCAACCCGCGGCTCGCGACCTGCGAAGAAAAAAGTTGCAGCTCCTGATGGAACAGGGATGGAACCCGGAACCGCTCAGGTCAGCTGCTCTCACGGCCGGGCTGCTGTGACCTGCATGCGTGCTCACGACCCGCATCATTCTGCTCAGGGCCCCCAGCGCACTGCGTCATATCCTGCACATGCAGGCCAGGTCACACACAGCATCCAAGCCTGCACGTGCTAGCAGCCAGCCGCTGGGCGCAGGCAGCAGCAGCAGCTCCGGGTGCAGCGGCGGCTCCAGGACCTGGGCATAAGGTTAGTGGGTGAGGGGGATTGGGTTAGAGTGGGGAGGGGAGGTGTCTGGCTCTGGGGGAGGGTAGGGGAAGGGGTGGGGGGGTGCACACAGCGTGCGGGCTGCTCAGCGCATGCGCCCCAGCGCCTGGAAGGAAACGCATGTGGCTGTAGTGGTGGCTCCGCCTCCGGGACCAGAGAATTAGGTTAGTGTGTGTGTGGGGGGGAGGAATTGGTATGGGGGGGTGGTACCTGGCTCTGGGGGGGGATTGGGTTTGGGGGGGTGTGCCTGGCTCTGGGGAAGGGGAGGGGGATTGGGTTAAAGCAGGGGGGGTGCCTGGGGGAGGGGAGGGGAAGAGCAGCCAGCGCGCTTCCTGAGACCTGGAATCCCCAGGTACTGGCCCCAGCTGTCTCTGTCCCCTCCTCCTGGCCAGACGCCTCCCCCCCCCCCCGCCCATTGTGGTCCACTGTGACCCCTAGATCCCCTTCTGCAGTACTCCTTCCCAGACAGTCGCTTCCCATTCTGTATGTGTGAAACTGATTGTTCCTTCCTGCGTGGAGCACTTTGCATTTGTCCTTATTAAACTTCATCCTGTTTACCTCAGACCATTTCTTCAGTTTGTTCAGATCATTTTGAATTATGACCCTATCCTCCAAAGCACTCGCAACCCCTCCCAGCTTGGTATCATCTGCAAACTTAGTAAGCGTACTTTCTATGCCAATATCTAAATAGTTGATGAAGATCTTGAACAGAGCCGGTCCCAAAACAGACCCCTGTGGAACCCCACTTGTTATACCTTTCCAGCAGGATTGTGGACCGTTAATAACTACTCTCTGAGAACCATTATCCAGCCAGTTATGCACCCACCTTATAGTAGCCCCATCTAAGTTGTATTTGCCTAGTTTATTGATAAGAATATCATGCAAGACCATATCAAATTCCTTACTAAAGTCTAGGTATACCACATCCACCACTTCTCCCTTATCCACAAGACTCGTTATCCTATCAAAGAAAGCTTTCAGATTGGTTTGACATGATTTGTTCTTTACAAATCCATGCTGGCTGTTCCCTATCACCTTGCCACCTTCCAAGTGTTTACAGATGATTTCCTTAATTACTTGCTCCATTATCTTCCCTGGCACAGAAGTTAAACTAACTGGTCTGTAGTTTCCTGGGTGTGTTCTTATTTCCCTTTTTATAAATGGGCACCAGGTTTGCCCTTTTCCAGTCTTCTGGAATCTCTCCTGTCTCCCATGATTTTGCAGAGATGATAGCTAGAGGCTCAGATACCTCCTCTATCAGCTCCTTGAGTATTCTAGGATGCATTTCATCAGGCCATGGTGACTTGCAGGCATCTAATTTTTCTAAGTGATTTTTAACTTGTTTTTTTTAAATTTTATCTTCTAAACCTACCCCCTTCCCACTAGCATTCACTATGTTAGGCATCCCTTCATCATCAGACTGCTTGGTGAAGACCAAAACAAAGAAGTCATTAAGCATCTCTGCCATTTCCAAGTTTCCTATTATTATTTCTCCCTCTTCACTGAGCAATGGGCCTACTCTGTCCTTGGTCTTCCTCTTGCTTCTAATGTATTTATAGAAAGTCTTCTTATTTCCCTTTATGTCTGTAGCTAGTTTGAACTAGTTTTGTGCCTTTAGAATCTCTAAACTGTTGATTTATTTTGCATGTTTTTTGACAGAAGTACAGATGAAGATGATAAGTACATCTACAGTAAGTAATTAAGTGAATTATACTGAGAGGACATAGACACAAATCTTTTTGAAGAGAAGTGAAACATTTCATTCATTTTATCAAAAATGATGAGGTCTGTGCTTTGAGATCACCAGTTGATCTGTATAGACTTGTACATGGTGGTTTGCAGGCAACCTTTCCAAATGTAGAAATCATTCTGAAAATATTTTTAACGATACCTGTCACAAATGCTTCTGGTGAGCATTTTTTCCTGTACTGAAACGAGTTACAAATTATTTGCAAAACACAATGAGTCAGGAACATTTGACAAGTTCAGCAATATTGACAATTGAAAGTGCCTCTTTACAAAATATTACTTACGATGACTTAATTGATGATTTTGTAAAGAAAAGGTGTAGAAAGAAAGCTATATGAATACATTTTTTTTCAAAATGAATAAGTTAAGAACATAAGAACGGCCGTACTGGGTCAGACCAAAGGTCCATCTAGCCCAGTATCCTGTCTGCCGACAGTGGCCAGTGCCAGGTGCCCCGGAGCGGGTGGACTGAAAACAATGATCAAGCGATTTGTCTCGTGCCATCCCTCTCCAGCCTCTGACAAACAGAGGCCAGGGACACCATTCCTATCCCCTGGCTAATAGCCTTTTATGGACCTAACCTCCATGAAATTATCTAGCTTCTCTTTAAACTCTGTTATAGTTCTAGCCTTCACAGCCTCCTCTGGCAAGGAGTTCCACAGGTTGACAACCCCACGAAAGCTGGTATCATAGGAAATGCTTCATATTTTGATGCTACCTGCTGCACTCACAGGTATTGGGTCCCAGTGATGTAGCCCCACTTGATCATTGCATCTCTACACCAGCCAACTCCAGCATGGAGTTGATTTAAAGCAACAGTCTGTAATCAGGGCTGATCCTGCACTGGGTGGTAGGTCCTTGACTGGTGGGAACTGGAGTCCACAGATTAGAGGGTCATACTCTACTCTTGTTTACCATAGCTGAACCCTTGTCTGTTTGAGTTAGGGGGTTAATGGTGGTGAGAAAAATTAGTTGTGACTTCAGTTGACCCAGCATCAGTGTTACATCACATAGTGGATGTCTTAGATGTGTGGATGTCTTGGATCTGTGCACTGCCTTCTGCACTCGACTCTCCTAACAACATTCCAGTTTAGCTACTACAGAAAGATCGTTGTGGATAGTTCTCTGAAAACATCCACTCAATGTGCAGCAGCAGTTAAAAAAAAAACCCAGAATGTTAGGAATCATTAAAAAAGGGCTAGAGAATAAAACGGAGAATATCTTATTGCCTCTATATAAAACCATGGTACGCCCACATCTGGGATACTGCATACAGATGTGGTCGCCTCATCTCAAAAAAGATCTATTGGCATTGGGAAAGGTTCAGAAAAGGGCAACAAAAATGATGAGGGGTTTGGAATGGGTCCCATAATGAAGAGAGATTAAAAAGACTGGGACTTTTCATCTTAGAAAAGAGGAGACTAAGGGGGGATATGATAGAGGTTTATAAAATCATGATTGGTATGGAAAAACTGAATAAGGGACAGGTGAGCAAAGCCCACGGGTAAGTGGAGAACATGGAGACCTGGGAGATGGGTCAGAAATGGGAGGGAGCGTGGGCTATAATGGCAGAGAGAAAGGAGGGTCAGGGCAAAAGTGGGAGGCAAGATCAGATAAGTATTTTAGATGCCTATATACAAATGCGAGAAGTATGGGTAATAAGCAGGAAGAACTGGAAGTGCTAATAAATAAATACAACTACGACATTGTTGGCATCACAGAAACTTGGTGGGATAATACACACGATTGGAATGTTGGGATGGAAGGGTACAGCTTGCTCAGGAAGGATAGACGGGAAAAAAGGGAGGAGGTGTTGTCTTATATATTAAAAATGAACACACTTGGACTGAGGTGGAGCTGGACATAGGAGACGGAAGTGTTGAGAGTCTCTGGGCTAGGCTAAAAGGGGTAAAAAACAAGGGTGATGTCATGCTAGGAGTCTACTACAGGCCACCTACCCAGGTGGAAGAGGTGGATGAGGCTCTGTCCTTGTCTTCCTCTTGCTTCTAATGTATTTATAGAAAGTCTTCTTATTTCCCTTTATGTCTGTAGCTAGTTTGAACTAGTTTTGTGCCTTTGCCTTTCTAATCTTGCCCCTGCATATCTGTATTGTTTGCTTATATTCATTTTGTCCTAGTTTCCACTGTTTATACCACTCCTTTTTGATTTTTAGATCATGGAAGCTCTCCTGGTTAAGCCAAAGTGGTCTTTTGCCATACTTACTATCTTTCCTACACGGCAGAATAGCTTGCTTTTGGACCCTTAGTAATGTCCCTTTGAAAAATTGCTAACTCTCTTCAGTTGTTTTTCCCCTTAATCTTGCTTCCCATGGGATCTTACCTACCAGCTCTCTGAGCTTACCAAAATCTGCCTTCCTGACATCCATTGTCTCTATTTTGCTGTTCTCACTTCTACCCTTCCTTAGAATCATGAACTCTATGATTTCATGGTCACTTTCACCCAAGCTGCCTTCCACTTTCAAATTCTCAGCCAGTTCCTCCCTGTTTGTTAGGATCAAATCTGGAACAGCTTCCCCCCAGTAGCTTTCTCAACCATCTTCAATGAAGTCCAAGAACTTATTGGACAGTCTGTGCCCCGCTGTGTTAGTTTCCCAACAGATGTCTGGATAGTTGAGGTCCCCCATCACCACCAAATCCTGTTCTTTGGATGATTTTGTTAGTTGTTTAGAAAAAGCCTCATCCACCTCTTCTACCTGGGTGGGTTGTCTGTAGTAGACCTCTAGCATGACATCACTCTTGGTTTTTACCCCTTTTAACCTAACCCAGAGACACTCAACACACGTCTCCTACGTCCATCTTCACCTCATGCCTGCCCAACCTGATTAGTTTCTGTGATGAGGTAACTGGCTCTGTGGACATGGGGAAGTCAGTGGATGTGTGACACACCTTGACCATAGCAAAGCTTTTGATACGGTTGTGCCGCCCCCGCTCCCCCCATGCTTTTGGAAATGGACTCATGGACATGAATATACATAACTCAAAGGTGGTTTGAGCAAATTATTTCATGTAACCCATCGATCTTCATGCCATGATCTGCTGGTTCTGTTGTATGTAGCATTTGTGTGTGGAAAATTAGACACATGGATGGGGAATACTTGGTGAGTTTCAAATGTGAGAATGGGAGACATGGGGGGTGTTACCTGCAACTTCTAGATGAGCCACTGTTAAACAATCTTTTGTCCTTAAGTCTGAGCAGTGGTTGGGAGGGAGTGGCCTCAACTCCTTAGCAAAAGGAATAGGAAAGGAGAGGCCTGGGTCTCTTGGCTGGGCTGCACCTGAAGGAAGGGGCCTGAGACCCCAGGGTGGGGAAGAGAGCCCTGGTTTGGAGGGGCAGCTGGAAAAGAGGTTTTAGGGTGAGTTTGAGTAAGTTTGCACTGAGGTTTCAGCGTATAATTAGCCAAGCGGTTTTGTTTCTTTTCATTTGTAACCTACTCTGCCCTGCCTGCTTTCACTTATTACCACTTAAATCCTCCTGCTTCCACTTAATTAAACCGTTTTTATTTTCCATCAGACCCAGTGTAAGCCATTGTTACCTGGGGGGGCAACCAGTGTGCACATTCCCCCTTTCATTGCTAAAGGGGGCTGTTACCATTTTGCCTTAACCCACCCCGAGTTTGGGTGGGAAGTCGTCCCGCGATTACAGTTTTCTCCCAAATAAAGGGGGTATTCCCAACTTCTGTATCTATAAATAAATTGAATTTGGACTCGTTTATATCCTCCGGCCCGGGAACGGGACTCGGGCCCTCCCTCGCTCCGAGTCCCGACCCAGGGCCCTAAGACAGGGACACTTGTCCTTGCTCTAGTGAAGGGGGTCAGAACCCCTAAACCCTCCACTCATGGGGTCCACAACCCTGCCCTGGGCCACGTCTTCCCGGGTGGCATCATACTCCCCAGTGTGGGGATAGACTTACTGTCGGCCGACGCCTCCGGGGTGCCGATGGCCGTTCGCGCTCATCGCTGCCTTCCCCCTCTCGCTCCTGCCCTTGGCCCTTTTGAAAGGGCCGCGGTTCGGCGTCCCTCTCTGGCCCCGCCTCCCCGTGCGCCCTCCCGCCCTTCCGGGATTCCCGAGTGACATCACTCGTGACGTCACCTCTGTGCGCCGGCCCGGCCTGACGCCGTGGCGGCCCCGGACACAACCGGCGCGGATCCAGACTCCTCGGGGGCCGGTCTGCCGCTGCCCGTCCCCCCCCCCCCCTTTGACCTCTCTCCCACCTGCCCGGCGTTCGTCTTAGTGCGGGGCGGTACGGCAAAGCCAGCTGCCCCGTCACAGGGGCTTACCTAGTTCTTCGGGGTTTGATCCCATCTGGGGAGTGCTCTCTCAGGAGGCTGGGCCCTAAACTGCACTCTCCTTGGACCTGAAGTGGTTCAGTGGATCAGTGTCTGTGCTGCTTCTTGGTGGGGGCAGGGAACTCAGCTCGGGGCCTTGGCTGGGGGAGACCAGCGGAGCTGGCCCAGCAGGACCGGGTGGTGAGGAGCCCCAGAGAGCAGGAAGGCGAGTGGCAGTGGCCGTGTCAGCACCCCGGGAGGCACCCCCAAGGGGTTGTCTGTGACTGCACCCCATCACAACGGTCTCCCACAATATTCTTGTCAGCAAGTTAAGGAAGTATGGATTGGATACAGGGTAGTGATCAACGGCTCGATGTCAGGTTGGCGGTTGGTTTCTAGCGGAGTGCCCCAAGGATCGGTTCTAGGGCCGGTTTTGTTCAACATCTTTATGACCTGAATGAGGGGATGGATCGCACCCTCAGCAAGATTGCGGATGACACTAAGCTAGGGGGAGAGGTAGATACAGTGGAGGGCAGGGATAGGGTCCAGAGTGACCTAGACAGATTGGAGGATTGGGCCAAAAATCTGATGAGGTTGAACAAGGACAAGTGCAGAGTCCTGCACTTGGGACCGAAGAATCCCTGCTTGGGACTGAAGAATCTCTGCTATTTCTGACCCATCTCCCAGGTCTCCACGTTCTTCACTTACCTGTGGGCTTTGGTCACCTATCCCCGTCGAACCTAGTTTAAAGCCTCCTCACTAGGTTAGCCAGTCTGTATCCAAATGCAGTCTTCCCCTTCCTCGAAAGGTGAACCCCATCCCTGCTTAGCAGTCCTTCCTGAAACAGCATCCTGTGGTCGAGGAAGCCAAAGCCCTCCTGGCGACACCATCCTCGCAGCCAGGCATTCACCTCCAGGATGCACATGTCTCTGCCCGGGCCCCTACCTGCGACAGGAAGGACCCAAGAGAATACCACCTGCACCCCAAACTCCTTCACCCGTACTCCCAGAGCCCTGTAGTCACTCTTGATCCGCTCAGTGTCACACCTCGCAGTATCATTAGTGCCCACATGGATGAGTAGCATGGGGTAGTAGTCAGAGGGCCGGATAATCCTCGACAATGCCTCCGTAACATCTCGGATACGGGCCCCCGGCAGACAGCACCTCCCGAGATGAAATGTCAGGGCGACAGATGGGCGCCTCCGTCCCCCTCAGAAGAGAGTCTCCGACCACCACTACCCTACATTTCCTCCTCGCAGTGGTGGCAGCAGACCTCCCAGCCTTGGGGGTACGAGGCTTCTCCTCCTCTGGTGCTAATAAATAAGACTCCCCCATCTTGGAGTCCAGGGGGAATCTTCAAGGTCCAGGACTATAACCAGACATCAATCTGACTCTTAAAAAAGAGTAACAGTTTCCCTTTATTAGGTTTCTTGGCACACTCATTTCATTCTACATGAACCTGGTTATCCTTGTGTTGGGATTAACCCAAACAAGGCCTTGTTGCTGAATACATGCTCTGAGTTTGTTTTATGGACTTCACTTGGAATTCATTATACCACATCAGATCGCGTCAAGATGAATTCAGTGGAAGTATGTTGACTTAAATCCACTAAAGATCTGGCCCCTTGTCTTTTGATGATACTTCTACAATCTGGGAATTGAAATGTGGCTGGTAAATTAGCATGCATAGAATTTGGCACATGAATGGCTTTTGGAGTCTTAAAAAAACCCCATGGAAAACCATCAAAAAAAGTAAATAAACTCAAATACTTGAAGTGTACAAACAATAAAGTCCATGCACATCCCTAACACACATTTCCTTTAAAAGTTCTCTTCTCTTAGAATCTGTTTCCTATTAAATGACATTCTGCTTTTAATTATGATGAAAAGTCTCATAAATTTTCACTCATCTCCATGGCTATAAATAAGCACAAAGTACCCTGGCTGGCTAAATGTCAGTCTATGAGGCTCACAGAGCAAATTGGCAACATAACAGATACACAAGAGCACCCCTTTGTTGCAAAGACATGAGCGTAAGTGGTTGACGTTGATTTACATAAACCGACGAGCATCAAGCTGACGTGGCAAGACTCAGATCCCCATGAGGGATGGGCCATATGACTCATCTCTGATTTTTACCACATTTTTAAAATTTTCCCCCTGAAATGGGGTGGTAGGAATCCTATCTCTAGTCTGACTAGAAAGCCATGATTGTAATACAAACACATTGCCAGAAAGTCCCCCTATTAAGCACGGCCGCATAAGATAGCCTAGCTGCCCACAGCCCTGCATCCTGGAATAAAGAGCTGTCCTAAATCCATCTTGAATTTGGTAGCCTGGAAAGGATTACATTCTGCTGAAGAGGAAAGGCAGAGGATTTTGAGGAGATCTGGTCTTTATTTCTGGAGCTTTAAGATTAAGAATGGCCTAAGGTGGTTACGTTGTGTGTGTGTGTATCAGATTTTTCTTATGTAACAGGTGTTTCATTGTCTGCATCTCAGCTGCTTTTCACGTGATTGTCCTATGCCCTCTTTTCCCACATTTCCAGTCTTCCCTTAATTCCCTTTCTGTTAACAAAACAAAACAAGACTAGCAATTCATCTCAATCAAAATCTAGTATAATTATTTGATGTTACTGTTGCACTAGACCAGTGTTTCTCAAAGTGGTCCGTAGACCCACTCTAAGAAAGCTGCTAACTGGCCGCTCTGCTTTGTTTGCTTACTGGCTCCAGAGCCACGGAGCCTCGTGGCTCCCATTGGCTGTGGTTTGCCATTTGCAGCCGTCAGGGTGCAGAAGATGGGGGCCCGCAAAGAGCTTAAAAAAACAAAAAACACACCTTTGCCTCTATAGGCACTGGTTACAAAAAAAAAAACTTCCCCCCAGAATCACAATACACAGGTTTTGGGGGATCACTGCCACCATCAAGTGATTTTTATCCCTAAAAACTGGGGGTGAACACTTGAACCCACCCCCAGGGGTACCCCAAGCTCTTTTGTCCTAAAAGAGCTTGGGAAAAGAAAACAGACTGAGAGGTCAGCTACTAGAGACAGCAGCTTGTTTTTCTGAGGCAGACATCCCCCACTACTGAGAACAGCCTCTCTCCATCCTCTTTGGAACCTCCCTTCAGGAAGTTGAAGGCTGCTATCAAATCCCCCCTCGCTCTTCGCTTCTGCAGACTAAACAGACCCAAGTTCCTCAGCCTCTCCTCATAGGTCATGTGCTGCAGCCCCCTAATCATTTTGGTTGCCCTCCGCTGGACCCTCTCCAATGCGTCCACATCCTTTCTATAGTGGGGGGGCCAGAACTGGACACAATAATCCAGGGCTGCGTCTAGACTTGCAAGTTTTTCTGCAAAAGCAAGTGCTTTTGCGGAAAAACTTGCCAGCTGTCTACACTGACCGCTTGAATTTCCGCAAGAACACTGGCGATCTAATGTAAGATTGTCAGTGTTCTTGCACAAATACTATGCTGCTCCCGCTCGGGGAAAAGCCCTCTTGCGCAAATGCTTTTGCGCAAGAGGGCCAGTGTAGACAGGTAAAAACTGTTTTGCGCAAAAAAGCCCCGATGGCGAAAATGGCGATCGGGGCTTTCTTGCGCAAAACCGCGTCTAGATTGGCACGGACACTTTTCCGCAAAAAGTGCTTTTGCGCAAAAGCGTCCGTGCCAATCTAGACGCTCTTTTCCGCAAATGCTTTTAACGGAAAACTTTTCCGTTAAAAGCATTTGCGGAAAATCATGCCAGTGTAGATGCAGCCCAGATGTGGCCTCACCAGAGCCGAATAAAGGGGAATAATCACTTCTCTGGATCTGCTGGCAATGCTCCTCCCAATGCACCCTAATATGCCATTAGCCTTCTTGGCTACAAGGACACACTGTTGACTCATATCCAGCTTCTCATCCGCTGGAATCGCCAGGTCCTTTTCTGCTGAACTGCTTCTGAGCCTCTGGGCGGGGTTCATTAACCAGTTGGGAGGCTGCACAGCTTACAGGGAACCTTGTCCACATCCCGTGTGAATACCCTTATCTACTAGGCTAAAAGTTACAAGGGTGGTTTTCTTCTCTGGCTGTTTGATATAGATTTAGAAGGCCTCTGAGCATGTCTAGTGTATTGGGTCCTGAATGCAATTTAGATGGCTCAATGTCCATCTTCAGAGTCGCTCTTGTGTATCTGGCCCTTGGCCTTTCTATGCCTCTGTCAAGTTATTGGGTTTTAACATGAGTAGGCAGATCATTGTTGCACCCACTAGCGTGTGTTTGCCCCAAATCTGGGGCAAAGTGGGCCATGTGGGATGTCAAATGAAAGCTTATGCTTTGCTGACTCTGTCTAGGCTACTCATGTATTTGTACAATGTGTGCGTAAAGTTATGAATATGGGCTTTGTATTTATATTTTACATGTTTTCTGCTGGGAGGGGCAGTTGCTTGATACTGCATGGACAATGGCTCTTGAGTGTCGCCAATTGATGCCCTGAGGAGCATACAATTGCCCCTTGCCTAAGGATGACACACCTGAGGACTCTGGCTCCTTGCCTAAAAAGGACAGAAAACTGGTTTGTGGGTCATGGGATCAGCCCATTTTGGGAGGCACCAGCACCCAGGAGAAGAAGATTATAAAAGTACCATAAAGGTGCCTCCATCTTGTCTTCAATCCTGCTCCTGATTCCAGAAGCATCCTTGCTAAGGACACAGGGCCAGGAAGGATTGCTGACCCATCCTGGCATAGGATGTACTCCAGAGACTTTTAAGCTGGCAGTTTGTAACATCTCTGCTAAGAGCCTGCATCAAGAACTTGGTGACTGGTGTATGTAATGTGCTTTCTTTAGCAATCTCTCTCAACCTTTTCTTTCTTTTATTAATAAACCTTTAGATGTTAGATTCTAAAGGATTGGCCCAGCGTGATCTTGTGGGTAAGATCTGAGGTGTAAATTGACCTGGGACTGTGGTTGGTCCTTCGGGACTGGGAGAACCTGTTCAGAGTTGGTGAGATTGGTTTTATAACCTCTAACCTGTATAAGGTCTGGGTCTGGCTGTGGCACAGGGAACGCTGGGGTGTCTAAGGGGATTGGCTCGTGAGGCTTCCTGCTGGCCAGATTGTCAGCTGAAGTGCTCCGTGTGACTGATTTGGTGCCTTATAGGGAAGGACTCCAGACTTGGGCTGTAAGTAGCCCTGGTTTTGAGCAATTCGCCCTGATCTAACCCTCACAGTGGTGCCCAAACCAGCCTGATATATTACAGCCTCAGTTCCCCATCTGTAGAATTGGAATAAGAGCACTTTCATTCCTTACAGGTGTGTTCTAAGGGTAAGTACATTAAAGATTGTGAACTGCTCAGATATTATGGTGATGGGAACTATGCAAACTTTATAGATTAAAAAATACAAATCTCTCGCTCTATAAAAAAAAATTCCTGTGGCCTAGAGTGACGTCATGTCACTCTGCATCCTGCCTGCCTCCTCCCTCCCTCTCCGGTGCTCTGGGGGAGAGAGACAACCCCCCCGCCCCCGCCCCCGCCCCCGCCAGCAGCTGGGGGGAGAGCCTGGCAGTCGGACGGGGGGGCAGGCTGGGGCTGCCACACCTCAGCCCGGCCCTCCCCTGTGGCCGGCAGGAGAGCTGGGGCTGCCTACCCCCGGAGAGATGGGGGTTGGGTTGGCGAGCGTAGCAAGCAGGGGGTGCAGCCCCCTTAGTAAAAGCTATCCCCAATTATAAAATCTGTTATGATTTATCATCTAAACAATCAAAAGGGATATTTCTGTCGACAAAGATACTGTCGACAAAGCTTCTGTCAACAAAGAGCGTCTAGACTACATCCAGTTCTGTCGACAAAGCAAGCCGCTTTGTCGACATGACAGTGTAGACGCAAGGGACAGTGTAGATGCAATAACGCCTTCTATCGACAGAACTCCGTCGACAAAAGGCGTTATTCCTCGTAGAATGAGGTTTACAGCTGTCGACAAAAGTGCCGAGTTCTGTCGACGTTATCTCGACAGAACTCAGCGGCAGTGTAGACGCAGGTATAGTTTTGTCGACAAAAGTCCACTTTTGTCGACAAAACCCTGTAGTCTAGACACACCCAAAGAGAGTAACTCTTGATAGAAGCTCTGAAAATCCAGCTAAAAGTCTTTGGCACAACCATAGTTTTGTCATGATTCTCCTCCTCTATTCTCCCCCTCCAGCAAGTTACAAGCAATACAACCAGGCAGGCCACCTCACCCCGTAGTCTATCCCCAGCTATAGCCTCTCTTGGCCGAGCGTACTGGCTCAGTGGCCTAGTCTGTCATACCCCGATCAGCGGGGTAATAAGGCCCAGTGGCCGAGTCTATACTGTGTTAGATTGACTCCCCGCTCTGGGGGTCAAGGGAGGTGGGGGTAGGGGTGCCCAGGCCCTCCCTCTCCACCGGGCCCCAGCCCCTGTCAGTGGTAGGTGGTTCCCACCACTAGCTCAGTGGGGAATCCACTCGAAACACACTGAGTCCGCCAGGAGGCCTCCCTGCCCCGGGCTGGCTGCTTCCTACCCCAGTCCACTGGCCAGCGTAGTCCCCACCTGTGACAGCTGATGCTGTGGCTAGGCCAGTGGGGGCGGCTGCTCCTGTGCTCCGGCAGGAGCTCCTTCCCCTCCTGTGGTCAGCCCCGACTGAGCTGCTCCACCAGCCTTTATACTAGGCCTGCAGTTGGAACATGCCCGGCAGGGCTGTGCAGGAGGGGCCTTCTCAGCCCAGCAGGCCTGGTTAACCCCTCCCGGGCCAGTGCGGGGTTGGTACACCCCGTCACAGTCAGGAACAAAGGAAGAACTTTTGAAAACAAAATTAGAGTGACAGGATGACTCAAGGGTATTGGTAAAGGGATAATAAAGCCTTTCAACTCTGAGGTACATCTGCACTGCAGAAAAAAAACCCAACTTCATGGCAGCAAGTGTGAGTATGCGTCAACTGACTCAGGCGCATGAGGACCAGGGCATATGCACTACAGGGTTAACAATTGCAGTCGAAGGGTGTGTCTAGACTACAGGGTTTTGTCGACAAAATCTGCATTTGAGGCTTGCAGTCCTGTGGCAGCTCACGAGGATTTGCTGGATTTCCTCAGGGTGCTCCACTTCTGCAGGCATCAACCAATTTCCATCCATGCATGAAGATGGCATGTGTGGACATCTGGCTGGGTGCATCTACCCGTTCTGCTGCGTGAGCAGAGATCGGACTGGAGGGAGGCAGTATGGTGGATGTACACTCATCTGCAGCAGGTAAGGATACCAGGTCTGTCTGGGCCAGCTCGGGTCTATGAGTATGACTCTGGCTTTGTCCTGCTTGATTTTCAGGATAGTGCGTTGGATCAGTGGGAAAGGTGGGAATGTACAGGAGGGGTACTTCCCATTTTACACTGCATGCATTCCCCCAAGGACCTATGTCTGCTCTGGAGCAGTAATACGGGCACTTCCTGTTCTTGTGGATGGCAAATAGGTCTACCAGCAGAAATCCCCACTTCTGAAATAGATGGTTCAGTACTGTGGGGTTGATCTCCCACTTGTGTTTGTGTGGGAAGTTTCTGCTGAGACTGTCTGCCAGGGCATTATCCTTGTCTGGGAGGTAGGTTGCTATAAGTGTTATGTTTCTCAGGATGCACCATTCCCATAGTTTCACCACTCCCTGAGATAGCCGGTAAGATCAAGCTCCCCCTTGACAACTGATATAATACATTGTTGTGACATTGTCCGTTTGATTCAGAACAAAACAGTCCAGATACTGTGGCAGGAAATGAACACAGACATTGCACACTGCCCTGACTTCAAGTGTATTAGAAGTCTGGTGGGCAGGCATCCCAGCTCAGTTCCACCTTGTGCCGGGTCCAGGAGCTCAGCCCCTCCCGCCCCTCCCCCGGATAGGGGCTGCTGCCACTCCATGCTGCTGCCTCTGTATCAGAGGCAGCAAGACAGGGCGACAGGCAGCCAGTCCGCGAGGGTAGCTGGTTTTTAAACTGGCTCTCCTTGTGGACCAGCTCCCACCCCACAGAGGCAACAGTGTGGAGTGGCAGGGGGCTCCTCAGGATTGGGGCTGGAGTGCGCTGGCTGCCGTCCCCACCCCCAGGGACTATAGAATAGTTGAGTAACTGATAAGAATTCATGAGGTTAATCAACTATTCAATTAACCGATATTTAACATCCCTAGTCTCCAATACATTCCAAGAATTTGCTGGATAATATTTGTAAGTGATCTGGAAGAAAGAATACTAAAACAAGTGATAATTAACAAAGTGCATGACTTCTGGAAAAGTGGTCCTTCCTTCCTCAGATGCAGAAATTGGATGTTTTCTCAGCAATCAAGGATTATGCCCCATTTGTGAAGTATTTTGTTGAAAGTTGCTCCTCAGTACTCCTTGATTTTGCTTTCCACTTCTGATTTATGTGAGCAAGGGTTTGATTCTTTTGAGTTACTTTAGGGCTATATCTTGCCATGGACTTTTAAATAGATCTCAGCATTGATATTAATGGATGGCTTTGCTTTTAAATGATAGCACAATATGGCCAAACTCTCTCTATAGATTTTGTGATAAAAGCCAATGGGTCAATTTATTGCACTGTTGCTGTCAGCCCAGTCCTGTATACTGGACAGATGCCCATGCGAAGGAAAAAAGAAATCTTTCTTTGGTCACTTATGCTGAACTACATTGAGGCCAGGAAAGCAACTCTCTGCCACTGTATTTGAGCCAGGGCCTTCTAATGCAGTTGGCTACTGTAGACTGAGAGGACCACTGTCAGGCCAGGATCAGTCACTCAATTCCTCGGAAAGACGAATACGAGGTGGAACCTCGGGAGGCCAATCACCTAACCCGGCCAGCAGGTAGATGGTAGACTGATGCTCAGAGTGAGTGTGCTGCTGGACCCATCTTTATACCCATAGGGGCCCGTATCCTCTTTCTTATCTAAGATGCCAAATTGTACTGGTCCGTCTTTGTGACGCCAGTTCTTACAAGGGAATTTCAAATAATTTACACTCGTAAGAGAGAGATAACTAAATTAGGAGTACTGGACATTCTTTGCTGGGCGGGAGATTCCTCCCCCCAGACGAGTGTGTGTTCATATCAATATGGGTTACAGTCAAGGGCACTCCTCGGCAGCCTCTTGGTCAGCGATTAGTTTGACCACCCTCTTATCTCTGCTTACAGTTGTCCAGGGTCACTGTGAGCTAGCATATCCGGGCCTCCTGTCAAGGCTTCAAAGACTATGCCGATTTTACTGCTCTGTGTGCCCTGTATGCTTCCAGGCAAGCAAAGACGGATGTTATAAGGGGGGTTCCTGTCTGGCTACACTACCATGCCTCCAAGGAATTTGGGGCACGAAAGTGGACTGAACAAAGAGAAGATCATGAGTAAATAAAGGGAAAAGAGTGAATCTAGTCACGATCAGGGTATTTTTTTAAACAACCAGTGGAGCCCTTGGACGATCGAGATGCTAAAGACGGTCATTGCAGAGAAGCTAAATGAGTTCTTTGCTTTGGTCTTCACGGATGCTAGGGAGATTCCCAAACCTGGGCCATTCTTTTTAGGTGACAATTCTGAAGAATTGTCCCAGACTGAGGTGTCATTAGAGGAGGATTAGGAACAATTTGATAAACTTAACAGTAACAAGTCACTGGGACCAGATGGCATTCACCCAAGAGTTCTGAAAGGACTCAAATGGGAAATTGTGGAACTATTAACTGTGGTCTGTAAGGGAAGGTTACTCACCAGGTGCAGTAACTGGAGTTCTTCGAGATGGTTGTCCCCATGGGTGCTCCACCTTCAGGTGATTATGAAGCAGTAGTCGTAGATGGAGGAGGGAGCTTCGGCAAGTGAGAGCCTGTGACCGAGAGTATTGAGTGGCCAAATCTCATCTCTGCATCTGCAAATGTTAGGATTGCATAATGCTGCGTGAAGGTGTGTGTGGATGCCCATGTGGCAGCCTTGCAGATGTGTTCTGTGGGTACACCATGAAGGAATGCTGTAGTAGTTACCATAGTCCTTGTGGAGTGGGCCCTGACACAGGGTGGTGGCTGTCTCCCTGCTAAGATGTATGCTAGATAGATGCAGCTAGATACCCATTTTGACATTCTTTGTTTTGATATGGGTAACCCTTGTGACCTCTCCTTGCAAAAGGGCTTTGTATGCTGCAGGTAAAAGGCAAGTGCCCTGCGGACATCCAAGGTATGAAGTGTTGCCTCTTTGTTGTCCTTGTGCAGCTTTGGGAAGAAGTTGGGTAAGTATATGGGTTCATTGCAGTAGAATGAGGTAAGTACTTTTGGGAGTGTGACCGGGCGTCCTCACCCCATCCCTTATTCGCGGCCGGGGAAGCACTGGGCAGCCGCCGCGGCGGGGAGGCTCGCCCGTGCGCCACCTGCTCCCATGCCGCTCAGCTGTCGCTCCGGGCTGACGTCAGGAGGGGCGACGTCAAGGGAGCCCCAGAGCAAGCGGAGGGAGCGAATAACGGCCCCCGCCCCCGAGGAAGGAGGCAGGGTGCGCACCATCACGGGACGGGATGCGGGGATGCCGGTGTTGGGCGGGGCCGGGGCAAGCCCTCGATCCGGCCCCTGCCCGTGATAGGACGGGCAGAGCGGCGGCGGCCATTCAAAAAGGCATGCCGGTGCAGCGACCGAAACACTAACTTCTCAGAATTTGTGACTTTGGGTGCACTGAGCATGCGCACCCGAACTGAGCAAACTCAGTATCCCTCGCTGTAGCCGCTGCCCTCTCTCTGCCCTCACTGCCTCCTCAGCTTTGCTTCCTCCTCTTTGGAGGTGTTTAAAATGATGAAGGGGGGCAAATTGCAGGGGTGTGTGTGTCAGGTTCTGAGCATGGGGCAGAAATTTACCGGCTGGAGGCATCGATCTTCTTTTTTTAGCTGCAGAAGAGGGGCGAAATTTGAAAAATCAGGGGGGTGGGGGGTGGTAGCCTTGGTTAACCCCGGGCTGGGGGGACACTGCCAGACCCTGTGCGCAGACAAAACCCCCATTTACGGAGGGGGAGAGGTGGGAACAGTCACCCAGCAGGACGAGCCACCTGATGTCCTTGTAAATATCAGTTTTCCAGGGGCAAAGTCTTTTTTTTCTTTATTTTCCCTGGACGCTGCCTGTCAGCCCCCGAGCAGGGGGCGGGCTCCTGGGCTTGAGTTCTTAAAGGCACAGGCCTCCCAATTCCTAGACGGTCAATGCTTAGACACCACCGTTCCTCTGTATGTGTACAAGTGTGAAATATTCTACAGACAGTTCCTGTCTCAAACTCTGCCTCTCATTTTTTTAGTATTTAATAGTTTTCTCTTTGTTTATCAGAAGTCACTGCATCTCCTTTCTCTTGTGTACTATGCTGATATGCTAAAGTCCCTCCCATCCACACCCTCTCCTGTACTGCAATCCCCTGACCCATGGCAGATCCCGCACCTGTCCCCCAAACTCCCCCTAGCAAGCACCCCTCATGCACCCAAACTCCATCCCAGATCCTCATCACCAAACATGGGCAAGTATCGGAGGGGTAGCCGTGTTAGTCTGAATATGAAGAATCGTTGAGGAGTCCTGTGGCACTATCTTCAGTTCGTCTATAAGGTGCCACAGGACTCCTCGCCAACATGGCCAAGTGAAATTTTAGCGATTCCTCCCGTAGTCAATGGGGACATGGGTCAGAAAGCTCAGAGCAGGGGGCTCCAACATTTTGAAATTGCAATCCAAAATGTACCTTATATATAAATACCCTTTTCCCGCTTCCTTCTTACCCCTTCTCCAAGTCCCAGATCCTGAACCCTCTATCCTTCCTCTCTTGCCCATCCTCAGTCTCTTTCATCAGCCTGGGACAGACTGTTGGGTGCGCATGCTCTGGTCTTTGCTTAAGGGATCTGGAGTGTGAGAAGGGCTCTGATCAGCTCTTGGAGCATGCATTTACTGTGGTGTTCTAGGTGCAGGCTTTGGCAGGGTATTTGGATGCATGGGTGCTCAGGGCTAGGATAAGGGCTTGGATACAGGACTGGGTTCATGCCAGGGGTAGGAGTTAGTGATGTGTGCTCCATTTGGGCACTGCTGGTGACTCCTAGATGGTGGTGGAGTGTGCCTAAGGCAGGCTCACCCATGGCCTTGCCCTGTAACACTACCTAAAACTCCATCCCTGGTCCTGTGTTGAAAGGATACAGAATGGTATATGGGGAACCCTGACATCAGCACCCCTCTTTTTCCTCCCCTGCCGTGCACACAAAGCAGCAGACTCCCAGGCGTGGTATCAGCTGCAAGACAAAGTGCAGGACATCCACAGCAGTGGGGGGAGGCGCATGTAAGTGCTGGCACTTGATATCCTCTTGCCCACACCAGTCAGGATCACCTGACCGAGGATACAAGATCTACCAGTATATCCCTATCTACTGGTTGGTGACCACTGCCTCATAGCGACTGTCTGTCCAGGGTCAATGTGTCATATCATAAGAACATAAGAACGGCCGTACTGGGTCAGACCAAAGGTCCATCTCGCCCAGTATCCTGTCTACCGACAGTGGCCAACACCAGGTGCCCCAGAGAGGGTGGACCGAAGACAATGATCAAGCAATTTGTCTCCTGCCACCCCTCTCCAGCCTCTGACAAACAGAGGCCAAGGACACCATTTTATCCCCTGGCTAATAGCCTTTTATGAACCTAACCTCCATGAATTTATCCAGCTTCTCTTTAAACTCTATTATAGTCCTAGCCTTCACAGCCTCCTCTGGCAAGGAGTTCCACAGGTTGACTACACGCTGTGTGAAGAAGAACTTCCTTGTATTAGTTTTAAACCTGCTACCCATTAATTTCATTTGGTGTCCTCTAGTTCTTCTATTATGGGAACTAATAAATAACTTTTCTTTATCAGCCCTCTCCACACCACTCATGATTTTAAAGACCTCTATCATATCCCCCCTCAGTCTCCTCTTTTCTAAACTGAAAAGTCCCAGTCTCTTTAGCCTCTCCTCAAATGGGACCCGTTCCAAACCCCTAATCATTTTAGTTGCCCTTTTCTGAACCCTTTCCAAGGCCAAAATATCTTTTTTGAGGTGAGGAGACCACATCTGTACACAGTATTCAAGATGTGGGCGTACCATAGTTTTATACAGGGGCAGTAAGATATTCTGTCTCTTATTTTCTATCCCTTTCCTAATAATTCCTAGCATCCTATTTGCCTTTTTGACCGCCACTGCACACTGTGTGGAAGTTTTCAGAGAGCTGTCCACAATAACTCCAAGGTCTCTCTTCTGATTTGTCATAGCCAAATTAGCCCCCATCATACTGTACGTATAGTTGGGGTTATTTTTCCCGATGTGCATTACTTTACACTTATCCACATTAAATTTCATTTGCCATTTTGTTGCCCAATCACTCAGTTTGGTGAGATCTTCTTGGAGTCCCTCACAGTCTGCTTCTGTCTTGACTATCCTAAACAGTTTGGTATCATCTGCAAACTTTACCACCTCACTGCTTACCCCTTTCTCCAGATCATTTATGAATAAGTTGAAAAGGATTGGTCCCAGGAATGACCCTTGGGGGACACCACTAGTTACCCCTCTCCATTCTGAAAATTTACCATTTATTCCTACCCTTTGTTTCCTGTCTTTTAACCAGTTCTCAATCCAAGAAAGGACCTTCCCTCTTATCCCATGGCCATGTAATTTACACAAGTATACTATAGTCCAAGTATACTATATCTACTGGATCCCCCTTGTCCGCATGTTTGTTAACCCCTTCAAAGAACTCTAATAGATTAGTAAGACAGGATTTCCCTTTACAGAAACCATGTTGACTTTTGTCCAACAAATTATGTTCTTCTACATGCTTCACAATTTTATTCTTTACTATTGTTTCGACTAATTTGCCCGGTACTGAAGTTAGACTTACCGGTCTGTAATTGCCAGGATCGCCTCTAGAGCCCTTTTAAAATATTGGTGTCACGTTGGCTACCTTCCAGTCATTAGGTACGGAAGCCGATTTAAAGGATAGGTTACAAACCACAGATCATAGCTCAGCAATTTCCCATTTAAGTTCTTTTAGAACCCTTGGATGAATGCCATCCGGTCCCGGAGATTTGTTAACATTAAGTTTTTCTATTTGTTCCAAAACCTCCTCTAATGACACTTCAATCCGGGACAGTTCCTCAGATTCATCACCCACAAAGGACGGTGCAGATTCAGGAATCTCCCCAATGTCCTCAGCGGTGAAGACTGAAGCAAAGAAATCATTTAGTTTCTCCGCAATGGCTTTATCGTCCTTGATTGCTCCTTTTATAGCTCGATCATCTAGGGGACCCACAGGCTTTTTAGCAGGCTTCCTGCTTCTAATGTACTTAAAAAACATTTTGTTATTTCTTTTTGAGTTTTTGGCTGGCTGTTCCTCAAAATCTTTTTTTGCTTTTCTTATTACATGTTTACACTTGATTTGACAGTGTTTATGTTCCTTTCTATTTATCTCACTAGGATTGGACTTCCACTTCTTAAAAGATACCTTTTTGTCCCTCACTGCTTCTTTTACATGGTGGTTAAGCCACGGTGACTCTTTTTTAGGTCTCTTGCTATGTTTTTTAATTTGGGGTATACATTTAAGTTGGGCCTCTATTATGGTGTCTTTAAAAAGTTTCCATGCAGCTTTCAGGGATTTGGCTCTAGTCACTGTGCCTTTTAATTTCTGTTTAACTAACCTCCTCATTTTTGTGTAATTCCCCTTTTTGAAATTAAATGCCAGGGTGCTGGACTGCTGAGGTGTTCTTCCCACCACAGGAATGTTGAATGTTATTATATTATGGTCACTATTCCCAAGTGGTCCTGTAACGGTTATATCCTGGACCTGATCCTGCGCTCCACTCAGGAATAAATCGAGAATTGCCTCTCCCCTTGTGGGTTCCTGCATTAGCTGCTCCAAGAAGCAGTCATTTAAGCCATTGAGAAATTTTATCTCCGCTTCTCTTCCTGAGGTGACATGTATCCAGTCAATATGGGGGTAATTAAAATCCCCCATTATTATAGAGTGCTCTATTTTGGTAGCCTCTCTAATCTCCCTCAGCATTTCTATGTCAGTATCGCTGTCCTGGTCAGGTGGTCGGTAATATATCCCTACTGCTAATTTCTTATTATTATATCACCGCAGGTACAGCCCTGCTCCACCCAGCCTCATACAAGGGCACTGCTTACAAACTGACATACAGTAGCCCTCCTGGCACTGAGCTGATGCCATCATGCTTCTTCTTATTGTGGGCAGGCCCATGCCGCACTGTGCTACCCTGCCTAGCACCCCTCTAATCCCCTAGACCCAATGCCACAGCACCCAGAGACCCCCACAAATCGCTATGCCTATTGCCCTCCCACAGACCGCTATGCCCTGTGCCCCCTGTAATCCCCCACCAATATTCATTAACTGTTCAGTTCCCCCCATATTCCCACCAGCACAACTGCAGTGCTCCTCAGACCCCCCACGCTTCACAGTGCACTGACACCCATAGATCTATCTCCCCCACTGCACATCCCCCCTTCACTTCCCACCACCTCACCAGTCCACTGTCCACAATACCAAGCCTTGATAACAGGCGAGGTTCCAGACCCATCTGTGTTACTGTGCCTGCTGCCACAGTGCCATTGTATTTCCCTTAATAAAACTCAGTTGTGGTGTTTGGCTTGGCTATTTCACAACACCAACAGAAAGTGGAGGGTTGAATCTGAAATCATTGCCTTGATACTGACACTCCCCTTGAAAAACGGTTAGAGTCCAATCGTCTAGGCTATCCACATTAACAGGGTGGTCAGGCTAATCAGGGAGCAAGGATGCCCTTAGTTTCCTGTCCTCTGTGTGTGCTTGATTACCCTTGTTCAGACACATTTGGCCCCAGCTTAGCATAGAGCTAGTCTTGCCAGATGTTTTCACCAATACTGCGCACACTTCCCATTACGTCACAATGGACATTCCATCGTCCTGATCACATGCTGAAGACAGTGCTATTGAATCAATAATACTTTATAAATTGTTTTCGAAAATAGAAAGTTAAAATAATGGACTGACTGCCTGTCTGTTCAAAACTGTACACCTGGGAACCCTACACAGAGCATTTCTCAGAGCTGAGCTGTGGATCTGAGCAGGGCCAGAGACACAGGTGCCACAAAATCAGCACAGGAAGCATGTCAGTGTTCGTAGCAGAGTCACAGAAGCAGGCCACAGAGCAGACTTGTGCTGTATTCAAAGCTGCAACAACCAGAGCCAGGGTGGCCAGACAATCATCCCTGTGAACTAGACGCAGATTAGAATCATTTCTAAGGAACAGTGAAACTGGAGATGAGTCATAGGGGTGGAGCTGGAACCATCTGGAGCCAGTTTCATTCAGGGGGACACTGGGCAGTGGTCCTAGTGTATTGAGATTCCCCCAGGCAAGAGTACAGCTGCAACATGAGAGGATTTTTCCAGCGACAGAGCACGTGTCTGAGCCACATCATGTCCACACTACAGCCAGGTCCTGAGATGGGGCCTGTGACTTGTGATGAACAGAAATAACTTCCCTTGCATTCCTCATACACTGTGATATCCCACTGTGTGCCTTCTAGTACATTTTTATTTTCCTTTGAGCTTTTCACAGTTCTAATAAAAATTTAAAAAAATTTAGCAGTGTCTAGATTGGCAATATTTTGCTCCAAATCATCCCCTCTTTCAGAAAATCTTGCCCCTTTTCTTATCTGGCCTTGAGCATTTGCACAAGAACACTGACCTTCTCTCTGGGAAAATTAAGTGTGAAGAAGGACTTAGGGTACGTCTACACTACAAAGTTATTTCTAACTAAGAGACGTTAATTCGAATTAACTCAGAGGCGCTACACACGCGATCTGCTAGTTCGAACTTAATTAGAACTAGCGGAGCGCTTAATTTGAACTAGGTAAACCTCATTCTACGAGGACTAACGCCTAGTTCGAATTAACTAGTTCGAATTAAGGGCTGTGTAGAATAGATAGAATTGCTAAGCTCACCCCAGTACTATATCTGTAACAGGGACCAAGTTTATGCAGAACCTCACATCCATTACAGTGATATACAATTTTCTCTATAATCTAGTTACAATATATTATTTTTGACAATTAATATTTTTGTTAACTGATTCTTTAAATGCAGTATTGAGTATCAAGTCATACTCATGTATGGGTATGTCTAGACTACAGGGTTTTGTCAACAGAATTTTTGTCGAGAGATTCTGTCGACAAAGAGCGTCTAGACTACATCCAGTTCTGTCAACAAAGCAAGCCGCTTTGTCGACATAACAGTGTGGACGCAAAGGACAGTGTAGATGCAATAACGCCTTCTATCGACAGAACTCTGTCGATAAAAGGCATTATTCCTCGTAGAATGAGGTTTACATATGTCGACATAACTCAAAGGCAGTGTGGACGCAGGTATAGTTTTGTTGACAAGAGTCCACTTTTGTCGACAAAACCCTGTAGTCTAGACACACCCCATATGTTCTACTTATTTCTTTTAATTCACATCCATAATACATTTTCTACAGTATCTGTTCCACATATATTTTCAACACGCAAAAACTTTCCTGTACTACACACATCATTATGGAAGGTACGTTTACTTGTCCAATATTCATACAGAACTGTTTTATTGTTCATTCATCTGCTTTATGAACTATGAGTTTTAGGGGTTAGGAGGCAGCATTTTATAGGGTAGCTTCTGGAGCAATGGGAGGAAACAGAAAAATAGGGCAGAAAGTTGAAGACTATAATGCATGCATTGATAACGGAGCATATTTTATTACTAATGTATTTGCAAATACTGTTCTTATCATTACTCGGAATTTATTAGCTTTAAGGACATTTTTTTTCTTGTGGTGGCAAGTCCCTTTTCTGTCTGTCAAGTCATGTTTTCTATTATTTGTCAAGCAATGACTATAACCAAGGTTCTAGGTAATATCACTCTCAAAAAACATTAGATCATCATTGATGGAATACATCCTTTTTTGGTTACACATCAATTCTGGAGAATTGTGCATGGGCCTTAACTTAATTTATGTCTGTGTTGTCAGTGGCTTGACAATCAGGCCATGTTAATATTGTTTGACCTTGCTTATATGTATGCAATATTCATCTCATATTTTCTAATTGAACTGACTGTTATATGGATTGATTTTCCTATTTTCAAATTCACTAACTATTTCCTGTTTTGAACAATTCTCAGGGAAATGTTTTGAGGACCAAAAACCCCAGTTCCTCTGAATTTGTGACCCATGGACCAGGAGCAAAAGGACCCCGCCCAAGGCAAAACACCAGCATCCCCTGAGTCCGTTAGCCAGGAGGTAGCAAATTGAGAGATTTTTCCACCAAAAAACACAGTTCCTCTGAATTTGCAACCAGCCAGCAAAGGTAGCAATTCCTGAGCAGTTGTACCGAATGTCATGTATGCATGACAGAAACTGTGACGGTCACAAAAACAGAGAGGTTTCACTTTTTGCCTATACACCGGCCCAGACCCAGGGAGGACCAAGCCCGGGAGGAAAGCCCGAGCTGGCGCGGAAGCCCCAAGACCGAGAGGAAACAGCCCAGCATCGCCAGGAACCGTTGCGCCTCCACCAGCAATCCTGTCCACAAAGGGGAAGGTGGGCGCCGTGGCGGAGGGGCTTTTCGGGGGAAGGGAAGTAGCCCAGGGCAGAACCTGGTGTGGTTGGCAGGTCAGTGCATTTAGGTGACTCGCCCCACTGACCGGACCGGATCCTTCACGGATCTGGGTCCTTAGGGCCCTGGGCTGGGGCCCGTGAACGAGGGTGGGTCCGGGCCCCCCCTTCTCCCTCTCACGGTACCCCGTGTCGCCGTATCACGGGTGCCGTGGCTGCACCATAAGCGGGGACTAGAAGGGCAAGGCTGAAGCGGGGAAGGGTGATGGTAATGCCGGTGATGAGCACCCAAGACAGACTGTAGGCAGCCCAGCGTTGGACCGAGTGAAGACAGTCGATTAGGGGCACTGAGGCACCGGGGGGGGGGGGGGGGGGGGAGGCAGTCACGGGAGTGCCTCCTGACGGAGGAATTTGGGATGGGTCCGAAGTACCACTTTATCCTTGTGGAATATTGTGTATGGGGGGGGGGGGGGGTCTGCCATTAAGGCTGCCATTTCCCCGTGTCTAGCAGAGGTAATTGCTACTAGGAAGGCCACCTGCATGGACTGATGTAGCAATGAACACGTGGCACGGGGCTCGAATGGCTTGCCCATGAGAACTTTTAGAACGAGGTTCAAGTCCCATACTGGAATTGGGTCCTTACGTGGGGGAAATACGTTGTGTAGCCCCCTAATAAAGTGTTTTACGGAGGAGTGTGTGAAGACAGAATATCCCTGTATGAAGGGCTAATATAGAAGCAAGATGAGCGCTGATGGAACCCAAGAAAAGACCTGTATTATGTAGGTCCAGTAGGTATTATAGAATTTGAGAAGACTGCGTGGGAGGGTTCATAGGAGTGTCTCTCGCACCAGACTGTGAAATGCTTCCATTTCTGCATGTATGTCTTCCTCGTAGTAGGTCTCCTGGAGTTTGCGAGGACAAGCTGTATCGAGTCCGGGAAGGACCTCTCCGTATTGTTTAGCCAATAATCATCCATGCCTGGAGATATAACATGTGGACCATCAGATGGGTTATCTGGCCCCTACACTGTGTAAGTAAAGAGCGTACTGTCAGAAATCGATGTGGTGAGCAGATGTTCATTTGTAGAAGGTATGGGTATCGTGTTTGTCTGGGCCAGTTGGACACCACAGGTATTACTCTGGCCCTGTCCTGTCTGATCTTGAGGATCACCCTTTGTATTAGAGAGAAGGGAGGGAATGCATATGCTAGGGTGGCTGTCCATTGGATGCTGAAGGTGTCCCCCAGGGAGTGGGGCCCTATGCCTGTCCTGAAACAGTACTGTGGGCAGCAAGCATTCTCGTATATGATTAATAGGTCTACTGTCGGGAACCCCCACTTCTTGAAGAGGTAGGTCAGCATTGGTCAGTTTAGTTCCCATTTGTGGTTCTATGGAAATTGCCTGGTCAGAGTGTCAGCAAGTATGTTGCTCCTCCCTGTCTGTTAATGTAATACATTGTGGTAACATTGTCCATGAGGATTTGGACTGTTCTGTTGTATATCGGGGGGAGAGTGTAACCATGCCTTTCGTACCACCCTTAGTTCTAGTAGGCTGATGTGGTGCCTGGACTTGTCCTGAGTCCATTGGACCTGCACTAGTCTGTGGCTGAGGTGTGCTCCCTAGCCTAGCAGCGATGTGTCTGTAGTAACAGTGGCTGACGGGGGCTGCGGTGGAAAGGGACACCTACACATACATTGCCCTGCAGGGTCCACCATGTGAGAGAAGATTTTATTCTGGTAGGTAAGAAGAGTTGTTTGTTCAGAGAGTGAATTCACAGGCAGGAGGTCAAGTGCAGCCATGCTTGTAGTAGCCTCATGCACGGGTGAGCGTGGGGTACTATGAAAGTGGCCGCTGCCATGTGACCCAGGATTTGAAGGCAGAGACGTGCTGATGTCACTGGGCTGTTGTTATAAGGTCCTTCAGTGCAGTCCACCTGTGGATTGGTAGTGAGGCTCTGGCCTGTGTGCAATCTAGGTGTGCCCTATAAACTCTAGTGTCTGAGTCGGGGTAAGTGTATGTTTATTTGGAGACTGAGCGTCTTGAAAAGGGTTCTTGTTGTTGCTACTGCCTGTGACATGTGCTGTTGTGTAGAGCCCGGCCCTAGGCAGTCATCTAAGTAGGGGAAAATGGTGATGCCCATCTTGAGCAGATGTGTGGCCACTACCGCCAGCACCTTTGAGAATACTCTTGGTGCTGTTGAGAGTCTGAATGGTAACACTCTGTACTGGAAGTGTCTGTCTTGTATTGTGAAGCGTAGGAATCTCCGGTGTGATGGGTACATTGATATATGAAAATAAGCGCCCTGGAGGTTGAGGGTAGACAGCCAAGCTCCTTTTCACAAGGCAGGGATAATCATGGCAAAGGTCACAATCTTGAAGTGTTGGTACCTGATGAAGTGGTTTAAACTGTGGAGGTCCAGAATAAGTCTCCAACCGCCTGACTTCTTGGTGGTGAGAAAGTAATGGGAGTAGAAACCCCTGCCCCTGTGATGTTGTGGTACCTCTTCTATGGCTCCCAGCTTTAGAAGGTGTTCTGCCTCTTGTGCAAGCACATGCTTGTGAGAGGAGTCCCTGAAGAGGGACGGGCAGGAAGGGTGCGATGGAGGGATAACTAAAAATGGGATGCAGTTGCTGGTTTTCACAATTTCCAACACCCACCTGTTGGTGGTCATGCAGGACCAAGCTGGATAGAATGCGACTATTCTGCTGCTAAATATTATGGATGGTTCTGATTGCTGCCTCGGAAACATCAGGGTTGTCAGATCCTTGACCAGAACTTCAAAACTGGTGTCTAGATGTTGAGGGTTGAGTCGATGACTGATCGTTGGATTGTCTGCATCTGTTTTGACCCGTCTATTGTCATAGTACCGTTGTTGCTGGTTGAACAGTTGTGTTCTGTATCTTTAAGTGAATGGCGTGCCTTGCTTTCTTTTCATGACAGGTACGTGGATGCCTAGAGTTTTTAGAGTCATTCTGGAATCCTTCAAAGTGTGTAGAGAAGTATTTGTGGACTCTATGAAAAGCTTGGTGGCCTCGAAGGGTAAATCCTCCACTGTGGATTGTACCTCTCTCGGGAAGCCAGAGAGTTGGAGCCAAGAGGCCCATCTCATCACTACAGCAGAGGCTAGAGATCTAGCTGCTGTAGCCGCTGAATCAAATGCTAGCTGGAGGGCCATGCCTGATATTAGCATGCCCTCCTTGATATTGGCCTTAAACTGTTCCTTTTGATTGTTTGGTAAAGATTCAATAAAGGCTGTTTAACTGGTCAAAGATGTGATGTGTGTATTTTGCCAGTAATGACACACAGTTAGTTATTCTGAGTTGAAGACTCACTGAGGAATATGCTTTTCTCCCCAGTGTGTCCAGCCTCTTCCAATCCCTGTCATATGGGATGGTATGAGTAGGCTGCTGCTTCCCTCTCTGGTTGACTGCTTCAACCACCAGCAGGTTTGGTGTGGGGTGGGAGAAGAGAAATTCTGCTCCTTTAGGGGGCAACATAGTGTGAAAGGAAGGTGTTGAGGCCTACCCAGAATATGTCAAATGAGCACCAGTTTAATTGTAAGTGTAAAGGAAAGGCAGCATTGTGAGATACAGGAGATGTAAGATAAAAAACCAAAATTTGATTGGATGACCAACAGTAACCCCAGTTTTAGGGAACTAACTAACTCAGACAGCAATATGCAACAAAGTGCTGATTACCCCAAATGGAGTAGATGAAAGTTTTGAAAGGGCAGAATGAGACAAAAATCTAACGTCAGCAATTGTCAGGCGAGTGGAGGATACCAAAATACCAAAACTGGGTATATAAGGTTGGAGGGAACAGACCAAGAGCGGACGGGTTGTGAATCCAAAAAGCTGGGTCTGATCAACCAGGGCTCCCTCCCCGGTGCTGAATCTCGCTGCCGCACATAAGATTCGAAAGGGGAACAACAGCGGTTGTAAGTTGCTACGAAAAATCCTAAAAAGGAAAGACAAAAAAGAATATCTCCTGAATCTAAGCAATGCTTCTATCTTTCTTTACGTGAGTATTATATATTTGTTAACTCCATAAATTGTTTAAAGGTAAATCAGGAGGGTATATCTGTAGGAGTTATTATTTCTTGTTTAACTGTACTGTTTTTCTACTTATTTGTATATTACACTGTCTTAAAAAAATCAGAGTGAATGGATTTAAATGAAAAATTAATTATAAAGTAAATAGAAAAATAAAAATCTTTGTTTAACCCTAAAAAGAAGTATTCCTCTGTCTGTGGTTTCAAATCCTTTAAAGAACCAAACCCGGTTACCAAAACATAGTACAGTAAAACTCCAATAGTCTGGCACCCAATTGTCCGGCACTCCCGATAATCCGGCATTAAAATGTCAAGCGCTCCCATCCAGCTGATTAAAAAGCTGGCTGCTCAGCGCACATGCTGGCTGTACCCGGACCGAACATAAGGTTGTGGGGGGTGGAAGTGGGATCGGGTTACAGCATGGAGAAGAGCTTTTTTGCTTCAGCCAAGGGGAAAGGAGAGGGGAGGGGGAGGGAGATCGGGTCCCGGCCAACTGTTAAACCGTGCAGCTGTACCGGGACCTCCCAATACTCCGGCATATCCGATAATCCGGCACCACCTAGGTCCCAAAGGTGCCGGATTATCGGAAGTCTACTGTATCTCTTATTGGCCCTTTTGGAGGTCGGTTTGATTGTGGCAGGCATCTGCCAGATTATTTTTGGCAGGGTCCATGAGCACCTCGTTCATGGGGATTGCCAGTTTCATGTGGGGATATGCGTTCAGGATATTTGTCAGTTTATGCTGTGTCTGAGGCGTGTCAGACAGTGAAATCTCTAAAGTCTCGGTGACTGTCTTAAAAAGGTCTTGAAATTTCTTAAAATCATCCCCAGCGATTGTTGGTGGGGGCATGATTGTGTCATCAGGGGGTGAAGACGAGGTCTGTGTTGGTAGAAGAAAGCAAGATGCATGCTCATCCCTGGTAATGTCCACCTCCAGGTCTTCCGCTTCCAAGCTGTAGTGTTCTAGAGACTGAAGTGCTGGTGCCTGAGACCTCGGTGCTAGGGTTGGCAGCTGTGGTGGGTGCCCCTGTTGTGGTCTGTATGCCATCCATGGGTCCTAATATGGCCAGTTGGGAGGGAGCGGGGGAGGAAACCACTATACAGGTTGCTACTGTTGTAACTGTTGCTGGTCTTTGGGTAAGGAGTGTCTTGGTAAGTGTGATCTGTTACACACTCCCCCCCCCCCCCATCGTCATTAAACACTGGGGCTGTTGAAGCGGCAGGTGTGGAGGAAAGACTGCATCTTGAAGTATTAGGCATGCCATCAGTGCCAAAAAGAGGAGTACCTGGCACTGAAGTAACATGTAGCTCTGCCGCCGTTGTAAAATGTGGTACCGGTGGAGGGGGAGGTAGTATTACAGGCTGCACCATGTATGGCGTGCACAGCCAGGCTCTTTGCTGTGCCGGTTCCCTCTTATGTGCGGCCAGTGCCAAGTACTTTGATGGTGTCATCGCTGCCGCCTGAGGTGTAGTGCTCGCGCTTGCGCTGATCTGCGGCAGGGAGGGTTTGCGCTTCGCCTCAGAGGGCTCTTTAGCAGAGGCACGTTCTTTCTCTTTGTAATTGAGGTCACGGCTCTTAGCACTGCCGGCCCCGCTTACAGGCTGCTTGTCCGACCCCTTTTGTGCTGGAGTGGGGGGTGCAGCATTCTTGTGGAGAGGACGTTTCCTCATGGGAGAGTCAGTCTCAGAGGAGTAGGACCGCTTCTTGGGGTGAGTAGTGCCCCGGTCCTTTGGGCTCGTTTCAGAAGGAGCCACTTGCTCCGACCCCGTCCCAGGTGATTTCTGATTGGCTCTGACCCAGAGCAGCATACCCCTCCCAGACTGAGCTTTTTTCTCAAGTTCAATCATTAACTCAGACACTCGTCTTGCTGACATGACAGCTACCAGGAAAGCTATCGTCATAGACAGATGTAGCAAAGAACACTGAGCCACCGGTTCAGAGGGTGGACCCAAAAGTTTGAGCACCAGGTTCAAGTCCCAAGCAGGTACAGGTGGATGACAATATGGGTACAACCTGTCCGACCCCTTTCTGAATCGCGTCACCATGGGATGACCGAACAGGGAATGCTGGGAACAACCTGAGTGAAAGGCCGATAACGCCGCTAAGTGAACCCTGACTGAGGAGGGCACCAGCCCCTGCGATTGCAGGTACAACAGGTACTCCAACACTACTGGGATAGGCGCCTGCCCCAGGGACACATCCAGCTCCTTACACCAGCTGGAAAATCTTTTCCATTTGGCCAAATATGCCACTCTAGGGGAGGGCTTTCTGCTGCCCAACAGGACCTCCTGTACCTGGGCCGAGCACTGAAGTACTAACTAATCGAACCATCCAGCTTCCATGTTGTCAGATGGAGCGAGCGCAGAACTGGGTGCCTGAGGCGTCCCCGATGCTGCATCAGAAGGTCCGGGCACAGGGGAAGGGCTATCAGGGTTTCCACCGACTGGTTGAGCAGGGTGGAGAACCATTGCTGACGCGGCCACGCGGGTGCCAATATGATTAGATGGGCCCTGTCCTTCCAGGCTTTCACGAGGGCCCGACGTACCAGGGGAATTGGCAGGAATGCATATAGGAGAGATACCTCCCCCCAGCAGAGAGCAAACACGTCTCCTGTGGAACCCTGATAGTGATTCTGGAAAGAACAAAAGGCTAGGCATTTTTTGGTTTCTGGGGTGGCAAACAGGTCTAGGTGGGGAGTCGCCCACCTGCGGAAGATTTTAATCACATCTTCCCTGACCGACCACTCGTGGACCATAAAGGTCCTGCTGAGGGTATCTGCCAGCGTGTTTTGCAGCCCTGGGAGGTACTGAGCTTCGAGGTGAATTCTGTGTTTGAGACAATAGTGACATGGCCTCTATGCCTCTTTGCATAGGCAAGACGACCTTGCACCCCCTTGTTTACATAAAACATCGCGGTCAAATTGTCTGTATACACCGATACGCATCGGCCCTGCATCTGGGCTCAGAACACCCAGCATGCCAACCTGACCGCTCTCAGTTCCTTCACATTGATGTGAAGACTCATGTCCGTGGGTGACCAGAGTCCTTGTGTCCTCTTTCGGAGGAAGGCCGCTGCCACTGCCATACATTTGGTAAACACTCGCGGGGCCGAGGAAAGGCCAAAGGGTAGCACCGCAAATTGGAAGTACTCTTCCGCTATCATAAATCTGAGGTAACACCTGAGACAAGGAAGGATCGAAATGTGGAAATATACGTCCTTCATTATATTATAGTGGCTAGGGTGACCATTTTGAACTTCATTTTCCACATATAGCAATTGAAGTTCCTTAGATCTAGGATAGGCTATAAGCCACCCTTTGCTTTTGGGATAAGGAAATAGCGGGAATAAAACCCCTTCCCCTGACATCCTGAGGGACCTCTTGAATTGCACCTGCTTTGAGGAGCGATTTGACCTCCTGTTTTAGTAGATGCTCGTGAGAGGGGTCCCTGAAGCGGGAAGGGGAAGGGGGAATTGGGAGGTGGTTGAAAAGCAAACTGCAGGGAGTATCCCACTCCAACCGCACGGAGGGCCCAATGGTCTGATGTAACATTGGTCCATGTACGGTAATAGCGGGATAATCTGGCCGAAAGAGGGGGAACAGACCCGCTAGGTCTGGTGCTCTGACCTCAGGCACACCTTCAAAGGGCCTGCTTGGGGCTTGGGGTGACTTGGAGGAGTTATTCCCCTGGACTATGTCTAGACTACATCCCTCTTTCAAAAAAGGGATGTAAATTAGATCGAAATTGTAAATGAAGCCGGGATTTGAATGAGTACAGGATCTTTCGAAAAAGCGTTTTTTTCCCCCGAAAGAACCGTGTCTAGACAGCAGTTTCACTTTCAAAATACCCATTTTTGAAAGAACGTGTGGCTACCCTTATGCAAATGAAGCACGGGAAATTCAAATCCCAGCTTCATTTGCAATTTTGATCTGTCTAATTTACATCCCTCTTTTGAAAGAGGGATGTAGTTTAGACATGCCCCTGGTTATTCTGCTGTGATGGGGTTCTCCTCCTACTATTGTTTGTATTGCACCTGCGCTGCTGCTCTTGATGCTGTCTGGGCACAAACCTCTCCTGGGGAGGCTGAGGGTGGAAAGGGCACCTTTAGGTGGCCAGGGTATGCATTCCCAGGGACCTCATGGTTGCCCAGGAGTCCTTGAGGGAGTGTAGCTTACTGTTAGTCTGCCCTGAGAATAGGCTATTGCCCTCAAATGGGAGATCCTGTAAGGTAGACCAGACCTCCAGGGGGAGGCCCAAGGCCTGAAGCCATGCAGACCGGCACATAGCCACCCCCATTGAGAGAGTTTGTGCCGCTGAGTACGCGGAATCTAGGGCTGTCTGAAGGTCTCCACAGCTGACCCTACGGGAGCTGCTAGGGGAAAAGTTTCCAACGTTCCTGCATGTGGCGCATGAACACCTGAACTGGAATAGATGTGAACAATAATTCGAAGAATAAATGCCACTTATGCTGTTTGAATAGGCTGCTGCTGCGAGCCTGAGGTTGGCACCGGGGTCATGGAAGGGACCCTGGGTGCGTTCAGAGAGGCAGGCAGCTGAAAGCCCTTTGCCTCAGCACCTTGTAAAGCAGCTTCCGATTCACGGTTGGTCAGTACCGGAGGTGCCTGCAGAGTCTAAAGTGCTCAGCAGAGTGGCTGACACTGACAAGACTAAAAGTCTGTGCTTTTTCCCTCTGCCTGGGGAAGTACAGGAAGCAGGTCTTTTCCTGTACTTGGAGTTTGTTTGCTCAGACTCTGCAGAGTTGTGAGAGAGCGCTTCAGACGCAGCTCCCTGTCCTTCTGAGTCTGCGCTTTTAATTTTTGCCAGTGAGCACATTTTGGGGGGACATGGGACTCCCACAAACATCTGACACCAGGAGAGTGGCCATCAGACACAGGGATAGCCTCTTTACAGTGGAACACCTCTTGAAACCAGGAGAGCCCAGCATGTTGAAACAGAGTTGTTGTTTTGCTGGGGGGTTTTAAACAGGAAGAAGAAAGATACTAACTAACCATCTGTATGTTAACTGAAACTAAGTAGCTGTGTAACTATGTATAACTAAGAAACTATGTTGCTGAGGTGGGCAGTGTGACTGCCATATTCCATCTCTGACCAGGGACGGTAGAGAAGGAACTGAGCAGCCCAGACCATGTGCATGCTATTTATTCTGACAGCTCATCGGGCAGGCAAAGCGCACACACGGCCTGGGGGGGGGGGGGGGGGGCGCACTGCTGAGAAAATCTCTGATGAAAGGTGGTGGGACGCACCTTGACCTGAGCGGACCACCCAAAGGGAGCTCTCTCGAAGGAGAACTAAATATACATATTAGATTCAAAGACTTGTGCAATTTAACTTTCATAATTTTTTCAAAGGCCTGCATGGCCACAACAACAACAGTTCACCATTCTGGTGAAGCTACTGTATTTGCTTCAAATGGAAATTCTAATTAGCTTTGGTGGCTGGAAATTCTGAAATATGGCCACTTAGACAAGAAATGCCATTTTAGTAATTTTGTTTAAGCTAACAAACAGCTCTATTATTTTAAACCTTTTGCTATTAGCCCCTGTCTACACTCCTGCTGGAGCCAAATTAGCAAGGTGCAAAGTGGTAGAAGCGGATGAGGCTTTTTTTTTTCCCCTTTAAAACAATCACCCAAAGCCCAAGATTTGGTGGCGATGGGGGACTTCAACTATCCAGATATATGTTGGGAAACTAACACAGCACAGACTATCCAATAAGTTCTTGAACTGCATTGGAGACAACTTTTTATTTCAGAAGGTCGAAAAAGCTACCGGGGGGAAGCTGTTCGGGTATGTCTACACTACAAAGTTAATTCGAACTAATGGATGTTAGTTCGAATTAACTTTGATAGGCGCTACACTAGCGCTCCGTTAAGTCGAACTTAATTCGAACTAATGGAGTGCTTAGTTCGAACTAGGTAAACCTCATTCTACGAGGACTAAGCCTAGCTCGAACTTACTAGTTCGAATTAAGGGCTGTGTAGCCCCTTAATTCGAACTAGTGGGAGGCTAGCCCTCCCCAGCTTTCCCTGGTGGCCACTCTGGGCACCACCAGGGAAACTCTTCTGCCCCCCTCCCAGCCCCAGAGCCCTTAAAGGGGCACGGGCTGGCTATGATGCCCGTGCCAGGTGTAAGCCTGCCAGCACACCCTGCACCTGGCAAGACTCGAGCCAGCCACCCAATGTGCCCCAGCCCTCCCCCTCTTCCCGGGACCAGGCTAGGAGCTCTCAGGAGCCTACCCAGGACTGCAAGAGGTGGGCACCCACCTGGTCTAGTGCAGACATCGTGGACCTCGTCCATGACCTCCACACTAGGCACAGGAAAGTGGCCGTCTAGGGCAGGAGAGCTGCCAGCCTGGCCACCCAGGAGCAGGTGTGCATGAAAATCAAGGTGGTCCACTGAGACCCCCGAGCCCTGAGCTTAGAATGGCTGTACTGGGTCAGACCAAAGGTCCATCTACTCCAGTAGCTTGTCTGCTGACAGCGGCCAAGCCTAGGGAGCCTGGAGAGGATGGACCAAAGACAGTGACCAAGCCATTTGTCTCGTGCCATCCATCTCCAGCCTTCCACAAACTTTGGGCAGGGACACCACTCCTACCCCCTGGCTAATACCACTCCATGGCCCAACCTCCATGACTTGATCTAACTTCTCTTTAAACTCTGTTCTAGTTCTAGCCTTCACAGCCTCCTGCAGCAAGGAGTTCCACAGGTTGACTCTGTGCTTTGTGAAGAACAACTTTCTGTTACTAGTTTGAAGCCTGCTACCCATTCCTTTCATGGCCTCTAGCCCTTCCATTATGGGAACTAATGAACTTTTCTTGATGCACCCTCTCCACACCACTCTTGCTTTTATAGACCTCTATCCTATCCCCCCTCCGTCTCCTCTTTTCTAAACTGAAAAGTCCCAGTCTCTTTAGCCTCTCTTCATATGGGACCTGTTCCAAACCCCTGATCATTTTAGTTGCCCTCCCCTCTCCCAGCCTCTCTCTTCCCCTCTCCCACCTTTTTCCCAGTCTCCCCCAGTTTTGTTCAATAAAGAGAGATTCTATTTTTGAACACACATTATCTTTATTTTGTACATCAGGAAGGGGGGCTAGGGAAGGGTAAGTGGAAGGAGGTGAAGGAGGAATGGGGTACAAGCCCCTGATGGGGAGGACTGGGCTGGCTCTGCGGCTTCTCGGAGTGAAAGTTCTCCTGCAGCCCCCTGATTGCCCCCTCCCCCGGGATGGCAGCCTGCAGCAAGTGCAGCTGGGGTGATGGCCGAGTGCAGTGATGTTCCGCGTGTGGGCACTCAGGGCACTCCAAGCCAGGACTGCTTTGCAAGCGGGGCACCCCTGAGAACTGTCTGTCCGGGGTGGGGGTCCGGTCCCTTTAAGCACAGCCCTCGGCTAGCCTGAGACAGCATCTCCACGCTCTAAGTCCTTATCTGATGCCCTGCCGGCACTGCTTCCGGCCATCCTTAAGCCCTGTTCAGGGTCCACTCAGTGTGGAGATGCTAGTTTGAATTAGCAAAATGCTAATTCGAACTAGTTTAAGTCTAGCTGCACTAATTCAAATTAGTTATTTCGAACTAAGCTAAGTCAGTTCGAATTAGCGCTGTAGTGTAGACATACTCTTCTAGATTTGATCCTAACAAATAGGGAGGAACTGGTTGAGAATTTGAAAGTGGAAGGCAGCTTGGGTGAAAGTGATCATGAAATCATGGAGTTCACAATTCTAAGGAAGGGAGAACAGCAAAATAGAGACAATGGATTTCAGGAAGGCAGATTTTGGTAAGCTCAGAGAGCTGATAGGTAAGGTCCCATGGGAATCGAAAATGAGGGGGAAAAACAACTGAGTAGAGTTGGCAGTTTGTCAAAGGGACATAGCTTGCTTTTGGGCCTTTAACAATTCCGCTGTGTAGGAAAGCTAGAAAGTATGGCAAAAGACCTCCTTGGCTTAACCACGAGATCTTGCATGATCTTAAAATAAAAAAGGAGTCTCAAAAAATGGAAAGTAGGACAAGTTACAAAGGATGAATACAGGCAAACAGCACAGGAATGCAGGGGCAAGATTAGAAAGGCAAAGGCACAGAATGAGCTCAAACTAGCTATGGCAATAAAGGAAAACAAGAAGACTTTTTATAAATACATTAGAAGCAAGAGGAAGACCAAGGAGAGGGTAGGCCCACTGCTCAGTGAGAAACAGTAACAGGCAACTTGGAAATGGCAGAGATGCTCAATGGCTTCTTTGTTTTGGTCTTCACCGAGAAGTCTGAAGGGATGCCTAACATAGTGAATGCTAGTGGGAAGGGGGTAGGTTTAGAAGATAAAATAAAAAAAACAACAAGTTAAAAATCACCTAGAAAAGTTAGTTGCCTGCAAGTCACCAGGGCCTGATGAAATGCATCCTAGAATACTCAAGGAGCTGATAGAGGAGGTATCTGAGCCTCTAGCTATCATCTTTGGAAAATCATGGGAGACAGGAGAGATTCCAGAGGACTGGAAAAGGGGCAAATGTAGTGCCCATGTATAAAAAGGGAAACAAGAACAACCCAGGAACCTACAGACCAGTTAGTTTAACTTGTGCGCCAGGGAAGATAATGGAGCAAGTAATTAAGGAAATCTGTAAACACATGGGCTACGTCTACACTGGCATGAATTTCCGAAAATGCTTTCAATGGAAAAGTTTTCTGTTTAGATGCACTTTTCCAAAAATGCTTTTGATTGGCATGATGCTTTTCTGCAAAAGCACTTTTTGCAGAAAAGTGTCTGTGGCCAATCTAGATGCGGTTTTCTGCAAAAGAGCCCCGATCGCCTTTTTCACGATTGGGGCTTTTTTGCAGAAAACAGTACTATGCGGTCTACGCTGGCCCTTTTGCGCCAAAGTCTCAGAAAAAGACTTTTGCCCAAATGGGAGCAGCATAGTTTTTCCAGAAAAGCACTGATGATTTTACATGAGATAGTCAGTGCTTTTCTGGAAATTCAAGCGGCCAGTGTAGACAGCTGGCAAGTTTTTCCAGAAAAGCAGATGATTTTCTGGAAAAAACTTGCCAGTCTAGACACAGCCTTGGAAGGTGGCAAGGTGATAGGGAACAGCCAGCATGGATTTGTAAAGAACAAATCATGTCAAACCAATCTGATAGCTTTCTTTGATAGGATAACAAGTCTTGTGGATAAGGGGGAAGCGGTGGATGTGGTATACCTAGACTTTAGAAAGGCGTTTGATACGGTCTCGCATGATATTCTTATCAATTAACTACGTAAATACAAATTAGATGGGGCTACTATAAGGTGGGTGCGTAACTGGCTGGATAACTGTACTCAGAGAGTAGTTATTAATGGTTCACAATCCTGCTGGAAAGGTATGACAAGTGGGGTTCCACAGGGGTCTGTTTTGGGACCGGCTCTGTTCAATATCTTCATTAACGATTTAGATATTGGCATAGAAAGTACGCTTATTAAGTTTGCAGATGATACCAAGCTGGGAGGGGTTGCGACTAATCTGGAGGATAGGGTCATAATTCAAAATGAACTGGACAAACTGGAGAAATGGTCTGAGATAAATAGGATGAAGTTTAATAAAGACAAATGCAAAGTGCTCCACTTGTGTGAAACTGATTGTTCCTTCCTACAGAATGGGAAGCGACCGTCTAGGAAGGAGTACTTCAGAAAGGGATCTAGGGGACCACAAGCTGAACGAGTCAGCAGTGTGATGCTGTTGCAAAGAAAGCAAACATGATTCTGGGATGCATTAACAGGTGTGTTGTGAGCAAGACACAAGAAGTCATTCTTCCGCTCTACTCTGCGCTGGTTAGGCCTCAATTGGAGTATTGTGTTCTGTTCTGGGCACCACATTTCAAGCAAGATGTGGAGAAATTGGAGAGGGTCCAGAGAAGATCAACCAGAATGATTAAAGGTCTAGAGAACATGACCTATGAGGGAAGGCTGCAGGAATTGGGTTTGTTTAGTTCAGAAAAGAGAAGATTGAGGGGAGACAGGATAGCAGTTTCCAGGTATCTAAAAGGGTGTCATAAGGAGGAGGGAGAAAACTTGTTCATCTTGGCCTCTGAGGCTAGAACAAGAAGCAAGGGGCTTAAACTGCAGCAAGGGAGGTTTAGGTTGGACATTAGGAAAAAGTTCCTAACTGTCAGGGTGGTCAAACACTGGAATAAATTGCCCAGGGAGGTTGTGGAATCCCCATCTCTGGAGATATTTGAGAGTAGGTTAGATAAATGTCTATCAGGGATGGTCTAGACAGTACTGGGTCCTGCCATGGGGGCAGGGGACTGGACTCTATGACCTCTCGAGGCCCCTCCCAGTCCTAGTATTCTATGATTCTATGAAATGGTTCTTGTTAGCATGGAGGGAACGTGGTTTTATTAAAAAAAAAAAAAAACTCCATCCCTGTGAGTTCTGGCCAGCAAAACCAAGTTAGTAGCAACCTAAGGCCACACATCATGTTTACATGTGGATCAAATACAAGCATAGGCAGGGAGTTGGTGCAACATGAACTGGGTGGTTAATCTGCTTTTTGTATAGAATTCTTGTGTATGGCATCCATGCTGTAAAACATGATATTGCACTAAGCAGATTTTTGCAAAACCAGGCAGCTCTGCTTTTGGAGTCCATGGGGACAGGGCTACTGACAGGGGAAGGCAAAGGGGGCAGTTGCCCCAGAACTCACTGGATTTAAAAGCCCTTTAAATCACTGCCAGAGCCCCAAGTGTGGCTGAGGGCTGGCTGGGGGAGGCACTGTGGGCTGACTGCCCCTAGCTCTACCCCTTCTGCCCAGAGCCAAGCCCCTCTCACGTTGCCCAGGACCCGATTAAGTCTGTCACCAGCCTTGCATGAGGAGATATGAGAAAAGTCTTACGAGGCTCTTAGGCCTGGGATGGGAGACATGTTCACCTGTTTCTGAATTCTCTGTTAAATGCAGGCAAATGAAGAGTTTCCAACTGCAAATGCTAAATCTTTTAAAGCAGAAAAATTATCGTCCTCCAATGCTGTTGAACAGCAGTCTCTGAAAATCATGAAAAAACAACGAATAGTCTAGTAGCACCTTAAAGACTAACGACATGTAGATGGTATCATGAGCTTTCATGGGCACATTCCACTTCTTCAGATGACTGGAGTATTAGAAGTCCAGATCCAAGAATAAGTAAGAGAGAGGGGCGGGGGAGAGGAGGAGGGGGGGGGGGGCAAAAAAAAAAAAAGACAGCGCATAGATGGTTCAAGTAGTTACAAGAGGCTGATAAGAACAATTAGCATCTCCATTGGTTGGTTGAAGTCAAGTCATTAGGATGTGGAAGGTAGTGTGCGAGCCAGCCGATGTCCCTGTTCATTCATTTGCATAAGAATTAAACTTGTAAATGAAGTTACGTTCCAACCCTTCCCTGTGTATTTGGCTTGTAGAATTGCCCTGAAATGACATGGTGACTTGGAGATCCATTAATGAATGTCCAGGTAGATTAAAGTGTTCTCCAACAGGTTTTTGTGTGTTGCCTTTTTGGATCTCTCATTTGTGTCCATTAATTCTTTCCCATAGAGACTGTCCAGTTTGGCCAATATACATGGCAGAGGGGCATTGCTGGCATAGATCACATTAGTGGATGTGCAGTTAAACGAACCTCTGATTTGGTGGCTGATGTGGTTGGGTCTAGTGATGAAATCGCTAGTGTAGATGTGGGGGCAGAGTTGGCACTGGAGCTGATCTCAGGGGTGCATTCCTGGATGATAGCCAAACTCCTACACGCCTCAGGATCTCTCATTCCCGATACTTTCAACTCACCTATCAAAATTGTGGACCTATCCAACCACATTCTTAGCCCAGCAGAGGAATCTGTCCTATCTTGAGGACTCTCCTTATGCCCCACCACCCCTACAAATATGATTCAATTCTGTGGAGATCTAGAAGCCTATTTTTGCCGCCTCAAGGAATATTTCCAACACACAGATGTGCAACATAATGACCTTGCTGCCCCCGCCAATCCCACAAGAGGAAGGCTTCTAGGTGGACCGCTACTAATGGTTGTAACGACAGTCTTGACTTCTACATTGACTGCTTCCGCAAACGTGCTTGGGCTGACATTGTCAGCAAACACCATCATAACACATAGAATCATAGAATCATAGGACATAACCTCAACCATGAAGAACGCAATGCTACACACAGCCTCAAAAACAATTCTAACATCATAATCAAAGAGGCTGACAAAGGAGGCGCTGTAGTCATTATGAACAGACCAGATTATGAACAGGAGGCGACCAGACAACTCACCAAACACCAGATTCTACAGGCCTCTCTCCTGTGATCCCACTAAAGAATACCAAAAAACCCTGAAACAGCTGCTCATGAAGCTCCCTGATGCTGCTCAGGATCAAATTTACACTAACACCACCCACCCCCCTAATCCCCAACCAGGAATTTTCTATCTGCTACTCAAGATACACAAACCTGGAAATCCCGGATGACCCATCATCTCAAACATTGGCACACTGACAACAGGATTATCTGGTTATATTGACTCTCCTCAGACCCTATGCTACTAGCACTCCTAGGTATCTTCGAGACACCACTGACTTCCTGAGGAAACTACAAAACATCAGTAATCTACCTGAAAACACCATCCTGGCCACCAAGGACGTAGACACTCTTTACACCAACATTCCACACGAAGACATTCAACAGGCTATGAGGAACACCATCCCCAGTGACAGCACTGCACACCTGGTTACAAAGCTCTGCGACTTTGTCCTCACCCACAACTACTTCCGATTCGGAGACAATTTGTATGTTCAAGTCAGCGGCACAGCCATGGGCACCCACATGGACCCACAATATGCCAACATCTTTATGACTGACCTTGAACAACGTTTCCTCAGCTCTTGCCCCCTAGCATCCTTACTTTAACTTACACTACATCAATGACATCATCATATGGACCCACAGAAAAGAGACCCTTGAAGAATTTCACAGGTATTTCAACAACATCCACCCCACCATCAACCTCACCCTAGATCAGTCCACATGAGAAAGCCTCTTCCTTGACACTACAGTACAATTAAATGGACAAATTTCCACCACCCTATACTGCTGTGGAGGCAGGAAAAGGGAATTTGTGTGCAGCCATCTTGGTCTTGTTAACAAGAGAGCAAGAGTCAGGCTAAGTCTGTGGCCTGACAACGCGAGATCTGTAATTAGACGCTGCCTTCGCCTCCATACGGAGATAAGGGTAGAACGCTGACTCTGGCAGGGACCTTGAGATAAGGAGCATCTGGGTGGAACTAAATAACTGTTAGCCATTGGTGTTTGTAATGGGAAGGAGACCAATTGTTATTGTTATTATATCTAATAGACAGTATATAAACTGCTTCATAATTGCTTGTATTCGAAGATCTGCCTCGGGGGGGGGGGGGGGGGCTTCCCCTCCACCCAAACCAGTTTTTCCCCCTTGCTGCAGCTCGTAATAAAACTGCCTCTGGCTACTTGTTGCTTAAACACAACGTGAAGGCTTGTTTTCTTACACAATTTGGTGCAGTGACTCGGATGGCAACGCCCAATTGAAGACAGCGACAGTGGCTGCAGACCGTCCCCCTTCACCCCCAGGGCGCCAAATGAGAGATAAGAGACCTTTTGAAATCTCTACTGGGGTGTGGAGGAGGACTGCCTGTAGGGTCGTCTGCTTCTTGTGGGCTCACGCCAGCCGAACTTCTTGAATCTGCAACAAGGTCAGACGCAAAACGGTTCCGGGGAGGTTGTTTTGTTACCCCCGAGTAGGCCTAAGTTTACGCAGTGCTGGGAACTGCTGTGGTATTGGTGGTGCCGCCCCGGGTACGGGAAGAAAATTGTATTGCGTCCGGACATAAGGCACCTAGGTTTATGCAGTGCTGGGAACTGCTGTGGTTCTGGGGGGAAATGTGTTGTTTGCTACCCCAAATATGGACAAGGTCCATAAAGAGAGATGCATCTAAAAGTGGGAAAGTTTCTGTGTGAAAAGCATGCTGAGTATGAATGTAATGAGTGGAGTGTGAATGCCGCTGCCCAGGTCTCTGAGAAGTAAGCTGATTCCAGCCACACCAGGGCTCTCCCACAAGGGAGTTCTGAACGCAAGGGGGGGGTCAGCCGAACCTCGAGACCGAGCAGATGTGAGGGAGTGACGACTCCCCTTATTTCATGAGCTGCTGATAAGGTCTGACACTCTAGACCCAGCAGACCCCTTCTTTGGAGTGCGTAGATTTAGTTTACCAACTGTCCCTCATAAGTAAGCTTGTAACATTGTACATATGATTCTTTCTAGGAAAAGAAAAGCTTTTTGCTTGCAGGAACAGTAACTGGCCAACACCTTGTGCTAAGGAAAAGCATTATAGCCTCACACATTAAGCCAGATCTGTGGTACAAGAGGGAAACTGAGGCATGCCACTGTTGGGGAGGGCTAGCAACTCAGAGGTAATTCGAGGGAGTGGAAGGTCACGAGTACCGATGAAGCGCCCTTGTTCTCAGAAAGTTGCAGCTCGCTCACCCATGGAAGTGGTAAGGAACTAGCTGTAACCGGTTCCCCTAGCAGATCTTAGGCAGTATTTTAAGTTATAATGGGCCTCCCCGACGGGGGTAGAAATGTTTTCTTGTCTTTCAGATCATCAGAAAGCACTGGTGCCAGCTAAAGAAAAACCACCACCACCACCAAAAAACCATGGTTCTGTGTCATGACAAAATAAGTTTGTGTTCTGTCCAAGTTTGTCTTGTGTCTTAATTGTAATACGTATTGCAAATATTGTTGTGTGTAGGATATTGTTCTAATGAAAGGATAATTTGAGTAAAGCAGAAGCATTAATTTAAACCATCAAAATTAATAATTGGGCCCAACCAATTGGCAACTCTAAACTTAGTCAATTGGCAACTTTAAAATTCAGTGAAAGGATAATAGTTTGTTAACCTTCTCCTAGCCTAAACAATTACCAATGTCTCCACAGGTAAAGAAAGAAGAAACTGGAAGGAAGCAAGGAGTGTGCCATGTGAACAGAAGGACTGGGAGTGAGGTACCAGCCCTCTCCCCCACTAGATTGATTTTGCTTTAATGGCTACACAAATGAAATATTTAGCTTCTGTAAATTTGCACACCAACCATAAAAGTGGTTTGGCCAGAGATAATAAGAAATCTGTAAGAAACAACACGGGCAAGTGGGACATCAGCATTTTTAAGTAAAGATGCCCACAACAATGAGGAAACTAGTAACCTCACCATTGCAATAACAGCTACTTGCCCTGCTACTCATTGGTGCCTGACGCCTTAAAAGGCCTCAAGAATTATGGAATTGCATGGGTCCTATTAACAATTAAACATCTGTGAACCATGCTTGGTCCTATAAGAGAAACAGTGACTCTAGTCAATGTAACCTCCTTCAAGTCACATACATAGAACAAATACACGCTAACAGCAATGGGGAATACACGGCCTTGGGCCGCCCCTCATTCACACAGAATTATTTTGTTTATTGTAACAACATGAACACTACGAGGACAAAGAATACACAGTCCTCTGAGTTAAAGTTTGTATGGAATATTGTGGGAAAGAAGCTAAACACTGACATCAGGCCACTGAAGTTGGACCTACTGACTCCCACTGGGGCTTACCACTTAAAGCCCAGACAAAGGTAACCCCTGAAGCATGGCTGTCATTTGTTAAACAATAGCCATTGCTAACTTGCCCTCATTTGGGTATGATTAACCAGGTCCTTAAGGACAAAATAGAGCCTCCCAATTGTGCATCGGGGTCTGTTCAGGGCATGTCCCAGAACGAGGACAACCGTTACTGGTCCTTACCTTGGTGATGTTCCACACTGGTATAAGCCAGCTGTGTGCTAGACTGGCTAATCGAATTGGCAAGTGCCTGATTAGGCAATGACGGGGCTTAGCAGATACCATCGCAGATTGGTTTGGGCCTGGAAATGGTCAGTAAGGCTGTGTCTACACTGGGCCACTTATTCCAGAAAAGCGGCTGCTTTTCTGGAATAAGCTGCGAGCAGTCTACACTGGCCCCTTGAATTTCCGGAAAAGCAGTGACAATTTACTGTAAGAAATCAGCTGCTTTTCTGAAAAAACTATGCTGCTCCCGCTCAGGCAAAAGTCCTTTTTCTGGAAAACTGTTCCGGAAAAAGGGCCAGTGTAGACAGCACAGCAAAAAAAGCCCCGATTGCCATTTTTGTGAAAAGCACGTCTACATTGGCCACAGATGCTTTTCCGGAAAAAGGGCTTTTCCGGAAAAGCATCCTGCCACTGTAGATGCTCTTTTTCCGGAAATACTTATAACAGAAAACTGCTCCGTTTTAAGCATTTCCGGAAAGAGGTGTCAGTGTAGACACAGCCTAACACTTATGTCATAGCCCAAAAATTTTATAGAATCCAGGCTGGTAGATGCAGTAATATCCAGTGCCTGTAAAGGCCTAGACACCAGCCAAGCCAACCGATTGATGATCCTGAATAGTTTGAAGGATTTGTTCAGCTCTGTGTTCACTTCACTAGACCTAACCAGATATTCGGACCAGAGACTAATTGGATTGTTAATTAATGAAACTAAATTAAAGAATTAGAAGGCCAGTATTGAAGAATAGGATAGCTTTGACCACCCAGCCCTTATGGTGGTGAGTCCCCATCTCCCCCGTGCCTACCCATGGGAGTGGGGAAGTAGATAATCCATGAGGACCCAAAGGCCCACCTGGACAGGGCATAGTATAACCATTTGTTTTTGGCCCCTCTGGGGATTCCTCACTCAGATCAGAATGGTAACCTCCCTGCCTGTACCAAAGCAGGAGCATATAGATAGAGTTGAGAGCATTGCTTATTCTGAAGGTGTGGGAGCCTCCCTATACCCAGGGATTGTTGCACCCACTTTGATAAGGAAATTTTATGTACCTGCCCATTTAATTTCATGACGAATCTGCCTAGGTTTGATGTGGTTGTCTCAGAGAAACAAGAACACCGAGCTGGTCCAAATGAACAGTACCTACTGGTGTTTGACTACCCAGACAGATCACTCCACCCTGCCCCTCTACATATCCATCTGTGTGTATAACAGCCCCTCGCCGGATGATCCTGACCATTAATGGAATGTGGCTCTATCGCACTTCGGCAGTGATGGGTAACCTAACATGAGATCCTGAGTGGCACGGCGGAAGTAAGTACCTAGAGGAGGGTTTACTGGCCCTGCAGGCAAAGATCGAGGAGTTGATGGCCAAAGCCCAAAGATATATCGGGGCTGGCAGTCTGAGGTACACACAGATGGGGAAACACCGTGGACCATGCCAAACACCTACCTCTGCAGCACTCGACCAGGCAGTAGAGGTCAAACCTATAATCATGGGCAGCGCCAGTAAAGCGACGAAATATCTTGGGGATGGATTTGAATAGTGTTTGCCAAATTGTGGGAAGTTTTGATTTTAACATTTATAGTAATGCTGGTGCTGTACTGGTACTTCCAGAGTAAATTAAAACCCCTTAAATTGTATTTAACCTGGTGGGTTAAAGAGAACCCCAAAGTCAAGAGAAAGGAACTATAAGAGTAAACTGAGGCAGTCCATGGTATCTTGCTGAGAACTGAAACTCAAATCATTAGGTCAGCCTGAGAAGCATACAGTACAATAGTTACTGTGACCCTGGTTCCCCTGGCAACCACATTCCAAAGGGCCTCATTTTGATAAGGCAAAATGGGATTGTTTTCACGGTTTGCTTTATTCCTAGGAAATAACCTTGGTTCCAAAGGAGCCAGCTGGCGTTTAGAAGACTGCTCTAGAAGGACCAAGCTGTTAACCACCAACACTGCTGTGAAGTGCCAAGAACTGACTGTTGGCCAATGCTTCTCACTGCAAAAAGATCCCTCCATCTCGAAATGATCCTACCCCGACTGCTGACCTCTCTCTCCTTCTGGTCCTGCTTTCCCACCTGCTGGACACCAGAAGAACCAAAATATTACAGGGTGATGTGCTGGTAACCTCTCCCCTGCATGATGCTGAACCACGACTGTTTCAAGGAAAAAAAAAAGAGGAAAAGTCCGCTCCTCTGACACCGCCAAAGCCCAAAGATTCCTGACTACAAAAGGACATTAAGAACTGACCTTGGTGAAAGAAGCGAAGTATTGTATATTGCCAAGGAGAAACTTGTGGGAGTGGTTTGGGTTTCTCTCTTTGATCTAGACACTGTGCTTATGGACAGGTACTATCAGCATGTACCTGCCCTCCCTAATTTGGTTACTAATTATGGTGTTATGTTACTAAAATTATAGAACAGCCCCATCATAGAATTATATTGGGGATATTAATGATTATATTGCTTTTGCTTATTAAAGGTTTCATATTTGATTGTTGTTGTAAAAGATGTAGTAATAGAAATAGCTTTAATGTTTGTACTAATTATGTAATGTTTAATGAAAATAAAGGTTTAGAAAGGTAGTTGTGCTGTAAGCAAAAAAAGGGGGGGGGGGAGTGTGGAGGCAGGAAAAGGGAATAAGGGAATTTGTGTGCAGCCATCTTGGTCTTGTTAACAAGAGAGCAAGAGTCAGGCTAAGTCTGTGGCCTGACAACGCGAGATCTGTAATTAGACGCTGCCTTTGCCTCTCGCCTCCATATGGAGATAAGGATAGAATGCTGACTCTGGCAGGGACCTTGAGATAAGGAGCATCTGGGTGGAACTAAATAACTGTTAGCCACTGGTGTTTGTAATGGGAAGGAGACTAATTGTTATTGTTATTATATACTGTCTATTAAATATAAACTGCTTTATAATTGCTTGTATTTGAAGATCTGCTGGGGGAGGGGCTCCCCCCCTGTCCAAACCAGTTTTTCCCTTGCTGCAGCTCGTAATAAAACTGCCTCTGGCTACTTGTTGCTTATACACAACGCAGAGTGAAGGCTTGTTTTCTTCCACACCAGAAACCCAATGACCGTTACACTTACCTTCATGCCTCTAGCTTCCATCCCAAACACATTTCTCAATCTATTGTTTACAGCCAGGCCCTAAGACAACGGGATTTGCGCCAATCCCACAGAGACACCAACACCTACAGGATCTACATAGAGCATTCCTAAAACTAAAATACGCACTCAGAGAAGTTTAAAAAAAAAAAACACACACCCACTGACAGAGCCAAGAGAGTACCCAGACATGAACTACTTCAAGAAAAGCCCAAAAAAGAAAACAGACTTCCACTTGTCACCTACAGCGCACAACTTAAACCCCTCCAATGCATTATCAACAATCTACAACTTATCCTGCAAAATGACCCCCCACTCTCACAGGCCTTGGGGGAAAGGCCAGTCCTGGCCTACAGACAACCCCCTAACCTCAAACAAATTCTTTCCAGGAACCATGCAACACACCTCCATCATAATCATCCAGGAACCCACCCCTGCAATCTGCCCCGGTGCCAGCTCTGCCCATGCATCTACAGCGGTAATATCATCACTGGACCCAACCACATCAGCCACCAAACCAGAGGCTCATTTAACTGCACATCCACTAATGTGATCTATGCCAGCAATGCCCCACTGCAATGTATGTTGGCTAAACTGGACTGTCTCCATTAATTCTTTCCTGTGGACACAAATGAGAGATCCAAAAAGGCAACACACAAAAACCTGTTGGAGAACACTTTAATCTTCCTGGACACTCATTAATGGATCTCCAAGTCATTGTGTTGTTTCAGGCCAATTCCACAAGCCAAATACACAGGGAAGGGTTGGAACGTAACTTCATTTACAAGTTTAATTCTTATGCAAATGAATGAACAGGGACATCGGCTGGCTCGCACACTACCTTCCACATCCTAATGACTTGACTTCAACCAACCAACGGAGATGCTAATTGTTCTCATCAGCCTCTTGTAACTACTTGAACCATCTACGCACTGTCTCTTTCTCCTCCTCCCTGCCCCCCTTCTCTTATTTATTCTTGGATCTGGACTTCTAATACTTCAGTCATCTGAAGAAGTGGTATGAGCTTTCATGAGCACAACCCACCATCTACATGTCTTGTTAGTCTCTAAGGGTATGTCTACACTAGCCCCCTAGTTCAAACTAGGGTGGCTAATGTAAGCATTCCAACTTGCAAATGAAGCCCAGGATTTAAATATCCCGAGCTTCATTTGCATGTTTCCGGGAGGACGCCATTTTTAAATTCCCTTAGTTCGAACTGACTGCCCGCAGCTACACACGGCAGTCAGTTAATCTGAACTAAGTACTTAGATATTTAAATCCCGGGCTTCATTTCCAAGTTCGAATGCCTACATTAGCCACCCTAGTTCGAACTAGGGGGCTAGTGTAGACATACCCTCAGGTGCTACAAGTCTGTGTTGTTTTTCAAGTTATAGACTAACTTGGCTACCCCTCTGAAGCTTCTGAAAATCATGCCTTTTTAAGGCATCACAAGCTGGGCACCCAAACGGCGAACTGGAGCCAATGGGAGCCGTGAGGCTCCATGGCTGTGAAGACTGTAAAACAAACCAACCAGAGCAGCCAGTTAGCAGGTTTCTTAGAGTGTATCTGCAGACCACTTTGAGAAACACTGAGTTAAGCTAGACACTGTGTTAATTCTGAGATCTCTTAAATACACCACATTCAAAATCTCCCTAAAAGAAAACAAATATTAAATGGAGCTTGTGGCCTCATAAAGGAGATATTTATACTGAAACACCAGAATCTTGAAAAATTGGCAGGACATTTCCAGATAAATTTCAAACCAGGCTAAAAAAGAAGAAAAAGAAAAAGAAAAAGAAAAAGGGGGAAAAAAATCCGATTCAATAAAACCCAGAGCTTCTTAAACTGCCATTTAAATCTCTCATTTCTCTTGCATGCTATTCCTAAGAAAGGGTTTTAGCTGTGATGAAGGGAGCTGAGATACAGAAATGCAATATTCAATGTTTTCATGATTCTTTTCATGTAGCAGAGAGTAAAATTCTTGCCCTTCTGTCTTTGGGCCATTCATCTTTCCCAGGTAATGTAAAGGGAGTCTCACAGCGGGTGGGACAATTGTTGCAAATCAATTCTATCCTCAATGCTGACACTACTATTCCTCCCCTCCCCCAGTCCCTTTTTCTTAAAGCTGATCATTGCCTGGGATCCTTTCATGTTGCTAAATTCATCTTCAGACACACTGCCAAGATAACAAAGAGGTGGCAACATGCACAGGGAAATGAAATACTCCTCTTGAACTTATCAGCTTCAGCGCCACTGAAGAGAAAGCTGGCTTCTAAGCCATGGGATAATGGGCCATCCTTTCAAGAAGGTCTCAGAGGTCTCAGGAGGGGAGACAACACAACGGTGTGACCTTCAGCTAATAAAGCACACCCTAGAGTCCAAAGAAGCTTGGGGAATATTGACAAAAGCTCACATTTACAACATTTCCCCCAAAGCTTGCTGCAAAAATGAGTTGGAGTGTGGCAATTCCTCGCTAACAGAGCACTGAAACTACCACCCTCCCTCTTCCCCACCATCATCTTTCATAATGGAGAATTTTAGTTTTTACACAAAATAGAATAAAAGTACGCTTTCCACCTCACTACGTGGCACTGATCTCTACATGCGGGATGGAATCTCAGGGCATCATCATATGCACACATCTGCTGATATGTTTATAATCTAAAGAAAAGACATCAACTTATTTTAAAACAAAAATGATTTTTAAAATGGGCTCTAGCAATAAATGTAATCACAGTTAGAATTAAAAAGTCAAAGCTCTTTAGGAAAGGGACTAACTTTTTGTTCTGTGTTTGACCAGCACCTAGCACAGTCGGGTCTAGATTCATGACTGGGGCTCCTTGGTGCATCTGCAATTCAAATAGGGTATGTCTACACTGCCACCCTAGTTCGAACTAGGGTGGCTAATGTAGGCATTCGAACTGGCAAATGAAGCCCAGGATTTAAATATCCCGGGCTTCATTTGCATGTTCCCGGGTGCCACCATTTTTAAATGCCCCGTAATTCGAACCCACGTCACGGACTAGGTAGCTCGAATTAAAGCTCTTAATTCGAACTACCATTACTCCTCATTGCCACTGGGCGCTGGAGGGAAGCCACAGGCGAGTACTGTAGATTACATTATTTGTCGAGCCCTGATAATAAAGACCTTGTCCATACTGAAGAGGGAACTGTACTAACATGGTTGTTTCTGGCATCTCTCTAAAATTTCATAACAGCACTAGGAATTCCGATTCTGTCCCAGAAAAACATGTTACCCCAAAAGCAGCAAGGAGTCCTGTGGCACCTTATAGACTACTCCAACTGTACGGGGGGGACCGCCCCCCCCTTCCCCTCTCCTGCGGCAGCCCGGCTGAGGGGTGCACCACTCAGCGCCACGGCGGGACGAGGAAGGGGGGGCGGTGACATACATGGCCGGGGGCAGGGACATCAATGTCAGCACCCCGCCCCCCTTCCCATCCCACCGGGTCTCAGCTGAGCGGCACGGCGCCAGTGCCACTGAGCTGGGCCGCGGTGGGTGAGCAAGCAGCGGCAAGCGGCCATTTGGGGTCCGCGCTCCCCATGCATGGGAAGTGCGGACCCCAAACGGCTGCTTGCCGCCCGGGGTCCAGCTGAGCAGCACTTCCGCCAGGGCGAGGGTTGCCAGGTGTCCGGTTTTCTACTGGACAGTCCGGTATTTGCACCCTCTGTCTGGCAGAAAAATTCAGAATATACCAGACATGTGCAACGTCCAGTATTTTGTGAATTTCTGGCTAAGCGCCAGAGGGAAGCCTGGCGGGGGAGCGACTGGAAGGCAGAGCACAGGTCTACGTGATTGGGGACTCCTTATTGAGAAGAATAGATAGGCCTGTAACCAGAGCTGATCCAGAGAATAGAAGGGTGTGCTGTCTGCCAGGTGCTAAGATACGGGATGTGGAACTGAGGTTGAAGAGGATTATTAAGGGAGCAGGAAGGAATCCATTGATCATCCTTCATGTGGGAACAAATGATATGGCTAGATTCTCGCTGGAACGAATTAAGGGAGACTATGCTAGGCTGGGGAGGATGCTCAAGGAAATTGAGGCTCAGGTGATCTTTAGTGGGATTCTGCCTGTTCCTAGAGAAGGGCAACTAAAATGTGACAGGATTATGATGATCAATAGATGGCTCAGGCAGTGGTGCTATAAGGAGGGCTTTGGGATGTATGGTCACTGGGAGGCATTTATGGACAGAGGACTGTTCTCTAGGGATGGACTTCACCTAAGTAGGGAGGGAAATAGACTTCTAGGATGGAGGCTGGCTCAACGTATTAAGAGAGCTTTAAATTAGGAATTTGGGGGAGACGGTTGGGAGATGTCCAGGTAATCTCTATGCCGGATTTTAACATGGAGAGGGAGGAAAACGAAGTAAGAAAGGAAATAGCTGGGGGTAGGAGAATGGACATAAGGAGGAAGGGTGGGGTGGATACCAGTCTAAGAGGTCATATTGGAGGTATAACGTCTGTGCCAAATTGGGTAAAAAATGTGAGTGAGGCCAAACAGCAAAAATTAAGATGTTTGTACACCAATGCGAGGAGCCTAGGTAACAAAATGGAGGAACTAGAGCTATTGGTCCAGGAAGTGAAACCAGATACTATAGGAATAACAGAAACATGGTGGAATACTAGGCATGACTGGAGTACAGGTATTGAAGGGTATGTGCCGTTTAGGAAAGACAGAAATAAGGGTAAAGGTGGTGGAGTCGCATTGTATATCAAAGATGAGGTAGATTGTAAAGAAATAAAAAGTGATGGAATGGAGAAACAGAGTCTGTTTGGGCAAAAATCACATTGGGGAAGAAAACTATCAGATCCTCCCCTGGGATAGTGCTTGGGGTGTGTTATAGACCACCGGGATCCAATTTGGATATGGATAGAGACCTCTTTAATGTTTTTAATGAAGTAAATACCCATGGAAACTGTGTAATCATGGGAGATTTCAACTTTCCAGATATAGACTGGAGAACAAGTGCTAGTAATAATAATAGGGCTCAGACTTTCCTAGATGTGATAGCTGATGAATTCCTGCATCAAGTAGTTGCTGAACCAACAAGGGGGGATGCTATATTAGATTTGGTTTTGGTGAGTAGCGAGGACCTCAGATGAAATGGTTGTAGGGGACAACCTTGGCTCGAGCGATCATGAGCTAATTCAGTTCAAACTAAATAGAAGGATAAACAAAAATAAATCTGAGACTAGGGTTTTTGATTTCAAAAGAGCTAACTTTAGTAAATTAAGGAAATTCGTTAGGGAAGTTGATTGGACTAAAGAAATTATGGATCTTGAGGTGGAGGAGGCCTGGAATTATTTTAAGTTAAAGTTGCAGAAGCTGTCAGAAGCCTGTATCCCTAGAAAAGGGAAAAAATATATAGGCAGGTGTGTTAGACCAAGTCGGATGAGCAAGCATCTCAGAGAGGTGATTAAGAAAAAGCAGAAAGCATATAAGGAGTGGAAAATGGGAGGGATCAGTAAAGAAAGCTACCTTATTGAGGTTAGAGCATGTAGGGACAAAGTGAGACAGGCTAAAAGTCAGGTAGAGTTGGACCTTGCAAAGGGAATTAAAACCAATAGTAAAAGGTTTTATAGCCATATAAATAGGAAAAAAAAAAAACAAAGAAGTAGGACCGCTAATTACTAAGGATGGAGTGGAGGTTAAGGATAATCTAGGAATGGCCCAATATCTAAACAAATACTTTGCTTCAGTCTTTAATGAGGCTAATGAAGAGCTTAGGGATAAGGGTAATATCTACCTACATATCCTTAGTCCCATTTGTTATATTACCATACCCAAGGTAAAAGCCAAACTTGAACAGCTTAATGGGAGTAAAATCGGGGGGACCAGATAATCTTCATCCAAGAATATTGAAGGAACTGGCACATGAACTTGCAAGTCCATTAGCAAAATTTTTTAATAAGTCTCTAAACTCAGGGGTTGTACCATTTGACTGGAGAATTGCTAATATTGTTCCTATTTTTAAGAAAGGGAAAAAGAATGACCCGGGTAACTATAGGCCTGTTAGTTTGACATCTGTAGTATGCAAGATCTTAGAAAAAATTTTGAAGGAGAAAGTAGTTAGAGACATTGAGGCTAATGGCAATTGGGACAAATTACAACATGGTTTTACAAAAGGTAGATCGTGCCAAACCAACCTGATCTCCTTCTTTGAGAAAGTAACAGATTTTTTAGATAAAGTAAATGCAGTGGATCTAATCTACCTCGACTTTAGTAAGGCATTTGATACAGTACCACATGGGGAATTATTGGTTAAATTGGAAAAGATAGGGATTAATATGAAAATTGAGAGGTGGATAAGCAAAGGGGAGACTACAGCAGGTCATATTGAAAGGTGAACTGTCAGGTTGGAGGAAGGTTACTAGCCGAGTTCCTCAGGGATCAGTTTTGGGGCCAATTTTATTTAATCTTTTTATTGCTGACCTTGGCACCAAAAGTGGAAGTGTCCTAATAAAATTTGCGGATGACACAAAGTTGGGAGGTATTGCCAATTCAGAAAAGGATTGGGATATCATACAGGAAGATCTGGATGACCTTGTAAATTGGAGTGATAGCAATAGGATGAAATTTAATAGTGAGAAGTGTAAGGTTATGCATTTAGGGATTAATAACAAGAATTTTAGTTATAAGCTGGGGACACATCAGTTGGAAGTAATGGAGGAGGAGAAGGACCTCGGAGTCCTGGTTGACTATAGAATGACTATGAGCCGCCATTGTGACATGGCCGTGAAAAAGGCTAATACAGTCTTGGGATGTATTAGGCGAGGTATTTCCAGTAGGGATAAGGAGGTGTTAGTGCCATTATACAAGGCATTGGTGAGACCCCAGTTGGAATACTGTGTGCAGTTCTGGTCTCCCATGTTTAAGAAGGATGAATTCAAACTGGAACAGGTACAAAGAAGCGCCACTAGGATGATCCGAGGAATGGAAAACCTGTCTTATGAAAGGAGACTCAAGGAGCTTGGCTTGTTTACCTTAACCAAAAGAAGGCTGAGGGGGGACATGATTGCACTCTTTAAATATATTAGAGGGATAAATACCAGGGAGGGAGAGGAATTATTTAAGCTTAATACCAATGTGGACACAAGAACAAATGGATATAAGCTGGCTAGTAGGAAGTTTAGACTTGAGATTAGACGAAGGTTTCTAACCATTAGAGGAGTGAGGTTCTGGAACGGCCTTCCAAGGGAAGTAGTGGGGGCAAAAGATCTAGCTGATTTCAAGATTAAACTAGATGGGTTTATGAAGGGGATGGTTTGATGAGATAACATGATCTTGGTAACTAATTGTCCATTCATTATCAGTGGAAATAGGCCAATGGAGGGATGATAGGAGTTACTATAGAGAACTTTCTGGGTGTCTGGCTGGTGAGTCTTGCCCACATGCTCAGGGTTTAGCTGATCGCCATATTTGGGGTCTGGAAGGAATTTTCCTCCAGGGTAGATTGGTAGAGGCCCCGGAGGTTTTTCGCCTTCCAGCTGTGATCTGTACCCCATGCTACAGAGGAGGATTCTCTGCATCTTAGGGTCTTCAAAGTATTTGAAGGCTTCAATATCCGAGATATGTGAGAGGATTATTCTAGGAGGGGGTGGGTGAGATTCTGTGGCCTGCACTGTGCAGGGGGTCAGACTAGATGATCATAATGGCCCCTTCTGACCTTAGTCTATGAGTGGCTTTGGGAGCCCTATGGTTGCTCACAAAAATTGGGTGGGGCGGGGCAGGGCCCGGGACTCCCAGCCACCCCCCCCCCGGCCTGGCTTTTGCACAGGACCAGAGGCTCCCAGCACCAATCATGGCCTGTCTCCCAGCTGGGAGCCTCTGGTTGGAACAGAAGGCAGGGGGGAGTGGCTCCCAGCCCCACCCCTGCCCGGTTTCTGCTGGCAAGTAAAGGGAGCGCCTGCTGAGGGCACGGCCAGGACTCCAGCTGCAGCCAGTGGCTGCACCGCCCCCCCTCGCCAGCTCTGCTTCTCACCCCCTCTTCCTGCCAGACAGCCCCACAGCCCCCAGACACCCCCCCCCCCGCCAGCCCTGCTTCCCGTCCCCCTTCCTCCAGGCCCCCCCCATCCTCCCCTCCAGCCCCACAGCCCCCAATCCCCCTCCAGCTCTGCTTCCCGCCCCCCTCCTGGTCTGTCCCGTTTCCCCCCCCCCGACAAGCGTGTCCGGTTTTTTAGTGGGGTCTACCTAGCAACCCTAGCTGGGGCCCAGCTGAGCGGCGCAGTGCTCAGCCGAGCCACCACAGAGGGAGGGGAAGGGGGGCAGGGCGCTGACGCAGATGGTCAGGGGGCATGGTCATGTACATCAGCATTAGACACTGGGCTACTATATATGTTTAGGGTTGCCAGATGGTTTCAGCAAAAATACCGGACACACTTGACATTACATCACAATCTACATTACATCTTATTTTGAAAATACCGGACAGTTCTATTTTCTCATTGATATCTTCTCAATGGCTACGTCTAGACTGGCCACAAATTCCAGAAAAGGGAATTTGAAAGTAGGAATAAGAGATCCTCCGGAAAAGGGCTTTATTCGGGAGGATCGCGCCAGTCTAGATGCTTTTTTTCCAGCTTTTCCCCAAGCCGGAAAAAAAGCGGCAGACATGTTTATTTAAATCCGCAGGGGATATTTAAATCCCCCGCGCATTTCCCTATGCTGACTTACCTGATTTGCATCCCTTTTCCGGAATTTGTGGCCAGTCTAGACATAGCCAATTTGTTTCCTGAACAGAAAGCTCAAATACTGGACCATCCAATTCAAAACCAAACACCTGGCAACCCTATATATAATGGGGGGTGTGTGTGTCCTGGTCTCAGGCTGGAGGGAGGCCAAGTTGCCTTACTACAGGGGCCTTCTTCAGGCTGGGTGATAGTCACAGGACCAGCCCTTGCTTAGGGTGGGGCCACTTAGAGTTAGGGGCTCAGGCCCAGCTGCAGGCTGGGCAGCAGTTTAGGAGGCCAAGCCCTTGATCAGGGCAAGGCAACAAACAGTACAATTAGTTCATCAGTTTTAAAGCTCAGGCCTGTTTAGAGGCAGAGTTGGGGCTAGGTCTCCTTGCTGGCAGACAGCCAACAAGCACAGGGTTTTTTACCCCTACCCGGGGGGGAACCTACCACCCGAGAAGGTGTGGCAGGGGGGATGCAAGCCTACCCACTCCACTGCATCCCAGCCCAAGGCCCTAACAGTGGCAGCACGGGCTGACACTGGGTCAGAAGGGATCCAGACCACAACATGCTGACCAGGTCAGTGGGTCAGCAGGGATCCTGGCTGCAACACACCACCCAATTGACCTCCACCTCCTCAGCTGGCCCTAGGTCAGCTACCCCTGGGCCCCCTGAGAGCCTACCTGGCTCCATGTTTGTTCTGGGGAGTCCACCAGGGATGAAGGTGCTTGTAGCATGTCCATGGGCTCTGGGTCCAGCTCAGGCAGGGGTCCAGCCCAGTCCTCAGGACCCAGCAAGGGTCCTGGGGATCCCAGCAAATCTTCAGGCCCTGGCAGCACTCTTGGAGGCCCTGACCAGTCACCAGGGCCCAGCAGCAACTGTGGCAGCCTTGGCCAGTCTTCAGGGGCAAGCAGCAGCCCAACCCAGTCCTCCCATTGAGGGCAGCACAACTGGGTCTTCCTCCTCTGGAGCCTGAGTCAAGTATCTAGCCTGCTCAGCAGCTGGACTCCAAGTGAGCTCTGCCTCTCATACTCCAAGCTCCTGCTTCCTGTGGGTGGGGCTGGGTGAGTCTGGTCCTGCCCACCAAGGGGTCTTAGAGAGCCCTTCCTCTTCTGGGTCAGAGGGAGGCCATGCTGTTATCCTAGACTCATTACAGGGCAAATAACATCTCTTCTCTGTTTACTGTTGACAAGACAGCTCACAAATAGTCTTTCAAATCCCTCTAGTCCATGGCTGGGGAAAACATGATTTGCAGGCCAAATTCATCCCACCAAGCTGTCGGATCCGGCCCACAAGAGCCTCAACTGGCTCCCTGCCTGCCCCACTCAGCAAAGCCAGCTGCAGGCCCATGTGTGTGTTTCTGAATGCCAAGAGCCCGAGGGAAGGGGCGAGAGGCTTCTCTCACTGCTCTCACACCCAGTAGCTCCTATTGGTCAGTTTCCAGCCAATAGCATCTGCTTGTTTGCAGGACAGGCAGCATGTGAAGTGCCCCTCCCCCCTCATCCCCCAGTTTACAGCATTCAGTTCAGAGCAGTAAACATGGCCCCTGCAGCTGCCCTGAGCACATACAGGGGCTGGAAGGCAGGGACCCTGGCTAAGGAATCTGTTGGACTGCTGGCTGGGAGCCAGGTAAGGTCTCTGTGATGGGGTGTGCATACCCCACACTGAAATAGGTGTGGTCAAAACCCTGTGCGTGGAGGATGTCCTGCCCCTTCACCCAGACTGGGCGCCCGCCCACCATCCCATGTTTTCAAATAGACCCAGACTGGGCATGCTCCAAGTGCTGGAGCAGTATAAAAGGCAGCAGGACAGCTCAGTCTGGGCTGGTCATTGAAGAAGAAAGATCTTTGGCTAGAGGGCCCAGGCTGTATCAACCAATGACCCAGATAGAGGGAGACCAAGCCCCCAGGAGACTGCTGTCACACAGCACCTGAGCAACCCCAGGGAGAAGCAGCTGCAGAGGAAAAAGAACACCCAGCCACTTCATGGGATGCCATCCCACCTACATCAGTAGGAAGTGACCCAGGGAGGATGCAGGAGTGGCCCCTCCCACCCAGGTAAACTTGGCATGTTTTGGCTGGATTTCCTGCCAAGGGAGTGGTGGACTGCTGTGCCACTCACAGGGCCCTGGGTCGGGACCCAGTGGAGTAGGGTGTGCCCCGGTCCCCCTACCGGGGTGATTAACCCCCAGCTTATTGACTTGAGCTACCAAGCTGTGATGTTCTCCATTAAAGGGCCATACCTTATTGACTTTGGCTACCCAGCCGTGCTACTATGAGACAAGGGGACACCTCTCACTGACTCTAGTCATTAGGCTGTGTAACCCCCAAGGAGATTACCTAGATTCCTGGGGCTCTGTCTGCTGGCAGCTCAGGGACAGGCACACTGTCCCTGGTAGGGAGGGGGAGCCAAGGCAAACTCAGTCTGCCCTGCAACCATAGGGAGGGAAATGCCCCTCCCAGGGGCTGTGTCTAGACTGGCCAGTTTTTCTGGAAAATCAGCTGCTTTTCCGGAAAAACTTGCCAGCTGTCTACACTGGCCGCTTGAATTGCCGCAAAAGCACTGACTTTCTACTGTAAGAAATCAGTGCTTCTTGTGGAAATACTATTCTGCTCAGCTGCGTCTAGACTGGCATGATTTTCCGGAAATGCTTTTAATGGAAAACTTTTCCGTTAAAAGCATTTTCGGAACAGAGCGTCTAGATTAGCAGGATGCTTTTCTGCAAAAGCACTTTATGGAAAAGCGTCCGTGCCAATCTAGACGTGCTTTGCCATTTTCACAATCGGGGCTTTTTTTGTGGAAATCAGGGCTTTTTTGTGGAAAACAAATCTGAGCGGTCTACACTGGCCCTTTTGCGCAAAAGCTTTGCGCAAAAGGGACTTTTGCCTGAATGGGAGCAGCATAGTATTTCCGTAAGAAGCACTGATTTCTTACAGTAGGAAGTCAGTGTTCTTGCGGAAATTCAAGCGGCCAGTGTAGACAGCTGGCAAGTTTTTCCAGAAAAGCGGCAGATTTTCCGGAAAAACTGGCCCATCTAGACACAGCCCTCCCATTCAGGCAAAAGTCCCTTTTGTGCAAAGCTTTTGCGCAAAAGGGCCAGTGTAGACAGCTCAGATTTGTTTTCCACAAAAAAGTCCTGATGGTGAAAATGGCAATTGGGGCTTTTTTGCGGAAAAGCGCGTCTAGATTGGCACGGATGCTTTTCCGCAGAAAGTGCTTTTGTGGAAAAGCGTCCTGCCAATCTAGCCGCTCCGTTGTGAAAATGCTTTTAACGGAAAACTTTTCTGTTAAAAGCATTTCCGGAAAATCATGCCAGTCTAGATGCAGCCAGGGAGTTCAGGAGAGGGGAGAAGCCATTGTTTTTTTTGAGTCAGGCTGGAGCCAGCCAGGGCAAGGGGAGGACTGGCTGTGTGGGGAGGTGGTAAGCCCCAGGCCTGCATGCAGGGTCCCCCGAGAACTAGCCTCTAGGGACCTGAAAGCAGGATCCCTCAGCTGGGTTTTATTTCTCCACTGATGATTCCCAGTTTGTGGAGTTTGCTGGGAAACTTCCCCAGCCAGGCTGAGTTAGCCCTCCAGCTCCCTAGATGAGACCAGTCACCACATGGTCAGCTCTGCTCTGTCTGCTGGTTCGGGGCTGCTGCCTGCTCTGTGTGTGGGGGGGGGGGCGCTGGGCTAGGAGACTACAGTTTGGATTTTAGTACAGTTGTGTAATCTGCCCCTTGTGCCCTGCACCCCTTTGTGGTGAGGGGAAATCCTGGGACTGAAGCAGCCTGATTCCTGTCTGAAGAGGATCCCTGCCAGCAGAGATCAGCCCCCTGCAGTGACTGAGGAGTCCAGAGTCATCTCTGAACCTGAGGCTCATTCATGGGGTTTGTGGGTGCACCATCTTTTAGTCAGGGAATTTGTTCTGGGGACCCTCCTACTCCCTGAACTGTGTCCTCAAGCCAGGGAGTAAGGGTTTGGGGATTTTATAACCTGCTGCATATTAAACCTGTGGAGGGATTTACCACCTTATCCTGCTTGTGAGTCCTTTGGGCTGTACTGAACCCAATCAGCCCCACTGCTAAACCGCTGCAGGGAAGAATGTTGTGGTCATAGGTCATCAAGGGCCCCAACAAAGTACGTGTACTAACGGGACGCTAATCTTACATTTGCTACATCAAGTCATGTGACAGGGGAAATCATAGGTATAAGTGGTGTGGGCACCAGTGAACCTACAAATAGTTTTACCCTCTTATGTTATATTTGTCTCCTGTTTAATACAATTATTGTGTTGAACATATTGTATGTGTTTGTGTTATTTCTTGGAAGTCTCCAACTATCTGGCAAGTAAGTGGGGATTACCCTGTGGTTAGAATTTTCCTCCCAAACTGCCCTGGTGACCCTGCCAGGAAGGGGTGAGAGGCGTGGAGGTACCGCCAAATACATTCATAGGGGAAAAATAAAGAGGATAGACCCTGCTGAGTGAGTGGCAGGATCCAGAAGACCCCAGACCTGTCCACCGAAACCTGTAGGCAGATTGGCATTAAAGAAGGTAATTGGGTGGAGAGGGGCGCTACAGCTGTACTACCCTGGACCAAGGGTCCGGGCTCATAGACAATGAGAGAGACTGCCAACAATTCAATGACTGACTAGGCAGTGTCCACACCCTCGGGTAACGTCCCCCAAGAGATGGGGTGTGCATACGCCGTGACAGTCTCCCAGCCAGAGCCTGCCTCTGACACCCCAGCCTCTCCCTCCCCCAACCCTCTGCCCCCCTATGCCATGTAACTCAAACCTTCTGAACCCCTTCTCCAGCCCCCATACACCTTCCCAGACACTGCTTCCCCTCCTACCCCCCTCCTCAGGTCACAACCCCCTCCCAGACCCTGCACCCCCTCCTCACCCCAGTGTGTTGCCTCAGCTCACAATCCCCTACTTCACCCAAACTCCCTCCCAGATCCCACACCCCAATCCCGTACCCCAAGCCCCCTTCTGGCACCCAACCTCTATCCTAGACCACACATCTCCTCCATTAATATGATGGAAGAATGCAGCCCTCGACCACTTACCAAAATCATGGAGTGCCCCCCGCCATCAAAAATTATTGCCCACCCCTGCTCTAGTCCTTGCATGGTAACCAGTCTACTGAACTATGCAACTATAGTATACAGTCTACGTCAAGAGTTTAGGAGCCAGAGCTGGGCTGCATTAAAAGTGTCCCAACTACACATTTATGATGTGTTTATTTTTGTCCTACCAACAAGGTGACTGGTTGCATGAAGACTAATACAAAATGGCATACGTGGGCATTAGATAGCTCAGCTGATTGATAATTGGGTAAAAAACCCTCAGTTTAAGGTCACTGTTTCAAATCTGGCTTAGTTCAGTAGAGACCCAATATCACAGCTCTCAGTGACCTACCTGGCATGGCATCAGGGCCGGACTAAGGGGTGAGCAAGCTGGGCAGCTGCCCGGGGTGTTAACCGATGGGGGGGCGCCTGATGACAGCTGTAAGGGGCACGTGGCATCCCTTATAGCTTCCATCAGATGCCGCACGCCTGGCTCCCGCAGCGCCGGATCGCCCCCATGCCTGCAGTGCCAGCCAGCAGCACCCTTGGCCACAGGGCCCTGCATGGCCAGGCATAGCCTGCCCCAGGCTGTGCACCAGCAGCGGTGGCCGTGCCAGGCTGGGAAGCGCATGCGCCGGGGGCAGCGCTACATGCCCGGGGCGCCAAAATGGCTTAGGCCAGTCCTGCATGGCATAAGTCTCATTCCCAGCAGACAGTTATCTATACCCCAATGTAGATGCTTTGGCAATGCTGTAATTGCACTGGTACTCGAAACAATGACCATATCAGCTACCCTCCATCAACATTTGCTCCAGAATTATTTGTACTGGCAACAAACAGAGGTGAGTGACAAAATCCACAATAATACCAATTTAAGAGAAGCTATACATACCAGTGAAGATTGAGAAGTAATACCCAGAGAGCTAGCAGATCAAACACAAACAGGAAAATAAAATCATATTCATCTTGGAAAAATGCAAGCTTAAATAGCTGGGAGAAAATAATCCAAATCCAGGGCATTCAATGTGAAGAAGAAACCTGGAACAGTGAGATGTATTAGGTTGTGGAACAGTGAGGGGGGATTTGATAGCAGCCTTCAACTTCCTGAAGGGAGGTTCCAAAGAGGATGGAGAGAGGCTGTTCACAGTAGTGAGGGATGGCAGAACAAGGAGCAATGGTCTCAGGTTGCGGTGGGAGAGGTCCAGGTTGGGTATTAGGAAAAACTATTTCACTAGGCGGGTGGTGAAGCACTGGGATGGGTTCCCTAGGGAGGGGGTGGAATCTCCATCCCTCAAGGTGTTTAAGTCTCGGCTTGACCAAGCCCTGGCTGGGTTGATTTAGTTGGGATTGGTCCTGCCTTGGGCCAGGGTTTGGACTCGATGACCTTGTAAGGGCTCTTCCAACCTTAATCTATGATTCATTATACATTGCTCCAAATATGAGGACTTTCTTCTTTTGACACCGTTCATACTACTGAGGCACTAAGCCACATTGTTCCTTCTTCCCAGGGGCTTGCTGTCATGGGTGGGACAATGGTGGAAATGATGAAATGCTGCAAGAGCAAGTGCTATCACCACTGTGAAGACAATATAGATCTGGCCTTTGGATGTCACAAAAACGTCAACAGAACTCGGCAGTTTTGTCAACGACGGTAAACCTCATTCTACGAGGAATAAGGCCTTTTGTCAACAGAGATAGAAATGTAGCCGTGTTAGTCTGGTGTAGCTGAAACAAAATACAGGACTATGTAGCACTTTAAAGACTAACAAGATGGTTTATTAGATGATGAGCTTTCGTGGGCCAGACCCACTTCCTCAGATCAAATAATGGAAGAAAATAGTCACAACCATATATACCAAAGGATACAATTAAAAAAAATGAACACACATGAAAAGGACAAATCACATTACAGAACAGAAGGGGGATGTGGGGGGGGGGGGGGGGGGAAAGGAAGGTGAATGCCTGTGAGTTAATGATATTAGAGGTGGGGAAGGGTAGATGTCTGTGAGTTAATGGTATTAGAGGTGATAATTGGGGAAGCTATCTTTGTAATGGGTAAGATAGTTGGAGTCTTTGTTAATTCCTCTGTGGAGAGTGTCGAATTTTAGCATGAATGCCAGTTCAGAGGATTCCCTTTCAAGTGCAGATTTGAATGTCTTCTGAAGTAGGATGCAGGTTAGCAGGTCATTAAGACTGTGTCCTTTCTGGTTGAAATGACAAGCAACTGTTTTTTCTTTGTGATCCTGTCTAATGTCTGTTTTGTGGGCATTGATTCTTTGGCGAAGTGTCTGAGACGTTTGTCCAATGTACATAGCAGATGGACACTTTCGGCACATGATAGCATAGATGATATTTCTGGAGGCGCAGGAATATGTGTTCTTGATCTTGTAACTCACTTGGTTAGTCCCAATAATGGTGTCAGCAGAGTGAATATGTGGACAAAGCTGGCAGCGGGGTTTGTTGCAAGGGAAAGTACCAGGGTTGGTATTAGTGTGGTATGTCCTGTGGTTGTTTTCAACAGAAGGCGCTATTGCATCGACACTGTCCTTTGCATCTACACTCTCATGTCGACAAAGCGGCTTGCTTTGTCGACAGAACTGGTTGTAGTCTAGATGCTCTTTGTTGACAGTATCTATCGGCAAAACTTCTGTTGAGAAGCCTGTAGTCTAGACGTACCCCAAGGGTAGTGTTAATTTTCTTTTTGTTTTCATATTAAATAAACATTGTAAGCATTGCTCCTTGTTAACTATCCCTTGCTTTAATATATTTTCTTCCACACCTATGGACTTTTTTTTTGTTTTGTTTTATAAATAAATATCCACATGCTACCTCGATATTGGTGTTGCACATAAGAAATTTCAACCCACCCGAGGATAGAAAATGTTAGAGGGATCACTGGCCCCAAGCCCTTTTGAATCGCCAGGCCCTGAAGCAACTGCCCCTTTGACACACACCCACATCGGCAGGCATACTCCTGTAGCTTAACAAAATGACCTGTCCACTTGAAATTAGGAGGCTGATTACATGGTCTTATAGGCACATACCTTTAAGCCTTGTTCCTATGCCTCATTAACTAGGCTGGTACAGTTAATGAGGAAACCTCCCCCCCCCCCCCCATATACACAATTGTATCAGTATAAAAAGGTCAGTGAATTAAAATAAACTTTACAAGGTATAAGGTGCCTGTAGTTGGTTTGCCTGTCTGGAGGGGTTCCTTCTCCGGCTCAGTGGGCAGCCAGTCTGCCCCACTACACTCTTGAGAAGGAGGAGAGGCAGCAGGGTGCAGGGGCTGCCCTCTTCCTTCTCCCCCCCTCTGGTTCCTGGTTCCTGCTCCTCCACCAGCTGGAGCCCTCCCCACCCAGCCGCCTGCCTAGGCCTGCTCCCCGGAGGTCACTCCAGCCGCTGCACCCCACCACCACCACTGCTACCGCCACCTGCTGCTACTGCTGCCCGAGGGGAGAGGGGGGGCCTGCCAGCTGCCCTCCCTCTCCCCTCCACCGCTCCGGGGGAGGAGGACCACCCCACCAGCACCCATCACCCGGAGACCTTCCCCTGCTGCCTGCCCACTGCTGCTGCTGCACCCCGCTGAGGGGGAGAAGAGGAGATTACCACGATCAGGAACTGTGGAGGGGGTTTGTTTAAAGACGGAGCTTTTTTAATCTGCTCCAGGGGTGGTGGTGAACTGAACTGTTGAAAGGGGGGCCGGGGGAGAGGCTCGGAGCCCTCCCCCTAGTCCAGCTGCCCCGCCCCCCCGCTGCCACCACCCCCAATGCCCCCTCCACTGCCCCTTACCGCCTGGACTGTCTCTTCTCCCCCTTGCAGGGATCGCTGCCCCGCCCCCCCATCTCAGACTCTGCCCCAGCGGTGGGCAAGGTCGAGCCCCCACAGCGCTCGTGGGCGTGCTCCCTCCCCACCCCCCCCTTGGACTTGGCCCCCCTCCCTCAGCTACATCTGGCTGGGGGGCCACCCTCACCCACCCCACCCCAGCAGCTTGCTTCCTTCCCCACTGCCTGCCCTCCCCTGCTAGTGTAGGTTGTTTTCCTCTCCCTCCCCAAAGTCACTTACCCACCACACCTGCTCCCAAGTTTGGTACCAGCCACGCCCCTACTCCAGCTAGCCCAGCTGCTGTTTTGTCTCCATTTTATCCCTCCCCCCAGCTGCCCGTCAGCCTTTGAACACCACCCAATCAGTCTTGTCCCCCTTGCCCCGAGTGCTTGTGCCTCATCCCTTCCCCCCCCCTTTAGTTAGTCCCCCTGTTCACTGCACCTCCCCAACGGCCCCATAACCCCCCCCCCCTTGTATCCCAGTGCAGCCGGAGGAGCCGGCCCCCGCCCTGTACCCGTTACCTTGCCCCCTGTCTGCCCTGCCGGCACCCTCCTCCTCCGCTTCCAGCCTTGCGGGGAGGAGTGGTTGCTGGCCCCTCGGTTCCCCTGTCTCTATTCTGCCCTTTTTGGTTCCCTCCCTCCCAGCAACTAGTCGGCGGGAGGGAGTGGTTGCCCCCCTTCCCTTTCTCCCCTTCCCTCCCAATTGTACACCCCCTTCCCTTGTGTGTCCCTGCCCCCGCAATAGCGCCCTCCTCCTATGCCACAGCCTCGGCAAGGAGGAGAGGCCGCTAACTCCCCCACTTCCTCAGTTGTCCCTTCCCGAAACCACTGCCCTCCCTTTCTCCCGCCCCCTCCCTCACGGACACCCTCCTCCCCTGCCTGCTGTTTGGTGGGGAGGAGCGGTTAACCCTTGTTCCCCCCTCCTGTCATCTGTGTCTCCTTCCTCCCCCCTTCCACGATGGAGGAAGTCCCTGCCCCCGTCAATCCCACGGCCCCCTCGTTACCACCGGGCCCAACAAACGCTGCGGCTGACCTCCCGACCCCAAGTCCGAGCTCCGCTGCTGCCACGGCCGCCGCTCCCTCAGATTCGGGAGCAACTATCACCTCGGCCGGAAAAAAGGGTGGGGGGAAGAAAAAGGGCAAAGGCCCGGCCCCGAAGACTAAACCTGCCACGGCCGAGGCCGCCCCGCCCCCTGTGGCCCTATCACCTGCCACAGCCCCTCCTTCCCTTGCCGTTCCCTCCACCAGCTCTGGGGGTGATCCAACCAAGCCCCCCAGAGCGTACGCCCAGGTGGCCGCTGCTACCCCCTCACCTGCCCCGTCATCAACCCCGACTGCCGCCTCCAGCTCCATCCCTGGTGGCCGCGGCCCCTTTCCCACCATGACCAGGAGGCACGGCGTTCGCTGTCTCCTGGTAGCCGCCTAGCCCCACGTGGAAACCTACGTGCGGGCGATGGCGAGGGTGGTGGGGGCCTCGGCCGTGGTGGCGGCTTCCAAAATGTACGGCAAGGCGGTCTTCTTCCTTGCCTCGGAGGCCGCCGCCCAGGAGGCAGTGGAGAGGGGTCTGGCGGTGGGGGGCGTGCACGTGCCCCTCGAACCGCTGGAGGACCTGGGCGTACGGGTGGTCCTCACCTCCGTCCCGCCCTTCCTCCCTAATGCCGCCCTGCTGCCTCCCCTCTCCACTCTGGGGAAACCCATTTCAACCATCAGCCCTCTCCCGTTGGGCTGTAAGGACCCCGCCCTCCGCCACGTCCTGTCCTTCCGCCGGCAGGTACAGCTGGAGCTGCTGCCGGCGGCGCGTGGCGGGGAGGCGCTCGAGGGGTCCTTCCTGGTGCCCTACCAGGGGGCCCACTACCGAATTCACTACTCCGCGGGGGAGACCCGGTGCTTCCTCTGCCGGGCGATGGGGCACGTCCGGAGGGACTGTCCCTTGGCCCGGTCGGGGGAGGCGTCCGGGGCACCTGGGGTTTGTGAGGGCGCCGGCCCCACCACCGCAGACCCCCCTGGTAGTCCGGGCTCCGTGGCCGCCCCTCCTCCAACCGATGGCCCTGCTCGGGAGCCGGAGGCATCCCCTCCGGCGTGCCCGAGCGGGCAGGCGGGCCCCGCCTTTACTCGATCTATCTCTGCGGGGCCCGAGGGGGAGAGGGTGGCGCGGTTGCCGCCGGGCGAGGGAGAGGGCCCTCCCCGGGTGGAGGTATCCCCTTCCTTCCCACCCTTACCACAACGCCCTCTCCGAACACCGAAAGCGCCCCCCGGCCTTGCCCTTGCTGACCAGCCCTCCACCTCCACCTCGGAGGGCTGGATGCTCGTCGGGGGAAGCGCAGAGCCCGCCATTCACGGGCTCCCTCTCCCCCCTCCGATACAGAGGGCAGGAAGGCCCCCCGAAAGATCCTGAGGGGGACCAGTGCTGTCGAGATTCCCCCCCGCGAGCGTCAGCAGGAGGCGCCGGCCGAGGTAGCCGTGGCAGCGAGAGGGGACAACGATGTCCCCCCTGAGGAGCCTATGCGCGAGGAAGCCTCGGATGGAGCCCCCCCCCCGGCCCCGGTTCCAACCGAGCTCCCCTCTGTCCCCGCTGAGGTAATTGGTGCCTTGGCGGCTGTAGGGGAAGGCTCTGGGGCCGAGGGGATGGAACTTAGCTCCATCTTTGAGGAGATCGAGGCCCTGGGTCTGACCCCGCTCACCCAGGGGGAGGACGACCCTCCGCCAGCGGGCCTCGGTCTGGGCGGCGACTCTATAGCGCCGCCCCCTCCTCTCCCTAATCCCGTGTCCCAGCTGGCTGACCCCGTCCTCACACTTGGGGCGCCCCTGATACTGCCCACTGGCCCGGCCGACTCGAGCGCCGGAATGGATGCCGCCGAGCCCTCCGGGGTGACGGCTGGCGCCGAGCGGCCGGGTCCCGGGGCTGGGGGCGCCCCCTCTCCTGCAACTGAGGCGAGGCAGTCACCCCCCTTTATCGTTGGAGGCCCAGCAGAAAACACCATCCTGGCTGACGCCGAGGCATTAACACCTGCCTCTCCATCTGAGCCCAGCGTCGGCGCGGGCCCCCTTCCTGTTCCTGATTCCCAGGTCCCCATTCGGGAGGCGCTGCAGCCCAGTGGGATTGCCACGGGGGACCCCTTCCCAGACCCCACCCAGGATCCTGATCCCTTCCCACGTCCCGATCCTTCCCCTAGTCCCGCTTCCACCCTTTACGAAGCCATCTCCAGCCCCGAGTCCTCCTCTGCTCCCGATCCCTCTCCTGCCCCTATTTCTGCCCAACTCCCTAACCCCGATCCACCGTCTGGCCTTGAGCCCACCCTTCCCCCCGTCCCTGCCATGGAGGAAACCCCTTCGCTGCCGTTCCCCCCCCTTCTTATCCCATCCTGGTCTCCGTTGTGTTGCCCGATTCGTCCCTACCACCTTCCCAAACGCCCGCTAGTGCCACCCCCGCAAAGGCTGTCTCGTTCCCATTGGCTGCGGGTGGCCCTCGGGGGGGTTGTTTTTGTATCCCTAGTCCCCAATCTGTTAGGGGCTGCCTTGTTCCCTCCGCCGCCTCCTCCCTTGCCGGGGTCGGGGGCGGGTGGCGCGGCGCCAGCGGTGTCGGCGCCGCATTGGGGATCGGACCCCTGTTTGCCCGTCTCCATGGCCCGTGAGCTCCACCCGGGGGCCCGGACGGAGGAGAACGCTGGTTCCCCCTCGGCGCTGAGGAGCGAGCTGTGCCAATTCCTCGCGGACAACCGTGGGGCAAAAGGAAAGGTGCAGCTCGCCCTCCAGTGCTGGGGGGACTTCCACTCCATCCTCCAGGCCACTAGAGCCCTGTTGCAGAAGGGGAGAGGGACGACGGGGCCTACCGCCGGACCCGCAGGTTTCGAGACGCTCTCCTGACCTTTGGGTCAGAGGGCGGTCTGCTGCGGGGCCTGCGTGAGGCCGCTGATTCACCTGCCCGTGAGGATCCACCCTAGCCCTCATTATGAATTACACCACCATAACGACGCTGAACGCCCGGGGCTGTAGGGCAGGTCTCCGCAGGAGCCGGGTGCTCTCCTTCCTTCGGGAGGGGGGGGGTACTCGGTGGCTTTCCTGCAGGAGACCCACACGACTCCAGCCGTTGAGGCTAGCTGGCGGCTGGAGTGGGGGGACAGGGTGTATTTTAGCCACCTCGGCGCTCGCTCGGCAGGGGTGGCCACCCTGTTCTCCCCTGCCCTATGGCCCGAGGTGCTAGAAACCGCTGAGGTTGTCCCGGGCCGCCTGCTGCACGTCCGGGCCCACGTGGAGGGGTGGACGTTGAACCTGGTCAACATCTACGCCCCGAACGCGGGCGCGGACCAGGTCACCTTTTATCGGCAGGCGGCCACCTTCCTCGGCACTCTGGATCCTCGCGAGGGCCTGGTCCTGGGCGGGGACTTTAACACCACCCTCGATGACCGGGACCGTGTAGGACTCGCGAACTGCCAGGCCGCGGCGGACGTCCTCAGGGAGATCGTGGAACATCACTCCCTGGTGGACGTCTGGCGGGACCACCACCCGGACGACAGTACCACCTTTACTTACGTCCGGGTGGGGAAAACACGGTCGAGCCACTCCCGCTTGGACCGCATCTACCTTTCACGATTCCATCTGGCACGGGCCCACTCCTCCAGCGTTCGGCCGGCCCCGTTCACAGACCACCATCTGGTGGCCGTGAAAATCTCCAGAACTTCGGAGAGGCTGGGGCCGGCCTACTAGCACTTTAATAATAGCTTGCTGGAGGACGTGGGCTTCGTGGCGTCCTTCCGGGAGTTCTGGCGAGCCTGGCGGGGGCAGCGGCCCGCCTTTCCCTCGGTGCGGCGATGGTGGGACATGGGGAAGGTGCGCGCCCGGCTCTTCTGCCGTGACTACTCCCGGGGCGCCAGCCGGCGGAGGGATGCGGCGATGGAGCAGTTGGAACGGGAGGTTTTGAAGCTTGAGAGGCGCCTGGCATCCGCCCCCGAGGATCCACTCCTCCGCGAGGCGTGCCGGGAGAAGCGGGAGGAGCTCCGGGCCCTGGAAGATCACAGGGCCCGGGGCGCTTTTGTTCGATCTCGCATCCACCTCCTTCGGGAGATGGATCGCGGCTCCCGCTTCTTCTACGCCCTGGAGAAAAGGAGGGGGGCAAAAAAGCACGTCACCTGCCTTTTGGCGGAGGATGGCACCCCCCTCACGGATCCGGCGGAGATGCGTGGAAGGGCCAGGGCCTTCTACGCCAGTTTGTTCTCCCCGGATCCGACCGAAGCCGACGCCTGCAGGGCGCTCTGGACTGAGCTCCCGATGGTCAGCGCGGGCGACCGAGACCGGCTGGAGCTGCCTCTCACTCTGGCCGAGTTCTCGGAAGCCCTCCGTCTCATGCCCAACAACAAAACCCCGGGCATGGACGGGCTGACCATGGAGTTCTACCGCGTGTTCTGGGAAGTCCTCGGCCCGGACCTCGTCACCGTCTGGGCCGAGTCCCTGGAGAGCGGGGTCCTCCCTCTGTCGTGCAGGCGAGCGGTGCTCGCCTTACTGCCGAAGAAGGGGGACCTCCGCGACCTACGGAATTGGCGTCCCGTCTCGCTCCTCAGCACGGACTACAAGGTCGTAGCGAAAGCCATCTCGCTGCGACTGCGGTCCGTGCTGGCGGACGTGATCCATCCCGACCAGACCTACACCGTCCCGGGCCGTAGTATATTTGATAACTTGTATTTGGTCCGGGATCTCTTAGAGCTCGGGTGTAGGGACGGCTTGTCGTTCGCCCTCCTGTCCCTGGACCAGGAGAAGGCGTTCGACAGGATGGATCACGGGTATCTCCTGGGCACCCTGCAGGCCTTCGGCTTCGGGCCCCGTTTTGTGGGTTTTCTCCGGGTGCTGTACGCCCTCGCAGAGTGTTTGGTCAGGCTCAACTGGACCCTGACCGAGCCGGTCAGCTTCGGGCGGGGGGTACGTCAGGGGTGTCCGCTGTCGGGCCAGCTGTACGCTCTGGCGATCGAGCCCTTCCTCTGTCTCCTCCGTAGGAGGTTGACGGGGTTGGTGCTTTGGGAGCCGGAGTTGCGGCTGGTCCTGTCGGCGTTCGCCGGTGACGTGCTCCTCGTGGTCCAGGACCCGGGCGACCTGGCGCGGGTGGACGCTTGCCAAGCCATCTACTCAGCAGCCTCCTCCGACCGGGTCAACTGGGTCAAGATCTCTGGCCTGGTGGTCGGGGACGGGTGGCAGGCTGGCTCCCTCCCACCCGTGCTTCAGGCGGAGCGCGGGTCCGCTGCTCTATCTGAGCGTCTATTTATCCGCCACGCATCCTTCTCCGCCGGAAAACTGGCAAGGTTTGGAGGCCAGGGTGGGTGAGCGGCTGCGGAGATGGGCAGGACTGCTCCGGTGTCTCTCCCTTCGTGGGAGGGCACTGGTGCTCAATCAGCTGGTCCTGTCCATGCTCTGGCACCGGCTCAACATCCTGCGCCCGCACCCGGAGGTCCCGGCCAAGCTCCAGAGGGCAGCTTTGGGGTTCCTTTGGCCGGGACTGCACTGGGTCTGCAGAGACTCCTCTTCAGTGCAGGTAGTCCGGCATGGGGCAACTTGGTGCGCGCCTTCCTCCGCTGCCTCTGAGGGCTCTGATACGACCGGCAGCTCTTTTTTATTCACCCGAGGGGTCTTCCGCGAGACCTCTCAGAGCTGCCGGAATTCTACCAGGACCTCCTCCAGACCTGGAAGCTGTTCTCGGTGACCAGGTCCGTTGTGGCCTCCGAGGGGGCAGACCTCCTCGCGGAGCCCCTGCTCCACAATCCAGCCTTGTGCGTGCAGGTGGCGGAGTCTCCCTCGGTGCGCCGGAGGCTGATCCTGGCAGAACCACCATGGTCGGAGACCTCCTGGACTACGACGGGGGGAATGGGTGGACCCCTGAGCGCTCGCTCAGCGCATGGGGCTCTCCCCCCCCCCAACCCCCCTGCGCCTACTCCAGGAGGTGAAGGCGGCTTTGCCGCGGCCCGCTCTCGACCTCCTACAGAGAGCCCTGCGAGAGGGGACGCCCCGCCCCTCCCTTCCTGCAAAGCCTCCGTCCATTTTTATTGGGCCCCTGTTCCGCAGGCCCCCCCGGCCTCCCCACCCCTGGACTCCCAGCCAGCTGCAAAATCTGCAGCCGGTCTGTTTCTGGACCGCGCCCAGGGAACAGCTGTACATTCTCGTGCTCCACGCTTTGCATTTCCCCACCCTCGTGTCCCGCCCTGATTCTAAGTGGTGGGACTATCTAAGACATATAGAGGGTGGGGAACCCCGATGGGCCAGCGTTTATTCCACCTTAATTCCTCCGCCCATCGGGGACATCAGTTGGCGGCTCCTTCACGGAGCCGTGAGCACGGGCGTGTACTTGGCGCGGTTCACCCCAATCCCAGACACCTGCCCCTTCTGCGGCGTGAGGGAGAACCTGGCGCACGCCTACCTTGAATGCGCCAGGTTGCAGCCCCTATTCCGGCTCCTCCAGAACCTCTTATTGAGGTTCTGGCTGCACTTTTCCCCTCACCTTTTTATTTACGCACACCCAATCCGTGGCCCCACAAAGTCGCGAGTCCTCCTCGTCAACCTCCTCCTGGCCCTGGCAAAGACCACCATCTATAATACCAGGAGCAAGATGTTGGCCGAGGGGGTTCTCTGCAACTGTAGGGCCTATTTCCGTTCCTCCCTTCTGTCACGAATCCGGGCAGATTTCCTCTGGGTGGCGTCCACTGGCTCCATCGACAGCTTTGAGGAGCAGTGGGCGCTGTCTGGGGTTCTCTGCTCGGTGTCCCCATCCGGTTCCCTAGTTATGAACCTTTAGCCCGCACTCCTTTCCCCTTTTGTCATTATTTGTCCCTAGTAATTAATTAAGCACGGGTCCAGTCGTCCCTCCCGCAAGGCTGTACTCCCACGAGGAGTAACGGTAGTTCGAATTAGCCTATTTTGAACTACTTACTCTGTGACGCGTGTAGCCGCGGGCACAGAGTCCGAACTAACGGGGCTTTAAAAATGTCGGCGCCTGGCAAGATGCAAATGAAGCCCGGGATATTTAAATCCCAGGCTTCATTTGCAACTCCGGTTGCCTACATTAACCACCCTAGTTCGAACTAGGGTGGTAGTGTAGACATACCCTAAATATTTGCTGAGAGCACCTCAAAAATGACTACTGAGGTTAGTGATCTCTGCCTGCATTTGCAGAATGTGAAGCAATCTCTGTGGGTATGTCTACACTACAGAGCTAACTTTCATAGGCGCCACACTAGCGCTCCGCTAGTCCAAACTTAATTCGAACTAGTGGAGCACTTACTTCGAACTATGAAAACCTCATTTTACGAGGATTAAGCCTAGTTCGAACTAGCTAGTTCGAATTAAGGGGTGTGTAGCCCCTTAATTCGAACTAGTGGGAGGCTAGCCCTCCCCAGGTTTCCCTGGTGGCCACTCTGGCCAACACCAGGGAAACTCGTCTGCCCCCCTCCCGGCCCTGGACCCCTTAGAGGGGCACGGGCTGGCTACGGTGCCCGTGCCAGGTGCAAGCCTGCCAGCACCCAGCCAGCAGACCCTGCACCTGGCACAGATCGAGCCACCCACCCGATGCCCCCCAGCCCTCCCCCTCTGCCTGGGACCAGGCTAGCGGCTCCCGGGAGCTTGCCCAGGACCGCAAGAGGCGGGCACCCGCCTGGTCTAGAGCAGACATCGTGGACCTCGTCCACGATCTCCGCACTAGGCACAGGAAAGTGGCCGTCTAGGGCAGGAGAGCTGCCAGCCTGGCCACCCAGGAGCAGGTGTGCATGAAAATCAAGGGGGTCCACTGAGACCCCCGACCCTGAGTCCTGAGCTTACAATGGCCGTCCTGGGTCAGACCAAAGGTCCATTTAGCTCAGTAGCCTGTCTGCCGACAGCGGCCAACCCTAGGGACCCTGGAGGGGATGGACCGAAGACAGTGACCAAGCCATTTGTCTCGTGCCATCCCTCTCCAGCCTTCCACAAACTTTGGGCAGGGACACCACTCCTACCCCCTGGCTAATAGCACTCCATGGACCCAACCTCCATGACTTGATCTCACTTCCCTTTAAACTCTGTTCTAGTTGTAGCCTTCACAGCATCCTGCAGCAAGGAGTTCCACAGGTTGACTCTTTGCTTTGTGAAGAACAACTTTCTGTTACTAGTTTGAAGCCTGCTACCCATTCCTTTCCTTTGGTGTCCTCTAGTCCTTCTTTATGGGAACTAATGAAGAACTTTTCTGTATGCACCCTCTCCACCCAACCCCTGCTTTTAGAGACCTCTATCCTGTCCCCCCTCCGTCTCCTCTTTTCTAAGCTGAAAAGTCCCAGTCTCTGTAGCCTCTCTTCATCTGGGACCTGTTCCCAACCCCTGATCATTTTAGTTGCCCTCCCCTCTCCCAGCCTCTCTCTTCCCCTCTCCCACCTCCTTTTCCCAGTCTCCCCCAGTTTTGTTCAATAAAGACAGATTCCATTTTTGAACACAGTTGTCCTTTATTTTGTACCTCAAGAAAAGGGGCTAGGGAAGGGTAAGTGGAAGTAGGTGAGGGAGGAATGGGGTACGAGCCCCCGATGGGGAGGACTGGGCTGGCTCTGCGGGCTTCTGGGGGTGGAAGCTCTCCTGCAGCCCCCCAATTGCCCCCTCCCCCCAGATGGCAGCCTGCGGCAAGTACAGCCGGGCTGATGGCCGAGTGCTGTGATGTGCCCAGTGTGGGCACTCCGGGCACTCCAAGCCAGGACTGGTTTGCAAGCAGGGCACCCCTGAGAACTGTCTGTCCGGGGTGGGGGTCGGGTCCCTTTAAGCGCAGCCCTCGGCTAGCCTGACACAGCATCTCCATGCTCTATGTCCTCCTCTGATGCCCTGCCGGCACTGCTTCCGGCCATCCTTAACCCCAGTTCAGGGTCCACTCAATGTGGACATGCTAGTTCGAATTAGCAAAATGCTAATTCGAACTAGTTTTTAGTTCTAGACGCGTTAGTTCGAATTAGCTTAGTTCGAATTAACTAATTCTAAGTAAGTTAGTTCGAATTAGCGCTGTAGTGTAGACATACCCTCTGAGAGGCACACTACGCTGTGGGTACTAACTCATCTCCTCAATGATAATTCTGCAAATGTCCATGTTGTTAATTATATCATTGCTTCTACATACGTAGAAAAGGAGATGGATCAAATTATATGGATCAACACAAGGTACTCATTGTGATGCCTCATTTCAGCATTACACACAAATGGGTTTATGAGAACACTAGTGATCTTCCCCACAAGTGGGAGGAAAAAAGCCAATCCCAAATTCTCAAGCAGAGCATCTGAACCTTGCAAGAAGCCTTGCAGTAGGAACCTAACAGAGCTCATGTGGATTCAAACCACACAAAGGGGAGCTGAGTCCAGATATCACCTACAGCAGTGGTCTCCAACCTTTTTGCACCCAAGATCACTTTTTAAATTTCAGAACAAGTAAAGATCTACCGCCCCATCCTTCCCCCAAGACCCCACCCCTTCCTTGAAGCCCCGCCCTCTCTATTCTCCTCCTCTCCATCACTTGGTATCCCCAGCCCTTATACACTCTACACTGCCACTTTTTTTCCAATTCTTCTGTAGGAAGAGGTTTTTCCTTCTGAAGGCAGGCTCGTCATTTTTCAATGGTGACACCGAGAGGGCGAGAGAGCCAGGGGAGAGGGAGGTGCTTGGAGAAGGCTTGAAAGAAGGGGTGGGCATGAGGAAGGTGGGGATGGAGCAAGGCATGGGTGGAGCACAGGGGCATGAGGGGAATGGGGGGGCAGAGGGTGGTTAGGGGGTGGGCATCAGGGAGAAAGAGGGCAAAGGCAGCAGGGGCAGTGAGGGAAGAGGGAGGCACCAGGAGGGTGCAGGGCTAAGGGAAGATGCAGGTGCCAGGGGATTCTGGGGGTGAAGCAGAAGTTTGCATTTTTTAAGTAAAGTTTAGTTGTTAATTTTAAAAAATTAAGTTTAGTTAAGTTTTAGTTTCTTTACTTTGTTTGATGAATAAAAATAATGTCCTTTATGATTGAGTATTCAATAAATGTTCACCTTTAAAAAAATTAAGAAATAAAATTCCCTGGGTGCACACCCTAATGAAATGTGCTGCACACGCCTATGAGGAGGAGTTGCACTGTATGTAAGGGTATGTCTATACTGCCACCCTGGTTTGAACTAAGGTGGCTAATGTAGGCATTCGAATTTGCAAATGAAGCCCGGGCTTTAAATATCCTGGGCTTTATTTGCATGTTCCCGGGCGCTGCCATTTTTAAATACCCGTAATTCGAACTAACTGCCCGCGACTACACGTGGCACGGACTAGGTAGTTCGAATTAAAGCTCCTAATTCAAACTACCGTTATTCCTCCTGCAATGAGGAGTAACGGTAGTTCGAATTAGGAGCTTTAATTCGAACTACCTAGTCCGTGCCGCGTGTAGCCGCGGGCAGGTAGTTCGAATTACGGGTATTTTAAAATGGCAGCGCCCGGGAACATGCAAATAAAGCCCGGGATATTTAAATCCTGGGCGTCATTTGCAAGTTCAAATGCCTATATTAGACACCCTAATTTGAAGTAGGGTGGCAGTGTAGACATACCCTAAGACAGCAGTATGAGTGATCTGAGCTCCAGTATTTAGAGGGAGAAAAACTTGTTGAGAGCCTATGGGTTAAATTTAGAGGTGGAAGCAACAGGGATGATGTTGTGGTTGGTGTCTGCTATAGCCTGCCGGATCAGGTGGATGAGGTAGACGAGGCTTTCTTCAGACAACTGAGAGAAGCTTCCAGATCGCAGGCCCTGGTTCTCATGGGCGACTTAAATCACCCTGACATCTGTTGGGAGACCAATACAGCAGTACACAGACAATCCAGGAAGTTTTTGGAGAATGTTGGGGATAACTTCTTGGTACAAGTGATGAAGGAACAGACCAGGGGCCGCGCGCAGCTTGACCTGCTGCTCACAAACAGGGAGGAACTAGTAGGGGAAGTAGAGGTGGGTGACAACCTGGGAAGCAGTGATCATGAGATGGTAGATTTCAGGATTCTGACCAAAGGAAGAAAAGAGAGGAGCAAAATACACACCCTGGACTTCAGAAAAGCAGACTTTGACTCCCTCAGAGAATTGATGGACAGGATTCCCTGGGATGTTTACATGAAGGGGAAAGGAGTCCAGGACAGCTGGCAGTATTTTAAAGAAGCCTTATTGAAGGCACAGGAAGAAACAATCCCGATGCGCAGCAAGAAAAGCAAATATGGTAGGCGACCGGGGACATCTTTGGTGAGCTTAAACACAAAAAGGAAGCTGACAAGAAGTGGAAACTTGGACAAATGACCAGGGAGGTGTTTAAATGTCTAGCTCGAGAATGCAGGGGAGTTCTCAGGAAGGAGAAAGCGCAATTGGAATTGCAGCTAGCAAGGGATGTGAAGGGGAACAAGAAAGGCTTCTACAGGCATGTTAGCAATAACAGGGAGATCAGAGAGGGTGTGGGGCCCTTACTGGATGAGGGGGGTAACCTAGTGACAGATGATGTGGGGAAAGCTGAAGTACTCAATGATTTCTTTGCCTCTGTCTTCACGGACAAGGTCAGCTCCCAGACTAATGCACTAGACAACGCAGTATGGGAAGGAGGTGGACAGCCCTTGGTGGGGAAAGAACAGGTTAGGAACTATTTAGAAAAGCTGAACATACACAAATCCATGGGTCCGGATTTAATGCAGCCGAGGGTACTGAGGGAGTTGGCAAGTGTCATTGTGGAGCCTTTGGCCATTAGCTTTGAAAACTTGTGGAGATCGGGAGAGATCCCGGATGATTGGAAAAAGGCAAATGTAGTGCCCATCTTCAGAAAAGGGAAGAAGGACAAACCAGGGAACTACAGACCAGTCAGCCTCACCTCAGTCCCCAGAAAAATCATGGAGGGGATCCTCAAGGAATCCATTTTGAGGCACTTGGAAGAGGGGAAGGTGATCAGGAATAGTCAACATGGATTCACAAAGGGCAAGTCGTGCCTGACCAATCTGATTAGCTTCTACGATGAGGTAACTGGCTCTGTGGATATGGGAAAGTCAGTGGATGTGATATACCTTGACTTTAGCAAAGCTTTTGATATGGTCACTCACAACATTCCTGCCAGCAAGTTAAGGGAGTATGGATTGGATAAATGGACTGTAAGATGAATAGAAACCTGGCTAGACTGTCGGGAACAACGGGTAGTGATCAACGGCTCGATGTCAGGTTGACGGTCAGTTTCTAGTGGAGTGCCCCAAGGATCTGTTCTAGGACCGGTTTTGTTCAACATCTTTATTAATGACCTGGGTGAGGGGATGGGTTGCACCCTCAGCAAGTTTGAAGATGACACTAAGCTAGGGGGAGAGGTAGATACACTGGAAGGCAGTGATAGGATCCAGAGTGACCTGGACAGATAGGGGATTGGGTCAAAAGAAATCTAATGCGGTTCACCAAGGACAAGTGCAGAGTCCTGCATTTGGGATGGAAGAATCCCAAGTGTTGTTACAGGCTGGGGACCGACTGGCTAAGTAGCAGTTCTGCGGAAGAGGACCTGGGGATTACAGTGGATGAGAAGCTGGATATGAGTCAACAGTGTGTCCTTGTAGCCAAGAAGGCTAATGGCATATTAGGTTGCATTAGGAGGAGCATTGCCAGCAGATCCAGAGATGTCATTATTCCCCTTTATTCAGCTCTGGTGAGTTCACTTCTGGAGTATTGTGTCCAGTTCTGCCCCCCGCCCCCGCCCCTATAGAAAGGATGTGGACGCATTACAGAGGGTCCAGCGGAGGGCAACCAAAATGATTAGCGGGCTGGAGTGCATGACCTAAGAGGAGATGTTCAGGTATGTAGGTCTGTGAGGGGGGATTTGAGAGCAGCCTTCAACTTCCTGAAGGGAGGTTCCAAAGAGGATGGAGAAAGACTGTTCATAGTGGTGACGAATGGCAGAACAAGGAGCAATGGTCTCAAGTTACAGTGGGGGAGGTCTGGGTGAAGCACTGGGATGGGTTCCCTAGGGAGGGGGTGGAATCTCCATCCTTCAAGGTTTTTAAGTCTCAGCTTGACCAAGCCCTGGCTGGGTTGATTGAGTTGGGATTGGTCCTGCCTTGGGCCGGGGGCTGGACTTGATGGTGTTCTGAGGTCTCTTCCAGTTCTATGAACAGGTGGACTCTGGGGCAGAGGCCCACCAGCAAGGACTGATTGGGGGGAGTGACTAGCCTGGAGGACACAGGTGGAGGAGATGGCAACCATGGGACAGAGTAGGAAGTAGCCCCATGTGAGAAGCCAGAAGGGCCCCCCCATGAGCTCAGTGTGTTTTGGGAGGATTCCCCGCTGAGCTAGTGATGGGATATGCCCACCACTGACAGGGCCCTGGATCCCCCTGCCCTATCCCATTGACCCCCAAAGGGGAGTGCCTCAACTACATTACTGACTGGACCTCCAGATCTCACTATCTCGCTGACTGGGGGCATTGCTGACTTGGTCACTGGGCCTCACTGCCCTGCTGATAGTGGCCATAGAGAGGTGGAATGATTACGGGGTGGAGCAACCCAGACAGGACCTAAGAGGCTCCCTGCCTTGCCTCTCAGGGGCCTGGGCTTCCCACCCCATGACAAGCTCCTTACAAACCTATCTGATATTCCTTGTGTGCACTGCAAATGCAATTCCACAAAATCTGGCCTTGTATTTTGCTCAGCAAACAGCTGGCAATGGCTCCTGGCACACAGAAAGAGAGCCAGACTCGATTTATAAGGTTTCATATCCGGCAATAGTATTTAGTGAACAAAAAAGGAAAAATTTAAAGTTGCCCCAATGTTTATGTTGTGTAAATCTGAGGTAATAGATCTTCCCCCTCATCCTAATGATGTCTTCCCATTAAAATCTTTATTAGCTTCTAGCTTAGCAAATTACCAAAAGGCTTGTTATAGTTTTCGTATTGCTCAATACCAACATCTGCTTTAATTTTTACAAATAGCGCTGAGATTTCCCACCCTATCAGCATTGCCGAGCAGGCTGTCTTATCATTACTACTGCAGATAAAATAAACGAGCTTGGGTTGAGATGCATAATGACATTTTCTGTGGCCTGGTTTCCCATTACATTTTCAACAGACTGTAGATTTAAACTTGAGCACAAAGCAAAGTTATTGCTATAGTCTACACAGCAAAGTTATTTCAAAATAATAGCTGTTATTTCAAAATAACTTTACCAGTGTCTACACAGCCAAACCACTATTTTGAAATTAAATCGAAATAGTGGAGGGCTTATTTCAAAATTGGTAAACCTCATTCCATGAGGAATAGTGCCAATTTTGAAATTGCTATTTTGAAATAAGTGCTGTGTAGACACTTAATTCGAAATAGGGGGCCTCCAGCCCTTCCCAGGGAGCCCTGGTGGCCACTCTGGGCACAACCAAGAAAACTCCTCTCCCCGCCCCCGAGCCCTTAAAGGGGTAGACTCTGGTGATCGTGCCTGTGCCAGCTCCAAGCCTGCCAGCCCAGAGCCAGCAGTCACTGCATCTGACCCAGTGGCCCCAGCATGAGCCAGGCAGCCAGTGCCAGCCAGCCCTCCACCGCTCCCCAGGAGCAGTCTGCCAGCTCCCAGGAGCCTGCCAGGGGCCAGAAAAGGCGGGTGCCTGCCTGGTCCTGTGCGGAGATCAGGGACCTAATTCAGGTTTGGGAGGGATGCCTCCAACATCCATGCCTCCGTACTAAACAGAGGAACACGGCCGTCCACAGGCGGACAGCTGCCAGCTTGGACACCAAAGGCCACATGTGAACCCAGGAGCAGGTTTGCATGAAATTAAAGGAGCTGTGGCAGGTTGTAGTGGGGGTCTATTTGAGGACACGGGAGAGTGACTTTCTAAAAGCCCCTCCCCAACCTTATGGGAGGGACACTGGACCCATGTCCAACTAATTGCTTGGGACAAATAATGAATAAAGGATCAAGGAGTGCGGGCTAAAGGTTCAAAATAAGGGAGCCGGATGGGGACACCGAGCAGAGAACCCCGGACAGCGCCCACTGCTCCTCAAAGCTGTCGATGGAGCCAGTGGACGCCGCCCAGAGGAACTCTGCCCGGATTCGTGACACAAGGGAGGAGCGGAAATAGGCCCCACAGTCGCAGAGAACCCCCTCGTCTAGCATCCTCCTCCTGCTGCTATTGTAGATGGTGCTCTTAGCTAGAGCCAGGAGGAGGTTGACGAGGAGGTCTCACGACTTTGTGGGGCCACGGATAGGGTGTGCGTAAATGAATAGGTGGGGGGAAAAGTGCAGCCAGAACCTCAATAAGAGGTTCTGGAGGAGCCGGAATAGGGGCTGCAACCTGGCGCATTCGAGGTAGGCGTGCGCCAGGTTCTCCCTCACGCCGCAGAAGGGGCAGGTGTCTGGAATGGTGGTAAACCGCGCCAAGTACACGCCCGTGCTCACGGCTCCGTGAAGGAGCCGCCAACTGATGTCCCCGATGGGCCGCGGAATCAGATCGGAATAGACGCTGGCCCACCGGGGTTCCCCACCCTCTACGGGTCTTAGATAGTCCCGCCATTTGGTACCAGGGCGGGACACGAGGGTGGGGAAATGCAGGGTGTGGAGCACGAGCGTGTACAGATGTTGCCTTGGCGCGGCTTGGAAACAGACCGGCTGCAGATTTTGCAGCCGGCTGGGGGTCCAGGGATAGGGAGGCCGGGGGGGCCCGTGGAACAGGGGCCCAATAATAAGGGACGGAGGCTTTGCAGGAGGGGAGGGGCGGGGTGTACCCTCTCGCAAGGACCGCTGCAGGAAGTCAAGAGCGGGCCGCGGCAAAGCCGCCTTCACCTCCTGGAGTAGGCGCAGAGGGGTTCGGGGGGTGGAGAGCCCCATGCGCCGAGCGAGCGCTCGGGGATCCACCCAGTCCCCCCTGTCGTAGTCCAGGAGGTCTCCGACCATGGTGGTTTCCGCCAGGATCAGCCTCCGGCGCACCGAGGGAGACTCCGCCACCTGCACGCACAAGGCTGGATTGTGGAGCAGGGGCTCCGCGAGGAGGTCTGCCCCCTCGGAGGCCACAACGGACCTGGTCGCCGAGAACAGCTTCCAGGTCTGGAGGAGGTCCTGGTAGAATTCCGGCAGCTCTGAGAGGTCTCGCGGAAGACCCCTCGGGTGGATAAAAAAGAGCTGCCGGTCGTATCGGAGCCCTCGGAGGCGGCGGAGGAAGGCGCGCGCCAAGGTGCCCCATGCCGGACTACCTGCACTGAAGAGGAGTCTCTGCAGGGCCTGGAGGCGGAAGGTCCGGACCTGGCTGCGTATGCAGACCAGGCCCTGACCCCCCTCCTCCAGGGGGAGGGACAGGACCCCTGCAGAGACCCAGTGCAGTCCTGGCCAAAAGAACCCCAAAGCTGCCCTCTGGAGCTTGGCCAGGACCTCCGGGGCCGGGCGCAGGGTGTTGAGCTGGTGCCAGAGCATGGACAGGACCAGCTGATTGAGTACCAGCGCTCTCCCGCGAAGGGAGAGACACCGGAGCAGTCCCGTCCATCTCCGCAGCCGCTCACCCACCCTGGCCTCCAAACCTTGCCAGTTTTCCGGCGGAGAAGGATGCGTGGCGGATAAATAAACGCCCAGATAGAGCAGCGGACCCGCGCTCCACCTGATGGCCTGAAGCGCGGGTGGGAGGGAGCCGGCCCGCCACCCGTCCCCGACCACCAGGCCAGAGCTCTTGACCCAGTTGACCCGGGCGGAGGAGGCTGCCGAGTAGACGGCTTGGCAAGCCTCCACCCGCGCCAGGTCGCCCGGGTCCTGGACCACGAGGAGCACGTCATCGGCGTACGCCAACAGGACCAGCCGCAGCTCCGGCTCCCGAAGCACCAACCCCGTCAACCTCCTACGGAGGAGACAGAGGAAGGGCTCGATCGCCAGAGCGTACAGCTGGCCCGACAGCGGACACCCCTGACGCACCCCCCGCCCAAAGCTGACCGGCTCGGTCAGGGTCCAGTTGAGCCTGACCAAACACTCCGCGAGGGCGTACAGCACCCGGAGAAAACCCACAAACCGGGGCCCGAAGCCGAAGGCCTGCAGGGTGCCCAGGAGATACCCGTGGTCCATCCTGTCGAACGCCTTCTCCTGGTCCAGGGACAGGAGGGCGAACGACAAGCCGTCCCTACACCCGAGCTCTAAGAGATCCCGGACCAAATACAAGTTATCAAATATACTACGGCCCGGGACGGTGTAGGTCTGGTCGGGATGGATCACGTCCGCCAGCACGGACCGCAGTCGCAGCGAGATGGTTTTCGCTACGATCTTGTAGTCCGTGCTGAGGAGCGAGACGGGACGCCAATTCCGTAGGTCGCGGAGGTCCCCCTTCTTCGGCAGTAAGGCGAGCACCGCTCGCCTGCACGACAGAGGGAGGACCCCGCTCTCCAGGGACTCGGCCCAGACGGCGACGAGGTCCGGGCCGAGGACGTCCCAGAACACGCGGTAGAACTCCACGGTCAGCCCGTCCATGCCCGGGGTTTTGTTGTTGGGCATGAGACGGAGGGCTTCCGAGAACTCGGCCAGAGTGAGAGGCAGCTCCAGCCGGTCTCGGTCGCCCGCGCTGACCGTCGGGAGCTCGGTCCAGAGCGCCCTGCAGGCGTCGGCTTCGGTCGGATCCGGGGAGAACAAACTGGCGTAGAAGGCCCTGGCCCTTCCACGCATCTCCGCCGGATCCGTGAGGGGGGTGCCGTCCTCCGCCAAAAGGCAGGTGACGTGCTTTTTTGCCCCCCTCCTTTTCTCCAGGGCGTAGAAGAAGCGGGAGCCGCGATCCATCTCCCGAAGGAGGTGGATGCGGGATCGGACAAAAGCGCCCCGGGCCCTGTGATCTTCCAGGGCTCGGAGCTCCTCCCGCTTCTCCCGGCACGCCTCGCGGAGGAGTGGATCCTCGGGGGCGGACACCAGGCGCCTCTCAAGCTTCAAGACCTCCCGCTCCAGCTGCTCTATCGCCGCATCCCTCCGCCGGCTGGCGCCCCGGGAGTAGTCACGGCAGAAGAGCCGGGCGCGCACCTTCCCCACATCCCACCATCGCCGCGCCGAGGGAAAGGCGGGCCGCTGCCCCCGCCAGGCCTGCCAGAACTCCCGGAAGGACGCCACGAAGCCCACGTCCTCCAGCAAGCTATTGTTAAAATGCCAATAGGCCGGCCCCAGCCTCTCCGAAATCAGAGAGGCCTTCACGGACACCAAATGGTGGTCCGTGAACGGGGCCGGCCGGATGCTGGAGGAGTGGGCTCGTGCCAGATGGAATCGTGAGAGGTAAATGCGATCCAACCGGGAGTGGCTCGACCGTGTTTTCCCCACCCGGACGTAAGTGAAGGTGGTACTGTCGTCCGGGTGGTGGTCCCGCCAGACGTCCACCAGGGAGTGATGTTCCACGATCTCCCTGAGGACGTCCGCCGCGGCCTGGTAGTTCGCGAGTCCTACACGGTCCCGGTCATCGAGGGTGGTGTTGAAGTCCCCGCCCAGGACCAGGCCCTCGCGAGGATCCAGAGTGCCGAGGAAGGTGGCCGCCTGCCGATAAAAGGTGACCTGGTCCGGGCCCGCATTCGGGGCATAGACGTTGACCAGGTTCAACGTCCGCCCCTCCGCGCGGGCCCGGACGTGCAGCAGGCGGCCCGGGACAACCTCGGCGGTCCCCAGCACCTCGGGCCGTAGGGCAGGGGAGAACAGGGTGGCCACCCCGGCCGAGTGGGCACCGAGGTGGCTAAAATACACCCCGTCCCCCCACTCCAGCCGCCAGCCAGCCTCGACGGCTGGAGTCGTGTGGGTCTCCTGCAGGAAAACCACCGAGTACCCCCCCTCCCGAAGGAAGGAGAGCACCCGGTTCCTGCGGAGACCCGCCCTACAGCCCCGGGCATTCAATGTTGCAAAGATGGTAGAATTCATAGTGAGGGCTGGGGTAGATCCTCGCGGACAGGCGAGTCGGCGGCCTCACGCAGGCCCCGCAGCAGACCGCTCCCCGACCCGAAGGTCAGGAGAGCGTCCCGAAACCTGCGGGTCTGACGGTAGGCCGCGTCGTCCTGCCTACTGGTCCCCCTCCCCTCCTGCAACAAGGCTCTAGTGGCCTGGAGGATGGAGTGGAAGTCCCCCCAGCGCTGGAGGGCGAGCTGCACCTTTCCTTTCGCCCCGTGGTTATCCGCGAGGAATTGGCGCAGCTCGCCCTTCAGCACCGAGGGGGAACCAGGATTCTCCTCCGTCCGGGCCCCCGGATGAAGCTCATGGGCCACGGAGACGGACAAACAGGGATCCGATCCCCGACGCGGCGCCGTTGCTGCTGGCGCCGCGCTGCCCGCCCCCGACAGGGAAGGAGGCGGCGGAGGGAACAAGGCAGCCCCCAACGGGTTGGGGACCGGGGATACAAAAACGACCCCCGAAGGGCCGCCCGCAGCTAGCGGGAACGAGACGGCCCTCGCGGGGGTGGCACTGGCGGATGTTTGGGGGGGCAGTAGGGACGGATCGGGCAACATGACGGGGACCAGGATGGGAAAAGAAGGGGGGGACGGCAGGGGAGGGGTTACCTCCACGGCAGAGCCGGGGGGAGGGGTAGGTTCAGGGCCGGACAGTGGGTCGGGGACAGGGAATGGGGCAGAGGTGGGGGTAGGAAAGGGATCGGGAACAGGGGAGGACTCGGGGCTGGAGATGGGTTCATAAAGGGCGGAAGCGGGAGTAGGGGGAGGATCGGGACGTGGGAGGGAATCGGGATCCTGGACGGGGTCTGGGAAAGGGTCCCCTGTGGCAATCCCACCGGGCTGCGGCGCCTCCCGAATGGGAAGTTGGGGGTCGGGAACAGGAAGGGGGCCCGCGCCGACGCTGGGCTCAGATGGAGAGGCAGGTGTTAATGCCTCGGCGTCGGCCTGGATGGCATTTTCTGCCGGGCCCCCAACGGGAAAGGGGGATGACTGCCCCGCCTCGGTAGCTGGAGAGGGGGCACCCCCTACCCCGGGACCCGGCCGCTCGGCGCCAGCCGTCACCCCGGAGGGCTCGGCAGCATCCGTTCCGGCGCTCGAGTCGGCCGGGCCAGTGGGTAATATCAGGGGCGCCCCGAGCGTGAGGACGGGGTCAGCCACCTGGGACACGGGATCGGGGAGAGGAGGGGGCGGCGCCATAGAGTCGCCCCCCAGACCGAGGCCCGCTGGCGGAGGGTCGTCCTCTCCCTGGGTGAGCGGGGTCAGACCCAGGGCCTCGATCTCCTCGAAGATGGAGCTAAGCTCCATCCCCTCGGCCCTGGAGCCTTCCCCTCCGGCCGCCAAGGCACCAATTACCTCGGCGGGGACGGAGGGGGTCTTAGTTGAACCCAGGGCCGGGGGGGGCTCCATCAGAGGCCTCCTCGTGGAGAAGCTCCGCAGGGGGGGCGTCGTCGTCCCCCCTCGCCGCCGCGGCTTCCTCGGCCGGCGCCTCCCGCTGATGCTCGTCGGGGGCGCTCTGGGCAGCGCCGGCCCCCCTCGGGATCTTTCGGAGGGGGGCCTTCCCGCCCTCCTCATCGGAGGGGGGAGATTGAGCCCGCAACCGGCGGGCTTTGCGCTTGCCCCCGACGAGCGTCCAGCCCTCCGAGGTGTAAGTGGAGGGCCGGTCAGCGAGGGCAAGGCCGGGGGGCACTTTTGGGGTTCGGGGACGGCGTTGTGGCAAGGGTGGGAAGGAAGGGGATACCTCCACCCGGGGAGGGCCCTCTCCCTCGCCCTGCGGCAACCGCGCCACCCTCTCCTCCTCGGGTCCCGCAGTGACTGACCGAATAGGTGTGGGGCCCGCCTGCCCGCTCGGGCACGCCAGGGGGGACGCCTCTGGCTCCCGAGCAGGGCCGTCGGTTGGAGGAGGGGCGGCCGCGGATCCCGGACTACCAGGGGGGCCGGCGGTGGTGGGGCCGGCGCCCTTACGGGCCCCGGCGCCCTTACGGGCCCCGGGGGGCCCGGACGCCTCCTCCGACCGGGGCAAGGGACAGTCCCTCCGGACGTGCCCCATCGCCCGGCAGAGGAAGCACCGGGTCTCCCCCGAGGAGTAATGAATCCGATAATGGGCCCCCTGGTAGGGCACCATGAAGGACCCCTCAAGCGCCTCCCCGCCACGCGCCGCCGGCGGCAGCTGCAGCTGTACCTGCCGGCGGAAGGATAGGACGTGGCGGAGGGCGGGGTCCTTACAGCCCAGCGGGAGAGGGCTGATGGTCGAGATGGGCTTCCCCAGGGTGGAGAGGGAAGGTAACAGGGCGGCATTAGGGAGGAAGGGCGGGACGGAGGTGAGCACCACCCGTACGCCCAGGTCCTCCAGAGGTTCGAGGGGCACGTGCACGCCTCCCACCGCCAGGCCCCTCTCCACCGCCTCCTGGGCGGCGGCCTCCGAGGCAAGGAAGAACACCGCCTTGCCGTACATCTTGGAGGCCGCCACCACGGCCGAGGCCCCCACCACCCTCGCCATCGCCCGCACATAGGTTTCCATGTGGGGCGAGGCGGCAACCAGGAGGCAGCGGACGCCGTGCCTCCTGGTCATGGTGGGAAAGGGGCCCCGGCCACCAGGGATGGAGCTGGAGGCGGCAGTCGGGGCTGATGACGGGGCAGGTGAGGGGGTAGCAGCGGCCACCTGGGCGTACGCTCTGGTGGCCTTGGTTGTGTCACCCCCAGAGCTGGTGGAGGGGACAGCAGGGGAAGGAGGGGCTGTGGAGGGCGGGGCGGCTTTGGCCGTGATGGATTTGGCCTTCGGGGCCGGGCTTTTGCCCTTTTTCTTCCCCCCGCCCTTTTTTCCGGCCGAGGTGATGGTTGCTCCCGTGTCTGAGGGAGCGGCGGCCGTGGCGGCGGCGGAGCTCGGGCCTAGGGTCGGGAGGTCAGCCGCAGCGGTTGTCGGGCCTGGTGGTAGCGAGGGGGCCATGGTAGTGACTGCCTCCATCATGGAAGGGGGGGTAGGAAGGAGGCACAGATAACAGGAAGGGGAGCAAGGGTTCACCGCTCCTCCCCACCAGACAGCAGGCGAGGGAGGAGGGTGTCTGAAATGGAGGGGGTGGGAGAGAGGGAGGGTGCTGGTTTTGGGGAGGGCAACTGAAGATATGGGGGGGGGGGGAGTTAGCAGCCTCACCTCCCTGCTGAGACTGTAGCAGAGGAGGAGGGCGCTAATACAGGGGCGGGGGCACGCAAGGGAAGGGGAGGGTGGGGGGGGGGCGTATAATTGGGAGGGAAGGGGAGAAGGGGAAAAAGGGGGGCAACTACTCCCTCCCACCGACTGGTTGCTGGGAGGGAGCGAACCAAAAGGGGCGGATAGAGCAGGGGAACCGAGGGGCCAGCAACCACTCCTCCCCGCAAGGCTGGAGCGGAGGAGGAGGGTGCCGGCAGGGCAGACAGGGGGCAAGGTAACGGGTACAGGGCGGGGGCCGGCTCCTCCGGCTGCACTGGGATACGGGGGGGGGGGGGGGTTGTGAACAAGGGGGCTAACTAAAAGGGGGGGCACAAGCGCTCAGGGCAGGGAGGGGGCGAGGCAAATGGGGTGGTGCTCAAGGGCTGGGGGGTGGTTGGGGGGTGGGGAGGGATAAAATGGAGGCAAACAACAGCTGGGTGGGGCGGGGCACACACTCTTGGGCTGGCTGGGGCAGGGGCGTGGCAGATAACTTTGGGAGCAGGTGTGGTGGGTAAGTGGATTTGGGAAGGGAGGGAAGGAACCAAACTAAGCTAACAGGGAGGGGCAGGCAGTGGGGGAAAAAACCAAGCTGCTGGGGTAGGGTGGGTGACCGGGGGTAAGGGTGGCCCCCCAGCCAGATGTAGCTGAGGGAGGGGGGCCAAGTCCAGAAGAGGGGGGAGGGAGCACACCCACGAGCCCTGTGTGGGGCTCAACCTCGCCCACCGCTGCAGCAGAGTCCCAGGTGGAAGGCAGGGCAGCAAACCCCACCAGGGGGAGAAGAGGCAGTCCAGATGGTAAGGGGTGGTGGAGGGGGCCTTGGGGGTGGTGGCAGCGGGTGGGGTGGGGGGGCAACTGGACTGGGGGGAGGGCTCCGAGCCTCTCCCCCAGCCCCCCTTTTAACAGTTCAATTCACCACCACCCCGGAGCGGATTGAAAAGCTCAGTTTGTGAACAAACCCCCTCCACAGTTCTCAGTGGTTTCCTCTTCTCCCCCTCAGCGGGGTGCAGCAGGAGCAGCAGGCAGATGGCAGTGGAAGGCCTCCGGGTGGTGGGTGCTGGTGGGGTGGTCCTCCTCCTCTGGAGCGATGGTGGAGGGGAGAGGGAGGGTAGCCGGCAGGCCCCCCCCTCTCTCCCCAGGCAGCAACGGCAGCAGGTGGTGGTAGAGGTGGTAGCGGTGGTGGTGGTGGGGTGCAGTGACGTCCGGGGAGCAGGCCTCAGCAGACGGACAAGCAGGGAGGCAGCTGGGTGGGGAGGGCTCCGGCTGGTACAGGAGCAGGAACCAGCGGGGTGGGGGGAGAAGGAGAAGGGCAGTCTCTGCACCCCGCTACCTCTTCTCCTTCTCACCAGTGGAGTGGAATGGCACCCCTTGAACCAGAGGCAGAGGAACCCCTCCGGGAGCCATTTTGGGCCCAGCCTAGCCCCACCCCCTCAGCTGACCGGAAGTCAAAGGGCGGGGCTAGGACTATAAGAAGGCTGCCAGGGAGCTCAGTCAGGGCCTAGCCTCTGAAGGCAATAGAGGCTTGTCTAGAGTTCCTGTCTGGGGAGGTTAAGACCTGGGTTAGGCTGTCCTCAGCCACTTTTCAGGAGGCTGGCTAGGGTTTCCCTGACCGGGTAATGGGGGCCTGGCCAGGCCCGGCCCACCAGCAGAACCGCCTGTGGACTCAGAGGATGGGACCGAGCTGCTGGACCAGCTGCAGCCCCGATGGGTACTGGAACACCGGGGCTGGACGAGCCTGCGGGATGCTACAACGCTCTGACCTCTTGACCCCTGGATTGGGCTGCCTGGACCCTGCTGGGATGACACCGGCCTCGACTCCTTAACAGACCTGCCGGAGCTACAGGTACCAGGAAGGGGGGAGATGAGAAGTGGCCCAGGGGGTAGTCCGGGCGGAGAGCTGCCCGCGGCCAGCAAGTTATGGGACGGAGCACTGCTGAGCCAGTCGCGGCAGCATGGCTGCCATCAGGGCCCCTGGGCTGGGGTGCAGTGAGGTGGGTGGGCCTGTGCCCCCCTGCCACCCCCTAACTGGGTGGCAGTCTTCCCCCCTCACTATTGCTGCTGCTGGTACCCCCCGGGCCCGCTCCTGACGGAGGAGCGTCTACAAACAGGAGTTTGGGTGCCGCCACGCCTGGCGTCAGGGCCTGGCTGCCATTTACCGCCCGTGCATCGGGCAGGAACTCTTAAAGGGACAGGACTAGAACAGTTGCCCTGCCCAAACTGGATGATACTAGGCTGACAAGTGGTGGGCTTATCTCTCGGCGGCCTGGACCTGAAGCAAGGCTGGGAGCATGAACAATTACCTCTTGGCCCGACCTGAAGGAAGGCTGGGAAGAGACTCGCCCGCCCGGACTAGTTGAAGGCGCGGTAACGCAGGGAGGCCGGCACGTCTCTCCCGGTGCTGGAGGTGGAGGAGCCGCCTCCTGAAGGCCTACCGGCCTATCATAAACTGCCCCCAGAAGGGGGGGGAAGCTCAGGCTGTTGTGGACATTGCCGGAGGGCAGTGTCCTGAAGGGGATCCAGCCACCTGCCCGCAGAGCTAATTCCCCAACTCTGCGGCAGGTGGCGCGGTCTCAAGCGGGAAGCCGCTACACAGGTGTATGCCAGGGCCACAGGGGGCAGCTCCCATCCAGGGGCAGACCTAGACCCTGCCCTTATTTTGATGCCATGGACCGCATCCTGGAGGGCAGGACGGTCCGTGCCCCCCAGGTGGTCATCGACCCTGGGGAAGAGCTTGCTGCCTCCTGCTGCTCCAGCCCCTGCTGCCTCCCCAGCTACCACTCCTTCTGCCAGTCCTTCTCCCCCTCCCGCTTCTTCCTCCCCCCACCCCCAGGGACGCCGAGGCAACCGCACCCGTGGTGCTGGGAGACAGTTGGGCTGGCAAGACCCCCCCCCCCCCCCCCCCCAACCCTGAGCCCTGAGCTTCTCCTTGCCCTTCCTCCCCTTGCTTCCCCCTGCGAGCTCTGTCCTCCCAGGTTCCCCCTCCTATCTCTCTCTCCCCCTCTCCCACCTCCTTTCCCCAGTCTCACCTCAGTTTCATTCCCCCCCACCCCAGTTTTGTTCAATAAAGAGGCTTTGTTGTAATGAACATGTGTCTTTTTATTGTACAGCAGGAAGGGGGCTTAGGGAGGGGTAAGTGGAAGGACGTGGGGGAGGAATGAGGCACAAGCCCCCAGTGGGGCTCACCAGGGAGTCTGTTACTGCCTGCAGAATGTGCTGCCAGACTCGCAGCAACACGTCCAGGAGAAGCACCAGAGTGCCCAGGGGTGGCTCTGGCTCCATGTTGCAGAGTGCTGTGGTGTCCCGAGTGAGGGCAACCAGAGCATGCAGAGAAAAAAATGCTTTACTGTCCCTCAGCAATGTAGGTAAGCAAGCAAGGAAACCTTAGAACTGTCTGTCGGGGGGGTCCCTTTAAGCACAGGTCTCAGATACCTTGTGTGGCTGCTGCCTGAGGCTAACTCCTGACCTGATGCCCTGCCAGAACCGGTTCCGGCCGGCCTTAAATGCGATTCAGCGTCCTATCAGTGTGGACGCGCTATTTCGAAATAGCAAAATGCTATTTCGAAATGCATTTTGTGTCTAGACATGTTATTTCAAAATAAGTTATTTTGAAATGAAATGAGATTTCGAAATAACGTTGTAGTGTAGACATACCCTTAGTGTCTATCATGTATCTTTAAATCCACGTGAAAAGAACAGGCAATTAATTATGAAAGGGACTAGAAAAGCCTCCATTCTCCTTCTCTGAAAATCCCCAAGCCAAATGCGCAATTACTTCTGGGACCTTTTTTCAGCTGCATTTGGTGGATAGTGGTGAGGACAACACTGCACACTGCTTAATGAAGCCATCTTCATTAATATCTTCGGGTATGTCTACACTACAGCATTAATTCGAACTAAGCTAATTTGAACTAGCGCCTCTAGACCTAAAAACTAATTCGAATTAGCGTTTTGCTAATTCGAACTAGCATGTCCACATTGAGTGGACCCTGAACCGGGGTTAAGGATGGCTGGAAGCAGTGCCGGCAGGGCATCAGGTTAGGACTTAGAGCGTGGAGCTGCTGCCTCAGGTTAGCCAAGGGCTGTGCTTAAAGGGACCCGACCCCCACCCCGGACAGACAGTTCTCAGGATTCCCCGCTTGCTTGTCTACCTCGATGAGGGACAGCAAAGCAGTCCTGTCTTGGAGTGCCCTGAGTGCCCACACTCGGCACATCAAAGCACTCGGCCATCAGCCCGGCTGCACTTGCCGCAGGCTGCCATCCGGGGGGATCAATTGGGGGGCTGTCAGGATCCAGGAGGCCCTGCAGGAGAGCTTCCACCCTGAGGAGCCCGCAGAGCCACCCCAGTCCTCCCCATCGGGGGCTTGTGCCCCATTCCTCCCACATCTCCTTCCATTTACCCCTCCCTAGCCCCCCTTCCTGATTTACAAAATAAAGAACACGTGTTCAAAAATAGAATCATAGAATAATAGGACTGGAAGGGACCTCAAGAGGTCGAGTCCAGCCCCCCGCCCTCAAGGCAGGACCAAGCTCCGTCTACACCATCCCTGACAGATGTCTATCTAACCTGTTCTTAAATATCTCCAGAGGGAGATTCCACCACCTCCCTTGGCAATTTATTCCAATATTTGACCACCCTGACAGTTAGGAATTTTTTCCTAATGTCCAATCTAAACCTCCCCTGCTGCACTTTAAGCCCATTACTCCTTGTCCTGTCCTCAGAAACCAAGAGGAACAAATTTTCTCCTTCCTCCTTGTGACACCCTTTTAGATATTTGAAAACCGCTATCATGTCCCCCCTTAATCTTCTTTTTTCCAGACTAAACAAGCCCAGTTCATGAAGCCTGGCTTCATAGGTCATGTTCTCTAAACCTTTAATCATTCTTGTCGCTCTTCTCTGTACCCTTTCCAATTTCTCCACATCTTTCTTGAAATGTGGCGCCCAGAACTGGACACAGTACTCCAGCTGAGGCCTAACTAGCGCAGAGTAGAGCGGCAGAATGACTTCACGAGTTTAGCTTACAACACACCTGTTGATACAACCTAGAATCATATTTGCTTTTTTTGCAACAGCATCACACTGTTGACTCATATTCAACTTGTGGTCCACTATGACCCCTAGATCCCTTTCCGCCATGCTCCTTCCTAGACAGTCGCTTCCCATCTTGTATGTATGGAACTGATTGTTCCTTCCTAAGTGGAGCACTTTGCATTTCTCTTTATTAAACCTCATCCTGTTTACCTCTGACCATTTTTCTAACTTGCTAAGGTCATTTTGAATTATGTCCCTATCCTCCAAAGAAGTCGCAACCCCACCCAGTTTGGTATCATCTGCAAACTTAATAAGCGTACTCTCTATCTCAATATCTACATCATTGATGAAGATATTGAACAGTACGGGTCCCAAAACAGACCCTTGAGGAACTCCACTTGTTATCCCTTTCCAGCAGGATTTAGAACCGTTAACAACAACTCTCTGACTACGGTTATCCAGCCAATTATGCACCCACCTTATCGTGGCCCTATCTAAGTTTTATATTTGCCTAGTTTATCAATAAGAATATCATGCGAGACCGTATCAAATGCCTTACTAAAGTCTAGGTATATGACATCCACCGCTTCTCCCTTATCCACAAGGCTCGTTATCCTATCAAAGAAAGCTATCAGATTAGTTTGGCATGACTTGTTCTTCACAAACCCATGCTGGCTATTCCCTATCACTTTATTACCTTCCAAGTGTTTGCATATGATTTCCTTAATTACCTGCTCCATTATCTTCCCTGGGACAGACGTTAAACTGACCGGTCTGTAGTTTCCTGGGTTGTTCTTATTCCCCTTTTTATAGATGGGCACTAGATTTGCCCTTTTCCAGTCTTCTGGAATCTCCCCTGTCTGCCATGATTTTTTCAAAGATCATAGCTAAAGGCTCAGATAGCTCCTTGAGTATCCTGGGATGCATTTCATCAGGACCTGGTGACTTGCTGACATCTAACTTTCCTAAGTGATTTTTAACTTGTTCTTTGTGTATCCTATCTTCTAAACTTACCCTCTCTCTGCTTGTATTCACTACGTTAGGCACACCTCCAGACTTCTCGGTGAAGACCGAAACAAAGAAGTCATTGAGCATCTCCGCCATTTCCAAGTTTCCTGTTACTGCTTCTCCCTCCTCACTAAGCAGTGGGCCTACCCTGTCCTTGGTCTTCCTCTTGCTTTTAATGTCTTTATAAAAGGTCTTCTTGTTTCCCTTTATGCCTGTAGCTAGTTTGATCTCATTTTGTGCCTTCGCCTTTCTAATCTTGCCCCTGCATTCCCGTGTTGCTTGCCTATATTCATCCTTTGTTAGTTGTCCTAGTTTCCATTTTTTATATGGCTCCTTTTTTATTTTGAGATCATGCAAGATCTCCTTGTTAAGCCAAGCTGGTCTTTTGCCATATTTTCTATCTTTCCTACACAGCAGAATTGTTTGCTTTTGGGCCCTTAACAATGTCCCTTTGAAATACTTCCAACTCTCCTCAGTTGTTTTTCCCTTCAGTCTTGCTTCCCATGGGACCTTACCTACAAGTTCTCTGAGCTTATCAAAATCTGCCTTCCTGAAATCCATTACCTCAATTGTGCTGGTCTCCCTTCTACCTTTCCTTAAGATCATGAACGCTATTATTTCGTGATCACTGTCCCCCATACTGTCTTCCACTTTCAAGTTCTCAACTAGTTCCTCCCTATTTGTTAGAACCAAATCCAGAGCAGCTTCTCCTCTGGTAGCTTTTTCAACCTTCTGAAACAGAAAGTTGTCTCCAATGCAGTCCAGAAACTTATTGGATAGCCTGTGCCTCGCTGTGTTAGTTTCCCAACATATGTCTGGATAGTTGAAGTCCCCCATCACCACCAAATCTTGGGCTTTGGATAGTTTTGTTAATTGTTTAAAAAAGGCCGCCTCCACCTCTTCCACCTGGCTAGGTGGCCTGTAGTAGACTCCTAGCATATCACCCTCGTTTTTTACCCCTTTTAGCTTAACCCAGAGACTCTACACAGCTATCTCCTACGTTCATCTCCACTTCAGTCCAAGCATGTACATTTTTAATATACAAGGCAACCCCTCCTCCCTTTTTTCCCTGTCTGTCCTTCCTCAGCAAGCCATACCCTTCCGTACCAACATTCCAATCATGCGTCCCATCCCACCAGGTTTCTGTAATACCAATGATATCATAGTTGTATTTATTGGTTAGCAATTCCAGTTCTTCCTGCTTATTACCCATACTTCTCGCATTTGTATATAGGCATCTAAGATACTGATTTGATCTTGCCTCCCTGTTGTGCCCTGACCCTCCTTTCTCCTTGCCATTATAGGCCGTAGTCCCCCCCCATTTCCAACCCATCTCCCAGTCCCGCACATGCAGCACTTAACAGACTTAACAAAACTGGGAGGGGGGGGGATTAACCTCTGGGGAGACTGGGAAAAGGAGGTGGGAGAGGGGAGGGGGAAACCTGGGAGGAGGGAGCTGGAAGGGGGAAGCTGGGGGAAGAAGGAGGAGGGGAAGTATAAAACTATGGTACGCCATATCTTCAGTACAGTGTACAGATGTGATCTCCTCACCTCAAAAAAGATGTTTTGGCTTTGGAAAGGGTTCAGAAAAGGGCAACTAAAATGATCAGGGGTTGGGAACAGGTCCCATATAAAGAGAGGTTAAAGAGACTGGGACTTTTCAGCTTAGAAAAGAGGAGACGGAGGGGGGACAGGATAGAGGTCTCTAAAAGCAGGAGTTGGGTGGAGAGGGTGCATACAGAAAAGTTCTTCATTAGTTCCCATAATAGAAGGACTAGAGGACACCAAAGGAAATGAATGGGTAGCAGCCTTCAAACTAATAAAAGAAAGTTCTTCACAAAGCAAATAGTCAGCCTGTGGAACTCCTTGCCACAGGAGGCTGTGAAGGCTACAACTAGAACAGAGTTTAAAGAGAAGTTAAAGTCATGGAGGTTGGGTCCATGGAGTGCTATTAGCCAGGGGGTAGGAACAGTGTCCCTGGCCTCTGTTTGTGGAAGGCTGGAGGTGGATGGCACGAGACAAATGGCTTGGTCATTGTCTTCGGTCCATCCCCTCCGGGGTACCTGGTGGTGGTGGCTGTTGGCAGACAGGCTACTGGGCTAGATGGACCTTTGGTCTGACCCAGTACGGCCGTTCTTATGTTCTAAGCTCAGGGTTGGGGGGTCTCACTGGACCAACTTGATTTTCATACAAACCTGCTCCTGGGTTTGCATGTGGCCTTTGGTGGTCAGGCTGGCAGCTATTCTTCCCTAGACGGCCGCATTCCTGTGCCTAGTGCAGAGATTGTGGATGTTGGAGGTCTCCCCCCCCCCCAAACCAGGATGAGGTCCACAATCTCCGCACTAGACCAGGCGGGCGCCCCCCTCTTGCAGCCCCAGGCAGGCTCCTGGGAGCTGTCAGCCTGGTCCTGGGAAGAGGCGGAGGGCTGGGTGGCAGCGGGTGGCTGGCTCGAGCCGTGCCAGGTGCAGGGTCTGCTGGCTGGATGTTGGCAGGCTTGCACCTGGCACGGGCATTGTAGCTGGACCGTGGCCCTTGAAGGGCTCAGAGGCCGGGGCGGGGGGGGGGGGGGGGGGCAGAAGAGTTTCCCTGGTGGTGCCCAGAGTGGCCACCAGGGCAAGCTGGGGAGGGCTAGCCTCCCACTAGTTCGAATTCAGTGGCTACACAGCCCTTAATTCGAGCTACTTAATTCGAACCAGGCGTTAGTCCTCGTAGAATGAGGTTTACCTAGTTTGAATTAAGCGCTCCGCTAGGTTGATTTAAGTTCGAACTAGCGGTTTGTATGTGTAGCGCCTGTGAAGGTTAATTCGAACTAACAACTGTTAGTTGGAATTAACTTTGTAGTGCAGACATACCCTTCCCTTTCTCTAGCTGCTACGTGTACCAGTTGGGCTGGGAATTGAAATCATGAAAAGTATCTGAATAAAAAGACTGGGTGACAGAACTTCAAAGCTTTTTTGTGTCTGATTAGACCATGCACATGTGACACATTAATAATACAGGGCGAGTTTAACACAGGAAAAACTAGGGCAATTAAGAGAGAGACCAGGAAGCTGAAAGAGCAATATATGTTTTCATGCCAGCAAGCAGGGATGTCATATTCTAGTAACCACTTTCCATCTGGAAATGGCTACAGGGTTAAATGCTTTCCCATTGCCCAAATTCCTAGCCATGTCACTGTATGACGGTTATCTGTTATTGGCAGTGACAGGTTAAAATTAATCTCCTAATTATTGCTTGCTTTATAATCTGCAATCTGCACAGAGGAAGTAACAAAAAGGATTATAGTGCACCATCTATGGAAGGCTTTTCTAGGGAGCCCATCAAATAATGGAATAGGAGGCAGGTGTTAAACAGGTATTTGAGAAGGATTTCCAACTATTCTGCAAACTATATTATAGCTTAACCTAGAGCTCTGGAGTGAAGATCCACTTACAGGTGATTTAATGGCACAGTTTTTATTCTGTTGTTGATTACTTAAGAGAGAATGATTTGTACACAGCTAGTCACTGCAGGAGTGTAGTCCAAGTAGAAAATTTTCCCCATAGAAGCACCATGAAATTACCAGCCCTTAGTTGCAAATAACCATACTTTTCTACCACACCACTTAATACAAGATAAAGTCTTGTAGCTACTTTGAACTACAATCTAAGGGTACATCTACACTTCATGCTTATTTCCAAAAAAGCTATTTCGGAATAAAAACTCTGAAATAGCTTATTTCGAAATAGCGCGTCCACACTGATTGGAGCCTAAAACGCATTTAAAGCCCCCCGGGTAGGGCATGAGGACAGCAGTCACTTTCTGTGGCTGCTGCCTGAGGCTAGCTGAGGCTTGTGCTTAAAGGGGCTCCCCTCTACAGCCATGTCTCAGGCTCTCCACCTTTGCCTACCTGCTAGAGGGACAGCAAAGCCTTTTCGCTGCCTGCTCTGGTTGCCCTTGCGGACACGGCAGCACTTCTACCATGAAGCCAGACCTGCCTCTGAGCAGTCGATGGCTCTTAGACCTCCTGCTGCAGTTACTGCAAGCTGCCTTCGTGGCCCTGCAGGAACAGGACCCCCAGCTCATTGCAAGGCACCTCCTCTCCTCTCTCCACATGCAGCACAACCCCACCCACCCTCCCCTGCACACCTTGCACCACCGCTTCTGGTGACTGGACACCAGTTCTGACTGGTGGGATCAGATAATCATGGAGCAGCAGGACGACCAGCAGTGACTCCAGAATTTCTGCATGCAGGAGGACACTTTCCTGGAGCTCTGCAAGTGGCTTGCACATGCCCTCCGGCGACGGGACACCCACATGCGACCCACCATCCCCCTTTAGAGGTGGGTAGCCGTTGCCATTGGCCTCTGCAAGCTCGCCATGCTGGACAGCTACCGCTGCGTAGGAAACCAGTTCAGCGTGGGGAGATCAACCATCAGGGCTGTGCTCATGCAGGTATGGCGCTCTTGAGCTATTGTCCCAGGAGGGTGGTGAACTGCTGGAATGGGGTTCCCTAGGAAAGGGGGGAGGAGTGGTGAAGGCTCCCTCCCTGGAAAATTTTTCAGTCTGCCCTCACAAAGCCCTGCTGGGGGATAGGGCAAGTTAGGGGTTGTTCCTGGTGTGTGTTGGGCTCAGGAAGGGTATGTCTACGCTACCCTGCTAGTTCGAACTAGCAGGGTAATGTAGGCATACCGCACTTGCAAATGAAGCCCGGGATTTGAATTTCTCGGGCTTCATTTGCATAAGCCGGCCGGCGCCATTTTTAAAACCCCGCTCGTTCAAACCCTGTGCCACGCGGCTACACGCGGCACGAACTAGGTAGTTCGAACTAGGAAGCCTAGTCCGAACTATCTAGTTCGTGCCACGTGTAGCCGCGCTGCACGGGGTTCAAACCAGCCGGGATTTAAAAATGGCGGTGCCCCGCTTAGGCAAATGAAGCCCAGGAAATTCAAATCCCGGGCTTCATTTGCAAGTGCGGTATGCCTACATTACCCTGCTAGTTCGAACTAGGAGGGTAGTGTAGACATACCCGGAGTGCCCAAGGACCCTGTGTCACATTACTGGATTTTAAAGTGAGCAGACAGATCACTGTTGCACCCATGGGGGGTGTTTGCCCCCAAATTGTGTACTTAGTGGGCCATGTGAGGTGTTTAATGAAAGCTTATGCTCTGCTGATTCTATGTATGCTACTCATGTACTTGTGTGGTTTCTATATGTGAAGTTATGAATATGGGCTCTGCTCTTGTATTGTAAAGGTTCTCTGTCTGGGAGGGAGCAATGGGCCTGGACTGCCTACTGAGAGGAAGGATTGTTCAGTGACTGGCTGTGCTAACTAGCACTGCTTCATAGACAATGGCTCTCCGAGTGGCCAATACACACCTGAGGGATGCGTCTGGAAGTCTGCAGACTGGCCATTGCCTTATAGCTATTTGCATGTGTGTGATGGAGCACGGGCGCCCCGCCACTGGGCAGACGCGGCAGCCAGGAATCCCGGCTGCCAGGCCCCTCCCCGACACCCATGCGGTGCATGCTCGTGCCAGACACCGGGCGCTTTAAACACCGGCGGACAAACCGGAGAGGGGAAGAAAGAACTGCCCTCCGGAGCGGGAGGCAAGGAGGAGCCTGAAGCAGTGGAGGAATCATCCTTCCAGCAGCACGAAGAGCCGGAGGCTCCACCTCCAATATTGTGATCATTGTCATCCTTGCCTTTTGGTGAAAAGGGGTTATGTGCACCCAAACTTTAAGGTTACATCTACACTACGAGTTTTCTTGACAAATATGCTAATGAGGGACTCATTTGCATGAGGAGCAGCCAGTGGCCGAGCGACAGGCTGAGGCGGTGCCCCCCTGGGAAGCAGACAGCATCCCAGCTGGAGATGCCAATGAGTCAGGTACCCCAGTCTGAGAGGAGAGGAGGGGAGGGGGTAGGAAGGAACCCGGGGAGGGGTAGGAAGGAACCCAGGGCGGGCTTGTCCCATGTGGCTGGAGACTTGTGGAGTGGAATCCTGTTCCAGCCTTAAAGAGTTGGCGTTCCCCGACCCCTAAGGCCCTGGGTTGGGGCCTGGCGGTGAGGGCGGGCCCAGGTCCCCCTACCCACTCCCCTTTCCCCTCCCTTGCCCTAAGGTAGGGCAGAAAGAAGGCGAGTGACTTTGAGGGGCCGCAGCGAGTATAGCAGCCCAACTAGCACACGGGGCAGAAGACCCCGCGGCAGGACCCTCGAACCAGAGGGGCGAGCCCTCTAGGGGGCCCCGGGGGCACAGCACCACTAGGCAGTGGCGGCGAGGTTGAAGGGTTGGGAGAACAGCCAGCACGCCCAGGGGACCGGGAGGCGTTGGGGAGGGGGGCTGGAAACCCCCCCCCCGTGTCCCTTTGGCCCGCCCGCCCAGAGGGCAAGAGGAAAAGGAAGGCGTTGCCGGGAAGGGGTAGGTGGAATCCCCGCGGCACACCCCCAACAATGTGACACACACATAGGTCACTAGATCATGTGACCAGCTCCAATTTGGGAGACACCAGGAATATAAAAATCCCATGAGGGCGTCTCCATCTTGTCTTCAATCTTGCTCCTGATCCCAGATGCATTCTTGCTAGGGACAGAGAGCTAGGAAGGATTGCTGACCCATCCTGATACAGGATGTACACCAGAGACTTTTAAGCTGGCAGTTTGTAACGTCTCTGCTAAGGGCCTGCATCAAGAACTTGGTGACTGATGCATGTAATGCATTCTCCTTAACAATCTTACACTCAACCTTTTCTTTTTATTAATAAACCTTTAGGCTACGTCTACACTGGCATGATTTTCCGGAAATGCTTTTAACGGAAAAGTTTTCCGTTAAAAGCATTTTCAGAACGGAGCGTCTAGATTGGCAAGGACACTTTTCCGCAAAAGCACTTTTTGCTGAAAAGCGTCCGTGGCCAATCTAGACGTGCTTTTCCGCAAAAAAGCCCCAATCGCCATTTTCGCGTTCGGGGCTTTTTTGCGGAAAACAAATCTCAGCTGTCTACACTGGCCCTTTTGCGCAAAAGTTTTGCACAAGAGGGACTTTTGCCCAAACGGGAGCAGCATAGTATTTCCGCAAAAAGCACTGATTTCTTATAGTAGGAAGTCAGTGCTTTTGCGGAAATTCAAGCGGCCAGTGTAGACAGCTGGCAAGTTTTTCTGGAAAAGCAGCTGACTTTCCGGAAAAACTGGCCGGTCTAGACACAGCCTTAGAGTTTAGATTCTAAAGGATGGGCCCAGCATGATCTTGTGGGTAAAATCTAAAGTGTAAATTGACCAGGGACTGTGGCTAGTTCTTTGGGACCAGGAGGATCTGTTCGGAGTTGGTGAGATCGGGTTTTATAACCTCTCACCTGTGTGTAAGGCCCAGGGCTGATTGTGGCACAGGGAGAGCTGGGGTGTCTGAGGGGTTTTGCTGGTGAGGCTTCCTGCTGGCCAGGTTGGCAGCTGGGGCTCTTGGTGTGACTGGTTTGTGGTCTATTTGGGAAAGGTCTCCAGTCGAGGGCTTTAACTAGCCCTGGTTTCGAGCAATTCGCCCTGAGCTGACTCCCTCAGCAGTGCCCAGACCAGGCCGTCACACCCTGGCAACCCTGTGATTCTCTGTGTGTCTCCTTCTACAGGTAGTGAGGGCCATCAACACCATCCTGCTGTGCAGGGTCTTTATCCTAGGCAACGTGGACCCCATCGTCACCGGCTTTGCCGCCATGGGCTTCCCCAACTGTGGGGAGCCATTGATGGCACCCATATCCTTATCCGGGCCTCTGAATAGATCAAGTGGAAGGGGTACTTTTCTATGGTGGTGCAGGCCCTCATGGACCACTGAGGCCAGTTCACCAACATTAATGTTGGGTGGTCAGGGAAGGCACATGACACCCACATCTTTAGGAACTCCAGCCTCTTCCAGAAGCTGCACGCTGGCACTTTTCCCCCAACCGCACCATCAGGGTCAGGGAAGTGGACATGCCCATCTGCATCATGTGGGATGATGCCTACCCTTTGCTCCCCTGGCTAATGAAACCCTACAATGGACACCTGGACCCCACCAAGGAATGTTTTAATGTCAAGCTCAGCAGGGCCCGCTTGTTGTGGAGGACTCCTTCGGCCATTTGAAAGGGAAGTTCCGCTGCCTCCTCACCTGCCTGGACCTCGGCGAGCGGAACATCCTCCAGGTGGTGGTGGCCTGCTGTATCCTGCACAATATATGTGAAAATAAGGAAGAAACGTTTCTGCCAGGGTAGAGGTCCCACCACCTCGTGTGCAGGGCCCTCAGCTGTCACAGGAAGCGGGGGGGGGGGGGGCGCTAGGGGGAAAAGCCCGAGGAGCAGGGGCTGGGGTGGGAGCAGCCACCAGGCGGTCGATGGCAGTGGTGTAAGCTGCGCACATGGTCCAGGCCTGCTACAACATCTCCTGCTACGTGGTGCGGCGCAGCTCCAGGTCTGCCTCCAGTCTGTGGTCCTACCGCTCCAGAGACCACTGCAGGACATGCATGCAGGCTATATGGTCCCGCTGCAGGTCTTCTTGGGGTCACCTTTGCCTGCGGGTCACACAGGGTCTGGAGGCTGGCATGGGATGTGTGGCTTGCACCCCACTTGCAGTTGGTCCAGCTGTGAAGAAAAGTGAAAAGGGCAGTCATCCGAGGAGACAGGGTGCCTGAAGCCCAGCCCTCATCTCTGAGACAACACCAAAAGGTCTCAGGTCAGATGAAGGTGATGTGGTTCAAGCAAGGCCATCTGTGGCCTAGACTGTGGGCCATCTCCTGCAGAGGCATGGACATCCCAGGGGGGACCTTCACTACTCCCACGTCCCAGGAACAAGCAGGCATGGGAAGGTGCCAGTTAGGCCAGGAGTGGGCGGGTGGGTGGCGCCAGGGTGGCTTGGGTTCCCTCCAGGCCGCGCACACACTGGGTTTGGCAGTGGCAGTGTCCCACTGGGAGAGGACTTGTACCCCCGCCCTCTGGAGGAGGCAGGGGAGGAAGTTGGGGGAGGGGTGTGTAAGCGGAAGATGCCACTTGCCAGGGAGGGTGCTGCTGGGGTCCCCTCCACTTTCTTCCCCTCGCCCTCCCGGCAGGCTCCCCTGTGCAATCCCCAGGCCGACAGAGCCAGTCGGAGTTCACAGCCCCTCGACTCCCCCTGCATGTGTCCAGGGAAAGTAATTCAACTCACCTGATGATCCTTCCCTGGCCTCGTCCAAGCCCTGGGTAACATCCTGGGAGGGGGAGTACCAGCTCCATGGACAGGCTGATCTCCTGGTTAGTGGGCATGGTGTCTGTGCTGGCCATCTCCTCCTCCTCCTCGTCCTCTACTGCCACACCCTCCAGGAGGCTGACAACAGGTGTGTCCAGGCCAGAGTCAACAATGAGGGGAGGGGAGGAGACCTGTCCCCCTCCCACGATGCCATCAAGCTGGGTAAAGAAGCATCAGGTCTGGGTTGCCACTCCTGATCAGGAACTTTTCCCTTTTCCTTGGCATAGGCCTGGCGGAGTTCCCTTATTTTCATTCGCACCTGGTCCAGCGTGTGGCTGTGCCCCCTCTGGACCAGGCTGTCGACCATGCAGCTGTAGACTTCTGCATTTTGCCATCTGATGTGGAGATCCTGGGTGTTGGAGTGTTCCCCCCAGATCTCAATGACATCCCCGATCTCCGCATCAGTCCATGAGGGTGCCCTCCTCTTTCAGTCCCGGGTAGGGGCTTGGGAGGTGGTTGCCTGCTCCCTGGAAGCCATGGGGGGCTTGGAGGGAGCATGGGGATCTGCCATGGCAGCAGCAATAGTTGTCAAGGCTCTGTTGTGTGGCATGTTGTGATCTGGGCCTGCTGTGTGCCACAAACCCTTTCCCCTGTGGCTGTAGCTTTAAGGGCTGCAGGAGAAGGGGAACTACAGAGCTCTGATGAATGTGGACAGAGTGGCCACCAGGGTATGTGTGGGAAGCCCTGGAGCCTACTTATTTCAAAATAAGCACAGCTGTGCTGTCTACACATACCCTATTTCGAAATAACTATTTTGAAATTGTAACCCTTATTTCATGAGGAATAATGCCTGAGTGCAGAATAAGAAGCCCGTTATTTCGAAACAGGCTTGCTGTTTAGACGCTCACTTTGTTTTGAAATGCCGTAAGTCAATGAAGAGATGAGACTGGTAAAGGTTAGCCAGCTACATTTTCAAGAATGCATAAATGATCCTTTGTAACAAGCCTTCCACAAAAACTAAACTCTGTGCTTTTAAAATATTTTTTTAAATCTACACTTTTCAAACTATATAGGAAAATCTTTTACTTCTTTTTAGCTTACTTGCTATTTCAGTTTATGCCCTATAAAAATATGAACCTAACTCATTTAAATAAGCAAACAGAACAACATATTTTTACAATCACTAAAACATTATAATGTAATCTTTTGACTTCTCCACATGAAAGTGTAAAGGCAGGAATCACTAGATGGAAAGGCAAGGGTAGTCTGGTGGTACATGACTGTGGTTCTGATTACCTTCCCGAAGCCTTGCTCTCTGTTGTCAAGTTCCTTCTTCAGTTGATGATACTAAGATTTCCAGCCTCTCTGATACTTCTTGACCTTTTCTACAGGCTTCAGAAAGTGCAGTAAATCTAACCACGCAGTGTTAAAGCCTGGTGTTAATTTACATCTTTTATGAACAACCAAAATCCTGCCCCAGCTTTGAAAATAAAGTATTGATAACAATAAGCATAACCATACTGATCTGAGTTTGAATCTGTCAGAAGCACCTCTTTAAGGAGATTATAAATAGATTAGAACAGACTCAGCACTTTAAAGAAACACAAAATAAAACTCTCATAGTATAGTAAAGTTATCAGCTCCTTGATGGGGTCATAGTGGACCACAAGTTGAATGAGTCAACAGTGTGATGCTGTTGCAAAAAAAGCAAATATGATTCTAGGTTGTGTCAACAGGTGTGTTGTAAGCAAAACTCGTGAAGTCATTCTGCCGCTCTACTCTGCACTAGTTAGGCCTCAGCTGGAGTACTGTGTCCAGTTCTGGGTGCCACATTTCAAGAAAGATGTGGAGAAATTGGAAAGGGTACAGAGAAGAGCGACAAGAATGATTAAAGGTTTAGAGAACATGACCTATGAAGCCAGGCTTCATGAACTGGGCTTGTTTAGTCTGGAAAAAAGAAGATTAAGGGGGGACATGATAGCGGTTTTCAAATATCTAAAAGGGTGTCACAAGGAGGAAGAAGAAAATTTGTTCCTCTTGGTTTCTGAGGACAGGACAAGGAGTAATGGGCTTAAAGTGCAGCAGGGGAGGTTTAGATTGGACATTAGGAAAAAATTCCTAACTGTCAGGGTGGTCAAATATTGGAATAAATTGCCAAGGGAGGTGGTGGAATCTCCCTCTCTGGAGATATTTACGAACAGGTTAGATAGACATCTGTCAGGGATGGTGTAAGTGGAGCTTGGTCCTGCCTTGAGGGCGGGGGGCTGGACTCGATGACCTCTCGAGGTCCCTTCCAGTCCTATGATTCTATGAAACTGGGAGTCATGCCTGAATTAATTATTTCACTGTACTTTAATAACCACAAGACAACATACAAAATATGAAAAAAAAATCATCAATGAAGTGTCCGGACTTCAGCTAAGGCAACTTTATATAATTTAATACATGGAGGTCAGGTCCATGGAGTGCTATTAGCCAGGATGGGTAGGAATGGTGTCCCTGGCCTCTGTTTGTCTGGAGGTGGGTGACAGGGGAGGGATCACATGAGGATTCCCTGTTGTGATCTCTCCCTCTGGGACACCTGGCATTGGCCACTGTCAGCAGACAGGATACTGGGCTAGATGGACCTTTGGTCTGACCCAGTACGGCTGTTCTTATGTACCAAAATCACCACTAGGGGGTCAATGTACTGCCTCCACCACTTGGAATCAGCAAGCTAACACTGGCAGTTGTTTCTGAAGTAAAAACAAAACTTTACTGTGGTTTTTATCTGCAGGAAAAATACCGGATACTTTTTTTGTAATAAGACAGATTATTACAAGGTTAGAGATTACCTTTTCATTCAGATTGATCTGAGGGTATGTCTACACTAGCCCTCTAGTTCGAACTAGGGTGGCTAATGTAGGCATTCGAACTTGCAAATGAAGCCCAGGATTTAAATATCCCGGGCTTCATTTGCATGTTCCTGTCCGGTCACCATTTTGAAATTCCACTAGTCTGGACTAACTGCCTGCGGCTACACGCGGCAGTTACAGGTGATTCGAACTAAGGACTTAGTTTGAATTGCCGTTTCACTGCCACGTGTAGCCACGGGCAGTTAGTCCAGACTAGTGGCATTTAAAAATGGCGACCGGATGGGAACATGCAAATAAAGCCCGGGATATTTAAATCCCGGGCTTCATTTGCAACTTTGAATGCCTACATTAGCCACCCTAGTTCGAACTAGGGGGCTAGTGTAGACATACCCTGACATAACAAAATAATTTAATCAAGGTTGATAGAAATGTAAGCTTTTAGGCTGTGTCTAGACTGGCAAGTTTTTCCGCAAAATCATCTGCTTTTGCGGAAAAACTTGCCAGCTGTCTACACTGGCCGCTTGAATTTCCGGGAAAGCACTGACGATCTCATGTAAGATTGTCAGTGTTTTTCCGGAAATACTGTGCTGCTCCCGTTCGGGCAAAAGTCTTTTTCTGAAAGACTTTTGTGCAAAAGGGCCAGTGTAGACAGCAGAGATTTGTTTTCCGCAAAAAAGCCCCGATCATGAAAATGGCGATCGTGGCTTTTTTGCAGAAAACCGCGTCTAGATTGGCCACGGATGCTTTTCCGCAAAAAGTGCTTTTGCGGAAAAGTGTCCTGCCAATCTAGACGTGCTTTTCTGAAAATGCTTTTAACAGAAAACTTTTCCGTTAAAAGCATTTTTGGAAAATCATGCCAGTGTAGACGTAGCCTTAATGTTTAATCTTTGACATTAAATAGGTTGTTGTGGCGGGGTCACCAGCCCCGCCCCCTTCAACCCCAAGGCCTGGTCCTTTAACTGCAGGCCCAGCGGCCTAGTCCTTTATGGGATCCCCTCTTCGTCCGGGATCCGGGGAGGAAGGGGTACGGGGGCCCGGACCCTCCCTCTCCACCAGGCCCCAACCCAGTCCCCTGTCAGTGGCGGGTGGTTCTCCCCGAAACTCACCGAGCCCGCTGGGTCCTTTCCTGGTCCCCACCCTGGGTTGCTTCCTACCCCCTCGCCCTGGCCAACAGCGGTCCCACCTGTGGATGCGGGTCTGGTTACAGCAGCCCCGTTGGCAGGCGCCGCTTGGGAGACAGAAGTGGCCGGGGCAGCGACAGCTTCTAGGGGGGCTGCACAGCGCAGCCAGCATTGCGGACTTTCTCGTCCTGGAGACAACAGCGGCAGGGGTAACTGGTCCGGTGTCTCTGGTTCCAGCTGCAACGGCTGTGGCTCCGGTGTCTGGAGAGGAGCTCCTTCCCCTCCAGAGGCCAGCCCCAACTGAGCAGCCCTGCAGCCTTTTATACCTGGGCTGTACTGCGAGCATGCCCAGCAGGGCTGCAGGGGAGGGGCGTATTCTACCCAACAGGCGGGCTCTCCGCCCCCAGGTTCAGTGACTGCCCTTTCATATTCTGTAAAGTTTGAATTTCTTAGTAAGTTACCAAACATCTGTAAATGTAATTACTAAAAAGAGAGATACTCCCCCAAAATCAAAGTAATATACCAATTTTATTATGACTGCCAGGTTTTTTTTACAGTATTGTGTTTTGTTTACAGGTATAAATTATTATGCATAGGCATTTCAAGAAAATGTTCTGCAGCAACTTCATTACATAATGTACAAATTCTCCCAAGGGATATTATATAATGGCCATTCTTCCTTTCCCTAAGGATTATATTTCTCATTACATCTCCTGGTAATTGATCAGCCTAGGAAACAATTTCTGGTAAATCCATACATTCCCTACCCGATTCACTGTTTCCATCACAAAAGATCACAAAAAATAATAAAATATATTTCCATTTGTGAATGCCTAATTTACCAGTAATATTAATTAAAAACACTATTTGTTGATAGTTACTATTCTGGTAATTTGCAAATCAGACTGCTTTCAGGTCCTGGGTGAGCAGCGGGTCCCCCTGCAAACCCCGCTGGGACAAGAAGCCCACCAAAGACCTCATGCTGCCCCCCCAGCCCAGGTCTCTTCATGCTGCTGCCTCTGCTGCTGCTCTCCACCCCCGCTTTACACTCTGCCTTCTTCCCTCCCCACCTTGTTATGGTTATGATTATTTTTTTTCTTTAGCCAGCCATAGCAGAGAGGTGTGTTACAGGTTGTACCTCTAAAAAACGGTATTCTGTGGTCCAGTAGGAACATGAATGCTCCTGGACTAGACAGCCTGGGAGCCTAAGGGCAGGAGGGACAGCCGAGCTGGGGAAAACAGGCTCAGCTGCAGGCAGCACAGGACTGGAGCTGTAGCCTCTGTGGCCCGCAGCAGTACAGGGCCGGGGCTGGAGTCCTCAAGCAGCCTTGCAGTGGTGCAGGGCAGAATCTCCTTACAATCCCCAGGAGCATGGGGACACAGCCCCGCAGCAGCCCCTTGGAATGGGGGGCTGGGGTCAAAGCCCTGCAGTCAGAGCAGGACTGGGGTCGGTGTCCCACAGCAGCTTGGGGCCAGAGAGCCCTGGCAGCATCCCCGTGGAGCGTGGGGCTGGGACGGAGCCCCGCAGCAGGAGCCAGAGCCCGTGTTGCTTAGGGAGCAGGGGCAGCAGCTAAGCAAGCAGCCCAGCCAGGTTTTTTTTTTTTTGGGGGGGGGTAGGGCGTGGGGAGGGTCCCTGCTGGGTCAGCCTGCCAGCAGCAATGAAGGAAAAGGAGGCCACTTGCTTTCGCATGGCTCCCAGCCCTGTGCTCCAGGCACTGACTCCCACTGCTCCTATTGGATGGATTCCAGAGCAGCAGCAGGAAAAGCCTGCTGGAAGTGTCCCCACTTTTGATACGGTCTCCCACAATATTCTTGCCAGCAAGGTAAGGGATTGTGGATTGGATAAATGGACGGTAAGAAGGGTAGAAAGCTGGCTAGAAGGCCGGGCCCAGCGGGTAGTGATCAACGGCTCGATGTCAGGATGGCGGTCGGTTTCTAGCGGAGTGCCCCAAGGTTCGGTTCTAGGACCGGTTTTGTTCAATATCTTTATTAATGACCTGGATGAGGCGATGGATTGCACCCTCAGCAAGTTTGCGGATGACACTAAGCTAGGGAGAGAGGTAGACACGCTTAAGGGCAGAGATAGGGTCCAGAGTGACTTAGACAAATTGGAGGATTGGGCCACAAGAAATCTGATGAGGTTCAACAAGGACAAGTGCAGAGTCCTGCACTTGGGACGGAAGAATCCCAAGCATAGTTACAAGCTGGGGACCAACCAGTTAAGTAGCAGTTCTGCAGAAAAGGACCTGGGGGTTACAGTGGATGAGAAGCTGGATATGAGTCAACAGTGTGCCCTTGTAGCCAAGAAGGCTAATGGCATATTAGGTTGCATTAAGAGGAGCATTGCCAGCAGATCCAGAGATGTCATCATTCCCCTTTATTCAGCTCTGGTGAGGCCACATCTGGATTATTGTGTCCAGTTCAGGGCCCCCCACTACAAAAAGGATGTGGACACATTGGAGAGGGTCCAGCGGAGGGCGACCAAAATGATTAGGGGCTGGAGCACATGATCTATGAGGAGAGACTGAGGGACTTGGGTCTGTTTAGTCTGCAGAAGAGAAGAGTGAGGGGGGATTTGATAGCAGCCTTCAACTTCCTGAAGGGAGGTTCCAAAGAGGATGGAGAGAGGCTGTTCTCAGTAGTGACAGATGGCAGAACAAGGAGCAATGGTCTCAAGTTGTGCTGGGAGAGGTCCAGGTTGGATATTAGGAAAAACTGTTTCACTAAGGGTATGTCTACACTACAAAGTTAATTCAAAATAACAACAGTTATTCTGAATTAACTTTAATAGCGTCTACACAGGCAAACCGCTATTTCAAAATAAATTCAAAGTAGTGGAATCTCTGTCCCTAGAGGTGTTTAAGTCTTGGCTTGACCAAGCCCTGGCCAGGTTGATTTAATTGGGATTGGTCCTGCCTAGAGCAGGGGGCTGGACTTGATGGACTTCTAAGGTCCCTTCCAGCTCTATGGTTCTATGATTCTATGAGAGGGGAGGATAGCGGGTCAGAAGGAGAAGGAGAGGACAGCTGTTGTCCCTCCAGGACAAGGTGATCCCCCTCTGAGGTAGCCGGGGTCAAACCTACAGCCTCCACCTCCTGTGAAAGGAAGGCGAGTCCGCTGCCTGCCGCCACATGGTCACCCTTGTCGGTGGCAGGGACAGCGGTCACCTCCACAGGGGAAGTGGGGGCAGTGGGAGTATCCTCCATGGCTTCCCCATGCAGGGACTCCAGGACTGAGGCATTTACCCCTTCCGCACCCACTGCGGTCACCTCAGCCACCCCATGGCGCTGTGAAGCATCCGGGGGCTCAGAGGGAGGGATGGCTTCAGCGTCCACTCCCAGAGGAACGAGCAGGGTACCCTCCCCTTCAGTGGGTGGGTGGAGCACTGGGCTCATTTGTGGCACCTCCCCATGTCACCCTCCCAGTCCTCAGAGGAGGAGGGCTGGATCTGAATGGGGGAAGGGCCAAGGGGGAAGGGCAGTGATAGGAGAGCGAGGGAAGACAGGGCCTGGAAAGCAGGGGGAGGGGAGACCTTCCCCCAAGGTAAGCCCTGTCTGAGTCCCGTCGCCGACCCCGCCGCCTTCTCCTCACGGGCCTGGCCTTGCTGCTTATTGCAGTGACAGCAGTACCCACTCGCTCGTCTAGGCTCTGTGAAGCCTGAGCGGGACTGACGACAGTCATGGTTGGAGGAGGGGCGGCCCCAGGGTCCGGACCGTCAGGGCCAGCGCCGATGGTAGGGCTGGTGCCCTCCTGGGTGTCGGGGGTCCTGGGTGCCTCTCCAAACCGGGCCAGGGGACAGTCCCTTCGGACGTGCCCCGTTGCCTGAGAGAGAAAACACCGGGCCTCCCCCACTGTATAATATACCCAGTACTGGGCCCCTTGATGGGGCACCAGAAATGACCCTTCTAGGGCTTCTCTGCCACGCCCCGTTGGGAGTAGTTGGACGTGGACCTGCCGGCAGAAGCAGAGAACGTGGTGGAGGGTAGGGTCCTTGCAGCCCAGAGGAAGGGGACTTAGGACTGACAAGGGCCTCCCCAGGGTGGAGAGGAAAGGCAGTAGGGCGGTGTTGGGGAGGAAGGGAGGAAAATACCACCCGTACACCCAGGTTCTCTTGAGGCTTGAGCGGGGCGTGGACTCCCCCCACCGACAAACCTTTCTCCACTGCCTCCTGGGTGGTGGCCTTGGACGCCCGGGAGAATACGACCCTCCCAAATGTGTTAGAGGCCACCACCACTCCTGCAGGCCCCACCACACGGGCCAACGCCCACACGTAGGTCTCCACGTGGGGCGAGGCCGCCACCAGGAGGCAACGGACCCCGTGCCTCCTGGTCAGGGTCGGGAAGGGGCCGTGGCTGGGGGGGATGGAATTCCAAGAGGCAGCCTGAGCGGATTGGGAGGAGGCAGGCCGGGGGGTGGGAACTACCTGGGCGTACGCCCTGGGGGGCGGGACACCATCGCCCCCAGAGCTGGTGGAGGGAACAGGGGGATGGGAAAGAGGGGAAGCCATGGCCGAGGCCACAGCCAGGGGGTGAGCCTTTGCCATACGAGGTTTTGCCTTCCGGGCAGGGCTCTTGCCCTTCCTGGTCCCCTGGCCCTTCCTGCCCTTCAGGGGAGCATTCTTAATGGTGACAGTGCTGGCAGAAGGCGCCGTGGCAGTGGTCGGGGTCCCGGAATTCCCATCCACGTCTGCCATCTCCACCGTATGAGCAGGTAGCCCAGCAGCCTCAGAGGGAACAGCGTTGGCAGAGGTGGATGGGTAGGGAAGGGGCATCAGGGGCGTCACAAGAGGGAATTAAAAAATGCCAGGGGAGGGAGCAAGGGGAGGAAGGGAGGGGAAGAAGAATGTTCACTGCTCCCCCTCGCTCGCTAGGCTGGAAGTGGGGTGGGAGGGCAGCAACGCACATAGGAGGAAGGGGGGGGGGAGGAACAAGGGGTACAGCTCCCAGCACAGGATAGTAAGAGCGGCTCCTCTGGCTGCACTGGGAAGGTGAGAGGGTCAATTATTGAAAGAACATGGGGAAGTGAGATGTGCGTGGGGGGAGGGTAACTAAAGAAGAAAGGGAGGCTCAGGCACCAAACAAAAGAACAGAGCAGGGCATGGGCACAGGAGAAGGGGGGAAGCAGTGGAGGGGGGAAGGCAGACAGTGAGGAGGTGCCTGCTCAAGAAAAGTAGGGTGGGGGTAGCTAGACCCTGCTGGGGGAGGGGGGGGGGAGAACCAGTGTGCCCATGGGCACCTGAGTGTCTAGGCCCACAGCACCTGCTGCAGGGTCCAGCAGAGCAAAAGGCGGGGGGGGCGAGAATGAAAAAGGCCCCTGCAGCAACTGAGGCTGGGGAGGGAGCAGCAGCAGTGGTGGCAGCAGCAGCAGCAGAAATGCAGGGGGCAGGGGAACCAGCAAAGGGTCAATCACCCCCCACCCCCAGCTCCCCACAAAAACTGCACCAGCCACCACCTAGGGACACAGATGGAAAATGGGCCCCTTAAAAACTCCCCACCACCACAGAACAAGCTGTGGGGAGAAAGGACCTCAGGAGCTACCCTCAAGCAGCCCCCTTACCTCCTCTGCCCCAGGGGGAGCAGCAGCAACAGTGAAGCTCAGGCCTGCAGCAGTGAAGAAAAAAAGGGACCAAGTAGACCCCCAAGAAGATGGAAGAGGGGGTTCTCCCCTGCCTGGGGCAAGACAGCAGAGGCCCCCACCCGCCCCCACATCCAGTACCCTCAACAGCTAGCTGAGGTGAAGGGGTCGGGGGAGGAAGCTGCCTGCAAACAAAGTGTGACGGCGCGTTGGGGGTTCCCCCTCTCCTGCACCCCGAAATGGCACAAACAGACTGCACCAGCCAGTGGAATTGAGGGTGGTTTATTGCTCCTCCAGCACAGTGCAGCACAGATGTAATCTGGTTACAGGAACTGGGCTAGGATGCCTCAGGCCCCCTTGAGATGGGGGGAGACTGGGCCCCTAAACTCCAGCTCCTCTCCCTAGGCTGTCTCCTCCATGCTCTCTCACAGAACAACTCAATTCCCTTGCAGCCCTGCCCCCCAGTCCAGGGCAGCATTCACCTTCCTTTGTTCCTCTCCATGGGGGGTGTCTGGCCACTGGTTCGACAAGTTTGGCCTTATCTCTGCCTAGCGAGATTTTCCCTGCTGGGTCTTGCTCCAGACAGCAGGGGTCACCACAGCCCAGCAAGTACCCCCACTACGTCACAGTTCTCCCCCCTCCGAGAGCGAACTGAGCAGGGTCACTCCGCTCGTGACCTGGGGAAGTTCGGGCCCCTCGCTACGGGACAGCGCGTCGGCGATGATGTTGGCGCTCCCCTTGACGTGGATCACTTCCATGTCGTAGTCCTGCAGGAGCAGGCTCCACCGCAGCAGCTTGGCGTTCGTCCCTTTCATCTGGTGCAGCCAGGTCAGGGGGCAGTGGTCGGTGAACACCGTGAAACGCCGGCCAAACAGGTACGGCTGCAGCTTTTGCAGGGCCCACACCATGGCCAGGCATTCCCTCTCTACGGTCGCGTAGCTCCGCTCCCGGGGCAGCAGCTTCCTGCTCAGGTACACGATGGGGTGACGTTCCCCTTTCTCGTCCGCCTGCATCAGCACCGCCCCCAGCCCAGTGTCCGAGGCGTCCGTAAACACGATAAAGGGCTTGTCGAAGTCTGGGTTTACCAGCACTGGGGCCTTGGTCAGGGCTTCCTTCAGTGCACAGAGAGCCCTCTGGCACTGCTCCGTCCAGACCACCCTGTCGGGCCTCCCCTTCCTGCACAGCTCTGTGATCGGGGCAGCGATGGAGCTGAAGTTGGGCACAAACCTCCGGTAGTACCCCGCCATCCCAATGAAAGCCTGGACCTGCTTCTTGGTCTGGGGCACAGGCCAGTCCCGGATGGCCTCCACTTTGGCCGGCTCTGGCTTCAAGCAGCCGCTCCCCACCTTATGGCCCAGGTAGGACACTTCGGCCATTCCAACCTTGCACTTCCCAGCCTTTACGGTCAGCCCAGCCTCCCTCAGCCGATCCAGTACCTGGCTGACCTGGGCCACGTGGTCCTCCCAGGACTGGCTGAAGACGCAGATGTCATCGATGTACGCTAGGGCACAGTTCTCCATTCCCCTCAGCAGCTGGTCCACCAGGCGCTGGAAGGTGGCCGGCGCCCCTTTGAGGCCAAAGGGTAGGACCAGGAACTCATAGAGCCCCAGCGGCGTGATGAAAGCCGATTTCAGTCTGGCCTCCTGGTCTAGCGGCACCTGCCAGTAGCCCTTGGTGAGGTCCAGGGTGGTGAGATAGCGAGCTCCCCCCAGCTTGTCCAGGAGCTCGTCGGGCCTTGGCATCGGGTAGGCGTCGGACACCGTGATGGCGTTGAGCTTCCGGTAGTCCACGCAGAACCGGATCGACCCGTCCTTCTTGGGAACCAGCACCACGGGAGAGGCCCAGGGGCTGGAGGACGGCTGGATCACCCCCAGGGCCAACATGTCCTGGACCTCTCTCTCCAGGTCCTGGGCTGTTTTCCCTGTGACCCTGAATGGGGAGCAGCGCACCGGGGGGTGAGTGCCCGTCTGCACCCGGTGGACAGCCAGGTTGGTGAGACCAGGCTTGTCGGAGAACAGCTGCTGGTGGGAGCGCAGCACCTCCCGGATCTCGGCCTGCTGGGCCGGGGTGAGCTGGTCCGAGAGGGAAATTGACTCCAGCGAAGAGTCCTCTCCGGTCCCAGGGAACAGGCCCACCAGGGGATCCTCCCCCCGCTCCTCCCAGGGCTTACACACGGCCAGCACCAAGTTCTCCCTGTCCCAGTACGGCTTCATCATGTTAACATGATACACCCGCTGGCCGCGCGTCCGGCCCGTCAGCTCCACCACGTAGTTCACCTCGTTCAGCTGCTTAACCACCTTGAAGGGGCCGTCCCAGGCGGCTTGCAGCTTGTTCTTCCGCACGGGGATCAGGACCATCACCTGGTCCCCGGTAGCGTAGGCGCGGGCCCGTGCATTGCGGTCGTACCAGACCTTCTGCTTCCTCTGGGCCCTGCTCAGGTTCTCTCTGGCCAGGCCCATGAGCTCGGCAAGTCTTTCCCGGAATGTCAGGACGTATTCCACGACCGGCTCACCCTCCGGGGAGACCTTCCCCTCCCACTCGTCTTTCAATAAGTCCAGGGGGCCCCTCACTCGCCTCCCATATAACAGCTCGAACGGCGAGAACCCCGTGGACTCCTGGGGCACTTCCCTGTATGCAAACAGCAGGTGGGGTAGGTACTTGTCCCAGTCCTGCGGGTGTTTGTGCATAAAGGTCCGTAGCATCCGCTTCAGAGTCCCATTGAACCTCTCCACCAACCCGTTGGTCTGGGGGTGATACGCCGAGGCCCAGGTGTGTTGCACCCCACTCTTCTCCCACAAGCACCGGAGCAGGGCCGACATGAAGTTGGATCCCTGGTCCGTGAGAACCTCCTGGGGAAACCCCACCCTGCTGAAAATGGTCAGCAGTGCGTCTGCCACCGTGTCTGCCTCGATGGAGGGCAGGGCCACGGCCTCGGGGTAGCGGGTGGCGAAGTCCACCACCACCAGGATGTATTTCTTCCCTGTCCGGGTCGCTCTGTTGAAGGGCCCCACAATATCCATTGCCACCTTCTGGAAAGGCTCCTCTATGATGGGCAGGGGTCTCAATGCAGCTTTCTTCCTGTCTTGGGCCTTCCCCACTCGTTGGCAGGAGTCGCAGGACCGGCAGTACCGCTGGACAGCTGCAAACATCCCCGGCCAATAGAAGTTTTGGAGCAGCCTCAGCCGCGTGCGCCGGATCCCCTGGTGTCCCGAGAACGGGATGTCATGGGCCAGGTGTAGCAGCTTGCGGCGATACCTTTGGGGAACCACCAGCTGCCGCTGGAGCCCCCACTTGCCTACCGTCCCGGGGGAAAGCCATTCCCGGTACAGAAATCCCCTCTCCCACCGGAACTTCTCCTGGCAATCTCCTCCTAGGGGTTGAGCGGCACCCAGGTCAGCCCGGTCCCTCAGGGCCTGCAAGGAGGGATCCGCTCGCACCTCCGCCTGGAATTCAGCGGCTGGGGCTGGGACAGGGCCGTGGTTCCCCCCACTGCCTAGGTCCAACTCTAGGTCTGCTGGGACGGGGCCCTGGGCCCCCTGTTGGGGAACCTCCTCGAGTTCCGGGCCGCCAGCCCCTCGCTTGCTCTGGCTACGGGTGGTGACCAGCGTCCTGTGGGGTCCGTCTGGCCACTCCTCTAGGTCACCCCCCATTAGCACGTCGGTGGGCAAGTGTGGGTGCACCCCCACTTCCTTGGGGCCCTCCTTGGCCTCCCATTTCAGATGCACCCTGGCTACAGGTACCTTAAAGGGGGTGCTCCCTATGCCCCTCAGTGTCAGCTGAGTGTCGGGTAGCATACGGTCTGGGGCCACTATGTCGGGCCGGGCCAGCGTCACCTCCGCCCCCGTGTCCCAGAAACCCGTCACCTTCCTGCCATCCACCTCCAGGGGTACGAGGCAGTCCCTCCGTAGGGGCCGCCCCGCCCCCACCCGGTGCACGGAGAAATCTGTCTCCCGAGGGTCAGACCTCCCAGGGGAGGGGCACTGAGCATCCTTCCCCTCTCTCTGAGCTGAGGTTTGCCGGCCAGCCCCTGCCACTGGGGCAGCCTGCCCTTCCTCCCGCCCCAGCCAGTTAACCCTGGAACGTCCCAGGTCATGGGACCTGTTCTTGCGCCTGGTGCATTGAGCCCTCTTGTGGCCTCGTTGCCCACAGCGATGGCAAGTTAGGTTCTGTGGGCCCATTCGGGTCGGCTCTGCCCGGGCCCTGGCTGGTTTTCTGGGGTATCGACGACTGGTCCTGGTCCCTGGGGCTCGCCTCGGAGGTGTCTCTCTCCGTTGCTCCGCCGAGAACCGGTCTCTGCGCGATTCTCTTTCTCTCCGGGACTCCCGTTCACCCCCGGACCGGCTCTCCGTGAACTCATCCGCCAGTCTCCCGGCCTCCTGGGGGTTCTCTGGTCTCCGGTCCTTGAGCCACAGCCTCAGTTTGGGTGGGCACGCTTCATAGAACTGCTCCATCATGACCAGCTTGAGCAGCTTCTCTGCGGTCTGGGCTCCGACTCCCGAGACCCACTTGCGGCAGTATTGCGCCAGGCGGGAGGCCAGGTCCACATAGGTCTCCCGTGGCCCTTTCTGTACCCCCCGGAACTTCTTCCTGTACATCTCGGGGGTCAGCCCGAACTTGTGCAGCAGGGCCTCCTTGACTCGGTTGTAATCCCCTGGCTGTAGGTCCTCCAGCTGACTGAGCACTCCGGCCGCCTCCTGGTTCAGTGCGGGGACGAGCTCCTGCAGCCAGTCAGCTGGGGGGACCTGTTGCAGTCCACAGGCCCTCTCAAAGGAGCTGAGGAACCCGTCTATGTCGCCCACGTCCTTCAATTGGGCCACCGTGAGCCTCTCCAAGCGCCTGGCATCCCCGGGACTCTGGGGCCCATCCACTCTTGGCGCAGCCGGGGCCCCGCAGGTTCTCCGCTCTGCCATGGCCAGCTCATGCTGTCGCTGCCTCTCTCGGTCCTGGCGCTCCTTCTCTCTGTCCTGTACTTCCAATTCCTTCATCCGCAGCTGGATCTCCAGCCGCCGCAGCTCCGCTGGGCTGGCCCCTGCCCTAGATGGGCTACGGCTTGCAGGCCTCCCGGGAGACGCTGTCTCATCTCTCCGGTGGGTCCCAGCGCTCCTCCCCCTCTCTGAGCCGGACACACTCTCAGGGGGGGTCTGGCTGCTTCCCCTGGGGACAAGATCCTGGCTCTGTGGCTGGTCATTCTCTTCCAGCTGGGTAATCAGCTGGGCCTTGGTTGCTTTCCGCACCGGCAAGCCCCTCTCTCTGCACAGCCCCACCAGCTCTGCCTTCAAGAGTCGGGCGTAGGCCATCTGCCCGCTGGGCCCCTCGGTGCAGACTCACCAGTCTAGTGCTGCAGCGCCCCACGATTCCCAGGAACCGCTTCGCTCTGTCTCCAGCACGCCTGGCTCCAGGGCTCTTGCTTCTACTGCGCCTTGTCGCTTGCCGCTGGAAGCTCCATCCACGGGGTGCAGTGCATCCCACTTCTGACACCAGTGTGACGGCGCGTTGGGGGTTCCCCCTCTCCTGCACCCCGAAATGGCACAAACAGACTGCACCAGCCAGTGGAATTGAGGGTGGTTTATTGCTCCTCCAGCACAGTGCAGCACAGATGTAATCTGGTTACAGGAACTGGGCTAGGATGCCTCAGGCCCCCTTGAGATGGGGGGAGACTGGGCCCCTAAACTCCAGCTCCTCTCCCTAGGCTGTCTCCTCCATGCTCTCTCACAGAACAACTCAATTCCCTTGCAGCCCTGCCCCCCAGTCCAGGGCAGCATTCACCTTCCTTTGTTCCTCTCCATGGGGGGTGTCTGGCCACTGGTTCGACAAGTTTGGCCTTATCTCTGCCTAGCGAGATTTTCCCTGCTGGGTCTTGCTCCAGACAGCAGGGGTCACCACAGCCCAGCAAGTACCCCCACTACGTCACACAAAGCAGGTCAAGAGAAGAGGGGGCCTGGCCCAGAATATGGGTCTATCCGAGGCCTGCCTGCCACAACAGCAGTAGCCCAGCCCCCCCCACCACCCCTCCCAAAAAGGAAGAGAGGAGGGGTGCAGGGTAAGGAGGATGTGCAGCAGCCTGAAAGCAGGGGGTTACAGGAGTTTGGTGGGGGACAAGTACAGGGGTAGCTGGGGGAGTGGGTTTCCGTACCCTGGATAGGCTGCCAGGGTACGTCTACACTAGCCCCCTAGTTCGAACTAGGGAGGCTAATGAGGGCGACCGAAATTGCAAATGAAGCCCGGGATTTAAATATCCCACGCTTCATTAGCATGTTCCCAGGCAGTCGCCATTTTGGAAATTGACTAGCCCGGAAGAACTGCCCGCGTCTATACGCGGCAGAAAAGGGAGATTCTGAAATAAACCCCTTACTTCGCATTACTAACTGGTCACCTGCAGCCAGTTTGGGTCTGCTGGTCCACTATAAAAGGCTTCCCCACTGGTAAGGAGAGGGAAGGAGAAGAGAGATGGACCAGAGGGGAGGAAGCGTAGCGGGGAGAACTGAAGGTTGCAAGCAGGAGAGGTTTCACCTAGGTGCCAGGGAAAAGGTACTGTGGGAGTGGATAGTGGGAGGCATCGTTAGAGGGGCCACATGACACCTTTTACTGCCAGTCATGTGTCCATCTTGACCCCCAGCGGTGGGACTTCCTGTGGCAGGTGGGCATGGCTAACATTTGATTGATGAAAAGCTTCAGAGGGGTAGCCGAGTTAGAGACTAACTAACCTGTTACAGACTAACTCAGCTACCCATTTGATTGATGGTAGGGCCCTTATATCATGTGTCCCCATTTATGGTTTGGAAAATATGGTCACTGTATTTATATGGTATTTTAATAGGTTCAGGCTCCCTGATTTAACATCATAGAATCATGGAGCTGGATGATTTATGTTAATTATGCTTGGAATTGTTGAATCTAATAAGTTTCTCAGTCATTATGCACTCCTTCCTTTGAGATGCTGAAGATCCCTTGTATATTACAAGGTGTATGCATTGGTTGGATTGAATATGTTTCTTTACTTATGTGTTATTTAACCCTTGTTTTACATGGGGTTCTGTAAGGAACCCTTAACATTTACCTCCCTTTCCCCCCTTGTACATCCTTCTGCAGTCAGGGAAACTAATGAAACACATACATCCCTTTCCTTCTGGTACACAATCACTACTACATCTTCAAGAGAAATCTCTTTCCCTCCGTTCCTCCTGTGAAGGTGAATTTTCAAATGTTGTATCATTCTGAGGCCTCATTTCTGGCCGCTCCCGTCTGGAATTACAGCCCTGTATTTGCTGACGAAGACATCAATTCACTATTTATTATTTTTCCCCGTCTTAAACTGTGCAAAACCGATTGAAAAACAGGCTGCCTATGAAAAGGCGACTCACTTCCCAGCACATCTCAGAAGGGTCTTCTCTGCTAAGTCTGGTTTAAAGATTTCTTAGACAAAAAATCCTTAGTGCAGATTTATGGAGTGGTTTTTTTTTTGTTTGTTTCAAAACAGCTGGATTCAGTTTTTGATTGTTTGTGCTCTTACAACGAATAGCGTTTGGAAAATTCACTCAATAGTAAAAGAAACTGCACAGATAGCAGGAGGAAAAAAACGAGAAGGACAAACCCGTGGTAAGATTCGGAAAATTAAACAACCTCGTCAATTTCATTGAACGAGACAAAATAAGAGACACACGCAACCAACCACCATGTACATACACCAGGCGGAAAATACGGCGATTTCCTTCTTTTTGTCTGACCGCAAAGCCACATCATCTCCTGGGGGAAAGGGGAAAAATATTTCTAACCCTACTCACCCACCCAGGCCGAGGTGCAAAAACGAATCAATATATCACGCCTACTTGGCTCTGAGCTGACAATAGAGCAAAGACAATACATCTTCCCCAATCTCCCTCTCCCGCCCCCCATGTACTGTTACTTACCCCAGCCGCAACGATGCCCGGGAGCCGCTACAATACAATCAAAAGCACAGTTGGGCAACTTCAGGAACAAAGGGGTAATCCACAATGCGAAAAAGAAATAGATCGCTATGTGTATATACACTTGCAGACACACACACACACAGCCCCCCACGGGTGTTCGGGCGGCAATCCCAGATCAGTCTTAATCCACAGACAAAACGCGCTGATCAGCTCCGGCGGGTACTACCGGGGGGAGGGAGCCTGGCTGTGTTACACAAAGCAGCATTCAAAAGAAAAGGGAGATGCTCCTAGGATCCCTTCTCCCCCTCCCAGCCTCTTCTGCGCCTTCCTCTGTCCTCGCCCCGGGAGCGGAGAGTGTCGCGAGCGGGTACAAGGGAACCGGGCACAGCAGCTTTGTGATGTCCTGGCCCGTCCTCGTTCCCCTCACCTCCAGAAAGGAACCCGATGTAATTTTTCACTCAAAGTTTGTCCCACCCTCCCCAGGCTGCCTTTCGCCTCCTCTGCCGGTGCTGTGTCGGGGGGTTGGTTTGATTTCCCTTGCACCCAGAAACTCAGCTCCGAAGAGAGCACATGGTACCGATCCGGACAGCTGGAGTCATTGCAAAACCAGAGCCAGCCCGGCTCCGATCGGCATCAGGCAGGCGGCGGGGGAAAGAACCTCGCTCCTCAGCATCTAGAGCCTTCCCCGGGCTGGAGATTTCTTCCTCTGCTTCTTCCTTTTAGTCAGGTCGTGGTAGCCATTATTCCCACACATGGGAGGAAAGGGGCCCGGAGGAACCGGGGCAGCAGCCCCCTTGCAAAGGCGGCGGCGGCGGCAGCCGGGCGCTGAGAACCCGCGCTGCCTTCTCCTTCGGCTAATGCTCCTGAGGCAACTGCGAGCGGCTCAATTAGCACTCGCCGCGGTTGCACAGCAGAGCAGCAGGAGCCAGGCTCGACTAATCCAGGCAAGAGAGAACAGATCTCTTCTTCCCGGCGCTGGCTGGGGCACTTCGCCGACCTCCTGCGACGTTAGCTGCGCAGCGAAACCTTCACCTGCTCACAGCCCCTTCCTCCCCGCCCCAGCTCACTGGAGATCATGGGGAATTGTCCTCGGCAGAAGGGGGAAGCGGTTTGCAACCTTGATTGTCAAATGTCACCGGGGGATGCTGGATAAATTCGCATCAAGAGGATGGCGGGGGCTAGCCAAAGGAATTTTTAATGACCCGTGGTCACCTTGAAATGAAGGTTCCAATTCTCAATGAATTGCAAGAATAGGTCTATAATCAGTGTAGGATTAATATATTTTAAGAGGAGGTTACTCGCCTCCTGTAACTGACATTCTTCGAGATGAGCGTCCCTGGGGGTGCTCCACATCAGGTGTAGAGCGTCCCAGCGCCTCTGGACAGAGTTTCTTCAGCAGTGCCTCAGAGGGGGCCGTGCATGCACAGCGCGTGAAGCGCGTGGGCTCCCTCACTAGCAGGGCCATCCTTAGCCATATGCAGAATAGGCAGTTGCCTAGGGCACCAGTATTTCTGGAGCACCACTCTGCCTGGACGATCGGGAAACAGTGGAGCATGTAACAGCAGGGCTGGGTCCTAGAGAGAGCCAAATGCGCTGTCTGCAGCACAGTCTGAGGGAGGGGATTGGCTGCTGGGGTCTCTGGGAAGGGGAGGGGGTAGGGGTGGGGGAAGGAACTCACCTGTGAGTGTGACTCTCTCCCCCAGCCTGAGGTGAAGCAGGCTGGGTGGCTCTGGTAGTATCCTTTGTTGCCCCCCATAACATCAATTTTTCTCCCCCCCCATGGAGCACCCCCCCTTTCCCCCTCCCCCTCTCTCCCCCCTCCCCTCCGGCAGGGCTGGGTTGGGTGAGGTGCTGGGGAGGGGCCTGGCAGGCTGGCTCCGTGCTGAGGAAATGAAAGAGAAAGTGACTCTCACTTCCTGGGCAGCCAGCCCAAGCAACAGGGGCTGGCTGGAATTATCACACACAGCTGGCTGGGCTGGGGATAGGGTGCCAGATAGCATGTGTGAAAAATCAGGACAGGGGGTTGGGGTAGGGTGGCCAGATGTCCCACTTTTATAGGGCCAGTCCCAATTTTTTGGGTCTTTTTCTTATATAGGCTCCTATTACCCCCCACCCCCGTCCTGATTTTTCACACTTGCTGTCTGGTCACCCTAGGTGGGGGGTAATCCGTGCCTGTATAAGACAAAGCCCCAAATATCGGAACTGGCCCTATAAAATCAGGACATCTGGTCACCCTAGCTGGGGAGCACGTCTCTCCCCTGGGCTGGCAGTGATCCATCTCATCCGGGGGCAGCTGCACAGGGCAGGATGAGTGGGTGCCCTGTCCCTGAGATCAGTTGCTGTGCTAACTTCACCATGGTCTGTGGTGCTGACGGTGGTGCTCAGTGGCATGTGATCGGACCTGAGGGTTTGCTGCTGCTGTTGCCACTTTTCACCCCAAGACGTGGATTTTGGGGTCCTGCAGGTTTCCACCTATCTCCTCCTCTACTGCAGCTGTTGGACCAGCAAGCTGGGGGGTAAGCCAAGCATGGAAGCAGTACTGTGTTGCCATTTAGATTGTCATTTAACGACTTTGTTTGCCAAAAATACTTGCTAACAATCCTGAATCCAATTTCAATATTTAAAAAAAAATTAATATCTTAGCCAAAAACAGAAAATTAAGTTGACAATTATTTGCAGGGCTTGCCAAGCAGCGGCGAGCCCTGCTCACCAGCCACATGGTTCTGCGCTCTGCGCCGGCTCTTCCGGGTTGTAATCTACTCACCGCGGGTGAGTAGATTACATTATTTGTCGAGCCCTGATTATTTGTGACAAGTTTGGTTTGGGGCAGGGAGTGGGCCAGTTTTTATCAAGAAACAAAAAATGTTGACTGGCTTTCCTATAGCCCTGTTACTGCTAAATAGAGCCCTCCAACAACTGTAATATGCTCATCTACTTACTAGTGTATGGCGTGACCATATGTTGTACTAAGATTCTCTTGCTTTTTCTCCCAGTGAGTCAGTATAGCTTTTGCCAGCCCAGAGGTTGGGCAGCCAATGTCTTACATTTTCACAATGTTTTGTCCAACTTTCATAAAGTAAATACATGGTTAATATGAGTTAAAAAGGCCAGGGACACTTCCTTGTGAAGAATCTGTGCAGCAGATCATGCTAGAGCTGTGAAAATGTCAGTGTTTTGATGCAGTGATGTATCATGTATTTCTGGCAGTGCCCCAAATGTGCTGTTATTGCTAATGTCTTTCCAAACCTAAATAAGGCACAATAGGACTTCTGTAACATTTCTGTGCTACCTTAATCTAGATGAGATGATTCTGTGCTGACTTCATTTTGGTCACTTTGGGTATGTCTACACTACCCCCCTAGTTCAAACTAGGGGGGGTAATGTAGTCATATGGAGTTGCAAATGAAGCCCGGGATTTGAATTTCCCGGGCTTCATTTGCATAAAGCCAGCCGGCGCCATTTTTAAATGCCGGCTAGTTCAGACCCCGTGCCGCGCGGCTACACGCGGCACGGACTAGCTAGGTGTACAGCTAGGAAGCCTAATCCGAACTAGCTAGTCTCTGCCTCCTTGCAAAGCGGCGGAGGTTTGCCGCTCGCTGCGCGGTTCCCCAGTGACCCCCTCTGGCCGGATGCCTCGCTCCCTCTCCTCCGCCCCCCGCTTGCAGCCGGTGGCTGGGTCTCCCCAGTTGGCTGGTTGCCGGCAGCTGTGTGGGGCTTCCCCTGCCTCCTTACAAAGCGGCGGAGGTTTGCCGCTCGCCGCGCCGTTCCCCAGCGACCCCTCCTTGCTGGACGCGAGGCATCCGGCCAGAGGGGATTGCCGGGGAACAGTGTGGCGAGCGGCGAACCTCTGCTGCTTTTGCAGGGAGGCAGGGGAAGCCCCGCGCAGCTGCCGGTGACCGGCCGGCCAGTAGGGCAAATCGTGTTATTGCGCGGATGGGTCGTGTTGTTCGAAAAATGTTCCCTAAAAAAAAATCATGCTATTGTGAAAACGTGTTAAGCGGGCACGTGTTAAGTGAGGAATTACTGTATAGCAGTAGAGATATATTATCGACCACCTGATCAGGACAGTGATAGTGACTATGAAATGCTAAGGGAGATTAGAGAGGCTATCAAAATAAAAAACTCAATCATAGTGAGGGATTTCACCTATCCCTGTATTGACTGGGTACACGTTACCTCAGGCGGGATGCAGAGATAAAATTTCTTGATACCTTAAATGACTGCTTCTTGGAGCAGCTGGTTCTGGAACCCACAAGGGGAGAGGCTATTCTTGATTTAGTCCTGAGTGGCGCGCAGGATCTGGTCCAAGAGGTAAATATAACTGGACCACTTAGAAATAGTGACCATAATATAATAAACATCCCTGTGGTGGGAAAACACCTCAGCAGCCCAGCACTGTGGCATTTCATTTCAGAAAGGGGACCTACACAAAAATGAGGAGGTTAGTTAAACAGAAATTAAAAGGCACAGTGACTAAAGTAAAATCCCTGAAAGCTTCATGGTCACTTTTCAATGACACCATAATAAAGGCCCAACTTAAATGTCTACCCCAAATTAAAAAACAACATAAGAGAACCAAAAAAGTGCCACCGTGGCTTAACAACCACGTAAAACAAGCAGTGAGAGGTAAAAAGGCATCTTTTAAAAAGTGGAAGTCAAATCCTAGTGAGGAAAATAGAGCGGAGCACAAACTTTGTCAAATGAAGTATAAAACTATAATAAGAAAAGCCAAAAAGGAGTTTGAAGAACAGCTAGCCAGAAACTCAAAAAGTAATAGCAAAATGTTTTTTAAGTACATCAGAAGCAGGAAGCCTGCTAAAAAACCAGTGGGGTCCTTGGACAATCGAGATGCTAAAGGAGCACTCAAAGGCTGTGTCTACATTGGCACCCTTTTCTGGAAAAGGGATGCTAATGAGACCAGTCGGAATTGCAAATGCAGCGGGGGATTTAAATATCCCCCGCGGCATTTGCATGAACATGGCTGCCGCTTTTTTCCGGCTCGGGGTTTTGCCGGAGAAAAGCGCCAGTCTAGACGGGATCTTTCGGAAAATAAAGCCTTTTCCGGAAGATCCCTTATTCCTACTTAAAATCAGGAATAAGGGATCTTCCGGAAAAGGGTTTATTTTCCGAAAGATACCTGTCTAGACTGGCGCTTTTATCCGGCAAAGCCCCGAGCCAGAAAAAAGCAGCAGCCATGTTCATGCAAATGCCGCGGGGAAAATTTAAATCCCCGGGGCATTTGCAATTCCGACTGGTCTCATTAGCATCCCTTTTCCGGAAAAGGGTGCCAATGTAGACACAGCCAAAGATGATAAAGACATTGCAGAGGAGCTAAATGAATTCTTTGTTTCAGTCTTCATGGCTGAGGATATTGGGGTGACCCCCAAACCTGAGCATTCCTTTTTAGGTGACAAATCTGAAGAATTGTCCCAGATTGAGGTGTCATTAGAGGAGGTTTTTGAACAAATTGATAAACTTAACAGTAGCAAGTCACCAGGACCAGATGGCATTCACCCAGGAGTTCTGAAAGAACTCAAATGTGAAGTTGCGGAACTATTAACTGTGGTTTGCAACCTATTCTCTACATTGACTTCTGTACCTAATAACTGCAAGATAGCTAACGTGACGCTAATATTTTAAAAGGGCTCTAGAGGTCATCCTGGCAATTACAGACCAGTAAGTCTAACGTCAGTACTAGGCAAATTAGTTGAAACTATAGTAAAGAATAAAATTGTCAGACACATGAATGAACATAATTTGTTGGGGGAAAGTCAACATGGTTTCTGTAAAGGGAAATCATGCCTTACTAATCTACTAGCGTTCTTTGAGGTGGTCAACAAGCATGTGGACAAGGGGGATCCAGTGGATATAGCATACTTAGACTTCCAGAAAGCCTTTGACAAGGTCCCTCACCAAAGGCTCTTAAGTAAAGTAAGTTGTCATGGGATAAGAGGGAAGGTCCTTTCATGGATTGAGAACTGGCTAAAAGACAGGAAACTAAGGGTAGGAATCAATGGTAAGTTTTCAGAGTAGAGAGTGGTAACTAGTGGGGTCTCCCAAAGTCTGTCCTGGGACCCATCCTATTCAATTTATTTATAAATGATCTGGAGAAAAGAGTAAACAGTGAGGTGGCAAAATTTGCAGATGACACCAAACTGCTCAAGATAGTTCAGACTAAAGCAGACTGTGAAGAGCTTCAAAAAAATCTCAGCAAACTAAGTGATTGGGCAAAAAAAAAAATGGCAAATGAAATTTAATGTTGATAAATGTAAAGTAATGCCCATTGGAAAAAAATAATCCCAACTATACATACAATATGATGGGGACTAATTTAGCTTTTTTCGACAGATCCTGCAAACCTCATTTTTTGAGGAATACAGGATCTGTCGAAAAAGGCTTTATTTTTGACAGATCCACTTCTAGACTGCTGTTTTTTTCGAAAAAACTCCATTAAAAAAAAAAGCGGCAGCCATGTTTATGCTAATGAGGCACAGAATATTTAAATCCCTGCTTCATTAGCAATTTCGATGTGCCTAATCTACATCTCTCTGTCAACAGAGAGGTGTAGTCTAGACACACCCTGGGTCAGAGCAAAGGTCCATCTAGCCCAGTATCCTGTCTGCTGACAGTGGCCAGTGCCAGGTGTCCTGGAGGGGGTGGACCGAAGACAGCGATCAAGCTATTTGTCTTCTGCCATCCTTCTCCATCCTTTGATAAACAGAGGCCGGGGCACCATTTCTATCCCCTGGCTAATAGCCTTTTATGGACCTAACCTCCATGAATTTATCTAAGGGTACGTCTACACTAGCCCCCTAGATTGATCTAGGGAGGCTAATGAGGGTGACCGAAATTGCAAATCAAGCCCGGGATTTAAATATCCCGCGCTTGATTTTCATGTTCCCGGCCGGTCGCCATTTTAGAAATTGACTAGCCTGAAGTAACTGCCCGCGTCTACATGCAGCAGTGAAACGGGATTCCGATTTAAAGCCCTAACTCAAATTAGCTGGTATTCCTCCTGCAATGAGGTTTACCAGCTAATTCGATTTAGAGGCTTTAAATTGGAATCCCGTTTCACTGCCGCATGTAGACAGTGTAGTGTAGACAGCAAGGCTGTGTCTAGACTGCATCCCTTTTCCGTAAAAGGGATGCAAATTAGACACATCACAATTGCAAATGAAGCGGGGATTTAAATCCCCCCCGCTTCATTTGCATAAACATGGCTGCCACTTTTTTCCGGCTCGGGGCTTTGCCGGAAAAAAGCACCAGTCTAGACGGGGATCTTTCAGAAAATAAAGCCTTTTCCGAAAGATCCCTTATTCCTCTTAAAAAAAGGAGATCAGGACAGATGATCACTACAGTCGAAACATTAAGTCTGTTCATTTTTGTATAAAAAAAATTGTCAAAGTGTCAGCGGGTGGGCTGTTTATTATTGAAGATGAAGGCACGTTTTGCTACCCCCATAAACTGTAAGGAGCAGTAAACTACAAATTAAGTCAGCTGCCAAAGATTTAGGCAAAGATCTCCAACTAATTTTGACACAGATATAAGAAAGGCGAGGAAAACAGCCCTGAAGTAGATCAGTGAGGTTTGGGAACCATGTTTTTTGTGTATATTTGCTATGATTTTTGACAAACTTCAAGCCAATGTAATGCAAACATTGGGAAGGGACATCATGGGTTATGCCTGGTAAAGCTGAGTGCATAAAGGTCATTCATTGGTCAATGTGGTGAAGGGTATTGTATATTGTGCTTATGCTTAGGAACATATGTGTTTTATGCAAAGGATAATGTAGCAGGTACGTACGTGCAGAGAAACCTGCCAAGCTCACCCCCCTCCTTGGGTAGTTAATCAGGTTCTGGAACATCTTCTCTTTCTTCTCGGAGAGTGTCCAAGGGGAGGGTGAGCTCAGCAGATGGAGGATCGAGGCACCGGTATGTGGTGAACAGGTTAATCTATGGGAATGTTAAACATGATAAGTTATGATGAGTGTAAATTATGTGACAAGACTGGACAAAGGTTCATGTGGAGCAACCACTCTGTGCTATAAAATACTGAGGAGGGGACTTGCCCCTCGGAGAGAGCCTGGCTGGTTTTGTACCGGGTGCTCTCCCTTTGGGCACATCAATAAAGCTTTACATTGAACGGCGCGTCGAAAACTCTTGATTCTGCCGAACACCTGACTCCTATGGTGCCATTGGGTACCACAAAAATCTCAACAGTGGTTTTAAACTTCCAGATGTCAAATGGCCATAAATTGGCATTGGGCGCTGGTCAGTACTGCAATGCTTCAAATGCAGAATTTACCTCCACTTTTACCTACATTGCTTCCTGCTCAGACAGACCCATCATCTTATTCTTAAAGAGCAATGAACTCATAAAAACTTCATTCAGCCATCTCTCTCTCGAGTGTTTTTGCAACAGACAATATGTGGTAGAGTTGTAATGCAACCGTAAACTAAGCTTTTGTACCACTGAAACAAACTAAGAGCTCTGTTAATCATGCATTCCCAGAGCAGATAACATGAATCATATTACTCCTGCCTTACGTTCATTGAAGGGCATGGAATTGTACTCAGCTGTTGTAAGGAGAATAACAGGGTAGTTGTGGTAGCTGTGGAGAGTATATCACATTTTCTGGGATGGGGGATATGGAGTGGAGTTTGGTAATGGTATTACACTATGTTCCACACTGTGCAGTAGCTGCTATGGGAGGCTTATGGTCCATAAACATTGTTACTGAAAATATATACTCCTTTAATAGCAACAACAGCATTAACAGATAGCAATTACCCTTCATTTTCGGGAACTATAAAGTCTCCATTAATTCAAGATTTATGTAGTTATGGCATTTAACACAGGAATAACAGCACAGAGAATTGGTTTATACACAAGTAATGAGAGAGCTTATGGCATACTTTAGTGAACATTAACATAATAGAGAAATATAAACTATCAACAGTTCCACTTCTTGTCTCTTACCTGCGTTAACATCACTATGAAAAGTGGCTAGCAGCTTGGTAATTCTGCAGAAAGCCAAAAGTCAAGTTGCATAAAACAAGGGAATGAGTAAGCTCTGCTCATTACACCAAAATAGTGTTCTGATTTTTCTTAATAACTATGTTCACAACCATGTTAAAAAAACTGCCATGTGGCTGACTCCATCTGGTACTCAGCTCAGTACTTCATCCCAGAGGCAGCAGTGCAGGGATCAAAGAGCCGGAAAGAACTGTGGACCCATCCTGACCTAGGATGCGCAACAAGGACTTTTAAGCCAGTAGCTGTATCATCTTTGCTAGAGCCTGCATCAAGAACTGGGAGATTCGGTGCATGTAATGTACTATCCTTTAACAACCTTACTCTCATGCTCTTCTTTCTTGTAGCTATAAACCTTTAGATGGTAGATTCTAAAGGATTGGCTCAGGATGCTTTGAGCAGCTGGGCATAGCTCAGTGGCTTGAGTACTGGCCTTCTAAACTTAAGATTGTGAGTTCAAGCCTTGCAGAGGCTATTTGGGTCAAAAATCTGTCAGGGCTGATAATTGGTTCTGCTGTCAAGGTAGGGGACTCAACTCTGTGATATTTCAAAGTCCCTTTCAGCTCTGGGAGATAGGCAATCTCTTAATTTAAAAAAAATTAATTTAGTGTTCAAACTAGCTAAACCTTTTCTGATATTTTAAATTTCAAACTACATTGCTCTACCTGGTCTCACTTACAACGACTTAATCCTACTGCTTGTACTTGATAAAATAGCAGCCTTCAACTTCCTGAACGGAGGTTCCAAAGAAGATAGTGTGACGACGTGTCAGGGAGCCCTCGACCCTGCACCCTCATCCACAGCCAGATGTGACTCCGCCAGTCAGTAGAATAGAAAGGGTTTATTGCTTCTCCAAGATACAGCACAGCACAGCACAGGCTCAATGTTGACATAGGAGCCAGGGCAGACAGCCTTCGTCTTCTCAGGGGGAAGGGGCTCACAGGCGCCTGACCCACCCACCCCATACTGGTCTTAGTTCCCTTTAATTTAATTTAATTAACTGGGAAACAAAATGTCATTTTTTCTATGTCTTATTTAGCACCACATTAAATGAAGAAATGCCTGCTATCTAACCCTTGATTTGGAGAGCTTGCTTATACTCAGGGTGCATACAATTAAATTGACAACCCATAATTTCACACACAACAGACAGAAGCCCAAGAATGAAAGAACATGAATGCCGAATTACTTCAAAAGAAAGAAACAGTTTTTTTAACATGGTTGTGAACATAGTTATTAAGAAAAATCAGAACACTATTTTGGTGTAATGAGCAGAGCTTACTCATTCCCTTGTTTTATGCAACTTGACTTTTGGCTTTCTGCAGAATTACCAAGCTGCTAGCCACTTTTCATAGTGATGTTAACGCAGGTAAGAGACAAGAAGTGGAACTGTTGATAGTTTATATTTCTCTATTATGTTAATGTTCACTAAAGTATGCCATAAGCTCTCTCATTACTTGTGTATAAACCAATTCTCTGTGCTGTTATTCCTGTGTTAAATGCCATAACTACATAAATCTTGAATTAATGGAGACTTTATAGTTCCCGAAAATGAAGGGTACTCCATATCCCCCATCCCAGAAAATGTGATATACTCTCCACAGCTACCACAACTACCCTGTTATTCTCCTTACAACAGCCGAATACAAATCCATGCCCTTCAATGAACCTAAGGCAGGAGTAATATGATTCATGTTATCTGCTCTGGGAATGCATGATTAACAGAGCTCTTAGTTTGTTTCAGTGGTACAAAAGCTCAGTTTACGGTTGTATCTTTTAAAAAAACAGTTCTTAGAAAGGATGGAAGGTGGGTGCGATAATGTTTCCGCCCCCCCCCCCCCGCCTTTTGCTTCCCCGGAGATTTATGTGGTGAAACAGAAGCTTCAGGCAATGCTTGGTGGAAATTCACAGCACTCTCCCTCAGAAAGTGGAAGGGATGGATATGTTCCTGGCTTGATTAATATACCTACCTGAAATCTCTGGGTTTTTAAAAACAGCAGAATCATCATTTGGAAGCAGTCATTGAACTGCATCTCATGCAACTATAAATATACTCTTCAGTTCTGGTTCATCATCTTTATAATTATGGGTATGTCTACACTGCGGTGCTATTTCAGGATACTTCCAGTATCCCGAAATAGTGTTTTCTGCATCTTGACAGAACGCCCATTATTTTGAAATGTAATCAAAATAACAGGCGAGCTATTCCAATGTCCTGGTAAACCTTGTTCCATGAGGGTTAAGGGACTTGTCAGAATAGTGCTCTATTTCAAAATTTGGTACTGTGTGGACAGCACTAAATTTCGAAATAGACTATCTCAAAATAAGCTCAAAATAAGGTACACACTTTCCGTAGCTCAAATGGCGTAGCTTATTTTGTAGAATCATAGAATCCTAGGGCTGGAAGAGACCTCAGGAGGTCATAAAGTCCAGCCCCCTGCTCTAGGCAGGACCAATCCCAACTAAATCAACCAATCCCGGACTTTGTCAAGCCAAGACTTAAAAACCTCTAGGGATGGAGAGTCCACCCCCTCCCTAGGTAACCCATTCCAGTGCTTCACCACCCACCTAGGGAAATAGTTTTTCCTAATATCCAACCTAGACCTCCCCCACTGTAACTTAAGACCATTGCTCCTTGTTCTGCCATCTGTCACTACCGAGAACAGCCTCTCTCCATCCTCTTTGGAACCTCCCTTCAGGAAGTTGAAGGCTGCTATCAAATCCCCCCTCACTCTTCGCTTCTGCAGACTAAACAGACCCAAGTCCCTCAGCCTCTCCTCATAAATCTCATGCTCCAGCCCCCTAATCATTTTGGTTGCCCTCCGCTGGACCCTGTCCAATGCATCCACATCCTTTCTGTAGTGGGGGGCCCAGAACTGGACACAATACTCCAGATGTGGCCTCACCAGAGCTGAATAAAGGGGAATAATGACATCTCTGGATCTGCTGGCAATGCTCCTCTTAATGCAACCTAATATGCCATTAGCCTTCTTGGCTACAAGGGCACACTGTTGACCCCCTCCCTAGGTAACCCATTCCAGTGCTTCACCACCCGCCTAGGGAAATTACTGTATAGCAGTAGAGATATATTATCGACCACCTGATCAGGACAGTGATAGTGACTATGAAATGCTAAGGGAGATTAGAGAGGCTATCAAAATAAAAAACTCAATCATAGTGAGGGATTTCACCTATCCCTGTATTGACTGGGTACACGTTACCTCAGGCGGGATGCAGAGATAAAATTTCTTGATACCTTAAATGACTGCTTCTTGGAGCAGCTGGTTCTGGAACCCACAAGGGGAGAGGCTATTCTTGATTTAGTCCTGAGTGGCGCGCAGGATCTGGTCCAAGAGGTAAATATAACTGGACCACTTAGAAATAGTGACCATAATATAATAAACATCCCTGTGGTGGGAAAACACCTCAGCAGCCCAGCACTGTGGCATTTCATTTCAGAAAGGGGACCTACACAAAAATGAGGAGGCTAGTTAAACAGAAATTAAAAGGCACAGTGACTAAAGTAAAATCCCTGAAAGCTTCATGGTCACTTTTCAATGACACCATAATAAAGGCCCAACTTAAATGTCTACCCCAAATTAAAAAACAACATAAGAGAACCAAAAAAGTGCCACCGTGGCTTAACAAGGCTTCTTTAAAATTTTGAGCTAGCACCCTAACTTGATTACCCTATGTCACTGCCCTCTAGAGTACTGGATGTGACTGCATAAAGGTAAAAACTATGTAGTATTTGCTCATAGCTACTAACACAGGGAAGAAAAATTAAAAATGTTGCTCTAACAATCTATATTTCTTTGGTCTAAATAAATAAGGAATAAGCAGTTGTCCAGTGGATAGGATATGGAACTAGGGTGTGGTGTGTGGTCTACAGAGTATGTCTAGCCATACAACTGGCTGCAAATGGCAGCAAGTGTTATTAAGTGGGCAAATATTGCTAGTGTTCTAAGGAATAGAAATATTCCCCAATGTGATCTCTCAGGCTACCATAAGTAATTCTTTGTTGAGGCCATTCTTTGTTGCATCAGTCAGGGCAGGATTAAGATCTATAACCAACAGTTTTCCACTTAGGTATAACATAAAATGTAAATAGAGACCGATTCTCCACGTGTTCCATGAATTCATTAGGAATTCCACATGAAGGGCAGTTGCAGTAGCGGGCCCTTTGAAAAGACTGAAATTCCCTCCACTTCAGCCACAATGGAGCTTATACTTATGTGCTACACGCACACGTTTTGTGGACACAAAAGGCAACCTTACTTCATGCCAGAGTCCTAGTTAATGAAACTGACATGTTGCCTCTTCTCTTTACAGATCAGACTAACGATATAAAAAAACACAATTACTTCTCTCTCCCTTTTTGGTACAGAAAGAGCCAGGCTTATTAAAAGGAGGGGGTAATTGGAACATGTATGAATGGATACTCCAATTACAGATATACGTGAAATGGTATAATAATGGTATGGAATGCTATAATAGTCTTTCATTTGCTGTAAAGGACAGTAAGTTATCAACCAAACACAATGCTGCTTCCGCTAACGGTAACCTCAGTTCCCACATTCTGAAAGCTAATCAATGCTGTTCAGATTTCAATTTCTTCACTACAAGTTGAAGTCAAACCTAATCTAACAAATGTCAGTCTCAGCTGTTATGCTGCTAGCTGGGCTACCAGTGTAATTTAGATAATCATTAATAGCATAGATATATAGTAAAACAAGCAAACAGGTGAGTGCTAACAGGGAGTTTAGAGAGGGAGTTCTCCATGTAAAGGAGAAGCAGATACAGGACTCTTGAGGGAAGTGTGTGTTGTTATTGGGGCTTTCTTACTGTGTGCTGAGCTTGTGTTTGTGAGTGAGGGTTGGTGTGGTTTTTTTATTTGTTTTTTCCCCTGTGTTTGTGAGTGAGGCTTTTTTTTTCCTCCACTTCCCCTTTGCCCTCCCCCTGTCGTTCATGGAGTGTGTGCTGTGACTGGCAGGTGGAAACTGTTGGCTTCTAATTAAAGTTTGAATTCCAGAAGCCTCTGCTGATTGGCTGAGCCTTGGTAGGGGGAGGGACTTTCAGGCAGTCCAGGACTTTATAAAGCAGTGAGCAAGTGACCAAGGAGCTTGCGAACAGGTGAGTGCTAACAGGGAGTTTAGAGAGGGAGTTGGGAAGGGGGCGAGGTTCTCTTGCCTTTTTGTTTTAAAATCCTTTCTCCAGGACAGCAGCGATGGTTGGTGATAGGTCTGCTGTTGTTACCTGCACAGCGTTTGCCATGTTTGTCTTCCTCCCAGAAGAAAGAACGGATTTCATCTGCACTAAGTGCAAGCTGGTCGCCATTTTGGAAGAAAAAATTAGAGGACTGGAGGCCCAAGTGTCGACCCTACGCTCGATCAGAGAGGATGAAGACTTCCTCGATAGAAAGCAGCGTTTAATCCTGCAAGCACAGCAGGCAAAAGAGCCAGAGAGGGCAGTACGTGACCAGGAAGAGAACTGGCAGCATGTAACTTCTAGAAGGGGAAAAAGGCCAGCACGGGAATCCCCCGATGCTATAGAGGTAAGTAATCGCTTTCAGGCTATCTCCACAGGCTCTGCAGTGCTGAATGCTTTGGAAGGGACCTCACAAGGAAGAAACCGGAAGGGAACACCATCTACTGCAAGGCATGGGATGCGTAGTCCTAGGGATGGGGGTTCCACGACCACCCCCCCCAAAAGAAGATGACGGGTGGTGGTGGTCGGGGACTCCCTCCTAAGAGGGACTGAGTCATCCATCTGCCATTCAGACCTGTAATCTCGAGAGGTGTTTTGCTTACCGGGAGCGAGAATTCAGGATGTGACCGAGAGGCTTACCAAACTGATCAAACCTTCAGATTGCTACCCCTTCCTGCTTCTCCACATGGGGACTAACGATATGGCCAAGAATGACTTTGAGCGGGTTACTGCGGATTATGTAGCGCTGGGAAGAAGGATCCAAGAATTCGGAGCACAAGTGGTGTTCTCGTCCATCCTCCCTGTTGAAGGGAAAGGACTGGGCAGGGATCGTCAAATTGAGGACGTAAATGCGTGGTTGCGCAGGTGGTGTCACAGAGAGGGCTTTGGTTTCGTCGACCATGGGACTCTGTTCCGGGCACAAGGATTGTTAGGAAGAGATGGGATCCACCTAACAAAGAGAGGAAGGAGCATCTTCGCGGGCAGGCTTGCAAACCTAGTGAGGAGGGCTTTAAACTAGGTTCGTCGGGGGACGGTGACCAAAACCCTGAGGGGAGTGGGAAAGTCGGATACCGGGAAGAAATGCAAAGTGGAACGAGCAAGAAAGGAGGACCCCTGATTCGAATGGAGAAGATAGGGCGATCAGCTGGTTATCTGAGGTGTTTGTACACTAATGCGAGAAGCCTGGGCAACAAACAGGAAGAATTGGAGGCCCTGGCCCAGTCCAAGAAATATGATTTAATTGGGATAACAGAGACTTGGTGGGATGACTCGCATGACTGGAGCGCTGTCATGGAAGGGTATAGACTGTTCGGGAACAACAGGCAGGGGAGAAAAGGAGGAGGAGTTGCACTATATGTAAGAGAGCACTATGATTGCTCTGAACTCCAGTATAAAGAGGGAGAAAACCTGTTGAGAGTCTATGGGTTAAGTTTAAAGGAGCAAACAACAGCCTTGATGTTGTGGTTGGTATCTGCTACATGGCACCGAATCAGGTGGATGAGGTAGATGATGCTTTCTTCGGACAACTGAGAGTAGCTTCCAGATCGCAGGCCCTGGTTCTCATAGGGGACTTTAATCACCCTGACATGTGTTGGAAGACCAATACAGCAGTACACAGACAATCCAGGAAGTTTTTGGAGAATGTTGGGGATAACTTCTTGGTACAAGTGCTGAAGGATCTGACCAGGGGCCATGCGCAGCTTGACCTTCTGCTCACAAACAGGGAGGAACTAATAGGGGAAGTAGAGGTGGGTGACAACCTGGGAAGCAGTGATCATGAGATGGTAGATTTCAGGATCCTGACCAAAGGAAGAAAAGAGAGTAGTAAAATACACACCTTGGACTTCCGAAAAGCAAATTTCGACTCCCTCAGAGACCTGATGGGCAGAATCCCCTGGGATGCTAACATGCAGGGGAAAGGAGTCCAGGACAGCTGGCAGTATTTTAAAGAAGCCTTATTGAAGGCACAGAAAGAAACCATCCCGACACGTAGCAAGAGAGGCAAACATGGTAGGAGACCGGATTGGCTTACAGGGGAAATCCTTGGTGAGCTTAAACACAAAAAGGAAGCTTACAAGAAGTGGAAACTTGGACAGATGACTAGGGAGGAGTATAAATCTATTGCTCGAGAATGCCGGGGAGTTATCAGGAAGGCGAAAGCACAATTGGAATTGCGACTGGCTAAGGATGTGAAGGATAACAAGAAAGGTTTCTACAGGCATGTTAGCAATAAGAGCGTGATCACAGAGGGTGTGGGGCCTCGCTTTTTTTGCCTCTGTATTCACGGATAAGTTCAGCTCCCAGACTAATGCACTAGGCAACGCAGTATGGGATGAAGACGGACAGCCCTTGGTGGGTAAAGAACAGGTTAGGAACTATTTAGAAAAGCTAAACGTACATAAATCCATGGGTCCGGACTTAATGCATCCGAGGGTACTGAGGGAGTTGGCAAGTGTCATTGCAGAACCTTTGGCCATTATGTTTGAAAACTCGTGGAGATCGGGAGAGATCCCGGATGATTGGAAAAAGGCAAATGTAGTGCCCATCTTCAAAAAAGGGAAGAAGGACGATCCAGGGAACTACAGACCAGTCAGCCTTACCTCAGTCCCCAGAAAAATCATGGAGGGTATCCTCAAGGAATCCATTTTGAAGCACTTGGAAGAGAGGAAAGTGATCAGGAATAGTCAACATGGATTCACCAACGGCAAGTCATGCCTGACCAATCTGATTAGCTTCTATGATGAGGTAACTGGCACCGTGGAGATGGGAAAGTCAGTGGATGTGATATACCTTGACTTTAGCAAGCCTTTTGATACAGTCTCCCACAATATTCTTGCCAGCAAGTTAAGGGATTGTGGATTGGATAAATGGACGGTAAGATTGATAGAAGATGGCTAGAAGGCCGGGCCCAGCGGGTAGTGATCAACGGCTCGATGTCAGGATGGCGGTCGGTTTCTAGCGGAGTGCCCCAAGGTTCGGTTCTAGGACCGGTTTGTTCAATATCTTTATTAATGACCTGGATGAGGGGATGGATTGCACCCTCAGCAAGTTTGCGGATAACACTAAGCTAGGGAGAGAGGTAGATACGCTTGAGGGCAGAGATAGGGTCCAGAGTGACTTAGATAAATTGGAGGATTGGGCCACAAGAAATCTGATGAGGTTCAACAAGGACAAGTGCAGAGTCCTGCACTTGGGATGGAAGAATCCCAAGCATTGTTACTGGCTGGGGACCAACCAGCTAAGTAGCAGTTCTGCAGAAAAGGACCTGGGGGTTACAGTGGATGAGAAGCTGGATATGAGTCAACAGTGTGCCCTTGTAGCCAAGAAGGCTAATGGCATATTAGGTTGCATTAAGAGGAGCATTGCCAGCAGATCCAGAGATGTCATTATTCCCCTTTATTCAGCTCTGGTGAGGCCACATCTGGAGTATTGTGTCCAGTTCTGGGCCCCCCACTACAGAAAGGATGTGGATGCATTGGAGAGGGTCCAGCGGAGGGCAACCAAAATGATTAGGGGGCTGGAGCATGAGATTTATGAGGAGAGGCTGAGGGACTTGGGTCTGTTTAGTCTGCAGAAGCGAAGAGTGAGGGGGGATTTGATAGCAGCCTTCAACTTCCTGAAGGGAGGTTCCAAAGAGGATGGAGAGAGGCTGTTCTCAGTAGTGACAGATGGCAGAACAAGGAGCAATGGTCTCAAGTTGTGGTGGGAGAGGTCGAGGTTGGATATTAGGAAGAACTATTTCCCTCGGAGGGTGGTGAAGCACTGGAATGGGTTACCTAGGGAAATAGTGGAGTCTCCATCCCTAGAGGTGTTTAAGTCTTGGCTTGACGAAGCCCTGGCCGGGTTGATTTAGTTGGGATTGGTCCTGCCTAGAGCAGGGGGCTGGACTTGATGTCCTTCTGAGGTCTCTTCCAGCTCTATGGTTCTATGATTCTATGATTCTAAAACTACATGTCACTTACAACTTCATCTGAGGTTTGACTAGTAGAGCTTTTAAACTGTTTTTTAAATGATTGCTTTTACATTCTGTGATTGGAAGTGTAAGAAATGTTTTAACCCTATGGTACCCAAGCTTTTGGGGAGTTAATTTAACCTGTTTCACTACCAAAAGCCACCCTCTGTTATTATTTAACCTTATGTGTCAGACAGCCATGGAAACATATGCTGCAAAAACAAAATGTATGCTGAAAATGTCTGTTGTATGTTTCATTTAATAGCCATGATTAAAATATTCTTGTTTAAGACATTTTGCCAAAATGCATTTGTTGTCTCATTCAGGGAAAATTAGAAATTTGAGAGGCCATTTAAAAGAATACAGTAACTCCTAAGAACATAGAACATAAGATAAGAACGGTCACACTGGGTCAGACCAAAGGTCCATCCGGCCCAGTGTCCTGTCTGCCGACAGTGGCCAATGCCAGGTGTCCCAGAGGGAGTGAATCGAACAGGTAATGATCAAGTGATCTCTCTCCTGCCATCCATCTCCACCCTCTGACAAACAGAGGCCAGGGACACCATTCCTTACCCATCCTGGCTAATAGCCATTTATGGACTTAACCTCCATGAATTTATCTAGTTCTCTTTTAAACCCTGTTATAGTCCTAGCCTTCACAGCCTCCTCAGGCAAGGAGTTCCACAGGTTGACTATGTGCTGTGTGAAGAAGAACTTTTTCTAATGCCAGTAAATCTTTTTTGAGATGAGGAGACCACATCTGTACGCATAAGGGCAATAAGATATTCTCTGTCTTGTTCTCTATCCCTTTTTTAATGATTCCTAACATCCTTTTTGCTGCTGCACACTGCGTGTACGTCTTCAGAGAACTATCCACGATAACTCCAAGATCTCTTTCCTGATTAGTTGTAGCTAAATTAGCTCCCATCACATTTCATGTATAGTTGGGGTTATTTTTTCCAATGTGTATTGCTTTAGATTTAGCCACATTAAATTTCATTCCATCCTCCCTTAACATTGCCCTGGTTAACGTTGCTATGTTGCTGATCCATTAGAGACTATGCTTGTTTAAGTTTGTGCAATATTACATTATAATGTTGTTTGGCTGACCCCTGCTTTGACCATTGCTTGCAGAATTCTCTGGAAGAGCAGACTGAGCTAGTGCGTGGGGGCTTGAAACCAGATTGGGCTGGCAGCCCTGCTTTGCCCCCACAGTATTCCTGCCCATCAGTGGGCCCTGTGGATCAGCGCCTCCCCCCCACCATTCTTCTTGCCCGCCAGAGTCAGCTGTTTTGTGGCATTCAGGAGGCTGGGGAGAACGGGGTGGAGTGGGGACACGAAGAGGTGGGATGGATCCTTAGGGAAAGGGGTGGATTGGGGATGGGCCTGGGGCAGAACCAGGGGTTGAGAACCCACTGGCTCTTTGAAAAGTCGGCGTCCTGTGATTGTATCTGAGTTGCAACAGGGGAAGCTGCCGCTACTGCTGCTCAAGGCACTTCCAAGCCTAACATAACACATTCCGCCTCCTTGCCCGCCTCATTGTCTGCAGCCAGAGGTATGCCAGGGTGGGTGAAGGTGGGGCTTCCCAACTATGTTTGTAAACACAGTCCACATGCACGCTACCCCCCAGCAATTCACCATCGCTTAATGGCCCAGCTGCTGCCCTCCTCCCTGCTCAGGAATAGGGGCTACACTGAGCACTTGCAGATGCTCTGCCCAAGGCCACCAGCTGCCTGCAAAACAGTGGTGGGAGGTGCACAGTGGTAGCCTCACCTTGCTTTCTTGTGCCTGCCAACACAATGTTCCATCCGCTCCCCTCCCCACTATGGCAAGGAGGTAAGAACACAGGGGGCAACAGCCCACCTAAAGCAAGTTAATAGTGTTCTAGCACCTGCTTTGCTTAATCATGAAGGAGAAGTGGTGTAGGCATGCACAGAACCTGACCCCGCCCCCATAAAGGGCTGTGAAATCCACAGGACCTTTGCCATTATAGAGATTATAGATTGTTTATGTTGTGTCAGTACAAGTACAATATTTCCTGAACATTTCTAGCTCATTGTGATTGTACAATATCACTCAGAATCATGAGTCAAAAATGCCCAGCACGTGATAGCGGAGTGCCTAGCAGTAGTAGTACCACTGGCAGTGAGAAAACCAGGCAAATCATTAGTCTGGGAGCTAAATTTATTGTTTTAAGGTGTTTTGATGCAGGTGAGTGAGTGGTAGACATGGGCATCACTCTAGGTCTTACTCCAACCACTGTGAGAATGATTTGGAATAATGCTGTCAACATCAGGGTCAGGGTGAGGGCTCAGTGTGTGACTGGGCTGAAGTTACTCATGCATGCATGAATGGTGGGGGGGAGTAAGTTGTGGCCTGAATGTGCCAATAACTTGAAAGGATTTAAAGAAGTTGTCCCCACTATGAAGAGGAAAGATATCCTAGGCTTGGCCAAGAAAGTGGGTTTTGATAAGGTAGAAAAAGCCAACATTACACAACTTCTGCAATCACACGGAGACAAGCTAACCAATGAAGATCTGATGCAACTAGAAGTGACAAGAGCAATGGAAGAAGAGGGACCAGAAGTAAAAGAAGAACCAACCTATCAAAATTTGACTGCAAAACATCTTTCTGAATCTTTTCAAATGATTGAAGCTGGCTTGCAAATCCTTGGTAACAACGAGCCTAACAGGGAATGCAATTCCAAAGTCATTAGGGGAGTTGGTCATGTAATGAATTGCTATAAAGAAATTTGCCAAGAAAAAAAAATAAGGAAAGCAAAACAGCAATCTCTAGATGTGTTTTTTTCAAGTTGGGAAAGTTCAGCAAGAACAGCAACAGTACCAGCCGAAAAATCCACCCTCCCAAACTCTTCAACCAAGCTTCACAACCACCATTACTGAGTATAGTATTAAATTGTTTGTTTAAAATGTATACTGTATATGTATGTCTTCTGTCTTCTTATGGGGAAATTGGATTTGCTTAACATCATTTTGCTTAAAGTTGCATTTTTCAAGAACATAACTACAATGTTAAGTGAGGAGTTACTGTACAATGAAAAAATGAAGGACAGCACACATTGTCATAGTTCTAAACCCATGCCAAGAAAAAAAAAAACAAAATTAGTTAGCAATAGCTTTCAATGCAGCATCTTGAATTCACTTCTTTTTATGGTTACATGGAGTTGTGCTGACAGGATAAGGAATTTTAGAACTCAGCCTTTTCATTTGTAAAGGTTTAATATGAGACTAACATCTGCTAAAACAAATAGTTACGGAGATGCTGAAGACTAATGTCTATACTACCAAGTTTTGTCGACAAAACGTATGTAGACACCCAAAAGTCAACAAAACAAAAATTGCCAGAAGGTGTTCATAGTAGCTGTCTCTGTCGACAGATCATGTCCATCATTAACAATGTGAGCAATGCACTATGGGTATGTATCCCACAGTGCCATGTTGTGGGAAGGCAGAACTGATCCCTGAGCATCTTGGGATTCCCCCTCACTTGTCCCACAGCCTCTTCAGCTGCTGGGGAGCGGCATCAAGAGTAACTCTGTGAGCTCTCCATACTGAGGAATGTCAAAACAGCACAGCATCCTGGCCCCATTACCCCTGCAACAGCAGTCTGCCTGCCACTTTGTTCTAGTGCAGGGCAGAACAGGAGGATTCCAATGATTTGTTCTTTGTTCCCCAAACAGAGCAGCTCACTCAGCTGTCAGACACTTCCTGGAGCTTTGAAAGGGGAGGGGCACATGCGTGCAGGGCAGCAGAGATCAAAGCTGAGCACAGCCATCAGGGCAGGCATTGTGGGATACTGGTGGAAGCCAGTTTTGTTAACAAAACAAACAGCAAAGTCCACACTGGTTCTTTGTGGACAATAAAGGGAAGGGGAAAAAACGTCTCTTGTAGGGGTGGAAGTTTTTTGTTGCTGAAACTGGGCATTTTCCTAACAAAAGTCCCATTGCAGTTTGTATGCTCTCACGGTTTTGCCATCAAGAGGCAGGTTTTAATGACAAAAATTTATATGGTAGACAAAGTGATTGATATTCAAAAACATGTTGTAGTTGCTGCTTCAAGTGAGGATTGGTCTGTTTTCATTGCAACAAGAATGCGAGTCAAGGGGATGAAACAAGAAGTCTCTCTACATATACCAAAACATATGCCTATAACCTCCCACTGTCAGGGAGTATTTTATCATGCTGCATGCATATTTATCATGCAGCAATGGTTTTTCTTCCCTTTTAGTCTGAAATGATGTTAGACAGTTACCTATCCTCACAGACAGTGCAGTACCAGTTGTCCATCTTCTAAACTCATTACAAAACTGACAACTCCTCAAGAGCCAATATTTTATTTATAATAACCTTGGAACATATCAGGGAAGTCTGTCTCCAAAACAAAAAGGTAGTGCCAACCCAGTGACTTGTGCCTTACAAAGCCCTGGCTGATTAATCAAGAAGGGGTATTAAATTAATGGAGATTGCCTATCTCCTAGAACTGGAAGGGACCATGAAAGGTCATTGAGTCCAGCCTGCTACCTTCACAGCAGGACCAAGTACCATCCCTAACAAATTTTTGCCCCAAATCTCCTCTATAGGCATTGAGCTCACAACCCTGGGTTTAGCAGGCCAATGTGCAATCCACTGAGCTATCCCTCCCCCCGACTAGTGTGTTAGCAGCACAAATCTCAGCTGTGTGTCTAAGCCTAGGGTAGCAGTTCTCAAATTTCATTGCACCGTGACACATTCCTGAACACAAAAATTACTACACAATCCCAGGAAGGGGGACCAAAGCCTGAGCCCAATCAAGCCCTGCTGCCCCAGATGGGAGGGCCAAAACCAAAGGCCAAGCCCCACTGACCCTAGGCTGAAGCTAAAGCCTGTAACCTGAGATCCACCACCCAGGTCTGGACCAAAGCCTGAACCCCACTGTCCCTGGGCTGTGGGACTTAAGTGTCCACTTCAGCTCTGGGCCCCAGCAAGTCTAATGTCAGCACTAGTGGCAACCCTAATAAAACTGCATTGTGACCCACTTTGGGGTCCTGACCCACAGTTTGAGAACCCCAGTTTAGGGGAATGTCTGAGACTATTGTTCTGTGAAGCAGACACAAAATTATTTCATTCAGTTACTGATATTTCTAAACTTGACACGAATGCTAAAGGAAGATATGATATTATTGCTAGATTCATTTTAATCTGGCATAGGGGAATTTCCAAGCTGGTGAAACATGGAAAAAAGGGAATTCACTCTTACCTTATCGTTAATATCACTCTCACTGTCACACTGCAGATTAAAGAGAGAGAGAAAGAAAAGGCTTCATGAAATATCTGTATATAAATGAAACCCCAGCATCATCATCTACAGTCTTTCAGGTGGCTGCTTAATTGACATTTCAATGAACAGAGAGTACACTTTCAGTGTATGCAGTTTACATTGACAACATAAATAAAAAAATGCAACGAAACAGCAGGTTTTTCTCTCTCTCAAAAAAAATGCAATGTGCTCGTAGTTCAATTAGATGCTCTTACAAAATGGGTTTTAATCACTTGAGAGAATCAGCTAGCTGTGTGTTGCAATTGTCACTGGATGTCACCTGCATATTTCAACACAAATCTTGGCCTCTTTTCATCCAAAACTCTGGCAATGCACCAACAAAGCTGTGGATGCCTCTAGTTTGACAAGCACTTTAACATTGAATGAGGAAACTGTGAAAGTAGCAATGGTTTCCAAATCAGATTAGTGGCAGCCATAATGGTAATATATATATATAATTTTAGATAGTTTAGCTAAAAATGAGATTGCAAACCCAAGCTGAAAAGTGTTTATTTAGAGAATTTCTGAAAACAGAATGTTTCATTTTCATTGCACAAGTGATGGCAAGGTAACATGAACTCTGAGGGTATGTCTACACTGCATGGTTATTTTGGAATAAGCTATTTCAAAATTTGGAAATAGTGTGTCTACACAACAAATGCCCATCAAAATAGCACTGAGCTATTTCGAAATAGCGCGTCCACACTGATTGGAGCCTAAAACGCATTTAAAGCCCCCCGGGTAGGGCATGAGGACAGCAGTCACTTTCTGTGGCTGCTGCCTGAGGCTAGCTGAGGCTTGTGCTTAAAGGGGCTCCCCTCTACAGCCATGTCTCAGGCTCTTCACCTTTGCCTACCTGCTAGAGGGACAGCAAAGCCTTTTCGCCGCCTGCTCTGGTTGCCCTTGCGGACACGGCAGCACTTCTACCATGAAGCCAGACCTGCCTCTGAGCAGTCGATGACTCTTAGACCTCCTGCTGCAGTTACTGCAAGCTGCCTTCGTGGCCCTGCAGGAACAGGACCCCCAGCTCATTGCAAGGCACCTCCTCTCCTCTCTCCACATGCAGCACAACCCCACCCACCCTCCCCTGCACACCTTGCACCACCGCTTCTGGTGACTGGACACCAGTTCTGACTGGTGGGACTGGCTCATCCTGGAGTGGTGGGATGACAAGCAGTAGCTCCAGAACTTCCACATGCAGAAGGCCACCTTCCTGGAGCTCTGCGAGTGGCTTGCACATGCCCTCCGGTGATGAGACACCCACATGCAACCTGCCACCCCCTTTGAGAAGTGAGTAGCCATTGCCATCGTCCTCTGCAAGCTTGCCACACTGGACAGCTACCACTCAGTGGGAAAAGAGTTCAGCGTGGGGAGATCAACCATCAGGGCCGTGCTCATGCAGGTATGGTGCTCTCGGGCTATTGTCCCAGGAGGGTGGTGAACTGCTGGAATGGGGTTCCCTAGGAAAGGGGGGAGGAGTGGTGAAGGCTCCCTCCCTGGAAAATTTTTCAGTCTGCCCTCACAAAGCCCTGCCGGGGGATAGGGCAAGTTGGGGTTGCTCCTGGTGTGTGTGCGTGGGCGGGGGATGGCTGATGATGGGTGTGTCCAGCCCAGAGTCCATGACAAAGGGGGAGCGGGATGGGACTAACTCCTCCTCCCAGGATGCAGTGGAGATACTTGTAGTAGGGGAAGGTCTGGGGTGCTGCCCCTGGGCAGGAGCTGCACTCCCTGGCCTTCATGTAGGCCTGCCTCAGTTCTTTGACCTTCATGTGCACCTGCTCCTGGCTGAGCATGTGGCCCAGGCTGTCAGGAATGTGGACATTTATGGTCAGATGGCCGTGTCTGGTGCGGAAATCCTATGGGTTTGCCTCCTCTCCCCAGATCTCAAGGAGATCCAGGATCTCTGCACCAGACCAGGATGGTGCCCTCCTCTTTCAGCCCCGGGCAGGGGCTCGGGAGCTGCCTGAAGCTGTGCTGGCAGCTGTGGGGGGCTTGGCTGGAGTGGTGGGCTCATCCATGGCAGCAGGGAAGGCAGAGCAGGGCCTGGTTTGTGCCACAAGCCCTTTCCTTTCTGCCTGCAGCTTTAAAGCCTGCAGGGGAAGAGGGACTATAGAATTCTGATGAGTGCGGACAGAGCGGCCACCAGGGCAGCTGTGGGATTTTCTGGAGGCCCCTTATTTTGAAACAACTTCAGCTGCCGTGTCTACACAGGCACTATTTCAAAATAACTATTTTGAAATAGGCATTATCCCTCATAAAATGAGGGTTACAGAATTCAAAATAAGAAGCCCGTTATTTCAAAATTATTTTGAAGTAACAGGCTTGCTGTATAGACGTGTCCTGAATGTGTAGGGGTGTATGGATTTCATTGGCCAGAGGTCGGACAAATTTACATTTGCAAGATAGGAACAAACCCACACAGAGTGGAAATGTCGAGCTATTGTGGGTCTTCTGGATTCCACTGGAATTTTAGCATACCATGTGTAGATACTGCAGCACACATTTGTAAACAGAGGTTAGGGTGGGAATTCATTATGTGACATGCTTTAATGGGGTCAATGGGCGAACAAACTGATACTGTGCACAAGTATGGCAAACTGCAAGGCTACGTCTACACTGGCATGATTTTCCACAAATGCTTTTAATGGGAAAGTTTTCCATTAAAAGCATTTGCAGAAAAGAGCATCTAGATTGGCACAGACGCTTTTCTGCAAAAGCACTTTTTGCAGAAAAGCGTCTGTGGCCAATCTAAACGTGGTTTTGCGCAAGAAAGCCCCGATTGCCATTTTTGCGATCGGGGCTTTTTTGCGCAAAACAGTTTTCAGCTGTCTACACTGGCCCTCTTGCACAAAAGCATTTCCGGAAAAGGGCTTTTGCCCGAACGGGAGCAGCACAGTATTTCCACAAGAAGCACTGATTTCAGACAGTAGGGAGTCAGTGTTCTTGCGGAAATTCAAGCGGCCAGTGTAGACAGCTGGCAAGTTTTTCCGCAAAAGCAATTGCTTTTGCAGAAAAACTTGCCAGGCTAGACGCAGCCCCAATTGTTTAGCTCTGCAAGATAATTAACTGTTAACTGTTGATATGTAAGTACAGCTCATGCCAGGAAGGGGAAGGAATCCGAGGTGTGACTATGTAAATCCCATTCAGACAGGGCTGATGGAGGGTCAGTGCTGGAATGGAATGTGAAGAATTGTAACTAATTTGGGGCTGTTGTGGGGGGTCACTAATCATGCTACCCCTAAATGTGGGAACTGTAAAACATGCCACCAGTGCTTGCAGGAGAGACACCACCATCATGGTAAGAGGTCTCCGAGGAACAAGCCTCCCCCCATCCAGAGGTGAGTGGACTGAGCTGGGGGGGGGGGGGAGAGGGGAAGGGTTAAAGGGCTTGAGTCAGCCTGCTTCACACCTGCCAGGTGTAAGCTATAAGACTGGCCCAACCTGCCCCTTTCCCCCCTTTGTTTTAAGGACAGACCTAAAGCAGACTCCCTGAGGAGTCTTTTTGCTAGTCCAGTGGAAGCTGGATTCCTTTGCCAGTCCAGCTGGTAGCTAAAGAGTTGAAATCACTGAGAGCTGAAATTACTGGTTTGGCTGAAAGCCAGACCCCTCGCAGCTAGCGAGGAGCGGTGACCAGCAGTGTGGCGCAGCTGGTAGGTGCGGTGGCAGGCGAGGTGAGGAGCATCTGATGGTGTGGAATGAGACAGCTGGTGGAGCGTGGTGGACTGACTCATAAGGTGCCCCCTATTTATCCCCCCCACCCCCATTTCTACCCAGGTTGGGAGGTGAAACCCTGCAGGTGAACTTTGGGACTCTGGGGGTACGTCTACACTACAGCTCTAATTCGAACTAACTTAGTTCGAATTAGTTAATTCGAACTAAGCTAATTCGAACTAACGGATCCAGACTAAAAAACTAGTTCGAATTAGCGTTTTGCTAATTCAAACTAGCATGTCCACATTGAGTGGACCCTGAACCGGGGTTAAGGCTGGCCGGAAGCAGTGCCGGCAGGGCATCAGAGGAGGACTTAGAGCGTGGAGCTGCTGCCTCAGGCTAGCTGAGGGCTGTGCTTAAAGGGACCCAACCCCCACCCCGGACAGACAGTTCTCAGGCTTCCCCGCTTGCAAACCAGTCCTGGCTTAGAGTGCCCGGAGTACCCACACTGGGCACATCACAGCACTCGGCCATCAGCCCGGCTGCACTTGCCGCAGGCTGCCATCTGGGGAGAGGGGGCAATTGGGGGGCTGCAGGAGAGCTTCCACACCCAGAAGCCCACAGAGCCAGCCCAGTCCTCCCCATCAGGGGCTCGTACCCCATTCCTCCCTCACCTCCTTCCACTTACCCTTCCCTAGCCCCTTTTCTTGATGTACAAAATAAAGGACAATTGTGTTCAAAAACGGAATCTGTCTTTATTGAACAAAACTGGGGGAGACTGGGAAAAGGAGGTGGGAGAGGGGAAGAGAGAGGGTGGGAGAGGGGAGGGCAACTACAATGATCAGGAGTTGGGAACAGGTCCCATATGAAGAGAGGCTAAAGAGACTGGGACTTTTCAGCTTAGAAAAGAGGAGACGGAGCGGGGACAGGATAGAGGTCTCTAAAAGCAGGAGTTGGGTGGAGAGGGTGCATACAGAAAAGTTCTTCATTAGTTCCCATAAAGAAGGACTAGAGGACACCAAAGGAAAGGAATGGGTAGCAGGCTTCAAACTAGTAACAGAAAGTTGTTCTTCACAAAGCAAAGAGTCAACCTGTGGAACTCCTTGCTGCAGGAGGCTGTGAAGGCTACAACTAGAACAGAGTTTAAAGAGAAGTGAGATCAATTCATGGAGGTTGGGTCCATGAAGTGGTATTAGCCAGGGGGTAGGAGTGGTGTCCCTGCCCGAAGTTTGTGGAAGGCTGGAGAGGGATGGCACGAGACAAATGGCTTGGTCACTGTCTTTGGTCCATCCCCTCCAGGGTCCCTAGGGTTGGCCGCTGTCGGCAGACAGGCTACTGGGCTAGATGGACCTTTGGTCTGACCCAGTACGGCCGTTGTAAGCTCAGGGCTCAGGGGTCTCAGTGGACCACCTTGATTTTCATGCACACCTGCTCCTGGGTGGCCAGGCTGGCAGCTCTCCTGCCCTAGACGGCCACTTTTCTGTGCCTAGTGTGGAGGTCGTGGACAAGGTCCACGATGTCCGCACTAGACCAGGCAGGTGCCCACCTCTTGCGGTCCCGGGCAAGCTCCCGGGAGCTGCCAGCCTGGTCCCGGGAAGAGGGGGAGGGCTGGGGGGCATCGGGTGGCTGGCTCGAGCTGTGCCAGGTGCAGGGTCTGCTGGTTGGGTGCTGGCAGGCTTGCACCTGGCACGGGCACCGTAGCCAGCCCGTGCCCCTTTAAGGGGTCCGGGGCCAGGAGGGGGGCAGACGAGTTTCCTTGGTGTTGGCCAGAGTGGCCACCAGGGAAAGCTGGGGAGGGCTAGCCTCCCACTAGTTCGAATTAAGGGTCTACACAGCCCTTAATTCAAACTAGTAAGTTCGAGCTAGGCTTAATCCTTGTAAAATGAGGTTTACCTAGTTCGAACTAAGCGCTCCGCTAGTTCAAATTAAGTTCGAACTAGCGGAGCGCTTGTGTAGCGCCTATCAAAGTTAATTCGAACTAACGTCCATTAGTTCGAATTAACTTTGTAGTGTAGACATACCCTAAGTAACTCCCGCTGCGGTCCCGGTCACTGGAATTCCCTTTTGGGTGCACCTGTCACAAGTAAAAGTATACAAAGGGGGAGGGATAGCTGAGTGGTTTGAGCATTGGCCTGCTAAACCCAAGGTTATAAATTCAATCCTTATGGAGGCCATTTGGGGCAAAAAATTGTCAGGGATGGTACTTGGCTCTACTGTGAAGTTAGGGAACTGGACTTGATGACCTTTCAAGGTCCCTTCTATCCTCTAGGAGATAGGCAATCTCCATTTAATTAAGGGTGAGACTCAACATGGGGCACAATTATCCCTGTCTACCCTATGGACTCCTGAGGAGCCTTGTCATAATCTCCTTTGCTGGAGCAATCAATGCCACACAACTAACACCAACAGAGATACTAGGATCTGACCAATGTGACCCAACTCCATGGGAGTGGAAATGGGATCACTTTAGTAACATGGCTGGTCGACTGACAGGGTTGCTCTCCTTCCAATGTATGAATGGTGATGTATTCTTTGCGTCAAATTGTAAAAGCCAATGTGCTCGGAAGTGGTATGGAGATTATGGAATGGACTACACCCCCTGAAACGGATGATGACTATCTTAACTAATATATCTCAGGAGGCAGGAAAGGTAGTGGTGGAAAGGGCATTGTCAAATAGAGAGGATTGTCCTCCTTGGGAGCTAGCAATGCTGTATATTAACACGGGAAGCCCGCCCACTCAATGTGGGAACACTATGAAACAGGAAAAGGGTAAATATTGTCTTGAGCTCTCTGAAGGACTAAGATTTGGATTAGCCCCTGAAGGGGAGCCGCTCCCAGCATTGTTAAGCGTCTGTTAAGATGAGACCTTTGAGAGAGCTCTCAAGTCTCGGAAACTGCTCAGAACAATTAGTTGGCCACAGAGGATTTCCTACAGCAATTTTAAGCTGGGAATGTTGGACAATGTTGCAGCGGCTTCCTAAGTGTCACATCAAGCATGATTCTATCAAAGGTGGAAGGAAGTGTGATGTTTTTAGTAATATAGCTGCCTGGGAAGGGGCCACTGGATCAGCTGTAAATGCCGTTACTCACCCTGTCAAATCTAATAATAATAGGGATTAGGCTGAAAATTTGTTAGCAGCAGGAACAGTTCTGTGGCAAAAGGAGGGCTCACGTCTAATCAAGCTACATGCCATCTCGCTTCAGCAACGCAACTAACTGGTCAGGCACTCACTGTTGTACTCACCCGTCTTTTCGAAACCACTAAAATGTATGAGTAAGCATTGGTCACCGAGTCTAAGCATGAGGAAGAAATGTGTTGAGCCGGCATGGCGTTCAACATGGAAGTTGCGGCCCTGATAGGAGACTTGCTCGCGTCACGGGTGCCTGGTAGGGTGAGAGCTGCGGTTCTCAAAGACCGAGTGCCTGCACCTTGGATGACGGCCGGGGAGGGGTCCCTATCAGTAATAGGGGCGTGCTGGGATGGTCAATCCATTCTTGGAGGGGTGTTGATCCTGGTAGGTCGGGCTCCTGAATTGGAGGCTCATCCTGTCCATCTGCTCCCATTCCTGTGTCAAGGACACCAGCGCAGCATCCAGAATGTCAGGTATGTGATCAAGGCCAGAGATAACTACACGGCTTTCTCATGGGACCAATGTTCCATCCTGGGAGGATGGGTTTTGTGTACGGGAGACCTGGAGTTAGGGCAAGACCTCTCTCCAACGCTGGGACCTGACCTAACCGTGCATGTAATGTCTAAATTGACAGGTGCTATAGCAGTGAGGGAGAACTCCATCACCTGGTGTGGGTTTGGGCCATTAACTCTTGCAGGCAAGCCTTGCTTAACACCTCATTCTTCCTACTGTTATGCCTAACGATACTACTATCTCTATTGGGTCTATGCTGATCGCTCCCAATGTCACTGTTGATACTTCTCTTCCTCCTCTCCCAGATTGGGAGATGGATCGAGACTATTCATTTGAAAATGCTATGAGAGCAATTAGGGAAAGGATCGAGCAAATGGTATTAGAACTGGGGGCTAAAATTCTGTGGCTGTGTCTACATTGGCACCCTTTTCTGGAAAAGGGATGCTAACGAGACACTTCGGAATTGCAAATGCCGCGGGGGATTTAAATATCCCCCGCGGCATTTGCATGAACATGGCTGCTGCTTTTTTCCGGCTCGGGGCTTTGCCGGAGAAAAGCGCCAGTCTAGACGGGATCTTTCGGAAAATAAACCCTTTTCCGGAAGATCCCTTATTCCTGATTTTAAGTAGGAATAAGGGATCTTCCAGAAAAGGCGCTATTTTCCGAAAAATCCTGTCTAGATTGGCGCTCTTCTCCGGCAAAGCCCCGAGCTGGAAAAAAGCGGCAGCCATGTTCATGCAAATACTGCGGGGGATATTTAAATCCCCCGCGGCATTTGCAATTCTGAAGTGTCTCGTTAGCATCCCTTTTCCGGAAAAGGGGGCCAATGTAGACACAGCCAGGCAGTACCTGCTCCACTGCTCTCACCTGGAGCAACTGATATAGCTCGAGGAGGTGCTTATGAGAAGGGTCCCTGAAGAGGGACAGGGATGGAGGGTGGTGTGGAGGAGAGCTGGAGGGTGTAGCCATGCTGGACAGTGGCTAGGACTCAACGGTCCGATATCATGTCCCTCTATGCCAGGAGGAAGTGACAGTCTGAAGGAGAACAGGCGGGCAGGATCTTGGGAGTCCAGTATGCCATCCTCAGGCCCGTCCTCAAAGGGAACGCTTCCCCTGAGGTTTCATCTAGCTGGTCAATTGCTGGCCAGACGGAGGATGGTAACCCAGTCTCCATTTGGGGGGCTTTGGGCATGAATGGGCCCTCTCCTGGCAAGGGTACTGGCCATTTGGTTGGGAGGACCGGGGCTTGAACCTCTTCCTCTCAGTCCCAGGGACATAGAGGTCCAGGGTTTTCAAGGTCATATATGGGAGTCCTTTAGCCCGTGCAACTTAGTGTCTGTTTATTCTGTAAACAGGACACTGGTGTCAAAGGGAAGGTCCTGAATCGAGTTCTGCACCTCCGGGGACAGGCCCGACAGGAGGAGCCAGGCTGCGTGCCTTATGGAGATGGTGGAAGCCATAGAGCAAGCCACAGAGTCTGCAGCATCAGATGCCGACTGTAACACCACCAGGGCCACCGATGACCCTTCTTCTACCAGGGCCTTAAACTCCTTATGAGGTCCCTCAGGCAGGGAAGCCTCGAACTTGGTCAGTGCCTGCCAAGTGTTGTTCGCCAGGTATGAAGTCAAGGTGTGGTGGTTCACCACACACAACTGGGAGGCTAGCCAAAGAATAAAGCTTCCTGACAAGCAAGTTCAGGCATTTTGAGTCTTTATTCTTGGGGTTGGGAGCTGGCTGGCCCTGGTGCTCCCTGTGGTTGACCGACTCCACCAAAAGGGAGTTGTATACGCAGTTGCCACACAAGTAATCGTGGTTCCCTACCAGGACAAATTATTTTCACTCAGCCCTCTTGGCTATGGGCGAGATGGAGGAGGGGGTCTGCCAGAGAGTCACCAGTGTCAATTCAGCAGATCCATCTTAGATGCTGCTTAGTCCTCCCTTTTGTTTCAACCACAAGAATGTATGTTCTACATCTGACCAATATTTTAGAATTGGAGCAGCAGAATATTTCTAGATTTAATTTCCCAACTTAACTGCTAGTTCCAGGTATCATACACCAATATAGCAAAGAGCAGAAGCCTCTGTTTGTTGCCACTCTGTTGGCTGCTATATTTTAAATGCCAACACCCACACAGAAAAATATAGGAAACTCAGGCCTCTGATGGACAGCCTTCAGTGGCTAATGACAGAAGGAACTGAATGGCTTGCTCATTGCAAGACCATTGATTTTCTGATTATGTTAAAGAGACAGAGCAGCTAAGAAATGGATCATTATAGAAGTCATAGAAACACATAGGGTGGAGTCTGAGGGTATGTCTAGACTACATGGCTCCGTCGATGGAGCCATGTAGATTAGGTTTCTAGACATAGGAAAATGAAGCGGCGATTTAAATAATCGCCGCTTCATTTACATCAAAATGGCTGCCGTGCTGTGCTGATCAGCTGTCTAGCAGCACAGCGCGGTAGTCTGGTACCATTCTTTGTAAAAAGACTCAATTGCAATGCAAGATGTCTAACTTTATGGTAATTTTATTTACATTTAATATCAACATCTGACTACAAATGCCAAATAAAGCACAAAATACAAGATGAAATAAAAAATATTTGATTACAGACTACACCCTAAAGTCCTTACTCAAACTTTCCTCAGACTGACTGGATTTACACTATTAAAGTGAAAATTAATTCCAATATTGTCCCAAACTGAAATCAGTAGAATATTTACCAGTTAACTCCACTGACTTTACCAGTGAAAACAAGAGAGGTGTGTGTGTGTGTAAAATACACAAGCAATATTCCACCGATCACCATGGATGTTCCTTTTTAAATCCAACCCCTACAACAAAAGTAAGAATAAAAATAAAGTCTTATCCTTCTCTTCTCCCTCCTCTACTGTTCAGGTCTCAGATACAATAAAGACCACCATTGCAAGAAAGAGCACGATGGAGCATCCACAGAATTTTGCTACAACCACTCTTCAGAAAAAAGGCCACAATGCCCAATTAAGGATGATGCTGTAGTAGAGGCAATGGCAGTCTTTGCAACATTCAGATAACACAAACAACACTTTCACAGGTGTGGGGGGTGCACATATGTGTGTGTAGTAAGCCATTAACTATTGGATACAAGCCGGTTTTAATTCTCATTTTTGCTCTATCACTATTGATTATTATTGCCCTTCTTAAAAGTTAGGACACATTTTATCTGCTTAGCACGTCCATCTGCAGAGCTGTCTCTTCTTCAAAGATCACAGAGGTAGTGTGTGCTTCCATGTTAACTAGGGATGCTAGATAGTCGTGTAGCCACATAACATTTTAGCGGTTACACAACTATTCAATTACATGCTATTTGATAGTCCCCGGAGGAGGGGCCAACAGCCAGTGTGCTCCAGTCCCACTCCCGGGGAGCCCCCTGCCACCCTGTGCTGCTGCCTCTCTATCAGAGGCAACAGTGCAGGGTGGAAAGCGGGAGCCAGTTCGTGAGGAGAGCCACTTTAAAAACCATCTTCCCACGCAAACTGGCTCCCACCTGCTGCCCTGCACTGCTGCCTCTGATACAGAGATGGCAGCACAGGGTGGCAACAGCCCCTGCCCATGGGGGGCGGGGGGGAATCCAAGCTCCCCTCAGACAGAGGCTGTTCCACAGCAGCAGCCCCTGTTCATGGGTGGTTCAAGCTCCCCACAGGCACTGGCTCCCACCTCCCCCCTTTGCTGCCTCTGATACAGAGGCAGCAAGGGGGAAGGGGAAATGTGTGTAGTTGATAGGATTAACCGATAAACCCAGGGAAAGGATAAAAAAATTCCTTACTCATAAGCATGTACTGCCTAATAGTAACTCAACCTTAAGACCCAACCTTAAGACCCAGTCATGCAAGTTATTCATGTGTTTGGACCCCTATTCTTCTTGGGAACCCCATGGAAGGTAATGGGGTTCAGTGAGTGTTCTGGGATCTGCCCGTATGGGATTAGGGCTTTAGAGAAAAGTCATTAGATTAATGGGGTAAATCCTAGGTGCATTTTAAATGTGTGTTGGGATTTGTAATCATCCCTCCCCCACCAACCCAATGAAGTCACCAGAAAAAAAGAATTCTAATAAAAGGTTGATTATGTGTAATAACTGGGACAGCATATTGTGAAAATTCCACTTTTGTTTACTCAGCTAATTCACTTTTTTGCTTTAAAGTCTAAACACTCATACAAAGCACTAATTACCCAATTAACAAGCAATTAAGTTACTTCAGCCTAATAGACTCATAAAGTCAGACAGGCTGGCTATGTCTAGACAGCAGGCTTCTTTCGAAAGAGGCTCTTTCGAAAGATCGCGTCTAGACTGCAGGCGGATCTTTCGAAAGAGAAATCCGCTTTTTCGAAAGAGAGCACCCAGAGAGTCTGGATGCTCTCTTTCGAAGACGGCCTCTTTACATTGAAGAACGCCTTCTTTCGAAAGAGGAACTTTCGAAGGAAGGCGTTCTTCCTCGTACATTGAGGTTTACCGCCATCGAAAGAAAATCTGCGTTCTTTCAAAATAATTTTGAAAGAACGCGGCTTGAGTCTGGACGCAGGGGAAGTTTTTTCAGGAAAAGGCTACTTTTCCCGAAAAAAACCCTGAGTCTGGACACGGCCACACTGTATAGGCTGACTGTGAGTTAATTAGGCTGAAGTAACTTAATTGCTTGTTTAACTCACAGTCAGCCTATACAGTGGCTGACTTTGAGACCCATTAAAAACTACATTTCCAGAGATGTTACATCACATGCTAATATTTTCACAGCCCTGAATCATCATTCACTTGTTTAAGAAACAGAGGCTCAGTTAGCAGAGTTCTGATAAAAGGAGAGATTAGTTATATTTTGGTTATAGCAGTTCCCATAAGAAGAGGGAAGGGGTACTATATTTGACAGTGTTGTCAGTGCAGCAGGTAGTTTATAACTCAACTGTACAATGTTCACTGTGGCTTGAAAATGTTCCCATTGTAGAGAGATCTTCAAAGAGTGGGTCATTTCAGCTCTGACAAATGCAGTACCAAGACATCACAGGATGAGAGTTAAGGGCAGAAATTGAAATTTCTCTCTGAACTTCTTTCTCTTGGGAGTTTACGTCAAACAAATAATATTACTTTAATTCCACAATCTCAGTTGCAGAAAATTTAAGTAACAATATTTTTACATTGGCAGTTAAGCACAGATCTTTCCCTTGTTAAAGTATATTAAAGTTACTAATTTTAATTACATTTGTGTATGTCTAAGCAAGATTTACTGAAACACAAAATAATCAGATTTTTTTTTGGTACCCTGGCAAAACCATTTACCGCAATATACTGATAAAACCTAATATCAGCTTCCCGCAGACATGAATATAGGCACTTACAATGGGTAGCTTTCATTAGGAAAAAGGACACAAAAACATACTTGTGTGCGCATGTTTATATGGAGCCAATCTTGCAAACATGACAGAGTACGGTGAATAATTCCAGTGATGTCTGGAGTAGGGTTGTTAATCGATTAAACTCTAACCAATCAGCGTATTGGTTAATATTAAACTTCTCCCCGGGAGTGGAGCCAGCAGGGGTTGGCAGGCCTGCTCCGCAGGAGGCTTCTCTGCGGGCTCTGAAGTATTAAGCTGATTTAAGCTTAAAACTGCAGAACCTGAAGCGTGTGTAACCGCTCAGAATTTCAGTGGTTACATGGTTACCATTTTAACTGACTTAACATCCCTAGTCCAGTCTAGGCAATACATACTGTAGTACATATTTATAGGTTTAAGCCTGAGTAGCTTGATATTTAAAAGTGTTGAGAATCCCCTGGAGCAGTGGCTGCTCAGAACTTCTGAAAATCTGGACCTAAATGTGTATATACTGTACACATACCTTTTGGCTCAGACCCTCCATTGGTGTAAATTTCCATAGCTCCACTGACTTCTATGGATGCCCATACTTCAATTTATAGATAAGGAATTTGTCCACTATATATATTTGCACATTTGTTAATAAACTAAAAGCAATAGGGATGTTTCATTTGCACAGTGAATAACCAAGTTTTCTTCACACCCTTCAGTGAAAACATAAGCAAGCAGGAAGCTTTGCTTCTAGGATAGATGGCCTCATGGATGAAAGTGGTTTTCGCAAGGAATTTAATCTGAAAAAGCAGCAGATGACAGCAACACAACACCATGCCTGTCCCCATTTACAGCCATCTGTAACCTGTCTAAACTATACTCCAAGAATGCGAAAGTAAGTGGGCCTGCATGATGAAAAATGATGATGATAAACTCAAAGTGCATCTTGTTTATGTTCAAAGTGGCTGTGGTCTTACACAAAAGACTGGCTTAAAAAAAAAGTTTGTGTGTGGGGGAAGGTATGGGAGGAGTGGGAGAAATCACTTGAACTGAACCAGATGCTGTTTGGATTACTCATGACTGGAGCTGGAGCATAATTCGGGGAAAGCGTTTTCTACTGCTGTGTATATATTCTTTTTTTTAAGGTCTTACTTGGCTTGTTGTGTATTGTTCTGATTTTTTTTCTAAAGTCATTTCAAAGAGTGAGCGTCAGATATCAAGCACAATATCATTTTTTTCATTAGTGTTCTTCCCATGCAGACCTTCAAATGTGGTAATAATTAATGAGTCTGTGTCAGAAAATGAACAAAAGATGGCTCAGATGCTTCACTGTTCAGGGGTGAGTCTACTTTATTCATATATTCTTGTGTTGTCAGACTCAAAGAGCTAACTGCCTTATGAAATATTTATCAACACAAAAAGTCTTAACCAGAAACAGTGTTAACATTTCTAACCCTCTGTGGCTATGTCTAGACTGCAAGCCTCTTTCGAAAGAGGCTCTTTCGAAAGATACTTTCGAAAGAGCCTCTTTCGAAAGAGAGCGTCTAGACTGCACGCGGAACTTTCGAAAGAGCAAGCCGCTTTTTCGAAAGAAAGCACCCAGTGAGTCTGGATGCTCTCTTTCGAAGAAGCCCTATTTACATTCAAGAACGCCTTCTTTCGAAAGAAGCACTTTCGAAAGAAGGCGTTCTTCCTCGTGAAATGAGGTTTACCGCCGTCGAAAGAAAAGCCGCGTTCTTTCGATTTAATTTCGAAAGAACGCGGCTGCAGTCTAGACGCAGGTGAAGTTTTTTCGGAAAAAGGCTACTTTTCCCGAAAAAAACCCTGAGTCTGGACACAGCCTGTGGGTATGTCTACACTGCAAAGTTAATTTGAAATAACAGCCCTTATTTCGAATTAACTTTCATAGCATCTATACATGCAAACCGCTATTTCGAAATTAATTCGAAATAGTGGAGCACTTAATTCGGATTTTGTAAACCTCATTCTAGGAGGAGTAACGCCAAATTTGAAATAGCTATTTCGAATGAAGTGCTGTGTAGACACTTAATTCGAAATAGGGGGCCTCCAGCCCTTCCCAGGGAGCCCTGGTGGCCACTCTGGGCACAACCAGGAAAATTTACTCTCCTCTGCCCCAGCCCCGGAGCCATTAAAGGGGTAGACCCTGGCCACAGTTCCTGTGCCAGCTCCAAGCCTGCCAGCCCAGAGCCAGCAGTGGCCACTGACAGCCAGCCTTCCACCGCTCCCCAGGAGCAGTCTGCCATCCCTCCACTGCTCCCCAGGAGCGGGCGCCTTCCTGGTCCTGGTGGAGATCATGGACCTTATTCAGGTTGGGGGGGGGATGCCCCCAACATCCATGATCTCCACACTAGACAGAGAAATGCGTTCGTCTATGGCAGGATAGCTGCCAGCCTGGCCACCAAAGGCCACATGCGAACCCAGGAGCAGGTTAGCATGAAAATCCAGTTGGTCTGGCGAGACCCCCCCACCCCTGGGCCCTGAGCTTCCCCTCCCCCTTCTTCCCCTTGCTTCCCCCTTCCAGCTCCCCCCTCCCAGGTTTCCCCCTCCCCTCTCCCACCCTCTCTTCACCTCTCCCACCTCCTTTTCCCAGTCTCCCCAGCAGTTCATCCCCCCCCCTCATTTTGTTCAATAAACTCAGTTTCTATTTTTGAACATACGTGTCTTTTGTTTGACATCAGGAAGGGGGGCTAGGGAGGGGTAAGTGGAAGGAGGTGAGGGAGGAATGGGGCACGAGCCCCCGGTGGGAAGGACCGGGGTGGCTCTCAGGGGTCCTCGGGGTGGATGCTCTCCCACAGGGCCTCCTGGATCCTGACAGCCCCCCGATGGACCCCCCCGGATGGCAGCCTGCAGCAAGTGCAGCCGGGCTGATGGCAACAACCCCACGAGACGCACCAGCGTGCCCGGGGCAACTCTGGCTCCACATGGCCGAGTGCTGTGATGTGCCGAGTGTGGGCACTCAGGGCACTCCAAGACAGGACTGCTTTGCTGTCCCTCATCGAGGTAGACAAGCAAGCGGGGAACCCTGAGAACTGTCTGTCCGGGGTGGGGGTCGGGTCCCTTTAAGCACGGAGCTCAGTTAGGGTATGTCTACTCTACCCCGCTAGTTCGAACTAGGAGGGTAATGTAGGCATACCGCACTTGCAAATGAAGCCCGGGATTTGAATTTCCCGGGCTTCATTTGCATAAGCGGGGCTCCGCCATTTTTAAATCCCCGCTCGTTCAAACCCTGTGCCGCGCGGCTACACGCGGCACGAACTAGGTAGTTCGAACTAGGCTTCCTAGTTCAAACTACTGATGAAGTTAGTTTATGTTTAGCTAGAAGCCATCTTGTATAACAGAAACCATTTCAGCTTTTTGTCTTTGCACGTAGGCCAGAGTGAACTTTCTATCACCCCATGCACCAGGCCAAGACAGATGTGCTATTGGAATGTGTTAATTGGGCTGGTTCAGAGAGGAGAGGTACTCCCTCGTACCTGTCCGCCATCATGTTGATAAGGCTTTGTTTTTCCTAGTCTAATTGATTATTTCTGTAATTGGATGCCCTGACGTCAGACTGTTTGGTTAAGGGTATAAAGATACTAGGATTGATTGTATTAGGTAGCCTTACTGGACCCAGGCTTTGCTGAGACCACGTTTGGCTCACTTTGCTTTTATTGGCCAATAAAACTGTCTGTTTAGCCGCGTAAACTGAGTGAGGCGTTTGCTTCGACACTACCATTACTCCTCGTGGAATGAGGCCAGCCTTAACTTCGGTTCAGGGTCCACTCTGTGGACGTGCTATTTCGAAATAGCAAAACGCTATTTCGAAATAGGTTTTGTGTGTAGATGCGTTAATTCAAATTAGCTTAATTCGAATGAACTATTTCGAATTAAGTTAACTTGAATTAACGCTGTAGTGTAGACGTACCCTGTGTCACAGCAAGGCCTGCCTGCACTGCATAATTGAATTTTGATTGCTTGTCTAAAACTAAAGCCCAAGTCACTGTGTTGTAAGCAGTGTTCCCTCTAAGATTTTCCATCCATGAACAGAGTGAGTTTTGTCTTGTGCACCAATAGTAGGGTATCTTTTATATATTTTTAAATGTAATGGAAGAAAGAATACTAAAACAAGGGATTGTGACAGGGCGCCTGCCCTGCACTGGCCCTTTAATACCAGGACTCCGGCCCGGAGCCGGGGCTAGCAGAGAGGAGGCCAGCGGGAGCTAGTTAGGGCTAGAGAGGGCCCAGCTGGCAAAGACCCAGGACTGCACGAATGGCTGGTAGAAGCCAGCTGAACCTATTAGGGCGTGGGAGAGCCCAGCTGGCAAAGATCCAGGACTGCCCGAGTGGCTGGGGGCAGCCAGCTGAACCCATTAGGGCGAGTATGAGCACAGCTGGCTCGTATATATAGAGAAGCCCAGGTTGCTCAAGAGGAGGAGAGAGGCCAGTGAGGGGCTGGCTGTGGAGGAAGCAGGAGCTCCCAGGAGGGAGACCTGCTGGGGCTAGCCAGCTAGAGCTGGGAGAAAGCCAGCTAAGGCTACCTTGATGAGGGGCCGGAGGAAAGGCCCGGGCGTGGAGACAGGTTACAGCCTGGCTTAGGTAAGCGGCGCCACGGAGATAAGCCCAAATGCCTATGATGAGCAACCCATACAGACTGTATTCTGCCCTGAGATGGGCTATATGAAGACAGTCAGGGGGCACTGGGGTGTGAACCCCCTGACAGGGATAATTAACAAGGTGCATGACTTTAAATAATATGAAATCAAATAAATAAAATTAATACTGCAAAATTTTCAGTAGCCACGAAGGAAACTAGATGTCTGCCAAACAACAGAAATTACAAATCTGTTCAGTCTGAAGTGTCAGTTATATTAAGTTTCCTGATAATGTGACTCAAAATCATACACCTGAAAACACATTATAGCTTCTTTGATGTTGAAAGTGAAGAAGCCCAATTATGAATAAAGGGAGATACTCCAGCTATTGCTCTCCTGAGCAGTGCATTGCTTGCTATGTGTGTTTGTTTGCTGCTCTCATACATCTGCCTGCCTCCATACACACACACCACTTCATCTCTCCCTCTCTCTCCCTCACACGCACCCCTTTATTTATTGAATTTTGTGCTGGGGATTGAGTTTGCATCTCTGACTCACATTTCAGTGATTATAGCTGATTTTGTAAACAAGTAGTTTTTAAACGTGGGGTGTAGTGGGGCACTATTTCAACCCAGGGAGTGGGCAAGCATCAGACTGCCCACTTCTAAAGCCCCTGCCCCAGCCTTGCGGGAGGGATGACTAGACCCTGACTTAACTGATTTCTTGGGACAAATGATGAAAAAAGGTCAGGGGGTGAGGGTCAAAGGTTCAAAATGAAGGAACCAGATGGGGACACCGAGCAGAGAACCCCGGACAGCGCCCACTGCTCCTCAAAGCTATCGAAGGAGCCGGTGGACACCGCCCAGAGGAACTCTGTGGGGACTACTTCCGTTCCTCCCTTGTGTCAAGCAGTCACAGAGTACCCCTCGTCTAGCATCCTCCTCCTGGTATTATAGATGGTGGCTTTCACCAGGGCCAGGAGGAGGTTGATGAGGTCTCGCGACTTTCTGGGGCCACGGATGGAGTGCATATAAATAAACAAGTGGTGGGAAAAGTGCAGCCTCAATAAGAGGTTCTGGAGGAGCCGGAACAGGAGCTACATCCTGGCGCATTCTAGAGAGGTGTGCGCCAGGTTTTCCCTCAAGCCGCAAAATGGGCAGGTATCTGGGATGGGGGTGAACCACGCCAGGTACACGTCCATACTCACGGCTCGGTGAAAGAGCTGCCAACTGATGTCCCTGATGGGCCGCAGGATTAAGTTGGAATAAGCGCTAGCCCATTGGGGTTCCCCACCCTCTACAGGTCTAAGATAGTCCTGCCACTTGGTATTGGGGTGGGACACGGGCACGAGCATGTACAGATGTTTCCAAGGTGTGGTTCGAAAACAGACCAGCTGCAGATCTGGCATATTAGGGCAGTCTTTCTGGGGGTCGTGGTGCATTTCGACCCCCAGGTCTCCCAGGCCTGTTGGTTGGTGGGTTTTTTTGCTCAACAAATTTTCCCTGGGGGGCTGGGTTTTTTTGTTTTTTTGCTCGCCAAAAAAATCCTTGGTGTTCCCCCATTAAAAAAAAATTATTGTTCGGTGTTCCTCAGTCTTAAAAAGTTTAAGAAACACTGCTCTAATGGGAGAAATGTTGCAAGCGATAGTGCTGATCATGAAACTTCCAAAGCTCATACTAATGTTATGTGTAAGTTTGTTCAAAGATGCAAATTATCCAGAAGAACTTGTTCTGAGTTATCGGCTCAGTTTGAGAAGGAGTGTTCTTATTGGAGGAAAGAGCCAAGACATGTTGTTGCCAAAGTGAAACTGCTGCCTTCTTTAGGACTACCCCTAAGAGGACATGATGAGTCATCAGTGTCAAATAGAAAAGGTCATTTTTTTAACCTGCCTTGAACATCTAAGTGAATTTGACAATTTTCTCAATGAATATTTGAAAAATCATCAGTATTGTGGCTCAGAGAAGACAAACATTTTAACGCACCAAACCTACAATGAATTCATTACTATAATGGCAGAGCAGCTCAGAAACCAATTCACTGAAGTAAAGGATGCCAGTACTATTCCATAATAGTTGATTCAACACCAGATGTGAGTCATGTAGACCAATTAACATTCATTTTAAGATATGTGACTGGCAATGGTGAAGTTGTAGAGCAATTTCTTTGTTTTGTCCCACTAAAACCCCAACTTCTGAATGTCTAGAGACAACACTTTTTGAAACCATTGCAAATTTAGGTTTGGACATCAAAAAATTGTCATGGGCAGAGCTTTGAAGACGCCACAAGTATGGCAGGAAAATATTCAGATCTACAAGCAAGACTGAACAATGCAAATCCCTCTGCTTTACTCATACCATGTTCTAGCCATTCCTTAAATGTAATCTACAATGCTGCAGCCACATCTTGAGGGAGCTACGAATTTTTTTTAACTTTGTTCAAAACACATATGCTTTTTATAAAGTTTCCACACATCGGTGGAGTATGCTACAATCACACTTGGAACAGGCAAATGGAAAACATTTGACAGTCAAAAGAATTTGTGACACCAGGTGGTTTGCTCATGCAGATGCGGTTTTGGCTTTGAAAATGAGCTATGATGTTATACAGAGAACCTTATTAGACATAGCCGCATCAAATTCTGAAAAACCATGTGCAAAATCCTTAGCAGAAAAGTATGATATTGCTGTTTTTACTATTTTGTGGAACCATTTACTTCAAAGAACAAATGCCATCAGCAAATCACTGGAAAAAGTTGATACAAATGTACTGAATGCTGCACAATCGTTAGCCTAAGTTACGAGTTTTGTCATGGAAGTTTGAAATGACTATAGGTCCATGGAAGCAGAGGCACTAACATTACCAGCAAATATAGGTTCCTCTGATAGATCTGATGAGAAGCATAAAAAACCCAGGAAGTTATTTTTTTATGACACTAGAGACAATGAAATCATTTTAAAAGGAAAAGAGAAGATCATTGAGACCGTCAATGTTATTGTAAAAACTTAAACAACTAATAGTCTAGCAGTACCTCAAAGACTAACAAAACATGTAGATGGTATCATGAGCTTTCGTAGGCACAACCCACTTCAGATGACTGGCCAGTGATCTGAAGAAGAAATGGGTTGTGCCCATGAAAGTTCATACCACCATCTACATTAGTTGTATTAGTTGTATTAGTTGTTTACATTTTTCTAGTTACTAACTTGGCTACCCCTCTGAAGCTTTTGAATTTTATTTGTGACACAATAAAAGTGCAATTGCAGAGTAGAGATGAATCTCTAAACTGTTGATTTATTTTGCATGTTTTTTGACAGAAGTACAGATGAAGATGATAAGTACATCTACAGTAAGTAATTAAGTGAATTATACTGAGAGGACATAGACACAAATCTTTTTGAAGAGAAGTGAAACATTTCATTCATTTTATCAAAAATGATGAGGTCTGTGCTTTGAGATCACCAGTTGATCTGTATAGACTTGTACATGGTGGTTTGCAGGCAACCTTTCCAAATGTAGAAATCATTCTGAAAATATTTTTAACGATACCTGTCACAAATGCTTCTGGTGAGCATTTTTTCCTGTACTGAAACGAGTTACAAATTATTTGCAAAACACAATGAGTCAGGAACATTTGACAAGTTCAGCAATATTGACAATTGAAAGTGCCTCTTTACAAAATATTACTTACGATGACTTAATTGATGATTTTGTAAAGAAAAGGTGTAGAAAGAAAGCTATATGAATACATTTTTTTTCAAAATGAATAAGTTAAGAACATAAGAACGGCCGTACTGGGTCAGACCAAAGGTCCATCTAGCCCAGTATCCTGTCTGCCGACAGTGGCCAGTGCCAGGTGCCCCGGAGCGGGTGGACTGAAAACAATGATCAAGCGATTTGTCTCGTGCCATCCCTCTCCAGCCTCTGACAAACAGAGGCCAGGGACACCATTCCTATCCCCTGGCTAATAGCCTTTTATGGACCTAACCTCCATGAAATTATCTAGCTTCTCTTTAAACTCTGTTATAGTTCTAGCCTTCACAGCCTCCTCTGGCAAGGAGTTCCACAGGTTGACAACCCCACGAAAGCTGGTATCATAGGAAATGCTTCATATTTTGATGCTACCTGCTGCACTCACAGGTATTGGGTCCCAGTGATGTAGCCCCACTTGATCATTGCATCTCTACACCAGCCAACTCCAGCATGGAGTTGATTTAAAGCAACAGTCTGTAATCAGGGCTGATCCTGCACTGGGTGGTAGGTCCTTGACTGGTGGGAACTGGAGTCCACAGATTAGAGGGTCATACTCTACTCTTGTTTACCATAGCTGAACCCTTGTCTGTTTGAGTTAGGGGGTTAATGGTGGTGAGAAAAATTAGTTGTGACTTCAGTTGACCCAGCATCAGTGTTACATCACATAGTGGATGTCTTAGATGTGTGGATGTCTTGGATCTGTGCACTGCCTTCTGCACTCGACTCTCCTAACAACATTCCAGTTTAGCTACTACAGAAAGATCGTTGTGGATAGTTCTCTGAAAACATCCACTCAATGTGCAGCAGCAGTTAAAAAAAAAACCCAGAATGTTAGGAATCATTAAAAAAGGGCTAGAGAATAAAACGGAGAATATCTTATTGCCTCTATATAAAACCATGGTACGCCCACATCTGGGATACTGCATACAGATGTGGTCGCCTCATCTCAAAAAAGATCTATTGGCATTGGGAAAGGTTCAGAAAAGGGCAACAAAAATGATGAGGGGTTTGGAATGGGTCCCATAATGAAGAGAGATTAAAAAGACTGGGACTTTTCATCTTAGAAAAGAGGAGACTAAGGGGGGATATGATAGAGGTTTATAAAATCATGATTGGTATGGAAAAACTGAATAAGGGACAGGTGAGCAAAGCCCACGGGTAAGTGGAGAACATGGAGACCTGGGAGATGGGTCAGAAATGGGAGGGAGCGTGGGCTATAATGGCAGAGAGAAAGGAGGGTCAGGGCAAAAGTGGGAGGCAAGATCAGATAAGTATTTTAGATGCCTATATACAAATGCGAGAAGTATGGGTAATAAGCAGGAAGAACTGGAAGTGCTAATAAATAAATACAACTACGACATTGTTGGCATCACAGAAACTTGGTGGGATAATACACACGATTGGAATGTTGGGATGGAAGGGTACAGCTTGCTCAGGAAGGATAGACGGGAAAAAAGGGAGGAGGTGTTGTCTTATATATTAAAAATGAACACACTTGGACTGAGGTGGAGCTGGACATAGGAGACGGAAGTGTTGAGAGTCTCTGGGCTAGGCTAAAAGGGGTAAAAAACAAGGGTGATGTCATGCTAGGAGTCTACTACAGGCCACCTACCCAGGTGGAAGAGGTGGATGAGGCTCTGTCCTTGTCTTCCTCTTGCTTCTAATGTATTTATAGAAAGTCTTCTTATTTCCCTTTATGTCTGTAGCTAGTTTGAACTAGTTTTGTGCCTTTGCCTTTCTAATCTTGCCCCTGCATATCTGTATTGTTTGCTTATATTCATTTTGTCCTAGTTTCCACTGTTTATACCACTCCTTTTTGATTTTTAGATCATGGAAGCTCTCCTGGTTAAGCCAAAGTGGTCTTTTGCCATACTTACTATCTTTCCTACACGGCAGAATAGCTTGCTTTTGGACCCTTAGTAATGTCCCTTTGAAAAATTGCTAACTCTCTTCAGTTGTTTTTCCCCTTAATCTTGCTTCCCATGGGATCTTACCTACCAGCTCTCTGAGCTTACCAAAATCTGCCTTCCTGACATCCATTGTCTCTATTTTGCTGTTCTCACTTCTACCCTTCCTTAGAATCATGAACTCTATGATTTCATGGTCACTTTCACCCAAGCTGCCTTCCACTTTCAAATTCTCAGCCAGTTCCTCCCTGTTTGTTAGGATCAAATCTGGAACAGCTTCCCCCCAGTAGCTTTCTCAACCATCTTCAATGAAGTCCAAGAACTTATTGGACAGTCTGTGCCCCGCTGTGTTAGTTTCCCAACAGATGTCTGGATAGTTGAGGTCCCCCATCACCACCAAATCCTGTTCTTTGGATGATTTTGTTAGTTGTTTAGAAAAAGCCTCATCCACCTCTTCTACCTGGGTGGGTTGTCTGTAGTAGACCTCTAGCATGACATCACTCTTGGTTTTTACCCCTTTTAACCTAACCCAGAGACACTCAACACACGTCTCCTACGTCCATCTTCACCTCATGCCTGCCCAACCTGATTAGTTTCTGTGATGAGGTAACTGGCTCTGTGGACATGGGGAAGTCAGTGGATGTGTGACACACCTTGACCATAGCAAAGCTTTTGATACGGTTGTGCCGCCCCCGCTCCCCCCATGCTTTTGGAAATGGACTCATGGACATGAATATACATAACTCAAAGGTGGTTTGAGCAAATTATTTCATGTAACCCATCGATCTTCATGCCATGATCTGCTGGTTCTGTTGTATGTAGCATTTGTGTGTGGAAAATTAGACACATGGATGGGGAATACTTGGTGAGTTTCAAATGTGAGAATGGGAGACATGGGGGGTGTTACCTGCAACTTCTAGATGAGCCACTGTTAAACAATCTTTTGTCCTTAAGTCTGAGCAGTGGTTGGGAGGGAGTGGCCTCAACTCCTTAGCAAAAGGAATAGGAAAGGAGAGGCCTGGGTCTCTTGGCTGGGCTGCACCTGAAGGAAGGGGCCTGAGACCCCAGGGTGGGGAAGAGAGCCCTGGTTTGGAGGGGCAGCTGGAAAAGAGGTTTTAGGGTGAGTTTGAGTAAGTTTGCACTGAGGTTTCAGCGTATAATTAGCCAAGCGGTTTTGTTTCTTTTCATTTGTAACCTACTCTGCCCTGCCTGCTTTCACTTATTACCACTTAAATCCTCCTGCTTCCACTTAATTAAACCGTTTTTATTTTCCATCAGACCCAGTGTAAGCCATTGTTACCTGGGGGGGCAACCAGTGTGCACATTCCCCCTTTCATTGCTAAAGGGGGCTGTTACCATTTTGCCTTAACCCACCCCGAGTTTGGGTGGGAAGTCGTCCCGCGATTACAGTTTTCTCCCAAATAAAGGGGGTATTCCCAACTTCTGTATCTATAAATAAATTGAATTTGGACTCGTTTATATCCTCCGGCCCGGGAACGGGACTCGGGCCCTCCCTCGCTCCGAGTCCCGACCCAGGGCCCTAAGACAGGGACACTTGTCCTTGCTCTAGTGAAGGGGGTCAGAACCCCTAAACCCTCCACTCATGGGGTCCACAACCCTGCCCTGGGCCACGTCTTCCCGGGTGGCATCATACTCCCCAGTGTGGGGATAGACTTACTGTCGGCCGACGCCTCCGGGGTGCCGATGGCCGTTCGCGCTCATCGCTGCCTTCCCCCTCTCGCTCCTGCCCTTGGCCCTTTTGAAAGGGCCGCGGTTCGGCGTCCCTCTCTGGCCCCGCCTCCCCGTGCGCCCTCCCGCCCTTCCGGGATTCCCGAGTGACATCACTCGTGACGTCACCTCTGTGCGCCGGCCCAGCCTGACGCCGTGGCGGCCCCGGACACAACCGGCGCGGATCCAGACTCCTCGGGGGCCGGTCTGCCGCTGCCCGTCCCCCCCCCCCCCCTTTGACCTCTCTCCCACCTGCCCGGCGTTCGTCTTAGTGCGGGGCGGTACGGCAAAGGCAGGTGCCCCGTCACAGGGGCTTACCTAGTTCTTTGGGGTTTGATCCCATCTGGGGAGTGCTCTCTCAGGAGGCTGGGCCCTAAACTGCACTCTCCTTGGACCTGAAGTGGTTCAGTGGATCAGTGTCTGTGCTGCTTCTTGGTGGGGGCAGGGAACTCAGCTCGGGGCCTTGGCTGGGGGAGACCAGCGGAGCTGGCCCAGCAGGACCGGGTGGTGAGGAGCCCCAGAGAGCAGGAAGGCGAGTGGCAGTGGCCGTGTCAGCACCCCGGGAGGCACCCCCAAGGGGTTGTCTGTGACTGCACCCCATCACAACGGTCTCCCACAATATTCTTGTCAGCAAGTTAAGGAAGTATGGATTGGATACAGGGTAGTGATCAACGGCTCGATGTCAGGTTGGCGGTTGGTTTCTAGCGGAGTGCCCCAAGGATCGGTTCTAGGGCCGGTTTTGTTCAACATCTTTATGACCTGAATGAGGGGATGGATCGCACCCTCAGCAAGATTGCGGATGACACTAAGCTAGGGGGAGAGGTAGATACAGTGGAGGGCAGGGATAGGGTCCAGAGTGACCTAGACAGATTGGAGGATTGGGCCAAAAATCTGATGAGGTTGAACAAGGACAAGTGCAGAGTCCTGCACTTGGGACCGAAGAATCCCTGCTTGGGACTGAAGAATCTCTGCTATTTCTGACCCATCTCCCAGGTCTCCACGTTCTTCCCTTACCTGTGGGCTTTGGTCACCTATCCCCGTCGAACCTAGTTTAAAGCCTCCTCACTAGGTTAGCCAGTCTGTATCCAAATGCAGTCTTCCCCTTCCTCGAAAGGTGAACCCCATCCCTGCTTAGCAGTCCTTCCTGAAACAGCATCCTGTGGTCGAGGAAGCCAAAGCCCTCCTGGCGACACCATCCTCGCAGCCAGGCATTCACCTCCAGGATGCACATGTCTCTGCCCGGGCCCCTACCTGCGACAGGAAGGACCCAAGAGAATACCACCTGCACCCCAAACTCCTTCACCCGTACTCCCAGAGCCCTGTAGTCACTCTTGATCCGCTCAGTGTCACACCTCGCAGTATCATTAGTGCCCACATGGATGAGTAGCATGGGGTAGTAGTCAGAGGGCCGGATAATCCTCGACAATGCCTCCGTAACATCTCGGATACGGGCCCCCGGCAGACAGCACCTCCCGAGATGAAATGTCAGGGCGACAGATGGGCGCCTCCGTCTCCCTCAGAAGAGAGTCTCCGACCACCACTACCCTACATTTCCTCCTCGCAGTGGTGGCAGCAGACCTCCCAGCCTTGGGGGTACGAGGCTTCTCCTCCTCTGGTGCTAATAAATAAGACTCCCCCATCTTGGAGTCCAGGGGGAATCTTCAAGGTCCAGGACTATAACCAGACATCAATCTGACTCTTAAAAAAGAGTAACAGTTTCCCTTTATTAGGTTTCTTGGCACACTCATTTCATTCTACATGAACCTGGTTATCCTTGTGTTGGGATTAACCCAAACAAGGCCTTGTTGCTGAATACATGCTCTGAGTTTGTTTTATGGACTTCACTTGGAATTCATTATACCACATCAGATCGCGTCAAGATGAATTCAGTGGAAGTATGTTGACTTAAATCCACTAAAGATCTGGCCCCTTGTCTTTTGATGATACTTCTACAATCTGGGAATTGAAATGTGGCTGGTAAATTAGCATGCATAGAATTTGGCACATGAATGGCTTTTGGAGTCTTAAAAAAACCCCATGGAAAACAATCAAAAAAAGTAAATAAACTCAAATACTTGAAGTGTACAAACAATAAAGTCCATGCACATCCCTAACACACATTTCCTTTAAAAGTTCTCTTCTCTTAGAATCTGTTTCCTATTAAATGACATTCTGCTTTTAATTATGATGAAAAGTCTCATAAATTTTCACTCATCTCCATGGCTATAAATAAGCACAAAGTACCCTGGCTGGCTAAATGTCAGTCTATGAGGCTCACAGAGCAAATTGGCAACATAACAGATACACAAGAGCACCCCTTTGTTGCAAAGACATGAGCGTAAGTGGTTGACGTTGATTTACATAAACCGACGAGCATCAAGCTGACGTGGCAAGACTCAGATCCCCATGAGGGATGGGCCATATGACTCATCTCTGATTTTTACCACATTTTTAAAATTTTCCCCCTGAAATGGGGTGGTAGGAATCCTATCTCTAGTCTGACTAGAAAGCCATGATTGTAATACAAACACATTGCCAGAAAGTCCCCCTATTAAGCACGGCCGCATAAGATAGCCTAGCTGCCCACAGCCCTGCATCCTGGAATAAAGAGCTGTCCTAAATCCATCTTGAATTTGGTAGCCTGGAAAGGATTACATTCTGCTGAAGAGGAAAGGCAGAGGATTTTGAGGAGATCTGGTCTTTATTTCTGGAGCTTTAAGATTAAGAATGGCCTAAGGTGGTTACGTTGTGTGTGTGTGTATCAGATTTTTCTTATGTAACAGGTGTTTCATTGTCTGCATCTCAGCTGCTTTTCACGTGATTGTCCTATGCCCTCTTTTCCCACATTTCCAGTCTTCCCTTAATTCCCTTTCTGTTAACAAAACAAAACAAGACTAGCAATTCATCTCAATCAAAATCTAGTATAATTATTTGATGTTACTGTTGCACTAGACCAGTGTTTCTCAAAGTGGTCCGTAGACCCACTCTAAGAAAGCTGCTAACTGGCCGCTCTGCTTTGTTTGCTTACTGGCTCCAGAGCCACGGAGCCTCGTGGCTCCCATTGGCTGTGGTTTGCCATTTGCAGCCGTCAGGGTGCAGAAGATGGGGGCCCGCAAAGAGCTTAAAAAAACAAAAAACACACCTTTGCCTCTATAGGCACTGGTTACAAAAAAAAAAACTTCCCCCCAGAATCACAATACACAGGTTTTGGGGGATCACTGCCACCATCAAGTGATTTTTATCCCTAAAAAACTGGGGGTGAACACTTGAACCCACCCCCAGGGGTACCCCAAGCTCTTTTGTCCTAAAAGAGCTTGGGAAAAGAAAACAGACTGAGAGGTCAGCTACTAGAGACAGCAGCTTGTTTTTCTGAGGCAGACATCCCCCACTACTGAGAACAGCCTCTCTCCATCCTCTTTGGAACCTCCCTTCAGGAAGTTGAAGGCTGCTATCAAATCCCCCCTCGCTCTTCGCTTCTGCAGACTAAACAGACCCAAGTTCCTCAGCCTCTCCTCATAGGTCATGTGCTGCAGCCCCCTAATCATTTTGGTTGCCCTCCGCTGGACCCTCTCCAATGCGTCCACATCCTTTCTATAGTGGGGGGGCCAGAACTGGACACAATAATCCAGGGCTGCGTCTAGACTTGCAAGTTTTTCTGCAAAAGCAAGTGCTTTTGCGGAAAAACTTGCCAGCTGTCTACACTGACCGCTTGAATTTCCGCAAGAACACTGGCGATCTAATGTAAGATTGTCAGTGTTCTTGCACAAATACTATGCTGCTCCCGCTCGGGGAAAAGCCCTCTTGCGCAAATGCTTTTGCGCAAGAGGGCCAGTGTAGACAGGTAAAAACTGTTTTGCGCAAAAAAGCCCCGATGGCGAAAATGGCGATCAGGGCTTTCTTGCGCAAAACCGCGTCTAGATTGGCACGGACACTTTTCCGCAAAAAGTGCTTTTGCGCAAAAGCGTCCGTGCCAATCTAGACGCTCTTTTCCGCAAATGCTTTTAACGGAAAACTTTTCCGTTAAAAGCATTTGCGGAAAATCATGCCAGTGTAGATGCAGCCCAGATGTGGCCTCACCAGAGCCGAATAAAGGGGAATAATCACTTCTCTGGATCTGCTGGCAATGCTCCTCCCAATGCACCCTAATATGCCATTAGCCTTCTTGGCTACAAGGACACACTGTTGACTCATATCCAGCTTCTCATCCGCTGGAATCGCCAGGTCCTTTTCTGCTGAACTGCTTCTGAGCCTCTGGGCGGGGTTCATTAACCAGTTGGGAGGCTGCACAGCTTACAGGGAACCTTGTCCACATCCCGTGTGAATACCCTTATCTACTAGGCTAAAAGTTACAAGGGTGGTTTTCTTCTCTGGCTGTTTGATATAGATTTAGAAGGCCTCTGAGCATGTCTAGTGTATTGGGTCCTGAATGCAATTTAGATGGCTCAATGTCCATCTTCAGAGTCGCTCTTGTGTATCTGGCCCTTGGCCTTTCTATGCCTCTGTCAAGTTATTGGGTTTTAACATGAGTAGGCAGATCATTGTTGCACCCACTAGCGTGTGTTTGCCCCAAATCTGGGGCAAAGTGGGCCATGTGGGATGTCAAATGAAAGCTTATGCTTTGCTGACTCTGTCTAGGCTACTCATGTATTTGTACAATGTGTGCGTAAAGTTATGAATATGGGCTTTGTATTTATATTTTACATGTTTTCTGCTGGGAGGGGCAGTTGCTTGATACTGCATGGACAATGGCTCTTGAGTGTCGCCAATTGATGCCCTGAGGAGCATACAATTGCCCCTTGCCTAAGGATGACACACCTGAGGACTCTGGCTCCTTGCCTAAAAAGGACAGAAAACTGGTTTGTGGGTCATGGGATCAGCCCATTTTGGGAGGCACCAGCACCCAGGAGAAGAAGATTATAAAAGTACCATAAAGGTGCCTCCATCTTGTCTTCAATCCTGCTCCTGATTCCAGAAGCATCCTTGCTAAGGACACAGGGCCAGGAAGGATTGCTGACCCATCCTGGCATAGGATGTACTCCAGAGACTTTTAAGCTGGCAGTTTGTAACATCTCTGCTAAGAGCCTGCATCAAGAACTTGGTGACTGGTGTATGTAATGTGCTTTCTTTAGCAATCTCTCTCAACCTTTTCTTTCTTTTATTAATAAACCTTTAGATGTTAGATTCTAAAGGATTGGCCCAGCGTGATCTTGTGGGTAAGATCTGAGGTGTAAATTGACCTGGGACTGTGGTTGGTCCTTCGGGACTGGGAGAACCTGTTCAGAGTTGGTGAGATTGGTTTTATAACCTCTAACCTGTATAAGGTCTGGGTCTGGCTGTGGCACAGGGAACGCTGGGGTGTCTAAGGGGATTGGCTCGTGAGGCTTCCTGCTGGCCAGATTGTCAGCTGAAGTGCTCCGTGTGACTGATTTGGTGCCTTATAGGGAAGGACTCCAGACTTGGGCTGTAAGTAGCCCTGGTTTTGAGCAATTCGCCCTGATCTAACCCTCACAGTGGTGCCCAAACCAGCCTGATATATTACAGCCTCAGTTCCCCATCTGTAGAATTGGAATAAGAGCACTTTCATTCCTTACAGGTGTGTTCTAAGGGTAAGTACATTAAAGATTGTGAACTGCTCAGATATTATGGTGATGGGAACTATGCAAACTTTATAGATTAAAAAATACAAATCTCTCGCTCTATAAAAAAAAATTCCTGTGGCCTAGAGTGACGTCATGTCACTCTGCATCCTGCCTGCCTCCTCCCTCCCTCTCCGGTGCTCTGGGGGAGAGAGACAACCCCCCCGCCCCCGCCCCCGCCAGCAGCTGGGGGGAGAGCCTGGCAGTCGGACGGGGGGGCAGGCTGGGGCTGCCACACCTCAGCCCGGCCCTCCCCTGTGGCCGGCAGGAGAGCTGGGGCTGCCTACCCCCGGAGAGATGGGGGTTGGGTTGGCGAGCGTAGCAAGCAGGGGGTGCAGCCCCCTTAGTAAAAGCTATCCCCAATTATAAAATCTGTTATGATTTATCATCTAAACAATCAAAAGGGATATTTCTGTCGACAAAGATACTGTCGACAAAGCTTCTGTCGACAAAGAGCGTCTAGACTACATCCAGTTCTGTCGACAAAGCAAGCCGCTTTGTCGACATGACAGTGTAGACGCAAGGGACAGTGTAGATGCAATAACGCCTTCTATCGACAGAACTCCGTCGACAAAAGGCGTTACTCCTCGTAGAATGAGGTTTACAGCTGTCGACAAAAGTGCCGAGTTCTGTCGACGTTATCTCGACAGAACTCAGCGGCAGTGTAGACGCAGGTATAGTTTTGTCGACAAAAGTCCACTTTTGTCGACAAAACCCTGTAGTCTAGACACACCCAAAGAGAGTAACTCTTGATAGAAGCTCTGAAAATCCAGCTAAAAGTCTTTGGCACAACCATAGTTTTGTCATGATTCTCCTCCTCTATTCTCCCCCTCCAGCAAGTTACAAGCAATACAACCAGGCAGGCCACCTCACCCCGTAGTCTATCCCCAGCTATAGCCTCTCTTGGCCGAGCGTACTGGCTCAGTGGCCTAGTCTGTCATACCCCGATCAGCGGGGTAATAAGGCCCAGTGGCCGAGTCTATACTGTGTTAGATTGACTCCCCGCTCTGGGGGTCAAGGGAGGTGGGGGTAGGGGTGCCCAGGCCCTCCCTCTCCACCGGGCCCCAGCCCCTGTCAGTGGTAGGTGGTTCCCACCACTAGCTCAGTGGGGAATCCACTCGAAACACACTGAGTCCGCCAGGAGGCCTCCCTGCCCCGGGCTGGCTGCTTCCTACCCCAGTCCACTGGCCAGCGTAGTCCCCACCTGTGACAGCTGATGCTGTGGCTAGGCCAGTGGGGGCGGCTGCTCCTGTGCTCCGGCAGGAGCTCCTTCCCCTCCTGTGGTCAGCCCCGACTGAGCTGCTCCACCAGCCTTTATACTAGGCCTGCAGTTGGAACATGCCCGGCAGGGCTGTGCAGGAGGGGCCTTCTCAGCCCAGCAGGCCTGGTTAACCCCTCCCGGGCCAGTGCGGGGTTGGTACACCCCGTCACAGTCAGGAACAAAGGAAGAACTTTTGAAAACAAAATTAGAGTGACAGGATGACTCAAGGGTATTGGTAAAGGGATAATAAAGCCTTTCAACTCTGAGGTACATCTGCACTGCAGAAAAAAAACCCAACTTCATGGCAGCAAGTGTGAGTATGCGTCAACTGACTCAGGCGCATGAGGACCAGGGCATATGCACTACAGGGTTAACAATTGCAGTCGAAGGGTGTGTCTAGACTACAGGGTTTTGTCGACAAAAGTGGACTTTTGTCGACAAAACTAAACCTGCGTCTACACTGCCGCTGAGTTCTGTTGACATAACGTCGACAGAACTCAGCAGTTTTGTCGACGCTGGTAAACCTCATTTTACGAGGAATAACGCCTTTTGTCGACAGAAGGCGTTATTGCATCTAAAGGCTGTGTCTAGACTACATGCCTCTGTCGGCAGAGGCATGTAGATTAGACACATAGGCAAAGGCAAATGAAGCTGCGATTTAAATGATCGCGGCTTCATTTACATTTACATGGCTGCCGCGCTGAGCCGACAAACAGCTCATCAGCTGTTTGTCGGCTCGCGCGCTAGTCTGGACGTTCCCCCTGCCGACATCAAATCCCTTTGTCGGCAGCCCCGTTATTCCTCGTGGAATGAGGTTTACCGGGGCTGCCGACAAAGGGCTTTGATGTCGACAGGGGGAGCGTCCAGACTAGCGCGCGAGCCGACAAACAGCTGATCAGCTGTTTGTCGGCTCAGCGCGGCAGCCATGTAAATGTAAATGAAGCCGCGATCATTTAAATCGCGGCTTCATTTGCCTTTGCCTATGTGTCTAATCTACATGCCTCTGCCTCCTACCCTTCCCTACGTCATTGGTACCGACATGTACCACGACCACCGGCTCCTCCCCAGCACTACACATAAGTCTGTCTAGATGCCTCGAGAGATCCGCAACCTTCGCACCAGGCAGGCAAGTCACCATACGGTTCTCCCGGTCACCACAAACCCAACTATCTATGTTTCTAACGATCGAATCACCCACTACTAACACCTGCCTCTTCCTAACTGGCGTTCCCTCCCCCTCAGAGGTATCCTCAATGCGAGAGGATACCGCAACATCCTCTGGGAGGAGGGTCCCAACTACGGGATGGTTTCCCTCTGCTCCCATTGAATGCTCTGTTCCCTTGAGACTTTCATCCTCCTTAAGAGCACTGGGGCTCTCAGACTGGAGGTGGGACAGTTCTACAGTGTCCCGGAAAGTCTCATCAACATAGCTCTCTACCTCCCTTAGCTCCTCCAGTTCAGCCACCCTGTCCTCCAAAGCCCGAACTCGGTCTCTGAGGGTCAGGAGCTCCTTGCAACGTGTGCACACATACGCCACCCGCCCACAGGGCAGGTAATCATACATGTTACACTCGACGCAATAAACAGGATAGCCCCCACTCTGCTGCTGGGCTTCTGTCTCCATTTTTCTAATGAATAAGTTTAAGTGTAAACTGGGATTCTTTTTAAACCTCTGGAATATGGATTATTCTAAGAGTTATGTTTAAAGAAGGACAGTAGTCACTAGCACCCTCTAACCTCCCCTTCTAACCTCCCTCTCCAAACTCTCCTGTTAGCTGTTCCTGTTCACAAGCTCCCTGGTCGCTGAGTCACAGGCTTATATAGCTCTTATCTTGCTGATAAGGCTTTGTTTTTCCAAGTTTAATTGACGATTGATTTCTGCAATTGGATGCCCTGACGTCAGACTGTTTGGCTAAGGGTATAAAGATACTAGGATTGATTGTATTAGCAGCCTTACTGGGCCCGGCTCTGCTGGGACCACATTTGGCTCACTTGGCTTTACTGATCAATAAAGCTGTCTGTTTAGCCGCCTAAACTGAGTGAGGCTTTTGCTTCGACAACATGTACAAACGAGTGCAGTACATCTACATGGAGATATAACATTGTTGTGCGTGCAAATAACTTAAAGAATCTGCACATACAAATGGACAGTTAAACACCATTGTGGAACTGCATCTCCGTGAATAGTGTCTACCTATTTTTGAACCTCAGGGCCTTTAACACTCCCTATAATTATGGCATCCTGGTTTACCGGAGGCCAAAATAATCAGGTTAGCCTGTTTTGAAATCAAGTGAAATTTATTTTGCCCTGATCAGTTATACAGCATAATGTCTGCAGGGAAGAGAATTTTGACTTCACTGTTAATCAGCTTGATTGAAGGTTCACCGTTCCTTTTAAAACAGAGGACTTTTGTCTTGATTAATGTAGTAACTCAATTAAAATTTGTTTGGTGTGGTTTTGCGTGGCATATTTTCAAAGACATAAAGGATGGTTAGATGCTTATCTCCTAGGGTATGTCTACACTACAGCACTATTTCGAATTAGTTAATTCGAAATAAGCTAATTCGAAATAACGCATCTAGACACAAAAACTAATTTGAATTAGCGTTTTGCTATTTCGAAATAGCATGTCCACACTGATTGGACGCTGGATCGCATTTAAGGGCAGCTGAAACCGGTTCCAGCAGGGCATCAGGTCAGTAGTTGGTTTGTGTGGCTGCTGTCTGAGGCTATCTGAGGCTCGTGCTTAAAGGGACCCCCCTGGACAGCCGGTTCTCAGCTTTTCCGCTTGCTTGCCTACCTCGCTGAGGGACAGCAAAGCATTTTCCTCTCCGCCTGCTTTGGTTGCTCTCATTTGGGACATGACAGCACTCGGCACCATGGAGCCAGAGCTGCCCCAGGGCACTCTGGTGCTCATGTTGACCATCTTGCTGCAAGTCTGGCAGCAATTGCTGGAGGCTGCCTGGCACCTTCTGCTGCAGGCCAGCCCCCTGGCCCTCCCCCTGCCCCCCCTGGGGGCCCTGGAGGAGCGGCGCCCGGACGCCAGCGTGCCCCGCCGCATCTAGCGTCTGGACACCAGCAGCAACCGGTGGGACCACATCGTCCTGGAGCGCTGGGGAGACCAACAGTGGACCCAGAACTTCAGGATGAACATAAGAACATAAGAACGGCCGTACTGGGTCAGACCAAAGGTCCATCTAGCCCAGTATCCTGTCTACCGACAGTGGCCAGCACCAGGTACCCCAGAGAGGGTGGACTGAAGACAATGATCAAGCGATTTGTCTTCTGCCATCCCCCTCCAGCCTCTGACAGACAGAGGCCAAGGACACCATTTTATCCCCTGGCTAATAGCCTTTTATGGACCTAACCTCCAGGAAATTATCTAGCTTCTCTTTAAACTCTATTATAGTCCTAGCCTTCACAGCCTCCTCTGGCAAGGAGTTCCACAGGTTGACTACACGCTGTGTGAAGAAGAACTTTCTTTTATTAGTTTTAAACCTGCTACCCATTAATTTCATTCGATGTCCTTTAGTTCTTCTATTTAGGGAACTAATAAATAACTTTTCTTTATCAGCCCTCTCCACACCACTCATGCTTTTATATACCTCTATCATATCCCCGCTCAGTCTCCTCTTTTCTAAACTGAAAAGTCCCAGTCGCTTTAACCTCTCCTCATATGGGACCCGTTCCAAACCCCTAATCATTTTAGTTGCCCTTTTCTGAACCCTTTCCAAGGCCAAAATATCTTTTTTGAGGTGAGGAGACCACATCTGTACACAGTATTCAAGATGTGGGCGTACCATAGTTTTATACAGGGGCAGTAAGATATTCTGGGTCTTATTTTCTATCCCTTTCCTAATAATTCCTAGCATCCTATTTGCCTTTTTGACCGCCACTGCACACTGTGTGGAAGTTTTCAGAGAACTGTCCACGATAACTCCAAGATCTCTTTCCTGACTTGTCGTAGCCAAATTAGCCCCCATCATACTGTACGTATAGTTGGGGTTATTTTTCCCGATGTGCATTACTTTACACTTATCCACATTACATTTCATTTGCCATTTTGTTGCCCAATCACTCAGTTTGGTGAGATCTTCTTGGAGCCCCTCACAGTCTGCTCACAGGACACCTTCGTCGAGCTCTGCGAGCGGCTCGCCCCTGCTCTGCAGCGACAGGACACACGTATGAGGCCCACCATTCCCCTCCACAAGCGGGTGGCCATTGCCCTCTGGAAGCTCTCCACGCTGGATAGCTACCGATCTGTGGGGAACCAGTTCAGCGTGGGGAGATCCACCGTCGTAGCGGTGCTCATGCAGGTACGGCACTCACCGGCCACTGGGCCAGGAGGGGGGGCTGCAAGGAGGACATGGGCTGGCCCAGGGAAAACGGCGGGGAAGTGGTGTAAGTGCCCTCCCCAGGAGGGTTCAGTCTGTCCTGGCTGTGCTACAGACCACCCGTGGCGGCCAGGATTGCAGCGGGGGTTGCTCCTGGGAGTGGGGCGCGGGGCAGTGGCGGGGAACGAACACTCCCAGCCACCCGGGCACCCCATTAACCCTCGGTTTTGTGTGTCTCTCTGCAGGTGGTGAAGGCCATCAACAGGGTGCTGCTCCCCAGAGTCGTCTGCCTCACCGACCTGGATGTCGTCATCCAGGGGTTTGGCGCCCTGGGCTTCCCCAAATGTGGGGCGGGGGGGCAATCGACGGGACGCACATCCCCATCTGTGTCCCGGACCACCAGGCCTCCCTCTTCATCAACAGGAAGGGGTACTTCTCAGTGATCCTGCAGGCCGTGTGTGACCACCGGGACCAGTTCACGGACATCAATGTGGGCTGGTCCGGCAAGGCACACGACGCCCGGGTGTACCGCAACTCCTCCGTGTGCCAGAGGCTGCACGCCGGGACTTTCTTCCCCGACCGCCACATCAGGGTCAGGGTCGTGGACATGCCAGTGTGCCTGCTGGAAGATGTGGCCTACCCCCTACAGCCATGGCTGATGAAGCCCTACACGGGACACCTCAGCCCCTCCTGGCAGGCCTTCAATGCCAGGCTCAGCAGGGCCCGCATCGTGGTCAAGGGGGCCTTCGGCCGACTGAAAGTATGATTTACATGCCTCTTCACCCGCCTCGACCTCTCCTAGCACAATATTCCGCACGTGGTGGCAGCGTGCTGTGTACTCCACAATTTGTGCGAGAGGAAGGGGGAGGCTTTCCTGCCAACCTGGATGGCAGAGGCTGACCGCATGGCTGGCCAGTACGCACAGCCCCGCACGGCTGACAGCCAGGAGGCCCTTCGGGGGCCTGTCCGCATCCAGGAAGCCCTGTGGGAGAGTTTCCAGGTGGACAAAGACTGAAGCCCCCTGGCGTGCCCCACTGGGGCCTTGTGCCTTACATTCCACCCCCACCTCCTTCCCCTTTCCCCTCCCTAACCCCCCTTCCTGATATACAATACAAACACCTGTGTTGCCACAAAAAAATCTCTTTATTTAACATAACTGGGGGGAGGGGGGAAACCTGGGAGGAGGTAGCTGGAAGGGGGAGGCAAGGGGAGGAAGGGGGAGGGGAAGATCAGGGTTGGGGGTCTTGCTGGCCCTCCCATCTCACAGCACTGCGGGTGTGGGGGCCTTGGTGTTCCCAGGGGGGAGTGGGTATGGAGGGTGGGGCAGGAGGGATGGGGGGGGCGGAAGAAGCAGGAGGGGGAGCGGGGTGGGAGGAGGAGCAGCAGGAGGAAGCATTCGGTCCGCAAGGGCCTGCAGGTGCTCGCAGAGGGCACGGCCCTGCTCCCGCAGCTCCCGCAAGCTCTCCCGCCGCAGCTGCAGGTCCTCTTGCACCCAGTGCACCTGGCTGTGGACCTGCCTTCCCTGCAAGCGCAGCTGCTGCCTCTGGAACTCCTCCAGGTTGCGGGTGCACCTGCTGGCCCGGGTGCGGATGCCTGTTACAGGCGGGATGGTGCGCCCTGCACTCGCAGGTGCTGCGGCTGTGGTGAAACAAGAGAAGTGGTCAGTTCTCCCTGGGGACATAGTGGATGAAACCCGGCCCCGCTCTGCAAGGCGAGGTCGGCAGGTCTCCACACCATCACGTCCTGCTATCCCCAGGAGTGTGAGCTGGCCCAGGACTGCACCCCAGCCCCTGTGCTGCCTATAGTGTGGTGTGTGTGTGGGGGGGGGGGGGGGGGGAGATGTGCCCTGCCTCTGTGTAGAGGGGGCGTCTGGAGGGCGGTCAATGTGCAGTGTCTCTCCCCGGGGTCAGGAGCCTGTCATGTGCCTTCACGCGTAGACGCGTGTGGAGAACAGGCCAGGGCCCCTGCATGGCACCCAGCTGGGGCCACATGTCCTGGATGGCACGGCAGATGCACAGGTTGCTGCCTGCTCCATGGTCGGCAAGGCAACACGCACGGTCCCTGGGCTCCCCCTCCACCCCGCATAAGGGGACCGTGATGTCACTCACATGTGGAGGCCTCCCCAGCCTCGGATGAGGCTGCTGACAGGCTCTCCGGTTCGGCTTGGGGGTCCTGGGTGCAGGGTACGCTCCTTGCAGGCTCCTGGTTGCCGTCATCCTCCTCTTCCTCCTCTTCCCCTGTGTCAGGGGCAGGGCCCTCTGCCCCAGGGTCGATGACGACCGGGGGGCACAGACCATCTGACCCGCCAGGATGCAGTCCAGGGCCTCGTACTGCGAGCAGGCCTCTGGGTCAGGCCCTGGCATAGGCCTGTTGCAGTTCTTTAATTTTGCTCTGCACCTGCTCCTGGCTGCACATGTGGCCAGGCTGGCAGCCATGCGGCTGTAGACGGCCACATTCCTGTGGCCAGTGCAGAGATTGTGGGCATTGGAGGCCTCCCCACAAACCTCAATGAGGTCCACGATCTCTGCACTAGACCAGGCAGGCGCCTGCCTTTTGCGGCTCCTGGCAGGCTCCTAGGAGCCACCAGCCTGGTCCTGGGGAGCGGTGGAGGGCTGGGTGGCAGTGGGTTGCTGGCTCATCTTGTGCCAGGTGCACGGTCTGCTGGCTGGGTGCTGGCAGGCTGGCAACTGGCACAGGCACTGTGGCCAGAGTCTGCCCATTTAAGGGCTCCGGGGCTGGGGGGGAGCAGACGAGTTTTCCTGGTTGTGCCCTGAGTGGCCACCAGGGCTCCCTGGGAAGGGCTGGAGGCCCCCTAATTCGAAATAACTGCACAGCACATAGGGTATGTCTACACTACAGCGCTAATTCGAACTAACTTAGTTCGAATTAGTTAATTTGAACTAAGCTAATTCGAACTAGTGCATCTAGAACTAAAAACTAGTTTGAATTAGCAAATGCTAATTCGAACTAGCACGTCCACACTGATTGGACACAGGGGGGCATTTAAGGGCGGCTGACACCGGTTCTGGCAGGGCATCAGGTCAGTAGTTGCTTTGTGTGGCTGCTGTCTGAGGCTATCTGAGGCGCGTGCTTAAAGGGACCCCCCCGGACAGCCGGTTCTCAGCTTTTCCTGCTTCCTTGCCAACCTCGCCGAGGGACAGCAAAGTGTTTTTCTCTGCGCCCGTCTGTGTCGGTGCTTCCCTTCGGGGGGGCCGCCGCAGGTGGCAACATGGAGCCAGAGCTCGCCCTGCACTTTCTGGTGCAGTTTATGGACTTGCTGCTGCAAGCCTGCCAGCAATGGCTGGAGGCTGCCTGGTTCCACCTGGTGCACATCAACCCCCTGCCTCTCCGCCTGGCCACCCTGGGGGCCATGGCGCAGCTGCGGCGGCGCCCGGGCGCTGGCGTGCCCCACCGCATCTGGCGTCTGGACACCAGCAGCGACTGGTGGGACCGCATCATCCTGGAGCACTGGGGAGACCAACAGTGGACCCAGAACTTCAGGATGAGGAGGGACACCTTCCTGGAGCTCTGCGAGTGACTCGCCCCTGCTCTGCGCAGAAGGGACACTCGCATGAGGCCCGCCATCCCCCTCCAGAAGCGTGTGGCCATCGCCCTCTGGAAGCTCTCCACGCTGGACAGCTACCGATCCATCGGGAACCAGTTCGGCGTGGGGAGATCCACCGTCGGAGCGGTGCTCATGCCCGGGGCGAGGGGGGCTGCAAGGAGGGGATGGGCCGCCCCAGGGAAAACGGGGGGACGGGGGGGGGGAGGAGGCAAAAGTGCCCCGCACCGGAGGGTCCGGTCTCTCCCGGCCGTACTACATGCCGCCCGGAGGGGGTTGCTCCCGGGAATGGGCCGCGGGGCACTGCCAGGGTACGAACACTCCCAGCCACCCGGGCGCCCCACTGATTCGTGCTTTGCTGTGTCTCTCTGCAGGTGCTCAAGACCATCAACCAGGTGCTGCTCCTCAGGGTGGTCCGCCTCGCCGACCCGGACACCGTCATCCAGGGGTTTGGGGCCCTTGGCTTCCCCAACTGCGGGGGGGGGGGGGGGGGGGGGGGGGGGAATCGACGGGACGCACATCCCCATCCGTGCCCCGGAACACCAGGCTTCCCAGTACGTGAACCGCAAGGGGTACTTCTCCGTCCTCCAGCAGGCCGTGTGTGACCACCGGGGACAGTTCACGGACATTAATGTGGGCTGGTCTGGCAAGGCACATGACGCCAGGGTGTACCAGAACTCCTCCATGTACCAGAGGCTGCACGCCGAGACCTTCTTCCCCGACCGCCACATCAGGGTCGGGGACGTGGACATGCCCGTCTGCCTGGTGGGGGATGTGGCCTATCCCCTATAGCCCTGGTTCATGAAGCCCTACACAGGGCACCTCAACCCCTCCCGCCAGGCCTTCAATGCGAGGTTCACCAGGGCCCGCATCATCATTGAGGGGCCTTCGGGCAACTGAAAGCCCGATTTAGGTGCCTCCTCACCCGCCTCGACCTCGCTGAGCACAACATCCCTCCCGTGGTGGCAGCATGTTGTGTGCTGCACAATTTGTGCGAGAGGAAGGGAGAGGCTTTCCTGCCAGCATGGATGGCTGAGGCTGACCGCATGGCTGGCCAGTACGCTCAGCCCCGCACCGCCGCCATCCGGGAAGCCCAGCGGGGGGCTGTCCGGATCCGGGAAGCCCTGCGGGAGAGCTTCCAGGTGGAGGAGGAGGACTGAACTCTCCCTGCATGCCCCACTGGGGCCTTCTTCCACCCTCCCCCCCTTCCCCTTTCCCCTCCCTAACCTCCCTTCCTAATGTCAAATAATGACACCTGTTCTGGCAAAAAAAAACTCTCTTTATTTTACATAACTGGGGTGGGGGGAGGGAGGAGTGAGGGTGGGAGAGGGGAGGGGGAAACCTGGGAGGAGGGAGCTGGAACGGGGTGAAAGGGGAGGAAGGGAAGGGAAAGCTCAGGCTTGGCTCTCCCGTCTCGCAACACTGCGGGTGCGGGGGCCTCGGGGGGGAGCGGGTGTGGAGGGTGGGGCAGGAGGGACGGGGGGTGTGGATTAAGCGGGAGAGGGAGCAGGGGCAGCAGGGGTGGGAGGAGGAGCGAGAGCTGGAGCAGCCACAGGAGCCGGAGCAGGAGGAGGCAGGAACCGGTCCACCAGGGTCTGGAGGTGGCCTCTGAGGGCACGGCCCTGCTCCTCCAGTGCATCCACACTCCGCTGGTGCAGCCGAATGTCCTCCCGGACCCAGTGCTCCTGGTTGCGGAGCAGCTGCTCCATGAACCGGAGGTGCTGCCGCTGGTACTCCTCCTCATTCCTGGCATGCCTGCTGGCCCGGGTACGGGTGGCTGTTGCAGGCAGGGTGGTGTGCCCGGCAGTCCCAGGTGCTGCGGCTGTGGTGAAACAAGAGCAGCGGTCAGTTCTCCCTGGGGACAAGGTGGGTGAAACCCAGCCCCCCTCTGCAAGGCCAAGGCCCCTGCATGACACCCAGCTGCTGCTCCATGGTGGGCAAGGCCCAGGCGCACGGTCCCTGGGCTCCCTCTCCCCCCACCCCCCCGTACACATAAGGGGAGCATGATGGTACTCACAGGTGGAGGCCTCCCCGGCCTCGGATGACACAGGAGATGTGGTCTGTGGGGTTCCTCGGGGGTCCTGGGTCCTGGGCAGGCTCCAGGCAGGCTCCTGGCTCGCGGCGTCCTCCGGCTCCTCCTCCTCGGTGTCCAGGACCGGTCCCTCTGCCCCGGGGTCGATGACCACCTGGGGGGCATGGACGGCGTGAGCCCCCAGGATGCGGTCCAGGGCCTCAAAGTGGGGGCAGGTCTCCGGGTCAGCCCCTGGCAGGCAGGCCCGGGAGTAGGACTGCCGCAGGTCCTTTATTTTGCAGCGGACCTGCTCCCGGGTCCGCTGGTGGCCTCTGGTGGCCAGGCTGTCAGCCATGCGTCCGTAGACGGCCGCGTTCCTGTGGCTAGTGCGGAGATCGTGGACATTGGAGGCTTCCCCCCAAACCTCGATGAGGTCCACGATCTCCGCACTAGACCAAGCGGGCGCCCGCCTCTTGCGGCCCTGGGCAGGCTCCTGGGAGCCGCCAGGCTGGTCCCGGGAAGAGGGGGAGGGCTGGGTGGCATTGGGTGGCTGGCTCATGGCGTGTCAGGTGCAGGGTCTGCTGGATGGGTGCTGGCAGCCTTGCAACTGGCACAAACTGTGTAGCCAGCCCGCGGCCCTTTAAGGGCTCCGGGGCCGGGAGGGGGGCAGACAAGTTTCCCTGGTGTTGGCCAGAGTGGCCACCAGGGCAAGCTGGGGAGGGCTAGCCTCCCACTAGTTCGAATTAAGGGGCTACACAGCCCTTAATTTGAACTAGCTAATTTGAACTAGGCGTTAGTCCTCGTACAATGAGGTTTACCTAGTTCGAATTAAGCGCTCCGCTAGTTTGAATTAAGTTCGAACTAACGGAGCGCTAGTGTAGCGCCTATCAAAGTTAATTCGAACTAACGTCTGTTAGTTCAAATTAACTTTGTAGTGTAGACATACCCTTATTTCAAATTAGCTATTTCGAATTTGGTGTTATTCCTTGTAGAATGAGGTTTACCTAATTCGAAATAAGGGCTCCACTATTTAGAATTTATTTCGAAATAGCGGTTTGTATGTGTAGATGCTATTAAAGTTAATTCGAAGTAACGGCTGTTATTTCAAATTAACTTTGTAGTGTAGACATACCCGTATTGACTCTCCAGCTTTGAAAATTTCCTGTTTGTTTCTTAATTTTCATTACCTAATTGGCTAGTCAAAAGCAGTTGGGAAAAAAAAACATGAAGAAAGCAAAATTCAAGAGACCGGAAAATAGGCCATTTGGTGTTCTCTCATGTGCTGAAGGTGTGTCTTGCTAGAAACACAAGACAGTGCTTTGCTCATAGCCAGGCCTGCCAGCAGCAATTCCAGGCCCCAGGGCAGAATAGTCTATGCGGATGCAGTCTGCCTGACAATTGTACGTTGCTGTGCCTGTGCTGCTGGTGCCTAGTGAGCTGCTGGCTGCACTGGTAGACATGTTCCTTCAGGATGGCCAGGGCTTCCACATGTCCACCCAGCTGCCTTTGCTGCCACTGCTATCACCCCCTGCATGTGCCTAGGAGCTGTGCGGCCTGCCCAGGCAATTTTTCCCTTTGTCCCCTCCGTCAGCAGGCCTGCTCATAGCTTATTTTTCATGTTTTGTATTCCTTTAGTGTCAGTGGATATGCAACAAGTAACATAAGCCTCTGCAATCAACAGCAACAATAGTGAAAGAAGTAGCTGTAAAATGACTTACAGAATAACCTCATTCTGAAAGTGATTGAGCAGAACTCTGTAGGAGGAAACAATATGCCACAGTAAGTAATGCGAGAGATTATGTGTAATGCAATATAAGAGCCATTGTGAGACTTCCCCTACCTCAATATATTTTGGGGAAAACTTTACAACTAAATCACGTCTTCAGTTATTTTTTGGCATTCTCCATATGTCTGTTACAGTGACTGGGACAGGAAAAGAGCATTTCCAGGTGCTGGCTCAATGGCTCTAACACATAAATTGTGACAAAGTACATGAGGGTATGTCTACACTACCCCCCTAGTTCGAACTAGGGGGGTAGTGTAGACTGTAGAAGCTGTAGAAACCATTTTCATATTTAGCTAGAAGCCATCTTGTATAACAGAAACCATTTCAGCTTTTCTCTCAAGCACGTAGACCAGAGTGAACTTTCTGTCACCCCGTGAGAAGAGGCCTACAGGATGGGCTATTGGTATGTGTTAATTGGGCTGGTTGGGACAGGAGATGTACTCCCTCGCACCTGTCCGCCATCTTGTTGATAAGGTTTGGTTTTTCCAAATTTAATTGAGGATTTCTGTAATTGGATGCCGTGAGGTCAGACTGTTTGGCTAAGGGTATAAAGATACTAGGATTGATTGTATTAGCAGCCTTACTGGGTCTGGCTCTGCTGTGACCACGTTTGGCTCATGCTGTGCTTTATTAATTAATAAAGCTGTTTGTTAGCTGCCTAAACACAGAAGAGCGTGTTTTTGCTTCGACAATTTGGAGGTTCCACCGAGATTCCTAACGCGCCACTTGCCCGTATGGACGGACCAGCACTCCACTTCCAAGCCTCTCAGAGCGCTCAATAGAAGGTAAGGGGGATACCTGTTACGAAATCTCCTGGTTGAGGGCTTGGGATTTGGAGTGACGGCCGGCCATTGGGGTAAGGGGAGCTACGGAATTCAATTTTGTGGAGTGGCTAACATTTTTGTTTGTCTGTGTCTGTCTTTGTCTATTAGGCCTGTCTTATGTGTCACAGTTTCAAAAGGGCACACCGGTGTCTCTAGTGAGGCAGCCATGCGCTGGACCCTCTGTGTTTGAACGCTAAAAGCTGGTGTGGTGCCATTACTCTCTCTCGGCACACGGAATTGTGGGGAAGCTTTGATGTCTCTCTGGGTATGTCTACACTACAAAGTTAGTTCGAACTAACGGATGTTAGTTCGAACTAACTTTCATAGGCGCTACACTAGCGCTCCGTTAGTTCGAACTTAATTCGAACTAACGGAGCGCTTAGTTCGAACTAGGTAAACCTCATTTTACGAGGACTAACGCCTAGTTCGAACTAGCTAGTTCGAACTAAGGGCTGTGTAGCCCTTTAGTTCGAACTAGTGGGAGGCTAAGGCTTCCCAGGTTTCCCTGGTGGCCACTCTGGCCAACACCAGGGAAACTCTATTGCTCCCCTCCCGGCCCCGGAGCCCTTAAAGGGCCACGGGCTGGCTACTCACTTTGTGCCAGTTGCAAGGCTGCAAGCACCCGTGCCTGCACAGCCTGCACCTGCCACAGGATGAGCCAGCCATCCGAGGGCTCCCAGCCCTCCACTGCTCCCCAGGACCAGCCTGGCGGCTCCCAGGAGCCTGCCCGGGGGCACAAAAGGCGGGCGCCCGCCTGGTCAAGTGCGGAGATCGTGGACCTCATCGAGGTTTGGGGGGAAGCCTCCAATGTCCACGATCTCCGCACTAGCCACCGGAACGCGGCCGTCTACGGACGCATGGCTGCCAGCCTGGTCGCCAGGGGCCACCAGCGGAGCCGGGAGCAGGTGCGCTGCAAAATTAAGGACTTGCGGCAGTCCTACTCCCGGGCTTGCCTGCCAGGGGCCGACCCGGAGGCCTGCCCCCACTTCCATGCCCTGGACCGCATCCTGGGGCCTCATGCCGTCCCTGCCCCCCGGGACGTGATTGACCCCGGGGCAGAGGGCCCGCTCCTGGAGACGGCGGAGGAGGAGGAGGGCTCTGAGAGCCAGAAGCCTGCCACCAGCCTGCCCAGGACCCGGGACCCCCGAGGCACCCCACAGAGCCGCTCGCCTGTGTCGTCCGAGGCCGGGGAGGCGTCCACCTGTGAGTACCATCGTGTTCCCCTTATGTGTACGGGGGGCTGGGGCGAGAGGGAGCCCCGGGACCGTGCGCCTGGGCCTTGCCCACCACGGAGCAGCAGCTGGGGATCCTGCAGGGGCCCTGGCCTTGCAGAGGGGAGCTGGGTTTCACACACCTGGGCCCCTGGGGTAATTGACCGCTGGTCTTGTTGCACCACAGCTGCAGCACCCGAGCCTGCAGGGCGCACCACCCCGCCTGCAGCAGCCACCCGCGCCCGGGCAAGCAGGAGAGCCAGGAACGAGGAGGACTACCAGAGGCGGCACCTCCGGTTCCTGGACCGACAGCTCCGTCTCCAGGACCACTGGGTCCAGGACGACCTCAGGCTGCGCCAGAGGAGTCTGGAGGCCCTGGAGGAGCAGGGCCGTGCCCTCCGAGGCCACCTCCAGAGCCTGCTGGACCGCTTTCCATTTCCTCCTCCCCCTGCTCCCCCTCTTGCTCCCCCTCTTGCTCCCCCTGCTCCCCCTGCTCCCACTCCTGCTTCCGCTCCTGCTTCCTCCACACCCCCTGTCCCCTCTGCCCCCCCCTCCACAACCATTCCCCACCGACGCCCCCGGACCCGCAGTGTGGCGAGACGGGAGAGGCAGCCGGACTCCCACCCCTGAGCTTTCCTTTCCCTTCCTCCCTTCCCTCCCCTCCCCTTCCAGCTCCCTCGTCCCAGGTTTCCCCCTCCCTTCTCCCACCTTCATTCCTCCCTCCCCCCACCCCAGTTCTGTGAAATAAACAGACGTTTTTGTTTGAAAAACAGGTGTCTTTATTTGACAGTAGGTAGGGAGGGGAAAGGGGAAGGGGGGGGTAGGGTGGAAGAAGGCCCCAGTGGGGCATGCAGGGAGAGGTCAGTCCTCCTCCTCCTCCACCAGGAAGCTCTCCCGCAGGGCTTCCCGGATCTGGATGGCCCCCCGCTGGGCTTCCCGGACGGCGGCGGTGCGGGGCTGACCGTAGTGTCCAGCCATGCGGTCAGCCTCAGCCATCCAGGCTGGCAGGAAAGCCTCCCCCTTCCGCTCACACAAATTGTGGAGCACACAACATGCTGCCACCACGGGAGGGATGCTGTGCTCGGCCAGGTCCAGACGGGTGAGGAGGCATCGAAAGCGGGCTTTCAGTTGCCCGAAGGCCCCCTCCACCACGATGCGGGCCCTGGTCAGCCTGGCATTGAAGGCCTGGCGGGAGGGATTGAGGTGCCCCGTGTAGGGCTTCATGAGCCACGGCTGCAGTGGGTAGGCGGCATCCCCCACCAGGCAGACGGGCATGTCCACGTCCCCGACCCTGATGTGGCGGTCGGGGAAGAAGGTCCCGTCCTGCAGCCGCTGGCACACGGAGGAGTTGCGGTACACCCGGGCGTCGTGTGCTTTGCCGGACCAGCCCACATTAATGTCCGTGAACTGTCCCCGGTGGTCACACACGGCCTGCAGGATGACGGAGAAGTACCCCTTGCGGTTGACGTACCGGGACGCCTGGTGTTCCGGGGCACGGATGGGGATGTGCGTCCCGTCGATGGCCCCCCCGCAGTTGGGGAAGCCGAGGGCGCCGAATCCCCGGATGACGGCGTCCGGGTCGGCGAGGCGGACCACCCTGCGGAGCAGCACCCGGTTGATGGTCTTGACCACCTGCAGAGAGAGACACAGCAAAGCGCCAATCAGTGGGGCGCCCGGGTGGCTGGGAGCGTGCGTGTCCTGGCAGTGCCCCGCGCCCCGGAAGCAACCCCCCTGGCGGCTTGTAGTACGGCCGGGACAGCCCGACCCCTCCGGTGCGGGGCGCTTTTGCCTCCTCCCGCCCCCCCCTTTGTCCATGGGGCGGCCCATCCCCTCCTCGCAGCCCCCCTCCCCCCCGGCTCGGTGGCCGACGAGCGCCGTACCTGCATGAGCACCGCTCCGACGGTGGATCTCCCCACGCTGAACTGGTTCCCGACGGATCGGTAGCTGTCCGGCGTGGAGAGCTTCCAGAGGGCGATGGCCACCCGCTTCTGGAGGGGGATGGCGGGTCTCATGCGAGTGTCCCTTCTGTGCAGGGCAGGGTCGAGCCACTCGCAGAGCTCCAGGAAGGTGTCCCTCCTCATCCTAAAGTTCTGGGTCCACTGTCGGTCGTCCCAGCGCTCCAGGACGATGCGGTCCCACCAGTTGGTGCTGGTGTCCAGACGCCAGACACAGTGGGGCACGCCGGTGCCAGGGCGCTGCCGCGGCTCCTCCACGGCCCCCAGGGCGGCCAGGCGGAGAGGCAGGGGGCTGACGTTCACCAGGTGGTGCCAGGCAGCCTCGAGCCATTGCTGGCAGGCTTGCAGCAGCAAGTCCAGAAAGTGCAGCAGAAGGTGCAGGGCGAGCTCTGGCTTCATGTTGCCACCTGCGGCGGCATCCCCGAAGGGAAGCACCGACACAGACGGGCACAGAGACCAACGCTTTGCTGTCCCTCGGCGAGGTTGGCAAGGAAGCAGGAAAAGCTGAGAACCGGCTGTCCAGGGGGGTCCCTTTAAGCTCGAGCCTCAGATAGCCTCAGACAGCAGCCACACAAAGCAACTACTGACCTGATGCCCTGCCGGAACCAGTTTCAGCTGCCCTTAAATGCCCCCCTGCGTCCAATCAGTGTGGACGCGCTAGTTCGAATTAGCAAAACGCTAATTCGAACTAGTTTTTAGTTCTAGATGCGTTAGTTCGAATTAGCTTAGTTCGAATTAACTAATTCGAACTAAGTTAGTTCGAACTAGCGCTGTAGTGTAGACGTACCCTTTCTGTTATTTGTGGGCGTAGTACTGACCTCTGAGGCTAACCCCAGGCCATAGTGCCCCATTCCGCCAGGCTGTCTCCAGGCGCCAGGACGTGGTGTTCTGCCGGGCTGGGGCAGGTGCCGGAAACCCCTGCGAGGCAGGTGGACCTTGAGTCCAGTGCTTCGCAACAAAAAGGGGGGGGACCAGTGCGAGCAGGTGAATTCTTGATTCGGTGACTCGCAGAGCGAGCAGGCGGATTCTGATTCGGTGACTCGCAGAGCAAGCAGGCGAATCCTGTTTCGGTGACTTGCAGAGCAAGCAGGCGGATTCTGATTCGGTGACTCGCAGAGCAAGCAGGCGAATCCTGTTTCGGTGACTTGCAGAGCAAGCAGGCGGATTCTGATTCGGTGACTCGCAGAGCGAGCAGGCGGATCCTGATTCGGTGACTTGCAGAATATGGTGTAAGCAGGCGGACTTTAGTTCGGTGTCTTACAGAATTAAGCGCGCGCAGAAAATGGGGGTAGGTCAGTCTACAGGAATTCCAGTGCCTTTATGATAAGTGTTTTCTGGTATAGGATCCTAATGAAGTCTGATATTAAGTGCCGGGTGTCTTAGGGCAGCGTCGCTTAATAGAAACCCATGGGAACTAGACAATAAATAAAGATGCATCTAGATGTGGAAACTATAGGAAAAATGTGAAAAAGGAGAAAAAAATGTGTGTGGAAAATGAGTATGAATGTAATGAGTAAAGAATGAATGCCGTTGCATAGGTCTGAGACTTGAGCTGATCCCAGCTGCACCAGGGCTCTCCCACGAGGGAGCTCTGAACGCAAGGGGGGGGGGTCAGGTGAACCTAGAGACCCAGCGGATATGTGAGGGAGTGACGACTCCCCTTATTTCATGAGCTGCTAAGGTCTGACACTCTAGACCTGGCAGACTCTTTCTTTGGAGTGTGTAAAGTTAGTTTAAGTGGGGGTTAGTCTAAACACCCCCCACACTGCCAAAAGGCACCCCTGTATACTACTTGTAGATGCATAATGGTCCAAGGACCTGTAAGCATTTAACAAATTTGAAAAGAAGAAAAATTAAAGCCCTGAGGGATGAAAGTGAAGCTCAGAAAAGCAAAAATCCGCCCTGCAGTAAGATAGGTAACTTAAAAGTTGCTGCAGTGCCTCTGTGCCAAAATAATGCATAAGAAGTGGAAAAAAAAAAGAAAATAAAATTCTCAGTTGGCACACCCATAACAACCAAGCTTGGGGGGAAAATCTGGCACAAAATCACCCCTCTATCCCTCTTTATAACGCATACACAGGTAGCGAGGAAACATGAAAAATAACTGAAAGGAATTAGCTCTTCCCTTTGAAAACACGGGCTCCTGTAACAAACTTGCCCGATCCAAAGCAAAACACAAAGTTTAAAATAAGTTTAACAGTTTAAGGAAAGTGTTCCTCCAAATCCTAAAGGGGAGGAAAAAAAAAACCAAACAAACCTGCTTTAAGAAATGACTCCTTGTTTCTTGCAGCCTCTTTTAATCATCTTAGCAATGAAACAGTCAAGTTAAACATTTGGCTACAGACACTTTGTTAAATCTATTAAAGAGAAAATAAGGAATTCTACTGAAACTTAATTAGTTAACCGCATAAAAGAATAGAATCTATACATTGTAAATTTGTAAAACCTGCACCCTAAGGGTTAAATGTGTCTTCCAAAGAACCTAATTATTGTTTAAAAAAATCCAAGCCCAGAAACTTCACAGTGTTTCTGTTCAAGGCTGAGCTGATAGCACTTTTGGCTTGCTTTCAGATCCAAGGTTGTGTGTGCCTGCAAACTGCCTGTCTGTTCTGGAAGGGGGGGAGCACTGTCCCCCATAAGTAAGTCTGTAACATTGCGTGTGATTCTTTTCAGGAAAGAAAAACCTTTTGCTTGCTGGAATAGTAACTAGCAAGCACCTTGTTCTAAGAGTTTCTGTGGCAGTAATAAAAAAAAAAAAAGCCTGGTCTGCAGTAGAAGAGGGAAACTGAGGCATGCCACCTTTAACTTAATAATTAAACAATGAAGTAATTTACTCAAACCCTCTGAAGCTAGTGTTCAAAATAAAAGCATACCATTGGGTAACAGCAGGCTGATCAAAAAGTAGCAAAAATCTGTAAAGAAAAAGTGTTCTAAAATATAATGCACCACCCCAATGGGGGTAGAAATGTTTTCTTTGTCTTTCAGATCATCAAGAAGTGCTAATATCAGCTGAAAATTAACTGAAGAAAAAAACAAACAAACAAACCATGGTTCCGTGTCATGACATAATAAGTTTGTGTTCTGTCCAGATTTGTCTTGTGTGTGTCTTGATTGTGATATATGTATTTCAAACGTTGTGTGTACAATATTGTTGTTTTAATGAAAGAATAATTTAAGTCCTTTGAATAATCTTAACATTGTGCTTTATATAAATGGTTCTTGCCTTTATAATTCTAGTAAAGTTTTAGTAGCAGGCTATGCAGTTTGTACTGTCTGGAATGTAGCGGAATCTGCTCCTCTACCTGCTGTTTTTCCCTTCTCTCCTACCATCGCCAGCTCCTATGCCGTCTCTTTCAGAACTGGCCCTCCTGCAAGACCAAGCCCCAGAATCAGAAAAGCAGGAGTGGAGACTGGCAGGGTGCACCTTGCGCCCAGACCACTTGTGGTGCAGCTCTGATGGCCACATTGTTGCCCCAGTGGTCTTGCTACCTCACCTTGCCCCCGTGCTCCATGGATTGTCGCACGTTGGCAAAGGGGGGATGGTGGCAATCCTAAAACAAAATTGGTTTGCTCCCAAATTCTCCCAAGCAGTCAAAGATTACTGTCTGGCTTGCCCTGTCTGCCAAGCCCACAACGTGGGTAAACCTGTAAAGACAGTTCCGGCAACCAGACCTCTGCCTTTGGGACCATTTCTGAATTTACAAATGGACTTGATTCAATTGCTTAAATGTCAATCCTTTGAATAATGTGCTAGTTATTGTTTGCTTGTTTTTGGGATGGGTAGAAGCTTATCCCTGCAGGAAACATGATGACATCACAGTAGCTAAGAAACTTCTAAATCATTACATCCCATAATGGGGAATACACCTTGTGATCTCCAGTGATAAAAGTCTCCACTTTACTGGGCAAATTGTTCAAAAAAAACTGGAAAAGTACTACTCTACCAGACAAGCACTGCACTGTGCACGACACCTGGAGAGCGCAGAAACAGTAGAAAGATGAAACAGGATTTTAAAGAACGAACTTGCTAAAATATGTGAGAACTCTGGCTTAACATAGATAGTAGCACTCCCAATTGCCCTAATGAGCATGAGAGCCACTCCTAATCAAAAAACTGGACTCAGTCCACATGAAATTGCATGTGGCCAACCTATGAGACTGTTAAGCAGCCCAGAAATTGACCTGGCTGATGCCACACTTGTTAAAAGAAGCCTAGTCAAGTATTGCCAGGAACTTATGAGGTGTGTACAGTCTTATCATTCACAGGTTAAGGACGCCTTCCAGGAGGCCCCAACTGAGCCGTGCCTTAAACTACAATCAGGAGACTGGGTTTGCATGAAAGTTCACCAGCAGAAGACTGCCCTGGAACCCAGGTGAAAGGATCCCTACCAAGTCCTTCTGACCACCCATACTGCTGTAAAGTGCGAAGGATTGCCCACCTGGATTCACGCATCCCACTGCAAACCCGTTCCAGTCCCTACAGAAGTTGTCCCCAACAAGGAGCACCGCAGACCTGGTACCGGAGACCCAGGTCCAGAAGCAGATGGGAATCACCACAGACCTGGTACCAGAAACCCAGGTCCAGAAGTAGACGAGGATCAGCGCAGGCTTGGTACCGGCAATCCAGGCCCAGAAGCAGACGAGCCTGAGAGACCAAGGCTAAGGTACCAGCTGCAGCCCAGAAGAACCTGCCAGCAATAGGTGAAGCAAATTACGAAGTCCTGAAGAACAGCCAGCATGAGGCTGGACAAACAAGTCATGTTGAGCTTATGCTTAATCTTGTTTTTAATATTTAGTAGTTATAACCTATATGGTTCAAATGTGTTTATGCTTTTAATGAACCAAGTTTCCCAAGAATTTAATTCCACAGGTTGCTGGATATGTGCTCACAGTCCTGTACATTCAGAAGGAGGCATCCCAATGATTCCAGTCCCACTAAACAACACTCAAATGAATGGCACACTGTTTAGTGAACTAAGCCAAATGATACTTGGCAGGATAAAGGGTTTACTAACCCAGGGTATATCCGCCTAGCCCTGACCCCAATTGGAAAGTACTGGTGGACATGTAACGGTTCAGGAGCCAGGGTGAGAAAAAGCCAAAACCGAATGGCCCTAGACTATGTCCTAGCTAGTAAGAGCGGGGTTTGTGCCTTAGTAAGAAGAGAATGCTGTGGGTATATTTCTGACACCAGAAAAGAAGTAAAGGAAGATGCCTCAGAAATTAAAAGAACTGTGAAACGCCTAAGGCAGGGGGAAGACTGGACCCTCTGGGATTGGTTGGGAGGCTGGTTTGGACATGTGGGAACTTGGATTTTGCAAAGAATAGTTTTAGTATTGGCTATATTCTTTTGTGCCTATTTTTGTTTCTTGCTAATCAAATGCTGTATTTCTTGTATTCTGGAAAACACAAGACAGACCCTTACCAATGGGAATGTGGAACTCGTGATGTTAAAATAGGATGAGCAGAGAAAGGAACAAGAAATGTACATAAATACTTTAATGGAAAATGGAGGTATAAAATGGTTTCAAGGTTAGCCTTTAAAAGGCTAAAAGGGGGGAGATGTAGAAGCTGTAGAAACCATTTTCATATTTAGCTAGAAGCCATCTTGTATATCAGAAACCATTTCAGCTTTTCTCTCAAGCACGTAGACCAGAGTGAACTTTCTGTCACCCCGTGAGAAGAGGCCTACAGGATGGGCTATTGGTATGTGTTAATTGGGCTGGTTGGGACAGGAGATGTACTCCCTCGCACCTGTCCGCCATCTTGTTGATAAGGTTTGGTTTTTCCAAATTTAATTGATGATTTCTGTAATTGGATGCCGTGAGGTCAGACTGTTTGGCTAAGGGTATAAAGATACTAGGATTGATTGTATTAGCAGCCTTACTGGGTCTGGCTCTGCTGTGACCACGTTTGGCTCATGCTGTGCTTTATTAATTAATAAAGCTGTTTGTTAGCTGCCTAAACACAGAGGAGCGTGTTTTTGCTTCGACAAGACATACCCTAAGTTACATCAACACAAGTGCCAGTGTGGACAACACTTTGGCAGTAGAATTTCTCTTGCCAACACAGCTAGTGCTGCTCACAGGGGTTGGAGTAATTAAGCTATCAGTTTGGAGGGGCTTACAATGGTGCTTCTACAGTGGTGCAGCTATGCCCAGTAAACTCTGTAATGTAGCCATGCCCTGAGCCTGACTTTAAAGGGTATTTTCTTCACTACAATCAAAGGTGTGACTGCAGCAAGTGCAATATACCCAAGGGAGCTTTGCTCCAGCTACTGTGAATTATAACAACAGACATTTGGCAGCACAGGTTAACTAGCCTCTGACTGCAGTGTAGACATACCTCTAGGTCTACACTAGAGACTTCTAGGCTGCGTCTAGACTGGCATGATTTTGCGGAAATACTTTTAATGGAAAAGTTTTTCCATTAAAAGTATTTCCACAAAAGAGCGTCTAGATTGGCACTGATTTTTTTGCACAAAAAGTGCTTTTGCGCAAAAGCATCCGTGCCCAGTATAGATGTGCTTTTGCGCAAGAAAGCTCTGGTGGCCATTTTAGCCATCGGGCTTTCTTGTGCAAAAAATTAAGGTGCCTGTCTACACTGGCCTCTTGCGCAAGTGGGCTTATCCCTGAACGGGAGCGTGAAAGTATTTGCGCAAGAAGCAGTGATTTTGTACATTACAAAGTCAGTGTTCTTGCGCAAATTCAAGCGGCCAGTGTAGACAGCTGGCAAGTTTTTGCCAGTCTAGACGCACCCCTCGTGGGATAATAATGTCACTCAGGAGTGAGCCACATAGCTATGCTGACATAGCCCCCAGTGTAGACAGCGCTATATTGACAGGAGAGCTTGTTCTATTGACATAATCCACCTGGGTATGTCTACACTACAAAGTTAGTTCGAACTAACGGACGTTAGTTCGAACTAACTTTGATAGGCGCTACACTAGCGCTCCGCTAGTTCGAACTTAATTCGAACTAACGGAGCGCTTAGTTCGAACTAGGTAAACCTCATTTTACGAGGATTAAGCCTAGTTTGAACTAGCTAGTTCGAATTAAGGGCTGTGTAGACCCTTAATTCGAACTAGTGGGAGGCTTCCCAGGTTTCCCTGGTGGCCACTCTGGCCAACACCAGGGAAACTCTATTGCCCCCCTCCCGGCCCCGGAGCCCTTAAAGGGCCACGGGCTGGCTACACAGTTTGTGCCAACTGCAAGGCTGCCAGCACCCGTGCCAGCAGACCCTGCACCTGCCACACCATGAGCCAGCCACCCGATGACACCCAGCCCTCCACTGCTCCCCAGGACCAGCCTGGTGGCTCCCAGGAGCCTGCCCGGGGGCGCAAAAGGCGGGCGCCCGCTTGGTCAAGTGCGGAGATCGTGGACCTCATCGAGGTTTGGGGGGAAGCCTCCAATGTCCACGATCTCCGCACTAGCCACAGGAACGCGGCCGTCTACGGCCGCATGGCTGACAGCCTGGCCGCCAGGGGCCACCAGCACAGCCGGGAGCAGGTCCGGTGCAAAATTAAGGACCTGCGGCAGTCCTACTCCCGGGCCTGCCAGCCAGGGGCCGACCCGGAGGCCTGCCCCCACTTCCACACCCTGGACCGCCTCCTGGGGGCTCATGCCGTCCCTGCCCCCCGGGACGTGATAGACCCCGGGGCAGAGGGCCCGCTCCTGGAGACGGTGGAGGAGGAAGAGGGCTCTGAGAGCCAGGAGCCTGCCACCAGCCTGCCCAGGACCCGGGACCCCCGAGGCACCCCACAGAGCCGCTCGCCTGTGTCGTCCGAGGCCGGGGAGGCGTCCACCTGTGAGTACCATCGTGTTCCCCTTATGTGTACGGGGGGCTGGGGCGAGAGGGAGCCCCGGGACCGTGCGCCTGGGCCTTGCCCACCACGGAGCAGCAGCTGGGGATCCTTCAGGGGCCCTGGCCTTGCAGAGGGGAGCTGGGTTTCACACACCTGGGCCCCTGGGGTAATTGACTGCTGGTCTTGTTGCACCACAGCTGCAGCACCTGGGCCTGCAGGGCGCACCACACCGCCTGCAGCAGCCGTCCGCGCCCGGGCAAGCAGGAGAGCCAGGAACCAGGAGGAGTACCAAAGGCGGCACCTCCGGTTCATGGACCACCAGCTCCGCACCCAGGACCACTGGGTCCAGGAGGACCTGAGGCTGCGCCAGAGGAGTCTGGAGGCCCTGGAGGAGCAGGGCCGTGCCCTGCGAGGCCACCTCCAGAGCCTGCTCGACCGCTTCCCATTTCCTCCTCCCCCTGCTCCTCCTGCTCCCCCTGCTCCTCCTGCTCCCCTTGCTCCCCCTCCTGCTCCCGCTCCTGCTTCCGCTCCTGCTTCCTCCACACCCCCTGTCCCTCCTGCCCCCCCCTCCACAACCATTTCCCACCGATGCCCCCGGACCCGCAGTGTGGCTAGACGGGAGAGGCAGCCGGACTCCCACCCCTGAGCTTTCCTTTCCCTTCCTCCCTTCCCTCCCCTTCGAGCTCCCTCGTCCCAGGTTTCCCCATCCCCTCTCTCACCCTCCCCCCTCCCTCCCCCCACCCCACTTATGTTAAATAAACATACGTTTTTGTTTGAAAAACAGGTGTCTTTATTTTACAGTAGGTAGGGAGGGGAAAGGGGAAGGGGGGTAGGGTGGAAGAAGGCCCCCGTGGGGCATGCAGGGAGAGTTCAGTCCTCCTCCTCCACCAGGAAGCTCTCCCGCAGGGCTTCCCGGATCCAGACGGACCCCCGCTGGGCTTCCCGGATGGCGGCGGTGCGGGGCTGACCGTAGTGTCCAGCCATGCGGTCAGCCTCAGCCATCCAGGCTGGCAGGAAAGCCTCCCCCTTCCGCTCACACAAATTGTGGAGCACACAACATGCTGCCACCACGGGAGGGATGTTGTGCTCGGCCAGGTCCAGACGGGTGAGGAGGCATCGAAAGCGGGCTTTCAGTCGCCCGAAGGCCCCCTCCACCATCATGCGGGCCCTGGTCAGCCTGGCATTGAAGGCCTGGCGGGAGGGATTGAGGTGCCCCGTGTAGGGCTTCATGAGCCACGGCTGCAGTGGGTAGGCGGCATCCCCTACCAGGCAGACGGGCATGTCCACGTCCCCGACCCTGATGTGGCGGTCGGGGAAGAAGGTCCCGTCCTGCAGCCGCTGGCACACGGAGGAGTTGCGGTACACCCGGGCGTCGTGTGCTTTGCCGGACCAGCCCACATTAATGTCCGTGAACTGTCCCCGGTGGTCACACACGCCCTGCAGGATCACGGAGAAGTACCCCTTGTGGTTGACGTACCAGGACGCCTAGTGTTCCGGGGCACGGATGGGGATGTGCGTCCCGTCGATGGCCCCCCCGCAGTTGGGGAAGCCGAGGGCGCCGAATCCCCGGATGACGGCGTCCGGGTCGGCGAGGTGGACCACTCTGCGGAGCAGCACCCAGTTGATGGCCTTGACCACCTGCGGAGAGAGACACAGCAAAGCGCCAATCAGTAGGGCGCCCGGGTGGCTGGGAGCGTTCGTGCCCTGGCAGTGCCCCGCGCCCCACTCCCGGTAGCAACCCCCCTGGCGGCGTGTAGTACGGCCGGGACAGACCGACCCCTCCGGTGCGGGGCGCTTTCGCCTCCTCCCGCCCCCCCTTTGTCCCTGGGGCGGCCCATCCCCTCCTCGCAGCCCCCCTCCCCCCCCGGCTTGGTGGCCGACGAGCGCCGTACCTGCATGAGCACCGCTCCGACGGTGGATCTCCCCACGCCGAACTGGTTCCCGACGGATTGGTAGCTGTCCGGCGTGGAGAGCTTCCAGAGGGCGATGGCCACCCGCTTCTGGAGGGGGATGGCGGGTCTCATGCGAGTTTCCCTTCTGCGCAGGGCAGGGGCGAGCCACTCGCAGAGCTCCAGGAAGGTGTCCCTCCTCATCCTGAAGTTCTGGGTCCACTGTCGGTCCTCCCAGCGCTCCAGGACGATGCGGTCCCACCAGTCGGTGCTGGTGTCCAGACGCCAGACGCTGCGGGGCACGCCGGTGCCGGGGCGCCGCCGCGGCTCCTCCACGGCCCCCAGGGCGGCCAGGCGGAGAGGCAGGGGGCTGATGTGCACCAGGTGGTGCCAGGCAGCCTCCAGCCATTGGTGGCAGGCTTGCAGCAGCAAGTCCAGAAAGTGCAGCAGAAGGTGCAGGGCGAGCTGTGGCTCCATGTTGCCACCTGCGGCGGCCCCCCCCCCCGAAGGGAAGCACCGACACAGACGGGCACAGAGACCAACGCTTTGCTGTCCCTCGGCGAGGTTGGCAAGGAAGCAGGAAAAGCTGAGAACCGGCTGTCCGGGGGGGTCCCTTTAAGCACGCGCCTCAGATAGCCTCAGACAGCAGCCACACAAAGCAACTACTGACCTGATGCCCTGCCAGAACCGGTTTCAGCTGCCCTTAAATGCCCCCCAGCGTCCAATCAGTGTGGACGCGCTAGTTCGAATTAGCAAAACGCTAATTCGAACTAGTTTTTAGTTCTAGACGCGTTAGTTCGAATTAGCTTAGTTCGAATTAACTAATTCGAACTAAGTTAGTTCGAATTAGCGCTGTAGTGTAGACGTACCCCCTCTGAGGAGAAGTAGCTAACTACATAGAAGGGAGAGGCTCTCCCATCTGGCATAGGAGCATATTCACTTAAGCGCCACAGCTGCATTGATGCACCATTTTTAGTGTAGACCTGCCCTTAGGAATTCTGAACTGGGGCCAGGCAGTTTGTCTCAAACTAGCCCCCCTCCGACTTAAGACCATACAGCCACTCCTCTCTTCCAATGTTCCCTGTAAGCTGAGTACTTGGGCGGCCACCCAGGAGAGATTCAGGTGCCACTCAGATGATTAGCACAATATCCACAGCTGTTCACAGCTGGCAGCACGTGTTTCTACTGGTGGTGCACATGTGTACATGCCTTGGTGCACAGAATGTTTATTCCACCAATGGATGGAAAAAATTAGAAGGAACACTGACTGACTGCATGAATCACCTCCTCTTCCCATTCTTCATTGCGATATCTCCCTGTGATCATTACACCAACAGCTTGCATGGAGAAGCAATCCTGGGAACTGCTCTGATCTATCTTATGCAGCTTTAATAAGTTTTGTCCCTTTTGTGTACAATGGCACCACACATGTATGGTTGCTCATCATTTCTTCTCTCTCGTCCCATCTGACCTGATCCACTCCCTTCCTCCCCACCCTACTGTCCATACTTCTCCATAACTAGGTGCTTTTACTTCTCTCCAAGTATGTCTACACTACAGCATTATTTCTAAATAAAGTGTCTACACACAAAATGCATTTCAAAACAGCATATTTCTATTTTGAAATAGCACGTCCACACTGAGTGGATGTTGAATCACATTTAAGGCTGGTTGTAACCAGTTCCGGCAGGGCATCAGGTCAGAAGTTGCCTTGTGGCCAGGGCGGCCAGCAGGGCACCCTGGGAAGGGCTGGAGGCCCCCTATTTCGAAATAAGCATCTACACAGCGCTTATTTCGAAATTGGCACTATTCCTCATGGAATGAGGTTTACCAATTTCGAAATAAGCCCTCCGCTATTTCAAATTAATTTCGAAATAACGGAATGGCTGTGTAGATGCTAGGAAAGTTATTTTGAAATAACTACTGTTATTTTGAAATAACTTTGCTGTGTAGACATATCCTCCCCTGAACACACTATTCTACCACTAGAATCCCTTCTCTGCTTCACTGGACAGACTGCCCAGCTGCCTGGTCCTTTTCTCCCTCTGCATCTTGGGACATCCTATTGAGCTGTCTCACTGCCTCTATCAGTGGACTTCACTCTCTCTCTCTCTCTCTGCCTGGCACCTTTCCTCCTCCTCATTTGTAATGGTGGACCTAGTAGAGGCAGCTAGGCTGGTCCCACCTCCTTCTTCCCAGCTGCTGCTACACATCACTAGGCTCTCATTTGCAGCAAAGGATCTGGAGGCCTGTAGAAGCAGCTGGTAGCATGGAAAAGAAACAAGAACTACGTGACCAGCCAGTCCTCCAGCAATTGGCCTGGTTTGAGGATGCTTTATAATCGTTAACCCTTGTAGCTACCTCACATGGGATGCTACATTTTATTAACTCCCTTTTACAGATCGGTAAGCACACTTCTACAAAGGTTAAGAGAACTGGCCAGCATGACACAGCTGGTAGTGGGAGAGCTCAAGACAGAATTCAGGAGTCATAGTTGCCCATTTCCAAGATAACCTAATGGTTGCTGATGCCTTGATATAACTTAGATATGAAGTATAGAAGCCTGAGGGAAAAAAAACACCCGTTTTGTTCCCAGTCCAGCTTGCTGAAGGTTTACCTTGAGCACTTGCTTGTCACACTGGAGCTATGATGGGAATCATTTACCACATTACAAGAATGTTATCCTTTAATGCCAGGGGACTGCAAACTTGTAATCAGTGGCAATTTCTCCCCAGTAATTTAATATGCTTACTAACAGCAGCCACACAACTCAGCTATCCCCAGATCCTAGTTATCTGTGTGACGCAGTGGGGATTTAGTGCACTTTTGTAGTCCTGTGTTCACTCTGTGGTTACATTCACTGTTTGCTGTGTTGTGCTGTGTGTGGTTCCTATGGTCCTGGGCACGGCAGTACTGGGGGGATGATTCACTGGAAGTTTATTCAGCCTCTGACACCTGAGGGCCAGACATAGGAGATAACTCCTGCCCAGGAAGGGGAACAAAGGGTAGGCGGGGCTGACACCAGGCTGGGGACTAGGGCCTGGGGGATGGGACAGTCTTGGCTGGGTTAGGATGCGAGAAGGGGCTTAGAGCAGGAAGGGGGTGGGGAGAAGGGCCCGGGACCCCTTCTCCCCGAGCGGAATAATACTGGCTGCTCTTGGTCCCTGTGTTAACATCAATCCTGTGCTACACTTTGTGTGTCTGTGAACCAATAAACCTTCTGTTCTACCTGCTGGCTGAGAGTCACGTCTGGCTGTGGATGGAGGTGCAGGGCTTGGGGACTCCCCCACATTTTACTACAATCTGCATATGAAAAGTAAAGCTGTGACTGGGAGCTCTCTGACAGTAATAGCATAAGTTAAATTGCTTACAATGTTTACGCTTCAGCCTCTCATGTGTTACACACAGATCTGACCTCTAAAGTTTCTAAACATTACTAAGGGTTCAGAGTTATAAATAAACCTTTTAACATAAGTGGCTGGAAATAAAGCTTCTGAGTGATGAAATGAAAGACAGTAGCTTGTATGGGATTTCTGAGCTGCTGCTGCTACCAAAAAAAAAATTCCCAAACATTAATAAACTGAAAACCAGGGAACTCATCATAATGTGAATATCACCCCATTTGCATAAAGATATTCAGCAGATAAATTACACTACATGTTCCACCAATTTGATTGCTTGCCCATATAGTCAACATATCAAACATAAAAATAACATAGTCAAAGAACTGGGAAGGATGCAACATATTTGCTTTGTGGAGGTGGGGGGAGGGTGCTGTATTAACACTCTTGACCTTTCAGTTTAAAATACAGACACAGACAAGGAGTTTAGTAAAATGGAAGGATAGGAGGTTTCATTACCAGCTCCCTTACGGGATTTTAAAGGCAGCTAATAGCATCTTTTGTTTTAAAAAAAAGCAGCAATCAGTGCATAATATGGTATACCCAAAATGATGATCAAATGCCACTTCACAAACATTTTTCACTGCTAAAAAGCTCGCTGTTACAAAGGTACTTACACACACAGTTTAATACCGTGGTCACCAACAGGTCGATCGCGAGGCCTTGGCCAGTCGCTCACGAGGTGTCCTGTCCGCCCCACCCCCCAGAAGCCCTACTACCTACCTCCAGTGAAATGGAGGTAGTGTCGGCTTCCCGGGGATGGACAGAAGTCGCACAGCTTAGCGCCACTTCCGTCGATTCTGGAAGTAGCACTAGCAACTTTGCCGGGTGTACTGCGGGAGGGAGCATCGGCTCCCTGCACCGCAGAGGAGGGGGAGTCAGCCCAGGGGCAGGCGCGCGCGGTGTTTCCCTCTGGGGGTGGGGGAATCCTGGGAGGAGGCAGATACAGGGGACTCTCTGCTTCCACTGGCACCCCACTCCCCAGCCCCCACTCCCCAGCCACAGAACTCTGTCCCCACTCCCCTCCCCACTCCCCGAACTCTGTCCCCACTCCCCTGTCCCCAGCCACAGAACTCTGTCCCCACTCTCCTGTCCCCAGCTACAGAACTCTGTCCCCACTCTCCTGTCCCCAGCCACAGAACTCTGTCCCCACTCTCCTGTCCCCAGCCACAGAACTCTGTCCCCACTCTCCTGTCCCCAGCTACAGAACTCTGTCCCCACTCCCCTCCCCACTCCCCTGTCCCCAGCCACAGAGCTCTGTCCCCATTCCTGTCCCCACTCCCCGAACGCTGTCCCCACTCTCCTGTCCCCAGCTAGGGAGGAGTTTAAATGTCTAGCTCGAGAATGCCGGGGGGTTATCAGGAAGGCGAAAGCACAATTGGAATTGCGACTGGCTAAGGATGTGAAGGGTAACAAGAAAGGTTTCTACAGGCATGTTAACAAGAAGAAGGGGTATGTCTCCACTACAAAGTTAGTTCGAACTAACAGACGCTAGTTCGAACTAACTTTAATAGGCGCTACACTAGCGCTCCGCTAGTTCGAATTTAATTCGAACTAGCGGAGCGCTTAGTTCGAACTAGGAAAACCTCATTTTACGAGGATTAAGCCTAGTTCGAACTAGCTAGTTCGAATTAAGGGCTGTGTAGCCCCTTAATTCGAACTAGTGGGAGGCTAGCCCTCCCCAGCTTTCCCTGGTGGCCACTCTGGCCAACACCAGGGAAACTCGTCTGCCCCCCTCCCGGCCCCGGACCCCTTAAAGGGGCACGGGCTGGCTACGGTGCCCGTGCCAGGTGCAAGCCTGCCAGCACCCAGCCAGCAGACCCTGCACCTGGCACGGCACAGAGCCACCCACCCGATGCCCCCCAGCCCTCCCCCTCTTCCCGGGACCAGGCTGGCAGCTCCCAGGAGCTTGCCCGGGACCGCAAGAGGCGGGCACCCGCCTGGGCTAGTGCGGACATCGTGGACCTCATCCACAATCTCCGCACTAGGCACAGGAAAGTGGACGTCTAGGGCAGGAGAGCTGCCAGCCTGGCCACCCAGGAGCAGGTTTGCATGAAAATCAAGGGGGTCCACTGAGACCCCCGACCCTGAGCCCTGAGCTTACAATGGCCGTACTGGGTCAGACCAAAGGTCCATCTAGCCCAGTAGCCTGTCTGCCGACAGCGGCCAACCCTAGGGACCCTGGAGGGGATGGACCAAAGACAGTGACCAAGCCATTTGTCTCGTGCCATCCCTCTCCAGCCTTCCACAAACCGTGGGCAGGGACACCACTCCTACCCCCTGGCTAATACCACTCCATGGACCCAACCTCCATGACTTGATCTAACTTCTCTTTAAACTCTGTTCTAGTTGTAGCCTTCACAGCCTCCTGCAGCAAGGAGTTCCACAGGTTGACTCTTTGCTTTGTGAAGAACAACTGTCTCTTACTAGTTTGAAGCCTGCTACCCATTCCTTTCCTTTGGTGCCCTTTAGTCCTTCTATTATGGGAACTAATGAAGAACTTTTCTGTATGCACCCTCTCCACCCCACTTGTGCTTTTATAGACCTCTATCATATCCCCCCTCCGTCTCCTCTTTTCTAAGCTGAAAAGTCCCAGTCTCTTTAGCCTCTCTTCATATGGGACCTGTTCCAAACCCCTGATCATTGTAGTTGCCCTCCCCTCTCCCACCCTCTCTCTTCCCCTCTCCCACCTCCTTTTCCCAGTCTCCCCCAGTTTTGTTCAATAAAGAGAGATTCTATTTTTGAACACAATTGTCCTTTATTTTGTACATCAGGAAGGGGGGCTAAGGAGGGGTAAGTGGAAGGAGGTGAGGGAGGAATGGGGTACGAGCCCCCGATGGGGAGGACTGGGCTGGCTCTGCGGGCTTCTGGGGTGGAAGCTCTCCTGCAGCCCCCCAGTTGCCCCCTCTCCCCAGATGGCAGCCTGCGGCAAGTGCAGCCGGGCTGATGGCCGAGTGGTGTGATGTGCCCAGTGTGGGTACTCCGGGCACTCCAAGACAGGACTGCTTTGCAAGCGGGGCACCCCTGAGAACTGTCTGTCCGGGGTGGGGGTCAGGTCCCTTTAAGCGCAGCCCTCGGCTAGACTGAGACAGCATCTCCACGCTCTAAGTCCTCCTCTGATGCCCTGCCGGCACTGCTTCCGGCCATCCTTAAGCCCTGTTCAGGGTCCACTTAATGTGGACATGCTAGTTCGAATTAGCAAAACGCTAATTAAAACTAGTTTTTAGTTCTAGACGCGTTAGTTCAAATTAGCTTAGTTTGAATTAACTAATTCGAACTAAGTTAGTTCGAACTAACTCTGTAGTGTAGACATACCCTACGTGATCAGAGAGGGTGTGCGGCCCCTACTGGATGAAGGAGGTAACCTAGTGACAGGTGATGTGGGGAAAGCTGAAGTACTCAATGCTTTCTTTCCCTCTGTCTTCACGGACAAGGTCGACTCCTGGACTTCTGCGCTACGTGATGCAAGATGGGATGAAGATGGACAGCTCATGGTGGGGAAAGAACAACTTAGAAAAGGAACTACTTAGAAAAGCTAAACGTACACAAATCCATGGGTCCGGACTTAATGCATCCGAGGGTACTGAGGGAGTTGGCAACTGTCATTGAGGAGCCTTTGGCCATTATCTTCGAAAAGTCGTGGAGATCGGGAGAAATCCCAGATGATTGGAAAAAGGCAAATGTAGTGCCCATCTTCAAAAAAGGGAAGAAGGACGATCCAGGGAACTATAGGCCGGTGAGTCTTACCTCGGTTCCTGGAAAAATCATGGAAGGGATCCTTAAGGAATCCATTTTGAGACACTTGGATGAGAGGAAAGTGATCAGGAATAGTCAACATGGATTCACAAAGGGCAAGTCGTGCCTGACCAATCTGATTAGCTTCTATGATGAGGTAACTGGCTCGGCGGACATGGGAAGGTCGGTGGATGTTATATACCTTGACTTTAGCAAGGCTTTTGATACGGTCTCGCACAATATTCTTGCCAGCAAGTTAAGGGAATGTGGATTGGATAAATGGACGGTAAGATGGGTAGAAAGCTGGCTAGAAGGCCGGGCCCAGCGGGTAGTGATCAACGGCTCGATGTCAGGATGGCGGTCGGTTTCTAGTGGAGTGCCCCAAGGTTCGGTTCTAGGACCGGTTTTGTTCAATATCTTTATTAATGATCTGGATGAGGGGATGGATTGCACCCTCAGCAAGTTTGCGGATGACACTAAGCTGGGGGGAGAGGTAGATACGCTGGAGGTCAGGGATAGGGTCCAGAGTGACTTAGACAAATTGGAGGATTGGGCCACAAGAAATCTGATGAGGTTCAACAAGGAGAAGTGCAGAGTCCTGCACTTGGGATGGAAGAATCCCAAGCATAGTTACAAGCTGGGGACCAACCAGCTAAGTAGTAGTTCTGCAGAAAAGGACCTGGGGGTTACAGTGGATGAGAAGCTGGATATGAGTCAACAGTGTGCCCTTGTAGCCAAGAAGGCTAATGGCATATTAGGTTGCATTAAGATGAGCATTGCCAACAGATCCAGAGATGTCATCATTCCCCTTTATTCGGCTTTGGTGAGGCCGCATCTGGAGTATTGTGTCCAGTTCTGTGCCCCCCACTACAAAAAGGATGTGGACGCATTGGAGAGGGTCCAGCGGAGGGTGACCAAAATGATTAGGGGGCTGGAGCATATGACCTATGAGGAGAGGCTGAGGGACTTGGGTCTGTTTAGTCTGCAGAAGCGAAGAGTGAGGGGGGATTTGATAGCAGCCTTCAACTTCCTGAAGGGAGGTTCCAAGGAGGATGGAGAGAGGCTGTTCTCAGTAGTGACAGATGGCAGAACAAGGAGCAATGGTCTCAAGTTACAGTGGGAGAGGTCCAGGTTGGATATTAGGAAAAACTATTTCCCTAGGAGGGTGGTGAAGCACTGGAATGGGTTACCTAGGGAAGTAGTGGAGTCTCCATCCCTAGAGGTGTTTAAGTCCCGGCTTGACAAAGCCCTGGCCGGCTTGATTTAGATGGGGTTGGTCCTGCCTAGAACAGGGGGCTGGACTTGATGACCTTCTGATTACTCTTCCAGGTCTATGATTCTATGATAAGGGGATGGTTTGAGAACACGATCTTGGTAACTAAGGGTATGTCTACACTACCCTCCTAATTCGAACTAGGGTGGTAATGTAGGCATACTGCACTTGCAAATGAAGCCCGGGATTTGAATTTCCCGGGCTTCATTTGCATAAGCTGGGCGCCGCCATTTTTAAATCCCGGCTAGTTCGAACCCCGTGCCGCGCGGCTACACGAAGCTATAATGCTTTTCCTTAGCACAAGGTGTTGGTCAGTTATTGTTCCAGCAATCAAAAAGCTTTTCTTTTCCTCTCATTTGGCGCCAAGGGGCTAAAGGGGCACGGTCTGCAGCCGCTGTCGCTGTTTTCAGTCGGGCGTTGCCATCCGAGTCACTGCACCAAATTGTGGAAGAAAACATTGTCCTCACTCTGCATTTGTAAGCAACAAGTAGCCAGAGGCAGTTTTATTACGAGCTGCAGCAAGGGAAAAACTGGTTCAGACGGGGGGGAGGGGGGAGAAGCCCCCCGAGGCAGATCTTCGACTACAAGCAATTATGAAGCAGTTTATATACTGTCTATTAGATATAATAACAATAACAATTAGTCTCCTTCCCATTACAAACACCAATGGCTAACAGTTATTTAGTTCCACCCAGATGCTCCTTATCTCAAGGTCCCTGCCAGAGTCAGCGTTCTATCCTTATCTCCGTATGGAGGCGAGAGGCGAAGGCAGCGTCTAATTACAGATCTCGCGTTGTCAGGCCACAGACTTAGCCTGACTCTTGCTCTCTTGTTAACAAGACCAAGATGGCTGCTCACAAATTCCCTTATTCCCTTTTCCTGCCTCCACACTCTGTAGCATGGGGCACAGATCACAGCTGGAGGATTCTCTGCATCTTGGGGCCTTCAAAGTGTTTGAAGGCTTCAATATCTGAGATATAGGTGAGAGGATATTCTAAGAGGGGTGGGTGAGATTCTGTGGCCTGCACTGTGCAGGGGGTCAGACTAGATGATCATAATGGTCCCTTCTGACCTTAAAGTCTATGAGTCTATGAGCTATAGAACTCTGTCCCCACTCCCCGAACTCTGTCCCCACTCCCCTGTCCCCACTCCCCAGCCACAGAATTCTGTTCCCCACTCCCCGAACTCTGTCCCCACTCCCCTGTTCCCAGCTACAGAACTCTGTCCCTATTCCTGTCCCCACTGGCACCCTGTCCCCAGCTGCAGAACCCTGTCCTCTGCCCTCCCAGCACCCTGTTCCCTCTCCCCTGCCCCCAGCCGCAGAGCTTTGTCCCCACAAAATGTATAATTATAAATGCTTCATTTTAGATTTAAATAGCATGAATAAAAAACAGACCATTTATTTCATAACTCTAAACATGTTATTTTAATTTTATACATCGCATAATTTAAAAATAAACTGTTTATCAGAGTGTGTAAGTAAGGGCTGCGGATAGCAAATGATGGACAGGAGGATGATAGAGAGGGGCGGGGCTTCAAGAAAGGGGTGGGGCGGTAGATCTTCGCCTGTTCGGAGATTTAAAAAGCGATATTGGGTGTAAAAATGTTGGAGACCACTGGTTTAATATTAAAATTTCCAGTGCCAGGAAAATGATATTTTTCACTGCATATGTAAAGTAGCAAGTGGTAACATTTCAGATCTAATTCCTGGCAATCCTTCCAACATCTCACATATTTAGACTCATGTGAGTCCAAGACCCTGGCTTCTAGGGCTGTTTGCATGGCTGTCCCCAGACATAGGCCCAACATTTTATTGTTTCAATATCCAACTGCTGCATTTCGACCCTCTAAAAGCCTCATAAGAACATAAGAACGGCCATACTGGGTCAGACCAAAGGTCCATCTAGCCCAGTATCCTGTCTGCCAACAGTGCCCAGCACCAGGTGCCCCAGAGACGGTGGACCAAAGACAATGATCAAGCGATTTGTCTCCTGCCATCCCTCTCCAGCCTCTGACAAACAGAGGCCAAGGACACCATTTTATCCCCTGGCTAATAGCCTTTTATGGACCTAACCTCCATGAAATTATCTAGCTTCTCTTTAAACTCTATTATAGTCCTAGCCTTCACAGCCTCCTCTGGCAAGGAGTTCCACAGGTTGACTACACGCTGTGTGAAAAAGAACTTTCTTTTATTAGTTTTAAACCTGCTACCCATTAATTTCATTTGGTGTCCTCTAGTTCTTCTATTTAGGGAACTAATAAATAACTTTTCTTTATCGGCCCTCTCCACACCACTCATGATTTTATAAACCTCTATCATATCCCCCCTCAGTCTCCTCTTTTCTAAACTGAAAAGTCCCAGTCGCTTTAACCTCTCCTCATATGGGACCCGTTCCAAACCCCTAATCATTTTAGTTGCCCTTTTCTGAACCCTTTCCAAGGCCAAAATATCTTTTTTGAGGTGAGGAGACCACATCTGTACACAGTATTCAAGATGTGGGCGTACCATAGTTTTATACAGGGGCAGTAAGATATTCTGGGTCTTATTTTCTATCCCTTTCCTAATAATTCCTAGCATCCTATTTGCCTTTTTGACCGCCGCTGCACACTGTGTGGAAGTTTTCAGAGAACTGTCCACGATAACTCCAAGATCTCTTTCCTGATTTGTCGTAGCCAAATTAGCCCCCATCACACTGTACGTATAGTTGGGGTTATTTTTCCTGATGTGCATTACTTTACACTTATCCTCAAAGGATAAATGCTACACAAGCACTGGAGTCAAATCCATGCATTTTGATTGGCATTCCTAAATGAAATCCTTTTGATTTTACTTCAAGATAAGCATTTAAATACACTCATAAGGCCCAATCTTGAAGCCTTTACTCAACCCTTAGTTAAAGAATCATCCCTACATACACAGAGACATGATTATCAGCAGAAACTGAACCTGTGAGCACCAGTATCAAGAAAATAGGCCTCACCCACTCGACCTAGGGGGGAACTCTTTTAGCTGTAAGGGCTTGTCTACATGGGGAAAGTGACGGGAATAACTATTGTGGAATAGCTACCCATGTGGACACATTTATTCTGCAATAAGGCTGTGTCTACATTGGCGCGATCTTGTGCAAAAGCAATTGCTTTTGCGCCAAAACTTGCTGCCTGTCTACACTGGCGGGGAGTTCTTGTGCAAGAACACTGATGTTCTAATGTGTGAAATCAGTACATCTTGCGCAAGAACTATAATGCTCCCACTCAGGAATAAGCCCTTTTGTGCAACTGTTCTTGCGCAAGAGGCCAGTGTTGACAGACAACATGAATTTCTTGCGCAAGAAAGCCCTGTGGTTAAAATGGCCATCAGAGCTTTCTTGCGCAAAGGCACATGCCAGTGTAGATGCTCTCTTCTGGAAGAGTTTTTGCACAAGAACTCTTCCGCAAAAGAGTTCCTGCACAAAATCATGCCAGTGTAGACGTAGCCTAAGAGGCTACATCTAGACTGGCATGATTTTCCGGAAATGCTTTTAACGGAAAAGGTTTCCCGTTAAAAGTATTTCCGGAAAAGCGCATCTAGATTGGTCCCGGAGTTATCGTTATAACGATGCGCTTTTGTGCAAAATCAGAAGCCCAGAACCATTTTGAAGAGGGCAAAGGCCACCAGACCTTTCCGGGGGCGGGGCCGGAGCGCCGTTCAGACACGTGCTTAAAGGGGTCTCTCCGGACAGCCGTTTGTCTCCTGCTCCGTGCGTTAGGACCTCTGGCAGGGACTGACACCCTTAGCAGGTTTGGTGGTTGCCCTCTACCTTTTGGGGACACCACCCTTTGGCCCCCAACTGCTTTTTCCTGCATTTTCATTCTTCTGCCCTGCCCTGTCTGCCATGGAGCCGTGGGTGGCCATGTGCCTGCTCTGGCCCCTGTCGGCCATTTTGGAGTGCCTGCAGCTGGTGCTCCAGGCTGGTGCCCTCGTGTTCCATGACCAGGAGGCGCAGATCACTTTGGACTCCCTCACCAGGGAGGCCATGGCGGCCCTGTGGCATCAGCACCCCACCGCGGAGAGGCCGCTATGGAGACTGGACACCAGTACGGACTGGTGGGACCGGCTGGTCCTGGGGCAATGGGGCGACCAGCAATGGCTCCGGAATTTCCGCATGAGAAAGCGGACGTTCCTGGAGCTGTGCGCCTGGCTCACCCCTGCGCTCCAGAGAGCCACCACCCGGCTGTGGGCACCCATCCCCGTTGACAAGAGGGTCGCCATCGCGCTGTGGAAGCTGGCCACCCTGGACAGCTACCGATCGGTGGCACAGCAATTCGGGGTGGGCAGGTCCACCGTGGGTGTTGTCGTGATGGAGGTAAGCCCCAGGGGGAGTGGGGTGGGGGGAGGGTTCTGCACTCCATGCCCAGGGGCAGCCAAGACTCCAGGCTGGGTTACCCAGAGGTTTGGGCCGTCCCTCCCTTGCACAGGCCTGCTGGTGGTGGGGGGGGGGGCATGGGGCGAGGGGGGCCCTGGTGTGTGTGTGTGTGTGTGTGTGTGTGCGTGAGGACAGAGGGAATCACGGGGGGGGGGCCCAAGGGAGCGCACACTCACCCTGCCTTATGTGATGTGTTCCCTTGTATTTCTCTGCACCCTTCTGCAGGTCGTCCATGCCATCAACGACATCCTGCTCCCAAGAGTCATCCGCCTGCGCGACGTGGATGATACCATGGCCGGCTTCGCTGCCCTCGGGTTCCCAAACTGCAGGGGAGCCCTGGATGCAACCCACATCCCCGTCCGGGCCCCAGAGCATCGAGCAGCCCATTTCATGAACAGGAAGGGGTACTGCTCCATTGTTCTCCAGGCCCTCGTGGACCACCGGGGCCGCTTCCTGGACATCTACGGGGGCTGGTCCGGCAGGGCACATGACACCCGCATCCTCCGCAACTCCGGACTCTTTTGCAGGTTGGAGGCGGGCACCTACTTCCCCCGGCGGGAGTTGACTGTCGGGGATGTGCCTATGCCCATCTGCGTCATTGGGGACGCGGCCTACCCCCTGCTGCCCTGGCTAATGCAGCCCTACACGGGGCAGCTGGACCAGAACCGGGCCCGGTTCAACGACCGCCTCAACCGGGCCCGAAATCAGGTGGAGCTCGCCTTCGGACGCTTGAAAGCCCACTTCCGTTGTTTGCTCACCCGTCTCGAGATGGGTGAGCGGAATGCAACGGAGGTACTGGCCGCGTGCTGCGTGCTCCACAACATTGTGGAGCGCAGTGGGGAGGCCTTTCTCCCTGCATGGATGGCAGCCGAGGCACAGACGTTCGACCAGCCCCACACAGCTGCCGCCCGCCAGGCGCACCAGGATGGGGTGCGCATCAGAGAGGCCCTGACGGACATGTTCGCACAAGCCCCGTAGGGTATGTCTACACTACCTTCCTAGTTCGAACTAGGAGGGTAATGTTGGCATACCGCACTTGCAAATGAAGCCCGGGATTTGAATTTCCCGGGCTTCATTTGCATAAGCGGGGAGCCGCCATTTTTAAATCCCCGCTGGTTCGAACCCCGTGCAGCACGGCTACACGGGGCTCGAACTAAGTAGTTCGGACTAGGATTCCTATTCCGAACTACCGGTACACCTCGACGGCGGCTCCCCGCTTATGCAAATGAAGCCCAGGAAATTCAAATCCCGGGCTTCATTTGCAAGTGCGGTATGCCTACATTACCCTCCTAGTTCGAACTAGCTGGGTAGTGTAGACATACCCATAGTAGGGTCGCCTGGGTCTCCCCATACGACTCCCTCCCATCCCCTCCCCTTACCCCCCCGCCCATTGTAAAGCATCGGTTCCAAGCACATCGGCCGTCATCGTGAAAGCTAGTTCGGGTTTTTCTTTTAGTTTAAGCTAGGGTTTAGGCCATCATCGCCTGTCCCGAAGAACAGGAAGAGGATTCGTGGTTCGTGTGGAAGGCTTGAGTCAGCGTACCCGATTCCAGTCGTCTTCGAGGGATCTCCTGGCTGTTCCTCTTCCGAGGCCCGGAAGGACCAAAGGACTGAGGCTGCCAGCAACACTACAATCGTCCCCTGCGTCTAGACTATGTTACATATTCTTTTGTGTGCGTCTTTTAACCTTTCTTGCTTGTTTGTTATCTATGTTAATATAGTTGTGGTTTAAATTTTACTTAAAAGTTGTCTATTTATTGATGCGCCACAAACCAATGACCAATTAAAGGGACGACCGGTGATAGATATAGAATTTGGTGTCCGCATTTTGTAATCCTCTTAAATTTAGGTGGCTAATTGGCATCTCAAATCATTTCTTACAGTTACCTCGAGTAACACAATAACCAACACAAGAATCAACTGAAAAATTGTCTATTTTTATTTACAAGGGGGAGGGGGAGGAGGAGGAGACCTTCAACATGGACAGGGAGGGGGAGGAGCTACTCCTGGGAGGGGTGGCCCCTGCGAGCGCTCCTGCGGAGGCGGACCTGGACATGTGGGGCAGGTCGCATCGGGGAGGTGGGCAGGAGGAGGGAGCATTTCAGGGGTGGCAGGAGGAGGGGGCATTTGAGGGGCAGGAGGGGGCATGGGCAGTGCTAGGGGAGGGATGGTGGGGGCATGGGGTAAGGCCATGCCATAGTGAATAGCGTGTGCTATGTGCGCTGTGAGGGTGGCCATGGAGTCGGCCATGCGCGTGCACTGGGCCTGGAAGGCGGCCCAGGCCTCCTGGCGCCATTGCAGGTCCCCTGGACGCGCTCGCAAATGGAGCCCTCTATTCCCTGGACATGCCGGCGAAGGAGCTGGTCCTGGTGGCGGAGCCTGTGCCTGCGTGGTTGGGCAGCTGGGGGTGCTGCTGCTGCCGGACTGGAGGGTCCCTGGCTTGTGCTCAGTCCCGCTGCAGGGAAGAGAAGAAAGGATGGGTCAGTCAGGCAGGCCGGCCACTGACCCCACACCTCATGCCCTCCACCCAAGCCCAGGTGACACCACAGTAGTGTGGCTTGGGCCCACTCGGTTACCCCCCACCCCCCTGTATTGTATGTTTGCAAGGAGGACTGCCCCGGAGTAGGGTCCTCCTCCAGTATTGTAAGCACCGGTCTGTGTCCTGGCCCCGTGGAGGGCGGGAGGGCGCTTGTGTTGTGTTAACCTGTGGGACTCCCTGCCGGGGGAGGCTGTGAGGCCTTGGGCTAATCACTGGTGTTTGACAGGGAGCGAGATGCATCCCCACACAGTGCCTGGGAGCACATCTGGCAGACGTGGTCTGGGCTCTCAGATCCCCATCACGTGGGATATCGCCTGGACGGAACCAGAAGAGTGACTGGGGAGTGTCCCATCCTTGCAGCAAAACTCAGGCGGTCCTGCTGAAATGTGTGTGAGCAGCACGGTCCCAGGCGTGCCCTGCAGCTGCCTGCTGCAGCCACGTGCTGCTCGGTCACCAGGCTGCACGTGGTTGCACGTGCTGCTTGCTGCCTAATGCTACGCAGCGTGCAGCTCATGTGGCCTGAGTGACGTGCTCTCCCCCCACCCCCCGCCCTTGTGAGTGCAAAGTGCAAGACTCACCAGTGGATCCTTCCCCGGCCTCGGAGGGGCTGCTGGAGGGGGCCTGCTGGGTCACGATGCTGGCCTCCTCCTCTGAAGCGCTGCTTTCTCCTTCCCCCGCCTTGGTGGTCCGGGTGATGGTGGGGCGCTCGCAGGTGTCCACGGACATGTCCGGGGCTTGCGGGTCTGGCTGGCCCAGGATGGAGTGCAGCTGGTCGTAGTGGGGGCAGGTGTCTGGTCCTGCCCCCCTGCCCTCACTGGCCCGCACGTAGCCCAGGCGCAGCTCCTTTACCTTCACCCAGACCTGGTCTAGGTTCCGGGCAGGATGTCCGTGCCGGGCTAGTGCCTGGGCCATGCGGTCATAGATGTCGGCGTTGCGGCGCTTGGACCTTGTGTCATGGAGGCCTTCCTCCTCCTGCCAGAGGTCCAGGAGGGTCTCCAGCTCCCTGGGGGACCACGAGGGAGCCTGTCGTTTGCGACCCCTGGGGGCCTCCTGCGCTGGGGGTGCAGGTGGCTCAGCGCCCGGAGCTGCCATGCTGGCTGTAAGGTGGCTGCTGGGCACGGCAGGGGCACCGTGGCAGACCTCAGGCCAGAGGTCTGAGGCACGCTCCTGCCACGTGCGCTCAGCAGCCTGCGACTGCTTTAAGAGCTCGGGTTACCAGGAAGTCCAGGGCTCCTACGGGGTCTCCCAGCGTCCAAGCCGCTTTTTTCCGTTTAGCCTGCTTTTGCGCAAAAGCGTTAGCTAGCTGTCTACACTGGCCCTTTTGCGCAACAGTTTTTTGCAAAAAGGACTTTTGCCCGAACGGGAGCGGCAAAGCTTTTCCGGAAAAGTGGCTGATTTCGGACAGTAGATCGTCAGTGCTTTTGCGGAAAATCAAGTGGCCAGTGTAGACAGCTGGCAAGTTTTTCCGGAAATGCACCTGCTTTTCCGGAAAAAGTGGCCAGTCTAGACACAGCCAGAGTGTTTCCACAGGGAACTATGACAGAACAGATTATTCTGCAACAGCTCTTCTGGTCAATTTTGCTGTGTTGGCAAGCCCTGAGTAGCATGGTGTTATTGTCACCAGTTGCTAGAGCAGTAATGGGCAACATAGGCTACTCAGTGGGCCACTCATGCGGCCCTACATCTCAGCAGGCCGCAAGATTGTCATAACCAAGACTGTCTCCCCTGACAGGGTAATTTTGCTAACTGCACTTCTATACTTAAAATTTGCAGGGTGAGTCGACTGATGCAGAGGGAGCACATGGTTCTCACAAAGTTATGTGTAATTGTGACGGGGCGGATATGCCCTGCACCGAAGGGGGAGGGGGGGGGCGAGCTAAGATTCTGTGGGCAGAGGAAGTCCCGCCCTTCTTCCCAGACTGGGCATGCTCCAACTGCTGGAGCGGTATAAAAGCCAAGGGAGCAGCTCAGTCTGGGTGGACTGATGGCTGAGAAAAAACACAGGATGGAGTGCCTGAGCAGCTGCAGCCTCAGTGACAGCCCCAACAGCAGGGATGGTAGGAAGTGGCCCAGGGTGGAGGTTTGTCCCTCCGGGAGCTCAGTGCATTTTGGTGGGACATACCACTGAGCAGGCAGTGTAAGTGTCCACTGCCAACAGGACCCTGGGTTGGGACTTGGAGGAGTGGGAGGGCCTGGGTCCCCCTACCTCCCTGTCCCACAACACTCGCTCACCTGATAGCCAGGGGAGACTCTCCAGAGGTGTAGGTCTCCAGGCCAGAAAGCCAGAGGGACACCACATGCCTTTTTGGACTAGGCCTGCAGGGCCATATATACCCTAAAGGAAGGAACAGTGCTTTTTGGGACTATGCCTACCCAGCCATATTACCCCTGAGAGAAGGGACAGTACTTTTGGGCTAGGCATGTGGACCACATTTACCCTGAAGTGAGGGCACAGGACTTTGGGACCAGGCCCATTTGGCCGTATTTACTGTAGAAGGAGGGAATGGTATTTTAGGGACCACATGCCCCTTTAGGAAAGGGGCAATCAATCTGGCCTGTGGGGGACCCCCTTGGACTATCACAGGGCAGCCCCCCTACATGAATCAACATGCACCTCACTTCACATGTCCTTGGTTAACATGTGTGTCACTTTAATAATTCTGGTAGGAAACAACAACCTGGATGGAAACCAGTGGAATCTTGTAACTCTGTGCATCAGCAATGGTAAACAATATGTCTCAAGGGACACATAGAACCCTGATTGGCTGCATGTGGCCCTGTAGCCCAGTAGGGCTCCGGGAGGGGCTCCTTCCCCTCTGGGTCAGTAGGGGCCCACGCTGCTGCATTCCAGAGAAGGAGGAGCAGGGTGTGGCTGCTGCTCCTCTCCTGTGCTCCGGAGCACTCTTCCCTCCCTCTCTCCCCTGCCCTGGCTGCTCCTGCTCGGAGCCTTCCCTGACCAGCCCTCTCCTATGGCTGCCTGCCTGCTGTTGCTGGGCCTCTCCCTCCCTGGACTGCTGCCCCCACCCACAGCTTGCTGCTGTTTGGGGGTGGGGTATGACAGCCTCCCACCTAGAGGGAGAGGTGAAGAGGACCCACCACCCAGAGGTCCTTCTCCAGCTGGCTGCTACAACACCTGTGCCCTGTCAAGGAGGAGAAAGAGGCCCACCACTGGGACTTGTGGAGGGGGTTTGTTCTCTGGGACTGAGACTTTAACACCTGTGCTCTTGGGGTGGTGGTAAATTGAGTCTTTGTGTGTGGGGCTGTGGGAGAGGCACAGAGCCCTCCTCCCAGTCCAGCTGCCACCCCCCCAGTACCACCACCCCCATTACCCCCTCAATACATGGACTTCTTTGCCCCTTGATGGGGCTTGCTGCTCTGCCTGATTAAGAACTGGGACTGCCTCCCTGCAGCAGTGGGTGAGGGTCTGAGCCCCCACAACTGCTTGTGGGTGTGTTCACCTCCCTTAGTCTTGGGCCCCCCCCAGCTACATTTGGCTGGGGGGCCTCCCTTACCCCTGCTTACCTCGCCTTGCCCTTCTGGACCACAGCAGTTTGCCTCCTTCCCTACTGCCTGCCCCACCCTGCTAGCCCAGTTTTTCTCCCTCCCTGCCTGAGTTTGCTCACCTGCCCCACCCAGGCCCAGAGTCTGTTTGTTGCCTGTCCCACCCAAGCTCTGCACAGTTCCCTTGCCCGCCACGCCCCGGGTTAGTCTGCTGGTAGTGTGTGCCCCGCCCTCCCAGCTGCTGCTCTGCCCTGCCCCACCCATTGCTCACCCAGCGTTATTCCTTCCCCCAGCCTCCCAGTAGCCCTTTGTTGCTGCCCAGTGCACCCGGCCCCCACCCTGAGCACTTGTGCCCCCCCCCGTACACTGTACTCCCCTTGATGGCCACATAGTTCCCCCTGTACCCCAGTGCAGCCCAAGGAGCTGGTCCCTGCCCTGCACCCGCTACCAAGTCCCCTGCCACATCCCACCAGCGCCCTCCTCCTGTGTCTCCAGCCTTGCAGGGAGGAGTGGTTGCTGGCTCCTTGGTTATCCATCTGTCCCCTGCCTCTGCTAGCGCCCTCCCTCTCTACAAACAGTTCAGCAGGAGGGAGCTGTTGCTTTCCCCACACCCCTCCCTCTGCTGCAGTCTCACAGAGAGGAGTGGCTGCTAGTTCCCCCTTCCTCAGTTTCCCACCAGCACCCTTCCTCCACTAGCACCCTCCCTCCCTGACAACAACTTAGCGGGAGGTAGTGGTTGCCTCACCCCCGATCACAACCCTCCCCGCCCTGCCCCCCCCCATGCCCTCTTCCTCCATGTTCAGCCAGCGGGGGTGGCTGCCGCTCTCTTCCCTCCATTGTCCTCTCCCCCCACAAGCCCAGTGCCCTCCTCCCCAACCTTTGCTCTAGCCGAGAGGAGTTGCTGATACCCCCCCCCCCCCCCCCCCAATTGAGCACCCTCCTTCCCTGCCTTTATCCCAGCTGGGAGGAGTGGTTGGCTTGTTCTCCTCCCCTCAATCCTTCCCCTCCCCTGCCCGCTGAGTGGTGGGGAGGGAGAACTAACCTTTATCCCCCACTTACCTGCTACCTGAGCCCCCTCCAACCCTTCCCTCAGGATGGAGGAGGCTCCTCTCCCTACCCACGATGACACTAACCCCACAGACCACCACCACCACCACGGACCCTGCAGATGGCTGTGGCTGACCTCCCAGCTCCCAACATAAGCCACATTTCCTTTCTTGTTGTCACCACTCAGATGTTATCCCCTCTCTGATGTTATCACCACTAATACACAAACCAGCAAGCATTTGATAAGAGCCATATTAACTTCAAACTACATTTGGAAAACAAAAACACGTACAGGCCAAGAAGAATTAATGCCAAATAACTGAAACTCTTACAAAAACAAAGACTCACAGACATGTTACCCAGAATTAAAATGATTCACTTTGATTTTTTATCTTGTGTTAGCTTTGTTTTTATCAGATGAGCATTTCCCCTTGTTTGTAACCCAAATGACATAATACTGCATCACTGTAGTGCCTGCAAATGAAACAGTATATTTTGAATTAATTTCATTGGGCAAGATCTGAGAAATGCAAAGTGGTAAAAAACTGCATTAATAAGTAATTTGTGAAACAACTAGAAGTGCAGAACTTCCTCATATTGCCCACTCATCTGGGTCTCACCTGACCTAGGGAGGTGACAGATAAGAAGATAGAAGGCAATTCATGCCTAATAAATCCCAAGTGTCTGCCAATGAGGGTGCCAATTAATGTTAACTATGATAGGGTGACACTTTGTTACGGACACCTGCCCATAAGGAACAGCATTGCAAGCAACAATTCTTTCCAGGTAGGTCCCAAACAAGGCATCAAACACCTTTCAGTGATTTTCCAACTGTGAATGGATTTGAAATATTGACTTTGTGTATGTCTACACTGAAAAACAAACTTTCACACAGTGAGTCTTGGGCAGGCTCCTCCTACCTGGCTAAAAATAGCAACATAGATATTCCCACCCAGACTGGAGCCTGAGCTCTGAGCAGGGGTACCAACAGACTTGCTAGACCTCTGGACAAGGTGGGGATGGATGGGTCCCAGAAGGGGTGGGGTGGGCTGGCGGCAGCCAACCCTCAGCACCACCTAGAGCATGCTATGCTGCAGCCCTTCCCTGCCAACCAGCCCTCAGAGCCACCCAGAGCAGGGGTGGCCAACCCGTTAGAGATGAAGAGCCAAAGTAGTGGTGAATAGAGTGTGAAGAGTCATGTACCGGGGGCGGGGGAGGAGTTGTTGAGCAAAAAAAAAAAAAACATGCTGGGGGAAAATAGGTGCTTGTACACCGTTCCAGGGCATACCATCACAAAAAAAGCACTGGGAAGGGGTGGGAGGTGCAAGCTCTGGGAGGGAATTTGGGTGCAGGAGGAAGTAGAGAAGAGGATGCTGGCTCAGGGAGGAGGCTCCAGGCTGGGGAGGGTTGGGGTCAGGTGGAAGGTTGGGGTGCTGAGCAAACCACAGGCTTGTGGCTGTGAGGGTGCAGGAGTTTGGGCTGGGATGCATGAGGGGCTCAGGGCAGGGAGTCTGGGAGTATGATAGGCTCAGGACACAGATTTATGATGTGTGGATGGTGGAGGAACATTGGGGCAGAAGACTGAGGATGTGGGGATGCAGGAATTTGGGGATGTGAGAGGCTCAGGACAGGGGGTTCCAGTGTATGATAGGCTCAGGTCTGGGGGGCTGCAGGAGTGTCATGATGCTGCAGCCAGATGGGGGCTTGGCCCCAATGGGGGGCTTGTTGGCCAGGCTTCATTTCAAATAAAATATTATCTCAAACACACGGGCTATGTCTACACTGGCGTGTTCTTGCGCAACTACCGTTTTGTGCAAGAGTTCTTGCGTTAATGTACTTGTGCAAGAGAGCACCTACATTGGTCACGGCACATCGTCAGAACCATGCGCTTTTGCGCAAGAGAGCATCTACATTGGCGGGACGCTCTTGCACAAAAGCATGAGCCCGGAACCACTTTGGAGAGGGCAAAAGGGCACCAGGACTTTCTGGGGGCGGGGGCTGGAGCTCCTTTGAGACACGTGCTTAAAGGGATCTCCCTGGACAGCCATTTTTCTCCTGCTGCCAGCTTCAGGGCCTCTTGCAGGGACTGACAGCCATAGCAGTTCTACTTGTGGTTACCCTCTCTGGGTACATCTACACTACAGAGTTAGTTCAAACTAACTTAGTTCGAATTAGTTAATTCGAACTAAGCTAATTCGAACTAACGCGTCTAGAACTAAAAACTAGTTGGAATTAGCGTTTTACTAATTCGAACTAGCAAGTCCACATTGAGTGGACCCTGAGCAGGGCTTAAGGATGGCCGGAAGCAGTGCCGGCAGGGCATCAGAGGAGGACTTAGAGCGTGGAGCTGCTGTCTCAGGCTAGCCGAGGGCTGCGCTTAAAGGGTCCCGACCCCCACCCCGGACAGACAGTTCTCAGGGATGCCCCGCTTGCAAAGCAGTCCTGGCTTGGAGTGCCCAGACTACCCACACTGGGCACATCACAGCACTCGGCCATCAGACCGGCTGCACTTGCCGCAGGCTGCCATCTGGGGAGAGGGGGCAATCGGGGGGCTGCAGGAGAGCTTCCACCCCCAGAAGCCCGCAGAGCCAGCCCAGTCCTCCCCATCAGGGGCTTGTACCCCATTCCTCCCTCACCTCCTTCCACTTACCCTTCCCTAGCCCCCCTTCCTGATGTACAAAATAAAGATAACGTTTCTTCCAACATTGACTCTGTCTTTATTGAACAAAACTGGGGGAGACTGGGAAAAGGAGGTGGGAGAGGGGAAGAGAAAGGTTGGGAGAGGGGAGGGCAACTAACATGATCAGGGGTTGGGAACAGGTCCCAGATGAAGAGAGGCTACAGAGACTGGGACTGTTCAGCTTAGAAAAGAGGAGACGGAGGGGGGACAGGATCGAGGTCTCTAAAAGCAGGAGCTGGGTGGAGAGGGTGCATTCAGAAAAGTTCTTCATTAGTTCCCATAAAGAAGGACTAGAGGACACCAAAGGAAAGGAATGGGTAGCAGGCTTCAAACTAGTAAGAGAAAGTAGTTCTTCCCAAAGTAAATAGTTAACCTGTGGAACTCCTTGCTGCAGGAGGCTGTGAAGGCTACAACTAGAACAGAGTTTAAAGGGAAGTGAGATCATGGAGGTTGGGTCCATGGAGTAGTCTTAGCCAGGGGGTAGGAGTGGTGTCCCTGCCCAAGGTTTGTGGAAGGCTGGAGAGGGATGGCACGAGACAAATGGCTTGGTCACTGTCTTCGGTCCATCCCCTCCAGGGTCCCTAGGATTGGCCGCTGTCGGCAGACAGGCTACTGGGCTAGATGGACCTTTGGTCTGACCCAGGATGGCCATTGTAAGCTCAGGGCTCAGGGTCGGGGGTCTCAGTGGACCCCCTTGATTTTCATGCACACCTGCTCCTGGGTGGCCAGGCTGGCAGCTCTCCTGCCCTAGCCGGCCACTTTCCTGTGCCTAGTGCGGAGATCGTGGACGAGGTCCACGATGTCTGCACTAGCCCAGGAAGGTGCCCACCTCTTGCGGTCCAGGGCAAGCTCCCGGGAGCCGCCAGCCTGGTCCCGGGAAGAGGGGGAGGGCTGGGGGGCATCGGGTGGCTGGCTCGAGCCATGCCAGGTGCAGGGTCTGCTGGCTGGGTGCTGGCAGGCTTGCACCTGGCACGGGCACCGTAGCCAGCCCGTGCCCCTTTAAGGCAATAGAGTTTCCCTGGTGTTGGCCAGAGTGGCCACCAGGGAAAGCTGGGGAGGGCTAGCCTCCCACTAGTTCGAATTAAGGGGCTACACACCCCTTAATTCGAACTAGTAAGTTCGAACTAGGCTTAATCCTCGTAAAATGAGGTTTTCCTAGTTCGAACTAAGCGCTCCGCTAGTTCAATTCAAATTCGAACTAGCGGAGCGCTAGTGTAGCGGCTATGAATGTTAGTTCAAACTAACGTCCGTTAGTTCGAACTAACATTGTAGTGTAGACATACCCTCCCTTATTGGACACCACAGCTTTGAGCCCTAGTGCCTTTTCTGCATCGTGCCTTCACCTTGCTGTGCCATGGAGCCAGGGGTGGCCCTGTGCCTGCTCTGGCCCCACACAGCCATCTTGGAGTGCCTGCAGCTGCTGCTCCATGCTGCTGCACTGCTCCTCCAGGACCTCGAGACAGAGCTCAAGCTGGACTCCCTCACCACAGATGTGCTGGCGGCCCTGGGGCATCCCCACCCCACCATGCAGAGGCATGTTTGGAGACTGGACACCAGCACCGACTGGTGGGACCGGCTGGTCCTGGGGCAATGGGGCGACCAGCAATGGCTCCGGAATTTCCTCATGAGAAAGCTGACGTTCCTGGAGCTGTGTGCCTGGCTCGCCCCTGCGCTCCAGAGAGCCACCACCCGGCTGTGGGCACCCATCCCCGTTGACAAGAGGGTCGCCATCGCGCTGTGGAAGCTGGCCACCCTGGACAGCTACCGCTCGGTGGCACAGCAATTCGGGGTGGGCAGGTCCACCGTGGGTGCTGTCATCATGCAGGTAAGTCCTGGGGGCGGGGGGGTGGGGGTGTGCTGCACTCCCTGCCCAGGGGAAGGGAAGACTCACGGCCGGGGGGGGGGGGGGGGGGGAGTGAGGGATGCCCCGTCACTCAGGGGTTTGTGCCATCCCTCCCTCACACAGGCCTGCTGGTATGGGGGCGGGGGGGGAGGGCTGTGGGGCAAAGGGGCCTTGCTGTGTTTGGGGACAGAGAGTATCACAGGGGAGTGGGCACCCCCCAAGGGAGCATGCACTCACCCTACCTCATTTGGTGCATTCCCTATGTTTCTGTGCACCCTTCTGCAGGTTGTCCACGCCATCAATGACGTCCTGCTCCAGCGAGTCATCTGCCTTGTGAACAGGGTGGCTGCAAACAGGAGGGAGTTTTGAGAGGGGATCTTCTGGTGAAGGAGAGGGCGATTTACAGCACTTTGTGGTAAGTGGCTGTCTGGAGTGTGGGGGTGTTTGTGTTCAGGGGTTCTGGGCTTGTGTTTGTCTGTGTTTGTTTGGAGTTTAGAGTGCTGAGCTGTGTGTTTGTTTTCTTTGAAAGGCCCTGTGCTCAGGCTGCTGGTTGGAAGCTGTGAGCCTTGATTAGGGTTTGAAATCTCAAACTTGCTGCTCATTGGTCGAGCTGTAGCTGGAGGGAGGAACTTTCAGGGAGGCAAGAGCTTATAAAGCCTGCTATTAAGTGACCAGGGTGGCTGCAAACAGGAGGGAGTTTTGAGAGGGAGGTTAGAGGGTGCTCGTGACTTCTGACCTTCTTTAAACATAACTCTTAGAATAATCTATATTCCAGACATTTAAAAAGTCCAGTTACTTGTGGGGGGGGTATTTGCTGTGTGCTGAGCTTGTGTTTGTCTGTTTGGTTTGTTTATTTGTTTGAAGGAGCGTGTGCTGTAGCCAGCAGCTGAAAGCTGTGAGCTTCTAAAGGTATGAAATCTAGAAGCCTCTGTTAATTGGCTGAGCCTTAGTCAGGGGGTGGGGCTACCAGGGCTTTATAAAGCTGAGAGTTAGCAACCAGGGAGCTTGTGAACAGGAACAGCTAACAGGGAGTTTAGAGGGGGAGGTTAGTGGGTGCTAGTGACTTCTGACCTTCTTTAAACATAACTCTTAGAATAATCCATATTCCAGAGGTGTAAAAAGAATCCCAGTTTATACTTAAACTTATTCATTAGAAAAATGCAGACAGAAGCCCAGCAGCAGAGTGGGGGCTATCCTGTTTATTGCATCGAGTGTAACATGTATGATTACCTGCCCTGTGGGCGGGTGGCGTATGTGTGCACCCATTGCAAGGAGCTCCTGACCCTCAGAGACTGAGTTTGGGCTTTGGAGACCAGGGTGGCTGAACTGGAGGAGCTAAGGGAGGTAGAGAGCTATGTTGATGAGACTTTCCGGGACACTGTAGAACTGTCCCACCTCCAGTCTGAGAGCCCCAGTGCTCTTAAGGAGGATGAAAGTCTCAAGGGAACAGAGCATTCAATGGGAGCAGAGGGAAACCATCCCGTAGTTGGGACCCTCCTCCCAGAGGATGTTGCGGTATCCTCTTGCACTGAAGATACCTCTGAGGGGGAGGGAATGCCAGTTAGGAAGAGGCAGGTGTTAGTAGTGGGTGATTCGATCGTTAGAAACATAGATAGTTGGGTTTGTGATGACCGGGAGAACCGTATGGTCACTTGCCTGCCTGGTGCGAAGGTTGCGGATCTCTTGAGGCATCTAGATAGACTTATGTGTAGTGCTGGGGAGGAGCCGGTGGTCGTGGTACATGTCGGTACCAATGACATAGGGAAGGGTAGGAGAGATGTCCTGGAGGCCAAATTTAGGTTGCTAGGAAAGAGACTGAAATCCAGGACCTCTATGGTGGCATTCTCGGAAATGCTTCCAGTTCCACGCGCAGGGCCGGGTAGGCAGGCAGAGCTTCAGAGTCTCAATGCGTGGATGAGATGATGGTGTAGGGAGGAGGGGTTTGGATTTTTTAGGAACTGGGGACACTTTTGGGAGAGGGGGAGCCTATACAGGAAGGATGGGCTTCACCTAAACCAGGGTGGAACCAGACTGCTGGCACTCAACATTAAAAAGGCCGTAGAGCAGTTTTTAAACTAAGAGATGGGGGAAAGCCGATTGGTGCGGAGATGCACGTAAATCGGAGGGAGACTTCTCTTAGAGGAGAATCCATTGATAGAAATTCTCTAGGCTGTAGTCAGAAAGAGGAGGAGAGAGGACAAACAAGGGGCCAGAGCAGACAAACAACCACATACAAAGGAATCCAATGCATCAGGGAAGGGCAGACAAATAAGCAGTGGTAAATTTTTAAAGTGCTTCTACACAAATGCTAGAAGTTTGACTAATAAGATGGGTGAACTAGAGTATCTCGTATTAAAGGAGGAGATTGGCATAATAGGCATCACTGAAACCTGGTGGAATGAGGAAAATCTGTGGGACACAATCATACGGGGATATAAAATATTTCGGAAGGATAGAGCAGGCCATGTGGGTGGGGGAGTGGCACTGTATGTGAAAGATAACGTAGAATCAAATGAAATAAAAATCTTAAATGAATCCACATGTTCAAAAGAATCACTATGGATAGTAATTCCATGCTCCAATAATAAGAAATTAGCAGTAGGAATATATTACCGACCACCTGACCAGGACAGCGATACTGACATTGAAATGCTGAAGGTGATTAGAGAGGCTACCAAAATAAAGAACTCTATAATAATGGGGGATTTTAATTACCCCCATATTGACTGGATACATGTCACCTCAGGAAGAGAAGCGGAGATAAAATTTCTCAGTGGCTTAAATGACTGCTTCTTGGAGCAGCTGGTGCAGGAACCCACAAGGGATGAGGCAATTCTCGATTTAGTCCTGAGTGGAGCGCAGGATCAGGTCCAGGAAATAACCGTTACAGGACCACTTGGGAATAGTGACCATAATATAATAACATTCAACATTCCTGTGGTGGGAAGAACACCTCAGCAGTCCAGCACCCTGGCATTTAATTTCAAAAAGGGGAATTATGCAAAAATGAGGAGGTTAGTTAAACAGAAATTAAAAGGCACAGTGACTAGAGCCAAATCCCTGAAAGCTGCATGGAAACTTTTTAAAGACACCATAATAGAGGCCTGACTTAAATGTATACCCCAAATTAAAAAACATAGCAAGAGACCTAAAAAAGAGTCACCGTGGCTTAACCACCATGTAAAAGAAGCAGTGAGGGACAAAAAGGCATTTTTCAAGAAACGGAAGTCCAATCCCAGTGGGATAAATAGAAAGGAACATAAACACTGTCAAATCAAGTGTAAAATTGTAATAAGAAAAGCAAAAAAAGATTTTGAGGAACAGCTAGCCAAAAACTCAAAAAACAATAGCAAAATGTTTTTTAAGTACATTAGAAGCAGGAAGCCTGTGGCTAAAAAAAACAGTGGGTCCCCTAGACAATCGAGATACAAAAGGAGCAAACAAGGACGATAAAGCCATTGTGGAGAAGCTAAATGATTTCTTTGCATCAGTCTTCACGGCTGAGGATGTTGGGGAGATTCCCAAACCTGCACCGTACTTTGTGTGTGAGGAATCTGAGGAGCTGTCCTGGATTGAAGTGTCATTAGAGGAGGTTTTGGAACAAATAGAAAAACTTAATGTTAACAAATCTCCGGGACCGGATGGCATTCACCCAAGGGTTCTAAAAGAACTCAAATGGGAAATTGCAGAACTGTTAACCGTGGTTTGTAATCTATCGCTTAAATCGGCTTCCGTACCTACTGACTGGAAGATAGCTAACGTGACACCAATATTTTAAAAGGGCTCTAGAGGTGATCCCGGCAATTACAGACCGGTAAGTCTAACGTCGGTACCGGGCAAATTAGTCGAAACAATAGTTACGAATAAAATTCTTAGGCACGTAGAAGAACATAATTTGTTGGGCAAAAGTCAACATGGTTTCTGTAAAGGGAAATTCTGTCTTACTAATCTATTAGAGTTCTTTGAAGGGGTTAACAAACATGTGGACAAGGGGGCTCCAGTAGATATAGTATACTTAGATTTTCAGAAAGCCTTTGACAAAGTCCCTCACCAAAGGCTCTTGTGTAAATTACATGGCCATGGGATAAGAGGGAAGGTCCTTTCATGGATTGAGAACTGGTTAAAAGACAGGAAACAAAGGGTAGGAATAAATGGTAAATGTTCAGAATGGAGAGGGGTAACTAGTGGTGTCCCCCAAGGGTCAGTCCTAGGACCAATCCTATTCAACTTATTCATAAATGATCTAGAGAAAGGGGTAAGCAGTGAGGTGGTAAAGTTTGCGGATGATACTAAACTGTTTAAGATAGTCAAGACAGAAGCAGACTGTGAAGAACTTCAAAAAGATCTCACCAAACTGAGTGATTGGGCAACAAAATGGCAAATGAAATTTAATGTGGATAAGTGTAAAGTAATGCACGTTGGAAAAAATAACCCCAAGTATACATATAGTATGACGGGGGCTAATTTGGCTACGACAAATCAGGAAAGAGATCTTGGAGTTATCGTGGATAGTTCTCTGAAAACTTCCACACAGTGTGCAGCGGCAGTCAAACAGGCAAATAGGATGCTAGGAATTATTAAGAAAGGGATAGAAAATAAGAGACAGAATATCTTACTGCCCCTGTATAAAACTATGGTACGCCCACATCTTGAATACTGTGTACAGATGTGGTCTCCTCACCTCAAAAAAGATATTTTGGCCTTGGAAAGGGTTCAGAAAAGGGCAACTAAAATGATTAGGGGTTTGGAACGGGTCCCGTATGAAGAGAGGTTAAAGCGTCTGGGGCTTTTCAGTTTGGAAAAGAGGAGACTGAGGGGGGATATGATAGAGGTCTATAAAATCATGAGTGGTGTGGAGAGGGCGAATAAAGAAAAGTTATTTATTAGTTCCCATAATAGAAGAACTAGAGGACACCAAATGAAATGAATGGGTAGCAGGTTTAAAACTAATAAACGGAAGTTCTTCTTCACACAGCGCATAGTCTATCTGTGGAACTCCTTGCCAGAGGAGGCTGTGAAGGCTAGGACTGTAATAGAGTTTAAAGAGAAGCTAGACAAATTCATGGAGGTTAGGTCCATAAAAGACTAGTAGCCAGGGGGTAGGAACGGTGTCCCTGGCCTCTGTTTGTGGAAGGCTGGAGATGGATGGCACGAGACAAATCGCTTGATCATTGTCTTCGGTCCACCCCCTCCGGGGCACTTGGTGTTGGCCACTGTCGGCAGACAGGATACTGGGCTAGATGGACCTTTGGCCTGACCCAATACGGCCATTCTTATGTTCTTATGCCTTCGGGACGTGGACGCAACCATGGCTGGCTTTGCTGCCCTGGGGTTCCCCAACTGCGGGGGAGCCCTGGATGCAACCCACATCCCCATCTGGGCACCAGAGCATCGAGCGGCCCAGTTCATAAATCGCAAGGGGTACTTCTCTGTCGTGCTCCAGGCCCTCATGGACCATCATGGCCGCTTCACAGACATTTATGCAGGGTGGTCTGGCAGGGCACCTGACGCCCGCATCGTAAGAAACTCTGGCCTGTTTGGCAGGCTGGAGGCAGGCACTTTCTTCCCCCAGCGGGACTTTACTGTTGGGGACGTGCCCGTGCCAATGTGTGTTGTGGGGGACGCGGCCTACCCCCTGATGCCCTGGTTGATGCGGCCGTACACAGGATGGACAGACCCCGACCAGGCACGTTTCAACTATCGCCTCAACTGGGCCCGCAACCAAGTGGAGTGTGCCTTTGGCCGGCTGAAGGGGCGCTTTCATTGTCGGCTCACCTGTCTCGAGATGGGTGAGCAGAACATCCCAGAAGTAGTGGCCGCGTGTTGTGTGCTCCACAACATCATAGAGCGGAGTGGGGAGGCCTTCCTCCCGGCGTGGATGGCAGCCGAGGGCCAGGCATTCAAACAGCCCCGCACAGCTGCCATCTGTCAGGCGCACCATGATGGAGTGCGCATACGGGAGGCCCTGACGGAGATGTTCTCCCAGGCCCCACAGTACAGTCGCCTCTGTCTCCCAGTTACATCTCACTCCCATCCCCAACCCTTCCCTCCCCCACTCCCCAATAAACAAAACAGTTTTTTTTTCAAACAACCATAAAACTTTTATTTGTATTTACAAGGGGGGAGAAGGGTGGACAGTGGGAAGGGGCTCTGAACGGGGAGGGGGAGGAGGGAGGGGGCTCTGAACGGGGAGGGGGAGGAGGGAGGGGGCTCTGAACGGGGAAGGGGAGCTACTGGTGGGAGGGGTGGCTCCCGCCAGTGCCTCTGCGGGGGTGGAGGCCTGGATGGCCTTTAGGCTGCATTGGGGCAGGCAGCATGGGGAGGTGGGCAGGAGTGGCAGCTGGAGGGGGCATGGGCATGGCAGGGAGGGCAGGTGCATGAGGCAATGCCATGCCATAGTGCATGGCATGACCGATGTGCAATGTCAGAGTCATGATCGCATCGCACATGCGGTCACACCAGTGCAAGAACTGCCCCCAGGCCTGCTGGCGCCACTCCAGGTTGGTGTCGATCTTTCTAGTGATGGCCGCCTCAATCCGCTTGATGGCCTGGATGTGGTGCTGGAGCAGTTGGTCCCACTGCCTGACCTGCTGGGCTGGTGCCTGGACCGTTGGGGGTGCTGCTGCTGCTGCAGGGCTGGAGGGTCCCTCGCTCCTGGATGGTCCAGCTGCAGGAAACAAAGGGAATGGTGGGTTGGTCAGGCAACCCTGCCCACGCTGTCCCTGCGCCCCGTGCCCTCCGCTCTGAGTCCAGGTGACACCACAGTACTGTGGCTTGGGCCCACTCAGTCCCTCCCTGTGTGTATGTTTGCATACAGGACTCCCCCTTGGAGTAAAGTGATCATCCATGGATTGTAACCCCTTGTCTGTGTTCTGGCCCCTTCGCATATTTTGTGTTAAGCTGTGAAACTCCTTGCTGGGGGAGGTTGTGACGGCTTAGGACTATTCAACAGACTTTGAAGAGGAGCAAGATAAATCCCCACATTGCATGAGAGCATGTATGGGAGACGAGGTCTGGGCTCTCAGACCCTTGTCAAGTGATGTCCTCGGAGACAGAGTCAGGGGTGACTGGGGAGTGTACCATCCTTGCAGCAAAACTCAAGTGGCCCTAGGGCCAGGCCGATCGCTTCCCCCCTCCCCCTCCTGCTAGCTCTCAGATAAGTAGCCCAGGGAAGTGTGTGGCTGCAGTGAGGGGCTTCCCTCAGGGGCCAGCCTAGGGGCCGGGAGCAGGCAAGGGGCTCCATGGAGGCCGTGCTCACAGGGCTGGCTCGCTGCGGTTTTCCCAGGAGCAGCTGGCTGTGCCTCACGGCCAGGCATGGCTGCATGCTGTCTGTGTGCAGCACCCTTTGGGAGGTGTGGGGTCTGGCCTGAGCTCCTGGGGCCTTGGCTGCTTCCAGCCGGCAGCCCCCTTCCCCCCCGGTCTGGCCGTGTGCAAGCAGCATGGTCCCAGGTGTGCCCTGCAGCTGCCTGCTGCGTCCACATGCCGCACAGTCAGGCTGCACAAGGTTGCACGTGCTGCATACTGGTACACAGCGTGCAACTCGAACTGCCTGAGTGATGCTCCCTCTCCTTCCTCCTTGGGCACCCGGCTCCCCCCGCCCTTGTGAGTGAAAAGCTCAACACTCACCAGAGGATCCTTCCCCAGCCTCCAACGAAGCCCGGGAGACGTCCTGGCTGCTTGGCACCATCTCAATCTGCAAGGTGACGCTGCTGCCCTGGTCATCCTCCTCCTCCTCCAACCCGGTGGGCAGCTCTGCCTCTTCCTCCGCCTCGACTGGCCTGATGACAGGGGGCCGCAGGCTGGTGTCCACAGGCACCGAGGGGCCTTCAGTTGCCGTCTCCCCGAGGATGGCGTGGAGCTGGTCATAGTGGGAGCAGGTGTCGGCTCCTGCCTCCTGGCCCTCACTGGCCCGCACATAGCCCAGGCGCAGCTCCTTCACCTTAGCCCGGACCTGCTCAAGGGATCAGGCTGGATGTCCCTGGTGGGAGAGCACCTGGGCCATCTGTGGAAAATATCAGCATTCTGCCGATGGGCATGGGGGTCATGCAGGGCCTCCTCCTTGGCCCATAGGTCAAGCAGGGCCTCCACTTTGGCTGGGGACAAGGACAGGGCGTGCCTCTTGGTGCCCCTTGGGGCCTCCTGCGACCCCAGGATGGCTGCTGGGAGGGGGCTGCAGGTTGCTGGTGCCCCCCTGGAGCAGACATGCTGGTGGGGCTTTTGCTGCAGCAAGGCAGAGCCGCGCGGGAGAGCTGGGTGGCAGAGGTGCTGCTGCTGCGTGGCCTCTGCAGGCTGCATGTGCCTTTAAGGGGGCTCAGGTAACCAGGAAGTCTGGTGCTGTGAGTGCAGGTACGGAGCATCCAAGTGGCCACTTGGCTTTTTTCCTGTTTGGCCGGTTCTTGCGCAAAATCTCTTGGCTGCCTGTCTACACTGGCCTCTTGCGCAAGAACAGTTGTGCAAGACAGCTTCTTCCTGAGCGGAAGCGTCAGAGTTCTCACGCAAGAAGCACTGATTTCAGACACTCTACTGTAGATTTACTTGCGCAAGAACATGCATGCAGTGTAGACAGGCAGCAAGTTTTTGTGCGATAACAGGTGTTCTCGCGCAAGAACGCACCAGTGTAGATGTAGCCACAATCTTTCAGCATTGTCTTTATTTATGAGAGGCGCAGGGAACCTGTTTTGAGTCAGGGGTCACTGACCCACAGAAAAGTCAGTCGGGGCCACACCACTGAGATGCAAAAAACAACCGCTCCAACCGCCCCCCCCCCAAGCCTCACTAATGTGGCCCCAACTGTTCTGGTGGGGGCAGGGGACAGGGTGCTGGGGCAGGGTACTCATGGGAGGGGGGGTGTCTGGCCAGGGGGAGGGGACAGAGACAGCTGGGGCCAATACCGGGTCTCAGGAAGCGCACTGGCTGCTCTTCCCCTCCCCTCCCCCAGGAACGCCCCCCCCCCCCCGCTCTAACTAAATCCCCCTCCCCTTTCCCAGAGCCAGGATCACCCCACCAACCCAATCCCCCTCCCCATCCCCAGAGCCAGGAACACCCCCCGCCAACCCAATCCCCCTCCCCTCCCCCAGACTAGAGCCAGGCACCCCCCGCCCCCGCTCTAACCCAATCCCCCTCCCCTTCCCCAGAGCCAGACACCTCCCCTCCCTGCTCTAACCCAATCCCCCTCCCCCCCCAAACTTCTGCTCAGGTCCCGGAGTTAGAGCCACTGCCGCTGCTACCGCCACATGCATCCGGGATGCCATGCGCACCCCCACCCACCCAATCCCCCTCCCCTTCTCCAGAGTCAGGCATCTCCCCCCTGCTCTAACCCAATTTCCCTCCCCCACTAACCTTATGCCTAGGTCCTGGAGCCACCGCTGCCGCAGCCGGAGCCCTTGCTGCTGCTGCTGCCTGCGCTCAGCAGCCAGCTGCTAGCACATGGAGGCTGGGCTGTTGCGTGTGACCCGGCCTGCACGTGCAGGATATGACGTAGTGCGCTGGGGGCCCTGAGTGGAACGGCACTGGACGTGAGCACGCATGCAGCTCACAGCGACCCAGCCGTGAGAGCGGCTGACCTAAGCGGTTCCGGGTTCTGTCCTGGTTCCGTCAGGAGCCGCGGGTTGGCCACCGCTGACCCAGAGCATATTGCTACACACTCCGGCGGCAATTTAAAGGGCCCAGGGCTCCAGCTGCCACCACTCTTACAGTAGTGGTGGCAGTGACCAGGAGCCCTGGACCTTTTTGAATCACTGGGCTCTGGAACAACTGTCCCCTTTTGCTTCCCCTGTCAGTAGGCCTGGCTCTGAGATCCACCCCATCCTCAACTGGTTTCAGAGTGCCAGTCCTGCCCTGAACATCTAGGGTACGTCTAGGATGCAGGCTTTTGTCGACAGCAGTTTTGTCGACAGATACTGTCGACAACGAGCGTCTAGACTACATTCAGTTCTGTCGATAAAGCACCTTGCTTTGTCGACATGGCAGTGTAGACACAAAGGACAGTTTGGGTACGTCTAAACTACATGCCTCTGTCGGCAGAGGCATGTAGATTTGTTTTTTTGGCAAAGGCAAATGAAGCCGCGTCACGTTGCTGGATCTTGAGGGGAGCAGCCAGATCACTGATGCACCCATAGGTGGGGGTGTTGGCCCCAAAAATGGAATAGGAGGGGTCTATGTGAGGTATTGAATAGAAGCTTATTATCTGATAATCCTATGTACGCTGTTCATGTGTTTGTATAATGTCTGTGTGTGCAATTATTAGCATGTACTTGTATGGACACTGAAGATTTCCCTGCATGTGGTTAAGCATTGGGCAGGGCCGAGCCTGTGGAACAATGGCTCTCAATGGGCTATGGACACACCCAAAGAATGGGGGCTGTCACCTGAGAGCAGCCAGCAGGGAACACAGAGAGGCTGAGGACCAGGTGACCGGCTGAGACCAGAAGAGGCCAGGAAGGAGGTATAAAGAGGCCATGTGGTCGATGCCATTTTGTTCTCAGCTCAGCACTTCATCCCAGAGGCAGCATTGCAGGGATCGAAGAGCCCGGAAGACCTGTGAACCCATCCTGACCCTAGGATGTGCAACAAGAACTTTTAAACCAGCAGCTGTAACATCTCTGGTAGAGCCTGCATCGAGGACTGGGAGATTCGGTGCATGTAACGTACTGTACTTTAATAACCTTACTCTCAGGCTTTTCTTTATTGTAATAATAAACCTTTAGATATAGATTCTAAAGGACTGGCCCAGCGTGATTTGTGGGTAAGGTCCAGAGGGTAAATTGACCAGGGATCTGTGGCTGGTTTCTTGGAACCGGACAGAACTTGTTCGGGGTAGGTGGTATTGGGTGCTAGGACCCCCCACCTGTGTATAGGCCCGGGGCCATCTGGGGCACGGATATTGCTGGGGTGTCGGAGGGGTTTTGCTCGTGAGGCTTCAGGCAGGCTGCTGAAGCGCTCTGTGGGACTGGTTTGTGGCCTGTTTGGAGAGGTCACCAGTCTGGGGGCTGTAAGGAGCCCCAGATTTGAGCAATTCGCCCTGAGCAGGCGCCCTCAGCTGTGCCCAGACACGGCCCTGTCCGTCACAAGCCGCGATTTAAATGATCGCGGCTTCATTTACATTTACATGGCTGCCGCGCTGAGCCGACAAACAGCTGATCAGCTGTTTGTCGGCTCGCGCGCTAGTCTGGACGTTCCCCCTGTCGACATCAAAGCCCTTTGTCGGCAGCCCCGGTAAACCTCATTCCACGAGGAATAACGGGGCTGCCGACAAAGGGATTTGATGTCGGCAGGGGGAACGTCCAGACTAGCGCGCGAGCCGACAAACAGCTGATGAGCTGTTTGTCGGCTCAGCGCGGCAGCCATGTAAATGTAAATGAAGCCGCGATCATTTAAATCGCAGCTTCATTTGCCTTTGCCTATGTGTCTAATCTACATGCCTCTGCCGACAGAGGCATGTAGTCTAGACACAGCCTTTAGATGCAATAACGCCTTCTGTCGACAAAAGGCGTTATTCCTCGTAAAATGAGGTTTACCAGCGTCGACAAAACTGCTGAGTTCTGTCGACATTATGTCAACAGAACTCAGCGGCAGTGTAGACGCAGGTTTAGTTTTGTCGACAAAAGTCCACTTTTGTCGACAAAACCCTGTAGTCTAGACACACCCTTCGACTGCAATTGTTAACCCTGTAGTGCATATGCCCTGGTCCTCATGCGCCTGAGTCAGTTGACGCATACTCACACTTGCTGCCATGAAGTTGGGTTTTTTTTCTGCAGTGCAGATGTACCTCAGAGTTGAAAGGCTTTATTATCCCTTTACCAATACCCTTGAGTCATCCTGTCACTCTAATTTTGTTTTCAAAAGTTCTTCCTTTGTTCCTGACTGTGACGGGGTGTACCAACCCCGCACTGGCCCGGGAGGGGTTAACCAGGCCTGCTGGGCTGAGAAGGCCCCTCCTGCACAGCCCTGCCGGGCATGTTCCAACTGCAGGCCTAGTATAAAGGCTGGTGGAGCAGCTCAGTCGGGGCTGACCACAGGAGGGGAAGGAGCTCCTGCCGGAGCACAGGAGCAGCCGCCCCCACTGGCCTAGCCACAGCATCAGCTGTCACAGGTGGGGACTACGCTGGCCAGTGGACTGGGGTAGGAAGCAGCCAGCCCGGGGCAGGGAGGCCTCCTGGCGGACTCAGTGTGTTTCGAGTGGATTCCCCACTGAGCTAGTGGTGGGAACCACCTACCACTGACAGGGGCTGGGGCCCGGTGGAGAGGGAGGGCCTGGGCACCCCTACCCCCACCTCCCTTGACCCCCAGAGCGGGGAGTCAATCTAACACAGTATAGACTCGGCCACTGGGCCTTATTACCCCGCTGATCGGGGTATGACAGACTAGGCCACTGAGCCAGTACGCTCGGCCAAGAGAGGCTATAGCTGGGGATAGACTACGGGGTGAGGTGGCCTGCCTGGTTGTATTGCTTGTAACTTGCTGGAGGGGGAGAATAGAGGAGGAGAATCATGACAAAACTATGGTTGTGCCAAAGACTTTTAGCTGGATTTTCAGAGCTTCTATCAAGAGTTACTCTCTTTGGGTGTGTCTAGACTACAGGGTTTTGTCGACAAAAGTGGACTTTTGTCGACAAAACTATACCTGCGTCTACACTGCCGCTGAGTTCTGTCGAGATAACGTCGACAGAACTCGGCACTTTTGTCGACAGCTGTAAACCTCATTCTACAAGGAGTAACGCCTTTTGTCGACGGAGTTCTGTCGATAGAAGGCGTTATTGCATCTACACTGTCCCTTGCGTCTACACTGTCATGTCGACAAAGCGGCTTGCTTTGTCGACAGAACTGGATGTAGTCTAGACGCTCTTTGTTGACAGAAGCTTTGTCGACAGTATCTTTGTCGACAGAAATATCCCTTTTGATTGTTTAGATGATAAATCATAACAGATTTTATAATTGGGGATAGCTTTTACTAAGGGGGCTGCACCCCCTGCTTGCTACGCTCGCCAACCCAACCCCCATCTCTCCGGGGGTAGGCAGCCCCAGCTCTCCTGCCGGCCACAGGGGAGGGCCGGGCTGAGGTGTGGCAGCCCCAGCCTGCCCCCCCGTCCGACTGCCAGGCTCTCCCCCCAGCTGCTGGCGGGGGCGGGGGCGGGGGGGTTGTCTCTCTCCCCCAGAGCACCGGAGAGGGAGGGAGGAGGCAGGCAGGATGCAGAGTGACATGACGTCACTCTAGGCCACAGGAATTTTTTTTTATAGAGCGAGAGATTTGTATTTTTTAATCTATAAAGTTTGCATAGTTCCCATCACCATAATATCTGAGCAGTTCACAATCTTTAATGTACTTACCCTTAGAACACACCTGTAAGGAATGAAAGTGCTCTTATTCCAATTCTACAGATGGGGAACTGAGGCTGTAATATATCAGGCTGGTTTGGGCACCACTGTGAGGGTTAGATCAGGGCGAATTGCTCAAAACCAGGGCTACTTACAGCCCAAGTCTGGAGTCCTTCCCTATAAGGCACCAAATCAGTCACACGGAGCACTTCAGCTGACAATCTGGCCAGCAGGAAGCCTCACGAGCCAATCCCCTTAGACACCCCAGCGTTCCCTGTGCCACAGCCAGACCCAGACCTTATACAGGTTAGAGGTTATAAAACCAATCTCACCAACTCTGAACAGGTTCTCCCAGTCCCGAAGGACCAACCACAGTCCCAGGTCAATTTACACCTCAGATCTTACCCACAAGATCACGCTGGGCCAATCCTTTAGAATCTAACATCTAAAGGTTTATTAATAAAAGAAAGAAAAGGTTGAGAGAGATTGCTAAAGAAAGCACATTACATACACCAGTCACCAAGTTCTTGATGCAGGCTCTTAGCAGAGATGTTACAAACTGCCAGCTTAAAAGTCTCTGGAGTACATCCTATGCCAGGATGGGTCAGCAATCCTTCCTGGCCCTGTGTCCTTAGCAAGGATGCTTCTGGAATCAGGAGCAGGATTGAAGACAAGATGGAGGCACCTTTATGGTACTTTTATAATCTTCTTCTCCTGGGTGCTGGTGCCTCCCAAAATGGGCTGATCCCATGACCCACAAACCAGTTTTCTGTCCTTTTTAGGCAAGGAGCCAGAGTCCTCAGGTGTGTCATCCTTAGGCAAGGGGCAATTGTATGCTCCTCAGGGCATCAATTGGCGACACTCAAGAGCCATTGTCCATGCAGTATCAAGCAACTGCCCCTCCCAGCAGAAAACATGTAAAATATAAATACAAAGCCCATATTCATAACTTTACGCACACATTGTACAAATACATGAGTAGCCTAGACAGAGTCAGCAAAGCATAAGCTTTCATTTGACATCCCACATGGCCCACTTTGCCCCAGATTTGGGGCAAACACACGCTAGTGGGTGCAACAATGATCTGCCTACTCATGTTAAAACCCAATAACTTGACAGAGGCATAGAAAGGCCAAGGGCCAGATACACAAGAGCGACTCTGAAGATGGACATTGAGCCATCTAAATTGCATTCAGGACCCAATACACTAGACATGCTCAGAGGCCTTCTAAATCTATATCAAACAGCCAGAGAAGAAAACCACCCTTGTAACTTTTAGCCTAGTAGATAAGGGTATTCACACGGGATGTGGACAAGGTTCCCTGTAAGCTGTGCAGCCTCCCAACTGGTTAATGAACCCCGCCCAGAGGCTCAGAAGCAGTTCAGCAGAAAAGGACCTGGCGATTCCAGCGGATGAGAAGCTGGATATGAGTCAACAGTGTGTCCTTGTAGCCAAGAAGGCTAATGGCATATTAGGGTGCATTGGGAGGAGCATTGCCAGCAGATCCAGAGAAGTGATTATTCCCCTTTATTCGGCTCTGGTGAGGCCACATCTGGGCTGCATCTACACTGGCATGATTTTCCGCAAATGCTTTTAACGGAAAAGTTTTCCGTTAAAAGCATTTGCGGAAAAGAGCGTCTAGATTGGCACGGACGCTTTTGCGCAAAAGCACTTTTTGCGGAAAAGTGTCCGTGCCAATCTAGACGCGGTTTTGCGCAAGAAAGCCCTGATCGCCATTTTCGCCATCGGGGCTTTTTTGCGCAAAACAGTTTTTACCTGTCTACACTGGCCCTCTTGCGCAAAAGCATTTGCGCAAGAGGGCTTTTCCCCGAGCGGGAGCAGCATAGTATTTGTGCAAGAACACTGACAATCTTACATTAGATCGCCAGTGTTCTTGCGGAAATTCAAGCGGTCAGTGTAGACAGCTGGCAAGTTTTTCCGCAAAAGCACTTGCTTTTGCAGAAAAACTTGCAAGTCTAGACGCAGCCCTGGATTATTGTGTCCAGTTCTGGCCCCCCCACTATAGAAAGGATGTGGACGCATTGGAGAGGGTCCAGCGGAGGGCAACCAAAATGATTAGGGGGCTGCAGCACATGACCTATGAGGAGAGGCTGAGGAACTTGGGTCTGTTTAGTCTGCAGAAGCGAAGAGCGAGGGGGGATTTGATAGCAGCCTTCAACTTCCTGAAGGGAGGTTCCAAAGAGGATGGAGAGAGGCTGTTCTCAGTAGTGGGGGATGTCTGCCTCAGAAAAACAAGCTGCTGTCTCTAGTAGCTGACCTCTCAGTCTGTTTTCTTTTCCCAAGCTCTTTTAGGACAAAAGAGCTTGGGGTACCCCTGGGGGTGGGTTCAAGTGTTCACCCCCAGTTTTTTAGGGATAAAAATCACTTGATGGTGGCAGTGATCCCCCAAAACCTGTGTATTGTGATTCTGGGGGGAAGTTTTTTTTTTTGTAACCAGTGCCTATAGAGGCAAAGGTGTGTTTTTTGTTTTTTTAAGCTCTTTGCGGGCCCCCATCTTCTGCACCCTGACGGCTGCAAATGGCAAACCACAGCCAATGGGAGCCACGAGGCTCCGTGGCTCTGGAGCCAGTAAGCAAACAAAGCAGAGCGGCCAGTTAGCAGCTTTCTTAGAGTGGGTCTACGGACCACTTTGAGAAACACTGGTCTAGTGCAACAGTAACATCAAATAATTATACTAGATTTTGATTGAGATGAATTGCTAGTCTTGTTTTGTTTTGTTAACAGAAAGGGAATTAAGGGAAGACTGGAAATGTGGGAAAAGAGGGCATAGGACAATCACGTGAAAAGCAGCTGAGATGCAGACAATGAAACACCTGTTACATAAGAAAAATCTGATACACACACACACAACGTAACCACCTTAGGCCATTCTTAATCTTAAAGCTCCAGAAATAAAGACCAGATCTCCTCAAAATCCTCTGCCTTTCCTCTTCAGCAGAATGTAATCCTTTCCAGGCTACCAAATTCAAGATGGATTTAGGACAGCTCTTTATTCCAGGATGCAGGGCTGTGGGCAGCTAGGCTATCTTATGCGGCCGTGCTTAATAGGGGGACTTTCTGGCAATGTGTTTGTATTACAATCATGGCTTTCTAGTCAGACTAGAGATAGGATTCCTACCACCCCATTTCAGGGGGAAAATTTTAAAAATGTGGTAAAAATCAGAGATGAGTCATATGGCCCATCCCTCATGGGGATCTGAGTCTTGCCACGTCAGCTTGATGCTCGTCGGTTTATGTAAATCAACGTCAACCACTTACGCTCATGTCTTTGCAACAAAGGGGTGCTCTTGTGTATCTGTTATGTTGCCAATTTGCTCTGTGAGCCTCATAGACTGACATTTAGCCAGCCAGGGTACTTTGTGCTTATTTATAGCCATGGAGATGAGTGAAAATTTATGAGACTTTTCATCATAATTAAAAGCAGAATGTCATTTAATAGGAAACAGATTCTAAGAGAAGAGAACTTTTAAAGGAAATGTGTGTTAGGGATGTGCATGGACTTTATTGTTTGTACACTTCAAGTATTTGAGTTTATTTACTTTTTTTGATGGTTTTCCATGGGGTTTTTTTAAGACTCCAAAAGCCATTCATGTGCCAAATTCTATGCATGCTAATTTACCAGCCACATTTCAATTCCCAGATTGTAGAAGTATCATCAAAAGACAAGGGGCCAGATCTTTAGTGGATTTAAGTCAACATACTTCCACTGAATTCATCTTGACGCGATCTGATGTGGTATAATGAATTCCAAGTGAAGTCCATAAAACAAACTCAGAGCATGTATTCAGCAACAAGGCCTTGTTTGGGTTAATCCCAACACAAGGATAACCAGGTTCATGTAGAATGAAATGAGTGTGCCAAGAAACCTAATAAAGGGAAACTGTTACTCTTTTTTAAGAGTCAGATTGATGTCTGGTTATAGTCCTGGACCTTGAAGATTCCCCCTGGACTCCAAGATGGGGGAGTCTTATTTATTAGCACCAGAGGAGGAGAAGCCTCGTACCCCCAAGGCTGGGAGGTCTGCTGCCACCACTGCGAGGAGGAAATGTAGGGTAGTGGTGGTCGGAGACTCTCTTCTGAGGGGGACGGAGGCGCCCATCTGTCGCCCTGACATTTCATCTCGGGAGGTGCTGTCTGCCGGGGGCCCGTATCCGAGATGTTACGGAGGCATTGTCGAGGATTATCCGGCCCTCTGACTACTACCCCATGCTACTCATCCATGTGGGCACTAATGATACTGCGAGGTGTGACACTGAGCGGATCAAGAGTGACTACAGGGCTCTGGGAGTACGGGTGAAGGAGTTTGGGGTGCAGGTGGTATTCTCTTGGGTCCTTCCTGTCGCAGGTAGGGGCCCGGGCAGAGACATGTGCATCCTGGAGGTGAATGCCTGGCTGCGAGGATGGTGTCGCCAGGAGGGCTTTGGCTTCCTCGACCACAGGATGCTGTTTCAGGAAGGACTGCTAAGCAGGGATGGGGTTCACCTTTCGAGGAAGGGGAAGACTGCATTTGGATACAGACTGGCTAACCTAGTGAGGAGGCTTTAAACTAGGTTCGACGGGGATAGGTGACCAAAGCCCACAGGTAAGTGAAGAACGTGGAGACCTGGGAGATGGGTCAGAAATAGCAGAGATTCTTCAGTCCCAAGCAGGGATTCTTCGGTCCCAAGTGCAGGACTCTGCACTTGTCCTTGTTCAACCTCATCAGATTTTTGGCCCAATCCTCCAATCTGTCTAGGTCACTCTGGACCCTATCCCTGCCCTCCACTGTATCTACCTCTCCCCCTAGCTTAGTGTCATCCGCAATCTTGCTGAGGGTGCGATCCATCCCCTCATTCAGGTCATAAAGATGTTGAACAAAACCGGCCCTAGAACCGATCCTTGGGGCACTCCGCTAGAAACCAACCGCCAACCTGACATCGAGCCGTTGATCACTACCCTGTATCCAATCCATACTTCCTTAACTTGCTGACAAGAATATTGTGGGAGACCGTTGTGATGGGGTGCAGTCACAGACAACCCCTTGGGGGTGCCTCCCGGGGTGCTGACACGGCCACTGCCACTCGCCTTCCTGCTCTCTGGGGCTCCTCACCACCCGGTCCTGCTGGGCCAGCTCCGCTGGTCTCCCCCAGCCAAGGCCCCGAGCTGAGTTCCCTGCCCCCACCAAGAAGCAGCACAGACACTGATCCACTGAACCACTTCAGGTCCAAGGAGAGTGCAGTTTAGGGCCCAGCCTCCTGAGAGAGCACTCCCCAGATGGGATCAAACCCCAAAGAACTAGGTAAGCCCCTGTGACGGGGCAGCTGGCTTTGCCGTACCGCCCCGCACTAAGACGAACGCCGGGCAGGTGGGAGAGAGGTCAAAGGGGGGGGGGGGATGGGCAGCGGCAGACCGGCCCCCGAGGAGTCTGGATCCACGCCGGTTGTGTCCGGGGCCGCCACGGCGTCAGGCCGGGCCGGCGCACAGAGGTGACGTCACGAGTGATGTCACTCGGGAATCCCGGAAGGGCGGGAGGGCGCACGGGGAGGCGGGGCCAGAGAGGGACGCCGAACCGTGGCCCTTTCAAAAGGGCCAAGGGCAGGAGCGAGAGGGGGAAGGCAGCGATGAGCGCGAACGGCCATCGGCACCCCGGAGGCGTCGGCCGACAGTAAGTCTATCCCCACACTGGGGAGTATGATGCCACCCGGGAAGACGTGGCCCAGTGCAGGGTTGTGGACCCCATGAGTGGAGGGTTTAGGGGTTCTGACCCCCTTCACTAGAGCAAGGACAAGTGTCCCTGTCTTAGGGCCCTGGGTCGGGACTCGGAGCGAGGGAGGGCCCGAGTCCCGTTCCCGGGCCGGAGGATATAAACGAGTCCAAATTCAATTTATTTATAGATACAGAAGTTGGGAATACCCCCTTTATTTGGGAGAAAACCGTAATCGCGGGACGACTTCCCACCCAAACTCGGGGTGGGTTAAGGCAAAATGGTAACAGCCCCCTTTAGCAATGAAAGGGGGAATGTGCACACTGGTTGCCCCCCCAGGTAACAATGGCTTACACTGGGTCTGATGGAAAATAAAAACGGTTTAATTAAGTGGAAGCAGGAGGATTTAAGTGGTAATAAGTGAAAGCAGGCAGGGCAGAGTAGGTTACAAATGAAAAGAAACAAAACCGCTTGGCTAATTATACGCTGAAACCTCAGTGCAAACTTACTCAAACTCACCCTAAAACCTCTTTTCCAGCTGCCCCTCCAAACCAGGGCTCTCTTCCCCACCCTGGGGTCTCAGGCCCCTTCCTTCAGGTGCAGCCCAGCCAAGAGACCCAGGCCTCTCCTTTCCTATTCCTTTTGCTAAGGAGTTGAGGCCACTCCCTCCCAACCACTGCTCAGACTTAAGGACAAAAGATTGTTTAACAGTGGCTCATCTAGAAGTTGCAGGTAACACCCCCCATGTCTCCCATTCTCACATTTGAAACTCACCAAGTATTCCCCATCCATGTGTCTAATTTTCCACACACAAATGCTACATACAACAGAACCAGCAGATCATGGCATGAAGATCGATGGGTTACATGAAATAATTTGCTCAAACCACCTTTGAGTTATGTATATTCATGTCCATGAGTCCATTTCCAAAAGCATGGGGGGAGCGGGGGCGGCACAACCGTATCAAAAGCTTTGCTATGGTCAAGGTGTGTCACACATCCACTGACTTCCCCATGTCCACAGAGCCAGTTACCTCATCACAGAAACTAATCAGGTTGGGCAGGCATGAGGTGAAGATGGACGTAGGAGACGTGTGTTGAGTGTCTCTGGGTTAGGTTAAAAGGGGTAAAAACCAAGAGTGATGTCATGCTAGAGGTCTACTACAGACAACCCACCCAGGTAGAAGAGGTGGATGAGGCTTTTTCTAAACAACTAACAAAATCATCCAAAGAACAGGATTTGGTGGTGATGGGGGACCTCAACTATCCAGACATCTGTTGGGAAACTAACACAGCGGGGCACAGACTGTCCAATAAGTTCTTGGACTTCATTGAAGATGGTTGAGAAAGCTACTGGGGGGAAGCTGTTCCAGATTTGATCCTAACAAACAGGGAGGAACTGGCTGAGAATTTGAAAGTGGAAGGCAGCTTGGGTGAAAGTGACCATGAAATCATAGAGTTCATGATTCTAAGGAAGGGTAGAAGTGAGAACAGCAAAATAGAGACAATGGATGTCAGGAAGGCAGATTTTGGTAAGCTCAGAGAGCTGGTAGGTAAGATCCCATGGGAAGCAAGATTAAGGGGAAAAACAACTGAAGAGAGTTAGCAATTTTTCAAAGGGACATTACTAAGGGTCCAAAAGCAAGCTATTCTGCCGTGTAGGAAAGATAGTAAGTATGGCAAAAGACCACTTTGGCTTAACCAGGAGAGCTTCCATGATCTAAAAATCAAAAAGGAGTGGTATAAACAGTGGAAACTAGGACAAAATGAATATAAGCAAACAATACAGATATGCAGGGGCAAGATTAGAAAGGCAAAGGCACAAAACTAGTTCAAACTAGCTACAGACATAAAGGGAAATAAGAAGACTTTCTATAAATACATTAGAAGCAAGAGGAAGACAAGGACAGAGCCTCATCCACCTCTTCCACCTGGGTAGGTGGCCTGTAGTAGACTCCTAGCATGACATCACCCTTGTTTTTTACCCCTTTTAGCCTAGCCCAGAGACTCTCAACACTTCCGTCTCCTATGTCCAGCTCCACCTCAGTCCAAGTGTGTTCATTTTTAATATATAAGACAACACCTCCTCCCTTTTTTCCCGTCTATCCTTCCTGAGCAAGCTGTACCCTTCCATCCCAACATTCCAATCGTGTGTATTATCCCACCAAGTTTCTGTGATGCCAACAATGTCGTAGTTGTATTTATTTATTAGCACTTCCAGTTCTTCCTGCTTATTACCCATACTTCTCGCATTTGTATATAGGCATCTAAAATACTTATCTGATCTTGCCTCCCACTTTTGCCCTGACCCTCCTTTCTCTCTGCCATTATAGCCCACGCTCCCTCCCATTTCTGACCCATCTCCCAGGTCTCCATGTTCTCCACTTACCCGTGGGCTTTGCTCACCTGTCCCTTATTCAGTTTTTCCATACCAATCATGATTTTATAAACCTCTATCATATCCCCCCTTAGTCTCCTCTTTTCTAAGATGAAAAGTCCCAGTCTTTTTAATCTCTCTTCATTATGGGACCCATTCCAAACCCCTCATCATTTTTGTTGCCCTTTTCTGAACCTTTCCCAATGCCAATAGATCTTTTTTGAGATGAGGCGACCACATCTGTATGCAGTATCCCAGATGTGGGCGTACCATGGTTTTATATAGAGGCAATAAGATATTCTCCGTTTTATTCTCTAGCCCTTTTTTAATGATTCCTAACATTCTGGGTTTTTTTTTTTAACTGCTGCTGCACATTGAGTGGATGTTTTCAGAGAACTATCCACAACGATCTTTCTGTAGTAGCTAAACTGGAATGTTGTTAGGAGAGTCGAGTGCAGAAGGCAGTGCACAGATCCAAGACATCCACACATCTAAGACATCCACTATGTGATGTAACACTGATGCTGGGTCAACTGAAGTCACAACTAATTTTTCTCACCACCATTAACCCCCTAACTCAAACAGACAAGGGTTCAGCTATGGTAAACAAGAGTAGAGTATGACCCTCTAATCTGTGGACTCCAGTTCCCACCAGTCAAGGACCTACCACCCAGTGCAGGATCAGCCCTGATTACAGACTGTTGCTTTAAATCAACTCCATGCTGGAGTTGGCTGGTGTAGAGATGCAATGATCAAGTGGGGCTACATCACTGGGACCCAATACCTGTGAGTGCAGCAGGTAGCATCAAAATATGAAGCATTTCCTATGATACCAGCTTTTGTGGGGTTGTACACTCACCCCCCCGGGGGGGAGTAGTCCAGTCCCTAGGGCTCTTAAAGTTACACCACAACCCCGTGCATCCAGAAATTTCTCTTCAGTCCTAACCCCCCGGCCTCCCTCTTATGACCGTAGGGCCTAACTGCAGCAGTTAATACTCAACACCCGCTCGCTGGGGCAGCACATCCGAGAGGCCGGGGTCACGAATTAACACCTCTCACCAGTTGCTAATGGACACTCACCGTTAATTACATAATTACTCCTGAGCCATTTTGCTAGTGCTTCAGCTGGGGAGTAGGGTTTAATTTAAATTAGGAAACATTAAGAGTTTTAACTTTCTCATGTTAGTTTATCAAACTTCATTTGAAATAAAGTAAAATACAGGTTGCACCTCCCTAAACTTGGACTCTCTTGTCCGACAGCATCCGTGATCCAACACAAAAGGTTTCCATGTTTTATTTATTGATGGCAGGGGTGGGGAACCTTTTTTGGGTTGGGGGGCCACTGACCCACAGAAAAATCCCAACAACCCTCAACCCCCCCCCAACCCTCACTGATGTGGCCCCCCAAGTGAGCCACCTCACTCCTCTGGTGCTGCAGAGGAAGGCGAGGGGAAGGGACAGGGAGGACTGAGGTTCAGGGTTTCCCATAGACCAGATTTACTTTTCTGGGGTTCTGGAGTTAGTGGATTTTGTGGAACCCCTTAGGGTGCATCTACACAGCAGGGCTTAACTGGAAATAAGCTACACAAATTAAGCTACGTCAACTGCTTAGCTTGTTTCCTAATAGGGAGCATCTACATGGCACTTATTTCGAAATGGAGTACTCTTCCTCTGACTTCCCTTACCCCTCGTACAATGAGGGTTCCAGGAGTTGGAGTAAGAAGTCCTCCAGCTTGACAGTATTTCAACACTATTTTGAAATAACTGCCTGCTGTGTAGATGTGGACTAAGTTATTTTGAAATAACGTTACAGTGTAGACGTACCCTTAGGCTCTGGGGTGGGGACAGAAATGTGGGGTTCAGTGTGTGGGACAGGGCTGCCAGTGAGTGGGATAGGCATGGGGGTGCAGGATTTGGGCAGGAGGTGGGGTGTAGGAGGGGGTGAAGGTGCAATGTCTGGGTGGGTGGTAGAGTGCAGAAGCAGGCGGGGAGTAGGGTGTCTGGCCGGGGGGGAAGGGTACAAGGCAAGGGAGGGTGTAGGAGCAAGCTGGAGGTGTGGTGTCTTGGCTAGAGGGTGTGAGTGAGGGGGATTGGGGTGCATGGGTCTAGGCATCAGGGTGCTTACTTGGCTTCGTGCCCCCGTTGCTCCCAAGCACTGTCCCCCACCGCTCCCATTGGTGGGTCAAGGAGAGCAACAGGGAAAGCCTCTGGACAGCGCATCACTGCGCTGCCATTCCCCCAGAAGGGTGGGAGCTCAGCCCCCCTCCTCACCTCTCCCACACAGTGGGGAGCCTGTGCTGCCTCTTGAGCCTCACGAGCTCCAGCAAGTTGCCCAGCATCATGTTGATCCGGGGGCTGCTGGGGCTGATGGCAGTGGCCACAGTCACCGGGCTTGGCGCAGCAGCGACAGCGGGTGTGGTCGCAGTGCAGGGTCACCAGCTCACACAGTAGCCGCCGGTTCAGCGGGCAGGCGGCAGCAGGTGGGGTCACCCAGTGCCTCGCTCGCCCCCTTGGGGCTGCTGGCGGGCCAGGGTGGCAGGCACAGCACCTTCTTGCTCAGGCTGAATGCCAGGCTCTCAGCCAGCTTCCGCAGCTCCTTGGGCCACAGGCAGGCCAGCTGGGCGGCAGCGCTGTATGTCTCCAGGGCCTCGGCCATGCGGAGGACGTGTCCCGCTCTCACATTTCCAGTGGGAAGGGACAGAGAAGTGGTGAGAAATCCCCACCCTGCCCCCACTGCCTGGTGGTCATGCTTCTCTGCACCCCCCTCCTCCCCTCCATGTCGGGGCTTTCTTCACCCCCTCCCGTGCCCTTCGAGTGGGAAACCAGAGCTGGTGCTGCACAGCGACCACGAGGCTCGAGCGGGAGCATGGGCTCCCCGCTTCATGGGGGAGGGGTGGGGGCTGAGCTTGAGCCACAGACCACCTGGGAGGTGGCCATGGACCACTAGTGGTCTGTGGACCGCACTCTGAGAACCACTGGTCTAGAACTGCTGAGGAGTCACTGTTTTGTGTTTGTGCTACAAGTCAAACAGTGGGTTAGAACATTATTCTCTCCCCCCGCCCCCCGCCATTATATTTTCCTGGCATATTTAAGATCTTGTAATTCTGTCACCAGTCAGTTGGCAATTAATACCAACCCCTCGTCACTCCAGCCTCAACAATAAAAGGGAAGATATATTTGACTAAGCTCCCTTTGATGCATTAACGAGACAATGAAGTTTCCACAGCCGCATCCCCATCTCCCATATAGCCACATGACCCCCCATACCCCAGCAAATCAGCATACCCCCCATGCAGCCTGCTTCCCCACCCCTCCCCCAGCCCAGGAGAGAGTCATAGAATCATAGAATACTAGGACTGGAAGGGACCTCGAGAGTCATCGAGTCCAGTCCCCTGCCCCCATGGCAGGACCCAGTACTGTCTAGACCATCCCTGAGAGACATTTATCTAACCTGCTCTTAAATATCTCCAGAAATGGGGATTCCACAACCTCCCTGGGCAATTTATTCCAGTGTTTGACCACCCTGACAGTTAGGAACTTTTTCCTAATGTCCAACCTAAACCTCCCTTGCTGCAGTGTAAGCCCCTTGCTTCTTGTTCTATCCTCAGAGGCCAAGATGAACAAGTTTTCTCCCTCCTCCTTGTGACACCCTTTTAGAAACCTGAAAACTGCTATCATGTCCCCCCCCTTGGTCTTCTCTTTTCTAAACTAAACAAACCCAATTCTTTCAGCCTCCCCTCCTAGCTCCTGTTCTCTCGACCTTTCATCATTCTCGTTGCTCTTCTCTGGACCTTCTCCAATTTCTCCACATCTTTCTTGAAATGCGGTGCCCAGAATTGGACACAATACTCCAACTGAGGCCTAACCAGCGCAGAGTAGAGCGGAAGAATGACTTCTCGTGTCTTGCTCACAACACACCTGTTAATGCATCCCAGAATCATGTTTGCTTTTTTTGCAACAGCATCACACTGCTGACTCATATTCAGCTTGAGGTCCACTATAACCCCTAGATCCCTTTCTGCCGTACTCCTTCCCAGACAGTCGCTTCCCATTCTGTATGTGTGAAACTGATTGTTCCTTCCTAAGTGGAGCACTTTGTATTTGTCTTTATTAAACGTCATCCTATTTACCTCAGACCATTTCTCCAGTTTGTTCAGATCATTTTGAACTATGACCCTATCCTCCAGAGCAGTTGCAACCCCTCCCAGCTTGGTATCATCTGCAAATTTAATAAGCGTACTTTCTATGCCAATATCTAAATCGTGGATGAAGATATTGAAGACAGCCGGTCCCAAACAGACCCCTGCGGAACCCCACTTGTTATGCCTTTCCAGCAGGATTGTGAACCATTAATAACTACTCTCTGAGTACGGTTATCCAGCCAGTTATGCACCCACCTTATAGTAGCCCCATCTAAGTTGTATTTGCCTAGTTTATTGATAAGAATATCATGCGAGACCGTATCAAACGCCTTACTACAGTCTAGGTTTACCACATCCACCGCTTCTCCATTATCCACAAGACTCGTTATCCTATCAAAGAAAGCTATCCAATTGGTTTGACATGATTTGTTCTTTACAAATCCATGCTGGCTGTTCCCTATCACCTTGCCACTTTCCAAGTGTTTGCAGATGATTTCCTTAATTACTTGCTCCATTATCTTCCCTGGCACAGAAGTTAAACTAACTGGTCTGTAGGTTCCTGGGTTGTTCTTATTTCCCTTTTTATAGATGGGCACCAGATTTGCCCTTTTCCAGTCCTCTGGAATCTCTCCTGTCTCCCATGATTTTCCAAAGATGATAGCTAAAGGCTCAGATACCTCCTCTATCAGCTCCTTGAGTATTCTAGGATGCATTTCATCAGGCCCTGGTGACTTGCAGGCATCTAACATTTCTAGGTGATTTTTAACTTGTTCTTTTTTTATTTTATCTTCTAAACCTCCCCCCTTCCCACTAGCATTCACTATGTTAGGCATCCCTTCAGACTTCTCGGTGAAGACCAAAACAAAGAAGCCATTGAGCATCTCTGCCATTTCCAAGTTGCCTGTTACTGTTTCTCCCTCCTCACTGAGCAGTGGGCCTACCCTCTCCTTGGTCTTCCTCTTGATTCTAATGTATTTATAAAACATCTTCTTGTTTCCCTTTATTCCTGTATCATGCAAGATCTCCTTGTTAAGCCAAGCTGGTCTTTTGCCATATTTTCTATCTTTCCTACACAGCGGAATTGTTTGCTTTTGGGCCCTTAACAATGTCCCTTTGAAATACTTCCAACTCTCCTCAGTTGTTTTTCCCTTCAGTCTTGATTCCCATGGGACCTTACCTATCAGCTCTCTGAGCTTACCTATGTCTCTCCCTTGCACCAGCAGTTGCAGCCCAGACAGGAGTGAGCCAGGACATCCAACAAACTCTCCCTACCTCACCACACAGATGCCAGCACCCACCCCACCCCTTTTTCCCCCACCTACCTACCCCATGCAGTCTGCTCCCTGTCTCATCCCCTCCCCTCCCAGCGCAGCCCAGCGCAGCCCAGCAGACTGGAGAGTGCTGGGTTTCTCACATGAAACTGCAGCCAAACCCAGCTGCTGTAATCACACCAATCCTCTCCTCTCCCAGCCAGGATGCCCCAAACTCCCCCCTCCAATCCCCCCACAGCCACTTATTGCCCCTCCCCTCCTCCTCCTCATGTCCCCTCCCTACCAGCTGGAAGAGGCAAACTCCGTCTCCAGCATGGAACTGTGGCTGCTGCTGCTGCTGCGGAGGAGGTACCCCTCCCCCAGTAAGGCAGCTCCCTGCGAAGCAGCCCCTGAGCTCCTGGGAGGGGCTCATTAAGCAGCTGTGAGGCCACGCTGATGCCCAGCTTACAGGGAACCTGCATGAAGTGTGTGTGTTAACTGTATGTTGACTGAAGATTTAATACACCTGCATTTAACTGATCTTCAGCATTTGCACGTGTATTCTAATAACAACTAGCAAATTATTAAGTGTGCTTTAGCAGTTTTCTTTTCTTATTTTGGAGTCGATTATGAATTTTTTTTTTTGGCCCTACATTTTTCATTGCCCTAGGCCAGTGGTCTCCAACCTTTGTACACCCAAGGTCACTTTTTAAATGTCAGGGCAAGCCAAGATCTACCCCATCCCTTCCCCAAGACCCCACTCCTCCTTGAGGCCCTGCCCTCTCCATTCCCCTCCTCTCCATCATTTGCTGTCCCCACCCCTTATTCACTCTCACTGGGTTGAGACAGGAGGTGCGGACTCTGGCGTGGGAGGTGCAAGGGAATTTGCATGCAGGAGGAGGTGGAGAAGGGGATGCTGGCTCAGGGAGGGAGCTCCAGGCTGGAGAGTGTTGGGGTCAAGTGGAGGGTTGGGGTGCTGGGCAAGCCACAGGCTTGTGGATGTGGGGGTGCAGGAGTTTGGGTTGGGTGTGTGAGGGGCTCAGGGCAGGGCAGTTGGGAGCATGATGGGCTGAGGACACAGATTTGCAGTGTGTGGATGGTGCAGGAGTGCTGTGGCAGAAGACTGGGGATGTGAGGGGTGAGGGGCAAGGGGTTCAGGTGTATGATAAGTTCAGGGTTGGGGTGTGCAGGAGTGTTATGATGCTGCGGCCAGATGGGGGTTTGGCCCAAATTGGGGACTTGTTGGCCAGGCTTCATTTTTAAATAAAATATTATGTCCAACACAAAATGTTTCAGCATTGTCATTATTTATGGGAGGGTGTAACGGGGTCCACCTGCTAGTGAGCACCCCTCTGCAGCTAAGGGGTGTTGCACAAGGTCTTAGCCTGGTCATCTTTAAGCTTGTGGCCAGTCTTCGGCCACCAGACCTAGGCCTTGCCCCGGTCTAGGTTCATCTCACACTGAGAGCTGTCTGTAGTTCTGGTCTCCCAGTCAGGATATAGACCTGGCTGGGTGGAGCTCCTGAAGGCCCTAGCCCCGCAGCTTCTTTTTTACCCATCTTCTGGGTCCTGATTGGCTGCCAGAGAAACAGCCACTCTATCACGCCTGGGGGACCTCTTCTCTGCTCCTCTTGCTGGGATGGGATGCGGCAAGGCCGCTGGCCTCCTGTAGGGGGTGTCGGGGCCTAGTCCAGCCCATCACACTCCCCCCCCCGAGAAAAGTTTTCGTTGGGAGTATCCCCAAAATCAACAGCTGCCCCTTTCTAGGAGAAGAAATGTGCATTGCCATGTTGGGACCCTGGGCAATGGCCGATTGTGAAGGCATAAGGTTGCAATGCTAGGTCCCACCGCGTGATCCGGGGATTGGTGTCCTTCATTTCTTGCAGCCACTTCAAAGGTGCATGATCTGTAATGAGCTGGAATGCGGCTCCTAGTAGGTAGTAGCGTAGGGCTACCACCGCCCAGCGGATGGCTAAACATTCTCGCTCTATGGTGGAGTACCTGGTCTCCCGTGAGTGTAACTTTTTGCTTAAATAGAGGACGGGGTGTTCTACCCCCTGGACGTTTGGGGAGAGTACAACCCCTAAGCCTGCGGTGGAAGCATCTACCATTTATTTTACAGACAAAGGAAAATCAGGGCATTGAAGTACCGGTTGCCTTCCCAAAATGGCTTTTCATGTTGCTTCAAAGCATTAGCTAAGTTATGCCAGTTATTGTACCTGGAAAGCACAAGCAATGATTTGGCATTCCTTTCAAATATATTGCAGAACACATTGTCAGATTTTGAGTAAACTAACCGATGCTGATTTCTCCTGTGTTTGGGTCCTTGTCGGCTCGATAGAGCAGGTCTTTCCTGAGCTCAAAGTGGGGGAATTGTGAGGCTGGAGCTTCCTGGGCAACTACCCGTCAATGACTGAAATCCAGGAATATGCTTCCCTCAAGGTTTCATCTTCTTTTTGTCCTCTGACAAAATCGTATGAGCTGGTTAAATGCTCCAAGTCTATCTTGGGGAGGGGAACCTCATGCGAAGGTTACCCTGAGTCAGAGGGTGTGTCTCCCTCTTCAGCTGGGGTATCATCGCCTTGCTGAGACAACTCCTCCTCTGGTTCAGTTTCCCCCAACAGATGAGTTTGGAGCCATGTTTTACCCTCTTTCCAATGATGCCAGCGGGATTTCCCCACCATCTCAGGGGAAGCCAGTCCTTCCCATAGGTCCGAGTTTACTATGGGAAATAGCTCCTCTAATGTCTAGGGCGCTGGTTCCTCTGGAGTAGAGGGTCTGGCTAGCAGAAGTAGCAACAAGGGGAACTGTTGCCAATCCCTACCAATTATAACCTTCCATGGAAGGCGTTTGGCTATGCTGACCCGCATCTTTGCCTCGTAGTCCTTCACTTTCAATTGGACCCATGCTGTGGGGTAGGGGTGCACATCTTCATGTACACAGGTCACCTTTAGGGGGGCGGTCATATTGAAGGGTGCTAGGGTCCAGCACTGGCTTGTCCAAATAACGCAATTGCAGTGTGGATGCTCGTATTGTTTTTCCGGAATAACGGCCGTTATTCCTGAAAAACGCTGCAGTGTAGACATACCCTGGAACACCTTCCTCCCCTGGCAATCCAACCCCATGTTGCAGGGGGAGGGTAGGTAGGACTGAGATTCAAGGCCTCAGGCCAGATTAACTCTTCTGGGGTTTCAGGGTTAGTGGATTTTGTGGGCCCCTCTACGCTCTGAGGTGGGGCCGAAAATGAGGGATCCAGTGTGCGGGACAGGGCTTCCAGTGGGATAGGGATGGGTGTGCAGAATCTGGGTGGAAAATAGGGTACAGGAGCAAGCTGGGGGTAGGTGTCTGGCCAGGAGGGAGGGGGCAAGAGCAGGGTGCTGGTGGGTGTCTGGCCAGGAGACAAGGACAACTCGGCCGGTACCTGGGGGTCTCCAGGGATGAGGATCTCTGAGGCAGGAGCTGCAAGCAGCACTGGAAGAAGCGCATGTGCTGCTCCTTTAAGAAATCCAGCCACTCTGGATCCTGCACTGCCATCTTAAACCACCGCCCGCCCCGCCCTCCCCAGAGCATGGGGAAGAAAGGGAAGACAAGAAAGCACGCGTGCTGTTGTGGGCAGGGGAGGAGCATGTGCTTTCTTGTCTTCCCTTTCTTCCCTGTGCTGCCTGCCTGCCTTCCTGCAGTGTAGCATGGTGGGGGGGGGGGGGAGAGTCCTGCAGCTGTGCGCCAGATCCGGCTTCTCAGGAAGCGCGCCCGCTGTTGTGGGGAGGGGAGGAGCAGCATATGCACTTCCTGAGAAGCCACCAGTTCTTAAGCTGATGGATCAAGAAAAAGATAAAACCCTTTTTTAAAGCCATTGTACAAGGGTCTGTGTGGATTTTTTACTATTTGGAACATCAGAAAAGATTAGGACAATTACAGAAGGGAGAGGGGAAGCAAAAATCTCCCAAACCTCCCAGTTTTACTTGGGTCAACACAACAAGCAGCAATGGGGCTTATCTGTCTCATAGAGTATGTCTACACTACCACCGTAGTTCAAACTAGGGTGGTTAATGTAGGCAACCGAAGTTGCAAATGAAGCCTGGGATTTAAATATCCCGGGCTTCATTTGCATGTTGCCGGGCGCCGCCATTTTTAAATCCCCGGTAGTTCGGACTCCGTGCCTGCGGCTACACGCAACACGGAGTAGGTAGTTCGGATTAGGCTCTCTAATCCGAACTACTGGTACACCTCGTTCCATGAGGAGTAACAGTAGTTCGAATTAGAGAGCCTAATCCGAACTACCTACTCCGTGCCACATGTAGCCGCGGGCACAGAGTCTGAACTACCGGGGATTTAAAAATGGCGGCGCCCGGTAAGATGCAAATGAAGCCCGGGATATTTAAATCCCCGGCTTCATTTGCAACTTCGGTTGCCTACATTAACCACCCTAGTTTGAACTACGGTGGTAGTGTAGACATACCCCCAGTTCTTTGATAACTTTCAATAACCTCACTATGAAAGACAGCAGAAAAAAAATCCTGTTTCGGAAAAAAGTCGTTGACCATGTGCTGATTCTAAAGGAACCTGATTGGACACCAAGAACATGAGCTGCAGAGACCTTTGCTTTGCTTTGCAATAAATTAAAAGGGAATTTACCATTGAGCACTGCAAGTATGAACAAGTTTAAATTCTAACCCTTCCCCACCCCTTTAAATAAAAACTATTTGTTGTGCAAAGACTTTGTCTCGGCTTGACCAAGCCCTGGCTGGGTTGATTGAGTTGGGATTGGTCCTGCTTTGGGCAGGGGGCTGGACTTGATGACCTCCTGAGGTCTCTTCCAGCTCTATGGTTCTATGGTTAAAACTTCTTTATTTTCCTATAATAGGTTTATCATATTAATTGAGAAACCAGCCCCAACAAATCAAACCTTTGCAGTCAGAGATGATTTCACTAGGGTCAAAATATACATTTTCCCAGTGCTCTAAGCAACATCTGGAAAGATGCACTGTACAACAGAATATTATTGTCCTTACTATATATTAAAGACATTTTTTCCTGTGGGGTGACGGAAGTGACGTCATGCGCCACTCTGCATCCTGCAGGAAAAGTTTTTGCTCTGCCGCCCCTCCGCTGCCTTCCCACTCCCACCTCCCCAGCTTCCAGTGGGAGGGGCGTGTCCAGCATGAATGGCCCTGGGCCAGCAAGCGGCTGTTCCGGGGCCAGATCGAGGTGGCAGACTACAGCACCAAGGCAGCGAGGGTTGCTCCACCTCCCCTGCTTGCTCTTGTCAGCTGCTTCCAGGTGCAGCCGCCGTAGAGCCTTGGGGTTTCCTCCTCTCTCCCCTCTCCTGCAGGAAGCCGCTGCTGGTGGGGGGGCAAGGTTCGAGGCTGGAGCACTGGCAGGTGGCAGCCAGAATCAGTGGGTCCTCGCTGGGTCCTGGAGCATTGGGGCTGCAAGTGCAGTGAGGAGCCACTGCCACTGCCCCCGGCTCAGGCCCGGCTCTCCTCTGGCAACTGGCCGCTGCTGGCTCCATGCGCCAGAGCCCTGACAAACCACTGCAGGGGGGAGGGGGAGGGGGAGGGGAAGGGAGAGAACGCCCTGAGTCTCTCTGCGTGGGGAAGAAGCGTGGTCCCTCCTGGGCTGGGGTAACAGCAGCATGTAAGTGCACTGTCCAGAGCCTTTCTGTGTGCTCCCAAATCAAGTGCCAATTCAGTGTCTGACACCAGTGTGTTTTGGATCAATGGGGTCTCCACTGGCACCCTAGTTCCTGCTTCCATGAGGCTAATGGTAGAGTCAACCCCCACTGGGAGTCCAGACTCACCACTCCCCCTTGAAGCCTGAATGACAGGTGGGCAGCTTGGGTTTGCAGATAAAACACACCCAGCCTCCATCTCCCAGCCCTTCCTGTCGAAGACGGAGGACCCATCTTGTCCCTCCTTCTCTGGGCCATCTGCCACCCGTCCAGCTGCAGGCACACAGCTCCTAGCCATGACAGACCATCCCTTGGGAAGCCCTGCAGTCTTCCCTGTTTCCTCATGGGGTAAGTCCTCAGGCACTAAGCCCCTCGATGCTTCAGCTCCCCCAGTAGCCTTTTGGGCTCCAGCCTCTGCCTGAAGGCTTTGCTCCAAGGGTGTGTCTAGACTACATGCCTCCTTCGACGGAGGCATGTAGATTAGCCAGATCGGAAGAGGGAAATGAAGCCGCGATTATTTTAATCGCGGCTTCATTTCCCTCTTCCGATCTGGCTAATCTACATGCCTCCGTCGAAGGAGGCATGTAGTCTAGACACACCCCTAGGCACACACCTCTGTGCCTCCTGGGGTTGGACCTGCCCCCTGCTGTTCCCATGCCCCTCCCAGACATACCACAGCCTGGACAGAGCCACTGATACTGGGCAATGACTCAGGGTCAGGGCTGGCTTCCTCCGCCCCTCCCCCTGCCTGCAAACTGTCCAGCTCAGCTGCAGGAGAATGAGAGAGAGTCTCTCTTGTCCCCTTCACAGCCCCTGTGGCATTTCCCTCCCGCTCTGGGATTTCAGCACCGGATTCCTAGCCCCTGGGATGGACTCAGCCACATTTACAGCAGTCATCTCCCTGAACCAATGGTGCAAAGCTCTCAGCCAATGCAGCCAGTTCATGCAGCCTCTCTTTTTCCCTCTTCTCTTGAGCAGCTCTTCCAGCTCTTCCGTCTCTCTCCATTTCAAGTCGTATTTGTTTTAGGGTTTCCTTGTGGGTAGCTTGCTCCCCGGCAGCTTGGGCTTTTATGGCTTCAATCTCACACCACTTTAACTCCACCAGTCTCTTGTGTTCTGCCTCCTTGGCTGCTTCCTGGATTCAGTACAGCACCTATTCCTTCTGCACCTCACTCTCACTCATTTTCCTGACTCAATTTCCCTGATCCAAAATAAGCAATCAGAAAATAACAAACCAGTAACCCCTTTGTCTGCCTTCCAAGAACCACACTTAGAACCCACTTAAAATCGCTACAAGCAACCAGAGCAACTAGCTGTGCTCATTTACCCTGCTCGCTGTACCACTGTGATGAGGTGTGGTCACAGACAACCCCTCAGGGGTGCCTCCCGGGGTGCTGACATAGCCACTGCCACTCGCCTTCCTGCTCTCTGGGGCTCCTCACTGCCTGGTCCTGCTGGGCCAGCTCTGCTGGTCTCCCCCAGCCAAGGCCCCGAGCTGAGTTCCCTGCCCCCACCGAGAAGCAGCACAGACACTGAACCACTTCAGGTCTGAGGAGAGTGCACTTTAGAGCCCAGATTCCCGGGATACCACTCCCCAAAGGAGATCAAACCCCAAAGAACTAGATAAGCCCCCTTTAGCAATGAAAGGGGGAATGTGCACACTGGTCCTCCGCCCCAGGTAACAATGGCTTACACTGGGTTTGATAGAAAATAAAAGTGATTCACAGACAAGGTCAGCTCCCAGACTAATGCACTAGGCAACGCAGTATGGGAAGGAGGTGGACAGCCCTTGGTGGGGAAAGAACAGGTCAGGAACTATTTAGAAAAGCTGAACGTACATAAATCCATGGGTCCGGATTTAATGCATCCGAGGGTACTGAGGGAGTTGGCAAGTGTCATTGAGGAGCCTTTGGCCATTATCTTTGAAAACTCGTGGAGATCGGGAGAGATCCCGGATGATTGGAAAAAGGCAAATGTAGTGCCCATCTTCAGAAAAGGGAAGAAGGACGATCCAGGGAACTATAGGCCGGTCAGTCTTACCTCAGTCCCTGGAAAAATCATGGAAGGAATCCATTTTGAAACACTTGGAAGAGGGGAAAGTGAATCAGCGACCAGGGAGCTTACGAACAGGGGCTGCTAACAGGGGGTTTGGAGAGGGCATTCTCCAGGTAAAGGAGTAAGCTAATACAGGACCCTTGAGGGAAGTGGCTGTCTGTAGTGTGTGTGCGTGTTTGTGGTTTTCTTGCTGTGTGCTGAGCCAGGGCCAGCTCTAGTTTTTTTGCTGCCCCCAAGCAAAACATTTTTTGGCCACCCCCCCCCCCCCCCCCGTTGGCCCACTGCTGCAGGACAGGCACGGAGGAGGAAAGCGCCCCTTTCACCTTGCGGCTCTTTGACTCCCACCACGCCCTCTGGCCAAAGCCAGCCTACATCCTGTCTCCCCTCCATACACATCCCCGTCCACAGACATGGCGACCCCTCCCACACACTCACGAACCCAGTTTCCACCTTCTCCCCCCCTCCCCCAGGCAAACCCAGTCTGCCCCTCTTCTCTCCCCCACCTAATCCACCCTGCGTCCTCTTCCCTCCCAGCTAAACCCAATCCGGCCCCCCCGCCCGCCGCCGGGATCGCGCTGCCCAGGGCAGAGGCAGCCGCATCGGGTGCCCCGTGAACTTCAGTCGTCACCTAGCTCAGCCCCCGAGGGGTAGGCTGCAGGGGGTGGCTGGGCTCCGGCACCCTGCCGCATGGCCCTGCTCCCCTCTCCCTCTTCCCTCCCCGCTGCTCGCGCCTTCCTTGCCGCGCTCCCCTCCGCCGGCTCCGCCGCCCCGCCCATGGCCCTGGGCGGCCACAGGCAGGCCCGCGTCGGGCGGTAAGGCTGGCCGGAATGCCGCCCCTGGAAATGTGCCGCCCCAAGCACGTGCTTGGTTTGCTGGTGCCTAGAGCAGACCCTGTGCTGAGCTTGTGTGTGGCTGTTTGGTGGGTTTTTTTCCCTCCCGCCCACTGAGTGTGTGCTGTGGCTGGCAGGTGGAAGCTGTGAGCTTCTAATTAGGGTTTGAAAACTAGAAGCCTCTGCTCATTGGTTGAGCCTTAATCAGGGGGAGGGACTATCACGCAGTCCAGGGCTTTATAAAGGAGTGAGTCAGCAACCAGGGAGCTTGTGAACAGGGGCTGCTAACAGGGAGTTTGGAGAGGGAGGTGGGAAGGGGATGAGAGACACTCTTCATTCTTTTAAATCTTTGCACTACACTCCTGCCCTTCAAGGATACATTTAATAACATCTGAGGAATCTCTCAGAAGGAAGGCAGGGATGGATGGTGATAGGTCTGCTGTTGTTACCTGCACAGCATGTGCCAAGTTTGTCTTCCTCCCAGAAGAAAGAACGGATTTCACCTGCACTAAGTGCAAGCTGGTCACCATTTTGGAAGAAAAAATGAGAGGACTTGAGGCCCAAGTATTGACCCTACGCTCGATCAGAGAGGATGAAGACTTCCTCGATAGAAAGCAGCGTTTAATCCTGCAGGCACAGCAGGCTGAAGAGCCAGTCAGGGCAGTACAGGACAAGGAAGAAAACTGGCAGCCTGTAACCTCTAGAAGAAGTAGTAGTCCAACTCAGGTCTCCCCCATCCCTGTAGAGGTAAGTAACCGCTATCAGTCTCTCTCCACAGGCACTGCGGTGGAGAATGCTTTGGCAGGGACCTCTCAGGGAAGAAATCAGAAGTGAACACCAGCTACCGGAAGGCATGGGATGCGTAGTCGTAGAGATGGGGGGGGGGTCCACAACCACCACCCCCAAAAGAAGACGCCGGGTGGTGGTGGTCAGGGACTCCCTACTAAGAGGCACTGAGTCATCCATCTGCCATCCAGACCTGGAATATCGAGAGGTGTGCTGCTTACCAGGAGCTCGCATTGAGGATGACCGAGAGTCTTCCGAAAGTGATTAAACCTTCGGATCGCTACCCCTTCCTGCTTCTCCACATAGGAACTAACGATACGGCCAAGAATGACCTTGAGCAGGTCACAGCAGATTATGTAGTGCTGGGAAGAAGGATCAAAGACTATGAAGCGCAAGTGGTGTTCTCGTCCATCCTCCCTGTTGAAGGAAAAAGTCCGGGTAGGGATCGTCGAATTGAGGAAGTAAATGCGTGGTTGTGCAGGTGGTGTCGGAGAGAGGGTTTTGGTTTCTTCAACCATGGGACTATGTTCTGGGCACAATTGTTAGGAAAAGATGGGATCCACCTAACCAAGAGAGGAAGGAGCATCTTCGCGGGCAGGCTTGCAAACCTAGTGAGGAGGGCTTTAAACTACATTCCTTGGGGGATGGTGACCAAAGCCCTGAGGTAAGTGGGGAAGTCGGATACTGGGAAGAAACACAAGGAGGAACAAGCAACAAAGGAGGACCCCTGACTCGAAGGGAGAAGGTAGGGTGTGACAGAGCCGCTGGACTCCACACTCATGTGGCAAGCACCGCCCCGGGGAAGGCAGAAGTGCCGACGGCACTGCCGGCAGATCATAAAGCCGCTGCCGGGCTGAGGGCACACGGCGAAGAAGCCGCCCTGCTCCCTACCCGTGCGGCTGGTACTGGACCGGGAGAGGGAGGGGCAGCGCTGCGGCTGCAGGGCAGATGCGCAGATGCAGTCGGGCAGGGGAATGCACGGGCGTGGGCGGAAGGCAACCAACGTGGCGCTGTGGTGCCATCTTTAAAAACAGCCCGCCGCAACCCAGAGGGGGTAGAGGAGGGCTGGAAGGCAGTGGAGGAAGGAGCAGGGAGGTTCCAGAGAGGGATGGTGAGGAGAGCATATCCCTGGCGGCGAGCACACTGTGACAGGCTAGGGTACGGAGGCACAAGCCAACCGGAGGTAATTGGAGGGGAAGGACTAGGTGGGTAGGAAGTGTCCCAGGGTAGGGTTTAATGCCCGTGGGTCAGCGTGTTTCGGGCGGTGTCCCCATCGACCAAAGGGAAGTTTAGGGTGAGGAGTTAATCGTCCCTCCCTTAGGTCCCTGGGCCAGGACCCCCTACCCACCATCCTGTCAGCGTTGGGCAAGAAGCACTGAGTGGCGGGCCTTGTAGCACGTGGTGAAATAGTAATAGCATTAAAAGGCACTAAACCCATTTCAAAGCGACTGAGGGTATGTCTACACTACTGAGTTAGTTCGAACTAACTTTCATAGGCACTACACTAGCGCTCCGCTAGTTCGAACTAGGTAATCCTCATTTTACGAGGATTAAGCCTAGTTCGAACTAGCTAGTTCGAATTAAGGGCTGTGTAGACCCTTAATTCGAACTAGTGGGAGGCTAGCCCTCCCCAGGTTTCCCTGGTGGCCACTCTGGCCAACACCAGGGAAACTCGTCTGCCCCCCTCCCGGCCCCGGACCCCTTAAAGAGGCACAGGCTGGCTACAGTGCCCGTGCCAGGTGCAAGCCTGCCAGCACCCAGCCAGCAGACCCTGCACCTGGCACGGCTCGAGCCAGCCACCCGATGCCCCCCAGCCCTCCCCCTCTTCCCGGGACCAGGCTGGCGGCTCCCGGGAGCTTCCCCGGGACCGCAAGAGGCGGACACCCGCCTGGGCTAGTGCGGACATCGTGGACCTCGTCCACGATCTCCGCACTAGGCACAGGAAAGTGGCCGTCTAGGGCAGGAGAAGTTGCCAGCCTGGCCACCCAGGAGCAGGTGTGCATGAAAATCAAGGGGGTCCACTGAGACCCCCGACCCTGAGCCCTGAGCTTACAATGGCCGTCCTGGGTCAGACCAAAGGTCCATCTAGCCCAGTAGCCTGTCTGCCGACAGCAGCCAATCCTAGGGACCCTGGAGGGGATGGACCAAAGACAGTGACCAAGCCATTTGTCTCGTGCCATCCCTCTCCAGCCTTCCACAAACTTTGGGCAGGGACACCACTCCTACCCCCTGGCTAATAGCACTCCATGGACCCAGCCTCCATGACTTGATCTCACGTCCCTTTAAACTCTGTTCTAGTTGTAGCCTTCACAGCCTCCTGCAGCAAGGAGTTCCACAGGTTGACTCTTTGCTTTGTGAAGAACAACTTTCTGTTACTAGTTTGAAGCCTGCTACCCATTCCTTTCCTTTGGTGTCCTCTAGTCCTTCTTTATGGGAACTAATGAAGAACTTTTCTGTATGCACCCTCTCCACCCAACCCCTGCTTTTAGAGACCTCTATCCTGTCCCCCCTCCGTCTCCTCTTTTCTAAGCTGAAAAGTCCCAGTCTCTTTAGCCTCTCTTCATATGGGACCTGTTCCCAACCCCTGATCATTTTATTTGCCCTCCCCTCTCCCACCCTCTCTCTTCCCCTCTCCCACCTCCTTTTCCCAGTCTCCCCCAGTTTTGTTCAATAAAGAGAGATTCCATTTTTGAACACAATTGTCCTTTATTTTGTACATCAAGAAAAGGGGCTAGGGAAGGGTAAGTGGAAGGAGGTGAGGGAGGAATGGGGTACGAGCCCCCGATGGGGAGGACTGGGCTGGCTCTGCGGGCTTCTGGGGGTGGAAGCTCTCCTGCAGCCCCCAGTTGCCCCCTCTCCCCAGATGGCAGCCTGCGGCAAGTGCAGCCGGTCTGATGGCCGAGTGCTGTGATGTGCCCAGTGTCGGTACTCCGGGCACTCCAAGCCAGGACTGGTTTGCAAGTGGGGCACCTCTGAGAACTGTCTGTCCGGGGTGGGGGTCGGGTCCTTTAAGCGCAGCCCTCGGCTAGCCTGAGACAGCATCTCCACGCTCTAAGTCCTCCTCTGATGCCCTGCCGGCACTGCTTCCGGCCTTCCTTAAGCCCGGTTCAGCGTCCACTTAATGTGGACATGCTAGTTCGAATTAGCAAAACGCTAATTCAAACTAGTTTTTAGTTCTAGATGCGTTAGTTCGAATTAGCTTAGTTCGAATTAACTAATTCAAACTAAGTTAGTTCGAATTAGCGCTGTAGTGTAGATGTACCCTGAGAGACTAAAAGGCTGTGTCTACACTGGGCCACTTATTCTGGAAAATCAGCCGCTTTTCCGGAATAAGCTGCGAGCTGTCTACACTGGCCGCTTGCTTTTCCAGAAAAGCAATGATGATCTAATGTAAAATCGTCATTGTTTTTCCAGAAAAACTATGCTGCTCCCGTTCGGGCAAAAGTTCTTTTCCGGAAAAACTGTTCCGGAAAAGGTCCAGTGTAGACAGCACAGTAGTCTTTTCCGAAAAAAAACCCCGATCGCGAAAATGACAATCGGGGCTTTTTTGCGGAAAAGCACGTCTACATCGGCACGGACGCTTTTCTGGAAAAAGTGCTTTTCCGGAAAAGCATCCTGCTAATATAGATGCGCTTTTTCCGGAAATACTTATAACGGAAAAACTGTTCTGTTTTAAGCATTTCTGGAAAAGGGTGCCAGTGTAGACGTAGCCAAAGTGCGAGGGATAGTGGAGTTGGTCAAGGGCACCAGGATTCTGGTGGCGATTGCGGGCATTATGTTGCCTAGGACACAGGGCGCATACTCTTACATAGGGCAATCAACTGGCTACCTAAGGTGTTTGTACACGAATGCGAGAAGCCTGGGAAACAAACAGGAAGAATTAGAAGCCCTGGCCCAGTCAAAGAACTACAATTTGATTGGAATAACGGAGACTTGGTGGGATGACTCACACGACTAGAGCACTGTCATGGAAGGGTATAAACTGTTCAGGAAGAACAGGCGGGGGAGAAAAGGAGGAGGAGTTGCACTGTATGTAAGAGACCAGTATGATTGCTCGGAGCTCCAGTATTTAGAGGGAGAAAAGCCTGTTGAGAGCCTTTGGGTTAAGTTTAGACGTGGAAGCAACAGGGGTGATGTTGTGGTTGGTGTCTGCTATAGACCAGATCAGGTGGATGAGGTAGACAAGGCTTTCTTCGGACAACTGAGCGAAGCTTCCAGATCGCAGGCCCTGGTTCTCATGGGGGACTTCAATCACCCTGACATCTGTTGGGAGACCAATACAGCAGTACACAGACAATCCAGGAAGTTGTTGGAGAACGTTGGGGATAATTCCTTGGTACAAGTGCTGAAGGATCCGACCAGGGGCCGTGCGCAGCTTGACCTGCTGCTCACAAACAGGGAGGAACGAGTAGGGGAAGTAGAGGTGGGTGACAACCTGGGAAGCAGTGATCATGAGATGGTAGATTTCAGGGTCCTGACCAAAGGAAGAAAAGAGAAGAGCCAAATACACACCCTGGACTTCAGAAAAGCAGATTTTGACTCCCTCAGGGTATGTCTACACTACAGCACTAATTCGAACTAACTTAATTCGAATTAGTTAATTTGAACTAAGCTAATTCGAACTAGTGAACCTAGACCTAAAAACTAGTTTGAAATAGCGTCTTGCTAATTCGAACTAGCATGTACACATTGAGTGGACTCTGAACCGAAGTTAAGGCTGGCCGGAAGCAGTGCCGGCAGGGCATCAGGTTAGGACTTAGAGCGTGGAGCTGCTGTTTCAGGCTAGCTGAGGGCTGTGCTTATAGGGACCCAACCCCCAACCCGGACAGACAGTTCTCAGGGTTCCCCGCTTGCTTGTCTACCTCGATGAGAGACAGCAAAGCAGTCCTGTCTTGGAGTGCCCTGAGTGCCCACACTCGGCACTGCACTTGCCGCAGGCTGCCATCGGAGGGCGTCAATCGGGGGGCTGTGAGGATCCAGGAGGCCCTGCAGGAGAGCTTCCACTCCAAGGAGCCCGCAGAGCCACCCCAGTCCTCTCCATCGGGGGCTCGTACCCCATTCCTCCCTCACCCCCTTCCACTTACCCCTCCCTAGCCCCCGTTCCTGACGTACAAAATAAAGGACACGTGTGTTCAAAAATAGAAACTCTCTTTATTGAACAAAACTGGGGGAGGGGGGATTAACCTCTGGGGAGACTGGGAAAAGGAGGTGGGAGAGGGGAAGAGAGGAGGGGGAAACCTGGGAGGAGGGAGCTGGAAGGGGGAAGCCGGGGGAAGAAGGAGGAGGGGAAGTATCAAACTATGGTACGCCATATCTTCAGTACTGTGTACAGATGTGGTCTCCTCACCTCAAAAAAGACGTTTTGGCCTTGGAAAGGGTTCAGAAAAGGGCAACTAAAATGATCAGGGGTTTGGAACAGGTCCCATATGAAGAGAGGCTAAAGAGACTGGGACTTTTCAGCTTACAAAAGAGGAGACTGAGGGGGGGATAGGATAGAGGTCTATAAAATCATGAGTGGTGTGGAGAGGGTGCATACAGAAAAGTTCTTCATTAGTTCCCATAATAGAAGGACTAGAGGACACCAAATGAAATGAATGGGTAGCAGGCTTCAAACTAATAACAGAAAGTTCTTCTTCACAAAGCAAATAGTCAACCTGTGGAACTCCTTGCCACAGGAGGCTGTGAAGGCTAGAACTAGAACAGAGTTTAAAGAGAAGTTAGATAAAGTCATGGAGGTTGGGTCCATGGAGTGGTATTAGCCAGGGGGTAGAAATGGTGTCCCTGACCTCTGTGGAAGGCTGGAGATGGATGGCACGAGACAAATGGCTTGGTCACTGTCTTCGGTCCATCCCCTCCAGGGTACCTAGTGTTGGCCGCTGTCGGCAGACAGGCTACTGGGCTAGATGGACCTTTGGTCTGACCCAGTACGTTCTTATGTTCTAAGCTCAGGGTCAGGGGTCTCACTGGACCACCTTGATTTTCATGCAAACCAGCTCCTGGGTTTGCATGTGGCCTTTGGTGGCCAGGCTGGCAGCTATCCTGCCCTAGACAGCCACTTTCCTGTGCCTAGTGCGGAGGTCGTGGACGTTGGAGGCCTCCCCCGAAACCTGGATGAGGTCCACGATCTCCGCACTAGACCAGGCGGGCGCCCACCTCTTGCAGCCCCGGGCAGGCTCCTGGGAGCCGCCAGCCTGGTCCCGGGAAGAGGCGGAGGGCCAGGTGGCAGCGGGTGGCTGGCTCGTGCCGTGCCAGGTGCAGGGTCTGCTGGCTGGGTGCTGGCAGGCTTGCACCTGGCACGGGCACCGTAGCCAGCCCGTGCCCCTTTAAGGGCTCCGGGGCCGGGAGGGGGGCAGAAGAATTTCCCTGGTTGTGCCCAGAGTGGCCACCAGGGCAAGCTGGGGAGGGCTAGCCTCCCACTAGTTCGAATTAAGTGGCTACACAGCCCTTAATTCGAACTACTTAATTCGAACTAGGCTTAGTCCTCGTAGAATGAGGTTTACCTAGTTTGAATTAAGTGCTCCGCTAGTTCGAATTAAGTTCGAACTAGCGGTTTGCATGTGTAGTGCCTATCAAAGTTAATTCGAACTAACGGCTGTTAGTTCGAATTAACTTTGTAGTGTAGACATACCCTCAGAGAACTGATGGGCAGGATTCCCTGGGATATTTACATGAAGGGGAAAGGAGTCCAGGAGAGCTGGCAGTATTTTAAAGAAGCCTTATTGAAGGCACAGGAAGAAACCATCCCGATGCGCAGCAAGAGAAGCTAATATGGTAGGAGACCAGATTGGCTTACCGGGGACATCCTTGGGGAGCTTAAACACAAAAAGGAAGCTTACAAGAAGTGGAAACTTGGACAGATGACTAGGGAGGAGTATAAATCTATTGCTCGAGAATGCAGGGGAGTTATCAGGAAGGCGAAAGCACAATTGGAATTGCAGCTAGCAAGGGATGTGAAGGGGAACAAGAAAGGTTTCTACAGGCATGTTAGCAATAACAGGGAGATCAGAGAGGGTGTGGGGCCCTTACTGGATGAGGGGGGTAACCTAGTGACAGATGATGTGGGAAAAGCTGAAGTACTCAATGCTTTCTTTGCCTCTGTCTTCACGGACAAGGTCAGCTCCCAGACTAATGCATTAGGCAGTGCAGTATGGGAAGGAGGTGGACAGCCCTTGGTGGGGAAAGAACAAGTTAGGAACTATTTAGAAAAGCTAAACGTACACAAATCCATGGGCCCGGATTTAATGCATCCGAGGGTACTGAGGGAGTTGGCAAATGTCATTGCAGAGCCTTTGGCCATTATCTTTGAAAAATCGTGCAGCTCGGGAGAGATCCCAGATGACTGAAAAAGGCAAATGTAGTGCCCATCTTCAAAAAAGGGAAGGAGGACGATCCAGGGAACAACAGACCAGTCAGCCTTACCTCAGTCCCTGGAAAAATCATGGAGGGGATCCTCAAGGAATCCATTTTGAAGCACTTGGAAGAGGGGAAGTGATCAGGAATAGTCAACATGGATTCACAAAGGGCAAGTCGTGCCTGACCAATCTGATTAGCTTCTATGATGAGGTAACTGGCTCTGTAGACACGAGGAAGTCAGTGGATGTGATATATCTTGACTTTAGCAAAGCTTTTGATACAGTCACTCACAATAGCTTTCTTTGATAGGATAACGAGCCTTGTGGATAAGGGAGAAGCGGTGGATGTCATATACCTAGACTTTAGTAAGGCATTTGATACGGTCTCGCATGATATTCTTATTGATAAACTAGGCAAATATAACTTAGATAGGGCCACGATAAGGTGGGTGCATAATTGGCTGGATAACCATAGTCAGAGAGTTGTTGTTAACGGTGCTAAATCCTGCTGGAAAGGGATAACAAGTGGAGTTCCGCAAGGGTCTGTTTTGGGACCCGTACTGTCCAATATCTTCATCAATGATGTAGATATTGGGATAGAGAGTACGCTTATTAAGTTTGCAGATGATACCAAACTGGGTGGGGTTGCGACTTCTTTGGAGGATAGGGACATAATTCAAAATGACCTTAGCAAGTTAGAGAAATGGTCAGAGGTAAACAGGATGAGGTTTAATAAAGAGAAATGCAAAGTGCTCCACTTAGGAAGGAACAATCAGTTCCATACATACAAGATGGGAAGCGACTGTCTAGGAAGGAGCATGGCGGAAAGGGATCTAGGGGTCATAGTGGACCACAAGTTGAATATGAGTCAACAGTGTGATGCTGTTGCAAAAAAAGCAAATATGATTCTAGGTTGTATCAACAGGTGTGTTGTAAGCTAAACTCGTGAAGTCATTCTGCCGCTCTACTCTGCGCTAGTTAGGCCTCAGCTGGAGTACTGTGTCCAGTTCTGGGCGCCACATTTCAAGAAAGATGTGGAGAAATTGGAAAGGGTACAGAGAAGAGCGACAAGAATGATTAAAGGTTTAGAGAACATGACCTATGAAGCCAGGCTTCATGAACTGGGCTTGTTTAGTTTGGAAAAAAGAAGATTAAGGGGGGACATGATAGCGGTTTTCAAATATCTAAAAGGGTGTCACAAGGAGGAAGGAGAAAATTTGTTCCTCTTGGTTTCTGAGGACAGGACAAGGAGTAATGGGCTTAAAGTGCAGCAAGGGAGGTTTAGATTGGACATGAGGAAAAAATTCCTGTCAGGGTGGTCAAATATTGGAATAAATTGCCAAGGGAGGTGGTGGAATCTCCCTCTCTGGAGATATTTAAGAACAGGTTAGATAGACATCTGTCAGGGATGGTGTAGATGGAGCTTGGTCCTGCCTTGAGGGTGGGGGGCTGGACTCGATAACCTCTCGAGGTCCCTTCCAGTCCTATGATTCTATGATTCTAATATTCTTGCCAGCAAGTGAAGGGAGTATGGATTGGATAAACGGACTGTAAGATGGATCGAAAGCTGGCTATAGTGTCGGGCCCAACGGGTAGTGATCAACGGCTCGATGTCAGGTTGACGGTCAGTTTCTAGCGGAGTACCCCAAGGTTCGGTTCTAGGACCGGTTTTGTTCAATATCTTTATTAATGATCTGGATGAGGGGATGGATTGCACCCTCAGCAAGTTTGTGGATGACACTAAGCTAGGGGGAGAGGTAGATACGCTGGAGGGCAGAGATAGGGTCCAGAATGACCTGGACAGATTAGAGGATTGGGCCAAAAGAAATCTGATGAGGTTCAACAAGGACAAGTGTAGAGTTCTGCACTTGGGACGGAAGAATCCCAAGTATTGTTACAGGCTGGGGACCGACTGGCTAAGTAGCAGTTCTGCAGAAAAGGACCTGGGGGTTACAGTGGATGAGAAGCTGGATATGAGTCAACAGTGTGCCCTTGTAGCCAAGAAGGCTAATGGCATATTAGGGAGCATTAGGAGGAGTATTGCCAGCAGATCCAGAGATGTCATTATTCCCCTTTATTCAGCTCTGGTGAGGGCACATCTGGAGTATTGTGTCCAGTTCTGGGCCCCTGTGACGGGGCACTCGCGCCCCGCACTGAGAGCGCGCCGGGAGGCGCCGGGCGGCGGGACGGGGCACTCGCGCCCCGCACTGAGAACGCGCCGGGAGGCGCCGGGCGGCGTGACGGGGCACTCGCGCCCCGCACTGAGAACGCGCCGGGAGGCGCCGGGCGGCCACACCGGGGGGCGGGGAACGCGGCCCAGCCCGCCGCGGCGGGCTGCAGTAATACGCCGGCAGCCGGCGCAGGGGGCGTCGGGAGGCAGCTGGCGCCGGCTGGCAGGGCCCGAGAGGGAGGGGCCGGCGAGGCGCAGGGGGATGATGTCACGGGGGAAGGGTGGCTGGGAGGCGTCGCAGGGGAAGTGACGCGGAGGGGGAACGGAGCCGGCGGGGGATTTAAACCCGGGGCCGGCACGGTGCAAGGGGGCGCGGCGGACCGAGCTGGAGGAGGGGAGAAGGAAGGAGAGGTGAGGCCAGCGGGGTCAAGGGAGACGGGCCGGGAGGCCTGGTGGAGTAGGAAGCGGCCCAGGGCGGGGTCGTGGAGCCCGTGAGCGGGTGTGTTTTGGGGCGTTCCCCCATCCGCGAGGGAGGGACCACGGGTCCCTGCCTTTAGGGCCCTGGGCCGGGGTTCGGAGAGGGGGCGGGCCCGAACCCCCCTACTCCGCCAGCAGGCCGATCCGGCTCGGGTGTAACGCGAATGTGCGTAATAAAAGGGCCACCGGCCTTAGTGGTGACTGCTCAGACTGAACTCTCTGTACCACAATTAGCTCATAGTGGACTCTGAGGGTCGAACCAGTTTACACGTGGTGGAGAATGTGGGTATAGGTCCCTGGGCCCCGGGAGTGAGAAGGGGCCCCAGGAAGTAGAGTAACTCACAAAAAAAAAAAAAAAAAAAAAAATGGTGGTGGGCATAAAACAAGGGAGGTAGGGTGACTGATCCGTTTGGGTGTTTGTTTGAAAAGAACTAGGTGTTGACCACCTGCATCTTACAGTTGACCCCCTCCCGAGCGCATAATGGAGGTCAACAAGATCATAGAATGGCTGGTAGACAACCAGAAGCAGCAACAGCAGCATCAGAATCAGGTGTTGCGGGACATGATGACTCAATTCCAGGATCAGCAGCGGCAAATGCTGAAAGAAATCAGAGAAGGGGCGACTGCCCGAGGAACCGCGCCTGGAGCAGAGCCGGGCTCCCCAGGAGATGGAGAAGGTGGCGCCATCCCGGGCGCCCAGCTACCGCTGCGATTAACGAAGCTGGGACCCGAAGACGATCCAGAAGCGTTTTTGGTCACCTTTGAGCGGGTGGCTACCGCCGCGAAGTGGCCACAGGAGCACTGGGCCACCTTGCTAGCCCCCTTCCTAACGGGTCCGGCCCAATTGGCCTATAGAAGTATGGCAGACAAGGATGCTTTGTGTTATTACAAAGTTAAAGAAGCCGTGTTGGACCAGCTGGGCATATCCCCGGAGACGTACCGCCAGCGATTCCGAGATACCCGATATGACCCGAAGGAGCGCCCACGGGCGCTGGGGCAGCGGGTCAGGGAAGCAGGCATGCGATGGCTGGAACCTGCCAACAAGACCGGGCTGCAGGTAGCGGAGCAGGTGGTGTTAGAACAGTACCTCCGGATCCTGCCTGCCGAGGGGCAAAAGTGGGTTCGCCGACACTGGCCAGAGTCGCTGGAGGAGGCGATCACGCTGATGGAGCGCTTTTCAGCAGCGGAGGAAACGGGGGGTAGACACCCCCCTCCCACTCCCTCGGGGCCTCGACGGAGCCCGGCCAGTAGCGGAGGAGCGGACACCTCACACCGGGCAGACCCACCGGCCCGCAGACCATCATGGGGCCCGGGGGTAGAGCGAAAACTGGCCCCAGTTTGGAACCCGCCGAGGAGGACCGAGAACCAACCGGGAGCGAGCGGGGACCCCGGGACACCCAGCCCGAGGGCAGACCCTAGCCCGAGGGGAGCCTGCTTCCAGTGTGGCGAGGAGGGGCACTTCAAAAAAGATTGCCCCTTGATGGATTGTACCTTCGGGCAGAGACGGCGGGACGGGGCGGCCGGGACCACTTCGTCAAGAGCCCAGGTAACCAGGTGGATAAGCCTGAATGGGAAGCGGGTAAGGGCGGTGGTGGACTCGGGGTGCGGCCAAACCATGGTGCGGGAGGACTTAGTCCCCGATTCCCAGACCCGGGGGCCCCAGATCTGGATGAGGTGCGTGCACGGGGACGTACATCCGTACCTTACCGCCCACGTATGGATCGATGATGGGCAGATCCGGGCGCGTTGCCAGGCCGCTATATCCCCCAAACTCCCCTACCCAGCGCTGCTAGGGAGAAACTGGCCCGGGCTGGCCGCCCTGCTAAAGGAATGGGGGACGGGTCACGAGGGCCCGGGGCCGGGACAAGAGAAACCCGTTCTGGCAGCCCAAGGGGAAGAGGTCCCCACCTCAGGGGAACCCGAGGCCGGGGGGCCGAACCCCCCGCTACGCCTGGAGGTGGAAGAGGGGGACTTCCTGACACACCAGAGGGAAGACCCGACGCTCCAGACAGCATGGACCCAGGTGCGGGCGGAAGCAGAGGAAGCGCCAGAGGGAGAAGGACGGCAGCAGCTGGGACCACGATTTGAGGTACGAGGAGAGCGACTCTATCGGGTGGCAGTGGGGGCGGACGGACAGGAAAACCCACAATTACTAGTGCCACGCCCATACCGATGGAAGGTACTGGAGCTAGCGCACAATCACCTTTGGGCGGGACACCTGGGCAGCGAGAAGACCCAGCAGCGAATCTTGCAGCGGTTTTACTGGCCCGGGGTATACCAAGAGGTCAAGAATTTCTGCATGTCTTGTCCCCAATGCCAAAGGACCTCTAGCAAGAAAGTGGCCCCCGCCCCGCTGGTTCCCCTACCCATCGTGGGCGTCCCATTCGAACGTATAGCCATGGATTTGGTGGGGCCCTTGGATAAGTCGGGGAGAGGGCATGTCTACATCTTGGTAATCGTGGACTACGCGACCCGCTACCCCGAGGCTATCCCGCTGCGGAAGGCCACCGCTAACGTGATAGCGGAGGAACTGGTTAAGGTGTTTTCAAGGGTAGGCCTGCCGAAAGAGCTACTGACAGACCAAGGCACTAACCTGACGGCGAGGGTGATGACTGAGCTGTGCAAATTCCTACGAATCCGCAAGATCCGCACCTCCGTCTACCACCCCCAAACCGATGGCCTCGTCGAGAGGTTCAATAGGACATTGAAAGGTATGCTTAGGAAATTCGTACAGGAGGAACCCCGGGGGTGGGACAAGCTACTCCCTGCTCTGATGTTCGCCATCCGGGAGGTGCCACAGGCCTCGGTGGGTTACTCGCCGTTCGAACTGCTTTATGGGCGGAAGCCCCGGGGGGTCCTCGACTTAGTGAGGGAAGGGTGGGAAGCTCAGGTTACCCCGGCCCTGGGGGTAGTCCACTACGTAACACAGCTCCAGCAGAGACTAGGTTCCCTGGCCGAATGGGCACGGGAGAACTTGCAGAGAGCCCAGGAAGGGCAGTGCCAGCAATATAATCAAAGAGCCCAGGTCCGAGAGTTCGCGCCAGGCGACCAGGTGTTGCTCCTCTTACCAGACAGAGAGTCCAAGTTGTTGGCACGCTGGCAGGGGCCCTTCAGGGTGTTAAGGAAGGTCGGGGAGGTGGATTATGAGATACAGCTGGATGGTCCGCGAAGGGCCACCCAGATCTACCATATTAACCTATTGAAGCGGTGGGTGCCCCGGGAAGCCTTCCTGGTAGAAACACAGATGAAAGATGTGGAATTCGGACCATGGGGAGACCCGGAGGTGACGGTCAAGGAAGCCACGCTTGGGACCGAACTCACGGGACAACAACAACAGGAGCTCCGGGACCTACTAGAGAGGCACCGGGAGGTGCTGACGAGCAGACCGGGACGGACGCATCTGGCCCAGCATGAGATCGTCACCGAACCAGGGAAGCGGGTATTGGACCAGGTGAGACCCCTCCCCCGTAAGATGTGGGACGTCGTAAAGAAGGAGCTGGGGGACATGCTGGACTGGGGGGTAATCGAGGAGTCGCACAGCGGCTGGCGGAGCTCGATTGTGCTGGATCCCAAGGCAGAGGGGGCCCTCCGGTTTTGTATTGACTTCAGGAAGGTGAATGCGATCTCTCAGTTCGACGCATACCCTATGCCACGCATCGATGAGCTGCTAGACCAGCTGGGGAAGGCCCGGTACCTCTCCACGATCGACTTAACAAAAGGCTACTGGCAGATCCCGCTGTCGCCAGCGGCCCGAGAAAAGACGGCCTTCTCAACCCCCTTCGGCCTTTACCAGTTCCGGACCATGCCGTTCGGCCTGCATGGGGCAGCCGCGACGTTCCAACGCCTCATGAACCGGGTCTTGAGAGAACACCAGCCCTACGCGGCCGCGTATCTTGATGACATCATAGTATTCAGCGAGACGTGGGAGCAACATCTGGGACACGTGGCCGCAGTCCTGGAGGCCTTGAGACAAGCTGGCCTCACCGCCAATCCCAAGAAATGCCAGTTCGGGAAGAAGGAGGTGACGTATCTGGGGTACACGGTAGGGCGGGGGACGGTGAGACCCCTGGTGGATAAAATCCAAGCAGTACGGGACTACCCTACCCCCACCACAAAAAGACAAGTAAGACAGTTTCTGGGATTGGCAGGGTACTATCGCCGATTCGTGGCCCACTTTGCATCGTTAGCCACCCCGCTAACGGACTTGACCCGCAAAGGGAAGCCCCAGAGAGTCCAGTGGACGGAGCAGTGTCAGAAGGCCTTTCAGGCTCTAAAAGAGAGACTGACTCAGGCGCCGGTGCTCGCCCAGCCGGACTTTTCAAAACCCTTTACCCTCCAAACGGACGCATCGGAAACTGGGTTAGGGGCGGTATTAACGCAGGAGATGGGGGGGGGCGAGCACCCGGTACTGTATCTAAGCCGGAAACTGTTTGACAGAGAGAAGGGATACGCCACTATTGAGAAAGAGGCACTAGCCATTAAGTGGGCGGTAGATGCTCTACGATACTTTCTTGCAGGGGCCTGCTTTACCCTGGTAACGGACCACGCCCCTCTGAAATGGCTCAATACCATGAAGGATACCAACCCAAGAATACTCCGGTGGTACCTAAGTCTGCAGCCATACAAGTTCGAAATCGTGCATCGACCGGGGAGTGCCCATCAGAACGCAGACTGCCTATCGAGAAGGTCGGAGGGAGCCGCAGGGGAGGGGGAGAGTATAAGTAACGAAACGAGGGGGGAGTGGTGTGACGGGGCACTCGCGCCCCGCACTGAGAGCGCGCCGGGAGGCGCCGGGCGGCGGGACGGGGCACTCGCGCCCCGCACTGAGAGCGCGCCGGGAGGCGCCGGGCGGCGGGACGGGGCACTCGCGCCCCGCACTGAGAACGCGCCGGGAGGCGCCGGGCGGCGTGACGGGGCACTCGCGCCCCGCACTGAGAACGCGCCGGGAGGCGCCGGGCGGCCACACCGGGGGGCGGGGAACGCGGCCCAGCCCGCCGCGGCGGGCTGCAGTAATACGCCGGCAGCCGGCGCAGGGGGCGTCGGGAGGCAGCTGGCGCCGGTTGGCAGGGCCCGAGAGGGAGGGGCCGGCGAGGCGCAGGGGGATGATGTCACGGGGGAAGGGTGGCTGGGAGGCGTCGCAGGGGAAGTGACGCGGAGGGGGAACGGAGCCGGCGGGGGATTTAAACCCGGGGCCGGCACGGTGCAAGGGGGCGCGGCGGACCGAGCTGGAGGAGGGGAGAAGGAAGGAGAGGTGAGGCCAGCGGGGTCAAGGGAGACGGGCCGGGAGGCCTGGTGGAGTAGGAAGCGGCCCAGGGCGGGGTCGTGGAGCCCGTGAGCGGGTGTGTTTTGGGGCGTTCCCCCATCCGCGAGGGAGGGACCACGGGTCCCTGCCTTTAGGGCCCTGGGCCGGGGTTCGGAGAGGGGGCGGGCCCGAACCCCCCTACTCCGCCAGCAGGCCGATCCGGCTCGGGTGTAATGCGAATGTGCGTAATAAAAGGGCCACCGGCCTTAGTGGTGACTGCTCAGACTGAACTCTCTGTACCACAATTAGCTCATAGTGGACTCTGAGGGTCGAACCAGTTTACAGCCCCCCACTATAGAAAGGATGTGGACGCATTGGAGAGGGTCCAGCGGAGGGCGACCAAAATGATTAGGGGGCTGGAGCACATGACCTATGAGGAGAGACTGAGGGACTTGGGTCTGTTTAGTCTGCAGAAGCGAAGAGTGAGGGGGGATTTGACAGCAGCCTTCAACTTCCTGAAGGGAGGTTCCAAAGAGGATGGAGAGAGGCTGTTCACAGTAGTGACAGGTGGCAGAACAAGGAGCAAGGGTCTCAAGTTACAGTGGAGGAGGTCTAGGGTCGCTATTAGGAAAAGCCATTTCACCAGGAAGGTGGTGAAGTATTGGAATGGGTTACCTAGGCTACGTCTACACTACAAGTTTTCCTGGCAAAAAATATTCAAATGAGGGACTCAGTTGCATGAGTCACAATCTCATTTGCATATTTTCCGCCCATCCATTTTTGCGCTGGGGTTTTTGCGCAAAAACAAGCATTGTGGACGTTTTCTTTTTGCGCAAACTCCCCTTTTTACGGAAGATCCTTATGCCTCCAAAAAGGAGGTGTACCGATGTTGCGGAAAAAGGGGGTTTTGCACAAAAAGAAAACATCCACACTGCTTGTTTTTGCGCAAAAAACCCAGCACAAAAATGGATGGGCAGAAAATATGCGAATGAGATCACGACCCATGCAAATGAGTCCCTCATTTGCATATTTTTTGCTGAGAAAACTCGTACTGTAGATGTAGCCCCAGGGAGGTGGTGGAATCTCCATCCCTAGAGATTTTTAAGTCTCAGCTTGACCAAGCCCTGGCTGGGTTGATTGAGTTGGGGTTGGTCCTGCTTTGGGCAGGGGGCTGGACTTGATGACCTCCTGAGGGCTCTTCCAGCTCTAGGATTCTATAATTCTATGAAGTACAAGCAGTAGGGTTTAAGTGGTGATAAGTGAGAACAGGCAGAGCAAAGTAGGTTACAAATCAAACGAAACAAAAACATTTGGCTCATTCTACACTGAAACCTCAGCACAAATTCTTCACATTCACCTTAAAACCTCTTTTCCAGCTGCCCCTCCAAACCAGGGCTCTCTTCCCCACCCTGGGGCCTTCGGCTCCTTCCTTCAGGTGCTGTCCAGCCAAAAGACCAAGGCCTCTGCTTTCCTATTATTTTTGCTAAGGAGTTGAGGCCACTCCCTACCAACCCCTGCTCAGACTTAAGGACAAAAGCGATTGTCTAACAGTTGCTCATCAAGACTTTGAGGGTAACACCCTCCATGCCTCTCATTCACACATTTAAAACCCACAAAGTACTCCCCACTCCATAGGTCTAATTTTACACACGCAAATCATACACACATCAAAGTAAGATAAACAGAACCAGCAGATCATGGCATGAAGATCGATGGGTTACACGAAATAATTCGCTCAAAGCACCTTTGAGTTATGTATATTCATGTCCATGAGTTCATTTCATAAAGTATGGGGGGGTTTCTCCTTTTGAGCTCTTCTACGGGAGACAGCCCCGAGGCATCCTTGACTTGCTAAGGGAGGATTGGGAGACTCAGGAAACTAATACAAGCTCAACAAGCACAAGAAAAACAATACAATCAGGGAACTACAGTCTGTAGTTTTGAACCAGGAGATCGGGTGTCGCTACAGTTACCCTTAGCAGAGTCGAAGCTCCTAGCCAAGTGGCAGGGTCCTTTTGAAGTGGCATGTCACGTGGCACTGGTTGACTATGAAGTTAGGCTGCCAGGTCACAGGAAGGAGGTATGCACATATCCTGTGAACATACTGAAGGCCTGGAAGATACGAGAGGCCATGTTTATTGCTCCAGCACCCCCTGAACCTGAACTAGGCCCTTTAATGGGTGAACCCCTAGACCCAAAACCAGCAGAGTTAGGGGAAGGCCTCAGCCCCCTGAAATGGAACCAGATACAGCACCTCTTGGGGACCTTCCAAGATGTCTTATCCACCCACTCAGGATGGACAGACCTGATTCACCACCACATCACAACGGAACCAGGATAGACGGTGAGAGACATTCACCAGCCCCTGCCAAGGAAGATGTGGGATGCCATCCGACAGGAGCCCAACACAATGCTTGAGATCGGTGTGACCGAAGAGTTGAGGAGCAGGTGGAGGAGTTCTATCGTCCTAGTGCTGAAGCCCAAGAGAGCTATTGGGTTCTGCATCGATTTCTGGAAAGTCAATGCTGTATCCCGCTTCAATGCCTATCTGATGCCCCAAGTAAAAGAACTGTTGGAATGCCTAGGAGGGGCCAAGTACTTATCCACCATTCACTTGACAAAAGGAGCTCTGGCTCCATGTGGCCGAGTGCTGTGGTGTCCCGAGTGTGGGCACTCAGGGCACTCCAAGGCAGGACTGCTTTGCTGTCCCTCATTGAGGTAGACAAGCAAGCGGGGAACCCTGGAACTGTCTGTCCGGGGTGGGGGTAGGGTCCCTTTAAGCATGGAGCTCAGTTAGCCTCAGGCAGCAGCCCCACACACTAAGTCCTAACCTGATGCCCTGCCAGCACTGGTTCTGGCCAGCCTTAACTTCGGTTCAGGGTCCACTCAGTGTGGACATGCTATTTCGAAATAGCAAAACGCTATTTCAAAATAGTTTTTGTGTGTAGATGCGTTATTTCGAATTAGCTTAAGTCGAATTAACTATTTCAAATTAAGTTAATTCGAAATAGCACTGTAGTGTAGACATACCCTAACTGTGGTATGAAGTAACCCAGGGAGGGTGCAGGAGTGGTATCTCCCACCTCAGCGAGTTCAGTGTGTTGTGGTTGGATCCCCCACTGAGGGAGTGGTAGAGCACTCTGCCACGCACAGGACCCTGGTTCGGGGCCTGGTGGAGTTGGGTGGGCCCAGGCCCCCCTATCAGGGCTGTTGACCCAAACCCTCAGACTATAGCCATTGGGCTGTACTGCCCTGAACCAAGTGCTGCTGTACAGACTGATAGAGGTTGCTGATGACCCAGCAGCCAATCAGGTGGTGTCCACAGCCCTGGGTACCCGCACCTTGAAGGATGGGGTGTACATGTGCCATGACAGGGTCTCATCTAAATACTTTGACCTAATCTATTCAAACCACGTGGTAGGTTTAAATCGTGTTTTCCCTTTTTTTTCCCCATAGGTACTGAGCAGCAGCAGTATTATCAGCTGCCTCAGGTCACATACCTATCAAGAGTGACTAGAGGAAGAGAATCTCACCAAAAGAGAGAGCGTGCAAGAAAGACTATCCAAACACACACACACACAAAGATGATGTGCCCCTAAGGTACTTTCCCCCCTTTTTTCCTTACCAGTGTGCTCAGATTCTTTATCATGGAAACAGATCACAGTGACAGCTTTTTGCCCCCCTTCCTCCCATCATGTAGGCTGTTTACAGCACCCCCTTCACACTCAAAATATGTAGAGAGAATTCCCCCCTCAAATTTCCCTGTCAGAGCTGTCAAGATGAATTCTGCTTTAATCTGCCAGAAGTACTTTTCTGCTGACATTTTAAATGAATACTTTCAGCTTTTAAACAGATTTGTGGGAGCCATTTACCCCTCTTTCTCCCCCCCTCCTGTAGAATGGGCTCTGAAAGCCTTAATGGCAAATACATTACATCTAAAGGCTCCCCCTCCCTTCCTTCCTTCTGCATCCTGAAGCACAGGTAGTGTTTTCAATTTTAAAGCTAAATTAACTGTCCAGTTGAATTTGGCTGGTGTGAGCTGTTTTCTGTGACAGGTTTTAGTTATGAAGCATATTTTACATTAATAGAACTCAACATGAAAACCGCTCACTCTGGGATTTCTGTGGCTTGTCATTGAAATGTTAAATTTAATATTTCAGATATGCTTGTGCCCATGTTTAATTATTGTTCCTCATTTATCTCTCTCTTAATGGGAAAGGTCCTAATTTGTAAAAAATCGTGTTTATTGAAGGTGAAATGCTAATTGCTAACACAAAAAGTCTTCACATAAAATTATCCCAGCACTGCCATTGATTTCTTGGTGACTCAAAAGCCTATTTGTGTGTTTACCCATGAAGGCACCATTTACTTTTGTTTTATAACATTTCACTCAAAGTAGAGTTGAGTTTCCTGAGAGAAAGGCAGCTCTCCACCACCACTCAAAAAACGTTCCTCATCTCGGAGGCTGGAAGCATAACAATAGGTGAGACAGCTTTGTATCCACCATGATTCTATGCAGAAGCTAAAAACAAAAGCAACTGTAAAAAGCTTTTTACATAACTTTTTTCTTTTAAAAAAGAATCTCAAGCCATCTTTCCCTCAGGAATAACAATTCCATTTTGTTTTCCCATCTCTGATCTTTCACTTATCATATTATTCTCACTGTGATTATATTGTTTGCAAGGCAACTCAACCACTTATGCTAAAACACTCAATCATCACATAAAAAAAGTTATTACACAGTGACCTCTGGATGCCAACATTTGTTCAGCGAGATTTATGAAAAGCCGTGTCAGTAGGGGGAATGCTGCAATGAAGCAGCACTTGATTCTGGTACTTACATCACTGAGACAATCCCTCAAGCTTCTCTGCTGAGAGCTGGTGGCCTCCCTGATGCTGTTGTCCTTGCTATTTCTGCCACTTCTGCTTGCAGGGACCTTCATCTAGGGGGTGCAAGGAAAAACAAAGAGGATTTTCAGGCACTGCTGCAGCAGCTGTTCCTGGAGTCACCCAAATCAATTTCTCAAATGTATTCACACCTATAATTTCAGTGCAGAGTGGAGAAGATGCTCTTGAGTTCGAGCTCTTCTCTAAAGAATGCCTTGCCCCCTTGTTTCTGCATCCCTTGTTAACATTCAAGGAACAGGTGAACTCAGCACTCAAGGAAGTGGGACAGGCAATCCAAAGTAGGTATGACCAGGAAGAGAATAGACAAATTTCCCTCACAAATCAGGGGAGCCAACAGACTTGCTGGGCCTCTGGAAAAGGTAGGGGGGCAGCTCCACACTCTTGGAAGAGACAGGGCCTCAGGCAGAAGGGGCACACTCAGGGCAGTCAGCCCTCAGCACTGCCTGCAGCATGCTGCCTTCTATCCCTGCAGGGACCAGGGCTCTGGTCACCACTGCTACTGCAAGAGCCTGAGCCCTTTTGAATCACAGGCCCCAGGGCAGTTTCCCCTTTGGCCCCACCACCAGTGATCCTGCTTGCAATCCACTACTAATGTACTGCAATTCAGCTGAACCACTTCAATATAGAAAATTCTCTTAACTGCGCTGAATTATTAATACACGTCTAAGGCTCCCAATTCAATACTGAGCTGTCATTTCTTTTTTAGAAGTACAGCAAGGGTCTCAAGGAAAAGAAACAAAGTTCCTCTTGCCTCCCTAGTAGAGCGACATTGCTTGTTTATGTGGAATCAAATTAACTGTGTGATATATTTCTGTGGAGCCCCCAGTGAGTATGCAGTAACTTTATGTAATAATAAAATGTCACAGTTTTGTACTGGGAAAGATCAACTCATTCTTCAAAAAGCTGCCAAGGCTACGTCTAGACTGCAAGCCTCTTTCAAAAGAGGCTTTTTCAAAATATACTTTCAAAAAAGCCTCTTTCGAAAGAGAGCATCTAGACTACAACCAGTACTTTCAAAAAAGCAAGCCGCTTTTTCGAAAGAGCACCTAGGCAGTCTGGATGCTCTCTTTCGAAAAAGCACAGTTTGCATTACATAGCGCCTTTTTTCAAAAGAGCACTTTTGAAAAAAGGCATTCTTCCTCATAAAACGAGGTTTTCCGCAGTTGAAAAAACTGCTGTGTTCTTTTGATTTACTTTCGAAAGAACACAGCAGCAGTCTAGACGCAGGGGAAGTTTTTTTTTTTTAAAAAAAGGCCACTTTAAAAAAAAAAAACAACCCTGTAGTCTAGACACACTTGTGTCCTGGGTTCAAATGTAAACAAGGTTACATGTGAAAAGAGGATGAGAGTGGGAAGGATAGTCCAGTGGTTAGGGAACTAGTCTAGGATTTGAGAGACCTATATTCCATTTCCTGTTCTGTCAGATATCCTTAAGAGGAATATAGGCTCTTAGTGGGATTTTCAAAAGTATCCAGACACATTGAAATCCACAAGGTTTAGGTGCCATGGGACTTTGGAAAATCCTATTAGGTGCCTAAATAGCTTTAAAAATCTAGCCTCTGTATGACTAGATATGGAGATATACCCATCTCATAGAGCTAAAAGGGACCTTAAGAGGTCATTGAGTCCAGCCCCCTGTCCTTAATAGCAGGGCCAAGTACCATTCCTGACAGATTTGCTGCAGATCCCTAAATGGCCCCCTTAAGGATTAAGCTCACAATTTTGGGTTTACCAGGCCAATGCTCAAACCACTGAGCTCTCCCTCTCCCCATGCAGTTAGCTACTTGTAAAAGGGGATAGTAGCATTTCCCTACTTCACAGGGCTAAAGGCATACATTGTCAGGAAAAATTCATTGAAGCTTGTGAGGTTGTACCATTTGACTGGAGAATTGCTAATATAGTTCCTATTTTTAAGAAAGGGAAAAAGAACGACCCGGGTAACTATAGGCCTGTTAGTTTGACATCTGTAGTATGCAAGATCTTGGAAAAATTTTTGAAGGAGAAAGTAGTTAGAGACATTGAGGCTAATGGCAATTGGGACAAATTACAACATGGTTTTACAAAAGGTAGATCGTGCCAAACCAACCTGATCTCCTTTTTTGAGAAAGTAACAGATTTTTTAGATAAAGGAAATGCAGTGGATCTAATCTACCTCGACTTTAGTAAGGCATTTTATACAGTACCACATGGGGAATTATTGGTTAAATTGGAAAAGATAGGGATTAATATGAAAGTTGAGAGGTGGATAAGCAAGGGTATGTCTACACTACAAAGTTAGTTCGAACTAACGGACGTTAGTTCGAACTAACTTTAATAGGCGCTACACTAGCGCTCCGCTAGTTCGAATTTGAATCGAACTAGCGGAGCGCTTAGTTCGAACTATGAAAACCTCATTTTACGAGGATTAAGCCTAGTTCGAACTTACTAGTTCGAATTAAGGGGTGTGTAGCCCCTTAATTTGAACTAGTGGGAGGCTAGCCCTCCCCAGCTTTCCCTGGTGGCCACTCTGGCCAACACCAGGGAAACTCTATGCCCCCTTCCCGGCCCCGGACCCCTTAAAGGGGCACGGGCTGGCTACGGTGCCCGTGCCAGGTGCAAGCCTGCCAGCACCCAGCCAGCAGACCCTGCACCTGGCACGGCACAGAGCCACCCACCCGATGTCCCACAGCCCACCCCCTCTTCCCGGGACCAGGCTGGCGGCTCCCGGGAGCTTGCCCTGGACCACAAGAGGCGGGCACCTGCCTGGGCTAGTGCGGACATCGTGGACCTCGTCCACGATCTCCGCACTAGGCACAGGAAAGTGGCCGTCTAGGGCAGGAGAGCTGCCAGCCTGGCCACCCAGGAGCAGGTGTGCATGAAAATCAAGGGGGTCCACTGAGACCCCCGACCCTGAGCCCTGAGCTTACAATGGCCGTCCTGGGTCAGACCAAAGGCCCATCTAGCCCAGTAGCCTGTCTGCCGACAGCGGCCAACCCTAGGGACCCTGGAGGGGATGGACCAAAGACAGTGACCAAGCCATTTGTCTCGTGCCATCCCTCTCCAGCCTTCCACAAACTTTGGGCAGGGACACCACTCCTACCCCGTGGCTAAGACTACTCCATGGACCCAACCTCCATGACTTGATCTCACTTCCCTTTAAACTCTGTTCTAATTGTAGCCATCACAGCCTCCTGCAGCAAGGAGTTCCGCAGGTTAAGTATTTGCTTTGTGAAGAACAACTTTCTCTTACTAGTTTGAAGCCTGCTACCCATTCCTTTCCTTTGGTGTCCTCTAGTCCTTCTTTATGGGAACTCATGAAGAACTTTTCTGAATGCACCCTCTCCACCCAACCCCTGCTTTTAGAGACCTCTATTCTGTCCCCGCTCCATCTCCTCTTTTCTAAGCTGAACAGTCCCAGTCTCTGTAGCCTCTCTTCATCTGGGACCTGTTCCCAACCCCTGATCATGTTAGTTGCCCTCCCCTCTCCCAGCCTTTCTCTTCCCCTCTCCCACCTCCTTTTCCCAGTCTCCCCCAGTTTTGTTCAATAAAGACAGAGTCAATGTTGGAAGAAATGTTATCTTTATTTTGTACATCAATAAGAAGGGGGGCTAGGGAAGGGTAAGTGGAAGGAGGTGAGGGAGGAATGGGGTACGAGCCCCCGATGGGGAGGACTGGGCTGGCTCTGCGGGCTTCTGGGGGTGGAAGCTCTCCTGCAGCCCCCCCGATTGCCCCCTCTCCCCAGATGGCAGCCTGCGGCAAGTGCAGCCGGGCTGATGGCCGAGTGGTGTGATGTGCCCAGTGTGGGTACTCCGGGCACTCCAAGCCAGGACTGCTTTGCAAACGGGGCACCCCTTAGAACTGTGTGTCTGGGGTGGGGGTCGGGACCCTTTAAGCGCAGCCCTCGGCTAGCCTGAGACAGCATCTCCATGCTCTAAGTCCTCCTCTTATGCCCTGCCGGCACTGCTTCCGGCCATCCTTATGCCCGGTTCAGGGTCCACTCAATGTGGACTTGCTAGTTCGAATTAGCAAAATGCTAATTCGAACTAGTTTTTGGTTCTAGACGCGTTAGTTCGAATTAGCTTAGTTCGAATTAACTAATTCGAACTAAGTTAGTTCGAACTAGCGCTGTAGTGTAGACGTACCCCAACTGGTTAAAGGGGAGACTACAGCAGGTCATATTGAAAGGTGAACTGTCAGGTTGGAGGAAGGTTACTAGCCGAGTTCCTCAGGAATCAGTTTTGGGGCCAATTTTATTTAATCTTTTTATTGCTGACCTTGGCACCAAAAGTGGAAGTGTCCTAATAAAATTTGCGGATGACACAAAGTTGGGAGCAATTGCCAATTCAGAAAAGGATTGGGATATCATACAGGAAGATCTGGATGACCTTGTAAATTGGAGTGATAGCAATAGGATGAAATTTAATAGTGAGAAGTGTAAGGTTATGCATTTAGGGATTAATAACAAGAATTTTAGTTATAAGCTGGGGACACATCAGTTGGAAGTAATGGAGGAGGAGAAGGACCTCGGAGTCCTGGTTGACTATAGAATGACTATGAGCCGCCATTGTGACATGGCCGTGAAAAAGGCTAATACAGTCTTGGGATGTATTAGGCGAGGTATTTCCAGTAGGGATAAGGAGGTGTTAGTGCCATTATACAAGGCATTGGTGAGACCCCAGTTGGAATACTGTGTGCAGTTCTGGTCTCCCATGTTTAAGAAGGATGAATTCAAACTGGAACAGGTACAAAGAAGGGCCACTAGGATGATCCGAGGAATGGAAAACCTGTCTTATGAAAGGAGACTCAAGGAGCTTGGCTTGTTTACCTTAACCAAAAGAAGGCTGAGGGGGGACATGATTGCACTCTTTAAATATATTAGAGGGATAAATACCAGGGAGGGAGAGGAATTATTTAAGCTTAATACCAATGTGGACACAAGAACAAATGGATATAAGCTGGCTAGTAGGAAGTTTAGACTTGAAATTAGACGAAGGTTTCTAACCATTAGAGGAGTGAGGTTCTGGAACGGCCTTCCAAGGGAAGTAGTGGGGGCAAAAGATCTATCTGGTTTCAAGATTAAACTAGATGGGTTTATGAAGGGGATGGTTTAATGAGATAACATGATCTTGGTAACTGACCATTCATTATCAGTGGGAAATAGGCCAATGGAGGGATGATAGGAGTTACTATAGAGAACTTTCTGGGTGTCTGGCTGGTGAGTCTTGCCCACATGCTCAGGGTTCAGCTGATTGCCAATCTACCCTGGAGGAAAATTCCTTCCCGACCCCAAATATGGCGGAGGCCCTGGAGGTTTTTCGCCTTCCTCTGTAGCATGGGGCACAGATCACAGCTGGAGGATTCTCTGCATCTTGGGGTCTTCAAAGTATTTGAAGGCTTCAATATCTGGGGGTATGTCTACACTACCCTCCTAGTTCGAACTAGGAGGGTAATGTATGCATACCGCACTTGCAAATGAAGCCCGGGATTTGAATTTCCCGGGCTTCATTTGCATAAGCGGGGAGCCGCCATTTTTAAATCCCCGGTGGTTCGAACCCCGTGTAGTGCGGCTACACGGGGCTCGAACCAGGTAGTTCGGACTAGGTTCCTATTCCGAACTACCGGTACACCTCGTTTCACGAGGAATAATGGGGCTGCCGACAAAGGGCTTTGATGTCGACAGGGGGAACGTCCAGACTAGTGCGCGAGCCGACAAACAGCTGATCAGCTGTTTGTCGGCTCAGCGCGGCAGCCATGTAAATGAAGCCGCGATCATTTAAATCGCGGCTTCATTTCCCTTTGCCTACAACCCTAATCTACATGCCTCTGCCGACAGAGGCATGTAGTCTAGACACAGCCTATGAGACTATGAAAGGGCTTGCGGCAAGCAGGAGGCCCTGACAGCCCAGAGCCACCCAGCAGCTGCCACTGCTTCACATTTTGCCCAAAATGGGCCAGTCTGCTGCTCCCAGGGAGCAGTCAGGCAGCTCCCGGAAGCGTGCCCGGGCCCAAAAGAGGCGTACACCTTCCTGGTCTGGCGCAGAGATCCTGGACCTCATTGAGGTCTGGAGAGAGGAGGCTAACCTCCAGGATCTCTGCACCGAATGCAGGAACGTGGATGTCTATGGCTGGATGGCCAAGACCCTGGCCAAAAAGGGGCACATACGCACCCAGGAGCAAGTGCGGATGAAAGTAAGAGCTCCGCCAGGCATATGCCAGGGTCCGAGAGTGCAGGTCTTACTCTGGGGCAGAACCCCACACCTGCCTCTATTATGAGGACCTGGACCACATCCTGGTGGGTGGAACAGTTCCTTCCCCCTGCTCTCAGCTCAGAGTTGAAGGCTAGGCAGCGTCCCCTGGGATGTCTGACCATCTCACTTTATTCTCCACAGTCGGACCAGCTGCAAGAAGGAGGCGGTTGACACCACCCAGGGCAGCCTCCCGAACCCGAGGGACCTCCAGGCGCCAGAGACCCATGGATGAGTTCCAGAGGGAGCACCTCGTTGCACTCTGATCCATGGAACAGACCATCGACCGCAGGCTCCAAAAAGACATCCAGCTGCAGCAAGACACCTGGCCAGAGCTGCTGGAGCAGGGCTGTATCATGTGCGTGGCTGTGCAATCCCTGGTCACCAGCCTCCTGCCTGTGCCTGCTCCCACTCTCGCTCCTCCCACTTCTCCCCCAACCCCCTCCTCTCCCCCCCTCCCCGGGCCACCACCACCCCCACACCCATGGTGGTGGGATCACCAGAGACAGGTGCCTCTCCCAGCCTCAATCCTGAGCCTCTCCTCACCCTTCCTCCCCCCTTCCAGCTCCCTCCTCCAAGGTTCTCATCCCTCCTCCTCCTCCCCCTCTCCCATCCCCCTCCCCTACAGTCCCTCACCAGTTACTTCTTCCCCAAATAAACACACAGATTTTAAAATCTGTTTTATTGTCTCGGGGGGGGGGGGCGGCGAGGGGCGATGCACAGACCCCTAGTGGGGAGGCCCAGGGGAGAGTGTCGCTGGGGTCCTTGTGAGAAACTCTCCCTCAGGGCCTTCCGGATGCACAGGGCCCCTTGATGGGCCTGCTGGATGGCAGCTGTGTGCGGCTGTTGAAAGGCCCTGCTGATCCGGTTAGCCTCTGCCCCCCACCCTGGCAGGAACGCCTCCCCCTTCCTCTCACAAATATTGTGGAGCACACGACACGCAGCCACCATGTGTGGGATGTTCCACTCCCTGACGTCCAGCCGGGTGAAGAGGCATCTGAACCATGCCTTCAGACACCCTCAATGACCATGCGGGCCCTGCTGAGCCTGGCGTTGAACCGTTCCTTAGAGTGGTGAAGGTGGCCATTGTAGGGCTTCATGAGCCAAGGCAAGAGAGGGTAGGCCACGTCCTCACCATTCACATGGGTGGGCATGTCCATGTTCCCAACCCTGATGGTGTGGTCAGGGAAAAAAGTTCCGGCATGCAGCTTCTCGAAGACGCTCGAGTTGCACGTGTGGGCACCATGCACCTTCCCCAACCACCCAACGTAAATGTCTGTGAACTGGCCCCGATGGTCCACAATGGCCTGCAGGACCATTGAGAAGTACCCCTTCTGGTTGATGTAGACAGAAGCCCGGTGGTCGGGGGCCCGGATGGGAATGTGGGTGCCATCAATAGCCCCCCCACCAAAGTTGGTGGAGCCCATGTTGGCAAAGCCGTCGATGATGGTGTCCACGTCACTGAGGTTGATGACCTTGCGCAGAAAGAGGGTGTTGATGGCCCACACCACCTGTAGAAGACAACAAACAAACAACATCACAGGGTGGCCAGAGCCCTCGGGAGGTCCCCGAGCCTAACCCCCCCTCCCTCCACATACACCAGGAGCAACCCTCCGACTTACCCCATTCCCTGGCAGGGCTTTGTGAGGGTGGCACTGAACAACCTCCCAGGGAGGGGGCTTTCATCACCACCACCCCAACCACCAAGCCCCGCCACCCCATTCCCTAGGGTACACCATTCCTGCAGTCCACCCCCTTCTTGGGACAATAGCCCGAGAGTGCCATACCTGCATAAGCATGGCCCTGACGGTCGATCTCCCCATGCCTAACTGGTTCCCGATGGATCGGTAACTGTTTGGTGTGGTGAGCTTCCAGAGGGTGATAGCAACATGCTTCTGGAGGGGGATGGCAGGTCTCATGTGCATGTCCTGTCACCCGAGGACAGAGGTGAGCCACTCACACAGCTCCAGAAATGTGTCCTTCCTCATCTGAAAATTCTGGAGCCACTGCTGGTCGTCCCGCCGCTCCATAACGATCCGGTCCCACCAGTCAACACTGGTGTCCAGATGCCAGAAGCGGCAGCGCATGGTGTCCAGGGGAGGGTGGGCGGGAGCCAGCTGCATGAGCTGTGCCCACAGAGAGACGAGGAGGCTCTCCAAGCAGAGCAGAGGGTTGGGTTCCTGCAGGGCCTGGAAGCTGCAATAGCCATCGACTGCTCTGGCTCCATGGCTGTCAAGCTGAGGTGTCCACAAGGGCAACCACAGCAGGCAGAGAAAAGGCTTTGCTGTCCCTTGAGGAGGTAGGCAAAGGAAAACAGCCTGAGACATGGCTGTCATGGCACATGAGTGCTGTCCTGATGCCCTGCCTGAAGTGGTTCCAAATAGCTCAGCACTACTTCAATGTGCATTTGGGCTGTGTCTAGATGGGCCAGTTTTTCCGGAAAATCAGCCGCTTTTCTGGAAAAACTTGCCAGCTGTCTACACTGGCCGCTTGAATTTCTGCAAAAGCACTGACGATCTCATGTAAGATTGTCAGTGTTCTTGCGCAAATACTATGCTGCTCCCGCTCGGGCAAATTCCTTTTGAGCAAAACTTTTGCACAAAAGGGCCAGTGTAGACAGCTCAGATTTGTTTTCCATAAAAAAGTCCCGATCGCGAAAATGGCAATCGGGGCTTTTTTGCGGAAAAGCGCGTCTAGATTGGCCATGGACACTTTTCTGCAAAAAGTGCTTTTGCGGAAAAGTGTCCTGCCAATCTAGACGCTCTGTTCCAAAAATGCTTTTAATGGAAAAGTTTTCCGTTAAAAGCATTTCCGGAAAATCATGCCAGTCTAGACGTAGCCCTGCAGTGTAGACATGCTATTTTGAAATAAGCTATTTCAGAGTATTTCTTCCGGAATAGCTTATTCCAAAATAAATGTGCAGTGTAGACGTAGCCTAAGGTGCTGCAGGACCATTTGTTGTTTTTAAGTTTTTTCAGAATTGAAATGTTATTCACTGCCACATTCCAAGGGTCATCTACTAATTATTCAGTTAATTTCCTTGTGACATACTGGGTGGAAGGAAGTGTTTAATTAATTAATAGGTTCTAGTCATATCAGTCTGCTTCGATTTAAAATACACTATTTAAAATGTTGGTTCATACAGATTGGTACTTTTAATGGTAATTAAACTCCCTTGTTGCAATTCACTGACCAGAGATATTCACTGGTGGTGCCACCATACAACATTAGCCCCTCTTATGGCTCTGTCACTCCATGCCCACTGAGACAGTTCTCCGTACATGCTACACTACAACATTCAGGTGCTTCAGTACAAACCCTTAACAGTGAAATGCTCTAGTACATTCTGTGCAGTTATAAGGCCTCATGTTTCTTCCCAGTGAATGTGCAGGGCATTATTCCCAGACTGAGGCCCACTACTGAGCTAGGCTGGAAAATACAATACTGTTCTTCTCCAAAGAGGGTGCTATTCACAGTTGAGATTACAGCACATATGTACATGTTCAAAGGAGGCGATGGGAGTGGAGGGGGTGAGAGAGAGAGAGAGAGAGAGAGAGAGTCCACCACTCCCAATGTTTCTAATTCCTTAACCTCAAACTCAAATGTTCACCAAGAACAACTACTAATCATCGTGTTCCCTCCCTCTGGGGCACCTGGTGCTGGCCACTGTCGGCAGACAGAACACTGGGCTAGATGGACCTTTGGTCTGACCCAGTACGGCTGTTCCTATGGATTTATGTTCTTATGTAACCTCAGAAGTTTACAGCTAAAAGGTCTCACCCACTCTATTACAAAAGAGAACCCAAACATTAGAGCCCTGCAACTCCGTGGATATCTGCTATATATCCAAGGGTTTCCACATCTGCAGCACATTTTTGTGGATGCAAATACAAATGTTGCATCTAGAACCCTGGAAACTTGTGGACATCAGCTGTGACACAGTCAGAACAGAAGGCTGTAAAAAAGTAGTTCTATTGGATTTTGGGAGGGTCTCCCCCCAAAGGACCTCCCCCCAGCCTACAGGGAGGGTCCACAGAGCCCAGAACGCCATGTGATTACTGGGGACAAATAAAGAGAAAACAGGGACGGGTGTGGCGGTCATAGGGTCAAAACAAGGGAATCGGATGGGCACACTGAGAAGAGAACCCTGGCCAGCACCCACTGCCCCTCGAAGGTCTCGAGAGAGCCAGCGGACGCCGCCCAGTGGAACTCTGCCCGGATGCGTGAGCGGATACAGGAGCAGAAACAGGCCCCACAGTCGCAGGCCCCTCCCCCGGCCAACCTCTTCTCCCTGATTTTGTAGATTGTCATCTTGGCGATAGCCAGGAGGAGGTTGACCAGGAGATCCCGTGACTTTGTGGGGCCACGGATTGGGTGTGCATAAATTAACTGGTGAGGGGAGACGTGCAGCCAGAACCTCAACAAGAGGTTCAGGAGGAGCCAAAAGAGGGGATGTAACCTGGTGCACTCAAGTTAAACATGCACCAGGGTCTCCCTCATGCCAGAGTAGGGGCAGGTTTTGGGAGCAGGGGTGAACTGTGCCAAGTACACGTCCGTGTTCACAGCACCATGGAGGATTCTCCAGCTGATGGTTCCATGGCCTGCTGGGGACAAGGTGGAACAGAGAGTGGCCCACCGGGGCTCCCCACCCTCTATTGGTGGTAGGAGGCCCCGCCACTTGGTATCTGGGCGGGACATGAGGGTGGGGAAGTGAAGAGTGTGAAACATGCGTGAGCGTGTACAGATGACACTTTGGTGTGCTTCGAAAGGAGACTGGCTGCAATGTGTGCAGCCAGCTCAGGTGATGAGGGGGAGGCGGTTGGGAAAGTATGTGGGGCCATGGGCTGATGGAGAGATCAGGAGGGCCAGGGGTGAGCAGGATGCAACCTCTCGCAGGATCCTGTTGAGATAAACCCAAGCTGGGCAAGCGCCGGAGGATCCACCCAGTCTCCCCGGTCGTAGTCCAGGAGGTCTCCGATCCTGGTGACTTCTGCCAGGACCAGCCTCTGGCACACTGAGGGAGACCCCGCCGCCTGCATACGTAGATGGGGATTGTGTAGCAGGGGCTCCGCGAGGAGGTCTGCCCCCACAGTGGCTCCCAAGGACCTGGTCGCCTCTAGCAGCTTCCAGGCCCAGAGGAGGTCCTGGTAGAAGGCCGGCAGCTCGGAGAGGTCTCGCGGAAGACCTCTCAAATAAAGGAGCTGCCGGTCATATCGGAGCCCTCGGAAACGGTGAAGGAAAGCAGGTGCCAGCGTGCTCCACGCCGGACTACCTGCATCATAGAACCCGTGTGCACAAACACGTCAGGCCCTGCCCTCCCTCCTCCAGGGGAAGATGGAGAACCCCTGCAGAGACCCAATGCAGTCCTGGCCAGAAGAACTGAAGCATCAGCTGCTGGATCTGATCCAGGAAACCCGGGGGCGGGATCAGGGTGCTGAGATGGTGCCAGAGCATGGACAGGACCAGTTGGTTAAGTACCAGTGCCCTCCCATGCAGGGAGAGGCACCGGAGCAATCCCGTCCACCTCTGCAACCGCTCAACCACCCTGGCCTCTAAACCTTGCCAGTTCTTGGCAGACAGTCGGCGTCAATGCAGCAGCTTACTGTCTATGGCTGGCAGGTGAATGTGGCAGGCAGGGGCCAGCAGGTGGTGCTCTCAGGCAGGGTTCAGAGGCAGAAAGACAGGCAGCTAGTAGGAGGAGAGGCAGCCTGTGTGTGAGAGGGATAAGGGTGTGGGGTGAGTCAGAGGTGTGTGTCACTCCCCCCCCCATGTGCATCCTAAAGTAGGATTTCCCAAGCGGGGGGTCTGCCAGCCCTTTCAGGCTGCAGGACTGAAGCCATGCTCCCCAGCACCTGTTGCAGGGCTGAAATCTTGATCCCCAGTGGCACCTCCCACACTAAATTCCCAGCACCCCCAGGCTGAAGCCCTGATCCTCAGCATGCTCCCCCCCCCCAGGGTAGCAGCCCCAATTCCTGGCGTGCCCTTCCCCCCAGGTAGCAGTCCTGATCCTTAGAGTGTCCCTCCATCCCAACTGAAGCCCCAATTCCCCCACACTCCCCTCCCCCAAGGGCTGAAGCCACAAGCCCTGGAACCACCTGCAGGGCTGAAAGCAGGAGCTGAGGGGCTGAAGTCCCAATCCCCACACCACCAAAAACGGAATCCTGGATCCCCAGCACTCCCCATTCAGCAGAAGCCCCCAAGCCCATGGGCAGAGCTGGGGATGTTGCCCCCCAAACTTCAGTAAAAGTGCAGGGCATAGCTTGGAGGTGGGAAGCCAGAGCCTGGCAGGGTAGGGCAGCTGCTCTTCTGGTGGGTGCCATGGCACAAGCTCCGGTGCCATTCCCTCCTCTCCTGCCACTGCTCTTGTGCAGGGGTTTGAAGCTGTCCCTCAGCTCCCAGCCCGCTTTGCTCACCCAGCTGGTAAGAGCCACAGGGATGGGGGACCTGGCTCCATGACTGGCAGTGCCCTAAGGGAACGGGGGGGGGGGACGACCACAAATGCCTCCTGGTACACAGCCTGAAGATAGCCCTTCTGTAAACCCTGAGGTATCCTCCTGTCTGAACACACCTCTACCTACCCCTCCCTGCCCTCTGAGCTACCCCTTGTCTGCACAAAGTCCCTAGCTGCTCCCTCTGATGGGATAAACACAAACATTGTGGTTTCTTCTCTACTCTGTGAAATTTCTGATATGCAGGGCAGGCTTCTATATCAAGTGACTGAGAAGCTTCTCTTATTGCATGCCTGGGCAAAATCTGGCCTGCCAAGCCACCGGATCTGGCCTGCAGACGCTGTGGGGAGCCCCAGGCAAGCTCCCCTGCTTGTCCCACAGCCCTGCACACCGCTCAGAAAAGTGGCTGTGGGCTGTTTCTCTTTGAAAACTGTGAGGGGGGGGGAGACATCAGGCGTAACTCCTGCCCCCAGCCCAATCCCATTGGCCAGCTTCTGGCCAGAAACTGGCCAATGGGAGCTGCCTGTTTGAATAACAGGCAGCCACGAAGCACTAGCTCCCTCCCCTCCAGTTCAGTTATTCACACAAGCACATGGCTGTGCAGCCTGTGCAGGCATGGGGCAGACAAGCAGTCTGAGTAACTATTTAAGCTCTGCAAGCTTTTAGCTCTGCAGGCAGGCAGACTGGTTGGACTGCTGGCTGGTAAGTCTCCTGGCCAGAGCCTGCCTTTGGCAGCCCAGCCCCTCTCTTCCCCATCCCTCTGCCCCCCCCCCCCCCATTCAACATACCCAAACCCTCTGACCTCCTCCTGCACCCATACCCCCTCCCAGATCTGGCACCCAAATCCGCTGCCCAGATCATAATCCCTGTTCACCTTAGGTCACAAACCAAACCCCTGCACCCCAATCCCCTGCCCTAGGTCACAACCACCTCCTACCCTAGGTCACATTCCAAAGCCCTGCACCCCGGTCTCCTGCCTAGGTCACAACCACCTTCACCCAAACTCCCTCCTAGACTTCACTCTCCTTCCTGTACCTCAATCCCTTACCCCAAGCTCCCCTCTGCACCCAACCTCCATCCCAGACCCAACAACTCCTCCATTAATATCAGGGAAGAGAGCGGCTCTTGACCACTTTCCAAAAATCTTGGAGTGGCCCCCATCAAAAATTATTGCCCACCCCTCTCTTATTGGAAAGCTTGTTGGGCTTTCTGCAGACATTGCCAATACAAATTCTGGTGGTGCTAAATGTGCTGGGAAAAACAACGTATGGTGAAAACTGCAAGTGAAACTAAGGGAAGAGATCTTTGGTTTTGGTTGTGGTGCTCACATTGCTTACTAGCCAAAGCAAGTCCCAGTTTTGTGCAAGGGTCACTGAAGACTTTCTTGAACAGTGTTGGGCATGTGTCGAGAGAAAAATGTGCCTTGTGTCCATCAAAAACCAACAAAATTCTGTCTAGCACTGGTCCAAGGGACGGAATTGTGTGCTGCCTTGCTCTAGCAATGTAAAATACTCCAAACCGACAAATTGGCAGAAGTCTTTCAATACTACAACAGTGTGCTGTGAAAGTTTATAAATACTTTCACAGTTAAAGGACTCCAAAACAATTGGAAGACATTCAGCTGCTGTTTGCAGCAGTTATGAGCAAACAGACAGCTTATGAAGCAGGTAGAGGCAATTGAGAAAAATGAGTCATCAGTGACAGAAGTTGCACTGCACATTCGTACCCTTCACAATGATGGTATGTCTACACTACAGCGCTAATTCGAACTAACTTAGTTCGAATTAGTTAGAATTAGCTTATTTCGAATTAACTAGCGCAGCTAGACCTAAAAACTAGTTCGAATTAGCGTTTTGCTAATTCGAACTAGCGCGTCCACACTGATTGGACGCTGGGGCGCATTTAAGGGCACCTGAAACCGGTTCTGGCAGGGCATCAGGTCAGTAGTTGCTTTGTGTGGCTGCTGTCTGAGGCTATCTCTGAGGCTCGAGCTTAAAGGGACCCCCCTGGACAGCCGGTTCTCAGCTTTTCCTGCTTGCTTGCCAACCTCGCCGAGGGACAGCAAAGCGTCGGTCTCTGTGCCCGTCTGTGTCGGTGCTTCCCTTCGGGGACGCCGCCGCAGGTGGCAACGTGGAGCCAGAGCTCGCCCAGCACCTTCTGGTGCACTTTCTGGACTTGCTGCTGCAAGCCTGCCAGCTATGGCTGGAGGCTGCCTGGCACCACCTCGTGCACGTCAGCCCCCTGCCTCTCCGCCTGGCCGTCCTGGGGGCCGTGGAGGAGCCGCGGCAGCGCCCGGACGCCGGCGTGCCCCACCACATCTGGCGTCTGGACACCAGCAGCGACTGGTGGGACCGCATCATCCTGGAGCGCTGGGAAGACCGACAGTAGACCCAGAATTTCAGGATGAGGAGGGACACCTTCCTGGAGCTCTGCGAGTGGCTCGCCCCTGCCCTGCGCAGAAGGGACACTCGCATGAGGCCCGTCATCCCCCTCCAGAAGCGTGTGACCATTGCCCTCTGGAAGCTCTCCATGCCGGACAGCTACCGATCTGTCGGGAACCAGTTCGGCGTGGGGAGATCCACCGTCGGAGCAGTGCTCATACAGGTACAGCACTCACAGGCCACTGGACGGGGGGGAGGGGGGCTGCAAGGAGGGGATGGGCCGCCCCAGGGAAAAAGGGGGGGGGAGGGAGGAGGCGAAAGTGCCCCGCACCGGTCTCTCCCGGCCATACTACACGCTGCCTGGGGGGGTTGCTTCAGGGAGTGGGGTGCGGGGCACTGCCAGGGCACGAACACTCCCAGCCACCCGGGCGCCCCACTGATTCGCGCTTTGCTGTGTCTCTCCGCAGGTGGTCAGGGCCATCAACCGGGTGCTGCTCCGCAGGGTGGTCTGCCTCGCCGACCCGGACGCCATCATCCGGGGCTTCGGCGCCCTGGGCTTCCCCAACTGCGGGAGGGCCATCAATGGGACGCACATCCCCATCTGTGCCCCGGAACACCAGGACTCCCGGTACGTCAACCGCAAGGGGTACTTCTCCGTGATCCTGCAGGCCGTGTGTGACCACCGGGGACAGTTCACGGACATTAATGTGGGCTGGTCCGGCAAGGCACACGACGCACGGGTGTACTGCAACTCCTCCGTGTGCCAGAGGCTGCAGGCCGGGACCTTCTTCCCCAACCGCCACATCAGGGTCGGGGACGTGGACATGCCCGTCTGCCTGGTGGGGGATGCCACCTACCCCCTACAGCCGTGGCTGATGAAGCCCTACACGGGGCACCTCAACCCCTCCCTCCAGGCCTTCAATGCCAGGCTCACCAGGGCCCGCATCGTGGTGGAGGGGGCCTTCGGGCGACTGAAAGCCCGCTTTCGATGCCTCCTCACCCGCCTGGACCTCGCCGAGCACAATATACCTCCTGTAGTGGCAGCATGTTCTGTGCTGCACAATTTGTGTGAGAGAAAGGGGGAGGCTTTCCTGCCAGCCTGGATGGCTGAGGCTGACCGCATGGCTGGCCACTACGCTCAGCCCCGCACCGCCGCCGTCCGGGAAGCCCACCGGGGGGCCGTCCGGATCCGGGAAGCCTTGCGGGAGAGCTTCCTGGTGGAGGAGGAGGAGGACTGAACTCTCCCTGCATGCCCCACTGGGGCCTTCTTCCACCCTCCCCCCTTCCCATTTCCCCTTCCTAACCACCCTTCCTAATGTCAAATAAAGACCTGTTCTGGCAAACATCATCTCTTTTTATTTAACATAAGTGGGGTGGGGGGACGGAGGAGTGAGGGTGGGAGAGGGGAGGGGGAAACCTGGGAGGAGGGAGCTGGAAGGGGAGGGAAGGGAGGAAGGGAATGGAAAGCTCAGGGGTGGGAGTCCGGCTGCCTCTCCCGTCTTGCAGCCCTGCGGGGGCCTCAGAGGGGAATGGGTGTGGAGGTTGGGGCAGGAGGGACGGGGGCTGCGGAGGAAGCAGGAGCAGGAGCAGGAGCAGGAGGAAGCGGGAACCGGTCGAGGAGGCTCTGGAGGTGGCCTCTGAGGGCACGGCCCTGCTCCTCCAGTGCCTCCAAGCTCTGCTGGCGCAGCCGAAGGTCTTCCTGGACCCAGTGGTCCTGGGTGCGGAGCTGGTGATCCAGGAAGCGGAGGTGCCGCCGCTGGTAGTCCTCCTGCTTCCTGGCTCTCCTGCTGGCCCGGGCACGGGCAGCTGCTGCAGGTGGGGTGGTGCGCCCTGCAGGCCCAGGTGCTGCGGCTGTGGTGAAACAAGAGCAGCGGTCAGTTCTCCCTGGGGCCCAGGTGTGTGAAACCCAGCTCCCCTCTGCAAGGCCAGGGCCCCTGCATGACACCCAGCTGCTGCCCCGTGGTGGGCAAGGCCCAGGCGCACGGTCCCTGGGCTCCCTCTCCCCCCAGCCCCCCGTACACATAAGGGGAACACGATGGTACTCACATGTGGAGGCCTCCCCGGCCTCGGACAACACAGGCGAGCGGCTCAGTGGGGTGCCTCGGGGGTCCTGGGTCCTGGGCAGGATGCCGCTAGGCTCCTGGCTCTCAGTGTCCTCCTCCTCCTCCTCCTCGTCAGGGAGTGGTCCCTCTGCCCCGGGGTCAATCACCACCCGGGGGGCAGGGACGGCATGAGCCCCCAGAATGCGGTCCAGAGCCAGAAAGTGGGGGCAGGCCTCTGCGTCTCCTCCTGTCTGGCAGGCCCGGGAGTAGGACTGCCACAGGTCCTTAATCTTGCAGCGGACCTGCTCCCTGCTGCGGTGGTGGCCTCTGGCGGCCAGGCTGGCAGCTATGCGGCCGCAGACGGCCACGTTCCTGTGGCTAGTGCGGAGATCGTGGACATTGGAGGCTTCCCCCAAAACCTGGATGAGGTCCACGATCTCCGCACTAGACCACGCAGGCGCCTGCCTCTTGCGTCCCCAGGCAGGCTCCTGGGAGCCGCCAGGCTGGTCCCGGGAAGAGGGGGAGGGCTGGGGTGCATCGGGTGGCTGGCTCATGGGGTGTCAGGTGCAGGGTCTGCTGGCAGGGTGCTGGCAGCCTTGCAACTGGCACAAACACTGTAGCCAGCCCGTGCCCCTTTAAGGGCTCCGGGGCTGGGAGGGGGGCAGAAGAGTTTCCCTGGTGGTGCCCAGAGTGGCCACCAGGGAAAGCTGGGGAGGGCTAGCCTCCCACTAGTTCGAACTAAAGGGCTACACAGCCCTTAGTTCGAACTAGTAAGTGCGAACTAGGCTTAGTCCTCGTGAAATGAGGTTTACCTAGTTCGAACTAAGCGCTCCGCTAGTTCAAATTAAGTTCGAACTAGCGGAGCGCTAGTGTAGTGCCTATCAAAGTTAATTCGAACTAATGTCCGTTAGTTCAAATTAACTTTGTAGTGTAGACATACCCTAACTTAGCATGAGGCTCAGAGAAAGATTTGTCACATCACACACAAAGACCCCGCTGCAGTCTTTGGTTGAGGGTGGGGAAATTAAGGAGCAGCAATTTTACAATGCAGTTGAGACTTTTTATTCAGCATCTCTGAAGTACTTTGAACCGTGGAAACCTGCCTTTGAGTGCACAGAAAACTTGAGTGGTTCTTGTTGAGAAGGATGCTGATGTGGGATAATGTACAAACCAGTCTTGCTTTTGCCACACAAGAAAGCCCACCCTAGATGAGAACAGATGAGAATCAATTTTTTGACAAACAGACAAATGCAAAACCAATAGTATCCTGTCACACATCTGACTGGAGCACTCAGAAAACCCCCATTTCTGAAAGGGGATGGAACATTTTTCAAGAGATGGACAATAAGGCAGTAGAATACTCAGATCTCTCAAAGGCAGTTGAGTTCATTTTGTGTTTGCCTGGTGTCACGTTACTGGATTTTAAGGGGAGCAGCCAGATCACTGCTGCACCCATCGGGGGGGGGGGGGGTGTTTGCCCTAAATTCTGTACAAAGAGGGCCATGTGAGGGGTCAAATGAAAGCTTCTGTTCTGCTGATTCTATGTATGCTGCTCATGTACTTGTGTGACATCTGTATGTGGAGTTATGAATATGGACTCTGTGCTGATACTGGCCTGCACTGCCTGTTAAGGAGGATTGGCCAATGAATGACTATGCTAATTAGCACAGTTCCAGGGACAATGGCTCTCAAGATGCCCAATACACACTTGAGGAATACATCTGGAAATCTGCAAACCAGCCAATACCATGGCTGCTGACATGGGACAAAGGGATAGGTCACTGGGTCATGTGACCTGCTCCAGCTTGGAAGGTACCAGGGATAGATATAAAATGCCATGAGGCAAACTCCATCTTGTCTGCAATTCTGCCACTGATCCCAGATGCAGCCTTGCGAGGGACAGCGAGCCAGGAAGGATTGCTGACCCGTCCTGACATAGGATGTACACCAGAGACTTCTAAGCTGGCAGTTTGTAACATCTCTGCTGAAAGCCTGCATCCAGAATTTGGTGATTGGTGCATGTAATGTATTCTCCTTAACAACCTCACTCTCCACCTTTTCTTTCCTGTATTAATAAATGTTTAGATTTTAGATTCTAAAGGATTGGCCCAGCGTGATCTTGTGGGTAAGATCCAAAGTGTAAATTGCACGTGGATCTGTGGCTGGTCTTTTGGGACCGGAAGAACCCGTTCGGGGTAGGTGGGATTGGGGTCTATAACCCCTCAACTGTGTGTTAGGCCCGGGGCTGATTGTGGCACAGGGAGAGCTGGGGTGTCTGAGGGGTTTTGCTCGTGAGGCTTCCTGCTGGCCGGATTGGCAGCTGAAGCGCTCGGTGTGACTAGTTTGTGGCCTATTTGGGAAAGGTCTCCAGTCAGGGGCTGTAAGGAGCCCTAGTGTTGAGCAATTCGCCCTGAGCGGACGCCCTCAGCAGTGCCCAGACCCGGCCCGGTCCGTCACAGTGGCGTAGTTGGCAGGATCCACAGATCTTGGTCAATTGAGCTTTGGATCAGAGCCCCACGCTGTCTAAATTTGATTTTGGTGTTGAGAGTTTGGTTGGTTAAAGGGTGGCTGCAATGAATCAGCAACAGTATGAGAGTCTGGACAAAAAGGCTCTGAAATATTTGTGCTTGGAGAGAGGCATTGCCTTTAGAAAGAACGCTTTCCATCAGCCCGGCTGCACTTGCCACAGGCTGCCATCCGGGGGCGGGGGGTCAATTGGGGGGCTGTCAGGATCCAGGAGGCCCTGCAGGAGAGCTTCCACCCTGAGGAGCCCGCAGAGCCACCCCAGTCCTCCCCATCGGAGGCTCGTGCCCCATTCCTCCCTCACCCCCTTCCACTTACCCCTTCCCTAGCCCCCCTTCCTGATGTAAAAAATAAAGGACATGTGTGTTCAAAAATAGAAACTCTCTTTATTGAACAAAACTGGGGGAGGGGGGATTAACCTCTGGGGAGACTGGGAAAAGGAGATGGGAGAGGGGAGGGGGAAACCTGGGAGGAGGGAGCTGGAAGGGGGAAGCCAGGGGAAGAAGTAGGAGGGGAAGTATAAAACTATGGTACGCCATTGTCACCTTACCAAATTTGAGGGGAGCAGCCAGATCGCTGCTGCACCCATAGGTGGGGGTGTTGGCCCCAGAAAATGGTATAAAAGGGGGGCCATGCGGGGTGTTGAATAGAAGCTTACTGTCTGCTAATCCTATGTACGCTGTTCATGTGTTTGTATAATGTCTGTGTGTGCAATTATAAGCATGTACTCGTATGGATACTGAATATTTCCCTGCATGTGGTTGAGCATTGGGCAGGGCCCGGCCTATGGACATGCTAATCAGTGAGGCCCTGTGGGACAATGGCTCTCAATGGGCCAAGGACACACCTAAAGAATGAGTGGTGACTCATACCTGAGGGCTACCAGCAGGGAACACAGGAATAAGCAGGGGACCAGGTGACCTGCTATAACCAAGAAGAGACCAGGAAGGAGGGATAAATAGGCCATGTGGTGGTCTCCATCTTGGTCTTCAGCTCAGCACTTCATCCCAGAGGCAGCATTGCAGGGATTGAAGAGCCCGGAAGACCTGTGAACCCATCCTGATCCTAGGATGTGCAACAAGGACTTTTAAACCAGCAGCTGTAACATCTCTGCTAGAGCCTGCATCGAGGACTGGGAGATTCGGTGCATGTAACGTACTATCCTTTAACAACCTTACACTCATGCTTTTCTTTCTTGTAATAATAAACCTTTAGAGGATATATTCTAAAGGATTGGCCCAGCGTGATTTGTGGGTAAGATCCAGAGGGTAAATTGACCAGGGATCTGTGGCTGGTTTCTTGGGACCGGACAGAACTTGTTCAGGGTAGGTGGGATTGGGTGCTAGGACCCCCCACCTGTGTATGAGGCCTGGGACCATCTGGGGCACGGATATTGCTGGGGTGTCGGAGGGGTTTTGCTCGTGAGGCTTCAGGCAGGCTGCTGAAGCACTCTGTGGGACTGGTTTGTGGCCTGTTTGGAGAGGTCACCAGTCTGGGGGCTGTAAGGAGTCCCGGATTTGAGCAATTTGCCCTGAGTGGACGCCCTCAGCTGTGCCCAGACACGGCCCGGACCGTCACAGCCATATCTTCAGTACAGTGTACAGACGTGGTCTCCTCACCTAAAAAAAGATGTTTTGGCCTTGGAAAGGGTTCAGAAAAGGGCAACTAAAATGATCAGGGGTTTGGAACAGGTCCCATATGAAGAGAGGCTAAAGAGACTGGGACTTTTCAGCTTAGAAAAGAGGAGACTGGGGGGGGATATGATAGAGGTCTATAAAATCATGAGCGGTGTGGAGAGGGTGCATAAAGAAAAGTTCTTCATTAGTTCCCATAATAGAAGGACTAGAGGACACCAAATGAAATGAATGGGTAGCAGGCTTCAAACTAATAACAGAAAATTCTTCTTCACAAAGCAAAGAGTCAACCTGTGGAACTCCTTGCTGCAGGAGGCTGTGAAGGCTACAACTAGAACAGAGTTTAAAGAGAAGTGAGATCAAGTCATGGAAGTTCGGTCCATGGAGTGGTATTAGCCAGGGGGTAGAAATGGTGTCCCTGGCCTCTGTTTGTGGAAGGCTGGAGATGGATGGCACGAGACAAATGGCTTAGTCATTGTCTTTGGTCCACCCCCTCGGGGGTACCTAGTGTGGGCTGCTGTTGGCAGACAGGCTACTGGGCTAGATGGACCTCTGGTCTGACCCAGTACGGCCATTCTTATGTTCTTATGTTCTAAGCTCAGGGTCGGGGGTCTCACTGGACCACCTTGATTTTCATGCAAACCTGCTCCTGGGTGGCCAGGCTGGCAGCTCTCCTGCCCTAGACGGCCGCTTTCCTGTGCCTAGTGCGGAGGTCGTGGACGTTGGAGGCCTCCCCCCAAACCTGGATGAGGTCCACAATCTCCGCACTAGCCCAGGCGGGCGCCCACCTCTTGCGGCCCCGGGCAGGCTCCTGGGAGCTGCCAGCCTGGTCCTGGGAAGAGGGAGAGGGCTGGGGGGCAGCGGGTGGCTGGCTCGAGCCGTGCCAGGTGCAGGGTCTGCTGGCTGGGTGCTGGCAGGCTTGCACCTGGCACAGGCACCGTAGCCAGACCGTGCCCCTTTAAGGGCTCCGGGGCCGGGAGGGGGCAGACGAGTTTCCCTGGTGGTGCCCAGAGTGGCCACCAGGGCAAGCTGGGGAGGGCTAGCCTCCCACTAGTTCGAATTAAGTGGCTACACAGCCCTTAATTCGAACTAGTTAATTCGAACTAGGCGTTAGTCCTCGTACAATGAGGTTTACCTAGTTCGAATTAAGCGCTCCGCTAGTTTGAATTAAGTTCCAACTAGTGGTTTGCATGTGTAGCGCCTATTAAAGTTAATTCGAACTAACGGCTGTTAGTTCGAATTAACTTTGTAGTGTAGACATAGCCAGGGCTATCAGGTCCACCTGACGATCATCTGCTTCCCCTGGGCCACTTCCAAACTCCCCCTCACTCTGTGCCTGGCTCCCAGGCAGCAGCTAGGGTTACCAGATGGTTTAAAAAAAATACTGGACACTATCTCAGGTGGCAGGGCGGGAAGGGAGGAACCAGCTCGCAGGGAGTGGGGGCTGGCCAGGAGGGGGTTGAGGGGGGAGCGGGGCTGGCCTGGGCGCATGCAGATCCTGGGGTGCTGCCTGTGCCACGCATGGTCCCAGCAGGGTGCACGGGCAAGTCCGGCCCCGGGGATTCCATCCCACACTGGCCCTGCCCCCCTCCTCTCTACTGTGTAGTTGTGTACTGTCTGGTAGACACGGTCATGCAGTGTGACTCATGCAGTGTGAGCGTGTCTACCAGCCAGGCAGTACGCAACTACGTACTGATACTCATGATAATACAGCTTAATTAGAAAATATTGGACATATTCTCAATTTGTTCAAAACCAGACACCTGGCAACCGTAACAATGGCACGTTCACAGGGGCTGTATAGTCCGTGTTTGGGGGTAGGGAAATAAGGGTCTCCTCCTCGACTCGCCAGGGCCACTGGGCCCAGGCATTATCGGACTCAGCCAGATCCTGAGTCCTCCTGGCATGAGAGTTCAGGGTAGGTCTCTGCTCCCTCCGGCAGCTGGCCCCCTACTGAGCTTCTGGGCTCAGTGTTTATACTTCCTGCCCCTCCCCTAGGCCTTTGTGGGCTTAAAGGGGCAGGCTCCATCTCAGCCCACCCGGCAGTCACCCCTGCTCACTACACCCTTGTTCAGGGCAGGGCAGGGCAGGCAAACCAATGCAGTCCCAGAATCAATATGGCCCAGGCCCAATATGGCCTAATATGGCCCAGGCACTTAACCAAGTGTGGGGCAGCCAAACAGTTCCCCAAGCACACGCATGGAGCAGGAGACTGCCACCCAGTATGTGGGGTGGCAGGCAGGGCAGGGGCCCTCCCTACTCCACTGCATCCTGGCCCAGGGACCCAGCAGTGGCAGCCCTAGCTGTCATTGGGGTGAGTGGGGATCCAGCCTGCAACATGCTGCACTCTAGCCCAGTGGTTGCCAACCTTTTCAGGTGGGGACCCATTTTGACAATTCAGGAAGACTTGGTGACCCAGGGCAATTCAAAAACGGGGGAGGAAGGGGGGCAGACCCACCTGGGGAGACACTTGGCAACCCTTTAGAAATGTAATAGCAACCCATATTTGGGTCCTGACCCATAGGTTGGGAAACCTTGTTCTAGAATGTTATGAGATTAGCTTGACAGTTGTCAGCTTCCCCTGGGCCACTGCCTAACTCCTCCTCGGCATCTACCTGGCTCCATGCTGTTACCCCAAAGATATTCTCACTGGAGACCACCCAGGGTTACACTAGTACGGGTTTATTTCCACTAGGTAAAAGTAAAGAGGAGAGAGCATCCACCAAAGGTTTAAACTAAAGAAGATAGAAGTCTCTCTCTCTCTCTCACATACACACACAGGTTACGTCTAGACTGGCCCCTTCTTCGGAAGAGGCATGTAGGAATAAGAGATCCTCCGGAAAAGGGCTTTATTCCGGAGGATCGCGCCAGTCTGGACGCTCTTTTCCGGCTTTTCCCCAAGCTGGAAAAAAAGTGGCAGCCATGTTTATTTAAATCCCGTGGGGGATATTTAAATCCCCCGCGCATTTCCCTATTCCAAAGTTCGAAATTAGCATGCCTCTTCAGGAGAAGGGGCCAGTCTAGACGTAGCCACACAGACAAGCAAGCAAGCACACACCCCTGCATTCATTCACTCATTCATTCCTGCCCTCAGACACTCACACACTTACACAGGCATATGGGTTGCAGAAGGAGCCAAGGCATGTGGATCCTGGAGGGTTTGTCTGCTCATCATGGCTGGGGAAGCTGGTCAGGAGGAGAGACACTGAAGAGGAGCTTGGCAGGGGCAGGGGCAGGAAAAAGAGAGTCTCACATGTGCTCCCTCTCCTTATATAGTGTCTGAATGGCTCCTGTGACTCATTCACCTCATCATCAGGGAGCACGCCGAGACTGCTCTTTATCCAGCCAGGAGCATGCCCAGACTGTGATGACTCACTGAAATGTGCTCCATTGTTCCCAGTCTTCTTCAAACACACTCACACTCTCTCTCCATTCACCCAGGGGAGAATGCAGCTTAGGGAAAGTTACAAGGAAGGTGCCTGAGAGTTACAAAGATTACAAAGTTGCAGTTTACAGTAAGTTTGAGAGTTACACAGATTGCAAAGTTTGATAAGGATCACAATAAGTTGCAGTTTAAAACCTTAGACCTTACAGTTTGTTGTAGTTTCAGAAAATCCATGTATATAAATTGAGTAAGCTCAGGCGGAGGCTTTTTTTATGCAACACACGCCAGCTGCTGATTCTTGGGGTTGTGGTAGTCTGAACCCTCGTGCAGGGTGTAGAAGGTCTCCTCTTCGGAGCAAGGGCCTGGCGGTCTGGGCCAGTCCTCAGCCTCTGCAAGGTCCTCAGGGCCCTCCTGGATTGGGAGCTCAGAGCAGGCCTCTGCTTTCTCCGGCAGCTGGAGCCCTACTGAACTCCTACCTGTCCCACCCCTTGGCATCCATGGAGTTAAAGGGGCAGGGCCCGGCTCGGCCCACCCAGGCTCAGAAAGGGGTTCTTCCCCCTTGGGGATCACTGAGCAGCCACCCTGTTCCCTACAGCCTCCATAAATCCATGCATAACTTCTGTCAGGAAGAACTGAACCTGGGACCTCTGCAGCGTGAGCTATAAAGCCAGCTGGGTCTCAGTGTAGGCAGTAAAGCTCCCTTGTTCTTATCTCTTGCTGGAAGTGGGCCAAGTGCCACTACAAGGGACAGTGAACCACATTAGGTGTGAGAGTTACATATGCATCTACTGAATATGTTATGCTGTACTGGCAATAAAAAGAAAGGAGCAGATCACAATGTCTGAAGAAAAGGCACCATCTACCCCCAATGCTGAGAGGCTGATGGCTACCAAGAGAAGATGTAGGTCAGGGATTCCATAACAGAGGCATCCAACTGCCAACCTGATTTGATGTCCTGGGAGGTGTGTTGCCTTCCAGAAGCCCACATCTGAGACATCACAAAAAGGTTGCAGAGGGTTCCATCCCTCTGACCATTACCTCATGCTGCTCATCCAAGTGGACACTAATGATACTGCCAGATCATGGGTGGTGGGTATGCTAGGTGGGGGGAGGCATTGCCTTTCCAAACCACCAGCCTGGCCCCACCCATACTCTGCTCCCAGAATGCCTGCTGTAGGCATACTGGAGGTGGAGTGTTGCTGCCATGGATGACCTGCTCTCCCTATCCTCGGGGCCAGGGAGGCTGGGGCCACACATCGCCTGCCCTTTCCATGATGCTGGGGGTGGAGCCTGAGCAGAAGGTGCAGGGCTTGGGGCTTGCCTCCCCCAGCCCTACCTTCACCCATGAGCCAGATATAACCCTAAACAGATCAGCAGTGACTACAGAGTCCTGGGAGCAAGGGTGAAGGGACTGGGGGCACAGATGGTGTTGTTCTCTGTTCTCGTGGCAGTGGGCAATGGCTTAGGCAGGGACACATGCATTCTAGATGAATGCATGACTGTGCATATGGTGTAACTGGGGCTTTGGTTTCCTCAGTCATGAGATGTTTCAGAAAGGAGGTGGTGTCCAACTGACCAAGAAGTTGAAGAGCATCTTAAGTCACTGACTAACCTACTGAAAAGGGCTTTAAACTAAGTTCAAGGGGGCAGGAGACAAAAGCCCACAGGTAGCCATAAAAATATAACAATAATAACAGAGGGCTAGATATCAAGGGTGGGAGGAGATGGAAAATTACAATAGGGTCAAGACGCAACAACAGGGAAAACAGTAGGGGAATCTGCTTAGCATCTCTAGATGTCTGTACAAAGGCAAGGAGTACAAAGAATAAAAAGGAACAACTGGAAGTCTTAGTACATAAGCAAAATTATAACAAATTATCATCACTGGAACATGGTGGGATAAATCTCATGTCTGGAATATTGGAAGAGAAAGCATAGTCTGTTCAAGAAGGACAAGAAGAGAAAAAAGGAAGGAGGTGTTGCATTATACCTCAGGAACATGCACATCTATACTGAGAGCCAGGAGGAGGCAAAACAATAGTCAGTTGAAAGTGTCTACAAGGAGACAAAAAGGGGAAGAAGAAAAAAAACAAAAAATAACCCAGTAGTACTGTAGTACTGTGACCAGGGCCAGCTTTAGGAAGTGCAGGGCCCAATTCGAACAATTTTGATGGGGCCCCGCAGCAATTTTGGTTGAGCAAAAAGAAAAAAAAAAAGGTACACAAGTTTCAACGTGGGGCCCCAGGAATTTTTTTGAGTGAGCAAAAAAAAGGCACATAAAAAATCCCCCACCAACACACGCACATACCCTCCCGTGGCACAAGAAAACCCTGCACTAAACTCACACCTCTTGCAGCGCAGACAGCCGATGCACTCCTCCTCTGGGGCTGACGCCCCCTCCCACAGCACACCCAGCAGGGGCGGCAGGTTTGTATAATTTCTGGTGGTGCCCCATTAGCCACATTCCTTGACCCCTGTTAACCTGACCCCCATTAGCCACACCCCCTGACCCCCATTAGCCACACCCCCTGACCCCCATTAGCCAGGCCTCTGGAGGTAACACGCTGGGGGCAAGATGGACACATGACCAGAAGTAAAAGGTGTCATGTCACCCCTCTCGAAGGGCTTTTCCCACCATCCTCCTACCAACAGGGATTAGTTTGGCCCCCACCAAACCCCCTCATGCAACTATCCTGCAATTGCATTAACCCAATGTGTGTGACATTAACTCAGGGGCAGAGAGGCTAGGGGAAGTGTTCCCTCTAAGGCTATGTCTACACTCACGGCTTCTTACTCAAGTACAGCCATTCTTGGCAAGAACCCACAGAGCAGTCACACTGCCCGCCTGCTCTTGCGCAAGGGAATTTACAGTCCGGTGTGGTAAAAGAGGGCTTCTTGCGCAAGCGCTACGCTCTTTTCTAACAGGTGTACGCTCTCTTGCGCAAGAGGGCAGTGTGGATGCTCGGCAGGGATTTCTTGCGCAAGAAACCCCTACGGCTAATATGGCCATCAGAGCTTTCTTGCTTAAGAGAGTGTCCACACTGCTATGGATGCTCTTGTGCAAAAGCACAGCTCGCACACGGCAGTGTGGACGTGTTCTTGCGCAAGACTTCTTGTACAAGAACCCTTGCGCAAGATGTTCTTGCACAAGAAGCCGCCAGTGTAGACATAGCCTAAGAGTTTCCTCCCATGAGCAGAATGGATTTTGTGTTGTGCACCTGTACTGAGTTCATGTGGCTTGTTTCGATGTGCCACTGTGTCACCCAAGTTATTAATAAATATTTTATAAACCTTTCCCTTTTCCCTCTGCTGCCATGTCTCCTCCCCTTGCTCCATCAGCTCCCCTGGTGCCTGCTGCCCCCCAACTCCTCACCCTCCTCTGCTGTCCTGACTCCTGCCCTTCTCACTGCTCTCAGCCCTCCTGCAACCTGCCCCCCTCCACCAGCCCTTCTCTCCCCTCTGTGCCCACTCCTCCAGTAGCCCCACTCTGATCATGTGAGCTACCCCTCCTCATCCCCTCTTCCAACACCTCCCTCTGCACACCTGCCCTGCCTCTCTCCTCTGGTGCTGGTCCCTCCCCTGCAGGTGTCTGCCCTTCTGCTTCACCCCCAGAATCCCCTGGCACCTGCACCTTCCCTTAGCCCTGCACCCTCCTGGTGCCTCCCCCTTCCCTCACTGCCCCGCCCCCTTTTTCCCTGAGGCCCACCCACTCACCACTATCGGCCCCGTTCCCCTCCTGCCCCTCTCTGCCCTCACACATGACTTGCTCCATCCCCACCTCTCTCATGCCCACCCCTTCTTTCAAGCCTTCTCCCAGCACCTCCCCCTCCCCCTCTAGCCCCCAATGCTCTTCCCCTCTCCTCTCTTCTCCCAGCATCACCCTGTCCCCCCTTCCACTGACACCTCCCCTCCTGCCCTTTTCCTCATTGTCTGCACTTGGCCCCCGGCATTTGTCTCTCCTCCACCCTGTCTCTTGGTGCCTTCCCCTTTCTTCCCCCTCCCCCTCCGCACAAGCCCCTTCCTCTCCTACCCCTTCCCCCTAGTTTTTCACCTCCTGTACCTTCTGCCTTCCACTTTGCGGGACTGGAGTCTGCACTCGGGCTCCGGACTCAGAACCCGGAGCTAGGCCAAGCGGCACAACAGGGTGCCAAGCAGTTTTAAAGTCCTGGGCCGTGACGTCACATCATGCCCAGGTGTCTCCCCGCCCACCTGGGAACACCACGAATGGCAGCAGCAGGCAAGGGGGAGCCGTGCATGGCAGGGATGGGACAGGGCCAAGGGGGACGTTCTGGGGCCAGGGTGGGAGGATGCGCGGGGGGGCCGGCAGGTGGGGTCCGGGGACCGCTCCAGGCAGAGCCGGGGGAGAGACCCACCTCCAAATATTTTTGCTCCACTCACCCCCCTAGGGAAGGCTTTTAAAGAGATCCCGTGGCAGTCTGAAGTCAGCTCAGCTCACCCTTAATTGATTTGTAGCCATCCTGCATCAGCTGCCCCTGATTAGCCAGGGCCATTGCTGTTCCTTTTGTAAGGGCTGCTGCCTCTTTCCCCTTCCATCAAGCTCTCTAACCTGCCCTGTCATGTGATCTTTAGGTGGAGCGAGGAAACCACTCTTCCACCGAGTGCAGCAGGTGCTTTCTCCCCCTGCACCCCTCCTCTCCTCTGTTCTGGGAGGGGTGTGTGGGGGGGCTACTGGGGTTGTGGCAGGCTGGCCCTGGTTATATTCTGGGCCGGGCCCCCTCTTCTTTCACCTGCTCTGTCTGCAGGCAGCTTCCTCCTGCCACCCCTTCACCTCAGCTGGCTGCAGGAGCTGGTGGGTGGGGCCTTTGCTGCCCTTGCCCTGGGTGGGGGGAGGAGGACCCCTATTTTCCATCCTTTTGGGGCCTGCCTGGCCCCTTTTTCACTGCTTGAGGCCTGGACTTCACCGTTCTTGTGGCTGCTACTCCCTCTGGGGCAGAGGTGGGGGGGGGGGGCTGCTGTAGAGCAGCTCCTGGGACTCTTGCTTTCCCTTCACAGTTTGCTCTGTGTGTGTGTGTGTATGTGTGTGTGTTGGGGGGGAGGAGTTTGTAAGGGGTCCTCCTTCCATCTGGGGCCCTAGGTGGCAGCCAGTACAGCTTTTGTGGGGTGCTGGGGGTGGGGGGTAGCTCCCTCTGCCCCTTGCTGATTCCCTTGCATTGCTGCTGCTCCCTCCCCAGCCCCAGGTGCTGCAGGGGCCATGTCCATCCTTGGCCCCACTGCTTGCCTCCCCGCCCCTCCCTTGCTCTGGTGGGTCCTGCAGCAGGTGCTGTGGGCCTGCCAGTCAGGCACCTGTGGGCACACTGGTTCCCACCGTCCCCCAGCAGTGTCTTGCTGCCACCCTGCTTCTTGAGCAGGCTCCTTCTCACAGCCTGCCTCCCCTCTCCTCTACCCGTGTGCCCATGCCCCCTCTGGCATCTTGTTTGGTGCCTGAGCCTCCCACTCTTCTTTAGTTACCCTCCCCCCCACACACCGCTTCACTTCCCCATGTTTTTCAAATAATTGACCCTCTCACCTTCCCAGTGCAGCCAGAGGAGCCGCTCTTACTATCCTGTGCTGGGAGCTGTACCCCTTGTTCCTCCCCCCCCCCTTCCTCCTATGTGCGTTGCTGCCCTCCCACCCCACTTCCAGCCTAGCGGGGGGAGTGGTGAGCCTTCCTCTTCCCCTCCCTCCCCCCTATGCCCCTTGCTCCACCCCCTGGCACTATTGGCCTCTCCTAATTGACTGTTCCTGTCTCCTCCCCCATGAACAAAATGGAGGGGCAGTCGTGTGCTGCCCCTGCTGCACCTTGCCCACCCCCCCCCCCCCACTACCTCTATGAATGCTGACCCCTCTGAGGTCTGCCAGGCCACCCGCTCATATAGCAGAGGCAATGGATGTGGATGGGGATTCCAGGACCCCGACCGCTCCTGCCGCGGCACCTTCTGACACCAGTGTCACCACCAAGAAAGCCTCCCTGAAGGGCAGGAAGGGCCAGGGGACCAGGAAGGGCAAGAGCCCTGCCCGGAAGGCAAAACCTCCTGTGCCAAAGGCTCACCCCCTGGCTGTGGCCTCGGCCATGGCTTCCCCTCTTTCCCATCCCCCTGTTCCCTCCACCAGCTCTGGGAGTGAGGATGTCCTGGCCCCCAGGGCGTACGCCCAGGTGGCTGCCACCTCCCCGCTTCCCGCCTGCTGCCTCCCAATCTGCTCAAGCCACTGCCCGGAATTCCATCTCCAGCGGCCGTGGCCCCTTTCCCACCCTGACCAGGAGGCACGGGCTCCGTTCCCTCCTGGTGTTGGCCTTGCCCCACATGGAGACCTACGTGCGGGCGTTGGCACGCGTGGTGGGGCCTGCGGCCATGGTGGCGGCCTCTAAGACATTCGGGAAGGTCGTATTCTTCCGGGCGTCTGAGGCTGCCGCCCAGGAGGCAGTGGAGAAGGGTTTGGTGGTGGGAGGTGTCCATGTCCCACTTGAGCCTCTGTAGGACCTGGGTGTACGGGTGGTATTTTCCTCTCTTCCTCCCCAACGCTGCCCTGCTGCCTTTCCTCTCCACCCTGGGGAGGCCCTTGTCAGTCCTAAGTCCCCTTCCTCTGGGCTACCCTCCACCACGTTCTCTCCTTCCACCAGCAGGTTCAAATCCAACTCATGCCGGCGGGGCATGGAGGAGAAGCCCTAGAAGGGTCATTTCTGGTGCCCCATCAAGGGTCCCAGTACTAGGTATATTATACAGTGGGGGATGCCCGGTGTTTTCTCTCTCAGGCGACGGGGCACATCTGAAGGGACTGCCCCCCTGGCCTGGCTCGGAGAGGCACTTGGGACCCCCGACGCCCAGGAGGGCACCCCCTGCATCAGCCCCCGCCGCCCAGTCCCCATGCCCCGGGGACTCGTGGGGCTGCCCTTCTGGGCTGGCTGCCCCCAGCGCAGCCCTCCCCGCGGCAATCGCCGGCGCAGGCGCTGTCTGCCTGTCGGCGCGAGTGTGGGCCACTGCCGGCCTGTCACACACCTCCCCCCTTTTCAGGCATTCGCGTCCCCCCTGCTCCCGTTCCCCTACTCGCGAGAAAAAGTCCGCATTCTTATGCTTGACCCCCGCCCGGTGTCGTACCTCAAACTGGTAGGGTTGCAAGGCTAAGTACCACCGCATAATGCGGGGGTTTGTCTCTTTCATGGAGTTCAACCATACTAAGGGAGCATGATCCGTGATCAACCAAAATTTATTTCCCCACAAATAATACCGGAGTGACTCAATCGCCCACTTTACCGCCAGTGCTTCCTTCTCTATCGTGGCATAGTTCAGTTCTCGGGGTAGAAGCTTGCGGCTTATGTATAGGACGGGGTGTTCTTCTCCTTGTCTCTCTTGTGCAAGCACAGCCCCGAGGCCCACCGCAGAGGCGTCTGTATACAAAAAAAAAGGGGGTTTTAAAGTCTGGCTGGATTAATATAGGGGCTCCCATCAATTTCTCTTTTAACGACAACAATGCCTCCTCCGCCCGGGGATTCCATCGGACCTTGAAGGGTTCCGAATTCTTTGTTAGGCGAGTGGCTACCGAAGCGAATCCTGGGACGAATCTCCAGTAATAGCTGGCTAGCCCCAAGAACTGCCGGACCTGCTTCTTGGTCTGGGGTCGGGGGTATTCCTCCAGGGCTTGTAACTTCCCCACTAGTGGCTGGAGCTTGCCTCCCCCCACCGTGTACCCCAAGTACGATACTTCCTTCCTTGCGAAGTGGCACTTTTTTGGGTTTGCTGTCAGTCCTGTGTTCCCTAGCGCTGTCAGTACTTCATCCAGGTGCTGGAGGTGGTCGGCCCAGGTATTGCTGTAAATGACAATATCATCTATGTATGCTGCCGCGAAGTCGCGGTATGGGGCCAATAGACGGTCCATCACCTGCTGAAAGGTGGCGGCCGCTCCGTGGAGCCCGAATGGCATGGTTATGAATTGGAAGACCCCGAAAGGGTGTGGAAAACGCTGTTTTCTCCCGGGCCCCCTCTTCCAAGGGGATCTGCCAATACCCCTTTGTTAAGTCGAGGGTCGAGAGGTACCGAGCTTGTCCTATTCGTTCCAGCAATTCATCGACCCGTGACATCGGATACGCGTCAAATTGGGAGATCGCGTTGACTTGACGGAAGTCAATGCAAAATCGGGTTGTCCCTTCTGACTTTGGCATGAGTACTATAGGACTCCACCACTCGCTATGGGACTCTTCAGTGACCCCCCATTGGCACATCAGTTGTACTTCCTCCCATACGGTATTCCATACCTTCCGAGGCAGGGGTCGGAGTGGTGTTCGTACCTTCTTTCCTGGTTCAGTGAGGATTCGGTGACACCCCAGCGTCGTCCGTCTGGGTTTCGGGGTGAGGATAGGCTTGTGCCGCTGGAGTAGGCTCCGCAGCTGTTGGTTTTGGGTGTCAGTCAGATCCGTCAGCGGCGGGGCTTCCTCCTCCCCCTCCTGGCAGTCTCCCCCCCCCCATGGTCCTAGCTCGTCTCCCGAGGCGGGGGGCGCTATCATTAGGCTCTCTCGGGTCACCCATCTCTTCAACAGGTTGATGTGGAAAATCTGCGACTCCTTTCGCCGCCCTGAGAGTTGGATCTCATAATCAACTTCCCCCACTTTCCGCAGGACTTCAAAGGGTCCCTGCCACTGGGCTAAAAGTTTGGAGTCCCATGAGGGCAGCAGCAGCAGCACCCGGTCGCCCGGTTGGAACTGGCGTAGCCTGGCTGTTCTGTCGTAGTACCGGGATTGCTTCCCTTGACTCTCTAGGAGATTCATCCGCGCGTACTCGCCGGTCCGTTTCAGCTTCTCCCTTAACTCCAGGATGTACCGGGTGGTCCCCTGGCCCGCGGTGGCCTGTTCTTCCCACTCTTCTTTCAGGACATCCAGTATCCCTCGGGGTTGCCGTCCGTATAACAACTCAAAGGGGGAGAAGCCTGTCGAGGCTTGGGGCACCTCCCGGATTGCGAACAATAGAGCCAGGAGTAGTTGGTCCCAGCCCCGGGGGTCCTCCTGTACGAATCGACGTAACATCGCCTTCAGGGTCTCGTTGAAGCTCTCCACCAGGCCATTGGTTTGGGGGTGGTAGACGGAGGTCCAGCAGGTCTTGATCTGCAGCAATCTGCACAGTTCTTTCATCAAGCGGTTACCTCACGTACCAGCTGGCGTTGCTGCTCCTGAAATTGGTTCGTCAGCTGTTGAATCAGTTGTGTCTGCAATTGCTGTTGCTGTTGCTGTTGCTGCCACTGGTTCTCTCCCAGCCACTCCAAAAACTTGCTCGGCTCCATCTTGCCGAAAACGGGTTCTCCTAACAAAGATACCGTACTGACTCGGGGTCCTAACGACCCTCTTCCTCCGGGGTCGGTGCCCGCATTCTCCACCACGTGTGACAGGCTTTGTCCAGGCGCAAGCCCGGGGCCTCTCCAGCGAGCAGGACCCCGGCCCAGTAAGCCCCCTGTCTCAACTGTACGGACCCTAAGACTGGGCACGAGCAACCGTCCAGACCTGACCTCAGGGCGGAAGGGGCTCAGCGAGCCCCCAATTCCCGGCTGCTAGTCCCAGGAGCCTCAGTTTACCTTCGCCGACCCTGTCGGCCTGTTGTTGGTGTCTCCTTTACTTCTCCTTCCCTTCTCTTTTACTTCTCCTGTCTGGCTTGCCAGAGGCCTTTCCAGGGAGGCCTGGGGGCTAGGGGGACCCGGGCCCGCCCTCTCCACTGGGTCCCAGCCCGGGGCCCTAAGGGTTTGGGCGAACACCCTCACCCAGCTGACGGGGTCCCACCCCGTAACGCATCAGCCCACAGCCTCCAAAATGGCCTTGCCCCGGGATGCTTCCTAGCCACCCTCCCGTTTGCTGCCTCCTCCTCCGGTGCGCCGTCCCTTACCTCCTCCTGGGTGTTCCGCTGGTGTTCTCCCGGTCTCTCCCCTGGTGAGGGGGTCATCCGTTGCCACCGCGGAGGGAGGAACCACCTCAATCGCTTCCCCCTCCTCTGGCTCCCGTGGAGGCTGCTTTTGAGCCTCCCACCAGAGACTGCGTCCTCGGACCCGCCCCCACGCCCGGCGTCCTGCCGGCGGGGCGTCCGGCAGGAGGCCCCGCCCCCGCGGCTCAGGCCGGCGGCACATTTGCCCGGCCCCCCTGCATCAGCCCCCGCCGCCCAGTCCCCGTGCCCCGGGGACTCGCGGGGCTGCCCTTCCGGGCTGGCTGCCCCCGGCGCAGCCCTCCCCGCGGCAATCACCGGCGCAGGTGCTGTCCGCCTGTCGGCGCAAGTGTGGGCCGCTGCCGGCCCGTCACACCCTCCACCTGGACAAAGGTAGACTCTGCATCCTCATCTGGGTGGAAGTCACGCCAGATGTCCACCAGGGAGTGTTGGTCTATTATCTCCCTGAGGACCCCCTGCGGTGGCCAGGCACTGCTCAGTCCCCATGTGGTCCCATTCCTCGAGGGTGCAGTTGAGATTCCCCACCCAGGACCAGGCACTCACGAGGATCCAGAGAACTGAGGAAGGCAAATGCCCACTGGTAGAAGCGGAGGCTCTCCAGGCCAGATGTCGGGGTGTAGATGTTAATGAGGTTTAGTGTCAGCCCTTCCACCCAGACCCAGAGGTGCAGCAGGCGGCCCTGCACAACCTTGGTGGTCCCCAGCACCTCGGGCTATAGGTTCGGGGAGAACAGGGTCACCACCCCGGCTTGACGGGCCAACAGGTGGCTGAAGTACACTCTGTCTCCCCACTCCAGCCGCCAGCTAGCTTCGGCGGCCGGAGCACTGTAGATCTCCTGCAGGAAGATGACAGAGTACCCCCCCTCCCGAAGGAAGGAGAGCACCTGACCTGTGGAGACCCAGCCTGTAGCCCCGGGTGTTCAGAGTGGCAATGACAAACGACGGCATTGAGAGGGCTGGGGAAGATCCTCGCTGGCAGGAGTGCTGGCAGTCCCCATTGGGCCCCGCAGCAAACCGTGACCATACCCAAACGTGAGCAGGGCATCACGGAAGCCGCAGGCCCGCTGGTAGGCCGCAGCCTCCTACAGCCAGGCCGCAGCCTCCCGCCGCCCAGTCCCTTTACCCTCCCCCAAAATGGCCCTTACGGTCTGGAGGATGAGATGGAAGCCTCCCCAGTGCTCAAGGGTGAGAGCCACTTTGTTCTTGGAGCCACGGATGTCTTCCAAGAAGTCCCAACGGTAAGCACAGGTGACTGGGACCAGCTAGAGTTGCCTCTCTCTCTGGCTGAGCTCTCGGAAGCCCTCCGGGTCATGCCCACCAACAAGTCCCCGGGCATGGACGGGCTGACCGTGGAGTTCTACCGCATGTTCTTGGATGTCCTCGGCCCGGAGCTTGCCAGCGTCTGGGCCGAGTCCTTGGAGAGCGGGGTCCTCCCTTTATCATGCAGGCAAGCCATGCTCACCTTGCTGCCAAAGAAGGGGGAGCTCCGTGATCTGAGAAACTGGCATCCTGTCTCGCTCCTCAGCACAGACTATAAAATCATTGCCAAAGCCATCTCCCTGAGACTCAAGTCGGTGCTGGCGAAAGTGGTCCATCCAGACCAGACCTACACCGTCCCGGACCATACCATCTTCGACAACCTGTTTCTGGTCTGGGATCTCCTAGAGCTCGGGTGTAGGGATGGTCTGTCATTTGCACTCCTGTCCTTGGATCAGGAGAAGGCGTTTGACCGGATGGACCATGGGTACCTCCTGGGCACTCTGCAGGCCTTCGGCTTCGGGCCCCGCTTTGTGGGGTTTCTCCAGCTGCTGTACGCTTCCACAGAGTGTTTGGTCAAGCTCAACTGGACTCTGACCGCTTTGGGTGGGGAGTGCATGAAGGCTGTCCGCTGTCGGGCCAGCTGTATACTCTGGCCATCAAGCCTCTCCTCCCTCTCCTTCGCAAGAGGTTGACGGGTATGATGCTCCATGAGCCGGAGATGTGGCTGGACCTGTCGGCATGTGCCGACAACGTGCTCCTCGTGGTCCAGGACCCGAGCAACCTGGCGCGGGTGGAGGCCTGCCAAGCCGTTTACTCGGTGGCCTCCTCTGCCCGGGTCAGCTGGGTCAAGAGCTCCGGCCTAGTGGTAGGGGCCGGGTGGCAAGCAATCAGGTGGAGCGTGGGTCCGCTGCTCTATCTCGGCATTTTTCTCTCGGCCACACATCCCTCCCCATCAGAGATCTGCCAAGGGTTAGAGTCCAGTGTAGCTGAGCGGTTGCGGAGATGGACAGGACTGCTTTGGTTCCTCTCCCTGTGTGGGAGGGTGGTGGTGCTTAACCAACTAGTCCTGTCCATGCTCTGGCACCGTCTCAACATCCTGGTCCCGATCCCAGGTTTCCTGGCTCAGATCCAGCAGCTGATGCTGCGGTTCTTCTGGCCAGAACTGCATTGGGTTTCTGCAGTTGTTCTCCATCTCCCCCTGGAGGAGGGAGGGCAGGGCCTGACGTGTTTGCGCACGCGGGTTCACATCCTCTGCCTCCGGGCCCTGCAGAGCTCCTATATGATGCAGGTAGTCCGGTGAGGAGCACGCTGGCACAAGCTTTTCTTCGCCGCTTCCGAGGGTTCCGATATGACCGGCAGCTCCTTTATTTGAGAGGTCTTCCGCGAGACCTCTCTGAGCTGCCGGCCTTCTACGAGGACCTCCTCTGGACCTGGAAGCTGCTTGCGGTGGCCAGGTCCATGACCAGGTCATGCATCTGATGAAGTGGGTCTTTGCCCACGAAAGCTTATGCTCCAATAAATCTATTAGTCTATAAGGTGCCACAGGACTTTTCATTGTTTTTGCAGGTCCTTGGAAGCCACCATGGGGACATACCTCCTCACGGAGCCCCTGCTACACAATCCCCATGTGCAGGCGGCGGAGTCCCCCCCAGTGTGCCAGAGGCTGGTCCTGGCAGAAGTCACAAGGATCGGAGACCTCCTGGACTCAGCGCATGGGTCTCTCCACCCTATGTACTCTCCAGCGCATACTTCAGGAGGTGAAGGATGCTTTGCCACCCACTGCTTGGGTTTATCTTGACAAGGTCCTGAGAGAGGGTGCACCCTGCCCGCCCCTCACCCCCAAGCCCTGCATACCTTCCCGACCACCTCCCCCTGTACAGTTTCAACAATATTCAAAATACCCAACAGAGTTTTGTAGCGGGGTACTTCCATAAAGCCATTATTCCTGGAATGCTGCCTTGCCTCCAGTTAGTTTTATATTTTGAAGATGATGCGGACTGCAGTGCAAGAAACGGCCTAGTGAATCAGAGTACTAACAAGAAACAGGTCTTGTGTGCTCTCTTAAGAGAAGTTGTTAGAGCTTAGTAGTTCTTCAAAAGAGCAGTACAGTGATCCAGCTCCCTCATGCTGTCAGGCAAAGCTGACTACACTGGAATTCATCTCTGACATTACAAGTGTATATAGTTTTGGTACATTATACAGGTACGGGTGAATCCCATTCTTGTTAGAAGGGAAGGGCTAAGGTATTTAGTGTGTAAAACCACGGCTACTACAAAGGGCAAACGCTGTTGATGTGGTTCAGTGTTATATTGGTCCAGTGTTCATTGAGATAAACTACTGTCTTCTGTCATCTTGCTACATCTTGCCTTGGCACAGTCTGTAATTTTCCACAAGGCTAAGGTGTGAGGTGCAGCTGGGCATATAATCTAGAACACTCCGGTGCATAACCATGTGCCGTTTCTCCTGCAGCGTCAGGGCCTCTTTTATAGTGAAGCTGCCGTGCCCCCCTGCCCCGCTTTGGGGGTATACTTCCTTCTTCTCCCCAGAGCTTGCCTTGTGTGTGCCAACGGAGGGAGAGAGGGAGAGAAAGAGAGAAATGGCAGAAGTCAGGGTACTAGAAAGGAAGACTGGGCGGTGAGCATGTATGCAAATATTACCTAAGGAAAGAAGTCTGGAGGACTTGGGATTGACTTCACCTCTGTTCCAAAATAAAATATAGCCCTGAGACACAATGAGAATGGGGATAAATAGTCAATAGGCTGTTGTCTAGGTGTGCAATGGAGACTGTACCCTACACAAGCTCAGAAATATTAGTCTGAAAGGCCAATTAACATAGTTCCCTGAAAGGAAAGCCAGATTTAATTGAGAAAGAAGCCCAGCTGGGGGAGGGTCTGGGAGAGAGCTCTAAGCAGAGGGGAGGTTGGCTACTTAAAATTTTGCAGTATTTTCTTTTTATTTGACTTCATAGTAAATAACCATTTAAAGTCATGCACCTTGTTAATTATCCTTTGTTTTAGTGTTCTTTCTTCCATAACATTTAAAAATATATATTTAAGATATTTGTTAATAACTTGGGTGCCATGGTGGCACATATCCGATCGAGTGCACATGATTCGCTAAGGGAAATTAGAGAGTCCATCAAAATAAAAACCCAATCATAGTGGGGGATTTCAACTATTCCCATATTGACTGGGTACGTGTCACCTCAGGACGGGATGCAGAGATAAAATTTCTTGACACCTTAAATGACTACTTCTTGGAGCAGCTGGTTCCAGAGGTGCCCGGGGGCAAAGGCCAAATTTGCGCCCCCCCCCCCCCCCCAATCATTTGTTACTGTGGATCTGTTGTTATTTCTAAGTCAGCAAAAAAAATAAAGTGCTACCACACTATTGTTTTTTACGTTTTTCCTTTTGTTATAAAGTATCTTTTATTTAAAAAAATAATTCTAAGTAACCCCAATGCACTCACCCCTCCCCTTCAGCCAGGTCCCCCAGTGCCCCCAATCCCAATGCACTCACCCTTGCTGCAGAGCCAGGCACCCCCCATTCCAATACAACATCCCTTCCCCAGAGCAGGCACCCCAGCCCCCTCCATACCAATGCAACTGTAGGTAAATCTCATTAATCTCTGTATTAATCATTTTCTCATTTTTTTTTATTTTAACTTTGTATCGAGTCCTTTTGCATTGTAATAAGTCTTTAGTTTGCTGTAGTAAGTCCTTTTATAGAAACTTTGTATGAAGCCTTTTTACATAGAAACCTTGTATCTTGTAGACTTTGTACCCCCTTTTGCTAAACTGATTGTCCTGTTGAGTGAATGAGGTGTGAATGGATAAGGCATGAAAGAAAAGCACCTCTGGGCACTTGCAATGGTTGGAGAAAGGTGGAAGCCAGATTCAAGAACAATAAGAACAATGGGACCTGTGAAGTGGGCTCATTGAAAGAAGACTGGACCTATAGATGCCTTGGGAGTAAGCAGCAAGCGCCTGCTTTTGGAAGCTCCCTCTTTGAAGGTGAATGGGACAGCATTAAAACAACACCCAGAAGAAAGTGTGTAGTGCGTTCTATTTGAAAACATGAGAGGGTGGGCTGGCTTAGCCCACCCACTTCTAAAAGCCCCTCCCCCAGCCTTGAGGGAGGGACAACCGGACCCAACTAATCCAACTAATCACAGGGGACAAATAATGACTAAAGGGTCAGGGGGTGCGGGTCAAAACAAGGGAACTGGACGGGGACACTGAGCAGAGAACCCAAAGCTCCTCAAAGCTGTCGATGGAGCCAGTGGACGCCGCCCAGAGGAACTATGCCCGGATACGTGAGACCAGGGAGGAACAGAAGTAGGCCCCACACTCGTAGAGAACCCCCCTCGTCCAGCATTCTCCTCCTGGTATTGTAGATGGCAGCTTTTGCTAAGGCCAGGAGTAGGTTGACGAGGAGGTCTCGCGACTTTGTGGGGTCATGGATGGGGTGTGTACATATATAAAAAGGTGAGGGGAAAAGTGCAGCCAGAACCTCAATAAGAGGTTCTGGAGGAGCCGGAATAGGGGCTGCAACCTGGCGCATTCCAGGTACGTGTGCGCCAGGTTCTCCCTCACGCCGCAAAAGGGGCAGGTGTCCGGGATGGGGGTGAACCGTGCCAGGTACACGTCCATGCTCACAGCTCTATGAATGAGCTGCCAACTGATGTCCTCGATGGGCCATGGGATTAAGGTACAATATACGCTGGCCCATCGGGGTTCCTCACCCTCAATTGGTCTTAAATAGTCCTACCACTTCCTATCGGGGTGGGACACGACAGTAAGGAAATGTAATCTGTGGAGCACGAGCGTGTACAGATGTTCCCTTGGTGTGGTTCAGAAGCAGACCAGCTGCAAATCTTGCAGCCGGCTGGGGATCCAGGAATGGGAAGGCCAGGGGGGCCCGTGGAATAGGGGCCCGATAACAATAGATGGAGGGTTTTCAGGAAGGGAACGGCAGGGTGCACCCTCTTGCAGGGCTCTCTGCAGGAAATCGAGAGCGGGCTGCAACAAAGCTACCTTCACCTCCTGGACTAGGCTCAGGGGGGTTCGAGGGGTGGAGAGTCCCATGCGCTGAGCGAGAGCTCGGGGATTGACCCAGTCCCCCGTCATAGTCCAGGAGGTCTCCGACCTTGGTGGTTTCTGCTAGGATCAGCCTCCGGCACACCGAAGAAAACTCTGCCACCTGCACAGACAAGGCTGGATTGTGGTGCAGGGGCTCTGCGAGGAGGTCTGCTCCCTCGGTGGCCACAACGGACCTGGTTGCCGAGAAAAGCTTCCAGGTCTGGAGGAGGTCCTGGTAGAATTCCGGCAGTTCTGAGAGGTCTCACAGAAGATCCCTCGAGTGGATAAAAAAGAGCTGCCGGTCGTATCAGAGCCCTCGGAGGCGGCGGAGGAAGGTGCGCACCAAAGTGCTCCACGCTGGACTACCTGCGCTATAGAGGAGTCTCTGCAGGGCCTGGAGGCGGAAGGTCCGGACCTGGCTACGCACGCAGATGAGACCCTGGCCCCACTCCTCTAGGGGAAGAGACAGAACCCCTGCAGAGACGCAGTGCAGTCCTGGCCAAAAGAACTCCAGAGATGTCCTCTGGAGCTTGGCCAGGACCTCCGGGGCCGGGCGCAGGGTGTTGAGCCAGTGCCAGAGCATGGACAGGACCAGCTGATATAGCACCAGCGCCCTCCCACGAAGGGAGACACACTGGAGCAGTCCTGTCCATCTCCACAGCCTCTCACCCACCTTGGCCTCCAAACCTTGCCAGTTCTCCAGCAGAGAAGGATGCGTGGATGATAAATAAACGCCCAGATAGAGCAGCGGACCCGCGCTCCACCTGATGGCCTGAAGCGCGGGTGGGAGGGAGCCGGCCCGCCACCCGTCCCCAACCACCAGGCCAGAGCTCTTGACCCAGTTGACCCGGGCGGAGGAGGCCGCTGAGTAGATCGCTTGGCAGACTTCCACCTGCGCCAAGTTGCCCGGGTCCTGGACCACGAGGAGCATGTCATCAGCATACACCGACAGAACCAGCCGCAGCCCTGGCTCTCAGAGCACCAACCCTGTCAACCTCCTACGGAGGAGACAGAGGAAGGACGCAATCGCCAGGGTGTACAGCTAGCCCGACAGAAGACACCCCTGATGTACCCCCCTCCCCCCGCCGAAGCTGATGAGCTCGGTCAGGGTCCAGCTGAGCCTGACGAAACACTCCGCGAGGGCATACAGCACCCGGAGAAAACCCACAAAACGAGGCCTGAAGCTGAAGGCCTGCAGAGTGCCCAGGAGATACCCGTGGTCCACCCTGTCAAATGCCTTCTCCTCGTCCTGGGACAGGAGGGTGAACGACAAGCCGTCCCTACATCCAAGCTCCAAGAGATCCCGGACCAGGTACATATTATCAAAGATGCTACGGCCCTGGACGGTGTAGGTCTGGTCAGGGTGGATCATGTCCGCCAGCACGGACCGCAGTCACAGCGAGATGGCCTTTGCCACGAATTTATAGTCTGTGCTGAGGAGCAAGACAGGACACCAATTCCGAAGGTTGCGGAGGGCCTGCTTCTTCAACAATAAGGCAAGCATGGCTCATGTGTATGACAGAGGAAAGACCCTGCTCTCCAAGGACTCAGCCCAGATGGTGACGAGGTCTGGGCCGAGGACATCCCAGAACATGCGGTAGAAGTCCACGGTCAGCCCGTCAATGCCCGGGGTTTTATTCGTGGGCATGAGACGGAGGGCTTCCGAGAACTCGGCCAGAGTGAGAGGCATCTCTGTCTGGTCCCGGTCACATGCTCTGTGGAAGCCAAGGGATTTGTATGTAGCCATTTTGACCTTTTGGTTAGCCTGACTCATGCTAACTCTGAGACCTAACAACGCAGAGTACTGTGAGAGATGCTGTTTTTGCCTCTCGTCTCTCTTGTGCTTGAGATGAGGATAGAATGCTGACTCTAGTGAAGACCTTGAGATAAGGTGACATTTGAAGGGAATTGTTATGGAAAGGGGAATAATTGTTTATTGTTATTATATATAAACAGACAGTATATATATTGGCTTCTAATTGTTTTGTATTTGATGATCTGCCTAGCAGCAGCGTCTTCCCTTGTAATATTGCTCAAGTAAACTGTCTCTGACTACTTGCTGCTCACAAACGCAAAGTGAAGGCTTGTTTTCTTCCACAATTTGGTGCCATGACTCGGATGGCAACGCCTGGCTGAGGCGGCGGAGGGCCGCAGACCATTCCACTTCTGACCCTCAAGGCACCAGACTAGAGGTAAGAGGCCTTTTGAAATCTCTACTGGGGTTCGGGAGGAGGACTGCCCGTGGAGCTGTCTGTCTCGTCGGGCTCACACCATCCGAACTTCTTGAATCAGCAACAAGGTCAGACGCAAAAGCGGTTCTGGGGATCTTTTGTTTTGCCAACCCCAAGTAGATTAAGTAACAGTGGTTCCGGGGATTTTTTTGTAGTGCCGCCCCCTTGTAGAGTTAGTTGATTCTGTTGGTGCGGTCGTGGTATCGCCCCAGCTGTGGGAAATTTGTATTGAGTCCGGACATAGGGAACTATAGGTTCCTGCGGTTCTGGGGGGAAACATGTAGTTTGCCGCCCCTGGGGGGAGCAGTGTTGGTTGCCGCCCCAAATATGGACGAGGTCCATGGAAAGAGATGCATCTCTTTGCGTATGAATGTAATGAGTGGAGTGTGAATGCCGCTGCCCAGGTCTCTGAGAAGTAAGCTGATTCCAGCTGCACCAGGGCTCTCCCACAAGGGAGTTGTGCACGCAAGGTGGGTCAGCCGAACCTCGAGACCAAGCGGATATGTGAGGGAGTGACGACTCTCCTTATTGCATGAGCTGCTGTTAAGGTCTGATTCTCGAGACCCATCAGACTCCTTCTTTGGAGTGTGTGGAGTTAGTTTCCTATGAGCTGTTGAACGGACAGGGAGACACTTGTGGACACACTTCCCCGGTCTCCCGTGTGACAGGTGGGGATACTAACCACTATACCCGTGGTCCCCAACACGGTGCCCGCGGGCGCCATGGCGCCCGCGGGGGCATTTCAATGTGCCCGCCAGGTGCTCAGGGCTGACCTGGCCCCAGGCACATGGCGCACGGGCGCTTGCGGGGGGAGCGCGCATGGCGGGGGGAGCGCCGGGTGCGTGGCACTCGGCGGGAGGGGGCAGGGGGGAGCGCCGGCCCCGGGCGCGCGGCAGGGGGGAGCGCCGGCCCCGGGCACGCGGCGGGGGGGAGCGCCGACCCCGGGCGCGCGGCACTCGGAGGGAGGGGGGGAGCGCCGACCCCGGGCACGCGGCACTCGGCGGGAGGAGGGGAGCGCCGGCCCCGGGCACGCGGCATTCGGTGGGAGAGGGGGAGCGCCGGCCCCGGGCGCGCGGCATTCGGTGGGGGAGGAAGCACCGGCCCCGGGCGCGCGGCACTCGGCGGGAGAGGGGGAGCGCCGGCCCCGGGCGCGCGGCATTCGGTGGGGGAGGAAGCACCGGCCCCGGGCGCGCGGCACTCGGCGGGAGAGGGGGAGCGCCGGCCCCGGGCGCGCGGCATTCGGTGGGGGAGGAAGCACCGGCCCCGGGCGCGCGGCACTCGGCGGGAGAGGGGGAGCGCCGGCCCCGGGCGCGCGGCACTCGGAGGGAGGGGGGGAGCGCCGACCCCGGGCGCGCGGCACTCGGAGGGAGGGGGGGAGCGCCGACCCCGGGCATGCGGCACTCGGCGGGAGGAGGGGAGCGCCGGCCCCGGGCACGCGGCATTCGGTGGGAGAGGGGGAGCGCCGGCCCCGGGCGCGCGGCATTCGGTGGGGGAGGAAGCACCGGCCCCGGGCGCGCGGCACTCGGCGGGAGAGGGGGAGCGCCGGCCCCGGGCGCGCGGCATTCGGTGGGGGGGGGGAGCACCGGCCCCGGGCGCGCGGCCCTTGGAGGGGGCCCCGCCCCCGGGCGCGCGGCTGGGGGGGCCCCGCCCCCGGGCGTGCAAGTGTCCCCGCCCCCTGGTGCCCGACGGGCAAACAGCCACGCCCCCTGGCGCCCGACAACCTCAAAAGGTTGGGGACCACTGCACTATACTAACTATACTCACTCTTCCCCTACTCCCCGTGTGACTAAGGGTATGTCTACACTACCACCCTAGTTCGAACTAGAAAGCCTAATTCGAACTACCTACTCCATGCCGCGTGTAGCCGCGGGCACGGAGTCCGCACTAACGGGGATTTAAAAATGGCGGCGCCCGGCAAGATGCAAATGAAGCCTGGGATATTTAAATCCCGGGCTTCCTTTGCAACTTCGAATGACTACATTAACCACCCTAGTTCGAACTAGGGTGGTAGTGTAGACATACCCTGACAGATTGGAATCTTTTCACGTATGCTAATTTGTCTATTGGTGGGAGGAAACTACAAAAAAAGACTCCATGATTTTAGACTGCGGAGTCTAAAGGACTCCCAAGAAAAATTAAAAACTCAAGTGCAGGATTTAAAATGAAAATGCAAGACATCTGGATGTCTTCCCACTAAATCTACTTCCCTAACTCCTTTGGCTCCTTTATATCCCCAGTTAATAAAGACTGAGAGTGAGGGGGAAACAGCTGAAGACATTGTGGATTTTTTCTGCAGTGCTCCACAGCAGCAGCAACGGCTGCTGCCCTCTTCCTCCCCCTCCTCTCCACTTTTGCTGGCTGTGTCTTTTAACCAGACAGCTGTATCAAGCTCCTTAATACAGGGCTCACCTGCGCAATTTGATCTTTCTGCAACAGGCTCTTCTTCGCCAGCGCCCGGTGGTCAGCACACCCGGGGGGGGGGGGCATTCTGATCCATTCCCTGGCTCGTTTGATTCTACCGGATCCTATACCCCAATTGCAGGGCGCCCTAGGCGTCAACTGGCCCCAGCTTTACAGGGTAGCCCTGCATTCCTAGCTCTCATAAGACAACTGCCTGGTGTAGGAGATGCCTTGGTAACAGTGCATGCTTCTTGGACACCAGGGGACCTTAAAAAAAAATCTGGCCAAAGAATTTCCAAAGATCAGGGAAGAGCCTAGAAAATTTAAGGAGGAACTCCAAACAGTGATCCACTGTTACAATCCTTCATGGGCAGATATTAATCAATCCATTCCTCATCCTTTCTCAAAACCTCTTTCTGTTTCCTTAGGACCCATTTCAGATCAACATGCTTTTTTACTTAGTCCATCCTCCCCAGTTAATTTGCTGGGACGAGATCTTTTATGTGAATTGGGTTGTACTATTTACTGTACACCAGGGCTACGTCTAGACTGGCATGATTTTCCAAAAATGCTTTTAACGGAAAAGTTTTCCATTAAAAGCATTTTTGGAACAGAGCATCTAGATTGGCATGGACGCTTTTTCACAAAAGCACTTTTTGCAGAAAAGCATCTGTGCCAATCTAGACGCACTTTTCCGCAAAAAAGCCCTGATCACCATTTTTGCAGAAAACAAATCTGAACTGTCTATACTGGCCCTTTTGCACAAAAGTTTTACACAAAAGGACTTTTGCCCAAACAGGAGCAGCATAGTATTTCCACAAAAACACTGATAATCTTACATGAGATCACCAGTGTTTTTGCAGAAATACTGTGCTGTTCCCATTTGGGCAAAAGTCCTCTCACACAAATCATTTGCACAAGAGGACTAGTATAAACAGCATAGTACTGTTTTCTGCAAAAAAAAAAAACCACAAAAATGGTAATCAGAGCTTCTTTTTCTTTTTCTTTCCAGAAAACTGCATCTAGATTAGCAATAGGTATAGTTTAGGCCCTCAAACAGCACCCCACCGCCAAGTACAAAAACCTCTCACCACTCTCTCTCAATTTGACTGGGTTTGGAACCCATCCCCTTGTCTAGCGAGTGCTACTTAGTTTATGGCGAATCCCTCTGTCATAAACAGTTCCACCATTCCATTGTCCTTGATTTGCATAATCAGGGTAACAACACTTTTATCCCCTCTGCCTCAATAACAGAGAGACTGGAGCTCCCACAGTGGCCAAAGTGACCATTTGAGCTGCTGTGGCACATACTAGACAGGGTGGGTGTGTCTATGCAAATTGGGATCAGCCCCTGGAGTCTCTTTGCACCACTTGCCACAGTTCACCACCAGATGTCAGGGTAGAGCTTACCCTGACCCCGCTTACACAGCTAAAAACTGTTTTGCGCAAAAAAGCCCCGATGGTGAAAATGGCGTTCGGGGCTTTCTTGCGCAAAACCGCGTCTAGATTGGCACGGACACTTTTCCGCAAAAAGTGCTTTTGTGGAAAAGCGTCCGTGCCAATCTAGACGCTCTTTTCCGCAAATGCTTTTAACGGAAAAACTTTTCCGTTAAAAGCATTTGCGGAAAATCATGCCAGTCTAGACGTAGCCAGAGGCTTTCTAACTTCCTCTGATTCCCCTATTAAGAATGGTCAGTATGTAGCTGCTCCTTTAGATGCTCTTTTGTTACCCAAAGATATTGCTATTGTTAATGTGCTGCACACCTAATCCCTCATAATGATGTTACATGCAGAAATTCCTTGGCTGATAAAGCAGCCAAGACTGCGGCCCTTTCTGCCCGCCCCCCTCGGGCTGTATGTGCTTTTGCTTTGATTGAGCAACCTCCATTGGCTTCCCTTGACAATCTCACCAGAATACAGGAGATGGCGCTAAAAGCTGAAAAATGTTCTTGGAGTGTTGCTGGGTGCTTTTTGCATCCTGATCACCTCTGGTGCTCCCCAGATGGACGCCTGGTTGTGCCTAGGGTGCTCATGCCCTATCTTGCTCGCGTGCACCACGGGGTGGCACACGTGAGCAAAGAGGGGATGATTAATCCTGTTAGGAGAGACTGGTTTGCACCAGATTTTTCTTCTGTGGCCCAGAATTACTGCCAACAATGTACCATTTGTCAACAACACAGTGTTGGAAAAGCTGTTAAGGTTGAGCAGGCAGCGCACCCCCCCCCCTTTGGGGACCTTTTGTAAATATTCAAATTGATTTCATTCAAATGTCTAAATGCTGTAACTATGAGTATGTATTAGCGTTAGTTGATGTTTTCTCAAGCTGGACTGAAGCCTTCTCCTGCAGGAAGGCAGACACCAAGTCTGAAGTGAAACTTTTGCTTAAAGATTTTATACCAAGGTTTGGTATACCTGTTAGTATTAATAGTGATCGTGGTACTCATTTTACTGGACAGATTGTAAAAGAGTTATGTGCAGCTTAGCAGATTCAATACAACCTCCACTGTCCCCACCACCCGCAGTCTGCTGGGACAGTGGAATGTCAGAATGGGATTCTGAAATATAAACTGGCCAAGATTTGTGCAGAAACGAAGTTGAAATGGCCAGATGCCCTTCCATTGGCATTGATGAGTATGAGGGCCAATCCCAGTCGGAAAACTGGACTCAGCCCTCATGAAATTCTGATTGGGCGCCCAATGCGACTACCAGCAGCACCCCCACTGACACTGGCCCAGATGGACATTCATTTAATGGATGACACTATGCTTAATCACTGCCAGGCATTAATGAAGTGTGTTAGGTTTTTTTATTTACAGGTAAAAGAAGCATTACCCAAGGACCCTGAGCAACCTTGTCATTCGTTGGAACCCGGAGACTGGTTCTACATAAAGGTCCATCAGCAAAAGAATACTCTAACCCCACGCTGGAAAAGCCCTTACCAGGTTCTGCTAACCACCAACACCACCGTAAAGTGCCAAGGACTGGCTACCTGGACACATGCTTCTCACTGCAAAAGAACCCCTCCACCTCGGGATGACTCGCTCCCGACTACTGATAAGTTTCTCTCTCCTTCTAGTCCTGTTTTTCCTTCTGCAGGCCAACTGGGGAAGAGGGCAAGGTGAAGTGCTGGTAACCTCTCCCTTGCCCACTAACAGTCCTGCAGCCAACAGAACCAAAACATTGCAGGGTGATGTGCTAGAAACCTCTCCCCTGCATGATGCTAAACCACAACTGTTTCATGAACGAAGAAGAAATATTCGCTCTGCTTACATCCAAGAATTCCTGACCACAAAGGACATTAAGAACTGGCCTTGGTGGAAAAGGCGGAGCATTATACACTGGCAAGGAGGGACTTGTGGAACCCGCAGTTGGGAATGTGGTGTTGAATGGTTTGGTGGGTTTCTTCCAGGGTCCGCGATCTGTGCCTATGGACAAATACCAGCAGAGTGTACGGCCCTCCCTAATTGGCTTTCAGAGGAAGAATACCAAAAGCGCCTCGATACCACTGTCCACACCACCTCCTCCACTTCCACTGTCATCCTGGTAACGTACCCAAAAACAGACAATACTATACATTCTGATGAAATCCAATGGCCAAGGCCTTCACATCTTAGTGATTTAGCTAAGTATTGTCTTGAGAATTTATTCTTTGAGGTTCTGAATTTCTCATATGAGCGAACAATTGGATGGAAAACAGATGGAACAGTGGAGATAGAGGTATATAGGGCCACTCCAGATGGGCTTGAGCCAAGAAAATCTGTAATTAAGATTGGAGGATTTTCCAGAGGGGTTGATATGATGGCCATGCCCGGGATGTGTAGTATACCAGGTGGAAGGGGCCCCTATTGTTATCTGGTTACTCAATTAGTCAATGATCAGATTCACACTCAGAGAATGTGTTCTCCTACTGGAAAATTTACTTGTATTAAGATGATTAATAATTTGACTTGTGCTATATTGCAATATACTCCTTCTCATGTTATTAATAGTAGTATTGTTCAGAAATATATTAGTTATTAATCAGCAGATGTGGTACGATACTGTGTCTAAGAGAGAGGTGCTAGAATATTATTGGACAATAGTTAATGACACACTAGGGACTGTGAGAGTCACACTACCTTTACCCAGCTTTCAAGTTACTTCCTTGTATCCTAACTGCTCTAAGGGGGCTGTCATTTGGTTAGCACAGCAAAGGGCATGGGTCTCCTCTAGACAGAAAAGGGACGTGGGAGACCGCCTGTGGGATGGTGCCAATAGTGCAGCCACAGTATGGAATATTTACAGGGGCCAACAACATGAGGAAAGGCTGGGACAGCTAGAGGAAGCTACAGGGCTTATTACTGGAGCACAACTAACCCAAGTTCAGGCTGGAATCGGTGAATTGCATGTTATCTCCACCCTTAGCTCAATGACCCAGGAATTACTGACAAAGATGATACTGGATATCACTGAGGCAGAGAAGGAATTGCAGTGGGATCTGGCTTGTTCGGAAATTCAGGATTTCCTCAATCACCAGCTAATAGCCATTCGGAGTGATCTTGAGCATCAGACCTGGCCCACTGCCCTTGCGGATGCCTCGGGGATACCGTCAGAACTGTGGCCATGGAGACACACTTGGAGATTCTCAGGGTGGAGATGCAGGCACTCACAGTGCTCCTTCCAAGCATACGGGCCGGTTGGAGGGGTGTGGGCCCCCACATACCGAATCCTGCCGGGTCCGTGGGGAGGATGCATGTGGGATTGGGTGGTTCACCGAGACATCAGGGAGATTAAACCGCCTGGTGTGCCCAGCCGTTTCATAGTCCGTGCTCCTGGAATAACACCTGATATTTGGACAGGGAAAGGGAATCAATGGACGCTTTGGCCTTTAGAACCCCCACAGCTTCAGTGTGTACAAAAGCTGAAGCCTGGGGAAGTTGTCACTGTTCACGATAGAATTTGTTCGGAAGGTGTGGGGCAAGGAACTACCCTGACAGGACACCTGCTCTTTCAAGCCAATAACAGCTGCATATATGTTGACACTACCACCTTGCAAGACATACACTTTAATCTCACCACTGCTGTGGGAAACCATATCATCTATTGGCCAGCAGACAAGGTCATAGAATCATAGAACCATAGAGCTGGAAGAGATCTCAGAAGGCCATCAAGTCCAGCCCCCTGCTCTAGGCAGGACCAATCCCAACTAGAACAACCCAGCCAGGGCTTTGTCAAGCCGAGATTTAAACACCTCTAGGGATGGAGACTCCACTACTTCCCTAGGGAACCCATTCCAGTGCTTCACCACCCTCCTAGGGAAATAGTTTTTCCTAATATCCAACCTGGACCTCTCCCATCACAACTTGAGACCATTGCTCCTTGTTCTGCCATCTGTCACTACTGAGAACAGCCTGTCTCCATCCTCCTTGGAACCTCCCTTCAGGAAGTTGAAAGCTGCTATCAAGTCCCCCCTCACTCTTCGCTTCTGCAGACTAAACAGACCCAAGTCCCTCAGCCTCTCCTTGTAGGTCATATGCTCCAGACCCCTAATCATTTTGGTTGCCCTCCACTGGACCCTCTCCAATGCGTCCACATCCTTTTTGTAGTGGGGGGCCCAGAACTGGACACAATACTCCAGATGTGGCCTCACCAAAGCCGAATAAAGGGGAATAATGACATCTCTGGATCTGCTGCCAATGCTCCTCTTAATGCAACCTAATATGCCATTAGCCTTCTTGGCTACAAGGGCACACTGTTGACTCATATCCAGCTTCTCATCCACTGTAACCCCCAGGTCCTTTTCTGCAGAACTACTTAATTGGTTGGTCCCCAGCCTGTAACAACGCTTAGGATTCTTCCGTCCCAAGTGCAGGACTCTGCACTTGTCCTTGTTGAACCTCATCAGATTTCTTGTGGCCCAATCCTCCAATTTGTCGAAGTCACTTTGGACCCTATCTCTGCCCTCAAGCGTATCTACCTCTCCCCCTAGCTTAGTGTTATCCGCAAACTTGCTGAGGGTGCAATCCATCCCCTCATCCAGGTCATTAATAAAGCTATTGAACAAAACCGGTCCTAGAACCGAACCTTGGGGCACTCCGCTAGAAACCGACCGCCATCCTGACATCGAGCCGTTGATCACTACCCGCTGGGCCCGGCCTTCTAGCCATCTTTCTATCCATCTTACTGTCCATTTATCCAATCCACATTCCCTTAACTTGCTGGCAAGAATATTGTGGGAGACCGTATCAAAAGCCTTGCTAAAGTCAAGGTATATCACATCCACTGACTTTCCCACGTCCACAGAGCCAGTTACCTCATCATAGAAGCTAATCATATTGGTCAGGCATGACTTGCCCTTTGTGAATCCATGCTGAGTATTCCTAATCACTTTCCTCTCTTCCAAGTGCCTCAAAATGGATTCCTTAAGGATGCCTTCCATGATTTTTCCAGGAACCGAGGTAAGACTGACCGGCCTATAGTTCCCTGGATCGTCCTTCTTCCCTTTTTTGAAGATGGGCACTACATTTGCCTTTTTCCAATCATCCGGGATCTCTCCCGATCTCCACGACTTTTCAAAGATAATGGCCAAAGGCTCCTCAATGACATTTGCCAACTCCCTCAGTACCCTCGGATGCATTAAGTCTGGACCCATGGATTTGTGTACGTTTAGCTTTTCTAAATAGTTCCTAACCTGTTCTTTACCCACCACGGGCTGTCCATCTTCATCCCATCTTGCGTCACTTAGCGCATTAGTCCAGGAGCCCACCTTGTCCATGAATACAGAGGCAAAAAAGCATTGAGTACTTCAGCTTTCCCCACATCATCTGTCACTAGGTTACCTCCTTCATCCAGTAGGGGCTGCACACCCTCTCTGATCACCTTCTTCTTGTTAACATGCCTGTAGAAACCCTTCTTGTTATCCTTCACATCCTTAGCCAGTCGCAATTCCAATTGCGCTTTCGCCTTCCTGATAACCCCCCGGCATTCTCGAGCTATACATGTAAACCCCTCCCTGGTCATTTGTCCAAGTTTCCACTTTTTGTAAGCTTCCTTTTTGTGCTTAAGTTCACCAAGGATTTCCCCTGTAAGCCAATCCGGTCTCCTACCATGTTTGCCTCTCTTGGTACGCGTCGGGATGGTTTCTTTCTGTGCCTTCAATAAGGCTTCTTTAAAATACTGCCAGCTGTCCTGGACTCCTTTCCCCTTCATGTTAGCATCCCAGGGAATTCTGCCCATCAGGTCTCTGAGGGAGTCAAAATCTGCTTTTCTGAAGTCCAAGGTGTGTATTTTGCTCCTCTCCTTTCTTCCTTTGGTCAGGATCCTGAAATCTACCATCTCATGATCACTGCTTCCCAGGTTGTCACCCACCTCTACTTCCCCTATTAGTTCCTCCCTGTTTGTGAGCAGAAGGTCAAGCTGCGCACAGCCCCTGGTCTGATCCTTCAGCACTTGTACCAAGAAGTTATCCCCAACATTCTCCAAAAACTTCCTGGATTGCCTGTGTAGTGCCGTATTGGTTTCCCAACAGATTTCAGGGTGATTAAAGTCCCCCACAAGAACCAGGGCCTGCGATTTGGAAGCTTCTCTCAGTTGTCCGAAGAAAGCCTCATCTACCTCATCCACCTGATTCGGTGGCCTGTAGCAAACACCAACCACAACATCACTGCTGTTGTTTGCTCCTTTAAATGTAACCCATAGACTCTCAACAGGTTTTTCTCCCTCTTTATACTGGAGTTCAGAGCAATCATAGTGCTCTCTTACGTATAGTGCAACTCCTCCTCCTTTTCTCCCCTGCCTGTTCTTCCTGAACAGTCTATACCCTTCCATGACAGCCCTCCAGTCACGCGAGTCATCCCACCAAGTCTCTGTTATCCCAATTAAATCATATTTCTTGGTCTGGGCCAGGGCCTCCAGTTCTCCCTGTTTGTTGCCCAGGCTTCTCGCATTAGTGTACAAACACCTCAGGTAACCAGTTGATCACCCTATCTTCTCCATTCGAATCAGGGGTCCTCCTTTCTTGCTCGTTCCTCTCTGCATTTCTTCCCGGTATCCGACTTTCCCACTCCCTTCAGGGTTTTGGTCACCGTACCCCAACGAACCTAGTTTAAAACCCTCCTCACTAGGTTTGCAAGCCTGCCCGCGAAGATGCTCCTTCCTCCCTTCGTTAGGTGGATCCCATCTCTTCCTAACAATCCTTGTGCCCGGAACAGAGTCCCATGGTCGAGGAAACCAAAGCCCTCTCTGTGACACCACCTGCGCAACCACGCATTTACATCCTCAATTCGACGATCCCTGCCCAGTCCTTTCCCTTCAACAGGGAGGATGGACGAGAACACCACTTGAGCTCCGAATTCTTGGATCCTTCTTCCCAGTGCTACATAATCCGCAGTAACCCGCTCAAGGTCATTCTTGGCCGTATCGTTAGTTCCCACATGGAGAAGCAGGAAGTGGTAGCAATCTGAAGGTTTGATCAGCTTGGTAAGCCTCTCAGTCACATCCTGAATGCAAGCTCCCGGTAAGCAGCACACCTCTTGAGATTCCAGGTCCGGACAGCAGATGGATGGCTCAGTCCCTCTTAGGAGGGAGTCCCCGACCACCACCACCCATAGTTTCCTTTTGGGGGTGGTGGCCGTGGAACCCCCATCCCTAGGACTACGCATCCCATGCCTTCCAGTAGATGGTGTTCCCTTCCAGTTTCTTCCTTGTGAGGTCCCTTCCAAAGCATTCAGCACTGCAGAGCCTGTGGAGAGAGCCTGAAAGCGATTACTTACCTCTATAGCATTGGGGGATTCCCGTGCTGGCCTTTTCCCCCTTCTAGAAGTTACATGCTGCCAGTTCTCTTCCTGGTCCCGTACTGCCCTCTCTGGCTCTTCTGCCTGCCGTGCTTGAAGGATTAAATGCTGCCTTCTATCGAGGAAGTCTTCATCCTCTCTGATCGAGCGTAGGGTCAACACTTGGGCCTCCAGTCCTCTAATTTTTTCTTCCAAAATGGTGAATCTGCACTTAGTGCAGATGAAATCCGTTCTTTCTTCCGGGAGGAAGACAAACATGGCACACGCTGTGCAGGTAACAACAGCAGACCTATCACCATCCATCACTGCTGTCCTGGAGAAGGGATTTAAAAAGAAAGGCAAGAGAACCTCATCCCCTTCCCTCTCTAAACTCCCTGTTAGCACTCACCTGTTCGCAAGCTCCTTGGTCGCTGCCCACTGCCTTATAAAGCCCTGGAGTGCCTGAAAGTCCCTCCCCCTACCAAGGTTCAGCCAATCAGCAGAGGCTTCTAGAATTCAAACTTTAATTAGAAGCCAACAGTTTCCACCTGCCAATCACAGCACACACTCCATGAAGGGGAGGGGCAGGGCAAAGGGGAAGCGGGGAAAAAAAAGCCTCACTCACAAACACAGGGGAAAAAACAAACAAAACAAAAAAAGAACACACACCAACCCTCACTCACAAACACAAGCTCAGCACACAGCAAGAAAGCCCCAAACACAACACACACTTCCCTCAAGAGTCCTGTATCTGCTTCTCCTCTACCTGGAGAACTCCCTCTCTAAAGCCTCACTCAAAAACACAGGAAGAAAACCCACCCCACCACACACCAACCCTCACTCAGAAACACAAGCTCAGCACACAGTAAGAAAGCCCCAATAACAACACACACTTCCCTCAAGAGTCCTGTATCTGCTTCTCCTTCACCTGGAGAACGCCCTCTCTAAACTCCCTGTTAGCACTCACCTGTTCGCAAGGTCCTACAAACAGCCCTTGGGTTCCAGATACCCTTTAATTGGACTTCCCTAGTACCTGACTGATTTCAAAATTTGCTTTCACTCTTGCCAGAGGTCCAGAAAATTTCTGAGCTACAAGGCCAAATTCATGTACTTCAAACTACCTATCAAATCGAGAGGCATGCTTTTCACACAGTCTATAGAACATCTCTCCTATGTACCAGTTATGATATATCGTGTTATGTAATCAAGGCTATGAGGCAACCCCATCATAGAATTATGGTGGGGATATTAATGATATTATTGCTTTTGCTTGTTTTAGGATTAGCTTATTGTTGTTACAAAGGATGTAATAATAGAAATAGCTTTCGGCTGTGTCTAGACTGGCCAGTTTTTCCAGAAAATCAGCAGCTTTTCTGGAAAAACTTGCCAGCTGTCTACACTGGCCGCTTGAATTTCCGCAAAAGCACTGACTTCCTACTGTAAGAAATCAGTGCTTCTTGCGGAAATACTATTCTGCTCCCGTTCAGGCAAAAGTCCCTTTTGCGCAAAAGGGCCAGTGTAGACAGCTCAGATTTGTTTTCTGCAAAAAAGCCCCGATCGCGAAAAAGGCAATCGGGGCTTTTTTGCGGAAAAGCGTGTCTAGATTGGCATGGACGCTTTTCCGGAAAAAGTGCTTTTGCGGAAAAGCATCTGAGCTAATCTAGATGCTCTGTTCCAAAAATGCTTTTAACGGAAAACTTTTCCATTAAAAGCATTTCCGGAAAATCATGCCAATCTAGACACAGCCTTCATGTTTATACTTATCGGCTACGTCTACATTGGCCCCTATTACAGAATAGGCATGCAAATGTGCGGGGGATTTAAATATCCCCCGCGGCATTTGCATTTTCATGGCCGCCGCTTTTTTCCAGCTTGGAGATAAGCCAGAGAAAAGCGTCCAGACTGGCGCGATCCTCCGGAATAAAGCCCTATTCCGGAGGATCTCTTATTCCTACTTGCAAGTAGGAATAAGAGATCCTCCGGAATAGGGCTTTATTCCGGAGGATCGCGCCAGTCTGGACGCTTTTCTCCGGCTTATCTCCAAGCTGGAAAAAAGCGGCGGCCATGAAAATGCAAATGCCGCGGGGGATATTTAAATCCCCCGCGCATTTGCCTTTTCCCAAGTGCTACATTTGCATGCCTATTCCGTAATAGGCGGCCAGTGTAGACACAGCCATCATGTATTATCATTACAAACAACCAAAACCTGTGGGGCTGATTCCCTTGATTTGAAAACAGAGTTACAATGCCTAATGAATATAGAAGTTTAGAAAGTTAATTGTGCTGGAAGCACAAAAGTGGGGAATGTGGAAGCCAAGGGATTTGTATGTAGCCATTTTGCTTTCTGGTTAGCCTAACTCATGCTAACTCTGAGACCTAACAACGCAGAGTACTGTGAGAGATGCTGTTTTTGCCTCTCGTCTCTCTTGTGCTTGAGATGAGGATAGAATGCTGACTCTAGTGAAGACCTTGAGATAAGGTGGCGTCTGAAGGGAATTGTTATGGAAAGGGGAATAATTGTTATTGTTATTATATATAAACAGACAGTATATATATTGGCTTCTAATTGTTTTTTATTTGACGATCTGCCTAACAGCAGCTTCTTCCCTTGCAATATTGCTCGAATAAACTGTCTCTGACTGCTTGTTGCTCACAAACGCAGAGTAAAGGCCTGTTTTCTTCCGCACAGGGGAGGGATCTTGTGAGGATTACCTGTTGTGATCCCTCCCTCTGGGGCATGTGGTATTCGCCACTGTCGGCAGACAGGACACTGGGCTAGATGGACCTTTGGTCTGACCCAGTACGGCCATTCTTATAATTTGGGTGTGGGGGGGGGGGTGACATAGTGGGAGGTAACCTGCTAACTTTCTGGCTGCTGTCTGTAGCACCACCGAGCAGACAAGCGATGAGTCACTATGCAAAGAGGGTATCCCAACTGGTTTGGCCAGCTGACCCCCATGGAGAGGAACAAAGGAAGGTGGATGCTGCCCTGGCTGGGGGGCAGGGCTGGAGGAGAGTGAGTTAGTTCCTGGCTGGAAAGCAGGGAAGAAGGAACTGGGGAGGGGGCTGGGATCCCCCCATCTCAAGGGGGGCACTGAGGCCTCTTAGCCCCAGTTCCTGTAACCAGATTACATCTGTGCTGTTCTGTATCTTGGAGGAGCAATAAACCACCCTCAATTCTACTGGCTGGTGGAGTCTGTTCATGTCATTTCGGGGGTGCAGGAAACGGGGAACCCCAACGCGCCATCACACTGGTGTCAGGAGCGGGATGCACTGCACCCCGTGGATGGAGCTTCCAGCGGCGAGCGACAAGGCGCAGTAGAAGCAAGAGCCCGGTAGCCAGGCATGCTGGAGACAGAGTGAAGCGGTTTCGGGGAATCGTGGGGCACTGCAGCACTAGACTGGTGAGTCTGCACCGAGGGGACCAGCGGGCAGATGGCCTACGCCCGACTCTTGAAGGCAGAGCTGGTGAAGCTGTGCAGAGAGAGGGGCTTGCCTGTGCAGAAAGCAACCAAGGCCCAGCTGATTGCCCAGCTGGAAGAGAAGGACCAGCCACAGGGCCAGGATCTTGTCCCCAGGGGGAGCAGCCAGACCCCTCCTGAGAGTGTGTCAGGCTCAGAGAGGGGGAGGAGTGATGGAACCCACCGGAGAGATGAGACAGCTTCCCCCAGGAGGCCTGCAAGCTGTAGCCCATCTAGGGCAGGGGCCAGCCCAGCAGAGCTGCGGCGGCTGGAGATCCAGCTGCGGATCAAGGAATTGGAAGTGGAGGACCGAGAGAGGGACCGCCAGGACCGAGAGAAGGAGCGCCAAGATTGAGAAAGGGACCGCCAGGACCGAGAGAGGCAGTGACAGCATGAGCTGGCCATGGCAGAGCGGAGAACCGGCGGGGCACCGGCTGCGCCAAGTGCAGATGGGCCCCAGGGTCCCGGGGCTGCCAGGCGCTTGGAGAGGCTCGTGGTGGCCCAATTGAAGGACATGGGCGACATAGACGGGTTCCTCAGCTCCTTTGAGAGGGCCTGTGGACTGCAACGGGTCCCCCCAGCTGACTGGCTGCAGGAGCTCATCTCCGCACTGAGCCAGGAAGCGGCCGGAGTGCTTAGTCAGCTGGAGGACCTACAGCCAGGGGATTTCAACCGAGACAAGGAGGCCCTGCTGCACAAGTTCGGGCTGACCCCCGAGATGTACAGGAAGAGGTTCCGGGGGGTGCAGAAGGAGCCACGGGAGACCTATGTGGATCTGGCCTCCCGCCTGTCACAATACGGCCGCAAGTGGGTGTCTGGAGTCGGAGCCCAGACCGCAGAGGAGCTGCTCAATCTGGTCCTGATGGAGCAGTTCTATGAAGCATGCCCACCCGAACTGAGGCTTTGGCTCAAGGACCGGAGACCAGAGAACCTCCAGGAGGCCGGGAGACTAGCAGATGAGTTCACGGAGAGCCGGTCCGGGTGTGAACGGGAGTCCCAGAGAGAAAGGGAATCGCGCAGAGACCGGATCTCGGCTGAGCGACGGAGGGAGTCAACTACGAGGCGAGCCCAAGGAACAGGTCGTCTGTGCCCCAGAGAACCAGCCAGGGCCTGGACAGAGACAGCCCAAAGCCTAACTTTCCATTGCTGTGGGCAAAAAGGCCACAAGAGGGCTCAGTGCACCAGGTCCCAGGACCGGGGACTTTCCAGGGTTAACTGGCTAGGGCGGGAGGAAGGGCAGGCTGCCCCAGAGGCAGGGGCTGGCAGGCAAACCTCAGCTCAGAGAGAGGGGAAGGATGCTCAGTGCACCTCCCCTGGGAGGTCTGATTCTCAGGAGGCGGATTTCTCCGTGTACCGGGTGGGGGCAGGACGGCCCCTGCGGAGCGAGTGCCTCATACCCCTGGAGGTGGATGGTAGGAAGGTGACGGGCTTCTAGGACACGGGGGCGGAGGTGACGCTGGCCCGATCCGATATAGTGGCCCCAAACCGGATACCACCCCACACGCAGCTGACCCTGAAGGGCATAGATGGGTCCCCGTTTAAGGTGCCTGTAGCCCAGGTGCATCTGAAATGGGGGGAGAAGGAAGGTGTCAAGGAAGTGGGAGTGCACCCGCATTTGCCCACCGACGTGCTGATGGGGAATGACCTAGAGGAGTGGCCCCATGATTCCCAGCGGGGTCTAGTCACCACCCGGAGCCAGAGCCAGTGAGGGGCTGGCAGCCTGGGTCCAGGGAAGGACTCCCGGCAGAGTCCTCAGGGTCCCATCCCAGTGGACACGGGGTCCAACCAGGCTGGGACGCCAGACCTAGGTGTGAAAGGAAGGTATTGAGGCCTACCCAGAATATGTCAAATGAGCACCAGTTTAATTGTAAGTGGAAAGGAAAGGCAGCACTCTCAGATACAGGAGATAAAAATAAAAACAAAATTTGATTGGTTGACCAACAATAACCCTGCTTTTAGGGAAGTAAGTAACTCAGACAGCAGTATGCAACAAAGTGCTGATTACCCCAAATGGAGCAGACGAAAGTTTTTTGTAAGGGCAGAATGAGACAACAAAAATCTAACGTCAGCAATTGTCAGGCGAGTGGAGGATACCAAAATACCGAAACAGGGTATATAAGGTTGGCTGAAACAGACCACGAGTGGACGGGTTGCGAATCCGAAAAGCCAGGTCTGATCAACCAGGGCTCCCTCCCCGGCGCTGAATCTCGCTGCCGCACATAAGCTCCGAAAGGGGAACAAATAAGCTCCGAAAGGGGAACAAATACCGGTCGTAAGTTGCAACGAAAAATCCAAAGAAAGGAAAAACATAAAGAAAAGAATATCTCCTGAATCTAAGCAATGCTTCTATCTTTCTTAACGTGAGTATTATATAACTGTTAACTCCATAAATTTTTTAAAGGTAACTCAGGAGGGTATATCAGTAGGAGAAGTTATTATTTCTTGTTATTTTTAACTGTACTGTTTTTCTACTTTTTCTTTGTATATTATATTGTCTTAAAAGAATCAAAAATAATGAATTGATTTAAATGGAAAATTGATTATAAAGTAAATAGAAAAAATAAATAATCTTTGTTTGACCCTAAAAAGAAGTATTCCTCTCTCTGTGGTTTCAAATCCTTTAAAGAACCAAACCCAGTTACCGAAATGGTGTCACGAACAGGATTTGACGAGAGCAGAGGATGCCCTTTTGATGGGTTAAACAAAACAGAAGGTATAGGACCTCTCAACCACTGGTTATACCATAATAAGGATGAGAGTGAAGAAAACATGCTCAAAATAGGAGCAGTTCTAGCAATAGGGGAAGAAAATCATACATATACCCTACATGTAACATGTTCAGGGTTGAGATGTTTAATGGCTAATAATGGTCTAAGCGAAATGGGAGTTAAAAGATTGCAAAGTACCATTACCAGATGTAACACAAAAAAACCCCATCTAAAGAAACAGATTATAAAAAATTGCAAAACATATTAGAAAGAACAGCCGATATGACAGATCCGTATCGAAATGGGGGTACCCCAGAAATATTAAAATTGCCAAGTCAAACAACTGACAAGTTGATGGGAGAGGTACTAGAGGACCTTATAAGATATGCTAGAGAAAAGAAAAAATTAACTGCCGACAAATGGGATCCAAATAAAGGGGTCCGTGTACTTTGGCACTGGTTGAAAAAAGCCGGAAATACAATAACTAAATTAGAAGGCACAGTAAATACCCTACAAGCCTTATTAAAAAAAGAAACTCAGGAGAGAGAGAAAAAGGGAAATAATGGGAAAAAAGATATAATAAAACCAACAGCCCCACCCCCTCCTTATCCTGAATCAGTCATAGAGGAAAATCAAAAGGAAGAAAGGAAAAAAGTATTAAAAGGAGGTGTATATCCATGGGATATGCTAACGGAAGGAATATGCACAGGGGAATGTAAATGTGAGAAGGAGATAGGAGAAAAGATTGAGGCTGGAGATGATTTGGTCAAAGCTCATCCGATAACACAAATAATATATAAACAGAGGGGAGGACTTCCACCTGTAGCCACTATGGAATCAAGGGAAAGATCCCGAATAGAAATGAATGACTTAATAAGTCGAACCCGAAGGAGACAGGGAGAGAACCCAGTAGTGTGGGTAGGAAGGCTAGTAATGGAAAATATGAATGAATTAATTTCACAATCAGAGCTAACTATATTAACAGGAAATCCCGGATATTCAGGAGGGCTGATGAAAATGAGTTCAGCTATAGGGAATGAAGACTGGCCGTTAACTTTACCAGCCGCAGTAGCCTTATCAATAGCAGCTACAGGGCAGGGAGGAGCTGTACCAGAGGGTTGCATAAAAACGAAGGAAGATGTTAAAGCTGCAGCTGTTGGAATTTCCTTCCTATTTTACCAACCCACAACAGCAGCCCAAGACCAGTTAACAGCAGCACAGAGAGCTGATCCTCACCAATTTAAATATATAGGGGATCCAGGTCTGATAACAATGGACAGAGTAACAGCACAAATGGTATGGCAAGGAGTAGAAAATAAGGAAGGAAACCAAAGCCTAAAATTGTGGCTAACAGCCCTAACAGGGACTAGTGTTTGGGGAATACTGGAAACTATAAATGATTTGGAAGTAGTATGCAAACATACCCCAGCACCAACATACGAACCCCTGAGAGACACGAGTAAAACGTGCGAAAGTTTCCAAACCCCGAAGAAGGGGAAAGACCCAAACAAGGAAGAAAAAGCCATATTTGGTTTTCTGTTAGGAATTAGATACAGTTCTTTATTGTGTTAGGGGAAAAAGTGAATGCCCAAGAAGCAGAAGTAGAAGGAGTTAGAATAGGATTACAACATGCACAAGAGAGTCACCCTAACGAACCATGGGAATTAGATATAGATAGTATGTATTGTATAAAGACACTGTTAAAAGGGAATACAGACATTGAAACACATGCAGGGTGGAGAGAAATATGAGCCATAATTAGAAATCACGTAAGTGGCACATCAGTGAAACATATCCCTAGCCATAAAGAAGGATACAATCCTGACCACAAACAACTAGATAAAGAATTGCAAGAATTTGAAGTGTTAGTAGAAAAAACCAAAGAAAAAGGAGAAGTGGATCCATTCATAAAATGGTTACATGAATGTACAGGCCACTTTGGGATACAAAAGGAAAGAGAATGGATAAGACAATACACAGGAGGAGAATCAATACTTGGAGTAAAAGAACATGAAAAAATACATAAAGCCTGTAAAATCTGTCACAATACTAAACGCATGCATCAGCTAAAATATGCCTATGGTGCATATAACCCAGAATATTATAAACCAGGAAACCACTGGCAAATAGATTTAATAGGACCATTACTAAATGCTAAACAATACCCAAAGGGAGTAATTGTAGTAGATTTGGGAAGTCAGAGTACTATGGTAATTCCTTTGAAAAAAACAAAAGCAGAACACATACTAAAAGCCTTAGAAAAAATAATGGCAGCTTGGGGACGCCCACAAATAATACAGTCAGATGGAGGCCCACCATTTGGAAGTAAAAAATTAGAACAATGGTCCATGGAAAAGGGCATAACATGGCATTTAAATCTCCCATACCATCCTCAATCCAGCGGAGTAGTAGAAAAGAAAATTGATATTTTAAAACAACATTTAAAAATGGCAACTAAGGATGGCACCTTTAAAGGTTGGCACCTAGTATTGGATACAGTTTTATTAAATATGAATGAACATACAAGCCGATGGCCAGATATAAAACCTAAGCAGCAACCAAACTGGGAGCCCTCCTATAAGCAAGGAGAAAAAATATGGATTGTATGGCCAACGGAGGATAAGGAGAAAAGAGTGGCATTGGAAGGAACAGTAATGGAAGCTGGAAAGTTACCATTCACCTATGTAATCACAACAAAAACAAGAAAAGGATTAGCACACCATAATTGGCTAAGTAGTAGAGAATGAAATTAACAGTTACGCAAGATTATATGTTACAGGTTGTTCATCATCACTGAAAATCACGTTAATGGTGCAGGATGGACCAGAGTAGATGGTAAGTATGATCCATTACAACAAAACTGGACCTGGGTCAAAAATAACAACACCACCCAAACTAAATTAGCTAACAAACCAGCCCAGTGGCAAGTGTGTAAAATAAAATATACCACCCACTGGAAAGAGGAGGTAAATCAAACTCTAGTTATAGTTCAGGAAAATGATACCAGTTGGAATATGTCCCGCTTGTATAGTATTGAAGCTAATATGAACAATTGGGTAAACAAATCATATGATAGCACCCCCCCCCAATACAATGATAGGCATACAGGCCTCAAGCCTGGGTGTATTTGGCTTTAGCTTAACACCCTTATATGGTGTATGGCTTAATATTAGCAACTCAACAGAAACATGTGACCCATGGATCCAACCCACATTTGTAACAATTCCACTATCTGGAACCACAGCCTTAGCTACACCAGATAGTAATACAACCCTTCCAACATTAACAGTTGTAATACCCCCCTCAAAATTACAATCAACAGAAACAGGAGGAGTAATAATAAGATTGCAACCAGCATATGAAAATGAAGGAAGGAATATAAAATATAGCATAAATTGCACAACATGGGGGTCACGAAGAAAGAAAAGAGGAGCATGGGATATATGGGCAACCAAAAAATTATTAAGGCAATGGGAGGAGGATGTAAAACCAGATTTGTTAGCAATTGATTCATTAAGTAAAAAAAATAATAGTCACCATGAAAGCTGAAACGGCAAAATTATTACATTGGGTAAATACAGCTGTAAACATATCTAATACAAATGCTGATAAAACACAAGAATGGAGTAAAAATATATCTATGTATTTAAATAATCTAAATTGTATAAGTTTGTATAGTAGTAGTAGTTTTAGAAAAAAATTATTGCAAAAAATTGAGGAAGATGAGAGAGGGATAAGTGGAAGGGCACCATTGGTAAAAATACCAAATACAGCACAAATAAGTCATGAAATAACATCCCATAGAATTAAAATAGGATGGGAAGCAATGGTGTACCAACAAGTAGGATATAAAGAAACAAGTGAAGTTTGGGGAAGAGGAATGGTTACTACACCTGAGCGTTGGTGTAATAGTTCAGAAAAGTTCAGGATGTGTAAACCAGCATTGTTTAATGGACAGAAAGTTGTGTCCACATTAACAGGTAAAATTAATTGGTTACCAAACAAATGTAAAGAATACATAGGCTCTAACCAGACCCATTTAATTGTTTGTCACTGTAGTGACTCAATTTGGCAATTGTTAAGCAAAAAGATAATGCATAATAAATGTTATGTTGTACCAGTTAAAATGAATGTCACCGTACCTTTTTGTAATGTAAATGGACTATGGAACTTAACACAAATGGGATACAACTGCACTGGAAAAGGCAATAAGACTATTGAACAAAATACGGTGTTGTGGATCCGATTTTTAACAGGAGAAGTGAAAGCCATAACAAAACAAACTTTCCAAGACGCCCAAGTAATATTACGAGTGGAGCATTTCACAATACAAAAACTGGACTTACAAAAAATAGAGGTTATAAATCTGGACGTGGAGAAACGAAATTGGAACATTTTGTTAAAAAATGGAAAATTTATTGAGCTAGCAATCAAGAATCAAACTGTAAGGAATGTGGACGAATCACCCATAACAATTGTGAACATATTAAATGATTTGGATGGAACAATTAATAAGGGTATAGAAAGTGCAATAGGATGGGGAGCAAGTGTTTGGAAATTTTTATCCATGTTGATATCAGGAAAATGGTTTTGGATTGTTTGTGCAATAATAATATTAATAATTGTGATAAGAATATTATATATGTGTGGAATATTTTCCCAAAAACAAACTATAAAATATATGAAAATAAAACAAATAGAAAATGAGCAAATAGCAGATGCACAAGCACAGAGGGAAATAGAGTTATTGTAATTAAAGTGTCTCATTTGACACGGGGGGATGTGAAAGGAAGGTATTGAGGCCTACCCAGAATATGTCAAATGAGCACCAGTTTAATTGTAAGTGGAAAGGAAAGGCAGCACTCTCAGATACAGGAGATAAAAATAAAAACAAAATTTGATTGGTTGACCAACAATAACCCTGCTTTTAGGGAAGTAAGTAACTCAGACAGCAGTATGCAACAAAGTGCTGATTACCCCAAATGGAGCAGACGAAAGTTTTTTGTAAGGGCAGAATGAGACAACAAAAATCTAACGTCAGCAATTGTCAGGCGAGTGGAGGATACCAAAATACCGAAACAGGGTATATAAGGTTGGCTGAAACAGACCACGAGCGGACGGGTTGCGAATCCGAAAAGCCAGGTCTGATCAACCAGGGCTCCCTCCCCGGCGCTGAATCTCGCTGCCGCACATAAGCTCCGAAAGGGGAACAAATAAGCTCCGAAAGGGGAACAAATACCGGTCGTAAGTTGCAATGAAAAATCCAAAGAAAGGAAAAACATAAAGAAAAGAATATCTCCTGAATCTAAGCAATGCTTCTATCTTTCTTAACGTGAGTATTATATAACTGTTAACTCCATAAATTTTTTAAAGGTAACTCAGGAGGGTATATCAGTAGGAGAAGTTATTATTTCTTGTTATTTTTAACTGTACTGTTTTTCTACTTTTTCTTTGTATATTATATTGTCTTAAAAGAATCAAAAATAATGAATTGATTTAAATGGAAAATTGATTATAAAGTAAATAGAAAAAATAAATAATCTTTGTTTGACCCTAAAAAGAAGTATTCCTCTCTCTGTGGTTTCAAATCCTTTAAAGAACCAAACCCGGTTACCGAAACTAGGCAAGGGTGGGGAACAGGTCCCGATCCCTGCCTCAGCAGCTGAATTCCAGGCTGAGGTGCAGGCAGACCCCTCCTTGCAGAGGCTGAGGGACCAGGCTGGCCTCCGTGTGGCTCAGCCCCTGGGAAGAGGTGGCCAGGAGAGATTTCTGTGGGAGCGGGGATTCCTGTTCCGGGAATGGCTTCCCCCCAGGAAGGTGAAGGCATGGGGGGTCCAGCGGCAGCTGGTCGTCCCCCGAAAGTATTGCCTTGAGCTGCTGTATTTGGCCCACGACGTCCCCATGGCGGGCCACCAGGGGATCCAGAGCACCCGGCTGAGGCTGCTCCAACACTTCTACTGGCCGGGAATTTTTGCAGCCGTGCAGCGGTACTGCCGGTCCTGTGACTCCTGCCAGAGGGGCGGGAAGGCCCAAGACAGGAGGAAAACTGCTTGGGGGCCCCTACCCCAGATAGAGGAGCCTCTGGGCTTGCTGAGAGAGTTATGGGAGGGGAAGACCCCCCTGGATGGAGCGTCGGGTGTGGAAGCCGCCCTGGCTGTCCAGAGAAGGCTCACTGGGCTCATGGCCCCGGCCCGAGAGACCCCGGCCAGAGATCAAGGCCAGCGGAAGGGTGGGTGTGACCCCCGAGGACAGGCCTGTGCCAGTCGCCCTGGAGCGGTGCGACGAGTGGACAGAGGGAAGCCAATTCGTGTGGGGCCTCGCCGCGGCTGGCCCGAGTCAAGGGGAGCACCCATGTCCCCAGGGCGGGTTCCCACGCAGAGGACCCGAACTTCCCTAGGTCACGAGTGGAGTGACCCTGCTCAGTTTGCTCTCGGAGGGGGGAGAACTGTGACGTAGTGGGGGGTAACCTGCTAACTCTCTGGCTGCTGTCTGTAGTTCCACCGAGCAGACAAGCGATGAGTCACTATGCAAAGAGGGTATCCCAACTGGTTTGGCCAGCTGACCCCCATGGAGAGGAACAAAGGAAGGTGGATGCTGCCCTGGCTGGGGGGCAGGGCTGGAGGAGAGTGAGTTAGTTCCTGGCTGGAAAGCAGGGAAGAAGGAACTGGGGAGGGGGCTGGGATCCCCCCCATCTCAAAGGGGGCACTGAGGCCTCTTAGCCCCAGTTCCTGTAACCAGATGACATCTGTGCTGTGCTGTATCCTGGAGGAGCAATAAACCACCCTCAATTCTACTGGCTGGTGGAGTCTGTTCATGCCATTTCGGGGGTGCAGGAGACGGGGAACCCCAACGCGCCGTCACAGGGGGGTTGCCTGAATGAGGGCTGTACATGCCCTCAGTAAACACATGAAACAATAATGAAAACAATATTCACTGTCTTCCCCACCCCAAGAGCCTGGGTTGGTTGTCCAAGCCACCAGATCAAAAATGGGCAGGAGGGAAAATGTGCTAGATTTCCTGAAGGTAGCTAGAAGAATTCAGCTTCTATGGATACTTTGCTAAAGCTTAGCTTGTGTTCCCTTAAGGCAAGGGTGGAGAACCTTTTTTGGCTGCTGACCCACAGAAAAATGAGTCAGGGGCCGCACACAACTGAGAAGCGAAACAAACTCTCACTGACGTGGCCCCCCAACTAGGGGTGTCAACATGTACTCGACAACATGATTAACCGATAAGGCTGGGCGTATCAGTTAATCCTATCAACTACATGCGTTCCCCCCCCCCTTGCTGCCTCTGTATCGCAGCCAGCAAGGCGGAGGAGGGAGGCAGGAGCCAGTGCCTGTGAGGAGCTGGATTTTAAGCCAGCTCCTCATGAGTACAGGATCTCATGGAGCCGCCTCCCCTCCCCCCACCCCTGTACTGCTGCCTCTGATAGAGGTGGGGGGGAGGGGCAGGCAGGAGGTAGTGCTCTGGGGGAGCTAGCTTAAAAGCTACCCCCCTCCACTGCTGCCTCTATCAGAAGCGGGGGGGGGAGGCTGCCAGGGAGCAACCTCTGTCCGCAGCGGGCCCAGTCTCGCCACGGACAAAGGCTGCTCCCTGGGGTGCCAGCACAGCCTCTGTCCACAAGGGACTTGGGCCCCCCACAGACAGGGGCTGCCGCCGCCCTGCGCTACTGCCTCTGATAGAGAGGCAGCAGTGTGGGCTGGCAGGGGGCTCCCTGGGAGTGGGACTCGGAGTGTACTGGCTGCCTCCCCGCCCGTGGGGACTATTGAATAGTCATGTAACTGATAAAATTTGGTATGGTTACACGACTATTCTGTTACAAGCTAACATCCTAACCCTGAATGAGGAGAAAGACCCTCCCCACATTCCCCTTGCACACCAGAGCCTGGGGGTGGGCCAGGCTAGTAGACTTTGTGTGCTCCAGCCCCAGTACAGTGGTGTGGGTGCTGGAGCGCCCGTATGGCCTCCCCAATGCTGGTGGGGGGAGCACTGAGCCTTGGGGGCTGGATCCATGCACGTCAAGGGCTGGATGCAGGCCCCGGGCCTTAGGTTCCCCACCCCTGCCTTAAGGATTCAGGGAGTTTGAATATTCACAGCAAGAATTAATGACTGTCTATCTGCTGAAAGGTAGCCAAGCATTTTTTTTTCTACTGAAAACTTTTCTGGGCTGTTGAATCAATAACACAGTATTGAAATCCCCCCCTCCCCCCAGTTTTACATGGCAGCTGAATTCAAACTCTTGTGTTTTGGGTTGGTGGATGTGGGGGAAGCAGCAGTGTTAGTTTGAGACTGGGGTAATACCTCAGATTCAGGGAGGGGAGAAGAATCTTTAAACATCAGGTTTTTGCCTCGTCAGGTGAGTTAGTTCCCTTCTGTCAGCGACCAAGATGTGGGCAATCAAGCAACAGAGGCCAGGCACCAGAGCCAGCGGTCAAAGCCAAATAAAGAAATTGGGTTACTTGGAGCAAGGTAAGGCAGGAGCAAAACTGGAGCCAAAGCAGGGGCTAGCAAAGCCATAGGTGAATGCTCTTTTGCCTTTTGCAAGAGTGACTGGAGGCAGCTAGAGTTCCCAAACAGGGATGACAAATGTAGTTATTAAGCAATTAACCCTTATACATGGAGTAATAATTCCCTCCCCACCCCCACCGGCAAAGAAACAAAAAGCTGATTAAATTTCAGTTAACCTCAGAAAGCTTTTTGAAAAGAGATTTTCCCTGCATTTCTATGCCACCTCCAATATATACAGGAAGATTCTATGGGGAAGGTGAGATCTCCACACACTAATGCTCAGAGAAAAAAATTAATAGGACTGAAAAAAATCTCTCATTTGATATTGCCTACAGTCCCCACTTGTGAACATACAGATGTTGACTAGTTATCAGCTTTACAAACTCCTTCTATGGAGCCCATGCTCTTCCAATCCTGTGACACTGTTTGGGGGTGAGTCTTTCTTGAAAGCCCTCAGATGTTTGGGAAAAGTGCAAATATTTGGTTCCTTTTATCTTTTACCTTTAGAATGCTATCTTTATGTGTCCTCTTTCCTCTGCATTGTGAGTGGTGATTAACTGAAAGCTGAATCATTCTTGCAGGCTGTTTGAGAATTTGTGAGAGGTCCTTTTGTTCCCAAATTTGGACTAGGATTCCTCTCTTTAACATTGTGGGCTGAGGACATGAGGAGGCTCTTTGCCTTATGGTATGTATCCTACTGGTACCTCTTCATTTCCCCTGACAGTCATTTCACTGCATTACTAATAGCTACTATGGAATCTATTTGAATTATTAGGAAATGCCAGGAGACAACACTGACAGCCTGTCTACACTTGAAACGCCATAGCAACACAACCCTGAATTACATGGCTGGGTTGACTTAATTTTTTAGCGTAGACTGGGCCACTCAGGTGATTTTTGAGAAACACCAAATTGTTCTGATTCAGGCACCCACTGAGTCCTGATGGCCTCAGGGTGGCATATCTTTCTTAAGGCTTCATATAACAGGATGAGATGAGTTGCTGTGGTCCAGTAACACAGAGGCTACGTCTACACTGGCATGATTTTCCGGAAATGCTTTTAACGGAAAAGTTTTCCGTTAAAAGCATTTTCGGAAAAGCGCGTCTAGATTGGCAGGACACTTTTCCGCAAAAGCACTTTTTGTGGAAAAGCGTCCGTGGCCAATCTAGACGCGCTTTTCCGCAAAAAAGCCCCGATCACCATTTTCGCGATCGGGGCTTTTTTGCGGAAAACAAATCTCTGCTGTCTACACTGGCCCTTTTGCGCAAAAGTTTTTTGGAAAAAGACTTTTGCCCGAACGGGAGCAGCATAGTATTTCCGCAAAAGCACTGACAGTCTTACATGAGATCGTCAGTGCTTTTGCGGAAATTCAAGCGGCCAGTGTAGACAGCTGGCAAGTTTTTCCGCAAAAGCAGATGATTTTGCGGAAAAACTTGCCAGTCTAGACACAGCCCAAGGCTATGTCTACAGTACAAGGTTTTTGTGCAAAAACTGGCGGAGCATCCACACCTCAAGTGCATTTTTGCGCCAAAAAATCGACAGGACAGAGGGCTTTCACTGGTAGAGTTATTCCTCTCCCCATGAGGAATAATTCCTTTTTGCGCTACAGCTCTTGCGCAAAACGGCATGTGTGGACGCTCCGCAGAGGTTTCTTGCGCAAAAAGAGCCTATTGGAAAAAGCACTGGTGCTCTGATGGCCATTCTGTGAATGGCCATCAGAGCTTTCTTGCACAAGAGTGTTCATGGTAGTGTGGACGTTCTCTTGCGCAAAAACACGTTGCTTTTGCCATGTGCTTTGAGGTGTGGACATGCTTTTGCGCAAGAAGTTTTGCGCAAGAACTCTTCTGCAAAAGGCTTCTTGTGCAAAAACCATGCAGTGTAGACAAATCCCAACAGATTGGAATTAAGGGCCAATACCTTCCGGCTTACAGGGGATACAGCCAAGCCTGGAGGGGTGATCCCAGTAGCAATTATAATATGTAAAAGCCTCATCTACACACAGTTTTTGTGTTGTTTTAAATATATTAGTTTAGAAACAGATATAGTTAAAGTGGTACAGACACTCAGCCTAGCCTGATAGACCCTCTGGTCTTTGTATTTGATGGGCTTTGCCCTCAAGGAGGATATGCATCTTTCTACAGCCCCAGGACAGGTTGATGCCCTCCTGGTGGAGTGATTTTCCTTTTGTACCTCATTGCCTGTGCAAGAGCAACCATGCAGAGAGATGCAGTCCTATTCTGCTGACTCGCCCTAGCAGTCAGATCAAGTAGCTCCCATCAGCTCCAATCCAAGAACCAAACTCAAGCTGGGGTTTGTGTTTGTTGTTGTAACTTAGCAATAAAAGGAATATCCTTTGAAGGTGGAAGTTTGTATACATGCTAATGTGTGTGACCTGCCTTAGAGCAGTGGGAACAACAGCACTTACAAGGTATATCATGCTGAGGACATCTATTTTGATCAGAAGGTATCATTCACCACCTCGAACTAGAGCCCCAGGAGCATTTTGACCACCCACAGCTCCAGGAAAGTGATGCTGGTTTTGCTTCATTCCCTGGCTGACAGACCCTGAACAGAGTTCGCTTTCTCTGAGGTATTGGGGGGGGGGGGGGGGGGGGTGACGCGGTATATCAACCCTGCATTGAAGCTCAGGGAGTTGCCTTGGCCCAGGTGGCTGAAAGGGCCCCACCCCAACAACCCTGCTGGGCATGCTCCCAGGGGAGGCAGACTATAAAAGCCTCCGGAGCAGTTCAGTCTGGGCTGACTGCGGAAGAAGGAGGCCCGGAGAGAGCTCTGGAACCAGGCGAGCAAACGTGGCCAGACCACACTGAAGCAGCCAGGTTAGGAGAGGTGACCTGAGGAGCCACTACACCAGAGTGAGACAACAAGGGAGAACAGCGAACAAGGGATGGTAGGAAGTAGCCCACAGCAGGGAATTGTTCTCCGGGCGTTCAGTGTGTTGCGGCAGGATTCCCTGCTGAGCAGGCGGTGGATTGCATCGCACCACTGCCAACAGGGCCCTGTGCTGGGATCTGGTGGAGTGGGAGGGCCCGGGTCCCCCTACTTCCCCCATAGCCAGCCTGTGTGGGGGAAGTCTTCCTACAGGCCTGTGGACTAGGCTTCTGGGCCATATTACCCCTAGTAAAGGAGACTGGTGTTTGGACTAGGCCTCTGAACCGTAATACCCCTAAAAGAAGGGGACTTGTTTTATGGTTTGGGAATATGGAATTGATGTCTGTGCTGTTACAAGTGGGTTTTTCCTCTCTTTTGTAACTAAGATTTGAGCCCATGGGGGGATCCTCCATTAGTATATTAACTGGTGGCTCTTTTTAATCTAGCCACTTTATTATGCTTGCAACTATAAATTGGTTTTGATAATAAAAGTTTGTTTTCTTTTTCTAATTAACGTGGTATTGATTCATTTCTGTATCCTGGAAAATCTGTCTGTGGGTATCTGCCTACCTCTGACTAGGGGGCAGCTACCACAGACTGCAGCTTGTTTTTTCTCTTTTCTTTTCCAAGCTCTTTGGGGAAAAGAGCTTGAAGTACCCCTGTGGTTTTAGGGAGGAGGTTTCCCAAGTGATCTCTTCCCTGGTTTGTTTGTTTGTTTGTTTTTTGTTTTTAATACTTGGGTGATGGCAGCTGTTTTTATTCCCCAAAATCTGGGTACTAGGATTTGGGGGGAAGTTTTGTACCAAAGCCTGTAGAGATCAGGTTTTGGGGTGCTTTTGCAGGCCCCCACTTCTGCATTTATCATGCCAGAGTGGGGAACAGCCTTGACACCCCTAGTAGAGGGGACTTGTGTATGGACCCTGGCTGCTCAGCCATATTGCCCCTAGTAGAAGGGACCCGTGTACAGACTCTGGCTGATAGACCATGTTACCCTGCCTAGAGGGGATTGGTATGCAGACCCGGGCTCCTAGACAACTCTACCCTGAGTAAGGGGTTAGAGGTATAGACGGAGACTGTCGTGGTGTCTTGTGAATGGCTGGCTTTGGGGGAAGGCCAAGTCCCACCCTTAAAGGGGATTAGATTAGAGGGGCCTCCCAGGATAGGGCACCTCTTGACAGGGAGAAACTGCTAAATGTTGTGCCATGTTCATTCTGGGTTTGTACAGCATCTAGCACAATGGGGGGGTTGGGCCACGAGTGACATTCCCAGGAAATACCACAAGAGAAAAAAAATTACCAAGCGATGCATTGTCAAGGGTTCAGGACTTTTACTTATTAAAAATAAATAAACAAACAAGCTTAAAGCTTCCCCATATCAAAATAGCTATCTTTTACCTACACTGTCATCCTTTTTAGCTGGGGAATGGTGAGCCCACATGCTGCACAGCCGGCAGGAAAAAGCTGCGCTTTGAAGCGGGAAAGCACTGCTTCATTGCCGCAGCTGGCTGTGTGGCTGCGCTGCCCCCTCCTCCTGAGGCCCCCAGCCACTGTAATGTTGCGCTGCTGTTGTCTGCCACCTGGGGAGTGACTGCTGCCCACTGGCGAGAGCTGGGGGGGGGGGGGTGTCGGAGGCAGCGTAGCTGGCCAGGGGAGAACGGGGGAGGGGCGTCCGGCAGGAAGCAAAGCTGGTCGGGGGTGGGCGTCGGAGGCCGTGGGGCTGGCCAGCAGGAAGCAAAGCTGTTCGGTGGTGGCAGTCAGGGGCAGCGAGGCTGGCCGTGGGAGATCGGGAGGAGGAACCGGCTGGCAGGGAGAGGGAATTGGCTGGCGGGGGCTGGACTCACCCAGGCACATGCAGATCCCAGGGTGCTGCCCACCCCGCTCATGGTCCCAGCGAAGCAAGTCCAGCTGCAGCTCCAGCACGCGCTGGAACAGTGCTCAGGAGCAGGGACAGAACTTCCCCTGCTTCCCAGAGGCAACTAGAGGCTCCCAGAGCCGATCGCGCCCAGCCTTCCAGCCACTGCCCCGCCCCCGCCAGGCTTCCGTCTGGTGCCCAGCCGGAGAACCAGAAAATATCGGACATTGTACATGTCCGGTATTTTCTGTTTGTTTTTTTTTACCAGACAGAGGGCCCAAAAACCGGACTGTCTGGTAGAAAACCGGACAGCTGGCAACCCTATACGTCACTGCCCCGCCCCCCTTCGTCTCCCACCATGGCGCTCGGCTGAGTTCTGCGCCGCTCAGCCAGGCCGCCGCAGGGGAGCCCAAATGGCTGCTTGCTCCACTTGCTCCCCCGCGGCGGCCCGGCTGAGCGGCGCAGAACTCAACCGAGCGCCACGGTGGGAGGCGAAGGGGGGGTGGGGCAGTGACATGTGGTGTGATAGCGGCTCCAGGCCCTGCCCCCTGGCCATGAACGTCACGGCAGAAGGCAAAGAGTGGTGGGGCGGTGATGTACACGCCCGGGGGCGGGGCCTGGATGAGCGTACATCCCCAACGGAGACAGAGGAGAGCGGAGAGAGAGTGAGAGGCAGGAGGGGGAGAAGAGAAAGAGAGAGAGACAGAGAGAGAGGCAGAATGCGGAGGAGAGCTGAGAGAGAGAGCGGGGGAGGCAGGAGGAGGAGGAGAGAGAGACACAGAGCGAGAGACCGGAGGCTCAGGAGAGAAGACGGATGTGGAGGAGAGCCCTGAAAATCCCATCTTATGATGAGCTAATTGGCTAGTTACTTATAATATAGGAGGAGGAAGAAGAACAAAGAATGAAAATGGGAGGAGAAGGAAGAGTGAATGTGTTCTTTTTCTTGGCTGGGTCCTCAGGGATCCCCCAGAAATGAAGCTGAGCACAGGGCCCCACTCGCTCTGCACCCCAATCCAGTGGCGGATTTAGACTTCTGCCCCTCTTACCCTATGGCTCGTAACAGCACTGAGGGTACGTCTACACTACAGCGCTAATTCGAACTAACTTAGTTCGAATTAGTTAATTCGAACTAAGCTAATTCGAACTAACGCGTCTAGAACTAAAAACTAGTTGGAATTAGCGTTTTGCTAATTCGAACTAGCGCGTCCACATTAAGTGGACCCTGAACCGGGCTTAAGGATGGCCGGAAGCAGTGCCGGCAGGGCATCAGAGGAGGACTTAGAGCGTGGAGATGCTGCCTCAGGCTAGCCGAGGGCTGCGCTTAAAGGGTCCCGACCCCCACCCCGGACAGACAGTTCTCGGGGTGCCCCGCTTGCAAAGCAGTCCTGGCTTGGAGTGCCCTGAGTACCCAAACTGGGCACATCACACCACTCGGCCATCAGCCCGGCTGCACTTGCCGCAGGCTGCCATCTGGGGAGAGGGGGCAATTGGGGGGGGGGGGGCTGCAGGAGAGCTTCCACACCCAGAAGCCCACAGAGCCAGCCCAGTCCTCCCCATCGGGGGCTCGTACCCCATTCCTCCCTCACCTCCTTCCACTTACCCTTCCCTAGCCCCTTTTCTTGATGTACAAAATAAAGGACAATTGTGTTCAAAAATGGAATCTCTCTTTATTGAACAAAACTGGGGGAGACTGGGAAAAGGAGGTGGGAGAGGGGAAGAGAGAGGCTGGGAGAGGGGAGGGCAACTACAATGATCAGGGGTTGGGAACAGGTCCCATATGAAGAGAGGCTAAAGAGACTGGGACTTTTCAGCTTAGAAAAGAGGAGACGGAGGGGGGACAGGATAGAGGTCTCTAAAAGCAGGAGTTGGGTGCAGAGGGTGCATACAGAAAAGTTCTTCATTAGTTCCCATAAAGAAGGACTAGAGGACACCAAAGGAAAGGAATGGGTAGCGGGCTTCAAACTAGTAACAGAAAGTTGTTCCTCACAAAGCAAAGAGTCAACCTGTGGAACTCCTTGCTGCAGGAGGCTGTGAAGGCTACAACTAGAACAGAGTTTAAAGGGACGTGAGATCAAGTCATGGAGGTTGGGTCCATGGAGTGGTATTAGCCAGGGGGTAGGAGTGGTGTCCCTGCCCAAGGTTTGTGGAAGGCTGGAGAGGGATGGCACAAGACAAATGGCTTGGTCACTGTCTTCGGTACATCCCCTCCAGGGTCCCTAGGGTTGGCCGCTGTCGGCAGACAGGCTACCGGGCTAGATGGACCTTTGGTCTGACCCAGTACGGCCATTGTAAGCTCAGGGCTCAGGGTCGGGGGGTCTCAGTGGACCCCCTTGATTTTCATGCACACCTGCTCCTGGGTGGCCAGGCTGGCAGCTCTCCTGCCCTAGACGGCCACTTTCCTGTGCCTAGTGCGGAGATCGTGGACGAGGTCCACGCTGTCCGCACTAGCCCAGGCGGGTGCCCGCCTCTTGCGGTCCCGGGCAAGCTCCCGGGAGCCGCCAGCCTGGTCCCGGGAAGAGGGGGAGGGCTGGGGGGCATCGGGTGGGTGGCTCTGTGCCGTGCCAGGTGCAGGGTCTGCTAGCTGGGTGCTGGCAGGCTTGCACCTGGCACGGGCACCGTAGCCAGCCCGTGCCCCTTTAAGGGGTCCGGGGCCGGGAGGGGGGCAGTAGAGTTTCCCTGGTGTTGGCCAGAGTGGCCACCAGGGAAAGCTGGGAAGGGCTAGCCTCCCACTAGTTCGAATTAAGGGGCTACACACCCCTTAATTCGAACTAGTAAGTTCGAACTAGGCTTAATCCTCGTGGAATGAGGTTTACCTAGTTCGAACTAAGCGCTCCGTTAGTTCGAATTAAGTTCGAACTAACGGAGCACTAGTGTAGCGCCTATGAAAGTTAGTTCGAACTAACGTCCGTTAGTTCGAACTAACTTTGTAGTGTAGACATACCCCGAGATAGTGGGTATTGTGTGGCTGAGGTGTATATCTTCTTTTCTGCCCTGCAGTGCAGATTCCTAGAGGGCATAATGTGTTCCAGGAATACAGGATGAGGAGAAGAATCTGTCTTCTCCATGAAAGAGTTTGTCTTTTGAAACAATTTGGGCAATCCAGAAAGATGTAGTCAAGAAGCCCGCTTCACTACCACTGTCACGGAAAGCAGGCAAAATGCAGGACAATGTAGCACTTTAAAGACTAACAAGATGGTTTATTAGATGAGCTTTCGTGGGCCAGACCCACTTCCTCAGATCAAATAGTGGAAGAAAGTAGTCACAACCATATATACCAAAGGATACAATTTAAAAAAGTGAACAAATATGAAAAGGACAAATCACATTGCAGAACAGAAGGGGGATGCGGGGGGGGGGGAGGAAGGAAGGTAAGTGTCTGTGAATTGATGATATTAAAGGTAGGGAGAGTGGGATGTTTGTGAGTTAATGGTATTACAGGTGATAATTGGGGAAACTATCTTGGTAATGGGTGAGATAGTTCAAATTCTTGTTAAGTCCTTGTTGGCAAGTGTCGAATTTTAACATGAATGACAGTTCAGAGGATTCCCTTTCAAGTGCAGATGTAAAAGGTCTTTGTAGCAGAATGCAGGTGGCTAAGTCATTTAGAGAGTGTCCTTTCTGGTTAAAGTGGCAAGAAACTGTTTTTTCTTTGTGATCTTGTCTGATATCTGTTTTGTGGGCATTAATCCTTTGGCGAAGTGTCTGAGATGTTTGTCCAATGTACATAGCAGACGGACACTTTCGGCACATGATAGCATAGATTATATTTCTGGATGCGCAGGAATATGTGTTCTTGATCTTATAACTCACTTGGTTAGGTCCAATAATGGTATCAGCAGAATGAATATGTGGACAAAGCTGGCAACGGGGTTTGTTGCAAGGGAAGGTACCAGGGTTGGTATTAGTGTGGTATGTCCTGGCAGGCTGCTGCACCAGCTACATACACTGCTGTCACTAGCACCAATCTGGTTATAAACTGTGCAGTGTTTCTTAAACTTTTTGAGACCACGGAACACCAAACAATAATATATTTTTATGCGGAACACCTATGAAAATCATTGTCAGACAAAAAAAGACAAAAACAAAGAAGTAGCAAAAACAAAGAGGAGGTCATGGCACACCCGCGAGTTGTTCACAGAACACCAGTGTTCCATGGGACATAGAGAGACCCACTACACCAGTGTTTTTAAACTATCTGAAGCCATGGGAGAGGGCGCCCACTTGTCAAGGCCCCTTCCCCAGCCTTGTGGGAGGGGCAACTAGACCCAAGCCCAACTAATTTCAGGGGACAACTGATGACAAAAAGGTCAGGGGGTGCGGGTCAAAGGTTCAAAACAAGGGAACCGGATGAGGACACTGAGCAGAGAACCCCGGACAGCGCCCACCGCTCCTCAAAGCTATCGATGGAGCCAGTGGACGCCGCCCAGAGGAACTCTGCCTGGATACGTGACACTAGGGAGGAACGGAAATAGGCCCCACAGTCACAGAGCACCCCCTCATCCAGCATCCTCCTCCTGGTGTTATAGTGGCTTTCGCCAGGAGGAGGTTGACGAGGAGGTCTCGCGACTTTGTGGGGCCACGGATAGGGTGTGCGTAAATAAAAAGGTGAGGGGAAAAGTGCAGCCACAACCTCAATAGGAGGTTCTGGAGGAGCCGAAATAGGGGCTGCAACCTGGCGCATTCATGGTACGTGTGCGCCAGGTTTTCCCTCACTCCTCAGAAAGGACAAGTGTCTGGGATGGGGGTGAACCACGCCAGGTACACGCCTGTGCTCATGGCTCTGTGCAGGAGCCGCCAACTGATGTCCCCGGTGGGCTACAGGATGAAGGTATGTCATAACCATGAGGGATGGCCAGCAGCCTGGGGACTAAGGGGTTAACTATGTCTCCTGGCTCTAGCCAGGTATCTGGTCAACCAATAGTAATGCAGGTAGGGATTTCAAACTGGGACAAAGGAATTTTTAACTTTTCCCTCCTTTGTCTGAGTCAGAGCAGTTTTCTTCCAGGTAACAGGGGACTGCAGACAGGGGAGTTGAAGAGGGAGTTGAGCAGAGGGAGTGACTGATGGTGATGAAGACCCGAAGCGCTTGTGCCAATACTTCTCCTGTCTCCTCCACCTGTGCCTGTATCCAGACAGAGAACCTGATCATGGATGCCTCTACCCAGGTCCTGGTGTGGTCTTGCAGTATTTGTGGCTTGCAATTCCCACTGAGTGATCTCCAGGCTTGGGGAGACAACCGTTGTAAAAGGTGCCTGCTGGTGGAATCTCTCAGGCAGCAGGTGGGAGAGCTACAGGAGGAGGTGGCCAGGCTGAGGTGCATTCGAGGCCATAAGGAATTCCTGGACAGTATTCCTGTGGAGTCCACTGAGGTCACTGTCCTAGGATATGGGACTGCTGACCTGCCACTTATGGAGGAGGCGGTGGTGCAGGGTGAGCACTGGCAGCTGGTTACTTCCGGCAGCAGGCAGTGTTCCACCCATGCTCCTAACCCTCCCGCTGTGTTGTTACATAACCGTTACACTTTACTTTCTGCAGGAGACAAGGAGTCACCCCCCACAGTGGAGGAGACCAGGCCTTGCACCACCAAGGTTGAGCCGTCTCCTGCCACCACTGCGAGGAAGAAACGTAGGGTAGTGGTGGTTGGAGACTCTCTTCTGAGGGGAACGGAGGCGCCCATCTGTCACCCTGACAGTTCATCTCGAGAGGTATGCTGTCTGCCAGGGGCCCGTATCCGAGATGTTACGGAGGCATTGTCGAGGATTATCCGGCCCTCTGACTACTACCCCATGCTACTCATCCACGTGGGCACAAATGATACTGCCAGGTGTGACACTGAGCGGATCAAGTGTGACTACAGGGCTTTGGGAGTACGGGTGAAGGAGTTTGGGGTGCAGGTGGTATTCTCTTCGATCCTTCCTGTCAAAGGTAGGGGCCTGGGCAGAGAGAGGTGCATCCTGGAGGTGAATGCCTGGCTGCGAAGATGGTGTCGCCAGGAGGGATTCGGCTTCCTTGATCACGGGGTGCTCTTCCAGGAAGGACTGCTTGGCGGAGATGGAGTTCACCTTTCCAGGAGCGGGAAGGCCTTGTTTGGACACAGACTGGCTAACCTTGTGAGGAGGGCTTTAAACTAGGTTCGACGGGGACAGGTGAGCAAAGCCCACAGGTAAGTGCTGAATGTGCGGGACTGGGAGATGGGTTGGAAATGGGGGGGACTACGGCCTATAATGGCAAGGAGAAAGGAGGGTCAGGGCACAACAGGGAGGCAAGATCAAATCAGTATCTTAGATGCCTATATACAAATGCAAGAAGTATGGGTAATAAGCAGGAAGAACTGGAATTGCTAACCAATAAATACAACTATGATATCATTGGTATTACAGAAACCTGGTGGGATGGGACGCACGATTGGAATGTTGGTATGGAAGGGTACGGCTTGCTCAGGAAGGACAGACAGGGGAAAAAAGGGAGGAGGGGTTGCCTTGTATATTAAAAATGTACACACTTGGACTGAAGTGGAGATGAACGTAGGAGATAGCTGTGTAGAGAGTCTCTGGGTTAAGCTAAAAGGGGTAAAAAACGAGGGTGATATCATGCTAGGAGTCTACTACAGGCCACCTAGCCAGGTGGAAGAGGTGGATGAGGCCTTTTTTAAACAATTAACAAAACTATCCAAAGCCCAAGATTTGGTGGTGATGGGGGACTTCAACTATCCAGACATATGTTGGGAAACTAACACAGCAGGGCACAGGCTATCCAATAAGTTTCTAGACTGCATTGGAGACAACTTTCTGTTTCAGAAGGTTGAAAAAGCTACCAGAGGAGAAGCTGTTCTGGATTTGGTTTTAACAAATAGGGAGGAACTAGTTGAGAACTTGAAAGTGGAAGACAGTATAGGGGACAGTGATCACGAAATAATAGAGTTCATGATCTTAAGGAAAGGTAGAAGGGAGACCAGCACAATTGAGGTAATGGATTTCAGGAAGGCAGATTTTGATAAGCTCAGAGAACTTGTAGGTAAAGTCCCATGGGAAGCAAGACTGAAGGGAAAAACAACTGAGGAGAGTTGGAAGTATTTCAAAGGGACATTGTTAAGGGCCCAAAAGCAAACAATTCCGCTGTGTAGGAAAGATAGAAAATATGGCAAAAGACCAGCTTGGCTTAACAAGGAGATCTTGCATGATCTCAAAATAAAAAAGGAGTCATATAAAAAATGGAAACTAGGACAAATAACAAAGGATGAATATAGGCAAACAACACGGGAATGCAGGGGCAAGATTAGAAAGGCAAAGGCACAAAATGAGATCAAACTAGCTACAGGCATAAAGGGAAACAAGAAGACCTTTTATAAATATTTAAGAACAGGTTAGATAGACATCTGTCAGGGATGGTTTAGACGGAGCTTGGTCCTGCCTTGAGGGCGGGGGGCTGGACTCGATGACCTCTTGAGGTCCCTTCCAGTCCTATTATTCTATGATTCTATGATTCTATGAAATACATTAAAAGCAAGAGGAAGACCAAGGACAGGGTAGGCCCACTGCTTAGTGAGGAGGGAGAAGCAGTAACAGGAAACTTGGAAATGGCAGAGATGCTCAATGACTTCTTTGTTTCGGTCTTCACCGAGAAGTCTGGAGGTGTGCCTAACGTAGTGAATACAAGCAGAGAGAGGATAAGTTTAGAAGACAGGATACACAAAGAACAAGTTAAAAATCACTTAGGAAAGTTAGATGTCAGCAAGTCACCAGGTCCTGATGAAATGCATCCCAGGATACTCAAGGAGCTGATAGAGGAGGTTTCTGAGCCTTTAGCTATGATCTTTGAAAAATCATGGCAGACAGGGGAGATTCCAGAAGACTGGAAAAGGGCAAATATTGTGCCCATCTATAAAAAGGGGAATAAGAACAACCCAGGAAACTACAGACCGGTCAGTTTAACGTCTGTCCCAGGGAAGATAATGGAGCAGGTAATTAAGGAAATCATATGCAAACACTTGGAAGGTAATAAAGTGATAGGGAATAGCCAGCATGGGTTTGTGAAGAACAAGTCATGCCAAACTAATCTGATAGCTTTCTTTGATAGGATAACGAGCCTTGTGGATAAGGGAGAAGCGGTGGATGTCATATACCTAGACTTTAGTAAGGCATTTGATACGGTCTCGCATGATATTCTTATTGATAAACTAGGCAAATATAACTTAGATAGGGCCACGATAAGGTGGGTGCATAATTGGCTGGATAACCGTAGTCAGAGAGTTGTTGTTAACGGTGCTAAATCCTGCTGGAAAGGGATAACAAGTGGAGTTCCGCAAGGGTCTGTTTTGGGACCTGTACTGTTCAATATCTTCATCAATGATGTAGATATTGGGATAGAGAGTACGCTTATTAAGTTTGCAGATGATACCAAACTGGGTGGGGTTGCAACTTCTTTGGAGGATAGGGACTGTCACGTTGCTGAATTGGAGGGAAGCAGCCAGATCGCTGCTGCACCCCTAGGTGGGGGTGTTGGCCCCAGAAATTGGTGTGGGGGGAGCCATGTGGGGTATTGAATGGGAGATTATTGTTTGTTGATCTTATGTGCGCTATTTATGTGAGTGTATAATGTCTGTGTGTGTAGGTAGGAATCTGTAATCTGTGTGGAAGCTGAATATTTCTGTGAATGTGGTTAAGCATGGCTATGGACAGGCTGAGTAGCAAAGCCCTGTGGAACAATGGCTCTCAATAGGCTATGGACACACCCAAAGAATGGGATTTGTCACCTGAGGGCAGCCAGCAGGAAATATAGAGATTGGCCTCTGACCAGGTGACTTGCTGCAGACTAGAAGAGGCCAGGAAGGAGTATAAAGAGGCCATGTGGTCGATGCCATTTTGTTCTCAGCTCAGCACTTCATCCCAGAGGCAGCACTGCAGGGATTGAAGAGCCCGGAAGACCTGTGAACCCATCCTGATCGTAGGATGTGCAATAAGGACTTTTAACCAGCAGCTGCAACATCTCTGCTAGAGCCTGCATCGAGAACTGGGAGATTCGGTGCATGTAACGTACTGTACTTTAATAACCTTACTCTCAGGCTTTTCTTTCTTGTAATAATAAACCTTTAGATATAGATTCTAAAGGATTGGCCCAGCGTGATTTGTGGGTAAGATCCAGAGGGTAAATTGTCCAGGGATCTGTGGCTGGTTTCTTGGAACCGGACAGAACTTGTTCGGGGTAGGTGGGATTGGGTGCTAGGACCCCCCACCCGTGTATAGGCCCGGGGCCATCTGGGGCACGGATATTGCTGGGGTGTCGGAGGGGTTTTGCTCGGGAGGCTTCAGGCAGGCAGCTGAAGCGCTCTGTGAGACTGGTTTGTGGCCTGTGTGGAGAGGTCGCCAGTCAGGGGGACTGTAAAGAGCCCCGGATTTGAGCAATTCGCCCTGAGCGGATGCCCTTAGCTGTGCCCAGACACGGCCCGGTCTGTCACAGGGACATAATTCAAAATGACCTTAGCAAGTTAGAGAAATGGTCAGAGGTAAACAGGATGAGGTTTAATAAAGAGAAATGCAAAGTGCTCCACTTAGGAAGGAACAATCAGTTCCATACATACAAGATGGGAAGCGACTGTCTAGGAAGGAGCATGGCGGAAAGGGATCTAGGGGTCATAGTGGACCACAAGTTGAATATGAGTCAACAGTGTGATGCTGTTGCAAAAAAAAGCCCCCCTGACTGGTGACCTCTCCAAATAGGCCACAAACCAGTCCCACAGAGCGCTTCAGCTGCCTGCCTGAAGCCTCACGAGCAAAACCCCTCCGACACCCCAGCAATATCCGTGCCCCAGATGGCCCCGGGCCTATACACGGGTGGGGGGTCCTAGCACCCAATCCCACCTACCCCGAACAAGTTCTGTCCGGTTCCAAGAAACCAGCCACAGATCCCTGGACAATTTACCCTCTGGATCTTACCCACAAATCACGCTGGGCCAATCCTTTAGAATCTATATCTAAAGGTTTATTATTACAAGAAAGAAAAGCCTGAGAGTAAGGTTATTAAAGTACAGTACGTTACATGCACCGAATCTCCCAGTTCTCGATGCAGGCTCATAGACTCATAGACTCATATACTTTAAGGTCAGAAGGGACCATTATGATCATCTAGTCTGACTCCCTGCACAGTGCAGGCCACAGAATCTCGCCCACCCCTCTTAGAATAATCCTCTCACCTATGTCTCAGATATTGAAGCCTTCAAATACTTTGAAGGCCCCAACATACAGAGAGTCCTTCAGCTGTGATCTGTGCCCAATGCTACAGAGGAAGGCGAAAAACCTCCAGGGCCTCTGCCAATCTACCCTGGAGGAAAATTCCTTCCTGACCCCAAATATGGCGATCAGCTAAACCCTGAGCATGTGGGCAAGACTCACCAGCCAGACACCCAGAAAGTTCCCTATAATGAATGGTCAATTAGTTACCAAGATCATGTTATTTCATCCAACCATCCCCTTATCATAGAATCATAGAACTGGAAGAGACCTCAGAAGGTCGTCAAGTCCAGCCCTCTGCTCTAGGCAGGACCAATCCCATCTAAATCAACCCGGCCAGGGCTTTGTCAAGCCGAGACTTAAACACCTCTAGGGATGGAGACTCCACTACTTCCCTAGGTAACCCATTCCAATGCTTCACTACCCTCCTAGTAAAATAGTTTTTCCTAATATCCAATCTGGACCTCTCCCACCACAACTTGAGACCATTGCTCCTTGTTCTGCCATCTGTCACTACTGAGAACAGCCTCTCTCCATCCTCTTTGGAACCTCCCTTCAGGAAGTTGAAGGCTGCTATCAAGTCCCCCCTCACTCTTCGCTTCTGCAGACTAAACAGACCCAAGTCCCTCAGCCTCTCCTCGTAGGTCATATGCTCCAGACCCCTAATCATTTTGGTTGCCCTCCGCTGGACCCTCTCCAATGCGTCCGCATCCTTTTTGTAGTGGGGGGCCCAGAACTGGACACAGTACTCCAGATGTGGCCTCACCAAAGCCGAATAAAGGGGAATAATGACATCTCTGGATCTGCTGGCAATGCTCCTCTTAATGCATCCTAATATGCCATTAGCCTTCTTGGCTACAAGGGCACACTGTTGACTCATATCTAGCTTCTCATCCACTGTAACCCCCAGGTCCTTTTCTGCAGAACTACTACTTAACTGGTTGGTCCCCAGCCTGTAACTATGCTTGGGATTCTTCCGTCCCAAGTGCAGGACTCTACACTTGTCTTTGTTGAATCTCATGAGATTTCTAGTGGCCCAATCCTCCAATTTCTCTAAGTCACTCTGGACCCTATCTCTGCCCTTAAGCGTATCTACCTCTCCCCCTAGCTTAGTGTCATCTGCAAACTTGCTGAGGGTGCAATCTATCCCCTCATCCAGGTCATTAATAAAGATATTGAACAAAACCGGTCCTAGAACCGAACCTTGGGGCACTCCACTAGAAACCGACCGCCATCCTGACATCGAGCCATTGATCACTACCCGCTGGGCCCGGCCTTCTAGCCATCTTTCTATCCATCTTACCGTCCATTTATCCAATCCGCATTCCCTTAACTTGCTGGCAAGAATATTGTGGGAGACCGTATCAAAAGCCTTGCTAAAGTCAAGGTATATAACATCCACTGACTTTCCCATGTCCACTGAGCCAGTTACCTCATCATAGAAGCTAATCAGATTGGTCAAGCACGACTTGCCCTTTGTGAATCCATGCTGACTATTCCTGATCACTTTCCTCTCATTCAAGTGTCTCAAAATGGATTCCTTTAGGATCCCTTCCATGATTTTTCCAGGAACCGAGGTAAGACTGACCGGCCTATAGTTCCCTGGATCGTCCTTCTTCCCTTTTTTGAAGATGGGCACTACATTTGCCTTTTTCCAATCATCCGGGATTTCGCCCGATCTCCACGACTTTTCAAAGATAATGGCCAAAGGCTCCTCAATGACATTTGCCAACTCCCTCAGTACCCTCGGATGCATTAAGTCTGGACCCATGGATTTGTGTACGTTTAGTTTTTCTAAATAGTTCCTAACCTGTTCTTTACCCACCAAGGGCTGTCCATCTTCTTCCCATCTTGCGTCGCTTAGCACAGAAGTCCAGGAGCCGACATTGTCCGTGAATACAGAGGCAAAGAAAGCATTGAGTACTTCAGCTTTCCCCACATCCTCTGTCACTAGGTTACCTCCTTCATCCATTAGGGACTGCACACCCTCTCTGATCACCTTCTTCTTGTTGACATGCCTGTAGAAACCTTTCTTGTTATCCTTTACATCCTTAGCCAGTCGCAACTCCATTTGCGCTTTCGCCTTCCTGATAACCCCCCGGCATTCTCGAACTATACATTTAAACTCCTCCCTAGTCATTTGTCCAAGTTTCCACTTTCTGTAAGCTTCCTTTTTGTGCTTAAGTACACCAAGGATTTCCCCTGTAAGCCAATCCGGTCTCCTACCAGGTTTGCCTCTCTTGCTACGCGTTGGGATGGTTTCTTTCTGTGCCTTCAATAAGGCTTCTTTAAAATACTGCCAGCTGTCCTGGACTCCTTTCCCCTTCATGTTAACATCCCAGGGGATTCTTTCCATCAGATCTCTGAGGGAGTCAAAATCTGCTTTTTTGAAGTCCAAGGTGTGTATTTTACTACTCTCTTTCCTTCCTTTGGTCAGGATCCTGAAATCTACCATCTCATGATCACTGCTTCCCAGGTTGTCACCCACCTCTACGTCCCCTATTAGTTCCTCCCTGTTTGTGAGGAGAAGGTCAAGCTGTGCACGGCCCCTGGTCGGATCCTTCTGCACTTGTACCAAGAAGTTATCCCCAACATTCTCCAAAAACTTCCAGGATTGCCTGTGTACTGCCGTATTGGTTTCCCAACAGATGTCAGGGTGATTAAAGTCCCCCATGAGAACCAGGGCCTGCGATCTGGAAGCTTCGCTCAGTTGTCCGAAGAAAGCCTCATCTACCTCATCCACCTGGTTCGGTGGCCTGTAGCAGACACCAACCACAACATCACTGCTGTTTGCTCCTTTAAACCTGACCCATAAACTTTCAACCAGTTTTTCTCCCTCTTTATACTGGAGTTCAGAGCAATCATAGTGCTCTCTTACATATAGTGCAACTCCTCCTCCTTTTCTCCCCTGCCTATTCTTCCTGAACAATCTATACCCTTCCATGACAGCGCTCCAGTCATGCGAGTCATCCCACCAAGTCTCTGTTATCCCAATTAAATCATATTTCTTGGTCTGGGCCAGGGCCTCCAGTTCTTCCTGCTTGTTGCCCAGGCTTCTCGCATTAGTGTACAAACACTTCAGGTAACCAGTTGATTGCACTATCTTCTCCATTCGAAACTGGGGTCCTCCTTTCTCGCTCCTTGCTCTATGCATTTCTTCCCGGTATCTGACTTTCCCATTCCCCTCAGGGTTTTGGTCACCGTCCCCCGACGAACCTAGTTTAAAGCCCTCCTCACTAGGTTCGCAAGCCTGCCCGCGAAGATGCTCCTTCCTCTCTTCGTTAGGTGGATCCCATCTCTTCCTAACAATCCTTGCGCCCGGAACAGAGTCCCATGGTCGAAGAAACCAAAGCCCTCTCTGCGACACCACCTGCGCAACCACGCATTTACGTCCTCAATTCGACGATCCCTGCCCAGTCCTTTCCCTTCAACAGGGAGGATGGACGAGAACACCACTTGCGCTCCAAAGTCTTGGATCCTTCTTCCCAGCGCTACATAATCCGCAGCAACCCGCTCAAGGTCATTCTTGGCCGTATCATTCGTTCCTACATGGAGAAGCAGGAAGGGGTAGGCTCTAGCAGAGGTGTTGCAGCTGCTAGTTTAAAAGTTCTTATTGCACATCCGAAGATCAGGATGGGTTCACAGGTCTTCCGGGCTCTTCGATCCCTGCAATGCTGCCTCTGGGATGAAGTGCTGAGCTGAGAACAAAATGGCATCGACCACATGGCCTCTTTATACCCCCTTCCTGGCCTCTTCTGGTATGCAGCAGGTCACCTGGTCCTCACCCTCTCTCTGCTGCAGCTCTTAGGTGTCCGCCCTCATGCTTTAGGTGTGTCGTTAGCCCATTGAGTGCCATTGTCCCACAGGGCCTCGCTAATTAGCATGTCCACAGGCCCGGGCTCTGCCCAATGCTCAGCCACATGCAGAGAAGTATTCAGTATCCACACAGACTACAGATTCCTAACTACACACACAGACATTATACAACCACATAAATAGCTTACATAGGCTTATCAGATAATAAGCTTCTATTCAGCACCCCACATGGCTCCCTTTTATACCATTGTTGGGGGCCAGCACCCCCACCTATGGGTGCAGCCATGATCTGGCTGCTTCCCTCCAATTCGGTAATGTGACAGTTGTATCAACAGGTGTGTTGTAAGCAAAACTCGTGAAGTCATTCTGCCGCTCTACTCTGCACTAGTTAGGCCTCAGCTGGAGTACTGTGTCCAGTTCTGGGCGCCACATTTCAAGAAAGATGTGGAGAAATTGGAAAGGGTACAGAGAAGAGCGACAAGAATGATTAAAGGTCTAGAGAACATGACCTATGAAGCCAGGCTTCATGAACTGGGCTTGTTTAGTCTGGAAAAAAGAAGATTAAGGGGGGACATGATAGCGGTTTTCAAATATCTAAAAGGGTGTCACAAGGAGGAAGGAGAAAATTTGTTCCTCTTGGTTTCTGAGGACAGGACAAGGAGCAATGGGCTTAAAGTGCAGCAGGGGAGGTTTAGATTGGACATTAGGAAAAAATTCCTAACTGTCAGGGTGGTCAAATATTGGAATAAATTGCCAAGGGAGGTGGTGGAATCTCCCTCTCTGGAGATATTTAAGAACAGGTTAGATAGACATCTGTCAGGGATGGTGTAGACGGAGCTTGGTCCTGCCTTGAGGGCGGGGGGCTGGACTCAATGACCTCTCGAGGTCCCTTCCAGTCCTATTATTCTATGATTCTATGATTCTATGAACAGAGAGATGGGAGGCCATCTCTCTCTCTCCAAGAAAAGTCTTTTCACAATATGTAAGTAGAGTAAAGTTAGTTAACCCATCAGGCTTTGATGTTTTCCTGGTTTGGGAATGTGGAAATGACGTCTGTGCTGTTAAAACAAAAGGAAAAACTGTGTAGCACTTTAAAGACTAACGAGATGATTTAATAGGTGATGAGCTTTTGTGGGCCAGACCCACTTCCTCAGATCATATTCTGGAAGAGAATTAGCATGACCATATATACCAAAGGAATACCCATTACAAAGATAGCTTCCCTACTTATCACTCCTGATTAGCCATTCATTGACTCATAAATAGCTATTCCCTCCCTCCCTCTCCCTCACCCCACCTTCTGTAATAAATCTGATTTGTCAGTTTAATAATGTGTTCACTTTTTTCATTGTATTCCTTTGGTATATATGGTCATGCCAATTCTCTTCCAGAATATGATCTGAGGAAGTGGGTCTGGCCCACGAAAGCTCATCACCTATTAAATCATCTCGTTAGTCTTTAAAGTGCTACACAGTTTTTCCTTTTGTTTTAGCAAGATCAGACTAACACGGCTACCTCTCTGTGCTGTTAAAAGTGTGTTTACTTCTCTTTTGTAACTAAGTCCTGAGCCCAGGGGATTCCCCTGAGTATCTAGATTAATTGGTGGCTCTTTTCCATCTAGTCACTATGCTGACAACTATGGTATTGTTTTGATAATAAAAGGGTTTTTTTTATTAATTAACCTGGTATTGGCTCATTTCTGTGTCCTGGAAAATCTGTCTGTGGATACCTGCCTGCCTCTGACTAGGGGGCAGCTACCACAGACTGCAGCTTGTTTTTCCTCTTTTCTTTTTCAAGCTCTTTGGGGGAAAGCGCTTGAGGTACCCCTGAGGTTTTAGGGAGGAGGTTTCCCAAGTGAACTCTTCCCTGGTTTCCTTGGAATACTAGGGTGGTGGAAGCGGTTTCTTTATCATTTTTTGTACCAAAGCCTGTAGAGATCAGCTTTTCGGGTGCTTTTGCAGGCCCCCACTTCTGCATTCATCGTGGCAGAGTAGGGAACAGCCTTGACAAGGCGGAATACACGCTGGCCCATCGGGGTTCCCCACCCTCAACTGGTCTGAGATAGTCCCACCACTTGGTATCGGGGCGGAGCATGAGGGTGAGGAAATGTATTGTATGTAGCACGAGCATATACAGGTGTTCCCTAGGCCCAGTTCGAAAGCAGACTGGCTACAGATTCTGCAGCTGGCTGGGGGGTCCAGGGATGGGGAGGCCAGGGGGGCCTGCCGAACAGGGGCCCCATAACAAGGGACAGAGGATTTGCAGGACCTTCTTGCAGGGACTGCTGAAGGAAATCGAGAGCAGGCTGCGACAAAGCCACCTTCACCTCCTGGAGTAGGCGCAGGGGGGTTCGGGGGGTGGAGAGCCCCGTGCACTGAGCGAGCGCTCTGGGATCCACCCAGTCCCCCCTGTCGTAGTCCAGGAGGTCTACGACCTTGGTGGTTTCTGCCAGGATCAGCCTCTGGTGCACTGAGGAAGACTCCACCACCTGCACGCACAAGGCTGGATTGTGGAGCAGGGGCTCCGCGAGGAGGTCTGCTCTCTTGGTGGCCACAACGGACCTGGTCGCTGAGAACAGCTTCCAGGTCTGGAGGAGGTCCTGGTAGAATTCCGGCAGCTCTGAGAGGTCTCGTGAAAGACCCCTCGGGTGGAGGAAAAAGAGCTGCCGGTCATATTGGAGCCCTCAGAGATGGCGGAGGAAAGTTTGAGCCAAAAGGCTCCACACTGGACTACCTGCACTATAGAGGAGTCTCTGCAGGGCCTGGAGGCAGAAGGATAGAACATGACAGAGGGCTGATGGTGGAAATTGGCCTCCCCAGGTTGGAAAGCGGGCAGCAGGGCAGCATTGGGGAGGAAGGTGTAGCCAGACGTGAACCCCCATTTTAACATCCATCTTTGTCTGCTTGAAAGCATGCAGGGCACACAGAGCAGAAAAACAGCATGATCTTTGAAAACCTTGGAGCAGGAGGTTCAGATATGCTGGCCCATACTGGAGGGAAAGGAGCTGCCACAGGGAGTAGCCCAGAAAATGACTGTCCAGAGATGGGCACTCTATTTACACCACAGGGTGGGTGGGGCAGACACTGCACAAAACCCCACCATGATTAAAGAATCCCTATGGAAGGTGAAGCAAAATGAAGGACTATGTAGCACTTTAAAGACTAACAAGATGGTTTATTAGATGATGAGCTTTCGTGGGCCAGACCCACTTCCTCAGATCAAATAGTGGAAGAAAATAGTCACAACCATATATACCAAAGGATACAATTAAAAAAAAATGAACAAATATGAAAAGGACAAATCACATTTCAGAACAGGAGGGGGATGCGGGGGGGGGGGGGAAGGAAGGTAAGTGTCTGAGAGTTAATGATATTAGAGGTGGGGAAAGTTAGATGTCTGTGAGCTAATGGTATTAGAGGTGATAATTGGGGAAGCTATCCTGGTAATGGGTAAGATAGTTGGGGTCTTTGTTCAATCCGCCCCCCCGGAGAGTGTCAAATTTTAACATGAATGACAGTTCAGAGGATTCCCTTTCAAGTGCAGATGTAAAAGGTCTTTGTAGCAGAATGCAGGTGGTCAAGTCATTGAGAGAGTGTCCTTTCTGGTTGAAATGGCCAGAAATAGTTTTTTCTTTGTGATCTTGTCTGATATCTGTTTTGTGGGCATTAATCCTTTGGCGAAGTGTCTGAGATGTTTGTCCAATGTACATAGCAGACGGACACTTTCGGCACATGACAGTATAGATGATATTTCTGGAGGCGCAGGAATATGTGTTCTTGATCTTATAACTCACTTGGTTAGGTCCAATAATGGTATCAGCAGAGTGAATATGTGGACAAAGCTGGCAACGGGGTTTGTTGCAAGGGAAGGTACCAGGGTTGGTATTAGTATGGTATGTCCTGTGGTGGTTGGTAAGAATCATCTTGAGGTTAGGTGGTTGTCTATAGGAGACTATGGGTCTGTCTCCCAGAGCCTCTTGGAGTATGGTATCCTGTTCCAGTATAGGCTGTAGTTTATTGATAATGTGTTGGAGAGGTTTAAGTTGGGGGTTGTAGGTGATAAGTGGAGTTCTATTGTTGGTTTTCTTGGGTCTGTCTTGAAGTAGATGGTTTCTAGGTATTCGTCTGGCTCTTTCAATTTGCTTTTTTATTTCTCCGGGTGGGTAGTTGTGGTTTATAAATGCTTGGTAGAGATCCTGAAGTTTCTGGTCTCTGTCAGTGGGATTAGAGCAGATGCGGTTGTATCGAAGGGCTTGGCTATAGATGATGGATCGTATGGTGTGTTCTGGATGGGAGCTGGAAGCATGTAGGTAACTGTATGAGTCAGTGGGTTTTCTGTAGAGAGTGGTGTCTAATTTTCCATTGTTGATTTGTACTGTGGTGTCCAGGAAGTGGACCTCTCGTGTAGAATGGTCCAGGCTAAGGTTGATGGTGGGGTGTAGGTTGTTAAAATCTCTGTGGAATATCTCCAGTGTTTCTTGGCCATGCGTCCAGATCATAAAAATGTCATCGATGTAGCGTAAGTAGAGAAGGGGCGAGAGGGGATGGGAGTTGAGGAAACGTTGTTCTAGGTCAGCCATAAAGATGTTAGCATATTGTGGGGCCATGCGTGTACCCATGGCTGTGCTGCTGATCTGGAGGTATAAGTTGTTCTCAAACTGGAAATAATTGTGGGTGAGAACAAAGTTACATAGGTCTGCTATCAGGTTGGCAGTGGTGTCCTCTGGGATAGTGTTTCTAATTGCTTGTAATCCGTCTTCATTTGGGATATTGGTGTATAGAGCTTCTACATCCATGGTGGCAAGGATGGTGTTATTGGGGAAGTTATCGATGTTTTGTAGTTTCCTTAGGAAGTCAGTAGTGTCTCGGAGATAGCTGGGGGTGTTGGTTGCGAAGGGTTTGAGAAGAGAGTCTACATAGCTGGATAGACCAGTAGTGAGAAGGTGGGAATGCCTGCAGAGTACCGCCTGCCCCCACAGCAGTCTCCTATTAAGGATGCAGCTCCATTTAACCCATTACAACCTGAGGGAGTATGGTTTACAGATGGCAGCGCCAAGCTAGTGAAAGGGAAATGGATAGGGAAGGCTGCAGCAGTCTCAGAAGACACATCTGCTGCACCCCTGACTGTAAACATGGAGGGATCAGCTCAGCTTGCAGAGCTGGCAGCAATTAAACTAGCTTGTGAGGCAGGTGCCAGTACCATTTACACTGACTCCTATGCTGTATGGGCTGGAGCCACCCAGTGGATAACTAACTGGAAAAATAATAACTGGGAAATAGGGGGGAAACCTGTTTGGGGACTGGAATATTGGAAATGGATATACCAGCATGCAACACAACATGCCTTAAGCATAGGTCATGTGCCAGCTCACCAAAAGAACAACACCCCGGCTGTACAGCTAAATAACTTAGCAGATGCAGCAGCACAGATTTTCACTGCCCAGGTGGATTGGGAACGCCTGTACACTTGGCTACATGAAACCTTGGGACACACAGGAAGTGATGAGCTGGTGCGGCAGGCACATGCCAGGGGGTGGCCTATCACTCACCAACAAGACAGGGATCTGGTACGAGCTTGCACCCTGTGTGCTGAATTTTGAAAACATATAACAGAAGGACAACGGTTTGCCAGGCTAAGAGATGGTAAAGTGCTATGGGCAACCTGGCAAGTAGATTATATTGGTCCATTATCCACCAGTAAGCAAGGGTGGATGCATGTTTTGACTGGAGTAGAAGTTGTTTCAGGAATTGGGTTTGCATACCCGACTCGAGTGGCAACAGGACTATCTACAGTCATGGGACTAAACCGCTTAATAGCCCTTGTCCCAACACCCCAGGAAATCCAGTCTGACAATGGCTCACATTTTAAAAACAAACTGGTGAATGAGTGGGCCCTCCGCAACGGAGTCCAATGGACCTTTCACCTCCCGTACCGACCTCAGTCTAATGGCATGGTCGAACGCTGGAATGGACTGTTGAAAGCCCACTTGAGGCCCACAGATGGCAAATGGGGAAACAGATTAGATACTGTGGTGCAAAGATTAAACAATCGACAGACTCCTACGGGCAGTCCAATCAGCAAAGGATTTTTCCCTACAGGGAGAATCTCTCCAAGCCCCACTGTACCACTTAAAGATTCCAAATATGCACCTGGAGACACAGTGGTAATCAAACACCCCAGTTTGGGAACACAAACCCGCGTGCTGCACGCCTATAAGGGAAAAGGAGTCTGGACCACTGCAGACGCTGGGCTAACACCAATAACCATTACTGAGGCTTGGATTGTATCCAAGACCGGCTGACCTTATGTTTTATTACAGGAAACAGGCAATGGCCCCGAGCAGTGCTCCAGTCGGATGCATCCCTCCCAATGCCTGTTTGGAGTCAGAAAGCCACTATGAACTGTGTATATATATACTGCTTGCTGTCGTGATGTTTGCAATCACCATCAGCTATAGACTATTGAAACAAGACGTGGCACTCCCACTTGCCATGGGTCTCCTTTTCATCCCAACTGCTACTGCTGTACCAGAACATCCACTCAAAGGTGCTATTCAAACCATTGTTTCTGCTGCTGCCACGGATTGCTGGATGTGCACCCTATTGGATTCCTCTACTAGACTGGAAATTGAGTTTGTCCCTCTCAGCCCAAATGACTGGTGGAACAAAAGCGACATCTTCCGGTGTGGTTCGATGGCAGCGACTACCGCAGTCCTCAAAATGACTCTGGGGGGAGGTTAAAGGGGTGGCACTGGACATGGCAACGAACAGTATGGAGCAAACCAGTAGAATATATAACTGGAAACTCTAAGGAAATGTACCCCATTTGTTTTGAAAGTAAGGAAGGCAGTGGACCTCAGCTAGGTAGCTTTGAGGACCACCAGTGTACCCACATTGCCACTTTCAATAAGAAACTAGGAGCCTGGGATATTTATTCAAACCAGGACACCCACCAGGGGACACTAAATTGCTGGGGAAATGTTATTAATGTCTCCCTTGGTCACAGACCCCTGTTTGGCATTAGCAATGCTGCCATTATCCCCTTGAATTTCAGCCAGTACCAGTAATTCCCTTTTTATAGTCCCTAGCACTGGACACATTTACAACCCTACACTGGTGAATGGCAGTAGCCTGCTGCCTGACCAGTGTGCTAAGGCAGATTTCTTGCCCCCAGACCAGATCCTACAAGATCTGCTGTTTGCTCTCCAGTGCTCTGTCACTAACAGTAGTTGTTGTGCTGTGTACCATGCCCCAAGAGAGAGACACACAGGAAAGGGATGGTACAAGGGGCCATATTCCCCTATCCTTAACAAAGAGCCTGGATTATTTTTCATTTGTGGGACTAAGGCCTACAAATACCTGCCAGTAGGATGGACAGGACGGTGCTCTCTGGGACATGCTGTGCCTGGAGGATTAACGGTACACCCACACATTACAGCTCCAGGTATCACAAACCTTGGAAGCTTCTTGCACCGGTACAAGAGGAAATTTACTATTAACCCTCTTGTGAGACGTCCCACAGGTTTCCATCGATTTACCCGTGCATTCTTGCCCTGGCTTGGAGTAGCTGAACTTGAACAAGCCATAGTAAATGTGTCAGGGCAACTAGAAATAGTTTTTAATCATACTGCAGATGCCCTGGGCCTACTCAACGAGCAGATCCAATCAGTGGCCCGCTTTGCCCTACAAAATAGAATAGCTTTAGATGCAATTTTAGCCCAACAAGGAGGAGTATGTGCTGTGATTAATCAATCTTGTTGTTTCTATGTGAACCACTCAGGGCAGATTGAACAAGATGTGTCTGCTATAAAAGATGCAGTTAAAATACTACATACTGTAACTAAAGATGGGGAAATCTCATGGCTAAATTGGTTAGCCCAACAGCTGGGACTTTCCCTAACTCCTTTCCTGCATTCCATTGTAATCACTGTTTTAATTATTGTAATTTTTGTAATCATTTTCTGCATAACCTTGTGTATTGTGAAACGCCTAGTTAATGTAGCTATCTCTTCTGTGCACATTCGATATACAGCACTAGAAAAAGATCCCAGCCAATTCCTCGATTCTGAACCCCTTAATCAGACCATCGGGCACTTTTAGATTCCCCCAAGGTGGGCAAAGGGTGCTGGTATCACCGCCATCTTGCATCCTGGGACGTGGTGTGTTGTATCAGGGGGTGGAATGTAGCCAGACGTGAACCCCCATTTTAACATCCATCTTTGTCTGCTTGAAAGCATGCAGGGCACACAGAGCAGAAAAACAGCATGATCTTTGAAAACCTTGGAGCAGGAGGTTTAGATATGCTGGCTCAGTGACCATGGACAACTGTAAGCAGAGATAAGAGGGTGGTCAAACTAAGAGGCTGCAAAAAGTGCCCTTGACTTAACCCATATTGATACGAACACACAACCGTCCGTGGGGGGAGGAATCTCCCGCCCAACAAGAACATCCGGCAGTCCTAATTTAGCTATCTTCCTCTCTTACAAGTGTAAATTAACTTGAAACTTGCTTGTAAGAACTGGCGCCACAAAACGGACCAGTAAAATTTGGCCTCTTAAGATAAGAAAGAGAATACGGGCCCCCAGGGGTATAAAGATGAGTCCAGCAGCACACTTACTCTAAGCGTCAATCTACCACCTATCTGCTGGTCGGGTTTGGTGTTTGACCTCCCGAGGTTCCAGAGGGGACGCCCACCTCGTATTCGTCTTTCCGAGGAATTGAGAGACTGGCCCTGGCCTGACACGCTGGAGTCGAGAGGCACAGAAGGGGGTAAAAATTGTACCTGGATGTGGTCCTTTGTTTAAGTATATATACACATAGTGTTAGAGCTCTTTAAAGATTAAGCTGTCACTTGGTACCATTATTTCTATTTTCTATCTTTACCTTTTTTTCCTGTAACCATTTTTTAAGATCTATCTATATTTTGCTAGCATTTAAGAAATAGAGCAATAGCCATTGTAACCATATGATTTATAAGCTTCTTTAATAAACCTGTAACTGTTTAAGCTTTAACCTGACTCCTTCAGTTGCTGTAATAGAACCAAGCACAATTTAAAAGAACTTCAGCCTGTCATAAAGGGACAGACATAGGGAGAGCTTGGGCGTTTGGATCTGTGTCACTCCCAGGTGACAGGTCCTTGGGACACCTTTCAGCCTTCCCTAGGCTGCCCGCTGCGAAGGAACTTTGTGTTCTAGCAGCTAAAATCTAAGGTGTAATAAGCTCTTCCTATAAAAAGGGGCGTCTGTTGGCCTGCTGGCCACCCTCTGCGACGGGACCCCGGTCCTAGCAGTAAAGACACGGACGTTAAACCTTTTCTCGGAAACACACACACACACACACACACACACACACTGCCCTGACTGTCGGCTGACAGAAGGGCGGGATGGAGGTGAGGACCACCCGTATGCCCAGGTCCTCCAGTGGCTCGAGGGGCACATGCACGCTCCCCACCGCCAGGCCCCTCTCCACCACCTCCTGGGTGGCGGCTTTCAAGGAAAGGAAGAACACTAGCTTCCTGTACATTTTGGAGGCCACCACCCTCGCCAGCGCCCGCAAGTACGTTTCCACGTGGATCAAGGCGGGTACCAGGAGGCAGCGGACGCTGTGCCTTCTGGTCAGGATGGGGAAGGGACCTCAGCCACCAGGGATGGAGCTGGCGGCAGCGGTTGGGGCTGAAGACGTGGCGGCACGCAGGGGGGTGGCAGCAGCCACCTGGGCGTACGCTCTGGGTGCTACAGGTGGAATACCCCCAGAGCTGGTGGGGGGAACGGCAGGGGAAGGAGGAGTTGCGGCGGGTGACAGGGCTGCAGCGGTCAGGGCAGCCTCAGCCGCGGGAGGTTTGGCCTTCCAGGCTAGGCCTTTGCCCTATTTCTTCCCCTGGCCCTTCTTGCCGGCCAAGGTGGAGGGCCCTCCGGAGTCGGGGGGAGCATCGGCCGTGGCAATGGCAGAGCCCAGAGCAGGTTGGCCGCAGCGGTCTGCAGGGTTCGGTGGCACCGGAGGAACCTTGGATTTACGGGGATAGGAGAGGGGGCAGAGACATCCTCCATCATGGGGGAGGGGTTAGCGAAGGTACGGATCATAAGGAAGGGGCTGGGGCTCAACATCTCCTCCCTGCCAATCAGCCGGCAGGGGAGGGGTAGGGACCAGTGGAGGGGGGTTAGGGGGAGGGGGGAGCCAACCACTCCTCCCAGCTAAGGTAGAGGCAGGGGAGGAGGGTGCTCAATTGGGAGGGGGAGGTCAAGGGAGGGGTATCAGCCACTCCTCCCCACTAGATTGGAAGCTGGGGAGGAGGGCACCGAACTTGGGGGAAGGGGGGGAACCGAGGAAAGGGAGCGGCAGCCACTCCTACCCGCCTGCTGAAGGCAGAGGAGGAGGGCATGAGAGAGAGGGGCAGGGACGCAAGGGGAAGGGAGGGTGGGAGTGGGGGTTGCAATTGGGGGGAAAGGGAAGCAACCACTCCCCCCTGCTAAGTTGTTAGTAAGGAGGGAAGGCGCTAACGGAGGAAGGGCATGGATCGGTAAACTGAGGATGGGGGAAACTAACAACCTCTCCTCCCTGCGAGGCAAGAGCAGAGGAGGAGGGTGCTAGAGGGTGGGGTGATTGGGGAGGGCAGGGGGATCGGGAGCCAGCAACCACTCCTCCCTGCAAGGCTGGAGACACAGGAGGAGGGCGCTGGCAGGATGGGGCAGGGGACGTGGTAGCGGGTGCAGGGCGGGGGCCGGCTCCTTGGGCTGCACTGGGGTAGGGGGGAACTATGGGGCTATTAAGGGGGTGCAGTGTACGGGGGGGGAGGGGAGGGACACAAGCACTCAGGGAGGGGACCAGGGTGCACAGGGCAGTGGCAGAGGCTGGGGGAAGGGATAATGCTGGGTGAGCAAAGGGCAGGGCAGGGTGAGGTGAAGCAAAGCTGTTGCTGGGAGGACAGGGCACACCACAGCAGGCTAACCCATGGCAGGGGTGGGGCCGGAAACAAACAAACTCTGGGGCTGGGTGGGGCAGGTGAGCAAACTCAGGCAGGGAGGGAGAAAACAAACTGGGCTAGCAGGGCAGGGCAGGCAGCAGGGAAGGAGGCAAACTGCTGTGGTGGGGGACAAGGTGAGGCTAGGAGGGGTAAGGGAGGCCTCCCAGCCAAATGTAGTTGAGGGAGGGGGGCTAAGTCTGGGGGGGGGGAGAGCACACCCACGAGCACTTGTGGGGGCTCAGTCCCCACCTGCTGCTGCAGCCGAACAGTCCCAGGTGTGATGCAAGCAGAGCAGCAGCCCTGTCAAGGGGCAAAGAGACTATCCAGGTGTTAGGGGGTAGTGGAGGGGACAATGGGGGTGGTGGCAGCAGGAAGGGGGGCAGTTGTCCAGGGGGAGAAGGTCCAGCAGGGGCCTCAGCAGGTGGGTGGTGGCTGAGCAGGGCGGGGAGAACTCCAGCCAGTGCAGGGGCAGTGGCAGGAGCAGGGTGGGGGGAGAGCTAGGAGAGCAGCAGCCACACCTTTCCTCCTTCTCTGGAGTGGTTCCGAGTGGCTGCCCTTTGATCTCAAGGGGGAGCTACCCCTCCCTGAGCCTTGGTGGGCAACAGCTGGTCCTAACGAAGCACCTGACTGACAATCAGGAGGAGGGGCCAGGGAGGTAAAAGGCCTGCCAAGGAGGCCAGAAAGGCCCTGGCAGCAGAAGGAGGCAGAAGCCTCTACTCTGCACTTGCCGGAGGAGCAAGGCCTGGCAGAAGCAGAGAACTAGCCCCGGCCTCTGGGCCTGCTGCTCCCATGTGACCTGGACGGACTCCCTGCCTGGCCCGAGTTGCCGACGCGCTGGAGCCCTGAAGACTCGCCTGGAACCCAGGTACAGCCTGAGGAGAGTTTGGAAGTAGCCCAGGGAAAGCTGACGCTTTCTGAGCTGAGACCGAGCTAGGGCAGTGTTGCGGAGCGGATCCCCGCTGCCCCAACAGCAGACTGCTCTGCTGCTACCTGGGCTGGGATGCAGTGGCGTGGGTGGGCCTGCATTCCCCCTGCCACCCCACACTGGGGTGGCAGACTCCCCCCCCCCCCCCCCCGGCTGTGCCTGAATTGCAGCTGACACCCACTGCTGCCACGCCCTGAACAAGGGCCTGGCATTAGACTGTTTGGGTATGTCTACACTACAGCACTAATTCGAACTGCTTAATTCGAACTAGGCGTTAGTCCTCGTACAATGAGGTTTACCTAGTTCGAATTAAGCGCTCCGCTAGTTCAAATTAAGTTCCAACTAGCGGTTTGCGTGTGTAGCGCCTATCAAAGTTAATTTGAACTGATGGCTGTTAGTTCAAATTAACTTTGTAGTGTAGACATACCCTTTCTTTGCCTGTGGCCATGCCCTAAACAAGGGTTCAGCCCATGAACTGTTTATTATTTGTTGCCCGCCCCGAGCTGAGGCCGGGCGTTGAACTGTCTATTTACTACTCGCCCTAGACTGCAGCTGGGCCCTAGACCCTGGGTTGCCGCCTGTCCAGTGGAGGACCTACATGCAGACTCCACCCCTCCTCCCCAAGGGCAACCTGCTTACAGACGGCCTGAAATTGTTACTTTTGTGTTTCCAGTACATGTTCCAGAAACACACTCTTTCCCATAATTAATAAAATCCTGTTTGGCCATAACATTTTGGTAATTCACAATTCTAAACAGTTATGTCCGCAACAACTACTCTATCTTGCCAAACCCAGTTGTGTAGGGCTGAATGGGCATTGTGGTGTTTGCTTCAGGCATTAACCACATCCACAATGATGGAGTTGGTAGGCTCTAGAATCTCCTCATTAATTGGTGGGGGGGAAGATTCTGGATGAGGAGGTGTGTAGAATATCCCCCAATTTATGATGTGTGTATATATATGCCACCTCCTGTAGGGGAATCTGCCATCCTCTTGGCAAGATCCTCCTTGTGACAGGGTGTGCATACCCCGCACTGAAGCAAATGGGGTTAAAACCCTGTGGGTGGAGGAAGTCCTGCTCCTTCACCCAGACTGGGCATGCTCCAAATGTTGGGGCAGCATAAAAGGCAGCAGAGCAGCTCAGTCTGGGCTGGCCACTGAAGGAGGACCTTCAACCGGAGCTCCAGGGCTTCACCAGCCAGCGGGAGACAGAGCCCCAGGAGACTGCTGCCACGTAGCCCCAGAGCAACCTCAGGGAGAAGCACCTGCCGGGGAACCAGAAGACCCAGGTATTTCATGGGATGCCTTCCCACCAGCACCGGAATGAAGTGACCCAGGGAGGGTGCAGGAGCGGCCTCTGCCACTTTGTGTATTTTGGCCGGATTCCCCACCAAGGGAGTGGTAGACTGCTCTGTCACTCACAGGGCCCTGGGTCGGAACCCGGTGGAGTGGGGTGGGCCCGGGTCCCCCTACCAAGGTGACTGGCCCTCAACCCCCCAACTTACTGACTTTGGCTACCAAGCTGTACAGCCTTGAGTTAAAGGGCCATCCTGTATTGACTTTAACTCAGGGCATCATGGCCTAGTAGCCAGAGGGCTACCTCTCATTGATTCTAGCCATTAGGCTGTACTACCCTGGACCAAGAGTTGGTGCTCCTAGACTGAGAGAGACTGCTGCCGATTCAATGGCTCACTAGGTGGTGTCCACACCCCCATGTACCCTCCCCCCAAGAGATGGGGTGTGCATACACCATGACATATGGTGGAGAACGTGGGCAACATCCAGAACCTGCTGAGAGGTCTAGGTAGAGAAAGTGGGACAGGGGAGTCCCCCTTTGTCCCAGTAGTCTGGTGAAGAGATGGATATAGAGAAATTCCTGCAGTGGATGGTGTAAAACCACCAGCAGCAAGTGGCCCAACACCAACAGCAGCAGGCACAGCTGATACAGCAGCTGACCCACCAGCACCAGCAGCTGATGACGCAACAGCAACAACAGCTACTGCGTGAGCTGACCACACACCACCAGACTCAGCAGGAAGGCCTGCTTCAACAGGTAGTTGCGTTGCTACAGCCAAGGGGTCCACCAAGCCCCATTGCCATGGGCATAGGGACGGAAGACACCAGACTAGGGCTGCCCATTCGGCTAACAAAGATGGGACCAGGGGATGACCCCAAGACATTTTTAGTTACCTTCAAACAGGTCGCTATGGATGCTCACTTGCCCCAGGAACACTGGGCTACCATATTGGCCCCTTACCTAACGGGACCAGAGCAGACCTTATACCGCAATCTAAATTCCTGAGATGCACTTGAGTATCCACAGGTGAAGGCGATCATTTTAGACAATACCGGCAGAGACTGCATAAGGAAGGGTACCCCGCTGGGGCACAGCCACGGGCTGTCACCTAAACAATCAGGGACCACTGCCGGAAGTGGCTGAACCTGGAGGGCTTATCGAGATGGTAGCCCTGGAGCAATTTGTACAGGTGCTCCCTTCAGGAGCCAAGGCGTGGGTGCAACGACATCGGCCAACCACGCTGACAGCGGCAGTAACTCTAATGGAGGACTACCTAGCAGTGGAAGAAACCTGAGCTCGACCTCAGCGGTCAGAGAGCCCAAGGAGACAAGAGGGTCTGGAGAGGGAAACCACAGAAGATGGAACCGGTGGGACCCCCAAGCACATACTATACCCAGCAGGCCGGGACTCTGAGGACAAAACTCCAAACAATGGTGATCCCGAATGTCACAGGGAAAGAAAGTCTCCCACAAGGGGAAAGTAGTCTACCCAAGGATGATCCTCAATCTACAGGCCCCTGGGACTGTTGTTGGAGTTGCAGCCAAGGTGATCACTTTCGTAAAGACTGCCCCTACATGGAACGTGACTATAGACAAGCTTGGATTGCAGGGTGTTGGGCATGGGAACCCCAACCCGGAAAACTGGTGATCCCCGTGGAAGACATTGAGGTCATGGCTCTGGTGGACTCAGGCTGCAGCCAGATGACTATATGGGAGGACCTCATACTTGACCTCCAGGTTGCTGAGGACATGACCCATCTCCAATGTATCCATGGAGATGTGTGACCCTACCTGACGGCCCAGGTAAACTTGGAAGTTTGAGGCCAGAAGGAGCTTCTCCTGGTAGGCATGGCCCAGCTAGCCTACTCGGTGAGGTTAGGACTAGACTGGCCCAGGTTTAAAGAGGTCGTGAGAGACTGTGGCTACTGCCCCCCCAGGAAGGCAGTGACCTAGGGTGTCAGGAGGAAGAGCACTGGGACTCCCAGTGGAGACAGACCCCCAGGAAGAACCCCCCAATCGTCCAGGCACCGCGATAAATCCAGACCTGCGGGAGAACCCATGGGAGGAAGATGTCCGGGTAGAATTGGAAAAGGACATAGACTTCCTGTAGGAGCAAAGGGAAGACCAAACCCTGAACCGAGCGTGGGAGCAAGAACAGGTTCAAGACCCCGAGGGCACAAAGGAGACAAGGTGCCTGCAGAGGCCACACTTCAAGATCCGTAAAGACCGACTATACCGGGTGGTGGCAGACCCCCAGACACAAGGGGAGATGCACCAGCCTCCTACATTTGGCACATGCCACCCCCTGGGCTGGACGCCTAGGTAGAGAAAAGACCCTCTAGCAAGTGGCACACCGGTTCTCTTGGCCCAGCATATGCCAAGAAGTACGAGACTACTGTGCCTTGTCCCCCGAATGTCAGCGCGCTTGCCCTAAGGGCATACCCAACGCTCCCCTCATACTTTTACCAGTTGCCGGCATACAGTTTGAGTGGATCGGGATGGACCTTGTCGGCCCCTTGGAGAAGAGCAAGACAGGGAAACAATTAATCCTGGAAATAGTAGATTGTGACCTGATATCCAGAAGCTGTGCTACTTAGAGTTGCAACCGCTACAAACAGCGCATATGGGTTGGTGAAGGTATTTGCGAGTATGGGGATACCCAAAAAAATCTTGACAGACCAGGGTACCAATGTCTCATCCAAGTTGATTGCCGAGTTGTCGGCTGATGCACATTTGGACCCTCCGGACAGCAGTATACCACCCTCAGACAGATGGACTCGTAGAACGATTTAACAGCACCCTCAAATGATGCTACATTGTGATGGGGAGAGCATGCCCTGCACTGAAGCAGGGGGGGGCTAAGACTCTGTGGCTGGAGGCAGTCCTGCCCTGTCACCCAGACTGGGCATGCTCCAAGTGCTGGAGCAGTATAAAAGGCAGCAGAGCAGCTCAGTCTGGGCTGGCCAGCAAAGGAGAAGGATCTCCCGCTGGAGCTCCTGAACTGCTGCAGCCAGTTTCCCTGATGGTGGGAACCAGAGACCCAGGAGACAGCCGCAACACAACCCCCGTGGAATTCCAGGGAGAAGCGGCCGTTGGAGAGGTGGAAGACCCAGCTACCATGTGGGACAGTGATACAACTAAAGCGGTAGGAAGTAACCCAGGGAGGGTGCAGGAGTGACCTCTTCCACCCAGGAATCCGCAGCATGTTTTGTCTGGATTCCCTGCCGAGGGAATCCTAGAACATTAGAACTGGAAGGGACCTTGAGACGTCATCGAGTCCAGTCCCCTGCCCTTACGGCAGGACCCAGACATCTATCAGGGATGGTCTAGATGGTACTATCTAACCTGCTCTTAAATATCTCCAGAGATGGAGATTCTACAACCTCCCTGGGCAATTTATTCCAATATTTGACCACCCTGACAGGCAGGAAGTTTTTCCTAATGTCCAACCTAAACCTCCCTTGCTGCAGTGTAAGCCCCTTGCTTCTTGTCCTATTACCAGAGGCCAAAGAGAACAATTTTTCTCCCTCCTCCTTGTGACACCCTTTTAGATACCTGTGTGACGCCCCCCCCCCCCCGCCATGCTTTATGAAATGGACTCATGGACATGAATATACATAACTCAAAGGTGGTTTGAGCAAATTATTTCATGTAACCCATCGATCTTCATGCCATGATCTGCTGGTTCTGTTGTATGTAGCATTTGTGTGTGGAAAATTAGACACATGGATGGGGAATACTTGGTGAGTTTCAAATGTGAGAATGGGAGACATGGGGGGTGTTACCTGCAACTTCTAGATGAGCCACTGTTAAACAATCTTTTGTCCTTAAGTCTGAGCAGTGGTTGGGAGGGAGTGGCCTCAACTCCTTAGCAAAAGGAATAGGAAAGGAGAGGCCTGGGTCTCTTGGCTGGGCTGCACCTGAAGGAAGGGGCCTGAGACCCCAGGGTGGGGAAGAGAGCCCTGGTTTGGAGGGGCAGCTGGAAAAGAGGTTTTAGGGTGAGTTTGAGTAAGTTTGCACTGAGGTTTCAGCGTATAATTAGCCAAGCGGTTTTGTTTCTTTTCATTTGTAACCTACTCTGCCCTGCCTGCTTTCACTTATTACCACTTAAATCCTCCTGCTTCCACTTAATTAAACCGTTTTTATTTTCCATCAGACCCAGTGTAAGCCATTGTTACCTGGGGGGGGCAACCAGTGTGCACATTCCCCCTTTCATTGCTAAAGGGGGCTGTTACCATTTTGCCTTAACCCACCCCGAGTTTGGGTGGGAAGTCGTCCCGCGATTACGGTTTTCTCCCAAATAAAGGGGGTATTCCCAACTTCTGTATCTATAAATAAATTGAATTTGGACTCGTTTATATCCTCCGGCCCGGGAACGGGACTCGGGCCCTCCCTCGCTCCGAGTCCCGACCCAGGGCCCTAAGACAGGGACACTTGTCCTTGCTCCAGTGAAGGGGGTCAGAACCCCTAAACCCTCCACTCATGGGGTCCACAACCCTGCCCTGGGCCACGTCTTCCCGGGTGGCATCATACTCCCCAGTGTGGGGATAGACTTACTGTCGGCCGACGCCTCCGGGGTGCCGATGGCCGTTCGCGCTCATCGCTGCCTTCCCCCTCTCGCTCCTGCCCTTGGCCCTTTTGAAAGGGCCGCGGTTCGGCGTCCCTCTCTGGCCCCGCCTCCCCGTGCGCCCTCCCGCCCTTCCGGGATTCCCGAGTGACATCACTCGTGACGTCACCTCTGTGCGCCGGCCCGGCCTGACGCCGTGGCGGCCCCGGACACAACCGGCGCGGATCCAGACTCCTCGGGGGCCGGTCTGCCGCTGCCCGTCCCCCCCCCCCCCCTTTGACCTCTCTCCCACCTGCCCGGCGTTCGTCTTAGTGCGGGGCGGTACGGCAAAGCCAGCTGCCCCGTCACAGGGGCTTACCTAGTTCTTTGGGGTTTGATCCCATCTGGGGAGTGCTCTCTCAGGAGGCTGGGCCCTAAACTGCACTCTCCTTGGACCTGAAGTGGTTCAGTGTCTGTGCTGCTTCTTGGTAGGAGCAGGGACCTCAGCTCGGGGCCTTGGCTGGGGGAGACCAGCAGAGCTGGCCCAGCAGGACCAGGCGGTGAGGAGCCCCAGAGAGCAGGAAGGCGAGTGGCAGTGGCAGTGGCCATGTAAGCATCCCGGGAGGCACCCCCAGGGGGTCATCTGTGATCGTACCCCGTCACAACCTGAAAACTTCTATCATGTCCCCTCTGTCTTCTCCTTTCCAAACTGAAATAGCAGACCGTGCTGCTGCTCACGGGGCCCTGGGTTGGGACCCAATGGAGCATGGTGGGCCCAGGTCCCCCTACCAGGGTGCTAGCCCCAAACCGCACTAACCTGGACTGAGGGCTATCGAGTGACTCCAGACAGCAAGTCATATTACCCTGAAGTAAAGGCTACTCATAGACCCCGGGTAGGGAGCCACGCTGCCCTAGATGGGTGGACATTTACTGACTCTGACTAGTAAGCCATACTACCCTGAAGTAAGGGCTATTGGGCCACGCTGCTTGGCGACTGTGCGCGCCACCACACGTGGTGGAGAATATGGCCAAATCTAGGACCTGCTAAAAGGTCCAGGTATTGAGAAGGTGGGGCCAAGGAACTCCCATTTCCTCCTTTTTTTGTTTTTCCCCATGTATAGTTTGTACAAAGATAGATGTGTATAAGTTTTTTTGCAGTGGATGGTGGAAAACTAGCAGCAGCAAGTGACCCAGCACCAACAGTCACAGCTAATACAGCAGCTAACCCACCAACACCAACTACAGATGATGCAGCAGCAGGAGCAACAGCTGCTCCCCGAGCTGGCCACCCAACACCAGACACAGCAAGAACGTCTGTTTCAACAGGTCACTGCTCTGCTGCAACCAAGAGGATCCGCAAGCCCCTCCGCCCCAGGGATAGGGCCCGATGACACTGGACTGGGGCTACCCATCCGCTTCACTAAGATGGGGCCTGGAGATGACCCAGAAGCCTTTTTAGTCACTTTTGAAAGAGTCACGACAGCCGCTCACTGGCCTCAGGAGCACTGGGCCATCATATTAGCTCCTTACCTAATGGGACCAGCGCAAACTGCATACCGCAATTTAGACACTTGAGATATGCTGGAGATTGGGTGAAGGCGGACATTTTATATAGTACCAGCATCAGCCCGGAGATGTACCGACGAACTGGGGAAGGAAGGATACTCCGCGAGGGCACGGCCATGGGCTGTTGCCGAAAGGATCAGGGACCACTGTTGGAAGTGGCTGAATCCCGAGGACTTAACCGGACCCTAAGTCGCAGAGATGGTAGTCTTAGAACAATTCATACAGATACTCCCTGTGACGGGGCACCGAGACCTCGCACCCAACCACCAAGACTCTGTGCCCTGGGAGAAGGGCAACAGAGCGCTTACCGCCGCTGTGTCGGCTGTTCACGCGCCGCGGCTCAGCGGAGCGGCACCGCGGCGCAGCTGAGCAAAGCCGCGGCGCAGCTGAGCAAAGCCGCGGCTCAGCTGATTGATGCCGCCGCTCAGCTGGAAAGGAGCGGCGGCACAGCTGAGCGGGACGCGGCTCCGAAGAAGGGGCGGGGAGGGAAGAAGCGCGCGATGGGGGGGCGGAGCACGTAAACCCCCCAGGCCGGCGGAGAGATTCAAAAGGCTGGCCGCCAAGGAGAGAGGGGGGAGGTAACGCGAGGAGGTCGCGAGAGCACCCCCCACCGGGCAGCAGAGGACCCGCAAAGACGCCGACGGACTGAGCAGGGAAAACCCCGGCGGCGGAGGAGCCGCAGGAGCACTGTCAGCTTCGGCAGCAGGAACCGGCAGGCCAGGAGTGACACCCTGGAGCCAGGGTAGGAGAGAGGAAGGAAGCAGCCCAGGGCAGGGCGGCGAGATAGCCCGTGGGCTGGTGCGTTTAGGGGCACGCCCCCACCAGTTGGACCGAGACTTACAGGTAGTCTCTGTCCTCAAGGCCCTGGGCTGGGGTCCGGGAGTGAGGGCGGGCCCGGACCCCCCTTCCCTCTCGCCTCCCGAGGAAACCCGGGCCACGACCAGGCTCATCGCCCGAGACTAGAGAACTCTTCCGGAGAGTCGAGTGACCGCCTCTCCTCCCCCCCCCCCCCCCCCGAGAGGGGCTCAGGGCACGGTCACAAGGTGGTGGAGAATGTGGGTATTTTAGGACCACCCCCGACCCCTGGGGACGAAGGGGAGGGCAGGGAGCCCTTAGGGGTCGGCAAGGAGCTAATTCCCTCGACGCCCCCACAATAGGGGCACTTTTCTTTTTTTTTCTTTTCTTCTTTGTGTTCTGTTACGATCTCGGCTTGACTTACCCCTGGCCTCACCCCAAGACGAGAGGGGGAGACGCCCAAGATCCGGAAAGCGGACAGGGTGCGCCCACCGAAGAGGGAGATGGAACCAGGGAAGATTTTGGCCTGGCTCACAGAGCAGCAGCGACAGAACCAACAACAGCAGACGCTGCTCATCCAACAGTTATCGGCCCAACACCAGGAACAACAAAGGCAACTAGTGAGGGACCTGGCGGAACAGTTTCAAGCTCAGCAGGAGCGGTGGGCCCGGCAATATGGAGTCCCCGCCAGAGGTATGGCTGGGCTACCGCAAGATGACGGAGAGGGGGAATACACCCCGCCTGTGACCATCCGCCTCACTAAGATGGGGTCGGCGGACGACCCGGAAGCCTATCTAACTACCTTTGAAAGGGTGGCCGCGGCCGCCCGGTGGCCAGTTGAACAGTGGGCCACGATTCTCGCCCCATACTTAACAGGGCAGGCCCAGTTGGCCTACCGGGGTCTGAGTACCCGCGATGCCCTGCACTATCACAAAGTGAAAGAGGCGATATTAGATCAACTGGGTATCACCCCGGAGACATATCGCCAAAAGTTCCGGCAGGAACGATACCCGGTGAAGGCCAGGCCACGATTGGTGGCCCAACGATTGAAAGAAGCCGCATGGAGATGGCTTGAACCCGAGCACAAGAGCGGGGCTCAAGTGGCGGAAATAGTAGTACTAGAACAGTTCATGAACATACTCCCCGCTGGAGGCCAACGCTGGGTACGGCGACACCATCCGTCTACGATCGACGAGGCAGTCGAACTTATGAATGACTTTGAGGCGGCGGAGGTGGTGGACGCTCAACAAAAGGTAGGCCGCTCTCCCCCTCCCCCGAGACCAGAACCTCCTCGGTTCGGGCGAACCCGAGCAAACCCGACGCCACGGCCGGAGCAAGGCGGAGATCGTGGCGAGGGGCGGAGGCTAGCCCCAGCCTGGATGACTCCCCTGAACGATAACGCCCAGAATAAGGCCCGCCCCACTAATGAGGGGGATGTCACCAAAGCGCGCCCTAGTGGCACGGCAGGGGCTTGTTATTGGTGCGGGCAGGAAGGACACTTCCAGAAAGACTGCCCATACATGGACTGCACCTATGCACACGCCCTGGCCGGCGAGATAACACACCAAACGGAGGGGGGCGACAGAATCATGAGGAAGATCCGCGTCAACGACCACCCCGTAATGGGGCTAGTAGACTCTGGCTGCAGCCAGACAATCGTACGGGAGAACCTAGTGGGAGACGGTAGTCCCTGGGGCCCCCCAGTGCACGTACAATGCGTACACGGCGACGTACATCGGTACTCTACAACCTGGGTGCAGATAGCCGACGAAGACAAGGATAGTTGGTGTTTTGTAGTAGTAGCGCCAAAGCTGGTGTACCCCCGTCCTATTGGGAAGGGACTGGGTGGGGTTCGAAACAGCCTTGAGGGACTGGCGACCGTCTGAGATGTCCGCCCACGAAGGGATGGTGGGTCAGACCAGGGCCGACCAGGACCCCCACCCGAGTCCGATAGGAAGAGGACCCAGGCGAAGGCACATCAGGAGCCACAGGGGACCGGCCCACGGAGAGCACCCCGTTGGGGCTATGGGAAGGAGACTTCCTGCGCGAGCAGCGCGAGGACTCGGTCCTGCAACATGCCTGGTCAGAGGCAAGAGAAATCGCTGAGGGGAGCGACGCTGAGGAACGGCAGGCGAGCCCCCCATACTGTGAGGTATAAGGGGACCGGTTATATCAGGTAACGAGGGGAACAGATACTGGGGAAATAATACGACAGCTAGTAGTGCCCCGGGGGTATCGGCACCAGTTGATGGAGGTGGCCCACGCCAACCCGTGGGCAGGGCACTTGGGCTACGAGAAAACGCTGCAGCGGGTGTTGCAGCGATTTTTTCTGGCCCGGAGTATACCGCGAGATAGAAGAGTTCTGCGGATCATACCCCGAATGCCAGAAGGCCGGACCTAAGGCTATACCCAAGGCCCCTTTGGTGCCCCTCCCCGTGATAGAAATCCCCTTTGAGCGCATTGCCCTAGACCTAGTGGGACCCCTTGAGAGGACAAAAACGGGATATAAATACATCCTGGTGGTGATCGATTATGCCACCCGTTACCCTGAGGCAGTTCCCCTGCAGAATACCACGGCCCCTACGTTAGTGGCGGAATTGGTAAGGATCTTCTCCCGGGTGGGAATACCCAAGGAGATCCTAACAGATCAGGGTACAAACGTAACCTCCCGCCTCATGGGAGAGTTATGCCGGCTACTCCAAATAAAAGCATTAAAAACCTCCGTCTACCATCCCCAGACAGACGGGCTAGTCGAAAGATTTAACAGAACCCTCAAGGGGATGTTGCGCAAGTTTGTAGACCAGGACCCCGGGGAGTGGGACAGAATGCTACCGGCTCTACTGTTTGCAATCCGGGAGGTCCCCCAGGCATCCACAGGCTTTTCACCGTTCGAACTATTGTTCGGACGACTGCCACGGGGGATACTCGACGTAATCCGGGAGAACTGGGAGGAGCAGACCAGCAGGGTACAGGGGTCGGTCCAATATATCCTTAGCCTCCGACAAACTACATGAGCTCAGGGAGTTTGCCAGGATAAATCTAAGGGCCGCTCAAGAAAAGCAGGCTAGATATTATAATGGAGGCACACGCCTACGTACTTTCGAGCCCAGGGATAGGGTACTTTTGCTATTGCCCACGCAAGATTCAAAGCTGTTGGCCAAATGGCAGGGCCCCTTTGAGGTGGTCCGGAGGGTGGGGGACGTGGACTATGAAATACGATTGACAAGGGGTCGAGAGGGTACCAAGATCTACCACATCAACCTCCTTAAAGCGTGGAAAGACCGGGAGGGCCTGCTGGTGAGTCCCGCTCCTGCCGGTACCGACTTAGGGCCCGAAGCAATGAAGGACGGCCGCACAGCCCCATTCCAGATAGAAGTCACACTGACGGTGGCCCAGAGGGAGGAAATGGAGGACGTATTACGGAGATTTCCGGGGGTAATGACGGACCAACCCGGGCAGACGATGGAAATATATCATCACATTGCAACGGAACCTGGGAAGAAGGTGCGGGACCAGATCCGCCCACTACCCAGGAAGATGTGGGACACGGTAAAAGAAGTACAACGCATGCTCAAGTGGGGGGTGATAGAAGACTCCCGCAGCGACTGGCGGAGCCCGATAGTGTTAGTCCCGAAACCTGACAAATCGTGGAGGTTCTGCATTGATTTCCGAAAAGTGAACAACATCTCACAATTCAACGCGTACCCCATGCCCCGGGTGGATGAGTTACTCGACCGACTGGGGGAAGCCCAATATCTCTCGACGATCGACCTGACACGAGGATATTGGCAGATACCGCTAACAAGAAATTCACGGGAGAAGATGGCGTTCTCAACCCCTTTTGGATTGTATCAGTTTGTACGTATGCCGTTTGGCCTCCATGGGGCGGCTGCAACCTTCCAACGCCTGATGGACAGGATCCTGAGAGATCACGGACAATACGCAGCAGCCTACATCGACGATATCGTCATATATAGTAAAACCTGGCCGGAACACCTTCAGCAAGTAGAGGCCGTGCTCCAGACGTTGCAGAAAGCGGGGCTCATGGCGAACCCAGCCAAATGCCAGTTCGGAGCCCGGGAGGTGACGTACCTGGGGTATACCGTCGGGAGGGGTCAATTACGCCCATTGATCGACAAGATTGGAGCACTGCGGGACTACCCCGCCCCGAGAACTAAGAGGCAGGTGCGACAATTCCTGGGCCTGGCCGGATACTACCGACGCTTCGTCCCCAACTTTGCGACACTCGCGACACCCCTGACGAACCTAACCCGAGGGGCAATGCCACAGAAGATAAGGTGGACACTGGAATGCGAGGAAGCTTTCCAGGCCTTAAAACACCGCCTAACCCACGCACCAGTCCTCGCCCAACCTGATTTCAATCAGCCATTTACTTTGCAAACGGACGCCTCAGAGACAGGATTAGGGGCAGTATTATCACAGGGGAAAGGCCTAGGGGAGCACCCGGTAGTGTATATTAGCCGGAAGTTGTTTCCACGGGAGGGTAGGTACTCCACTATAGAAAAAGAAGCCCTACCCATAAAATGGGCTATTGAGATGTTGCGCTATTACCTCCTAGGAGTCCGGTTCCGGGTGGTGACGGACCACGCCCCGTTGCGCTGGTTACAGACAATGAAAGACACCAACGCGCGGTTAATGAGATGGTACTTAACCTTGCAACCGTATTCCTTCGAAGTGGCCCATAGGGCAGGAACACAGCACCAGAATGCAGACTTTTTCTCCAGACAGTACGAGGAGGAAGAAAATGAGGACACGGAAGTAACAGGGATCTTAAAGGGGAGGGTGTGTGATGGCGCACCGAGACCCCGCACCCAACCACCAAGACTCTGTGCCCTGGGAGAAGGGCAACAGAGAACTTACCGCCGCTGTGTCGGCTGTTCACGCGCCGCGGCTCAGCGGAGCGGCACTGCGGCGCGGCTGAGCAAAGCCGCGGCTCAGCTGATTGATGCTGCCGCTCAGCTGGAAAGGAGCGGCGGCACAGCTGAGCGGGACGCGGCTCCGACGAAGGGGCGGGGAGGGAAGAAGCGCGCGATGGGGGGGCGGAGCACGTAAACCCCTCGGGCTGGCGGAGAGATTCAAAAGGCTGGCCGCTAAGGAGAGAGGGGGGAGGTAACGCGAGGAGGTCGCGAGAGCACCCCCCCCCCCCCTCGGGCAGCAGAGGACCCGCAAAGACGCCGACGGACTGAGCAGGGAAAACCCCGGCGGCGGAGGAGCCGCAGGAGCACTGTCAGCTTCGGCAGCAGGAACCGGCAGGCCAGGAGTGACACCCTGGAGCCAGGGTAGGAGAGAGGAAGGAAGCAGGGCAGGGCGGCGAGATAGCCCATGGGCTGGTGCGTTTAGGGGCACGCCCCCACCAGTTGGACCGAGACTTACAGGTAGTCTCTGTCCTCAGGGCCCTGGGCTGGGGTCCGGGAGTGAGGGCGGGCCCGGACCCCCCTTCCCTCTCGCCTCCCGAGGAAACCCGGGCCACGACCAGGCTCATCGCCCGAGACTAGAGAACTCTTCCAGAGAGTCGAGTGACCGCCTCTCCTCTCCCCCCCCCCCCCCCCGAGACGGGCTCAGGGCACGGTCACACTCCCTTTAGGTGCCAAAGAGTGGGTGCAGTGGCATTGGCTGACTACACTGACAGCAGCGGTAACCCTAATGGAGGATTACCTGGCGGCAGAAGAAATCGGAGTTCACCGTTGATGGGCAGGCAGCCCACAGGAGCGAGAGGGGGAACCCAGAAGACAGAACCGAGGGGCCTCTGCCACCCACACTATCCCTGGCCAACCGAGATGGCTATGACGGAACTCCAAAGAGCAGTATCGCAAAATGCCCGAGGGAAAGAGTTCCTCACTAGGGAAAAGCAGCCTACTCAAGGCCGACCCCAGGCCCATAGGCCCCCAGGACCGTTGTTGGGAGCGTGGCTAAAGAGGACATTTCTGGAAAGACTACTCCTACATGGAGTGCGACTATGGACAGGCCTGGATTGCAGGGCGTTAAGCACAGGGACTGCAACCCGGAAAATTGGTGATCCCCATCGTGGTAGAAGGCATGGAGGCCATGGCTCTTGTAAATTCGGGGTGACAATTATATGGGATGACTTCATACCTGGCCTACAGCTCGCTGAGGATATGATCCACCTCAGTGCATACATGTATGACCCTACCTGACGGCCTGTATAAACTTGGAGGTTCAGGGCCGAAAGGAACCCCTCCTGGTGGGCGTAGCTTCCCAGCTAGCATACCCAGTCGTGCTGGGGTGGGACTGGCCTAGGTTTAAAGAGGTCGTGAGAGACTGTAAGTACTGCCCCTCCTAAAAAGTGGCAACCTAGGGATCTAGGAGGAAAAGTGCTGGGACTCCCCACAGAGGCTGACCCCCAGGAAGGACCCTCCAGTGGTCCAAACCCTGCAGTGAATACAGACCCCAACGAGGGCTCAGCAGATAGGGACCTCCAGGTAGAACTAGAGAGGGAGATAGACTTCCTACAGGAGCAAAGGGAAGATCAGGCCCAAGCCCAAGAGACCGAGGGCTCAAAGGGGGTGAGATGCCCTCAGGGACCACGATTTGAGATCCAGAAAAACCGTTTACCAGGTAGTGAGGGACCCCCAGACACAAGAGGAGATACACTAATTACTGGTCCCCTGGAGGTTGCGATGAAGCCGCCTACGTTTGGCTCATGCCACCCCATGGACAGGACACTTGGGTTGGGAAAAGACTCTGCAGCAGGTGGCACGCCGATTCTTTTGGCCGGGCATACATCACAAAGTCCGAGAATACTGTGTGTCATGCCCCGAGTGCCAGTGAGTGGGACCCAAGGGGATACCCAAGGCCCCCCTTATACCTCTGCCAGTCATAGGCGTACCTTTTGAAAGGATCAGTTTGGACCTGGTCAGGCCATTAGAGAAGAGTAAGATGGGGAACAAGTTCATCCTGGTGATCGTGGACTACGCAACCTGGTATCCGGAAGCGGTCCCACTTCAAGTAGCAACAGCAAAGCATATAGCCGACGAGTCAGTGAAGGCATGCGCCAGGGTGGGAGTACTCAAGGAAATCTTGACCGACCAAGGTACTAACGTCTCGTCTAAGCTGATTAGAGAATTGTGCCGACTCACGCACATTCAAACTCTCTGGACATCGGTGTATCACCCTCAGACAGATGGACTTGTGGAACAATTAAACGGTACACTCAAATTCATGTTACGCAAGTTTGTGGAAGACGACCCACAGTATTGGGACACACTCCTACCTGCCCTTCTTTGCTGCAAGGGAAGTCCCCCAAGCCTCAAGGGGGTTTTCTCCCTTATGGAAGACTGCCTCGGGGCATACTTGATGTACTGAGGGAGGATTGGGAGGCGCAGGAGACTTGGGCGCTCGGCACTGCCCAATATGTGTTGCGCCTCAGAGTGGCTTCAGACACTAGGTACCTTTGCACAGAAAAACCTAAAACAAGCATAACAAGCTCAAGAAAGGCAGTGTAACAAGGGAACAAAGGTATGAACCTTTGAACCCAGGGAACAGGTGGTGGTGTTACTACCAGAGTCAAAATTACTAGCCAAGTGGCAGGGCCCCTTTGAAGTGGTATGAGGTTAGGTTGCCAGGCCACAGGAAGGAGGTACGCACCTACCACATGAACCTGCTGAAAACCTGGAAGACGCGGGAGGCCATGATGATTGCACTGGCACTGTCTGAATCCAAGTTGGGTCCTTTAGCAGGCAAACCCCTTGAGCCAAAGTCGGCGGAATTGGGTGAAGGCCTCAGACCATCCCAGCGAGACCAGGTGCAACAGCTACTAGAAGACTTCCAAGATGTATTATCTGCCTGACCCAGACAGACCCACCTGATCCATCACCACATTGTGACAGAGCCAGGTCAGAAGGTAAGGGATGCCCATAGGCCTGAAGGGTATGCATGGAGAGGCATGCTGTGGCTCACCACCCTAGCAACAGCCTGGGGGAGGCTAAGGGGAGGGGGATGAGCTCGGCATGTGGACTGGAGAGGTGCAGGCATGTGACAAAGCCATATGGAAAGGTTGAATCTGATTGGTTAAGAAGTTTGTGTTATGTAACCTGTAACCATGTGCTATAAAACAGCAAGGGGAGGGGCTCCTTGCTCGAGGGGCTCTGGCTGATTTTAGTACCAGGGGCTCTCCCTTTGTGCACATTGAATAAAGTATTGAATTGAATTGAATCGAATCGAATTGAATTGAATTGAAGACCCTTGATTCTGCCCAGCACCTGAGTCTCTGGGAACCACAAAATCCCAACAGTTTCTTGGCGCAGCGAGCAGGGTGAGAAATATCCTTCAGGATCAAGACCTACAATCAAGTTAGAGGGTGATTTTGTTCATTTTTCATTTGGTTGTGTGTCCCTGACCTGACTGGTGACTCTCACACCTTTTGGAGTAAGTGAAACTGGGTGTTGGAGAATTTAAGGGGTTTGTTGCAGTTTTGTAACATTTTGGTTGCAGTCTTAAGACACTGTGCTTAGTGTGGGGGCAGGTTAAGCTGTAAGTTCCTCTGACTAAGTGTTGTTGAAGTGGGAAATCAAAGAGGCCATAAGGACCAACAGTTAATGTAGGGGCAGGTATAGCCATAAGTACCTCTAGTTAATGTGTTGGCTGGCCCAGATCTCCTAAGTGCAAATTGTTATTAGTTTGTAAACAGTATTGTATTTAAAGATTTTGAGATTGGAGGCTATTTAGGTTTAAAAAAAAGGGGTAAGATGAAGGGATTTAGTGATCCACACTATGAAGAGTGTTTAATTAGTGCTTTTATCACTATTGTAGCAGTAAGTTTATTAGTTTTCTTGTTGAGATATCTTGGCTGTGTGACTGAAAGAAAGAAGGATGACCAACCCCCATTACAAGTGGGCAATACTGATTTTGTGCATAAACCACAATATTTATCAAAGGACAAATTGGCTGGCATGTGTTTAATTGTTGAGTATGAACAGCTGGTTAGAAAGTGTGATATGCTAAAAGGAAGGGTAGGAGAGTTAGAAGCAGAGGTAGAAAAACTGCAAACAGAAGCAAAAAACTATAAAGAAACAGCCTTGCAGGAAGAGAGATCTTGTCCCTCAGCACCTTTGGACCCTACATGTGGAATGTGGGGATATCAGTCTGGTTTTATGGCTCCAGTGAGAGTGCACACTGTCCTTAATCCTAATCAAGGGGAAGGGGACCCTGCTACTGTGAGTCGCCTAGAGCACACTCCTATGAGTCCATCTGACTTGCGGAGCATGTTAAAAGAATTGCCATCTTTGCAGCTTAATAACCCAAACCTACCCTTCTGGGAAAAGGTGCAGGAGTGTATGGTAGTGGGAGGCCTGCATGCTTTTGATGTTTTCACCATGATAAAAGCAAAATGTCCTGTGCACCCTGACAGTCAATTTTGGTTTGCATTTACTGTTAAAGGGAAGCAATATACTTTTACTCGCCTAAGCCAGGGTTTTTATAACTCACCTACTTTGTTTCATAGAGCATTAGCTGATATGCTGGCAAAGCTGCCAGACATGGCTTCTTGTGTTGTACAGTATGTTGATGATTTTCTTATCTCCTCACCAGATCGCCAAACGCACATGAAAGACTTAGAAGTGATCCTGCAGCACTTGGCAGACAGTGGGGTAAAATGTAATGCTAGAAAGGCTCAGATTGCAAAGGGAGAAGTATCATATCTGGGGTACCTAATATCCAAAGGGTACAAGCGTTTAACTGTTGACCGCACTGAGGCTATTAATGCATGCCCACAACCAACTACGGTCAGGGAAGTTAGGAAAGTGTTGGGGCTATTCAATTTCTGCCGAACTCAAATCCTCAATTATTCAAGGATTGTCCAGCCTCTTAATAATCTCCTGAAGGGTGCTGGTGGACCACATGAGGCAATTGAATGGACACTTGACTGTGAACAGGCATTTACCACATTGAAAAAAAGGCTAAGTACTGCCCTAGGGTTGGGACTTCCTAATCCATTAATGCCTTTTACATTGTACACACATGTCAGTGAGGGACATATGGCAGCAGTGTTAACGCAAAAACATAGGGATAAACAGCGCCCAGTAGCATACTACTCTTCTAAACTAGATGCTGTCGCTCAAGCAATGCCACCATGCCTTCAGGCAGTGGAAGGAGCTTCTATGGCCCTAAATCAGGCCACACCACTTATTGGTTCACAGGATGTAAATATTGTTGTACCTCACGCTGTCCTTGCTATTTTATCAGGGAAGAAATCCTCAGCAGTCCATGTGGCAAGATGGACTCGATGGGAAATGAGCTTGCTAATGCCTTCGGTACATCTGCAAAGAGCGTCATCGTTAAACCCTGCTACCCTCATGCCTACCCCAGATGAGGGACACCCACATCATTGTTGCCTTGAGGAAGAGCCCATGGACGTTCCATTGGTAAAAGAAACTGAAATACCTGGTGCCCCTTGCCTATATGTGGATGGCAAGCGACACACAGGATGGGCCGTTTGTACTCAAGATGGACAGCTGGTGGCACATGGCAGTTTGCCTGGGGCATCTGCACAAGTAGCAGAACTGCAGGCATTAGCTGCAGCATGTGAAGCTGTGAAAGGTCATGCTGTAAACATATATACTGATTCTAGATATGCGTTTGGGGTTGTACATGATTATGTTAACTTGTGGGTAAATCGGGGATTCCTGACGAGTACAGGATCCCCAATACAAAATGGGGGAATAGTGGAGAAACTTCATGAAGCCATGCAGAAACCTACTGAATTAGCAGTGATAAAAGTGAGGGCCCACACAAAAGGGACAGACCCTCATAGTAAGGGGAACCGAAGGGCAGACGAACTAGCTAAACGAGTAGCAGTGGAAGGTAAAGAGATGCAATTGATTGCTGCAACACAGCCTCTCATAAAAACCCCAAACTTTTTTGAATTACAGGACATCCAACACTCTGCACCAAGGGCAGAAAAGTGGTTATGGATGGATAATGGGGGAAAACTGTGTGATGATAACACTTGGAGAGGCCCAGGAAACACATTAGTGTTACCAAATGTGCTGATGGGAACTATGATACAAATATATCACATGTTGGGACATGATGGAGCACGGAGGGTGATCCACCGGATGTCGGACACCTGGTGGCATCCTCAGCTTAATGCAAATGTGCATGATTATGTGAGGAGGTGTGTAACATGTGCTCAATGTAATTCTGCTCCCACAGTGAAAATGAAAATGCAACATCAGCCAAGACCAACACAGCCCTTCACACAGTTACAAATAGATTTCATTGGACCTCTGTCAAGGTGCAGAGGGAAAGAATATGTTCTGGTGATCATGGATCACTTTACTAAGTGGGTAGAAGCTTTCCCAGTGGCCAAGGCCACTGCATCTGATGTAGCTAAAATATTGATGACCGAAATAATTCCCCGATGGGGATTTCCATGCTTCATTGATAGTGACCAAGGTACCCACTTTACAGGGAAGGTGATGAAAACAGTATGCATGTCACTGGGGATCAAACAGAAATTCCACTGTCCCTACCATCCCCAGAGTTCGGGATTAGTAGAAAGAGCTAACCGAACCATTAAAAACAAACTAACCAAACAGATGTTTTCTGCTACAGGGAAAGATTGGGTCACCAATTTACCAGTGGTTCTCATGTCTATGAGATCCAGTCCTACTAATCCACATTCCTTATCTCCTTTTGAAATGCTGACAGGGCGGGCGATGAGGACGCCAGGAAATCTGTGCATTGGAGCGGGGGAGTTGTATGTCATGGGTGACCAGCTTGCTGAATATTGTAAATTGTTATCTCAGTGTGTCTCAAAGGACCCCCAAACTGAACCAGACCCAAAGGCTAGCGAAGAAGACACATGTGAGGTGCAGCCCGGTGATCAGGTACTGGTGAAAGCCTATAGAAAATGAACCTTTGAACCAGCCTGGACTGGACCTCACATGGTTTTCCTGGTAACTCCTTCAGCGGCCCGGGTCACTGGAATTCCAGTTTGGGTGCACCTGTCACGAGTAAAAGTATACAAGGGTGACACTCAACATAGGGCACAATAATCTCTGTTTACCCTATGGACGCCTTGAGGGCCATTCTCAGTATTGTTAAGTGTTTTATTGATGTAGTCACCTGGGGAGGAGCCACTGGATCAGTTGTAAATGCCATTACTCAAGCTATCAAATCTCATAATAGGGACTGGGTTGAAAATTTGTTAGTAGCAGGGATGACAGTTTATTGTGGTGAGAATAGGGCTCATGTCTAATTAATTAGATATCACCTTAACTCAACAAAATAGTTGGTTAGGTCCTCACTGTTGTACTCAGCCATCTATTAAAAACTACTAAAATGTCTGAGCAAGCATTGGTCTGGAATGGTGTTATCATATTGGCATGGTGTTAACATGAAAGTCGTAGCCCTGATAGGAGACTTGCTCGTGTCACAGGTGCCCTGTTGGGTGAGAGCCGCAGTTCTCAAAGACTGAATGTCTTCACCTTGGATGATGGCAGGGGAGTGGTCTCTATTGATAACGGGCATTTTGGAATGATTATTCCATCTTTGGAGAGGTGTTAATTCCTGTGGGTTGGTCTCCTGGATTGGAGGCTCAGCCCTTCCACCCACTCCCATTCTCATGTCATAGACACCTGTGTAGCTGAGTATGTAATAATGGCTGGAGATAACTATATAGCTTTCCCATGGGACCAATGTTCCATCCTGGGAGGATGCTTTGCATATGTTTTGCATATAAGAAACATGGAGTCAGGACAAGCCCTATCTCAAATGTTGGGACCTGACTTAATGGTGCATGTAATGTTTAATTTAATGGAAGATATAACAGTGAAGAAAGACTCCACTACCTGGTGTGGATTTGGGTATTTAGCTTTGGAAAGTAAGCCTGGTTTGAACATCTCGTACTTCCTATTGTGGAAGATATTATGAAAGAAGTGGTAAGGCAATTACAGTGATTCCGTGTATAGAAGAGTTTGCTATTATGGGAACAGAGATTCCCTGGGGATGGATTTCAGTTGTGTTTTCGCAATGGATATGGGGACTTACTTTTAGTGTAGATACCATTATGTATTAAAGGTTGAATGTATTGTTTAATTCTGTTACCAAAACTGCAGTTAATTAAGTGTTGATAAGGTCAATTATAGCTCCTAATAAATACAAGGAAGTGGTGTTAGTGGGGTCTAAGAATTGTTCTTAGCCCCAAAACCAAATGGGGGAGCTGAAGGGTATGCATGGAGAGGCATGCTGTGGCTCACCACCCTAGCAACAGCCTGGGGGAGGCTAAGGGGAGGGGGATGAGCTCGGCATGTGGACTGGAGAGGTGCAGGCATGTGACAAAGCCATATGGAAAGGTTGAATCTGATTGGTTAAGAAGTTTGTGTTATGTAACCTGTAACCATGTGCTATAAAACAGCAAGGGGAGGGGCTCCTTGCTCGAGGGGCTCTGGCTGATTTTAGTACCAGGGGCTCTCCCTTTGTGCACATTGAATAAAGTATTGAATTGAATTGAATCGAATTGAATTGAATTGAAGACCCTTGATTCTGCCCAGCACCTGAGTCTCTGGGAACCACAAAATCCCAACAGGCCCCTACCAAAGAAGATGTGGGATGCCGTATGTCAGGAACTTAAAACAATGCTTGAGATGGGCATGATCGAAGAATCGTGGAGCGAGTGGAGGAGCCCTATTGTCCTAGTGCTGAAACTGGACAGAGCCATCAGGTTCTGCATTATTTTTGGAAAGTCAATACGATATCCCATTTCGATGCTTACCCAATTCCCCGGGGCGATGAATTGTTGGAACGGCTGGGGGAGTCAAGTACCTATCCACCATTGACTTAACCAAAGGGTACTGGCAAATACCCCTCACGCCTAATTCAAGGGCAAAGACAGCCTTCCCTACACCTTTCAGGCTCTACCAGTTCATTACTATGCCATTTGGGCTACATGGGGCAGCTGCCATCTTCCAGAGGCTGATGAATAAACTGCTACAGCCACACAACCAGTTTGCAGCTGCCTGTATAAATGACATTGTCATCTACAGCAATGACTGGGAGGAACACCTACACCACCTCAGAGCAGTCGTGTAGACTCTCCGGGAAGCAGGCCTCACGGCAAACCTGGAGAAGTGCTACTTCAAGGAGAAGGAGGTGACGTACCTCGGATACGTAGTGGGAGGCGGGAAGTTATGGCCAATGATTAATAAAGTCCAGGCACTGTCAGAGACACCAACCCCACAAACAAAAAGACAAATGTGCCAGTTCTTAGGCCTGGCCAGTTGTTACCGACAGGTTCATCCCAGACTTTGCAACCATCGCGATGCCACTCTCAGACCTAACAAAGAATTCTCAGCCCCAACAAGTCAAGTGGATGCCACAATGTAAGAGGGCCTTCCAGAACCTAAAAAGGTGGTTGACACAGGAACCAGTCCTAGTACACCCCAATTTTGGGAAGGAGTTTATACTCCAGACAGATGCTTCCGGAGCGGGGCTCTGAGCTGTCTTATCCCAAAAAGTAGATGCGGGGGGGGGGGGGGGGGGGGGGGGGGGGGGGCACACATCTGGTCCTGTTCCTGAGTCCGAAACTGTTCCCTAGAGAAACGAAATATTCTATAATTGAGAAGGAGGCCGTAGCGGTAAAATGGGCTATTGACGCCTTGAGGTATTACCTGACAGGAACGACCTTCCAGTTGGTGGCAGACCATGCACCCCTCCAATGGCTCAACAGCATGAAAGACACCAATTCCCGGATCATGCATTGGTACCTCTCCCTGCAACCCTATGACTTCTGCGTATCCCATCGACTGGGTAAGGCCCATGCTAACACAGATTACATTTCTAAGCAGGGGGAAGAAGAAAGGGAGGGAAAACGCCATCCGGCTGCCCTCTTAAGGGGGAGGGTATGTAACAGGGAGAGCATACCCTGCACTGCAGTGGGGGGGCTAAGACTCTGTGGGAGGAGGAAGTCCTGCCCTGTGTACCCAGACTGGGCATGCTCCAAGTGCTGGAGCAGTATAAAAGGCAGCAGAGCAGCTCAGTCTGGGCTGGCCAGCGAAGGAGAAGGATCTCCCGCCGGAGCTCCTGAACTGCTGCAGCCAGTCACCTGGACGGTGGGAACTGGAGACCTGGGAGACAGCCGCAACACAACCGCCGTGGAATTCCAGGGAGAAGCGGCTGTTGGAGAGCTGGAAGATCCAGCTACCACATGGGACAGTGATACAACTAAAGCGGTAGGAAGTGACCCAGGGTATGTCTACACTAGAAAGTTAGTTCGAACTAACGGACGTTAGTTCGAACTAACTTTCCTATGCGCTACACTAGCGCTCCGCTAGTTCGAATTTGAATCGAACTAGCGGAGCGCTTAGTTCGAACTAGGTAAACCTCATTTTACGAGGACTAACGCCTAGTTCGAACTAGCTAGTTCGAACTAAGGGCTGTGTAGCCCTTTAGTTCGAACTAGTGGGAGGCTAGCCCTCCCCAGGTTTCCCTGGTGGCCACTCTGGCCAACACCAGGGAAACTCTATGCCCCCCTCCCGGCCCCGGACCCCTTAAAGGGGCACGGGCTGGCTACGGTGCCCGTGCCAGGTGCAAGCCTGCCAGCACCCAGCTAGCAGACCCTGCACCTGGCACGGCACAGAGCCACCCACCCGATGCCCCCCAGCCCACCCCCTCTTGCCGGGACCAGGCTGGCGGCTCCCGGGAGCTTGCCCTGGACCGCAAGAGGCGGGCACCTTCCTGGGCTAGTGCGGACATCGTGGACCTCGTCCACGATCTCCGCACTAGGCACAGGAAAGTGGCCGGCTAGGGCAGGAGAGCTGCCAGCCTGGCCACCCAGGACCAGGTGTGCATGAAAATCCAGGGGGTCCACTGAGACCCCCGACACTGAGCCCTGAGCTTACAATGGCCGTCCTGGGTCAGACCAAAGGTCCATCTAGCCCAGTAGCCTGTCTGCCGACAGCGGCCAACCCTAGGGACCCTGGAGGGGATGGACCGAAGACAATGACCAAGCCATTTGTCTCGTGCCATCCCTCTCCAGCCTTCCACAAACTTTGGGCAGGGACACCACTCCTACCCTCTGGCTAATAGGACTCCATGGACCCAACCTCCATCACTTGATCTCACTTCCCTTTCAACTCTGTTCTAGTTGTAGCCTTCACAGCCTCCTGCAGCAAGGAGTTCCACAGGTTAACTATTTGCTTTGTCGTCAACAACAACAACTTTCTCTTACTAGTTTCAAGCCTGCTACCCATTCCTTTCCTTTGGTGTCCTCTAGTCCTTCTTTATGGGAACTCATGAAGAACTTTTCTGAATGCACCCTCTCCACCCAACCCCTGCTTTTAGAGACCTCTATCCTGTCCCCCCTCCGTCTCCTCTTTTCTAAGCTGAACAGTCCCAGTCTCTGTAGCCTCTCTTCATCTGGGACCTGTTCCCAACCCCTGATCATGTTAGTTGCCCTCCCCTCTCCCAGCCTTTCTCTTCCCCTCTCCCACCTCCTTTTCCCAGTCTCCCCCAGTTTTTTTCAATAAAGACAGAGTCAATGTTGGAAGAAACGTTATCTTTATTTTGTACATCAATAAGAAGGGGGGCTAGGGAAGGGCAAGTGGAAGGAGGTGAGGGAGGAATGGGGTACGAGCCCCCGATGGGGAGGACTGGGCTGGCTCTGCGGGCTTCTGGGGGTGGAAGCTCTCCTGCAGCCCCCCAATTACTCCCTCTCCCCAGATGGCAGCCTGCGGCAAGTGCAGCCGGGCTGATGGCCGAGTGGTGTGATGTGCCCAGTGTGGGCACTCAGGGCACTCCAAGCCAGAACTTCTTTGCAAGCGGGGCACCCCTTAGAACTGTGTGTCCGGGGTGGGGGTCGGGACCCTTTAAGCGCAGCCCTCAGCTAGCCTGAGACAGTATCTCCATGCTCTAAGTCCTCCTTTTATGCCCTGCCGGCACTGCTTCCGGCCATCATTAAGCCCTGTTCAGAGTCCACTCAATGTGGACTTACTAGTTCGAACTAGCAAAACGCTAGTTCGAACTAGTTTTTAGTTCTAGATGCGTTAGTTCGAACTAGCTTAGTTCGAATTAACTAATTCGAACTAAGTTAGTTCGAACTAGCGCTGTAGTGTAGACGTACCCCCAGGGAGGGTGCAGGAGTGACCTCTTCCACCCAGGTATCCTCGGCATGTTTCATCTGGATTCCCTGCCGAGGGAGTGGCAGACCGTGCTGCTGCTCACAGGGCCCTGGGTTGGGACCCAGTGGAGCAGGGTGGGCCCGCCTCCTACCAGGGTGCTAGCCCCGAACCGCACTGACCTTGGCTATTAAGCCAAACTGCCCTGGACTGAGGGCTATTTAGTGACTCAGGACAGCAAGCCATACTACCCTGAAGTAAGGGACATTCACGGACTCTGGCTAGTGAGCCATGCTGCCCTGGACGGGTGGACATTTACTGATTCTGGCTAGTAAGCCATACTACCCTGAAGTAAGGGCTATTAGGCCATGCTACTCGGTGAGCAGAGCCGCTTGTGGACTTGGGGTTACCCAGAAACTAGGGAAGTTTTGCGGATTATAGAGACGGCTAACTGCCCTGTGGCCAAGGAGGCGGCGTCCGCACCCTGGGTTGTGATCACCCCAGTGACGGGGAGTGCGTGCATGGCCACATATGTGAATTTGTAGACGACAATCCACAACACTGGGATATGCTCCTACTGGCTTTGCTCTTCACTATAAGAGAAGTGCCCTAAGCCTCGAGGGTGTTTTCTCCTTTGAGCTCCTTTACAGGAGACAACCCCAGGGGATCCTTGACTTATTAAAGGAGAAATGGGAGGCCCAGGAGACTCAGGTACTAAGAACCACCCAATATGCATTATGACTCTGAGAACGACTTCAGACCCTAGGTGTCTTTGCACGGGAGAACTTAATACAAGCTCAAGAAAAGCAATATAATCCGGGGCGGGGGCTAGAGTCCGTAGCTTTGAACCAGGGGACTGGGTCTTGCTACCGTTACCCTCAACCGAGTCAAAACTTCTAATTAAATGGCAGGGTCCCTTTGAGACGGCATGTCACGTGGGACCTATGGACTATGAAGTTAGGCTGCCAGGTCACAGGAAGGAGGTTCGCACATACCATATAAACCTCTTGAAAGCCTAGAAGACACAAGAATCCATGTTTATTGCCCTTGCACCTCCCGAATCTGAACTAGGACCTTTGGAGGGCGAACCCATCGATCCAAAATGGGCAGAGTTAGGGGAAGGCCTCAGCCCCCTACAACAGAACCAGATATATCACTTAAGGACCTTCCAAGATGTCTCATCTACACACCCAGGATGGACAGGCCTTGTGGTCCACTACGACCCCTAGATCCCTTTCTGCGGTAATCCTTCCTAGACAGTCACTTCCCATTCTGTATGTGTGAAACTGATAGTTCCTTCCTAAGTGGAAGTAGTTCCTTCATCCTATTTACCTCAGACCATTTCTCCAGTTTGTCCAGATCATTTTGCATTATGACCCTATCCTCCAAAGTAGTCGCAACCCCTCCCAGCTTGGTATCATCTGCAAACTTAATAAGCGTACTTTCTATGCCAATATCTAAATCATTGAAGATACTGAACAGAACCGGTCCCAAAACAGACCCCTGCGGAACCCCACTTGTTATGCCTTTCCAGCATGACTGTGAACCATTAATAGCTACTCTCTGGCTACGTCTACACTACATGCTTCTTGCACAAGAAGCCTTTTGTGCAAAAACTTCTTGCACAAGAGCACGTCCACACCTCAAAGGACATCGCAAAAGCCATGTGCTTTTGCGCAAGAGAACGTCCACACTGCGTGGATGCTCTTGTGCAAGAAAGCTCTGATGGCCATTCTGTGAATGGCCATCAGAGTACCTGTGCTTTTCCCCATAGGGGTTTCTTGCGCAAGAAACTCCTCTGGAACATCCACACTTGCCTTTTTGCACAAGAACTCTTGCGCCAAAGGGAGTTATGCCTCGTAAAACAAGGTTTACTTAAGTCAGAAAAAGCCCTCTGTTGTGCCGTTTTACTCTTGATTTCCTTGCACAAAAGTGCATTGGAGGTGTGAACGCTCGACGGGTTTTTGCGCAAAAACCTTGCAATGTAGACGTAGCCAATTATGCACCCACCTTATAATAGCCCCATCTAAGTTGTATTTGCCTAGTTTATTAATAAGTAGGTCATGTAAAACCACCTTACTAAACCCTAGGTATACCACGTCCACTGCTTCTCCCTTATCCACAAAACTTGTTATCCTATCAAAGAAAGCTATCAGATTGGTTTGACATGGTTTGTTCTTGACAAATCCATGCTGGCTGTTCCCTATCACCTTATTTTCTTCCAGTTATTTGCAGATGAATTCTTTAAGTACCTGTTACATTACCTTTCCTGGCACAGAAGTTAAACTGACTGGTCTGGGTTGTTCTTATTTCCCTTTTTATAGATGGGCACTAGATTTGCCCTTTTCCAGTCTTCTGGAATCTCTCCTGTCTTCCATGACTTTTCAAAGATAACTAAAGGCTCAGATTAGGGATGTAATAGTGTAGTTGATTAACTGATAAGCAAAAGCGTATAGGTTAATGCTACAGACTACACACATTTCCCCCCCCCCCCCCCCCCCCCCCCCCCCCCCCCCCCAGCCCCAGTAAATTTTTTTAGCAGGCTGGGCCAGGAACCTGGCTCAGTCCTGGCTTATGACAGGTTTGGGACCTACCCCTGCTGCAGCTCTGTATTTAAAGTGTATTAGGGGCTAGGCTGGCAGGCAGCCCGGATTAGTTCCCCTCGCAGACCAGCTCCCATCTGGCACCCCACGCTGCTGCCTCTGATACTGAGGCAGCAGCACGCAGTGGCAGGGGGTTCCTTGGGTGCTCCATTGGCTGCCAGCCCTGCCTCTGGGTACTATAGAATAGTCGACTAACAGATAAGAATTCATGAGTTTACTTAAATATTGGTTAATTGAATAGTCAACATCCCTAGCTCAGATACCTCCTCTATCACCTCCTTGAGTATTCTAGGATGCATTTCATCAGGCCCTGGTGACTTGCAGACATCTAACTTTTCTAAGGGTATGTCTACACTACAAAGTTAATTCGAACTAACAGCCATCAGTTCAAATTAACTTTAATAGGCGCTACACAGGCAAACCGCTAGTTCGAACTTAATTCGAACTAGCGCAGCGCTTAATACGAACTAGGTAAACCTCATTCCACGAGGACTAACGCCTAGTTCGAATTAAGTAGTTCGAATTAAGGGCTGTGTAGCTACTTAATTCAAACTAGTTGGAGGCTAGCCCTCCCCAGCTTTCCCTGGTGGCCACTCTGGGCACCACCAGGGAAACTCGTCTGCCCCCCTCCCAGCCCTGGAGCCCTTAAAGGGCCACGATGTGCCCACGGTGCCTGTGCCAGTTGCAAGCCAGCCAGCATCCAGCCAGCAGACCCTGCACCTGGCACAGGATGAGCCAGCCACCTGCTGCCACCCAGCCCTCCATCTCTTCCCAGGACCAGGCTCGCAGCTCCCAGGAGCCTGCCCGGGGCCAAAAAAGACGGGCGCGCGCCTAGTCTAGTGCGGAGATCATGGACCTCATCAAGGTTTGGGGGGAGGCCTCCAATGTCCATGATCTCCTCACTAGGCACAGGAATGCAGCCGTCTACAGCCGCATGGCAGCCAGCCTGGCCACCAGAGGCCACATGCGGACCCAGGAGCAGGTCCGCTACAAAATTAAGGACCTGTGGCAGGCCTACTCCAGGGCCTCCCAACCACGGGCCGACCCAGAGGCCTACCCCCACGTTGAGGCCCTAGACCAAATCCTGGGGGCTCACGCAGTCCATGCCCCCCGGGTGGTGGTCGACCCCGGGGCAGAAACGGAGGAAGAGGAGGACGCCGAGAGCCAGGAGCCGTAGGAGGCCTGCCCAGGACCCAGGACCCCCGAGTCATCCCACAGAGCACATCTGCTGTGTCGTCTGAGGCCGGGGAGGGCTCCACGTGTAAGTGCCATCATGCTCCCCTTATGTGTATGGGGGGCGTAGGGGGAGAGGGAGCCCAGGGATCGTGCACCTGGGCCTTGCCCACCATGGAGCAGCAGCTGGGTGTCAGGCAGGGGCCCGGGTCCGTTCCCCACACGCTAACCTCGCCTTGCAGAGGGGGGCTGGGTTTCACCCACTGTGGCCCCAGGGAGAACTGACCACTGCTCTTGTTTCACCACAGCACCTGGGCCTGCAGGGTGCACCCGTAACCAGGAGTACCACCACTGGTGGCACCTGCGGCTACTGGAGCAGCAGCTCCGGACCCAGGAGCACTGGGTCTGCGAGGACCTGCGGCTGTGGCAGTGGAGCTGGGAGGGGCTGGAGGATCAGGGCCGTGCCCTCCGATATCATCTCCAGACCCTGGGGTACAGGTTCCTGCCTCCTCCTCCTTCCATCCCCTGTGGCCGCCCTAGCTCTTGCTCCTCCTCCCACCCTTGCTCCCCCTCCCGCATCCTCCAGCCCCCCCGTCCCTCCTGCCCCCCCTCCACACCCACTCCCCCCCCCCCCCCCGCAACGCACCTGCAGTGCTGTGAGAAGGGAGAGACAGCAAAACCCCTAATCCTGAGCTTTCCCTTCCAGCTCCCTCCTCCCAGGTTTCCCCCTCCGCTCTCCTACCTTCATTCCTCCCTCCCCCGCCCCCCCCCCCACCCAGTTACATTAAAGAAAAGAGATTTTTGTTGTCAAAACAGGTGTCTTAATTTGACATGGGGAAGGGGGCTTAGGGAGGGGAAAGGGGAAGGAAGTGAGGGCAGAAAAACGCCCTAGTGGGTCATGCAGGGAGAGTTCAGTCCTCCTCCACCAGGAAGCTCTCCCACAGGGCTTCCTGGATCTGGACGGCCCCGCGCTGGGCCTCCCCGATAGCGGTGGTGCGGCGCTGCGTGTACTGGCCGGCCAAGTGTTCCGCCTCAGCCATCCAGGCTGGCAGGAAATTCTCCCCCTTCCGCTCACACAAATTGTGCAGCACACAACATGCTGCCACCACGGGAGGGATATTGTGCTTGGCGAGGTCGAGGTGGGTGAGGAGGCATCGGAATGGGGCTTTCAGGCATCCAAAGGCCCCCCTCCACCACGATGAGGGCCCTGCTGAGCCTGGCATTGAAGACCTGCCGGGAGGGGTTGAGGTGTCCCGTGTAGGGCTTCATTAGCCAGGGCTGCAAGGAGTCCTGTGGCACCTTATAGACTAACTGAAGTGTAGGAGCATAAGCTTTCGTGGGCAAAGACCCACTTTGTCAGATGCATGTAGTGGAAATTTCCAGAGGCAGGTATAAATATGCAGGCCAGAATCAGGCTGGAGATGACGAGGTGGATCCAATCAAGGAGGATGAGGCCCACTTCTAGTAGCTGATCTGGAGGTGTGAATTCCAAGAGAGGAGAAGCTGCTTTTGTAGTTAGCGAGCCATTCACAGTCTTTGTTTAATCCTGAGTTGATAGTGTCAAACTTGAAGATGAACTGGAGCTCAGCAGTTTCTCTTTGAAGTCTGGTCCTGAAGTTTTTTTGCTGCAGGATGGCTACCTTGAGATCTGCAATTGCGTGTCCAGGGAGATTGAAGTGTTCCCCTACCGGTTTTTGTATGTTGCCGTTCCTAATATCTGATTTGTGTCCATTGATTCTTTTACGTAGGGACTGTCCAGTTTGGCCGATGTATATAGCATGAGATGGAGGGCTTCCGAGAACTCGGCCAGAGTGAGAGGCAGCTCCAGCCGGTCTCGGTCGCCTGCGCTGACCGTCGGGAGCTCAGTCCAGAGCGCCTTGCAGGCGTCGGCTTCGGTCGGATCCGGGGAGAACAAACTGGCGTAGAAGGCCCTGGCCCTTCCACACATCTCCGCCGGATTCGTGAGGGCGGTGCCGTCCTCCGCCAAAAGGCAGGTGACGTGCTTTTTAGCCCCCCTCCTTTTCTCCAGGGCATAGAAGAAGCGGGAGCCGCGATCCAGCTCCCGAAGGAGATGGATGCGGGATTGAACGAAGGCGCCCCGGACCCTGTGATCTTCCAGGGCCCGGAGCTCCTCCCGCTTCTCCCGGTACGCCTCGCGGAGGGGTGGATCCTCGGGGGCGGACGCCAGGCGCCCCTCAAGCTTCAAGGCCTCCTGTTCCAGCTGCTCTATCGCCGCATCGCTCCGCCGACTGGCGCCCCAAGAATAGTCGCGGCAGAAGAGCCGGGCGCACCTTCCCCATGTCCCACCATCGCCGCGCCGAGGGAAAGGCGGGCCGCTGCCCCCGCCAGGTCTGCCACAACTCCCGGAAGGACGCCACGAAGCCCACGTCCTCCAGCAAGCTATTACTGAAATGCCAATAGGCCGGCCCCGGCGTCTCCGAACTCAGAGGGGCTTTCACGGCCACCAAATGGTGGTCCGTGAACGGGGCCGGCTGAATGCTGGAGGAGTGGGCTCGTGCCGGATGGAAACGGGAGAGGTAAATGCGATCCAACTGGGAGTGGCTCGACCGATCGTCCTCCACCCGGACGTAGGTGAAGGTGGTACTTTCGTCCGGGTGGTGGTCTCGCCAGACGTCCACCAGGGAGTGATGGTCCACGATCTCCCTGAGGATGCCTGCTGCGGCCTGGCAGTTTGCGCGTCCTACACGGTCCCGGTCATCGAGGGTGGTGTTAAAGTCCCCGCCCAGGACCAGGCACTCGCAAGGATCCAGAGTGCCGAGGAAGGTGGCCGCCTGCCGATAAAAGGTGACCTGGTCTGGGCCCGCGTTCGGGGCATAGACGTTGACCAGGTTCAACGTCAGCCCCTCTATGCGGGCCCGGACGTGCAGCAGGTGGCCCGGGACAACCTCGGCGGTCCCCAGCACCTCGGGCCGTAGGGCAGGGGAGAACAGGGTGACCACCCCGGCTGAGCGAGCGCTGAGGTGGCTAAAGTGCACCCCGTCCCCCCACTCTAGCTGCCAGCCAGCCTCGACGGCTGGAGTCGTGTGGGTCTCCTGCAGGAAAACCACCGAGTACCCCCCCTCCCGAAGGAAGGAGAGCACCCGGCTCCTGCGGAGACCCGCCCTACAGCCCCGGGCATTCAACGTCGCAATGGTGGTGTAATTGATGATGAGGGCTGGGGTGGATCCTCACAGGCAGGGTGATCGTCGGCCTCCCGCAGGCCCCACAACAGGCCGCTCCCTGACCCGAAGGCGAGGGCGACGATCACCCTGCCCGTGAGGATCCACCCCAGCCCTCATCATCAATTACACCACCATTGCGAGGGGGGGAAGGGGGGGCGGGCTCACGGCCAGACGGTAGGGTAGGGGAGGGAAGAGGGGGGGCGGTGACAGTAGGAGAGGGACCAGGGGCAGGGGAAGACTCGGGACTAGAAATGGGTTCGTAAAGGGTAGGGTCAGGGCCAAGGGCATGTGCAGGAGTGAGGGGGGGTTCGGGACAGGAAAGGGAACCAGAAATTGGGGCGGGGCCTAGGGGAGGATCCTCCGGATTTGTGCCACCGGGCTGCGGCTCCTCCCGAATGGGAACCAGGGGGACAGGAGCAGGGAGGGGGCCCGCGCTGATGCCGGGCGCAGATGGAGAGGCAGGAATTGTCACCACGGCGTTGGCCTGAATGGTGTTCTCTGCTGGGCCCCTGCCGGGAAGGGAAGATGACCGCCCCGCCTCACTCGCCGGAGAGGGGGCGCCCCTGAGCTCAAGACCCAGCTGCTTGGTGCCGGCCGTTGCTCCGGAGGGCTCAGCGGCTACGGTGCCCGAGTCGGCCAGGCCAATAGGTAACGGTAGGGGCACCCCGAGTGTAAGGACGGGGTCGGCCACCTGGGCCAGAGGGTCAGGATTAGGGCTAGGGTTAGGGAGAGTAGGGGGTGGCGCCACGGAGTCGCCGCCCAGACCGAGGCCCGCTGGCAGAGGGTCGTCCTCCCCCTGGGTGAGCGGGGTCAGATCCAGGGCCTCGATCTCCTCAAAGATGGAGCTGAGTTCCATCCCCTCGGCCCCGGAACCTTCCCCGCCGGCCGCCGAGGCCACACTTACCTTGGCGGTAGCGGTGGGGAGTGCAGTCAAAACCAGTGCCGAGGGAGCTCCACCCGAGGCCTCCTCGCAGATAGGCTCCGCAGGGGGGACATAGTCATCCCCACTCGCTGCCACGGCTTCCTCGGCCGGCGTCTCCCGCTGACGCTCGCCGGGGGTGTTCTCGGCAGCGCTGGCCCCCCTCGGGATCTTCCGGAGGGGGCCTTCCCGCCCTCCTCATCGGAAGGGGGAGATTGAGTCCGCGACCGGCGGGCTTTGCGTTTTCCCCCGACGAGCGTCCAGCCCTCCGAGGTGGAGGTGGAAGGCTGGTCAGCAGGGGCAAGGCCAGGGGGCGCAGTTGGTTCTCGCGGGGGGCGTTGAGGCAAGGGAGGGAGAGAGGAGGGTAAGGAAAGCTCCACCTCGGAGGAGCCCTCTCCTTCGCCCGGCAACGGCCGCGCCACCCTCTCCTCCTCGGGCCCCGCAAAGACAGATGGAATGGAGGCGGGACCTGCCTGCTCGCTCGGGAGGGGCAGCCGCGGAGGCCAGACTACCGGGGGGCCGGCGGTGGTAGGGCCGGCGCCCTCCCAGGCCCCGGGGGGCCCGGACGCCTCCCCCGACCGGGCCAAGGGGCAGTCCCTCCGAACGTGCCCCATCGCCAGGCAGAGGAAGCACTGGGCCTCACCCGTTGAATAATGGACCCGGTAGAGGGCCCCCTGGTAGGGCACCATAAAGGACCCCTCTAGCACCACCCCACCACGCCCCGCCGGCGGCATTTGCAGTTGCACCTGCCGGCGGAACGATAGCACATGGCGGAGGGCGGGGTCCTTACAGCCCAACAGCAGAGGGCTGATGATGGAAATGGGCTTCCCCAGGCTGGAGAGGGAAGGCAACAAGGCGGCATTGGGGAGGAAGGGCGGGACGGAGGTGAGGACCACTCGTAGGCCCAGGTCCTCCAATGGCTCTAGGGGCACGTGCACGCCCCCCACCGCCAGGTCCCTCTCCACCGCCTCCTGGGCGGCGGCCTCCGAGGCAAGGAAGAATACGAGCTTCCTGTACATTTTGGAGGCTGCCACCACGGCTGAGGCCCCCACCACCCTCGCCAACGCCCGCACGTAGGTTTCCACGTGGGGCAAGGCAGCGACCAGGAGGCAGCGGACGCCGTGCCTCCTGGTCATGGTGGGAAAGGGGCCCCGGCCACCAGGGATGGAGCTAGAGGCAGCAGTCGGGGCAGATGACACGGGGCAGATGACACTAAGCTAATTCAAACTAACGGATCCAGACTAAAAAACTAGTTGGAATTAGCGTTTTGCTAATTCGAACTAGCATGTCCACATTAAGTGGACCCTGAACCGGGGTTAAGGATGGCTGGAAGCAGTGCCGGCAGGACATCAGAGGAGGACTTAGAGCATGGAGCTGCTGCCTCAGGCTAGCCCAGGGCTGTGCTTAAAGGGACCTGACCCCCACCCCGGACTGACAGTTCTCAGGGGTGCCCCGCTTGCAAAGCAGTCCTGGCTTGGAGTGCCCTGAGTGCCCACACTGGGCACATCACAGCACTCGGCCATCAGACCGGCTGCACTTGCCGCAGGCTGCCATCTGGGGAGAGGGGGCAACTGGGGGGCTGCAGGAGAGCTTCCACACCCAGAAGCCCGCAGAGCCAGCCCAGTCCTCCCCATCGGGGGCTTGTACCCCATTCCTCCCTCACCTCCTTCCACTTACCCTTCCCTAGCCCCCCTTCCTGATGTACAAAATAAAGAAAACATGTGGTCAAAAATAGAATCTCTCTTTATTGAACAAAACTGGGGGGGACTGGGAAAAGGAGGTGAGAGAGGGGAAGAGAGAGGGTGGGAGAGGGGAGGGCAACTAAAATGATCAGAGGTTTGGAACAGGTCCCATATGAAGAGAGGCTAAAGAGACTGGGACTTTTCAGTTTAGAAAAGAGGAGACTGAGGGGGGATATGATAAAGGTCTATAAAAGCATGAGTGGGGTGGAGAGGGTGCATACAGAAAAGTTCTCCATTAGTTCCCATAATAGAAGGACTAGAGGACACCAAAGGAAAGGAATGGGTAGCAGGCTTCAAACTAGTAACAGAAAGTTGTTCTTCACAAAGCAAAGAGTCAACCTGTGGAACTCCTTGCTGCAGGAGGCTGTGAAGGCTACAACTAGAACAGAGTTTAAAGAGAAGTGAGATAAAGTCATGGAGGTTGGGTCCATGGAGTGGTATTAGCCAGGGGGTAGGAGTGGTGTCCCTGCCCAAGGTTTGTGGAAGGCTGGAGAGGGATGGCACGAGACAAATGGCTTGGTCACTGTCTTCGGTCCATCCCCTCCAGGGTCCCTAGGGTTGGCCGCTGTCGGCAGACAGGCTACTGGGCTAGATGGACCTTTGGTCTGACCCAGGACGGCCATTGTAAGCTCAGGGCTCAGGGTCGGGGGTCTCAGTGGACCCCCTTGATTTTCATGCACACCTGCTCCTGGGTGGCCAGGCTGGCAGCTCTCCTGCCCTAGCCGGCCACTTTCCTGTGCCTAGTGCGGAGATCGTGGACGAGGTCCACGATGTCCGCACTAGACCAGGCGGGTGCCCGCCTCTTGCGGTCCTGGGCAAGCTCCCGGGAGCCGCCAGCCTGGTCCCGGGAAGAGGGGGAGGGCTGGGGGGGCATCGGGTGGCAGGCTCGAGCCGTGCCAGGTGCAGGGTCTGCTGGCTGGGTGCTGGCAGGCTTGCACCTGGCACGGGCACCGTAGCCAGCCCGTGCCCCTTTAAGGGGTCCAGGGCCGGGAGGGGGGCAATAGAGTTTCCCTGGTGTTGGCCAGAGTGGCCACCAGGGAAACCTGGGGAGGGCTAGCCTCCCACTAGTTCGAATTAAGGGGCTACACACCCCTTAATTCGAACTAGTAAGTTCCAACTAGACTTAGTCCTCGTGGAATGAGGTTTTCCTAGTTCGAACTAAGCGCTCCGCTAGTTCAAATTAACTTTGTAGTGTAGACATACCCTCAGGCAGCAGTAGCTGGTGGTGGTGGTGGTGGTGGTGAGGAGCAGTGGCTGGAGCGGCGTCCAGGGTGGCAGGCAGGCATCTGGGCAGGAAGGGCTCCGGCTGGTGCAGGTAGCAGGACCAGGAACGGGGGGAGAAGGAAGAGAGCGGCCCCTACACCTTGCTCCCTCTCCTCTTTCTCCAGAGTGGAACGGGGGGAGAGGCACCCACTACCAGAGGGAGAAAATACCCCTCCGGAAGCCATTTTGGGTGCAGTATAGCCCCACCCAGTCACCTGACCGGAAGGCAAGGGGTGGGGCTAGGACTATAAAAAGCCTGGCTGAGCGCTCAATCAGGACCCAGCCTCTGAGGAAGGCAGGGTCTCTGCTAAGGCCAGCCAAAACTTCCCCGCCAGGTTTGCTGAGGCCTGGCCAGCAGAGTTATTCTCTGTCCCAGAGGAGCCCAGAGCTCTGCTGGTGCCTGGTGAGTCTGAGGGCTTGCCGGAGCCAGTGGATACCCAGGGACCCTGAGGTTGTGCCAGAGCCAGAGAACTTACCAACTGACGGGGACCCTGAGGGCTTGTTGGAGCTGGTGGACAGGCTGGGACCCTGATGGCTGCCTGAACCTTGGGGCCTGGTGAACCTGCTGGACACTGCAAGGTTCCAACCCACCAAAGTCTGGATCGGGCCGCCCGGACCCTGCTGGGGTGACACCGCCCTTGACTCCCTGAGGGTATGTCTACACTACCCTCCTAGTTTGAACTCGAACTAGGGTGGTAATGTATGCATACCGCACTTGCAAATGAAGCCTGGGATTTGAATTTCCCGGGCTTCATTTGCATAAGCCGGGCGCCGCCATTTTTAAATCCCCGCTGGTTCGAACCCCGTGCAGCGCGGCTACACGGGGCTCGAACTAGGTAGTTCAGAATAGGAATCCTAGTCCGAACTAGTGGGGTAGTGTAGACATACCCTGACTGACCTGCCAGAGGTTCAGGTACTTGCGAAGGGGGAAGATGAGGAGAGGCCCAGGGGGTAGCATGGGCTGAGAGCAGCCCTAAGCCAGCAAGTTATGGGCTGGAGCCCCTGCTGAGCCAGTAGCAGCTGCACTGCTGCATCCTGGGCCGGGGCGCAGTGGAGTGGGTGGGCGGGCCAGCGCCCTGCCACCCACCGACCGGGTGGCAGTCTCCCCCTTGCCACTGCTGCAGGTGTGCTACCTGGCCAGCTCCTGAACAAGGAGCTTCCTCAAACCAGAGTGTTTGCAGCCTGCCCTGCTCAAGGGCCTGGGCTTGCACACTGTGTTTTATCACCCCACCCTGCCTGAGGGCCGGGCCCTATTTGCGGCCATGCCTTGCACCAGGGCCTGGCCGTCATTTGCCACCCCGCCCTGAGCTAGGGCCGGGCTGCCCTTTTGATTAGCGGCCCCACCCTGCACCAGGGCCCAGGCTCAGCTTATTGTGTTTTGTCGCCCCGCCCTGCTCGAGGGCCTGGGTTTACATACTGTGCTTTGGAACCCGGCTGGTATCCAGGCCGGACCTTTTAAAGGGGCAGGACTAGGACTGTTGCCCTGCACAGATCTGTGAGCCGAGAGACTTGAGTCTACATTAGACTTCTTCCCCCGTGGCCCGGACCTGAAGCAAGGCCGGTTATAGACTCACTGACTTGGACTATTTTAAGGCACGATAGGGTAGTGGGGCGGACTGGCCGCCCACTACGCCAGAGGTGGAGGAACCCCCTCCCAAAGGCTGACTGACCTACAACCAGCCCCCGGAAGGGGGGAAGCATAGAGGCTGTTGTGGGCACTGCCAAAGGGCAGTGTCCTGAAAAGGATCCCGCCACCTGCCGTCCGAGCTAATCCCCAGGACCGACGGCTGGTGGCGCTGTGTGTACCCTGTTACAACCCCTTGCGGTTGATATACTGGGAGGCCTGGTGTTCCAAGGCACGGATGTGCGTCCCATCGATGGCCCCCCTGCAGTTGCGGAAGCCGAGGGTGCTGAACCCCTGGATGACCGCATCCGGGTTGGTGAGGCGGACCACCCTGCGGAGCAGCACCCTGTTGATGGCCTTGACCACCTGCAGAGAGACACACAAAACCGCGAATCACTGGGGTGCCCGGGTGGCTGGGAATGTTTGTTCCCTGGCACTGCCCTGCGCCCCACTCCTGGAAGCAACCCTCGCTGTGATCCTGGCTGTTGTAGGCGGCGTGTAGTACAGCCGGAACAGACCGAACCCTCCCGTGTGGGGCACTTTCGCCGCGTCCTCTCCCATGCCCTGTTTTCCCTGGGGCGGCCCATCCCCTCCTTGCAGCCCCCCCAACCCAGTGGCCAGTGAGTGCTGTACCTGCATGAGCACCGCTCCGACGGTGGATTTCCCCACGCTGAACTAGTTCCCGACGGATCGGTAGCTGTCTGGCGTGGAGAGCTTCCACAGGGTGATGGCCACCCGCTTCTGGAGGGGGATGGCGGGCCTCATGCGAGTGTCCCGTCGCCGCAGAGCAGGGGCGAGCCACTCGCAGAGCTCCAGGAAGGTGTCCTTCATCCTGAAGTTCTGGGTCCACTGTTGGTCTCCCGAGCACTCCAGGATGATGCGGTCCCACCAGTCGGTGCTGGTGTCCAGACGCCAGATGCGGCGGGGAACGCCGGCGTCCGGGCGCTGCTGTGGCTCCTCCACGGCCTCCAGGGAGGCCGGGGGAGGGGCACGGGGCTGACGTGCACCAGATGGTGCCAGGCAGCCTCCACCCATTGCTGGCAGGCTTGCAGCAGCAAGTCCAAAAACTGGAGCAGAATGCCCAGGGCGAGCTCTGGCTCCATGGTGCCAACTGCGGCAGCGTCCCCAATGGGAAGCACAGACAGGCGGAGAGGAAAACGCTTTGCTGTCTCTCGGCGAGGTTGGCAAGCAAGCGGAAAAGCTGAGAACCGGCTGTCCAGGGGGGTCCCTTTAAGCTCGAGCCTCAGACAGCAGCCACACAAAGCAACTACTGACCTGATGCCCTGCCAGAACCGGTTTCAGCTGCCCTTAAATGCGCCCCTGCGTCCAATCAGTGTGGACGCGCTATTTTGAATTAGTTTTTGAGTCTAGATGCATTATTTCAAATTGGCTTATTTCGCATTAGTGCTGTAGTGTAGACATACCCTAAGTGATTTTTAACTTGTTTTTTTAATTTTATCTTCTAAACCCGTGGTCCCCAACCCGGTGCCCGCGGGCGCCATGGCGCCCGCCGGGCTCTTTACATGCGCCCGCGGAGCAATCTGGGCTGGCAGGTGCCAGCCCCGGGTGCATGGCCGGTCCCGGCCCCGGGGCGCCGTGCGTGCCCTTGCCGGCTCTGGCTCCGGCCTTGGCCCCGCCCCCGGGGGCACCGCGCGTGCCCTTGCCGGCTCCGGCGCCGGCCTTGGCTCCGCCCCCGGGGGCACTGCGCGTGCCCTGGCCCCGGCCCTGGCCCCGCGGCGCTTACGGAGAGGGCACCCCGGGTGCGCGGCGCTTGCCGGGGGGCGCCGGCCTCGGGCGCGCGGCTATGGGGGGGGGCCGGCCCCGGCCCCGGGCACGTGGCTATGGGGGGGGCCCCGCCCCCGGGCATGCGGCTGGGGGGGGGCCGCCCCCGGGCGGGCAAGTGTCCCCGCCCCCTGGCGCCCGGCGGGCGAACGGCCATGCCCCCTGGCGCCCGCCAACCTGAAAAGGTTGGGGACCACTGTTCTAAACCTACCCCATTTCCACTAGCATTCACTATGTTAGGCATCCCTTCATCATCAGACTGCTTGGTGAAGACAGAAACAAAGAAGTCATTAAGCACCTCTGCCATTTCCAAGTTTCCTGTTATTGTTTCTCCTGCCTCACTGAGCAGTGGGCCTACCCTGTGCTTGGTCTTCCTCTTGCTGCTTATATATGTATAGAATGTCGTCTTGGTATCCTTTATGTCTGTAGCTAGTTTGAGCTCGTTTTGTGCCTTTGCCTTTCTAATCTTGCCCCTGCATACTTGTGTGATTTGTTTATATTCATCCTTTGTAATTTGACCTAATTTCCGCTTTTTATACAACTCCTTTTCCTGAAATTCATTGTCTGTATTTTCCTGTTCTCCCTTCTACCCTTCCTTAGAATCATGAGCTCTATGATTTCATGGTCACTTTCACCCAAGCTGCCTTCTGCTTTCAAATTCTCAACCAGTTCCTCCCTGATTGTTAAAATCAAATCTGTAACCTCTTCCTCCCAGTAGCTTTCTCAACCTTCTGAAATAAAAAAAATAGTCTCCAATGCAGTCTGAGAACTTATTGGATAGTCTGTCCCCCAGCTGTGTTAGTTTCCCAACAGGTGCCTGGATAGTTAGTCCCCCCATCACCACCAAATCCTGCACTTTGGATGACTTTGTTAGTAGTTTTAAAAAAGCCTCATCCACCACTTCTGCCTGAGTAGGTGGTCTGTACTAGGCCCCTAGCATGACATCACCCTTGTTTTTACCCCTTTTAACCTAACCCAGAGACTCTCAACACTTCCATCTCCTATGTCCATCTCCACCTCACTCCAAGTGTGTTCATTTTTAATATATAAGGCAACACCTCCTCCCTTTTTTCCCGTCTATCCTTCCTGAGCAAGCTGTACCCTTCCATCCCAACATTCCAATCGTGTGTATTATCCCACCAAGTCTCTGTGATACCAACGGTGTCATAGTTGTGTTTATTTATTAGCACTTCCAGTTCTTCCTGCTTATTCCCCATACTACTTGCATTTGTATACAGGCATCTAAGATACTGATTTGATTTTTGTCTCCCAGTTCCTGCCTTGTCCCTCCTTTTTCTCTGCTATTACAGCCCATGCTCCCTCCCATTTCTGAGCCATCTCCCAAGGTCACCATGTTTTACACTTACCCGTGGGCTTTGGTCACCTGCCCCCATTTAATGAAAAATGAATGCCCTTATTCATTTGAGCTCCAATAGCTCACGTTTTTAATCCACTTTTTTTACTCAGCATGGTGTTCAAACAAAGCAATATTTTAGCCTGCAGTGCCCTCTTTTGAATTCTAGGGGTGTGTCTAGACTACTAAGTTTTGTTGACAAAAGTGGACTTTTGTCGACAAAACTATACCTGCGTCTACACTACCGCTGAGTTCTGTCGACATAACGTCGACAGAACTCAGCAGTTTTGTCGACGCTGGTAAACCTCATTTTACGAGGCATAACACCTTCTGTCGACAGAGTTCTGTCGACAGAAGGTGTTATTGCCTGTAGGGTTGCGTCTAGACTACAGGGTTTTGTCGACAAAACTGAATGTGTCTAGACGCTCTATGTCAACAGAAGTTTTGTTGACAGTATCTGTCGACAAAACTTCCGTCGACAAAACCCTGTAGTCTAGACATACCCTATGGCTGATGATCAAGTTAGTATTTTACTCCTAGTAGGGCTACGTCTAGACTGGCATGACTTTCCACAAATGCTTTTAACGGAAAAGTTTTTCCGTTAAAAGCATTTGCAGAAAAGAGCGTCTAGATTGGCACAGACGCTTTTCTGCAAAAGCACTTCTTGTGGAAAAGTGTCCATGCCAATCTAGACGCGGTTTTGCACACGAAAGCCCTGATCGCCATTTTCGTGATCGGGGCTTTTTTGCACAAAACAATACCGCATTGTCTACACTGGCCCTCTTGCGCAAAAGCATTTGCACAAGAGGGCTTTTGCCCGAACAGGAGCAGCATAGTATTTGCACAAGAACACTGATGATCTTACATTAGATTGTCAGTGTTCTTGCAGAAATTCAAGCGGCCAGCCTAGACGCAGCCCTAGAGTAGCTGTTAGAGCTTTCAGATCTTGGCTTTCCTGTCTTCTCACCCAGAGGTGACCGGGGGGGGGGGGGGGGGGGGGGGGGGGCTGGAATCCAGTGAGTGAAGCTTCTATTGCTCTAAAAACTGAGTATCTGCTAAAGACAAAAAAGTGACCTGCCTGATGAATATGAAAAATATGTTACTTGGTTAAAGAGTTTGGGCCAAACAGTGCCATTTCTTGGCGCCTTTATAGTTCAGTCTTCTATGACCCCAGGATTATGAAAGGCAGTTGATGTATATTGTCCGTGAGCATTACCTGACAGTCCTTTAGCTAACAATTTGAAAGTCATTTTAGAAAAGCAGCCTTGTCTGTTTGAAATGTCTATTTTCACTAATTCATTGTCGTTTTTATTTTAAACATGCTGCAACAAATCTTTTTTTTTTTTTTAAAGGATAGAAGGATGGTGGGTATACTAAACATTTTTGGCATATTTTTGTTCTGATATCTTTGCAAGGTCAGCATTAGGTTTTTTAAATTTTTGCCAGAATACTCTAATTTGTATTTTACATGAATTCTACTAAAACATCATACACCTTGCCTTTCCCTCTCCACCCCCCCCCCCCCCAGCTGCTAGTTGTATCCAACTGTTGTCATTATATATTTCGATTGTAAGCTTTGGGGACAGGAAGTGTCTTTTCATAATAAGTATGTGCAGTGCCTAGCAAAACTGGGCCTTGATTAGTGATAGAGATGCAGCTGTGTTAGTCTGGTGTAGCTGAAACAAAATACAGGACTATGCAGCACTTTAAAGACTAACAAGATGGTTTATTAGATGATGAGCTTTTGTGGGCCAGAACCACTTCCTCAGATCAAATAGTGGAAGAAAACTGATCTGAGCAAGTGGGTCTGGCCCACGAAAGCTCATCACCTAATAAACCATCTTGTTAGTCTTTAAAGTGCTGCATGGGCCTTGATTAGGATCTCCAGAGTCTACTTTATTACAAGTAACAAACCCTTATTCTAAAAATAAAAGCTGTGCCTATAACACAGCACTCAGTAACACCTAAACATAACGACATACTTAGTAAACAGATTTAAATGTGAAGTTCACAAAACTCTATGGGTATGTCTAAATTACAAAGATAATTCGAACTAACAGACATTAGTTCGAATTAACTTTGATAGGCGCTACACACGCGAACCGCTAGTTGGAACTTAATTCGACCTAGCGGAGCGCTTAATTCGAACTAGGTAAACCTCATTCTACGAGGACTAACGCCTAGTTTGAATTAACTAGTTCGAATTAAGGGCTGTGTAGCCACTTAATTTGAACTAGCGGGAGGCTAGCCCTTCCCAGCTTGCCCTGGTGGCCACTCTGGGCACCACCAGGGAAACTCCTATGCCCCCCTCCCAGCCCCGGAGCCCTTAAAGGGGCACGGGCTGGCTACGGTGCCCATGCCAGGTGCAAGCCTGCCAGCACCCAGCCAGCAGACCCTGCACCTGGCACGGATCAAGCCGGCCACCCGTTGCCACCCAGCCCTCTGCCTCTTCCCGGGACCAGGCTGGCGGCTCCCGGGAGCCTGCCCAGGTCCGCAAGAGGCAGGCACCCGCCTGGTCTAGTGCAGACATCGTGGACCTCATCCACAACCTCCACACTAGGCACAGGAAAGTGGCCGTCTAGGGCAGGAGAGCTGCCAGCCTGGCCACCCAGGAGCAGGTTGGCATGAAAATCAAGGTGGTCCACTGAGACCCCCAACCCTGAGCCCTGAGCTTACAATGGCCGTACTGGGTCAGACCAAAGGTCCATCTAGCTCAGTAGCCTGTCTGCCGACAGCAGCCAACACTAGGTACCCTGGAGGGGATGGACCGAAGACAATGACCAAGCCACTTGTCTTGTGCCATCCATCTCCAGCCTTCCACAAACAGAGGCCAGGGACACCATTCTTACCCCCTGGCTAATACCACTCCATGGTCCCAACCTCCATGAATTTATCTCACTTCTCTTTAAACTCTGTTCTAGTTCTAGCCTTCACAGCCTCCTGCAGCAAGGAGTTCCACAGGTTAACTATTTGCTTTGTGAAGAACAACTTTCTTTTATTAGTTTGAAGCCTGCTACCCTTTCATTTCATTTGGTGTCCTTTAGTCCTTCTTTTATGGGAGCTAATGAACTTTTCTTTATGCACACTCTCCACACCACTCATGCTTTTATAGACCTCTATCATATCCCCCTCAGTCTCCTCTTTTCTAAGCTGAGAAGTCCCAGTCTCTTTAGCCTCTCTTCATATGGGACCTGTTCCAAACCCCTGATCATTTTAGTTGCCCTCCCCTCTCCCACCCTCTCTCTTCCCCTCTCCCACCTCCTTTTCCCAGTCTCCCTGAGTTTTGCTCAATAAAGAGAGTTTCTATTTTTGAACACACGTGTCCTTTATTTTGTACATCAGGAAGGGGGGCTAGGGAGGGGTAAGTGGAAGTAGGTGAGGGAGGAATGGGGTACGAGTCCCCAATGGGGAGGACTGGGCTGGCTCTGCGGGCTCTTCAGGGTGGAAACTCTCCTGAAGCCCCTTGATTGACCCACCCCCCTCCAGATGGCAGCCTGCGGCAAGTGCAGCCGGGCTGATGGCCGAGTGCTGTGATGTGCCCAGTGTGGGTAGTCCGGGCACTCCAAGCCAGGACTGCTTTGCAAGCGGGGAACCCCTGAGAACTGTCTGTCCGGGGTGGGGGTCGGGTCCCTTTAAGCACAGCCCTCGGCTAGCCTGAGACAGCATCTCCACGCTCTAAGTCCTAATCTGATGCCCTGCCGGCACTGCTTCCGGCCATCCTTAACCTCGGTTCAGGGTCCACTCAGTGTGGACATGCTAGTTCGAATTAGCAAAACTCTAATTTGAACTAGTTTAAGTCTAGATGCGCTAATTTGAATTAGCTTAGTTCGAATTAACTAATTCGAACTAAGTTAGTTCGATTCAGTGCTGTAGTGTAGACATACCCTGTGAAAGTTATGTTCACTGTCATTTTGACCACAATAAATTTCATTGCATTTGATCTCTCTGAACAGTAAACTTATTACATATTAAAGTATGCTGATATTAATTTAACCAAGGTAAATTAATATCAGCATTTAAAATTATAAATACCCTGATTTCCTTGCTACAGGTATCTGTTGTACATAAGAACACTAGTCACTTTCTACTCCTTTCTTAGCTCAAATTGAAATGGCAGAGTATAACACAGAGACAGTGAGAGTATGTCTACACTACCCTCCTAGTTCGAGGTGTACCAGTAGTTCGGAATAGGAAGCCTAGTCCGAACTACCTAGTTCGTGCCGCGTGTAGCCGCACTGCACGGGGTTCGAACAAGCGGGGATTTAAAAATGGCGGAGCCCCGCTTATGCAAATGAAGCCTGGGAAATTCAAATCCCGGGCTTCATTTGCAAGTGCGGTATGCCTACATTACCCCGCTAGTTCGAACTAGCGGGGTAGTGTAGACATACCCTAAGAGAAATGTGCAGGGAAAGGAGGAGACTGGGAGACAGCTATGATTCAGTATTAGGTGTTGCTAGCGAACTGCAACGGCTCACCCCACACCAAGGATAGAGCAAATTCTCACTCCTTGTTTTGTCTCATTAACAAGGTTTACTTTAGCAGCCGTGAAACGTCTCACTTTGACAGCTTACTAGAGAATTTAGGAATCGCTCTGGAACGTTGTAAGAAATTATCTAATACTGTTAGCATTCAGTTTCAAGCAACGCTCCTTTTGTTTCCTACTAGTAGAAGAATAGAAAGGTGGCAGTTAGGTTCATTGGAAGTTTCTATCACCTAGGCCAGGTCTACACTATAGGAGAAGGTTGAATTAAAATATGCAAATCCAGCTACATTAATTATGTAGCTGGAGTTGATATACCTTATGTGACGGGGCACTCCCGCCCCGCACTGAGAACGCGCCGGGGGACGCCGGGCGGACACACCGGGGGGTGGAGAGCACGGCCCAGCCCGCCGCGCCGGGATGCAGGAACGTGCCGGCAGTCGGCGCGGGCAGCGTCGGGAGGCAGGAGGCGCCGACCGGCAGGGCCCAAGAGGGAGGGGCCGGCGAGGCGCAGGGGGATGATGTCACGGGGGAAGGGTGGCTGGGAGGCGTCGCAGGGGAAGTGACGCGGAGGGAGAACGGAGCCGGCGGGGGATTTAAACCCGGGGCCGGCACGGTGCAAGGGGGCGCGGTGGACGGAGCTGGAGGAGGGGAGAAGGAGGGAGAGGTGAGGCAAGAGAGGTCAAGGGAAACGGGCCGGGAGGCCTGGTGGAGTAGGAAGCGGCCCAGGGCGGGGTCGTGGAGCCCGTGAGCGGGTGTGTTTTGGGGCGTTCCCCTATCCGCTAGGGAGGGACCGTGGGTCCCTGCCTTTAGGGCCCTGGGCTGGGGTTCGGAGAGGGGGCGGGCCCGAACCCCCCTACTCCGCTGACCGCCAGATCCGGCTCGGGTGTAAGCATGAACGTGCGTAATAAAAGGGGCCACCGGCCTTTGGTGGTGGCTGCTTATGCTTAACTCTCGGTGATAAGATTAGTTTATAGTTGACTCGGAGGGACGAACTTGTTCACACCTTAATTTGAATTTCCCCACTGTCTACACAGTGGGAGGTCAATGGGAGCAAATGCTCCCATCAGCTTCCCTCACTCCTGGCAAGGAGCAGGAGTACTGGCACTGACGGGGGTGCCCTCTGAGTTCGATTTAGCAGGTCTTTACCATGTTCATTACAAATTTGAATAGCATTGACGCAGCCTTGCTCCCTCCTCCTCATACCACACCTGCTAGCTTAGTTCTCCACCATCCTACGCTGGGGAGTGGGGGGTTTCATCCCCCTTTGATCAGTGCACATTCACCTCTTGACTTCAGGCACATTAAACTGTTAAAAACCTAAGTCGATAATGGTTAATGACTTGTCTACACTGACAGAGATGCAGCTGCTCCACTGTAGCACTTAGTGAAGATGCTACCTGTGCCAACGGGAGAGGTTGCAGATCAAACCTAAGTGATGCAGAAAGCTGTGAGAAGACTTTGGGCCTTTGGTGGCCAGCAGCCATGTCTCTGCAAACCCACACAAACCACCATAAACTTTTGCCAACATTGCCAGGGTAAGGGGTGTGAGGAGGTGCGAACTGTGGCTGACATAGCTGTGCTGGCAAAAGCCCATCGTGCATATGCAATTATACAGGCAGTCCCCGGGTTACGTACAAGATAGGGACTGTAGGTTTGTTCTTAAGTTGAATCTGTATGTAAGTCGGAACTGGCGTCAGCCGCTGCTGAAACTGATCAGTTTCAACCATGGCTGAATCTGGACACCAGTTCTGACTTACATACAGATTCAGCTTAAGAACCCCAGGCGTCCCCAAGTCAGCTGCTGCTGAAACTGATCAGCGGCTGATTCCAGGAAGCCCAGGGCAGAGCAACTCTGCCTCAGGCTTCCTGTAGTCAGCGCTGGTCAGTTTCAGCAGCGGCTGACTTGGGGACGCCTGGGGCAGAGCAGCTGGGGTGCTGCTGGGTTGCTCCAGTAGCGCGGCTCCTCAGCACTACTGGACCAACCCAGCAGCACCCCAGCTGCTCTGCCCCAGGCGTCCTGATTCAGCCGCTGATGAAACTGACCAGCAGCGGCTGAATCAGGACACCTGGGGCAGAGCAGCTGGGGTGCTGCTGGGTTGGTCCGGAGCGGTGCTGCGGGACCAACCCGGCAGCCCCCAGCTGCTCTACCCCAGGGGTAGGCAAGAAAAGCCTGGTCTGCTCGGGGGGGGGGCACTAGCTGCACCCCCCCCCCCCAAGCAGACCAGGGGGACAGGAGCAAAGCCGCAGAGCACGCCCGCAGGGGGACAGCCCAAGCGCGCCTGGGCTGTCCCGCTGCGTGCGTGCTCCGCGGCTTTGCTCCTGTCCCCCTGGTCTGCTGGGGGAGGGTCCAGCAAAGCCGCTGGACCCCCCCCCAGCAGACCAGGGACACCAGAGCAAAGCCACCGCCTGGGAGCAAAGCTGCCCAGGCGGCGGGACTCCCGCCGCTTGGGCGGCTTTGCTCGGGTGTCCCTGGTCTGCTGGGGGGGTCCAGCGGCTTTGCTGGACCCCCCCCCCAGAAGACCAGGGAGACCGGGAGAAGCTTCTCTCACCCCGGAGGACACGGCTGGCGACCCGCCGCCCGTGAGCTCCGGGGTGAGAAAAGCCCCGTTCGTAAGTGCGGATCCGACAACAGTCGGATCCGCGTAAGTCGGGGACTGCCTGTACTTGTAAAACGGTGCTTTTAACTTATTTCCCCTCACAGGAATAAGGCTGGAATAAGCTTTGCCAGTGTAAGCTGTGTTCACACGAGGAACCCTTTGCTACTACAACTACAGTGGTCAAGTACTTTCAATCATTTATTTGCTTCCATTATGAGATATATTTTAGTTCCTTTTTAAACCATTGCACACAGGCTCCCTGGCTGAAATAAAAGCTTGTTTTTGTGCCATCTCACTAAATGGGAATGTGAAAAATGTACCCATGCCAATTTTCTTCCACAATTTGATCTGAGGAAGTGGGTCTGGCCCACAAAAGCTCATCACCTAATAAACCATCTTGTTAGTCTTTAAAGTGCTGCATAGTCCTGTCTTTTGTTTCAAAAATGTACCAGAGCTGTCTGGTACAAGAACCAATGCATCTCAATGTTGTGTTTTCATGAAAAAATGTAAATGTTGTTTCATATTTGAACACTTATGCAGCTTCCAGCAACAGTTCAGAAACAGAACCAGTTATACTCACTGCTTGGTAGAGAATAGGAAGAAAAAAAAACCTCAGATAATCCTAATCCCTGCCAGTAGATGATCAATTTTTCAATGATTCTGTCACACAGGAAGAAAACACTTTTCAATTAAAAAAAACAAATCTAAAAGCAAAACAGAAGATAATAGCTACAACAATCTACCTATTAACTCTAATTAGCAAGTATATGTTATCTCGGATTTAAAACTCCCCAACTTGGTGTTGATGAACAGCAACAGTGCAGCACTTGAGGGACTGTTGTATGTGTTGACAGGCACTTATTATAATGGGGTACGTCTACACTACAACGTTAATTCGAACTAACTTAGTTAGAATTAGTTAATTCGACCTAAGCTGATTCGAACTAACGGATCCAGACTAAAACACTAGTTGGAATTAGCGTTTTGCTAATTCGAACTAGCAAGTCCACATTGAGTGGACCCTGAACCGGGCTTAAGGATGGCCGGAAGCAGTGCCGGTAGGGCATCAGAGGAGGACTTAGAGCGTGGAGATGCTGCCTCAGGCTAGCCGAGGGCTGCGCTTAAAGGGACCCGACCCCCACCCCGGACAGACAGTTCTCAGGGGTGCCCCGCTTGCAAAGCAGTCCTGGCTTGGATTGCCCGGAGTACCCACACTGGGCACATCACAGCACTCGGCCATCAGCCCGGCTGCACTTGCCGCAGGCTGCCATCTGGGGAGAGGGGGCAATCGGGGGGCTGCAGGAGAGCTTCCACCCCCAGAAGTCCACAGAGCCAGCCCAGTCCTCCCCATCAGGGGCTCGTGCCCCATTCCTCCCTCACCTCCTTCCACTTACCCCTCCCTAGCCCCTCTTCTTGATGTACAAAATAAAGGACAATTGTGTTCAAAAATGGAATCTGTCTTTATTGAACAAAAATGGGGGAGACTGGGAAAAGGAGGTGGGAGAGGGGAAGAGAGGCTGGGAGAGGGGAGGGCAACTAAAATGATCAGGGGTTGGGAACAGGTCCCATATGAAGAGAGGCTAAAGAGACTGGGACTTTTCAGCTTAGAAAAAGAGGAGACGGAGGGGGGACAGGATAGAGGTCTCTAAAAGCAGGAGTGGGGTGGAGAGGGTGGATACAGAAAAGTTCTCCATTAGTTCCCATAATAGAAGGACTAGAGGACACCAAAGGAAAGGAATGGGTAGCAGGCTTCAAACTAGTAACAGAAAGTTGTTCTTCACAAAGCAAAGAGTCAACCTGTGGAACTCCTTGCTGCAGGAGGCTGTGAAGGCTAGAACTAGAACAGAGTTTAAAGAGAAGTGAGATCAAGTCATGGAGGCTGGGTCCATGGAGTGGTATTAGCCAGGGGGTAGGAGTGGTGTCCCTGCCCAAGGTTTGTGGAAGGCTGGAGAGGGATGGCACGAGACAAATGGCTTGGTCACTGTCTTCGGTCCATCCCCTCCAGGGTCCCTAGGGTTGGCCGCTGTTGGCAGACAGGCTACTGGGCTAGATGGACCTTTGGTCTGACCCAGTACGGCCATTGTAAGCTCAGGGCTCAGGGTCGGGGGTCTCACTGGACCCCCTTGATTTTCTTGCACACCTGCTCCTGGGTGGCCAGGCTGGCAGCTCTCCTGCCCTAGCCGGCCACTTTCCTGTGTCTAGTGCGGAGATCGTGGACAAGGTCCACGATGTCCGCACTAGCCCAGGCGGGTGCCCGCCTCTTGCAGTTCCAGGCAAGCTCCCGGGAGCCGCCATCCTGGTCCCAGGAAGAGGGGGAGGGCTGGGGGGGCATCGGGTGGGTGGCTTGATCCGTGCCAGGTGCAGGGTCTGCTGGCTGGGTGCTGGCAGGCTTGCACCTGGCACGGTCTGCGTAGCCAGCCCGTGCCCCTCTAAGGGCTCCGGGGCCGGGAGGGGGCCAGAAGAGTTTCCCTGGTGTTGGCCAGAGTGGCCACCAGGGAAACCTGGGGAGGGCTAGCCTCCCACTAGTTCGAATTAAGGGGCTACACACCCCTTAATTCGAACTAGCTAGTTCGAACTAGGCTTAATCCTCGTAAAATGAGGTTTTCCTAGTTCGAACTAAGCGCTCCGTTAGTTCGAATTAAATTCGAACTAACGGAGCGCTAGTGGAGCGCCTATGAAAGTTAGTTCGAACTAACATCCGTTAGTTCGAACTAACTTTGTAGTGTAGACATACCCATGGGGATTAGGGAGGCAGTGGGATTTAAGGGTCATTTTCAGTGATGCTAATGTTGAGGAGCATACATATGACTGGCACTTTTTTAGTATGCTTAAGAAAATAAAAGACAGGTGAAGGAGATGCAAATGATTTAAAATTCCATGGAAGCATATTGCACCAACCTTCCTTTCTTTACAAAGCCTCAATGAATCAGGCTGCTCAGAATACAGATGGGAAAGAGAAAATGCTTGTCCAGCCAAGCAGCAGGTTTCTGATCAAGCCAATGGGGAGGGGGCATTCAAAGGTAAGGTTCTTTAAAATTGGGGTATTTTAATATGCTATAGGAAGTTCTCTTCCCTTTCTGATTTGTTGAGTTCTTTGAAACACAATTTCCTATGTTCTGTTGCTGTACAGTCTGAAGTTCATGTGGAGTCCTGCTATTAAGACTAACAGTCACATTTAAATAGGTGATTCTTCTATTTGAAAGGTTAAAAAGAGAAATAAATGCCTTCAAATAAAAAATTCAACACCAAACCATTTATTTAAACAGCTCCAAGGGGTAGCTGTGTTAGGGTACGTCTAGACTACAGGCTTTTGTCGACAGAGGCTTTGTCGACAGATAGGGTGTCTCTAAAAAACATGGCTCCATCAATGGAGCCATGTAGATGAGGGTGATCGGCAAAGGGAAATGAAGCCGCGATTTAAATAATCGCGGCTTCATTTAAATTTAAATGGCTGCTGCGCTGAGCCGACAAACAGCTGATGAGCTGTTTGTCGGCTCAGCGCGCTAGTCTGGACGCTCCGCGCCAACCTGAAAGCCCTTTATCGACCTCCCCGTTATGCCTTGTAGGATGAGGTTTACCAGGGAGGTCGATAAAGGGCTTTGATGTCGGCAGGGGAGCGTCCAGACTAGCGTGCTGAGCCGACAAACAGCTGATCAGCTGTTTGTCGGCTCAGCGTGGCAGCCATTTAAATTTAAATGAAGCCGCGATTATTTAAATCGCGGCTTCATTTCCCTTTGCCGAACAAACAAATCGACATGGCTCTGTCGACGGAGCCATGTAGTTTAGATATACCCATACTGTTGACAAAGCTTCTGTCGACAAAGAGCATCTAGACTGCATCCAGTTCTGTCGACAAAGCAAGCTGCTTTTGTTGACGACAACCCTGTAGTCTAGACACACCCTTAGTCTCTAACTTTAAAAACAACGAGTAGACCTGTGGCACCTTAAAGACTAGACTTACAAAAAATATATATAGTATCATGAGCTTTTGTGGGCAAAACCCACTTCCTCAGATGACACGATATGATCATGAGAGAAAATTCTCTCTCAAAGTCATCTGAGGAAGTGGATTTTGCCCACAAAAGCTCATGATACTATATATATTTTTTGTAAGTCTAGTCTGTAAGGTGCCACAGGTCTACTCCTTTTAAAAAGTCATTTATTAATACCTATACCTTATTTTCTGTAACTGACTGCTGCAGGTAGAGGCTAGGGATGTTAGATATCAGTTAATTGAATAATTGTGTAACCGTATCCAATTTTAGCAGTTACACAGCTATTCAATAGTCCCCAGGGACAGGGAGGCAGCCAGTGCACTCCTGGCCCCACTCCCAGGGAGCCCCCTGCCACCCTGCGCTGATGCCTCTGTATTACAGGCAGCAGCATGGGGCAGCAGGCGGGAGTCAGTCTGCATGGGGTTTTTAAACCAGCTACCCTCGCAGACCAGCTCCTGCCTGCCACCCGGCACTGCTGTCTCTGATAGAGAGGCAGCAGTGCAGGGCAGAAGCAGCTCCTGTACACGGAGCCCAAGCTCCCTGTGGACAGAGGCTGCACTGGCATCCCATGGAGCAGTCTCTGTCTGTGGCAGCCCCCGCTGCCCCTTGGGGTCTAAGGCAAGGTGCAATGCTTTCCCTCACCCCCAGCTGCACTATATTCTAGAATATTTTATTTACATTATCACATGAAAAATATGTGAAAATGCTTTATAAGTAATAAATCCAAAAATCCCACTGTTTCAAAAAATACAAATAAAAAAGGTGTTTTAGGCCACTGTCTGCTGGATTTTAGAAGGAACAAGGAAGTGTAACAGAACCATGATTTCATATTAATAAATAAATCATGTAATACAATTACCATGAACAAGAGGGGAGGGCTTGTTAGCAGGAACCTCCCTGGAGTAAAACATCACCTCATTCAAATACAACTCCTTAAAAAAAAATTAACAGTAATGTCCCATTGGAGAATATTTATTATTCCGGGGATTTTTCCTCCTTCCTTTTTATTAAGACTGTTAAAATATAATGAAACATGACAACACAGCATATGGCACATAAACACACTTCCTATCTCACCAAGTTAATTCAACAGGCTGTGCAGCAACCATTCACCTCTCATGGGACAATACAGCCCTAGTCCCTTTCTTCCACCAATTCATTCAAGTCCTACAAAATGATGGAATATCTCCATGTTAGATGACCATTCAGAACAAAGGGAGTCCACAGGGTCCCAAGATTCAGTGTTTTTTGTATACACAGCAATCCTAGGAAACCCCAAACCTATATATATTACAAGATAAACCTCTTAATTGAAATGTGCAAGCAAGCCAATTGGCAAAAGAGTGGAACAAAACAAAATCCCAGTGAAAGGACGCAGTATGTAATTCCATTCTGCACATGGAAGATCAGAGCTGACTCAAGGAATTACTATTATCTTCCCCTCCAATGCCTTCAGATTGTGTCAACTGCTTTCTGTAGCTTAGAATATTCAGGGCCAAGTGATTCACCCTCTGACACAGAATTGTTTCCAAATCTCAAAATCCATTTAACAGAAGTTTCTAGCCCAAGAGATGCAGATATCACCTTGAACACATCAGCTCCTGCTTCTCTCCCTCCGCACACACACCCCGTTGCTGCCTCTCTCTGATAGAGGCAGCTGAGTATAACTAAAGGCAGCGTAATCCTACTGAGTTCGAAGGGATCCTGAAACAATACCAGAAATCAGAACAGCTCCCATTCAATTCAACTCAGTCATAAAGCCATAGAATTTGCCACTTGGCTAGAGGCAGGCATCCAACATTTTGTGCTCTGTTTCCCTGCCTCCTGCTAGCTGCATCATGCTCCCCAGCTTTCTTCACACGGGGGTACTAAATTGGACATCAGTGCTGGGGGGAGCCAGCTTAAAAGCCAGTTAGTCACCCCACCCCCGATGCTATCTCCGCAGGGGGCAGGGGAGGCAGAGGCACAGCAGGGAACTGGGCGCGAGCCAGGACAGCTGATTCCTGGCTCACGCCCAGTCCCCTGCTAGCTTCTGCCTGCCCTGCCCCCCACAGAGACGGTGCTGGGGGAAACCGGCTTTTAAACTGGCTCCCCCAGCACTGGCTCCTGCTCCCCTCTCCTGCTGCCTCTCACACATTCTTATCAGGTAGTCAACTAATTGACTAGTCGCTTACATCCCTAGTGCACTCCACTGAGTCCAATGTCAGGAATTCTGTTCCCAGCTTTGCCACTGACCTTGGGCAAGTCACTTTCCCTCCTCTGTGGTTCAGTTTCCCCATCTGTAAAATGGAGATGTAAAACATCTTTTGTGAGGTGCTCTAAGATCTATGGATAAACAATGAGTCATCCCACCCCTGTTTCCAACCAACTTGAGCACACAGAATGGTCTTCCTGCCTCATAAGAACATAAGAATGTCCATACTGGGTCAGACCAAAGGTCCATCTAGCCCAGTATCCTGTCTGCCGACAGTGGCCAGCACCAGGTGCCCCAGAGAGGGTGGACCGAAGACAATGATCAAGCGATTTGTCTCCTGCCATCCCTCTCCAGCCTCTGACAAACAGAGGCCAAGGACACCATTTTATCCCCTGGCTAATAGCCTTTTATGGACCTAACCTCCAGGAAATTTAGCTTCTCTTTAAACTCTGTTATAGTCCTAGCCTTCACAGCCTCCTCTGGCAAGGAGTTCCACAGGTTGACTACACGCTGTGTGAAGAAGAACTTTCACTTATTAGTTTTAAACCTGCTACCCAGCAGAGTAACGGTAGTTTGGAATAGGAAGCCTAGTCCAAACTACCTAGTCCGTGCCACGTGTAGCCGCACGGCACGGAATCCGCACTAGCGGACATTTAAAAATGGCGGTGCCCGGCAATATGTAAATGAAGCCCGGGAAATTCAAATCCCGGGCTTCATTTGCAACTCCGGTTACCTACATTACCACCCTAGTTCTAACTAGGGTGGTAGTGTAGACATACCCTTGAATTCAGACTTACTAACACTACAACACTGACACCGAATGAGTGTGGTGCAGGCCCCACTCATCCTTGTGGGTAAACCCCTGTGATGAATGGGAGGAGTACTACCCTTTTCTGGACATAGCCACTCAGTTAACTAAATTGCCTATAAGGGTTAAAACCGACAGACACTGGGTCCTAGAGAGTCTTCAGGAATGCTAGGGAAGTAGGAAGTGTTGGCAGGAAGCAAGGAGAGCCAATGAAAACAGTATATTGGAAGCAGTGACCTTCCTGCTGCAGTCTTTGAGTGACCAGAGGAGAGCTGGGAGACATGAATTGAGCCAGGGAGCAAGGTATGGCGAATCCAGCAACATCCATGCCAAGGGAAGGGCTAAACCTTGGAACAACAGATATGTCAGTAGAACAAGGAACGTTGAGTCAGATGTCATTAGGTTATTTATTTTTGGGTTTGTTGGACTTCTCTGTGCTGAGCCCATGTACCCCCATCCCCCGCCATGTAACTTTTAAACTGAATCCCAGGGAAAAAATTCTCTGCATTTTTAATCTTTCTTTTTTTCAGTTGCACTGTAACACCTAGCAATCAAGTAATGTTTTTTTTTATTTTAAAATATTTTACCCTGCCTCTCTATTTAAAATATTCAAGGAGGCTTACAAAATTTTAACACAATATATATATGTATATATAAAAAAGTAAAATAAAAGACCCCCACGGGGGGCATAAAACCTGCTAAGACACACTGAGAGGAGGGGGACACGCAAACTCAAACACCAATAAAAGCATGGGTAAAAAGGTTGGCTTTAGCCTGGTGCCAAAACAGCGCGAGCATTGGTGCCAGGCGAATGTCCCAGGGGAGAGAATTCCAAGACCTGGGAGCAAAAGCTGAGAAGGCCCTGCTCCACATAGATGTCAGCCGTCGCTCCATAAGTGGAGGAACACTGAGCAGAGCCTCTCCTGCTGACCTCAGTCCCTGGGCATGTTCATATGGGAGGAGATGGTCCTTGAAATATTCTGGTCCCTACCCATTTAGGGCTTTATAAGTCATAACCAGGACCTTGAATTGTGCCTGGAAACATACCAGAAGCCAGTGCAGCTGCTAGAGCACCAGCATAATGTTCTCCGTATAACAAGTGTTAGTTCAAAGTCGAGCAGCTGTATTCTGCTGTTTTATTAAGCAAGTTTTATTTGTTTTGTTAATAAAAATCACCTTTTTAAGACCATGATCTGATTCCTGAGTCCTAGAAGGTAGGAGGTTCTATGTGCACGTGCCTAAGACTGCAAGGTCAACTATTAAGGAATTACAGGTTGTTTTTTTAAAAGCTCTTTCCAGAGGGAGGGTTAAAGAGCTTGGGGGTACCCCACAGGAAGAAATTCCCAAGTGCATCTTCCTGGGTTCTCAAAGGATTTTTTGCCTTTGGGTGATGGCAGCATCCCATCCAAGGTCAGGGAATCTGTGACGTTGGGAAGTTTTTAAGCAGAAGCCTTTAGTGGCAGGGTATTTAAAATTGCAAGCAGGCCCCCACCTTCTTCACTTTAAGTGCCAGAGTGGGGAATAGCCTTGGTAACTCCCTTTGGGCAAGATACATCCTCTCTCCTTTTACACTGGAGAAGAGACCCAAGTGTCTGAAGAAAAGGCTGAGGGGCCTGCATATAGGCTGCCAGCAGTGGACAAAGAGGGACAGTTGCCTTTTCTCCTCCCATTTTATCTGGCAGGAGAGAAAACAGCTGTGCAGCCAGAGCGGAAGATACAGAAGGCCTTCTATTCACAAGGGAGAAGAACAGGGGCCTGAGGCAAAGCATCCACAAGAAAAGTCTCCTGAGGGGGGTTACTCATTCCAACTGCCTGCCTCATGGATTAATGGTGCTGTAGTGCACTTAAACACCAAACAAGGAGGCTGAGCTCAGCCATTTGCGGTACGTTAATGGTCCACATTTCCATAAACCCTTCATGATTTCAGGTGCTCAGCCTGAATGGCCTCAAATGTGGTCCAGTTTTCAGGCAGAGCTGAGTAGCCACTCTCTGGATATCAGGTCACTCTACGACACCCTTAAGCGAGCACTACAATGGAGGCTCTATGTCCGTGATCACCAACCGGTAGATCGCGCTCTAACAGTCGATCACAGGGGCTCCATAAGTCGATCTTGAGCTCCCTCTGAAACGTGCATCTGCGCACAACAAATTTTACATCTGCACTCTTCATTTGCCGAGCAGCACAACAGGTGAGTAGTTGTGGCAGTGTGGTGGGATCTGCTGGGCAGCGTCCGGAGGGCTGAAACACCCCGGCCAGCTGGGCTGGATCAAAGACCGGCAGCCACACAGCCAGCTGGCTGTGGCATTCAGCTGGGGGAGGCTGCGCCGCACTCCAGCTGGTCTGACAGCTTCCCGTCTGCTCCAGCCCACATGGAGCGTGGTGCACCCTGGCTGAACGCCATGGCCAGCTGGCTGGGCAGCAGCTCCTCTTTGCTTCAGTCCAGCTGCGCTGCGCTCAGCCCGGGGAGGCTGCGCTGCACTCCAGCTGGGCTGGAGCAAGGAGGAAGGGCTGCCCAACCAGCTGGCCATCCCAGCTAAGTTTTACCATGTTCCACGTGGGCTTGAGCAGTGGGCAGCCACCCAACCAGCTGGCCAAAGTTTTCAGCCTACGGAGGCTGGGTTAGCTGGTTCCAATGGTGCCTTTGGGGCTAAATAGCCAGGAAGCGATTAACTTTCAAGTGACACAAACCACAAGCTGCTGCTTCCCCGGCCTGTTAACTATTGGGACTCCGAGTGCAGTCAAAGCTCTTCATGGCACAAACCCCAAAGCTGCATCTTCTGTTCGTGTCTCCATTTCCTTTTCCTTCAGTGCAGCTGTTTGTCTTTATCTGCTACCCAATGCCCCAGGGTCTCTCCACCACTGTCCCCACTGGCTCTGTCCACGTGCAAGATATTAATCAATTATTACAGAAAGGAACCACCTTCCCCTTTACTCATCCCCATGGCAGCTCATTTCTACTGGCTACGTCTGTGCACTGGTTCTGTCTTGTCTATTCCCAAGAGGTGCTGCTGAAGGACATCAGACCCTGCTAAGCCCTGTCCTAAGGCACATTGCACCCAGTGGAAAGGCTTTTCCTACAGCCCTGTGACCTCCCCGTCCCATCCCACACGTGATGACGTGTTGGAGGCCACTCTGCCAGACAATGCTCCCCCCTTAGACATCCCTTTATCACCTTATAGCCGTTGGGTGCAACCCGCATGCAAACCCCTGCCCAGGCCTTGCTGTTTAAATACAAACCCCCAGATTCTAGGAACCTCAGTCTCTGCCCAGACACAGACCTGCCCGGCCCTGCCCTCTGGGGAGTTTCCCTCAGTGCCTGGGAATGAGAATGGAACCTCTGCTGTTTTTCCTTTCCCTGTCCTCTCCCAGGTGTAGCTGGTCCAGTCTGGCCCAGTGACAGTGAAGCCTGGAGAGACCCTCACATTGACCTGAGCTGTCTCGAGTGTATCCATCACTGACAGCAGCTATGCTTGGAACTGGGTCCAGTGGATGGGTACATGTACCCATATAATGGAAATACACTGTGCCCCATCTTTCCAAGGCCAAGTCACCATATCGGGGACCAAAGAGGGGCAGCCATGCAACCAGCTGGAGCACAGTGCAGCCTCGGCGGGCTGAACACCATAGACAGCTGGTTGGGTGGCTGCCCCTCTTTGCTCCGGCTGGAGCTGGGGCCCGGTGAAGCTGTCCCTGCTAGGTTTCAGCTCCAGCAGACCATACTGACTAGCGTGCACAAATAAATCATGAACATTTTAAATTCTAAATCCAAACAGCTGTAAAAGCTGTCTTCAGTCTGACCCTGACAATACTACCACCACGCTGTAGCAAAACACAAATAATCACACGTTTGGTAGTTAGTGCTATCTTGCTTTTCATTTTAGCGATACATCCCTGGCTGGCGATAAACATGACTGGCAAACCTGGGCCACCTAAGAAACCGAAAATGTACAACATCCACATGGAACGGGAAAATGAATTTCTGTTCACAAATGTAGAAGATAAGAGTGTATGCCTTGTATGTCATCAAAGTTTATCACTGAGTAAAAGGGGTGATTTGCAATGACACCACACAACAGTATACAGTATAGTCAATTCAAGGACAGTTTTCCCTTGAACAGCATGCTTCATACAAAGAAAGTTAACGAACTGAAGGTCATTTTGAAAGCTCGACAGTCATTATATTTTAAACCATCAGCAAAAGGCAAGGCCTGCACTGAAGCATCATTTCGTATTTGCCATCTGCTGGCAAAACACAAGAAGTCATTCACAGCTGGTGAAGTAATTAAAGAAGCAATGACTGTGGCCGCTGACTCTTTATTCAAAGATTTTAAAAACAAAGAAGAAATGACAGCAATCCAGAGTATGTCACTTGGTGCTTCCACAGTAGCAAGATGTGTGGAATCTTTGTATGAAGACGTCTTTCAGCAACTACAGCAGGACCAGGAGGACTGCAAATGCTTCTCACTGCAGTTCTATGAATTTGTCGACATGATCGACACTGCCCAGCTGATTGTTTTTGTGCGTATGGTTTTTAAGGATATGACAACTAAAGAGGATCTTTTCACCCTTTTGCCCCTTAAAGAGAGAACAAGAGGTACAATGAATTCAAAAGGTATGTGCTTGAGAAAAACATTCCAATCAAGAAATTGGTTTCCATCACAACGGATGGTGCACCAGCCACGCTTGGTGCAAATGCAGGCTTTGTTGCATTTTGCAGGAATGATCCTGATTTCCCTCCTTTTGTCAATTATCACTGTATAATCCACCAGCAAGTATTAGCAAGTAAAGTTATGGACTTTTCTCATGTAATGAAAGTAGTTGTTAAGACTGTAAACTCGATTCGAGCAAGGCCCCTTCAACACCGCCTGTTTAAATCCTTACTCGACAAACTCGATGCTGCCTACGGTGAACTAATCCTCCATGCTGATGTGAGGTGGTTAAGTCGAGGGAAGGTCCTGCAAAGATTTTTAGAGCTGATGCCTGAAATCAACACTTGTCTTAAATCAAGGAATGAAGTGTACAGTGAGCTGTCAGACAGTGCATGGTTGCTAAACTTTGGGTTCCTTATAGATATAACATCAAAACTGAACGAGTTGAACTGTGAACTTCAGGGAAAGGACAGAGACTTAGCACATATGATCAGTGCTGTGAATGCATTCAAATTGAAACTGGGCCTGTGGTCCTTCCAATTAAAGAATAAAACACTGCATCAACTTCCCAAGTCTGGAGAGAATACTAGAAGAAATCAATGAGAAAGAAAAATGGTTCCACCCAGAAAACTTCTGTGTGCACCTGAGGAAATTAGCAGAGGAATTCAACAGGCGATTTCAGGAATAAGATGTGATGGAACAAATTGTCGTGTTTGTCTCAAATTCATTCCTTCAAGTAGAAGACATTGGCGGGTTGGCTACCAAATTCCATCAGGTGCTTCATTTACAAAGCAGTGGACTTGATATGGAGATAATTACTATGCAAAATGACATTGAGCTGAAAGTCAGAGCAAGGGACAGTGATTTTTGGGGGCTTGTAAACAGAGAAAAGTACCTGCTTCTATCATCTTGTGCTTTCAAAAGTGAAGGCTTCCTTTGGCTTCACATACCTCTGTGAGACAGCGTTCTCCCAAATGAAGATAATCAAGTCCAAGCATCACACCTGCCTCACAGATGCCCATCTGATGGACTGTATACGACTAGCAATCTCAAACTACAACCCAGACTTCAAGGCACTGGCAGATACTGTTCAGTCACAGGTGTCACACAGACTTGGTGAATAGAGGACAAAATGTATAATTATGAATACTTCATTTTAGAGTTACATAGCATAAATTAAAAAATAGACTGTTTATTTTATAGCTATATATATATATATATATATATATACACACACATACATACACACACACACACACACACGATTTTAGATTTATGTAGCATACATTAAAAACAGACCATTTATTTTATAACTATAAACACATGATTTTAATTTTACATATAGCATAATTTAAAAATAGCCAATTTATCTACAACATTATCTTAGGGTAGATCTTGGGTTGCCCGTAAATTCAAAGAGTGATCTTGGGCTGAAAAAGGTTGGTGACCACTGCTCTAAGGGTTGTAACATAATGCACACACACCCTTAGTAAGGGCAACTTTTACACAGGCAAGCTGGTTATGAACTTTCTGTATAACAAGGCAAAACTCAACCCAGCTGTCCCACCGCCACCGACAATGGAGCCATTCATCATTCCACGTGGTTTCAGCCATATCACTTTTGTGGATACATATTTTGTATCTGTGCAGGGTTCTAGGTATTACCTCACCCACCCTGTCTCTCCAAGCAGCAATCCTTTCATTTCAGTCGTTCATCAGTTCCACATTGACTAAAGGAATAACAAACAACCCCCTCCCCCTTCCCACACATACTCCATTTGTACTTTAACATATGCTTGTGGAGCAGATGACAGACCTCCTTTTCCTTGCCTCCACCCAAAAATGGAAAAACCAGAAACACACTCAGGAATCATTCAGTCACCAACCCCAGAGAGCTACAGACCATCCAGATGCAGGGCTTTCCCTAATTCAGTTCCCACTGATGTTAGTGGGATGCTGCAGACTCGTGATAGACCCAAGTGGGCCTGCTGAATGTCTCCAGGGGTCCAACATGACCCGGAGCCTGCCACGTAGACAAGAAGGGCAAGAAATGATAGGCAGACTGATTTTGCTGTCCCAGGCACAGCAAAAAACCATCAGTGCTAAATCTCTGCATGGCTGCCATGCACTTGTTCCCCAGCCTTATGTAATGAATTGAAGCCTTCAAGGATAAAATCAGCCAAAAACACTACCAAGAAAATAATGCAGAGCAAAATTAAAAACAAATGTAACCCCCAAGGAGATTGCTTGGATTCCTGGGGCTTTGTCTGCTGGCAGCTCAGGGAGAGGCACTCTGAGTTTGCCTTGGCTCCCCCTCCCTACCAGGGCCAGAGTCTGCCTGGCAACCCACAGGGAGTGAGATGCCCCTCCCAGGGGGAAGGAGAGACCATTGTTGAGGGGAGTCTGGAGCCAGCCAGGAAAAGGGGAGGACTGAGTGTGTGGGAGCTAGTAAGCCCCCAGGCCTGCATGCAGGGTTCCCCCTGAGAGCTAGCCTCTAGGGACCTGAAGGCAGGATCCCTCAGCTGGGTTTATGTCTCCACTGTTGATTCCCAGTTGTGGAGTTTGCTGGGAGGCTTCCCCAGCCAGGCGGAGTTGGCTCTCCAGCTCCCTGGGTGAGAGAGTCACTGCATGGTCAGCTGGGCTCTAGCAGCAAGTTCAGGGCTGCTGCCTGCTGTGTGGGTCTGGAGGCTGGGCTGGGAGGCTATAGTTTTGAATTTTGGTGCAGTTGTGTGGTCTGCACCTTGAGCCCTGCACCCCTTCACAGTGAGGGGAAATTCTGGGACCGAAGCAGCCTGGTTCCTGCTTGAAGAGGACCCCTGTGAGAAGAGAGCAGCCCCTTTGCAGAGACTGAGTCATCTCTCAACCTGAGGCTCATTCATGGAGTGTGTGAGTGCACCAATTTTTAGTTAGTAAGTCAGGGAATTTGTTTGGGGATTTTATTACCTGCAGTATATTAAACTGTGGAGGGATTTGCTGCCTTCTCCCATTTGTGAGTCCTTTGGGCTGTACTGGACCTAGTCAGCCCCACTGCTAAACCTCTGCAGAGAAGGATTGTGTGGTCAACAGTCATCAAGGGCCCCAACAAAGTACGCGTACCAACGGGACACTAACTTCACAGTTGCAGGGCACCGGTGACCCTAAAAATAATGTTTTACCCTGTTCTGTTATAATTGTCTCCTGTTTAATATAATTGTGTTTATTATAGTGTATGTGTTTGTGTTATTTTCTGGGAGTCTCCAACTATCTGGCGAATACGTGGGGATTATCCTGGGCTAGAATTTTCCTCCCAAGCTGCCCTGGCAACCCTGCTAGGAAGGAGTGAGGGGGGTGGAGGCACCGCCAAGTACATCAATCAGAAAGAATAAAATTGAGTAGGTGGCGGGATCCAGAAGAACCCAGACCTATCCATCCGAACCTGAAAGGAGATTGGCTCTAAAAGAAGGTAACCAGGTGGAGAGGGGGCGCTACATTGGAGGCACCGCTGGGATCCCGTCTTTTAAACTCATACCTTATATACACTCCTGCTGTCTTCCTGGGATATTAAGTAAATTCCCAGTATGGATTATCAGAAGAGGCTTATAGCTTGGTGTGAGCTGGAGGGAGCTGACCCTGAACGCCACTTTCTGCTCACTAATGTACCCACTGAATGGGAAATTAGACAAATTGAAGATGAGATTGCTAATGTCAGAGAATGGGGAACCTGTGTGGTTCGGAGTCAGATGAAAGCACAAGGGGAAGCTACTTTATCTCTTCTTGTAGAGAGCAAGATTATACTGTCTACTGTAGTGACTCCCCATGTAATTCTGCCAGATGGAGAGAAGGACGGATGGAAGGTGACCATTCAAACACAATCACGTTTTCCCTCCCCATCTGCCCCACCATCTGAAACTAATGGTTTTCAGTCCAAATTGGGGAACTTCCTTATGCAGGAAGGGAAGACCATGACTGAATTAAGGACTCTTTTGGGAAGTAGTCCTGTGCCTCCTTCCAGTTCTACAGACCAAATAATTTTTGCTATGGGAAAAGCAATAGGGGAGTCCATAAAGACAGCATATGAATCAGGCCCTTACAGAAAACTGAAGTTCTTTTCAGGCATTAAACCTGTGCCTGTAGGGGAAGATGACTATGACACTTGGAGGCATCAACTAAATCAGGTGATGCAGGAATGGCAATGTAGCGAGGCTGAAAAGAGGAAACGTGTGGCAGAAAGCCTGCGAGGACCTGCAGGGAATGTAATCTGTGCATTAAAAGCCAGCAAGCCTGCTGCCACTGTTGATGACTATCTCTCGGCGATGGAGGATGCCTTTGGGAGCCTAGAGACTGGGGAAGACCTCTACTTTCAGTTTCGATCCTGTTACCAACATTCAGGTGAAAAACTATCTTCCTATCTTCACAGATTGGAACCATCCCTTCAACTGTGCATCCACCGTAAAGGCACTGAAAGGAGCAAGGAACACCGAGTACGACTAGAACAGGTCATACGAGGTGCCATTTATGATGATTTTCTAATTATGAAATTGAAACTTGCAGACCGATTGGACAGTCCTCCAGAATTCCACCAACTGCTGCGAGAAGTCCGGGAGGAGGAGGAAAAGAGAACGGTTAGAGAGAGGAATAAGATCTCAGTGAGCCAGACCGTTGGTCCTCAGAAACTGAAGGATGACCTTTGTCTGCCTACCACTGAGGACCTCCATCAACAGCTCAAAACCCTGACAGCACAGCTCACTGAATTTATGACGAGTAAGATGCCTCAGGGGTCACCTAGCGATATTCTTCCACCAACTTTGACAGAAAGGAAGTACCCTCCTTTTCACCCAGGGAGAAGGGACCCCAACAGAGAACCTGTAAAGAAAACCTTGGTGACCCTCCCAAGGAACAAGAGATTCTGCTACCGATGTGGCGAGGATGGGCACATTTCCACCCAGTGTGACAACCCAAGGAATGAAGAGAAGGTAACGCAACGAAAAAAGAAGCTACAGGGAAACTCCCAAGGATCCCAGTAATGGAGCATACTGGGAGCCATTACAGTCAGAGCTCCACTAAGTTGTGTTATGAACAGCCTTCCTGGAGCCCATTCCCAGAAGGATTGATAGGCCCAGCAGCGGTAGTTAATGTGATGGTAGAAGGGATTCCCTGTAGGGCCCTGCTGGACAGTGGATCTCAGGTCACCATCATTACTAGAGAATTCCATCGGCAATTCCTCCCTCAAGTGAAGATCCATCCTCTAGAAGGATTGGCAATATGGGGCCTTAGCAATGCTAGTTACCCATACGATGGATATGTACTAGTGACTTTACGTTTTCCTGCAGAACTGGCTGGATGTCTCCAGGATTGTGATACTCTGGCTTTGATTTGTCCTGAGACACAAAATTCTGATGGCATTCCCATATTGATTGGAACCAACAGCAACATGTTCCAATCTTTGGCCACACTTTGTGGTCGTTTGGGCCAGAAGACCCCAGATGTGGTTCGCCCTCCATGGAGAGAACTGACCCTGGGCTCATCCACAATGCCTTCTGACCATGATAGCTCTGACGATGAATCTTTAGGGAAAGTAGTAAGAGTATCCAAAGCTGTTTTGTCCATACCCCCACATGGTGAGATTGACTTGAGGGGAAAACTTGAGAAGCACAGTAGCAGCCTTCCTCATACAGTAATGATGGAGTCCTCTGATGGAGATAACCTCCCTAGTGGTCTGATGGTTCTGAGAGGTTTATTGTCCTTACCACAGCTGGAAGAAGCTGGCATTATGGTCAGAATACGAAATGAAACCAACCATCCCATAGCCATCAGGAGAGGAATGGTATTGGCACGATTGTATAGAGTAGAGTGTGTTATGAGCCCTGCAGCTGCAGCCAGAAAGCCCTGTAAGGCATTGAATCCTGATCTTTTTAATTTTGGTGATTCTCCTGTATCTCCCAGTTGGAAAGACCGGTTAAAAAAGCAGTTAAGCGAGAGACCTAATGTGTTCTCCACTGAAGAATGGGATGTGGGGTGTGCCCTTAACGTGGAACACACCATTCGTTTGGCAGATGACAGGCCTTTCAGGGAGAGGTCCCGAAGACTGGCACCTGCAGACATTGAGGATGTGAGAAAGCATATCCAAGAACTATTGGAAGCAGGAATAATTTCTGAATCCCGTAGCCCCTATGCATCCCCCATTGTGGTGGTGCGGAAGAAAAATGGGACTGTGCGCATGTGTGTGGACTATCGCACACTGAATAAAAGGACCATCCCAGATCAATACACTGTACCTAGGGTAGATGATGCCTTAGCTTGCCTAGCAGGAAGCAGATGGTTCTCTGTCTTAGATTTACGAAGCGGCTACTACCAGATCCCGATGAGCTCTGAAGACAAAGAGAAAACAGCTTTCATTTGTCCCTTGGGATTCTACCAGTTTGAGAGGATGCCCCAAGGTATCTCAGGAGCTCCTGCTACATTCCAGCGTTTGATGGAGAAGACAGTGGGGGATATGAATTTGTTAGAAGTGCTGGTGTATTTGGATGACTTAATTGTTTTTGGGAAAACTCTGGAAGAGCATGAAGCTCGACTAATGAAAGTATTAGACCGCCTGGACGCTAGTGGGTTGAAACTGTCACTTGATAAATGTCAATTTTGTCAGACCCGAGTAAAATATGTAGGCCATATTGTGTCAGCAGAAGGTGTGGCGACTGATCCCGAGAAGATTGAGGCATTAACCACCTGGCCTGTACCCAAAGACCTGAAAGCTTTACAATCTTTCCTAGGCTTCTGTGGATATTACCGCCGATTTGTAAAAAATTACTCCTCCATTGTGAGACCGCTCACCAATTTGACAAGGGGATACCCCCCAACGTGGAAGAGATCACCCCAACATAAGCTTGCAAGTCCTAATGAGAGGTATTTCAAGGTGAATGAACCATTTGGAGACCGTTGGACAGAGGAATGCAACAGCGCTTTCCATGCCCTTATTGAGAAACTCACCACTGCACCAGTGTTAACCTTTGCAGACCCTACCAAGCCCTATGAACTACACGTAGATGCCAGTCTTGATGGATTAGGAGCAGTTCTCTATCAGAATTATGAGAATAAATGGAAACCTGTGGCGTTTGTCAGTCGAGGGTTGACTGCCTCTGAAAGACACTATCCCGTGCACAAACTTGAGTTTTTAGCTCTCAAATGGGCTGTTGTGGACAAACTTCATGATTATCTATACGGAGCGACCTTTGTAGTAAAAACAGATAATAACCCACTTACTTATGTGCAGACCACGGCTAAACTAGATGCTACTGGTCAGCGATGGATGGCTGCCTTGGCTGCTTATGACTTTAAGCTGCAGTACCGTTCGGGTCAAACCAATGCAGACGCAGATGCATTGTCCCGTCGCCCTCATAACCCACTCGAGGAAGAGTCTGAGTGGATGGAGATACCATCTCCTGCTATTCGTGCCACCTGCAAGGCTGTAATAGGAAAAGTGCAGTCCCCTTATGTAAATGAGGAAAGATATGCTGACACACTGGGGTTGTCTGAGAAGGCTATACCTACCATTTATGCAAACCTCGTTGGGCTAAAGACTTTTGAATTGCCCCAGTTAACTCCGACTGAATTGAGAAGAGCTCAGTGGAAAGATTCAAATATTGGACCTGTGCTGGAAGCTGTAGAAAAGGGTGAAAAACCCATCTCTAAGGCTAACTTTTCCCCCGGCACAATTCTTCTCTTAAAAGAGTGGGATCGTTTAGTGATTAACAAAGGTTTGTTATTCCGGACCACCCAGACTGTAAGGGGCCATGTGCGGAAACAACTGGTCTTACCCCAAGAATACCAGGAGATGGTGTTGAAGTCTCTGCACGATGATCATGGTCACTTGGGGGTAGATAAGACTTTGGAACTGGTCAGAGATCGGTTTTATTGGCCCAAAATGACAGCATCTGTGGAAGACCACTGCAAATGGTGCTCTCGGTGTGTTAAGCGGAAGACTCTGCCAAAAAAGGCAGCGACTATGGTGAACATCGCTACAGATGCACCCATGCAATTGGTGTGCATTGACTTTTTGTCATTGGAGCCTGATAGAAAGAACCACTCCAGTATACTTGTAGTTACTGACCATTTTACAAGGTATTCCCAAGCATATCCCACAAAAGACCAAAAAGCCAGTACAGTGGCCAAAATTTTATGGGACAAATTCTTTGTACATTATGGTTTCCCGGCCCGAATCCATTCTGACCAGGGAAGAGATTTTGAAAGCAGACTAATTCGTGAACTTACAAAAACCCTGGGAATAAGGAAGTCCAGAACCACTCCTTACCATCCCCAGGGAGATCCACAACCGGAGAGATTTAACCGGACTTTGCTAAACATGTTGGGAACACTACATCCATCCCAAAAGACCAGATGGAGTGAGCATGTCAGTTACCTTGTGCATGCTTATAACTGCACTAAAAATGAGTCCACTGGGTTTTCGCCTTATTATTTAATGTTTGGCAGAGAAGCCAGGCTACCAATTGACTTATGTTTTGGGATATCCTCTGATGAAGCTAGCGAAACAACTTATCTCCAGTACATTCAGAGTCTCAGGCGTGACTTGCGGGAAGCTTACAGACTGGCCTCCCAAGCAGCCACAAAAAGCAACCTTGCTAACAAGCAGAGATATGATAGTCGGGTCCGTGAACAGGATCTGCAGGTAGGAGACAGAGTCTTAATCCGAAATCTAGGTCTCACTGGAAAACATAAATTAGCTGACCGGTGGAATGCAGACACCTACATAGTGGTTGATAAGCTACCAGACTTGCCTGTATATCGCCTTAGGATGGAAAATGGAAAAAATGTTTGTAAGACTATTCACCGAAACCACCTCTTGCCAGTGGGGCAGTTAATAGGTGAAGAGAAAAATAGTGAATGTGGTTCCTCCCGGCGACCCATTACTCGTTCAAGACTAAGGAAGAAAGTTCCTGCAGAAAGAACCCTTACTGCACAACTTGAATCTGCTGAGGAGGCAGACAGTGAGTCTTTAACCTCCTCTGGAGAAAATGATCCTCATTCACAGAGTAGCAGTGAAGAGGAATTCTTCCCCTATTATCCAATACCTCCTATGCTTCATGAGCAGCTATGTGAGGTAGAAACTGTTAGAGAGGGAGAATCTGAGCCTCCTCTAGCTCAAATACTTAACCCTGAAGCTGCACCCTTTGTACCCCCTCAGTCAACAATACAGCATGAAGAGGAAAGTGGTTTACCAGCTAGGATGGTTCCACCTGTAGAGGATGTGGGAGAAGCCATGCAACCTGCAGAGAGGGAAATCATTGATTGTCCTGCAGTCATTACTGCTGAGAACCCTGAGAATGAAGAAGCTCCTGTACTTCGACGTTCAGAACGAGAGCGAAAACCTGTACAGAAACTCACCTATGATGTCCCAGGGTCCTCCACCTCTGTCCCTCTGCATTTAGTAAATAGATGGGTGCGGGTGGCCTATTATTGTTTGTGTCTGATAGTTAACAATGGAGACTCCAAGGTTAAGTCATTTATTTAAATATAGTAAGAATGTTATTAATGTAAATTGAATAACAATTTAATGTTTAAATTAATATTGTATGTGGACACAGCAATACTTACTTATTGGCTAATGATATTTATTGTCAACTAAACAATGTATACTATTACCTGATGGAAAGGACCTTGCATGTTTGTGGTTAAATGACCCTTGCCGAGGACGGCAAGAACTTTCGCACAGGGAGAGTGTAACCCCCAAGGAGATTGCTTGGATTCCTGGGGCTTTGTCTGCTGGCAGCTCAGGGAGAGGCACTCTGAGTTTGCCTTGGCTCCCCCTCCCTACCAGGGCCAGAGTCTGCCTGGCAACCCACAGGGAGTGAGATGCCCCTCCCAGGGGGAAGGAGAGACCATTGTTGAGGGGAGTCTGGAGCCAGCCAGGAAAAGGGGAGGACTGAGTGTGTGGGAGCTAGTAAGCCCCAGGCCTGCATGCAGGGTTCCCCCTGAGAGCTAGCCTCTAGGGACCTGAAGGCAGGATCCCTCAGCTGGGTTTATGTCTCCACTGTTGATTCCCAGTTGTGGAGTTTGCTGGGAGGCTTCCCCAGCCAGGCAGAGTTGGCTCTCCAGCTCCCTGGGTGAGAGAGTCACTGCATGGTCAGCTGGGCTCTAGCAGCAAGTTCAGGGCTGCTGCCTGCTGTGTGGGTCTGGAGGCTGGGCTGGGAGGCTATAGTTTTGAATTTTGGTGCAGTTGTGTGGTCTGCATCTTGAGCCCTGCACCCCTTCACAGTGAGGGGAAATTCTGGGACCGAAGCAGCCTGGTTCCTGCTTGAAGAGGACCCCTGTGAGAAGAGAGCAGCCCCTTTGCAGAGACTGAGTCATCTCTCAACCTGAGGCTCATTCATGGAGTGTGTGAGTGCACCAATTTTTAGTTAGTAAGTCAGGGAATTTGTTTGGGGATTTTATTACCTGCAGTATATTAAACTGTGGAGGGATTTGCTGCCTTCTCCCATTTGTGAGTCCTTTGGGCTGTACTGGACCTAGTCAGCCCCACTGCTAAACCTCTGCAGAGAAGGATTGTGTGGTCAACAGTCATCAAGGGCCCCAACAAAGTACGCGTACCAACGGGACACTAACTTCACAGTTGCAGGGCACCGGTGACCCTAAAAATAATGTTTTACCCTGTTCTGTTATAATTGTCTCCTGTTTAATATAATTGTGTTTATTATAGTGTATGTGTTTGTGTTATTTTCTGGGAGTCTCCAACTATCTGGCGAATACGTGGGGATTATCCTGGGCTAGAATTTTCCTCCCAAGCTGCCCTGGCAACCCTGCTAGGAAGGAGTGAGGGGGGTGGAGGCACCGCCAAGTACATCAATCAGAAAGAATAAAATTGAGTAGGTGGCGGGATCCAGAAGAACCCAGACCTATCCATCCGAACCTGAAAGGAGATTGGCTCTAAAAGAAGGTAACCAGGTGGAGAGGGGGCGCTACACAAACAAGGAAAAACAAAGAGACAGAGCATACATTAGCTGCCACACTAGTAGAAAAAGTGTGTCCCTGACTCATTTTAATGAGGACACAGAAATAGTTTTCATTTTCACTCTTGTACATCCAGCAATAACAATTTATGGAAAAACACAGATTCACTTTGTGTCTGGAATCTGCTGGGTTAAAAATAAATAAATTTAAAACACTCTGTGCACAAAGAACATTGCTCAACTTCTAAATTGTAAACTGCATTTCAGGATTGTTCAATTAAAGTCATTTTTAATTTTGCATGAATGCAGTCACCAAACATGGACTCCCTGTCAGCATCTAAGGGGCAAACATGCTGTTGTCAACAATAAGTACACATCTGGCTCACATTGTCTTCCCTAAAAATAAACCATGAATGTTAAGTAGCTCAAACTAAAAAAGGGGGGGTTGACTTTATTTCAAAATGAACGGATCCTGATTCATGATACACTGAACCAACATCACAGCATGAAGCTAAGGAGACACTGTGTGTCTGGAGATGCATACCTAGGGTACTTCTACACTGCAATCACGGGGTGGCACTGCAGCTCATGTAGGCATAGGCAAGATAGTGTTAATCTACCAGTGAAGCTGCAGCAGCACAAACCTATCCAGAATCCTGGATTACTCAGCTTTGGTACTACTGGTGCCTGCACTCGCTAGATCAAAGCTAGCTCAGGTATGTCTACATGAGCTGCAATCACACCCCATGAGTACAAAGTAAACATACCCTTAGACATGAGGTGTGAAATAGAGGTCCTGGACACCTCTGATTATTAAGGAACCTTTTCCCCTTGCTCAACCCTTCCCTTGTGCCGCCCCACCCCCTTTTTTGTAGTAAGCAAGGCAACAGATGTTAATGCCAGTGTCCTGGCCAAGTTCTACCCAGAGTACTTACTTTCTGTATTCTTGAATTCTTCCTGACACATCTCTCTCAAACTGCTAATGGCCAAACATAGGGCACAATGTGTGACTAAGATCCCAAATAATTATTAATGTAGGAATGCCTCATTGCAATTACTTTCTTTAGTGTGAAGAATAAGAGGAGGTTACTCACCTATGCAGCACCTTTGATAGGAGATTTTCTCAGCAGTGCTGCCCCGAGCTGTGTGCGCGCTTTGCCTGCCTGATGAGCTGTCAGAGTATAAATAGCATGCACACGGTCTGGGCTCCTCAGTTCCTTCTCTACAATGGACAAGTGTCATATCCAAAGTAGAGGGGAGGAGGGCGGGTAGTGGAGCACCCACAGGGACACTCATCTCGAAGAACGTCAGTTACTGCATAGGTGAGTAACCTCCTCTTCTCCCACAAGAGATGTCCCATTCAGACCTCCATTCAAGTGACTCTAAGCAGTGTCCCTTAGGACAGTAGGGTCTTCAGATCAGGCTGGAAGGCTGTGAACAAAATAGCTCTGTCCTTTCTAGTGTCAGCTGCAGTGTCCTGTAAGAGGGCATAGTGTTCCGTGAACGTGAGATTTGATGCCCATCTAGCTGTTTTGCATATGTTGACAAGGGGAACACTGTGTAGGAAGGCTGTAGACGTGGAGATGGAACGTGTAGAATGCGCTCTGAGAGTCAGGAGGCTAGACTTGTTTGAGCTGGTAGCACAAGCGTATGCAGTCAGCTATCCATTTAGATAATCTCTGCTTGGAGATGGCATTTCCCTGAGATCGTGGCACAGTGGAAACAAAGAGCTTAGGAGTCCTCCTGAATGGTTTAGTTCTATGCAGACAGAATGATAGTGCCCTGCTCACGTCTAGTGTGTGCATGGCAAACTCAAAACCATTGGCGTGTGGTTTTGGGAAGAGCGTTGGTAAGCGAATGGGTTCGTTTAGATGGAAGGAAGAACGTACTTTGGGTAGAAGTTTAGGGTATGTGCAAAGCATGACTTTATCTCAAAAGAAGGTAGTATATGGAGGGTCTGCCATGAGAGCTCCAAGTTCTCCCATCCTTCTGGTGGAGGTGATTGCGACCAGGAGAGCTGTTTTCATGGAGAGGTGTGAGAGAGCATGTGGCTAAAGGCTCAAAGGGTTTGTGCATGAGTGCATTAAGGACAAGATGTAGATCCCAGGTATGTGTTGGTGGTCTGATATCAGGGTATAATGCCTGGATGCCCTTCATAAATCTTTTGGTGATTGGATGTGCAAAAATGGTGGCACTACTTTTTTGTGGAATGTGGTGGTGCAGCGAGATGGACCTTGATGGAGTTAGTGGATTTAAGTTCCAGTAAATAATCAAGGGTGGAGTGGAAAGGTGCAGAGGTTGCGGAGGTATGTTTTTGCATGCACCAAGCAGCATACCTCTTCCATTTTTGGAGGTAGATAGTGTGTGTGGTTAGTGTCCTGCTGTGCAGGAGAACTGTGTGTACTGGTTCTGAGCACACTAGCTCTTCATGAGAGAACCATTGTCATAACCATGAAGGCTGGCCAGCAGCATGGTGGCTAAGGGGTAAACCTAGCCAGGTATTTGGTCAGCTAATAACAATGCAGGTAGGGATTTCAAACTGGGAAAAAAGAATTTTTAACTTTTCCCTCCTTTGAGTCAGAGCGGTTTCTTCCAAGTAACAGTGAGATGGGAAGGCCTGTCTCTCTCCAAGAAAAGACCTCTTATAATGTGTAAGTAGGGCAAAGTAGTTAGCCCGTCAGGTTTTATTGTTTTCATGGGTTGGGGATTCGGAACTGATGTCTATGCTATTAAAAGTGTTTTTTCCTCTCTTTTTGTAACTAAGTTTTGAGCCCATGGGGGGGGGGGGTCCTCCATGAGTATATTAACTGGTGGCTCTTTTTCATCTAGTCACTGCTTGCAATGGTAGTATTGTTTTGATAATAAAAGTTTGTTTTCTTTTTCTAATTAACCTGGTATTGGTTCATTTCTGTGTCCTGGAAAATCTGTCTGTGGGTATCTGCCTACCTCTGACTAGGGGGCAGCTACCACAGACTGCAGCTTGTTTTTTCTCTTTTCTTTTTCAAGCTCGTTGGGGGAAAAAAGAGCTTGAGGTACCCCTGAGGTTTCCCCAAATGATCTCTTCCCTGGTTTTCTTGGAATACTTGGGTGGTGGCAGCAGACAGTCTCCAAAATCCGGGTATTAGGAATTAGGGGGGGAAGTTTTTTGTACCAAAGCCTGTAGAGATCAGGTTTTGGGGTGGTTTTGCAGGCCCCCACTTCTGCATTTGTCATGCCAGAGTGGGGAACAGCCTTGACAACAATCAAGTAGCCAGGCTCGGAGGTGGAGACGGTCTATGTTGGGGTGAAGAATCTGGCCGTTGCGTTGAGATAGGAGATTGGACTGGAGTGGGATTAGGGGGGGGGAGAGATTGGTCAGCATTCCTGTCAGGAAGGGATACCATGGTTGCCTGGGCCACACCGGTGCTATTATGATGACATGTGAATTGTCTGTTCTGATCTCCTGTATTACCCTGGTGGAAGGCGTAAAAAAACATGTTGGTCCATGGGAGCAAAAAGGCATCCCCCCCGAAGTGGGATCCTAGGCCTGCTCTGGAACAGAACTCTAGGCAGTTTGTTCTGGGCTGTTGCAAATAGGTTGAGTTGGGGAAACCCCTGGCATTGGAAAATGGTGTGTAGAACGTAATTGTCCAACTCCCACTTGTGTTGTATGGAGAAGCAACAACTGAGTTTGCCTGCAGTGGTGTTTTAGATACCAAGTAGGTATGTGGTGGATATGGTGATGTTGTGTTTGAGGCACCAATTCCAGAGTTTGATGGCCTCTGTGCAAAGGGAGTGGGAATGAGCTCCACCCTGCCTGTTCACGTAGAACACGCATGCTACCTTGTCTGTCATGATCCTTATATGACAAGGAGGAAGTGGAGGCAGGTGTAGTGTATAGCTCTGAGCTCGAGGAGGTTGATATGGAGGGTGGTTTCGGAAGTGGATCATAGTCCCCACATTGTTGCTTCTCCTATGTGGGCTCCCCATCCTGTGAAGGATGCATTTGTTGTGATGGTGATTGTGGGGGGTGCTTGTTGAAATGGAACCCCTTTGCATATGTGTAGTGGGATGGTCCACCACAGTAGTGAGTCTTTGACTGTAGACAGCATTGTGAGGTGCTTGAGGAGCTTGTGCCATTTTGGTTTGTATACCAAAGCTAGCCAGGTTTGAAGGCATCTCATGCGTAGGCGGGCATTGGGGATGACAAAGGTGGAGGTTGCCATGTGTCCCAGTGGCTGGAAGCAGTCGCGAGCTGTGGGCTGATGTAAATGGTGTGTGTGTACGAGACTGCAGATTGCTCTGAATCTTTCTTGTGACAGTGAGGCTCGACCAGTAGTGGAGTCAAGAAAGGCGCCTATGAAGTGGATTTGTTGGGTAGGTGTTAATGTTGACTTGTCTCTCTATGTGTAGGCCCAGCTTTTGGAAGTACTGCATTGTCGTTGAGGTTGCATGAAGTGCACGATAATGGGTTGGAGACTTCAGCAGACAGTTGTCCAGATATGGGAAGATTATCAGGTCCTGCTACCTTAAATATGCTGTTACCGCTGTCAGTAGCTTTAAAAACACTCATGGCGCTGTGAGAAGACCAAAGGGAAGGGCAGTGTATTGATAGCGGTCATTCTCAAGTGTAAATCTGAGGAAGCGTCTGTGTGCCTGGTGGATAGTAACATGAAAATACGCGTCTTGGAAGTCGAGAGCCGAAACCCAGTCTCCCTGTGCCAGTGCTGGGATTATTGTGGAAAGAGTGACCATTCTGATTTTTTTGTTTTTGTATATATTTGTTCAAACCCCGGAGGTCTAGAATGGGTCACCATCCCCCATTTTTCTTTTCTGTCAAGAAAAAACATGAATAAAACCCTTTCCCCCTGTGCTAAGTAGGCATTAGCTCTATGGCTCCAAGGTGTTGTACCTCTGAATGGAGTAACAGCATGTGAGAAGGGTCCCTGAAGAGGGACAGGAGGGGGTGGTGGTTGGGTGGTGGGGACGTGAATGGGATGGTATTTCCTGATTGAATGATCTCTAGGACCCAATAGTCTGAAGTGATAGCTTCTCAGTTATGGAAGAATGGCCATAGACGGAAGGTGAAGGATGGGTTGGTCACTATAAGCACTGGAGAGAGTAGATTGTTTTCAATGCTCTCAACCAATGCTTCAAATTTGCTTATTGGAGGCTGTGGGTTGGGTCACACCAGAAGGGGAAGGGCGACATCTTTGGCCTCTGGGTCTCTGGCATTGCTGGTAATGAGTATCATATTGCTGATGCTGTGCTTGGTGTGAGTAATAGGGGTGTGACGGCGCGTTGGGGTCCCCCGTCTCCTGCACCCCGAAATGGCACAAACAGACCGCACCAGCCGGTGGAGTAGAGGAAGTTTATTGCCTCTCCAGGATACAGCACAGCACAGATGTAGTCTGGTCACAGAGCTGGGCTAGGATGCCTCAGGCCCCCTTGAGTTGGGGGGAGACTGGGCCCCTAAACTCCAGCTCCTTCCCCTAGGCTCTCCTCCATGCTCTGAGACAGCCAGCAACCCACTAACTAACTTCCAGCCCTGCCCCCCAGCCAGGGCAGCATTCCACCTTGCTTTGTTCCTCTCCATGGGGGGTGTCTGGTCACTGGTTTGCATAGTGACTCATCCTGTTTTGCTGGGTCGTGGTACCCACGACAGCCAGTGGGGGTTACCCCAGAGCCAGCAGCATAGAAACCAGCCAGGTACCCCCACTACGTCACAAGGGGTATTGCTGTTCTTGGTATGGCTCATACCTGTATTGTGTTTTGTTTGGCATAGGTGTTCTTTTGTATGCCCAAGGATCTCAGGGTTGCTTGAGAGTCCTTCATGGAGTGGAGGACCTAATTGGTGTTAGCAGCAAAGAGCTTTTGCCCATCAAATGGAAGATCCTTTATTACAGTGTGGATTTCCCTTGGGAAGGAGGAAGTTGACAGCCAGGATGAACGACGCATAATGACTGCTGTGGCTATGGACCTGGCGGCCGTGTCTGCAACGTCTAGTGCGGCTTGGAGTGCTGTGCGGGATATTAATTGGCCTTCAGAGACCAGTGCCAACCATTGTTGTTTCCTGTTATGAGGCATGTCATCAATAAAAGTTTGTATTTTGGAGTAGTTTCTGTGGTCGTATTTCGCTAATAGCACCACGTAATTGGCTGCCCTGAATTGCAAGTTGGAGGAGGAGTATACTTTCCACCCAAACGCCTCCATCCTTCTATTTTCTTTGATGGATGAAGTGGTCTTGAACTGTTGGTGTTGCTTGTTCCTCTGGTTAGCTACTTCCACTACTAGCCAGTTGGGAGCAGGGTGTGTGTAGAGGAATTTGGTGTCCTTAGAGGGAACAAAGTACTTCCGGTCCACGTGCTTGTTGTGGGTGCGATGGAAGCAGGAGTCTGCTATATAGTTTATGCAGGCTGCAGGATGGCTGCATTAATGGGGAGTGCTATTTTGGAGGTAGCAGTGGCTTGCAATATATCTGTGAGCTCATGCTGGTTATCCAAGACTTCCCCCAAAGCAATATTGAGGTCACCCACCACTCTCTTAGGGTATGTCTACACTACCCCACTAGTTCAAACTAGCGGGGTAATGTAGGCATACCGCACTTGCAAATGAAGCCTGGGATTTGAATTTCCCGGGCTTCATTTGCCTAAGCGGGGCGCCGCCATTTTTAAATCCCCGCTCGTTCGAACCCCGTGCAGCGCGGCTACACGGGGAACGAACTAGGTAGTTCGAACTAGGAAGCCTAGTTCGAACTACCTAGTTCGTGCCCCGTGTAGCCGCGCTGCATGGGGTTCGAACGAGCGGGGATTTAAAAATGGCGGCGCCCTGCTTAGGCAAATGAAGCCCGGGAAATTCAAATCCCAGGCTTCATTTGCAAGTGCGGTATGCCTACATTACCCCGCTAGTTCGAACTAGTGGGGTAGTGTAGACATACCCTTAAAGAGGTCCTGAAAGTGGGAGAGGTCATCCGTAGATGTGGAGGGCAGTTTGGCTTGTTGGGGTGAAGGGGGTGCCCCAGTGGCCATAGGTGAATCATCCCCTGCGATTTGTGTTTGTATGTCCCATAGAGATTCAGCATTAGAGTCGACCTCTACTTGAAGGGTTGCCAGGGGAGGGTTGTGGACTTGCCTCCATGTAGCAGGACGATTAGTATGTCTTGCTCTGTAGTGTTCCCAGTTACCCCAGTATGGCAGGTAGCCAGGGAATGGTATGGTGATGCCATCCAGGGGTGGGCATACCACAGGTACTAGATTAGCACCTCTTTCAACTATCTAGTCTTTATGTCAGGGGTTCTTAACCAGTGAGGTGCGCCTCCCCAGGGGAGGTGTGAAGGGGATACAGGGGAGGTGTGAGGTGCCTCCCAGAAAGTTTATCGCAATTGCCTTCTCACTGGATAAAATTCTAAAGTTTAGATTTCTTCATAATTAATATTATGAATTAAAATTATAAACATTAATGTCTTATTAACTTCTAGAGATCGGCACACTACAATAGCAGTGCAAATCAATCAGGCCTATGTGACGACACACTACAATAGCAGTACGCAAGCACTGCCAACTTTCATCTTCAAATATTATGTAAATTTGTTAGGAAAAGGTTCAAAGTAAAAAGCTCATATTATTCATTTAGGCATTGTAACAGGGTTCACTCACCCCACAGCACCATCAGCCGTTGGACTTGGGAAGTAGCTTGGATGGCTGCGTCCAGCATCCAGCTGGTTTGCTAGGTCCCAGGGTTCAGGGAGGCCTCAGGGTTCAAGCTGGGCCTTCAGCTCAGGCCGGTCCTCCGAATTGCCAGGCACCAGTAGAGCCTTGGGTTCCTCTAGGTCAGAGGGTAGCCTTACTGGCCGGCTTGGCCAGGCCTCAGCGGCCTAGGCAGGGAAGCCTTTGCTGGCCTGAAGGAAGGCAGCTGTGGGAGGCCCGGGCCAGGTCTCAGCCTCATCAGCCAGGAGCTCTGGACAGGCCTCTGTCTCCCTCAGAGGCTGGGCCCCAATTGAGCTCCCTGGCAGAGTTCTTATAGTCCTAGCCCCACCCCTTAGCTTCCTGTCAGGTGAGGGGGTGGGGCTAGGCTGTGCACAAAATGGCTCCTGGGGTGTGTGAACATGAAGTTCACTTTCAGGGGAGATGTGAAGGTAAAAAGGTTAAGAATCCCTGTTTTAGGTGCTGCTAAACTATTTGTTGATTTTCAGTTTTTCCTGTTACACACTAGCTTGGCTTTCCCTTTGAAATGTATCTACCCACAGCCTCTTTCTCCCCCGCCTCACTTTCCCTTATTTATTCTTGGTTCTGGACATCCAACATTCCCATCAGCTGAAGAAGTGGCTGTGCCCACGAAAGCTCATGATACCATCTACATGTTTTGTTAGTTTTTAAAGTGCTACCAGACTGTTGTTCTCCAAGTTCTCTTCCTCCCCACTGGAAAGGTGAGGAGTCGTCACAGGAGACTGGCAGTATTGTGCTTGTGGCTCTGGTGAAAACTCCCCCTCCAAAAGGGGAGACCCTGGAGAGGGGAAGACGGTGAGATCAGCTGCACTGTGGAACTGCTGCTGAGCAGAGCCAAACTGTGTGTTCTGGTGCAGAGAGGGACTGCAGTGCCATGCTGAGGTGAGCAGGTGATGGCACCGGGGGAGCTGAGGAGAGTGTCATAAGAACATAAGAACAGCCGTACTGGGTCAGACCAAAGGTCCATCTAGCCCAGTAGCCTGTCTGCCAACAGTAGCCAGCACCAGGTGCCCCAGAGAGGGTGGACCGAAGACAATGATCAAGCGATTTGTCTCCTGCCATCCCTCTCCAGCCTCTGACAAACAGAGGCCAAGGACACCATTTTATCCCCTGGCTAATAGCCTTTTATGGACCTAACCTCCATGAATTTATCTAGCTTCTCTTTAAACTCTGTTATAGTCCTAGCCTTCACAGCCTCCTCTGGCAAGGAGTTCCACAGGTTGACTACATGCTGTGTGAAGAAGAACTTTCTTTTATTCGTTTTAAACCTGCTACCCATTAATTTTATTTGGTGTCCTCTAGTTCTTCTATTTAGGGAACTAATAAATAACTTTTCTTTATCAGCCCTCTCCACACCACCCATGAATTTTATAGACCTCTATCATATCCCCCCTCAGTCTCCTCTTTTCTAAACTGAAAAGTCCCAGTCGCTTTAACCTCTCCTCATATGGGACCCGTTCCAAACCCCTAATCATTTTAGTTGCCCTTTTCTGAACCCTTTCTAAGGCCAAAATATCTTTTTTGAGGCGAGGAGACCACATCTGTACACAGTATTCAAGATGTGGGCGTACCATAGTTTTATACAGGGGCAGTAAGATATTCTGGGTCTTATTTTCTATCCCTTTATTAATAATTCCTGGCCTCCTATTTGCCTTTTTGACCGCCGCTGCACACTGTGTGGAAGTTTTCAGAGAACTGTCCACGATAACTCCAAGATCTCTTTCCTGATTTGTCGTAGCCAAATTAGCCCCCATCATACTGTACGTATAGTTGGGGTTATTTTTCCCGATGTGCATTACTTTACACTTATCCACATTACATTTCATTTGCCATTTTGTTGCCCAATCACTCAGTTTGGTGAGATCTTTTTGGAGTCCCTCACAGTCTGCTTCTGTCTTGACTATCCTAAACAGTTTGGTATCATCTGCAAACTTTACCACCTCACTGCTTACCCCTTTCTCCAGATCATTTATGAATAAGCTGAAAAGGATTGGTCCCAGGACTGACCCTTGGGGGACACCACTAGTTACCCCTCTCCAATCTGAAAATTTACCATTTATTCCTACCCTTTGTTTCCTGTCTTTTAACCAGTTCTCAAGAAAGGACCTTCCCTCTTATCCCATGGCCATGTAATTTACACAAGAGCCTTTGGTGAGGGACCTTGTCAAAGGCTTTCTGAAAATCTAAGTATACTATAGCTACTGGAGCCCCCTTGTCCACATGTTTGTTAACCCCTTCAAAGAACTCTAATAGATTAGTAAGACAGAATTTCCCTTTACAGAAACCATGTTGACTTTTGTCCAACAAATTATGTTCTTCTACGTGCCTCACAATTTTATTCTTTACTATTGTTTCAACTAATTTGCCAGGTACTGAAGTTAGACTTACCGGTCTGTAATTGCCAGGATCGCCTCTACAGCCCTTTTTAAATATTGGTGTCACGTTGGCTACCTTCCAGTCATTAGGTACGGAAGCTGATTTAAAGGATAGGTTACAAACCACAGATAATAGTTCAGCAATTTCCCATTTGAGTTCCAGAGATTTGTTAACATTAAATTTTTCTATTTGTTCCAAAACCTCCTCTACTGACACTTCAATCCGGGACAGTTCCTCAGATTCATCACCCACAAAGGACGGTGCAGATTTGGGAATCTCCCTAATGTCCTCAGCCGTGAAGACTGATGCAAAGAAATCATTTAGTTTCTCCGCAATGGCTTTATCGTCCTTGATTGCTCCTTTTATAGCTCAATAATCTAGGGGACCCACAGGTTTTTTAGCAGGCTTCCTGCTTCTAATGTACTTAAAAAACATTTTGCTATTGTTTTTTGAGTTTTTGGCTAGCTGTTCCTCAAAATCTTTTTTTGCTTTTCTTATTGCATTTTTACACTTGATTTGACAGTGTTTATGTTCCTTTCTATTTATCTCACTAGGATTGGACTTCCACTTCTTAAAAGATACCTTTTTGTCCCTCACTGCTTCTTTTACATGGTGGTTAAGCCACGGTGACTCTTTTTTAGGTCTCTTGCTATGTTTTCTAATTTGGGGTATACATTTAAGTTGGGCCTCTATTATGGTGTCTTTAAAAAGTTTCCATGCAGCTTTCAGGGATTTGGCTCTAGTCACTGTGCCTTTTAATTTCTGTTTAACTAACCTCCTCATTTTTGCATAATTCCCCTTTTTGAAATTAAATGCCAGGGTGCTGGACTGCTGAGGTGTTCTTCCCACCACAGGAATGTTGAATGTTATTATATTATGGTCACTATTCCCAAGTGGTCCTGTAACGGTTATTTCCTGGACCTGATCCTGCGCTCCACTCAGGAATAAATCGAGAATTGCCTCTCCCCTTGTGGGTTCCTGCACCAGCTGCTCCAAGAAGCAGTCATTTAAGCCATTGAGAAATTTTATTTCTGCTTCTCTTCCTGAGGTGACATGTATCCAGTCAATATGGGGGTAATTAAAATCCCCCATTATTATAGAGTTCTTTATTTTGGTAGCCTCTCTAATCTCCCTCAGCATTTCAATGTCAGTATCACTGTCCTGGTCAGGTGGTCCGTAATATATTCCTACTGCTAATTTCTTATTATTGGAGCATATAATTACTATCCATAGTGATTCTATGGAACATGTTGATTCATTTAATATTTTTATTGCATTTGATTCTACATTATCTTTCACATACAGTGCCACTCCGCCACCCACCCTGCCTGCTCTATCCTTTCGATATATTTTATATCCCGGTATGATTGTGTCCCACAGATTTTCCTCATTCCACCAGGTTTCAGTGATGCCTATTATGCCAATCTCCTCCTTTAATACGAGGTACTCTAGTTCACCCATCTTATTAGTCAGACTCCTAGCATTTGTGTACAAACACTTTAAAAATTTACCACTGCTTATTTGTCTGCCCTTCCCTGGTGCATTGGATTCCTTTGTATGCGGTTGTTTGTCTGCTCTGGCCCCTTGTTTGTCCTCTCCCCTCCTCTCTTTCTGACTACAGCCTAGAGAATCTCTATCAATGGATTCTCCTCTAAGAGAAGTCTCCCTCCGATTTACATGCGTCTCCGCACCAATCGACTTTCCCCCATCTCTTAGTTTAAAAACTGCTCTACGGCCTTTTTAATGTTTAGTGCCAGCAGTCTGGTTCCACCCTGGTTTAGGTGGAGCCCATCCTTCCTGTATAGGCTCCCCCTCTCCCAAAAGTGTCCCCAGTTCCTAATAAATCTAAACCCCTCTTCCCTACACCATCGTCTCATGCACGCATTGAGACTGAAGCTCTGCCTGCCTACCTGGCGCTGCGCGTGGAACTGGAAGACAAGAGGGCTGAACGGCAATACTTCATGGCCCAGGAAGGGAATGAACACCTTTTCTCCCATCCACCCCCGGGGTCACTGGTAGCTCAGGCCGTGACCCAAAGGGAGAGGCAGGGCCAGCCAGGCACCACCCCTAAGAACAGGGATGCCAAAAAGATGGACCTGTTAGGGAGGAAAGCCTACGCGACCAGAGGCCTACAGCTTCACGTAGCGAACCAGCTGGTTTTGCTATCTCACTACGAATATAACACCTGAACCTCCATGGACAAGTTTAATGAACTCCTCCCCAGGGATTCTCGGCCCAAGTTCAGAGCCCTCTCGGAAGAGGGCAGAACAGGGGCTGCAAACAGGGAGTTTCAAGAGGGAGTTAGGAAAGGGAGTGGGAAGGGGACGAGAGACACTTGCAATTCTTTAAAACCTTTTCACTAAACCATTATCAAAACTTCCTGAGGTCAGTTGGGCCTTCAGGGGTTGATTGCATCAGAGTCAAGGCTTTGAGCCACATCTAGCCTCAGCCTTATAAAAAAGGCAGCCAGAGCGAATGCAGAGAGCAGCCAACAGGGCAGCAGCCAACAGGCAAGTTTACCTAAGAAACATCCAAGAGGAGCTCAGCTAAGTGTGGCTTTTGGGGGGCTGGGTTGTGACGTGGTGGGGTGAGTATCAAAGTGTTTGTCTGTCTGTGAGCATTTGTTTGACTGTGTGTTTGGCGGTTTTAAAAGAGAGGCAGTTGCAAAGTTTGAAAAGTGTGATTTGGGAGTGCTTTGTTCCAGGTGGGTCTTCAAGGACTGACTGCATCAGAGCCAAGGCTTTGAGCCGGGCCTAGCCTCAGCCTTATAAAAAAGGCAGCCAGAGCAAATGCAGAGAACAGCCAAGAGGGCAGCAGCCAAAGGGGAGTTTGCCTGGGAGTTCACCCTGGGGGAGCTCCATAATCATAGAATACTAGTACTGGAAGGGACCTCGAGAGGTCATCGAGTCCAGTCTCCTGCCCTCATGGCAGGACCCAGTACTGTCTAGACCATCCCTGATAGACATTTATCTAACCTGCTCTTAAATATCTCCAGAGATGGGGATTCCACAACCTCCCTGGGCAATTTATTCCAGTGTTTGACCACCCTGACAGGAACTTTTTCCTAATGTCCAATCTAAACCTCCCTTGCTGCAGTTTAAGCCCCTTGCTTCTTGTTCTATCCTCAGAGGCCAAGATGAACAAGTTTTCTCCCTCCTCCCTGAGACACCCTTTTAGATACCTGAAAACTGCTATCATGTCCCCCCCCCCCCCCCCCCCCCCCCCCCCCCCCCCCCCCCCCCCCCCCCCCCCCTCAATCTTCTCTTTTCTAAACTAAACAAACCCAATTCCTTCAGTCTTCCCTCATAGGTCATGTTCTCTAGACCTTTAATCATTCTTGTTGCTCTTCTATGGACCTTCTCCAATTTCTTCACATCTTTCTTGAAATGCGGTGCCCAGAACTAGACACAATACTCCAAGGCTATGTCTACACTCGCAGCTTCTTGCGCAAGAACGCCTGTTCTTGCGGAAGAATTCGCAGAGTGTCTACACTGCCCGCCCGCTCTTGCGCAATTAAATGTACAGTACGGCGTGATAAGAGACAGCTCCTTGCACAAGAGCTACGCTGTTTTCTATCAAGCTTAAGCTCTCTTGCGCAGGCACTCTTGCGCAAGAGGGCAGTGTGGACGTTCGGCAAGCACGTACTTGCGCAAGAATTGGCCTCCGGTGAAAAACACAGGTGGCCTCTCCAACACGCCATACAGGCAATCACCGCTCGTTGGTTCCCCCTAATTGGCCCCCCCTTAAAGGCACGGAGCACAGCCATTTGCCACGTGCAGCCTGGGTAGCAGCCAGAGGGAGGAATGGCAGCTGCCCAGCCTCAGCCAGGTCCCTCAGACCCCATGGAGGAGCCACCCCAGAGCACCCAGCAGGCCGGAAGGGGCACCAAGCGACGGGCTCCATGCTGGAGCACCGCTGAGGTGACTGCCCTCCTGGACCTCTGGGGAAAGGAAGAGGCCCTCCGGGACCCCAAGTCCTGGAGGAGGAATGCGCACATCTTCGCCCAGATGGCCCAGGCGCTGGCCGCACAGGGACATCCGGCCCGGACCCTGGAACAGGTCCGGGCCAAGGTGATGGACCTGCACCTCACCTACGTGCGGGCCAGCAAGCATGGGGGCGGCGGAGCCACTGCCTGTCCCCAGTATCACCTCCTGCACCAGATCTTGGGGGACAAAGGGGCCAGTCTCCTGCTGACCCAGGTGGACACGGCGGTGGTCCAACCCAGGCCACCGGAGGAGGAGGGAGACCGGTCCTCGGACAAGGAGGAGGAGGTGGCAGAGGACAGCAGCCAGACCTCACCATCCCGGCCCAGCACCAGTCAGGATGTGTCCCGGGCATCCTCAGACGCTGGCGAGGGATTGTCTGGTGAGTGCAGTGGCTACCATTCGCAAGTGTGCTGGAGAAGGGTGGGCAGGGCCACAGGGTGGGGGAGAGGCAGCAGCACATGGCACAGCCTGGCCATATGCTGTGCAGAGGCATGCAGCATGTGCAACCTCATGCAGCTAGGGTTCCCAGGTGTCCAGTTTTGAACCAGACAGTCCAGTCTTTGAGCTTTCTGTTCAGGAAACAAATTGAGAGGATATAAATGAGAAAATATAAATGTCCGGTATTTTCTAACTAAGGTGTAATGTAGACTGTCATGTAATATCAAGTGTGTCCGGTATTTTTGTTGAAACCATCTGGCAACCCTACATGCAGCCAGACCAAGTGGCACACAGAAGCAGCAGCTCGCCCCAGCACACGCCTGGGACCCCAGGGATTCTGCTCGACCAGACCGAGGGGGCGGGGGGTTTGGCCAGGAGTAGGCCAGCCCCAAGGTTGCAGGCCTAACCCCACACAGCCTAAAGGGTGCTGCACACAGCACACATCCATGGCCACCTCTGGGACACTGTAGTTTCCTCTGGGGAAGGCACAACAGGCCCCCCCCCCAAGCACATGCGGCCCCCCTGGGGGCTCCTGGGCCACCTTGGGACCCCCCCCTCCTGCTGCCCCAGGGGAATTCCCCCTCACCAGCCACACCTGTCCCCGGACATCGTGACGTGCTGGGAGGAGGGCACGGGGCTCTGGAACACCATTTGGGGCAGGGTTCACTGACCATGTTGCTCTCCTCTGCTTCTCCTGCAGTGGGACCCCCAGCCAGCAAGGGACCTTCCAGCTCCATCCCACCGGCGCAAAGGATCCAGGGCCCATCGCAGCGGTCCCGAGACCACCACCACCTGCTCCGCCGCCACGTCTGCACGATTGAGCGCATGGAACGCGCTCTGACAGAGAAGATCCACGCAGATGCGGAGTGACAGGAGCGGGTGTGGGGCCAGTACCTGGAGCGCTGCGACCGTGTCTGCACTCTCCTGGACACCATGGCCGACCGGATGGGTCCTGTACAGCAGCCCAATGCTGCCAGGGCCCCTCTGCCACCCCCAGCTCTCCGCCCGCTTCTCCCCCTGCCTTGCCCATGCCCCCTCCCAAGGTCCCCCACCCTCGGCACCTCCTGGTGCAGCCTGCCCCAACCCGGCACGAGGGGCAGAGGCGCCCCCGCACCCGTGGGGGTGGGCGAGGCCTCCATTCAGAACCATGAGGCCCTCCCAGTTCAGGGTCCCCTCCTCGCCCCTCCCCACAGTGTACTCCCTTCCCCATGTAAATAAAAAAGTGCCTTATCTACAGCAAGTGCATTTTATTTATTGGGAGGTGAACGAAGGGTGGCAGGAAGGGGTGGTGATGGGAGCTCGAAGTGGGGGCATGGGGGCATCCCTGCGGGCAGAGGTGTAGGAGCGGCCTATTGTGGGGCCTGGTCCAGCATCACCCGGAGAGCTTCCCGGACCCGAACCCCATGGCAGTTGGTCTGCTGGGTGGCGGCCATTGGCGGCTGCTGGTAGGCCTGGCCCTCACCTGCCATCCACCCCGGGAGGAAGGCCTCCCCCCCTCCCCTCAATAATATTATGGAGCACGCAACATGCCGAGATGACCTCCGGGATGTGCTGCACCCCCATGTCCAGGGGGGTCAGGAGGCACCTAAACCGTGCCTTCAGACGGCCAAAGGCGCACTCGATGGGATTGCGGGCCCGGTCCAGGTGGCTGTTGAAGGTGGCCTGGCTGTGGTCCAGGTGGCCGGTGTATGGCCACATCAGCCAGGCCATCAGGGGGTAGGCCGCATCCCCCAAGATGCAGACCGGCATCCTGACATCCCCAATGGTGAATTCCCGCTGGGGGAAGTAGGTGCCCACCTCCAGCCTGTGGCACAAGCCTGAGTGCCTGAAGATGCGAGCGTCGTGGGCTCGGCCGGACCACCCCACATAAATGTCCTGGAACCGGCCCTGGTGGTCCACTAGCGCCTGGAGCACCACTGAGCAGTAGCCCTTCTGGTTTATGAACCAGGCCACTTGGTGCTCTGGCGCTCAGATGGGCATGTGGGTCCCGTCTACGGCTTGGGAACCCAAGGCTGGCGAAGCCGGCAATGGTGGTGTCCATGTCACAGGGGCGGCTCACCCTCTGGAGCAGCACGTCATTGATGGCGTTGACGACCTGCAGAGGGGCACATGGGAGCACAGGGGATGCATGGAATGAGAGACAGTGCGTACATGGGCCCTTGGGGTGTGCTCGCCCTCCCTTTGATGGCCCCTCCCCCCATGCAGGCCAGGGCCCTCTGCCCCCCGGGATTTCCCCCCACCAGCGGGGATGTGTGCAAGAGGGACAGCGTGACCCCCTGGGTGTGGGGCTTCCCCCTGCCCCTACAGCCTCCCCCCGCCCAGTCTGGCCCCTTCCCTCCCCCAGGACGAGCCCGTGGTCCACGGAGGGCCTTACCTGCCGGACGACTGTGCCGACAGTGGACCTGCCCACCCTGAACTGGTTTGCCACGGAGCAGTAGCTGTCCGGGGTGGCCAGTTTCCAGAGGGCAATCGCAACCCTCTTCTCCACGGGGATGGCAGGGCGCAGGTGGGTGTCCTGCCTCCGGAGCGCAGGGGTGAGCCAGGTGCAGAACTCATGGAATGTCCCCCTGCGCATCCGGAAGTTCTGCACCCATTGCTGGTTGCCCCATTGTCCCAGCACCAGGTGCTCCCACCAGTCCCCACTGGTGTTGTAGCTCCAGAGGCGCCTGTCAGTGGTGGGGTGCGGGTGCCCGAGCCCAGCTGCAGCCGTGGCAAGGTCCTGCACCTGCTGCCCAGTCTCCAGCTCCTGCTGGAGCAATGTGGCTCCTTGGTGGAGGAGCTCCACAGCCTCTATAATGGCCATGAGGAGTGGACGTTGCTGGCTGGGGTCCTCCTCTGGCTCCATGGCTGTGACGGTGGCAGCGAGGGTGCCCAGCGGCACCTGGAAGGAACAGAGGTGACAGGTGCTGTTGTGGCTCTCGCTCCCTCAAAAGGGTGCATGAGCATGCAGCCACAGGGAAATGGCCGTCCAGGAGTCTCTTTAAGTACGTTTCCCAGTGGGGGTCCATGCCCACAGATGCTGCTGGTGACCTCTTGACATGGCCGAATTTCTTCCGGAGACATGTTCTTGTGCAAGGGCTTCCCGCCAGTGCGGACGTTTTCTTGCGCAAGTATATATTCCCGCCAGTGTAGACATAGCCCAACTGAGGCCTAACCAGCACAGAGTAGAGTGGAAGAATGACTTCTCGTGTCTTGCTCACAACACACCTGTTGTTGCATCCCAGAATCATATTTGCTTGTTTTGCAACAGCATCACACTGCTGACTCATATTCAACTTGTGGTCCACTATAACCCCTAGATCCCTTTCTGCCGTTCTCCTTCCTAGACAGTCACTCCCCATTCTGTATGTGTGAAACTGATTGTTCCTTCCTAAGTGGAGCACTTTGCATTTCTCTTTATTAAACGTCATCCTGTTTACCTCAGACCATTTCTCCAATTTGTCCAGATCATTTTGAATTATGACCCTATCCTCCAGATTAGTCGCAACCCCTCCCAGCTTGGTATCATCTGCAAACTTAATAAGCATACTTTCTATGCCAATATCTAAATTGTTGATGAAGATATTGAACAGAGCTGGTCCCAAAACAGACCCCTGCGGAACCCCACTTGTTATGCCTTTCCAGCAGGATTGTGAACCATTAATAACTACTCTGAGTACAGTTATCCAGCGAATTATGCACCCACCTTATAGTAGCCCCATCTAAGTTGTATTTACTTAGTTTATTGATAAGAAGATCATGCAAGACCGTATCAAATGCCTTACTAAAGTCTAGGTATACCACATCCACCGCTTCTCCATTATCCACAAGACTCGTTATCCTATCAAAGAAAGCTATCAGATTGGTTTGACATGATTTGTTCTTTACAAATCCATGCTGGCTGTTCCCTATCACCTTGCCACCTTCCAAGTGTTTACAGATGATTTCCTTAATTACTTGCTCCATTATCTTCCCTGGCACAGACGTTAAACTAACAGGTCTGTAGTTTCCTGGGTTGTTCTTATTTCCCTTTTTATAGATGGGCACTAGATTTGCCCTTTTCCAGTCTTCTGGAATCTCTCCTGTCTCCCATGATTTTCCAAAGATGATAGCTAAAGGCTCAGATACCTCCTCTATCAGCTCCTTGAGTATTCTAGGATGCATTTCATAATGTTTGGTGCTCTTTTCCTTACATTTTTTCCCCCTTCTTCTGCCCTTAAAGGAGGCATTTAAAAACATCTGAGCAATCTCTCAGAAGGAAGGCAGGTATGGATAGTGATAGGTCTGCTGTTGTTACCGGCACAGCATGTGCCATGTTTGTCTTCCTCCCAGAAGACAGAAGGGATTTCACCTGCACTAAGTGCAAGCTGGTCACCATTTTGGAAGAAAAAATTAGAGGACTTGAAGCCCAAGTATCAACCTTACGTTCCATCAGAGAGGATGAAGACTTCCTCGATAGAAGGCAGCGTTTAATCCTGCAGGCACAGCAGGCTGAAGAGCCAGTCAGGGCAGTACAGGACAAGGAAGAAAACTGGCAGCATGTAACCTCCAGGAGAAGGAAGCCAACTCAGATATCCCCCATTCCTATAGAGGTAAGTAACCGCTTTCAGGCTCTCTGCCCAGGCACTAACGTGGAGAATGCTTTGGCAGGGACCTCTCAGGGAAGAGATCAGAAGGAGACCCCATCTACCGGAAGGCATGGGATGCGTAGTCCAAGGGATGGGGGTTTCAACGACCACCACCCCCAAGAGAAGACGACGGGTGGTGGTGGTGGTCGGGGACTCCCTCCTAAGAGGGACTGAGTCATCCATCTGCTGACCAAACTTGGAATCTTGAGAAGCTTGCTCCTTACCAGGAGCTGGAATTCAGGATGTGACCGAGAGTCTTACAAAACTGATCAAACCTTCGGATCGCTACCCCTTCCTGCTTCTCCACATGGGGACTAACGATACGGCCAAGAATGACCTTGAGCGGGTCACTACAGATTATGTAGCTCTGGGAAGAGCAAGTGGTATTCTCATCCATCCTCCCTGTTCAAGGAAAAGGTCTGGGTAGGGATCGTTGAATTGAGGAAGTAAATGCGTGGTTGTGCAAGTGGTGTCGCAGAGAGGGCTTTGGTTTCCTTGACCATGGGACTCTGTTCCGGGCACAATGGTTGCTAGGAAAAGATGGGATCCACCTAACCAAGAGAGAAAAGAGCATCTTCGTGGGCAGGCTTGCAAACCTAGTGAGGAGAGCTTTAAACTAGGTTAGTTGGGGACGGTGACCTAAACCCTGAGGTAAGGGGGGGAAGTGGGATACTGGGAAGAAACATGAGGAGGAAGGAGCAACAAAGGAGGACCCTTGATTCAAATGGAGAAGGTAGGGCAATCAACTATTTATCTAAGGTGTGTGTACACAAATGCAAGAAGCCTGAGAAACAAACAGGAAGAATTAGAAGCCCTGGCCCAGTCAAAGAGCTATGGATTTGATTGGAATAAGAAAGACTTGGTGGGATGACTCACATGACTAGAGCACTGTCATGGAAGGGTATAAACTGTTCAGGAAGAACAGGCGGGGGAGAAAAGGAGGAGGAGTTGCACTGTATGTAAGAGACCAGTATGATTGCTCGGAGCTCCAGTATTTAGAGGGAGAAAAGCCTGTTGAGAGTCTATGGGTTAAATTTAGAGGCAGGACCAACAGGGGTGATGTTGTGGTTGGTGTCTGCTATAGACCACCAGATCAGGTGGATGAGGCAGACGAGAATTTCTTCAGACAACTAAGATAAACTTCCAGATCGCAGACCCTGGTTCTCATGGGGGACTTTAATCACCCTGACATCTGTTGGGAGACCAATACAGCAGTACACAGACAATCCAGGAAGTTGTTGGAGAATGTTGGGGATAACTTGCTGGTACAAGTGCTGAAGGAACCGACCAGGGGCCGTGCGCAGCTTGACTTGCTGCTCACAAACAGGGAGGAACTAGTAGGGGAAGTAGAGGCGGGTGACAACCTGGGAAGCAGTGATCATGAGATGGTAGATTTCAGGATCCTGACCAAAGGAAGAAAGGAGAGGAGCCAAATACACACCCTTGACTTCAGAAAAGCAGACTTTGACTCCCTCAGAGAACTGATGGGCAGAATCCCCTGGGATGCTAACATGAAGGGGAAAGGAGTCCAGGACAGCTGGCAGTATTTTAAAGAAGCCTTATTGAAGACTCAGGAACAAACCATCCCGATGCGCAGTAAGAAAAGCAAATATGGTAGGCTACGAGATTGGCTTACCGGGAAAATCCTTGGTGAGCTTAAACACAAAAAGGAAGCTTACAAGAAGTGGAAACTTGGAAAGATGACTAGGGAGGAGTATAAATCTATTGCTCGACAATGCAGGGAATTAATCAGGAAGGCGAAAGCACAATTGGAATTGCAGCTAGCAAGGGATGTGAAGGATAACAAGAGAGGTTTCTACAAGCATGTTAGCAATAAGACGGTGATCAGAGAGGGTGTGGGACCCTTATTGGATGAGGGAGATAACCTAGGGTACGTCTAGACTACAGGCTTTTGTCGACAGATACTGTCAACAAAGCTTCTGTTGACAAAGAGCGTCTAGACTACATCCAGTTGTGTTGACAAAGCAAGCCGCTTTGTCAACATGAGAGTGTAGACGCAAAGGACAGTGTAGATGCAATAGCGCCTTCTGTCGACAAAAGGCATTATTCCTCGTAGAATGAGGTTTACCGCCGTCGACAAAACTGCCGAATTCTGTCGATGTTATGTCAACAGAACTCAGCAGTAGTATAGACGCAGGTATAGTTTTGTCGACAAAAGGCCACTTTAGTCAACAAAACCCTATAGTCTAGACACACCCCCAGTGACAGATCATGTGGGAAAAGCTGAAGTACTCAGTGCTTTTTTTGCCTCTGTCTTCACAGACAAGGTCAGCTCCCCGATTACTGCACTAGGCAATGCATTTTGGGAAGAAGGTGGGCAGCCCTTGGTGGAGAAAGAATAGGTTAAGAACTATTTAGAAAAGGTAGACATACACAAATCCATGGGTCTGGATTTAATGCATCCAAGGGTACTGAGGGAATTGGCAAACGTCATTGCAGAGCCTTCGGCCATTATCTTTGCAAACTCGTGGAGATCGGGAGAGATCCCGGATGATCGGAAAAAGGCAAATGTAGTGCCCATGTTTCAAAAAGGGAAGAAGGACAAGCCAGGGAACTACAGACCAGTCAGCCTCACCTCAGTCCCCAGAAAGATCATGGAGAGGATCCTCAAGGAATCCATTCTGAAGCACTTGGAAGAGGGGAAAGTGATCAGGAATAGTCAACATGGATTCACTAAGGACAAGTCATGCCTGACCAATCTGATTAGCTTCTACGATGAGGTTACTTCCTCTGTGGACATGGAAAAGTCAGTGAATGTGATATATCTTGACTTTAGCAAAGCTTTTGATATGGTCTCCCACAGTATTCTTGCCAGCAAGTTAAAGAAGTATGGATTAGATAAATTGACTGTACAGTGGATAGACAGCTGGCTAGATTGTCGGGTTGGCAGTTGGTTTCAAGTGGAGTGCCGCAAGGATCGGTTCTAGGGCTGGTTTTATTCAACATCTTCATTAATGACCTGGATGAGGTGAGAGACTGCACCATCAGCAAGTTTGTGGATGACACTAAACCAGGGGGAGAAGTTGATACGTTGGAGGGCAGGAATAGGGTCCAGTGTGACCTAGATAGATTAGAAGATTGGGCCACAAGAAATCTGATGAGGTTCAACAAGGACAAGTGCAGAGTCCTGCACTTGGGACAGAAGAATCCAACCCACTGTTACAGGCTGGGGACCAACTGGCTAGGTAACAGTTCTGCAGAAAAGGACCTGGGGGTTACAGTGGATGAGAAGCTGGATATGAGTCAACAGTGTGTCCTTGTAGCCAAGAAGGCGAATTGCATATTAGGTTGCATTAGGAGGAACATTGCCAGCAGGTCTAGAGAAGTGATTATTCCCCTTTATTCGGCACTAGTAAGGCCACATCTGGAATACTGCATCCAGTTCTGGCCCCCCCACTATAGAAAGGATGTGGACGCATTAGAGAGGGTCCAGCGGAGGGCAACCAAAATGATTAGGGGGCTGGAGCACTTGACCTACGAGGAGAGGCTGAGGGACTTGGGTCTGTTTAGTCTGCAGAATTGAAGAGTGAGGGGGGATTTGATAGCAGCCTTCAACTTCCTGAAGGGAGGTTCCAAAGAGGATGGAGAGAGGTTATCATCAGAGGTGACAGATGGCAGAACAAGGAGCAATGGTCTCAGTGGGGGAGGTATAGGTTGGATATTAGAAAAAACGATTTCCCTAGGTGGGTGGGGAAGCACTGGAATGGGTTACCTAGGGAGGGGGTGGAATCTCCGTCCCTAGAGGTTTTTAAGTTTTGGCTTGACAAAGCCCTGGCTGGGTTGATCCTGCTTTGGTCAGGGGGCTGGACTCGATGACCTCTCGAGGTCCCTTCCAGTCCTAGTGTAACCCCCAAGGAGATTACCTAGATTCCTGGGGCCTTGTCTGCTGGCAGCTCAGGGACAGGCACACTGAGTTTGCCTTGGCTCCCCCTCCCTACCAGGGTCGGAGTCTGCCCGGCAACCCATAGGGAGTGAGATGCCCCTCCCCAGGGACTTCAGGAGGGGGAAGGAGAGGCCATTGTTGAAGGAGTCTGGAGCCAGCCAGGGCAAGGGGAGGACTGGCTGTGTGGGGAGGTGGTAAGCCCCAGGCCTGTATGCAGGTTTCCCCCTGAGAACTAGCCTCTAGGGACCTGAAAGCAGGATCCCTCAGCTGGGTTTTATTTCTCCACTGTTCATTCCCAGTTGTGGAGTTTGCTGGGAGGCTTCCCCAGCCAGGCTGAGTTGGCTCTCCCGCTCCCTAGATGAGACCAGTCACCACATGGTCAGCTCTGCTCTGTCTGCTGGTTCGGGGCTGCTGCCTGCTGTGTGCATCTGAATACTGGGGTAGGAGGTTATAGTTTGAATTTTGGTGCAGTTGTGTGGCCTGCACCTTGAGCCTTGCACCCCTTTGTGGTGAGGGGAAATTCTGGGATCGAAGCAGCCTCATTCCTGCCCGAAGAGGATCCCTGTGAGAAGAGAGCAGCCCCTCTGCAGAGACTGAGTCATCTTTGAATCTGAGGCTCATTCATGGAGTGTGTGAGTGCACCATCTTTTAGTCAGTCAGGGAATTTGTTTGGGGATTTTATAACCTGCTGCATATTAAACCTGTGGAGGGATTTACCACTTGTGGTCAACAGTCATCAAGGGCCCCAACAAAGTACGCGTACCAACGGGACACTAACCTTACAGTTGCTGGGCACCGGTGACCCTAAAAATAGTGTTTTACCCTGTTCTGTTATAATTGTCTCCTGTTTAATATAATTGTGTTTATTATAGTGTATGTGTTTGTGTTTTTTTCTGGGAGTCTCCAACTATCTGGCAAATACGTGGGGATTATCCTGGGCTAGAATTTTCCTCCCAAGCTGCCCTGGTGACCCTGCTAGGAAGGAGTGAGGGGGTGGAGGCACCGCCAAATAAATCCATCAGAAAAAATAAAGTTGAGTGGGTGGTGGGATCCAGAAGAACCCAGACCTATCCATCAAAACCTGTAAGGAGATTGGCTTTAAAGAAGGTAACCAGGTGGAGAGGGGCGCTACACTAGTATTCTATGATTCTATATACATATTGATCCACTAACTCGACGGACTGTCCATCCTGCTGCATGGCATACTCTGGACAATATGCATTTTTTATCCACTTTGTTCTCCTTCGCATTCTTACTGATGTCACTGAGGAGGGTTTGTAATGTTTCAGGTTTCAATGCAATTAGGACAGTGTCCTAAGTGTTTTTATTAGAACAATGGACAATTATGTATTTTAATTAAAACAAAATACAGGACTATGTAGCACTTTAAAGACTAACAAGATGGTTTATTAGATGATGAGCTTTCGTGGGCCAGACCCACTTCCTCAGATCAAATAGTGGAAGAAAATAGTCACAGCCATATATACCAAAGGATACAATTAAAAAAAATGAACACACATGAAAAGGACAAATCACATTACAGAACAGAAGGGGGATTTAGGGGGGGGGGGGAAGGAAGGTGAATGCCTGTGAGTTAATGATATTAGAGGTGGGGAAGGGGAAATGTCTGTGAGTTAATAGAATTAGAGGTGATAACTGGGGAAGCTATCTTTGAAATGTGTAAGATAGCCGGGGTCTTTGTTAAGTCCGGTGCGGAGAGTGTCGAATTTTAGCATGAATGCCAGTTCAGAGGATTCCCTTTCAAGTGCAGATTTGAATGTCTTCTGAAGTAGGATGCAGGTTAGCAGGTCATTGAGACTGTGTCCTTTCTGGTTGAAATGACAAGCAACTGTTTTTTCTTTGTGATCCTGTCTAATGTCTGTTTTGTGGGCTACACCAGACTAACACGGCTACATCTCTATCAGTATTTTAATTAATATTCGTATATTGTGTAATTATAAATTTTCCCATTAACAATAATGGAAAAGGTGGGGGTTGCGTTTCAGGTGGTGGTGACAAAGTCAATTTTTTGTTGGTGCTGTGTCATCAATGACAGCTTTAGATATCTAGCAACACAAGATAACTAGCAACACAAGTCGCCGTGGTTTGTTAAAACACAAAGATAAACACGTGAGTGAGCGGAGGAGCGCTGTGACCACGTGTATTCATCCGCTCATGCGTATTATTACTGTTTTCACCAACTTATACCACCACGCAAAGTAGTCCGCCACTGATTATTTTCGTGTTATTTCAGGGACAGTCGTGTTATTCGAAACATTTTCCCCCAAAAAATCATGCTATTGCAAAAACGTGTTAAGCGGGCATGTGTTAAACGAGTAATTACTGTAGTCACTCGAGTTAAAGCAGTGGCACCATTAGCTACATTCATTCACTGCAGCGTTCACAGGGAAGCGCTAGCTGTTAAAAAAATGCCTGCTGACCTAGGGACGGTTTTGGACAAGTCAGTGAAGATCATCCATTTCATCAAGGCCCGTCCACTGAATTCAAGACTATTTGCTGCTTTGTGTGATGAGATGGGCAGTGATCACAGCTCACTTCTTCACACAGAAGTTAGCTGGCTTTCAAGAGGAAAGGTTCTCTCACAGCTGTTTGAATTGCGTGATGAAGCCGGTGTGCTGGGGACTTAATTCCCCTGCTGCCTGCCTGAGGGGGAGGGGGGAGTCCCAGACCACGCCAACTGCAACCGCTCGGGAAGCTTGCGCCTTACTCCTCCCCTCCCCGCGGCAGCATGTGCTGCTTGAGCAGCCAGAGCCAGCGCAGTCCAGGACACCCAACCCCTTCCCCGCACGCAAGAAGGCAGCAGGGGAACAAAGTCCCCAGCGCGCAATGGACCGGCATTTTAGGTACTGCGCCGGCTGTTCAGGGGGGAGGAAGAGCAGCCCGCGCATTTCCGGTACCAGGAGCACGGCTGCAGAATTCTCCCCGCCCCGTTTGACGCCCGCGCTACCTCCGTTGTTCCTGGAGGTAGCATCAGCATGGCATTCATCTTGGGGGGTGGGGGCAGGGGGGGGGGGGGCAAAAAACCTCGCGATCGACTGGTCGGGTCCCCAAGATCAACCAGTCGATCGTGATTGATGGGTTGGTGACCACGGCCCTAAGGGTACTCGTACCACTGGTTGAGAAACACTGATCTACAGCATCCACAACAAGGCAAGCACAGGAATTACCCAGTCCCACCAGCCACCTTGACTCTTAGCACACTTGAGCTTGTAAAACAGAGTGTCTCTGCAATGAGTTTGCAACAGTGTTGGAGACATTCATCTGTGTGGCCTCTCCTGCTCCTCTTTAGGTCTACAATATATATTGGCTGCTTCCTTCTAAAGCATCAGCAGAAAAAATTTAATAAGCAAACAAATGAATAGGGGAAAACTCATCAACCCATGATGGCCCAAAGTTAAAAGGTAGTTCAAACACCTCATTCACTATCAAAACCACCCAAACAAGAAAATCCATCTTATTTCCTTGCATTTGCTTTAAAAAAGCAACCTATTTTCAGAGCAGTGAAACTGCATGCAAGATCTCTCATTACCAAGAGGCCTCTTGCACAGCCTCCCCAGTCTTGGAAATAACAAGGCTGCATGGCATCCGAAGTGGAAGATTAATTATAATTATATATGATTATATATTATGAATTATAATTATATATGATTCAACACTGTTCAAGTGGATCCTCTAAAGCAGTGGTCACCAACCAGTAGATCAGGATCTACCAGTAGATCTTGGAGCCTCAGACAGGTGATCTTAACTGGTTTGGCTGGGAGGCTATCAAGTGCCAGCACTTCAGCTGCCCCTCTCCCTGCTGCCCTGCTGCTCCTGCCCAGAGCCTCAGAGCTGCCCCCTGGGAGCCTCCTGCCTGTTGTGCAGGGTGGGGAAGACAGTCTGTCCCCCTCCCCTGTACCCTATCTTCACAGAGTGAGGGCAGGGCCTCAGTGAAGGGGTGGGGCAAGGCAGGGATATTTGGGTTTGAGGTAGATCCTGGACTAACAAATTCAAAACGTGATCTTGTGCTTAAAAAGGTTGGAGACCCCTGCTCTAAAGTTACAAGTAAACCTGAACATATGGCTACGAATAAAAGGTTTTGCCCATCTTTGCAAACCCAGCTCATTCCTGGGCTACATCTACACTGCAGCATCTTTTGAGCACACCCTTTATTTTGAACTATTACAGGGATGTCAGAATAGCGAGCCTGTTAACCTCATTCCACGAGAAGTAAGGGATGTTTCGGAATTGCAATTTATTTCAAAATAAGTTCTGTGTAGACAGCATCATATTTCTAAATTAACTTGAAATAAGCTATGCAATTTGCGTAGCTCCCATTGCGTAGCTTATGTCAAGCTACGCGTGCAGTGTAGATGCACCCTTGACATCTCTATTACTGGTAATGTGGGAATAACCAAGCAGAAATCATAGCTCAGGCTGTTTAGCTTAGCAAAACGGAATCTGTTCAAAACAGATCCATTTTCACAGCATGTTTCTCCTCTTACCAGCTTCCTCGCGCCTTTAAAGCAATTTGAATATTAAACCTTGATTTTTTTTTTAGTCTCACTTCCCCCCCCCCCCCCCCCACACACACACACAGACCACTTAAAAATTGCTGAGGGTCTTGGTGGACCACTTCATGATCTTTCCAAATACTGTTTGTACCATGAGTTAACTACTGTAAACTGATTTGGACAATAACCTTACTTCAGTCCACCTGAATGGAGAACTTCTGGTCTAAGATGAAAGCTTGTGTTTGCATTGAGTTAACGTAAAAAATGTGTAAAAATAAAATGGATCGATGACGCATGAATGGAAAAATAAGTTAACTTCCTCTGAAGAAACTTATTCATTTTGGAAAAAAAAATCAGATAGCTTTTTCTACACTTTCTTTACAAAATCGTGAATTAAGTCATCATAAGTAATATTTTGTAGAGAGGCACTTTCAGTTGTCAGTATTGCTGAACTTGTCAAATGTTCCTGACTCTTCATATTTCACAAAAACTGGTGAAAGACAGACATGAAAGACAGGTATCGTTAAAAATATTTTCAGAATGATTTCTACATTTGGAAAGGTTACCTTCAAACCATCATGTACAAGTCTATACTGATCAACTGGTGATCTCGAAGCAAAAACATTTTTGATAAAACAAATGAAGTGTTTCACTTAATCTTCAAAAAAATTTGTGTCTATGTCCTCTCAGTATAATTCATTTACTTACTATAGTGACTTTCAGCATCTTCAGCCATACTTATGTCAAAAAACATGCAAAATAAATCAGTTTTCTTTAAAGAATCACCTCTACTCTGCAATGGCACTATTACTGTGTCACAAATAACACTGACAGTCTCAATGATGATCTTCTCTTTCCCTTTAAATTGGTTTCATTGTCTCTAGTTTAATCAAAAAACTGCCGAAGCCTGGGGTCAGCTGGAGACTCCCCAGCTGATCCCTGGCTCCACACAGCGTTGCCACTTTGAAATGTCACCAGGAGCCTGATGCCAGGCTCCCTGCGGCATTCAAAGCGGCGGCTCCGTGCGGCATTGCCGCTTTGAAGTACACCCCCCATTTCTCCCCCATACTTGCTGCCTCTATCTGATAGACGCAGCAAGGAGGGTGGGAAGCAACTAGTCAACTTGTCCTTCACATCCCTACCCACAACCTGGCAAGCGATCAGATAATTGAGACGTTTCCTCGCCCATACTCTGATGAATGTCTTCTATTCAGTACTTCAAGATTTTAAAATATGATAAACTGTCTTTTTGCTTGGATTAGTCTTTTTGCCTCGCCTTCATGTTTTTGACTGCCAGACTCCTAGTATCGCTTTATTACTGCTAAAAAACTTACCTTGATTTTCAGGCTGATTAAAAATGTTGGAAAGAGTGGAGGTGTGGTTACAGGTGGGCCGTGGTCTGGACCACCCATTCCCCACTTAGCTTTAACACCAACGACACTAGAACATTTGTAATAGCGGGGTGCTGAAAGCCAGCCCATCTCTCATAGGTGCAGGTCCAGATCTCGGTGCAGGCCACAGACACAGGAACTAAGGGTTCAGGCAGAACTGTGACAGAATAGCCAGGCCCTTGAGCAAGGTGTGTGTGTGGGGGGGGGGCAGGTTTGGGCCCCCAGAAGAGCGGAGCCTTGGGTGGAAGGGGCAGAGCTGGAGGCCCAGTGCAGGAGCAGAGTCGCCCTGGTGAGGCTGGAGAGGAAGACTGAGGGTATGTCTACATTACAGCACTAATTCGAACTAACTTAGTTAATTCGAACTAAGCTAATTCGAATTAGCGCATCTAGACTTAAAAACTAGTTGGAATTAGCGTTTTGCTAATTCGAACTAGCATGTCCACATTAAGTGGACCCTGAACAGGGCTTAAGGATGGCTGGAAGCAGTGCCGGCAGGGCATCAGAGGAGGACTTAGAGCGTGGAGCTGCTGTCTCAGGCTAGCCGAGGGCTGTGCTTAAAGGGTCCTGACCCCCACCCTGGACAGACAGTTCTCAGGGTGCCCCGCTTGCAAAGCAGTCCTGGCTTGGAGTGCCCTGAGTGCCCACACTCGGCACATCACAGCACTCGGCCATCAGCCCGGCTGCACTTGCCGCAGGCTGCCATCTGGGGAGAGGGGGCAATTGGGGGGCTTCAGGAGAGCTTCCACCCCGAGGAGCCCACAGAGCCAGCCCAGTCCTCCCCATCGGGGGCTCGTACCCCATTCCTCCCTCACCTCCTTCCACTTACCCCTCCCTAGCCCCCCTTCCTGATGTACAAAATAAAGGACACGTGTGGTCAAAAATAGAAACTCTCTTTCTTTAACAAAACTGGGGGAGACTGGGAAAAGGAGGTGAGAGAGGGGAAGAGAGAGGGTGGGAGAGGGGAGGGCAACTAAAATGATCAGGGGTTTAGAACAGGTCCCATATGAAGAGAGGCTAAAGAGACTGGGACTTTTCAGCTTAGAGAAGAGGAGACTGAGGGGGGATATGATAGAGGTCTATAAAAGCAGGAGTGGTGTGGAGAGGGTGCATAAAGAAAAGTTATTTATTAGTTCCCATAATAGAAGGACTAGAGGACACCAAATGAAATGAATGGGTAGCAGGCTTCAAACTAACAACAGAAAGTTCTTCTTCACAAAGCAAATAGTCAGCCTGTGGAACTCCTTGCTGCAGGAGGCTGTGAAGGCTACAACTAGAACAGAGTTTAAAGAGAAGTGAGATCAAGTCATGGAGGTTGGGTCCATGGAGTGCTATTAGCCAGGGGGTAGAAATGGTGTCCCTGGCCTCTGTTTGTGGAAGGCTGGAGATGGATGGCACAAGACAAATGGCTTGGTCATTGTCTTTGGTCCATCCCCTCCAGGGTCCCTAGTGTTGGCCGCTGTCGACAGACAAGCTACTGAGCTAGATGGACCTTTGGTCTGACCCAGGACGGCCATTGTAAGCTCAGGGTCGGGGGTCTCACTGGACCCCCTTGATTTTCATGCAAACATGCTCCCGGGTGGCCAGGTTGGCAGCTCGCCTGCCCTAGACGGCCACTTTCCTGTGCCTAGTGCGGAGGTCGTGGACGAGGTCCATGATGTCTGCAGTAGACCAGGCGGGCGCCCGCCTCTTGCAGACCTGGGTAGGCTCCCGGGAGCTGCCAGCCTGGTCCTGGGAAGAGGCGGAGGGCTGGGGGGCAGCGGGTGGCTGGCTCGTGCCAGGTGCAGGGTCTGCTGGCTGGGTGCTGGCAGGCTTGCAACTGGCATGGGCACCGTAGCCAGACCGTGCCCCTTTAAGGGCTCCAGGGCCGGGAGGGGGGCAGAAGAGTTTCCCTGGCTTGGCCCAGAGTGGCCACCAGGGCAAGCTGGGGAGGGCTAGCCTCCCACTAGTTCGAATTAAGTGGCTACACAGCCCTTAATTCGAACTACTTAATTCGAACCAGGCGTTAGTCCTCGTACAATGAGGTTTACCTAGTTCGAATTAAGCGCTCCGCTAGTTCGAATTAAGTTCCAACTAGCGGTTTGCATGTGTAGCGCCTATCAAAGTTAATTCAAACTAACGACTGTTAGTTCGAATTAACTTTGTAGTGTAGACATACCCTGACAGAGGAGATATGAAGATCTCCATGGCCATGGAGGACAGCTTCAGGCACCCGAGTGGCCCTGTGCTGGCTGGCCCGGAGAAGTGGGCAGAGAACCACACGTGCTCCACCTGTAAGTCCACCCTATTGAACTATAAAACTCATTATTTAAATTCCAGTGCCCAAAGGTTTTTAGTAACTAAAAGAACAAGTGTATGTATTGAGGTCAATTGTTATATAATCCATGTGAGAAAGGGAGGACAAAAGCCTTTAACATCACAAATATTATTTACAGGAAAACCTTGGGTGGTCACCAATTATCAGAGGTTTATTTGCTGGGGTTTCAACATTGTTCGGGCCTGAGTATTATTAAGTGAAATGCATATAATCTAAAGTGGAACTGAGTAGCATTTCTATGTTCAGGCTGAATAAATGGAAGAAGATAAAGACTAAATGGTTTAATATATTGGTTTAAATTTCATTTGTAGCCTGACTTTTTTTTTTAAAAAAAAAGGACTACAGTTAAATATACTGGGACAAACATTTCACCCTTGATTGCAAATTCTTACCTTCCTGCAAACTTTTCAAATAGGGTGGGGGGGGGGAGAGAAGAAGGGAAGTATTCTTTATACCTACATTTTGGGGATGTAATTGAGAAGTGTGGGTACGTCTACACTACAGCGCTAATTCGAACTAACTTAGTTCGAATTAGTTAATTCGAACTAACGCGTCTAGAACTAAAAACTAGTTTGAATTAGCGTTTTGCTAATTCGAACTAGCAAGTCCACATTGAGTGGACCCTGAACAGGGCTTAAGGATGGCCGGAAGCAGTGCCGGCAGGGCATCAGAGGAGGACTTAGAGCGTGGAGATGCTGTCTCAGGCTAGCCGAGGGCTGTGCTTAAAGGGTCCCGACCCCCACCCCGGACAGACAGTTCTCAGGGGTTCCCCGCTTGCAAAGCAGTCCTGGCTTGGATTGCCCGGAGTACCCACACTGGGCACATCACACCACTCGGCCATCAGCCCGGCTGCACTTGCCGCAGGCTGCCATCTGGGGAGAGGGGGCAATCGGGGGGCTGCAGGAGAGCTTCCACCCCCAGAAGCCCGCAGAGCCAGCTCACTCCTCCCCATCGGGGGCTCGTACCCCATTCCTCCCTCACCTCCTTCCACTTACCCTTCCCTAGCCCCCCTTCTTATTGATGTACAAAATAAAGATAACGTTTCTTCCAACATTGACTCTGTCTTTATTGAACAAAACTGGGGGAGACTGGGAAAAGGAGGTGGGAGAGGGGAAGAGAAAGGCTGGGAGAGGGGAGGGCAACTAACATGATCAGGGGTTGGGAACAGGTCCCATATGAAGAGAGGCTACAGAGACTGGGACTGTTCATCTTAGAAAAGAGGAGATGGAGCGGGGACAGAATAGAGGTCTCTAAAAGCAGGGGTTGGGTGGAGAGGGTGCATTCAGAAAAGTTCTTCATGAGTTCCCATAAAGAAGGACTAGAGGACACCAAAGGAAAGGAATGGGTAGCAGGCTTCAAACTAGTAAGAGAAAGTTGTTCTTCACAAAGCAAAGAGTTAACCTGTGGAACTCCTTGCTGCAGGAGGCTGTGAAGGCTAGAACTAGAACAGAGTTTAAAGGGAAGTGAGATCAAGTCATGGAGGTTGGGTCCATGGAGTGGTATTAGCCAGGGGGTAGGAGTGGTGTCCCTGCCCAAAGTTTGTGGAAGGCTGGAGAGGGATGGCACGAGACAAATGGCTTGGTCACTGTCTTCGGTCCATCCCCTCCAGGGTCCCTAGGGTTGGCCGCTGTCGGCAGACAGGCTACTGGGCTAGATGGACCTTTAGTCTGACCCAGGACGGCCATTGTAAGCTCAGGGCTCTGGGTCGGGGATCTCAGTGGACCCCCTTGATTCTCTTGCACACCTGCTCCTGGGTGGCCAGGCTGGCAGCTCTCCTGCCCTAGACGGCCACTTTCCTGTGCCTAGTGCGGAGATCGTGGACGAGGTCCACGATGTCCGCACTAGCCCAGGAAGGTGCCCGCCTCTTGCGGTCCAGGGCAAGCTCCCGGGAGCCGCCAGCTTGGTCCCGGGAAGAGGGGGTGGGCTGGGGGACATCGGGTGGGTGGCTCTGTGCTGTGCCAGGTGCAGGGTCTGCTGGCTGGGTGCTGGGTCCGTTAGTTCGAACTAACATTGTAGTGTAGACATACCCTGTGATCATTATGTGGAGTTAATTTAGTGGTCAGGAAAATATCAGGCTAATTTCTACTCATGTTGTCAGCTTGAGAATGCATTATAGTACTCCACTTTAATCTATAAATGTGGTTTACTTTTATAAAGGACTGGATCATCACGAAGAGAAAAGCCACAAAGGCAACAAGAGAAGGCAAGAAAACCCAAGTATGTTACTATTTCCGGGATCATAAAATCTGCTACGGCAAGCTGTCATGTATACGGTATACCCCAAATTAAAAAATACAGTAAGAGAACCAAAAAAGTGCCACCGTAACTTAACAACCAAGTAAAAGAAGCAGTGAGAGGTAAAAAGGTATCTTTTAAAAAGTGGAAGTCAAATCCTAGTGAGGAATATAGAAAGGAGCATAAACTTTGTCAAATTAAGTGTAAAAACATAAATAAGAAAAGTCAAAAAGGAATTTGAAGAGCAGCTAGCCAAAAACTCAAAAAGTAATAGTACAATGTTTTTTAAGTACATCAGAAGCAGGAGGCCGGCTAAACAACCTGTGGGGGCCCTGGACAATCGAGATGCTAAAGGAGCACTCAAAGATGATAAAGTCATTGCAGAGAAGCTACATGAATTCTTTGCTTCAGTCTTCACAGCTGAGGATTGTTGCATAAAGCCTCTGCCTGAGCTATTGCTTGATTTACACATACATTTTCTGGAAATGCATGAAACTGTAAGGTCCTGCCAACACATGACTTAGAGACTGACAAAACCTGCTGCTGACTGCATTGCTGTGAACACTGTTTAAGGGGGGTAGTTGTCTTCTAAATCTCAGTCAGATGCTGTGCTCTAGAAGGTATCTTTGCAACCACTGAGCTTTGAAGCGTTGTACTTGTCTCTCTGAAACTTTCAGCTACCTTGCCTTTTACATTCTGCACCTTGTTGTAAGATTGTTGAGCTTTGTAATTCTCAGCCACTTTGCTTTATAAGTTCAGAAACCTACTGTAAACTTGGTGATTGCTGAGCCTTGCAACTTTGTAATCTTCGTAACTCTCAGCCATTGTGCTTGTAACTTGCTCTAAGCTGCATGCCACCCTGTGATAAGTGTATGTGTGTGTGAATGAAGCATCCCCCTCCTGTTCTGAAATGTGATTTGTCCTTTTCATATTTGTTCATTTTTTTTAATTGTATCCTTTGGTATATATGGTTGTGACTATTTTCTTCCACTATTTGATCTGAGGAAGTGGGTCTGGCCCACGAAAGCTCATCATCTAATAAACCATCTTGTTAGTCTTTAAAGTGCTACATTGTCCTGCATTTTGCTTCTGAATGAAGCATGTTTGGGGTGAGGGAACAGGTTGAGCCAGGTGGTGACTAATTAAAGACACAACAGCTGCCCTAAGCAAACAAAGGACAGGACTGAAGGAGGTCTGGGCATGCTCCTCAGTGACAAACCTGGAGGTAAAACCCCTGAGTGAGTGACAGGAGCTGCCCAGTTCCAAGGAGAGAGAGCACCTGGCAGAAGCCCTCTTTTCTGACCAGCTCCCTGGCCACGATCCATGGCTAGAGGCAAACCTCCAGAGTCAATAGGCCTTGGCTCCCTCTGCAGCCTTTTGCCTGTGCAAGTGCCTGAGGGCAGGAATGAATGTGTGTGTTTGTGTGGGTGAGAGAGAGAGCTCACTCCCCTTCAGTTTAACCCTGTAGTGGATTGTTAATTCCTCATTTAATGAATCCATACAAGTGTAACACTGGGGTGCTCTCCAGTGAAATTAGGGGAACAAGGATATTGGGGAGTGTCATGATAATGAGGGTTAGCCAGCAGCCTGGGAACTAAGGGGTTAACTATACCTAACCCAGGTAGAGTTGGCCAATAGAAATGTAGGTAGGAATTTCAAACTGGGACAAAGGAATGTTTGGGTTTCCCTCCTTTGTATCTGGGCAGTTTCTCTCCAGCTACTGATGGAGACAGAATGTCTCCCTCCAAGAATAGACTCTTGACTTTCTGTAAGCAGGGTAAAGTTTAGATAAATCCATTAGGTTTTATTGTTTTATGGTTTGGGAATGAGAATCTGCTGTCTGTGCATTTAAAAATGGGTTTTGCTCTTCTTTGTAACTAAGCTCCTGGCCCATAGTGGATCCTCCCCCCCCTCCACCCATGAGTATATTAATTGGTGACTTTTCCATCTAGTCATTATGCTTGTAACAGGAATATTGTGGTGATAATAAAAGTTCTTTCTCTTTCTTTGTATTAACCTGGTATTGGTTAATTTTTGGTCCTGGTTTGTACTTTAGGGGTGAGATTTCCCAAGTGATCTCTCCCCTGATTTTCTTATCATTACTAGGGTGGTGGCAGCAGAGTTTTTATCCCCAAAATCTAGGTTAAGATTTTGGGGGGAAGTTTTTTTTTTTTTTTTTTTTTTTTTTTTTTTAAACCAAAGCCTGGTAGATAAGGTTTTGTGGTACTTTTGCAGGCCCCCACTTCTGCATTTATCATGCCAGAGTGGGGAAGGAGCCATGACAGGGAGATTCCCAAACCTGGGCCATTCTTTTTAGGTGACAAATCTGAGGAATTGTCCCAGACTGAGGTGTCATTAGAGGAGGTTGAGGAACAAATTGATAAACTTCACAGTAGTAAGTCCCCGGGACCAGGTGGCATTCCCCCAAGAGTTCTAAAAGAACTCAAATGGGAAATTGCGGGACTATTAACTGTTGTTTGTAACCTATCCTTTAAATCAGCTTCCGTACCTAATGACTGGAAGATAGCTAATGTGACACCAATATTTAAAAAGGGCTCTAGAGGTGATCCCGGCAATTACAGACCAGTAAGTCAAACGTCAGTACCAGGAAAATTAGTTGAAACTATAGTAAAGAATAAAATTGTCAGACACATGAATGAACATAATTTGTTGGGGGAAAGTCAACATGGTTTCTGTAAAGGAAAATCGTGTTGTACTAATCTACTAGAGTTCTTTGAGGGGGTTAACAAACATGTGGACAAGGGGGGATCCAATAGATACAGCATACTTAGACTTCCAGAAAGCCTCTGACAAGGTCCCTCACCAAAGGCTCTTAAATAAAGTAAGTTGTCATGGGATAAGTGGGAAAGTCCTTTCGTAGATTGAGAACTAGTTCAAAGACAGGAAACAAAGGGTAGGGATAAATGGTAAATTTTCAGTGTGGAGAAAGGTAACTAGTGGGGTCCCCCGAGGGTCTGTCCTAGGACCCATCCTATTCAACTTATTTATAAATGATCTAGAGAAAGGGGTAAACAGTGAGGTGGCAAAATCTGCAGATGATACCAAACTGCTCAAGATAGTTAAGACCAAAGCAGACTGTGAAGAGCTTCAAAAACATCTCACCAAACTAAGTGATAGGGCAACAAAATGGAAAATGACATTTAATATTGATAAATGTAAAGTAATGCCCATTGGAAAAAAATAATTCCAACTATCCATACAATATGATGGGGACTAATTTGGCTACAACTACTCAAGAGAGATCTTGGAGTCATTGTGGATAGTTCTCTGAAAACATCCACTCAATGCGCAGCAGCAGTCAGAAAAGCAAATAGAATGTTAGGAATCATTAAAAAGGGGATAGAGAATAAGACAGAGAATATCTTATTGTCTCTATATGAAACCATGGTATACCTACATCTTGAATACTGCATACAGATGTGGTCACCTCATCTCAAAAAAAGATACCTTGGCATTGGAAAAGGTTCAGAAAAGGGCGACAAAAATTATTAGGGGTTTGGAACGGGTCCCATATGAAGAGAGTTGCTCTGCCCCGGGCTTCCTGGAATCAGCCGCTGGTCAGTTTCAGCAGCAGCTGACTTGGGGATGCCTGGGGTAGAGCAGTTGGGGTGCTGCCGGGTTGGTCCCCGCAGCGCCGAGGTGCGGCGCTGTGGGGACCTACCCGGCAGCGCCCCAGCTGCTCTGTCCCAGGTGTCCAGATTCAGCCGCTGTTGAAACTGATCAGTGGCTGATTCCAGGAAGCCCAGGGCAGAGCAACTCTGCCTCGGGCTTCCTGTAGTCAGCGCTGGTCAGTTTCAGCAGCGGCTGAATCTGGACGCCAGTTCCGACTTACATACAGATTCAACTTAAGAACAAACCTACAGTCCCTATCTTGTACGTAACCCGGGGACTGCCTGTACATAGTAAGAAAACAAGACAGCACTGCGTAGCGATACCTGCTAATTATTCAAGAATCCCAATAATCCAGTTGTAGATGGCTAATTAAGTGTGCCAGGTAATCTCATAAACCAGGAATTTGTTAGCACTGAAGAAAGACAAAGTGCAGAACCCAAAAACATCTCACTTGGAAATACATCATGTATGTAGCTTATTGGAAAACACTGAGTTCAGAAAAAACCCTCTGGCATGCTATTAAACAATAGTGTTTACACAATTTTATCTGAAGACAATTTGTGGGTGAGCAGTACTGTATGCACACAAAAAGGAAGCTTACAAGAAGTGGAAACTTGGACAGATGACTAGGGAGGAGTATAAATCTATTGCTCGAGAATGCAGGGGAGTTCTCAGGAAGGTGAAAGCGCGATTGGAATTGCAGCTGGCAAGGGATGTGAAGGATAACAAGAAAGGTTTCTACAGGCATGTTAGCAATAAGAGGGTGATCAGAGAGGGTGTGGGGCCCTTACTGGATGGGGGAAGTAACCTAGTAACAGATGATGTGGGAAAAGCTGAAGTACTCAATGATTTCTTTGCCTCTGTATTCACAGACAAGGTCAGCTCCCAGACTAATGCACTAGGCAACGCAGTATGGGAAGGAGGTGGACAGCCCAAGCGTTGTTACAGGCTGGGGACCGACTGGCTAAGTAGCAGTTCAGCAGAAAAGGACCTGGGGGTTACAGTGGATGAGAAGCTGGATATGAGTCAACAGTGTGTCCTTGTAGCCCAGAGGGCTAATGGCATATTAGGTTGCATTAGGAGGAGCATTGCCAGCAGATCCAGAGATGTCATTATTCCCCTTTATTCGGCTCTGGTGAGGCCACATCTGGAGTATTGTGTCCAGTTCTGGGCCCCCCACTACAGAAAGGATGCGGACGCATTGGAGAGGGTCCAGCGGAGGGCGACCAAAATGATTAGGGGGCTGGAGTGCATGACCTATGAGGAGAGACTGAGGGATTTGGGTCTGTTTAGTCTGCAGAGAAGAGTGAGGGGGGATTTGGTAGCAGCCTTCAACTTCCTGAAGGGAGGTTCCAAAGAGGATGGAGAGAGGCTGTTCTCAGTAGTGACAGGTGGCAGAACAAGGAGCAATGGTCTCAAGTTACAGTGGGGGAGGTCTAGGTTGGATATTAGGAAAATCTATTTCCTTAGGCGGGTGGTGAAGCACTGGAATGGGTTACCTAGGGAGGGGGTGGAATCTCCATCCCTAGAGGTTTTTAAGTCTCAGCTGGACCAAGCCCTGGCTGGGTTGATTGAGTTGGGATTGGTCCTGCCTTGGGCAGGGGGCTGGACTTGATGACCTCCTGAGGTCTCTTCCAGCTCTAGGATTCTATAGACCCACTCCCTACTGCTTATATTGCAGTGTAAGTTCTGAAAGAGGCAGTCATTTACCTATCAAGAGTGCCACACCCCAAGTTGCAAAAGGAACCTTGCTTGATATTAGGAAGCAAGGCTCTGGAAAGAAAACAGAGATGGAGACTTGCAAAAGCAACAGTGCTTTTTATTGCCTAATACTGTTGGGATAGGTCTGCCAAATACACTTCCCCTCCATCACACATACCACACCAGGGGGCTACAGGAAAAACATTAATAGGACTTGGATAAGTTTGGTTGATGTAATCAACATTACCTTGTGTGCCTTATAATCAATCTGCAGACAACTGTAGAATTTGATGGATGAGCAGATAGCTAGCAAGTTATGGAATCCACCTGTCTGGAAAGCTGTTGTTATTTTCAGCTAAAAAAAACCATTTGTAATATTAAGTCACAACTTGCTATTTAGCTTTTAACAAAATGTCAGAATCAATGGTATGCCTTTTTCCTGGAGAAGTGTCTGCAAAAGATATTTGTTTATAATGTTCACAATTGTGTGTACTGAATGGAATTAAAGGTGGTTTTGGGTTTGTTTGTTTTTAATGTTTTGCAATCTTGATAAGTAAAACAGAAAGGAACTGTATCTTGCTCTGTAGTGCATTGTTTCCTTTGAGAACTGAACTGCATGAGGATGCTATCCAATGAACACACAAGCAACTGCTACGAGAAGCAAGATCAGGAGAACCACGGGGAAAGACAGACTCCCAAAGAACTTCCAAAATGCCATCTTGGACAGATTGAGCAACCTGTTTCCTTGGTCTAGGACAGTGGTGTACAACCCGTGGGTCGTGACCCCCAAGGGGGTTGCAGATGTCATCCCGGGAGGGGTCACAGCGCTTAGATCTGGCCGGCCGGTGGCTGGGCCTGGCAGTTGGTGGCCCCCACAGTGCAGGGGTCACAGATCAAAAAAGGTTGCGCATCACTGGTCTAGGACATGGGTGGGGAACCTAAGGCCCGGACGCGGCTCCAGGGTTGCCTGGATCCAGGCCACGTCACTCAGGACTCTACCCCGGCACCCAGCACTGGGGAGCCCGTGCTGATACTCCAGCCCAGGGCTACTCAACTTTGGAAGCCCCGCAGGCCACAATGATACCCACAGCACATGCCGAGGGCTGTAACTTAAGTGTGGTTGCATATGCATGCAAATATGTATGCAAATATATGCAAATTGATGATTTCACACTGACAGGCATGAATACAAAGCACTTCCCACAATGCCCCGGCGCTCCCGGCACCTCCTCCCTGGGGGCTAGAAACGCCGACACCCTGTACCCGTCTGTTCCAGCCAGCCTGTCTGCTTGTGTCTTTTAATGCTCACCTTGCCTGGGAGACGCCTCACTGTTGTGGAGCATGTTCCCAGTGGAGGCCATGTTCAAAGGATCCCACCCGCAGGCCATGTGCTGAGCCCCACATAAACCCAAACTGCACTGCGGGCTGCAAACAAACGAGCCACGTGTTGAGTAGCCCTGCTCCAGCCCCTCACCGTCCCACTGTGGGACTGGAGCATACAAAAATCTACTAGCCTGGCCTCCCCTAGGCTCTGGTGTGTGAGGGGAATGTGTTCACTTTTTTCATTGTATTCCTTTGGTATATATGGTCATGCCAATTCTCTTCCAGAATATGATCTGAGGAAGTGGGTCTGGCCCACGAAAGCTCATCACCTATTAAACCATCTTGTTAGTCTTTAAAGTGCTGCATAGTTTTTCCTTTTGTTTTAGCAAGATCAGACTAACACGGCTACCTCTCTATTACTATTCAGTGTGAGAAATTTAACAGTGACCTAGAGAAAAGGCCTTTGGGGGAAATCAAGATTTTGCTGTGCGTAGTTCATGCAGGTTCAACCTTTGCTTGCAGATTTCTCCAGAGTCTTATAAATTCAGGTAACGTGACGGCAACATCAAAGATACTAGAATGATGAGCAAGGTATCAGGAATACTGCACATGTACACCCAGTGATGCAGCACTCCCTGCACTAAATGAAAAATGTTTATCTGTAGCTGCAGAGCTATTCCAGTGTGCTAGGCACAGTTCACACACAACACAACATATCCCCTGACCTGAAAAGTGTTCCCACATATGCTCCAGTGTGGTAAAATGGTGAATATTGCTCTCTAGCCACTAAAGTCAATGAAGCTATGTGCCAAATCATATGAGTTAAGAATCTGGCCTCCCCATGTGGTAGCTACACCATATGCTAATGAAACTTCCTGCTACAACTGGGGACCATATCTATACAACACACCTCCAAATCCCCAGCCAGGAGTTTTCTCATCTGTTACCCAAGATCCACAAGCCTGGAAATCCCAGACATCCCATCATCTCAGGCATTGGCACACTTACAGCAGGATTATCCGATTATATTGACTCTCTCCTCAGACCCTATGCTGCCAGCACACCTAACTATCTTCGAGACACCACCAACTTCCTGAGGAAACTACAAAACATCAGTAATCTTCCTGAAAACACCATCCTGGCCACCATGGATGTAGATGCTCTTTACACCAATATTCCACATGAAGACAGATTACTGCCTGTCAGGAACACTATCCCTGATGATGACACTGCACACCTAGCAGCTGAGCTATGTGACTTTGTCCTGAAATACCCTGAAATGTCCTGAAACTGAAATACCCACCCAGTGAAGTGAAAAACAGATTGACAGAGCCAGATGAGTACCCAGGCATCAGCTTCTCCAAGACAGGCCCAACAGAATAGAACACCACTGGTCATCGCCTACAGCCCTCAACTTAAACCCCTCCAGCACATCACTGACAAACTACAACCTATCCTGGAAAACAATCCCTCACTCTCACAGGCCTTGGGGGACAGGCCAATCCTCACCTACAGACAACCCCCTAACCTGAAAAATTCTTTCCAACAACCACACATCACACCTCAAACACACTCACCCAGGAACCTACCCCTGCAATAAACTCTGTTGCCAACTCGGTGTTGCTTGTCCACACAGCTACACAATCACAGGACCTAATCACATCAGACACCACATCGGAGGCTTGTACAATTGCACATCCACTAATGTGATCTATGCCATCAAATGCCAGCAATGCCCCTCTACCATGTATATTGGCCAAACTGGACAGTCTCTACGACAAAGGATTAATGCACACAAATCAGATATCCGAAAAGGAAATACATAGAAATCTGTTGGGGAACAGTTTAACCTGCCCGGGCACTCAGTGGATTTTAAAGTAGCCATTCTCTTGCAGAGCAATTCTAGGAACCAATTAAAGAGCCACACTACTGAACTGGCCTTCATATGCAATTTGTACATGTTTACCCAGGGACTGAACAAAGACATGAACTGGATGGGCCTTTATACTTAGCTCTTGATGTCATTTGGGTGTTGAATACAGGCAGTCCCCGGGTTACGTACAAGATAGGGACTGTAGGTTTGTTCTTAAGTTGAATCTGTATGTAAGTCAGAACTGGCGTCAGCCGCTGCTGAAACTGACCGCCAGTTCTGACTTACATACAGAATCAACTTAAGAACCCCAAGCGTCCCCAAGTCAGCTGCTGCTGAAACTGATCAGCAGCTGATTCCAGGGAGCCCGGGGCAGAGCAACTCTGCCTCGGGCTTCCTGTAGTCAGCGCTGGTCAGTTTCAGCAGCGGCTAAATCAGGACGCCTGGGGCAGAGCAACTGGGGTGCTGCTGGGTTGCTCCAGTAGCGCCGCTCCTCGGCACTACTGGACCAACCCAGCAGCACCCCATCTGCTCTGCCCCAGACGTCCTGATTCAGCCACTGCTGAAACTGACCAGCAGTGGCTGAATCAGGACCAGAGCAGCTGGGGTGCTGCTGGGTTGGACCAGTAGCTCCCAGAGTGGCGCTGCGGGACCAACCGGCAGCGCCCCAGCTGCTCTGCCACAGGCGTCCGGAGAAAAGCCTAGTCTGCTGGGGGGGGGGCGCGTAATAGCTGCGCCCCCCCCACCTCAGCAGACCAGGAAGACACGGGCGGCGGACCGAGACACACCGCGGTCCCGCCGCCTGGGTCCTCCGCGGCTTTGCTCTGTGTCTTCCTGGTCTGCAGACCAGGGAGACGCAGAGAAAGCCCCAGAGTACACGGGCGGCAGGACCGCGAGGTCCCGCAGTCCGTGTACTCTGGGGCAGCCCCGTTCGTAACATAAGTCGGATCCGCGTAAGTCGGGGATTGCCTGTATAGGACACTTACAGCCCAGTCTATTAGCCTGGGGGGGGGGGGGGTCTCCTCCGTCTTGCCTCCCTTTTTCTGCTTTACATTTCTGGGGGTTGTGCCCCTCTGTGCCTCCTGCTCCCCTCATCTGAAGAAGTGGGCTGTGCCCACAAAAGCTCATGATACTATATGTATTTGTTAGGGTATGTCTACACTACAAAGTTAGTTCGAACTAACAGACGTTAGTTCGAATTAACTTTGATAGGCGCTACACTAGCGCTCCGCTAGTTCGAACTTAATTGGAATTAGCGGAGCGCTTCGTTCGAACTAGGTAAACCTCATTCCACGAGGATTAAGCCTAGTTCGAACTTACTAGTTCGAATTAAGGGGTGTGTAGCCCCTTAATTCGAACTAGTGGGAGGCTAGCCCTCCCCAGATTTCCCTGGTGGCCACTCTGGCCAACACCAGGGAAACTTGTCTGCCCCTCTCCCGGCCCCGGACCCCTTAAAGGGGCACGGGCTGGCTACAGTGCCCGTGCCAGGTGCAAGCCTGCCAGCACCCAGCCAGCAGACCCTGCACCTGGCACGGATCGAGCCACCCACCCGATGCCCCCCAGCCCTCCCCCTCTTCCTGGGACCAGGCTGGCGGCTCCCGGGAGCTTGCCCGGGACCGCAAGAGGCGGGCACCCGCCTGGGCTAGTGCGGAGATCGTGGACCTTGTCCACGATCTCCGCACTAGGCACAGGAAAGTGGCCGTCTAGGGCAGGAGAGCTGCCAGCCTGGCCACCCAGGAGCAGGTGTGCAAGAGAATCAAGGGGGTCCAGTGAGACCCCCGACCCTGAGCCCTGAGCTTACAATGGCTGTCCTGGGTCAGACGAAAGGTCCATCTAGCCCAGTAGCCTGTCTGCCGACAGCAGCCAACACTAGGTACCCTGGAGGGGATGGACCGAAGACAGTGACCAAGCCATTTGTCTCGTGCCATCCCTCTCCAGCCTTCCACAAACCTTGGGCAGGGACACCACTCCTACCCCTTGGCTAATAGCACTCCATGGACCCAACCTCCATGACTTGATCTCACTTCCCTGTAAACTCTGTTCTAGTTCTAGCCTTCACAGCCTCCTGCAGCAAGGAGTTCCACAGGTTGACTCTTTGCTTTGTGAAGAACAACTTTCTGTTACTAGTTTGAAGCCTGCTACCCATTCCTTTCCTTTGGTGTCCTCTAGTCCTTCTTTATGGGAACTAATGAAGAACTTTTCTGTATGCACCCTCTCCACCCAACTCCTGCTTTTAGAGACCTCTATCCTGTCCCCCCTCCGTCTCCTCTTTTCTAAGCTGAAAAGTCCCAGTCTCTTTAGCCTCTCTTCATATGGGATCTGTTCCCAACCCCTGATCATTTTAGTTGCCCTCCCCTCTCCCAGCCTCTCTCTTCCCCTCTCCCACCTCCTTTTCCCAGTCTCCCCCAGTTTTGTTCAATAAAGACAGAGTCAATGTTGGAAGAAACGTTATCTTTATTTTGTACATCAAGAAGAGGGGGCTAGGGAAGGGTAAGTGGAAGGAGGTGAGGGAGGAATGGGGTACGAGCCCCCGATGGGGAGGACTGGGCTGGCTCTGCGGGCTTCTGGGGGTGGAAGCTCTCCTGCAGCCCCCCAATTGTCCCCTCTCCCCAGATGGCAGCCTGCGGCAAGTGCAGCCGGGCTGATGGCTGAGTGGTGTGATGTGCCCAGTGTGTGCACTCCGGACACTCCAAGACAGGACTGCTTTGCAAGCGGGGCACCCTTGAGAACTGTCTGTCCGGGGTGGGGGTCAGGACCCTTTAAGCACAGCCCTCGGCTAGCCTGAGACAGCAGCTCCACACTCTAAGTCCTCCTCTGATGCCCTGCTGGCACTGCTTCCGGCCAGCCTTAAGCCCTGTTCAGGGTCCACTTAATGTGGACATGCTAGTTTGAATTAGCAAAACGCTAATTCCAACTAGTTTTTAGTTCTAGACGCGTTAGTTCGAATCAGCTTAGTTCGAATTAACTAATTCGAACTAAGTTAGTTCGAATTAACGTTGTAGTGTAGACGTACCCTACGTCTCTAAAGTGCTACAGGACCACTTGTTTCTCAAGTTTTTCTGTGTCAGAAAGTTCTGAGCATGTTCCCACAACTTGAGTTGGAACAGTATTCTGCACAGTAACATCCAAATGTGCTCACGTAATGCCGCCCACTTCGCTTTTACAATTCCTATTCTCAGTAACGTCACCAGAGAAAGCTACTTATTACAGCAATGCTAGATATGGGAATTCCAGAAGCAGACTGGGGGTGCTGATTTCCACACCAATAGTCTAGCTCTTCTTTCAGATCACATCTCCTTCATGGCAAGACTAGTGTCCAAGGTATGTGGGCAAAATTAAGTATTTGGGTGGGTTTCTGTGTCAACAGTAGGTTATTTTCTCTAAGTTCTTTAGAAACGCTACACTGACTACTCCAGTCCATTTTGTACACATATTAGCAATATCAGTTCATACTTATTTTAAAAAAATCCACATGTGATGGGGTGTGCATATCCTGCATTGGAGCAGGGGGAGTGAAAAGCCTGTGGGCAGAGGAAACCCCACCCCTTAAACCAGACTGGGCATGCTCCAAGTGCTGGGGAAGCATAAAAGGCAAGAGAGCAGCTCAGTCTGGGCTGGCCAGCAAAGGAGAAGGACCTGTAGCCAGAGCTCCTGAGCTGCAGCAGCCAGCAACCCAGCCAGCAAGAACCAGAGTCCCAGGAGATGGCTGCTACACAACCCCTGCCGAGTCCCAAGGAGAAGCTGCCACTGGGGGGACTGGAAGAGCCAGCTGCTACATGGGACATCAACCTGCCAGAATTGGTAGGAAGTGACCCAGGGAGGGTGCAGAAGTGGCCTCTTCCACCCAGGTATCCTTGGCATGTTTCAGCTGGATATTCTGTGCCCCCCCCCGGGAGTGGTAGACCATTCTGCTGTTCACAGGGTCCTGGGTTGGGACCCAGCGGAGCAGGGTGGGCTTGGGTCCCCCTACCAGGGTGCCTGCCTCAATCCTACTGACTCTGGCCATTAGACTCTACTGCCCTGTGACAAGAGCTACTTACTGACTCTGGCCACTGGGATGTACTGCCCCGGAGCAAGGGCTGACAATGTAGACTGCACTGTCCTGAGAGAGGGGACAGCACTATTGACCTTAGACACTAAGCTCAACTACCTTAGACCCCAAGGGGATATTTATGGACTAGAGCAGTGGTCACCAACCGTCGATCAGGATCTCCTGGTAGATCTTGGAGCCTCTGAGAGGTGATCCTGACTGGTTGGGCCAAGAGGATATCAAGTGCTGGCACATCAGCTGCTCCCCCCAGACTGTTGTGCATTTCCTGCCCTTTGCCTTAGAGCTGTCCCCTCAGGAGCCTCCAGGCAGGGGAGGGTGAGGGCTCATGCCAAGATGCCCCCTCTCCCACTCTGTATCCTATCTCCACAGAGCAGAGTTGGGGGCACAACAGGACTTGGGATGAAGTTTGCTGGCTGATTTAGGGAATGGGCCAGGGTGGGGTGAGCCTGCCTTAGGCCCCCTGCACCACCACCCAGGAGCCACCTGAGGTAAGCAGTGACCAGCTGGAGCCCACATCCCGAACTCCTACCCCAGTCATAAACCTCCTCCTGCACATCAAGCCCCTGCCCCAGCCCTGAGCACCCCTGCATCCAAATGCTCTCCCAGAGCCTGCACCTAGAACCTCCTTGGGCACCCCAACTGCCTGCCCCAAGTTCAACTCAGGGCCCCTCTTGCATACCAAATCCCTTAATCCAAGATTAGAGCCTGCACCCCAACCTCTGCCCCTGCCTGGTGAAAGTGATGGAGGTTGGGAGAGGGAGGAAGGTCGGAGTGAGCGGGGGCGGGACCTCGGAGAAGGGGCACAAAGGAGGCGGAGCAAGAGTGTTTGGGTTTGAGGTAGATCCTGGATTGCACTTAAATTCAAAAAGTGATCTTGTGCTTAAAAAGGCTAGAGACTACTAGACTATAGAGATGGCCGACAACCCTGTGGCTGGTCAGACACCATCCATGCCCCTGAATAAATTCACCCCTGTGATGTGGCATGCATACACTGTAGTAAAATATAGTAAAAACTATGTGTGCTTCTTCCCCCTTCCATTACTTAAGCTTGAAACAGCACATATCTAATTGCGCATGTTTTAGAAGCTGTAGTAAAAAGGGGAACTAGCTGTTTAGACCCATTTCTCAAGGACTGGAGTACACGTATTACTTGAGTTAGGGAAATTTGCTAATTGCTATTGCTTAAGTAATCTATACTGGTGGTTGTTACTGAATGGAATAGAGTTGAAATATACTAACCAATAACGCGGCAACACGAAGCTAAGGTAACAAATCAAGACGTGCCAAGTTAGATAAGAAAGTTAAAGAAAGTATAAAAAAGGATGCTTAGCCAACGCTCAGGTTCGGCTCTGCTTTGAGCATTGAGTTCCTTAGCCGTACCTTGGTTGCAACCAATAAACTTGAGTTGGACCCAGCCTGAAAGTGTGACTCTCTTCTTGGGGTAAATCAGACTAGCCTCCAAGGGGACGAAACCAGCAATTTATGCAACACCACCACACCATGGAAGACATTCTTACAATTAAAGCAGGGATGGGGTGCAGGATCTGGGAGAGGCAGGGTGCAGACGGGGGCAAGGTTGCAAGGTCTGGGTGGGAGGTAGGGTGCAAAAGCAGGCTGGGGGTAGGGTGTCTGGCCAGGGGTAGGAAGTGCCTGAAGCTAAAGCTAGGGGGCAGAGTGGCTGAGGAGGTTCAGGGAGATGGGGTAGGGTGCCCCTGGGAATAGGGCTGGGGTCAAGGTGGCTATGGGGGGTTTCAAGGAAATGGAGGGGCAGGGAGGCTTGGTGTGGCACAGCAAGGTGGGGGTGCGCAGGTAGGTGAGCCCGGAGTGTCCAGCCCTGCTGGGGATGGGGTCCTGTTCATGGCACTGTCACGGGGCCGAGCTGCTGGTCAGTCCCTCCCCAAGACCAAATCCCCATGGGTGAAAAGCCCCAAAGGGCCCTGAGCCCCCACCTGCCTCCTGCGTGTGCAGGGTCCTCAGTCCCAGCATTGCCACCTCTCACTGCTGCCAAGTGCAGCACAGCCCAACCTGCTGCTGGAGAACGGAGGGGGCATGCTGGCCCCTCATGCCACGAGAGCCTGCCCCGCCCAGCCAAGCCCTGCAGAGCCCAACCTGCTGCCTGTCCCACAGGACCGACCACGGGACGTGCCACTCTTACCATGACGGCAGCACTCCTCCATATGAGCTCCACGGCCTGCGTGGGTGGAGAGGGGCGAGTTTGCTTTCCTTCACCTCCCTGCCTGCTGGCTGGAGCTGATGTTGCAGACTCGTAGCTGTGTGCCGACCACGAGGCTGCAGCAGCAGCATGGGTTCCCCACTGCATTGGGGGAGGGGGTGAGCTCTCACCGCAGACCACCTGGGAGGCAGCCACAGACCACTAGTGGTCCACAGACCATACTTTGAGAACCACCGCTCTATGGCCTCAAGTGTGCTAATACTTGTGTTACATGTCACTTATGTGCATGTAGCCTAATTAACTTCGGTGGGTGACAGAAGGGTCATGCGAGGGTCATCGCCTGTTGTGATCCCTCCCTCTGGGGCACCTGGCATTGGCCACTGTCAGCAGACAGGATACTGGGCTGGATGGACCTTTGGTCTGACCCAGTACGGCTGTTCTTACGGACTACCAACTTGCATAAAGTTAAGCACAAGTCTGTCTTTTCAGGACTGGGAGCTATGTTTGCACAACACCTAGCACAAAGGAGTCCTGATCCCAGCTGGGTTATCTAGGAGCTACTATAATATCAATTTAAAAAAAAATCTTAAACCTTTCATATAGCACAGGGGTGGCCAACCCATTTAACAAAGAGAGCCAAAACAGCGGCAGAAAAAACGTGAAGAGTTGCACCAGAATTGTCGGGGGGAGGGAAAGCCCACCAAAATTGTCAAGCAAAGATTCAGCCTAGAGCCCTGGGGCTTGCTGGAGGGGCCTGACCCCCAGTCGGAGGAAGAGCGGGAGGGACGTCTGCCATTCCTATTATTATTATTGCAGCCCCTATGCCTAGGAAAGTGTGACCTGTTCCCCTGCTGGAAAGGGCAAGGCGGGGCCCTAGGAAGGGAGCACCTTTGTGGGGCAGGAGTGTGGATACCTAGGGACCTACGGGTTGCCATAGAATCCTTTAGCCCAGTGGTTCCCAAACTTTTTGGCATCACGCCCCCTTTTTGATTTTTAAAAATCCCTCACGCTCCCTCCCCTCCCCCTACAAAAAATAGCAGCAAAGCTTGTTGAGCCAAAAAAAAAGGGGGGGGGGGGACTGACCAGGGCACTTGATGGGGGGGGGGGGGGGGGAGAGAGAGGAGGCTGCGTCGCCTCATGCCCCCCTGGAATTTCTTCATGCCCCCCAGTTTGGAAACCCATGCTAGCTAGTATCGGGTTCACTCGGAGAACAAACCACCACCCTCGAAAGGCAGGTCCTGGATTGTGTTCTGGACTTGCGAAGGAATGCCAGACACCCGTAGCCATGCACCCCTACGCAAGACCAGGCTCGTTGCTGTAGTACAGGCTGCCACATCTGCCGAGTCCAGGGCTGTCTGAAGTGCAGCCCGGGATGCTACTTTGCCTTCTTCAGACAAGGCCCTAAACTCCTGCCTCGAGTCTTGCGGCAACAACTCCCCAAACTTGTCCATAGCTGCCCACAAATTAAAGGCATACCTACTCAGGAGAACTTGCTGGTTAGCAATACTGAGTAGGAGCCCCCCCCCCCCCACCCAAGGCATAGGCCTTGCAACTCAACAGGTCTGAGCGCTTGGATTCCCTGTTCTTAGGGTTAGGGGCAGGTTGGCCCTGTCACTCACGTTGATTAGCGGCCTGTACCACTATCAAACCGGGTGGCGGATGGGAAAACAGGTGCTCAGAGCCTGCCTCAGACAGAAAGTACCGGTGCTCTGCCCTCTTGTTCATGGGCGGAATAGACGCTGGCATCTGCCAGAGGGCCTTCATGATTTTGCCCACTGTTTTATTTAGGGGCAGGGCCACACGAGATGGCACCTCAGCGTTAAGAACTCAGACCGTAGGGTCTGAGTCCTCAGAGGTCCACTCGAACTGGACCCTGAGGCTCTGGGCCAGTCTCTGAAGGAGCTCTTGATGGGCCCAGGAGCCCATGGCCAGCGCTGACAAAGAAGCCAATCCCAGGGCCTTGTCAGGGGAGGACAATAAATATTCTCCAACTGTCGAGTCCTCCTTGCGGTTGCGCCGACTCTTGAGAGGGGGAAGACTGCTCCGATAGCCCATGCCCCCCCCCTTCCGAGTGGGGCTGGGGGGCTCCCCCTCCCCCAATACCACAGCGCCGGAGCACTAGGCAGCGGAGTGGCCTGGATCCCCAAATGTGAAGATCCCGTCAGAGAGGGAACACTTCCCTGGGCCTGGTGGTACGCCCAGGGGGTCCAGGACGGCCACTGGTCCAGATGCTGCCACTGCAGAGGCTATGTGTGTGAGAGGCCCAAGACACTGTCGTGGTACTCATGATGCCAGGATGAGAGCAGTGCCGAGACCAAGAGCGGTGCCGGGATGGGGATCGGTGCTGGGAACTTGAGCGGTTCTGAGAGCGGGAATGAGAGATGGGTGCCCACGATGGTACCGACTCCACGCTGGACTCCGACGAGTAGTTGGACTCCAACTACAGGGGGACCGAAGCCAGGCCCTGGGAACGGTGTCTCTCCGCATGCCGAATCATGGAGGCCGGCTTGCCCTGGTGCTGCACCAGCGAAGGGGGCATGAGGCACTCCGGTGCCACCAACTGGGCCACCGGGATGAGCGTGCTTGATGCCGAGCTCTTTGGATTCCTGAGAGAGAGTGAAGACACCGATGCCGAGGGGCCTGTTGGTGCCGGCATTGACATGAGAGCTGGGGGACATGGCACCGCATGGGGTGCTGGTGCTGAGGACAGTGCGGGCCTACCCGGATCCGGTGCCAATGAGGAGGCCTGGGCCCGAGACCAATGCTGGTGCTCCGGAGGAGGTGAGTCAACGCAATCAGCTCAACTCAGCTGTCAACTCAATCAGCTCCCGCACCGCCTCAAACGTATCCGGAGTGGAGGGCCGTTAGACCTGAACTGGCTCCTCCCCTGCACCACGGCTTTTGGTCACGCTCGACTGGCCACACTCCAGCCCAGGAGCAGCAGACCTCGTGGTCAGTACGGACACAACAGGGTGCCCCGACTGGGGGGCGCACCTCAGGTGCATGACGGGGTGGGGACCTGCCCCTTTCGACTCGCCTCTTCTTGCATTGTACTGGTGACTGTGAGCTGTGCCGCGCCGTAGGGTGCCTTGACATCGACGAGGACCCGGGCATCTCCCGCACCGAAGGTGGTGTGCTGCAGGACTCCGGTGCCGAGTCCAAAGACGGTGCCGGGTGAAATGCCAACTCCATCAGCAGTATATTCAAGCGCGAGTCCCTCTCGCGCTAAATCCTGGGCTTAAAACTGAGGCAGGTTCTGCAGTTAGCCGGGACATGGGCCTCACCCAAGCACTTTGAGCACGAATCATGCGAGTCACCACAGCGCATAGGCTTAGAACAGTCAGTGCAGGGCTTAAAACCGGGACGCCCTGGCATGTCCCATGGTCCGGGTGGGAAGGGGATGCAACAGGCGAGCCCCAACCCAAACAACTTAACTCTAACAGGTACTTAACAGGGAAAGTAACTTGCATAAGAACAAAGGGTTTAACTAGGTGCTAACTACTTAGAATGCTTCGAATACCGCTGAGATCACCCTAGCAGGCAAGCGAGAAGTGAGCTCCAAGGACTGTCACGGGCGGTAAGAAGGAACTGAGGGGTGAAGGACCAGCAGGGGTATATATGCACCGATATAGCGGTGCCTCTCCAGGGGGCTCCCCAGCTAACCCGACAGGTACCGCTAAGGGAAAACTCCCCAGCAAGCTGTGCACATGGTGCGCACACACACCTAAGTGGAATGGACACAAGCAAGCCCTTGAAGAAGAATAAGAAGGGGCTACTTCTTGGATAGAAAGGTGGCTAGAAGGCCGGGCCCAGTGGGTAGTGATCAACGGCTCGATGTCAGGATGGCGGTCGGTTTCTAGCGGAGTGCCCCAAGGTTCGGTTCTAGGACCGGTTTTGTTCAATATCTTTATTAATGACCTGGATGAGGGGATGGATTGCACCCTCAGCAAGTTCACAGTTGACACTAAGCTAGGGGGAGAGGTAGATACGCTGGGGGGCAGGGATAGGGTCCAGAGTGACTTAGACAAATTGGAGGATTGGGGCACAAGAAATCTGATGAGGTTCAACAAGGACAAGTGTAGAGTCCTGCACTGGGGACGGAAGAATCCCAAGCATAGTTACAAGCTGGGGACCAACCAGTTAAGTAGCAGTTCTGCAGAAAAGGACCTGGGGGTTACAGTGGATGAGAAGCTGGATATGAGTCAACAGTGTGCCCTTGTAGCCAAGAAGGCTAATGGCATATTAGGTTGCATTAAGAGGAGCATTGCCAGCAGATCCAGAGAAGTGATTATTCCCCTTTATTCGGCTTTGGTGAGGCCACATCTGGAGTATTGTGTCCAGTTCTGGGCCCCCCACTATAGAAAGGATGTGGACGCATTGGAGAGGGTCCAGCGGAGGGCGACCAAAATGATTAGGGGCTGGAGCATATGACCTATGAGGAGAGGCTGAGGGACTTGGGTCTGTTTAGTCTGCAGAAGAGAGGAGTGAGGGGGGATTTGATAGCAGCCTTCAACTTCCTGAAGGGAGGTTCCAAAGAGGATGGAGAGAGGCTGTTCTCAGTAGTGACAGGTGGCAGAACAAGGAGCAATGGTCTCAAGTTGTGGTGGGAGAGGTCCAGGTTGGATTTTAGGAAAAACTCTTTCCCTAGGCGGGTGGTGAAGCACTGGGATGGGTTACCTAGGGAGGTGGTGGAATCTCCAGCCCTCGAGGTGTTTAAGTCTCGGCTTGACAAAGCCCTGGCTGGGTTGATTTAGTTGGGATTGGTCCTGCCTTGGGCAGGGGGCTGGACTTCATGACCTCCTGAGGTCTCTTCCAGCTCTGATTCTATGAAAACGGCAGTGCAGTGTGGAGCCTGGGGCCAGACCCTGGGCTCCAGGTGGCGCTGCCACTTTTGAAATGCTGCGTGCAGCCCGGGGCCAGCTGGGGTGTCCCCAGGCTACATGCAGTGTTTCAAAGCAGTAGCACCACATGGAGCCGGGGGTTAGTGTGGGAGTCCCCAGCTGACCCCAGGCTCCACGGGGCACTGCTTTGGGTCCCACTTGTGCTGTTTGCTCTGCTGTGCCTCTGCCTCCCCTGTCCCCCCACGGAGACACTGCTGGGGAGAGCAAGCTCCCTCTTCCCCCCCCCCCCCAACCGGTGCCTCTGATAAAGGCAGTGGGGGGGGCGAGAAGCAACTAAAGAAATAGTGACTCAACTACCCAACTAGTCGCTTATGTCCCTAGCTAACATCCCTACCATATACCCTCCTGTGATGGGGTGACCGGACTCTGCACTATCAGTGGTGGCATGGTGCTCTGGGGTGTGCACGCGCCGCCATGGTGGCACTGTGGCACCTGCTCCCAGGCGGTAGGGCTGAATCCAGTGGGCACCAGGACCCAAGGGGAACACCTCCCACCAAGGAGCCCAGCGCGAGATGCCGGCTGGCGAGCGTTGGCACGCCGGCCGGCAAGGGAGTATGAACAGGCCTGGGCTGGAGGAAGGAGAGGGGGCCAGGTGGGGAGAACTGGGGCCGGGCCGGAGGAGAAGGTCATCCCTGCCAGTCCTCCTCTAACCCGGCTTCGGCATCGGGAAGGGGATGGGACTCCCCCCTTTTCTCCAAAACCTCTGGTCAGAGTGTGGACACAGCTTCCCCAGGAGGTACCACCGGCTGCTGAGCTACGGTAGAGCCTGACCAGGTGCAGCGGCTACCCCATGAGCGAGACAGCGCTGGTCTCACAAGGACGAAGCAAAAGCAGGGACGTGGAGGACCTGATGACAGGGATCATGACTGGGTGATTGGCGCAATGCTGTGGAATGGAGAAGCACCCGACAGGGGTCGTGTGAGCCCAAGGACTGGGGAGAGATAGGAAGTGACCCAGGACAGGGCCCTTAGGCCCAGGAGGGGTTGGCGTGTTTCGGCTAGGGACCGCACCAACTCCTGGCAGTGGGGAATACCTCTGCCTTAGGATCCTGGGTTGGGGCCTGGAGGTGAGGGAGGGCCTGGGCCCCCCTACCTCTCTGGAAGACAAGCCTACACAGCGGCCAGGATTGGCCTTAGAACTTTGAGGCACGAACGGAACTGGTCTGGGAACTTTGGGGACAAAGGGAACTGAGCTGGGGTTTTTTGGGTACAGGGGTCTCGGGGACCCTGGGGGTGTGGTTTACAATATGGACCCCTTACGGGGTACCCGAACCCTTCACACCTCCCAATAGTGACTTCCCAAGCAAAATATTCAGGAATTAGGGATAGAGAGGGGAAATGTAGCATCAAAAGAGGTGGAAGTTTCTCAAGTGTAAAAGAATCATCTTCATGGCACGAAGGAGCTGGTTGTGATCACCAGCTACTTGTTGCAACAGACTTTATAAAACACACTGCTAACAAAGTGTGGGCGAGCAGAAAAATCCTGGTAGGCACAGGGCCACAAACTATGTGAGAAAGGGCCTGTGTTCCAAGAGATTAGGTCTGGAAATAAGATGGGATCTTTGGGAAACTGTCTGACAAAATGTTCACACCCACATATCAAGATCTTATTAAGAATGCTGTATTGATGTTTCCTTAGCCCTCTTTTACATGTCTAGGATTTTAATTTACTGTAATCCCCATTAAGAGAGATACAGGCTCAACCTCTCTAGTCTGGCACCCTTGGGACCTGACCTGTTCTGAACCAGAGAATTTTCTGGACCACGGGAGGTCAATATAGTCTAGATTAGCATTACCAGCACTCCCACTGCTTACTGGACCGTTAGAAGACATTTAGGGGTAAATTAGAGCTAAACAACAGTACACAACACTGAGAGCCAGAACTGGTGGCTGTAAACAAACTTTATAGGAAACTTGGCTACACCCTTAGAAAGTGAACAGCCAACTAACTAAAATCATGCCAGACCATGGATGTTTCTGGATCAGAGAGTTCTGGACTAGAGAGGTTCAATCTGTACTAAAATGGCAGAAAATACCAAGTATTAATAACCAAATATATTACCCATGTTTTTTAAAAACAGCATGTTGAATTAAGTAAATAAGAACACCATTATTGCTCATACTAACTGAGCATATGATGAAATATTTTCTTTGAGTGTCTTGATAACAGTTTTCTCATACCAATTTACATTTTCCCACTCACCCACAAAACAAAAATCAAAAGCCACACAAACAGCTAGTTTGTCATTGCCCCTCTGAGAATATTAAATTAACCAGAAAAGGAAACTTACCTCAGACAAGACAAGCAGTATTTGCTCAGCAAATATTGTTTGTAGTAAGTCTGACAAGCAATATTTTTGCCAACCTAATAACACCAGGAAAATACACACAGTCAATAAGAGAAGAATTTGTTCTATTACAGGCAGTCCCCGGGTTACGTACAAGATAGGGACTGTAGGTTTGTTCTTAAGTTGAATTTGTATGTAAGTCGGAACTGGTACATGTTGTAGGGGAAACTCTAGCCAAACATTTCTCCAGAGCTCAGTTTTATTCTCCCACACCTCACTTCCCTCAGTCCTTTATTCTCAAGCTGAGGTGTCTGCTGAGAAAAGCCGCTCCGCGTCTCCCTGGTCTGCTGGGGGGGGGGGGAAGGGGCGCTAGCTTTGTGTCTCCCTGGTCTGCTGGGGGGAAGCAGCTAGTGCGGGGTTGCCTCACCCCGTTTGTAAGTAGGGATCTGATGTAAGTCGGATCCATGTAACCCGGGGACTGCCTGTATTCAAAAACTGGGAATAGTCCTGTAGCACCTTAGAGCCTAACAAAAATATATATATGGTATCATGAGCTTTTGCAAAAACTGGATATTACAACCAGGAAATCATCATCATCTATTTAAACATCTCTTTTTACACAAAATGTCAAACATTGGTCATTTGGTAACAGCCTCCTGAAACAGATAAAGTAACATTTGGCAATGCAAATAAACAATTTTTTTAAGGCCTTTAAAGTTTTGTAAGTATTGACTCCACAGTTCACAACAATGCCAGGTTATCCACAATATACCATGATGCACAAACATGTTACATGGCGCTCAGTTTTTTTTCAAACAACTAAAACCTACACTAACATTTAACTTGCCCCTACTGATGCTCAATACCAGTTGAAATGGAAAGTATAGGATTACCCACAAATACTGGGGTACAGCAACTTATGCATAGACATACAAGTACTCACGAAATATATTGGTGTTCACTTGCCATCCCTCTGACCACATACACAGCTCCCCCTATACTGAAATTCTTCCGGGCTGACATCAGGATTAATGCACACAAGTAATTTACAAGAAGAAAGTTAATTGGCATTTACAACGTGGAGCCTAGACTCAGCACCTCTATAAAAGCTCTCGCCTGGTCCCATGCATCTTCAGGAGGCAAACACCACCTCTGTAGACCACCAAACATACAGATACAAGAGAACCCACAAGTCTGATCTCTTACCTCTAAGGCTTCCAAGGTATTGAAGCTGGCTATAGCAAACCCATCTATTAAATCCTCTTCTTGGGAGCTTGATTCCCGTCTCCTGCGCTTTGGAGGTCTGACATTTCTTGCAGTGGAAGCCTGGTTTTGAGGATTTGTACAGTTTTGGCTTGTATTTTCCTTGCCGGGGCTTTGCTCCTTTTTGGATGCCAAAGAAGGACTTTGATTTCGGGGATCCCTGGCAGTAGCTTCCCTTCTCCTCACATGGTCCCTTTGGGACCTTGATCTCCTGCTCTGCTTGATTTTCCCATCCATTTCCAAAAAAGAAACAGAAAAAGGGAAGGGGGGGAATAAAAAAAAAAAAATCACCCCTTCTTTACTCACCACTTCCCCTCCCCAACCCCCAAAGCCCTAAAAATCCTCCTGTTCAGACCCTCGGATCCAGAGAGATTATAATCCACAGAACAAGGCTGGGTGGTGGTGATGGTGGGAGGGGGTTGGGAAGAAAAAAAATTAAATCCACGAATGACCGTGACAAAAATCCCCGCTCCAAAAAAAAATACGGTTCAGAAAAAAATCTCAGCCCCTCTTGGCTTCACATAGGCAGCAGCAGAAGACGGGAGATCCAGGAGAGCTCGACCCGGCTCGGGATATTCCGGGGGCGGCTCTGCGCCCCCTCCCCCAGGGCAGCGACAGTCTCCGACGCCCGATCCGAACCTCCAGCGGCCACGGGGGGCGGGTGGGCTGCAACAATATCACTCGCTCCACAACTTTGTTGCAATGAAGAGAAAGAAAATCCCGGTGCAGCCCCCGCCGCCGCCTGCAACCCCTCCTACCGGGCACGGCTGCCCACCCCCGGCGCGGCTCGCGGCTCCCGGCTCCCGCCTGTCCCTGCCGCTGCCGGAGCACGCACACCCTCCTCCCCAGCCTCTGATACCGTCTCAGTCTGCACTCGCCGGATTCCGCTCGGTTCTCCCGGAGCTGGACGATTAGCGTCAGCCGCGCATGAGCAGGGCTACCAGCTGCGCGTCAGTCCCCAGCACAGGCCCGGTGTATAGACAGAAAGTGCAACTCTCCGTTTTTGCAACTGTTTCAGTTTCTGTCATGAATACATGGAATTCGGTGCTACTGCTCAGGACTTGCTACATTTGCTCCTGGTCCATGGGTTGCACATTCAGAGGGACTGGGGATTCTGGTCAAAAACACTCACAATTTGCTTCTTCTACAGTTTGGGGCCGGTGTATAGGCAAAAAGTGAAACCTCTCTGTTTTTGTGACCGTCACAGTTTCTGTCATGCATACATGACATTCGGTACAACTGCTCAGGAATTGCTACCTTTGCTGGCTGGTTGCAAATTCAGAGGAACTGTGTTTTTTGGTGGAAAAATCTCTCAATTTGCTACCTCCTGGCTAACGGACTCAGGGGATGCTGGTGTTTTGCCTTGGGCGGGGTCCTTTTGCTCCTGGTCCATGGGTCACAAATTCAGAGGAACTGGGGTTTTTGGTCCTCAAAACATTTCCCTGAGAATTGTTCAAAACAGGAAATAGTTAGTGAATTTGAAAATAGGAAAATCAATCCATATAACAGTCAGTTCAATTAGAAAATATGAGATGAATATTGCATACATATAAGCAAGGTCAAACAATATTAACATGGCCTGATTGTCAAGCCACTGACAACACAGACATAAATTAAGTTAAGGCCCATGCACAATTCTCCAGAATTGATGTGTAACCAAAAAAGGATGTATTCCATCAATGATGATCTAATGTTTTTTGAGAGTGATATTACCTAGAACCTTGGTTATAGTCATTGCTTGACAAATAATAGAAAACATGACTTGACAGACAGAAAAGGGACTTGCCACCACAAGAAAAAAAATGTCCTTAAAGCTAATAAATTCCGAGTAATGATAAGAACAGTATTTGCAAATACATTAGTAATAAAATATGCTCCGTTATCAATGCATGCATTATAGTCTTCAACTTTCTGCCCTATTTTTCTGTTTCCTCCCATTGCTCCAGAAGCTACCCTATAAAATGCTGCCTCCTAACCCCTAAAACTCATAGTTCATAAAGCAGATGAATGAACAATAAAACAGTTCTGTATGAATATTGGACAAGTAAACGTACCTTCCATAATGATGTGTGTAGTACAGGAAAGTTTTTGCGTGTTGAAAATATATGTGGAACAGATACTGTAGAAAATGTATTAAGGATGTGAATTAAAAGACATAAGTAGAACATATGGGGTGTGTCTAGACTACAGGGTTTTGTCGACAAAAGTGGACTCTTGTCAACAAAACTATACCTGCGTCCACACTGCCTTTGAGTTATGTCGACATATGTAAACCTCATTCTACGAGGAATAATGCCTTTTATCGACAGAGTTCTGTCGATAGAAGGCGTTATTGCATCTACACTGTCCTTTGCGTCCACACTGTTATGTCGACAAAGCGGCTTGCTTTGTTGACAGAACTGGATGTAGTCTAGACGCTCTTTGTCGACAGAATCTCTCGACAAAAATTCTGTTGACAAAACCCTGTAGTCTAGACATACCCATACATGAGTATGACTTGATACTCAATACTGCATTTAAAGAATCAGTTAACAAAATATTAATTGTCAAAAATAATATATTGTAACTAGATTATAGAGAAAATTGTATATCACTGTAATGGATGTGAGGTTCTGCATAAACTTGGTCCCTGTTACAGATATAGTACTGGGGTGAGCTTAGCAATTCTATCTATTCTACACAGCCCTTAATTCGAACTAGTTAATTCGAACTAGGCGTTAGTCCTCGTAGAATGAGGTTTACCTAGTTCGAATTAAGCGCTCCGCTAGTTCTAATTAAGTTCGAACTAGCAGATCGCGTGTGTAGCGCCTCTGAGTTAATTCGAATTAACGTCTCTTAGTTAGAAATAACTTTGTAGTGTAGACGTACCCTAAGTCCTTCTTCACACTTAATTTTCCCAGAGAGAAGGTCAGTGTTCTTGTGCAAATGCTCAAGGCCAGATAAGAAAAGGGGCAAGATTTTCTGAAAGAGGGGATGATTTGGAGCAAAATATTGCCAATCTAGACACTGCTAAATTTTTTTAAATTTTTATTAGAACTGTGAAAAGCTCAAAGGAAAATAAAAATGCACTAGAAGGCACACAGTGGGATATCACAGTGTATGAGGAATGCAAGGGAAGTTATTTCTGTTCATCACAAGTCACAGGCCCCATCTCAGGACCTGGCTGTAGTGTGGACATGATGTGGCTCAGACACGTGCTCTGTCGCTGGAAAAATCCTCTCATGTTGCAGCTGTACTCTTGCCTGGGGGAATCTCAATACACTAGGACCACTGCCCAGTGTCCCCCTGAATGAAACTGGCTCCAGATGGTTCCAGCTCCACCCCTATGACTCATCTCCAGTTTCACTGTTCCTTAGAAATGATTCTAATCTGCGTCTAGTTCACAGGGATGATTGTCTGGCCACCCTGGCTCTGGTTGTTGCAGCTTTGAATACAGCACAAGTCTGCTCTGTGGCCTGCTTCTGTGACTCTGCTACGAACACTAACACAAGTGATAGGGAATAGCCAGCATGGGTTTGTGAAGAACAAGTCATGCCAAACTAATCTGATAGCTTTCTTTGATAGGATAACGAGCCTTGTGGATAAGGGAGAAGCGGTGGATGTCATATACCTAGACTTTAGTAAGGCATTTGATACGGTCTTGCATGATATTCTTATTGATAAACTAGGCAAATGTAACTTAGATAGGGCCACGATAAGGTGGGTGCATAATTGGCTGGATAACCGTAGTCAGAGTTGTTAACGGTGCTAAATCCTGCTGGAAAGGGATAACAAGTGGAGTTCCTCAAGGGTCTGTTTTGGGACCCGTATTGTTCAATATCTTCATCAATGATGTAGATATTGGGATAGAGAGTACGCTTATTAAGTTTGCAGATGACACCAAACTGGGTGGGGTTGCAACTTCTTTGGAGGATAGGGACATAATTCAAAATCACCTTAGCAAGTTAGAGAAATGGTCAGAGGTAAACAGGATGAGGTTTAATAAAGAGAAATGCAAAGTGCTCCACTTAGGAAGGAACAATCAGTTCCATACATACAAGATGGGAAGCGACTGTCTAGGAAGGAGCATGGCGGAAAGGGATCTAGGGGTCATAGTGGACCACAAGTTGAATATGAGTCAACAGTGTGATGCTGTTGCCAAAAAAAAGCAAATATGATTCTAGGTTGTATCAACAGGTGTGTTGTAAGCAAACAGCAACAGGTGTGTTGTAAGCAAAACTCGTGAAGTCATTCTGCCGCTCTACTCTGCACTAGTTAGGCCTCAGCTGGAGTACTGTGTCCAGTTCTGGGCGCCACATTTCAAGAAAGATGTGGAGAAATTGGAAAGGGTACAGAGAAGAGCGACAAGAATGATTAAAGGTCTAGAGAACATGACCTATGAAGCCAGGCTTCATGAACTGGGCTTGTTTAGTCTGGAAAAAAGAAGATTAAGGGGGGACATGATAGCGGTTTTCAAATATCTAAAAGGGTGTCACAAGGAGGAAGGAGAAAATTTGTTCCTCTTGGTTTCTGAGGACAGGACAAGGAGTAATGGGCTTAAAGTGCAGCAGGGGAGGTTTAGATTGGACATTAGGAAAAAATTCCTAACTGTCAGGGTGGTCAAATATTGGAATAAATTGCCAAGGGAGGTGGTGGAATCTCCCTCTCTGGAGATATTTAAGAACAGGTTAGATAGACATCTGTCAGGGATGGTGTAGACGGAGCTTGGTCCTGCCTTGAGGGTGGGGGGCTGGACTCGATGACCTCTCGAGGTCCCTTCCAGTCCTATGATTCTATGATAGGGGGAGCCTATACAGGATGGATGGGCGGGCTCCACCTAAACCAAAATGGGACCAGACTGCTGGCACTTAGTTTTAAAAACTGCTCTGCAACCTTTTTAATGTTAAGGGCTGGGGGAAAGCCGACAGGTGCGGAGGAGCACATGGGTGGGACAGAGACATCTCTTAGGGGAGGGTCTATTAATAGAGATGCTCTAGTCAGGAGGAGAGGATGGAAGTAGGAATGGGATCAGATGGGACACAATCAAATGAAAAAGAGTCTAACACATCAAGAAATGGCAGACGGCTAAATAGTGACTGTGATGGGGCTAACATGCCCCGCACTGAGCAGGAGGGAGAGGAGCCCGTTCATTGGGTAGAGCACGCCCCTCCCTCACAGCCCTACCGGGCATGCTCGAAGTGCAGCCTCACTATAAAAGACTGCCGGGCTGCTCAGTTGGGGCAGACCGTTGGGGAGGAAGGAGCTCTGGCCCAAGCTGCAGGCCCGCTGCCGAGCCTGCCGCCATATTCAGAGCCGGAGGGACCGCCGCTATTGCTACTACCAGCCCCGGGGCGAGCACGGCCCCAACGCCAACGCCGGGGCGCTGCCCGCCCCGCTGCAGGAGACACCCCCTGTGCTGCTGCCCCAGAGACGGGACCAGCTGACGTGGCCGCCGCCGCCACCAACCCAGCATCGCCAGGTGGGACCTCCGTCGGCCACAAGGCTGGGGTAGGAAGCAACCCAGGGCAAGGGGTAGGGAAAACCCCGGTGGTCTCAGCACGTTTCGGGGAGGACCCCGTGCTGAGCCAGTGGTGGGAACCACCCACCACCATTAGGGCCCTGGGTTGGGGTCCGGTGGAGAGGGAGGGCCCGGACCCCCCTACCCCAACCCCTCCAGGTGTGGACTAGGCCTCCGGGCCTGCTGCGAGTGTTGGACTAGGCCTCTGGGCTGGTGGCTAACGCTTGAATCATGGGAAGAAGGGAAAGGGGCGGGGAGGACCCCGCCACAGTGACAAATTAAAGTGCTTATACCCAAATGCTAGAAGTCTAAATAGTAAAATGGATGAACTAGAGTGCCTCATATTAATGGAGGATATTGATATCATGGAAACTTGGTGGAATGAGGACAATCAATGGGACACAGTCATACCAGGGTACAAAACATACCAGAAGGACAGAACAGGTCGTGCCTGTCTAGACGCTGATCTTGCGGAAAATAAAGCCTTTTACGAAAGAGGGATGTAGTCTAGACGTAGCCAAAAAGTAATAGTAAAATGTTTTTGCAGCCTGAGAACAAGGAGCTGCCGAAGTCTCATGGAGGGTAGCTATGCGGGGAGTCTTTGGTGTTCGGGAGGTGGGCGGGCATTTGCCCGCCCACATCTAAAGGACCTTCCCCCAGCCTACGGGGAGGGTCCACAGAGCCCAGGAAACCAGTTGATTATGTGGGACAAATAATGAGAAAACAGACAGGTGTGAGGGTCAAAAGGGCTAAAATGAGGGAGCCGGATGGGGATACCGAGCAGAGAACCCCGGACAGCGCCCACTGAAGGTCTCGAGAGAGCCAGCAGACACCGCCCATTGGAACTCTGCCCGGATACATGAGCGGATACAGCAATGGAAATAGGCCCCACAGTCGCAGGCCCCTCCCCTGGCCAACCTCTTCTCTCTGGTTTTATAGATTGCCAATTTGGCCATAGCTAGGAGGAGGTTGACCAGGAGGTCCCGCGACTTTGTGGGGCCACGGATGGGATGTGCATAAATTAACAAGTGGGCGGGGCAGGGAGGAGGAAGTGCAGCCAGAACCTCAATAGGAGATTCTGGAGGAGCCAAAAGAGGGGCTGTAGCCTGGCGCACTCGAGGTAGGTGTGTGCCAGGGTCTCCCTCACGCTACACAAGAGGCACGCTGTGGGGGTGGGGGTGTACCGCGCTAAGTACACGCCTGTGCTCACCGCGACGTGCAGGATTCTCCAACAAATGTCCCTGGTGGGTCGTGGAACCAAAGTCGAATAGAGGCTGGCCCACTGGGGCTCCCCACCCTCTATTGGTGGTAGGAGGTCCCGCCACTTGGTGTCTGGGCAGGACACGAGGGTGGGGAAGTGGAGCGTGTGAAGCACAAGCGTGTACAGGTGACTCTTTGGCGCGGTTTGGAAGGGGACTGGCTGCATCGAGTGCAGCCGGCTCGGGTGATGAGCGGGAGGCGGTCGGGAAGGTATGCGGGGCTGGGGGCCAGTGGATAGATTGGGAGGGCTGGGGGTGATGGATGCGATTTAAATATATAAAACGTGGCTCTTTGCACTCTAGCCACTGCTATTTTGGCTCTTCGTCTCTAACAGGTTGGCCGCCCCTGTATTAAGTCTAGCTGAGTTTAATTTGAGTTCATCTAACTGGCACCTATATTCCAAAACTGTCTCCTCTTTTTCTAAAATGTTCAGACTGACGTGTACGTCTCAGTCTTTGATTTAGATAGCTGTATTTAGGCTTGGAAGGATTACGTTTTTATCTTTTAATAGCAGTAAAAAAAAATCTATTTTAATGTACACACCTAAACAGATGAAAAATATTTCCATTGATGGTGACTGAAATTTACACATAAGTATAACCCTTCTGCCAGGTAGTACTGGTATTACCCAGGTTTCTTTCAACCCAAACCTCTCGGTAACTTTTACTCTCTGCGAGGTGGTGTCAGGAGATAATCCAGGGGAGACACGGTTGTCCGACCGATAGATGGATGGTACAAACAGGACAACACGAGTGCTTTCACTTAAAGCTAAACTTTACTTAGTCTCAAGCACTTACACACGTCCGCAACAAGTTAGTAAAACACCCCCACCCTCAATAGTTACCAAAGTTGTGTGGCTCTCGAGTGACACCGGGCAGGCTTCCGATAGCCAGTCTTCCGGCTGCCAGTAGGGATGAAGATGCGTCCAGATGTGAAGAGTCCTCAAGGAGTCCTTGAGGAGGCCTTCCAAGTGTCCCCCAAAATTGTCTCCCTAACTCAAACTTTCCTTCCCTATTTATCCATTAGTATTACAATAACACGTCACTCAAACTTGTTAGGCAAGCACTTCTTAAAGTATCAAAGAGGGGTAGCCGTGTTAGTCTGGATCTGCAAAAGTGACAAGGAGTCCTGCGGCACCTTAGGGTATGTCTACACTACATGGCTCCATCGACGGAGCCATGTAGATGAGCATTTCTAGACATAGGGAAATGAAGCGGCGATTTAAATAATCGGTGCTTCATTTACATCAAAATGGCTGCCGCGCTGTGTCGATCAGCTGTTTGGCGGCACAGCGTGGTAGTCTGGACGCTCTGCGGTTGACAAGGGAAGCCTTTGTCGACCGCCACATTATGCTTCGTGGAATGAGGTTTACCGGGGCGGTCGATAAGGCCTTCCCTTGTCAACAGTGGAGCGTCCAGACTACTGCGCTGTGCCACCAAGCAGCTGATCGGCACAGCATGGCAGCCATTTTGATGTAAATGAAGTGGCGATTATTTAAATCTCTGCTTCATTTCCCTTTTTCGAGTACACTAATCTACATGGTTCTGTCGACGGAGCCATGTAGTCTAGATGTACCCTTATAGACGAACAGATGTATTGGAGCATACAGGATCTATCGGGGATAGAATCTCCGCTGCCACCACCCAAATTGAAGAAGAGACCATTTGGGAAAATCTTACCCCTAAAGTAGAAAGCAGGACCCCACCATTAACCAATACCAGGTTACTAAAAGGAAAAGAGAAAACTTTTATTATCACCACAATATTCCTGTTGCAAGCATAATGCCTAGATGGAGAAGTAACAAAATATACTCATGGGCTATGTCTACACTGGCGGGTTGTTGCGCCAGAAGTATGCAAATGAGGCTAAGTGTGGAATATTGCCGAGCCTCATCTGCATACCTAATGAGCTGCCATTTTTGCGGAAGAGGCTCTTGTGCTAGAAGGAGCTGACTACACTGCCCCTTCTTGCGCAAGAAAAACCCTCTTTTCTTGCGCAAGAAGGGGCAGTGTAGACAGCTCCTTCTGTCGCAAGAGCCTCTTCTGCAAAAATGGTGGATCATTAGGTATGCAAATAAGGCTCGGCAATATTCCACACTTAGCCTCATTTGCATTTCTCTGGCGCAAGATCGCGCCAGTGTAGACATAGCCATGGAGAACTCCATGGGCCTAGAACTTAATTACAAAGAAAAGCCAAAACATCTTTTTTAAAAAAGTGCACAGACAGCAGATCCCATACCCAAACCATAAAACAATAAATCCGTTAGGTTTCATCTAAACTTTACCCTACTCACAGAAAGTGAAGAAAGAGTCTTTTCTTGGTGGGAGACCTAGGCTATGTCTACATTGGTACGATCTTGCACAAAAACTCTTTAGCGCAAGTGTTCTTGCATTCAAGTAGTTGCGCAAGAGAGCATCTACATTGGCAGGATGCTCTTGCGCAAAAGCAGGAGCCCGGAACCACTTCGGAGAGGGCAAAAGGGCGCTAGCCCTTTCCGGGGGCGGGGACTGGAGCTCCTTTGAGACACGTGCTTAAAGGGATCTCCCTGGACAGCTGTTTCTCTCCTGCTGCGAGCTATAGGACCTCTTGCAGGGGCTGTCAGCCATAGCAGTTCTAGTTGTGGTTGCCCTCTGCCTTTTGGACACCACAGCTTTGTGCCTTAGTGCCATTAGCTGATTTTTGTCATTGGCTCTTTTGTTGTGCCATGGAGCCAGGGGTGGCCTTGTGCCTGCTCTGGCCCCTTCCGGCCATTTTGGAGTGCCTACAGCTGCTGCTCCATGCTGCTGCACTCCTCGTCCAAGACCTCGAGGCGCAGGTCGCTCTGGACTCCCTCACCAGGGGGGCGGTGGCGTCCCTGTGGCATCCCCACCCCACCGTGGAGAGGCCCTTGGGGCGATTGGACACCAGTACCGAGTGGTGGGACCGGCTGGTCCTGGGGCAATGGGGCGACCAGCAATGGGTCCGGAATTTCCGCATGAGAAAGCGGACCTTCCTGGAGCTGTGCGCCTGGCTCACCCCCACGCTGCAGAGAGACGCCACCCGGCTGTGGGCACCCATCCCCATGGACAAGAGGGTTGCCATTGCCATATGGAAGTTGGCCACCCCGGACAGCTACCGATCGGTGGCACACCACCAGTTCAGAGTGGGCAGATCCACCGCCAGTGCCGTTGTCATGCAGGTAAGTTCTGGGGGGGGGGGGGGGTGCTGCACTCCATGCCCAGGGGCAGGCAAGACTCCAGGCTGGGGCGATGGGGAATGCCCCGTCACCCAGGGGTTTGGGCCATCCCTCCCTTGCACAGGCCTGCTGGTGGCCCGTGGGGCGAGGGGGCCCTGGTGTGTGTGAGGACAGAGCATCACGGGGGGGGGGGGGAACCCTCCAAGGGAGCATGCACTCACCCTGCCTTATGTGATGCATTTCCCTGTGTTTCTGTGCACCCTTCTGCAGGTCGTCCATGCCATCAATGACGTCCTGCTCCAGCGAGTCATCCACCTGCGGGACGTGGACGCAACGGTGACTGGCTTTGCTGCCCTCGGGTTCCCCAACTGCGGGGGAGCCCTGGATGCAACCCACATCCCCATCCAGGCCCCGGAGCATCGAGCAGCTCATTTCATAAACCGCAAAGGGTACTTCTCCATTGTGCTCCAGGCCCTCGTGGATCACCGTGGCCGCTTCATGGACATTTATGCGGGCTGGTCCGGCAGGGCACACGACGCCCTCGTTCTCCGACACTCTGGCCTGTTTGGCAGTGTGACGGGGCGAGCCGCCTCCTCCCCACCGACGCCGGCCCACCCCGCACCGAACCCACGGTTGCCCTGACTCTCCTGGGTACCACCCGGGGAGCGGAGACGAACTGCGGTGCCTGCTCCGCCGCCGCGGCCCAGCTGACGAGCGGCGCGGCGGGGGTGTGGCTGGCGGAAGAGCGTGGACGCGCGGAGGGGGAGGGGCCAATGGGCGCGGCGCCTGACGTCATCAGGGCCAGACGCCGGCGCGGTCTTTTTGAAAAGCCCCGTGGAGCCGGAGAGGGGGGGAGAGCAGAGGGGAGCAGAGAGGAGCGGAGAGTGAGACAGAAAGAGAGAGAAAGCAGGAACGAGTGGAGGAGGGTGGAGAGAGATTGGTACAGCACAGGAAGGGTGGATGGAGGTAGCACGGACCCGTGGAGGCCACGGGGGTAGTGGATAGGGGGTAGGAAGAAGCCCAGGGCGGGTGAACCCGGCGAGCTGGTGTGCTTCGAGCAAGCGCCCCACCAGCGAGACAGGTCTCTGCTCACCTGTCCTTAGGGCCCTGGGTTGGGGTCCGGGAGAGAGGGTGGGCCCAGACTCCCCTACCCTGCCTCGGGGTGCTATCACCAAGGGGCTGACCGGAGAACCCGAGACAACAGGGAGAGAGACTGGACTCGCCTGTTACAGGCAGGCTGGAGGCAGGCACTTTCTTCCCCCAGCGGGACTTTACTGTTGGGGACGTGCCCATGCCCACATGCATTGTGGAGGACGCGGCCTACCCCCTGCTACCCTGGTTGATGCGGCCCTACACGGGGCGGACAGACCACGACTGGGCACAGTTCAACGACCGCCTCAACCAGGCCCGCAACCAGGTGGAGTGCGCCTTCGGCCATCTGAAAGCCCGGTTTCGCTGTTTGCTCACCCGTCTGGAGATGGGTGAGCGGAACGTCCCTGAGGTAGTGGCTGTGTGCTGCACAACATTGTGGAGCGTAAGGGGGAGGCCTTCCTCCCCGCATGGATGGCAGGTGAGGGCCAGGCCTTCGAATAGCCCCGCACAGCTGCCATCCGCCAGGCGCACCATGATGGGGTACGCATATGGGAGGCCCTGACGGAGATGTTCTCCCAGGCCCCACAGTACGGTCGCCTCTGTCTCCCTTGACATCTCCCTCCCATCCCCAACCCTTACCTCCCAATAAACAACACAGGTTTTTTTTGGAAAACGCATTGAACTTTTTATTTACAATGAGGGCGTAGGGTGGGAGGAGGGAGGGGGCTCTGAACTGGGAGGGGGAGGAGGGAGCTACTGCTGGGAGGGGTGGCCCCTGTGACTGCCTCTGTGGGCGTGGACCACTACACGCGGTTCAGCCTGCATCGGGGCAGGCAGCATGGTGAGGTGGGCAGGATGGGGTGCAGCAGGAGGGGGCATGGCAGGAGCAGGAGGGGCATCAGGAAGGGGCACGGGCACTGGCATGGGAGGGATGGCAGGTGCATGGGGCAATGTCATCCCATAGTGCACAGCGTGCCCCATGTGTACAGTAAGGGTGGTGACGGCATCACAGGTGCGCTCACACTGAGCCTGGAAGTGCCTCCAGGTCAGCATCAACCTGACATGTGATGGCCACCTTGATCCTCTCGATGGCCTGTACATGCCGTCGGAGGAGTTGGTCCCACTGCCAGACCCGCTGGCTTGGTGCCTGGGTGGTTGGGGGTGCTGCCACTGATGCAGGGTTGGAGGGTCCCCCGCTCCTGCTTGGTCCCACTGCAGGGAAGAGAAGAAAGGATGGGTCAGTCAGGCAGCCAGGCCACTGTCCCCACACCCCATGCCCTCCACCCCGAGCCCAGGTGACACCACAGTAGTGTGGCTTGGGCCCACTTGTTTCCCCCCCACACACACTAGCCCTCACTCACGTAGCCCAGGGACATGTGCGGCCGCAGTGGGGACTTCCCTCGGGGAGCCAGCCAAGGCACCGGGAGCAGGCGAGGGGCTCGGTGGGGGCCACGCTCACAGGGCTGTGTCGCTGCAGCTTTCCCAGGGGCAGCTGGCTGTGTCGCACAGCCAGGCATGGAACAGTGTGCTGTCTGTGTGCTGCACTCTTTGGGAGGTGCGGGCTCTGGGCTGAGCCCCTGGGGCCCTGGCTGGTTCCAGCCGGCATCCACCCTTTCCCCCCCGGTCCGGATGTGTGTGAGCAGCACGATTCCAGGCGTGCCCTGGAGCTGCCTGCCGCGGCCACATGCTGCTTGGTCACCAGGCCGCATACTGGTATGGTACACCGTGTGCAGCTCACGCTGCCTGAGTGATGCGCCCCCCCCCCCCGCCCTTGTGAGTGCAAAGTGCCCAACACTCACCAGTGGATCCTTCCCCGGCCTCCAACAACGCACTGGGAGACGTCTGGGCTGCCTGACAGGACTTCAAGCTGAAGGGTGACGGTGCTCTCCTGGTCCTCCTCGGCCTCCTCCGACCTAGTGGGCAGCTCTGCCTCCTGCCCCGCAGAAAATGTCCGCATTCCTCCGATGGGCACGGGTGTTGTGGAGGTCCTCTTTCTCTGCCCAGAGGTCCAGCAGGGTTTCGATCTCCCCTGGCGACCAGGAGGGGGTATGCCTCTTTGTGCCCCTTGGGGCCTCCTGTGCTGGGGGTGCAGGTTGCTGCTCCCCCCCAGAGCGGCCATCCTGGGTGGTCTGGTGGCTGAAATGAGCAGAGCCGCGTGGCCTCTGCAGGCTGTGCGCGCCTTTAAGGGGGCTCGGGTTACCACGAAATCCGGAGCGGTGACTGCGCATATGGAGCGGCCATAAGGGCTTTTTTCCATTTGAATGGTTCTTGCGCAAAATCTCTTGGCTGCCTGTCTACACTGGCCTCTTGCGCAAGAACAGTTGTGCAAGACAGCTTCTTCCTGAGCGGAAGCGTCAGAGTTCTCACGCAAGAAGCACTGATTTCAGACATTAGAACGTCAGTGTACTTGCGCAAGAACTCACAGCCAGTGTAAACAGGCAGCAATTTTTGCACAAGAGCGGCCGCTTTTGTGCGAGATTGCACCAGTGTAGACACGGCCCTAGTGTCTGTCCCCCTCAATAGCTGGAGAGAACTGCCCAGAACGAAGGAGGGAAAAACCAAAAATTCCTTTGTCCTAGTTTGAAATTCCCACCTACGTTCCTATTGGCCTCTCCACCTGGCTAGGTGTAGTTAACCCCTTAGTCCCCTGGCTGCTGGCTAACCCTCATAATCATGACAGATGTTCTGCAGAACTGACACTTATCAGGCCTCCAACCTGTGAAGTACTTTCAGAAGTCTTTCTTCATGCTCTTCCAAGATCCTTCTGAATACAGTCAGATAATCCAAATAGACCAAGACTTGTAGTTAGTTCATATCTCCCACAACTTTCTCCATGAGGTGCTGAAATGTGGCAGGAGCCCCAGAGATCCCTTGAGGCATGCGTTCAAACTGATAAAACCCCAGCAGGCAGATGAAGATGGTCTTCTCCTTGTCCTCTGCTCCCAGGGGAATCTGGTAGTATCCACTTAGAAGCTCCAATACTGAGAACCACTGGTTTCCCAGTAAACAATCTAAGGCATCTTCTACTCGGGGCACGGTGTACTGGTCAACCACCACACGGCTGTTCAGGTAGTCCATACACATACAAATGTTCCCGTTCTTTTTACGGTCTACCACCATGGGTGAGGCATAGGGGCTGTGGGACTCGGTAATGATGCCATTTGCAGCCAGCTCCTGAAGGTGATGTCGCACATCTTCCATCTCTGAGAGCGCAGTTTTTCTAGATCTCTCCCTGAAAGGTTGAGGGTCATGGAGCCTGACGTTGTGCTCAACCCCTTTTGCACATCCCACTCATCCAGCGAGAATACCTTGGATCTTTCACAGAGTTTCTTCCTCAGATGATTTTTCCACTCCTCAGACAATGGTGAATCTCCAAAGTCAAACCTCGCTGGATCTATAGTTGGAACTTGAGTTTCACATTGGGGACTCACAACTGATTTGGGCTCGAAGAGGTCTGCTATCTTTTGCCCTCGATTCACAACAACATCACATTAGCAATCAGTACAGTGACCTTGTTGCTGGTAAGGTTATAACTCCACTGGGGACCAGGACCCCTTCAGGGAGCTTTCCTTCAGCTGGTTGTTCTACCACAGCAAACGCTCCTTTATTGCCCTTCAGCCAGGTACTCATGACGAGCACTTCCTGCTCTGTCCTTGCAGGCACTACTAAAGGGTTCGTGCCCGCATACCTCAGTGTCCCCATTGGTAGCGCAGACATCTCCTTTTTAGTATCCTCAATTTTCCTATAGGCTTCAGCACAAAGCATATGGATCATCAGGGTGTCCAGATATTGGTCCCCAGCCCATCATCTGCAGTAATCTGCGAGCACCTTGAAGAGACTGGAGTTGGTCCCTATCAGCACAGACACATCAGGGACCCCTTTAGGGTCGGGGCATATCAAGGCTACTGTGTCCACCTCTTCTCTTACCCCTGCCGCCACCTCTGGGAATTCCAGGTGTGCTGTGACGTACCCTTCGTAGGGGTATTCATTCATGCTGAGGCCACACAGGCCAAGGCCAGTCAATGGCTGGATAGGCAGGTGCCTGAGCATCTGTTGGTAGAATGACTGGAATATAATTGTCACCTGTGATCCGGTGTCAAGCACTGCTTTGCACTTCGCCCCTTCAATCCTCACTGTGACCTCTGCTCGGGGCCCTATCAGTCCTGAGGGGATCCCAAAAAATGAGGTTTACAGGATCTGTTGAAAAAGGGTTTATTTTCGACAGATTTGCGTCTAGACTGCCATTTTTTTTTAAAAAAAAAGCTCGGTTTCGAAAAAAAGCGGTGGCCATGCTTATGCTAATGAAGTGGGGGATATTTAAATCCCTGCTTCATTAGCAATTTCGATGTGCCTAATCTACATCTCTCTGTTGACAGAGAGGTGCAGTCTAGACATACCCAGAGTCTCCTAAAATTGTACCATTTAACTGTGAAACTACAGTTTTAGCAACCTAGTTTGTCAAGGGCCCAGAAACTAAACTTAGGCTTGTCCAAATGCACTGAGCGTTTTTAAACCTATTGATTAAATGTGTGAAATTCATATAGTAATTTTATATAAACTGGGATACCTCTCATGAATATTAAAATTGATGTTTTAGCTGCAGTTCACCATATTCTCATGGGCATTGAAATTTTACTTACTTTATATGTAATCTTCTGTGCTGTCCATTTGTGAAACCTAAATGCCCCCTTTACAAGTAATACGTTTATATTTTTTTTAATTTAACTAAACTACAACCTAAACAGCAGTTCTTCTTTGAGGTGTGTGTCCCTGTGGGTGCTCTACTGTTGGTGACGAGTGGCCCCTGGAACCGCAGTTCAGAGCTTTTCAAGAAGTTGTCAGTTGGGCCGCACATGCGCAAAAGGCGTCTCGTGCTGTTTGTGCCTTGGCACCTCACGCATGTGGCCCAACCCCCCTTTCAGTTCCTCGCTTACCGCCCTCATAGATGGAGCTCGTCTCTTGCTTCAGGCATTTTTCTCCACATGCAGATAATTAGCATAGTTTGTTGTTTTCTCAGTTTAGTGCATTAGTTAGGTATTTCTTGTCCCAGTTATCTGTTTAAAAAAGCAGTTTTTCATTGCAAGGGGAACTGCAGAGTAGTGGCAGTACTCTGACTGAAAGACGAGCCACTTCAGTTATTTTCTGTCCCTACCTTCCTCATTCTCTCTTCCCCTTGTTTAAAAAAAAAAAAGAAAAGAAAAGAAAGAAACAAAATAACAAACAAAAGAAAAAGAGAAGACAAAAAGAAGACAGACAGAAGGCAACGGCCCTGCCAACGATGCTGTGCTGGGATCGCCGGGGTTTAAAAAGTGTGAGACATGTTGCGACCCAATGCCTGTTTCAGACAGCCACGCATCCTGTATTCGCTGCCTAGGAGAGGCTCACTTACCACAAAAATGTGAGCACTGCCACAGCCTGACAGCTCGTGCCAGAAAGGACAGGGAGCTTCAACTCCATATGATATTATTTGAGAAGGCTATGCAGCCTACTGACAAGTCCCAGCCCCCCCCCCCGGACCTCAAGCGGAGACAGCAAACAAGAGATCGGCCTCACCTTTGCCACGAAAGTTCTCAAAAAAGAGGGCTTCTCCCGCAAGATCTCTTCCCCCCCAAGTCCATCATCCAGGGTGAGCAAGGGGGATGTACTGGGCACTTCCAGTACTGTGGTGCTGAGGCCATCTAGTGGCATGATCCCCTTGCGCTCCTGCAGCTCTTCGGTGCTGACTTGAGCATCCTTGGCACTGGAAGGGTCCCACAGACAAACTCCAGCACCAGCTCCTTCCAGATCTGAAGACCTGGCACTGGTGAAGGCATCAGCATCGCTGGCCCCGCAGGCCCCTTGCAGATCATCTGTGCCACCTTTGGCCACTGCAGTACCGACCTCAATGCCACCACCGACAGCAGTGCCAGCACCAGTGGAAGACCACCCACACAGCAAGTGCACGGTACCATCAAGATCAGCTCGTGAATCATCGGTACCAGAGAGACATGACAAGTGGCATTGTTCCCTCCATCCATCTAGGGAACATTCCCCTGTGCCGTTTTCTCCCTGTGTTTCCCCAAGCTCTATTAGATCCCCAATGCCGTCTGAGTGCACCACCTTCGGGGATGAGGATCAGAGGAGTGTTTTTTTCCTTGCACCACTTCTCCCCTACTGCATCTAGACACCGCTATATTCATCATGATAGACTTCACCACCCACCATGGTATTCTCTCTGGCCGTATCCCCCACCTCAATATCCACCCTACTGGCTTCCATGGGAGCACTGGGGCTCATGTAGACATCGCTCCACAGCTACATCTACCCCAACGAAGAGGCCTCCACCAGCATCGTCCTCTTGCATCCTTCCGACCACGGTGGATTCTGAGGAAGTGGCGGGCCAAATCCAAGATGAGGAGCCGGAGACACACACTCCCAGGAACTTACCCACTGATAATTCTTCATCGTCACCCAATGAAGCAGTGATACTGGAGGACACAGGCCCTGCCGATGACTTAAAGTAATTTCTATAACTTTTTAAAGGGTGGCCACGAGCCAAGAGGTTCATCTCCAGGAGGTGAAGGAAAAACAACACTGCCTCCTGAAAAATGTCCAACCTACCTGTGACAGGGCGGCCCCGCCCCGCACTCAAGCCCAGGGAAACCACCTGGTGCCGGGGGCGGAGAGGGCCCCACCCACACAGCCCTACTGGGCATGCTCCAAGGGGAGCACAGGTATAAAAGGCTGCTGGCCTGCTCAGAAGGGGCAGACTGCGGCCCGAGCGGGAGCTAGCGCCTAACGGCCAGAGAGGGAGTCGCCAAGAGTGCTGAACGTGCCACTACCGGGCCTCAGCCGGGCTCGGCCCCAACGCCGGAGCCACCGACCGACCCCCTGTGACCCGGGCACCGGACCGGACACTGCCAACTCCGACGTTGCTGGGGGAAGTACCAGTACAGCCATCCAACCAACGCCGACAGGTGGGACCGCGGCGGGCCGGGGGCAGGGGGTAGGAAGCGACCCAGGGCAGGGAGCTGTAAAAGCCCCTGAGGGCTCGGTGCGTTGCGGGGAGGAGCACCCGCCGAGCCAGTGGTGGGAGCCACCCGCCACTAATAGGGCCCTGGGTCGAGGCCCGGTGGAGAGGGAGGGCCCGGGCCCCGCTATCCCTGCTACCCGAGACCCCGGCGAGTGGGGGCTGGGATAAAGAACTTTGGGACTAGGCCTCTGGGCCTGCAAACTTTGGACTAGGCCGTGAGGCCGTATTTCCCCTACTGCAGGGGCAGTGAACTTTGGAGTAGGCCAGTGGGCCATATTTCCCCTAAAAAGGGGCATCACGCTTCGGGCCGAGGCCCAAGCTGGTTGTATGATGCCCCGGAGGAGGGTGGCAACCCCCGTTGAGGGGGGGGCCCCCCGACACGACCTCACAGAGAAAGATTGCACTGCCCATCAATGAGGCTATTATGGAGGCATCAGACGAGATATGGCAGACTCCAGCTTCCATCCAACTGACTTGCAAAAGAGCCAACAGGAAGTACTTTGTCCCTTCTAAGGACTTATACTTCCTTTTTTCGCACCCGCAACCTGACTCTTTGGAAGTGGGTGCACCAAATCATCATGCCAAGACTCCACAATTCAAATCCACACCCAATGATAAGGAGCATAAGAAATTAGATCTGTCTGGCAGAAAATTATACTCCTCCGCCACCCTTCAGCTCAGAATCACGAACTATTCAGCACTCCTATCGAATCATGATTTTGACAATTATTCCAAATTGGTTGAATTAATGGAACATCTACCAGACTCCAAGAGACCCATTCTGAGGTCCGTCATCCACAAGGGGCATACTATCACGCACACGGCTTTACAGTTTTCACTCAACGTGGTGGATACCACAGCTAGAGCAACAGCAACGACGGTTGTAATGCGCAGGGCTTCATGGCTTCAGTCAGTGGGTATGCCTAGAGAGCTTCAGTCTAAGGTGGACCTCCCCTTCAACAAACAGAAGCTGTTTGCTGCCAAGACTGATGAGGTCCTGCATAGAAGTAAGGACTCCCAAACCACACTCCTTATGCTTGGCATGTATATGCCATCATATTGACGGAAGCATTACACCCCGTAGAATAGGAACAGAGAGAGCTATTATAACCTCCCACAGCAAAGGTGGTATGATTATAACCAACCCAGACAACAGGCTCAGAGGAAACGCTCACCTCCATCCTGCTCCTCGGCTTCCCAGGCTGCGAAGCAGCAGATTTGAACCTTTGGTCAAGGGTCTGCCTGAGTTCCCCATGAATCCAGTGCCAACAAACCAGTACCATCTTTTTGTCCACAGACTACATCCCTTTTTCCAGCACTGGGACTCCATAACATTGGACCAATGAGTTTTAGAAATTATCCATACGGGATACACCATTCCTTTGATTTCACTTCCCCCTACCCTTCCCCCTACCCCATCCCTCTTCAGGGACCCCTCCCATGAGACTCCTCTCAGACGAGAAATTGATCACCTGCTTCACCTAAGAGTAATAGAGAGGGTTGTCGATGCATATCAAAGAAGGGGCTTTTATTCCAAATACTTCCTGACCCAAAAGAGCACAGGCGGCTGGAGACCAATATTAGATCTCCACAAATTAAGGAATTCCTACACAAGCAGTGATTCAAGATGGTTACACTGGCATCGATTATTCTGTCACTGGACGAAGGGGACTGTTTCACAGCCCTCACCTTACAAGATGCGTACTTTCATGTTGTGATACACCCGTCATACAGACGCTATCTCTGATTCGCTGTGGGTGAGGACCATTTCCAGTACAGTACAGAGTTCTCCCCTTCGGTCTATCCTCCACCCCCTTGGTCTTTTCAAAGGTCCTGGCAGTAGTGACCTTACCTTCGACGGCAGGGGGTCATGATTTTCCCTTACTTGGACGATTGCCTCATAAAGGACCAATCACATGCAGAGGCAACTGCCATGGTCTGGAAGACGAGGCACTTATTCTATTGTCTCAGGCTCCTTATAAATGAACAGAAATAGACTTTGGTTCCCATTCATTGTGGCTCACCTTGATTCTTTATCTGCCCAAGCTTACCTGCCACACCATCATTTTGCTGCACTACAGGATCTGGTAGCCACACTGTCCACGAGCCCTTCCACCACCATACTTACCTGCCTCCAGTTGATGGGGCACATGGCTGCTACCACTTATGTCATCCATTATGCACGTCTCCACTTTCACGCCCTGCAGCATTGGCTGACGTCAGTCTACACTCTGTCCTGCCACCCACTTCACAAGCTAGTTACTGTCCCGAAGAAGGTACTGGATTCTCTCAAAAGGTAGACATCACCCAACAGCCTTCTTGCGGGCGTTCCTTTCCACCAACCCAAACCAACAGTACAGATTACAGCACATGCCTCCCTACTAGGCTGGGGAGTGCACCTGCAGCAGCACGCCGCTCAGGGCAGGTGGTCATCGTACGAGGCCACGCTACACATCAATCTCCTCAAACTCAGGGTCATGAGGAACGTGTGCATACACTTCGCTCCCAACATTGCCAACTGCATCATACGCATACTCACGGACAATATGATAGTTATGTTCTATATAAACAGACAAGGTGGTGCCCATTACCATTCCCTTTGTGCGGAAGCCATTCGTCTGTGGAACTGATGCATTCACCATGGAGTCACCTTAAGGGCCTCATACCTACCTGGCACAAACAATGTCATGGAGGATGCTTTAAGCCACAATTTCTCCGCTGACCATGAGTGGGAGTTGCACCTGTAGGAGCTAGCCTCCATATTCCACTGATGGGGCATCCCATCAGTGTCATCGCTTCTGTTCCTGTGCAGGATTCGGAAAGGGGTTGTTGGGTGACGCTTTCCTGATTCATTGGAATAAACCACTACACTATGCTTTTCCACCAATCCTGCTTATTCCCAAAGTCCTGCGCAAGATTTACTCCGACGAGGCTCAAGTCATCTTGATAGCCCCCTTGTGGTCCAGGCAGATCTGGTTCCCATACCTCCAACACATGTCCATAGAACCACCATATCTGTTTCCTCACTGACATGACCGCTTTCAGAATTGGGGGAAACTACTCAACCCTCAGCCTCACACCCTTCACCTTCATGCGTGGCTCCTAGCTGGTTCCATGGGACTGAATCCCAGTGTTCTGAACAAGTGAGAACTGTTCTCCTTCATAGCAGGAGGCCATCCACCAGAATCACTTACCTTCAGAAATGGGAGCGGCTCTCCTCTTGGTGTCAACAGGCACACCTCTGTCTCTGTACATCCTACTACAAGGAGATTTCTCAGGGGTCTCCTGAATCTCCACACAGGATCCCCAGCACCCTCATGGGACTTGAATCTGCTTTTAGATTGCCTTACTGTGGGCAAGACACGAGAAGTCATTCTTCCGCTCTACTCTGCACTGATTAGGCCTCAGTTGGAGTATTGTGTCTAGTTCTGGGCACCAAATTTCAAGAAAGATGTGGAGAAATTGGAGAAGGTCCAGAGAAGAGCAACAAGAATGATTAAAGGACTAGAGAACATGACCTACGAAGGAAGACTAAAAGAATTGGAGCAAAATGCAGGACAATGTAGCACTTTAAAGACTAACAAGATGGTTTATTAGATGATGAGCTTTCGTGGGCCAGACCCACTTCCTCAGATCAAATAGTGGAAGAAAGTAGTCACAACCATATATACCAAAGGATACAATTAAAAAAAATGAACACATATGAAAAGGACAAATCACATTGCAGAACAGGAGGGGGATGCGGGGGGGGGGGGGGGAAGGAAGGAAGGTAAGTGTCTGTGAATTGATGATATTAGAGGTAGGGAGAGTGGGATGTTTGTGAGTTAATGGTATTAGAGGTGATAATTGGGGAAACTATCTTGGTAATGGGTGAGATAGTTCAAATGTTTGTTAAGTCCTTGTTGGAAAGTGTCGAATTTTAACATGAATGACAGTTCAGAGGATTCCCTTTCAAGTGCAGATGTAAAAGGTCTTTGTAGCAGAATGCAGGTGGTTAAGTCATTGAGAGACTCAGAGTCCTGGCTACTCAGGCATAGACAAGGACCTGAAAGGGGAGTTGTGCCGCGCGTGTGGTGTGCCAAGGCACAAACAGCACGAGACGCCTTTTGCGCATGTGCGGCCCAGCTGACAACTGCTTGAAAAGCTCTGAACTGCGGTTCTGGGGGCCACTCATCACCAACAGCGGAGCACCCACAGGGGGACACACCTCAAAGAACATTTGTTACTGTACAGGGTGAGTAACTTCCTTTTCCCAGACTGATTTATAGGCCACCTGTGGTCTATGAGTCACTTGCTAAAGGCATGTAAACAGCTACTTGGTCAGGGAAGGATTAAGTAGCTGATACAGATTAAACCGCTCTAGTCCAGCACTCTCTAGTCTGGCAACATCCGTGGTCCAGCATGCTTTTCGTTAGCTGGATGTCCACTTATCATGGATGTCCCATAAAGTTTGTTTACAGCCACCAGTCCTGGCGCTCAGTGTTCTGTGCTGTTGTTTAGCTCTGATTTACCCCTCAGGGTACGTCTAAACTACATGGCTCCGTCGACGGAGCCATGTAGATTTGTTTTTTTGGCAAAGGTAAATGAAGCCGCGATTTAAATGATCGCGGCTTCATTTACATTTACATGGCTGCTGCGCTGAGCCGACAAACAGCTGATCAGCTGTTTGTCCGCTCAGCGCGCTACTCTGGACGCTCCCCTGCCGACATCAAAGCCCTTTGTCGGCAGCCCCGGTAAACCTCATCCCATGAGGAATAACGGGGCTGCCGACAAAGGGCTTTGATGTCGGCAGGGGAGCGTCCAGACTAGCGCGCTGAGCGGACAAACAGCTGATCAGCTGTTTGTCGGCTCAGCGCGGCAGCCATGTAAATGTAAATGAAGCCACGATCATTTAAATCGCGGCTTCATTTGACTTTGCCTATGTGTCTAATCTACATGCCTATGACGACAGAGGCATGTACAGGCAGTCCCCGAGTTACGCGGATCCGACTTATGTTACGAAGTTACTGTGACGTAGTGGGGGTACCTGGCTGGTTTCTATGCTGCTGGCTCTGGGGGAAACCCCCACTGGCTGCTGTGGGTACCACGACCCAGCAAAACAGGATGAGTCACTATGCAAACCAGTGGCCAGACACCCCCCATGGAGAGGAACAAAGGAAGGTGGAATGCTGCCTTGGCTGGGGGGCAGGGCTGGAAGTGAGGGAGTGGGTTGCTGGCTGTCGGAGGGCATGGATGAGACAGCCTAGGGAGAGGAGCTGGAGTTTAGGGGCCCAGTCTCCCCCATCTCAAGGGGGCCTGAGGCATCCTAGCCCAGTTCCTGTGACCAGATTACATCTGTGCTGCGCTGTGCTGGAGGAGCAATAAACCACCCTCAATTCCACTGGCTGGTGCAGTCTGTTTGCGCCATTTCGGGGTGCAGGAGACGGGGGACCCCAACGCGCCGTCACAGTTACGAACAGGGATTTTCTCGCCCCGGAGGACTGGAGCGGCGGGACGCCTGGTCCCGCCGCCCGCCTCCTCCGGGGCGAGAAAAGCTGCTCCCCGTCTCCCTGGTCTGCTGGGGGAGCCAGCAGACCAGGGAGACGGGGAGCAAAGCGGCGGAGGACCCGGGCCGGACCCGCGGCGCTTCCAGCTGATCTGAGGAGTGGCCGCGCTACTGGACCAACCCAGCAGCACCCGAGCTGCTCTGCCCCAGGCGTCCCCAAGTCAGCCGCTGCTGAAACTGACCAGCGGCTGACTACAGGAAGCCCGAGGCAGAGTTGCTCTGCCCCGGGCTTCCTGGAATCAGCTGCTGATCAGTTTCAGCAGCAGCTGACTTGGGGACGCCTGGGGTTCTTAAGTTGAATCTGTATGTAAGTCGGAACTGGCGTCCAGATTCAGCCGCTGTTGAAACTGATCAGTTTCTGCAGCGGCTGAATCTGGATGCCAGTTCCGACTTACATACAGATTCAACTTAACAAACCTACAGTCCCTATCTTGTACGTAACCTGGGGACTGCCTGTAGTCTAGACACAGCCTCAGTGTCTTCTCAGAGCCCAGTACACAGTAGAAGTGTTGTTGATGCTGCTAGACAATATCAACATCCTGTGGTCCGACAAATTCTCTGGTTCAGCACTGGTCAGGTCCTGAGGGTGCTGGACTAGAGAGGTTCAACCTGTAGTTTAAAAGGTCTTTACAGATGCCATGCATCATACCTCTGCTAAAATGCCAAAGTGTTTATGTGGTTTGTTGAATTAGGACCTAATGTGAGCTCCAAGACTGCATAAGTGTTATGCACAGACATCAATATGTGCCTTTTCTCTTTGAATTGCTAGTGACAGAAACATTCCTCTGCTATTTAGCTGTCTTGTCCTTCAAGCATTAATCTTAAATATTGCTTCCAGTCCATTGCACTAGTTAAATGTCCATATCTTATTACAGTGAAATAGAACATTTTTTCCATCAGCAGTTAACACTGTTTTACCAATCAGCCAACAGTCCCATTAAAACAAAATTTTAACTATTGCCAGTTTTTGAACTGTTGAGTTGAATGTTGTTATACATAATTGCTTGCCACCTTCTGCATTATGAGACGCTTCTATCCCATTTAAATCCTTTTGCATGAAATTTATTGTTGAGAACAATTTTTGCACTTAACTGGGCTGATTTAAGTGGTAATTTATCAAGATTTGTTTTTTAATATGCCATATGTGCTGCCAGCTGAAAATAGCTTTTGTTTAATTAGCTGATTTAGTCAAAAATTTTCATGTTATTAAGATTACAAGTTATAAAATGTTTATTCTTTAATTAAGATTTAATTTCATACAACATTTTGAAATGTTAACCTATTAATGCTATTTTAAAGTCAGATAGAGCTATTAGCCATTTTATTTTATTAACTAAATTTCTGAGATGTTTCATGTGCCATCTATGGGTCATTCTCTTTATTATAGTAGTGACAATATTTTTCAGTATTTGAGACAAACCACAGTCCTCATTTTCACTTAATCCAAAATCTGTTTTAAAGGAGACCTTACCCAGAAATGATGTAGCAGCCAGCCAGCCTTATCTATTACCTTAAAAAAGAATCTTTATTAAATGATAGTTTTATTGAACCATAAAGTTGATTTAAAAACAGCTAATTTATTTCATTTTCCTGTATCCCTGATGCCTGTCACATCATCATAAATTTGCAGATTTGTCCAATTTTTTCAGAGACAGAGAAATGAGTATGAGCTATACAGGGATCTTAAAATGAATTTTTGTTTGGCTTCAGAAATTTCAGTAGAACCCTATAGTGCTCTCTCAGGGCATGTCTAGACAGCAGCACAATTTCAGGATATGTCCAGTATCCCAAAATAGTGCTTTCCATGTCTTCACAGCATTCCTCTTATTTCAAAATGCAATCAAAATAACGGGCTTGCTATTCCGATGTCCTAGTAATCCTCGTTCCACGAAGATTAAGGGACTTGTCAGAATAGCGCTCTATTTCAAAATTTGGGGCTGTGTAGACAGTGCCAAATTTCAAAATAGACTTGAAATAAGCTATGCAATTTGCATAGCTCAAATTTTGTAGCTTATTTTGAACTAGCACCGCTGTGTAGATGCACCCTCACAGATAAACAAACAATGAGGGAATTAAAGCTGCGTCCTTGCTTGGGCAAACTTTTCCCAGATTCAGATCCTGGACTTTCAGGTTTGATGTCTCAGATCATTTTTAATCCCATATTCTTGTTTACACTTGCAGTTTTGCAGATGCCATCCATGTGTAGCAGACATGAAGACATACTTGGGGACACAGATCTATGCTTATTAAAGTCTTTCATGCAGGGACAGATTCTCTTAAGATAAAACTGGTTTCCACTTCAAATCTTGCATAAGGGTGGTTTTTCAGCACTTCTGCATCTTTGCAGAGTTCCACAACATAGTTTTAAGATAGATTTTGTTATTAAACTTGCACCTAATAAGGTACTATAGAAAATGAATTGGAGGTGAATTTGCTGGTGGAGAAACTAAAACCAACTTCTGTGAGGCATGTTGTAGACAAGAGATGTTTGTTAGTAAAGGTTGGAATTGTTAACAATAGCTTTACCCTTTTTGCACTGCTGTATGGCTGAAGGGTCCCATCTAGATAGGATGGGTATATCTTGGGGTCTCAGTATGGTCCTGCAATAGAATAGGGTGAGAATCATCAAACTGTAGGATTTTAAGTCTTTATCTATTAAATTGCACTTTGGGAGAAAAGCAATATTTATCAACTCTGTAGCAAAACTAAATAGCAAAAAAAAATTAAAATCTTCTAATGGTTATAGGTTATACCAGATCACAAAACAGCCCTCATTTTCTTGCATGTTTGAGTCATAATCCAATCGGGGCATATTTGAAGTGAACCCTAAATGTTGTACCCTCTCAATAACATTGACACAAAACATATGATTGTATTGCAGCATTTTAGGAATTGTTTTGTTGTTTGACTTCAGTGAGACTGTGATGGGGCGCCCTTGCACTGCTGCGGAGAGCAAGTGGGAAGTCCGGGAAATGCCAGGGAAATGGCGAAACTGGCCGGGTGGGGATCAGCCGGGAGGGAGAGTGGCAGGGGCATGGCAGGCACGACGCCAGAGACATCATAGAATCATAGAACCATAGAGCTGGAAGAGACCTCAGAAGGCCATCAAGTCCAGCCCCCTGCTCTAGGCAGGACCAATCCCAATTAAATCAACCCAGCCAGGGCTTTGTCAAGCCGAGACTTAAACACCTCTAGGGATGGAGACTCCACTACTTCCCTAGGTAACCCATTCCAGTGCTTCACCACCCTCCTAGGGAAATAGTTCTTCCTAATATCCAACCTGGACCTCTCCCAGCACAACTTGAGACCATTGCTCCTTGTTCTGCCATCTGTCACTACTGAGAACAGCCTCTTTCCAGCCTCTTTGGAACCTCCCTTCAGGAAGTAGAAAGCTGCTATCAAATCCCCCCTCACTCTTCGCTTCTGCAGACTAAACAGACCCAACTCCCTCAGCCTCTCCTCATAAGTCATATGCTCCAGCCCCCTAATCATTTTGGTTGCCCTCCGCTGGACCCTTTCCAATGTGTCCACATCCTTTTTGTAATGGGGGGCCCAGAACTGGACACAATACTCCAGATGTGCCCTCACCAATGCCGAATAAAGGGGAATGATGACATCTCTGGATCTGCTGGCAATGCTCCTCTTAATGCAACCTAATATGCCATTAGCCTTCTTGGCTACAAGGACACACTGTTGACTCATATCCAGCTTCTCATCCACTGTAACCCCCAGGTCCTTTTCTGCAGAACTACTACTTAACTGGTTGGTCCCCAGCTTGTAACTATGCTTGGGATTCTTCCGTCCCAAGTGCAGGACTCTACACTTGTCCTTGTTGAACCTCATCAGATTTCTTGTGGCCCAATCCTCCAATTTGTCTAAGTCACTCTGGACCCTATCTCTGCCCTTAAGCGTATCTACCTCTCCCCCTAGCTTAGTGTCATCCGCAAACTTGCTGAGTGTGCAATCCATCCCCTCATCCAGGTCATTAATAAAGATATTGAACAAAACCGGTCCTAGAACCGAACCTTGGGGCACTCCGCTAGAAACTGACCGCCATCCTGACATCGAGCCGTTGATCACTACCCGCTGGGCCCGGCCTTCTAGCCATCTTTCTATCCATCTTACTGTCCATTTATCCAATCCACATTCCCTTAACTTGCTGGCAAGAATATTGTGGGAGACTGTATCAAAAGCCTTGCTAAAGTCAAGGTATATCACATCCACTGACTTTCCCACGTCCACAGAGCCAGTTACCTCATCATAGAAGCTAATCAGATTGGTCAGGCACGACTTGCCCTTTGTGAATCCATGCTGACTATTCCTAATCACGTTCCTCTCTTCCAAGTGCCTCAAAATGGATTCCTTAAGGATCCCTTCCATGATATTTCCAGGAACTGAGGTAAGACTGACCGGCCTATAGTTCCCTGGATCGTCCTTCTTCCCTTTTTTGAAGATGGGCACTACATTTGCCTTTTTCCAATCATCCGGGATGTCTCCCGATCTCCACGATTTTTCAAAGAGAATGGCCAAAGGCTCCTCAATGACATTTGCCAACTCCCTCAGTACCCTCGGCTGCATTAAGTGCGGACCCATGGATTTGTGTACGTTTAGCTTTTCTAAATAGTTCCTAACCTGTTCTTTACCCAGCAAGGGCTGTCCGTCTTCATTCCATCTTGCATCACTTAGCGCATTAGTCTGGGAGCCCACCTTGTCCGTGAATACAGAGGCAAAAAAGCATTGAGTACTTCAGCTTTCCCCACATCATCTGTCACTAGGTTACCTCCTTCATCCAGTAGGGGCCCCACACCCTCTCTGATCACCCTCTTATTGATAACATGCCTGTAGAAACTTTTCTTGTTATCCTTCACATCCTTAGACAATCGCAATTCCATTTGCGCTTTTGCCTTCCTGATAACCCCCCGGCATTCTCGAGCGATACATTTAAGCAGCACCACGCTGGTGACGTCAGAAGACGTGTCTGGGGGCGCGGGGGAGATGACGTCTCCAGGTGCCCCGGCAGGAAATTTAAAAGGACGCAGGGAACATGGAGAGGGGGGAAAGCGCAGGAGAGGAGAGATGAGTACCGGAGGAAAGGGGAGTACAGGCGAAGAAGCCTGAGACGGGTGCCCGAATAGAGGACTCCAACAGGGGTGAGGCAAATGGTGAGTCCTACCCTTTGTCGAGCAGGAACTAGTACCAGTGATGGCGGAAGAAGTGGCCCAGGGCAGGGCCGTGGAACCTGTGGGCAGATGGGTTTAGGGGTTACAGCTCCATCCGCTGTGCAGGGATAGAACTCCCTGCCTTAGGGCCCTGGGCTGGGGCTCGGAGTGAGGGTGGGCCCGAGCCCCCTTTTCCCATCACTGGGGCGAGTCGTGAACCCCTGCCGAGGGGTGACCCAGAGGGTGACAGACCGCCCGTCTGGACAACTGGGATATGGTAACGTGAGCAACAAGAAATTGAAAAGCACTAAGACTAAACTCCAGGGTATAAAGAGCCGGGGGACCAGGTACACAATAAATGGTACTGGGATGACCGCCGGTTTCCTGGGGGGGAGATTTTGTACAGGGACTATTCCAGTGTCTTCAGCATTTTGTCAGGTCCATCCTTCATTGGCTTTAATAAACTTTGGTTCAGAACTATATACAGTATAGTAATCAGTGGCATTTTGTTGAGTTAACAGTTGATAGTTTCATATAGTGCTGACTTTGATTATTAAACTTGATTTCATTGTATTTTATCTGAATATAAGACTATAAAAGTATGATTTAAAAGGCAAAACTGTCATGTTTTTATCCTAGTGCAAAATGAATATGGCATGACTGAGTAATCTGGTTTCTTCCTTTTTTAATTGTAAAAAAGGCTCAGGTGGAAGCCAAGAAAGAACATGAATGCGCAGTTCAGCTGCTAGAGGTAAGAAAGTCATTGTTTATTCTTGCTGCCATTATACCAGTTCCTTTCCCATTATAGTAATATAAGACTATGATTGCTTCTAGCATGCTTTAGTAATTCCTGGATAAACATTCCTCTTCATTTTAAACTCATTTATGCTTTAAAGGATGCAGTTATGGTCCAATGGCTAGAGAACTGAATTGGGAGTCCAAGAAACCTGTGCTCTCTAACCATCCATAACTTGATGTCTCTGTTCCTCAGGCTACCTATACACTACCACAGAAAGTTGACCTAAGCTATGCAACTTCAGCTATGTGAATAACATATCTGGAGTCGACGTACCTTAGGTCATGTTACTGAGGAGACTACACCACTGGGGCGGGGATCAATGGAAGAAACTTGTGGAAAACTGCAAAGTGGATGAAAATTTTTTTTCCACAAAAAATGTTATTTTGATTAAAAATCCAATTTTCAATCCAAAAAGTTTGAATGGAATGCTTTTAAGAAACCCTCCATGCAAGTAACATCTGTTGGGTTGTTATTTTTCCAAGAATGTTGATTATACTTAGCAGGATATGACCAGTGTAGTGGTGGTAGGTTTAGTGCCATTTTAGCCACTGTGAAACTTGACTGAAAATGCCCCTTTATTTTAATTAAAAAAGAAGGTAAACACAAGGTTTTAAATGAATACATTTAATTTCAAAATAAAGATGTGTTTAAATATGCTCCATTCTTATTGTACCTATACTTACAATAATTAGGCACCTAGCTCTTATACCAGGGGTGAGCAATAAAATGGCAGCAGTTTCCCAGAGTTAGCTCCTGGCAAGTCGCTGCTGCTATATTTACCAGTGCCTCCACAGGTACAAGTGATTGCAGCTCCTGTTGGTGGCTGTCGTGTGGTTCAATTTTTAGATCCAAGGGAAACCAAGACACTCCAGAGACACTTAACCACTTAGGGTATGTCTACACTTGCCCCCTAGTTCAAACTAGGGAGGCAAATGAAGCATACCAAAGTTGCTAATGAAGCGCATGACGAGTAACAGTTAATTCGAGGGATCGGACTACCGCGTCTACACGTGGCGAGTTAATTCGGGCTACCGGCTTTTTAAAATGGTGACCGGCCATGAATATGCTACTCAACTTTGACTATGCTAATCAAGTTGCTTAGCAACTTCAGTATGCTTTATTTGCCTCCCTACTTCGAACTAGGGGGCAAATGTAGACATATCCTTACTTATTTATTGCAAGCTTTAAGCAGTTAATACAGTTGTTTACATTTTACAAGCCTTAAAAACAATCACTATACGATTTAAACCTTAAATAGTATCAATTCTAAAGCAATTAATACAGCGCAAAGCAATGCAAAGGCAATTAATAGAAGATTATCATAATACAATGATTAAGCCTAGTTCACTTACACCTCACCTGTATGCTACCTACAGTACCAGGCGGGAGGACGTGGTCCCTTTGATTCCCACCCATCAGGACACCAAGCACTGCTGCAGCCGGTGTGAAGGGGTCCATTACTTCTAGTTACATCGAGCAGGACCTGGGTCAATCCTGCTCACTCCCTGCCACTGGTTATCCTTTCTACACCTATATTTATACTCGACTTGGTCGTTCTAGTAATATCTACCAATTAATTACGTATTGCATAAAATACCTATTATGCCCATATTTGGGATACATCCTGCTATTCAGGCTGTTCCAAAAACGATATACTTGATTGACAGTTCTATGGCCGTACCTGTGATTTTTGCTTATTAGAGATGTTACGTACCAGTACCAGGTTTTTCCCAATGTTCTTGGCATGGTTTCACTATACCATACTCCCTACGCACGATTGTTTAGCACACTCCTGACTCTCAAAGCTCCCCCGCCTTGGCCTGGCCTGGCCTGCGTGCTTGGCCTTTTGTTTTATGTTTCACTAAAGCCTGTTCATTTTACCATTGTGTTTATTTAACCTACCTTTTGAGATTCAAGATCAGCAAGCAGTATTGATTTCTGAAACGTACCACGTAATTCCCGTTAATGCACGTTTTTACATGTGGTATAACTGTTTCAGTATATTGAGTTCTAAAATGTAAAAATGTGTTCAAAATTCTATTGTTTCTTCATTTATTTCACATCTCTTTGTTTACTGTGTCTTGTTTGAAATGTATTGCTTTGCACTCACCCAGAACACCTTGGACAGCATGCAGGTATTTTAGGGCATAAATTCTCCCTTCTCCATCCCTATTCCCATACATTCAAAATGTATGTGATAATCCTGCCTTCCCTTGCATGGAATACATGATAGAACCATTGTTATGCAAGCATGCTTGGTACTGGTGGTATTACCATGGGGAAGGAAGGCAAGTGAAATTACCAAAGCCAGCAGCTCTTTCTGCAAGAGGTTAGCTTTTGAACCTGGCATGATTTATTAATAGCAACTCAGATACCAAACTTGAAGTGACGTTCTTATGAGTATGCTCAGTAATAATGGTTCAGTGTTTTATGGAAAGTTGTGACTATGTGGATTGTGTCTGAATTCAGATAGATTCTTTGTTAATGTAAAGGAAATTTTATAATGCAGTACTTTAAGAATGTATTCACCTGTGGCTAAATTATTCAGCCATTCACCAAAAGGTGCTGCTGCTACATGGAAAGATAAAAACGTCAACATTATGTTCTGGTAGCAGCGAATGTGATTTCATAATAAGCCTGAATTCAAACTGTCCACCTGGAAAGTGGGTCATCTACTCTTGCATCTGCCTTGTGCAATATAGCTGTCCTATAAGGGTATGTCTACACTACAGCATTAATTCGAACTAGTGCATCTAGACCTAAAAACTAATTCAAATTAGCGTTTTGCTAATTCGAACTAGCATGTCCACATTGAGTGGACCCTGAACCGAAGTTAAGGCTGGCCGGAAGCAGTGCCGGCAGGGCATCAGGTTAGGACTTAGAGTGTGGAGCTGCTGTCTCAGGCTAGCCGAGGGCTGTGCTTAAAGGGTCCCGACCCCCACCCCGGACAGACAGTTCTCAGGGTTCCCCGCTTGCTTGTCTACCTCGATGAGGGACAGCAAAGCAGTCCTGTCTTGGAGTGCCCGTACTCGGCACATCACAGCACTCGGCCATCAGCCCGGCTGCACTTGCCGCAGGCTGCCATCCGGGGGGGTCAATCGGGGGCCCCCCCACCCGGGTGCTAACCCTGAAGGACCGGATCTGGCCCACGGGCTGGTATTTGCCCACCCCTATCTTATACAGTGGCTTTCTTTAGCACATCTTAAAACTAGGGCTGTCAATTAGTGGGCATTAACACCTGTGATTAATGCGGGGAAGAATTAACACGTTAAAAAATTAACCTGTTGAGAGTCTATGGGTCAAGTTTAGAGGTGTAAGCAACAGCAGTGAAGTTGTGGTTGGTGTCTGCTACAGGCCGCCAGATCAGGTGGCTTAGGTAGATGAGACTTTCTTCGGACAACTGAGAGAAGCTTCCAGATCACAGGCCCTGGTTCTCATGGGCGACTTAAGTCACCCTGACATCTGTTGGGAGACCAATACAGCAGTACACAGACAATCCAGGAAGTTGTTGGAGAATGTTGGGGATAACTTCTTGGTACAAGTGCTGAAGGAACCGACCAGGGGCCGCGCGCAGCTTGACCTGCTGCTCACAAATGGGGAGGAACTAATAGGGGAAGTAGAGGTGGGTGACAACCTGGGAAGCAGTGATCATGAGATGGCAGATTTCAGGATCCTGACCAAAGGAAGAAAGGAGAGGAGCAAAATACACACCCTGGACTTCATCTGTAAACACTTGGAAAGTGGCAAGGTGATAGGGAACAGCCAGCATGGATTTGTAAAGAACAAATCATGTCAAACCAATCTGATAGCTTTCTTTGGTAGGGTAACGAGTCTTGTGGATAATGGAGAAGCGGTGGATGTCAGATACCTAGACTTTAGTAAGGCATTTGATACGGTCTCGCATGATATTCTTATCAATAAACTAGGCAAATACAACTTAGATGGGGCTACTATAAGGTGGGTGCATAACTGGCTGGATAACCTTACTCAGAGTAGTTATTAATGGTTCACAATCCTGCTGGAAAGGCATAACAAGTGGGGTTCCGCAGGGCTCTGTTTTGGGACCGGCTCTGTTCAATATCTTCATCAACGATTTAGATATTGGTATAGAAAGTACACTTATTAAGTTTGCAGATGATACCAAGCTGGGAAGGGTTGCGACTAATCAGGAGGATAGGGTCACAATTCAAAATGACCTGGACAAATTGAAGAAATGGTCTGAGATAAATAGGATGAAGTTTAATAAGGACAAATGCAAAGTGCTCCACTTAGGAAAGAACAATCAGTTTCACACATACAGAATGGGAAGCGACTGTCTGGGAAGGCGTACGGCAGAAAGGAATCTAGGGGTTATAGTGGACCACAGCAGTGGAGTCAGCAGTGTGATGCTGTTGCAAAGAAAGCAAACATTAACAGGTGTGTTGTGAGCAAGACACGAGAAGTCATTCTTCCGCTCTACTCTGCGCTGGTTAGGCCTCAATTGGAGTATTGTGTTCAGTTCTGGGCACCGCATTTCAAGAATGATGTGGAAAAATTGGAGAGGGTCCAGAGAAGAGCAACGAGAATGATGAAAGGTCTAGAGAACATGACCTATGAGGGAAGGCTGAAGGAATTGGGTTTGTTTAGAAAAGAGAAGATTGAGGGGGGACAGGATAGCCGTTTTCAGGTATCTAAAAGGGCATCATAAGGAGGAGGGAGAAAACTTGTTCATCTTGGCTAGAACAAGAAGCAAGGGGCTTACACTGCAGCAAGGGAGGTTTAGGTTGGACATTAGGAAAAAGTTCCTAACTGTCAGGGTGGTCAAACACTGGAATAAATTGCCCAGGGAGGTTGTGGAATCCCCATCTCTGGAGATATTTAAGAGTAGGTTAGATAAATGTCTATCAGGGATGGTCTAGACATTACTGGGTCCTGCCATGAGGGCAGGGGACTGGACTCGATGACCTCTCGAGGTCCCTTCCAGTACTAGTATTCTATGACTTCAGAAAAGCAGACTTCGACTCCCTTAGAGACCTGATGGGCAGAATCCCCTGGGATGCTAAGATGAAGGGGAAAGGAGCCCAGGAGAGCTGGCAGTATTTTAAAGAAGCCTTATTGAAGACACCGAAAGAAACCATTCCAATGCATAGCAAGAGAAGCAAATATGGTAGGAGACCAGATTGGCTTACAGGGGAAATCCTTGGTGAACTTAAGCACAAAAAGGGAGCTTACAAAAAGTGGAAACTTGGACAGATGACTAGGGAAGGGTATAAATGTATCGCTCGAGAATGCAGGGGAGTTCTCAGGAAGGCGAAAGCACAATTGGAATTGCGACTCGAAGGGATGTCAAGGATAACAAGAAAGGTTTCTACAGACATGTTATCAAGAAGAAGGTGATCAAAGAGGGTGTGGGGCCCTTACTGGATGAGGGGGGTAACCAAATGACAGATGATGTGGGGAAAGCTGAAGTACTCAATGCTTTCTTTGCCTCTGTATTCACGGACAAGGTTGGCTCCCAGACTAATGCGTTAAGTGATGCAATATGGGACAAAGGTGGACAGCCCTTGGGGGGGAAAGAACAGGTTAGGAACTATTTAAAAAAGCTAAAGGTACATAAATCCATGGGTCTGGACTTAATACGTCCGAGGGTACTGAGGGAGTTGGCAAATGCCATTGAGGAGCCTTTGGCCATTCTCTTTGAAAAGTCGTGGAGATTGGGAGAGATCCTCGATGATTGGAAAAAGGCAAATGTAGTGCCCATCTTTAAGAAAGGGAAGGACGACGATCCAGGGAACTATAGGCCGGTCAGTCTTACCTCAGTCCGTGGAAAAATCATGGAGGGGATCCTCAAGGAATCCATTTTGAAGCACTTGGAAGAGGGGAAGGTGATCAGGAATACTCAGCATGGATTCATGAAAGGCAGGTCATGCCTGACCAATCTGATTAGCTTCTATGATGAGGTAACTGGCTCTGTGGATATGGGAAAGTCAGTGGATGTGATATACCTTGACTTTAGCAAGGCTTTTGATACAGTCTCCCACAATATTCTTGCCAGCAAGTTAAGGGATTGTGGATTGGATAAATGGACAGTAAGGCTGTGTCTAGACTACAGAGTTTTGTCGACAAAAGTGGACTTTTGTCGACAAAACTATACCTGCGTCCACACTACCGCTGAGTTCTGTCGACATAACGTCGACAGAACTCAGCAGTTTTGTCGACGTATGTAAACCTCATTCTACGAGGAATAACTCCTTTGTCTACGTAGTTCTGTCGACAAAACAGCAGTGTGGACGCAGGGGAAAAGTTATGTCGACATAAAAGGCCTCCAGGGAGAACCCCTGGTGGACACTCCTGCCACAGCTTGCATCTCTATTGTTCCTGCCAGTAGCCATCTTTAAAAGGCACAGGCACCCAGGAGCAGCACTCTGGCAGCAAGCGAGCTCCAGAGCAGACCAGGGCTGTACTGCTCAGTTCAGGTCGAGCTATGTCGCAGGGACAAGCCCCCCCAAACCCCTCCGGCCCTTCCAGGGAATCATCCCCCCGGGAACCCCGGGGCTCGAAGCGCCGGGCACCCTCCTGGTCAGGGCCGGAGATAAAAGCCCTCCTGGGCCTCTGGGCTGAGGACTCCCTCCTCCAGGCCATGCAGTGCAGCAAGAGGCGGAATGCCGACATCTTTGCCAGAATGGCAGAAGAGCTGGCCAAACAAGGCCATCATCCCCGCACACTGGAGCAGGTTAGGGCGAAAGTGAAGGAGCTGAGGCAGGGGTATGTCCGGGCCCGTGAGCAGAGCTCCCGCTCTGGGGAAAAGCCGTACTCCAGTGACTATTACAAGGACCTGGACAGGATCCTGGGGGCAGGGGATCCTCTGCCTCCTGAGAGACTGCTGGAGTCTGGGCTCGAGACCCCCGTTGTCCAGCAGCCGGAACACCTGCTGGGGGACCAGGAGCTCCAGAAGGAGGCAAACGAGGAGGAGGATGGCACCCAGAGCACCCAGGAGCCAGGCCTCGAGACACAGGAGGCCTCCCAGACCACCTCGGACCCCGGGGAGGGAACATCAGGTGAGTGCTGTGAGGGTCCAACACACACAGGGCAGGGCAGGGCAGGCGGGAGCAAAGGGGACGGTGCAGTGCTGTGACATGTCATGCTGAGCATGGCCCGGGGGAAGGGGGGGGCACACCCATGGCTGTCCTCAGGGAGGACCGTGCTACCCCCCTACATCCACACGGCTGCTAGGCACCGCTTGTTCCTGCAGGCAGGGATGCCACATGCAGGCATGGGCTGGAGACGCTGGGATAGCCTCACAGCTGCAGGCCTCCCAACACTCTGTGGGAACCCCGACTGTGGCCCGACACTCATCCGTGTTGCTCAGCCATGGGGGATGCATGGGGATGGGGGGGGGGGGGGGTATGACGGTGGCCTGCACACCGCCTGGGCCAGGCTGCACCATGCCTTACTGAGACACACATGAGCAGCCTCTGACCCTAGCACAGGCACTGCCTGCTGAGAAGGAGGGCATGTCCTCTCAGGGAAAGGGTGAGCATGCATGACTGACGACTTTTCCCTCTTGTCCTCCACAGCCGGACCAGCTGACCAGGAGGGGGGCGCCCCACCTGCCCGACCACCCAGACGGCCGCAGGGCACCCGTAGGCACTGGCGCACCTATCTAGAGCTGGTGTGCCAGCACATTGGAGTCCTTCACGAGATGAAGGACTCCATGGAAAGGAGGCTGGAGGCAGATGCCGAGTGGCGCCGGCAGTTGCTGCTAGAATTTAGGCAGCAGCGCAGGGACATCTGCGCTGCCATCCAGGGGGCCATGGCCTTCCCCGGTCCTTTGCCTGCTCCTGCCCCTCCTCCTCAGCCTGCCCCCTCCTCAGCCCCAGCCCCAGCCCCACCTCCTGCTCAGCCCCCTTCTGTGGCATCCCACACGCGCAGCCGGGCGCGACAAGGCCGCCAGAGCCAAAACAGGAGGAGCTCGGCCTCCAGGTAGCCCCCTCAGCCCTGAGCCTCTCTCCCCCCTTCCACGTTCACATTCCCCCTTCCCACCAGTGACGCATTTTTTTAAGCACTTTATTTTCTAAAGCAAACATTTTTATTTTGTCTCTGAATCCAAGAGTTATTTATTTTCAATTGTTACAAAAAAACAGTTAAATAAAGTGTACTCTATTTTTCAACATCATCTGTCTCCATTCTCAGTGAGTGGGGACTGAGTAGAATGGGTGAATGTGGGGCTGGGAGGGGTTGCATGGAGGAAGGCACCGGGGGCATGGGGCAATCCCACATGTGGAAGTCCCTGGGGACAATCAGGGGCCTCCCTGTGAGAATTGCTCCCTCAGGGCTTCCCGAATGCGCAGGCCCAGCTGGTGGGCTTGCCGGGTGGCAGCTGTCCGGGGCTGCCCAAACTGCCTCCCCTCCATCTCCATCTGTCCCCTCCATGCAGGGAGGAAGGCCTCCCCTTTCCTCTCCACCAGGTTGTGCAGCACACAGCATGCTGCAACCACATCAGGGATGTTGTGTTCTCCCATGTCCAGCCGCGTCAGCAGGCACCTAAACCTGCCCTTCAAACGGCCGAAGGCGCACTCCACCTGGAAGCAAGCCCTATTCAGGCGGGAGTTGAACAGTTCCCTGCTCGCGTCCAGGTGGCCGGTGTAGGGCTTCATGAGCCAGGGCATAAGGGGATAGGCCGCATCGGCCACAATGCACGTAGGCATCTGCACATCCCCGACAGCCAGGTTCCTCTCTGGGAAGAATGCCCCAGTCTGCAGCCTGCGGTACAGGTAGGAGTTCCTGAACACACGGGCATCGTGTGCACGGCCTGACCACCTGACACAAACATCCGTGAACTGTCCTCTGTGGTCGACCAGAGCCTGCAGCACCATAGAGAAGTAGCCCTTCCTATTGATGTACTGTGCCGCTCGATGGGGCGGGGCATGGATAGGGATGTGGGTCCCGTCCAGTGCTCCACCGCAGTTTGGGAACCCCAGCCCCGCAAATCCAGCCAGGATGGTCTGCAGGTCTCCGAGGCGAACGGTCCTGTGGAGCAGCTCCGCATTGATGGCCGACACCACCTGCAGAACGGGAGAAATAGAAACACACAGCACAGGACTTTAGAGGGATTGGCTCACCTGATGAGAAGTGCTCCCCCCTTTGTCCCCCAGACAATCCCTTCCCTGGCCCTGCACCATGGCAGGGGGAGGCTGAGAGGGCTTCTGCCTGTGCCACCCTATCCCCAATTCCCTGTGCCTGGTCCTGGCTGCCCCCTGGACTGTCCCCCGAGAGTGACTTACCTCCATCAAGACGGCCCCAACGGTAGACTTCCCCACACCAAACTGATGCCCCACAGAGCGGTAGCTGTCGGGGGTGGCCAGCTTCCAGAGCGCAATGGCAACGCGCTTCTCCAGGGGGATGGCGGGCCGCAAGTGGGTGTCCTGGTGTTGCAGGGCAGGGGCGAGCCAGGTACAGAGCTCCCGGAAGGTGGCCTTCCTCATCCGGAAGTTTCTGAGCCACTGATTGTCGTCCCACTGCTGCAGCACTAGCCAGTCCCACCAGTCCCAACTGGTGTCCAGCCTCCAAACCCGCCTCTCCAGGAAAAAGTTGGGGGGCAAGGGCAGCAGGGCTGCAGCTGGATTCTGAGCGAGGGGCTCAAAGCTGGCCTCAGGATCCAGCTCTTCTGCAAAGATCAGCATGCTCTCCTGAGCATGCAGCAGAGCTTCCAGCAGCATGGTGTGGGGCCATCGCCTGCCCAGGGGCAGCTCAGGCTCCATGCCCAAAGAAGCCAAAATAACACACAAACAAAAGACCAAAACAAACAAACACACACAAGAACAAAAATACAAACAAACAAAAAAACCCAAAAAGTCTAAACCCAAGCAAGCAAACACACACACACAAACAAACACACAAACAAACAAACAGACAAACCAGATAATACACAGCTGTGGTGTCCGACAAAACAAGGCAACCAGAGCCAGGAAAACTGCAGCAGCTTTGCTTTCCCTGTAAAGGTTGGCAAGCTAGAAGCAGGAGCAGAGCAACGGCTATCCAGGAGTATCCCTTTAAGCACACGTCTCTGCAGAGAGCTTGCAGCAGTGCCAGGGCTTTATGGCTGCCCCTGTGACCTTTCAGAAGCACTTCCGGGTGCCTCCTTCTGTCGACAGAGCGTCCTGCAGTCTGGACGCTCTTATGTCGACAAAGCTGATCGTTTTGTCGACAAAGCGATGTAGTCTGGACGCTCTATGTCGACAGAAGCCTGTAGTCTAGACGTACCCTAAGATGGATAGAAAGCTGACTGGAAGGTCGGACCCAGCGGGTAGTGATCAATGGCTCGATGGCAGTTGGTTTCCAGCAGAGTACCCCAAGGTTCAGTTCTGGGACCGGTTTTTTTTCAACATCTTTATTAATGACCTGGATGAGGGGATGGATTGTACACTCAGCAAGTTTGCGGATGACACTAAGCTAGGGGGAGAGGTAGATACACTGGAGGGCAGGGATAGAGTCCAGAGTGACTTAGATAAATTGGAGGATTGGGCCACAAGAAATCTGATGAGGTTCAACAAGGGCAAGTGCAGAGTCCTGCACTTGGGACGGAAGAATCCCAAGTATTGTTACAGGCTGGGGACCAACCAGCTAAGTAGCAGTTCTGCAGAAAAGGACCTGGGGGTTACAGTGGATGAGAAGCTGGATATGAGTCAACAGTGTGCCCTTGTAGCCAAGAAGGCTAATGGCATATTAGGTTGCATTAAGAGGAGCATTGCCAGCAGATCCAGAGATGTCATTATTCCCCTTTATTCGGCTTTGGTGAGGCCACATCTGGAGTATTGTGTCCAGTTCTGGGCCCCCAGTTACAGGAAGGATGTGGACGCATTGGAGAGGGTCCAGCGGAGGGCAACCAACATGATTAGGGGGCTGGAGCACATGACCTATGAGGAGAGGCTTTGGGAGTTGCTTTAGGTCTGCAGAAGCGAAGAGTGAGGGGGGATTTGGTAGAAGCCTTCAACTTCCTGAAGGGAGGTTCCAAAGAGGATGGAGAGAGGCTGTTCTCAGTAGTGACAGATGGCAGAACAAGGAGCAATGGTCTCAAGTTGTGCTGGGAGAGGTCCAGGTTGGATATTAGGAAAAACAATTTCCCTAGGAGTGTGGTGAAGCACTGGAATGGGTTACCTAGGGAGGGGGTGGAGTCTCCATCCCTAGAGGTGTTTAAGTCTCGGCTTGACAAAGCCCTGGCTGGGATGATTTAGTTGGGATTGGTCCTGCCTTGGGCAGGGGGCTGGAGTCGATGACCTCCTGAGGTCTCTTCCAGCCCTAGGATTCTATGAATCACAGAGGACGGGAAACCATCAGGAGCTGCTCCGGAGACCGTCTCTGGTAAGGCGCAGTAATGCAAACCGCCGCCAGAGGGCGCATGGAAAAACCAAGCAGCCAGAAAGGAGGTAGAAACCTGAAGCCCTGCGGAGAACTAAACAAGCAAAGCAGAGACCCTGACAGCCATCCCTCTCCCGTCCCAGGTGACCATATTTTTTTAAAAAATAAAACAGCCTGGGGGCTTGCCCAAGGCGCCCCCCCCCCCCGGACAGGGCTCACCCAAGCCACTCTCTCTTTGCCTCCTGGGGCTGGGACTGACCCTCCCCCACATCTGATCCTGGGGCTGTCCCCCGTTCCGAACACTGCACTGCACATGGTGAGGTCTACCCCCCCGAGCCCAGGGGTGACCCCCACCCCTGAGCCCTGTGCCACCTGCAGTTGGGGGCTGAGGCCCTCCGAACTCTGCACTGCCCATAGCAGAGTCTACTCCCCTTCGGTCCTGTGCCGCCCACAGCTGGGGCTGAGCTAAAGAAGGACGCTTTTGAATAGGAGAAGAATTTCAGTTCAGCTTTCATGATAGAATTTGCACTGCAATACTTAAGTGAGGTGAACTGAAGGGTTTTTTTACAGTGTAAATGTTTTGTAACAACAAATAAATATCAAGTGAGCACTATACACGTTGTATTCTGTGTTGTAATTGAAATCAATATATTAGAAGATGTAGAAAACATCCAAAATATTTAGATAGATGGTATTCTTATTATTGTTTTACAGTGCGATTAATCACACAATTAATTTTTCTAATCACAGCCCTACTTAAAACCCTTTTCAATTTTACTTTGTTTCCTTCATTTTGCATTTCCCAAAGAGGCAGCTTGCACTTTTGCCAGGTGACTTTTCTTTTTACCAAAGGAGACTGACTACTCCCTGTGACTAAATGAGTTTGCTCACTAACATATGCATAAGCAATTTTCAAAGATTAAGGCAGTATCACTGGTCATGAGGTTATCTGAAGATACTTGGAAGGGACCCAGAATGTAGATTCCACCCAGCTACCTGACTATCAGTGCTGAAGAGCACACTGATTGATTGGCTGTGTCTAGACTGGCAAGTTTTTCCGCAAAAGCAATTGCTTTTGCGGAAAAACTTGCCAGCTGTCTACACTGGCCGCTTGATTTTGCGCAAAAGCACTGACGCTCTACTGTCCGAAATCAGTGCTTCTTGCGGAAATGCTTTGACGTTCCCATTCAGGCAAAAGCCCTTTTCCGGAAATGCTTTTGTGCAAAAGGGCCAGTGTAGACAGGCAGCTAAGATGTTTTGCGCAAAAGCAGGTTAAACAGAAAAAAGCCCTATGGGCTCTCTGAGGCTCCGTAGCCAGGCTCAGCTTCCCGGACTTCCTGCTAATGCGAGCCTCCTTAAAGCAGACGCAGGCTGCTGAGGTCACCAGGCAGAGCCCTTATTCGGACCTCAGGGCTGAGGTCTTCCACGCAGCCCCTGCGTCCTCAGCAGCCACCCCACAGCAGGATGGCAGCTCCAGGGGGGCACCAGCCATCCACACCCCCAGCACAGGAGGCCCCCAGGGGCCGCAAACGAAGGGCCCTATCCTGGTCCTCGGGGGAGCTGGACAGCCTGCTCGACCTCTGGCAGGAGGAGGAGGAGGGCCTCCATGAGACCGGCTCCCGGCGCCAGAACGTCGACTGCTTCTCCCGCATGGCCCAGGCGCTCGCCCAGCAGGGCCATCCAGCCCGGACCCTCGAGCAAGTCCGGGCTAAAGTCAAGGAGCTGCGCCTGGGCTATGTGCGGGCCAGTGAGGGCCAGGGGGCAGGAGCAGACACCTGCCCCCACTATGACCAGCTCCACGCCATCCTGGGCCAGCCATCCATTATGTCATGGCCTTACCACATGCCCCCATCATCCCTCCCCTAGCACTGCCCCTGCCCCCTCCTGCAGTGGCCCCTCCTGCTCCTGTCCCTGTGCAGCCTGCCCCTCCTGCTCCTGCCCCTCCTGCCCACCTCCCCGTGCAGCCTGCCCCGATGTGGCCTGCCCCCCATGTCCAGGTCCGCCCCCGCAGGAGTGGTCGCAGGGGCCACCCCTCCGAGGAGTAGCTCCTCCCCCTCCCAGTTCAAGGTCTCCCCCATCTCCCCCTTGTAAATAGAAACATACAAGTTTTTTTCTGTTGAAAACAAAACTGTGTTGGTTATTGTGTTACTCGAGGTAACTTAAATAATTGATTTGAGATGCCAATTAGCCAAGTAAATGTAAGATGATTACAAAATGCAGACACCAAATACCGTATCTATCACCGGTCGTTCCTTTAATTGGTCATTGGTTTGTGGTGCATAAATAAATACTGACACTTTAAGTAAAATTTAAACCACAAACTATATTAACATAGATAACAAACCAGCAAGAAAGGTTAAAAGACGCACACAAAGAATATGTAACATAGTCTAGACGCAGGGACAATTGTAGTGTTGCTGGTGACCTCAATCCTTTGAAACAAAAAACAGGACTGTGTAGCACTGTAAAGACTAACAAGATGGTTTATTAGGTGATGAGCTTTCGTGGGCCAGACCCACTTCCTCAGATCAATCCTTTGGTCCTTCCGGGCCTCGGGAGAGGAACAGCCAGGAGATCCCTCGAAGACAACTGGAATCGGGTACACTGACTCGAGCCTTCCGCACGAACCACAAATCCTCTTCCTGTTCTTCGGGACAGCTCGAACAGGCAATGGTGGCCTAAAACCTAGCCTAAACTAAAAGAGAAACCCTAGCTACGTCCGACGAACATGCACGATGACGGCCGATATGCTTCGAACCGACGCTGCCTGACAAACAGTCACGATGATAGCTAATTTAACTAAACCTAACTAAAACAAGTATAACCAAGGTTGGTTTGTTGAATGCAGTAAATGTACAATTGGGAGGTAAGGGGAGGGGGGGGGGAAGGGTAGAGGATGGGAGGGAGTTGTAGGGGGAAACCCAGGCGACCCTACTATGGGGCCTGTGCGAACATGTCCGTCAGGGCCTCTCTGATGCGCACCCCATCCTGGTGCGCCTGGCGGGCGGCAGCTGCGTGAGGCTGTTCATAAGTCTGTGCCTCGGCTTCCATCCATTCAGGGAGGAAGGCCTCCCCACTGCGCTCCACAATGTTGTGGAGCACGCAGCACGCGGCCAGTACCTCCGTTGCATTCCGCTCACCCATCTCGAGACGGGTGAGCAAACAGTGGAAGTGGGCTTTCAAGCGTCCGAAGGCGAGCTCCACCTGATTTCGGGCCCGGTTGAGGCGGTCGTTGAACCGGGCCCGGTTCTGGTCCGGCCGCCCCGTGTAGGGCCGCATTAGCCAGGGCAGCAGGGCGTAGGCCGCGTCCCCAATGACGCAGATGGGCATAGGCACATCCCCGACAGTCAACTCCCGCCGGGGGAAGTAGGTGCCCGCCTCCAGCCTGCGAAAGAGTCCGGAGTTGCGGAGGATGCGGGTGTCATGTGCCCTGCCGGACCAGCCCCCGTAGATGTCCAGGAAGCGGCCCCGGTGGTCCACGAGGGCCTGGAGAACAATGGAGCAGTACCCCTTCCTGTTCGTGAAATGGGCTGCTCGATGCTCCGGGGCCCAGACGGGGATGTGGGTTGCATCCAGGGCTCCCCCGCAGTTGGGGAACCCGAGGGCAGCGAAGCCGGCCATGGTATCATCCACGTCGCGCAGGCGGATGACTCTTGGGAGCAGGATGTCGTTGATGGCGTGGACGACCTGCAGAAGGGTGCAGAGAAACACAAGGGAACACATCACATAAGGCAGGGTGAGTGTGCGCTCCCTTGGGCCCCCCCCCTTGATTCCCTCTGTCCTCACGCACACACACACACACACACACACACCAGGGCCCCCCTCGCCCCATGCCCCCCCCCCCACCACCAGCAGGCCTGTGCAAGGGAGGGATGGCACAAACCCCTGGGTAACCCAGCCTGGAGTCTTGGCTGCCCCTGGGCATGGAGTGCAGAACCCTCCCCCCACCCCACTCCCCCTGGGGCTTACCTCCATCACGACGACACCAACGGTGGATCTGCCCACCCCGAATTGCTGTGCCACCGATCGGTAGCTGTCCAGGGTGGCCAGCTTCCACAGCGTGATGGCGACCCTCTTGTCAACGGGGATGGGTGCCCACAGCCGGGTGGTGGCTCTCTGGAGCGCAGGGGTGAGCCAGGCGCACAGCTCCAGGAACATCCGCTTTCTCATGCGGAAATTCTGGAGCCATTGCTGGTCGCCCCATTGCCCCAGGACCAGCCGGTCCCACCAGTCGGTGCTGGTGTCCAGTCTCCATAGCGGCCTCTCCGCGGTGGGGTGCTGATGCCACAGGGCCGCCATGGCCTCCCTGGTGAGGGAGTCCAAAGTGATCTGCGCCTCCTGGTCATGGAACAGGAGGGCACCAGCCTGGAGCACCAGCTGCAGGCACTCCAAAATGGCCGACAGGGGCCAGAGCAGGCACATGGCCACCCACGGCTCCATGGCAGACAAAAGAAAAAAAAACCAGGCAAAAGCACTAGGTGGCAAAAGGGTGGTGTCCCCAAAAGTCAGAGGGCAACCACCAAACCTGCTAAGGGTGTCAGTCCCTGCCAGAGGTCCTAACGCACGGAGCAGGAGACAAACGGCTGTCCGGAGAGACCCCTTTAAGCACGTGTCTGAACGGCGCTCCGGCCCCGCCCCCGGAAAGGTCTGGTGGCCTTTGCCCTCTTCAAAATGGTTCTGGGCTTCTGATTTTGCGCAAAAGCGCATCGTTATAACGATAACACCGTGCCAGTCTAAACGCTCTTTTCCACAAATGCTTTTAATGGAATACTTTTCCGTTAAAAGCATTTGCGGAAAATCATGCCAGTCTAGACGTAGCCATTATGTACAGTGCTTAGCACAAGAGAGCCTTGGTCTTTGGTTGGGGCCTCTAGGTACTAAGGCAATGCAACTATTAATTAAATATAATTAATAGGCAATGATATTTGTTCTCTGTTATGGTCCTTCTTTCCTGCCTGTCTTCCCTCCCTTCCTGTTTCAAAGCTCGGCTATAATTAAGTTTCAGAGGGGTAGCAGAGTTAGTCTGTAACAGGAAAAACTCAAAAAACAATGAATAGTCTGATAGCACCTTAAAGACTAAATCAGGGGTGTCCAAACTTTGTTCAAAGAGGGCCGGATTTGATGAAGTGAACATGCGTGAGGGCCGACCATTTTGCCTGACGTTCTTTGAACCATTAAAATTAAATGCAAATTAACTATTTTATGCAAAGTTTATTGCAAACGGCATACTTTTCATTTCGTCACATGGATGACCAATCTAAACAGGTGTTAAATCACTCTGCCTTTCATATCTGAAGGCCAGATGAAAAAAAAAATCCAGGAAGCTGAAATATATGTCAGGAACATTGTAAAGTACATTACATATTATTGGTAATAAAGGTTGTCTGTCAACTTTTAAGTTCAAAAAATATGAACAGGAACATAACACCAAGTATACATGTTGTGTCCAAATATATTTATAACTGATTTAGACCAACTGACTAACTGAGATTTTACAATGTATTCATCTCAATACATATGGATTTGTTGGGGGCCATAAAAGATAGATATTGCCAAATTACCTGTGGGGCCGTATTAAACCGGAACACGGGCCGCAATTGGCCCGCGGGCCGGACTTTGGACATGCCTGGACTAAATAGTTAAAAGAACCATTAGTTTGTACTAGGAAAGGAAGAGTACTAACAACAGATTCTACTCAGACATCAAGAACCATTGGCACCTTCATTGTTTGATTGGTTGATAATGTGCGAGCCATCCGATATCATGATTTAGACCATTTGCTTGAGAGTTAAACTTGTGTATGAAGTTAAGTTCCAACCTTTCTCTGTGTATAATTCAGTTAACAGGCCAGATCATCGGCTCACATAAATCAGTATAACCTCATTGAAGTCAGTGGAGCTACACCAATTTACACCAGCAGAAGATCTGGCCCCAAACATCTCCTGACTTAGTTTAGTGGATTTTGTTACAAAGAAAACAACATATATTAAAGGAAAGAAAGTTCTCTCAGTGGAGGCATTTTCCATGATTAAAAAGGAAAAAGAGAAAAGAAAATCAATTTTGGACAATTGGTGCTTTGGCATTTGGGGATCGATAACATCCCAAGCTGTAATGTTCTTCAAGCATCACCAGGGGCTCATAGCTGTTGCATTGCTGTGAGATAACTTTTCATTGCCTTAACAGTCTTTAAGGATTCTTGAACAATTGTTTTAGCTTACTACATATTTTAAAAATGTGCATCTGTCTGTCTGTCCGTCCATCTGTAAGTCTGTCTGTTCAAGCACTCCTCCTAAACGGTAAGAGCTAAGACCCCCCAAATTTGGGATGCAGCTTCCTCTTATCATAACTTAAAGCAAGGCCAGGGTTTGGTTGTGCCAGGGCAATGGGATGTGTCTGGAATTTGATTATTTCTCATAAAATGGAAAGAGAGGGGTCAGGCAGGAGGGACAGTTATACTGCAGAGTGACCATGAGGGACAGCAAGGAGACAAAGATGGGGGCTGGGACAACTATAACCCCATTGGGCCAGCAGGAAGTAAGGTTGGAGAAAGGGACAGTTATCTACTATGGGTATGTCTACACTACCACCCTAGTTCGAACTAGGGTGGTAATGTAGGCAACCGGAGTTGCAAATGAAGCCCGGGATTTGAATTTCCCGGGCTTCATTTGCATAAAGCCCGGGCGCCGCCATTTTTAAATGTCCGCTAGTGCGGACTCCGTGCCGCGCGGCTACACGCGGCACGGACTAGGTAGTTCGAACTAGGCTTCCTAGTCCGAACTACCGTTAATCCTCATTTCACGAGGAGTAACGGTAGTTTGGAATAGGAAGCCTAGTTCGAACTACCTAGTCAGTGCCACGTGTAGCCGCGCGGCACGGAGTCCGCACTAGCGGACATTTAAAAATGGCGGCGCGCGGCAAGATGCAAATGAAGCCCGGGAAATTCAAATCCCGGGCTTCATTTGCAACTTCGGTTGCCTACATTACCACCCTAGTTCGAACTAGGGTGGTAGTGTAGACATAGCCCTATATATTTCAGGGTATGCCTACACTACAGAGTTAATTCGAAATAACAGCAGTTATTTCGAATTAACTTTAATAGCGTCTACACAGGCAAACCGCTATTTCGAAATAAGTTCGAAATAGTGGAGCCCTTATTTCGAATTTGGTCAACCTCATTCTATGAGGAGTAACACCAAATTTGAAATAGCTATTTCGAATGAAGTGCTGTGTAGACACTTAATTCGAAATAGGGGGCCTCCAGCCCTTCCCAGGGAGCCCTGGTGGCCACTCTGGGCACAGCCAGGAAAACTTACTCTCCTCTCCCCCAGCCCTGGAGCCATTAAAGGGGTAGCCCCTGGCCACAGTGCCTGTGCCAGCTCCAAGCCTGCCAGCCCAGAGCCAGCAGTGGCCACCGGGGCCCCTGACCCAGTGGCCCCAAAACATGAGCCAGCAAGCCACTGGCAGCCAGCCCTCCACCGCTCCCCAGGAGCAGTCTGCCAGCTCCCAGGAGCCTGGCAGGGGCTGGAGAAGGCGGGCGCCTTCCTGGTCCAGGGTGGAGATCATGGACCTTATTCAGGTTTGGGGGGGATGCCCCCAATGTCCATGATCTCCGCACTAGACAGAGGAATGCATCCGTCTAGGGCAGGATAGCTGCCAGCCTGGCCACCAAAGGCCACATGTGAACCCAGGAGCATGTTTGCATGAAAGTCAGGTTGGTCCGGTGAGACCCCCAAACCTGAGCCCTGAGCTTCCCCTCCTTCTTCTTCCCCTTGCTTCCCCCTTCCAGCTCCCTCCTTCCAGGGTTCCCCCACCCCTCTCCCACCTCCTTTTCCCAGTCTCCCCAGAGGTCCTTTCCCCCCGAGTTTTGTTCAATAAACCCAGTTTCTATTTTTGAACATACGTGTCTTTTATTTGACATCAGGAAGGGGGGCTAGGGAGGGGTAAGTGGAAGGACGTGAGGGAAGAATGGGGCACGAGCCCCCTGTGGGGAGGACCAGGGAGGCTCTGAGGGCTCCTCGTGGTGGACGCTCTCCCTCAGGGCCTCCTGGATCCTGACAGCCCCCTGATGGACCCCCCCGGATGGCAGCCTGCAGCAAGTGCAGCCGGGTAGATGGCAACGACCCCACGAGACTCACCAGCGTGCCCAGGGGCAGCTCTGGCTCCATGTGGCTGAGTGCTGTGGTGTCCCAAGTTCGGGCACTCAGGGCGCTCCAAGGCAGGACTGCTTTGCTGTCCCTCATCGAGGTAGACAAGCAAGAGGGGAACCCTGAGAACTGTCTGTCCTGCAAGGAGGTTTAACGGTAGTTCGAATTAGGAGCTTTAATTCGAACTACCTAGCCCGTGCCACATGTAGCCGCGGGCAGGTAGTTCGAACTACGGGGCATTTAAAAATGGCGGCGCCCGGGAACATGCAAATGAAGCCCAGGATATTTAAATCCCAGGCTTCATTTGCAAGTTCGAGTGCCTACATTAGCCACTCTAGTTCGAACTAGGGTGGCAGTGTAGACATACCCTAACATAACATGCAGATGGTATCATGAGCTTTTGTGGGCACAACCCACTTCTTCAGATGACTGGTGTATTAAAAGTCCAGATCCAAGAATAAATAATGGAAGGCAGGGGGGGAAAGGAGCAGGAGGGAAAGAAAAAAAAGTAGAAAAAAAGTAGTGAATTATATTGTTCAACTTATAAGAGGCTGATAAGAACAATTTGCACCTCTGTAAATACCCATTGTTTGGTTGGTTGTCATTAGGATGTGGAAGGTAGTGTGCGAGCCGGCCAATATCTTTATTCATTGCTCTTTGATAGGAATCAAACTTGTAAATGAAGTTAAGTTCCAAGGCTTCCCTGTGTATTCGGCTTGTGGAATTGGCCTGAAACAACACAATGACTTGGAGACCCATTAATGAATGTCCAGGTAGATTAAAGTGTTCTCCAACAGGTTTTTGTGTAGTGCCCTTTTGGATGTCTGATTTGTGTCCATTAATTCTTTCCCATAGAGATTGTCCAGTTTGGCCAATATACATGGCAGAGGGGTATTGCTGGCATTTGATGGCATAGATCACATTAGTGGATGTGCAGTTAAATGAGCCTCTGGTTTGGTGGCTGATGTGGTTGGGTCCAGTGATGATATTACCGCTGTAGATGCATGGGCAGAGCTGGCACCGGGGCAGATTGCAGGGGTGGGTTCCTGGATGATTATGATGGAGGTGTGTTGCATGGTTCCTGGAAAGAATTTGTTTGAGGTTAGGGGGTTGTCTGTAGGCCAGGACTGGCCTTTCCCCCAAGGCCTGTGAGAGTGGGGGGTCATTTTGCAGGATAAGTTGTAGGTTGTTGATAATGTGTTGGAGGGGTTTTAGTTGTGGAGTGTAGATGATGACAACTGGAATCCTGTTTTCTCTTTTTGGCCTGTCTTGAACTTGTTCATGTCTGGGTACTCTTCTGGCTCTGTCAATCTGTTTTTTCACTTCACCAGGTGGGTATTTCAGTTTTAAGAATGCTCTATATAGATCCTGTAGGTGTTTGTTTCTGGAGCAAATCCAGTTGTATCTTAGGGCTTGGCTATAAATAATAGATTAAGAAATGTGTCTTGGATGGAAGCTAGAGGCATGAAGGTAAGTGTAGCGGTCAGTAGGTTTCCGGTATAAGGTGGTGGAAATGTGTCCGTCATGCAATTGTACTGTAGTGTCAAGGAAGTGGATCTCTTGTGTGGGATCCATTGTGCAACCCCCCCCTTTTGTGCAAGATCCCTTATGCCTCAAAAAAGGAGGTATACAGATCTTGTGCAAAAGGGTTTTTTTTTTGTGCAAAACAGCCCCGTCTACACTGCTTGTTTTTGCACAAAAATTTATTCTGCAAAAAGCATCAGCAGAGAATATGCAAATGCAGCATGACAAATGCTAATGAGCGCTTCATTTGCATTGTCTCTGCTGACAAAAGGCTGCAGTGTAGACAGCCCCAGATTGCATGCCGAGGCTTTGCTACAGCTGCTGCATCTGATACAATTAGGCCCAGCTTGCTATTTCCTGCTTTCTTACCAGTGTTTCCAGAAGAGTAATATTGATGGTCAAGGAAAACATAATGCAGCATTTTATTCCACTTTTACCAATCCCCCTTGCAACCTTGGGTAATGCATTTTTCCCAAAAACATTCCACAAGCCTTCAGGCTTGACCCTGAGAATACTCAGGGTATGTCTACACTAGAAAGTTAGTTCGAACTAACGGACGTTAGTTCGAACTAACTTTCCTATGCGCTACACTAGCGCTCCGCTAGTTCGAATTTGAATCGAACTAGCGGAGCGCTTAGTTCGAACTAGGTAAACCTCATTTTACGAGGACTAACGCCTAGTTCGAACTAGCTAGTTCGAACTAAGGGCTGTGTAGCCCTTTAGTTCGAACTAGTGGGAGGCTAGCCCTCCCCAGGTTTCCCTGGTGGCCACTCTGGCCAACACCAGGGAAACTCTATGCCCCCCTCCCGGCCCCGGACCCCTTAAAGGGGCACGGGCTGGCTACGGTGCCCGTGCCAGGTGCAAGCCTGCCAGCACCCAGCTAGCAGACCCTGCACCTGGCACGGCACAGAGCCACCCACCCGATGCCCCCCAGCCCACCCCCTCTTGCCGGGACCAGGCTGGCGGCTCCCAGGAGCTTGCCCTGGACCGCAAGAGGCGGGCACCTTCCTGGGCTAGTGCGGACATCGTGGACCTCGTCCACGATCTCCGCACTAGGCACAGGAAAGTGGCCGTCTAGGGCAGGAGAGCTGCCAGCCTGGCCACCCAGGACCAGGTGTGCATGAAAATCAAGGGGGTCCACTGAGACCCCCGACACTGAGCCCTGAGCTTACAATGGCCGTACTGGGTCAGACCAAAGGTCCATCTAGCCCAGTAGCCTGTCTGCCAACAGCGGCCAACCCTAGGGACCCTGGAGGGGATGGACCGAAGACAATGACCAAGCCATTTGTCTCGTGCCATCCCTCTCCAGCCTTCCACAAACTTTGGGCAGGGATACCACTCCTACCCTCTGGCTAATAGGACTCCATGGACCCAACCTCCATCACTTTATCTCACTTCCCTTTCAACTCTGTTCTAGTTCTAGCCTTCACAGCCTCCTGCAGCAAGGAGTTCCACAGGTTAACTATTTGCTTTGTCAAGAACAACAACTTTCTCTTACTAGTTTCAAGCCTGCTACCCATTCCTTTCCTTTGGTGTCCTCTAGTCCTTCTTTATGGGAACTCAGGAAGAACTTTTCTGAATGCACCCTCTCCACCCAACCCCTGCTTTTAGAGACCTCTATCCTGTCCCCCCTCCGTCTCCTCTTTTCTAAGCTGAACAGTCCCAGTCTCTGTAGCCTCTCTTCATCTGGGACCTGTTCCCAACCCCTGATCATGTTAGTTGCCCTCCCCTCTCCCAGCCTTTCTCTTCCCCTCTCCCACCTCCTTTTCCCAGTCTCCCCCAGTTTTGTTCAATAAAGACAGAGTCAATGTTGGAAGAAACGTTATCTTTATTTTGTACATCAATAAGAAGGGGGGCTAGGGAAGGGCAAGTGGAAGGAGGTGAGGGAGGAATGGGGTACGAGCCCCCGATGGGGAGGACTGGGCTGGCTCTGCGGGCTTCTGGGGGTGGAAGCTCTCCTGCAGCCCCCCAATTACTCCCTCTCCCCAGATGGCAGCCTGCGGCAAGTGCAGCCGGGCTGATGGCCGAGTGGTGTGATGTGCCCAGTGTGGGCACTCAGGGCACTCCAAGCCAGAACTTCTTTGCAAGCGGGGCACCCCTTAGAACTGTGTGTCCGGGGTGGGGGTCGGGACCCTTTAAGCGCAGCCCTCGGCTAGCCTGAGACAGCATCTCCATGCTCTAAGTCCTCCTTTTATGCCCTGCCGGCACTGCTTCCGGCCATCATTAAGCCCTGTTCAGAGTCCACTCAATGTGGACTTACTAGTTCGAACTAGCAAAACGCTAGTTCGAACTAGTTTTTAGTTCTAGATGCGTTAGTTCGAACTAGCTTAGTTCGAATTAACTAATTCGAACTAAGTTAGTTCGAACTAGCGCTGTAGTGTAGACGTACCCTCAGTCTTCTTAATGTCTGCTGTAGTCACTAGGCACATGTCTACACTAAGAAATTACTTCAAAATAAATACTTTCACAATAATAACTCCCTAAATAACTATTTTGAAATAGCGCATGCACACTGATTGGAGCCTGCATTGGATTTAGAGACCACAGAAGCACTCTAGGGAGGGCACCGGGGGGGCAAACACTTCCTCTGGCTCCTTGGTCAGGCAAGCTGAGACACGTGCTTACAGGGGCTCCTCTCTATGGCTGTATCTCACACACCTCTCCTCCACTGCCTCCCCCCTCACGGGACACCAAACTCACACGGTGTGCTCTGGTTGCCATAGCACTTCCAACACGGAGCTGGAGCTGCTGCAGAGCAGTTATAGGCTCATGGGCCTCGTGCTGCGCCTCATGGTGCAGTTCATCCACACTGCCCACGTGCTGCTTCAGGACAACGACAACCAGTCCAAACCGCAGGACCCCTTTGTGACGGCGCGTCGGGTTTTTCCTGTCTCCTGCACCCCCGTAATGGCACGAACAGACTCCACCAGCCAGTAGAATAGAGGGAGTTTATTGCCTCTCCAGGACACAGCACAGCACAGATGTCATCTGGTTACAGGAACTGGGGCTAGGAGGCCTCAGTGTCCCCCCCTTTAGATGGGGGGTGGCTGGGCCCTACAATCCCAGCCCCCTCCCTAGCTCCTTCTCCCCTGCTTCCCAGACCGACACTAAAGACTGTCCCTTCCAGCCCTGCCCCCCAGCCAGGGGCGGCATTCCACCTTCCTTTGTTCCTCTCCCTGGGGGGTAACTGGTAGAACAGGTTACCTCCCTGTCCCATCAGCTACTCTGCTGGGCCGTGGTACAGACAGCAGCCAGTGGGGGTCACCCACAGCCCAAGCCTAGTGTGATGGGGGTAACCACCCCCCTCCCTCTTAACCCCGCAAGAGTGTGGGGTAGGGTGGGCCCGTGTTCTGTTCACGGAGGGGCCCTCCCCTACTCTCGGTCCGTTTACTCTAGGCCTATAGGGCGTAGTAGGGTTCCCGCATATTGGGAAGTCCCGGTGGGGTTCACACCCTCCTACTTATACCCTGGGGCCCTCTGCCTATAGACTGCTTTGGCGTTGGGGGGTCCCCTTTGGTCCTACGAGTCGGGGCACCGTCCCAACTCTGCGCCCTACCAGGAACGGGGCATTGGGTACCTCCTCGGTCGGCAGGCTTCTGCGGAGCTCCGGGTGGCTTCTGTGGGCTTCTTCGCAGGCGTCCCTTGGCCGGTCCTCGTTCGTCGGAAGCTCCGTCGATCTAGGCAGGGACACACTCTTCTGGTTCCCCCCCAGTCCCTCTCTGTGGGGGGGCCGAGGGGCGATCGCCGCTGGCACATCTGCCGTCCGCAGCCCAGCCCCATCTGGTGGCGCTCCCCCTTCCGCGTCCTCCGCCTCCATCTCCGCCCAGCGGGTGCGCCTCCTCCCCCCCAGGTGTGCTGGCGCCGCGCTTAAAAGCGGCCGCCGGCTTGCCGCGCATGCGCGGCAGCACAGCCGGCGTTCCTCCGGCTCCCCGCGAGCCGCGTGAGCTGCCCGCGCGCGCGGACCCGGTGCGAGTGACGGGGTCAGCCCGTCACACCTAGCAACCAGCAAGGCACCCACACTACCTCACACTCTTCACCCAGGTCCTGGCAGTCCTGCTGCAGCAAATGATCCTCAATCTCCTGCACACCGCAGAACACCGCTTCTGGCAGCTGGACACCAGCTTGGACTGGTGGCACCGCATCATCCTGCAGCGATGGGACGACCAGCTGTGGCTCCAGAACTTCTTCATGCAGAAGGCCAACTTCCTGGAGCTCTGCGAGTGGCTCAGCCCTGGCCTCCAGCAACGGGACACCCACATGTGACATGCCATCCCCCTCCAGAAATGCGTTTCCATCGCGCTCTGAAAGCTCACCATGACAGACAGCTCCTGCTCTGTAGGGAACCAGTTTGGCATGGGGTAATCCACGGTCGGGGCCGTACTCCTGCAGGTAGTCACGGCCATCAACATCCTGCTGCAGAGGGTTGTCACTCTGGGGAATGTCAACCCCATCAGCGATGGCTTTGCCACCATGGGCTTCCCCAGCTGTGTGTGGGGGGGCATAGATGGCACACACATCCCCATCTTGGCCTCTGACCACCATGCCTTGGACTATATCAACAGGAAGGTGTACTTCTCCATGGTGCTGCAGGCCGTGGTGGACCACAAGGGATGGTTCACAGACCACAAGGGACGGTTCCGCTGCTCCCAGTCAGACCAGCACTCCTCGCAGTTGGAGGCCCGCTCCCAGCGCTCCTCATTGAACCCGCAGATTAGGAACTGGAGGCAGGCCATCTGGTCCCACAGCAGGTCTTCCTGGGTTCGCTTTCTGCAGCAGTTCCCACAGCATTGGGTAGATGGCGCAGGAGGTAGTGGATGCACCACACTCGCAGCTGGCCCAGCTGTGAAGAAAAGTTACAAGGGCAGTCATCCTAGGACACACTGTGCATGAAGCCCAGCTCTAATCTCTGAGCCATCACCGAAGGTCTTGGTTCAGATGATGGCAATGTGCTTCCAGTAAGGTGTCACGGGGCGGGGCGTGGGCCGACGCCCCAACCCGCTGATATTCAGCTTTGCTCAGCTCACCGCCCAGTTCTGAACCTCCCGGGCGGAGTGGGGGGTCCGGGCCCACCCTCTCTCCGGACCCCGACCCAGGGCCCTAACACCGAGAGTGCGACTCTCAGTGGTAGCAGGGGGGGCTAGTACCCCAAACACACCTGCTCCCGGGATCCACAGCCCGCTCTGGGTCTTACTCCACTCCGCCGGCCCGCGACCGCGGCAATTATCCTCTAGCCCCAGCCGGGGCCTCATCCTCCGTGCTCCCCCCTTGCCTGGGCCTCTCCCTCCGCTTCACCCTTGCCTCCGGGTCCCTCCCGGTCTGACCCCCTTCTCTGGCCGCTTCCGCCTCCTTTATACTTTCCCCGCTCTTCCGGGTTCGCCCCTCCCCCTCCGGCGTCGCGTCGGCGACGTCATCAACGGTGCGCCCCGGCGCCCCGTGATGACGCGTCGCTCCCTCCTCGCTCGGACATCCCGGAGCCGGGCGGCTTGCCGCTCTCGTGGCTCTGCCGCCGGCCGCTTCCGGCAGCGTCAACAAGTGGCAGGGTTGCTCCACCCCGTCACACATCTCCCCCCTTCCCACAGTCCTTGCGCTCCCCGGTTGCTCGTCACCCGGCAATCGTGAGAGACAGTCTGCATTCAGGTTGTCTTTACCTGGTTTATGTTTAACTTCAAAACAAAAAGGTTGCAAACTTAAATACCACCGCAGTATCCGCGCGTTACTGTCTTTCATGGTCTGCATCCACTTCAAAGGTGCATGGTCAGTCACCAGCGTGAAGGGATTACCTGTAAGAAAATAGCGCAAAGAGTCTATGGCCCATTTAATAGCTAACGCCTCCTTTTCTATTACCGCATAATTTTTTTCTCTTGGGAACAGCTTTCGGCTTAGATAGGCCACGGGATACTCCGTGCCCTCTTCCTCCTGTGTGAGGATCGCCCCGAGCCCTACATCGGAGGCGTCGGTCTGTAGCAGGAACGGTTTTTCGAAATCGGGTGGTCGCAGTACCGGGCCCAATATCAGGCATTGGCGGAGCGTCTCGAATGCCTGTACCCCTTGGGGCGTCCACACCACCCGTTGGGGTCGATCTTTTTTCGTAAGGTCTGTTAAAGGAGCTGCCAGTGAGGCAAAATGGTCTATAAACCGTCGATAGTATCCCGCGAGGCCTAAAAACTGGCGGACTTGTCTCTTGGTGTGGGGACGGGGGTAGTCTCTAATAGCCTGTACCTTATCTAACAACAGTTTTAACCGCCCCCTCCCCACCGTGTACCCGAGGTATGATACTTCCCTTTTCCCGAACTGGCATTTCTTGGGATTTGCCGTGAGTCCTGCCTGTTGGAGTGCCCGCAGGACGGCTTCCAGCTGTTGTAAATGCTCCTCCCAGGAATTGCTGAAGACGACAATGTCGTCTATATATGCCGTGGCGTAATCGCGGTGGTCTTCCAGGATTTCATCCATCAACCTCTGGAATGTGGCTGCCGCGCCGTGTAATCCGAACGGCATGGTGACAAACTGAAATAGCCCGAACAGGGTGGCGAACACCGTCTTCTCCCTGGCCGTTGGTGCCAAGGGTATCTGCCAGTAACCCTTCGTAAGGTCAATTGTCGACAAATACTCGGCCCGCCCCAAGCGTTCCAGAAGCTCGTCTACCCTGGGCATGGGGTACGCGTCAAATTTGGACACCGCGTTCAGTTTACGGAAATCGATACAGAATCGTATGGCTCCATCCTTCTTTGGGACCCGCACGATGGGGCTCCGCCACTCGCTCCGCGACTTTTCCACCACTCCCCACCATAACATGTCCTGAAGTTCTTTTTGGACCGTATCCCACAATTTCCGGGGGATGGGGCGTACTGGGTCCATAGTGATTTCGTGGTATACCAGGGTCGTTCTTCCGGGTCGGCTCCTCAGGCTGGCCGCCGATCGCTGCAGCACCGCCCGGAGTTGTTCCTGCTGAACATGGTTTAGTTCCATCCCTACGGGGCTAGCCGCCCATGTGACTTCTTTCTCGCCCCATGGCCCAAACTCAATTTCTGTACTGAGGGCCTCTGATAGGGGCCCCTCCCGGGGTACCCACCGCTTTAGTAGGTTGACGTGGTACACCTGGTTCTGGCGGCGCCTACCCCCCACTTGGACCTCGTAGTCTACCTCCCCAATTCTTTTGGTCACCCGGTATGGCCCCTGCCATTTGGCCAACAGTTTGGACTCCCCTGTTGGTAGCAGCACCAACACTGGGTCGCCTGGACTGAAGGTCCGCGTCCGGGTTCCCATATTGTAATGGCGGGCTTGGGTCTCTTGTGCCTTTTCCAAGTTTTCCTGCGCCCACCTCCCTATGGTTTGCATGCGGTCCCGCAACTTAATTACGTATTGGACGGCCCCCAGTGCGGTAGACGTCTGTTCCTCCCACCCTTCCCGCACCAGGTCTAGTATACCCCGCGGCCATCGGCCGTACAATAGTTCGAACGGTGAAAACCCCACCGAGGATTGTGGTACCTCTCGTATCGCGAAGAGCAGGGGCGGTAGTAGCTTGTCCCAATCTCGTGGGTCGTCTTGGACCAGCTTTCGTAGCATCGCTTTCAAAGTTTGGTTGAAACATTCCACCAAACCGTCCGTTTGGGGATGGTAGGCCGCGGTGCGGATCTTCTTCACCTGTAGCCATTTACACAGCTCCTTCATTAGATGCGATACCAGATTTGTGCCCTGGTCGGTCAAGATCTCTTTCGGAAGCCCGACCCGGGCGAACATCTTTACGAGCTCGTCGGCTATAGTGGCTGCGTTGGTCTTACGCAAGGGGACGGCCTCCGGGTAGCGTGTTGCATAATCGACCACTACCAATATATACTGGTGCCCTCTTCGCGTACGCTCCAGGGGTCCTATCAGGTCCATGCCTATCCTCTCGAAGGGCTCCGCCACCAGCGGCATGGGCACTAGGGCTGCTCGGGGTACCCGGGCCGCGGTGGTTCGTTGGCATTGCGGGCACGACCTGCAAAAATTCTTGATGTCTTGGTACACCCCAGGCCAATAAAACCGCTGGAGCACCCGTTGCTGGGTTTTCTCTGTGCCCAAATGCCCTGCCCAGTGGTTATCGTGGGCCATCTCCATCACCCGCCACCGATATACCTTCGGCACGATCAACTGGGTCTCCCTGCCTTCCATCCCCGGTACCCCGTAAAGTCGGTCCCCCTGGATTTCGAAGTGGGGGCCCTGTTCAGGTCGCCGCTCGGCCCTCTCGCCCTCTTCCCTGGTGGTCAGCGCGTTTTCCCACGCGTGTTGCAGCGTCGGGTCTTCTCGCTGCAGGACTAGAAAGTCGCCCGCATCGACCTCCAGGGCTGCCCGTGGCTCCCGGGGTTCTTCCCTGTCTGGCCCCTGCGAGGGCATCGGCCCCTCATCCTCCTCCTGGGTAGCCCACGCTTCCTGTGCGCCCACCCGGCCGTCGGGGTCCCATTCCCCTAGGAGCCGTCGCAGCCCGGGCCAGTCTCTGCCCAATAACACGGGGCAGGGTAGTCGGGGTGTTATTGCGACTCGCAGCTCCCCGCCCTGACTCCCATCATGTAACCTAACTCGGGTTGTCGGGTACGGCCGGGTGTCCCCGTGCACACACTTAATCCAAACCGGGGGTCGTGTGTGTACCACTTTTCCTAGGGCGTCTCTCCGTACCAATGTCTGCCCGCACCCCGAGTCCAATACGGCTTCCACCGCCTCCCCGTTCAGGTGTACCTGCCTCATTATGCGGGCCCGGTTTACCTCCTGCCGTGGGCTCCTCCGGGGTTTGGGTTGTCCATACGTGCAGTCCATCATGGGGCACTCCCGGCGAAAGTGGCCCTCCTGGCCACACTGGAAGCACGTTGGTTTCGACTGGGACCCAGGCGTGTCCTCTGTGCTCCTCTCGGCGCTGGCCCGGGGTTCTACCTTTTCGCGATTCTCGGGCCCACGCCACACAGGGGCTAATCGTCGGTCTAGACCTCGGGTCGGGGGGCTTCTAGCTCTTGGCCCCGCGCTGTCCCGCCCTTCCTTCCCTCTGGGGCTAGGGCCTCCCCGGCCCACCGGGTTAGTCCCCGGCCCTACCTTGCCGCGGTCTTCCGGTCCTTCTGCCGCCAGGAAGTGCTCCATGAGCGTCACGGCCTCCTCTAGGGTTCCGGGTAAATGTCGGCGCACCCATTGTTGGCCTTCTGCGGGGAGCACCTGCAAATACTGTTCTAGTACCACCAGGTCGGCCACCTGAGCCGCGGTTTTGGTGGAGGGTTCTAACCATCGTAACCCGGCTTCCCAAATCCGTTGGGCGACCGCCCGTGGTCGTTCCCCTGTTACATACTTGGCCGCCCGAAACCTCTGTCTATATGTCTCTGGGGAAATGCCCAGCTGATCAAGGATCGCCTCCTTGACCTTGTAATAACATAAAGAGTCGCGGTCGGATAAGCTCCTATAAGCGAGCTGTGCCGGGCCGGAAAGGTAGGGGGCGAGTATGGTGGCCCAGTGTTCCTGGGGCCAGCAGGCCGCTGTGGCCACCCGCTCGAAAGTTACCAGGAACGCCTCCGCGTCGTCCTCTGCCCCCAATTTGGCGAGCCTGATGGGGAGTCGCATCGGGCCCATCATATCCTCTTCTCCTTCGGCGGTGGGTCCGATCGTCCTCGTCCCCTCCTTCAACTCCCACACTAGCTGCCTCTGTTGTTCCCTGAATTCGGAGGTTAGCTGTTGTAGCGCCTCCGTCTGTTGACTCTGTAGCTGGCGTTGGCTATCCACCAGCCATTCGACGATTTTGTCCGCATCCATGGTGCCGGCGCCTATTTGAGGTGGTAACAAACAGAGGGGAAACAGAACTAGCTAATCTCGCGCCCTAAGTCACAGGGTCGCAGTTGCCCACATTCTCCACCACGTGTCACGGGGCGGGGCGTGGGCCGACGCCCCAACCCGCTGATATTCAGCTTTGCTCAGCTCACCGCCCAGTTCTGAACCTCCCGGACGGAGTGGGGGGTCCGGGCCCACCCTCTCTCCGGACCCCGACCCAGGGCCCTAACACCGAGAGTGCGACTCTCAGTGGTAGCAGGGGGGGCTAGTACCCCAAACACACCTGCTCCCGGGATCCACAGCCCGCTCTGGGTCTTACTCCACTCCGCCGGCCCGCGACCGCGGCAATTATCCTCTAGCCCCAGCCGGGGCCTCGTCCTCCGTGCTCCCCCCTTGCCTGGGCCTCTCCCTCCGCTTCACCCTTGCCTCCGGGTCCCTCCCGGTCTGACCCCCTTCTCTGGCTGCTTCCGCCTCCTTTATACTTTCCCCGCTCTTCCGGGTTCCCCCCTCCCCCTCCGGCGTCGCGTCGGCGACGTCATCAACGGTGCGCCCCGGCGCCCCGTGATGACGCGTCGCTCCCTCCTCGCTCGGACATCCCGGGGCCGGGCGGCTTGCCGCTCTCGTGGCTCTGCCGCCGGCCGCTTCCGGCAGCGTCAACAAGTGGCGGGGTTGCTCCACCCTGTCACATAAGGCCATATGTTGCCTAGACAGTGGGCAATTTCCTGCAGGGGCACAGACGTCCCAAGGGAACCTTGCTACCCCCATGTCCCGGGGACAAGCAGGCATGGGAAGGTGCCAGCCAGGCCAGGGGCTTGGGGGCAGGAGGGGGGGACAGGACAGCTCAGCCTTCTGTGTCCTGCACGCGCCTGGTCCAGCACTCACAGCGTCCCACAGAGAGAGAACTTCTATTCCTGCCCGTTGGAGGGGTGTGTTTTGGGGGAGGGGTGTGTGAGCGGCAGAGGCCACTTGCCAGAGACAGTGTTACTGGGGCCCCCACCTCGTCCTCCCCGGGCAGGTTCCCATGCAGGGGATTGGTCTCCTCCTCATCACCATGCTTGACCGGGAGTGAATGTTGCCTGAGTGCGGGCATGACCCTGTGCTGTGTGTTTCTGTGATCCCAGTCTTCTTAGTGGTGGCTTGTCGTGGGAAGGTGTCCCACCATGGAGGCCAGAGTAAGGCAGGCCTCTCCAGGAACCTTGTGAGAAGGAGCGAGGGGTTCCTGTTTGAGAGCATCATGGAGCTGAGTGCTCCAGACTGGCGCTCCATGTGCACCGATGTGCACCCATGTGCACAGGCTGTTGTGCGACCTCCCCCCCCCCCAAGCCGAGAAGGCCAAGTGGGGAGCACACAGCCTGTCTCCTACCCCTGCGTGTGCATAGGGAAAGTTTTGGAACTCCCCTGAAGTGCCTTTGCTAGGATTGTCCGAGGCCTGGGAGCCATCCTGGGAGACTGGTACCGGCTCCAGGATGAGGTTCAGCTCCTGGCTGGCAGGCATGGTGTCCTAGATGGCCTGCTCCTCCTCCTTGTCCTCCAGCATAACCCCGCCCTCATGGAGGCTGATGCTGGGCGTGTCCTGGCCGGAGTGAATGATGATGGGGGGCAGGGAGGTGACCGGATCCTCTCCCAGGATGGCATCAAGCTGCTCATAGAAGTGGCAGGTGTGAGGAGCCGCCCCAGAGCGTGCACTCTGCTCCCTGGCCTTAGTGTAGGCCCGCTGTTCTTTGATTTTCATGCAGACCTGGCCGAGGGTCCGCATGTGTCCTTTTTCTGCCAGTCTGGTGGCCATACAGCCATACACGTCCACATTCCTCCTCTTGGTGCAGAGATCCTGGAGGTTGATCTACTCCCCCCAGACCTCAATGAGGTCCCAGATCTCCGCACCAGTCCAGGCCGGTGCCCTCTTTCATCCCTGGCTAGGGGCATCTGAGGGTTCTGTGGGAGTGCTGGCAGCTGTGGGGGGCACAGAGGGAGTGCTGGGGTCAGCCACGGCTCCCAGGAAGAGTGCTGTGGGGCACGGGGCTGGCAAGGCTGTCCTCGTGCCACAAGCCTTCTGCCTGCAGCTTTAAGCTCTGCAGGAGAAGGGGAGCATTGGAGTTGTCAGGTGTGGCCAGAGAGGTCACAAGTGCAGCTGTGAGGCCTCTGGAGGACAATTATTTCAAAGTAACAGCACCAGAGTGTCAACACTAACGCTATTTCAAAATAACAATTTTGAAATAAGCGTTATTCCTCATGAAAAGCAGGAGTTATTATTTTGAAAAAACCAGCCCCTTATTTTGAAATAACGGGCTTGGTAGTGTGGATACTCTGCTTGTTATTTCAAAATAATTCCCTAGTGTATACCAGGGCTAGGAGTTCATGCTGCTTAGTATCTTGCAGGATTGGGGCTGTGTCCAGACTCCATGCCTCCGTCGACGGAGGCATGTAGATTAGCCAGCTCGGAAGAGGGAAATGAAGCCGCGATTAAAATAATCGCGGCTTCATTTAAATTTAAATGGCTGCCCCGATCTGCCGATCAGCTGTTTGTCGGCAGATCGGGAGAGTCTGGACGCGATGCCCCGACAAAGAAGCCTTTCTTCATCGACACAGGTAAGCCTCGTGAAACCAGGTTTACCTGTGTCGATGAAGAAAGGCTTCTTTGTCGGGGCATCGCGTCCAGACTCTCCCGATCTGCCGACAAACAGCTGATCGGCAGATCGGGGCAGCCATTTAAATTTAAATGAAGCCGCGATTATTTTAATCGCGGCTTCATTTCCCTCTTCCGAGCTGGCTAATCTACATGCCTCCGTCGACGGAGGCATGGAGTCTGGACACAGCCTGGGTCTCCTCTTCCTTTAACAATATGGTCTCTTTTATCTTTTATTGGCATCTACTATTTCAGAGAGTTTGTCTGGCTGGCTGTTTGTGTGTTTGTCTGTCTGTTCAAGAACTCCTCCTAAATGGCAAGAGCTAGGACCACCCATTTGGCACATAAGTTCCTCTTATAACTTAAGCAAGGTCAGGGTTTGGTTGTGCCATGACAATGAGATGTGCCTGCAATGCGATTGCTTCTCAGAAAACCATACAGAAAAGAGAGAGAATCACCAGGCAGGTGAAAGGGGATGTCTGGGGTCTCCCCATCACCCCATCCGGGACTGCCCCAACTCTGAACCTCCCACCCCCCAGGTGCCCTTTAGGGAGCAGGGGGGCTGAACCTTCCCACCTAGGTTTATACAGGGACATTGCTGGCTGTTTCCCTTCATCAGGGAGCCAGGGGAAAGTGCTCAGTTTGCTGCATTCCTCACTCTGCCTGGGGAGTGCAGGGGTCAGACAAACCTGGACCTGCTCCAGCTGGGAGACATGTGCCCCTCCCCTGGCTGTGCCTGCTGGAGCTGCAGCAGCCATGGAGAGGCGCTTCTCACCTGACCCTAAGCTGCTGAGGTGAGAGAGGTCTGGGGTTGTCCTGTCTCCCCCAGGCAGCCTGCACACTACACTCCTCATCCCCAGCCCTGCCCCAGAGCAATGATTCAAATGAAGCATGCACATTTTCATTTCATTTTCCAAAAAAACAAAAATTAATTGCATTAAGGACCCAAGCAACACTGGGTAAATCTTCTAGTCATTTTTATAATCAGAAAAAAGTGTTCAAAGTGTCTACAGATTTTTTTCCCCTTTTTCCTTAGTGTGTCCTACATTTTTTAGAAACTTTAGTGATTGTGTGCATGACTTAGAATATGGGCTGTGAAGCAGGAAACCCAAATTGTAATCTCTTCTCTGCTGCTGATATAACCATGTAGCATTGGGCAAGACACTTTTTACCTAATTTGCAGAGTGGGGATAGTAGGACTTGGTTCTTATTTACACATCTTGGTTCTTATTTACACATCTCTGGTAGTGAAATATCTTAAATAAGTAATTCTGCCGCTCTACTCTGCACTAGTTAGGCCTCAGCTGGAGTACTGTGTCCAGTTCTGGGCGCCACATTTCAAGAAAGATGTGGAGAAATTGGAAAGGGTACAGAGAAGAGCGACAAGAATGATTAAAGGTTTAGAGAACATGACCTATGAAGCCAGGCTTCATGAACTGGGCTTGTTTAGTTTGGAAAAAAGAAGATTAAGGGGGGACATGATAGCGGTTTTCAAATATCTAAAAGGGTGTCACAAGGAGGAAGGAGAAAATTTGTTCCTCTTGGTTTCTGAGGACAGGACAAGGAGTAATGGGCTTAAAGTGCAGCAGGGGAGGTTTAGATTGGACATTAGGAAAAAATTCCTAACTGTCAGGGTGGTCAAATATTGGAATAAATTGCCAAGGGAGGTGGTGGAATCTCCCTCTCTGGAGTTATTTAAGAACAGGTTAGATAGACATCTGTCAGGGATGGTGTAGACGGAGCTTGGTCCTGCCTTGAGGGCGGGGGGCTGGACTTGATGACCTCTCGAGGTCCCTTCCAGTCCTAGTATTCTATGATTCTATGATTCATTTTCAGTTAGGTTAAGGCCCTTTGCACAGTCACAGTGATGTAAAAGTGCCTTATTGCAAATTAAAATTAGGTCTAGTAGTGTTTACCTACAGGATGTTGAGCATTAATTAGTTAAAACTTGTTAATGCAAAAGCTAATCTAAATATTGATTATTATTAATCTCAGCATGTGTGTCAAACTGCTAGGACACATAGTCATCTCGTATAATAACCAGTGTCCCTCTAAGGTGGGTGGCAGCCCAGCTTCACAGGTGATTAATCAGCCCAGTCAGTCTGTGCAGGGAGCCCTGAGCCTCTGACTGGGCAGGGCTGAGTAATCACCTGTGAAGCTGGGCTGCCCCACAGCTTAGAGGGACACTGATAATAACCTTTTTTCTTTTTCCAGCTAGTGGGTAAAAATTGGATGTGATTCATGTTTATTTACTCCTGAACCCTGATCTTGATATTAATATGTCTTTACATTCCATTAGAAATTTCTGGGGACTTTTAATCCACTGAACAGGTACAGAATGGGAAGTGGCAAGGGATGCTTCCTCCATGCTACCCTTTGGGATCCCCTCTCTGGAGGGGCCATTAATAAGGGACAGATGACCATCCACACCCTGTGGCCTATTCAGCATGCAGTGCCTCTGCTGTGACTGCCAGACTGGTTGCCACTTTGTACCAATTGTTTGTGTTTTTATTTCTGGGTAGGTAACGAAAGCCGCTCTGGAAGTTGTTGTGTGATTTCAGAGTTTATACGACCACTGAAGATATCTAGGGACAAACCAGAACAATTGTCTGTCAAACCTACTTTTCTATCCAGGTCTAGATCCAGCAGCTCATGATACATATATGATTCAGATGTGAGTCTTTTTAAATTGATGGCATTTATAATGTGTTTGACAGGCCAGAGCCTGCCTTCCTTCCTTCCTCCAGTGGAACAGGGTGCTACAGGTTGGTATTTAACTGCTCTTCTGAAAAGTTAAGGGTGGGATTTTCAAATGCACCTAAGTGATTTGGGAACACAAATAATAGGATTATTGTACCTCTAAATCACATGTGGAGTTGTGAAAATCCACTTAGAAAACCTGAGCTGGGATTTTCAAAGTGGCCTCAACAAACTAGATGCCCAAATCCCACTCATTCAACAGGAGTGTTGGGTGCCTAAACCCCTGAGATGTCTTTCAAAATCCAAGACCTCGACAGGATGGGTTAAGCAGTGTTTTGTAGCTACACTACTATTCTGTTCTGAGTCATATATAAGTAGGGTGACAATCTGCTATTTTTTAACTTTGCTTAATGTCTTGCATTCTTGTCTTTTGCTTAGTTTGTTTATTTAGTCCTTGTGAAATGTATCACATTTTGTTGACCTTTCTGTGCCCATTATTAATGTGAGATTGACATAAATCTCTATCACAGGACAGAAAATGCCTTTGTAAGAGCACTATTCTAAATGATGACCATGGAGCTCAGCTCTGTTCTAGGAAGGGCCACTTGTAGGTGTGAGAAGTGGATCATTCTCTTTGACCTGATCTTTGCTTGTCTTTCTTGATGTGGAAATCCACTGGTGTATCACCACCTGGCCCAGTTTCTAGGGTACCAGTAAACAGCGGATATAAGGCAGGGTGAGCGGGGCGGCTGCCCCGGGCCCCGCACTGCAATAGGCCCTGCGCCGAGCCACTGCACGGGGCCCAAACGGCCGCTTGTGCTGCTTGCTCCCGCGCGGCGGCCCAGCTGAGCGGCGCAGAACTCAGCAGAGCGCCATGGCGGGAGGCAAAGGCCGTGACAGAGGCTCCAGGTCCCACCCCCTGGCCATGTACATCACCCCCCCACCCCCCTTCGCCTCCCACCGTGGCGTTCGGCTGACTTCTGCGCCGCTCAGCTGGGCCGCCGTGTAGGAGCAAGCAGCGCAAATGGCCGTTTGGACTCCGCGAGTGAGAAGCAGGAGGGGGAGGACTAAGGAGAAGAGAAAGAGAGCGTGAGAGGCAGGAGGAGGAGGAGAAGAGAAAGAGAGAGTGAGGCAGAAGGGGGAGGAGACTTAAATACAAATGAAAATTTTTAATTATTAATGCAGAATTTTGTTTAAGAATGACTTACAATATAATTAAAATAAAAATTATCCAACTAAATTAAGTTTCTATCAAATTTACCCAATTCACATTTAATATGAAAATAGCCTTCAATCTGCACATTTGACGCCTTTTTTCTATTTTTTCTTCAAAGGGAGGCCCCGCAAAATTGTGCTGCCCTGGGCCCCGCAAAACTCTCATCCGCCCCTGGTACCAGTTGTAGCTGAATTTGAGCCTGTAACCTGCAGAATCTAGCTTCCTATGATCTCTGCATTTATTCACAGTTTTGAAAAAAATCAGCAGAGCTCTTTACAATGTTTTATTATTGCTAATCTTTACACATCCCAGCACTAGCAAGAAATCCCCTGAAACACAATTCAACTTCTTCAGTGCACCTGATTACAGTTCCTTTTCTTTCATGTCATTGTGTGTCTAGACTACATGGTTTTGTTGACAAAAGTGGACTTTTGTCGACAAAACTATACCTGCGTCTACAGTGCTGCTGAGTTCTGTCAACATAACGTCGACAAAACTCAGCAGTTTTCTCAATGGATGTAAACCTCATTCTACAAGGAATAACGCCTTTTGTCGACAGAGTTCTGTCGACAGAAGGCATTATTGCATCTACACTGTCCTTTGCGTCCACCCTGTCATCCACTGGCTGTAGTCTAGATGCTCTTTGTCGACAAAAGCTTCGTCGACAGTATCTGTCGACAAAACTTCTGACGAGAAAAGCCTGTAGTCTAGACATACCCAGAGAATGTGCACAATTCCAAACACCCATATATAAAACCTCTATAGACATGAATAAGGATGAAAGCCAATAGTCTCTTGTAGAAAAGTAACAGGGTTCTATAAAAATACCCGCAATCAAATTTAATAGAGAATAAGATCATATCTATAGATTTCCTTAACCAGCCTATGGAAGATCAATGGGATCTCATTATCCCAAAACACATATGGGATGATTTCTTTAGAGAAATCCATAAAAGGCTATTATTTTCTCTTAAATTCTGTAAGACTGTTCTGTTAGAGAACATGAGCTATGAGGTAAGACTGAAAGAATTGGGCTTGTTTAATTTGGAAAAGAGAAGATTGAGAGGGGACATGATAGCAGTTTCCAGGTATCTAAAAGGGTGACACAAGGAGGAGGGAGAAAAATTGTTCTCCTTGGCCTGAGGACAGGACAAGAAGCAAGGGGCTTAAACTGCAGCAAGGGAGGTTTAGGTTGGATATTAGGAAAAACTTCCTATCTCTCAGGGTGGTCAGACACTGAAATAAATTTCCTAGAGAGGTTGTGGAATCCCCATCTCTGGAGATATTGAAGAGCAGGTTGGACAGACATCTATCAGGGATGGTCTAGACCAGGCCTGTGCAAAATACGGGCTGGATCCAGCCCACGGAGGCAGCAGGGAGCCCCAGGTTGGCTCCCCTGCAGCCCCGTGCGCTCGGCAGAAACGCGGCTGCAGAGCTCCGTTTCTGTTTTAAAACTGGAGGGGAGGGGGGAAGTTTTAGAAGCCACCCCGCCCCCAGCACATTCCCATTGGCTGGTTTCTGGCAGAAACCAGCCAATGAGAGCTGTTTGTTGGAATAACAGGCAGCTAAGGAGAATCACGCCCCCTCTCCTGGGCTCAATTATTCATGAAGCCCATGGCCAGGCAGGCAGGCAGGCTGGGAAACATTTTAAGCTCTGCAGGCAGGCAGGCTAGTTTGGCAGCTGGTTCTGGCACCCCAGCCCTTTCCTGCCCCAACTCTCTGCCCCCCCACTCAACATACCCAAACCCTCTGTCCCCCTCTTACACCCATACCCCCTCCCAGATCTGGCACCCCAATCTCCTGCCCCAGATCACAAACCCCTCTTACCCTAGGTCACATCCCAAACCCCTGCGCTCCAGTCCCTGCTCTAGGACACAACCACCTCCTTCACCCAAGCTCCCTCCCAGACTCCACACCAATCCCTTACCCCAAGCTCCCTTCTGCACCCAACCTCCATCCCAGACCCCGCATCTATAATACATGGAAGAGTACGGCCCTCGATCACTTTCCAAAATCTTGGAGTGGCCCCCTGTCATAACCAGGAGTGCTGACCAGCACCTGGTGACTAAGGGGTTAACTCTGTACCTAGCCAGGTATCGGGTGGTCAGCCAATAACAATCATCGTCATCATCATCAACAACAACCATAGGCTCAATGCCCGTTGGTGTCCGATGCCTCCCTCACTATTTCCTTCCATCTTTCCCTGTCCAGTGCGGAGTGGCTTAGTTTCTGTAGACTAGCTCCGCACCAATCTACTGTATCATCTCCCCATTCTCTGTGGGGTCTGCCTCTCCTATTGGTACCATCCATTATGCCAAATACCAGGGTCTGAACTTTTCACTCGTCGTTCATTCTGCAGATATGCCCAAATAGCTGTAACTTCCATTGTATAACCTTCTGCAGTAGATTCTCTTTTGGCTGTATCTTCCTATAGAATTCCTCGTTGGTGACCTTCTGCATCCATCCTGTTCTCAGGATCTTTCTATAAGAACTCCTGTCAAATGCCAATATCCTTCTCTTCGAATCTTTCGTTATCACCCATGTCTCACATCCATACAACATGCTGCTAAATACACACGTTTTCAAGATGCTCAGCTTCATTCCTAAGCTAATCACTTTACTTTTCCAGATCTTATCCATCGCCTTCAAACTCGCTCTTGCTTTCGCTATTCTAGTCGCTATTTCCTTCTTACAGTCTAGATCATACGTCATGTTGCTCCCCAAATACGTGAACTTCTCTACGTTCTCTAGTTCGATCCCATCTACGCTGATCTTCCTTCCTATTTCCTTATCTCCAAATACCATTGTCTTCGTTTTATTGATATTCATAATCAGTCCATACTGCTTCCCTTCCTCATTTAGCACCTGCACCATTCTTGCTAGCTTCTCTTCATCTTCCTCTATGCTAACTATATCATTCACGAACCTCAAGTTGTTAATTCTCATCCTATGCACCGATATCCCTTCTACCTCTTCCTTGATCTTGTCCATCGCTCTCTTTAGGTACGTGATGAAGATACTCGGCGATATCGGATCTCCTTGACTCGTACCGCTACTCGTTCTAAACCAGCTTCCCAACTCTCCGTATGTTCTCACCGCTGCCTCCACATTATCGCTGATATCCTTCAACAACTGTATCAGTCTGCTATCCACTCCGTCCGACTCCAACACCGCCCAAGTCACTTTCTGATCTATACTGACAAATGCCTTCTGAAAATCGATGAAGCAATTGTAGATGTTCTTGTACTTTCGCTGTGCTTTCTCCGTTATTAATCTTAGTGCCAATATCTGCTGTATGGTACTTCTATCTTTCCTGAATCCCGCTTCTCATCCACTAGATGTTCTTCTATCTGCGATCTCAATCTCTCCATCAGTATCATCATCAGCACCTTGCCTAGATGACTCGTTAAGGCAATCGTTCTGTAGTTCTTGCACTCCAACGCACTTCCTTTCTTGTGTATTGTCACTAGCACAGATCTTGTCCATTCATTAGGTGCTTTCCCTTCTTTCCACGCTATATTACATAGTCAGTGTATTTCCTGAATCATACTTTCTCCATGATATTTGATCATCTCTCCCATGATCTTATCATTTCCAGGGCTCTTATTGTCCTTTAGTCATTTCACTGCTCTTTCTACTTCCTCCTTCAAAATATCAGTCTTGCTCTCAATGCTTGGCGGTGATATCTCTTTCAATTCTTTGATCAGTCTCTCTGAGACACTCAGGTCCAACTGTGCTTTGTACAGATCGGTACAATATCTCGTCCATCGCTGCACAACCTTCTCCTTGTTCATGAGCACCTTATCGTTCTCGTCTTTGATCGCCATCTGCTTTGGCTGCCACTTCCTATTAATATTCCTAATCATCTTATACACCTCCCTGATCTTACACTCACCATAATACCTCTCTATATCTTCACACTGCTCCTCTAACCACTTTGCCTTATCCATTCTGGCCGCTTTCCTTACCTCATTGCATTTCACTCTATATTGCTGTTCCGCCCTCTCGGAGACATCCCTTCTGATCTTCAATACTCTCTTCTCTTGGACCAACTTCAGTGTCTCCTGCATAATCCACTTCTTATTGATCTTCTCTTCTTCTGGAACCGTCTGCTCAATTGCCTCTTCTATCGCCGTAGCTATCTTTTTGACTCTCTTATCTAGGTCTTTCTCTGTAACTGCATTCCTGATCTTCTCTTTGAGCACTGCTCTGTACGTGTTCCCTATTTCTTCCTTGCCTAGCCTCGCCACGTCTCTTTGTTTCTTAAACCTTGTTTTATACTTTCTCTTAAGTTTCATCTTGATGTTCGCAATCACTAGACTGTGGTCTGAGTCCATATCCACTCCTTGGAAAGTTCGGCATTTCTGTACTGATGTTACCCATCTTCTTCTCATCAAGATCATATCTATCATATTCTTGGACTTCCCATTGTTCAATCGCTATGTCCACTTCCTACAGTCCTTTTGTTGGAATCTTGTTTTGCAGATCAACATCTTGTGCTCCATAGCAAACTCTAGTAGTTTCTTGCCTCGTTCATTTCTTTCTCCGTATCCAAACCTTCCCATGACTCTCTCCCAACCTTTGTTATCTGTTCCAACCTTCACGTTTCAGTCTCCTCCGATGATCAACACATCTTTCTTTGGTATCTCCTTCAGCTTCTTTGTCAAATCTTTATATACTAGCTCGATCTCTTCCTCCATGCTGTCCGACATGGGTGCATACACCTGAACGACCAAGATGTTGAACGGTTTTGCTTTGAATCTCGCTAACATCATTCTTGCACTCACTGGTTTGTGTCCTAACAATGCTCCTCTAGCTCTTTTGCTAAGAAGGAATACGACTCCTGCCTCATGTTTCGCTTCGTTCCCTGACCAAATAACTTCGCAACCACACATCTCTCCCGATGCCATCGAACACATCTCTGCCAGTGCAAGTATATCACATCAGTACCTCTCCATCTCCTTTCAAAGCAGCTCTAACTTTCCCATTGCCCACAGAGTTCAGACATTCCACGTTCTGATTGATGTTAGTTGTAGTTTCCTTTCAGTAGCCAACTTATCGACCCATCCCCGATCGCTCGATTGGTATCGTGGACCTTGTTTATCCGGGCAACGTCCGAGCCGGCATCTTTTATCAGTTAGTCGTACTGGCATCAGATTTAATTCATATTGTTGTTTTACAATCAGCACATCGACACTCATCTGACCAACCCTCCTCCTTTATCGAAGCTTGAGACTGGCATGAAACCCCTAGAGGCTTCATGGCGGAGTTCCAATAACAATGCTGGTAGGAATTTCAAACTGGAAGAGAGGGGTTTTATCTCTCTGTGTTTTGTTTGAGATTCAGAGCAGTTTCTCCCACATATTAAGGACGATGGGAGACACTTCTCTCTCCAGGAACGGACTTCTTGAAATGTGTAAGTAGGGAAAAGTTTAGCTAGTCTGTCAGGGTTTATTGTTTTCCTTGTTTGAGGATGTAAAAATAATGTCTGAGCTTGTTAAGTGTTTTTTCCCCCCTTTGTAACTAAGCTTTTAGCCCAGGGGCTTTCCCTGAGTATCTATATCAATTGGTGGTTCTTTCCATCTAGCCACTTTACTATGCTTGCAACTGTAGTTTTGTTTTGATAATAAAGGATTGTTTCTTTTCTAATTAACTGGGATTGCTTGATTGTTGTGTCCTTAGGACTCAGTGCCTAGTTACAAGGGCAGAGTCCATTGTTGTCAGTGAATTCCCTCTGTTTTTTCCTAACTCCCAAGTAAAACGGAAGTTGGGTCAGGGGGAGAGTTTTACCTTAGGGAGATTTCCCAAGTTATCTCTTCCCTGGTTTTCTTGAAATTACTTGGGTGGTGCCAGCGGATTCCCCAAAATCTGAGTATTAGGATTTTGGGGGGAAGTTTTTGTACCAGAGCCTGTAGAAATCAGGTTTTGGAGTGCTCTTGCGGGCCCCCACTTCTGCATTCCTTGTGCCAGAGTGGGAAACAGCCTTGACACCCCTCCTCAAAAATTATTGCCCACCCCTGATCTAGACAGTGCTTGGTCCTGCTGTGAGGGCAGGGGACTGGACTTAATGGCCTTGCAAGGTCCCTTCCAGCTCTAGTATTTTATGGTTCTATGAAAATATATGGGATCTGTTTGTGTTGACTCAGCAACACAGTTGACTCACTAGGTTTTCTACTCATTAATTTGTAGTGGAGTAAAAATTATGGCTTTGCAATATTGTGCTGAATTAAGTATTATGGTGAATTCAGAGCTAATATGTTTTTCCACTGGGTTAGTGAAGTGGATGGAACTCAGACGGGTATTGGTTTAGGAGTGTTTTATTTGGTGAGTTTCTTCAGCTAACACTGATCACAATTTTTTAAAAATTCAATGTTTGCCTACAGTTACAAGTCAATGGTAGCTAAAGTACCACAGGTATTTCCTGTTCTAACTATAGGATGCCACTGTGGGCTAACTGTAAATGTTGATGTTTTAATGGCAGCTAGGACTGTACATAATTCAAAGTGAATCATTTGTAGTGAGTCATCTTGGGACTAACTTGCTAAAGTTTTTATTAAAATAAAATAGCATGTTCTGGATAAATTTCTATTCATTATTAGTATACATATTTCTAAATAAAAATGAATTGCTGAAAGACTATATCAGACTCTGTTTCATATGGAGTGTTTTTTATGTGTTGCATGTACTTTGACTATTTTATATATCCCATGAGGATAACAGTGTGTGCAATGGTATAAATCCTATGGTCTTTATTTCTTTACAGATGGATGATGAACGGAATTCCAATACTTCAAAGCAAAGCAAAGTCCATCTTTGCATCGCCCATTATAGGTAACATAAACAGTTGAGGGGAGGAATATAATTCCAAAATTCTGTTGGTTTATTTTTTTACTTTTCTCGCACATGCAATTAATGTCCGGACCACAGTCCTGCTCATACACAATCCTAGGTAAAAGAGTGATTCACAGGGGGGTTCAGGGAAATGGATGGATTCTTAATCATACCCTACTTCCATAGCCTTGGCAAATGCTGTGGCCCACCCTCCATGCAAATGGGTTTGGCTCATGAATTTGCATATGCAAAGGCCCCCTCTCACATTCATCTGCAAGCTCCATGACCGCAGTGGGTGGAGCTTCCTGTGCAAATGCAAAGCACAGCTATGTGGTTCACTGTGGGTATGTCTGCACTAGCCACCCTAGTTCGAACTAGGGTGGCTAATGTAGTCATTCGAACTTGCAAATGAAGCCCGGGATTTAAATATCCCAGGCTTTATTTGCATGTTCCCAGGCGCCACCATTTTAAAATGCCCGGTAGTTCAAACTACCTGCCCGCGGCTACACGCGGCACGGGCTAGGTAGTTTGAATTAAAGCTCCTAATTCGAACTACCGTTACTCCTCATTGCAGGAAGGGGTAACGGTAGTTCGAATTAGGAGCTTTAATTCAAACTACCTAGCCCGTGCCGCATGTAGCAGCAGACAGGTAGTTCGAACTACCGGGCATTTTAAAATGGCGACGCCTGGGAACATGCAAATAAAGCCTGGGATATTTAAATCCCGGGCTTCATTTGCAAGTTCGAATGCCTACATTAGCCACCCTAGTTTGAACTAGGGTGGCAGTATAGACATACCCAGAGAGTGCAGGCTTTCTTGTGTGGGCTTTCCTCATCTTATTCCTACCCGCTTGCACAGTGAAACCATGGAGGGATTTTTCATAGATTTTTGGGTTGTATATGCCAATAGACAGATGGGGGCAGGGTTTGTTTCTCCAAGTCATTTTCTCATCAGAGTGGAAAGGGAAGTCAGTGAAGAGCAAACAATATTTGTCAGAGGGGTTACTGCTAATCCGTGTCTTTCTCAGGTTCAAATCAGGAAAGGTAGTCTCAGAATATAAATGATAACATTGTTCATCAATCTAAGCCAGGCATATCCAAAGTCCGGCCCGCGGGCCAATTGCGGCCCGTGTTCCGGTTTAATACGGCCCCACAGGTAATTTGGCAATATCTATCTTTTATGGCCCCCAACAAATCCATATGTATTGAGATGAATACATTGTAAAATCTCAGTTAATGTCAGTTGGTCTAAATCAGTTATAAATATATTTGGACACAACATGTATACTTGGTGTTATGTTCCTGTTCATATTTTTTGAACTTAAAAGTTGACAGACAACCTTTATTACCAATAATATGTAATGTACTTTACAATGTTCCTGACATATATTTCAGCTTCCTGGATTTTTTTTTTCATCTGGCCTTCAGATATGAAAGGCAGAGTGATTTAACACCGGTTTAGATTTGTCATCCATGTGACGAAATGAAAAGTATGCCGTTTGCAATAAACTTTGCATAAAATAGTTAATTTGCATTTAATTTTAATGGTTCAAAGAACGTCAGGCAAAATGGTCGGCCCTCACGCATGTTCACTTCATCAAATCCGGCCCTCTTTGAACAAAGTTTGGACACCCCTGATCTAAGCTCTATGTCTGACTGCTACAGAAAGATTTTTAATAGAGACACAAGCTTAATCTTCAACTTCCCTCCTTCCTTAGAGGAGCAGTGACTGCAAATCACTGTGTTCACTTGGCATCTTCAGTGCCAGCAGTTCACCTATACATGTACTCTCTAAATGGCATGGGGGCACTTGTGAAAGTGTGGCTTGTCTGCTGGCTGACCTGGGTGTATTGAGCCTGCTGGCCCTAAGTTTCCGCTGGGGGGAATTTTGAACTTCTGCACAGGCACAGAATTCATGTCTCCCATAGATGTCTTTGCTTCCCTGCCAGAAAGTCATTTTTCTGTGGTGAAGCAAAGGGAATCCACAAGAGTGGTCATGCAGCACTCCCCAGCAACACAAATGTGTTGTTGCAGGTTCCCAGAGTAGCCATGGAGTGGTAAATCATGGGGAGGGGAGACAGAGCTAGGGAGGCCCCAGCCAGTGGCTTCTACCCTGTGCCAGGCTCAGGGTATGTCTACACTAGCACCCTAGTTTGAACTAGGGGGCTAGTGTAGACATACCCTCAGTTATTAGTCCTGGTGGGCTGGGAAGAATGAGACTTCCTCTTTCCCTGCAAGGAGTGTCCAGGGCTGGATCAGAGCCATCCATAGAAACCTCTCTATTTGCAGGAAGTGCCACCCCCCCCACACACACACACTGCCTGCCCCCATTGCTGCTTAGCTGGGGGGGGGAGTCACTATATGGGGAACTACTCCCCCATTTGCCCAAACCCCATGCATCCAGATCCATCTCATACCCAGATTGCCCTGCTAAGTCTCACCCCTTGCACCCTAACAAGCCTCACCCTTTGCATTCAGTGCTCCCCTGCACCCAGACCCGCCCCCCAGCCAAACCTCATCTCCCTGCATCTGGACCCCAACCCTGCACCTAGACTGCCACACTTAAACCTCCACCCCCAAAAGCCATCTGCATCTGGACCACCATGACTAGCCCCCTGCATCCAGACTCCCTACCCACCAACCCAGCACCTGGACCTCCCCTGCTGAGCCCTACCACCTTCACCTAGACCCAGAGGAGTTGCATTGTGTCTGCAACAAGCCCATGTTCATTCAGGTTGCCCTCCACCCGGACTCCCCACCAAGCTTCCCACACCAGATTGCCCCACACAGAACCCTGCTACCCCACACCTGGCTTTCCCTATACTAAGCCCCTCCATACACGGATCCTGCTGGGCCAAGCCTGCCTGCCTTCACCTATTGTGCTTGACATGGAGGGGCAGGGCCCAGGGTGTTTCTGGGACAGTCCTCATCCTTGCACTGTATCAGGGTCAGGTGCAACTTTACCACAGAGCCCATGTTTGAGGGTGGGGGGTACAGGGTGATTTCCATCCTCTGTGCAGCCAGTGGCCCTGTGCTCCCCACTGCCAGTGTGGGGCCTCCACATTTATTTGTGTGCAGAATTCACATTTATTAAAATGTGCAGAATTTTAAAATATTAAGTTTAGTTTTAGTTTAGTTTTGGCACAGAGTACCCTCAGGAGTAGCAGCACTCCCTGATACTTCAAATCTCAGTAGTCAGTGTTTTAATACTAAATTTAAGTCTAAATCTCCCCAGAATGAACCTGGCTAATAAAGAGGAGGATTTATTCCAGTCCCAGTTTCATTACAGTGTAATATTCAGTGCACTGCATAGTTGAGAGCTGATGGCACAGAGCGTAGCAGAAGGCAGAGCCCACACTGAGCTCAAATTAAACACACTTTATCCAGAGAAACATGATTTTATTCCTACAACACATACTGTAAAGCTCACCCAACTGAAGAGAGTTCCTCAACAAACCAGCATGAAACTAAAAGATTATTAATTGAGCAATTAAATGCCTTATATATTAACTTGAAGTGGCTGCTGCTATCTGTCACAGAGAGAACCAGTAGAAAAAGAACAGATGAAGATTCTTTTCTAGCTAGACTTTAAACAGCCAACAAACCCAAACCTGTTGTTATGCAATAGTGCACTTTCCATTTATGCTAGATTTAAAATAATGCACTTTTCATCTGACGAAGTGATTTTTTACCCAAAAACACTTATGCCCAAATAAATATGTAAAGTCTGTATCACAAAAACGAGGAGTCCTGTGGCACCTCAAAGACTAACACAGCTACTCCTCTGAGACTTGTCACTTTCCATTGGCCTTTAACATCAGAGCAGCATAGCATGCTTAGCAAAACCAGAAAAATTATTTTCAACGTGGATAATATTTTTCTAAAAAAAAACCAAACAGGAACAAACCAGAAAATGTTATTTGTTGTAAATGTCATAAAAGAGAGAGAGAATAATTCCGAGTGCTAGAGAGGCAGCATGGTGTTGTGATTAGAGCAGAAAAATTGGGAGTCAGGAGATTTGGAACCTGATTCTGGTTCCGACACCACCTCACTGTGTGACTATGGCCTTCACTGTCCTTCTATGTGTAAATGTGGCCCAGTCTAGACGGGCCAAATTTCGGAAAAGCCTCTTCTGACCAAAGTATCGGAAAAAGATACACAAAATGCAGAGCGCATTTTGTGTATCTTTTTCCGATAGATCCTCGCAGTCTAGATGTACCGTCTAGTGCAGCCATCCTTATATAAGCCTGGTGGGGTAGGGAGGGACCCTCTTTTTGTTCTGTGTACACCTAGCACACTGGGGTCCTGCTACATGGCTAAGGCTCCTAGGTGCTATTGTAATGCAAATAATAAATAATAATAATAATGTAATATAAAGGTGACTCCAATTCCTTTAGTTTCCCTGCTGAAATATGTATTTCCAAAGGTGCAGCAAGAAGATGGGAGTCTAGAGCTCCACTCATGTGCAGACTTTAGAACTACATGCTACTGTGTGGTTATTATGCAGTGGTGTGTGGGTTGTAACTCATTAAATACACCCATTGCCTGAATGAAGTTTCCATCTGTGCTTCACTGCAGTTACAACCCGTTTGATGGACCAAATGAAAATCCAGAAGCAGAGCTCCCTCTTACAGCAGGAAAATACCTCTATGTATATGGAGACATGGATGAAGATGGCTTCTATGAAGGTTTTGTTTATTTATATCTTATTATTCGTTTATGTTGATTTGAAACAATTTAACTCCCATACCATGTTCTCCATGACCAAAAGCAATTGATAAAGTCCCCCTATTTTTTTATTTATGCATCAGCAAAGCAGCTCCTTCCACTTACAGCTAATTTTATTTATAAGACTCCCTGAACCATCAGCATTTCCTATTTGACAGGATTTGTGCTGACAAGAAAGCTCAGTGAGATTTTAGTTTTTGCCTCAAAGATCCTTGACTCGCCTCAAGCTGTGAACATTTGATTCTTCTGTGTAGAATTTTCTCTTGCTAGACACTGATACAAAGTCATATTGGAACAAGGTGACAAGTAGCAGTTTGATACGTGTAGATTAACCATGCCATGAATACTGTTTTATTTTCATGCCCTTTCAGTGTGAGGTTGCTCCCTGCAACATCAACTTCATAACTTATCTTTTCCACAGGGGGCTGCCCTTCAATTTAAGCTGATGTAGTCTTGTGCAGTGCATCAGATATCAAATATCATTAGCACTCAATGGATTTTCTGAGTTGACAGCTTAAACAATACGATAAGGGTTCTTGCGACCACATCTTGCAAAGCACTTCAGTGCATACATAACCTGGCTCATGAAAGCTAATCACCTAATAAACCATCTTGTTAGTCTTTAAAGTGCTGCATAGTCCTGTCTTTTGTTTCAGCTACACCAGACTAACACGGCTACATCTCTATTACTATGGCTCAGATAAGTAGCTTTGTTGGTTTTGTCTACACTGAAAGTCCAGGTTTATTAGAACTCAAGTTAGCAGACTTTGGGCTTGTTAACCTGTGGCTTAAGCATCTACACTTATTTGTAACTCCAGTTTGAAATGGTGGAACCCTTGGTCCCAACTGGGAGCTCCAACATCTATACTGCATAATGCAAGTCTGAGTCCAATGACCCATATCCCAGACTTCCTAGTGTCCTCCCAAAATGTGACTGCTCTAATCCTTTGTTTGTGGTGTAGCATGGGAAAATTTGACTGTCCACCAATTTGACTGACCAGAGGACAAAGAAAGTCAGCCTGTGGGATACTTTTGTTGGAATCCCAGAGCATGAGTCCAGCAGGGCTGTGTCTACACTACAAAGCAATATGGTTTGAATCAGGCTCAGACTAACCACCCTCATGGGATCCAGGGTCTGAGCCCTGAATTCATATGATTTTTTTGTAGACAGAAGGGAGGTTAGGCTTCCCCGCAGCAAGGAATGTATAAGACAACACGTGTTGACCACTTCTTAACTTGCTTCCCTAGTACCTATATTTAAGTCTGGACATGTGGTTCATGAGCATTAACAGTGATAAACCAGTTGATAAATAATTTTATGGTCTCAATATATCAACCTTGTTTGTACCTCAAATAACAATATTCGCTAGGGACAAAACAATTTATTTGGTGTCCTAAATTAACACTATAGACTTTTAATACGCAGTTTGAACTTGGAAAGACCTGCAAATGTGCGATATTTCACTAATGAAATCCCATTAGCAATTGCTGAGACATGCTTGTATACAAACACAGTTACACATGCAATCAGGCATCCCCATTGAAAAGAATCCTTGTGGTCAAGGCACTAGACTGAGACTCAGGATACCTGGTTCAATTTCTGGCTGTGCCACAGACTCCTTGTCTGATTCAGGGCATGTCATTTAGTCTCTTGATGCATTACTCACCTCTAAAATAGAGTTGATAATTATCTAGATTTTGCCTGTCTTGTCTACTTGGACTGTTAGCTTTTCTGGACAAAGATTGTCTCTTATTGTGTAATGTTCTAATACCTAGAGCAGGCATGTCCAAAGTCCGGCCCGCGGGCCAATTGCGGCCCGTGTTCCAGTTTAATACGGCCCCACAGGTAATTTGGTAATATCTATCTTTTATGGCCCCCAATGAATCCATATGTATTGAGATGAATACATTGTAAAATCTCAGTTAATGTCAGTTGGTCTAAATCAGTTATAAATATATTTGGACACAACATGTATACTTGGTGTTATGTTCCTGTTCATATTTTTTGAACTTAAAAGTTGACAGACAACCTTTATTACCAATAATATGTAATGTACTTTACAATGTTCCTGACATATATTTCAGCTTCTTGGATTTTTTTTTCATCTGGCCTTCAGATATGAAAGGCAGAGTGATTTAACACCTGTTTAGATTTGTCATCCATATGACGAAATGAAAAGTATGCCGTTTGCAATAAACTTTGAATAAATAGTTAATTTGCATTTAATTTTAATGGTTCAAAGAATGTCAGGCAAAATGGTTGGCCCTCACGCATGTTCACTTCATCAAATCTGGCCCTCTTTGAAAAAAGTTTGGACACCCCTGACCTAGAGCCACATGACACTAATCTCAGCTGAGGCCTCGCAGTGCTATTGAAATACACATAATACATTTAAATCAACTTGACAATATGAGAGCTCAAATAATCCTGTTTGTGTTGCTTGAATCCTGGGTTTTATTGTATGACTGAGGGTATGTCTACACTACAGCACTAATTTGAACTAACTTAATTCGAATTAGTTAATTCAAAATAAGCTAATTCGAATTAGTGCATCTAGACCTAAAAACTAGTTCGAATTAGCATTTTGCTAATTCAAAATAGCACATCCACATGGAGTGGACCCTGAATTGAAGCAGTGCCGGCAGGGCATCAGGGTTGGACTTAGTATGTGGGGCTGCTGCCTCAGGCTATCCAAGGTCTGTGCTTAAAGGGACCCGACCCCCCATCCCGGACAGACAGTTCTCAGGTTTCTCTGCTTGCTGGTCCACCTCGCTGAGGGACAGCAAAGCATTTGTGTCACGGAGTGCTCTGCTTGCCCTCACCCGGGGTACCACGGCTCTCTGCAACATGGAACCAGACCTGCCCCCGGGGACTCTGCTGCGTCTCGTGGACACGTTGCCGGCAGCCTGGCTGCACTGTCTGCAGGCTGCCATCTGGGAGGACCATCGAGGGGATGTCAGGATCCAGGGGGCCCTGCGGGAGAGCGTCCATCCTGAGTAGTGCTAACAGTCTCCCCGGTCTGCCCCACTGGGGGATTGTGCCCCATTCCTCCCTCTCCTCCTTCCACTTACCCTTCCCTAGCCCCCCCTTCCTGATGTCAATAAAAGACACGTATTTTCAAAAATAACAACTCTCTTTATTCAACACAACTGGGGAGGGGGAATGAAACTGTGGGGAGATGGGGGAAAGGAGGCGGGAGAGGGCAGGAGAGAGGGTGGGAGAGGGGAGGGGGAAAACTGGGAGGAGGGAGCTCGAAGGGGGAAGCAAGGGGAAGAAGGGGGAGGGGAAACTCAGGGATATGGGGTGGGGGTCTTGCCGGGCCAACCGTCTCCCAGCATGGCGAGGGAGGGGGCCTTGGCATCCCCGGGGGGATGGGGTGGAGGGTGCGGAGGTTGAGGTGGGGGGTGTGGACATTGAGGAGGAGGGTGCGGAGGATGAGGAGGAAGCAGTGGGGGGGGGCAGGAGCGAGAGGAGGGACAGTAGTTGGGGGGGCAGCAGGCGCAGGACCGGCACGGGGCACCATGCTCTGCAGCAGGGTAGCATTTCTGGCTCGGTCCTCAGCCAGCTGCTCCCGGCGCAGCTGCAGGTCTTCCCGCATCCAGGCCTGGACGGTGCGGTGCAGGGCTCGCAGGGCCCCCAGGTGCGCCCTGCACGAGCAGCTGGTGCAGCTGTAGAGAAATAAGAGAAGTGGTCAGTTCTCCCTGGGGGGACAGTGGGTGAAGCCCAGCCCCTGCCCCCCCCCCTCCTGGCGACGTGAGGGTGACCATGCCCTGCACCGTCAGAGCCGTTGTGTTTGTACAGAGGCCATGGTCAGGATGTCTGGCTCTCCCCGGGACTGGGAGCTGCCCCAAGACTGCACCCATGCCCCTGTGCCGTGTATAGTGTGGCCGGGATGGGGGGGAGATGTCCCCTGCCTCTGTGTAGAGGGGGTGTGTGAAGAGAGAACATCCTGCTGGGTCCCACCCCGGGGTTGGGAGCGTGTCAGGTCTCTTCACACACGTGTGTGCCTATTGGGCCATGGCCCCTGGGTGTCACGCAGCTGGAGCCACCTGCCCAAGGGTGGCATGGCATGTGCTCGCACATGCACAGGTGGCTGCGTGATCCATGGGAGGCATGGCCCACGTGCACGGTCCTTGGTCTCCCTCCCCACCTCCCCCCCGGGCAGGGGACAGTGCTGGCACTTACCCGGTATGGCCTCCCTGAACAACCCTGCCGACTCTGGTGCCAGAACAGCTGGTGGTGGTCCCTCCGGTGTGCCCGGGTCAGGGCCCTCCAGCCCCGGCTCGCTGCCTCCTGGGCTGGTGCGGACCGCCCCGCCCCCCAGGAGTTGGTCGAGGGCAGGGAAGTAGGGGCAGGTGGCAGGGCCTGCTGCAGCGCCTGCTGCAGTGCCACCCCTGGTGGCCCTGGCGTACCCCTGCCGCAGCTCCTTCACTTTCAGGCACACCTGCTCCTGGGTGCGCCTGTGTCCCTTTCGGGCCATGGTGGCTGCTATGCGCCCGTAGACGGCTGCGTTCCTCCTACTAGTGCGGAGATCATGGACGTTGGGGGCCTGCCCCCAAACCTCAGTGAGGTCCATGATCTCCGCACTAGTCCAGGAGGGAGCCCGCCGTCTACAGCCCCTGGGTGCTGGGGGACTGGGTGGGGGACAGCTGGCTGTCACTGGCTGCCTGGCTCATCCTGGGGCCACTGGATCGGGGCAGAGACTGCTGGCAGGGCTGGCTCTGGCAAGTGCTGACTGACCAGAGTCTACCCCTTTAAGGGCCCCGGGGCTGGGAGAGAGGAGAGGAGTTTTCCTGGTTTGGCCCAGAGTGGCCACCAGGGGGAACCTGGGAAGGGCTAGCCTCCCGCTAGTTCGAATTAAGGGGCTACACAGCCCTTAATTCGAACTACTTAATTCAAACTAGGCTTAGTCCTCGTAGAATGAGGTTTACCTAGTTCGAATTAAGTGCTCCGCTAGTTCCAATTAAATTCGAAATAGTGGTTTGCATGTGTAACCCCTATGAAAGTTAATTCGAACTAACGGCTGTTAGTTCGAATTAACTTTGTAGTGTAGACATACCCTGAGTGTAGGAACAGAATCTGGACACCGTGTATGAAGCAAGCAAAAGGGTTTATTACACACAGTGCTGGTGGAGTGTCACTTTGCTTATTAGGCTTGGTGAACACTGCCAAACAATAGGTTACAATTGATTATATAGTATTCTGATGGGTGGAGGAAACGATGCGGGGGGGGGGGGGAGATCCCAGACTCCCTGGGTAGGTGGTAGATGAGAGGCAAAATGAGGGCAATAATCTAAAGGTTACATAGTGTTTTCCACCCACAGCTTGCAGAATACCTTATATATAGTTAAACAAGTACTTAACACATAATTGACAATTGATGTCTGCTTTGTTTAAGTGGTGATGTGTCCGTCAGCATCAGGATGGCATCTTTGCAGGGATGTGATCCATTGGTGTTATTCCTGGGGAATTAAAGCAGAAGGCAGTAAAGGTACATGACAATTGTGTATTTGTTCCTAGCACCATTGAATGTGATAGTGCTATGTCCTGTCTCTCATCCATAGGGCCTTTTCCCTGGAATGTAATTGTCTGGGTAGTTATCTCTAGGCTGATCTTCCTCCAATGGGCTAAGAAGGGGGGGCACGGATAACCTTCTACTCAGCTGTGCCTTTGACATATATGTTTGTAGGCCTGTTCCAGACTTAAAAATAGGGGTTCTTAACAGAATATCATAGCCTGCCTCAGAAATGTTTACCCTACACTGAGATTCTCATGGACTTCAGTGACAGTAACGGTGGGTCCTGTGGCACTTTAAAGATTGTCAGATGCACAAATAAATCTGTTAAAGTGGTTTTTACCCACAAAAGCTTATGCCCAAATAAATCTGCCAGTCTTTAAAGTGCCACAGGACTTATCATTTTTACAGATAGAGACTAACACTACTACCCCACTGAGACTTCAGTGAAAGTGATTAGCTCATGGTTTAATTGTGTAACAGTAATGGAATCTTTGTAATATGAAGGACGTGGCTATGAACCTTTGAGGGGAGGTAGGGAGAGGCTGCCTGCTTTAGTGTGCAGATTCCAGGCTGTGTGTATTTGGTAAATGCATATTAGCAGTATTCTACTGAGTTTTATAGCCACTTGGATCTGTCAGCTGGATCAGTAAGTCGGCAGAGCAAAACAGTTATGGCCACGGAGGTCTTTGTCTTACAAAATAATCTCTGTAGTAAGAGACACAAAAGTCACCCTTCAAGCTAGTCCTTTGATCCCTATCTGAGGAAGCAGACTTTCCCAGTCAGCCTCTTAACATGCTTTTTCAGAACACTTTGCCAGGGAAGGAGGAAGTCTGAGCTGCAGTTAACCTCTGGTTCACCAGGGACCTCTCAATGCCTTGTAACCCCTTACAATGACATGAAGTGTTTATTATTATGTAATGTACTTCTTCAGCCCAAGATGACCAAAGGAGAGAGTCATCTAGAAGACTGCTTGTTTGGTAGTGTGAGAGGAGTGTTCTTTTGTAAATTATATTTGGTTGTTCTTTTTCACCAGGTGAACTTCTAGATGGACAAAGAGGACTGGTCCCTTCAAACTTTGTGGATTTTGTTCAAGATAACGAGTCCTGTTTGTTGAGCACCTTAGGCAGCAAGCAGGATCAGAATTTTATCAACCATTCAGGTTATGCTTTGGATGGAGATAGTCTACTGGAGATCAATCCACCAAGTCACATAGAGTCCAGTGTAATCAGCAATGGCACAGGGACTCTTGATATGAACATTGATGAAATTGGAGAAGACGTTGCGCCCTATCCTAGAAAAATAACCCTTATTAAGCAACTAGCCAAAAGTGTTATTGTGGGCTGGGAGCCACCAGTCGTGCCTCCTTGATGGGGAACGATTAACAGTTACAACATCCTGGTTGACAAAGAAATACGCATGAATGTGTCCTTGGGAAGCAGAACTAAAGCTCTTATAGAAAAACTTAACATTGCTACTTGCACATACCGAATATCGATTCAGAGCATTACAAGCAGAGGTACTTCAGATGAGCTGCACTTTGTTAGTTGGGAAGGATGTCATTGTGGCACCTTCACATCTTAAGGTGGATAACATAACCCAGATTTCTGCTGAGCTGTCCTGGCTTCCTACCAATAGCAATTACAGTCATGTGATCTTTCTGAATGAAGAAGAGTTTGACATTGTCAAGGCTGCTAGCTATAGGTACCAGTTTTTTAATTTGAAGCCCAGTATAGCCTACAAGGTGAAGGTCATGGCAAAGCCCCATCAGATGCCCTGGCAGCTTCCTCTGGAGCAACGGGGGGAAAAGGAAGCATTTGTGGAATTTTCTACATTGCCAGCAGGTTTGATATTTTACTGTCCTTTAACTTTGCAATTGCTCTAGAAATGGCAGGTGCACCAAGACTAGTCAAAAAAAAGTCCTCCAGTGTCTAAGTTCTGAATCAGCCTCATGCAAAAAAAATGGTAATGGAAAGCATTCCTTCTCAGTGTTGCATAATTAGTGGTATAGACCATGAACTTGCATTTGAAGCTGCCTGTGTAGCTTCAGTTGCAGCAACAAGGCCTTTGTTGTTTGAAATGTGTGATGGTACACACAGTGTTCTGACTCAACCCACTGAAAAGTCAGGAGGTTTTTGTTGTTAATGCTCTAAAGCTGGACTGACTCCATTGAACGTAATGGGTTTTAACTAATCTTTGATTTTAGAAAATGAGACGTTTATGAAGCAAATGTGTCACACATTTTAAGTAACATATAAAAGCTGAGGTGGTTGCAACAAAGGTCTTGAACCATCACATCTCAAAATGTGATAATCACCTTTATAATGAAATTTCTATTATGGATTATATATACTTCGCTGCCAAGGGTGGTAAAGCAGTGTAAATGGACTATGCCAGGTTGCATAATCCTGCAGTTATCTGTGCCAGGTCTTCTGTGAGAGATCAGAGGAGAAGTAAACACTACCTGATAAAGAGATCATATTTTTTTTTAATGGATCATAGAATCCTAGGGCTGGAAGAGACCTCAGGAGGTCATCAAGTCCAGCCCTCTGCCCAAGGCAGGACCAATCCCAACTCAATCAACCCAGCCAGGGCTTGGTCAAACCGAGACTTAAAAACTTCTAGGGAAGGAGATTCCACCACCTCCCTAGGTAACCCATTCCAGTGCTTCACCACCCTCCTAGGGAAATAGTTTTTCCTAATATCCAACCTAGACCTCCCCCACTGTAACTTGAGACCATTGCTCCTCCTTCTGCCATCCATCACTACTGTGAACAGCCTCTCTCCATCCTCTTTGGAACCTCCCTTCAGGAAGTTGAAGGCTGCTATCAAATCCCCCCTCACTCTTGTGCAGACTAAACGAACCCAAATCCCTCAGTCTCTCCTCATAGGTCATGTGCTCCAGCCCCCTCATCATTTTGGTCACCCTCCACTGGACCCTTTCCAATGCGTCCACATCCTTTCTATAGTAGGGGGGTCCAGAACTGGACACAATACTCCAGATGTGGCCTCACCAGAGCCGAATAAAGGGGAATAATCACTTCTCTGGATCTGCTGGCAATGCTCCTCTTAATGCACCCTAATATGTCATTAGGCCTCTTGGCTACAAGGGCACACTGTTAACTCATATCCAGCTTCTCATCCACTGTAACCCCCAGGTCCTTTTCTGCAGAACCGCTACTTACCCAGTCAGTCCCCAGCCTGTAACTATGCTTGGGATTCTTCCGTCCAAAGTGCAGGACTCTACACTTGTCCTTGTTGAACCTCATCAGATTTCTTTTGGCCCAATCCTCTAATCTGTCCAGGTCACTCTGGATCCTATCGCTGCCCTCCAATGTATCTACCTCTCCCCCTAGCTTAGTGTCATCTGCGAACTTGCTGAGGGTGCAATCCATCCCCTCATCCAGGTCATTAATAAAGATATTGAACAAAACCGGTCCTAGAACTGATCCTTGGGGCACTCCACTAGAAACCGACCGCCATCCTGACATCGAGCCGTTGATCACTACCCGCTGGGCCCGACCTTCCAGCCATCTTTCTATCCATCTTAAGGTCCATTTATCCAATCCACATTCCCTTAACTTGCTGGAAAGAATATTGTGGGAGACTGTATCAAAAGGCTTGCTAAAGTCAAGGTATATCACATCCACCGACTTTCCCATATCCACAGAGCCAGTTACCTCATCATAGAAGCTAATCAGATTGGTCAGGCATGACTTGCCCTTGGTGAATCCATGTTGACTATTCCTGATCACTTTCTCCGCTTCCAAGTACTTCAAAATGGATTCCTTGAGGATCCCCGCCATGATTTTTCCGGGGACTGAGGTAAGGTTGACTGGTCTGTAGTTCCCTGGATCGTCCTGTAGCCAGACGTGAACCCCCATTTTAACATCCATCTTTGTCTGCTTGAAACCATGCAGGGCACATCAGAGCAGGAAAACAGCATATTCTTTGAAAACCTTGGAGCAGGAGGTTTAGATATGCTGGCTCAGTGACCGTGACCAACTGTAAGCAGAGATAGGAGGGTGGTCAAAGTAATTGTTGACCAAGAGGCTGTACATCGTGCCCTTGACTTAACCCATATTGATACGAACACACAACCGTCCGCAGGGGGAGGAATCTCCCGCCCAACAAGAACATCCGGCAGTCCTAATTTAGCTATCTTCCTCTCTTACAAGTGTAAATTAACTTGAAACTTGCTTGTAAGAACTGGCGCCACAAAACGGACCAGTAAAATTTGGCCTCTTAAGATAAGAAAGAGAATACAGGCCCCCAGGGATATAAAGATAGGTCCAGCAGCACACTTACTCTAAGCGTCAATCTACCACCTATCTGCTGGTCGGGTTTGGTGTTTGACCTCCCGAGGTTCCAGAGGGGACGCCCACCTCGTATTCGTCTTTCCGAGGAATTGAGAGACTGGCCCTGGCCTGACACGCTGGAGTCGAGAGGCACAGAAGGGGGTAAAAATTGTACCTGGATGTGGTCCTTTGTTTAAGTATATATATACATAGTGTTAGAGCTCTTTAAAGATTAAGCTGTCACTTGGTACCATTATTTCTATTTTCTATCTTTACCTTTTTTTCCTGTAACCATTTTTTAAGATCTATCTATATTTTGCTAGCATTTAAGAAATAGAGCAATAGCCATTGTAACCATATGATTTATAAGTTCCTTTAATAAACCTGTAACTGTTTAAGTTTTAACCTGACTCCTTCAGTTGCTGTAATAGAACCAAGCACAATTTAAAAGAACTTCAGCCAGTCATAAAGGGACAGACATAGGGAGAGCTTGGGCGTTTGGATCTGTGTCACTCCCAGGTGACAGGTCCTTGGGGCACCTTTCCAGCCTTCCCTAGGCTGCCCGCTGCGAAGGAACTTTGTGTTCTAGCAGCTAAAATCTAAGGTGTAATAAGCTCTTCCTACACACTGGGGCGTCTGTTAGCCTGTTTGGCTACCCTCTGCGAAGGGACTGTGGTCCTAGCAGTAAAGTCACGGACGTTAAAAAACTTTCGGGGCTCCTTTCAGCCTTCTGGGCTGCCCGCTGCGACGAGACTTCGTGTCTTAGCAGTCAAAGACTTAGGAGACATACCCACACACACTGCCCTGACCGTCGGCTGACACGTCCTTCTTCCCTATTTTAAAGATGGGCACTACATTTGCCTTTTTCCAGTCATCTGGGATCTCTCCCGATCTCCACGAGTTTTCAAAGATAATGGCCAAAGGTTCTGCAATGACATTTGCCAACTCCCTCAGTACCCTCGGATGCATTAAATCTGAGCCCATGGATTTGTGTATGTTTAGATTTTCTAAATAGTTCCTAACCTGTTCTTTTCCCACCAAGGGCTGTCCACCTCCTTCCCATACTGCGTTACCTAGTGCATTTGTCTGGGAGCCCACCTTGTCCGTGAATACAGAGGCAAAGAAATCATTGAGTACTTCAGCTTTCCCCACATCATCTGTCACTAGGTTACCTCCCTCATCCAGTAAGGGCTCCACACCCTCTCTGATCACCCTCTTATTCCTAACATGCCTGTAGAAGCCTTTCTTGTTCCCCTTCACATCCCTTGCTAGCTGCAATTCCAGTTGCGCTTTCGCCTTCCTGATAACTCCCCTGCATTCTCGAGCAATAGATTTATACTCCTCCCTAGTCATCTGTCCAAGTTTCCACTTCTTGTAAGCTTCCTTTTTGTGTTTAAGCTCACCAAGGATGTCCCCGGTAAGCCAATCTGGTCTTCTACCATATTTGCTTTTCTTACTGTGCATCAGGATGGTTTCTTCCTGTGCCTTCAATAAGGCTTCTTTAAAATACTGCCAGCTCTCCTGGACTCCTTTCCCCTTCATGTAAGTGTAACCCAGACACCTAGTGTGGTTACTGAGAAATGCAAGTGGTACCTAGCCCACAGCGACAGTTAAAACCAAGAGACCTCTACAGCATGGGCTAGGAGCTAACAGGCTTTTAGCTCAGAGAGTAGAGGCTCGGATATTCAGCTCCAGAGGTCCCAGCTTCAAATCTGCCTGGTGGCAGTTACATAAGCATCCCAGAGAATCCTACCCATCAGTTCTCTGAGGGAGTCAAAGTCTGCTTTTCTGAAGTCCAGGGTGTGTATTTTGCTCCTCTCCTTTCTTCCTTTGGTCAGGATCCTGAAATCTACCATCTCATGATCACTGCTTCCCAGGTTGTCACCCACCTCTACTTCCCCTACTAGTTCCTCCCTGTTTGTGAGCAGAAGGTCAAGCTGCGCATGGCCCCTGGTCGGTTCCTTCAGCACTTGTACCAAGAAGTTATCCCCAACATTCTCCAAAAACTTCCTGGATTGTCTGTGTACTGCTGTATTGGTCTCCCAACAGATGTCAGGGTGATTCAAGTCCCCCACGAGAACCAGGGCCTGCGATCTGGAAGCTTCTCTCAGTTGTCTGAAGAAAGCCTCATCTACCTCATCCACCTGATTTGGCGGCCTGTAGCAGACACCAACCACAACATCACCCCTGTTGCTTCCACCTCTAAACTTAACCCATAGACTCTCATCAGGCTTTCTTCTCTATAAATACTGGAGTTCAGAGCAATCATACTGCTTTCTTACATACAATGCAACTCCTCCTCCTTTTCTCCCCCGCCTGTTCTTCCTGAACAGTTTATACCCTTCCATGACAGTGCTCCAGTCATGCGAGTCATCCCACCAAGTCTCCATTATTCCAATCAAATCATAGTTTATTTATTTAAATATTTTTACCCCGCCTTTCTATTTAAAATATTCCAGGCGGCTTACAAGAACAAACAAAAAAATACAAATATATATAAAAATTTAAAATATGAGAACCCAGAGGGACGTAACCAGCTAAAAACATAGAGGGCTCGTCTACACTGGCCCCTTTTCCGGAAGGGGCATGTAAATTTCATGAGTCGTAGTAGGGAAATGCGCGGGGGATTTAAATATCCCCCGTGGCATTTAAATAAAAATGTCCGCCGCTTTTTTCCGGCTTTTAAAAAAGCCGGAAAAGAGCGTCTACACTGGCCCCGATCCTCCGGAAAAAGTGCCCTTTTCCGGTGGATCTTATTCCTACTTCAAAGTGACCGTAAAGTGAGGAAGGGCGGGCACCGTGGAGGGCTGTCCGGGCCGTGCAGGACGTCCTGGGGGGGGGCGAGGACGGGGCGGTTGGGCGCGAGAGAAAGAAGGGACCTGCGGAGGGCCCTCCTCTCGCGGTCAGACCCGCCACCGTCTGCGTTTCCCCCTCGGGGACAGCAGGCCGGCACCCGACCGG